>NC_134141.1:89385000-91885000 GCF_033958435.1 Carettochelys insculpta
ACTGGTGGAGATGCGTTGGATGGCATCGGCAGAGATGTCTGGTTGCAAAGTCATTTGGTCAAGGAAGGAAACGAAGCATGAGGCAAGAGTCATATTCATGCACATGTTCGATGACCTAGCAACCTTCCAGGAGCTGGTGGCCTGGCTGCCCCCTCCTACCGACCCCCTGCTGCCTCTCCTGCTGCCCTCCTGTTGGCCCTCCTGACATAGCAAGGAACCCGCTGGGCCTGCATGCTGGCCTGAGGCCAAGCCCTGGCCTTACCTACCTGTGCTCCCCACCTCCACACGCCCTCACCAGAGACCCTGGACAAGACGGGGGCATGAGAGCCAGAGCCAGCGGAAGTTGTGCCCCTCTACTCCCACCCCAGAGTTATGGGCCAATGGCCAGGCCATACAAGTGCCCCCTCCTGTAAACAGTTGACTCCGCCCCGCACTGTTGTCCATTACAAATATGTTTTATTCTGAGGTGCACATGTTCCCAATATATATACAGTTCTGTTCTCCCAAACCCCTGTGCGCTGTGTGCTTACTGGGGGGCTGGCGTGTGGCAGGGTGGGCGGTGGCATGCGGGTGGTGGGGGTAGTATGCAGGGTTTGGGGGAAGTATGTGGGAGGCCCACCAGGGGTGGCCAGAGCAGTGCTCACTGGGGTCCCTGCTCAAGGTACTTCTGCAGGGCCTCCTGGATGTGGACCCATGCCTGGTGTGCCTGGTGGCTAGGGGCGGCAGCTGCCTGGGGGTAGCCCATGCTGGCCTCAACCGCCCACCCTTGCACAAAAGCCTCCCCTTACTCTCCACAATGTTGTGGAGTGTGCAACAGGTGCCCAGAACCTGGGGGACATTGCGGACGCCCACTTCCAGGCGGGCAAGGAGGCAGCACCACTGCTCCTTCAGGCGGCCAAAGGTGCACTCTACCCCCCGGCAAGTGCAGTTGAACTGTCCATTGAACTGCTCCTGGTTGGTGGTGAGGTGGCCTGTGTACATCCGCATGAGCCAGGACCGGAGCCGGTATGCCGCATTGGCCACCAAGCACAGTGGCATGGTGGTGTCCCTCAGTGGGATCTCCCTCTGGGAGAAGTAGGTCCCTGCCGACAGCCAGTGGTACAGGCCTGAGTTGCAGAAGACCCATGCATTGTAGGTGCAGCTGGGCCAGCCCATGTATGTGTCTTGGAACCAGCCCCAGATGTCCAACATAGCCTGCAGGACCACGGAATGGTAGCCCTTCTGGTTTATGTATTGTCCCCCACTGTGCTCCAGGGCGTGGATGGGGATGTGGGTCTCGTCGAGGGCCCCAAAGCAATTTGGGAACCCCAGTGCAGCAAACCCCATGATGGCAATGTCCTAGGTCCCCAGTGCAAATGACCGTCTGCAGCAGCAGGGCAGTCAGGTATCAGACTACATAGGCACCCATAAGGGTGTGCGGGGTGTGCCTGGTCTACCTTGGGCACCTCCCCGGGCTCCCTCCCCTGGCACTCTCCTTGCCTCCCTCACCAGACACCCTCCATGCCCCCCCACCCCCAGTGGGTGCATGCCTGGGCCTCCTTACCTCCATGACAATGGCCCCAGCTGTGGCCTTGCCCACACCAAATTGGTGTCCAACGGAGTAGTAGCTGTCTGGAATGGCCAGCTTCCACATATCTACCACGACCCTCTTCTCCATGGGTAGTGTGCATCACATCCTGGTATCTGGGCATCTCAGGGCAGGGCTCAGCAACTGGCAGATCTCCAGGTAGGTCTGGTACCTCATCTGGAATTCCGGAACCACCAGTTGTCATCCCACTCCCCCATGACGAGTCATTCCCATCACTCGGAGCTGGTGGAGTGGCTCCAGAGCTGGCAGGGCACACGGCGGGACAGGCTGGGAGGGCCCAATGGTCAGGGGCATCCCCTTCCACCCCTGGGGAAGGCTCCCCTGCCAGGAGCTGCTGGGCGACCACCCATGCTGCGGCTAGCAGGGAGCCTGCTCTGCCGGTGGAGGCCAGCAGGACGTTGAGTTGCTGCTGGTGGTGTTCCATACTCGTTCCTGCAGCCACTGTGTCTGAGGGGCTTGTGGCAACTCCACAGGCCTCATGCTGTGCAGGCCAGGTGTGTATGGGAGGGGTGCTTTAAGGGCGTGGCTTGCTGTGGCCCCGGAAGGGTTTGTCCGCCCTGCAACCCTGTCGGTAGCTTTTCCTGGCCCCTTATTTTGAAAGGGGCTGCCCGTATGTGTGGATGCTCCCTTCCTGCATCTGGGGCAGGCCCTCTTGATGTGTTGCATCGCTATTTCAATGTTGCACATCAACAGCACCAGCATCTCTACTCTGAAAGAGGCTACTTTGAAGTAGCGCTCTACTGTAGACGTAGCTAACGTAATTGTAAATGAGAAATTGTCACTAATCATGTGTGTTTCTAGTGGGGTCCTGCAAATTCTTAGCCCTGTGCTATTTAACGTTTGTATTAATTAACTTGGAAGAAAACATAAAATCATCTCAGAATTGAGGAGTGATCAATAACAGGGGCCAGCTCAACAATACAACTGGATTGCTTGCTAAAGTAAGCATATGCAAACAAGGCGCATTTTAGTATGGCTAACTTTAAAGGTATGCATCTAAGAACAAAGTATCTAGGCCATACTTTCAGAGTCGGGGAATCGACCCTGGGAAGCAGTGACACTGAAAAAAATTTGGGTCATGATGGATAATCAGCTAAATAAGAGCTCTGGGTCTAATGTGTGGTCAGAGAGCTAATGCAACTTTGGGGCACATAAACAGGGGAATCTTTGTATTTAGTACCAGTCCAGCCACTGTTGGTATAATGTGTCTAGTTCTGAGGTCTAGGAGAGTTGAGAGAAAAGCTACAAGGATGATTAAAGGATTAGAAAACATGGCTGGCAGTGACAGACTCGGGGAGCTCAATGTATTGAGTTTAACAAAGGGGAGATTATGAGGTGACTTAATAACAGGCTGTAAGTACCTTGAAGGGGACCAAATAACAGGATGTTATATCTAGCAAAGGTACATATAGCATAATCCAATGCTGAGAGTTGAAGCTAGACAAATATAGTCTAGAAATAAGATGAAAATTGTTAACAATGATGGCAATTAATTGCTGGAACAATTTACCCAGGGCTGCGGTATATTTTCCATTGTTGGCCATTTTTGAATCAAGAATGGATGTTTTTCTAAAAGATCTGCTCTATGGATTATTTTAGGGAAATTCCACAGCCTGTGTTATAGAATGTAATCAAAATGGTCTCTTTTGGCTTTGGAATTAATGACAAACTAGGTCTTACATCTTGTCTTGGCTATGAAATCATATTGTTCCAAATCTTTGGCTCTATTACTATTTGAGACCAATGACTGTTGTTCAAGTGCATTTTATACACACATGCATACAGCATTTGTTTCTGGTCTTTGGTTTCTAGACTTCGTCCCATCATCTCCATCAGCCATATAGATGCTAGGAACTGTAGCATGTGATTTATTCTACTCAATTTGCTTATTTTCAAATAGCATTTCATATTCACGTAAGAAAAAATAGAGTGTCTATATTTTTGCCATATTCAGTGAAACTATATTTCTGATGGTTTGACACCATTTTTATTGTTATTTATATGGCTATAAATTTTTATAGCAGTGTAATTATCAAGGATATTACTAGTACTGCAGCTTAAACATAACTAACTATGCCATTATGCTTGTGTGTCATGATGACATACCAACAGTAGTCCCGGCAGTTATATGTGTAGGTAAAATGGACCCCCTGTCCCAAAGCCTATGTACCAATGTGCCATAAGGCCAGGGCTACACTAGGCTGAAAAGCTGTTTAAGTACACAATTCCAGCTATGACAATTGTGTAGCTGGAATCGACATATCATCGATCGATTCTTCTACCCATCCACACAGCAGGAGATCGAGGGGAGAAACTCTCCTGTCCACCTCCCTTTGTCCTCGTGACAGTGAGGCATACCAGGGTCCATGGTAGAGCCCTGATGGTTCAGTTTAGTTCAGCGCTCACTAGACATGCTAAATCGAATCCTGAAATGCTGACCCTGAATGAGTCAAGCTCCTGGCAAGTATAGATATACCCTGGCTGCGTCTACACGTGCACGCTACTTCGAAGTAGCGGCACTAACTTCGAAATAGCGCCCGTCACGTCTACACGCGTCGGGCGCTATTTCGAAGTTGAAATCGACGTTAGGCGGCGAGACGTCGAAGTCGCTAACCCCATGAGGGGATGGGAATAGCGCCCTACTTCGACGTTCAACATCGAAGTAGGGACGTGTAGACGATCCGCGTCCCGCAACATCGAAATAGCGGGGTCCTCCATGGCAGCCATCAGCTGGGGGGTTGAGAGATACTCTCTCTCCAGCCCTTGCGGGGCTCTGTGGTCACCGTGGGCAGCAGCCCTTAGCCCAGGGCTTCTGGCTGCTGCTGCTGCAGCTGGGGGTCCGTGCTGCATATACAGGGTCTGCAACTACTTGTTGGCTCTGTGTATCTTGCACTGTTTAATGAAAGTGTGTCTGGGAGGGGCCCTTTAAGGGAGCGACTTGCTGTTGAGTCCGCCCCGTGACCCTGTCTGCAGCTGTGCCTGGCTCCCTTATTTCGATGTGTGCTACTTTGGCGTGTAGACGTTCCCTCGCTGTGCCTATTTCGATGTTGGGCTGAGCAACGTCGAAGTTGAACATCGACGTTGCCAGCCCTGGAGGACGTGTAGACGTTATTCATCGAAATAGCCTATTTCGATGTCGCAACATCGAAATAAGCTATTTCGAAGTTGGGTGCACGTGTAGACGTAGCCCCTGAGTGCTTGTAATACAATCTGGGCCTGCAACTGCTTTCCAAACGGAGCTTCTCCATTGACTTAAGCCTGCTAGAGGATGTTATTGTGCTATTTCACTATCCATATGACTTTGCACCTGCCCCG
Source organism: Carettochelys insculpta (assembly GCF_033958435.1). Classification (NCBI taxonomy): domain Eukaryota; kingdom Metazoa; phylum Chordata; order Testudines; family Carettochelyidae; genus Carettochelys; species Carettochelys insculpta. The sequence continues at coordinate 89,389,904 of NC_134141.1, forward strand.
AATATGATAATGTTAATCTGATGGGCTGCTGTCCAGTTTGAAAAGTGGGCTGGAGTTGAAAATCTCTTCTTATGAAGGGGATGGAAATCACCCCAAAACAGCTGAATTGTGTATTAAAGGCTGCTGGTCAGGTTCCATGCTGTGCCTCTAACTACAGAATTTCCTCCTCTCCCGCCATCCCCTCTGCCCACTATATAAACCCTGGATTCTTTTTTTCCACTCCATTCATCTGAGGAAGTGGGTTTTGTCCACCAAAGCTCATAACCTAATAAATGTTGGTCTCTATGGTTCCACAGGACTGTTCGTTATTTCTAAAGATAGTTATGCTCTAGATTGGGCTACGAAGGGAGGCTATGGAATCCTCATTAGTGGAGATTTTAAGACCAGGTTACAGAAACACCTGTCAAGGATAGTCTAGGTTTACTTGGTCTCCTGGATACAGAGAGCTGACCTAGATGACCTCAGATGGTCCCTTCCAGCTCTATGTTTCAATGATTCCATGATCTCAGCAAAACAAGGAGCTATGAGAATACAAAAGCCCTTTGGGGCCTGTTCTGGTCTCACATGCAAATGCTCCTTAGCTCCAGGTAAATAGGTAGTTTTGTATAGCTAAAAATGACAATGAGAGGGAGATTTTTAAAGGCACAAATGTCCCTGTTTTCATTGGCTTTCCATGGGAGTTAAGCCCTTGCCTGCCACTGGTGTTTTTGAGAATCCCTCTCAGAAGGTGTATTGCTGATGTTATGTATCAATATATGCAATATGCATTCCAGCTTATTCACACTACACACATCAGCATGCTCTGAACTGAAGTGGAGCAGAGTTGTATGTTTAAAAGCTGATTTTTCACTATGACCTAATATGCATATTCTCAGCCCGCAAGCTCTTTTGTGGTAGATACTCTGTCTCTGTGTGGCATTTAGTACAATGTAATTACTAAATGGTAATGACAGACCCAAGAAAACGACGATTTTAAAAACACTAAATACAGCTTTTACCAGTTTGTTTTGAGGGGACAAGCTATATCTGTAACACACTCATCTACTGAATTTGAAAAGAAAAACATTAAAAGCTGACAGCTCAGCTATAAATTCAAGTAACGCTTCATATTCTGTAGACAAAAGGTTTTCAAATGGGGGCTGGATGTCCACCATGTCAATATCAGCCCTTCCAACAATACACCAAGGACTCACCACTCTCTCTTGTGATAGGAACTGAGAAACCTCTAAAGTAATTTTCCTCATACACTTATTCAGAAATTAGTTCAACAACCTTCTTTTCTGGCATTGTCATCATCCACTCCGCCATCTGGGTATGTGAACTGTGTACCTAATGATGAGAAGGGATGTTGCATGGATCCACTTTACTGGTAATTGTCAGGAAAAAAAAGAAAGAGATCACAAAGGCTTCAGATAACATCTTTTCCTCTCTTCACCAGAAAAATATCTGATTCAAGCACGCTTCCCCCACTGAATCAATGGGACCTAAGCATGGGGTTAATGGTACGTGCTTTCTTGAGTTGAGATGGACTTAAATAAACAGAAACATGCTTTTCTGAACCAGAGACAGAGTCTCCAACTCCAATGGAATAAAACACCAGATCAATGGCAGATTTTATCTACACTTCATTTAATGTGCAAAACTCACATTATCCTTAACTATGGAGCTTTGCCTGACATCGTCAGACTATTTCCAATGGGAATACAAAGTTGTAATAGACATAGTACCACACAGACCTGGGAAACTGATGCGAGGAAGACCAAAGAGGGCACTTACCTTTATTTTGTGCTGCAGTATGTCACGCAAACTGTTACAAATTACAGTGGGTTTCAGCATATTTTAAAGTTTAATTTTCTCTAAAAATCACCATACCAGGTACATTTGATTGAAAGAATTCATGTAAATTAGCTTGTAACAAAGCTGTATGTCTGCAATCCTTACCCTCTTCTGTAAACTTAGATGTGATTGTATACATTCTGAATGTGTGCCTCTGAAATATGTGCGAGTGTCACATTCCATAGCAAGTGTCAGAATCCATGGACTAAGTTTAAATACTTCCATAAAAGAAACTTGTTTAAGAAAGATACATCTACAAAGTCATCCAGACATGCAGAGCTTTTATGTGAGTCCACATAAATATCTATTGAGCAAATGACACCTATATTTCCTCTCCATAGGCTCTTTCACCACCATTTTATAGAATAGTTAAAAAAAAAAAAAACCTATGATTGCACTTCATGGAGTGTCAGACAACAGGAATGAGTGGGCATTAGGCCTACCAGTCAAGGTGGGCAGCAGTAGTTAAGAACCAAACCAAGGGTTAACAGGAAGGGTGAAAATGGGATACCAACCCCAATAGGCCCAACTGGAGTCTGTAGTCAGGCACCAAAGCCCAGGATCAAATGAGGGAACAAGAACTATAACAAGAAGGTTACCTGGCAAGAAGGGCCTATAAGGCAGGGGCAAGACAAAGGCAAGGATGGGAGCAATATATGACCAAAAGGAATAAGGTAACATATGAGAAGTCAGCGTGCAGGCAATGAATATTGAAAAGCCAGCAGCCTGCTCTGCCTGTTGCTGAGTCACAGAATCATAGTGTTGGAAGAAACCTCTGGAGATCATCATATCCAACCCCCTGCCAAAAGCAGAATCCATCCCAACCAAATTATCCCAGCCAGGGTTTGGTCATGCTGAGATTTAGAAACTTCTGTGGATGGAGATTTCACCATCTCCCTAGGTAACCCATTCCAGTGCTTCATCCTGCTCCTAGTGAAACAGTTTTTCCTAATATCCAACCTAAACTTCCTCCACTACAACTTGAAACCATTGCTCCTTACTCTGTCATTTGTCACCACTGAGAACAGCCTCTCTCCATCCTCTTCAGAACCCCATTTCAGGTAGCTGAAGACAGCTATCAAATTCCCACCACTTTCTCTTTTGTAGACTAAATAAGCCCAAGTGCCTCAGCCTCTCCTCATAAGTTATGTGCTCCAGACCCTAATCATTTTTGTTGCCCTCTGCTGGACTCTCTCCAATGTGTCCACCTCCTTCCTGTAATGGTGGCCCAGAATTGGCCTTAGTACTCCAGATGTGGCCTCACCAATTCTGAATAAAGGGGGAATGATCACTTCCCTAGATCTGCTGGCAATGCTTCAGCTAATGCACACCAATATGCCTTACCTTTCCTGGTTACAAGGGCATGCTGTTGATTCATATCCAGCTTCTCATCCACTGTAATACCCAGGTTTTTTCCGCAGAACTGTTATTTAACCATGCGTTCGCCAGCCTGTAACAATGCTTGGGATTTTTCCACCTGAGGTGCAGGACTCTGCACTTCTCCTTGTTGAACTTCATAAAATTTGTTTTGGCCCAATCCTCCAATTTATCTAGGTCACTCTGGATCCTATCCCTATCCAACAAACCTCCTCATTGGGTACTTCAGCTGTTTCTAGATCATCTAGTTTACCTCCCCCGTTCAGTAAGAGCCCCACACTTTACCTGACCACCTCCTATTGCAAACGTGTTAGTAGAAACCTTTCTTGATACTTTCCACATCCCATCCTACCTGCAATTCCAATAGCACTTTGGGCTTCTTGATTAACTCCCACATGATCAAGCAATATATTTATACCTTTCCCTTGAAATCTATCCAAGTTTACTTCTTGTAAGCTTTCTTTTTGTGCTTTAGCTCACCAAAGATTTTACTATTAAGCCAGACTGGTCACCTACCATATTTGCTGTTCTTATGTTACATTGGAATGGTGTGTTCCTGCGCCTTCTTTCAATAAGGCTTCTTAAAAATACAGCCAGCTCTCCTATCTCCCTCATGTTAGTGTTCCAGGGAATCCTGCCCATCAGTTCCTTGAGGGAGTCAAAGTGTGCTCTTCTGAAGTCCAGGGTTTGTTTTTTGCTGCTCTCCTTTCTTCCCTGGTTCAACAACCTGAACTCAACCAACTCATGATCACCACTGCCCAGGCTGCCATCGACATCTACTACTCCTACCAATTACTTCCTATTTGTGAGCAGCAGGCTGAGATGAGCATGGCCCTGGGTTAGTTCCTTCAGCACTTGCACCAGGAAGTTGTGCCGCCAAAAGCTTCCTGGACTGTCTGTGTAGTGCTGTATTGGTCTCCCAGTGGATGTCAGCATGACTGAAATCCCCTATAAGAACCAGGGCCTGTGATCTGGTGTTTGATTAGTTGTCTGAAGAAAGCCTTGTCTGCCTTGTTCACATGATCTGGTGGTCTATAGCAGACACCAACAATGGCATCACCCATGTTGCTCCCGCCTCTAAACTTAAACCAAAAACTCCTAACAAGCTTTCTCACCTTTTATAATGGAGCTCTGGGAAATCATTCAGCTCCCTTACATACAGTGCAACTCCTCCACATTTCTCCCCAACCTGTCTTTCCTGACCAGTTATACCCTTCCATGACACTGCTCAAGAGTGAACCTAGTGGCCCCTGCAGCCAAAGAGGAGACTTGACTAATCAGGCAGCTTGCTGCAGACCAGCTGAACTGATGAGAGTCCTACAGATGAGCTCTGCTGCAGGTCCTGATTTTTGATGGGAAGAAGGAAAAAGAAGTCAGCAAACCCCACACAACAACATTCACATGGCAAAGACTTCTGAATAAATTCCCAACATGAACTACATAAGCTGTGTGTAACATGTCCAAGCTGGGACCCATAGAAAAAACTGTTATGAAAAAATCCGGGCAAGATCCTGTGCACACACCTACACACTCAGTGGGGTTTTCAACAAGAAAACAAAACCAGACGCCAACCTTTTTGCAGCACTAAACACGTTTCAAGAAAGATGATTCATGGTTCACCTGCAGTTGGCTCAAGCTGACAATATATCTTGGGATAAGGGGCACCATCGTTTGGAAATTTTCAAGGTACAACCAAGGACGGTATTGAGCCTGTCATAGCACATGAAACACTGACTTCGCAAATGAGGGTAAGCCTCTTGGACCCTAAAAAATCCAATCCTCTCCCTCACCCCGAAATAAGCAGGGGTATGCAAAGAAGTTGGAGGGCTCGCTCCTCTTGGCGGGGGAGGTGGGACGTGGAATTTTGTAGGGGAGGGTGAAACACAATCAGCTGCTCCCCACCCCCCCACATACACAGGCCTGCAGCATTTCCTGCAGTCAGAATATTTGATTCTGTGTGAGCTCTTGTAGGGCTAGTTTTGATTGCTGGAGATCAGGTAAATAACGAGAAATGAAGCCTTCATTTAGTTGTTCCACAGCTTTCTTATCTACAGCACCCAAATCTTGGATTAGCCCCTCACCTGTAGCAGCATCACTGGATTCCCATGTGGGTCCTAGCAGCCTCAGAGTGGCATCCTCCAGTAGGTGCCCCTCAGGCTGCACCATAGTGCTCCAGCTGAGGGCACAGAATGATACAGAAGCCCGAGGCCCACCAGCCACTACCACTTACCAAGGGGGGCACTGAGGCTCCCCGTGCAGCCTCTACCCACTTCTGAGCCCATCACTCATGGCCCCCAGAGAGCAGAGGGTCTGGCCGGAATTCGGCTGAGGAGAGGAAGCCATGAACGGGTGTGTGGGTGTGCACCAGGCTCCCCCCACAGTGTCTGGCAGAAAGCAGCTCACCAGCTAGAAACTGGGGGACCTGGTGGGGGGAAGGGCAAAGCAGACGAGGGAGGAGGTGCTTCCCAGACCAGACAGCACGGGGGCAGGGGGTTGGGCCCACCTAATGGGGAGGAGGGGGCAGTAATCGGGAGGAGGGGGCAGTCTGGCTCTGAACCACTGAGGCAGCTGTCCTGACCCCTCCTGACCACAGAAAACGGAGAGCTCTGCCAGACTTGTGCTGACACAACCCTGGCCTGGGGTGTGGAGATCAGTGAGAATGATCATAGAGATATTTTCTACAGATCTAACCTAAGGGACAATTTCCTTCTCTAAGCACAGCCTCTTGGCCCATGTTAATTAGCTGCGGCATTTCTGAAGTGGCTGGGCTCTCGGTGGGCGCCAGACGGGGAGAAGTTGCAATTGGGAAGGAACTGAAGCAGTTCCAGAAAACGGGCCGAGAACAACATACCCAGGGAACCAAACCGGCGGCGGCTAGCACTAGGTACAGGGCCCACTAGCAGTGCCCAATGGCCATGGCAGAAGGCTATCAGCGAGAGTGATCTCACCTGGGGAAAAACAGCTGCTTTTGGTCTAAACCCCCCAGGGCAGGGATGGGTCATGCTGGTCCCCTTCTGCTGCAGGCCAGGATCAGCTCGGCCAGGGCAGCAGGTAAGACATCTGCAGGAGACACTTCTCCCCTTTGCACACTTTGTTGGGCACTGCTCCAGACACACCCACCAGTGCTGGACTTCAAAGCTGGCCTGTGCAGGCTCCAGCCAGTGCCACCCCCCCATTGCCATTCAGTGCTGATGGACATGGCAGGAGCCTGTGGAGGAGGCAGCTGGGGAACAGGCAAGGGATTCAAGGACATGGGGACATTGTCAGGCTGCAAGGGGTTGTTTTCTTATTCTCCCTCAGAACTGTACAAAGAGCAAGAGAGGTGTCTCAGCAAGCTCCGTGCCAGGCAAGAGATTTTTCCCCTGCCTTCCCTAGCCCCAGCCCCAGTTCTCCAGAGAGCTGGATAAGAGTCTTATCAATTACTTGGCAGCCTTCCCAGCCACCATTCCTCCTCTCCCTGTTCCCCAATTTAATCAGTTAACCAGTTAAACACAACTTTTAACCAGTTAACTTACTGGGAATGTAAAACCCCATTTAATTTTAAGTTCCGTAGTATCCATACAATGTGGCTTCCTTTTAGAATAGACCAGGCAGAGGAGAGTTAGTGCCTCATGTAGTAGGAGTCCTGCCCATCTATGCCAAAAACAAAGCTTTGTTATGGGTGCAAGAAAACAATGTGCTGCCCGGGCCAGGATGTCTGCACTGGCCTTGGAAGGAATTTAGCCCCACCAAGAGCCACTTTCATTCATCGTCTCTCCGATACAGAATCCAGAGTGATTGGCTACAAGGTCCTTGATTTGGTCAGCAATTGATCAGTGATTGTCTCCAGCTGCAGTCCAACGACCCAAGTTGCCCTTAGCCATAAAAAGAACAACCCATAGAAAGACCACGACAGATTCTGTAAGTAGGACACAGCATGGTCAGCTTCCCCCCCACAGCCCTCACAGGCTCCACCACTGTCACCAAGGGAGCGTGGCTTGTCAGTTCTGAGCGACCGCCGCTCCCCTCCAGGGGCACAGGGGCCGCTAATTGCAGGGATGAAAAGCAGGGCCTGATGGAAAAGGTTTGCTCACCCTGATTTAAGGCACACACACACCAAGGTGAAATCAATGGAAAGTCCAAGCAGCCTCCACCACAGATCTTTCAAACCATTAGATCAATTATATTGTAATTTGCCAGATTTTTCAACCTTCTGAGATATAACATATCAGTCAACACTACTGTTTACTACCAACTACCGCACACCTCATCTTCTCTATGAAAATGACTTATGTGAAAGAGCTGCTCAGTGTTCCTTATAGCCTGTGGCAATGCACAAGGCTGCACGTCGTTCATGGTGATCACTGAAGTAATGGAACCCAGCTATTCCAGGACCTCTGTGGCATCTGCAGCAGTTGGTGTGGCTGAGTCCAGGGCCACTCAAGCAGCTGGGGCAGCCCTCCACAGCAGCGGACCAACCCCCTGCTTGTGCTGCCCCAGGCAGCTGGCCCCAAAGAACACAAGAGCAGCAGCAGTCCTGGTCATCATCCTGGACCAGTGACCCTGGAGCAGTGGTAAGTCCCCAGATGGCCACTCACTGACACCTACCTGAGCAGCTTGCCCCCAACCCTGGAGCAGTATCGGGAGGTCCCTGGGCAGACCTTCCACTCTCCTGCCCTGCAGCAGCAGTGGGTCCCTGTAGCAGCGGAAGGGAATGCGAGCACTCTCCACAGAGTACCTGCAACACCCCAGAGCTCCCCAGAGCACCCACAAGTTAGTCAAGGGTATTTAAAGTACAATTGTGCACACATTTCGGACACATCAGGCCCTGCATAGGGAAGCTAAATAGAGGAAATCTAAAGAGTGTGCTGGCCAGGGGAGTGGCACTGGTAAAAAAAGTCCATCCAGGATGAGGAGCTCAAAGAAAGTCTATTTGGTGGCATGACAAAGAGATCAAGGTGTTCAGCTGAGTGAGACACCGGGGGAGGGGGGATGCTAGAGTGGTTGTGGCATTGTAGTAGTCAGTCTGAGCCCCGTGTAGCCTTTAGGGACCCCCTGCACTATTCTTCAGGCATTATGGGTGTCACTCACTAAACAACCAGCCAGCCTTACCATTTTCCACTGAGAAGCAGAAGCCTATGGTGGTTATGCTGCTAACATAGAGTCCATGTTCTTAGCAAAGGCAAGGCTAACTGCTGACAGGTATTGTAGCTGGGAGCCATACCTCACCAAGGGAATACATTTCCTCAATAGCCTGCTCTCACATGTCATTAGGTTTTGTTTTTTTTGGAGACCAGCAACAAATTATGGACTAGCCTTTATTTTATTTTTTTTAAGACAACTTGGGAAAATGTTTATGGACAAATCAAAGCCCTTGCAAACTAAGATTTTAAAATGGAAACTCCGGCTGCTGTTGTTATGATCGCACACTGTCCTAAATACCAGCCTTATTTATCCCCCGTGATATCTATCGTGCCATCTTCTGCAGCAAAATAGCATGAGTTACTCAAGCTGGCTTTACTGCTGCTGGCAATGAGGGTGAAGCCGGAAGCCAAGAAACTTCCACCCTCCTGGCCTTCCCTCAAGCAGGAGACGTTCTGGCCCACCTCTCAATCCACTTGCCATACAATCGCTAGAGGAACACAGCCACAGGCAGTTATGCATTGGCACTGTCAGCTTTTTACCCGGATAATGTTTATCTCCTGGCAGACCCGTCTGCTGTGTATGGATGATATTAGCTCCTTGTGACGGCATCAGCACCACACCAAACAGAGCACAATACAAACAATGAGTAATACACGTCTAGCAAAGTCCTTTCAGCATTGATAGTAAGTATTTCCATTGCAGTAGTGCTCCCTCAGCCTAGTAAGCTGGGCCTTGTGGGAATGCCCAAGGGATGGTTTCTACCCCGCCATGAACTTACAGGCTAATTCAAAACAAGACACAAGCCATTGTGTAACCCACAGCAGGCACAGAGGAGGAGAGGGACAACTACAAGAATCTGTGGTTACACACAGGATGTGATGGTTCTAGATCATTTCAAAAGGGGATCTTAAAATATGTATTATGAGGAAATTAATATTTTACTATTTTACTGCTGTTGCAACTACTAGTAGTGAAGCCAAGACTGGGGCTGGAGAGACACAGCACATGAGAGGGGCCGGGAGGCAGGAGGGTGTGATGGACAAAAACAAACGACAGGATAAGACTTCGCAGACAGGTACATAAGAGACATGCTATTTGGGAAAGGAGTCCATGACATTAGCAGGGGGGCTTGGGAAGGCAAAGATCCCAGAGAGGCTAGCGGGAGAGGTGCACTGCTAAACCCTGCAGCATTGCTCTGGACAGGCAAGGCAACCATACAGTCCCTCAAGGGAGAGAAGGTCCTAGCTGTGTAGGGATGGACTGGAAGAAATGCACATTTCCTTCGCCCACTCCACTTACTGCTATTATTAGTGCCACTGCTGTGAAACCCCAAAGAGCTCAGTCAGAACCAGGGCCCCCTTGTGCTAGATTATGTGGCTGCAGCAACAGCTGCAAACCAGCTTCCCCACAGCCACTTAACTATAACATTAATTATAGGACCAAGATTCAAAACTCAAGTCCCTGTCAAGATTTCACCCCTGCAGCAACTAGGGCCCTAAAATATTTCAAGCAAAACTAGATATGTCTCCTGAGAAAGGAAGTCTTTGAACTCAGTCTGAAAGTGAATTGCATGAGACAAAGTTCACCAATTGTTCTGGCATTAGGAATAGAGTACTGCTGAGCTGATCCCAAGAGATATGGTTGGGATCCAGACTGCTAGCAGTTTCCGAAATGGATGGTTGATTTCATTCATTAGAAGCCTCTTTACAATGCTACCTTTTAAAAAAGCTTAATGTTGCATAGCTCGTCTGAATTTTTTTTTTTTTTTTTTTTTTTTTTTTTTTTTTTTAGTGGAAGCATACCCAGTTAAGAAGTATCTCCACAGAAACGGAATGTGTAACAGTTTTCAACCCTCTGAGTCTTGATGATGGACACATGGAAAACCTAGATCTGATATGTTAGAATAGTGCCATCTTGTGGAAATTATTTGCAGAAGCCAGGGTAATCGACAATAAATGATCAAAACAAAAAAGCAGTCAAGTAGCGCTTTAAAGACTAACAAAATAATTTATTAGGTGAGCTTTCATGGGACAGACCCACTTCTTCAGACCATAGCCAGACCAGAACAGACTCAATATTTAATATATTAAGCTCACCTAATACATTATTTTGTTAGTCTTCAAAGTGCTACTTGACTGCTTTTTTGTTTTAATAGTATATAGACTAGCACGGCTTTCTCTCCGTTACTATTCAACAATAAATGAGAATTACCAAAAAAAAAAAAAACTGATTTCATTCCCAGCAGTTTGTGCCAATATCTGATCTGATTTCCCTCCATTGGATTTTGAACAACCCCTTCCTTCCCACAGTTTCACTTGGAGTTGCATGTTTGAATTAAGTAAAAAAATATAATCTCAAGTCAAAGCCCCACAAACAGCAAATGTTGCACAATTTCAACATGTAACCACAAAATTGAGCAGATTCACTTTGTGAACCTGACCGAAGTTTAGGACAAAGATTTAAGCATGGGCAGGCTTCTTTTTCCGTGCAGCACAGTCTACACAGCTCTCCCAGCTGCATTTTTTTCAATATCCAACTAGCACCACAGCTCCTTTACACGCTGCCTTCTCAGATGCTGCATCCTGTAGACATAACCAACAATATTTGGCTTTCTTCTCTTTGCTTTGCAGTTTGCTGAGCTTGGGGATTAGGGTTACAAAAGAGTTCTTAATCACAAACACAAGTATCTGAGTCCCCTGACAGGCATCTCCTCTTTGGATACATTACATAATGTAAAATGTCTGAAAGGAATTAATTATACAGCCGAAGGCCATGGATAACACTTTAGCACAATAGTTGAGCCCCAACATTGAACAAATAGCTTTAATGTCCACAGAAGATGCTGTTCATCTACCTACAACAAGCTTCTTCCCCCAACTCCTGGAAGCAGCTGATCAGATCATTCACACTGCAAGGCCTATCTAATCCATGTTCTGTTGGACAAGGGAGAGGTGAAAGCAAGTAGCTGTATACTGGTGTGCAGGTAACAACCCACAGGTGGACTTGAATCTGGGACCTCTGTGCAGTAGCCAATACACTTCGAGCTCAAAGCCACCTAGCTCTCAAGTAAAGCTAGAGAGAAGACTCCTTCTTTCCCTGTCTACATGATCTAGGTGCCACTACATGGGCCTGTGAACCACACCCTAGATGCATGCAGATCCAACAAGACCTGTCTGAACTGCAGTAAAAGCCATCAGGGAGCTATTTAAAGAGCTGGCAGGGAACTGGTTTGCAGTAGGACAGTACCTGTAAGATATTTTAAGCTACTTTCACCCCTGGGAAATAAAAGCAAGTTCCAGAAAGAAGGACCTCTCCCTTCTTCTCTCTTTCAACCATAGGTTTAATAATTCAAGCATCTCCATTGATCAGAGCTCTGCAGAACCCCCTTCTTTAGGGATTTGCAGGTCAAAAGGAACCCTGTAAGTTCTTCCAGACAATCAAGTGGCAATCAGTGTAGGTCACAGTGCACAAATGTAACATACAATGTGTATGAAACTCAGTTCAGTCCTTGATTCAGCAAGGCACTTACTTAAGCACCTACATGACTTTATGCATCCACATACTCCTCTGGCCTTCAGTGAAATCACTCATGGGCTTGAAAATACAAGTCACTTGCTGGAGTACCTTTGTGAATCTGAGCCTCAATAAGTGCACAACAGTATTTTGCACAACCTTTCATTTATGAATAGTCTTGAGATGTACCCACTCAGTCAGGGACACCATACAACCTTGAGGTGCCAGAGACATGGCTGACTGGACGATATCCACTTTCTTGTAGTCTATGAAAATCATGCTGTCTCCCTGCCCAGTACACATGGTGGGCTCTGGTAAATGCTACCATTTGCATATCCAGCAGCAGGTGAGGAACCAACCAGACAGCCCACACTACCCAATATGGTGATCCACCATAGCACCTGCCCAACATGCTGCTACAACACCAGTCTATAATATAATCTCTGCTGTAGCATTGCCTATCTTACCCATGCTTAGCTTTAGCAGGAGAGCCCTTCTTCCTACCCCACTCATGGCTAGATGTTCAGAAAGTCACCCAGCCATGCTATGCAGGTCAGAATCTGGGCCACTGATCAGAGGATATGTTGTTGTTGTTGTATGTGTGACTCAAAAAGCTGAAAACAAAAGAACAGTCAGTAAAAATAAACAGGCTGGATGGGTAATTAATGGGCAGCTTGCGGGAAAGCTCATCTGCAACGTGAGCATTTCTTTTTGTACTTTATTTTTCAAACTGTTATTGATCACTTTCATTTCTACCTGTGTAAAAAGGGTTGCTCCTGTGGGGCTATTGTCCCTCTTTTCCTTTAGTCCTGGCAAGAAAACCCTGCGTAGGAAACGTTTACCACTCACAAACAGTGGCAGACCAAAAGGCATTGACATTCCATTCACCTCAGCACCAGACAGCACATAAGTACTCAAGGAATTGTTTGCTTGTTTATTAAATGAGATGTCCACCCCCCGCTCCTCCTGTGTTACCTTAAGAGCCACTTCACATGCGATGCAGTACTGGTGCCAAAATACATTCAAATGGAGCTTTGCAGATTGACAGACACTTGTGTATATTTGACTCAGCTCCCCAATTCCAGCACCTCTCCAGGTCTTCTGAGAATCAAGATAAGGCCTGTATTTGGTGAGCACTCAGGCCTGACAGTGTGTGTGCCCAATTAATCAGTGCGATGGTGTAGCAAAAGACAACTAATGCACCTGCTGGGGGACACTTTTTTAAGCATAATTTAGTTTCTGTGATTTGGAAACTCAGGCATATGAAGAAGAGCTAAAAAAGCTGAACATGTAAAATCTTGAAAAATACAGCTGATGGGGAAAGGGCCATAGGAATGACAGCACAAATATTTTACAGGATGTAACTCAGAGGAAAGAGTCAATTAGTCTCACTAGTCAAGGCGACAGAACAAGGAATAACAGAATTAAACTGGGGCAAGGAAAAGATAATTTAACCAATAGTAAATTTTTCTAGCTGACTGCAAGTGTGATTAGGTGATGGAACACACAGCCAAAGGAAATGCTGACATCAACAGACACCATCCCCGCTAGACTTCATAATCATTTTGTTATAGGATATTGGAGACCTGCCACAGTACAAGATGAACTATATGACCCATTAGGAACCCCCTCCTTTTTGATGGTGGAGATTAGCTGCATAAGGAGGGCTCCCAGGCTTTCCCTGCAACTTGGTATAATGTTCCAAATAGTACTTCCATTGTGTAACTACTACATACGCTGCAGGAGGAGAAATCTTGTGTATTTCTAGAAATTTCTTGGGCATTCATGGGAGATGGTGTCCGTCCTTCTGCCAGCTGCTTCAAAATCACTGCACAAAATCAAAAGAAAGAAGACATTACTGCTTGCCTGACACTGTAATTCAGCACAGGCACAATACAAATGTCTCATCCCTTCTTTGACAGCTTATTTGATTATTATGGGTTAAGTAAGTTCATAAACCAATGTGCCTTGTTGAAAACCAAAGGATATACATATTTCAGGGCACTTTATGGTTATCGTTTCTTAGTAATGGAATTTCTTCTTAGGATTCACATCTATTATTTCAAGGGATCTGTGCCAAGCATATTTTAAATGGCCATAATTTTCCCTAAACTTAATCCTTGTCTTTAATCTGAGTGTGATTTCCTGTAATCAAGCATTTAATCTCCCCAATCTCCAGAAGCAACAGCCATTGTTCCATGCATGCATCACTGTCAACCCTATCACAACAAAGGACAACAAGAAGACACTCCTTTTTCACAAACATGCCTTCCATCAAGCTGCGCTTACCCAGTGGGAGAGTTTGATATTTTTTTTTCCTTGTGGCAGATGCTCAGATACTGATGGAGAGAGAGATGTGATTCCTAAGCTTTCCGTCCTTCCCAATTTCGCTGTGCAAGACTGGTGCAATCCTGCTGTGAGATTCTGTGTTTCCAGTTTCACTTGGCCTCATTAGTGATAATGTGAACTCCTATTTTATTACTGTTTTGCCATGTCGGAGTGCTGTATACAAGTCAACTACTGTCGTATCTTTACTTTGGAATGAGGAGAATTCAGCATTACCTACCCAAAAGGTGGAGAAATTCCATTCAAGGACTGTAGTATTCAAAATATTTTAAAATATGGTTTTTGAAATGCAACCAAATTCTTCCTTTTGTCTCCCCTGAGCCACCCAGCTATTAATAATAAATAATAATAATAATAATAAATGGTATTTTCAGGAAGAATAAAATAAGGAACATATCAGCTTCCGGATGAAATGTGGATGTTCCCACCCGACCCACCAGTTTTATCCTGGTTAGTCTCAGTTCTCTTTTCAAAATTCACGTCAGTTCCTGTTGTTTGTTATGAGGTCTTTCACTTCCTTGACCATGGTGTGCACTAACTTCCTGCAGACACACAGCACAGGATGTGTGCTTGGTTGCCTTTGGCTATAATATCTCTAAAGCGTCTGGTAAATGGCAAGTGGTAGCTGCTACTACTACTAACTTTTTGCTAATTAATTGTGTTGATTCCCCCCACTTTCTTCATGCCAGAAAATGATGCTTCAGTGTCTAAAGGTCCTGCCAAGAGGCAGTGCCACCCAACTATAAATCCACATCAAAGCTGCCACTAAGTGAAGTTGAGCAATCCAGCTGGGTCAGAGGAGTAAGAGCTCATTTTTGTTATTTTGGGATAATTATATGTAAAATGTGAGAGCCATATTACTCCCTGTGGTGTTAATCATACACCAACATCAAGGAGCTCATGTGGGTTTGGACCATAGGGCGAGGCCTTCTCATCAGGCTTGGAACAGTCACTCCATTGGGCTGACCACGACTGAGCCTGCAGAAACTGCTGACCCATGTGACTATGCCCTACATCCTACATTAAATCTTCTCTCCGTGTCAGAGTGGCGCCAGCGAAACCCCAAAACTGCCAGTTTCTGCCTAGAACATCTACTCAGGCAAGGGGAACAAAAAGGAGAATCCTTGGTTAGAGGGAAGGATGAGCCAAAGAGACCTTCACCCCTGTCCCTGCCCATCCCAAACACTAGAGCATTTGTTAAAGGGCTTCCAAAGGATCAAACTAAAAAAGCAGGAAGGATTTAGGAAAACAGCACTTCAACCTTTTTTTTCCGCATTGTTTCCTGATCCCAGGCAGAAAGAGTGTTTCTCCCCATCTCTTGGTGGTGGGACCAAACTGCCTTTGGATTCCACTGAGGAAGTCTGACATTGGTTTAGGTGCCAGCCCAGTACAACACAGTGACAGCCCAACCACGTCAATGCAATCACTGTTCATGGTTTTATTAAATGTAAAGGATTTTTTATCCTGACTGAACAAGTAGTTTCTGTTCCTTATACCTATTTATTGCATAGAACTGGAAGGGACCTTCAGAGGTCATTGGGTCTAGTCCCCTGCACTCATAGCAGGACCTATTACCATCCCTGACTTTTTTTTTTGTTTTTTTAGTTTATTTGTCCCAGAGGGCCTCCTTCAAGGACTGAGCTCACAACTCTAGGTTTAACAGGCCAATGCACAAACCACTGAGCTACCCCCTCCTCCCCGACACATGAGTTGTTGTTCTTCACCCTGGATGATATCAGCAGCGCTCATCAGATACCTATAACAAGCTGTCCCATAGCACCTTAAAGATTAACAAATTTATTAGGTAATGAGCTGTCATGAGTTAGACCCACTTCTCAGATTTTGGAATAGAAAATTAGAATCCAGGATTTATATAGGAAGGGCCGGGGAAGGGGGGAGGAAGGAAGGAAGGGAAGAAATATGGGAGAGACTAATACTTATAATTCTCAAACAATCTCCAGGCAATTCTGGATACTTTCAGTATCAGAACTTGGGAACCTCATTCTGCATTTCATTCTGTACTTAATATCACTGTTCACTGCTAGTGAAAGTTAAAATCTTTCAAACTACACAGAAAACTCTGTAGTGTGACCTCAGAATGTTGCAAGTGGATGTTACCTGGATTTTTCTTCAGGGCTGGAGAAGAATTGCAGCATCTTAGTTTTATTCCATACACTCCAGCCTTACCTGCAAACAAAAAAAATTAAAGTTCAGCATTTCAGGTCTCAGGTTTATAGCTGGCTGGTGAGACAGGAACATGCAGCCTGAACCCAAAGTAGTAGCGGTATCTGGAAGTACTGGGATCAGCACAGAAAGATTGATTTCCCTAGATTTTCATAAGGTGTTGTTTTGTCTTGTTTTGTTTTTGAGAATGGCCGTTCACCCCATAAGCCAAGCTAAGTTGACCAAGGCTAATTCTCTGTAAACATCTGTTCAATGTGCAGCAGCAGTCAACAAGATAACAGAGTGCTAGGAACCATTAGGAAAAGATATATAATAAAAGAGAAAGTACTATAATGGCATTATATAAATCCATTGTATGCCCACACCTTGAATACTCAGTGATGTTCTGGTTGCCTCATCTCAAATAAAGGTACATTAAGAACAGAAAAAATACAGAGGACAGCAACAAAAATGAGTAGGAGTATGGGACAGCCCCCATAAAAGGATAGATTAAAAAGAGTGGCCTTGTTCAACTTCAAAAAGAGATAACTAAGGGGATGGTATGATTGGAGTCTATAAAATCAAGTATAGTCTGAAGTGAGTAGGGAAGTACCATTTACCTCATCACATAACATAGAAATAGAGACCATTTGATGAAATTAATAGGGTGCAGGTTTAAAACTAGCAAAAGGGAGTACAGTAAAAGCTCAGTTATCTGGTGCCTGGATAATGGGCACATTTGGTTAACTGGCTGACCAGCCAGGGCCTGCTGCCACAGGGCTGTTTACCCACCCAGAGCAAGGAGAGCAGGCCAGCTGCCTGGCTGGGGGCCATCAGAATGGGGCTAGATGTCCACTGCCTGGCTGGGGTTTCGGAGCAGCTGCCGGCCCCAGCTTGACTATCCAGCTAATTTTATTATCCAGCATCCCCAGTTGCCCAGGGATGCCAGATGATACAGCTTTTGCTGTATTTCTTCACACAACAAACAGTGACTCTGTGGAACTGTTTGCCAGAGGATGGTGTGGAAGCCTAAAGTATCACTGGGGAATAGTGTCTTCGACGGCTTTTAGCCAAGCTTCCTCTAGGGGTCCCTGAGCCTCTGGCTGTTGGAAGCCCAGACTGAGTAAGAGGGGACAGATCTCTGAGCAGATGCCCTGTTCCGTTCACTGCCTCTGAAGAAGGACGACCATATCTCCCTGTCCCAAATATAGGACAGGGAGATATGGGTGAGAGGGGAGGCTCCACCAAGCCCCAGGGAGCTGGGAAGGAGGTAGCAGCTGCTGGCTTTGCTCGGAAGTCCAGGGAAGCAGCAGTCCCCAGCACTCCCCAGGAGCCCTGGGAAAGCCACAGCCACCGGCGCTCCCTGAGTCCTAGGAAAGCGGCAGCCCTGGGGAAGCCACAGCCACCAGGAGCCCCAGGAGCGCCGGGAAGCTGCAGCCACTGGCCCACCCCTTCAAGCCCCAGGGAAACTGCAGCTGCCAGCACTCCCAGAGCCCCGGGGAAGCATCAGGGATGTGGCAGCCACCCAGGCTCCCCCACTTCACTGAGGCTCAGAGAACACTCGCCAGCAGCTGTGCCTGCGTGGCCCCAGCCTGTGCAGCTGCTGGTGGAAAAAGTCAGCCAGGGGGTGGGAGGGGAGACAATTGGTCTCTTCTAAAAAATAAGTAGGGGCACATCTTTGGCACCCAAAGTACGGGACCTTCCTGCCCAGTATGGGACAGATGGTCACTTTCCTCTGAAGCCTTTGGCACCAGCCACAGTCAGACAGATTACCAGGCCGGGTGCACCATTGCCCTGAGACAATGCGGCCATTCTTGTGTTCTTAATGATCTAATAACCTAGCAGGCGAAGGTGCTGCCTTCCCAAACTGTCTGAGGAGCCCCCCCCGCCATGCTCTGCCTGTAGGCCTCCTTCCGCCTGCTCCTGGGGCAGAAAGGCAGGCTTGGGCCACTGCAGCGCTGGGGCTAATGGTCCAGCCAAAGTGTGGGGAACTTCCTGGGTGGGAGGCTGGGGCCACACTGCCTACCTGTCTGTCCAATGCTCCAGAGTTAGGGCGACTGGAGCTGCACCATCCAGCCTCACAGTGCCACACTGCCAGGCAGCCCTGGGCTCCAGGGCTGGTAATCAGGGGAAAGCAGAGAAAATGTGGGTGGAGGAAGCTGGGGGCTAGTCGCCACAATGAGGGGGCAGTAGGAGCAGAAGGGGCAGGGCTTCTGGCAGAAGGGACATGGCTAAGGGGCTGGTCCCCAAGCCAGGGGCTCACACACTGCCCATACGCACCTCTCTTGAGCCAGGGTTCTCTCTTTAATGATCAATTTAGTTAGTTACGTAAGTGTAAATTCCACAGGCACTGTAGCCTTAGGATGGAGGTGCCAACTTTCAGAAGTGCAGGGGAAGCTCAACCCCTGGCTCTGCTGCAGGCCCTGCCACGCATTCCACATGATTTCCCCAAAGCCTCACCCCAACTCTACCTGCCTCCACTCTTCCCTTGGCCACCTTTTCCCACTGAGTTCCATCCCCTCACCGAGTCTGCTAGAGCCTCTCTCCTCCCTCCAGAGTCTCCGGAATGCCAGAAAACAACTGATTGCGGCAGGCAAGAGGCGTTGGGAGAGGAGTTGTTATTTATGGGGCCCACTGGTGGGCAAGAGGCATTGGGGGAAGGAAGGGCTGCCAATGAGTTCGCAGCACTCACCAATTTTTCCCCATAGGTGTTCCAGCCCTGGTGTTCTCTGTATTTTAGGGACAACAAATAACTTTTTTTAATCTCTCCCTCCCACATACAAAAGCAGACAGATATTCTCTGTGTTACCAACTCTCATGATTTTGTCACAAGTCTCATGGTAATTATTGTTTAACTTGAAGCCTCAGCTCCTGGAGTCAAGTGAATATGTGATGCTTTCAGCCTCTATTCTTAAAGAAAAAGATGGCGCCTATCCCTGGTAGGTGGAGAGAAATCTTCCAAATGTGCTCCCCATCCCACCCCCATGCACCCTGAAGGTTCAAAAAGCAGAAAAACAAACAAAGCACCAAATCTGATATTTTTACATAAATCTCATGATTTCAAAACCAATCTTGTGCTTTTTGAATAGTTGAAGTTGGCATCCATTTTTGGTTAAAAAATTGTGTCTCTCCTGTTATTAATATTTCACCTTTCTTTGGATTTAAAACAAATCAAAGGTTGGGTTTTAAGGCATGGTGATTAGACTGGCCTAAATTTCAAGTAAAAGATGGAGGTCACAGAATGACTTTGGTTCCTTTTGTTTTCCCCTGTTTGGTTTACGTCTGCAGTGCCTTTGATTATATTTTAAAAGTTTGCACAGCAGTATCCATTATAATATGTGACACATTCTACAGCATAGCACATATGGGGGTTTTTTTGTTGTTATGGTTTAGTTGTTTTGTTTTGTTTTAAGATCAGAAGATGAATGGTCCAAACACAGTAACAGGAAAGACTAATTGATTAACATGACTGTAATTTTCCTCCTTACTACTAGTCTAACTAGACACTGGATGGCAGTATTGTATGAACATTAATATCCATACAGCCATAGCTGAATTTTTAAGAAATGTTTTGGTCTATGAACTAAAAAGCAAATGTTTAGTTTGATTAACCTATTTCCTGCAGTGCAGGCTAATTCAGCAAAGAAAACAGACACACACTATCTTTCTTTCCACTTGTATGGAGCCTTGTGGTAGTCCTGCTGGACCTAACTTATTAAAAAGGCAAGCAGGGTGAGGTTATATGCTATATTGGACCAACCTCTGTTGATGAGCGAGACAAGGTCTGAAGCCTACATAAAGCTCTCCTTCAGGTCTGGGAAAAATACTCAGAGTGTCACAGTTAAATAGAAGGTGGAAAGAACTGTTTGAAAAGATAAAGAATAATGATCATAGAACATAAGTTTGAAATAAATTTCAGAGTTACAGTCAATTATTACTTTTAAATTAACTATCTTCCAATAATGTTATTAACTGCTCTCTGAAAATCCATGCTGTGGTTTCCTTTTTTCATTTAAAGAAGTGTACATAGCGGCTAGAATTGGCTTTGGTGGAGGTCTGCGAATGGTTTGGGGAGGTGATTGGGGGGTCTGCACTAGCAAAAAGGTTGGACACCACCAAGTAAATAACACATTTCCAGTGTTAGATGAAATGGCCCTTTAAGACTTCTCCAGCTGGGGCAGGAGAGGGAGGAAGTTGCAGGGGAGGAAGAAACCTAGGCTTTAGCACTAAGCCATAAATCTAGCGATGCTATTTGGTTCATGATTTTTAGTTTCTAGCAAAGTTATGAATGTTAGTTCCCAGGCTCATCCTCGGAAGGTGTCATGCTGGTTTCCTCTGAGGATGAGTACGTACTAGAGCAATAGTGCCTGGCTCTGAACACAGCTTTCTTTTCTTCTCTCCCTCCTTTGAGGGCTCGGGAGGTATTAACAGGCCACTCCACCTTGAAATAACTCTTTATGTTAAGCAGCAGCGAAGGGTCCTGTGGCACCTTATAGACTAACAGAAAAGTTTAGAGCATGAGCTTTCGTGAGCGCAGACTCACTTCATCAGATGCTGGTCCTGGAAATCTGCAAGGCCAGGTATAAATAGGCCAGAGCAAGGCTGGGGATAATGAGGTTAGCTCAGTCAGGAAGGCTGAGTTGTATTGTCATCAGTAGATCTGGAGGTGTGAACTCCAAGAGAGGGGAAGCTGCTTTTGTATTTAGCCAACCATTCACAGTCTTTGTTTAATCCTGAGCTGAGGGTATTGAATTTGCAGATGAATTGTAGCTCAGCAATTTCTCTTTGGAGTCTGGTCTTGAAATTTCTTTGCTGCAGGATAGCTACTTTTAAATCTGCTACTGTGTGTCCTGGGAGACTGAAGTGCTCTCCTATGGGTTTTTGTATATTGCCATTTCTGATGTCTGATTTGTGTGCATTTATTCTTTTACGTAGAGACTGTCCAGTTTGTCCGATGTATATGGCAGAGGGGCATTGCTGGCACATGATGGCATAAATTACATTGGTAGACGTGCAGCTGAATGAACCCACGATGGTGTGGCTGATCCGGTTAGGTCCTGTAATGATGTTGCTGGTGTGTATATGTGGGCAGAGCTGGCAACGAGGTTTGTTGCATGGATGGGTCCCTGAGATAGAGTGACTGTGGTGCGGTGTATAGTTGCTTGTTAGGATTTGTTTTAGGTTGGCAGGTTGTCTGTGGGCAAGGACTGGTCTGCCTCCCAAGGCCTGTGAAAGTGGGGGTCATTGTCCAGGATGGGTTGTAGATCCCTGATGATGCGCTGTAGGGGTTTTAGCTGAGGACTGTAGGTGATGGCTAGTGGTGTTCTGTTGGTTTCTCTCTTGGGCTTGTCCTGTAGCAGGAGGTTTCGTGGCACACATCTGGCTCTGTTGATTTGTTTTCTCACTTCCTCAGGTGGGTATTGCAGTCTCAAGAATGCTTGGTGCAGATCCTGTAGGTGTTTGTCTCTGTCGGAGGGGTTGGAAGAAATGCGGTTATATCTAAGTGCTTGGCTGTAAACGATGGATCGTGTGGTGTGTCTGGGATGGAAGCTGGAGGCATGAAGGTAGGCGTAGCGGTCAGTGGGTTTATGGTACAGGGTGGTACCGATGTGTCCATTGTGTATAAGCATGGTAGTGTCAAGGAAGTGGATCTCCTGTGTAGATTGGTCCAGGCTGAGCTTGATGTTGGGGTGGAAGTTGTTGAAGTCCCGGTGGAATTTCTCCAGAGTCTCCTTCCCATGGGTCCAGATGATGAAGATGTCGTCAATGTAGCGTAAATAGAGCCGGGGTGTTAGTGGACGTGAGTTGAGGAAGCGTTGTTCTAGGTCAGCCATGAATCAGTAGCAGATTTAAAAGTAGCTATCCTGCAGCAAAGAAATTTCAAGACCAGACTCCAAAGAGAAATTGCTGAGCTACAATTCATCTGCAAATTCAATACCCTCAGCTCAGGATTAAACAAAGACTGTGAATGGTTGGCTAAATACAAAAGCAGCTTCCCCTCTCTTGGAGTTCACACCTCCAGATCTACTGATGACAATACAACTCAGCCTTCCTGACTGAGCTAACCTCGTTATCCCCAGCCTTGCTCTGGCCTATTTATACCTGGCCTTGCAGATTTCCAGGACCAGCATCTGATGAAGTGAGTCTGCGCTCACGAAAGCTCATGCTCTAAACTTTTCTGTTAGTCTATAAGGTGCCACAGGACCCTTTGTTGCTGCTACAAATCCAGACTAACACGGCTACCCCTCTGATCTTTATGTTAAATGATCCATTTCCATTTATATTGAGCTGTAACACTCTAAGTATATTTGCCAGACCTGAAGAAGAGCTCTGCAAAAAAGCTTGAAAGCTTGTCTCGTTCAGTAAAATATATTACCTCACCCATCTTGTGTCTCTAGTATTCTGGAACCAATATAGCTCAAAGAACATCGGAGGATACCAAAATTTTGACATCTGAAATGGAAACTCCACATCATGAAGAAAAAGGAAGTAGACCTGAACTGTGACATCTACGACTCGAGCAAATGCAAGAAAAAAAAATATTCCCAGGGGTCCCACCATCTCTATCTGGCTCACAGCAACATACAACTCATGCCCACTTGCTGAGCTGCTGCACAACTGACAGTGACCATTTTTCTGGTGTTCTAGTGGAAAGAAGGTGCTGGAACTCTGTTCCAGTGTGTTCCACCAGTAAAAACAGCCCTGAATACATGCAGCAGGCTGAATTGGCAAAAAGATTGGATTGATTCAGTCATGCGGGGGAGGCCAGAATATTCTGAGGATGCCAAGAGAACTGGAGAGCAGGGGGACTGGAGATGGAGAGCCAGAAGTATCACCAAGGCCATCCTGAGGAGGGGTGGGGCCTGGGGCAATGCCCCCTGTGCCCCAGATGTGGGACCCAAGGCAACCTCCTTTCCCCTGCCCAACCCAATTCTTCCTATCCAAGCCCCCTCCACCCTCTTACCTCCTCCCCCCAGAGAAGGGGCCTGGAATTACTTGGGGCCACGGTTAGGCTTGAGAGAGGCAGCAGGGTTCACCTCACTTCTCCCCTGCATGGCCCTCCCGGTCTGCTGCACTTCACCTCCCCGCACCAGCAGGAGTAGGAGGAACACACTGTTTCCACCTCTGTGGAGAAGTGAGGCGCAGCAGGCTGGGAGGGAAGTGTGGCAGGGCATATCAAGGTGGAGAAGGCAGCCACTCCTGGCAGCTGTGTGGTGAGTGCACGGGGGGAGGGGGGAAGCCTCTAATTTTTTCCATCCATGGGTAGAATTAATTTTCGTATTTGCACCCAGGCATGTGCGGACACGCACCACCAATGGAAACACATGCTGCTGGCTGCGAGAACTTTGCTGATCAGCTGGATGGCACCTGAATCTGTCTTGAGTGGCTGCCAACATGCTCGGCGTACAGGGAACCCTGGGGTTCACGCCTGCTGCAGCCACTGCCAGATGAAACTTGGTGCCAGATAACCTCCCCATCCTTCCCCTCCATAGGATGATTGGGGTGGCCATTTTTTTTGAGTGCTGCCTTTTGTTCAAATTGGATCCTAAGCCTCATCATGGTACATCATACTTACCAGCCCTTTCTGTACTGGGGGAGGGAATGGGAAATACATGCCCATTGCCAGCATCTCACATGGGGGCGCAAGCACAGAGCTGCCATTAGTGATGACAGTTGCATGGTGCCAAATTTAGAAATCATTTCTCAATGGCTGCCCAGATCAGGCTTCCTGCCTTCCTAAAACTACCTTTTCTGGTTCTCATGCAGTGGTAAAGCACAGCAACCATCCCATACAGGCACATATGGAAAATGTTCTCTCAGGAGTCCAATATCCTTGAGCAACAAGGTAATGAGCAATTAAACCCATGGACCAATGTATTGGCGAGTGACTCAGAGTACCTAAGCTCTGTTCCCAGCTCTGCCACTTCCCTGCTATGTGACCTTGAGCAAATTATTTCACCTCTTTTGCCTGTCTTGTCCCTTTAAACTAGAAACTCCTCAGAGCCTGAATGTACAGGGTCCAGCACACGGGAACCATGAACAAAATTAGATGTTCTAAGTTATCACATATATGTGAGTTTGAACCCATCTACCATAAAGGGGCCAAACATTGCATCCTTGGGCTATGTCTATATGGTGATTGCTATTTTGGGATACAAATGTATCCCAACATAGCAACACCCCGGCTTTTTCCCCCCATGCTCAAAATAGCGATGGCTTTTTGAGCATAGTATTCTGGTTCCGGTACCCCTTGTCATAGGCAGGGTAATGGAACTTTCAGAAAAGCCACTTATTCCAACTTTCAGTGCTGTTTAGCTGGCGCTAATTTCAGAACAAGGGATTTTGAAATAATTTACACCAATGTCACCCAAACGCCACCCACAGGCTCTGGTAGCTGTTGGCCTTGCCAAGGCCACAGCTAGGTTTTCCCTGACTTAGAAGTTCAAAATGGTCTCAGATTCAGAACTAGAACTCCTCTAAGTCTCTAGTTACACTACAGCGCTCTGTCAACAGAAGTCACTGTCGGAAGAGCTTTCCCAACAAAACTTCTGTTGACAGAGCGCAGCCACACACAAAAGCCAATCAGGAGAGTGCTCTGCTCTGTTGACAAAGCAGCCGGACTGCCTGACTGCTCTCTCAACAAAACCAGCACCCAGAAGCACAGCAGACAGGGCTGCCCATGGTGACGGATGCCCTGTCTGTCAAGAGAAGGCCCCGCCCCAAGAGCAGCCACACAGCTTTTCTTGTCAACAGAATCTGTCGACAGCACTGTTATGCCTCAAAGTGAACGCTGGCAGCAAAAGTGCTGTGTTTTGTCCAGATACCTATTTTGTGTGTGAACGCTCCACGAGTTTTATAGACAAAACTGGGGCTTTGCCAGCAAAACTTGCTAGTGTAACCGTAGCCTAGGTCGTACAGTCGTTTCTTTACATATATTAAGGTGGAAAGACAGAAGTTGAATAGTGGGGAAAAGATTCTAAAAGTAAAATTAGGTGAAGGGAAAATGGAAAGAAAAAGTTTCCTCTCCGAAGAAGCAGTCCCAGTTGTCAGCGAACTTAATGCTTTGCACCTAAGTCTAGCTCTGCATGGCCACACAGCCACATCGTGCTAAGAGGCACCATGTGATCACTCTCAGCCACTGTGAGACAACTCTCCGGGTGACCAAATAAAGTCACCACAAAAGAGAGGTGGTGGCTTCATTGCCCAGAGCGTATCTCCCACCAATGAACCACTGCCCACATGGGCACTCTATGTCATTAAACCATTTCTCATTTGAAGGGGCACGGGAGGTGCTTTTTCACACTCTCGAGGCACAAAAGCTGTAATGACAAAAGAGCAGGGTACACATAGGTTTACTTTACAGAATTATAGGGTGTAATGCTAAATAAGGACACCTTTCCAGTCGTTACATAAGATGTAAAAATAAATGGTAGGAGTAAGCCAAACAGCTGAAACATTAAGGATACATATGTCAGTGGCATACATCTTCCCAAGACAGGGCTGAAAGAGACTCGTGAGTCCTCCCTACTATTCCTTTCCATTTAAATCCTCTGCAGAACGAAAGTTAGTTTCTTGATTTTTTATCTACATAAAGATAAAAAAATTAACCAACTAAGTCAGGAAAGCCCCAAAACATTTGAGTAACAAAAATACAGAGCCACAAGTCTAAGGTTTCCTGAACCCAGGCTACTTCTCAATATGTTTAGAACACCCAAGCTCCTGAAAGTATTTTAGTCTGTGGTGGGTATTAAATCTTAGCTCTGGTGCGTTAACCAACCCTCCTACCCCATTCACTTTTATGTGCTACAGCCTGTGCTACAGGCAGCTATCCAATTGACTTGTCCAGCTCTAATTAATGGAGCAGTGAAATGATGTAATCCAGAGAAAGAGGATATAAAAGTGACCAGCAGCAACACGCTGTACAGCCATTAATCAAGAAGAGATGTGTTCCGTGCAGTAGCTGCTCCATCATGTGGGCTTATCCTCCTTTATACTGAATTTAAAACCTAAGCAGCGGATGGTTATGCACAGAAATCATACTGAGCCATCTTTTCCCCAGCCTGTAAAATACAAAGCCTCCAGCCTTCAGCAACAGCATTCAGCACTGTACATTCTGCATAATTAAAAAAAAAATGGCAGTGCGTGTCCTTGGCATTTAGAAAATCCAGCTGTGTTTATCTTCTTGGGCATCAAGTTAGACTCTGTCCAGATGGCATCTTGATTGCTGGAAGCCCAACTGATTGCGCTTCTGGGGCAGTTATTCACGCAGCACTTTAGATACCCACTGCTTTCACCATCAGGTTCAAGTGTGTTTGCCAAGTGCCAGGAAGGAGGCCAGCTCACTAATAAGTCTGTAGCATTTTTAGGTGTTTGTGTAGTTAATGCTCCAGCCCAGGCCCATATTCATATTGCTTCCAGTGAGCTACATCTAGAGACTAGGCACATATCCAGAGCCTATGTTCTGCTTCAGGGTATGTCTATGTTGGAAAAATCTCCACAGGAATGTGCCTCAGAGCCCAGGCCAACTGACTCAGGCTTTGGCTATGGGGGTAAAAATAGTAATGCAGATGTTCCTACTCAGGCTGGAGCTTGGGCTATGAACCCCCAGCAAGGAGTGTAGGCCTCAGATCCAGGGCCCAGCCCCATTAAGGTTCTCTAGATTGCTGTATTTAGTTCCATAGTGCAAGTCTGAGTCAACTATGCCAGGCTCTGAGACTTACTGCCACAGGTTTGGGTTGTCTTTGAGCACCGTAGATGTAGCCAGTGTCTGCTCTGGATTTCAGCCACACTTCACTTAGCCCTTTGTGTGGAACACCTGGTAGTACCTTCTGTTACCCCCCCCATACCCACTGTAGGAGGTACGTCTTTACTACAGGGAAGATGGATCCTGCTGTAGGTGATCGTCCAGCGTTTGATTTGATTTAGTGTGCCTAACAGAGATAACGTAAATCAAACTTACAGGGTGCCTGCATCAGTGCCGATAGGCCAGCCCAACCTTAGGAGCAAGAGAAGTCCATGGGGGCATTTGCTCCCATCAGCCTCCCTCAGTGGAGACAGGATGGAAGCCTGAATTAAGATCCTATGACTCCAGCTATGTAATTAACATACCTGGAATAGCATATCTTAATTTGACCTTTCACTGTAGTGTAATCCTCCCCTAGAAATGCATATGCATGATGCTATGTCTGTTCCTGAGCACAGCTAACAGGCCAGACTGCGCTGCATGATGGCATTTTCAATAGCGCATAGCATTGGCCTAACGTTGCTTCACTTGAAATCATTTCTTATTTAAGCCAAGTTTGGGTTTGATTTTACAATGCCCTGCTCCACAAATCCCTATTATGCCTGAAATTCCCCTCTCCGGCACAACAGCTCCCCTCTTGATATTCAAATCTCTCCTATTGTATGTTCTTAACATAGTGAGAGCATCAGCACTTCAAAAGGAGGCAAGTTGCCTTTTCAGGAGGCTGTCTTCACACAAACCGAGTTATTATTGTTGCACAACTTCTCCAATGATGCAACTCTCCCCAGGCTGAGGCCCTTCACCCTCTTCCAGCACAACAGGCTCTGATCACATCTTTTTCCTGGACTGACTGCGAAGGAAACACTGTGCACCATTCTCTTGAACACCTGCTTGGTTTCTTCTTAAAGGAACAGTAGGGAACATATTTTAGTGCTAATTGAGTATAATCACAATCAGGTGTAACAGTGAGGTAGCAGTTCAAAGCATTTTGATTCCTTTGGTTAAAACAGGGAACTTGTGTCTCAAATATACCATACACGTCCAACACGAGAACAGGACAATTTGGCTATGAAGATTAGATCCAAATTGGATATTGCTGGGCAGGCAGGGGGTGGGGGGCAGGGAAGGTTCAGCTACAGTTACTGAACCAAATCCTGCCCTCACACACCAAGCAACCTCAGTGAAAAAATGGATCAAATTCTGCTATCAAGTAAGCAGGCACACTGAAGGCAATGCAATTGCTTCCAATTGCGTGAACAAAGTTGGTTGGACCACTTGGTTTGCATAGGGTATAAAGCCAGAAGATCAGCCAATGTTGCAGTGATTAATGCTGGTTAGTGTGGGTTTTTCCTTATTTGCATACTTCCATTCTTATATGTCATCACAAAATGTTATGAATTCCAAGCCCTGCCTTTTTGTTATCATCTGTGACTGTGCAATGAGAAACACGATTGAAAGAGCACATGCTTTCAGCCAATCAGCAGGCAACAGACGAAGACAACTGTGGATCAGCCTGCTGGTTCAGCTAGAGGGAAATCTGCAAAATGTCAAATTCAAGATGCAGGCTCTGGACATGTCATTGTTAAGTTCCGCTTCCTTTTTTCACTTCAGACAGCAAAATTTGGTATCTGCCAGTATTATTACAGCTGTGCTTTGTAGTTTCATTTTAAATGCAGCCATCCTTATCCTTCTCTCTGTCAATGCATTTCACTCCCGCCCATCTTTATGCCTTCTTCCAATCTGCCCCAGACTCCTGGAGTTCTGTTCTCATACCATTGAGCTGGCTACTTGTAGGCTATGGCTACACTACAGTGATCTCTCAACAGACGTTACTGTTGAAAGAGATTGTCCGGCAAAATTTCTGTTGACAGATCACACCTACTTGCAAAAATGGGTCAAAAGAGCAAACCCCTCTGTTGACAGAAAGTGGAAAAACTGCCTGGCCACTCTCTTGACGGAACGGCCAACCAGAAACTAAGCAAACAGGGCTGCCCGGGAAACAGAAGCTCTGTCTGTCCACAGAGGGCCTACTGGAGAATCTATGTGCTTTTTGTTTTTTTGTTTGTTTTTTTTTTGACAGAAACTGTTGACAAAGGCATTAGTCCTCATCTGCAAGAGGCAGAACCCTGTCTGCCGAAGTGCCAAGTTTTGTCAACATACAGTCAACAAAACACATTTTGAGTGCAGATGCTCTGCACGTTTTGTTGATTAAAACCCTGGATTTGCCAACAAAACCATCTTGTGTAGACGCAGCCACAATGTCCCTCACGAGAGAGAGAAGAGGGACTACACCAGCCTGTACTAAGTGCAAAGTGGATTGTTAACTGTAGTTTTTGTTATGTGGTGCTCTCTGGCCTGCCTGTTAGCACCGGGTAGCATCTGCCTACTGTGAATAGTCATGGAAGTGCAAGACCACTGGATTTGGGTCATAGGCAGGAGGGAATGAACCTGCAATATTAGGAGCTAAAGCCATGTGCTCTGTTGCTTGAGCTAAAAGCCAGCTGGTCCTTAGCCAAGGCTTCACAGCAGAGACTTCACTCTCCCTTGTCAGTGGTCTCAGAGCCTCTGGGGTTGCAGCAGCAATGATGGCACAAACCTTTGGCAATGCTTCCTCAAATTCAGTTCTGCAATACACAGCACTGTTGCACAATACAAGTGAAGTGCTGACACACCACTCTTTATGAAACAGACAAAAATAGGTTTCAAATAAACCCTTCCACTGGATCTTGCAGTGCATTCAGGGCTGAAATATGGTATCTCGCTGATTAGACCGTAAACTCTTTGGCAGCAACCTGTCGCCTTCTGCACCTTGTATGGAGTGTCTTTTACCGGGCTGTGTATTATTCTTTCTTAACAAACAAACAGCAGCAGTCATTCAATCTACCAGCTCAGGCCTGTGCTGCTCTGATTGGAGACGATTGTTTCCACAGTCACATGTTTTGAGTCTCTAAAGACTGAGCTGTTAAATGCTTTTAAAGGCTCATTTTTCCATAAAATTTTGCCATGAATTGGCTATCCAAGTCCCATAGGCTGCTTTCAACAATTTCAGCCATGGCATACAACGAGGTCCAATGTACAGTAAATATAGCCTCTGCCTAGCCTCATGGTCTGTTGTCTTTATTTACAGATCATAGATTATCTGTCCACATGAAGTGATGACAGCTAACTACAACATCATGTGTGAAAATGAGTATTCCTGCAAAGTATTTTGGAGGGGTAGCTGTGTTAGTCTGTAGCTTCACAAAAGCAACCACCTTAAAGACTAACACATAGATTTATTAAGTAATGAACTTCTGTAGGTAAGACCCACAACAGCTCATTACTTAATAAATAACTTTGTTAGTCTTTAAGGTGCTACAGGACTGCTTGATGCCTGTAAAAGTTAGTGGCAGGGAAGGAATATGGCATCTGGAAATGAATTATAAGATAATTCTATATGTAAAGGCTTGCTTAATTAGCCAGAACCCTATGTATTGCTTAGCAAGATACAGCTACAATATCATAGTTTTTAAAATATATACATCATGGCTGACATCCTCATAGGCAGCATGACTACCAGAGCACCTCCTTCTGGCCCACAGCTCTGCCTTTATTTCCCTAAATTCATGACCACCTCACTCTCTCCTTATTTGGGGGTTGGGGGGGGGGGGAGGAGTCAAGAAGTCACATTCACACCCATTTCTGATAGTCTTATTTCACAACAGCCTTCATGGCAAGTGTCAGCATTCCAACTACTCTGTCACACTCTCTTTAGGACGTCCATGGTCTGCTGTGGTGAGTTGGCCCTCTCACTAGGTCGCTCTTACTGAAGCATCACCCCTTCTTGGGTATCCAAAGCCCCTGTTAAACACAAAGAAATATAATGGCTTCTTGAGCTCAGTCTGAAGAAGACTCCTCACCGCCTCCTGGGTGCTGCAGACGTTTTCTCAACCAGGGCTTTCTCCCTAGACATCTAGTTCCTGTCATGCCACAGGCATGCAGGTCTCCTCCCTTGCAGTCCTTCCCTGAGCCTGATTCTCTGCAGGCAGGATCTGACCTTATCAGTGATCCACTCTCAGGCTGTGTAGGGGCATGGTCTTCTCCCAGGCCTGCTTCAAGTGCATCTTTTGTCCCTGCTACCTTTCTGCCCCAGAGCCATCCCCGAGCTCTAAGCTGCATTCACTGGGCTCTTCTATAGTACCTTTGCCAGGGAGAAAGCCCAGACTCTAAAACTACCTATCTCCTGGTTGGCTCCCCACCTGCCTTTGCCTCTCTCTGGTAAGTGTCTCTCCTGACTATCCCCTTGCCAGGTGTAAGCCATAGCCCTCCACAAGTGCTCCAGCTGCTCATTAAAAACCTTTTCAGCTGCTAATTCCACAGAAAGACATTTCTGTCCCACGAAAGCTCACCTAATGAATTATTTTGTTAGTCTTTAAAGTGCTACTTGACTGCTTTTTTGTTTTGATAGTATATAGACTAGCACGGCTCGCTCTCTGATACCATTCAATGGGGCTGTGCACCTGCCGCTTCCCAAGGCTTTCAGTGCTAAGTATGTGGCAATGCTCAGCACTTCTTAAATCAGGCCTCTCATATTGAAGGGTTTAAGTAGGGAACTAGGAACCGAAGTTTAGGCATCCAGGTTCCAATATTTTATTTGAGAGGAGAGCCATATAGCAAATTTGTGGGAAGCGGTGTTCTTTCAGAAAGCCTGTGTAGTGGTTGGCAGGAAGTCAAATACCAAGTAATTTCATCTTTTCATAGACTTCTGTGACCCTTGTAAGTGCTACAGTGCCTTTAGCTGATATAGAAAAGCCATAAGAGCTCAGGAAACCTAAATTAAGAGAAACTCACTCCCATTACCTTATTGTAAAAAACACATTTCTAAACCACCTGATTCATTTTTCAAGGTGGTATTTTCTGTTCTGACACCTTCATTACTTTGGGGTAATAGTATTGACATCAGTGTAACTGTTCTGGATATACACCATGGTCTCATAGATAGTGCCCTAGACTGGGGCATCTAGGTTCTAACCCTAACCCTGCTGCCGGCCTGGTGTGGGCTCCAGGGAAGTCTTTGTTCCTCACTCCCACCCCACCCCCCCGCCTGCTGTAAAACTGGAATAAAGATACTGCCCTTCCACTAAAGTGTTCCATGCTTTGCCAATGCAAAGCACTCTATAACACCAGATTAGTATTTACACCAACGTAAACAAGAGTAGTATCGGTTTCTCCTGACTGGAGTCCTCATATTTCATTTTCTAGATCAGCTCTGGGGCCACTAGCCATCACTTCTGTTCCAGCCATTTGAAAAACTATATTTAAATCAGGGAACTTCCCCTTTTGAACTGTGACT
This sequence comes from Carettochelys insculpta, assembly GCF_033958435.1. Taxonomy (NCBI): domain Eukaryota; kingdom Metazoa; phylum Chordata; order Testudines; family Carettochelyidae; genus Carettochelys; species Carettochelys insculpta. Next base: position 89,422,339 of record NC_134141.1, read on the forward strand.
ATGATTTCACTGTGCTAAGCTGGAGACCTCTGGCATATTTTTTTTTCTTTTTCTGCCATCACCGTTTAATTCATTTCTAGAAGACAATTTCCATTTATCTTGGTCTTGCTGTTTCGTTTTGCTTTCATTAAGAGAAGGTACCACAAGCTCATCTGAGTTAGGAGCCATCTAATGCCTTAATGGCTTGCCATAGGTACGGGTTGATTTTGCTGGGGCTTTTCTGTGCTAGCTGTGAAGCATCTGAGCCTGTAGCTGCAATGTGCATTGAGGTGAGTAATAGTTATTGCTTTCTCTTGAGACTAGGGGGGTGGTATATGTAGAGAATCAATAATGAATCTTTGGTGATTACTTGAATGCTAACATCTGATCACTTTGAAGTGAAGGGAGATTTTTTTTTTTTTCCTTTTTGGCTGGGGGACGTGTCTGTAGCCTCTGACTGAGAAAACAAGGCAGGGCTTTTGAGACACACTCTGAGCTACCACACAGACACAAATGTGGCCTTTTCATTTGGGAGTCTTCCATATCTGCCAGAAGCTGACAGTGCTTTATACCTGCCATACGGCTTTGGTGACTCTCAAATCTCACATGCCTGTCTTCAGTCAGATATCAGATCTGAAAAGAAAAGGGGTTATATGGGATTCATTTCCTAGCATCTGGGTCCAAGACTTTGTATGCATCAGTACACATGAGCAGGATGATGAGTCTCCATCAGGTAATGGGCATCTGTAGCTCAGCAGATATACATTTCCCCACTAGAGCAATAATAAAAGGCAATACCAGGTACTCCTCAGTTCTTTTTTTGTCTGGTCAGGTTCATTGTTAGAGAGCCAGAGGGGCGGTTTTGGGTGGGAGGAGTAGAGAAGAGACTCAAAGGAATTACCCTCATATTTCATGTACCATGGAGGCCTATAATAGATCCTTTGCTTTATTGAAGTGGTACAATTCCCATAATCCTCCTGATTGTGCAAAACTGTAACATAAGGGGCATTTCTTCTGCTGTGCCAGCTGGAGACGACTTTCTGCCCTGCAGCCTGAGGGCTGATCCCTCTTGCAACGTTAATTGAGGTGACAGAACACAAGCACTTTGCTCCTTTTACCTTAGTGGCTAAATCTTTGTTTTCTTAAGCTCACTCAGCCATTGCCCTCAGTAACAAGCTATGGCAGCAAGGTCTACTTGTTCATTATAAATTGTACAAAAAGCAGTGTTTTTTCTCTCATGGGTCTGGAATGCATTGTTTTTTCTTAAGTCTGTAGCTAATATTTCCCTTAAGCAATCCCCACTGTAGTGTCCCGGAAAGTCTAAATTAGAACCGTCCTTTGTTATTTAATTTGGGGATCGAGTCAGCAGGACCAACAGCCACTGTGGGCCCTGGGGCAAGGTGGGAGGGGTGGCCTGACTCGACAGCCCTGGAGGGGTGGAGCCAAGGGTAAAAGGAGCGAGGTCTAGGACAGTCAGCCCTCAGCGCCACTCAGACTGCCGTGCCCCCTCCCCCACACCCCCCCGGGTAGGCCTCGATTTGTGAAAAGAACTGGTCTGCACTAGGAATTTACATTGGGGAGCCTGAAAAATCCACAGCTCAGAGATGTAGCCAGAGGCACCAGTTTTATGGGATGGGCGTTCTGAGGCTGGAGCTCACACAATAAAAAATGAGCAGGTGCTTAGCACCCACTTCCAGCCAGCTCCCACCTCTGCCCAAGCACCTCCCATCTGCTGGTGGCCCTGCTGACAAACTCCTCCCCCTCCCTCCCTCCCAGTGCCTCCCGGCTATCACATCCAACCATTTCGCCACATGCAGGCAGCTCTGGGAGGGAGAGGGAGAAGCAGGGATGGGGCATGCTTAGGGGAGAGGGCAGGAAGAGGGAAGGGAGGAGATGGGGCAGGGTGCATGAAGAGGTAGGGCAATGAAGGGGGAGACTTGGGAGAAGGAGTCAGATGGGGGTTGAACACCCCCTTGGACCCAGCTCAATTTGGTGCCTGGACCACCCTTACCCCAGATATAGACAGCACTAGGTCAACAGAAGAATTTTTCTGTCATCCTACCTTCTTTTTCTTGCTAGGGCCCTTCCAAAAACTGCATCACTTACAGTTAAATCTGATCTTTTGTGTGCTTTAATTCTACAGATTTCACGGGGGAGATCAGTATTTCTCAAACTTGGGGTTGGGGGCGGGGCTGACCCAAAAAAGGATTTGCAAGGGGGCCATGCTGACTTTGGAGCCAGGCATCTGGAGAGTGGCTGCTGCAGATGAGGAGCCCAGCTCTCAAGGCAAAACCTCCATCACTCCCAGCAGTCACCCTTACTTCTGCTGCCGGCAGACCTGGGTGGCTGGACAATGGCAGCTGGTGATTGAGGACCAGCTGTTAGACAGCAACAGAGAAAGGAAGGCAGCAATACCATACCCTACCATACCAACAGTGGCTTGTTGGTCTAGGGGTATGAGTCTCACTTTGGGTGTGAGGAGTCTTGGGTTCAAGTCCCACACAAGCCCCTCTTTGGGGGCGGGGGGGGGAAGGGACAGCTCAGTGATTTGAGCATTGGCCTCCTAAACCCCAGGTTGTGAGTTCAATCCTTGAGGAGGGTAAATAAATGCCAAGGATGGTGCTTGGCCCTTCCAAGAGGGCAGGAGACTGGACTAGATGACCTCCCAAGGTCCCTTCCAGCTCTAGGAGATGTGTATGCCAGCCTTGCTTCTGCACTGCTAATAGTGGTGGCTCTGTCCCCAGAGTTGGGCTCCCAGCAGCTGCTTCTCAAAAGGTAGTGCTGGCAGCACAGAAGTAAGGGTAGCAGTATTGTGACTTTGCTGCCATCCACTCCCATTTGGATCAGGACCCTTACTGTTGCAACACTCCCATTTCAGCTCCAAAGAGGTGAAATCATGAACTTTATGGCACCTTATAGACTAATAAAACTAGTCTACAAAGTGCCACAAGACTTCTTGTTGTTCTCAAAGCTACAGCCTAACATGGCTACCTCTCTGATACATGAGCTTTATGGGTTTAAAAATTACACAACCATGAAATTGACCAAAATGGGCTGAGAATTCAGCAGGGCCCCACCCCTGGGAGAACCTCTGCGACCAGTGTTGGGAGTATCTACACTGAAATGCTCTGTCACAGTAGCCTTTTAAATGTAGATGCACCCCCAGATAATCCAATAATCATTTTGGCTGTACATTGAAGCTCTGCTCTTTTCAACACAAATGATATAAATAATGCTGCTCCTAGTTAGTAAGCCAGTAACAGCAGGAAAATGTGTGGTCTGATGGGCACAGTTTGGAACCACTACTAGTCGGTTAAGTAAACAACAGTAGTTCCATTTCAGAGCCTCGTGCCAGGACCTCACAGTGGCTGCTAGCCAGTCAAAACAAGCGAGCCCAACATAAAGCAAATGCTTCACCCCTGCTCTGTCTCCTTTACAAAGAGGCGCAGTGGCAGTTAAAGGGGATCTCAAATGCCATGATCTGGCTGGAACAGGATTTTCCCATTGCAGCAACTGTGACAGAGAAGCCTTCGCCAACTCTGCGTTTGCAGGCAGGCGAGAGCATGGCTGGGGGCAAGAGGGGTGTGGAAGGGCTTCAGCCAGCAATGCTGCATCCCATAATACAATGAAGGGAGGGGACACTATTTCACTTACACCAGGGTCATCAAACAAAATAGTAAAAGGAGCCTTTTTTTAATTCAGTTAAAAAAAAACAACTCCTCAGTATTTCAAGCGCCTCAAGGCACGTGACTATGAGCTGGTCCTTAATAAATGACATCAAACTATACTCTTTGTAACCCCTATTTGAAGAACAGCACACCCACAGTGATTGAAAATGTGATACAGGTTCACTGGAGGACGTTCGCAAATTTTTTGCGTATGCTATTTCCTCACACCTTACGTATGCGTGTTTGCACCATTGCCTTCCTGACTTTTGCTCCCGAACCTTTTCTCTCTGGAGGACACTAGCTTCTGAACAATTTTGTTTTGGTTTTTAAAATCACTGTATAGCTGCTCTGATACATTCATAACACACTTGTTTATATATTCCCCATGCATGAATGGCTTTCTTTGTTTCACAATCTCTTGAGCTGCCACAAAACTAGCCACATTCATGCTACCTGGTGATTTCACCTATTTAGCGAATGTGCTCTTACTTTGCTCTGCTTTGCGTAGCGGTTCCTCCGTGGCATGTCTCCCCCCCCCCAACCCGGCATCTCCAGCTAGATACGGTTTGACAAAAGTAGTGGTTTGGGTTTTGTTTTGGTTTTTTTCCCCCAGAAAATGCCTCTTGAGCTTGCATTGTTTGTTGGTGGTGAAATTCTCACTGCAAATGAGACATAAAGGGCACCCAGAGAAACTCCATATAAATGTGAAGGCTTGGGTCCATTCAGTTTCCGTCTTCGATTTTCCTCTTGTTGAAGCCATTCCAACCTCATTTAATTATTCCAATTATACTTCACATTTAATTTCAGTTTTCTTTCATAAAACGAGCTGCCCTTCACAACAGGAATGCTGCAAGCTTCCTTTTCCTTTTCAAAATCAAGACTTTATTTTCAACACAATCAAAACACAGACTATCATATCCCACAATGCACTGCACATATTAACGGAGGAGTTTAGCCAACATTTTGAGATCACGTATCATTTCCTATTTAGATGAGTTGTTTATTGCTGGGCTTTTAGACATTCACAGTTTATCGAAAATAATCAGGAGGGTTTGTGGTTTTTTGTTTTTGTTTTTAAACTTTGCAGTTATAGTGTTGGGGGCCACAGCGAAGTCCTTAAAGAGCTACAGGTTGCACACCCAGACTTAGACAGTCCTACAGGACTGTCTATGTTCGGCCAGAGGTCCCCGAACAGGCCACAATCAGGAAACCGCTTTAGTTTTGCCTCAGTTGTGGTTCACATCTTACAGACCTGTCCATCTGGGCTGCCCCTGGATGTTTTGTCACTCATGGCAGAAAAAGTTTTTGGCACTCTCCCTGCAGCCACATAAGAGGCACAAGCAACATGCACGTACTCCTCTCCCAAAAAATTGCCACCTACCAGGAAACAGGAATTGGGCACACTGAATGTTAGTGCCTTGAGTGGCTGCCCTGATCACCCAGCTGCTCCCAGTGTCGTAATCAAATGTTATGGGGAAAAAGGGTTAGTTTAGCTCTCCATTTGGCAAAGTTGTGAAATTCTCAGCAACACGGCCTAGCAATACAATAGTTCATGGTTTATTAGAGGGTACCGTGATTGTTCACACCCTGACAGCTAATGTGAGGTACAGCCCACACACTGCTAGCATCACCCATCTATAGTGTGATTGAAAAACTGTAATGGGTTGTAAGGGGAATCATGTACGTTATCAGTTACTACTGGCTGTACCTCCCTGGTCCAGCATGGCTGGGACCTGACCTGGCCAGCAGAAGAGAATTTGCTGGACATGGGGAGGTTCCCTGCAGAGACACTGGCCCCAGACTGTGCTGCCACAAGGAGCTCCAGCCTCACTGTCCACTCTGGCTCTGGCCCCACACAGCTGCCCTTCAGTGGGGATGCTGAATCCAGCTTGTCATTCTGCCCAGGCTTTCTGGGCCAGGAGCGGGCCTGGTCCTGCATCACCAGGGATGTTCCTCAACCACTGAATGCCGGTTTCGGGAGATGGAGCCTGTAGTAGACTGATACCTGCTCTTAAACTTAGCCAGCTTAAGTCTGGTGAACAATAGCTCCAAATGAATTTATTGAAGTCCAACCACCAAAATGTTACTTGATCTATTAAGAAGAGTATAGGGTTGGTCCGAATATTTTTATATCCAAATTTTCAACAAAAACTGTAAAATAGAATTAAGATGTTCAGAGCTTTGTTTTCCTGTTTTGGTCCAGCAACTTCCTTCAAAGCTTGGCAGTGTTTTCTATGGAAAGTTGAGAGTTAAGTTATTGAAATCTTTAGACTATACCAGTTTTACTTAACCTCACCATTTGAGAAGCTGTAAAGTAGGCTGCAAAATCTTCAAAGGATTTTTTCCTCCCCTTGGAGCTAATTTTAGCAATAATTAAGAGTCTTTGAAAGGACAATGTAGTCGGTTTTTGAAGGATTCTTTAAGAAACAAGGCCTGGCTGCCTCTTCCCTGTCCTCTCATGCCGTTGTTTTTGATTGGCAGTCATTCCTCGGGCATGGAGTGCGCCGCACTTCTGAATGTCTGCCTGTTTGCTTTGGCAGCAATCTTGGGTTTGAAGCCTGAAATAAAGTTGGACTCTTCATGCATCTCTTTGAAACAGTCATGCAGATCAGTCTACTGAGGGCTGTGCTGGAGAGTTCATAACTCTCTTGTGTTTTGACTGACAACATAGTTTTCTATGGAGTCAAAAGCAGATTGAATATGTTAATAAATCCATTTTAGCTGTGGAGAGGTGATTTTATTTGCATAAGAGACAGATTCACTTTCCACTTAAACTAGGGAGGCTTTAAAGGAATTCCAAAGTCGCAGATATTATTTTTTGACCACTTTCAGCAAATTGTGTTCAGCAGCCCCTTGCCATGACTCACATAAGCACAACTCTTCTCCTTTGTATTTTCTGTTATAAAACTGCATATTAGCACTCTGGGACAAGCTCTCTTCGTAAGATGTTCTGAACTCCCTGGGATTTATTCCAGGTGATCCTTGTCATAAGCCCACCAGTTGCTTACTGGGGATTAATAATTCTTACTGCCCTACATATTTGAACTGAGTGAAGAAATGCAGAATGAGGAGCACTTAACCTGAGCACGAAAGGTTTGAGCCTGTGGTTTAAAAACTGAATTCCGTGAAATCCCAGGATTGCATATTTCAGGTTTATAGCAAGACTAGCGGAAGTACCCAGTGCTGGTTTTCTGCCCCAGCCTCCAGCATCCCCTCCCATGGCCTGTAGGCTGTCTAGGGGCCACCCCCCAACCTCCAGCTACCCTCACTAAGGCCTGTAGGTTCTCCGCGGTGCAGAGGGCAGACTCTATGTTTGGGGCAGGGGAGCTACTTACCTGGTCTTTGTGGCAGGCAAGATGGCAGAGCCCCAGCCCTGCTGGCCTCTGTCTTGGTGCTGCAGCTGCCCCCAGTGGCCACTCTGAATATCATGTCCCGCCATTTGTGCCACTCTCTTCCTTCTGCCTCTCCCTTTCCATGTTCTGGGAAATCCTGGGACTTCAGGCATTTCCCACTTTCCAGGCACAACCAAGCCCTGACCTTGGTTTAAGTTAGCGTAAGAGGAAGCTGCCTACCAAACGATGTGGCTGTCGTGCTTACGGTTTAAGACGAGTTCTTGAACAAATGTAGCAGCAACAGTCTAATTATCTATATAGCTATCTATAGCTATATCTGTATACAGTAAACTCTTTCACATCTGGCATTCTATCATCCGGAACTCACAAAATAACCAGCACTTTAACCACAAGTAAATTTTAGTTACTTTTTCTGTAAGTACAGCGTAGTGAATACAGCAAGTAAATACAGCAAATACAGTGCGAGTTTACAGTGTACAATACTAAGGTGGCTGGTAAATGAAGTACTCTGCATACCTTTTTGTTTGTTTCTTAATATCTAATCTTTTTTTTCTTTAATATTATGCACTACTGTCTGGGAGATGCCCCCCCTCACCCAGCTGCCCCCTCCAAGGCATATAGGTTCTCAAGGGGGCAAGGGGGAAGGCTCCACGCTTGGGTCAGGGGAGCTGCTTACCTCATTGGCGCTAGCTCTCTATTACCTGGAATATTTGAATATCTGGCAATGGGGCTGCCGGATATGAAAGAATTTACTGTATTTCAAAATATACTCCCCGCTGCTGCCAATAGTCTCCTATTCTGCTTTCCTGCAGATGACCTGCCCCACTCCCACCTCCATCCTTGTACAGTCCAATGGTTCAGGATGGTTTTTTTTTAAAATGGAACTGTTTCCTCACCATTAGGCACATGCATTGCTGTGAACGAAAGGCTCTTCTCCACTCACTGCCTTGCAATCTTTGGGTGGGCAGATTGTTTTTAAACACAGTGCTCCCTTAGGTTTCCACATTGGTCAGTTCAAGGTTTTGGAGCACAGGGAAATGTGAGCAGGTATCATAAACAATGTTGTTTTCCATCCATGTGTGGAATAAACTTTGTTATATGCACCAAGGCATGTGTAGCTGTGTACCACCAATAGAAACACATGCTGACGGCTGTGGCGGGGCTGTGGGTGCTGTGCTAATTTGCTGGTGGCATTTGACATTTTCCTGGCTGGCCACCCAAGTGTTCAGCCTACAGGAAACACCGACCGTAAGTGGCATATGGTACGTTTTGACAGCTTACATGATTTTAAAGCCCTTGCTTCCTAGAACGTGCACCTCAGATCTCCATGTTTACAAACACAGTATGCCTATAACAGTGTATTCAATCATACGTACAATTCCACAGGTTACAGCCAACAAAAGCTACAGGTGTGAAGATTTAGGCCTGAGAGAAATTCCCGAGAGACTTCCAGCCACAACAGAAATCCTTGACTTCAGCTTTAACTCGCTCTCTTCCCTTCACAATTCAACCTTCAGCAAGCTGAAGAATCTGGTCTATTTAGACTTAACAAGGTACTGGAAATCTTTGTCACTTCCACTGATCACAAAAGTCATGACCTATTTTCAGGGCTGTCCTGAGGTGGGGCGGGGCCTGGGTCACCCTCCCCCTCCAGTGCCTGAGGCCCCTCCCCTGCTCAAACTCTGACCCCACCCCCTTTACACATCCACCAGCAATGGGGCCAGGGGATTACCTGGGGCTAGGGGGTTGCACACAGCAGTGACAGTAGCAGCAGCAGGTCGACTGCCCCACCCCACTCAACATGTGGGCAGCAGGAGCATCAACCTGATCTGCTCCACCACCCTCCTAGCCCGCTGTGGGGAAGCACAGCTCAGCTGGCCAGGAGAATAGCAGAGAAGCCACTGCTGCCACCCATGTGCTGAGTGCAAGGAGCGGGGAAGGAGAACCCCTGCTGCTGCTATTGCTGCTGTGCATAATCCCTCAGCTCCATCCCCATCCCCAGCCCCAGCCAATCCTCTCCTCCACCCTGTCTGTAGAATGGCTGGGGCAGCTGTCACAGAGCCCTGGGCAGCCACACCACCTTGCCCTATGGACTGGAAGGCTCTTCTTATTTTAAATCTGTCACTGTTTAGCTGCCCTTATTTACCCTTTTGCAATTCTAATAAAGAACTGAAGGCTTCCATAGCAGAACATGGCAACTATCTTCACAGCTGAGTTTTCAGAGACCCTTCCAGACAACTGTTGTATTGTCTTGCCAATCAAAAAGGCCAAGCTATTTGGAAGGAGCTTATTTCTGGGCACTCTCCCTTGGAGGCCTGGAGTCATTGAAACCCTCTTGTCCTATTATTTACACTAGCACCAATACATTTGCTGTGGAAAACGTTTCACCTGCTTTCCATGAAAATATCATTCATGAAATGCATGAAGAAGGCAAGTTCAGCTTTCTAAGAAGAGCCCTTATTATAAGGATATAATTTTGTTTGCCTTCATTAGGGAAAGCGGCAGGGAAAACCCCCTTACTCCCATGTCTCCGTGCGACTTTCATGAATGACCTCACAGTGGGGAGCTCCACATCCAATCAGCCCTAGACATTTTTTTCACTTCTCATCACGTCCTCCTCGTCTGAGTTTAAAAACAGGGGCTTCTGACTATCGGCTATGTGCTTCCAGCAAAGAAAATAATAGCTTTTAACTCAAGAATGACCATAGTTCACCAGGCTTTTCTTTGAGATTACATTTGGAATGTCATTTTAAAATGAGCATGTAATCCTGGGAAAATTTTATCCCATTGATTTATTACTAATGTCAGGTTATTCTGTTCTTTTCAAGGTGTCAGATTAATTGGATCTATGAAGGTGCCTTTCAAAGCAATGCTCATCTGAACACGATCATCTTGACAGGAAATCTCCTCTTGTTTTTGGCTGACACGGCATTTCTTGGCCCTCAGTCTCTGAAGCATCTTGTCTTAACTGAGACAGGTCTAACCAGCTTGACATTTATTCCAATGCAGAACCTGGATAATTTAGAGACTTTTGACTTGGGCAGCAATCACATCTCCTCATTGCATCTCCCTCCAAACTTCCCAAACAGAAACCTCAAATACCTGGATTTGCAAATGAATAACATACAAAGAATAGCAACAAAAGACTTAGAAATTCTGCAGGACACAAAGAATTTAACTCTGATCTTGAAGGGCAATGATATTACACACATCGAAGCTGGGGCGTTCCATTCCAACTCCTTCTACAGTTTGGACTTCGGAGGTTGCTTTGATATTTCTGTGGTTTTAGCAGGGCTGAAGGATACCCAAACCCACTCTCTTTGGCTGGGGACATTTGAGGACGGACCAGATGGACTTCCTATAAACCCTCCTATGCTACAGGACCTGTGCAACATCTCTGTGGTGGATATCAGTTTCCAAAAGAGGCATTTAGATGACCCAACCCCTGCCATCTTTCAGTGTTTGAGCAAACTCCAAAGGCTGGATCTGACTCACACCTACATCAGCATGTTACCTTCTAACATCAGCAACATGAACACCCTGGAAGAATTAGTTCTCAATAGGAACGCCTTTCAGCATATTTGCAACATTAGCGCTACTGCTTTCCCCTCCCTCACCCATCTCCATATCAGAGAAAATGCCCAGCGTCTGGACTTAGGCTCTGGCTGTTTAGAAACACTGTCAAAGCTTCAACACCTGGATGTAAGCCACAGCCAGATAGAAAACATAGACTGCTGCAACAAGCAGCTGAAAGGCTTGAGTGGATTACAGCACCTGAATGTGAGCTACAACAGGAAGCTTCAGCTCCAGGATTTGGCCTTTCAGGAATGTCCTGACCTGGAGCTCCTTGATTTGGCTTTTACGCATCTTTACCTCAATGCTTCCCAGGGCCCTTTCCGCAATCTGCGTCTTTTGCACGTCCTGAACCTTTCTTACTCCTCTATTGATACCAGCATCCAGCACCTCTTAGAGGGACTACACAACCTTTTCCTGCTGAACCTTAGGGGGAATAAATTTCAGGGAGGAATCATGCTAAATGACAACCTCTTTCACCAGGTGCCCAGTTTAGAGGAGTTAATTTTATCATTCTGTGATCTGACCGCTATACAAAACCAAGCCTTTCACACCCTCCAGAAGCTAAAGTGGGTTGATCTGAGCCACAACAAGCTGATTGCATTCAGCACAGATGCATTTTCCAATCTCAAAAGCATCTATCTCAATTTTGCCAATAATAAGATTCATATCATACCACGTAACATGTTAACTAACTTATCTGGCCAGAGCATAATCAATTTAAGTTACAATCCGCTGGAATGCACCTGTTCTAATATTGGTTTATTAACCTGGTACAAGCAGAATATGGATAAAATTGAAGATCCTGAAGGGACAGTGTGTTATGAGCCCAAACCTCTAGCAGGTGCTAAGCTGTCCACTGTAACACTGTCCTGTGGGATCAGTGTTGCCGGAATTGTGTGCATCGTGCTGGTTTTGACATTGCTTGTTGTTGTTATCTTGCTTTGGATTACACGCTTTTTGAAGAGAAATTACCAAGCAATCTAAGTGAATGAGATCTCCACAAGAGTAATTTTAAATAAAGGAGGAAAGCACAGTTACTAGACAGATGCTGAAGGCAAATACTCCCACTTGTGGTTTTGTGCCTAGGCAAGATTTCTTTGAACATTACCATCATGGGTTGGAACCCCTCTTCCAGGGTGCCGCCTGATGCTCTGGGGTTCATCTGAACATCTCCGTTCCACCCACCGAGGCTCTCTCACCAGGTCCTGTTGTACACACACAGAAGAGGGATGTACCCAGCTGTAGCATCACACAGTTTTTAATTGGCTCTGTGGGGGAAGATTCAACTTGGAGGATTGCCCAGCAGTCTGGTGCACAAACCTTTTGAAGTGTAAACCCTAAATTGTCTCACGTTATCTAGGGCTCTTGAAATTCGTCCTGGTTCCTGTGTGGAGGAAGATATACACAGCATTCTCTCCAGCCCAGTTAGGAATTGCACCAACTGGATGTAGAAGAAAAAGTATTTTTGCTAACTACAAAAGGTTAATTTTTTAGGAATTACAAATGACAGCCAACAGCTCAAAGCAGCTCGCTGAGCATATACAATAAAACATGCCAACTAGGCTTAATGCATCCTAACTCGTGCTTCATGCAGGTTGCAGAGTTTCTTGAAGGTAAACTGCAAAGCATACAGCTGAATCTCCAGGTATACCCTTCACAGGCTGACCTTTCCGCACTGGGCTGATCCCTCTCCACTTTAGCTTAGTTCCTTTGTTGCTTCAAGTATTTTCAGCAGTGTTTCTTCATGGACAGAGAGGCAGTGGAGAAGAGCTAAGAATAACTCACCCCACAGCCTTAAATAGGATTTCCAAATGGTGGGAATCCTTTTTCTCCTAGTCTGGCCTCAACTTCTTCAAGTAGAAAAATATCAGCAGATCAGGATGGTTTTCTGTACCAGGTGACAGTCACCTGACCTTGCAGCATCAAAGCAGCAGTCCAGAAAGCTTCACAGGAAGATGAGAGCTTAACATCTTTGAAATCCTAAAGTCCTTTTGTGATCAGAGTCTCAGGGAAGCCAACTGAGGTCACTCAAGGTGAAATGCAAAGAATGGGGAAACCACTCCACAGAGCTAGGAGCTATTCTAATAATTAGCTTTACCAAGCCAGCACAACACAGTTTCTATAATATCTGACTGGTTACCCAGAAGCCAACAACTCAGTTCCCTTAAAGCAACCCACTCTCAGACATCCACCGAAACATCCAACTCAAATATGATGAGAACCATTCAAGAGCATATACATCATAAGAACATTCTACCAGTCCCTAAGGACCGGGCACATTACCTCCCAAATTAATGAATATTCCAGCTCTTACACCAAATGCAAGTTTATAGCCAATTTTTATTAACTAAACTAAAAATTATTTAAAAAGAAAAGAGTGCGCATTGGTTAAACGCAATCAGCTCCAGAATCTGATGAAGTGGGTTTAACCCATGAAAGCATGTTACCTAATATATAAAACTGCTAGTCTTTAAGGTGCTATAGGACTGCTGGGTTTTTTTTTTCTTTTTTGTGAAGCTACAAACTAACACAGCTACCCCTCTGAACGCACACATAGACATAAATACACTTATGAAATCAGATTCATAGTAGACATTTTGAGCTTTGTAGTTGCAAAGAGGTCTTACAGAACTAATCCACGATATCCATTTTCAGGGCAAATCCAAGCAGGTTTGGAATCTCAAATTTTGCAAATCACACTACCCTTCGTGAAGCTTAAGATGATCTGAGATAAAAATGATCAGGTCTGAGATGTCTGTTACAGTTTCCTAGTCTTCGCTTCACAGCTCATTCTCTTAAGGTGGACAACAGGCAATCATGAAGCCTTCCAAAATGACCTATTTCCCAAGCCTCTCCGGTAATTAGTTATATGGAGTAACAAGAAACAACTGTTTTCTACTCTTCACAGGTGATTTGCAATGTCCTTCCAGGAGAGCTGAATACATTAAAGACAGAAACCATTTGATTACATTGCATCACTACTGTTAGAGGTTGACAAATACACAAAACCACAAACATCACCTACCAGTACGTCTCTAAGCGTTCAATTCAGGAAATTTATTTCTGCAAGATGCTTAATCCTTTCTGGCCACGTGTCACACTTTCCTAATGTCCCAGGGATGCTGAGTGCCTATGTTCCCCAAGTGTAAACTACAGCTGTGATTGTTACATAGTCAATATTTCCATCTTCACACACAGCAACAATAATGTACCTAAACAGGAAAATCATATTCAGGGTCCAATGGTTCTGACATGATGGTTCACAACACCCATCTTGCATAAAATATCTTCATTATGCCATATTCATATCATAATATTTCCATGAACAATATGGAGCGTAGCATCACATTTACTAGTTAGCCACACAAGTAACAAAGTGGAGTTCCTGATCTGTGACACGGACTCCCAGGCAATATGGTAATACAAATGATAAGTCCCATTGAAGTTTGCCAGTCATTCTCAACTGCAAGCTAGCATTAGGGCCTTGGGCAGTGGAGTGGACCAGGGAATGTCACTCAGGAGGAAAGGGATGAGAAATGAAATGGGAATACTGGCTGCCTGGAATGAATGGGGTGTTCTGAGATCAGAACTTAGGAAATGGTGCTATCTGAATAGCTGAGGCAGTAGCCTCATGTTCCTCATACATGGTTGCTCCAAAAGAAAACTAGGGCATAGGCCTTGAGATGCAGGGTCTTCTTTTTTTCCTGAAGAGTGTGGGCACAAGAATTTTGCGCAACCAGGAACACCTGGGAATTAATGGAATCAGGGCAATCTGAGGAACTTTTCAGTCATTAGCCAGGAGAGAAACTCTTACCAGGGAATATCTAGAAGACCAAGCAGCTCATGTCTTCTCTACTAGCATTTCACCCTCATCTCTTCCACATCAACCACTTTTCCTCCTTGAGCTACTGCCCACTTCCTTTCCCACAAATAACTCCTCACCACTTCCTCAACAGCTCTTGCCACCCTTTCCTACTCTTCACCCTACCATTTCCCCCACTAACTCCCAGCATCCCACCAGGACCTTATGGCCCATGCCGGGGCACTGACTCTGCTCCAGCCAACTCCTTTCTTCTCTGCTGAGCCTGGAAAAGGGAGAGAGGCTGCAGGAACACGTGAGAGGGGATGACAGCCTTAAGCATCTCATAGCGTTGAATAAGCTGTGGTGATTTAATGAGTAACTATCGTTTATTTTCTCCCTATAGCAGTTGTGGTGTCTTTGTAACACTGGTTGTGACAGTAACAGCTCCCATCATGGCTGGGTTTGGAGCGGGGGGAGAAATAACTGAGCAAACAATGCAGCTGTGATTTGTGAAATGCAGTAATGATGACAGCCTGAGTCAGGCGTTTGCTGACAGTTGATGGCCCAGCTGTTTTCAATTCCTCCAAGTGCCCAACGCTGGAAGCCTTCACTGTTCAAATGAGTTGCTCTCCTCAGAGCAGAGACGTCCTGTGGATCCGGTCTGTAATGCCCTTTACTGATGGGCTAGAGTGAACTTGGTCCCTCACAGGTTAATTACTAGCCCAGCAGAAGCTCATCCCATCCGCTGGCTCTTGCTTCCACTCCCCAGGCAAGCATCAACCTTCACCCCCTTTACAGGAGACTAGGGAGAGCAAAGCACCTTCCCCTTTAAGAGGGACAGGGCAGCCTACGGCTCTTAACCCTCCTGCTGCCATGTTGCAGGTTCCCCCACATCAAGCTGCCTCCTGGTTCACGGACCGAGGGAAGGGTCAGAAACATGCATCAAAGGGATGGGCTGTGTCAGGTCAGGACAAATGCAGAGGGAGAAGATTCCTGTGTGCTGACCGTCTCTACTCAAACCATACACCTTGGCCATTCAAGCAGCCAGAAGGTCTCCCTGCTCCCCAGGACGGCTTCTCAGCTGAATGGTCACAGATACCAGTTATATGTCACACCTACACAGCACCTTTCTTCAGAGGCACTCGGAGTACACTTTGCTGAAGTCAGGCAATATCATCTGCAGCATACCCTGTAAGCTGTGCCGCTTGTGTGACCCCAGAAAACATTCAAATGCTGCCCAGCCGATTAGCAGAGTGCCCCATAGCGAGGTTCCTTGTTTCTACTCATGGCGCGTATTGCACATGCCTCAGTACACATGACATTTATTCCCACACATGCATGAAAAATGTTAGAGGGACCACTGATTACCTCCCCATTGACAGATGCATGAACAGCCACAAAGAAGTTAAGTTACTGGCCTCACACACACACACGTCAGTGGCAGAGGTAGGGAAAGCACCGAGACACCATTACTCTCAGTTTTGATTTCCACGATCTGCAGCTGCACCACTTTGTTGTTGTGGCATGGGAAGTGGGGTTGTTGGGTTGCTCAAGTACTCGGGGTCCAGAACAGGGTTGTACTCAGAATTGTAGGGGTCCAGGCAGGAGGTCCCGCCTCCTGCAGGGGTCCTGCTTCCTGCATCATTGTGGCCACACTGTTATTTTTAGTGTGTCAGCTTGACCAAAGAGAATGCACATCATCTTTGAAGCTGACACTTATCTCCAGCTCAAATACAGACATAGCTAAAGAAAGACTGAGAAAGCAGCACACAAGAAGGAGGATCTTAGGGAGTATGCTAGGATATACAGTCCAGGATCATTGGTGTGTGTTTCCAGCTTGATACATTAAAAGACACTCCAGATATTGCAGGCATGGTACTTATTTTTCGGATGTATTGGTAAATTTGCCATGTTTGTGCAAATTCTATAGGCTACCTAACTCTAAAATGAGCTTTCTACATTGCAAAAAGATGTATGCTGGGTTGATAAGTAAAAGGATTGTTTAGCAATTGGAGAGGGACATGCAAGGACACAAACTGGGGTATGTAAACTACCATTTAAATCATCTTCTGTACCAGATGACTGGAGGATAGGTAATGTGACAGTTATTTTTAAAAGGGTTCCTGAAGTGATCCCAGCAATTACAGGCCAGTAATTCTAACTTCAGTACCAGGGAAATTGACGTAAACTACAGTAAAGAACAGAATTATTGGACACAGAGATGAACGTGATTTGTTGGAAAGGAGTCAACACTCCTTTTGTGAAGGGAAACCGTACCTGGTCAGTTTCCTTCCTCTGCAAGTGGAGAGGAGTGGGCAGCCAGGCTGCAGCCTGGTTCCTGGCTCCCTACCACTGGTTGGAGCCAGGAAACTGACCAGGGCTCCTGCACTGGTCAGTTTCCTCACTCCTGACACTGGCAGCAGCTGAGAGCCTGACTCTTGGCTGCCGCCACTGACAAGAGCAGCTGTGGCCCCTGAGACAAGTGTGAATCTTGTCTTGTGTGGGGTTGTGTGAGAACGCAACCCCCACGTTAATCAGGGGCTACTGTATTTGTGTGCATTCTCTTTTCTCTCCTTTGTAGGAGGTACCAAGTTTGGCTAGATTCAGTCTACAAAATGAAGATTCTTGCAGAGCTTTAACATGTCTGCATTTCACATACACATACATATTATACAGCTACATACTATGCTACTTTCCTTGTCTGTCACACTGCCCCAACCTATATAACTTAGATCAAAAGTTATCTGATGGCATCCTTATTTTAAGCAGGAAAGTCACTTATCTTGCTTATATAACCTACATGTCCACACAGTAATGTGAATTGTTTTCGCTTATTTCAAGCTGATGTCGCACACAAGCCATCCAATGTAAAAATGTGCTATTGTGACACTGTTACACATATGGTATTTTGAATATAGACAGACAAGTGGAATATAAATACCTGCTGGACAACCACCATCCTAATGATGCTTGCACAAAGAGTGATATAAGACAGGGAAAATGTCCGGGAGTAAACCATATCTTCTCAAAAAAACCAAAACAAAACCCCAAACCAAAAAACCTTGTCAGCATAGGATTGACTATTTGACTGGTGCAAAAAGAATTGTTTGCAGTGTGGCTGGAGCCACAAAGTGAGGAAGAGAGAAGTTGGTCCTATAGAAGATATTACCTCACCCCTCTTATTTGAAAAATAGTTTCTCAGTTGACCAGATATTGATAGTATTTGGCCAAATAATCTCAAAAGTGGTCAAATATTTTAAAGCATGAAATTATTAGAACAGTAGGATTGAGACTTTATGGTGGCCACCAGGCTTAGCCTGAAACAGATGCTTGTGGCTAAGCACAACAGATGTTTAACAGAGTAATTTTAACTCACAATGGAAACAAGTAACTGAAGTGCTAAAAAAAAAAGAATGAATGATGCTATTCTAAAGGGTGACCAGCACCTACGGGAAATTTTACAGTATTAGACCATGGTCAAATACTGGGTGGTCAAATGACATGATCTGACTGATTTGTCAAACATACATCTGCATATCTTTGGGAACAGTCCAGAGCAAGCTGCATAAAACCCCAAAATGGAGGCTCTTTCACAAGCAGATTCAAGGCCTATCCCCCCAGACAGAATTGGGTCAATGGAAGAAGCTCTACAGTTATTTATCTGTATTACCACAGTGCCTAGGAGCCCCAGTCATGGATCCAGGCCTCCATTATGGCAGGCACCGTATAAACACAGAACACAGTAATGGCCCCTGTCCCAAAGTCCTTACAATCTAAGACAAGAATCAACGAATACAGACAAATAAGGTAGTACCAGCAAGACAGCTGTTATACTGGCCAGCATGACAGGCAGTGGTCTTAGCATACTTGCAGCCACACCACTGTCCAGCTTGCCTCCCATGGCACTGTCATTTTTGGTAGCATCCTATTGTGTTCCCAGGCTCCTTCAGGTGAGACAGCTGTAAGTCTGGTATAGCCATATCCCACAATGTCTCTGGGTTGCTGTCACCCAGTGACCTGGCTTGCCAGAGGCTCCTAGGTCTCCACTGTCTCTGGTGGCTGGGAGACACAACGTGCTCCCTGGGAGCTGGCTGGGCTGGCAGACTCATGCTTCTTCCTTTCAGGCAGCTAGCTCCTGCCTCTTCACCAGTCAACCCTCAACTAGCTCAGGCTCTCTCTTTTCCTCCCCCTCCAGGCCTGGCACTGGCTGCAGCTATAAGGAGACAGGGCTAGCTGGGCTGAAGCTCCCTTTAACTTCATGTGGGCTGGCAGGCAGTTTCTCCATTTCATCATGAGCATATATAATTTGCTTTCTCTGGGAGATCTGTGCTTCTGCAAGTACAACACAACGGTTACATTGCTTCCTTTTTTTCCCCTCCTTTATTTACTCTAAGTGGAGCCTTTGCCTTTTTATTTGCCTGCCAAGCACCATTCACATCTACAAGTTGCACCCACAATAAAGGTCAACAGCAGATGCTGCCCACTACCAGGTACACAAATCCTTCAAACAGAGGCTAGTCACCCCCTTCTGAAGGAATATTTGTATATGAATGCAGTGCCTCACAATGGACAGATTATAGAGCTGGGAAACTCAAAGTCTAAAGGTTTAGGTTTTTTGAGATTACTTAGCAAGGATATAAGCCAACAGAAAGTGATTTTGGATTCATTTTTCCCTTATAGGATTTATTTATCCAGTAGAGCTCTGACCTGCAGCAGCACTTGGTTTCAGTCAAGTTTTGCTTTTGTCTCTTACTTTCAGTGGCCTGTGGTGAACAGTGGCTGATGGACTTGAACTCAGGACTGTCCTGGCTCTCGGGCCACTGATGTTAAACAAAATTACAGTGCAGTACAAACCTCACTGATGTTCAAATGCTGAACTGTATTTTGATGGAGAAAGAACCCCTCTATCACACGCCATCCCTACCTACATCTCTGCTCATTTCTTCCTACTTCCTTTCTCCCCAGCCCAGTCAGAACCCCCCACCCCCACCTCGTTTGTCTCTGTAGCCTTCTCCAGGCATCCTTGGGCTGTCATCTAGCCTACCTCTTTTGACTTGACCTTTACATTCTGGTGTCACCTCTAAGCCTCCCTTCATTGAAATCCCTCTTAAAACACACTTCTGCTGAGCCTACCAAGGCAAACCTATCCACAGCCTGGAAGAAATGCTTTTACACACCCAATAACATGTGCACTCCTCTTGCTTATCGAGGACAGGTTATCTACTCATTTAATCACCGACAAATTCTCTACAGCTCCAAGTATGGCATCTGTACAAATGATTTTGCTTGCTAGCACATTATCTATCATTTGCATCTGGGACAAGCTGTTTTGAAAACACTGTGTGCATTTGGGTCTGGTGAAGAATGTTGAATAGATGCTAATTTCCCTTTCACACTTTTCCAGAGCTCCTAGGAGCAGTGGGAGCAGGTGTGGAGAAGAAGCGGAGTCAATAGCTCAGCTCCTCTCTATTAGATCATGCAGCTACCCTGTCCCCATATTGTTTTATTGAGCAGTAACCTAGGATTCCTACTCTTCTCTCGCTAGCTGCTCATCTGACACTGCATGGTTCCCTTCACCTCTCTGTCAGCTTGGAGCACTAGAAACAATACGGGGGAGGGGAGCAGAGGTGAGGCAGTGAGCAGCCTACTTGAAAGGTGCAACCACCACTTGTGGCTGGAACAGGTCTGAACAGCAGCCTCTTCCCTTCTGCTTGCCCAGAAGCAGCTTGACATTCAGTGTGGGCCACAGAGATGCAGAAGGAATGGGCAGGGCGACCAGACATGCCATTATGATGTACTTTCTCTTACACAAGACTCTGTAATCGCCCCACTCCACTTTTCACATTTGCTCTCTGGTCACCTACAGGTGGTCTGCACATTCATGTCAACCAAGATGCTGGATGCTTGGCAAATCTACCATTTAGGCAAAGAGCCGTAGTTCAGCACCTGTCTTCCTATGCATTAAGTACATTGATGATTTAACCAGAAAGTACACTGTCAACACTGACCCAGAGCTGGTTTTGTAGGGGGAAAATAACTGAGGAAACAATGTGGTTTTGACTTGTGAATAGCAGCAGCAATGAGAGCTGGTATTATCTAAACTTGCTGAATCTTTGACTCAATGAACCACTTAAATGTATCTGTAATGCCCTTTATTGAGGGGCTAGAGAGGACATCACCACATCTAGGTCAAGGATTCAGCCCAGCCAGAACCCCACCCGTTTTCCACTTCTCCTACAAACGGTATCTTTCCCTGTCTTGCCCTAGAGGGCCAGGAAAGTGAAAGATGCTGCCACCTGGCTCACAGCCCCCTCAGCCTTCTCACTTCTGTTCTCACTGCCTCATAATAAGAGAGCCAGGGGACATGCAATGAAACTAAAAGATGAGAAACAAAAACCCGCTTTTGTACACAACCTGTGATTCAGCTGTGGCACACGCTGCCCCCAGAAGTTGAGGCCAAGAAATTAACCACATTCAAAAAAGGGATTCATGTTTACTTAGACATCAAGTATATCGAGAGTTGACTATAATTAGAGACAGTAAGATTTTGGAGGGGATATTGAAACTTGTATTTCAAGGCTCACTCGAGTTCCTATGGCTGCATCTACACTAGCAAGTTCTTTTGAAAGATTTTTCGAAAGAAGGAAGCTCTTTTGGAAAAGCCCAAGGAGCATCTACACACAAAAAGTGTTCTTTTGAAAGTAAATCAAAAGAATGCGGTGCTCCTGTCGAAACTGCTCTTCCCTTCCCATTTCAGGAAGGGTGGCCCCTTTCGAAAGCTGCTTTCTAAAGACACCTTGCAGGCCCTTTTTCCCCCCACCCCCCGAAAGAGCAGTCCTCATGGGGCCCTGATTTTTCTAACCCCGGCCCATTCTTTTGAAAGAAGAGAGGGCTGTGTTGCTCTCGAAAGAGCAGATCACTCTTTTGATCGGCTTTTGTGTGTGTGGATGTACTCTTTTGGAGGAAGTTCTTTCAGAAGAGACCTTCTGTAAGGGCTTCTTTTGAAAGATCTCTGTAGCGCAGATGTAGCCTATGGGTATGTCTGCACAGCAGCCTTATTTTGAAATAGGATTTTCCAGTTTGATCAGCATCCTACCTGCCAGCTCATGAATTGGGAGGAAGGAAAAGGTTAGGTGTGCCCAGCAAAGAGAGCTTGGTGATATCAAGAAGTCAGGTAAAATAAGGAGGGCAGAAATGCCTGTGTGGTAAATTCTCCCAAAGCTGACTTTGTCTTTGATCACGTAGGCTATTGTCCATACTACTGTGTATATTTGCTTAACTTGTATAGCTCAAGTGTGAGTGTCAATTACTCTGAGTGACACAAGCTGCATGGATGTAAGTACGTACTGGTTTGGACAGTGCTGTGTTGGTGGGACAATTTCTCCTGCTGATCTAGCTTCTGCTGCTCATGGAGGCTTGAGTAGATAAGCCACTGTGAGGGGTCTCTTCTCTTGGCTTAGACCAACTGAATCCTGCATGTAAGCTCTCTAGTGCAACTGTGTTCAGAGAACCCCACCGCCATCCTCAGGGATAGCTCCATTACCCTTGGCACTCGCATGCACCTTCCATCAGAGGAACTGAAAGAATTTGCCGAGGTGGGTTAGTATTAGCCTTGCCAACCATTACCACTGGAAAGTCATCAGTCCAGCCCTCCTTTCCCCCAAAATATTGAGCCAGGCTTAAAAATCATGAGGGTTTGGTTTTGCATGAAATACAGGCACTGCATTTTCCTTCTCAACTCTGAACCTTTCAGATGCTCTCAGGTCCCAATTGTCAACCTTTCCTCTACAACCAGGCAGGTAGAAGCTTACTTTTCTATCACTGCCAGAGCCCCCACTGACCAGGGCGGGCTGACAGCTGCGGGAGCTCCCAATGACTGGAACAGGCTGTCTGACAGCAGGAGCTCCTCCCAACCCAGGCGGTCGGACAGTGGAAGCCTCTCCTTCAAATGGCCGGGGCTCCTCCTGGCAGCCTGTCCTGCAAGGAGAGGCTCCCATTGTCACCTCTGGGTGGCTGTGGCTCCCCACGTCAGCCCTAGTCAGGGCAAACCCAAAAACAAGCGCTCACATAGACTGGGGCTGGCTGGGAGCAGGAAGGAAATAACCCTGGCATATGAGAGCCCTAAGTCAGGCTTAATTTTACTTATAAATCACTTCTGTTGTGTTTAATTGACAAGACTCATGCATCTGTTGAAATGGGTCTTTGCCCACGAAAGCTTATGTGCCAAAATATCTGTTAGTCTATAAGTTGCCACAGGACTTCTTGTTGTTCTGGGGCAGATGGTTACCTAGCCAGTCCTGGTTCACACAGCATAGCTGGGGACAGGCAGAGAAACTAAACCCTAAGCTCCTTCTATGACCACTAGACAGGGCTGTCCATGTAAAATACTTAGCTGGTTTCTAAAAGTTATTGAGCTGGCTTGGTAATAAGAAAAACCAAACAACAGAATCACATTTATATCACACCAGCTTGTACCAGAACTTAAACCAGAGCAGGGGTTGGCAACCTGCGGCAGCAACGTGTCCTGAAGGAGGAAGCTTGCAGGCCCCCTGCCAGAGCCATGAAAAGAAGCAGGAGATGGCGGAGTGAGGGAGGCAGCAGTGGAGATACAGAGCAGGAACCCAACTCCCCCAGCAGCGCACTGCTCACCAGCCACCACCAGAAGCTGCAGGCAGGTGCCCCTCGACTGTGCCAGGGAGATGGGGGAAGAAAGCAGCTGGCTTTCCCACAGCCATGGTCAGCGTTGCTTCCTCCGCTGCCAGCCTGGGGGGGCTCTTGTCCTCCTCCTCCTTTGGCAGAGTGGCTGCTCTTCCACCAGCTGTTTGCTCCCCCCCCTTCCCTGCTGCTGCCACCAGCTCAGACGTGCCCACCCACAGCACCCGGCGCTCATGCTGCCTGGACTGCACCATCCACCTGCACTGTGAGGAGGGCCGGGGGCACTGGGTCCGGGCTGCCTCCTTGTACCTCACCAGCTGGGGGAGGTGGGCAGCATGCAGAGCGTCTGAGGCAGGTAAATCCTGGGAATGGGGTTGGTGGTTTGGGACTGAGAGGGGTTAAACTTGGGGCTGAGGGACAGATTTGTGGGATGCAGTAAAGCTTAGGGATAGGGGGAAGACTTGGATGTTGAGGAGGGAAAAACATGGAGATGGGGATAACTTTCATTGTGTGTGCGCTCTTCTTAAAGTGGGGTGACAAAAAGCATGGTTTGATTATTTATTAAAGAACGTCTCGTATTCACGTGCATTGCGGCTCTGGACATATTGATTTCATAGCCAAATTTGAAAAAATGGCTCTTCTCGCTATTTCGGTTGTGGACCCCTGAACTAGAGCATGTCAATGCAGTGTCTTACAGAACGCAAGTTAGTAACAGAAGAAAAAAAAGAAACCTAATGCCTATCTTTTCATGCTCAATTTTTTATTTCAGTTTTGTGCAACTACATAAGTATAAATATTTTGTTCAATATACAACATTTATGACATCCATAGGGAGTTTCTTAAAGAAAGTCAGACTGCAAACACTTTATTGCACAGACCCTAACAAACTGTGTTTGTAAGCTGATAAATCTACAGCAGGAAGTCTACAGAGGAGCACGTCATAATCTACAATCACACAAAGAAAGACCATCTAGTACACAGGACAGAGGATCTCTAACAGCTCACTGGTAAGGCAAACACCAATAAACATGTACTACATGAACACGAGCCAAAGCACTGTTACACTTCCAAAGTGGGGAAAAAAAACCAAACCAAACCAAACCAAAAACAAAACAAAACCCACAAAAAACAAAAATAAAAAACAAAATAACTAAATCCAAACAAAACCCAACGACCCTTATTTGGCAGAAGTGATAACGCACTATACAAAATATACATAGGATACATTTGTAAACAAATGGATAGATGTGTTTTAAACGAAACAAGAGGACAGTTTAAAAATGCAAAAGACTGTAAACTAGGAAATACCTCCCAGGCAGACATGTCAGGATGCCTAAGTGCATTAGTGTTCGGTTAAAACGACTGCCAAAGCACAGATACATACTGTACATGCTGAGACCATTTTCTCTTCAAAACTTCTAAAAAATATTTTCTTTAATTGTTGTATCATGTGAGCGCATATAAGGGGATGTTAATATAACAGCATTGCGTAAAAACTTAGGAGTACTTGTATCCAATTTCATCATTTAATCACAGAATCACTGGAATGAATTCACACCCAACTGGCCAGTGGGGGGAAAAATTAGCATCACAGTAGCTGTCCTACAAATCTCCAAGCCAAAATTACACTATGCTTTGAGGAAAAACTGTATACCTCTAGAAACTGAAAGGAATTCCAGAGGAAACTGATAGTATATTGGATCTTACATGAATAACAAAAATAAGCAAAAATACCATTTTGTTGATACCAATAATTTAAAAATACTCATCTGTGTGGCTATTTCTGTAGTGTTCCTGTACATGTTTCAAACTTTACCTTTTGTCCTTCAAAACAAACCAAATACCTCCACACTAAAACAATCAGACAAGTTCAACATGTTCCACAGTATACAAAATTTAAATAAGGCTTAGCAAAAGTCATAAAGACAGTCACATTCTAGCACCAAATAGCTCCAACAGGTCCCTTTGTTACAAAAATGCTGCTTTTTAAAATTACAGTATTTACCTTTTTTTTGCATACAAATAAAGAGATCATGTTATGAAATGTCCGGAGCTACTCAATGCATTTAGAAATGAATGTGAAACCAGCAATTACTTGCTAAAAACAGCAAGTTTCATCTACAACATAAGGCCCCAGCTATGTATTAAAATGTCTCAGATGTCCTGATCTTTTCTGAAGATGTGATACTGAAATCACTTTTTTTTTTCCTTTTGAACCACACATCGTAAAAGGGAAAAAAGCTAAATTGCATGAAGCTAGTTACTCAAACCTACATACCACGAGAACGGATAGTCTTTAAATTCATTAAAAACAGGGCTGGGAATAGTACTGAAAGTCATCTGCTTCTGCTTATGCCTCACCTCTATAAAGGCCTGAACTTAAAAGAGCTAAAAGGGACTCGAGACAGGATTGCAGCAGAAACTAAGCATATGGGCTTGAAGTCTCAGCCTTGTCTGAAGTGAAGGTCCCAGGCAGCCTCTCTCAAGACAAGATGAGAACATCTGTTTCATCTGATAATGCTACTCAACTGGGTGTAGTGATAATGGAGGCTTCTCCCTTCACCGTAATTATGCCTATTCTAAATGAGAGGCAGACTGTGCACTAGGGAGATTAAGTTAGATCTTACATTCGATCTGGTGAAGCAGTTCACCAGATACTGTACTATCAAAATGTACAGTTATTAAAAATAGACATAAAATTTTACAATAAGCCACCATAATCTACTGTTTTTAACACTATCTAGACTTCTAAACAAGTAAAAATGTGGCTTATTTTCTTTCCCTTTTTTACATCAGACCACATTTGTTGCGTGTTTACCCTAGGTCTGAGTTTCAGTAATTCTGCTTCATATTTGACTATGGCATATAAGTGGCAAAGCAACTATCTTTTAAAAAAAGGTAATAGTAAACAATACAATCAGCAGCAATGTATATACGCTACATTCAAAACCAAACAGATCATGAGATATTTACAGAGAACATCTTTTTCTCAACAACTCTCAACTGTAAAGGTACTTTTGTACAAATACTCTATGGTAACAGTTTTACCGGTTACATTTGGGAAGGCATTTTGAAAAAGGTCCTCTCTTTATACACCTGGCCCCCTGCTGGAGCGGCATGAAGATACCACACACAGTGCTGGTTTCAAAAGGTAGTCAAGAGACGTTCAGCTAAAGTTTTTAAGTCACAGCCGCCAAGTTACTGCTATTGAGAGGACTTTTTGTGAGGACTGCTCCGTGAAGCATCCTTTCCTCGCCTCTGCCGCACTGAGTCTTTATCAGATGAAAGTGCATTAGGACGGTCAGAGGTGGTTACTGACCTGGATAAATCTTTACCGATATTTTGTTTTTTTGCAGCAGAAGGCTGAACTTGGTTAGGATCTTTTCCCTTTACATCCACAGTGTTGCTAGAAGACAGAGTTTTTTCTTGATTTCCAGGTTTACTCCCAAGGTTTGAAGCAGGATGAAAGGCTTCCACTAGGATAGAAGAGCTATGCAAGGTCAACAGTGAAACACTTTTTGTGATTTCTCTTTTACCATCTCCTGTAGGAGGGGTGGCTTGCTTTTTCAGTTCCTTGCAGCTGGTAACAGGAAGCTCTGGTAAACCAGCTTTCACCTTTGTTGAAGACGCATCATTGTTTGAAGACAAACCAGATGTTTCTTGCCTACATTCAGGGAAGGTGGGTGGACAATTCAGATGCTTTGATGGAGTTACAGCTGAACGACATGCACTCTGCACAGGGGCAGCAGATGTAAGCTTTGTGGTAATCTGCTTGTTTGCATCTGTGAACTGTTTCTGATTAACTTGTCCCTTCCCTTTTGAATCTGGAGAGCCTTTGCTAATGACCACTGCCTTTTCTGCTACTTTCCCCCTGGCATCGCAGTTTGTAAAGGAAAGGCTGGGCTCCAATCTCCCACCATCATTCTGAACATAAAGTGCTTCTGTGCATTTTTGTCCTTCGGGTCCTTTGTCCGCAGCGACGGCCTGATTACTTGGGCCCTTGTCTGCCTGTTTGTTCAACAAGGGGCAGTCTTTCACAGTGGATAACTTTGGAAGCATGTTTTGCTTCTCACATATGGAGTGTTGCTTCGGCTCAGCAGCCCCACTGAAGCCTGCTGTTTCCTGCCTGAGAAAATGCTTGAAGTTTTCTGGGCCTGATGGTGCATGGCCGTTATAAAAGGATTTAGATTTGATTTCAGGAGTGCTGCTACTGATCTGGATTGAAGGTGCTGACCCGTGTTCCAGACCTGGAGGCCTTTCTACCTGCACGTGCTCGTTATTTAGCTTTTTCTGAGAAACTGGAACAAAAGAAAGAGAATCCTGCACGTATTCATTGGCATGTTTCCCGTCTTTCCGAAAGCCTGCAGGGGTCTGAATAACCGTTTCTTTTTCTTTTACATTTGCAGTGCACTGTCTTTGTGCAACTGTTATCTTGTCAGAGTGTTTAGATTTAGAGGAACAAGTTTCAGTTACTTGCCTGGATTTGTTATTACTGCTTTCTGGGCATGTGGAAGCAGCTTTGCCTTGCTCTTGCACACCTAGATGCACATGAGTATCTATTACACAATTCCTGTTTGCAATCTCTCTTGCCGCAGAGGAACCTGAAGAGCTAAATTGCTGTCTAGTCATCAGGTTGGATAGCTCTCTCTCTGAAGTTTGAAGCTGCAGAGTGCTGGACTGTTTCTGATCTTTCTTTCTCAAATCTTTGGAGTTGTCCTTCTGGACAGAGGAACACATCGGTGATTTCTCACTTTTCATATTAGATTCTGCTGATGGTTGTACAAGTGTTTTGGACAAAGGTGTTTCACTCTTTGAGTCTGTTGCTTTCTGCTTATTTATGTCTCTCTCTACAGAAGTACCAGCAGAGGTAAAGTCCTGTTTTGGTAGCTCTTTCCCATCTTTAGATTCTACCTTAGAGCCACCTGCCTGCACTCTTGCTCCTCCATGTGTTTGAAAGGGAATGGCAAAGTCAGCAGAGTTATTCTGAATGATTTTAGAGTCACTTGTTTTGAAAGCATCTGGGACAGATTTCTTCAGAGATGAATCTCTGATCCCCTCAGCTTTCACTGGGAAAGATTCATAATTTCTTTGTGTTACCGGGTACTTGACAGGCAAATCCTTTTGGGATTGCCTCTCTTTTCCTGTGGTTTTTTCAGGGGCGTTTTGGGCTGTGCAAGGTGTGGTAGGTACAGGGGCAGTGTGGACACACTGATTTTGGACAGTATGTAATTTTGCCTCAGTTGCACGGTCCTTCTCTTTTGAATGGGAATCCTCTCTCTTTTGATCAACTTCCCTGATAGAACCATTGCCTGTAGCACTTGGTTTGGAAACCTTTTTTCCCGTTTCTAGTTCTGTGGTTGCTGGTGCATTTTGAAAAGTCTTGCTTGATTGGAAAAATCGGGACTCTAGTAGATTAAACTTACTAGACTCTGAACAGGGTGGCAATACCTCTTTCTGACAGGGTATCTGCCCCTTTACACTGTTGCTTTGCGATGCTAGAGGCACGGAAGAGCCCACCTCATTGCTGGTGTTTTGACTTTCTGGTAGTGTGCCTGAAGAGAGTTCTGTCTTTGAAGACTGAGGTCCAGAGAGTAAGGCAATATCTAAAGTGCCTTCAATTGGTTTCAAACAAGAAACTGACCTTCCTTCTAGTTTATACTCTGAAGGACTCTTTCTGACAGGAGACTCGGTAGAAATCAGGGCCGATTTTTCCACACCAGTTTCTACTCGGCCATTCAAGGCTTTCAGAGGAACAAAAGAAACTGAGTTAATCTGCGCAGCATGTGTACTGCTGATAAATGCTCTGCTATCAGCAGCTGTAGAAGAATCCTGCTGTATATTGATGGGTCTCGCTGTATTAAGTGTAATGCAGTCATGAACATTTGATGTCATTTTGGACTTCAGCACTGGACAGAGGCTGTCACCTTTTTCTTCAAAGGACATTTTCTTTCTGAGATAATCAATATTTACAAGCTTACCATCTGTTCTTTCAAATTTGACAAATTCTTTTGTTGGTGCACTTTTCTCTGTGTTTTCTCCCTTTCCATTTAGCAGCCTATCAGAGGAGTGAGGTAGCACATCTTGCAAAATACATGGAGGAGAAATTCTTTTGAAGTCATAAGAGATATGACTGAGTTCATTAAATGGAGGCCCGTGACATGGGATGTGTGTATCTAAAGAAACAGCATCACTTGGCCTACTATTTGCACTCTTGTGAAAGGGGTCTTTGAGTATGCCACCTACCAAGGGGGGCTCCAGAGCAGGAGTTTTAGTTTCAAAGTGATTTGATCTTTCCAAAGCTTTCTGAAATGTTTTTTTGTCCCTTTCTTCCAGTTTTAAGGTGCCAGGATTTTCTGACTTGCTATTAGGCTCATGTATAGTGCTCGCTTTCTGCAGACACTCGTGCTTCTCAGCAAGATCTTGTTTTTTCATAACTATCTTGACCTTTAATTTCTCTCGATCCAGCTCGTCGACGGACTCTTGCCTACCCAGCTTTCTGCAGACAGGGCGTTTCAGACAGCCTTGCTCTGCAGGCCTGACTCGGGTGAGTGATGGCACATCACACACATTCTCGTCTAGGCTCTGAAGTGTTACTTCTCTTTGGGACAATTCTCTATTCACCTCCTCTTGAGTCACTTCCAGGCTGTGTTTGCGTGAGCATAAGTGTTTCTTGTCACAGCCATAAGATGGAGCAAGTTTCTCTTCAGACTGGACCCTCTTTAGCAGTGGAGACCTGGGGGGCTCTGCACTCTTTGGCCTCACTATGTGCCTTACAATAGTTGGCGGGGAGTGCATCTTGCTGGGGAATGCCTGAGCTATTTTTGAATTGCCAATTGAATGCCCCAGTAAAGGTGATGGCGATCTCTGAGGGGATGTTGGCTGTGGGGTTGGAGAAGGTGTTCGTGCCAAGGGAGAGAGAGGAATGCTACCAGCTGACTTGCGCCTCCCCGAACGGTATCTTTGTCCGCCAAGCTTTGGACCCAAGCCATGAAGAGTGCTGGGTCTTATGTGACCTGAGCCAGCTGGAGAATTGGGTGCACTTGAGCTAGGGGAGCTGCTCTGGGAGGAATTGGTACCTAGAAAAGAAAACATATAAAATTAGAGAAGTTCTTCAGCACTTGCCTCTAATAACTAATGCAGAAGCAGCACATAAAAAATGTACCGATAAGCCTTTTTATTACCTGCCAAAGCATTCCACGGTTTGCTAGGCTGCAAGTTATTGGACTGTAAAATAACATCATTCTTACAAACATGCTTTCCCCTTTATTTAAATTAGCAATTATTTTCACCCAGGATTTAGAAGCCAATATTGTCTGCCATTTCACTGAAAAAAAGTTTCAAGCTTTCAGATGGGTTTATATCTTCAGCCAGGGCTAGTAAACAACACCATTCCTTTTTACAGCTGCTAAAATTATATGAACCAAAATGGGGCAGGTGAAGCAATCTAGATATCAGAAAGATGTGACATTTAAAGTCTACTGCAGCTCTGCACCCTGTCACAGGAAATCCATATTTATTATACCTCACACTGGTCCCCTGAGCTAGCAATGCTGTTTCCAATGTAATTTTCTTTCCTTTACTTGTCATATTCTCTCAACTAACTCTAATTTTTCCCTAGGTAATTTCTATATTTGATTTATTCATTCATGACGTTTTATTTTCTATTAATTTTTCTATTTAAAAAACTGAATAATACAATTTTGGAGACAAATGTAAGAGACAGTTTCTTTTTAAGTGCTTTTGCACCATCCCAAAATCTTTGACTTAGTACTGTGTTTTTTTGGTAATCCAAATGAAAATCGAACAATTCAGTGTCTTGGATTTCACACATGGGACTACTCCAATTGGTATTGAGTACAGACTAAAAACTTAATGAAGGTAACATCTCTTTCCATTCCCTCTAATTTCCTATTAACTACTTACCAGATGGGAAATCAGGAGTGGAGCGGTAGCTTGGGGTAGGAGATCTGGGAGACAAGCTGTGAGTTGGGGAGCCAGGCAAGCTCTCTCCCGATGACAGGGATCGGTTCAGGCAGGAGAAACTTCGGCTGGTGTGAAGAAGAGGAGAGGGCTGCTTTGCTAGCTTTTTAAAGAGAGACCTCCTCCTAGGGTCAGAACAGGAGAGAAGTCATCAGGAGGGACACTGCACAAATACATCATCGCAGCAGAAGCTCTTAATAAACCACTGGAGGAGGTGGACCAGGGTGGACACTGGCAGCTGGTTACTTCTCGCGGCGGGCAGCGTCCCACCTCTGCTCAGAACCCTCCCACCGTGGTACTGGAAAACCGTTATGCCGTACTTGATACAGGAGACCAAGAATTACCCCGTACAGAAAAGGAGAAGCCTCGTACCCCCAAGGCTCGGAAGTCTACTGCCACCCCTGCAAGAAGGAAACGTACAGTAGTGGTGGTTGGAGACTCTCTTCTGAGGGGGACGGAGGCGTCCATCTGTCGCCCTGACATTTCCTCTCGGGAGGTGTGCTGCCTGCCAGGGGCCCGTATCTGAGACATTATGCAGGCATTGTCGAGGATTATCTGACCCTCTGACTACTATCCCATGCTTCTCATCCATGTGGGCACTAATGATACTGCGAGGTGTGACGCTGAGCAGGTCAAGAGTGACTTCAGGGCTCTGGGGGCATGGGTCAGGGAGTTTGGGACACAGGTGGTATTCTCTTCAATCCTGCCTGTCAGAGGTAGGGGCCCAGGCAGAGACAGCTGTATCCTGGAGGTGAACGCTTGGTTGCGTAGATGGTGTCGCCAGGAAGGCTTTGGTTTCTTTGACCACGGGATCCTTTTCCAGGAAGGACTGCTAGGCAGAGATTGCGTTCACCTTTCGAGGAGGGGGAAGACCATATTCGGACACAGGCTGGCTAACCTAGTGAGGAGGGCTTTAAACTAGGTTCGACGGGGGCAAGGGAGCAAAGCCTGCAGGTAAGTGGAGAGCATGGATACCTGGGAGATGAACTTGAAATGGGAGGGAGTATGGGGCTACACTGGGAGAGTAAAAAGAGGGCCAGGGCAAAACTGGGAGGCAAGACCAAATCAATGTCTCAGATGCCTATATACAAATGCAAGAACTATGGGGAATAAACAAGAAGAATTGGAAGTACTAATAAATGAATACAACTATGATATCGTTGGCATCACAGAAACTTGGTGGGATAATACTCATGATTGGAATGTTGGTATTGAAGGGTACGGCCTGCTTAGGAAGGACAGGCAGGGAAAGAAGGGAGGAGGTGTTGCCTTGTATATTAAAAATGTACACACCTGGACAGAGGTGGAGATGGATGTAGGAGATGGACGGGTTGAAAGTCTCTGGGTTAGACTCAGATGAGTAAAAACAAGGATGAGGTCCTACTACTAGGCGTCTACTACAGGCCCCCTAGCCAGGTGGAAGAGGTGGATGAGGCTTTCTTTAAACAGCTAACAAAATCATCCAGGGCCCAGAATTTGGTGGTGATGGGGGACTTCAACTATCCAGGTATATGTTGGGAAACTAATACAGCAGGGGACAGACTGTCCAATAAATTCTTGGATTGCATTGCAGACAACTTTTTACTCCAAAAGGTTGAAAAAGCTACCAGGGGGGAAGCTGTTCTAGATTTAATTTTAACAAATAGGGAGGAAATTATTGAGAATTTGAAAGTGGAAGGATGCTTGGGTGAAAGTGATCATGAAATCACAGAGGTCACAATTCTAAGGAAGGGCAGAAGGGAAAACAGTACAATAGAGATAATGGATTTCAGGAAAGCAGATTTTGGTAAACAGCTGGTAGGTAAGGTCCCATGGGAAGCTAAACTGATGGGAAAAATGGCTGAGGAGAGTTGGCAGTTTTTCAAAGGGACATTATTAAGGGCCCAAAAGCAAGCTATCCTGCTGCATAGGAAAGATAGAAAACATGGCAAAAGACTGCCTTGGCTTAACCAGGAGATCTTGCATGATCTCAAACTAAAAAAGGAATCGTATAAGAAATGGAAACTAGCACAAATTACAAAGGATGAATATAGGCAAACAACACGAGCATGCAGGAGCAAGATTAGAAAGGCTAAGGCACAAAATGAGCTCAAGCTAGCTACAAGCATAAAGGGAAACAAGAAGGCTTTTTACAAATACATTGGTAACAAGAGGAAGACCAAGGAGAGGGTAGGGCCATTGGTCAGTGAGGAGGGAGAAACAGTAACAGGGAATTTGGAAATGGCAGAGATGTTTAATGATTTCTTTGTTTCGGTCTTCACTGAGAAATCTGAAGGAATGCCTGACATAGAGAATGCTAGTGAAAAAGGGGTAGGTTTAGAAGTTGAAATACGAAAAGAACAAATTAAAATTTACTTAGAAAAATTAGATGCCTGCAAATCACCAGGGCCTGATGAAATGCATCCTAGAATCTTCAAGGAGCTGATAGAAGAGGTATCTGAGCCTTTAGCAACCATTTTTGGAAAATCGTGGGAGACGGGAGAGATTCCAGAAGACTGGAAAAGGGCAAATATAGTACCCATTTACAAAAAGGGGAACAAGAATAACCCAGGAAACTACAGGCCAGTCAGCTTAACTTCTGTGCCAGGAAAGATAATGGAGCAGGTCATTAAAGAAATAATCTGCAAGCAATTGGAAGGCGGTAAGGTGATAGGGAACAGCCAGCATGGTTTTGTTAAAAACAGATCATGTCAAACCAATCTAATAGCTTTCTTTGATAGAATAACGAGCCTTGTGGATAAAGGGAGAAGCGGTGGATGTGATATACCTAGACTTCAGTAAAGCATTTGACACAGTCTCACATAATATACTTATCAATAAACTACGCAAATACAACTTAGATGGGGCTACTATAAGGTGGGTGAACAACTGGCTGGATAACCGTACCCAGAGAGTAGTTATTAATGGTTTTCAATCCTGCTGGAAAAGTATAACTAGTGGGGTTCTGCAGGGGTCTGTTTTAGGACCGGTTCTGTTCAATATCTTCATTAACGATTTAGATATTGACATAGAAAGTACACTTATGAAGTTTGCAGATGATACCAAGCTGGGAGGGGTTGCAACTTCTTTGGAGGATAGGGTCATAATTCAAAAGGATCTGGATAAACTGGAGAAATGGGCTGAGGTAAACAGGATGAAGTTTAATAAGAACAAATGCAAAGTGCTCCACTTAGGAAGGAACAATCAGTGTCACACATACAGAATGGGAAAGGACTGCCTAGGAATGAGCACAGCAGAAAGGGATCTAGGGGTTATAGTGGACCACAAGCTAAATATGAGTCAACAGTGTGATGCTGTTGCAAAAAAAGCAAACATGATTCTAGGATGCATTAACAGGTGTGTTATGAACAAAACACGAGAAGTCATTCTCCCGCTCTACTCTGCGCTGGTTAGGCCTCAGCTGGAGTATTGTGTCCGGTTCTGGGCACCGCAGTTCAGGAAGGATGTGGAGAAATTGGAGAGGGTCCAGAGGAGAGCAACGAGAACGATCAAAGGTCTAGAGAACATGACCTATGAAGAAAGGCTGAAAGAACGGGGCTTGTTTAGTTTGGAAAAGAGAAGATTGAGTGGGGACATGATAGCAGATTTCAGGTATCTAAAAGGGTGTCATAAGGCAGAGGGAGGGAAGTTGTTCTTCCTTGCCTCTGAGGATAGAACAAGAGGCAATGGACTGAAATTGCAGCAGGGGAGGTTCAGGTTGGACATTAGGAAAAAGTTCCTACCTGTCAGGGTGATCAAACACTGGAACAAATTGCCAAGGGAAGTGGTAGAATCTCCATCACTAGAGATATTTAAGAAGAGGTTAGATAGATGGCTTTCAGGGATGGTCTAGAAAGTGCTTGGTCCTGCCATGAGGGCAGGGGGCTGGACTCGATGGCCTCTCGAGGTCCCTTCCAGTCCTACTCTTCTATGATTCTATGATTAATAATATCCCTCTTACCTTCCCAAAAGTGAAGAACAGAAAATTGCAGAATTGCTTAGGGCTTTAGAAAATGGGATGAATCTGAGACAAATAGGTTCTTGGAGCCAACACAGAAGTCATTTCCCTTCTTTTTTCCCTTAGGGGAGAGGGAATCTGTGGGAAAACAAAGGGAGCTAAGGGTGTCCTTGAACTAATTTTCAGTCGTGGTCTCTCAACCACTGTGCGGGGTCTTACCCTTGTGGGTAGTTCTCTGTTTGGACAGTGGGTCTCCTTGGAAATACTCATGTAGTACCAAACAGTGACCG
Source organism: Carettochelys insculpta (assembly GCF_033958435.1). Classification (NCBI taxonomy): domain Eukaryota; kingdom Metazoa; phylum Chordata; order Testudines; family Carettochelyidae; genus Carettochelys; species Carettochelys insculpta. The sequence goes on from NC_134141.1 coordinate 89,457,579, forward strand.
TTAGCTGTTTGTTGCCCTCTCCAAGTCCAGATTACACTGGGCTGCCTGGGCCAGAGCCACTGAGTATGGGGCCAGGATCAGCGCCAGTTGCCCTGGCGGGGGCAGCACACCCATCTGTAAGGTATGAAGGAAGGCATCATGGTCATCGTCCATCCCCACTTTGGTGAGGTTCCCTGGTACAGGAAAGGAAACACTCTTGCATGGTCTGCTGGGACTCCAGGAAGGCACAGATGTGGCAATGTCTGCTGCTTCTGAGACAAAAGTTTCCTCAGCAGTTGCTGCTGGTGTATGGTCTGAATTTGCTGCTGGGGGCTCCACTGCTGCAGAAACTACTGTTGGAATTGATCTTGCTAGGCAGCTTGCTGCTGCTGCTGCTTTATTCTGCTAACCACTTATATACTGTCCCAGTTCCATCTTGCACGGAGCAGCCAAGCAGTATACTCTTTAAGGCTTTTATTTACACCCTTGTATCAGGTATGGTGATGCCAGCATTCTCCATCATTTGTGCAAGGCAGGAGGCCCAGCCCATTCTTCTGGTCTTTACACTGTCCTCCTCGCCCTCCAACTCCCACCTCTCCTGGCAGATTCCTATGGGGGATTCCTGGAGCAAACAGAGTTCCCTTTCCCCAGTTATGGGAAAGGGGAGTCCATGGGATAATAAAAGGAAGCAAGGGTGACTTGGTACTCAGGCTGTCTTCCAGAGTCAAAGAGGTTATTTAAAATAAACATGCACTGGAAACCAAAAGAAGTGGCAACTACAGTTATTCATTCTCTCATTTCTATTTCTATTTGCATGCCTTGCAGCAACAGTGCATCTTCAGGAGCATTTAAATAGGAATTGGGGGGCAATCTGGAAAAATAGGATGAAGAGGATGTTTCAGGCGTATGGGATAACACAGACAAAGGTAAAAATGTGTGTGTGGGAAGTGGAACAGAAACTAGTGGCCTAAATGTTTTTCAGATGTTGTTATACATACATAAGCACATGCCTACATACATGCAAAAGCAATATATTTATCATGAAACAAAACTGCCACACACCTTTCTAGACTCTCTTTCTTTTTGGTTTTCTTACTGCGTCTAACCATTCGGCTCCTGTAGCTATTCCTCCTGGCTGGGCCTGTTTTGATTGAAGTGTTCTCGAAGGGTGTTGTAGTAATTGACACTTTGTTTCCACTCTGCCAAAATCATCAGAATATTTCAGAGTGAGAAATACAGAACCACTTTCCTATACATGAGAAGTTCCATTACACTGCGAACACAGGAAAACACAACTCCATCTTAGGACTAGGAGCCAACAGCATATGTAAGCATTCTATATACTTATGAATCAATCACGCTGTAGGGTGTAGTCGCCAGAAACCAAAATATGCACACATTGATAGGTTACCGTATTCACAACTTACACATTCAAATCAGTTATTTTCTGTTAAACATGAGCAAACAAATTATCAGTCAAGCTTTTGTGAAAGTAGTCTCCCGGTGACGGAGTCAACACTTACAAGTTTCCTGCATGCTCAGACCCATAATTTTAAGGCCTAGTGTAAACTTTTAATTATTCTGAATGAGACCTTGGGCTGGCAAAAATTGCAAATTGTGAAAGAATTTAATTACAATTTTATATGAAGCGGGTCTTTGCCCACAAAAGCTTATGCTCCAAAATGTGTGTGAGTCTATCAGGTGCCACAGGACTTCTTGTTCGCATAAACTTTTACGTTATCCAGTTGTCTTGAATAAAATTCTTTAGTGAACTCTCTCTTTCAAGGAACCCACTGCTGCAGCTGTGAAACTGAGCTGGAGAACCCACCTCTACGTCAGCGCCAAACAAGCAGCAGCAAAGATGTTTATACACATTTGCCATTTACATAAGCAATGACTAGTTATTTTAAGCTAAAAGCTTATCAGAATTGTTTAACTGAACTGCCATGGGCTTATAATTGCATTTTATTATAAACCTGACTGGAAATAAATAAGAACCTATAGATCTCTATGTTAATACCAAAACCACATGGTAGGAGTAGTATAGAATTAGGATAAAAATTTCCTTTTGTAATAAGACTTTGATAATCAAATATATTAATCCAAAGTCTGGCGTTTTGTTTGAATTTGCATCATCACATGCTGAATTACTCCTAAGAATATTGTGAATACCATCAGCTGATCATTTTTTCTTTCATTTCTGTAATTTCTTATCAGCTTCAAAAAAATCCTAATTTGGCTAATAAAATTCATATTCAGGCTAATTCTTTAGACCAAGAAACACGGATCCAAAGTACAGTGAGAAACCTATAATAAGTAACTGGCTTCATAAAATTATTTAACCAGTGGCATTTTTATAACATTTCTTTCTCACATAATTTATTAATTTCAGAGTTCCTCTGGCTCCACAGAGGAGACAAAATTTCTAAGAAAAAAATATATTTTGATCTTTTTATTATCTCTATTATTCTGTTACAAATGCATTGCTTCCTAATCCAGTTTTATGACTGACTATTCATTTCACCAGGCAAAGTTGTTCATACAACACCATGAAATTATTAATAATGTAAGCAGCAAATGTACTGCTGTCAAAAATAATGCTGATCTACTTTTGGTCTATACGGCAAATATGATAGAAGAACTGCAATATAATGAGTTACACTGAAGCAATGTGCAAGAGGATATTGAACACTGAAAAAGTTAACCATGTTGTGAAGCCTTTAGGGAAAAAGGAATATAAAAAGATATAAAGCAAGCCCTAGTCTGTGTTTGCAGAACCCCAATTGAGCTGTCTGCAGGTACAAGGGTCTGTCCATATGGATCCAACTGCAGGATCAGAGCCTCAGATGGTATACCGGAATATATGGGCAAATCTACTTTTGAGACTTAATGATCCCCACTTTTCTTTCTTAATCTTAAAAAACAGGAGATTTTTGTTATTTAATTGCTTTCTTTTGGAGTTCTCTCTACAGGTTCCATTTTTAAATGGGCACATTCTAAGCAGAACTATGATGTATAGCACACACACACACGCACACACAAATACACCCTATGAATCAAAAGAAACTGTAATTAATTACATTAAAGGAACTATGCTTTCCTATTTCCCCAGTACATTATCTTCACTTTTGAAGGAGCTGGGATGCTGAATGTGAATATGTTAGTATCCTGAAAGTACTCCTACCTACCTGCTACATCAGTAGCAGCCTCGAGTGACTTACTTTACTTAAACCTTTGTACTCCCAGTGGAGCACAGGTCATCTACAAGTGTCCTCCACTTCACTGTCTCAAGAAAAAACTTCTAGATGACTCCAGGCGTACCCCAGTTGTTGTCCTGCAGCATGGGTGTCCAACCTTTTGGCTTGCCTGGGCCGCACCGAGTGAAGAGGAATTGTCTTGGGCCACATATAAAATATGTAATATAGTTAATGTACATAAATCACGTAATAATGTTAAAAGTTTACGATCTTGTGGGGCTGCATTACTAGCTGTCTAGGGTTGCATGCAGCCCCTTCAGTCTCAGCAGACCATCTCCATATTTTCCAAGGTTTTCCTCTTTTGTGTTTTACTTGCGGGTTCTATTTGAGGGCTTGAAGGAATATGCTGGTTGATGGTTTTCTGAGAGCATGGCCTAGCCATCCCCACTTTCTTCTCTTGATTTGAACATCAAGTGGTTCTTGTCCTGCTCTGTTCCAAAGCTCCTCATTTGTGACAAAGTCTTGCCATTTCATGCAAAGGATTTCCCTCAGGCATCTGTTTATGTATGTCTGTAACTCACAATTTGAAGACTTGAGTATGCCTGGTATCGCATCCATACAAGAGCACATTCTTCATATTTGTGTTGAAGATCTGCAGTTTTGTCTTCACAGATATTGTCTGTGATCTCCATATGGGACAAAGAGTCTCAAATGCAGCTGTTGCTTTGCATATCTTGGCATTGATATCCTTGTCTGTTCCTCCATCTCTGCCCATAATACTCCCCAAGTAGGTGAAGTGCTCCCCATCTTCCAGGCCATCCCCTCCCAGTCTAATGGCAGTGTTGCTATATTGTTTGATCCTCATTGTCTTGGTCCCTCCATTGTTAATGCTCAATCCAGCCACTGAGGCAGTTTTGTCTAGTGTTGCAACCTTTAATTCCATGCTTTCATGTTGATATGAAAGGAGGGCAACATCGTCAGCAAAAATCAATGTCCTCTAGCTATTTGAAAAGTGTCCACCGACTGCCTTATTGATGGCCATCTGTTGTTCTGCTCCTAATCCAGTCCACTGTGATCAAGAACAGGAAAGGTGACAATAGGCACTCTTGTCGTGCTCCTGAGAGTATGCTGAAGGATTCTGTCAAGACACCATTGTGAACAACTAGGCTTATCAAGGGTTTTATGTTGAATGGATCAGGTTAAAATTTTGGATGGGATGCCATGGTGTGGCAGCAGTTTCCACAAATTACCTGTATCAGTGCTGTCAGAGGCTTTTTCAAAGTCTATGAAGGTTATGTGCTGGGGGTGAGGTGGGAGAAGAGTTCTACTCAAGCAGCTGTTCTATGATCAAGTGCTAGCATAGAAATCAAAGGCACGGGGGTGCTTACGGATTCGGTGGCTTTTTCCAGATCTGTCAAACTATCAGTTTAGGATCTGTACAGGCACTAAATGTTCTGATAACAACTCAACTTGGAATGAAAGGGCTACATAAGCCAGACAGGTAGGGTGTAAAATATGAATGAAAATACCATGCTGGTCACAAAAAATATCACTGTACCTTCAGCAACAGCTCTATGACTTCAGTGTGAACAAGCCCATGAACTGGCTCTCCATTGATGTGTGTGATCAGATCCCCAGCCTTTAGGCCTGCTTGATAAGCTGGGCTTCCCTCTTCCACGTTCTGGAGTTAAGGGAGAGAGAGAATTCTTTGAACAAAACAGAGTGGTGGTAATCCTCCTCCTTCCAAACAGTGCTCTGTTTTATGAACTAATTATCTGTACACAAACTTTAGACTTTCAAACAGTAGAATACATTGAAATAGCCTGGTGGATTTATGCAGGACCAGAAAGAGGAATTCAGACAGTCCATGCCATCTTTAAATATTCATTTGTGTCCAAGTTTTATAGCTCACATTGCTACAACATCCACTGAAATCATTTCACTGACTTCAGTGGGTTATATTATTCCTGGCCTGAGTTGTTTCGGTTTTTTTTGTCTTTTTTTTTAAAAAAAGCCTGAGTGACTCACTTGCTAACACTGAGAATTCAGATGCAGAACCAGATTTTCAATGTCAAAGTTCAGGAAAGCTCAAGTTTAAGATATTTACTTGAAACCACAATAATAAATGATAATTATTTGCATATACAGATCAAGACTCAAGTTTCTATACATGCCTTCTTCCTCCCTCACAGAAGAAAAAAGTTCAGGAAGGTTTATATCTGGTATGGACATATCAAATCACTGAATCCAAATGGTGAGGGATGGAAACTTTGTGAAGAGCATGCTGCTGTATCTGTACTGCATCTATTTGCAAAGTTAAACATTGCAATAATCTAAAATAAGGAATGAGACAACAAGTGCCATTCAATTTAAAAACTCCAGCAAAATTTCTCTCAAAATCTTTTAGTTAATTTATTTTTCCAAGAAAGTGAATGTCAATGAATTAGGAGCAACCAATATCCCATCCTTTGACTAGTTCAGTAGTGACCAGAAGAGAGTATATAACCCAGAAGTAAATACTCATATTTAAGTTATTCTAATTGTGGCTATTACAATAAACTACACACACGTGCATTGACATGCACTGAATTCAACTAGTTATATAAACAAACTGTGTATGTAATTACCTTATATAACTAATACATCTTAAGCAAGCAACACACAAATTGTCATGGGATGTCATGATTCACTGTATTGAAGATCAAGCTGAACTTCAACCAGCATTTAAGACTTATTTAAAATAACAAAAGACCTCATGTGAATCAGAGATTACAAGGGTTTCATGGTGGTCTTCTGCACAAGCACGAATAGAATTTAAGAAAATAATTTGTCAGATTGCCTGACACTCTTTAAATAAGGACAACATGCAAGTGGACATCCTATCTACGAAATATCCTTGACAAACTGGAGGACTGGACTAAAAGATATCTGACAAGGTTCAGCAAGGACAGATGAATCCCAGGAATCCCAGGCTGGGGACCTGGCTAAGCAGCAGTTTGGCAGAAAACCACTTGGAGAAGTGATTATTCCCCCTAATTAGGCACTGGTGAGGCCACATCTGGAATAGTGTGTCTAATTCTGGGCTCTCCATTACAGAAAGAATGTGGTCTCACTGGAGAGAGCCTGCAGAGGGCAACAAAATGACTAGGGAGCTGGAACACATGATTTATGAGGATAGGCTGAGTGATTTTGGCTTATTTAGTCTATAGAAGAGTGAAGGGTGATTTGAGAGTAGTCTTCAACTACCTGAAAGGAGATTCTTAAGAGGAGGGAGAGAAGCTGCTTTCAGTCATGACAAATCACACAAGGAGGAACAATGGTTGCAAATTGCAGTGTAGGAGGTTGAAGCTGGATATTTAAAAAAAAAAAAAAAACCAAAAAAAAAACCGCACCACTATTTCTTTAGGAGGATGGTGAAGCACTGGACTGGGTTACCTATGGATCTGGTGGAATCTCCATCCCTAGAGGTTTTAAATCTGGCTTGACAAAGCCCTGACTGGGATGATTTAGTTGGGATTGCTCCTGCTTTTAGCAGGGGGTTGGACTCAATGACCTTCTGATCGCTCTTCCAATCCTACAATTCTGTTCGATGAGCTGATTCAACCTGGAAAGGATTTTAACTGCAAATACATCAGCTTCATACTTTCTGCTGTGAGAACTGTTGAGGGAAATTTTATTCTTACCCAAACAATATGGTGCACTGTGTAGATATCACTATCACCCACATAGACTCTGATTGCTCGGATTGTGAAACCATACTTTTTTCCTGAACTGTGAATTAATATAGGTTGATGAGGGGTTGCAGAAGCAACTGAAGAATCACGGCTAGGGGAAGAATCTCTGGAGGATGAAAGATCTGAAGAAAGGGAATGTGGGGACATAGGACTTCCCAAAGGAGAAACACCAAACACATCTGAAACAGATAAAGTTCCTCTTAGAACACATTCAGATTGTATACCAACATACCAGATCAAAACAATGACAATTTTAACTTTAGTAAACTGGATAAAGATTTATAGCATAAAGAGAGACATTTAATGATGCATACATTGTTAAGAACAAAACACTTCACTTTTATGATCAATATTAAAATGACACCCAGATTATTTCCAATATATTTATAAAGTCTATCTTATTTAGCTTTTATAACACATCACCAGACGTTTGAAATTATAATCTATTCTCGGAACAGATTTTTTTCTTCTACCAAATGTACAGTTTTGTTTCTGACTGACTCTTTCAACTCTCAAGATGGACTGTTTGGTTTTTTTTTTAAATAAATGGGGAAAAAAATGATTCAAGAAAGACTTTGTTTAGAAAAATAAGTCCTGAGTCTATTTCCCAACACATAGAAGGACTGCCATGAACTTTGACAACAAATTTATCACGATGACTTGTGGACCCAGAACAACAGAACCGTCTACTAGCAAAAAAGACTCATGGAACTGGATTTTAGGTAACTTTTCTGATTATCCCAAGTTAAGTTTGCAACATTGTAATCAAAACCATTAATTTTAGTTTCTACTTAAAAGAACAAGTTGACATTGCCACAGCAAACCACTACCATTTTTGTCCTGATAGGTTAAGTAGTAAGGCCATATATTTAGGTTTTGTCAGTATAACAATGCTGTGTAGCGGTGCAATTTTATGGCAACAGATGGCTGACAAAAGCCCTAGGATAGACACAGATCTACTGTGATAAAAATGCTTTTGCTAGCACAGATTATTTGCTCAAGAACTTGTACAAGCTTGAAAAAAATCAAGCTGCATCCACACTAGGAGGAGTTTGTTTTATAACTACATTGACAAAACTTCTAAAGTACATTATGCCTAAACTTTGAATACAGTGTGATTTCATTGCCATTTAAAATTAAAGAAACTTGATTTAACGCTTTTGAGTAGTAACAATTCAATCTGCAGCATCTTTAAACTATTAAACCCCTCTTGCATCAGGTGTTACGAGATGTCCAATATAAAATTACTTGCAACTGAGTGCTAACATAGGGCGACCACCTGTCCCATATTTGGGACACCAAAAAGGTGTACCTACTTATTTTTTAAAAGGGACTAATTGTCCTGTATTTGGGCCTTCTCTGCCAGCAGCTGAGGGCCAGAGAGCATTAGATCGCTTCCCTGAGCCTTGGGGAAGTGGGGGGAGCGTGGGTAGCTTCTGCATCCCTGCTGCTTCCCGCGGCTCTGGGGGAGAGCCGGCGGCTGGCACTTCCCTGGGAGTACTGGGGATTGCCACCTCCTTCCCAGTTCCCCAGAGCTTGGTGGAGCTGGGAGGAGCTGCCCCTCCCTGTATTTGGGAGAGGGAGATATGGTCGTCCTGTGCTAACTGGATGTGTAAATTACCTGATCATTGCCTCTCTGCCTTCTGTAACGTCTAATCGAATGTGCCCAAATAGTGCCGATTATATGAACTCCTCAAAAAAGAAAATCTGAACAAAGACCAGTGGGTGGAACAGGCAAATAGAGAAAGACGACATGAAGTGGTGCATGGGAACCCTTTGCAGTGAAGGTGGGTGGCTTTTTGCCTCCCCTCAGCATTTGTATTTAAGCACTGTGCTATCACACACAATTTTTTCCACACTGGTGCTCGAAAAGGGTGGGAGTTCTTTCTTTTATTTACACCCTTTGCCAGACTACGAGGACATCTTTTCTCCTACCTTAGGAGGCCATGCATAACATGTTTACCATATACACAACTCTCCACCGGTTTGACGACTAGGGCCCCCTGCTGCAGCTATTGTCAAATCCATCTCTTCACTTGTACAGCAAGTGCAGCTGTTTGATTACCAGACTAACAGATATTCAGATATCACGCTTGATATACTGAGCTGAAACGGGCACGTATCCAGGCTGAAAGCAGAGATCCAGTCCTACTTGTGAAAAATCTCCCCCTTAAAGTACAGGGCTAGCCCCAGCTTGAATTTGGCCTATTACACAGAGAGGGACCAACTGTGAAATTCTGATCTGGATCCTGGAGAGCTTCAGATCAGCTTTAACTTTTAATCTAGTATAAAGACAAAATATACACTTTTAGAATACACTTTAGTTTACTTCCTGGAGTATGAAGGAAAGAAAACAAGATCGAAACATGGAATGCTCCACTGATTGACCTTTGAGAATAACCATAGGCTTGTAGGTAAACAAGAGAAATAAAGGAAATTTCATCTTGGATTCAAGAAATCTTGTATTTAGATCATGTTTCACATAGATTATGCACAAGTCACAAAATGTCATGCTAATAGATTTATCTCTACCTCCTGGAATCATGAGAGACAGAGCACTGGCAGACAGGGACTTTGTGACTTTTCCAGATATTTTCTTTTTTTCTGTGCTTTCTAATCGCTGACGAGCCATATGAGAAGCAGGTTCGCTGGATGGCTTTGAGGAATTATCTGCACTGTCCACACTCTCGCTTCTTCCATTCATCTGATCTAAGTGCTCTGAAAAACTGCCAACTGTACAAAGAAGAAGGGATAAACACATTGAGGGAAACTGGGGGTCAGGAGAGAAAAACAATACAGTAGCAAGGTGGGAATATGTATTTTTATCCACAAGTTCACACAGTATTAGGGGCAAAATAAAAATGACAGCAAAGAATTACAGGTTTTTACAAAGGTCAACAGGGTAAGGTGAACAGGGTAAGGTAAAGTAATAGCTGACATGATTTCACTTCATTGACATACTTACATTTAAATAAAATGTGAAGCATGTTGGTAGCATGGACGGGACTTAACTGGGCAGGTATTCTACATGTAGGACTCCAACTAAGGTCAATGGGAGATGAGTGTGGGTCTGCTCAGATTTTCCAACAACAAAAGAAAAACACGCCCAAGGGAAGTAGTAAAGCACCAAGGAAGATTCCATTTCTAAATTTTGAATGGGTGGATGGGTTGGGCGTTTAAACAAAGTACGGGGAGTACAACAGTTGCCAATATAAGACTCAAAGGCACAGTGATTACTTGGTTATTTATGATAGCATCATTCTTTCTATCTCAGATACTACTGACTGTGCAGAGAGGATATTGCCACTTAAAACAATAAACAAACCTTGCACTAGCTGATCCATCTGCAAAAACACCTGCTCACACGTACGGTGGTGGATGCAAGAGAATTCAGTCACTTTCTGGGATGGACACTTAGAAAAGCTCAAATATTCACAAAGAATATCCCTGCTCTGACAGTTTGTAGAGCAAATAAAAATATATTCTCTAATTTAAATGACAAGTGCATATCTTAAAGTCACAAGGGCCTGACAAAATGCATCCTAAAATACTCAAGGAGCTGACACTGAGGAGCTATCTGCACCATTAGCTATGTCTCTGAAAAGTCATAAAAGACAGGAAAGACTCCAGAAGATAGGAAAAGGGCAAATATAGTGCCCCACTATTTTAAAAAAAAAAAAGGGAGGGGGGCGGAACTATACAGGAAATTACAGGACAGTCATCTTAACTTCTGTGCAAGGAAAGATAACGGTGCAAATAGTTACAGACCTCATTTGGAAATATCTGGACAATAAAAAGGTGATTAAGCAACAGTCAGCATGGACTTGTCAAGAACAAATCACATCAGTCCCCCACGGTAGCTTTCTCTGACAGTGCAACAAACCTTGCGGACAAGAGAAAAGAGGTAGATGGGGTATAGCTAGACTTTTGTAAAGCACCTGATACAGTCATAGAATCATACAACACTAGAACTGGAAGGGACCTCGAGAGGTCATAATGTCCAGTCCCCTGCCCTCATGGCAGGACCAAACATCACCTGGACCATCCCTGATAGATGTCTGTCTCACTGACTCTTAAATATCTCCAGTGATGGAGATACTACAACCTCCCTACACAATTTATTCCAATGTTTAATCACCCTAACATTTTGAAAGTTTTTTCCTATTGTCCAACCTAACCCCCCTTTGCTGCAGAGTTTAAGCCCACTGCTTCTTGTCCTACCCTCAGAGGCCAAGGAGAACAATTTTTCTCTCTCATCCTTGTAACCCTCCTTTAGGCACTTGGAAATCACTATCATGTTTCCTCTAAGTCTTCTCTTTTCTAAACTAAACAAGCCCAGTTCTTTCAGTCTTACCTCATAGCTCATGTTCTCTAGGCCTTTAATCATTCCTATTGTTCTTCTCTGGACCTTCTCCAATTTTCCCACATCTTTCTTGAAATGTAGTGCCTGAACAGGACATAATACTCCAATGGAGGCCTAATCAGCGCTAAGTGGAGCAGAAAAATGACTTCTCGTGTTTTGCTCGCAAGGTGGTTTTTTACCATACTTTCCATATTTAATGTGCAGCGGTATAGCTTGCTTTTGGGCTCTTAAAAGTGCCCCTTTGAAAAACTGCCCACTTTAGTTGTTTTTCCTCTTAGTCTTGCTTCACATGGGACCTTACCTACCAGCTCTGAATTTACCAAAATCTGCCTTCCTGAAATCCATTGTCTCTATTAGTTTCACAGTCTCATACAGTCTCATGTGACTTTATAAACAAATCAGGGAAATATAACCCAGACAGGGCTATTATAAAGGTGCGTGCAAAACTAATTGAATAACCATTCCCCGAGAGTGATCACTAGTTCACAGTCATGCTGGCAGGGCATAATAAGTGGGGTTCTGCACGGATCAGTTCTGGGACAGGTTCTGTTCAATATCTTCATCAATGACTTAGATAATGGCATACAGAATATGCTTATAAAGTTTGTGGATGATGCTAAACTGAGCGGGACTGCAAGTGTTTTGGAGGATAGGATTTTAATTCAAAATGAACTGAACAAACTGGAGAAATAGTCTGCGATAAACCGGATGAAATTCAGTAAGGACAAGTGCAAAGTACTTCACTTAGGAAGGAACAAACAGTTGCAAACATACAAAATGGGAAATTACTGTCTAGGATGAGATACTGCAGAAGTGGATCTAGGAATCATAATGGACCACAAGCTTAATAAGAATCAACAGTGTGACACTCCTGCAAAAAAGCATTATTATTCTGGGATGCATTAAAAGGACTGTTAAACAAAACATGAGAAGTTAATTCTTCCATTCTACTCTGTGCTGATTATGCCTCAAGTGGAGCACTATGTCCAATTCTGGGTGCCACATTTCGGGAAGGATGTGGACAAATTAGAGAAAGTCCAGAGTAAAGCAGTTAAAATTATTATAGGTCTAGAAAACATGACCTGTGAGGGAAAATTCAAAGTACTGTGTTTGTTTATTCTGGAAAACAGAAGGCTGAGAGGGGCCATGATATCAGCTTTCCAGTACTTAAAAGGAGGAGAGAGAAAAATTGTTTTCGTTAACCTCTGATGATAGGACACGAAGCAATGGGCTTAAATTGCAGCAAGGGAGGATTAGGTTGGATATTAGAAAAAACTTCCTGTCAAGGTGGTTAAATACTGGAATACGTTGCCTAGGGAGGTTGTGGAATCTCTATCATACAAAATTTTTAAGAGACAGCAGACAAAAACCTCCCACAGGGATTGTTTTAATTCAGCCATGAGTGCTGGGGACTGGATTTACTGACCTCTCGAGGTTCCTTCTGGTTCTAATACTCTATCATACTATGGTTTAAAAAAAAAGTAGGCAAACAATTTTGATTTACATCTAGTATTGGTCTGTATATTACTACCACCAACCACATGCACACAGAACCTTATTTTTAACTTCTGTGATTTCTTCTCTTAAAACTTCTGAACCCATATTACAAGGAAAGAACAGGTAAAGGAGATCTCACACCAAGTAAGAAAACCTGAGAAAAACAGAGCTGAAACAACTAAAGAGAAATATATGTAGAAAAAATTGGTTTTCAGCAGGTAAATAGGAGTAGTAATTTGTGAATTTGTTGTGAACGGTTTAAGTGACTACAGAAGGAGGACACCAGATTGGACAGACTCAAGCAGGGAGCTGAGGAAGAGCTGGACAAGGCTTGGCAGCAGGAATATACAGTACTTTCAAACAATGTTCCATCTAATCTTTTCCATCCTTGTACAGAAAAAAATTTTTTTTTACATGCATCGAGGCATGTTTGAAGATTCACAACCAGTAGAAAAAAACCACAGCTGTGGGCCCTCTGCTCATCAGCTGGGGAGCATGTGACTCTCTCCTGAGCGGCCACACAACTTCCAGGGAATACTGCACTTGAGGGCTTTGGTGGCAAATGGAAGGAGGGAGACAGGAGCATAGTTAGACAGATAGATGCAAGGGAGGGAGTCTATCAGCTTTTTCTCTTTCCTGCAGCATAGTAAAGTTAAGATCCTCACCTGATAGTGTTGAGCTGCTGATGGTACTTGCTGGAGTAGTGACCTCAGGCTCATCCTGAGCAGCCTCCTCATTTAAAGCAGCAGCCTTTTCTTGCTCCTGCCGGGATCCTCCTGAGCAGGTGGCTTCATCTTGATCCCCCTCAGAGGATATGGCCAATTTCGGCAGGAAATCCGAACTATGTCTCTGCCTGGTACTTTCAGTATCAGAGGAGTTGGATGTAGATAGCTGTTGCCTGAATTTAAAACGGCATTTATATAAATTGTGCTTAATGATACTTTTAAAGTGGAGGCCAGTTGTAGTGGACCTGACTGGCTACTAAACAATCACTAATGAATGGCTGGCAGCTTGAATTTGAGCTTTCACTGACAGCTGTTTGTACTCACATTTCAGAATATTCGGAACTCCAGCTCAAAGACTCCACAGATGGCAATGTCACATTTTTTGCTTTTTCTGCCGTATCTTCCTTTTCTTCACCTTGATTTCGAGTTACTTGATCTATGCTACTAAAAACCTATTATAGAAAAAAAATTACATTATTAACATACATTTGAAACAAACTGAGTTTCAGAAAAACATCTAATATAGGGCCCTAGGTGTTCTAAATATTTGTGCATTGCCTTGGCGTTTAAAAGGACTGAGATGGTTTAGGTTTAAATTCTGTGAGTCTGTGTTCTTGAAATGCCTTTCAATTTTATTTGCTTGGTGCCTCAGCTACAGGGTCATGAATAACATCTTTTAGTTATGAATCCATCAGTTTTCTCTCCCCACTTCTCTGTGTGAACTCCAAGTTTCCAAACAAAATCCATAGATGCTCTTGGGCTTTTAGGTCAAAGGATCAATGTACATTCTTAGATTACTTCTAAACCATAAAGTCAATCAAAAAGAACAACCCTCCAAGCTAGTGATTTAATAGCCACCAATCTGGAGTGGGAAGCAGAAAAAATGAATTGGAATCAACTGTGAAGATGAGAATAAATTACTTGGCTAAAAGATTTAGGGAAAAAAAAAATCCCTGTTATAAAAAGTCAGTTGCTCAGCTGGCAAACTGCATATTGAGAGTGTCTACAGTTGTGTGTTCTACAGCCTTTAAGCCATAGCCAGAGACACAGACAATGACATATGGGCAAGTTTCAGGATATCCAGCTACTCCTGTAGGTTAACTTCTTACAAAATGATGAAAAAACACCTCTTAAGAGGAGATTAAGAACTCAATCAGTCCTCTCTCTTTGAATTGGGTTCCTACTGCTAATTCCGGACAGAGTTCACATAGTAGGACAATGAGCTGCTGCAGTGACTTCTATCCCACTCCTCCAGTCTAGCATAGTTTCTATTGTATAGGGGTGTGTATACTTTAAAAATATGAACCAAGATGAACAGAATACAAATGTACATCTTCTTTCCCTTCACTGGCTTTGGATTTTAATGAAATTTTTTGGCAAAAACAGCAGTATCTGAAGAAGGTGCACAGTAAATATATTTTAAGGAAAGCTTTCGAAACTCAATGCCGGCCGTCATTTCAGATAAAAAGCCCATTATATAAGACATTCAATTCTCTAACCAATTATTGGTTGCTGTTTTTTCTTGCAGAACATCTCCAAACTCTGTCTGGTTTCCAATTTCCCACTATTGAACAGGTCCGAATCGTCTTTCATTTCATAACTGCAATCTCCTCTTTGAATTCCCAAGACTGCCTCATTCAAGCCACCCAGAATGTGCTCTAAAAATCTACACAACTAAGAAAACAAAAATTGAGGAGCAAGATAACCTAACCCATCCCAACCAATCGTTGTGCTTTTTTATTGTATCTACTACTTCACAGCTCTTCTCTGTATTACTGTTTCAATCAAATGATCATCTGGGAAAGATCCTTCTCTCTATAATTCTCTCTCAGACCCTTAGTAAACTGCTAGCACAAAATATATGAAAATTAGCTGGTGAAAAAGGCTGTCAGTATTTAACACAAAGTAAACTTCTGAATTTTATAGCATTGTTCAAAAATTACTTTCAATGATATTCTCTAGGGTTTTAGTGTTTTCACAAGTGCTGTACTAAATTTTGATTGGGTCTGTCCTGGTATCATCCCTCTTAAAATCCACATGATTGTTGAATAGGGGAATAACGTACCATATACACACAAAAGTAACACAAACATATACCAATAATTTACTTGCTTTTGAAAATCTATGTGAACATGACGAAAACTGCCTTATCTCCAGATTAAAGTCTTCATCATTTGTGTCATCCTCTTCTTCAGTTTCCATGTGGTGGTATTTCTCAGAACGAGCTACAAAGAAGGGGAAACATTATTTAAATGTATCGTGAAGACTCAGAATCCAAGGCTTAATTAAGCAAAATTTTATTTTTTAAAATAACTTTTCCTGAAATGGCAGACTGGCAGTCATAAGCTGCAGCTTCCACTGATTCTAATAAGCAGTATTTTCATACCAATCTGAGAAAAAAAGTAAACATCAATGATGATTAAGTAATTTTCCCTAAAAGTCAATCATATTTTTGTACAATACATACTATCAAAATAGCTTGTGTCATCCTCAGATTCCAGCTGTGGAATGAATTCTGCTTTCTGTCTCAGCAGACTATTCCAGTCTAAGGATCGAAAGAACTGGTGTTGCTTTACTTCATATGCACCACCTGGGGGAGCCAGAGAAAAACGTGTGTGATTTTTAAACAACATATTTCAGTTAATTCAAAGCTACAACCCTTGGTAAAAGAAAATGCTAATTAGCATGGAGAAGTACAGTGACCATTTCATGTCGAAGTTTAGTGAACTAGCTGCGTAATCATGGATAAATAGATTTCTTCAGCATCTTTTTGTGCATTGACATGTCTGTACTATTGTGGTATTCCTATTATTCTGTGAGCTTTTCCATGACAAACTTGGTTTTACAGGTCCAATTACTACGTATGAAAAAAACGTATTGGGCTGAACCTGAGACTCATTGTTGCTGGCCAAGATGTACATTTCTTCAATATAAAGGTATATTTAGCAGCACTTTAAAACAAGGAGTGGATTGCTTTGATTTTATTATCCATTCATTGTAATAAGGTTCATCATTAAGAATCCTGTTTGGTATTTATGGAGTGTGAATATGCAGTTCCCCTGAAATATCTCCATAATTTAACTTACTGTGGATTAATGCACACTTATCATAAAGTGCTTTAAATATTTAAATAAATTCATCTATTTCTGATTAACAGCAGCCTCAAAACTGCATGGATTATCTGGAGGAGATTTTGCCTTTTTTCATGGTAATTTACTGACCACCATAACATTAAAATTATTTTAAAAAACTGAATGGAACAACGACAACAAAGCTCTTATCCTCTGTTGTACAGTAGGCTGTGTAACTATGAGAAATGCTGCAGGTAGTTAGTGCTTCAAAAGAATCAGTTGCTTCAGCAATTTTGAAACTAACATACCACATTTAAAAAAAACAACAACCACCAACCTGTAAAACAGACAACTGAATAATAAATAACCTGCAGGAATTTATGACCAACTTTACTTTTTTCAGTTCCTCATTTATTACTATTTTTAGCTCTAATTTTTTTTGATTTATGATTTTGTTAAGGATTTGAGCAGTACAATGTAGAAATAGTGAAATCCTAAGAAATACTGAAATCATTTTAAAGGCACACCAGCATTAATAAATGCAATAGTGTTAGAACTGAGTACAATCCTGACAGATTTGTTGGGTCTGCAGTATTATGCTATATACTATACAACACTATCCCAATATTTCTCAACTGGCTTGGTACCATTACAGCAAAGTATAATATTCTTGCAACCTAGCATGCCTTTTACAATAATTGAAAATAGCAGTATTAGTACTGGAAAATGGTGTAACTGTAGACAACAGATTGAAAAAACTGGACAACAGGGTTCTTTTAACCACGTTGGCTACCTTTACCTCATCAAAAATGGTCTGTCACACCGAGAAGTTTTAAGAAAGCAAGCATACAGTACCCTGTAGCATATAGTATTCACCTACACACTTCCTTAGGTTCAAGAGTGGCATTCAACAGGTATTTTAACCAAATTATGGCATATTCACACTGGGGCAAAAATTGTTACGAAAAACAGGATTTAAAAATAGATTTCATTGTCCTTGAGCTTGTCTTTTTTTATAATATATGGGCCTTCAAAAGGTTTCTCTCCGAGTATTTTTGGCATGAGATGATGCACTCTAAACAGGATCTAGCGGGCTGACTAGGGGAGAAGAGGGAAATGGTCTGCTGGAAAGGTGAACAGTATGGCCGTGTCTACATGGGCAGCTTCTGCAGACAAAACCGAGCTTTTGTTGACAAAACTCACCGAGCGTCTACACAGTTAAAGCGCCCTGTTAAGAGTTTAATCAACCAAACAGCTGTTCAGCTGGCAGCATTGTGCCTCTCCTCAGTCAGGTATAACGCCTCTGTCAATGGTGTTTTATCAACAGAGCGCTGGTTTAGACACTTCTGTCAACAACGAGGGCTTCCAGTTCCCCAGGCACCCCTGCTTGCAGAGTTTCTGGTCAGCCATTTTGTCGAGAGAGGGCTGGACAGTCTGGCTCCTCTCCATTGACATAGCAGTTTGCGCTTTCAATCTGCTTTTGTGTGTGGACGCAATCTGTCGACAGAAGTAATGCTGAGGTTTCTCGGTTGACAGAGGCCACCCATGTAGATGTAGCCTATCTGTATATTTGAGTCTGGGGTAAGGAAAAAGAGACCAAACTAATGACACAATGCCAGCTTATTGTTAGGTAAGGCTATATATATATATATATTTTTTTTTTTTTTTTAAAAAAGAGAGTGGTGATTTGGGTTCTCTGTGTGGTTTCTGAAGAAAGAGATTAGCCCAAACACATCTTCATAGAAGGTTTTAAAAAAACATCTAAAATAAATAAAATTAAAAAACCAAATTGGGTTTAATGTCAAGAAACTAGTCCAAACAGCATAAAATGGGAACTGCAAAAGCAAAATCTGTTTTTTTAAATTGCAATGGGCAAGAGTTCAGTGATTTAATACCACTGTTGATCTTGAAGCTATGTGCTTATTTTGTGCCATGTTTCAGTATTAATAAAATGTTCTTTTCCTTTTATTTTCTTTATGGACGTGTTTTAGAAAATCTATTTATTTCATTACAATCTGACCAATCCACTCCAATCTCTTGAGTAAATATGCAATTACATATTTTCATGGAGCATTATTCAGCCAGCTAAATGTGTATTATGTACACGAGGCTATCATTTGAAATGTGTGGCAGAGCAGTATTTTCCAGTGCCCCTGTGGGAGCCATCACATGGTAGCCGCTATTTTTGTGAGATGATTTAGACACTTTAAAAGCTTTGCTTTCGTTTTTAAATACCCCTCTGAGCTTCAAAGCGGCTGCAGGATTCTCCTTCTCAGATTGTCAACTCTTAAGAGACCAAGAACAGTTGAAGAAATAAACTAGAAAATAAATTGCGCAGATGTTACACTTGGAGACACTGACCATTACGGCACTTCGGAGGGAGAGAGCGTTTGAGGGGAGGGGACAGAGACTCTGCTAATAATGACTCAGTCTGTGCCTCATAGAATAGCAACTCTGGCAAAAACACATTTACTATGAACAATTAAGAGATAAAGTGATGGAGTCTACAATGACTATTATTTAAAAAACAAAACTAAAAATCATCCCATCAAGTGCAGAGCTGGCGCTGGCTCTTCAGACATCTATTTATAACAATGACTTATGTATAGCGTGGTACAAAACAGTTCTGCCTCAGGAGAAGCCACAGGAAGGAACTGTGATTACTAGCCTGCTCCATGGGGCTGTGATATGGGAGAGAGAGGAGAATTATTTGACATAGTTCTCAACTTAGCATTGCATACTTCACACTAACAAATGTGTTGGAGGTGGGTAAGAAAGCTGAGGAGTTTCACCTCTTTCCACACCCGAAGTCTGGGGAATTTAGTATGGCCACAAAGGCATGTTAGATGGCTCACAATCTTACGCCCCTACCTGGCTGTAGTAGGGTCAGTCAGAATGTTGTCCTTAATATTCATAAAAAAATGACAGTCCATAATAATGCACATCACTGAACATTTTCAAACTCTGGACAATGGCCCTGACTTTGGCAACAACTTTGTGACTACTGACCCTCTTCCAAACTTACATCAAAATAAGTCCCATACACAAATGAACTAACAATCAGATTTTAATATGTACTGCTGCATTATGGGGACTGAGCAGCTCTTATCTGCAGTCAACTTTGCATGTCAGTCTACATGTTAGCCTTGGTTGGCTTGCGAACTGCACTGATTGGGGCCAGAATGCCCACAGCGCAGTAGGGAGCAGCTTATCTTCATAGATTCTAAGAGACGAGATCATTGGGATCACCGAGTCTTACTGCCTGTACTAGCACACAACTTCCCCAGAACTCTCCTAGAGCAGACTTTCAGAAAAACATTCCACCTTGTTTTTACAATGGTCAGTGATGGAGAATTGACCACTGCTCTGCATTTGTTTCCTTAACTTCTCACGCTTTTGATTTTATTCTGCTTTTTACAGAGGTAGGAGAACTGAATAAGTAATAAAACAGTCTGAGATCCAACCTCAGGCTGTCATTTTTGAGTAATTAGTTCAAGCAGCAATCTTGTGCCCTGAAGCTGGTGGGGCTCATCGACCAGGCCACGGTATTTGTGGTCCATGAAGCAGCTCTTGTATGTTGACTGACTGCTCTCTATTTCTGCAACTAAGCTTTTTAACAGTCGTCATTTTCACGCGGTTAAAAACTGTACACACTTCAAGAGAAGTTTTTCTTTTATTTACTGAAACAAGATAAGAGATGAGACCAATTCTGTAAGACATGAACTGTACAAGATGACAACAGCGCATGTATTTGTCCCCCTGCGCTATTACTGCTCTGAATGAGCAGAAGAAAAACCCAACCAGAAAAAGACACTTGTGCGCTAATGACTTGGCATCATGTTACACACACACACACACACACACTTACTTACTTACTTACTTACTTCCTGGGCAAAACAAAAAAGCAAACAAAAACCTTGCCATCTTCAATATAGATGCTATTTCTAGCACATTAGCAAAATTTAAAATAGTGTCGCCTAACCTGTTCCCAGTCTTTCCAGAGGATTTTGCCTGAGCAGTAGAGTAATCAGATCCTGGGCATCTGGAGGCGGGGCTTCATCCTTTTCAGGCCAGTTGATTTCATCTGGTATGAAAGAAAGTGGTTTGTGAATTTTAGTCCCATTCCAGCACCATGGAGGATGCTAGGTAGCTGCTGGTCAGCTTAGTCAAACTGAAACAAGAGTTTCCTACACAACATATTATTTAAGTTCTTTGTTACATATTAATTGCTTTCAAACACAACACAATCTGCTCTTATTCTTCAAAGCTCAGATATTGAATTAGTCCTACTATTTGCAACAAAGTGATTTAAACAGCTTTTAATAAAACATCAACATGCAGAAATGTTTAACTGGGTTTACAAAATATTTGTGCTTAACACTGTTATGCCGTTCTTCCCACAAAAGATTGCTGTGGTTTAAATTCTAGTTCGGTTCTTGGCATCTACTGATAAGATGGACCCATCTAGCCTGATTCTACAACCATTGCTCACACATGTAATCCTTACTCACGTCAGTTTCACTGAAGTCATTACTCACAGGAATGAAGGCTGGAAGATATGCCCTTATGGTTTGAATCACAGGTGTCATCTTCTAATTTTCCAGAGGGGTGCTGAACCCCTGCTCAACCTAAGGTCCTGCCCTAACTCCGCCCCCTCCCACAAGGCTAACCGCAGAGCCCACCCGTTTCCACATCTTCCCTGGACTGTGCCCCATCCCTGCTCCCCTACCCCTGCTCCCAGCACTGGCGGTATGCTTCAGAACAGCTGTTGCATCCTAGGCAGGAAGTGCTGAGAGAGATGGGGAAGAGCTGATCGCAAGGCGTGGGGTGTGTGTGTGCGCACGCACGCGCGTGTAAGCTGATTGCCCATGGGTGCTAAGCAGCTGCTAATATTTTCCATGGGTGCTTCAGAGTTGGTGTCTATACTTCAAAGTGATACAAGCCAATATGGAATATTTTTCCTTATGTCCCTTCTACTTAAGAGACAGGAGGAAAAAAAAAAGAAAACCAAACAGCTATCAGTGTACTTCAATTAGCCTATTACTAAGGTCTTCTGTACCTCATGACGAGACTGACAATTTCTGTGCTCCTGGATTGTGCAGCACCTTGATAAAGACAGACCAGAAATTCTGCCCAATCCTCCTTTAAATTAACTTCAATATGAAAACAAACATTAAAACCATAATGAGGAAGGATGGTCCAGTGGTTACAGCATTAGCCTACTATACAGGAGGCCTGGGTTCAAGGGCCTGCTCTGCCATAGGCTGTGTGACCTAGGGCAAGTCACTCTGCTTCTCTATAAAATGAGACAACTGTACTGCCCTCACAGGGCCTCTGTGAAGAAAAAACTGACTCTGAGGTATTCAAACAGGAGGGCCCACTTTCACCTTTTCAATATCAGATTTGTTTTAATCTACACATGGATTCACCATACAAGCTGTCAGAGGGAAGCTACAGATGTTGACAGCTTGATGCGGGGAGCAACTGGGACTTCAGGCACCTGGGCAGACCTCAGGGGCAGTTTAGGTGTTTGCGTTAAGCACAGCAGAAACATGTTTTGTTTTTTTTCTATTAGGTAAATCAACCAAGATGCTAAATAATTAGCAAAGATTACACTGAAATCACCATATTCAGATTTCAGAGGAAGATACTGAGAGGATGGAGGCATGAGTGTCACACCCATTCTTTCAGGCTTTCTGCAACCTCTACACACATTAATTTTGTTTCATGTTCTCAAGAGGATTTCCCATGATCCTAAGGGCTAAAAGATCTCTCTCTCTCTTTCTCTTTTTAAAATGAATGCTTAGCTAGAGATTTTGCTTCTAATATAATTAGCACTAACTGACTGCCAGGTTCCTGGAGCTAACTTTGGTAATCTGACATGCCAGAAGATATGTTTCAGGACACAGGCCAAGGTACATGACAAATGAACATGGCTTGTCTAGCTCACCAAGCACTGTCCAATGCGGAGAGTAGAAGGCTTCCTTAGTTTCCATATGAGCATCCTTGCCACTCCCATGGGTACTGGGTAAGCACAGAACATGAGTCTCTGAAGTGATGGGCTTGACAAGAAAGGTTTGGGAAACTCTGCTCTAAGCAGCCAAGATATGATTCCCAGTGCAGGTAAACATGCATGTTCTGGCTTTGCTTTAGGTACTGTGCTAAAAACAGCAGTGTAGCTGTGGCAGTGGCTCAGACTAGCTAATAGAGTACAGTCCTGCCCAACCTAAGTATAAACTTAGGTGGCTAGTCCAAGCCACCTTGGTCACACTGCAAATTTTAGGCAGTAACCTGAAGAGAGCTAACCTGAATATATGTCTGAGAAGGCATCACACCTCTCGGCAGGAGTGTGAACACACTCTTAGGGTGCAGCTAGGGCCCTTGTGAAGTTCATAACAGTTTTCCCATTAATTCCAATGGTATGAGGACTTTATCTAGAAAGCCTGGAGAACAGAACTGTGGCAAAGGTTAGAATCTACAACAAGTTCCATGACTGTGCAATACATGTAGACCTGGCTATTTTCACTGTAGACAATAAGAATGACTTCAATAAAATAATTACGATCAAACAAAGGAAAATGTGACAAAGGTAAAGAAAAAAAGGCCACATCTGAACTTACCCATCATCGATCGATAGATAAAACAGTTGGTTTACAAATACTTTTATGAATCACCCATGCAAGGTCAATGAGTAAGTGGCAACAAATAGAAAATTACTCATAAGCTTGTATATCTACTGGATGAGGACTTCAGATTTAAAATGGGTCACTTTAATTTACAAAAAAGAATATAACATTGAATATAAAGTTCCAAAATGCATATTTTAATTGTTATAAAAAAATTTTCCCTCCCAACAACCTAAGGGTGTGTGTGTGTCTGTGTCTCTGTTTGTCTGTCTGTAAAAAGGCAATAAAAACTATGAGTTATTTCCCTGCCTGCCTGAAGCTTCTACTGCAGTTTAAATCTGATTTGGATAAAATAAAACATGAATATGCATTTCAGCCGTAAGGCATCAAGAACAAAGCCAGCACTTGCTGCTTGTGTTAATTAAACAGTTGATTCCCCTTGCCACTGAGGCCTGGGTGTATCACATCAGAAAACAGCATGGTTATAAATCCATAAACAGCTAGGATATTGTATAAAGAGGTCATATACCGCAGGCAATTCACAAACCCACTTCATTAAAGTTTACAAACATGCCTGACTTGCAAAGTTAGAGATGCAGAACCGTGATACAATGACAGAACACCTTTCTGCATACTAAATAGCTCTTCTTTAGCTAGTGGACCTTTTATACAAACTGTCAAATGGACTTGGAGACATTCAGTAACTGAGATGTCATTCTGATAAACTTTTGGCACTAAACAGAGGCCATCTACATCTATACATTTGGGAAATTTATGAAAACAGCAGGTAGGATAGTAAGAGATTTTGTTTAATTATCATTTAGTTTTTGCCACAAGCTGCATGACAATACTTAGGGTCAGCTTGCAGGTTAAGATTTAAAAGGTTATTGAATTTTAAATGAAAGAAGAACAGCTGTTACAGAAATAACATTACGCTATAACAACCATCAATGAAATCATTAACAATCTGTGAATTGAATTAATTTCTCTCTCTCTCTCATTATTTATTATTTGGGAGACATTAGTTTTAGGGTTTTATTACATTTTTGTTAATTTCCTCATTGTGCCATTAGGCAATTTTCCATTTCAGCACATGCAGTCCATATTAACCTTTTCTTCTCGGGTACAATTACTGAAATGACTGAGACAGTCAAATTATTTGATTGTCCAACCATAAATAGTTTAAACAAGGTACTTTTTAAAAAATGTACTTATAAATGCTGTCTACAATGTATTTCTGAACCCATTTCTGATCTACAGTACAAGTTCAGTTTTTTTATTCAAATTTCAACCATTGTATTGATGGCTGGTATTATGGTAATATGAGTGATACCATTTTTTTCTTTGACACAACTGGTTGAAAAAAAGCTAATTTTAGTAAAAATTCTTAAATATCTTTTTGATTATGTGATTAATTTCAGCAGGTTAAGAAAGTCAGTTTTCATGGTGATACTTACCACTGATTACTTGTCCAAATAGCTCTTCTGGTGTATCTCCAAAGAATGGCACACACCCAACAAGAAATTCATAAAGGATAATTCCCATGGCCCACCAATCCACTGGCTTGCCATAGCCCTGTCTCAGTATCACTTCTGGTGCTATATATTCAGGTGTGCCACAGACCTAAAAATAAGAAAAAAAAAAAAAGGTATAAACAAGTGAAATTTAATAACCTTAATTATGCTGCTTAAATTTTCCCAGTAATTCTCATGATGTAGTAGAGTCTTAGAAAAACAAGGAGAATTTTAATCTTCCTTTTTCATCAGGATTTATAATATTGAACTCACACTACATTACATATCTAAAAATGAACCACCTACATTAATTCATTGTACTGTAAGCAAAAATGCATTTTATGAAAAATAAAGTTTTAAAAGATTGATTTTTATTCACAAGAGTCAATTAAAGTGATTGTTTTATTTATAACATACATTTTAACATGAAAGTTGTGATGGTTTTATCTTAAGTAACTTTTACAGTGAACAGATTGTGGGCAAATGGTAATGAGGCATGCTTAAAGGGAAATGGGCCATAGCTCAGATTTTAGCACCCTTGATTGTACAATGCATGATGAGTTCCACAAATACACTGTTGAGACTCCTGAATTCCTTATAAAAACAGATTTCCATTTGTCTGTCCAACAATCTCACTTGAACACAATTAGATCGTTCATCTTACTAATAGCTCATAATGCAGGGGTGGGAGAAAAAGCATGGAACACTGCAGTGCACCAGCAATACATCCGAAATACCAGTGCAGAAATAGCACAGGTTGAACCTCTCTAGTCTGGCACCCTCGGGTCCTGACCAGTGCTGAAAGAGAGAAATAGCCAAACCACTAGAATTCACTATTGTCTAGCACAGATCTTCTTAAACTAGGTGTGCTGCGAGTGTCTGACATTTTTTGATATGGTGTACTGAAAGTATATATTCTCTGTTTTTAAAACCAGATACATTACTTCTTCATTGCCATGTTATCAGATTAAATTAGTACATTTTGTTTTTGCTGTATATGTTCCTGCTTGATATTTTGGCCTGACAAAGATTTTCTTTTTTTTTTTTTTATAAAAGAAACCTTTCATAGGTGTTCTGCATAAGCAGTATTATTGTTTGGTGTTCTGTGGTCTCAAAAAGTTTAAGAAGCACTTCCACGGCTTACTGGGCTATTAGAAGACATTTAAAGGGAAATTACAGCTAAATAACAGTACCAAATACTGAGAGCCAGGACTGCTGGCTGTAAACAAAGCTAATGGGACTATGAGAAACTTCGCCACATGCATAAGTGGTTGTCTGACTAACTTAAAATCATGCCGATTATTGATGTTGCCAGAAGAGAGATTGCTGACTAGAGATGTACAACCTGTAATAGCATGCGTAATATTACAGAGTATCCCATTGAAAAATAGGGCTCTACGTAATTTTTCAGTGTAGAAACGAAACAAAGCATCTCTTACCTGTTTGTCAAGGAACTCTCTAGCATCCTTCTCAATGTGACCTTCATAAAGATTGGTAGTCATGCTCATTAGCCCCACTTTGGAAAGCCCAAAATCTGTAAGCTTGATATGTCCCATGGATGTTACCAATAAACTGCAAAAAGGCAAACCAAAATTGTAGGCACAGAATAGTGCTTTAACAGCACTTTGTAAAAACTATTTAGGAAGTTACCAGGTTATACAGAGGCATCCTGGAAACTACCAAATGCATGATACATATGTTATTACTGGATTTAAAAAAATCATAATTTATCTCTCTGCTTGAACACCGAACAGTTAGAGAACCCTAAAAAGATTCACATAAAGGCCAAAAACAAGTATACTATAGGTTAGTTAGCACAGGAAGAAATGGCATGCATTCCAGAAGAGAGACACAGAGACTCTCACTTTAAAAGGAAATATTAATTAACTGTATTATTCATTTTGAATGTGAGAAAGGCTGGGGAGAGGGGGGAAGAAAACTGACAGATATGAAGTTAATGGGCAGCAGATACACAGTACCAGGTGGATTATTCTGACAGACTCATCTGGGATTCAAATGTTTTGAAGCAGGCGACAATGAAACTTAGCGGAAGATGTGTCAGGTTCTGTCTTAATTTCATCAACTTGCTGTAAAATGCAGTTTACACTTCCAGAAGGCATGAAGTATTATAATTCCACCGGCAGGGGCCAACAGCCTCACTGAGCCCCTAGGCAAAGTGTGTGTGGGTGGGGGAGGGGGGGAGGAAGGGGCTGCTTTGCGTATCCAGAAGTGGGGATGGGGGTGGAGGGATTGGGTGGAAGGAGCGGGGCTGGGGAAGCCAGTCCTCAGCACTGCCCAGGAGCTCCAGGCCCTTTTGAATTGCAGGCCCCTGGGGCAGTCGCCTCCTTTATCTCTCCTCCTCCCCCCTGCAGTGGGCATGAATCTCAAATGCTGCAGAAATGCGTCACAGGGCAAGATCTTCCATTTATACCTATAAGAGTTTGCATGTACAATTCCTTTCATATTCAGCAGTAAATAAGTTTCGAGGCATTAGTAGAGAAAAACTTGCTCTTCTGGGCCAGAATCCATTATCCTTCATTTCAGCCTGAAAAATTAATGTATTTCTCTCATGCTAGCCTTACAGCTTCCCATCGCCTAAAGGACTGTAAAAATCAACACATCCTGCATAATACTGGCTAAATCACCTCACTTATATTACCAATCTATTACGTGAGAATTCTGAAGGTATGGGATAATATTCATAACAAAAAGGACAATTTTCTTCAGAGCAAAATTACACGTTTCATGTCTGACGAATTTTCAGACAAAGGTTTTTTTGTGTTTATATTCTAGACTCTTACTTGTCTGGCTTCAAATCCCTGTGTACGATTCCATAATTATGCAGATATTCCAAGGCTAGAACAGTCTCAGCAAAATACATCCTTGCCATATCCACAGGTAAAGGACCCATATTCTTCATTAAAGTAGCACAGTCTCCACCTGCAAATACAAAATAAAACAATTCTAGATGGGATCTTAAATTTTAAGGTGCAAAGACATAACAAAGGCATACTGCATGTGCAGGCATATATTGACCTCCATATATTTACCAACTGCATGATTAGGATTCTGAATGTTCACTATCTGAATATTGTTTTATAGGTATAGTCTGTAAAATATTTTCATCCAAGCCATTTTTTGCTGGTAGGGAGAGGAAAGAGAAACTGGTGCTAAAGCAGAATAGATACATCTTCGACCCAGAATGAGATCCAGATATTTACAAAAAAAAAAAAAAAATGTTTGGGCTAAATTCTGATCCACTACCATAAATATAATCATCATTAGGAGTTAGGCTCCACCTAGGTTACTGATGTACATTGGTGTAACTATGCAGCTCAAAAGTGTGGAAAACCCACACCCTCTCAGCAATGTACAGTAGTCCCTCAAGTTTGCAACGGTTGCATTTCCGGGCACCCTCTCAGAACTCAAATTTCGAGGGGGGCTTTTTTCCCTGTTGAAATGCACGTTCCACAGCTGTGGAAGCAGCAGGAGTGCCTGGAGCTTCTTTTGAAATGTAAGTCCTGTGGTTGGTGTCAGGGGCAGCTGGGGAGTGTTAAGCCTGGCGGTGGGTTGGGGCTGTGTGAGGAGGGCAGGAAGGTTGAACCTGGGGTGGGTGAGGGCTGCAGGTGAGGGCGGGGCGGGGGGCGTGGAGTTGAGCCAGAGCCATGAGCAGGGAGTCTTAGCTGGAGCCACGCATGAAGGGTCTGAACTGGAGCTGTGGGAGGCTGAGCCAGAGCCCCATGCAGGAGTGGTGAGCTGAGCCGCCGGGGAGGGTATGAACCAGGGAGAGGGTGTTGAGTCAGAGCCAGGCTGTGAGAGATTAAACCAGGGACTGTGGGGAGGGATGAGCCAGGAGTTGGGGGAGTGGGATTTTGAGTTGCACTTAACTCGTGTTAATGAGATTTAAGTGCAACTGGAGGGTTTACTGTAGTTATACTAACCTAACACCCAGAATAGACAGCGCTAGTTCAACGAGAGTGCTTCTCCCAATGACATAGCTGCTGCTTCTCAGGAAGATGAAGAAATTGCAAACAAAAGAAGCTCTCTCATTGGCGTAAGCGGCATATTCACTAAGGGTTGCATTTAAGTCTAGAAAAACCCAGAGTCTATTTACTAACAATACAATATTTATATGGCCACTTCAATGCAGAATCCACATGCCTATTATTCTTTCATGTATTATAGGCCTCTGAAACAGAGAAGTGCTTTTATGCCCATTTTACAGATGGTGAAATTACATCCAGACCAACCAACCAAAAATCACACAGGATGTCTCTTTCACAATCCAGATTAACAACTTAACTTCCTCCCTTTCAATATCAGTGGCCCTAGAAACTGTTTGTTTCATGTTTCAAGCTTATTACATAAGTAGCTTTCTGAGATATTAATATTTTCATGGTGAACATTTCAAACGCATAAGAAACATTCTTAATTTTATTTATTTTATTACAGGACAATTAGGTTTACAAATTATAACAAACTCATTCAAAGGGCACTATTTATCTTTAGAACTGCAACATGAGTATTTTACAGGCAATCATCAAAAGAAAATGAATGGGAATTAAGTTAACTCACTGGTGGATTTAGACCATAGGGGTACATAGCTATGGGAGATTTTTCCAGTGTATACATTGTGTGGGTTGATTTTCCTTTTCTGATGCTAAAACACACTGTTCTTTCCACTATAAAGGAAACAAATATTTTACCTTCCACATACTCCATGACCATACATAAATGACGCCTAGTTTCAAAGGAGCAGTACATGCTGACAACAAATGGATTTTCTGCAAACGTCAGGATATCGCGCTCAACAAAGGCCTGCTGAATCTGGTTTCGGAGGACGAGATTCTGTTTGTTAATTTTCTTCATGGCAAATCTTTGTCTGGTTTCTTTATGACGCACAAAATAAACGGCACTGAAACATCCCAAACAGGACGGGAAAAAGTGATCAGTGGCAGATATATACAGTATACAACAAACACGCTAGTAACCAGGTTTTGAAATTTGAGCTCCCAAAGGCTGCATGTATTGTTTCACAACCAAGATGCAGTCTCAATTGATAAATCAATTACACACCATTTAAAAAAAATCTAAATAAAGCATGCAAATGCTCAGTTCAAATGGATTCTGGGTACTTCCACCTGCAAAGAATTTATACAGAAAACACAATTATGGCCAATATTATAAATCATTCTGACAAGGGCTTACTGTGTAAGAGGATGTCATAACTGTGAGTCAGCCTCCGTTTCAGGGGATTTTTCAAATAAGTCATACTTCTCTTGAGGTTGCTTATATGAAATACCCAGAGGGGCAAAAACTCCTCAATGGGGTGGCTCCCTCTTTGCCAAGTGTGAAGTGCCTCATCTGTTACCATCACCCTATCCCTGACATCAGCATTTACCATTACCAAGGGCAGATCAGCAGAGGCTGATCCCATCAAAATGGATCACAGTGTTAGCTTTCCTATTAATGTAGGATTAAGCCTTGACCCAAATGTGTAGGAATTCCAGTGGGGTAGCACTAACTGGAATTCTGGTCATCTGAGCTGGATTTTGGGGGGGATGGAGTGAAAGCCAAACTGCATCAGACCAGCCCTGGTTGCTTCCAGGATCTGACAAAAGAGAGCACACACCCCACAATCCCTGCATCAGAGCATAGACACCGGATGTAAATTACCACATTTCCTAAAAATCCCTGGAGGCAACCGTGAAAAAATGTTTACATTGCATGAGTTTACCTCAGTTTTGCAATATTTATTACTTAGGGCATTTTTAGTACATAATCAACACAGCAATTAGGGGGTATGGTGGAAAAAAGGATGAGATGGAGAAAGCAGAGAGAAAGGAAATTGATTGCGTGGTTTCTTATTCAATTTGTGCCCGCCCCCGGCCCACTTATAGATGCATACAGTTATTTAAATAAAAAAGGCAGCTTAACATTGACTTTTTCATCTCACTATCTTTGACAAAGAGTACTCTAGCCTCACACTAGCGAAATTTATAAACCCGTCCGAACGGCCAAAGTTATTTCTCATTTCTTTTGTGGCATGGTGTTCCTGGTGAGTGTTTTCTCTGATTGAGCAGAGTGTCATTAATCCTTTCATTGTCTCTGAAAAGTACAGTCCCTAATCAAGGGTAGGGCAGCTGAAAGATACTATATCATAATGACTAAGTAGAAAACACCTCGGGCATAAATCGAGTCAAACCCCACCCTTTGTGCCTTCTACAGAGACATGCTCCTTTGGCATGCAAGCAGAGTTACTCAACTCCACAGACCAGTTCAGTTCTCCTCCCTGTTGGCTTCTTATTTTCTTCTGCCATCTCTTCCCACTCCTCCCTGTTAACTACTTTCCTCTGCCCCCGACATTGCATTGGTTTTCTAACCTCCTTCTTTTCCCCTTTGTTCTCTTTCTGTCCTCCTCCTCTTTGTCCTTCCCTCTGTTTCTGACTTCACCTCTCTTATTCTTGTTACTTTTCTGACATCTTCATTAGAGAAAGTGACACTTTCACCTGTCCAAAACCTTGACTTTTCAAGGAACGCTTATGTCAATACACCATGGGAATACACCATGGGGGAAGAGGAGAAGAGGCACTGCTGATGGACTCCAAAAGCTGTCCTTCAGCCAGGCCTGGCAAGATGAGCTCTTGGTGATGTAGTAACAGACATTAATTGGTGGCTATTAGCACTGATCCTTAATAAAAATGGTTCCTTCTGCATAACCTATTGAGCTGCACAGCTAGTAATACCAAATATAAAGACATCATCACAGGAACTAGTAAGATCAAACTTACCTGACCCACCCATCAAATTACCACCATTACCATCAGATTATTAATATTAAAATTGCATTGCCTTATGTCACCACCTCATCCCTTACCATCACAGCTGGGCACCCACGGTTTAGGAAACTAAATTTCTTCACAAAGTAATTGTCAAGTTCTCTTCAAGCAGTATCACACTGAACAGGGAGCAGGAGTCAGTAATTTCTATAAACACAAACTGTTTTATGTTGTATAGCACTTCAAGTTTCCATTTGCCTGACAAAGAAAAATAAACTCTTGCCACCAGTCTCTAGGCAATTCAGTGTGATTTCAGATTGTCATATTAACTCAGGCAATCAGGAACAGAGCATTCTGAGTTTCATGCTAGTGCCATAGGAGCATAATTCAACTTGCAGAAGTGGAATTCTTTATTTTTGAGCCCTCATCCTTTTGTTGTTTGAACTTGTATCTGAAGTTATGCCCTGTGTCAACATGGTTAGAGACACAGGCAAACATAAGTTTTTTTTTAAATAAAGTGCCTTGTGGAATTACCTATGACATATTTGTGCTTGCTGAAATGAAGGAAGTGGCTCCAGATACATTCATGTGGTAGATTTCCTTTTTGTCCTCTTAGACTACATTGGATTTATGGTAAATGTGCCATTTTAAAAAACTCCCCCACTCCCCCAACCTGACAATATCCTGACCATACCTGAAACAATCCTAAACCACAGATATTGAGATTAAAGGGCTGAATTTTGAGAGTGCTTTCACATACCACTGAGGTAAAAGTTGGTAGTTAAATGGGCTGAATGGTCACAGAAACGGTTGTTGAAAACAAGACCTCCCTGACAACGAGGGTTAAATAAAAAGGCAAAAAAGTTGTACTTTCAAAAAAAATTGAGTAATGTGAATTGCCATATAACTCAAATAATCAGGTAAGCAGGTGCTTATGTTTTAGGTTAGCCGCTTTCCAAATCTTTGTATACGTCACACTCTGAATGCAAGGGAGGACTGGGAAGATGATTCAGTCACAGACACTTGACTGAGAAGCTGAATGTATCACAACTTCATTGCAGAAAGATAGGTGCTTCTGACCCAAAGGTTATTTCTTGAAACGTTCTGTCCTGCAGCTGAAACAATACTGTCCCCAGCATATTGGCTGAAGTGTGTCTGTGCAAAATGAACAGCTGATCGAGCTTAGGATAGGTCATCACATGGGAGGGGACTGGCAAAGAGAGTGGAGAACAAAACTGGCTTTCAGCCTCCTAGTGGAGATCTGCCCAGTTGACTTTGATAAGACAGTTGGCCTTCTCTTCCAGCTCTTTCCTTGTTTATTATTATTTTGGGAAGTTCATACAGATTTAGTAACTTGTGAACAGCCCCTCCTGAATCCCTAACACTATCATAGGAAATCCCTTTGCTTTTATAATTAACTGAGCTATTTTTAATGCTTTTGCTTCCAATTTTGTGTGCTGGCCATATTTAAAAGGTCAGTGTAATGCACTTCACTTGATACTAATCTTCCCAGATATCAGATTTCTTTTACAGAGACTACATTTACAACTTTTAGTTTTACTCCACAGCAACACAAATCACGTTAAGTACTTTTCCATATTTTGTTCAAAACCCTGGTTACAGATCACGATAATGTGTAAAATGGGAGGCATATTTAATCCCCAAAGTCCCTCAAATTAATACTCAGTAAAACACGGGAAAACTACTAAAGGGAATACAAGATCACTCAGAGACCACATGGTGTACAAGAGAGCTCACATTCTGGACATCTTCCTCACTCACGAATCCCTCGTGATAAGCTTTACTGGCAACAAAATCAGCAAACCACTCACTTCTTCCTTAAGCAAACTATTTTTTCCTAAGATTCTGGAAGTTCTGATCTATTACTTCCCAGGAATTGTATCTAGCCTTGCTTACTGTCTGGAAACTAAAATTTTCCTCAATGCCCAAAAACTGAGTATGTGGGCACAACTGCACAGTGAGTAAATACTTTTTCATCTAGACTACGTTTAGGAGACTTTTTGGGGCATCTGTTGTCACCCTGCACTCGTTTTTCCTTTCACTAAGTAAGATTCATCTAGTATTTTGTCTCATTTAGCTGGACAATCCAGAATTCTGGTTCCAAAGTGGGTTTTCCTTTGTCGGCTTTTAATGTGGTAATGATATATTTTTATGAATAACAGAATGTTGATGGAGATCGCTGCTGATCTCATTTGCTGAAGCAGTTTTGATTCACTCCATTTCCTTTGTTAATGGCCACTAATTTCTCAGCTCATGATATTCAGTACTTAATTCTGAATATTTTAAGATAACTCTGTGGCAGTGACAAATATTAAGAGCAACTGCAGTTGTGTCTAGGATTCCCTCGAATGCAACAACGGCAGCAACAACTCTATCTTTTGTGGGTTCTGCAAGGTTACCCTGTCAATCTCCTTGCATCAGATCACAGTGCGTGGTCATCTATACCAGTGAAGCCATCTAAGGCTGTGTCTACATGGCACCCTAATCTCGAAATAAGCCAATTTGCACTACACAAATTGCATCTCTTATTTTGAGTTTATTTCAAAATAGGCTGTTTTGGCATTTGGTGTTTAAGCAAAGCCAAATGTCAAAATAACATGCTATTTCAAAGCATCGCTTACGCATCCTGTTACAAGGAGCACAGGGATGCTAAATAGTGCACCGGTTATTTCAAAAAACATTTCAAAATAACAGGTGCATTTCAAAGACATGGAGTAGCTATTTTGGGAAATCGAGGCATCCTGAAATAGCTCTACCATGCAGACATAGCTTAAGTGTCCGCCTTCTGAATGACATTACTCCAATCCTCTATTTTCTCAAAACTGTGAGTTTGGGGTTTTAAACTTCCCTTCTAGCTATACTTTTTTGACATGGCTGCTGGATCTTGTTTGAAGAAGTTGTCTCAGTCTTCAGAAAAGCGCTTATATTTAGTGACAAGTATCAGAGGAGTAGCCATGTTAGTCTGTATCTTCAAAAACAACAAGAAGTCCTGTGGCACTTTATAGACTAACATATTTTGGAGCATAAGCTTTCATGGGCAAAGACCTGCTCCGCCTGATGAAGTGGGTCTTTGCCCATGAAAACTTATGCTCCAAAATATCTGTTAGTCTATAAGGTGCCACAGGACTTCTTGTTGTTTTTATATTTAGTGCAAAAGCTTTACGTGAATATCCTATATTTTCCTGATGTCATATTTAATTATAACGAGCAAAGTTTACCCCTCAAAAAAGTCTTCTCAATGACATAGGAATC
Source organism: Carettochelys insculpta (assembly GCF_033958435.1). Classification (NCBI taxonomy): domain Eukaryota; kingdom Metazoa; phylum Chordata; order Testudines; family Carettochelyidae; genus Carettochelys; species Carettochelys insculpta. Next base: position 89,492,337 of record NC_134141.1, read on the forward strand.
TTTCAAATATTTCCTCATTTCAGCTATAATACTAATTACTTCAATAATTCTGTCATCATTGCCTGAAAATATTGCCTGTGTAAAAAACTGGCATCTGATTTGGCTAGGTTAGATAAAGAGGATAATACACTCCCACAGACCAAGGAGATTTAAAAAACAAAGTCTCAAAGGTTTACTTGGTCAAATGAAGATGTTAATTGTGGAAAATTTTTCCCAAACAAGGCAGCCTCAAAATCTTCCACAGGAGGAAGAGCATGTGGTATCCCTTAAATAACCCAGGTTCAAGTCTATATTACAAATTCCACAATCTCGGTCACACTAGAAATGTTTTGTAAATTGGTCTAAATTTGATGCTTGAGCCTAGAGAAGCTGAAATAATCGCTTTGACCTGGTTCTCTAATTTATCAAAGAACCTTGAACTCCTTAAGGTAAAAGTGTACCTTACTATATTTGTGGCTTGAAAGTTATAGCAAGTTCTAGCTGCTGCATTTTCAAGTACAGTTTCCTCACAAGATATTTGTGTGCTGTACGTCACCCCAGAATTGAGGCTTTGTTGTCTGTGAGGCAGGGAAACCATCCAGGCAACTGTAATTGATGGTTTGTCAATGTGATCAGCATACAGGTAATAATTTAAGATCAGAAGTAGTGATATTCCAGCATCTTCCAGCTAGTTGATGCACAAACATTAAGTGATCAACTACGCAGCTGATAAAACACAATTAATTTTGTTTTCTTCTTGCTACTACTCACAGGTTTTTTGGAGTACTTACAGCAGATTTTTGTATTTAAGCTGAGAAAAGCATTGTTCTATATCTTAGCGGAGGTCTATATTACTGCTTAAGTTGATCTAATTCACATCACCCAGAGGTGTGAAAGACACCCCCCCAATGAGCTATGCACGTTATAGTGACCTAAGTCTGTCCACAATGGCACTATGTGGCAGCTAATTATGCCACTAGGAGTGCACCTTCCTGTCAGCAGAGAGAGTCTCTATAGGCATGCTACAATGACACAGTTTCACCAGTGAGGCTGTAGCATGTCAACTGTAGACGTGCCCTCAGCCAAAGTGTCTTTCCCATCTTTAACACTGCCTGGAAATGTCAGTGACAAACAATAAAGCTACTCCCAGATTTCATATACAAAAAATCATCCCAGTGAACGTTCCAATTTGTTGCATTCCAAATATGCAACAAATGCTGAGAGCAACTGGAACACTCACTGAGAATCTGTTTTCCAGCACTTTTGTAATGCACCCTACAGTCAGCAGCAAATGAAAATGGGACCTTCGGCACCAAAAATATCTGCCTCTACTACTTGAACTAACTCCATTAAGCTGGTACTATTGGAGGGAGCTCATTCTCCTCTATGTATCTCAATGTACTAGAGAGAAGCAAGACACTTAACTAACGTTACTCATCTTATTAAGGGATATTCATCCTGAGCATCTAAAGGGAACAAACATTCAAATCCCCAGATGGCCATCCTTTTGTTATGACTCCACTATAGTCAGACTATAGGACCTTTAGCACTAAAAATACTAGAATTTACCATTTATTCAAAATAAATTATTGGATTAGCCAATAGCAATATTAGGCCTTTTTACGCTACATGGATTGGACACGAATGTGGGATGAAACACAGTCTGCCAGTTTGTCCCATGTACCCAACCTAAGTATTCAATTCACCACCATTTTCCAACTCAAAATATTCTGGACAGCTAAGTAATTGGCACCACATCATTGCATAAAGGAGGCACTATTATGTAAAACTAAATCAACTGTCTAACAAATTTAAATGGGGAGTTCGCCACCGCTGCCATTGCCCCCCCACCATAAAACTAAGATGTAACTGATTGAGTTTATCTGTGTAGGCATGGTGATGGCAGCTATGGTAAATGGATCAATGAGTTTCTACCTGTCACCATTTGAATTTTAAAAGAATATGGAGAATATATCTGCTTGAACTATAATGAAAATTAAAATTTTGAGGTGCATTAAAGAAAAACCTTTTGGCTGGGTGAGAAAGTTGGAGACAGCTTGCAAAACCATTAATGATTTGGCCTGCATCCTACATGTTTACCGATCCACAGCTTGTTTAACTTCTTGTATATTCCCAACCATTCCCAAAAGCCCAATATACCTTCATCCACTATACAGTCATTTAATTACACTACAAATGAGTTTACTCAACCTGTTACAAAGAGGAGAACTGCTAAGACTCACTCAAACTTTCAAATAGCCACAATGTCTCAAATTTAAACTCATGAAGTTTAACATACCTGACAAATCTCTGCTACAATATGCCAAGAACAACAATTAATCTGTCAAATCATCAAAAGCCTTTCACTTCACTAACGAAGGCAGGAACTGCCATAGCAAAACAAAAACACACACACACACTGCTTTGGATAACATTTTCACCTCATTTGGTTCAGAAGGAATTCTTTCACTATATCCCTGAAGGAAATAGAATGTTACAACAACATAATCAAGTATTAACAAGCCACATCTCAAAATTCAGCTAGTGACATGTTCCTGGGAATAAATCAGTGAAGCACAGGAAGAATGCACGCATATTTAGATTACTTCAGAAAGTTAATGAAGTGGAAAAACATTGGAAGAGAAAAAAATCTATGTAGCATACTAACAATAATGTTAATTTCAGCTGTTTATATGTGTAATAAACTGTAATAAATGCTCATGAAGAAGGTTATTGCTTTCTATACAGATACAACATTATTGCTTAATTATATTCCATTTCTTAGACATGATAAAAGGAATTCAGGTATGTATGCTGTTACCCTTTCAATGTGCTGATCTTAAATTAAGAGTAAATCAACCAATCACATGCTGCCAAACCAATGAATTACACTATGTGCTTGAAAAATGTCACAGCAAATTAATCTACTTCCTACCTTGTAAAAATGGCGTGGAAATCGAACCACATAGGTGCTTATGAAAATGATACTAAACATGACTTTGAAGTCTACGTCCAATTTTCAAAAGTGACCTACTGAAAGCTGACAGGACTTAAGCTATTTCAAAGTACTGACCTCATACTGAAAATAAACATTTAGCACTTTGGAAGTTTACCCACAGATCTGTTTACCAAAATGTTATCCCCTCCACTTCCATTAAGGTTAGGTGTTTTGGCTTTTTATTTAAAAACACACACCCTATTTATAATTAAAAAAAAGCATTTTGATAATATTGTATGGTTATGCATGTACAGAAAAAAAGATTTTAATAAATCTAAAAGGTTCTCAATTTCCTCTCCTACTTCTAATGTTTCACATTTTAAAGCAAAGGGGGGTTAAAATAAGTCCACTGTTATCTTTGTACTTAATACTGAGCTAAAAGTGGATTAAGTAGAGCTTGGACACAGTCCAAAAATTCCTCTCCCCCCACTCCTCCCCCCAAGAAACCAAACCCTCCTTGCCCATAAACTTATCAGTACTTCCTACCTGATTCTTAATTTTTCAACTTTACTGAACTTTAATTTGCATTCACTAAGTATAGATATTTATGTACCACATCATTTTTTTCTCTCCCCAAACCCCATGTATGGGGCACATACAAAGCAAGCAATGGCATTCATCCTTCCTCCACTTCCTGCCAAAGACCTGACAGCTCTTTCTCCTCTTCTATCTCCTTCCAATGAGCCTGAGGGCCAGCCTTCCTCCTCCATGGTCTCCCACTTTTGAGTCATAGGGCCATGCCTTCTGCTCTAAGCTCTGATATTTCCTTCCTCTTTCTACTCCTCTCTTTTCAGTCCTTACACTTTTGGTAAGGCCGCTGTGCTGCTACCGCTACCTATTCAAACATAACCAGAAATGCCTCTGTGTCATCTTCTGGTCTCACCTTTGAGAGCTTCAGTGGTATCACAAGGGCTGGGGATTGTGTGTGGGGGATCTACTGTGGTCCCCAAAGATTACACTACATCAACACCTGTTGAAACAGGCCCTGTTGTTGCTCCTGAGGCTATGCAGGCCCTTCTATTACAAGCTATTGCTTTTGTATTTCCTGGACTGCCTCCCCCCCAACCACAGCAATCACTGGAGCAGTTTCTGCTGCTGCATTGCCTGCTACTGCTGACTGCCCATCACCTCTTTTAATAGCTTCTTAAGTGAATTTTTTCAACATCCCATTGATATTTGTCTGACCACGTGACTTTCATCTAGAAGGGAAGAGATGCCCATCTTCTCTACCAGTGATGAATGCTTCCTCGTGGTAGAGTCAGGTGTAGCAATCATGTCCGTGGAGCTTCCCTTGGTAACAGCTCCCCAACCTTACAGTTGTTTGCCCAACTCTCATGACTCAGTCCTCCAGTTACGTCATGCCTTCCTGTGCTCCTTTAAGGATGTCAGAGAACACAGGCCTGCTCCCTCCATGAGGTTCTGTTCTGGGGCCCGATGGTAGGCAGCTAAGCTCTGTGCCTGACAGTGTTACATACCGCTGCCACTCTGGCGTACTTCCTTACCAGTTGCTGCTTTTCCATCATAAAAAACAATATACAATAACCTTTAACCTTAGGTAAAGTCTCAGACCTTCTGAGTATCATGAGCCCCCCCAAGGGGTCCAGTAAAGTCTCTATAACCAAAGACCAAGAAGCAGGTCTTCTTGCAGTGCTTTTTCCTACTGAGCTGCTCTGTTCCCTTCAGAGAGTTCTTCTTCTAAGTCATGAATGCTTTACAGGTCTGGCCCAAAATAGCTGCTTGAGGCCCCCCTCACCAGTGTGTGGGGTTGTACATTTCACCATCACTACTCTTATATTGGTTCTCACACACCACCACATACAACAGCACAGAACACAATACTCAGTTTTCCTCAACTCCTATGAAAGTCTGTGTGGGGTTCCATTGTATACAACTCAAGAAATTTTGACAGTCACTACAGGTTGAACCTCTCTAGTCCAGCACCTTCAGGATCCGACTGGTGCCAAACCAGAGAATTTGCTAGACCACCAGAGGTCAGTATTGTCGAGCAGCATTACTAGCACTTACACTGCTTACTAGGCTCGTAGAAGACACTTAGGGGCATACTAGAGTTAAACAACAGAACAGAACAGAACATGGAGCCAGGACTAGGGGCTATAAACAAATCTTACGGGGCTGCAAGAAACATGGCCACACCCACGTCAAGTCAACATCTGGCTAACTAAAATCACATCAGACCATGAACGTTGTTAGACCAGAGAGTGTGCAGACAAGAGAGGTTCAGCCTGTAGTTTATGAAAACATCCATGAATCCCAAAGATTTCACACATTTTAGCCTGAATTCATTTGAACCAACAAGTTGTTGTGTTTACTTCAAATCACTGGGTGAAATTCAGCTTGTCTTATGCAGGAGCCCAAATTAGAGGATTGTAAATAACAGAGAGAAAGCCCTGCTAGTCTATATACTATGAAAAGAAAAAAGCAGTCCAGTAGCACTTGAAAGACTAACAAAATAATTAGGTGATGAGCTTTCATGGGACAGACCCACTTCTTCAGACCATAGCCAGACCAGAACAGACTCAATATTTAAGGCACAGAGAACCAAAAATAGTAATCAAGGTTGACAAATCAGAAAAATATCATCAAGGTGAGCAAATCAGAGAGTAGAGGGGCAGAAGTGAGGTGGGGGTGGGAGTCAAGAATTAGATGAAGCCAAGTATGCAAAAGAGCCCCTATAATGATCTACAAAATTCCCATCCCGGTTCAAACCACATGTTAATGTGTCAAATTGGAATATAAAAGAGTTCAGCAGTCTCTCTTTCCAATCTGTTGTGAAAATTCCTCTTCAGTAAGATGCAAACCTTCAGGTCATTAACAGAATGGCCCACTCCATTAAAGTGTTGGCTAACGGGTTTGTGGATCAGGAGTGTTTTTATGTCTGTCTGTTTTGTGCCCATTAATTCTATGTCTAAGAGAATTTGAAGTCTGTCCAATATAAAAAGCATCTGGGCATTGTTGGCACATGAGGGCATATATGATGTTAGTTGAGGAACATGACACTCCCCTACCCCCACCTTCTGCCCCTCTACTCTCTGATTTGCTCACCTTGATAATATTTTTCTGATTTGTCAACCTTGATTACTGTTTTTCGTTCTCTGTGCCTTAAATATTGAGTCTGTTCTGGTACGGCTATGATCTGAAGATGTGGGTCTGTCCCACAAAAGCTCACCTAATAAATTATTTGGTTAGTCTTTAAAGTGCAACTGGACTGCTTTTTTGTTTTCATAGATGATTGTAAGTATCCCTTCTGGCTCTATAAATTTATGAAACTTTTTCACCTCTGGACTAGAATTGACTCTTTGCACTATGTTGCTCTACGAGTGGTTGAGACTCTTAGAAAGTAAGAAGCTGAGGCATAGATGAACCTGCTTAACATTTCATCCTTCATCTGGAGTCTCAGGGTTCCTGGCTCCATCTCCTTTTTTCCTTTCCCCACCAGAAATCCTTCCAAGGCTTGGTGGGTTCAATGGTTAAGATTCAGTTTGAACTTGCACCTGTTGCTAACTTGGTGTCTTCCTTATCCTCTCCCTCCTCTACTGGGAAAGTTGGGGACAACAAGAAAGACTGCAGCAGCTGTCAGGAGAGGGAAGAGAAGGAAGATGCATGCACCATTGAAGCAGGGCTGGCAGCAGTAGCTGCTACCTGATGCTCAGAAAAGGACATTTTTGAAGTACAGGGGCATCTGTGAGAATGGAATATATGGTGATGAGGTGCCTACAAGAGTCTTTGTAGGGATGATTAGTGTCAGATTGTATAACAAAAGTTGTGTTTGGCTTTGCTATTTTTTCTTCAGGCATTTTGCCGAAACATTCAAGCAAGTCTGGGCACAGACCGTAGCCCCTGCATGCCTGGTAATAACTGACTGTCACTGGCACGCAGGGTGGAGTAGGTGCAGCCTGAAATACTCCTATTCCCTTGATCAATGGGTCACAACCAAGAAATGACTAACAGCGGGGTATTAGCTATGACCTCAAAAGCCTCTGGACATTAAAAGGAGCATGAGATTCCATTGTACTGGATGGGAAAGTAGACTGTAGCTGCTTTCTCTTTTACAGTCAGGAATGCTGCAGTGAGCAGTCAGTACTATAATGCAGCTGCCACATTCTGGCTGAGAGCAAAAAGGGCTAGAATCAGCATGACAAAGTCAGGATCAAGTAGCATGTTTTCATCCCGTAGCAGAGCTTATCTTTCTCGGGGAATGAGATCCTCAACCACCATAGGGTAGACTCAGGATTGTTTGAGTCCATTTTTTGAGCCTCTCCTAGCACAGGAATTTGGATCTGTGGACCTCCCTTAATCCTTTCCTGCACAGAGGTGGAGCCCAAAAAGACCACAGGGCATAGCATACTATATCTGATCTTGATCTGAGCAGCGTAGCATTGCCACGATAGAGCATTACATGCTGGAATATGCAATCTTTGTGTGCTGCATTTCCAAACGAAAAATGAGTGGTCTCCATTTTTATCCACGTAAACCAGGCTCCTGAGCTCACAAACTGCCAATGGAGTTCTGTGTGTGACATCATTCATGCATCTTTTGTTTAAACAGACAGGTATTAATGAATTTTCAATTAGTAAAAAGTATTGTGCATATTCATGTAAAACATTGTCTGTTTTCTTTAATTTATGTTTTTAGGGCAGGACAACTAATTTTTAGGCGTGTACTCCTTACAGATTTAATTATACCCCATTTGAAGAGAATTTGAAAAAAAATCTGGTTTCAATATTAAGCTAAGACTTCTTAAAGTTTTCATCAAGGAATAAATTCATTTTATCATTTCTTCTTTAGCTTCATGCAGACTATAGTAAAGTTGTCTTTTTCAACGAGAATAAACATTATTTTAATTCATGATGCTGCAGGCATGCTGGCAACACGGGATTTTGTTAAGGATTAGCACCAGTTTGCAGAAGGCTCAATTGTTTCTTGACTAATCACAACCATAAATAATAATATGGGAAATGTATTGGGTATCAAAAAAGAACTAGAAAAAGAACCCGGATATGTATGTATGTGTGTGTGTGTGTGAGTGTGAGCGTGTGCGTGCGCACACGCGCGCACCCCCCCTCCACTGTTTAGAGTAAGAAATAATGGAAAATTATGCAAAAACAAAATTCAAAAAAGAGCTGTTACACTCATGGATTACTCACCCATAAGCTCCATTACTAATCAGTTTAATTGTTTCAAAATCACTTTCACGAGGTTTCCTCCTGAGCTTCACTGATTTGTTAGAGTTCTTTTAAGCAAAAAAGGAAGAGAGAACAAAGTTAACAACTCCACAGACATGAAACAGAAAACATTCTTTACCGTCCTCAGGCTGTAACATGCTCATCAAAACCATGATGAGTGTTTTTATGGCTCTGAACAATCAATCAGCCACAGCTCAACTGGTCAGGGGCCAGAGAAGTCACTGAAACTGTCTTTCTAACAGAAAAGTATATGCTATTCTGCCTCTATTATCTACTCACCTGTGTGTTGGGTGGGAGGAGTGGGCTGGCAGACATATATGGGGCCAGATTTACAAAAATACTGAGCCATCTCATCATGCACAAAGGCACTGAACCTGCTGAAGTTAGGTTTGGGGTGATCTGTGAGGAGAAAGTGCAGTGCTTGAGAGTGGATAGTTTCTTCACTCTGTTGCTTGACCTAATCCCAAGTTTTGCCTTAAAGAAAAATGTTAAGATTATGTCCTAGAGTGCCTATGTGTTTGTTCCCAGACTGTTCTGTAGAAAATGAACAGAATAGTATGCAGGGAGGACAGAGGAATATAGCTGACATCAACACTCTGGAAAGGCATGAGGTACCCCCAGGAAAACTTACCCCTTAATTAAGTTTAAAGATACTTAATAATAGAAAACTTTCCTGTGTGTATCACAAAAGAAATCCTCTTCCTACTTGATTTGTCATTGGTGCTCAGCACCTTTTTCATTTCCTGCAGGACCAGTTTATATAAATGTTGAACCCCAATGAACCCACTCAACTGGATCACAAGATTGTGTGGAGAACATTCTCCCTTATACTCTTCCCTCAAAAAGGTCTGATATGCCAGATAGCAGGGAGGTTTTAGAGCTCCAGAGAGTTCAGAATATTTCCCTAGAACTCTCAAACAGCACCTCCTCCTCTGCCACACAAAGTGGCACTGGGGAAATGAGTGGCAAATATCCAATTATTTTAGCCTGCCCCTGGTGGGAAGACCCAATTTGGTAGCCTTTTACTGGCAAGTTGCCACTTTTAGGTCTTCAGAATCTCTGAGGATATCTCCCTCCCTGACCCCTCAATGAAAGGGGAGGAATCAACACTGGTTTTAATCTGGGCATTTTGAAAAGGACAGGAGGCGGCTGGGGGGAAAAAATTCTTTTCCAGACAACCAGTCTGTGCAAATGGGTATATTTATATATCAATACAGTATACGAAGGCAAGTGCTAAAAGAATGCTATAATCCAAAGATGCAAGTGAAACTCATTAAGTCATTCAGTTCACTTGCTTGACACTTCAAAACTGTTCCTAATTACACATTTAAGAGTGTTTTGGACAGTCTAGCTTTACATTTGCTAAGCAACATGGTTTCCACTTTGTCTCCTTGGTGATTATTCCAGAGACCAATACAATACATTATCATGAAGCATCTCCTGGTATGTAGCCTGATACCTAGACTAATAACCCCCTATTCATTGCTTATTCAAGCCATGCATATTTAACCATTAGTCTCTCTGCATAATTCAGTAACTCAAGGCTCCTAATAATTGTTATTGCTCCCCTCTAACTTCTGTCCAGTTTGTTAGTTTATTTCTCATAATTAAGGCCCAGACCTATGCAATATTTCAGAAGCAGATGGACCAAATCTGTATAGAAAGATAGTGACCTCAGTTTCAAAACCCCTCAATCCTTTGTAGACAGCATCCTGCCACCAAATCAGCAATGATCTTAGAATAACACCTCAGACACATTCTGAGGCCTTTTCCTGGGAGTACTGGAAGTATTTGCCTCAGAGACCTATGGGTTTTCTTTTACACACTAGCGATACTTTAGTTTGTCAATTAACTATTGCTGAATTAACCTGATTATATATGCAGCCCAAAGGTATTGGCCTGCTTTTTGCCATGAAGCTGCATTGCAATCCTAACTCTATGTTTTCTACAATTTTTTTTTTATTACAATAGGCCAAATTCTGCCTGTAAGCACACCAGGAATTCCAGTCATATCCTCTGACTTTTATGTTACCTTATAGAATTTAAATTAATCGCTCCAAAGGATTATTGCATATTACTCACTACTACACACTGTCCTGTTACGGTATCTTCACACTATGCATCTTTAAGGTGTAGCAAAACAGCTTTTAAATGCAATGCACATTACTACTACTGACTAAGATTAATTTCCAAATCTAGAGCTAACACTTAAACCTGCTAACACTTATGTGCATTGCAGCCTCTTAAATTTTGGATCATTATGTAAATGCAGCACTTGAAAGTCTGTGCAAACATTTTTAAGTTTTACTTTTGAAGGAATATTTAACATTTTTCAAAACGAGGAAAAATAGAGATTAAAGCAGAAATGTAAAAGGTACAAACACAAGAAGCGAGTCTCTGGTAATAACTAACTCCATGCACAGAAGCAAATATTTATGGAAACAGTGAAAATTATAATTTCCTGAAAAAAGAAGGCATAGCTGGGCTATTGCTTGTTGCTGTCTTTAATCATATGTCAGTAAATAATATAATGAAATAATACAATATATACTCATCATTGTATTTTTAAAACTGATGCTAAAAATATTAGTCAGCACCATAATAGGTAGATTTATACTTACTGATTCATCTGTTTCTGGAGTTTCTGCTGTGCCACTGTCATAATTAGCTAGCTGAGCTATTTCTGAAAGCAAAGGATAGAAACTTCATTTTAGAATGCATATAGCAAACGGAAGCAAGTGCTAAAGTAAAACATGTAAGTGTCATTTTGCAGGAACAGAGAACTAACGATAGTGTTGTATAATCTGCATGAGTGGTTGAATGACTTAAAATTCAGTTAATTCCTCCAATTTAACAGGACAATCTTGTTTTGGAAATTCTGACCTGCTGGCCAATGCTTTTATGAATCATCGGGGACAGAAATTGAACTATTATGAACATTGAGATGTAACAATCTTAGGAAGCCTGAATGTGCTTAAGAGCCACATCTATATCACCCGGAAGATCGACCCACTCAGCCAAGGTTCGATATTGTGCACCTGGTAGGATGTGCAAAAATTGACTAGCAAGGGTCAGCAGTCAACCTCTGTATGCCTCACTATCACAAGGAGTAAAGGAGGCTGATGGGAGAAACTCCTTCTTCTGGAGAATCTCCTACTTTCCTAGAATGGGGAACTCTCCAAGATAGTGAAAAATTAAGTTGCTAAGAATCCTGTGGAGCTTTGGGCTAGTGTTCCCTATACGCTGTGGGATTCTGTGACGACTCAGGAGAAATTCAAATGCTGCCCAGGTGATTAGCTAGGTTTTGGGTGCTTATTGGTGGTACACATTTGCATATGCCCCAGTGCACGTAAAATTATTCTGCACGTTATGGAACAAAATCTGCACAAGGATGGAAAAGAGTAAAAGGAATATTGCTTCGGACTGCCTCTGGACACCACCGGTATTCAGAAGCAGCCACTGTTCTTGTTAGGCTTCTTAAACTCTCACGATAATAGAAGCTAACTGGCTTATCGATAATCCAGATAAGGGCTTCAGTGCTTTAACTTTTATGCAGACAAAAGCAGAAATTCCTAACACGGGGTGTGGAACCATTGGCCTGGGGTTTAGATCCAGCTCACAGCTTCCCTGGATCCTGCCCCAAGGCTGGGGATTCCCCTTTTCCAGCATCCAGACCATTGTGGGAGGTGGAACCCCAAGCCTTGTGGGCCAGAATCAGGCCAGATGGGGTTGGATCCAGCCCAGAGGCTCTGTCTGACAGTAAGAAAAAGCGACTCCAGGCACCACCTCCCCTCAGCTTTTCCCCTGCCACACTGACTGGCCAGAACTGTGGCAGGGGAGTAGTGTCTGGAAGCAGCACGAAAGCTGTACAAGGTAAGAGACCACACACACACTTTGCCCAGACCCTGCACACACAGGCTGCTCGTGCATACCCCTCCAGCCCAGACCTCCCCACTCCCAACCCGCCCATACCCTGCCTGCTCCTGCACCGCACTCCTACCCACCCCCACCATGCTTCTGCACCTACTGCCCCCTCCCAGAATTCCCAACTACTGGCTCCTTTCTGAAACCAACCTTCTGCACAGATTCCACACTCCAAGCCTACTTCCTGGTAGCCCCTCCCACACTGAACCCCTCATTTTTGTGTCTCCCCCCGCCAAATCGAGGGAGGCCCACAAAATCTACTAGCCCTGGCTCCCACCAGGCTCTGTGCTGGTGTGCAAGGGAAAGGAGGGGAGTGTCTTTTTGGTTTGGTTGGTTTGGGTGTTTTTGGTTTTTTTGATTCTCACTTGTGTGGCCCTTAACTAGTTTTACTGTGGTTCGCTGGCCCCCCGACCCCGAAGTGGTCCCCAGTCCAGCCTAACAGGATCAGATAAGAGACAATTTCTTTCTAGAACTTTAAGAAATGCATCAGGGTCTTTGGCCAACTCACATCTACTATCCTGGGGAAGTGATAAGGTTCCCAGGGACTCCCAGATACTCAGTTGCCCCTCTCAGCTTCAGACTGGTACCCCAGAATATGCTTTGTGGATTCAGACACAAGAACTTTTCAGGTTAATAAGAGACAAATGGCTCCAGTGGTAACTGAAAGCCTGTAAAGTTTAGTTCTACTTGAGTCATATGCACAGTTAGTTATACAATTTACACAACTGAAGTTACACATTTTAGTTCTAAATATTTACCTAATTCTTGACTCCACCCCGTCCTCTTCTGCCTCTCTGCTCTCTGATTTGCTCACCTTCATAATAATTCTTCTGATTTGTAAACCTTGATTACTATTTTTGGTTCTCTGTACTTTAAATATTGAGTCTGTTCTGGTATGACTATGATCTGAAGAAGTGGGTCTGTCCCACGAAAGCTCATCACCTAATGAATTATTTTGTTAGTCATTAAAGTGCTACTGGACTGCTTTTTTGTTTTGATATGTTGAAAGAGTTTGAGAGTATGTGCTATGGATCAGCAATAAGGTTGCCAGAAATTTGTAAGGTTAATTTTTACAAGTTAATATTGTCAGCTGAATGTACACTTTAAGGATAATGGAATAATTATATGAATTAACTGGATATTTTCATCATTTTAATACTTAGGGGATTTTACAATTGTAATAATATTGTTTTGAAGTTTGTATAAAGCTTGCTTTGTTCACCAGAACAAAAATACACCGTTTTAGTGAGGAAATTACTAAAGATTTTTAAAAGTTACTCCCATGTGCAGATGATGCTTTAAATGTACATAAGTCTGTTGCTTAAAATTAAAAACAAAACCCATAAGGAACAAATTAATAAAATGTATTAACCAGAAGCCTGTAAAATGTCATTCTAAAAAAGTTATTGTATGTGTGTGTGTTTTTTTAAAGCATTACAGAAGTATAAGAAAATCATTCAACGGAATAAAGTCAATAACACTACAGTTTTCTTTAACATTCCAATTATTTAAAAAAACTTAAACAGAAGAAAATTCTCCTGGGCTAAGGCTTCTTACATCAATGAGATTCAAGCTGGAGTGAATTCTAACTGTCAAGTTATAAAGCCGTGAATCGGGTGAAGTGGCAGGGGGTTATAATGAAAGTGTTGGTGTAGCCTTCATTGGATGGATGAAAACCAAGCCAGTATAATGTATTTTGACAGCCTTCCCTGCCTAAATTGCTTTCATAAATAGCAAATTAAAAATGGTTCTGTTTTAAACAACATTTACAAAAAAATCATTATCTGAGAAATACATATTATTTGCAAACAGTAGGTAGTAATGGAATGGAACCAAGACACAGCTTCTGAAGCAGGGAGCTAAGGAACCATTTTGCAATGCCTGAAGAGATTTTTAAAACTCATCTAAATACCATTAAACATCTGCCCTTTTTTATTTCACTGATTTAAACCATTTCTGAAGACTCATGATTCAAAAAGGTAAAGATGGTAATTTAAAAGCCACAGGGAAAAATCTCCCCCCAGGGAACTTCTCAGAAATGCAGCAACCAGCCTCTGATAAGTGATGAATCTGTTGTGGTATTGCTTTCAATACAGTATACATTTATTTGGCATTATCTCCAGACCAATGGTACACACCATTCCACTTAAAGAAACAAAACTGTGGCCATAGCAGCGAACAAAGGTGGAAAAAGTAGAGAAAGGTTTACATTGGCAGTTTCCCTCGCAAGAGAAAGGGAATCCTTTCTTGTGACCATTTACCAATCTTGTACATACACATTCTGATGAACTGTTTGGAAATCCAATCAGGGTGACATTTCTGTTTTATAACAGCTATTACTACTTCTTAGGTCTTTTCTCCATGCAAAATTTGAAGATTTTTTTACAGGATCATCTCAGTATAATCCCCTGACAGGGAGATGGAGTGGTGTTTCCAAACACTTCTTTGTGAAATTGCTCCACTGATATGTATAATTCCACTAAGACATATTTTCTAGCACCACAGTGTCCAATACACTCTGCTTTTGCAGCACGAGGCAGAGTGCAACTCAGGAAAGCCGCACAGGTGGGGCATCCCTCCAGCCACTCCGCACACGCTCCCCACAACATGGATTTGGGAGGTTCTAAAGTATTTCTTGTGTCAGTTTTAAATTCACTCCAATTTAATGTTCTCCTGTATTTTTACTATGAGAAATGGTGAAGAGAAGCTCCTGATCTATTTTCTCTCTATTATTTATTTTTATACGTCCGTTCTTATGGGTCTCCTCAAAAGGACTTTTGCCTTGTCTCTAACCATTCCCACCACCACTCTCTGAACTCCCTCTGTCCTGGAACATTCCTGAAAAAGGCAAGCAGACAGGCAAACAATGCTTATTATTCTCTGCCTTTCTTATGAACATCTTCTTCCTGATGCCCACAGTGTTTTTGCACTGACCCACAGCCAACTTCTTCAGAGCATTCTGATACCTACACACTTCTATTAAGCCCTAAGGATGAATTATAAAGCAAGTCAACAGATGGTAGACTGGCTTCAAAATGGAGGCGGAAACTGTCTCATTAAGAAACAAGCCTAACTCTAATTTGCTCTGGCATTGTCCATAAAACAAGATGCCAAGTGATGAGATTTCTGTATTTTAATGGGTTGCTTGAGTCAACCTAGTTAAGTCGTCCTCCTGGATACAGAAATTGCCCAGGACAATAAGGCTTTGTAATTGGAATTCCAGTGTAAGAAAATCAATAAGCACCTTTGGAGAATCTCAGATGTAGGAAAGGCTTCTCATATGCCACACAAATCCAGTTTGGGAACACGCAGCCTCCTACATATGAAATATAGCCAACACAGAAATGCCACTTCCCCAACCTAGCAGAACATAGCCAACCAATAATGGACCTCTGTTTCACCCAGCCAAGTCTCAGTTACACTTGCAGAACCTGGAGCTTCATCTATGACCAAACTGTGGACAGTAACCATCTTATCAGTCACAGATGCCACACAGACAGGGGTCACTAATCAAAACAGCAAGAAAAGCCATTTTTTTTTCAATTCAGTAAAAAACTCAATAATTCAAGAGCCGCCATGCTTGTGAATATGAAATAGTCCTTAATAAATAACACCAAACCATACTTTTTGTAACCCTATTTTAAGAACAGCACACACACACAATGATTTGTAATGCAAGATATGTTTACTTCAGGATGTTCAAACTTCTTTCATATTCTATTTCCTCACACTTTGTGTGTGTATTTGTACTACTGTCTTCCTGACTTCCACTCCCAAGTCTTCTCTCTCTCTGGAGGGAGTTATCCAACATTTCGAGATCATATATCGTTTACTATTTAGAGATGAGCTGTTCATTTTTGGGCTTTTAGACAGTCACTGTTTATTGAAAATAATCAGGAAGATGTGTTCTGTGGTGGTTTTTTTTTTGTACACGTTGCAATTTTAACATCAGGAGCCACAAAGAAGTCAAAGTGGCTCTGAGTCACAGGTTGCAGACTCCTCCACATGCAGATTTGAACTGCCAGCTCAAGAGTAATGGAGAATAACTGCCAGCTCCAGATATATGGAGAATAACACTACAAGACTGTTGGGCTGCATTTCTTCCAAAAACCTCAAGGGAGCCTTAAAAAATAAAATATATGAACACATACCCATAGAGCCAGGAACCTGTGATGGAAGCTCACCCCAGAAATCTAGAAGAGGCTAATAATGTTCAGAGCTTGTCTCCAAACAGGTGCAAACTAGTTAATATTTGTATTTTTACTCTTCACCCTCTTGAACATTCCGGCCTTGGGTTTATTATTCGATACACACATAGCATCACAAAGACCAACATACATTACAGAAATAATTCAATTTATCATCATCATCTTGATCTGGTAATTGGTGGTTAGACCATGATCTTCACTTACCTTCCAGGGGATCCTTATTTAGGCCTAGCTGGCTTATAATATATCTAGGGATGTCAGTTTTAATCCCTTGCCCCTCTTTAGCATGTCCTTCTGCAGCTTCCAAGAGATAGTAAAATTCTTCGGGATCAAACTCCTAGAAGAGAAGGAAAATCATCATCATAATGAAGGAGAAAACTCTCTCATTAAGAAACAGGTGTAATTCTAATGTGCTCTGGCATCTCTCTGGCACTCTGTAAAACAAGAGGCCAAGGGATGAGATTTCTGTACTGAACCAGCAACTAATACAATCTGGAGTCAACCTACTTAAGTCACCGTCATGGACACAGAAATCACTCCCCAGGACAAAAAGGCTTTGTAATTTGAAGGCCAGAGCAAGAAAATCAATGAGCACCTTCTTAGACACTGCACTTCTAAACTCTCACATCAAAACTTCCTTTACTGCTCCAAGACTTTTATTACTTACCTACTTAAACACAGTACAACATCATTCCTTTACTAGTGGTCTAAAAAACTATAGTAAGATTCTGTGAACTGCAAATGTTTTAAACTATTACTACCATAGGTCATGGAGGCCCAGGGAGTCAGCCAACCAATTTTAAGCAGCTAGGGTTGCCATCTGGTTGTTTTTTTGATCAGCATGGCTGGCCTTGCCTGTTGATAGATACAACGTGCTGGGCAATTTTTCAATTTTATAAGTGAGAAACAAAAACAAAAAACTCTGGCACATTGCAACCAGCTACTGTAAACTGAGCATACACATGGCAGTAGCAGCTGCTGTGCTGCCATCATCTAACTACAGCATGAAGGTTATGTGATTGGGAGAGCTGCTAACACAAGCATCCAGGAACTTAGTTTGCCAAAAACTTCGCAGCTGAGACTCTCCACACCAGGGACTGGGATGTGAAATGTTTGGACCAGAGGCTTGTTAGCAGGGAGGACTGGGGCAGGGAAGGCAGGTGCTCCTGGGAGAAGGAGGACAGGGGCTCCCTCAAGAATCCTAGGAACTGGTGGGTCATGGGTTTAGGGATTCATGGAGAGAAAGGCAATGGGCTCTTGTGTCTGAGACCTTGGATCTTGACTACTGCTCCCATGAGGGCTTATGAAGGTTCTTGGAATGGGATGGGTATAAGTCCTCATGGGAAGGTAACAGGCAAAGAGTAAATGAACTGCCTGCAGTTGTCACATGCACTGCTGCCTGTGTGAAGGAGGAAGGGATGGAGGAACCTAAGACAGAAGGAGGAAAGGCAGAGGGTGGAGCTAATCCTATCCTTTAAATGGCACAACACAGCTTAATTAACAAAGCACGCTTTAATAAGTCTTTTAAGATGTGGGACTTTTTTTCTTCACATTTTTCACAGTTCTACCAGTTAAATACTCTATGAACACCAACACATCACACAGAGTGATTAGATCTGACATGTGGATCCTCTCATACTGATATGGGTACTGGTCAACCCTCCCTAGTCTTGCACCCTTGGGACCTGACCAGTGACAAACAAGACAATTTGCGGAATCATGGGAGGTCAATATTGTCTAGCCCATTACCAACATTTCCACTGCTTAGTGGACACACTGAAAACATTTAGGGGTAAATTACAGCTAAATAATGACACAGATCATGGAGAGCCAGGACCGGTGGCTATAAACAAACTTTACAGGACACAGGCCACTTGGCCATACCTATGGTAAGCGGACTTCTGGCTAATGAAAATCATTTTGGATTATGGATGCTACTGAATGACAGAGTGCTAGATTAGGGAGGTATAACCAGAGTGTTGTAAAAGAACCCACGGTTCATAAAAACACATACCAGATGCACATACATCCCAGAGACCTGCTTTTCCCCCAACAGCAATTTTAAGGTAGTTCTAATGAATGTGTATTGTATTTTAAGACAATGATACTAAAACTATCATCTGCAATAAATCTACACCACAAAGGCAAGAATATTACTGAACTATTACCTTGCAAAGGACTTCACATCTGAAAATGAAACCCCTTTCACAAAATCTACTGCTTAGGACTACTTATACCACAACTAAAAGAGTGTTAGATGCCACAGCAAATCAAAACACCAAACCCTCTTCTTCTTAGCCCCTTAGACTTAAGATCTTTATCTTACAGTTTAAATAGACAATACATAAGAGGAAGCATAGGAATGAACAAGGCAAATTATCAGACACAGCTTTCATGTTTTTTGTTGTTGTTGTTAAAATATAAATTTGTTCTAATCTCTTACTCTCCCAAATGGCAATTTTTCTTATGTTATCTCATGCCTGATGTAAACTATGTCACATATCACTTACATTCTTCATCTGTCTTCCTGCCCACCATTAATTAAAAGAAGAGCAACTTTGTTAGAACTAAGGATGGCTTTTTCCTCAGGAAAGAGTTTCCTTTTCCCAGAATTTTCTAGTCATAACGGCTGTGAAGCAGGAAAAAAAAAACAATCCAAAATAAAACAAAAAAATCCCAACCCTTTTAACTAGTCCAAAGTTTCACAAGTAGTTGACTATAAGGCCTCATAAATGTAAAAGCAAGCAAACAGGTAGCGGACAATAATTTTCCCCAGCAATTTTGCAGTAAATCAGAAAGCTGCTTGCCTAGAAGCCAGGAACTCAGGAGCAGCTCAGAATGTCCATTTTTCTGGGACAAGGAACTTAACCACTAAGTGAGACAAGCTACCTCTATGTATGGGTGAAGGTGAAGAGAGTATTACCATATGCATATATATTTTAATTTAGTAAAACATTCATAGACATTTTTGCATGTGTAGTATTTTCAAAATTTATATAACATTGATCAATGTCAACTTTCAAATTACATCAGTCATTACTGATTGATACACTAGCCTCATGCCCTTACAGGTAAGCAACAGAAAAAGAGTGAGAGGAAAAGAGACTGGTTCTGGTAAGTTAGCTAGGAAACAAGTCCCCAGAGGACATCTAAATATGCAACACTGAGTCCATGAGAGTTAGATCTGAAGACTGTTGGCTTGGATAATCCAGCCGACTTCACAAGGGTAGAGTGAATGCAAACCAGGCAGGGTATATAAATGAGCATCAAGACTTTAGAACAACACTTAAATTCATGGCAGACAGGTCCATCAATTGCTATAAGACAAAATGGGCAGGGATGCAACCTCACAATCTGGGTATATCAAAACCTCTGACTGCTAGAAACTGGGACAAGGCAACAAGAGACAGAACACTAAACTGCCCTGTTCTGTTCTCTCTGAAGCATCTTGCACCAGCCATTGTCAGAAAACGAGGTACTGAGCTAGACAGCCCATTAGTCTGACCACATATGGCTACTGTTATGTTCTTACTTGGAAGTGAACAGGATACTGCAGTCCTCCAAGAACTGGTCTATAACAGTCTCTGAAATTCACTCGGCCAACCAGGTAAGTATTTTATTTAAAAAAAAAAAAACCCACACCCCACACATTTTTAGCTGTAGAGTCTATGGATCTTAGAGACTGGCCCAGTATAAATATGATAAAAGTCACAAAAGCATAACCATGGCTAGGACATCACATGGACAAAGAGCCAATAGTACTACCTCAGATGCCAAAAGTGATCAGGTTTCTAAAAGCATCCACTTCTTCCTCACCCCGAACGAGGAACAGAATTACAGCATGTACAGTTGTTACATCTCAGCTCACAGAGATCTGGTGTTGATACATTTCTTCCTCATGCTCCTTGACTCACCAGCGCTCATCACTCCCTACTCAGCACTACCTATTCAGTCTGAGTTGAGCAACAAACCCTAAATTCTATTTTAGCTTCTCTTCTGCCATGCTGCTCATTTTACATGTTAATACGTTCCCCTCAGATATCATGTCGTCATCTTCTCCCCAACTTCACTGATAACGAAAATACTATACAACTGCACCTCCATTTGTTAACACATCAGGGTAGTTTTAATAACTTGAATCAAATTAACGTATATACAAGTGAGTTATTTAGTTTTACCCCCAGAGTATGTTAGATACAGAAGCCAACTAGAAATGAATGAACCTTTAAATATTTGTCAAAAGCTCATAACACTTCCACAGGCAGAGAAATCACTACTAACCTAATGAATACAAGTAAGGGCTGAGATACCATGTCCCTGGTGTACATACCTAGCTAAAAACATATATGGGGATAGCAGCATTATCAACTATTAGGGTTGCCCAATACTTAACATTGTAAGACCCTATTTCAGTTACTTAATCCCTTTGCCAAATTCTAACCAACTGGGCTAAAATTTTTCAAGTTGAATTTCTGTACTAGGTTGAATTTTTCTAGAAAAATACCAGCCCCAATGGTTCTGCAATTTCCAAGAATAAGACCAGTTAAAAATGTTATCTTGCCCATGCTAAAAAAGTACGGACACCTTGGCCGTGTCTAGACTAGCCCCAAACTTCAAAGGGGGCATGGCAATTAGGGTGTTGTGAGATTACTGATGAAGTGTTGCGGTGCGTATGCACTTCATTAGGCTAAATCTCCCCCCTCCCCCCCGCAGTAACTTTGAAGTGTGAAAATTCCAAGTGCTGGCCTGCATGCAGCCATGGGTCATTAAGTCCCTTTACTCCTTTGAAGTACCTGTGGCTGACCCACAACTACATGTAAGCTGGCATTTGGAAGTTTCACACTTCGAAGTTGCTGGGGGGCTGATTTAGCCTAATGAAGTGCTGCACATGCACCATGGCACTTCATTAGTAATCTCCCCACACCTTAATTACAATGCCCCCTTTGAAGTTCAGGGCTAGTCTAGACACAGCCCTTGAGGAAGCAGAACTGCAAAGGAGCCAGGGTGTGGGGGGAGAAGAGGGATTACCTAGGCAGGGAGATTCAGAGAATGAGACAGGGAGAGGAAAGACTGAGGCAAGCAGCTAGAGAGAGGGTATAGGAGGGTGAGACAGCAGGGAGCCAGTAAGGATGGGAAATTTGGGCGATGAGAGACAGGGAAGATAAGGTGCCACGAGTGCAGGGGAGACCGGGACTGGATGGACAAGTTGAATGGAATTAGGATGAGACATGAAAGGACAGGTTATGACTCAAACTATGGTAAGGAACAGAGAGTGGAGGAGAGAGAGGACTAGGAGAGGCTGGAAGGGGTGGGGCAATGAGCAAAAGATTCTGTGCTTGGCAGAGTGTACTCCTCTCCAGCAGAGAATGTAGAATTGTACCAATCCTCCGCTATCGCCAAACACCTAAAACCCAGACAAACTCCCTACTGCAGGACCCAACAGTGGATGTTACCTCACTACTGCCATTGGTTACTCCATTAGCTCAAGGGGCCCTGGACTGTACAGCATATCTAAAGATTCCAGTCCTGCTGCGGAACCTTGTGGGTGTCAATACATCACAACACAATATCTTTTTTTTCCCCCCAGACTGCTTTTTTAAGAAGCTAAGAAATCACACACAAAGAACTATGCTGAAATAACAGTATTAAGTTTGCTAAGTCAAGCAAACAGAAGTTAAGAAATGCCAGAATTAAGGTTGCCTGTGTTCTCCTCCTCCATATGTAGAAGTATACAACCTTTGATTACCACTCATGTAGTATTTTATTCAGAGGATCCCTGCCTCGTCCAATAACAAAAGTGTCCGTAACAGCCCAGCTTCATTTGTTGCAGAAGTTGGAAGATGTGCAGTGACAGAGGCAGGGGATTACAGGAAGAGAGAAGGGGTTTGAGATTAAAAACAGCTGTTTGCTGCCTTGGAGAGTTGCATTATTTCCCCCTCTGCGCCACGGAGTTCCTATGTCATGCTGAAACTAAAAATTTCACAAATGGTCATTAATCGTGTGTCCTTCATTTTCTAGGTGCTTGACTTGAGACCATGGTCTGATCTGCCGAAGTGTTGAAAAGCTGACAGCTGCAACTGAAGCCAATGGGAGCTGTGTTTTCAGCACAAAGTGCTTTATAATGAAAAGTACTCCAAAAATAAAATAAAACAAAAACAAAAAAAAAAACCAGGTTCTAACTGTTTCAAAATCTGGCATCTAAAATTAATGAAAAATTTTACCTTAAACTCCCTGTACCTTGGAACTTCATAAGTATCATAACGGATATACACAAAGGGACAGAACTGATGTTGCCTGCTATTGCCTATCTTTGAACTGATTGATTTAATCTTCAAGAAAGTTATTGCAACATGATATGTAGTGCATTAAAATAAAAAGGATTTCAGAAGGATAGGCACTAACGACAGTTACCAGCATTCTAATGGATAGGAGTTCTCAAACTAAAAACAACTTTGGAAAGTTCCAAAGAATATATGACTGACTTTTACATAGTACATAGGGTAACTTTTATAGATAACCTTTAATACCAGCCCAAAGAGTCAAGCTTTCCAGAAGGAACAAATTAGGATCCTATTTACAATAACCATTAGCTTACCAGACATTCCAATAAGCGAGCAGGACGAGCAATGATTATGAGGATCTTTCGGACTAGTTGTTTAATAAATGCCAGTTCCCCACTCTCTGATCGCTCTTGAGCCTAAGAAATTCAAAGGAAAAGGATGATTAAAAGCCCCTATATTAAATACATCAGTCAAAAAGGGATGTTAATCTGATAGCCACAAATAAAATCAGTGACATTAAATAAGGTTTGTATCTACAGTGTTTAACCCATATTTGAAAATCCCTGGCATATAGCTTAGACAGTCAAAAGTTCTACAAAATGGAATAGGGAGTCTTCAATTCATATGACAGACATAACAGTGCTTGATTTTCATTCCTATGGTTTCAGGTAAATCAGAATTTTTTGTCTAAAATTACTAGAATGATCTGTGAATGAAAAACCAAAAAGCATGTATTACAAATGTTTAGGATGAAATCTCTTGCTTTTCTGAAATCACAACAAAATAATGATTTGTGACATGACAGGCCAAACAAAATGATTTTAAAAAGTTAAGACATTTTCTCATTACACAGCCTAACTTGCACACATTTTACAAGGGTCCAATGCACCCCAGCCCCTACCCAAATATCATTGTTACCAAAAAATGACATTTTGTATGATATTTTATAATTAACTTAAGCTTTTGAAACATAACAATTTAAAAAGTTTTATGAAAATGCGCAGTAATTCACTTTCAAGCCTTCTGTAATAGCAAATATTCTCCTTTCATTTTAGTAACACTTAGAGGGTGTGTCTACACTTGCATTCCTCTTTCGAAAGAGGTAGGCAAATGAGGGAAATCAAAAATGCAAATGAGATGCATATTTGACATCTTATTTGCATATTCTTATTTCAAAAGACCTTCTTAAACCAGAAGAAAACCAGTGTAGATGCTCCTCTTTGGAAAGTAAACCCTATCTTCGAAAGAATCCTTCTTCCCATTAAATAAAGGGAAGAAGAATTATTTCGAATATAGGGTTTACTTTCGAAAGAGCAGTGTCTACACTGGTTTTCTTCTTTCAAAAGATGCTCTTTCGAAATAGTATTCAAATGAGGTGCCAAATATGCACCTCATTTGCATTTTCAGTTTCCCTCATTTGCATCTCTCTTTTGGAAGAGGAATGCAAGTGTAGATATACCCAGAATGTTAAACTAATCTCAAAGCAAAATTAGTGCATATCTGTCTGACATTACCAAAATAAAGATAACTGCATTTTCAGATGGATAGCGTATTTGTTTTTATCAATATATTACTGTGCACTCTTACAGCTACTGTTTTACCACAGAGGCGACTGCATTTCACCATGAGGTGATATCTACCAGGTTTTTTTTTCCCCATATAATTTTTTTTTGTGTTTTAGGATCCTTTGGAATAAAAGATACAGCAATGCACATTAATAAACACACATAGCATTCATATGGTATGGAAAATAATTTTTAAAATTATGCTAATCCAGGCATATAGAAACTGACTACAGGTATGTGCAATAAAGGAAATCAAATGGGAAACAATTCTCAAAAGAATAAGAAGGTGAAAAGAGAATAATGACACTACAGAATTTGCACAAAAGAATGTTTCTGCAGAGCTTAAAAGAATTTTCACAAGGATCTGACTTGCATTTCAAATTTCTTTCAAAACCTTTTTGTCTAGTAACAAAGAGTAGACTTTAAGATACCTAATGAATGCAAAAGAAGTCATATGTTATTTCTTCTGGTTGAAAGATATGGATGGTCTTTCACTCATATCTCAAAAAGGCATTTTTTTGCTTCAAACAACAGAAGCTGCAGGATAAATTCCAAATCACACCTATGGCTTATTCTGTGCTATGGGCCATATAGGCAAGCATACAAAGAAAACAAACTAAAACCTTCCGATTTTAATACAAAAGGGCTATGTCTATGCTAGCCCCTTTCCCCTTTCGAAAGGGAGATGCTAATGAGACACTTTGGGATACGCTAATGAGGTGCTGCAATGAATATGCAGCACCTCATTGGCATAATAGCAGCCGTGACACTTGGAAAGTGCCACTTTTGATCACATGCACTCGTCTACACAGGCTCCTTCTCAAAAGGACCCCGCACACCTCAAAATCCCCTTATTTCTATTTTCTTATTCCCATAACCAAATAGAAATAAGGGGATTTCGAAGTGTGAGGGGTCCTTTCGAAAAGGACCCTGTGTAGACAAGCTGCACGCAATCAAAAGCCATACTTTCAAAGTGCTGTGGCCGCCGTTATGCTAATGAGGTGCTGCATATTCATTGCAGCGCCTCATTAGCACATCTCTAAGTGTCTCATTAGCATCCCCCTTGAGAAGGAGGAAGGGCTAGCGTAGACACAGCTAAGACGTTTAGGTATTTGCCATTGCAAAATCAATGAAAATACTAAACTGCATAGCGGTTCCGTGCTTAATACCATAATAAGAAGCAATGAAATAAAATTTAATCTAATTGTAAAGTTTCAAAGAATCGCCCCCATTGACTCTGAGTAAATGTTAATGAGAGGCAAACATTCATATACAGTGTGGAATATTATATATTTCTGCCTCTAGGTAGACAGGGAAGATTCCACATAAGCAAAAGAGAGGTGAAAAAGGAGGGTATTTAATTCAACCTGACCCTGGCTTTACCACTAAAAAAAAGCCAGTTAAATCAAGCTAGCCAAACCTTAGGGTACTTTTCCCTGGCTATGCAAAGCCACCACCAGGGGCCAAACAGCAGCAGGAGCCACATCTTTCCACTGAACACCACAGCTGGGAACAGACAACAAATGCAGTCTTAGAAACCCTAAGGCTGTGTCTACACTAGCCCAAAACTTCGAAATGGCCATGTAAATGGCCATTTCTAAGTTTACTAATGAAGCGCTGAAATACAAATTCAGCACCTCATTAGAATGCTGGCAGCTGCGGCACTTCAAAATCGATGCGGCTCGCTGCCGCACAGCTCATCCAGACAGGGCTCCTTTTCTAAAGGACCCCAGCAACTTCGAAATCCCTGTATTCCTATCTGCTGTTAGGAATGGCCATTTTGAAGTTTTGGGCTAGTGTAGACAGAGCCTAAGTGTGTTCCCACAGCTTGATTCTACATCAGGCAATTTCTCCACAATTATTTAACGGTTTTAGCATTTGATATTGTTAAATTTGCTCAGATAATAGTTGTAATACTTTGAAAAGAAATAATTTGAAACGTTTATAAATGAAGTAACACTGACATTATATTATAAACTGTGCAGCTTAGAAAAGAGCAGACAGCTATTAAACAGTGCCAATTTTTATCATTGCCAAGGTAGGTAATATTAATGCTGCCAATATATGCAATCAAGTAAACCTTAGCTTTTGAGCCATTATTTCTTCATACTGTACCCATATTATCATACTGTAGCACAAAGTCAAGTAGGTATCTATATCCAATTACTTAGCAAATTACCTGCACTTCAGCATCATAAAAACATACAATAACGTTTAAATGCACATCATTTTTTTATCTAATTAACTCTTTGTGAATTTTCTCCATTTGCCTTTAATGATAACAGGGTAATAATAATACAGAAGAGGTGCTCTGTTGTCCATTTTTTCCAGTGTTGGGTTTTTTTCGTTTTTGTTTTGGGGGAGGGTGCAGGGGAGTGGTTAGAAGGAAGAAGCCCAAAAGAAAATTTGTTAACAACAGAAAGTAGGATAAAAAGTGTTCTTGATATAATCTAACCAGCTTTCCTGCCTCCCCAAACCAGCACTGTCTGGAAAGTGGCAAACTATTAACATACCAATTTGTACTTTGAGTATTAAAAATGCAAGCAAAACAAAATATTACAATCTTAACAAAATCTCTTTTGGAATATTTCATTGTTTTGAATCTATTTGTTTACCAGATTAATTCTAGGGAACACAGTCCAATTAGGCCATATGCACAACTGCCAGATAAGGGATCAAGGAGGCTACATGGTCCTTTGTTTTAAAAAAGGTACATTTATATATTCAATAGGCTTCATGTCACAGCACAAGTCTCATTTGTTAACTTGGCTTCTGATTTCTCTCAACAACTGACTATTTGAAGAAGATTCTTATTAACATTTTTATGCTGAAGTTAATTTTTTTAATTACTAACAGCTGATCATATAGATGTTAGGAAACATTACACATTTCTAAATGAATAACCTGCTGCTAATGAAGGGTAAGGGTCACTGTTTGCTGTTTCAGTCCCAGCTAGGTATTAGTAGATAATATAATCTGAAAGGAATATTTCTCCACAAAAAATGGAAGTAGAAGGTTGCCTCCATTTGGAGTGCATATACACATCAGCAAAGGCAATTTATAACTTTCAGTGTATTACAAAATGTTTCTGAGTCTCAATATCCTTATAATTCATTTATCCCTGAGTCATGTATTATAAAGACCTTTTGCTCTTGTACAAGTCATGTCAAGTACCTTGGCGGCGTGATAGCCAATGATGGCTCCCTTGACAAAGAAATCAATGCCAGGATCTGCAAGGCCAACCACGCACTAGGATGTCTGAGAGCACAAGTATTGAATCAGCACGATATCCAACAGTCCACTGAACTGTAAGTGTACAAGGCTGTACTCCTGACCAGTCTCCTGTATGGATGTGAAACTTGGACCTTGTACAGAAAACATTGGAAACTGCTGGAGCACTTCCATATACGCATCCTGAGGTCAATACTGCACATTCGACGGCAGGATAGGGTCACGAACCTGGAACTCCTTGACAGAGCAGGAACCACAAGCATTGAAGCTGTGATTATGAAAGCCCAGCTTTGCTGGACAGGGTACATAACAACAATGGAGAAGTGGAGTTCCTAAGCAACTCCTCTACAGTGAACTCTCTGAAGGCAAAAGGTAGGCCTCACGAGAGGCACAAAGACTGCATGAAGGCCAACATTGCTCACCTGGATTAAAGCCAAAACAGCTAAAGCAGCACACAGAAGACCGAACAGGCTGGCGTGCTCTTGTACAACAAGCATATGACAACTTCAAAGAGCAGCAATGCATACGCCTGATTGCTGCTTGTGAGAGGAGGAAAGCAACAGCAGCAGTCACACTGACAGACCCAGGACAATTCCCTTGCCCCTACTGTGAACGTCCTGTCGTTCAAGGCTTGGACTCCTCAGCCACACGCGAGTCCACAACCGATGGGCCTGTGCAAGCTCAAGAGACATTGTCGGACATAACCAACCACCAAGAAGCTCTTGTATAGGTCATTTCATTGAATAAGCCCACTATGAATTTACAAGGCTTCATCATCTGTATGAGCTGAGCTGTCATAATCACTTCACAGCAAATAATGTTAAACAAACATATTTGAACAATTTTTAACAAAAGACAATTATCTTTGCATAGTGCATGGCTCATACCTCCTGCAGCAATTTGTCTAATTTGTGCTGTAATTCAAAGAAGTATCGTGACGTAATGAGGCCCTCGTGGGATTTATCCAAGCAATCTCGAGCCAGCTCAATGATCTGATGGTGGGTAAAACTCAGCACTCCATCTGCCAAGGGAAGAACGTTATCAGGAGAATGGTTGGTGATAATCTCCTGAAGCCGTTCTTCCATCTGAGCTGTGGCCTAGAATAAAACAAAGATTTAAATCAGTATTTTCTGAAACCTTATTACTACTGAAAAAAACATTTTTCCCGATTAAATACGTTTCTGAATTCTGTGTAAAACAGGGTAATAAGAAAAGTGAACCACCAGTAAAAATTGGTCAAAGCCAGTTGGAGTGTGGGTGAACACACAAAGATTTCCCCCACAGTATTTTGCCAAAGCTGAACAGCACTTACCCTGTTATTTTACTCTGTACCTCTTCAATTGGAATGGCCAGTCATGCTGATTTTCACAATTAAAAAAAAACCCAAAAAACACCCCACACACAATGAACATTTGGGAAATGAAATATCAGAAAGGGATTGAAACATACTTTTCTGGATGCTGCACAGGCATCTGAGTGAAGGACACATTTTATTTTTGATTGGAAAGTTCCTACTAATAGAATACCTAGTTACAGCAATTGTACAACTACATACTATTGTCTGATGCCTTTCCATACAATCATTTGTATACACTACCAGCATGATTCGTTTGAAATCAGTTCAGCGGCTTCATAAAATGTAGGTCCAGTTCTCAGCAGGGTTTTTTTTTTTTTTTTTTTTTTTTAAAAACTGTGATTGTATCTTTCTAATAAGGGTTTGATGATGCTTTATGAAAGCCATTACTGGCTTAGATCATTAGCGCCTGTAATAAAAACATCACTTATTTAAAACCTACACTGCTTATTAGTTTAGATACTGGGTATCTTACATATAATCCATTACCTTTGGGAACCTTTCTTTGTAGACATGGTTCATCATAATTATTTCATGGTCACAGCAGGCAGGCGAACGTCCAGGACTGTAAGTAAAGCAAATCATCCCTTTAAACTTGTCTCAGCATGGACTGAAAGAAGTTTTTATATTCCTATACAATTTTCTTGCATCAAAAGACACACTATCCTTCATCAGACAGGTATATTTGCCAACCAACATTCCGGCAGAGCTTAAGTTGCCTTGAAAAAGTGTTAGGCCTCATATCGCCAACACCACAACTTTTCATTTATAACTATACAGTGCAGACTGTATATTATGTTTTCCCCCCCCCGCCTCAGCCAGGCCATGGGTGTAGATTTTTAACTTTGAATAACCAATGCAAAAAAGCTACTTATTCTTAGAGTTCAAATTCAAAAAATAGCCATTATGACAATCCAGCCTGACCTCTTAATATGATGCAGGCCGCAGAACTTTCCTGACATAATACCTAGAGTATAGCCTTCATACAAACATTTGATCTTGACTTTAACGTTGTCAGTGACAGAGACTCCACCACAACCATTGGAAAATTCTTCCAGCAGTTACTTGCCCTCATTATTAAAATTGTATGCTTTATTCCCAATCCAAATTTCTCTTGCTTAAGTTTCCAGCCATTGGATTGCACTGCACCTTTCTCCACTAAAGACCCCATTATTACACATTAGACTGTAACCAGGTCACCTTAATCTCTTTCTTAAGCTAAACAGAGTGAGCAACTTGAGTTTCTCACTACAAGTTATATCTTCTAATCTTTAATTATTCTCCTGGTTCTTCTTGGAACCCTCTCCAATTTCCCAACGTCCTTTGTGAATAATGAGCATAAAAATGGAACTCAGTATTCCAACAGCAATTGCTCCAGTGTCACACAAAAGTCAAAAACTCTATACTCCTATTTGTGATTTCCTTGTTTATGCATCACAGGTTTGGTTTCGTGCTTTTGGCCACAACCTTGCGCTAGGAATTCATGGTCAGCTGATTATCTCTTGGAACTGTCAAGTCTTTTTGTAGTCACTACTTCCTTCAGCCTGTAGGTCTATCATGTGCTGTTTGTTGCTGGATATATACATTTACATTTAGTAGGAAAGGACGTATTGTTCTCCTGTGCCCCAGTTAAACCATCAATACACAGTTACCTGTCTTCTTCGTTATTTGCCACTCCCCTAGTTTTTTGTGTCATCTGAAAATTTATCAGTGACCATTTAAGGTTTTCTTCTAGGTCTCTGATAAGATGTCAAAAAGCACAGTGCCAGAATTCTATTCCTACTGGACACCACTAGAAACACAGCACGCAGTGACAACTCCCTTTTGAGACCCGTCCATTAAGACAAATCTTCATCTCTTTAACATGTACCATGTTAATTTTATATTGTTTTAGGTGTTTAATCAAAATGCTGTAGAGTACCAAGTCAAATACCTTACAGAAGTCTAAGTAACTACATTAACACTATTACCTTTATCAACCAAACATGTAATCTAACTTTAAAAATAATCAATGTACTTTGATAGGATCTATTTTCCATGACTACACATTGATTGGAATAATGACAAATTAATCTCTTTAATTGTTTATTATTAAACCCCTATGTAAGCTACTCGTTAGGCAAATAGGCCCCAACTGAATGAGCTGGCCAATGAATGGGTGTTTGTGGCCATCTCAGTCCATTAAGTGGCTACTTAGGGAAGGAATAGGACAGCAATTCAGCAGTCTGACACAGATTCCTTAACTGTAAAAAGAAGAACTGAGACGCCAAAGGAATTTAAAAAAAACAGAAAAAACCAAAATAAACTCAACTATTTCCAATGTGAAATGCAAATAAATGTCTAGCCAATACATATGTATAATGCCATACACTTGCACTACCCTACCTATGCTTAGTAACATTATAACCCTAAAGATGAAGGAACTTTACAGAATAGCCCGCAGTGACCAGCACTTAGTACTGCATGCAATCTGGGAGAATTCCTTTCGCACTACCCCCACATCAGTTATCAACCCTGCTGGGATGTGACCTGGCTATATAGTCACTTGACGTCTCATATAAACATGTACAGAAAAAGAAAGAGGAAGGAGTTCTCCAACACAAAGAGGTTTTAAAAACTGTGTTACACATGGTATTTATTGATTTTATAGCATAATGTAAACATCTTTTGGTATATACAAATAGACAAAAAATTGGGACTGAAATTCATTTTACTGTATCAAGTTATTAGGAACTTCAACTGTCATGGACAACCCAAGCAACTAACCTATTTGCACAAATAAACAAACAAACATATTAAATACTTAATTGCACTACACCTCTCAAGTAGCACAGTAATGTCTCTGAAAGGATTTTGACTACTACTGTTTGCTGTGACTGATGTTTCAGAAACTAAACTAGGAGTTTTTAAATTTTTCTCAACTAGAAAATAAAGCAGTAGAGAGAAAACTATTAGTAGGTGAAGAATATTTTCCATTTCTAACCTTTTAAAGAACAAAAATAATTTCATCTAATTTCTCAGCAATTGTTCTCTGCTGTTCTATTTATTCCACAGCTACAGACTATGTAGGTTGCAACTTAATTTAGTAATGGCAGCCTACACAGATTTCTAAATAATGAATAATCGTGGAAAAAATATGATGCAGAGAAATTATTAAATCTGACAGTTTTACAACCTGCAACATTGACTTTAATTCTGAAGTGAAGTGACTAATTTTTTTTTTAATCGCTAGAAAGATCAGACTTTTTTTTGCCTTCTCCAACTGGTATATAGTACTTTGGTAACAACAGACCTACTAATAAAGTTTCTTTCTTAACATTGACACTTTGTTCTTCTTTTATACAGAGGACTCCTAGAATATAAATAGTATTTTCAATTCATCTTGCAAGTACATGCTTAAATGCTATTAACACTTGTGTGCAATAGTAGTATAAAAGCCATTGCTAATTTTGTCATAATTAGCTCATTATTGGATAAGGGGCCAGAAGCTACTAGTTTAGCTCTCAAAGCATAAATTACAACAACGAGAGAATTAACCAATGATGACCTAAAGTAACAATTTATTTAATGGAATTTTGTTCTGGCTAAGACACAATCAGCATTAACTTATATTGCCTTTCAGGAATTATTAAAATATCACAAGTTGGTTAGTGTCCCAAATTTAGAAAACTACAATGCTCCAAGAGTGTATGGATCCACTAATTTCAGACAGCTAAACTCACCTGAGACTTCTTGATCGAGGGCGCATTGATGTGGTCCTGCATCTGTTATCACTGGCAATGCTTTCAGTTGCACAGAAATGCTTAGACAAAAAATGTAGTTCATCAGGTGTTGGTTGGTATGGTAACTGGTGTAATTTCTCTTGGGAGGAACAGGATGACTGCAATGAGCATGGCAGAAAGTTAGTTATCACCACAGCCAATCAACAATTCCAAGATTCCATTCATTGCATATAGTGAGGACCACTTAAATTAAGAACCATAACTATTTCTTCCAATATGCACCTAGCAATTATTGTAGCATTTTGGAGAAAGTATCTGACTTCATGAACTATATATACAAGAAATACAATAAAACAGGTAAGATTAAAATTGAAGATGCAGCCACAGACACAGTGGCTCCACTTAAAGTTTCTTCTAGTTTGAAAGATTCCCCTGCCTTGAGACCATTTCCCTACACTTAAGAGTGTTGGAAAAAACATCCATCAAAAGAAGAAGCATTTAAAATGGAGTCTGCTAAATATTCATTATTTCCAGTAATATGAGATACATATTAAGGGTAGTGATAATCTGTGATTTACTGCCACAAAAGAAAAGCTCTACTTTTATGTGCTGCAGTAACAAATGTGCTTGTATACCCTACATTTATGTTGCCCATCACTTGTTTAAAAAAAACACTATTTTGATTCTACAAATAACAAGGGGTATGTCTACATAGCTGCCTTATTTTGAAATACGCTATTTTGGAAGAATATTTTCTGCAACACATAAAATGGATTTCAAAATAGCACTTAGCTACTTTGAAATACAGCATCTACACACACAGAACTATTTTGAAATAGAGTCTTTGGATGCATTAGGGCTTGCTTAGAAATAGGCTCTATTCCCCGTTTAAAAGGGGTATTTCGAATAGCTATTTTGAACTAGGTTCAACTATTCTGAGCTATGCAGAACTAGGTTTACCAATGTTGAAATAAGTCAGCTGCTATTTCAAAACAGCGGTTGAATTGCATAGATGTTAGGATAGTTATTTTGAAACAACAGCTGTGTAGGCATACCCAAGCAGTCTGTGGGACCTTAGAGACTAAAAAATATATCAATTTTTGTGGGCAAGGCCCACTTCTTCAGTTGATTCTAAGTATTCTTATACCATTTTTGACAAAACCTGTATTTCTAAACTGAAGTGTAAGAATTCATATAATAATCAATTCCACTGATTATAAACAAAGACACATCACCAAACCACCTTCTTAGTTTATAAATACAGGAGTCAAAACTCAGGATATGAAGTTTTTCATACTTTCTATCAATACTTAAGTTGCAAACAAGTACAAACACAGATGACAACAATGCTACATACACACATTCTACACAGTATTGCATCCAGAACTGTGCAAAATGTTTCACTGAATTTCAATTGTGCTCCATTAAGATGGAATTATGTCTTACCCATATAAGGGGAGAGAAAAAGAAGTCCACTGCATGGCAAACTCCATGAACACTACTAGAATATGCAGCCTCTACTCTGTCAGCTGAGATCCTTCTTTAGAGTCTCCTCAGAGCCTGAAAACCTGAGATCATTCCTTACTCTCTGTTTTCCAGTCTCCTTGGCATACAGGCCTCTCACAAGAGTTCAAGGGCTGCATCATTAGGAAAGAACAGCCTGCAAATTCAGAAGATCCAGGAATGGAGGCCAGGAATCCAGACAAAACAAGAGTTGGGTCAAAGCTACTACCTGTCTCCCCTGTACACCAAACAAAGGTTTGCATGTTCTGGTGAAGACCATTAACTGAAATTTGTCAAAGGAAATTTCCAGGAAGGTTTGAATTAAATCCCTTGTAATCCAAATGCTCAAAGCAAAACTCTTCATAAACAGAAAGTTACAGGCTCTCTCCAAGTTGAGTAACTTTAAAACTATCTGAGATATTGCATGCCATATTTACACACACATACACCTCCGAGAACTGGAAGGGACCTCAGGAGGTCATCCAGTCCAGTCCCTGCCCACTCGTGAGGACAAAGCACCATCGCTGACATATATTTGCCCCAATCCCTAAATGGCCTCAAGGATTGAATTTACAACCCTGGGTTTAGCAGGCCATGCTCAAACCACTGAGCAGTCCCATGCACCCTTCCTGACATAATACCTAGAGTATAGCCTTCATACAAACATTTGATCTTGACTTTAAAGTTGCCAGTGACAGAGACTCCACCACAACCATTGGAAAATTTTTCCAGCAGTTACTTGCCCTCATTATTAAAAACGTATGCTTTATTCCCAATCCAAATTTCTCTTGCTTAAACTTCCAGCCATTGGATTGCACTGCACCTTTCTCCACTAAAGACCCCATTATTACACATTAGACCGTAACCAGGTCACCTTAATCTCCTTCTTAAGCTAAACAGAGTGAGCAACTTGAGCCTCTCACTTCAAGTTATATCCTCTAATCTTTAATTATTCTCCTGGTTCTTCTTGGAACCCTCTCCAATTCCCAACATCCTTTGTGAATAATGGGCATAAAAATGGAACTCAGTATTCCAACAGCAATTGCTCCAGTGTCACACAAAAGTCAAAAACTCTACACTCCTATTTGTGGTTTCCTTGTTTAAGAATCACAGGTTTGCTTTAGTGCTTTTGGCCACAACCTTGCGCTAGGAACTCATGGTCAGTTGATTATCTCTTGGAACTGTCAAGTCTTTTTGTAGTCACTACTTCCTTCAGCCTGTAGGTCTATCATGTGCTGTTTGTTGCTGGATGTATACATTTACATTTAATAGGAAAGCGCATATTGCTCTTGTGCCCCAGTTAAACCATCAACACACAGTTACCTGTCGTCTTCATTATTTACCACTCCCCTAGTTTTTTGTGTCATCTGAAAATTTATCAGTGATGGTTTAAGGTTTTCTTCTAGGTCTCTCATAAGATGACAAAAAGCACAGTGCCAGAATTCTATTCCTACTGGACACCACTAGAAACAGCCACTCATTGACAACTCTGCATTCACAATTACCTTTTGAGACCCGTCATGAACTGGTAATATGGGGCTAGCCAATACAACTGATCAGCTGCAGCCTACAGATTTCTATGATGCACCAGAATGCACTCTACAGCACAGAGAAAAAACTTGTGATGTGAAAATGTACAGACCCCCTTAAGTCATGCTTCCCTCACTGTGTATCTGCTCAGTAGTGAAAAATCAACTATCTATGCCATTTTACTTTCATGCACATTCCAATATAAGGTATATTGAGAAGGAATGGCAAGAATAACCCAAACACAAAACAAAAACAAAAACACAGTCTACACTTGTCAGAAGTTTAAAGACAGGAGGATAGCATAACCAATACAAAAGGTATACTGCCAACTGTTCTACGTATCATACACAAAGGTAGCATGATGGAAAGGGGCATTTAAACAGCCATACGGCATAATAAATATGGGTGGTCTCAGTAAATAAAACAACCACATACATTCTTCCACTATGGGGCGATCATATAGTTTTGGATCACGAATCAAATGCCAGTACTGAAAATGTGCATATCCTGCTTGTCAGCATGTCATTTGATGGATAGCTTACCCAACGTGACGAAAGACATATGCTAGATTGTATTTCTCATAGAGAGGCCTCTTTTAGAAAACAGTGTATGTAGTTGAAATCTACGTGTAAAATAAAGCTGGGACTCACTGAAACTGTTGAGCTGGGTGTATTTGTACCATAGCCAGAGGAGGGGAGAGAAGCCAAGGACCAGCGGCGTCCATCAGTCCTGTTGTGAAACTGATGTTAGTTCAAGAAAACACTGCAGAATAACGACACAGGAATACCTGGGAAATGATTATTCTAGAGCACTGCATTCCAGAAGGATGATGCAATGAGGTTATTCACCTTTCTCAAAGGGTCATGATAAACAAATATTATATAGGGTTGATTTTTCTAATGGAATCAAGCAGACGAAATAACTCAAAAGTGAATGAGATGATCCATAATACTAATCTCTCACTAATATACTCCGACAAAAGGAATACAGGGAATAATTATAGCTGTCAGATTCAGCACATACAAATTAATGAGAACGAAATAAACACGTGACCGATACAGAAATCATGAGGCTTCGAAATGCAGTGTAAGCAACAAAAACAACTTACATCAAAATATAATAGGAATGGTTATTTCCACAATAAAAATGCAATCAATACAAATTACCAGCAGGTTACTATAATTAAGTGGAAAGAACAAAGACTAGAACTTAACCTCTTAAGAGGTCTGAAAAACTCACATTTTAGCTAACATTACATTTTTGCAGGAGGAAACATTTATAAGCTAGTATGAGTCCTGACCCTGCTGATTCATGTGGCTCACCCACAGATAACACGGAACTTACACATTCAAACAGACATCACAGATCTACTGTTACGGGTTTTGACTACATTTACCTGTCATTTCGGTGCCCATGACTGGAGTGCAATTGTGTCAAGTATGTTAAAACAGAAACAAAATCACAAATGTATAAACAGAACAAAAGAGGACTTGTTTTTAATAATAAAAATCAGGTATTTTGGAAAAAATATTTAAAAAACACTGAATTTGAGATCAAGTACAAAGAGACTCATTCAATTTTTGCTTTTCTGTAGGAAACTATTTCATAAAAGTAGGGTTTCATATCTCGAAATCTAAACATTCAGATGCAATCTCCCCACCTTCCAAGAAAGTCTAAGAACCAAGTCATTATTCCTTCTGGACCAACTTCCAAGCTGTGGCTTCCTACTTAATCAATGTTTACCCAAAGACCAACTCAAGTACTCAGAATGGATGTTGATTTCGTAAAATGTGATTAAGGAGCTCATGACATAGCCCCACAAAACTGCAATACAGAGGATTACTCAGGGTCCCACAAGTCTGTGGTAGAGTCACCGAGCATGTCAATAAAACCATGCATGGCGACAAGTATCAGAGGGGTGGCCGAGTTAGTCTATCTTCAAAAACAACAAGCAGTCCCGTGGCACTGTACAGACTAACAGATATTTTGGAACATAAGTATATTTTAGAGTCACTCATGCATCTGATGAAGTGGGTCTTTCCCCACAAAAGCTTATGCTCCAAAATATCTGTTGGTCTATAAGGTGCCACAGGACTTCTTGTTCTTTTCAATAAAACCAGGACCCAAATTTAGGAATCCCTGGCTGTCTGCCTCCCATGCTAACTTGTCCTTGGACCATGATGCCTCATCTAAAAAAGTAAATGTTGTAGACCTGGATTAGTTCCACAGGAGTGAATGACACTTGGCTATGCTATCCATTTACCACTGAAATGTTTCCCTCTTTACATAATCCTAATCTCATCTATTGTATGATTTCTACCAGGATTAAATTGCAGATCAATTGAATAGCACTGTAGAATCACTGTTGCGTCACACTAAAGAAAACACCTGTCAGAACAAAGAGTATGATGTGTGGAGATTTGTTCAGTCCATTTATTCATAATGAAGGAACACTGAACACACCGGAAAATTTTTGAATCTCTCTCTACCTCCGTACATTTCTCTCAAGTATTAATGAGCATCCTTCCAATGAATGAACAATGCCAAAAAGTGGTTTGTTTGTTTCTTTTAGTTCAGATATATAAATTACATTTGTTTAGTACAGAAAGAAAAACCAAGGGCATGTCCTATATATTAGGCATCCATACTATGCTGCAGTGAGGCAGAAATAAATAGTTTCAGGAGATTACTTGGGGTGAGCATGTTTCTTTCACCAAAACCCAGACCAATTCATATTTATAACTAACATGGTACAGGAATATAACTTTGAGCTACACAGTGCCTTCCCTTAGAAAAAGGACATACAAACACTGCATAGGTTAGAACTTTTTAGGCTGACATTTCAGGTGTACAATGCTACTGAGCAAACTTGCTACACAGATTACGTATGCTACTCTTGAAGTTCTGAAGCTATAGCCTTTTTCTGGTCTGCAGCATGTCCTGGAAATTACTTCCCCTGCACTCCCAATTCATCTCTCCCCCCACCCCACTTAAATTTGTGTTAAATCAGAGATCAGACTGAAAAGAGAAGGGCATGTAAGACAGAAAGGACTGAATCCAGAATTTGCTATATGGTATTTGTTATATGGGCTGCCATTACTGCTGAAGTAGTACATTATACATCCTAACAGAAAAGAGATACAGGAGTAAAACTCTTCCTGTAAAATGACTGTGTTCCCAATAGAAAACAAAAACAGACTTTTCCTTGTATTTCAGTGTAATTGCATGATAAAACATTGAACTACAGGATTTAAGATACTTTTTTGAAAGGTGCCATACACTAACTTAGCAGCTGGACTGTAATGATTGATTACTCTCATGAGCTGTTTTAGGGGGTTTACAAATTTATTATAAATATCTCCTCCTTCTCAGAAAGATACTTTTATTTGTGTGTTATTTTACAATGCAAAATATTGAGTCTGGTAGTTTTAAAATCATAGTCAGATTAAATATGAACTACATCAGATGCTACTTATATTCCTCTCTGTAAAAGTCTCAAAACATAGATTTGTATGAAACATCATTGCAGATGCCAGAACTGAGAGCTGAAACACAAAATGAAATGCAGTGAAGCTCCCTTCCCTGGCTTGAACAGTTTTCTGAAGAGCCAAAGCTATTTTAATGCACTGGGTATAGGATTTATCCGTCTGGCAACGTGTGTATCTGAAAGTCCTGAAATAAAAGTTGCACAATGAATGTTTTCTCTCTGATGAATGAAGCAGTTACACAGTAACAGCTGGGATACTTAACACAGCACTTAAAAAACAGCCATTTGATGGCATTTATTTTGTGAACACGCTTGGATCAACAGTATAAACTCTTCCTACCCTGCCATACTTAGTGTTACTGAACATATCATCTGAAGTAAGTGGAGGAGATTTTAAGTGCCAGTCATATGGAACCATGTTGGCTGGCATCAATAGACAGTATCCTATGACAAGTTGTTTACTCAGTTTATGGTTAATTTATAAACAATATATACTTCAAAACTGTAGTTCTCAGTTATACAGATGAGCAAACTGCTTAGGTTTGTGACTGAGGCTTGCCTACACTAGCCATGTACTACTGAACGTCACAGTTTTTACAAGACACAAATCTGACCAACTGTATGAGTCCTACCAGAACTGAACACTTAACCATAATAATTTGACTGAAGATACGTATTAATGATAATTACTTTTAAAAGGCACATTTGTATTGTATCAATCACTCATTGTGCTTTTTGCTGTTTAAAGACTAAAAGTCAACTACTTCAAAATTACTGAGATTTCCATGTATGTGATTAGCCTGTTCTGTGTACAGGAATGCCTCCCATAGCCAAAATGTGCTGTATCCCTAGGAAACAAACTCTTACCTTCGTGCAAAAGAAAAATGGGCTGAGGCACTGGGAGAGAAATTTCTAGGGCTGTCTTGAGGACTGCTTCCTGTCACATGGCAAAAATAAAAGAGAAAAAGGAATCAAAACCAAAGCAAATATCTTGCATTTCCAGATAGACTAGAACCAATCCTCACTATAAAAATAAGTCTAAGGTTTTTCAAAGAACTTGACTCATAAACCAGCATCTTATTTAAAGTTACATTTCAATTAAAGAAACTAGTAATAAAGATCAAATTTAACTTCAGAGAAAGCCAGTTCACTCCATTTTCAAAGGCACAAATCAAAAAATGTAACTTCACAGGAAGAGTATTTTAGTTTGAAAGAAA
The DNA here is from genome assembly GCF_033958435.1 of Carettochelys insculpta. Classification (NCBI taxonomy): domain Eukaryota; kingdom Metazoa; phylum Chordata; order Testudines; family Carettochelyidae; genus Carettochelys; species Carettochelys insculpta. The sequence continues at coordinate 89,532,540 of NC_134141.1, forward strand.
CAACTCAAAGATTGGAAACAGGTTCTCTTAAAAGTCATTATCAACACTTAAAAATATCAGAGAAACCAACATAATGGCTGGAATAAGGGTTAATACTTCAAATTTTCTCTATTTTTTTATTGCCAACTGTACTGTGAATTCTTGTAGCTCTCTAAAAGCCAATAGCTACACAAAACAAATGGGATGGAAAATGTTTCCTTGGTCTTGTTAGACCGAAGGCCTGCTTGGAGAGTTGAAGTCCTTAAGTGATGTGCTGAAGTGATTGCACATTGTGAACAGGACATCTCCTTTGGGGGCTTGTTACTTTCTCCTATTAAACCATGCAACCTGCTGCTGATCAAAGAGAAAGCTTGATGGCAGCTGTTAAGAGGAAGTTCACCTGTGCTCCAGCGTGCCTTGCCAACTCAGCATGTGTAATTAGACCATGTGGATTGTCTAACGGGGAAATGTAAAGGTGACACTTGCAAAAATAATACTACTAATAATAATTTTTGAAGTAGCATTGACCCTCCCCCCTCAGATTTACCTGATGTGGCTCAGCCCCTTAGCTCAATTATTATCGTTTTTTGAAAATAAAATGAAAATGTACATGACTATTAAATCACTGGTCTGGGGTGGGCTGAAGGGTTCAGCAGGCAGGCTGGACATGACAGAAAGGATTACCTCAGCCCTCTCTCACCACAGCAGCTTGAAGCCAGGTAAGAAGCACCTCTCCATGGCTGCATGTCCCCACTCCCACCCCCCAGGCAGGTCTAGGTTCATCTGCCCTCTGTGCTCCCCAGCCAGAGAAGAATGCAGCAAAATGTGCGCTTCCCCTCACTCCCAGACAAAGGACAACATCCAACAATGTTCCCATATGAATCAGTGGGGGGGGGGGCGGGGAGAGACAAGATGTCAGCCCCTCTCATCCTCCCTACAGGGAACGGGGTGGGGTGAGGCTCAGGTTTGTAGCAGTCCCAGCCAAGCAGGCTGCACCTCCAGGCAGCCCTTTCCAGCCGTCTAGTGAGTCTTTTCTGCACGTTTTTAAGAAAAGCAGTCCCATTCCAGAACATCCATTTTCCATGCACAACCAAGCCTTTACCTGGCAAGCTGTATACCGAATTTGGCAATCCTAGCCCTCATCGTTTTTAGGAGAAGTTCTTGAACAGACAGACATACATACATATCTATATCTATATATGATAAACACCTTCTAACTTCAATAATAGGTCCTGATCCCACACATTTAAAGAACAAGTAGAAAAGCAGCTACTGTGCTGTTTACTGGTGGACACAATGAAATCTGCAACTTTACTTAGAAGTCTTGCTCTCCTTACTCCTATGTACAGCAAACTCTTTCATATCCAGCATCCCTGGGACTGGAAGGCTGTCAGATATTCAAATATTCTGTATAATAGAGAGGCAGCCGGGCACGGGCAGTGGCTGGGTCTGGATGTGGAGACCAGTGCACTGCCTGGCTCTGGGGCTGTCTTGGCAGAAGGCAGGCAAGCAAGAGAGAAGCAGAGCCCATGCCCACGCGCTCGGGCGCTGCCAGCCACCTCCAAGAGGGGCTGCAGCAGGCACTGTACACTCATTTACCTCTGAACAGCAGCTGGTGAGCGGCTGACCCAGGCTCACGTATCAGCTGGGACACGGAGGGAGCCCGCCCAGCTGCTGGAGGAAAATAAGCTGTGATTGCCACATGCACAAACCAAACCACCAGCTTCCATGATTCAGTCCAGCACTGGGAGGGGGCATTTGTAGCAAGTGGCTGGAGGCTAGTTCCCATGGTTTTCACCACAGCGCTGAACACATGCACAAAGCAAGACACCTTCTTTGATTGTGTCTTTTATGCTAGAGTCTAAATGTTAAAATACCAATTATGTCAGAATTCCGGATGATGGAATGCCAGTTACAACAGAGTTTATGGTATATACTCAAAGCAAACATTTAAAGAGGATAAATTACTGTCCATGCTCAAAAGAAAAACCTAATCCAATGGAGAAGCTGTCTTAATGACTTTCAGTGTGCTAGATTTCTACTGATTTTTTTCAATTAACTTACCATTGTATACTTTACAGCATGGTCATCAACAGAAGCCATTAATTTTTAGGCTACACAGTATAATAATAAAGACATGCATATGGTAAACACTCAAACTTTTTTTTTTTTTTTGAGAACAGAATCAGGATACATTTTCAGTGGCACTGAAATCACATCTTTGCATCTGTTCTCCCCTAGGCCCCAGGAGACAAGAATTCCGCTTTAGCTGTCCAGAATCCCTGTCTCCTTTTGTCCACTTATCTATCACAGCTGAATTAAGTTTTCAACTTTCTCCACTCCCCCAGAACTACAGCTTCTTCATTACTCTTCATATACCTCTGGGGGCCTTGATAATTTCAAGGTGGCAGGGATTTTTGTTCCCCGAGGGTAAAAACATCTAAAACCAGACATCGTGCCATAGATTTTGATCTTTGTTTGGGGGCTAGCACAATTTATTCTTGTCCTGCATGAACTGCAAACACAAAATTACTGGGAGCAACAGTTCATTTAATTTAACAGCTCCTAACTGGATTCTTCTTGCTACCAGGATAGCTTATTAAATAAAGATAAGCTTTAAAAAAAGACATGTTGTGTAGATAAAACATTGCCACACATTCCAGATTTCACCCAAGAGAGGGGGAGCTGTGTCTGTGAAAACAGTGGGCTCCGATGGAAGAAAAGAAAGAATCTGTCTTAATATTTTACAAAAAAAAGAAATAGGTAATTTGAAAAATAAACCTTGTAGATGATAAAACACCTCCTCAGAGCAAAGGGTTTGAAATGTCAGCACATTAGATCTTTTATAACTCTAGATTATTGTTTCCACTGATAACTATTTAAACATCACATATTTATATTTCTTTACATCATATCTCTCAGCAGCATACTTAATTGTCCATCAGTCATATATTCAAAGCATAGTCTTATTTCTCTCCCTCACCTCTACCCCCGGCCCCCGGAAAACAGTTCCTTTTCTCCACCACAGCTTATTTTTAAAAAATATTACTATTGCTTTGAGATGACGCCAAACCTCTACCTACATCACCTGGAATAGCACAGAACTACCAACTTATTACAGGTAAGACAAGAAAAATTCAATAAATCCTCTTCTTTCAAGAGGGGGATCAAACTCAACTATATCCATTCGTAAACTCATTTCCCTGGAAAACAAATCTTCAGATTTACTATAAACACACTATCAATAATTTCTGAATACGAGATGAATAGTGCGGTGTTATCTAGATATCTAAGTTTAAAAAAAAAGTTTTTTCAGACAACACTGCAAATAGGGAAGAGCTGCCCCCACTTCCCAACTGAGTGTCTAGGGTGACTGCTTCTACTGCTGTGTTTTAAAGATGTGGTATTCCAGAAAGGCAAGACTGATTAGAAGCGGAGTCCTATCCATGACCTTCATCACTCACAACGTTCATCCACCCATCTGCAAGTAAATACCTGAGAGACTTTCAAATGAAAACCAGTGCCAGTGAATTCTCTGTCCATATGTGCAGTGCTTGCTTATTATTCAAATCCTGCTGTTCCCAGGGATTTGTTGGCTGTTCTATGTTTTAGTCTTAGGATATTTTATATACGTCTGAGATTACTGCTGATGTTTCAGATTTGACAAAGTAAACCTGCCTCGTGGCCAGGCATTAGGTGGGTAATTAACACTATCATCCCCAGGGAAAAGTAACAGAGTGAATAGGTAATCAACATAACAAAACAATACTTTACCTAATGACAATACACTCAGGGTGCCTCATTTTGTAGGCAGTTATGGTTAAGAAAGTAATATCCAGATTAATTAAATTGTTTGATTGTTTTGTAATTAGCTTCAAGAAATCCCATGTCTTCACCACAGAGAGAAGAACTGCAAATCTCTTGGAAAGGCATATGTTGTAGTCACTATAGATTATTAATGCATTTTTAATAGCTGTCTACTTACGAAATAAAGAGTTTCTGATGCAATGACTATTTATTAGCACTGAGGGACTCAAAGATTAATGATAATTGCTCTTATAAACTTCGGGTGGATCAGAACATTAGCCCCACTCTGACGCCTTGTCGTCATTTGATGATCTTCTTAAATGACTCTCAGCATTTCAGCACCACAGCAATATAACATAACAATAGGTCTAAAATGCTTTTGTATTAGCTTTACAGCCCAGCTATTCGGTTGTGAAATCCTGTCATAAAGCATACAAAATCCAAGAAGCCACAGAAGGTTGCAGGTCTGCCTTTTGTAACGTAACCAATTGTGCTAGTCAGCAAAACACACAGCTGGGCAGCAGAATCATTTTCAGATAGTTATCCAGGTGCTTCCCACTGAGATCTGTGCAGGGCTGAAGAGTGATTATGACTGTCCCCAGTTAGAGGAAGCAAAGACAGTGCAAACTCTAACAAGCTGATTGGCTGCTAGGGGGAGGCGTCTTTTACCAGACAAAGGAAATACTAAACATTTTGCTAAATATGTTTATGGTTAGTAGCAAACTCACTTCTTGGATATTCCCTGCTCTCGGGCTACATAACATTGAATTTGCTTCACAGATTTAGGGGTGGTTGCTTGATGCCTTTATACATTCACATTTACATATGGGGTCTACAAAAATAAAAGAAGAGTTAGGAATCCAGGAACAAAAATTCTGTATTTACAAAGCACATGGTTATTTTCTCTAAAGCGGAATTAGATTTCAGGATTATTGACATGAGGAGACAGGTGAATCCTCCACTAAGAAGAAATTCAGGGATCATGCCACTCAATGTACAAATAGCATTGGAAACAGCAGCAGTTTCATAAAAAGAAAGTAAATAGGGCTTGGGAGAAAGTTTGCAAAATTTGAACAACTTTAATTCCTTTTAATAAAGCAATGGTTACAATTTTAAAACAAAACAAAAAAGCAGTCAAAAAGCACTTTAAAGACTAATAAAATAATTTATCAGGTGAGTTTTCGTGGGACAGACCCACTTCTTCACACCATGGCCATACCAGAACAGACTCAATATTTAAGGCACAGAGAACTAAAAATAGTAATCAAGGTGGACAAATCAGAAAAAAAATTATCAAGGTGAGCAAATCAGAGATTTGAGGGGCAGAAGGGGCATGGGGGAGTCAAGAATTAGATTAAGCCAAGTATGCAAATTAGCCCCATAGCATCCCAGAAAAGTCCCATCCCGGTTCAAACCACGTGTTAATGTGTCGAATTTAAATATAAAAGAGTTCAGCAGTCTCTCTTTCAAGAGTGTTGTGAAAATTCCTCTTTAATAACACTCAAACTCTTAAGTCATTAACAGAATGGCCCACTTCATTAAAATGCTGGCTAACAGGTTCGTGGATCAGGAGTGTTTTTATGTCTGATTTGTGCCCCTTAATTCTTTGTCTAAGAGAGTCTGAAGTCTGTCCAATATACAAAGCATCTGGGCATTGTTGGCACATGATGGCATATATAATGTTAGTTGAGGAACATGAGCATGTGCCTGCGATTCTGTCAATAAGCTGGTTAGGTCCAGTGATGGTATCTCCAGAAAAGAGACGTGGACAAAGCTGGCAGTGGGCTTTGTTGCAAGGAAAAGTTCCAGGAGTGGTGTTCCTGTGGTATAGACTGTGGCTGTTGGTGAGAATCCTCATAAGGTTGGGGGGTTGTCTTTAGGAGAGAACAGGCCTGTCACTTAGGGCCTTCTGGAGTGTGGCATCCTGATTAAGGATAGGTTGTAGGTCTTTAATAATTCATTGCAGTGGTTTGAGTTGGGGGCTGTAGGTGACAACCAGTGGTAAAATAGATTTAGATATTGATGTAAGGTCAGTTGAATCAGAGTGCCATTTTACCATTTAAAACATTTTCTCCTATATGCTGTATACCAGTGTTTCCCAAACTTTATGTAGTTGGAACCCGGTTTTTTTCAGTATTTTTTTTGTGGCCCAAAAATATAATTGCACATAAAAAAGAATGAAAAATGAACAAATTTTCAGAGTTTACTTTTCATTCACAATATTAGTACATAGCTATAATTGGTATATGTTCTCAGGACCAGTATTATTTTTTTCAAGGACCCAGTAGAGGGCTGTGTATCATGCTTAGGGATACACTGCCATATACATTATTTCCTAAGGTATTAACAAGCATCTTTGGAAAACTGATTGGACAGCAGGCTTCACTCCTTCCTACAGCAAATTGAGTAACAAGTTTCTTTTGGCTGCAGTTGAGGAATTGTCATTACTGCATGCAAATATCAATAGTACTGCTTTCTTTCAATAGACAGTCTTTTAAAACAGTGGCTTCAAATCCCTGAGTTATCTATGACTTCTGGCATCTTCATCTGTCACTGAAAATTAACTCATTGCTCTTTTCATTCATTCACAAACTTGGTCATTTTGTAAATCATTTTACAGCACAAATATTAAACCCTCTTTTTTGCAAATATAGCAAACTTAGGGTATGTCTACAGCAGCCTTACTTTGAAATAAGCTATTCTGAAATAACTTTTAAAAAAAAAAAAAAAACAAAACACGGCTATGCACAAAAATGTATTTTGAAATATCACTTAAGCCTGCAGTTCAGGCATGAGGAGCTGGTGACAGAGGGGATTTTAGTCAGCAAAGGCAAATCTACACAGTCTGTTTAATGCCAGCAACAGCCTCTGCCAACAGGGGGAGTTTATGTGGCTATGCTAATTAGCCCTGGAATTATGCTAATGAGCATCCATTTGCAATTGTGAGACTGCTCATTAGTGTGAAGCTGCCAGCAGAACAGGTCAGTGTAGTCCTAGCTTGATAGTCCTCCAAGGTCCATGAAGGGCAAGCCAGGGCGATGCAGGTAGGATGTTTATAATTTTTTTTTAATCTTTACCGTCTTGAGCTTTATACATTTAAAAGCAAGAACATGTTAACCTCTGTGCCAAGCATCTCAGGGGTGCGTGGGTGTGTGTGTGTTTTATGCTTCATAATTACCATTTGCCCCCTGAGACTGGTAAACACAAAGCTCACACTGAGTTCTGGGAGGGGAAAGGAAGCAGCACTGAACCATGGACTATATAAGGGATGAGCAAATTTTTTAGGCTGCACCCCACTTTTTGGCCCTGCAATTAGCCACCCCCCCCCGCCCCCAACCTGTGGGCAGACCACAGGAAGGGATTTGGGAGGGCACTCAGGAAGGGGGTGCTAGGAAGCTTCAGGGGTGCCTCGAAGGAGGACGGTGGCTCAGGGGGGAGGACCCCAGGCGTGTACCTTTTAAATCCAGTGATGGTATCTCCAGAAAACCACCTGCCCTGACAACTCGCTGGCTACCCTGTTGCTTGACTCAGGGCCCCTGTGCATGCTGATTGGCCCGGGGGTGGGGAGGGAGAGGACAGTCCCTTGGCAATGCAGCGGCCGGATGGGAGCAATCTGAGGGCTAGGGAGTCACTGGAAGCTGCAGGGGGTGGGGAGCCGATCGCACTACACCCCCACATTGTGCACCCCAGGACCAGATAACAATTGTGGGTTCCATTTCTCCAAGTGTCAGCAATGGGATCTGCACCCTGAGTGTGTGTCTAGGGACTCCAAGACTAGAGCAGTAGCTGGACTCTGTTCAAGCCCCGGAGGTTTAAAACACCCAGGGATCCAGTGATTGTATCCTTTACAGCAATGCCACGAGGGGGGCTTTCACTGGTGTCCGTGACACCCTGATATAAGCACTGAGTGACAGTGCCATGAAAGGGTAATATCTCGTATCACCAGTCAGCACTAGTGACACGCTACTTGCATAATGTTAGAAAAAGTTTACATGAAAAGCTATAGGAGGCTATGTCTACACGTGCCCCAAACTTGGAAATGGCCACGCAAATGGCCATCTCGAAGTTTACTAATGAAGCGCTGAAATGCATATTCAGCGCTTCATTAGCACGCGGGCGGCCGCGGCACTTTGAAATTGACGCGGCTTGCCACCACGCGTCTCGTCCAGACGGGGCTCCTTTTCGAAAGGACTAAGGGGACTTCGAAGTAGGCGGTGTCCTTTCGAAAAGGAGCCCCGTCTGGACGAGACGCGTGGTGGCAAGCCGCGTCAATTTCGAAGTGCCGCGGCCGCCCACGTGCTAATGAAGCGCTGAATATGCATTTCAGCGCTTCATTAGTAAACTTCGAAATGGCCATTTGCGTGGCCATTTCCAAGTTTGGGGCACGTGTAGACACGGCCGGAATCTCTCTGTGTTACTGGTTAGATATAAGACTATAAGGAAAGAAAGAACGACAAAGCAGAAATCAGCTTTCTGCATTATTGCTGACATTCATGAATCTTTTCTCAGCATCATGCAGACATGCAATGTTCATCCCAAGTAAAAAGCATCAATGAAAAGCTAAAACCTTCTCAAGATTTCACTATGACGCATCTCAATAGATTGTGTCAATGCCATGGCATTTCGTAGAATTGTACCCAAATTCCAAGGTAACTGTTCTTTTAATCCATCTCCTTAATGCCCTTAATAGTAAAAGGTGACCTGTTTGTGTCCCTTCAAATTCCACGTGTGACATCTAACCTAGTGCCTTGTCAATCACTCTTTTGAAAGACTTAAGAGCACTGCATTTTGGAGGGGAAAAAAGGTACTGAAAACTTTCAGGATGTTGGTTATCCACAGATAAGGCATTGAGATCTTTCCCCTCCTTAATGAGGGAATCAAGGAATTTAGGAAGCTCTCTTAGTAATCCAAGTTTATCAAAGGCTAGGTCTACACTACAGCAATCTGTCAACAGACGTTATTGTAGGAAGAGCTCTTCCGGCAAAATTTCTGTCAATAGATCACATCCACACACAAAAGCAGATCAAAAGAGTAATCTACTCTGTCGCCAGAGAGAGGCCAGACTGCTCAGCCGCTCTCTCAGCAGAATGGCCAACTGGAAGGTTAGCAAACAGTGAACCAGAAAGCCCTGTCTGTCAACATAGGAGTCCCTGGAGCATTTACACGGCCTTTTTGGTTGACAGAAACTGCTGACAGAGGCATTATTCCTCACCAGAGAGAGGCAGAATGCTGTCAGCGGAAGTGCTGAGTTTTGTCGACAGACTAGGCATAAACACACTTCAATTAATGAAGAATAAAACAAAAGATGACGAATTCACGCAACCTCATGTGATTGATGAACAAGCACTAGTGCCTTTAAATTGGTCAAATGCACAATGCTGCTAAGGAACGTGAAAGTTCCATGCACTGTTTTGAATCAGACTTCATATTTGACTAGACATGAGTGCGAAGTCTGAAAGAACGATCAGTGTGCTCAGCTCCCTTTTAATATAAATAACTCAGTTAACTTGCATAACACTAGATCTATAAAATGCCATGGCTGAAACTGCAATCACAGATACCAGCATTAAAATTTAGCATGAAACACAAAACAATTACACAAAAGACCTCGTATACAGAAAAGGATCAAGCTGCAATTGCTGTGGCAACAAACACACAAAACAAAACAAAACCAGTAAACCTACTATATCCCCAGACCTGGAGGAGATTCTGGTTGCACTTTGCCAATTTGGCCATTGAGTACAGGGACTGGCTATGCTGCAGGTATGTGGCTGGAAAACTAAGTGAGTGATAATAGCGCAAGATCAGGGTGGTGAACTTATAGCCTATGGAGCTCAGACACCCCCTCCCTCAACTCAATGGGGCACAAGCTAGCACTGGTGCTCCAGACACCTGGGAGGGGAGAGGGGCACTGTGACTGGAGACCCATGCCAGCTCCCCACTGTGGGGAAGCCTCATGGGGTGATCAAAGCAAGCCATGGGCCAGATCCGGTACTGTACCAGCTGCTCCTATGTGCAGTCAATGGGAGCAGCTGGGGCAGTACCAGCTGAATAGTTGCTGTAGTGCACAGACCCATGCAGAACCACTTCTGTGCCCCCACGCAAAGCTGTGCCAGTTAGGTGCCCCATCCTCTGCTCCTCCCAGGCCCCATACTCCAAGCATACTCCAGCCAAATCCCTCCCACTCAGAACTTTTGCCCTCCATCTGCATCCGGCTCATGCACCCCCTTTCAGACCCCACACCCCAAGCTAACTCCTGCACCCTATGTCCTTCCAAGGCCTTGCACTCTCATCTTAGCCCACTCCTGCGCCAGACCCCACACCCCTACACCAGGCTCACTCCCCGGCAGCCCTCCCCACGCACCGAATCTCTCATTTTGGCCCCACCCAGATCCTGAGGGACCAAAAACTCTACCAGCCGTGCCCTCCCCAGGATCTGGGGTAGAGTTTGGGAGTAGTTAAGTGAATGATATTTCTGCTTCTCAGTTGGAGGAAATATGTGCAAGGTTTTTAGGAATTTTTCTTCTCCTCCTCACTTGAGGATGGCAGGTCAGTTTGGGTTTATTTTTTGTTTTGTTTCATATGCAGGTGGCCCCCAACTGATTTTTCTGTAGGTCAGTGGCCCTAGATACAAAGAGGTTTCCCACCCCAGAACTAGATGCTGCCCAGGGTGCTATTACAAACCCCTGCCTCCTATGACTCTGAATTTGTGGTTCCTGCAGAAATCAATGGATCTATTTTCAAAGGTGTCATGGATCCCAAGGCCAGCCCTGGAATGCTATAGGAGAGACTGCATAACACAAGATCTTTAGTAAAAGGGAGAACAAGCAGCTTTCAACCCTAGCAATGAGAAGACTTTGGTCTGTATTTTTCTGTTTTCACAAGAAAGAGAACTAGAAACATCTTTTAAAACAACAAAATTTGAGGCTGTCTTTTACATGTGCAGGAGGCCTACACAGACATGCCTGTTAGGTGGAGGGGGGAGTGGGCTCTGGCTGCAAGCACTGTGGGCCCCAAAATCTGGCTTACCATCCATAACACTTACATCTGCATAGCTACCACAGAAGACAACAAATCAGTGGATATGCAAGAGAAGTTCCTATATCTCCTGCGCATTTTGACTTTGCTCTTTATTTCCTCTAGTCCCAGCCACACCCACTTCAGCCTCCTCTCTTAAGTGTAGGACTGTTTAATGCTCCTACATGATTTTACTATAACTCCTGGGGGTGCTCCTGTCTCCCATTACTACTTACTACTTAAACCCTTGTACTCTAAGTGGAGCGTAGGTCACCTACAAGTCTCCTCCACTTCACTTTGTCTTGGGACAAAACTTCGAGCTGACTCCAGGAGTACCCCAATTATTATCCTTCAAATCTCAGTAGATCTTCTCCATGTTGTCTAAGGTCTCCCATTACTTATCAATAAATTTGGCATATCTTTGTCTGTAGTCACTCATGCAATAAACTCTATAAGCCCTGCAGTTCAGCTGCTTCAACAAGCTGCCTTTCGCTTTTTCCACTCACTTCTCTTTCTGTGTCTACTTTGTACTCCTAAGGTAAATCTGCACCAAAATATTTTGCAAAATTCAGCACACCTTTATTAAAATATTTTCAAAATATCCAGCAGCACGTCTGCACCAATACAGACACCAAAACAGATACTCCAGGAGTAGAGAATTTTAAAAAAAATCCTTTGATACTTCTGTTTTATAGAAGAAAAATCCAATGCAATGAAATGGCTCTACAGTAATTCCCAGGAGCTACTGAAACTTGCCTCCCTTTGTTTCAGCTGCATCACAAAAAAAGAAACTTCCAAACAATCATGAATTATGGAAACAGAATAGTAAAGACATAACTTCTCATATTCAAATAATTTTAAGATGATGCTTACTCATTACAGCACAGCAGATTTTAAAGCCATCACACCCCCCCCAGAAGCAACTCAGATAAGTCATGAATCCCATAAAACCTAGAGGACTGATGACTTTTCTTTACTAAGAATCTTCCCTGAATCCAGCCATCAGCCACCTGCTACAGATATTGTTGCACCAGTGTCAACTTCTGGCGCAGACAAGCAAAACCAGATTTGCTCTGGTGCACTGAATTTCTGTCTCAAACGTGTAAATCACAGCTTTCCTGGATGAACTGGGGCATTTACAGAAGTAGCTGGAATCATGGCATATCCTTAATACAAACGAGGCCCAAAATGGCAAAACCAGGCAGCAAAAATGTTACGTGTAGAGTGAGATATATTAGAGATTGCCCTGGATCAGTGGGAACTAGAATATTGTGACAAGCAGTCATAAGACAATATATGCAACCCATTCAAAAGCTTATGACGTGGATGTCAGTGGTTTCAACCACACATTTGACCTACTTAATAATAGTTAATACTAGCACTTACCCTACTGTTTTTCATCTGAAAAGCGACTTCTCAACAGCCATATGCCATCAATATTATTGTTCCCATTTCATAGATTGAGGAACTGAAAATGAGAGGGTAAATGACTTGCCAAAAGCTACAGCTAGTCATTATCAGTCAAGAACTTCTGGTGTTTAGTCATAACTTCCAGGCTTTTGCTCAGGCCAGTAAACCAACCTGTCACTCTTTAACATGACTGCTGTCCAGTATGAAAGGAGTCAGATTCCAAGCATGATTTATTTGTTTAAAAAATAAAATGGACCCATGCTATTGCAGACTTTGAAGCCTCATTAATTCCTGTTCCCATGAACTGTTACAACGACTCATGTTATCTTTACTGGCTCTGCAGTGGCATTACACATACTTCTTTATTCCTATCGATGCATTAGGCTACTTCCCACAGTAGCAAGGACAGGCATGTTTCTCATTTAACATTGCCAGCTGGATGCATGAGACAGCCTGCTAATGTTTTACCAACTGAACCTACCACCATCTCCCTTTAAAAATACAGATGAAACCCATCTTTTTGCTGTCTCCTTCACCATATAAGCTGTTAACCAGCTCTCCATAGCCACACCAACAACTTCTGACAGTCTGCGGGCCGATGGCTAACACCAGTTCCCACACTCTCATCCTCTTACTGTAGCACTCCCAGGGATTTAACTGCAACTGAACTGTACACACAACTTAGCTGTACTGTATTCTACTGTGCAGACAAGATTCCTATATAAAATAGCAAGTGACAACAATAATGCCGCTCTCATTCACATATTTTCATCCACAGATCTCAAAGTGCTTCTTAAACAAATTGTCGTGAACAGATGTTTACAGATGCAGAAATTGAGGTACGGAAAGCTGAAGTGACCCTGTCCAATGTCACATGCCAGTTCAGCAAAGAACTGGGAACAGAACTCAAGATACCCTGATTTGCTATCAAATGATCCGTCCGCTGACAACATTGTCTAACATAAGCTGCAAGTGCTGTGCTGAGAATTGAGAATGGGGAAAATCAACATCTGTCAACATGTAATTGGGCAAAAATAATGTTACCCTCATAGGCTATTTCCAGGGTGCTTATCACCATGGTTTAGCAGTTCCAAATGAAGTAATTAGGGCTCTCCCCATGATTATTTTCACGCTGTGGTTATTATAAACAATGGAGAGAAAGTGACTCTGCAGGAGTGTAGTGGACTAGATGAGGTGTTTCTTCCAAAGAATTAAAGGCATTAATAAAAAATGACATAGGTAACATTAGGTGCTTTACCTGCATGAGCTGAAAGTGGTGAATGAGGCCGAGGCAGAGCTGGAGATTGGCCATTTCCTATCAAGTTCTTTCGGTTACTTGTCCGACAACTGTAAGGGGGAAAAAAGTAACTTTAAACCATAGAACAGCACACCCTCTAAACAAGCATACATCAATATTACTCACAGGGCCCAATCCTGCAATTATTCAGCAGCTCAATCTCCCATTAAATCAAACTCGGATGTTTCAACAGGAATTTTGAGTGTGGAAAATCCCAAATCAGGCACATACTGCATGAGGCAAGAAGTGTCACTTCCCACATAACTGCATAAGACAGTACATTACTGATATTTATCTAGTTTGCAACATATTTACCTTTCAGTTAGCACAAAGACCTATGCACCAATTCTCAGCCCTTTAGACAGTCAATGCTCTGTGTCATGAGCGTAACCTAGGATGTAATATCTTGTGACATACTGCCTTTTATTGTACATATAACATTCATAAACACATCAAAACAATCCTGGGCTTGTAACTGTCAGGCAATGATTAAAGGTATTTGTATTTATATGAATTTTCTCACTCCAGATCATATGCAACGAAAAGCAATGTTTTGTCAATCTTATCAAGATACATTAATTCAAAATCTAATTATTGAGATAAATTTCACATCTGTGCCTTTTGTCAACAGAACAGATGACGCCACCAAAGATAAAATACATTCCTTCACTCTCATATTTTTCAACTAAAGTACTGCAAATCCACTGTTTCTCCCATTATAGATAACATATAAATATTAAACTTATACCTCTATTAAAGTAAGGGGAAAGGTGGCATCTTTTCCTTAACCACATCTTATTATTCATAAAAACGTATTTTATGCTAAACTACACCACAGTCATCAAACACAGGTACTACTTAACTGTATACATGTAAGCAGCTACGTGAAGCCAATGGGACTATTTGTGAATAAAGTTAAGCAGGTATGTAAGTGTCTGCAGGAGATGTGTGTGGGGATGGGAAAGGGGGAGGGTGTTAAAAATTTTCCTTGCAAAGTCTTAAAGAGACACTGAGATCAATTCAGGCCAACAATTTAGCCTAACTTGATTAAAATTACTTCTAGTATTACAAAGTAAATTCCAATAAAAGTAGGGTTTTAATGAAATACACCCCCATGCATCATTTCCAACTTAAGCATTATGTTATTGTTTTCTGGATCACTGCCAGAAAGGGAAATTGACTAGTTTCCTAATTATACAAGCTGAATATAAAATATAGATATAAAATAAAAGCTGAGCAAACAGCATAAATGGTTAGCAGTAAATCAGATTTTTTTAAAATCCAAGGTATTATTGACAACAGAGTCACTGTTTTTAAAACATTGCTTTTTAACTGTACAATATGTTCTGATTTACTCAGTTCTGATTAGCTATTTGCAATGGGGAAAGCAAAAGAGCCCACAAAAGACCATTTGGTTTTGGCAGAGTATATAAGAATAAAATGAAATTGCTTCACTCAGTTGATTGGTAATGGAATATATCGATTGATTTTAATATATTACACATTTTAACACATCCCAGTATTACATAATAATTGAAAATAGGCACAGTGATTGAAAATTGTAAATTTAAATGCTCAGGAAGAAAAAAAAACCTCAACTCTGTGTGGTCTTTTTGACTTTGTGGAACATCTGAAAAAAATACATCTTAAATATTTTGTCATTCCCAATTTAAAATTCAAGTACAATCTGCCTACTTCCTGCCTGTTATCTGAATCAGGGATGAGCAAACTTTTTATGTTGGGTCCCACTTTTCATCCCTGCAATTGGCAGCTACCCTTGCCCCCAACCTAATGTAATCCAAACCGATAGGAAGTTTGGTTATGTTAATATGAAAAAAAATATTTTGGCATGTGTACAAAATAAATCTGTAGAATGTAAAATCTTTATTAATCAGTATATAAATGAGAACACACACATGCACAAAAACAGTAACATATTTCAACATTCGTAATGAGATGCATGAGCCTGAAAACCTAAGCAGTTCATTGTGCCGCAACCCCCTTATGAAATTTCGTGTCCCCCCAAGGGGCCCATCCCCAGTTTGTGCACCCCGATCTGGATGTTAGGCAAAATTTTAATACACTTTATGCGGCATATTTTTGAGCTGTAAAGATTGACAGAACTCAAACTCATGCATCTGATGAAGTGGGTCTTTGCCCATGAAAATTTATGCTCCAAAATATCTGTTGGTCTATATGGTATCACAGGACTTCTAGTTGTTTTTGAAGATACAGACTAACTTGGCTACACCTCTAATACATAGAACTCAAACTGTTATCTGGTATTTCTTTTCTGAAGAAACCAAACCACATATGCTCCGTACGATTAAAGCCCGTTGAAGTTATTCAATAAGATGAGATATAAACCAGCATCTAGCTCCCAAAGGTGCCAAATGGTTGTAGAACAACAGAGCTCTCTCCCCAGTCTTCAAAGATGACATCACCAGGAGGTGAGCAGGGGTGAAGGGGTAGTTGGGGTGTTTGCAAACTGCCAGAGGATTTCTTGTGAGGAGGCGAACCTTGTGGAGATACAGGGCTGTAGGTTTGGGTAACTGAAATAAACCATCACATTTTCCTGAAGTGTTAATTAGTTTTTATACCTGTAGGCTACGTCTACACAAGAAGGTTTTTTCCGGCAAAACTGGGCTTTTGTTGGCCAAACCTGTGGAGTGTCCACATGCAAAATGTGCTTTGACAATAGTCCGTCGACAAAACTTGGCATATCTGCCGACTGTGTTATACCTCTCTGTGTTCAATTTTCTATTGACAAAAAAAACTGTGTAAATGGTCTGGGGGCCCTCTGTTTGCAGAGCTTCTGGTTGGCCATTCTGTCGAGAGAGGGCTAAGCAATCTGGCTGCTCTGTCGACAGAGAGGATTGCTCTTTCGATCTGCTTTATGTGTAGACACAATCACAGAAGTTTTGCTGGGGAATTCTGTCCACGGCTTCTCGTGTAGACACAGCCACAGTATACATGTCTACATGCAAGCAAATTTACCTGGCATGCTTGGGTCCTTAAACCAATAAAGATGCAGGATTTTTTTTTTTTTGTAAAGGAAAATGTACATGAGTTATTTAAATGATTGTTCCTGTGAAAACCTGTATCCCCCAACTAACCCCATGCCTTGAGCTCCTCCTTGCCCCCAAACCTGACTCCTGCACCTCTTAGATTAAACCCCTTCCCTGAGCTCCTCCTCACTCCCCAACCCTTTGCCGACTCCCCCAGACACCAACTCCCTTGATTCATGCTCCCCTCCACACACACACCCCAGCGTCTGCTGTGAGCCCCTCCTCCCCACAACTGCTTGCTGCTCCCCTTCCATCCCTGCGATGATTTGCTTTTGTAAGTACTGTAGCGTTAGTATAGATGTAGTCAGTCAGTATTGATTTTATTTTATTTAAAATAACCCATATAAAACACTGCATACTTTTAGAGCCCACAAATCCAAGATTTTGCCACATTCCAACTCTGTTTTATATAGCTGTGGTGTAACATGGCAAACCCTTTGCCTTCTGCTGCTTCTTTTTATTAACAGTAAATTCATTAATCTTCAATTCTGCAACAGTGTAGAGTACACAATCTCTGCAAATTAAAAACACCGAGAAGTGGTCCTGATTGGGAAGCAGACTTAGAGAACTATCCATTACTGATGCTGCTGCCCTTGTATTATAGCTGTGTACACTTTTTGGCATTTGCACTGAAACCCTGCTCTTTAATGAGACATTAACATGCCAGAGGGCTTGTGTGTCAATATTGCTTTTCTACATATTATACCATTAACATGTTTCCCATATTGTGTATAGTTGGTATAAAGTTATTATGCAATGTAAAGTATCCCAAACCTCTTGTTGCCTCTCCAGCATCACATACATCTAAAAAATCCTCTGAGTGTTTCTAAATTCTTAAATGTTTATTTTAAAAATAGCCATTAACCTATTGCTAATCAGAACTTGGCAAACATTAAATGTAGTGTTTCACTTGAATAATTTAATTTTAAAAACATACAATGCTTCAGTATTTCACACACATGAAATTACTAAAAAAATGCCTGTACCTTCTCCATCTTGAGCTCTAATAATGTGACTCAATTATTTAATTGGAAATCAAGTCACATTGCTGAAATTACTAGTTTAATACATTATGTTGCTTAAATTTAAAATCTAAGCAAATGAGGACTGTATTCAGCACTCCAGTGTGTTGTCAAGATAAAATGTAAGGCACCTTTTTCCGCACACAAAGGTAGGGATCATTATCAAAACTACTTCATTCAAATAGCTCCGCCCTCAACCCACTCTAAGTGTTCCTGCCTTTATTTTTTTTTTCCCAGTTAAAGCCAGAAATTAGGGTAGAATTATCATCCTTGTGCAAAACATATACAATAGATAACAACTTGTTTTCAGGAGATATTTATCTTACATGAAATTGCAGCCTTAAGCAGAATATAATTATTGCCATACTGATTTAAATATTCTATTAAAGAGAATAAAATGAAGAGAGGTTGACATCTTCTTGCATTACCTGTCTGGGTAATAAGTTAAGATGTGAATCACTATATGAAAGGCAAACACCTACTTTGACCATAGGTATATTATTATTGTTTCACAAAGGAAGTTAAGTCATCCATCCTACACCAGTGCAACCCTAAAAGTGCAACTCCACCATCCTTCTGCGGATTGCATTAAGGAGGACCTCTACGGTTGGAAAATATACAGGGAACCATGCCAGGCGATCAGAGCTGTTAGAGCAAAAAGAGTCATGGTGGCAATAGCAAAGTATTGCCAACTAGCCCTGCAACTTGGCTGCATTTGATCCTGTAACCACTACTTTTCAGTAAGAAAGACCCTCAGAGATAGTTCAGACGGACACAATAATTTATCCATTTTCTTCTGTCTTCCAAACTCCATGCAGGCTTTTAATAAAAAGGTCTTTTCATGCCACTTATTTACACACACACACACACACACACACACACACACACCTGAAAGGCTCAACCTTAGATGGTATTACACAGCACTGACAGGAGTAGATTTGTCTTGAGCAGAACAGTACAGGAATAGTCTACACAGAGATAGTAACTTGCGCCAGCAAAGACCTTGGTAGGCTACATAAAGAACTGTGCCCACAATGGATTTTATGTCCTGATAAGGATACCTGTCACAAAGAAGAGATGTGCCTGTCGTGAATAAGCCAGACAGCAAGTGTGACTTGTGATTTGGAAACTACACATGGGAAGTGGGGGCAGGGGGCGGGGGGGGGGAGAATATCACAGCAGAAAGCCAAACATACAATCTTAACATTTCCTGTCAGCCTCTCTCTCCTCTCTTTCTGAGAGGCTCCCTCTTTGGACTGTTGCTCGCCTACTAGTATGAGGCCAACTGTGCAAACCATGTTCATCAGGAGTAGATGTGAACCCCTGCATTGTCTGGAAAGGGAATCATCATGGAATCTGGTAAGAACACGTTTAAACAATCACCTTCCAAAATCTTGGTGTAATTTTATGTTACATCATGTCACCGATATTTTGGTTCACCATCACTACTCCCCTACCTACCTTTGATTCCAATTCAGAATTACCTATTTGTTTTCCACATTTGTTGCCAACTACTTCTATCTCCTTGTTCTCATATCCACCTACTCCCCTGCCCATTCACTCTCCTCTTTACCCTGGCTTCTTTGTTCTCTTCTTGTAACTTCTCACGATCAGGGAATTTCTTGCTCATTTGTGTTATATGCTGTCAGGAACACTGGTCTAATCTCCTCCCTATGAATCATTTCCTATCCTTAAAACCAGCCTTTCAATTTTTGCATAGGATTGACTCTCCCAGTGAAAAGGTTTTGTGATATAATGGATGAAGGATGCTATATAAAATAATTTGTATTGAATTTCATAAAAATTTATCCCAGGAGACTTGAGTGCAGTGTAACTACTAAATTACAGGATCCAGTTAAATGAATCCTAACCCCGCTTACAGCTCAAACAAAAACAGTCAAAACCCATTTGAGCATTTTGTTAAAACAGAGTTAATGAAGCACATGACAAAACTGTTAGCGTGACTATTAAAAGAGAACTGTAGAGAGAAGTTGCCATCCACAAGTGCTTGGAAAATAAGGGTGGGAGACACAATTGTGGAGAAGCAAAGGGATCAAGAAAGGCAAAGACCGCTGAATAGACAACTTTCCAATTACAGGGATATAGTATTTCAGAGGGTTTTTTTCCCCCCTGATTACTTAAAAATATTCTTGCAAACAGCTAAAATTATAATCCCAAAATTAACTCCTCCCAGGTTGATATTTTCTATCATACTTGCATTAAAACAATATTGTTTTACTTCCAAAAGGCTCTAACAGAGCTAAGGCTTAAGGAATCAATGACTTTTAAACTAGAAAATATGTTCAGGAAAACAGGAGTGGTTAACATGCTCTTAGAGCCCAAACTGATGAGTGCAAAAATTGGGAAGGCAAATGGTACAGATCCAGGTAGCTGAAGTGAAAACAAATTTCTTTTTTGTTTTTGATAATAAAGCTTGTAATTTAATCACCACAACTCGATTACAGTATTCAAAATACATTATCACAATTATACAAAAATACAGTTTATAACCAATAGTATATGTACATTTAAATGCAGTATGTCCTGATACATTTAAAGAATCTGACTGCTTTTAGCTACAAAAATAGTTTCCCTCCCTAAACACTTGATTATTTTAATTTGCTATATCCCACACCAATGTTTTACACATAGCATTTTGCATTTGAGAAAGCAGCCAAGTGTGCTGCTTTAGAAATTGAAATTCTCTGTTTATCCACAGGACAGACAACAAGGGACTGCACTGAAAGCCAGCTTGACCCTTGGTAAAAGAGTTTCAATAAGGGTACCAGCTGTGATGTTGACAGAACTGAACTGAAACCATTAATTCATTGCATGTATGAGTGATATCACCATCACAGCAAAGGGATACTTATTCTTAACAAATCAAGGTTGCTTAAACAAACTCTAAAGAAAGCAGGCATTTCACAGCTGAAATATTAAATGCTAGTTTCTTGATGAGGTAATCAGGAGAATGGCTAATGAATGACACAGAGTTCTGCGATCATGGAAGCCTTTTTCTGCACAGGCATACCAGCACTAATACAAGAGTAATTACTGGCAATAAAGGTTAATTGCTAAGCAAAAAAATGTAGGGCACAAAGGAGGTATTGACAGACTACAACCTGCCATGTTTTCCACAGGAAATTTGGCAGCTGTTTTAATCATTTATAATGATTTTGTTTCAACATTCCAAATTATTAATAATTTACACTTATAATGAAGATGGATATGGACTATAAACTCCTCTGGCAACACCTTTAGCAGCATGTGCTGACAACAGCACTGTTCTGCAACATTGCCCCTTACTTGTGTGTCAGTAACAAATTGGATTAGTTGAAGGTAAAGATTAAAAGGGGATCCTACATATTTGAAGAACTATTGCAAACAAAATCTTATATTTGCTAACAAAAATCTTGAGACTAGCCTATTGTAGCAGCCAGAATACAAAGGCTACAAGACAGACTACTAACATAAGACCAACTCTAGGGAAAGAGAAGGCAGGTACTATTTCAGTATCATTAAAAATATATAGCTGACAAGCACCTCAAGAGACGCAAACTCTCTCTAGTAAGACATGGGAGATGCTCACTTTGTTTACACTGGAAAAGTTCAATTTAAGTTATATTTAACTAGTTATGAAATGTACTAGCCTATGACTCCACAGTTATTTATTGTCGTGATGAACAAAGGCCCTAGAGCAGGGTCTCCCAAACTTTATATAGTTGGGACCGTTTTTTTTTCAGTACCATTATTTGCCGCTCAAAAACATAAATGCATATAAAAAATGAAAAATGAATAAATTTTCACTGTTTATTATTTATTCACAGTAGTAATAGTACATAGTGATCATCTGTATGACCGGTATTTCCCCCCCCCCAAAAAAAACCGGTACTGAGCCACGGACAACACTTTGGAAAACATTGCCCTACAGAGTCAACTCTGCACAATAGAGAGGCTTAAAAAGCAAAGTTTTTCTAGTATTTTAGTTTCTATTCACAGATGAAAGTACGTAAGAAATAGGCAAATTCCCTGCACTAAACCAATGGCAACATTTTAAAAATAAAATTAAAATAAGGCATGCATTGATTCTCCTGCCCGTTTATAAAAAGCAGTTCTTCTATATTACTTTAGGGCTCCCATGAGAGTTTATCTACCCCTGCTCACATGATCTAAGAATCAGCCTCAGTGAGACAAAGGCAAGCACTGACTATTGATGAAGCAGAGCAGTATCCCACATGGTGCACTTCTCCCCACCAAGAGTCGACAAAAGAGGGAATCCTCCAAAGACACAAGGAGTGATGCTAGACTGCATCATTAAGCGGAATTTTCCATTGCTTTGGAGGGGAGAAGAAACATCAAAGGGGATTATGATGTTGCCAGGGCTGCTGTTGGAATACCCACTGTGAATCCCTACAAGGTCTGAGATGGGTTCACAGATTTCATTCAGCTGTATCTATTTTCTAATCATGTTAAAATATGGCTAAGAGGCTTTAGGTTAGTGGTGGGGAATTCATGGGTATCATGCAGCCCATCAGGTTTACGTGTTGCCCATGAGGCATTTGTTTACCTTTGTTCACACACAGGCTATGTCTAAATTGCAAAGAACCATCAACAAAAGATACACATTAACATTTGCATACTTTTTGCTGATAGTTCTGTCAGGAGAGACTTTTCCAACATTTGGCCTGTCCCTTCTGACTCGTGAAATGAGGTGTACAGGGATGTCGACAAAACACTCCTGACTGGCAGATCTCTTCCAAGAGAGCCACAGTCTGGACACATGCTTTGGCGACAATTGCTTTGGCGACAGAAGTCCGCAGTCTAGACATAGCCACTGGGTTATCAGGTTACGCTGGTTTCTATCCATGTATATTTTTCCTGCTGTTATTACTAAAGTGATGCACACAAAGCAAGGGTACACGAAGTGAGGTGTGTGTGGATTGCACACAACATTGACTGTGAGAGCTGTGTGCTCCCTCTGAATCCAATCAAAGCACTTCTACAGTTCAATCAGCACTTCCCGCAAATTCTAGGTATGCAAGCACCATTAGTGGAAAGAAAGTGAGGGAGGCATTGGACACCAACCAGCACTGAGCTCATGGTGATTGTTGCTGTTGATGATGATGATAATGAAGCACCATTAGTAAATCTATCTTATCCCAGGAAACTGTCTTGGTTATGACAGTCTTGCGGCATATGGAGACGAAGAAATGCAGCTCATTGAAGCCCTTTCATTAGTTTAGGTTCCCCATCGCTGCTTTAGGCTCAGAGGGTTAAAAAAGTTGAGTGAGGCTGCCACACTTTAGAGTTTTAGGAAACACTATTTCCACTTAAAAACTGAAATAGATTCAATTCGCTATAGTGATCATAGTGAACATATAATGAACAGTCAAGCTAAAATCCAGCCACATACCACACTCACTGAGTAATAATCCACAGTGATCATGAGCTAATGGAAATCTTTTTATAGAATTCGAGCACCTAGGTCTCACCTTGTCTTAGAATGGGCTCAAGGCAGCCACTTACACTAAAATCAAAAGAATGAACTGCAGGTAACCCAGCTCGTAACCTATATCCCTTTCATGCGAGACCAGATATTGAGAGTGTGGTAGTGGGGTGGGGAAGGAAAGGAAAAGAATGTCAACACTGTGTCTTCCCCCCGGCTTATCTGAAATGTTGTCTAAGAGTTGCATGCCACTGTTTCATTCTTTTCCT
Organism: Carettochelys insculpta; assembly: GCF_033958435.1. Lineage (NCBI taxonomy): Eukaryota > Metazoa > Chordata > Testudines > Carettochelyidae > Carettochelys > Carettochelys insculpta. The sequence goes on from NC_134141.1 coordinate 89,555,855, forward strand.
CACCAGCCACATGTATATTTAGGTGGAATTCCATTTTTCTCTTTTTAGTCTTTCCAAAAATTAAATTTGAGACAAGGGCTATGTCTACACTAGCCCCCCGCTTTCAAAAAGGGGATGCTAATGAGACACTATGGGATAAGCTAATGAATATACAATACATGCAATGAGCATAATGGCAGCCACAGCACTTTGCAAGTAAGAATAAGGGGATTTTGAAGTGTGCAGGGTCCTTTTGAAAAGGACCTTGTGTAGACAAGCCACATGAGATCGAAAGTGGCACTTTTGAAGCGCTGTGGCTCCCATCATGCTAATGAGGCACAGCACATTCATTGCAACACCTCATTAGCATATCCCAAAATGTCTCATTAGCACTTAAAGACTAACAAAATTATAATGATTGTTAGTCTTTAAAGTGCTACATTTCTGCTGTTTTGCTCTGCTGGAGTACAGACTAACACTGCTACCTCTCTGTTACTATTCAACATGCAAAGCTTATACAGAGTTCTTCTTTAACCTTGGAAAGTACCATACAGGAAAAAATGTAGATTAAAATGCAAGAGAATGCACCTAAGATGACCCCCTGCATGCATCGCCTGTAAAACTTTAACCTAAGAAGTTCAGTGTCAAACCACAGATTTTTCCTCCTTGTAGTACAGCAGGAATTCCAGTAGGAGGTAGCAGTAATAGGTTATCCTTCAGCCAACACAATACTTGGTGAGGGAAAAGGATGCAAATAAAGGCCTCCAGGGGCCAAAGACCTTTCAAGTCCCCACCACTGGAAGATTTGATAAAGTGTCTGTTGAATAATAATTAAAACTCTGAAATAGAGAAACTTACAGCTGGGTCTAATAAGTGCAAATTTTGTGATATCTATGATTTCATTGTTCACTGTAACTAACCACTATTTCTCTCTCGCCTACAGCAGAGAATTCAACAAAAGAAAGGAAGCCAGGTTAGAGGACTATTTTAATAGCCCTATATCGTTCCTAAATGACTGTGAGGCCAGTGTTGTCTATTCTGCTCCATGTTATATCTACAGAAGCTGAATTTAATTCTTTACCGACATAAATATTTAATTAGGTGACGTAACATTTACTAAGTAGTCCATTTTAACACTTTAGTTGGACAATGTTCATAAAATAGCTGCTTACAAGATACAAATCTAATACACAAAGTGAAAAGGAGGCAAAATTTACATTGTTCTGGGTCACACACCCATCAATTTCATAATTCTAGTTCATTATATGGAGAATGTAATATTCACGACCTCACACCGTCCAACTGATTGAACACAGTAACGTGCACATTTAACCCTACAGTAGGTCTCTTTTATACCTTATTTATCCTCTGCAAAGTCACACACAAAATGCTCACTACCATAACTTCACTATTACTTTCAGGAAACTTAATTTTATGGTATACAGACATTTTCCTTTCATTATTAAGGTAAAAACCATGTCACTGGCAGAGAAAAATTCCACACATGGAAAATGTAATAAGACTGCTATCAAATCTGTGAGTCCTACCATCGACGTAACTCCTAGATTCATCCTGTCTGCTGAGTGTGTGTGTGTGTTACCCTATGGTAAAATTTTTCAGGACTTAAATAAAAGGAAAACCAGTCCACTAACAAAAAAGTAAGCTAGCCAGTGACAAGCTGGTAATGTTTTAAAAAGTGTCTTCCTCAAGTATTTGCTGCCTAGATCACATTTAAGTCTTGGAAGTATTATTCAAATGACCTGGAATCCTAAATGACATATTTTGTGCGTATGCCTAAATGACTGCACATGACCGAAATTTAGGTCAATTAAGGCTGGAACCAGGAATGAGTTTTAGAAAACATCTATCACTATGCTTCTGGCAACCTCTGACATCTTCCCAGGTGGGTGTTCAGGTGACTTTGGAGAATTCTTGAGATTCTGCCTCCAGGTCACTTGATGCTAGCTGCTGTTTGCCCTGGGATAGAAGGCAGATGTGGCCTCTCTACTTCTATATTAGCTGTGTCTGCTATTCCCCGGCTGGTGCAAAGCTCCTATTATTCCTGCTCCTTGTTCCCTGACTAAGTTTGCAGGGGACATGAGAGGAGTGGGGTATGTTTGGGACCCCATTTTTCCTGCTGCTTTCCAGTTACCTCTTGCAGTCCCATGACCCCAGGGGAGCTGGCTAGCTCTGTTAACAAGAGGTATCCATTGGCTCTCTCCAGCTCCGCAGTGACCCCTGCGTGGTTAAAAATTACTAAGATGAGGTCAAAGAAGCAATGCTCCCCCATAATTAACTTCAATTGTTTCCTTTGCTGTTTCTGTAATTACCTTATTTCTCACCTTGTGGGAATGAGATTGTTTTAAATATTTGACCTGCTTTGGCCAAACAGCCAGGAGAAGGGGGGGCTGAAACAGAAAGCTTTTATATGATCTCACATTCAACCTGCACAATTTTCTGAACAGTTTTAATTGTCTGAACTAATTTATACTTACCCTACCTTAGTTTTACGCAAACAAACATTACAATACTTCCCCTCAAAAGAATAATGGGTTTATCTGGGCTGCTTTTTCCTTCCCTTATATCCATCCCTGAGAATCCAGTGATTTTTGGCTGCTCTCCCCCATTTCATAATCCTCACTCAGATTCCCTTGTCAGTTTTTGCTCCTTCAAAGACTGAACTGGCCTTAGGTGGTTTTGCAAGCTCACACCTTTGCCAGTTGTTCCTCCATTCACACTTCATTCTACCAGCTCTCTCCTTCCTCAAGAGTGTTCATGGCTTTAACTCTCATAACTCAGTTGGCATGTTGCATAGGACACGATATTAATGTATAGAAACTCATCACAGCATTATACGCAGGCTACCTTTACATCTCCCAGTGTGTTCATGATAATAAGATTGTATCATAAATGAAAATATTTCCATCCTCAAAACTTCAGCCAGCATCACCTTGGTGAGATCCACTTAATATCCAGTGGGTGAAGTCACTCATGCCTCATACACATCTACCATACCACGATATCAGAGCCATCCGGAAAAAAAATCACATACAGAAGCCAAACTGACTGGAGGCACAAGTACTAGGATTTCACTGCTTGTACTGGCATGAAAAGAACACAAAACAAACTAGATTAAATAAGGCTGTGAGGCCTGAGACAGGACTATTTTTCATTTTACCAAGAAGTGGTCTAGTCTCCGAAGTGCTGCAAAGTAAATCGGACTAAAGTACTTTTTAAAATAGTCACTATAAAATGAATTTCCTTTTGACAAAATTCAAAGTCAGATCTATAGGATGCTGAAAAGAAAACTCTTGCTAAGTGCTCTTCAGTGAGTCACTTTGGTGACTTTTTTCTAGTTTATAGTTACATTACAGTTTAATCAGAATATGGTAGACCTCCATTATACACATTATTGGAGCGCTGATGAATTTTTTTCTATTGCAGAACTATGAGACTATTACCTCCCTGAAGTCATGCATCTGCTGACACCGACAGAATTAACCTTAATTATTTCCACGCTAAAAAGGCCAGGATCACAGCACATATGTAAATGAGCGCAGCCAAGAAGCCACTCTTCAATTCACATGTTATCCTTCAACCACAAGATTAGGGACACAAGAAAAATGAGTGTAGAAGGATTTAAATTACATGGAATTAATTTTAAAAATATTTTATAAACACCTGATTCCATAATTCAGTGTCTGTAATGCTCACAGTTTTGCATAATTCAGATCTGCGAAGCAATCAACAGGAACCACTTTTAAATAGGAAAGAAGTACATTTCAGTTTAAAAAGAAGGAAAGGTGGAAGAAATTACTCACCGTTAATATAGCACTGTAAACAAATGCCTCACTTTCATTGTAACTTTGTGACAAGGTCCACTGGAAAACTATACAATGGTTTACAATGCTGCTTTCCCAATGCATTAGTAAAGAGGATTGTTACCTTGACCCAAGAGGTTTGTACATGAATTTTTGTCTAGGAAATCTGGAGAGGGTGTCACTTCCCTAGGTTTTTCAATGTCCTATTGTTAAGTCTGGAGACACAAAGTAGCTCTATGAAAGAGCAAACAGCTGCTGCTGTTTGGCATACACCACACTGAAAATGTTTCTAGAAAATCAGTTGAGCACAGTAAAAAATGAGCATTTCCTGTTTCTTTCTAATAACCAAGTAAGGCAATCCAGGGTCCAAGGCAGAAGCCTACAAAGGCTTGTCCATTGCCCCACCTTCTTGTGGTGGTACTCAGGAGAGTGGTGTATATGAGCCCAGTCTGCTTGTGAACTTGCCACTGCTCTTCAGAGCAGGATGTGTCTCAGCTCTCCAAAACTGTACTCCCAAACCTCATTTGGGCTGAAAACAATTCCAAAAGCGGGCACAACTGGCCTTCCTCTGGAGGAAAAAAAAAAAAGGTTTGGGGGCAAGTGGGAAGAATTTGCCAGAACCAGCTTTATAGAGCACTTTGTAAAGCGTAAGCGTGTGATTATTATACTTATGGCTTTACCCAGCCCTGGTTTTCTAGGGCTACATGTAGATTTCAAGGTTTTGTCAGCCAAAGGTTGTGTTGTAAGATATCTTACAACAAAACTTCTGTCAACAAAGCGTGTCCAAAAAGCAAGGTGCTTCGAAGGAGAACAGGTGCATCACCCAGCCGCTCTCTCAACAAAACTGCCACCAGGAACATCAACCAGGGTTGCAGGTCACCTGTTCTTTCTGGGAGCTGGTGACGGAGCCCAGCAGAGACAGGTGCTTCAAGGGACCCTTGCAGACAGCTTGTCCCTGACCCTGCTGTGGTCTTCGCTACCCCAGCAAGGGACAGCAGAGCTCTCGCTGTGCCTCCCATGCTTGCCCTGGCTTTGGGGAGGTGGGGGGAGGGGTGACAGCCATGGCCTCAGTGCCATGCCAGCGGAGGTGCCCCTCAGCTTGCAATAGCCCCACACTGATCAACACATGGCTCCCCCAGCAGGGGGCCTCAGGCCCAGAGGCCTACCCCATCCCCTCACCTCTCCTCAACCCCTGTAAAATTAAGAGGGACCCAGGTATGGTGAACAAACAACTGTGTTTTACAGAACAAAAGAATAACTTGTGTAAAAGAAACTGCTATACAAAACTATTTACAAGGTTACGTACAATGAGCTATTTACAGTGGGGGTGGGAGGGTCTCAGAACATGGAAGGGGTGAGGGACCGCAAACCCAAGGGGGAGTGGGACCCCAAGCAGCGTTGGCTTCAAGATCCCCTTCTACTCCAGGTTCAGGACCCTAGTCAGGGCTGGCCTGGTGCCACGATCAGGGTGATATATGAGCAGGGAGGGGCCACAGCCATCGCTCAGGCAGAGGTCCAGGATGCTGTGTGGGAGGGCCAGTGGGTGCAAGGTTCCACGTGCCAGGACCACACTATGAGGTTCTGGCCATGCCAGCTGAGCGATGCTGGAAGCGCACCCCATCTGCACCAGCCTCCAATGCCCTCGGGTGTATGAAATGTGGCACACACACTGGAGGGACCCTTGCCCAGCATCGATGACAGCTGGGAGGTGGTCTGGCTGCTGAGGACGAGGTCTAGGGTGATGACCAGTCTGGCGGAGTCTGGCTCTGGTGGGAGTCAGGACTCAACTGCCTCCTCCTCCCAAGGCTTCTGCTGCAGTGGGGGGTGCGGAGGGGTGTCTCTAATGTGGTTTTAAGGCTCAGGCTGGGAAGGATGTGTGTCCTGCCCCCTAAGATGGTGTGTGGCTCTCAGAAATAAAGGGCATGCTGCTGGTCCGCCCCCAAGCATCAGGCAATGTCTTGGACCTGCACAAAACCCCTGCCACACCTCTGTGGCAGAGGTGGCCAGGGCAGTAGCCCTGTGACCACAGTTCTCTGCATTGCAATGCCTGGCCTGGGGGTCCTGCACAAGTCCTAGGAGAGCCTCAATCTCTGGGCTGGATCAGGATGCAGTGCACCTCTTGGAACCTTAGGGAGGATGGCGGGACCTGAGGCTCCTCCCATGGGGAACCAGGGTGGTCTCGGGATCCCTGCTGCCACCGTGTGGGAAGGTGCAGCCGTGAGGGTGTAGGGGACAGCAGCATGCTGCTCCACTGCTCCCATGCTCTCAGCTTCCTGCCACGGGGCTCCCCAGGCTCCCTACAGCTCTAAGAAGGGTTGGAGGCAGAAACCATAGTGCACTGATTGTTGTAGACAGGATGTCCGCTGGGGCACCTGCATGGCACCCCCGGAGGCCTTTTCTGTCAACAGAAGGCCCCCCCCAGAACGTCCAGACTGGTGTTTTGTTGACACATCTCTCTCAACAACAGCGTTTTTCCTCATGGTGAGCGGGATACAACTGTCGACAAAAGCGCTGTGTCCTGTTGACTTACTGTCGACAGAACGGGCTTTGCAATCCAAACACTCCGTGGGCTGTGTCAACAAAATGGCTGTTTTCTCCACACAACCCTGCAACCTAGGCATAGCCTGGACATAGAATGCAGTGATATTGGACAAAAAAAGGAGAACAGGAATTTCAAGAGCAGTGGTCTCCTGAAAGAGACTTAGACTCCAAGTACAGAAGGGAAGGTAGCCAGTTCACCCCACTATGAGCTGGGAGGAGGTCGGGGTAGTGGGTAAAACCACACACCACAAGGGGAGAGCCAAAATACCCTTGTATGAAGCAAAGGTTGTTACAGAGGTCTGCAATGTAGAAAACGTCATGGGAATATGCTTCTTCCGAATCATGCACACATTGCCTGTTACCATTACCTTTTAAAGCAGTGCGCTGAAAGAAGCAAATATTTCTGTAATATTTTACTAAGCAGTAAAAGTCATTACTGGAAATCAGTATTAGTGAAGCCAGTATGATTCTCTTCTTTAAAAGGCTGATTGAAACCATATGGCAAAGGAAATACGATTTGATTTTACTAAAGAATATTTTCCATATGAATCAGAAGTGGTATTGCATGTCTGAACCATGCCCCACAGTCTGTCCCCACAAAAATACGATTTATGTGGATAGTACTTTGCATTTAATATACTGCGCAGTGTTTCATTTTCACACAAGGATTAGATAATGCTTGTGGCTAGGGTTTAAACAAATATTTAGCATGTAAGAATTAAATTCAATAAGGAGGAAATACACCTTTCATCACTATTTGTTTAGGCCAAAACGTTAGAACCCTGGAGCCTCTGAAACAGGGACGTTTAAAGAGCAAGTAATCTGGTAACTGAGTAACCACCAAATTTCTGTTACTTACTCAGTTAATCCTCCCTCCCTCACTCATTCTCCTACTCTGTATTTAAAAGATTGAGCCAGGATGCAGGCTAGCTCAGCTTCCAACCCAGCTCCCCAACCCTGCCACTCTACATTTAAAAGACTGAAGTGGCATACAGGCAGGCTCAACTTCTGTCTCTATGGTGGGGATTGGGATCTTGCACCATCCCCCACTCCCCTGCTGCTCTTCATTTAAATTTTAAATGCAGAGCAGTGGGGCGGGACAGGAGTTGAGCCAGCCTACATGCTGGTGCAGCCTTTTAAATGCAGAGTAGCAGTGGGGGAAACCGCCTACTCCCAGCAGAAGCAGGTAAGAGACTGAGCCAGCAACCCTCTATTTACTTGCAGGGGTAGTGAAGGCTGCAAGTAACCAGTAGCACCAGGGCTTTTCTTCTGGTGGACCACCACGGAATAGTGTTCTGGCACCTCTTTCCCCAGCACTGCCATTTTGGCAGGCGGCTGGGTTATGCTCCCCAATGGGGACAGCAGGATGTGTGTGGCAAAATGAGGCTCAGGAGAGCCACGAGTTGAGCGCCCCCTCTCCCCCCCCCCCCGACACATGTGCATCTCCAGCTTGGAGTCACATGGCTTTTCCAGTCCCAGCATGGCTCCTGTGCTCCACCCCTGAAGCATAGGCCAGCATGGTCCATGCTGCCTCAGCTCCAGCGGCCAGGCGCAGCCTCAAGGCCTGGCAAGGGCTTGGGGTGTGCTGTGGCACCTGTGGCTCAGACCAGCCCAAGAGGCCTGGTGCAATACCTTCATCTCTGGCTCCTCCAGGAGCTCTGGTGAGTTGGGTTGAATTACAGGGGGAGAGGGGGCTGGGGTTGCATGGTTCTGGGGGAAGGCATTGATTTAAAGCTGGGAGGGCATTCATTTAGAGCAGGGAGGGGGACGGTGGGCTGTGGGGCAGGGGTGAAGCCTGGGGGCAATTTGAGGCTGTGGGGGTGTTAAGCCACCTGTGGCCACATGGGGGCAAGAAGGGGTGCAGACTGGGGCGGGGGGGTAAACTTAGGAGCCGGGGGGCAGTTTGGGGCTTGAGTACTGGAGTGGGGAGGGTTGGAGCTTGAGTTTTGGCGGGGGGGCTGGGCAGTTTGAGGCTTGAGTTCCTCCACCTTTTGTTTTTTCCTAGGAAAAAAGCACTGTGTATAGCACTAAAAACCGATAAGCATCTGTTTATTGGTTAGTCATGTAACTAGATACTCTATTACATCCCTACTCTGAAAACCAGGTCTTCCTTCATTTAAGGGATGTATTGTGGCTGCTTTACTGGAGCCATTAATGTGACACCTACCACTGTTTGGGTATACTCAGAACTGATGAAATTAACAAAGACATTTCTTTGTCAACAATATTTTCCTTCACTGTTCATGTAAGATGAAAAGAAAAATCATAATATTTCATATTTACGAATGTCAGGGCTGCCTCCCCCCCTGACACTCCGAGTGCAAAAGTGGGGGCCCACAAAAACCTTAAAATATCTTGCTTCTATAGGCTCTGCTTAAAAAAAGCTCTCTAAGGTAACAAATTCCCTAACCCTAGGGAGTAATCAACACCACCATGACCACACGAAAAAGCCCCCACTTAAAACCCAAGACAACACACTTGGATATCTTCCTGTGGGGTAACCCCAAGCTTCTCTCTTTCCTTAAGGGACAGCTTAGAAACAAAGATAAGGAAAAAAAATGTAATATGATAACTGACCTTTTGCTTTAGTCAGGCATTATCTCAGACACTCCTCTAGGGCACAGAAATCAAATCACTGCCTCAAAAAAGTAATTTATTCACAAAACAAAAAATGGAAGAATACCAAGAAAGTAAACAAGGTTACTTGGTTGTTGGATATAATAAAACCACTCAAAACATTCCAGGTGGAGCACAGAGAATTACTTCCCTGAGATTCAGCTTAGAAGTTACAAAGTGCAGGGAAAAAATACATCAGCCAGCCTAGAAAGTCCCACACCAAATCCAAATAAAAATAACCTGATCACATCTAACTAAACATTTCCCTTCTCCTTATATATCTATGCACGGATTATGAGATGGCCAGGATCTTTACTGGATTTATCTATCCTGCTTAAGCATCTTTTCTGTGTCTTTCTGATTCAGCCCAGCACAAAAGATTCTCACTCAACAGGCCACTACTTCCATTCAAAAATCCCCCTCTCTCTCCATTGGCTCACCTGGCTGCTTCCCACAGAGAACCCTCTTAAGGCTGCAGGATCCAATATGGTCGCCACTCACCACATGTGGAGAACAGGACACCGCAGTGTGGCAAATAAAGGTCTGGAGCTGCATGTGGTTCCTCCCAGAGCTGCAGGCGAGTGCTGCCTGCCTGCACACATGCCCCACCCTGATAGGAAAAGCGTATGGCGGCTCCTCCAGCCCCAGCCGCTCCAGCAATAGCAGTGTGTCCAGTAAGTCACTGGCATTTATTTGGGAGAGGGGAGGCAGGAGCCTAGCTCTAGGGGAGGACATTTGTTTAGAAGTGGGAGGGCTGGGGGAACCTGGCTCAGAGGAGCTGGGGGGAAGGCCTATGGCAAATACAGAAAAACCACCGCAAGTGTGGCTAACTTTCAATTCCCATTGGGCAACGCTGCTGTAAGGGTTTAACCATCACAGACAGAAATGAATGCCAGAGTCTAGGAGCATTATAATCTGTTGTTTTCCCAGGAAGGAGCAGTGCTAATTCATTCACCACACATAGTCAGGTGTTGGTCTTTGCTGAGATTGCCAATAAGTGTATCTATTAGTGCCACTGACAATAAATCAATACATATTTTTTAAAAAAGATGGAGCATTACTAGTGCCTATCCAGTCCCCATATTATGTCTTGTGTCCTGTCTATTAAATGATACTAAATCATACAGAAAAAACTTGAACTTCTTTAACCAGACTGGTAAAAAAGCAACACAATCCCTTAGTATGGATAGTGTTACACCACTATAAAGGCACTATTTTTATTGGTACAGCTTAGTATTGGGAAAATAAAATAAAAGTTTCGTTTCAGGTCTAATCCAAAATTTCCCACAACATGATGAATCAAAAAAAAAAAAAAAAAAAATCAGGGTCCCACCCTCCTGCTTTTGTTTCAACCTAACCCAAAGTTTCTTTTCTCTTTTCTACCTGGTCTCCCACACTGCACAGGGACAGTCGAAGCACTCAACAGTGGGATATGCTGGCTTGTAGCGCTCTCAATCTCTCCCCCTGAACAAGTGATCTAACTTTGTAAAGATAATGGAAAAGTTATTCAAGCAGGGATTTGCACTGGGGTTTCCGAGATCCTGAGTGCCCTAATGACTGGAATTGCAAACTCATTTTCAATCCTTTGGACTAAGCCATGAATAGTCATCAGGCAGGGAAAGACCGAAAATGATTCTATAGCCTAGTCAATTGGGCACTCACTGAGGATGGGTGAGATCAAGGATTAAATCTCTTCTCCATATCAGGCACAGTGGGGAAGTGAACCTCAGACTACATCTACGCTTACTGGGAGCTACATTTACTAGGAGACTGAGCCAATTTTGCATGCCTAATGGGGCTGTACAAATTCAAACTATCAGGGCTTCAGAGCTAACCACTATACTTTTCATTATTGTGAGGAGTAACGAAGTTTCACGAGAGAGTTTCGCCTGTCAACCTTCCTCAGTGAGAAAAGCCAGATAATTTGATCCGAGATGCATAGCTAAAATCAACTTAGATGTCATAGCTGGAATTATGTATCTAGGAAGCCCTTTCAGGTCTAGAATAGACTTGCCCTGGTCACATCTCAGAGAGTACCTTGGGCTAAAGGGTTAGAATGGAGGCCATCCTGGTCAAACAATATCACTGCACCCAGTGTTTTTTGCATCAGTCCTTGTATGCAATCACAACAACAAAGACAGTCTGATCAAAATAAAAATGTTTCCTTTCAACATTACTAAAGCCTTTTCTTCTTGGTGTAGTCAAAACTATTCAGCCAACTTTATACTAATTCATGAATTTTCCAATAAATTAAAACCACGTGTTTCAGCAAATAAACTATTTACTGAAGAAATGTCATGGAGCTCTCATAGTTACTCCTGTATGGGAAAGGGAAAAAGCTGAAGCATACTGCATCCAAATTTGTGGATGTATCAATATAGTTACTGCTGTAAACAACAAAAAAACCAAACAAAACAAACAAAAAATCATCACACCACACACAGGACAAAACTGAACTGATACAAAAACTAAGACCAAGTCTGAGACTGAATTAGATGAAGTTTTCCATTTCCATACTGAAGTACATCTATCTGAGGCAAGCAAGCTATTATATATGCAGAAGACACTGCTTTGCTGCAACATCATTGTGAGGAAATTGGAAAGGTCTGAATAATCTCAAATGAAGCAATTCAAACATCTACAGGCAGGCACAGTTTGCAGTGAGATTACAATACAAGGCTCTAGGCTTCTCAGGAGTATTTTTTTCTTATGCTTAATCATCAAGTACCACACAATAAGAAAAAAAAATAATCAATGGGTTTTAAGCACACTGCAGCAGACCTGGCACGAAATACATATGCGTATGAATGATGCTGTGGTGTGACAAAAATGGTTTTATTAGAGTGAGTTTGGGATAGCTGCACTACTCCCTCTTAAATTATACAGGTCATTCTAAACAAGTATCAATTAAATAATTATACTGCACCACCATATACTCTGCATTTGTCACATACTTAAACAAAAAAAAACAAAAAAAACCAGAAAAGCTATTTTAGAAATTTTGAATAAAAGTAAGGTACAGTTTTTCTTCCCTCTCCATACAGAAAGTAACCCAACTGTAAAGCTTTCTGAAGCTTAAAAAAATTATAAGTAATTCAATTTTAGAAACCTCCAGGTATACCAACAATAGATTTAGTGTAGACAAATGTCATAACATTGACATCTGGTATTTGCAGTATCTTTTGAGACTTGAAGCAGGTACTGTGTAATAGACTGGGAAGCTGAAATTCTCCTCTACCCAATGGCATAAAATCCCTGAATATCGCTTGTCAGGGTCATGAGGCAATCAGAGTCTAGACTTTAAATCTGTCAGTGGAGCCCCAATAAAAATTAACCATCTTGTGCTTTTTACTAATCCAGTGTTTGGACAAATTAATGGATGTTTTTCATTTGTTTGATTTTTTGTTTTGGGAGAGAGATTTGGAAGAGAAAAATACTTCTCTGGCTTGCTTTTTTTCTTACTAAAAAGAGGTTGGTTGATGCTGTTCGGAGGCTTGGAGGGTCTGAAATAGTCCAAGTGGAGACAGATTAACAGGCAGCACACAGGCAAAGTAGCCAAAAGGTGCCTGAAGAAAACAATTTATCATATTGATATCACCAGCATACATACTGTGTATATCAACACTCCCTGTAAACCTCTTCCCCACTCCCATAATGTTTCACACAAAAGACCACTAAACCTCAAATTTAAAATCCAGAATGCAGTCCAGTATATTTTATATCCCTTCCATTTTCCCTTGCTCTCTATATCCCTTCCCACTTTTCATCTACATTTAGTCACTCTTTTCCTTGTTCATCCTTTTCTCCATCCCCTCTCCTCAGCTCGCAGAACAAGTAGAAGGTGTCCAATGAAAAGGGAGACCGTGAATCTGTTCCTCAGTCTCACTAGCAGCTACCAGGTTTCACAAATGTTACTCCTTGATAAGTGTCCCAGAAAATCCTTAAGGGTCCTAAGTACACACAGCCAGATGTCCAGTTTTATGGGCTCAGGATCATCCTGTCTGAGGAGGCAACTCTACCAGCAGTACCGGGAGAATTCAAGGAAATGGGGGCTCTTAAAACCTTTCCTTTTGTTGCAGCACCGAAAACAGCCAGGAGAAACTGAAGTTCCAGAAACCAGATTCTCCCATGGACAGCAGACATCTATCAATGCACAGTGTTTGTCAGCAGAGGTATACTGGCATAGTTTAGAGGGATACTGGGTGTTTAATCATTTACTTATACTCTCATGGTGGTGAAACCCATGTACTCAATTGCAGAGACAAATGCTAATCCACATTTATCATGAAGTGATAATGACCACCATGGACAAGATACCTTGTCAGATCTCAAACTGAGAAGGGCTGGGCCTGGATAACATTTTTTTCAGAGATATACACACGTGAACATGTAAAGATAGTTTGGTTCACTTGGTTGAAACCACAAACACAGGGTGCCCAAAACCCCTCCAAAACTGAACACCTTCGGACATGCTTAGAATGCAAGAGTTGCCTTGGAAACAAAAGGCCACACCAAGGCAAAAGACAGCGTAGGTGTCTCTCCCAAGCAGCCTCCACCAGCAGAGCTCATATGGTACACTGGCCAGAATGTAAAGCTCTCTTCCTCCCCCTCTCAAACATATGCCTCAGCAGGCACAGGAGCATGCAAATTGCCCCCTACTGTGCTTGTTGAGATGAATATGGACTACTAAATCCTTTACGCATTTCTCACATACTCTTATTAGAGTCCAGAATTTTCTTGAACTTTTACTCTCTCAACATACTTAAAATCATCTCTATGCCGTCAAATGTTAACAGCTTTATATTCTATTTTCTCATGAACATCCACAGCACAAAAGCAAGGCAACATGTTACTGCCTAACATTACCACCTTACCAAGGAAATACTTTAATATAACAAAAGAATAATCTTAAATCTATAAGTAGTGATAACAAAACCCACAAAATTTAGAGCTAGACAAATGGCATGTTGAACATATCCTGTTGTGCAATGAAGTTGTGAGATGAGTTTAGCATATACAGCTATAGAACATTGGAACCCAAACAGCTGTATGTACTTTACTATTGAAGTAATACCTTAATTGCCTGTGAACAGAAAAAGTAGGTCATGACTGAACAATAATCCATGAGTCATCAGGTGGGTAAGAAGGGAAAAAACTCCCAAGAAACGCAATTACCTCAGTGAATATCATCAGCATGAAACAGCCTTGATTAAGATTACTTTAACAGGGAACAAAAAATATCTGAAAGGTCCAATTCTTCTCTTAGATGCTGTCTTTGAGAGGAAATAAAAATATGCAAAAGGCTCAATAACGAAGGGAAAGTAGTTGCAAAAGTCAAAAAAAATAAGCATGTGGTGCTAGTTGGAGGTAAAGAACTAGAAATTAATGGTTTGTATACACTAATTGACCTGTTCGCATAAAAAATAGTAAACACAATCTCCCAGAGTAGAAGGCATATTACCCACAATGATCACGCATACAACAGATGCACTGCTAGCAGCGTGCTAGCAACAACAAAAAGAACCTCAGTTGCTACAGGAAAAACTAGCCCTGAGAAATACATTATGCCCTGCTGAATGCATCTGCTTACAAACTTGGCTGTTTAAACAAAGGCTGTTCAAGAGTAGCAGTGCTGGAAGCAAAATTAAAGCGATAGGATCACAGTGACCATCTTGCCAATTCTGCAATTTTATCATGACTGAGTATTTCACTCTCTTTTTAAAAGCCCTAACTCTTGCAGTGATATGACCGCATGAGAATCTCAACTTTCATTAAAAAAAGTTTTATGCTTCCATGAATACAAAGGGAAGCTTGAAAACATGAACTCTAACTCGAAACCAGAACACAAACAAAAGTTTTATTTTTTTATTTTTTTAAATTTCACGGGTTTTGGGGATCTGAGCCATTAATTTTGAATGCTTGGGGACTGGCAATTTTGGGGAAAGAAACTGTGTTAAAGTGGCACTGTAGACACATGAATGGGAAAGGAGAATGGGGAAAAGGAAATGGTTATTTCCAGGATCAGCAAGAACAGTGTGATGGAGTTGGGAGCTTAAAAGAGATAAGGAATTTCAGCTAGGAAGCCTGTAGCTGTGGGCTCATGTTTATATGAGAGCCTGAGAAGTGTCTTTCTTTCTTTACTGTTAGCACTGTGAGCACCTACTGTCCACATTTGGACATAAGTCTGAGAGCAAAGAATGATAGCAATCATCTTCTCTGCTAACAACGTTCTGATAAAGAAAGTGTGGACACATTTGCTGGAATTATCTATCCATCATTTTATACTAAGAACGGAAATTATCATTACTCATAAAAACAGTCTTGTCTACTGATGAAAACAAATCAATATTATGAAACAAACAGGGCAAAATGTATTTTATCATAACTAAGCTCACTGATCATTACTGGAAAAATCCAGAGCCACTCATCTTCCTCCAAACAGTTTCTTTCTTTCAAAACAGTCTCATGACAAATGTGTGTAATGTTAGGGTAGAGTTCAGAAGAGAACACCACTTTCACACTAAGCTTTATGTCAGATGTATGACTCATTTGAAAGCAAACAATAGGTACTTCAATCAGGCTTGAAAAAATTACAATGAACTGACTAGAACTTGGGAGGGAAATGTGTCTAAAAAGCTTTGATTTACAATTATTTAGCTTCACTATTACCAGCATAAACTCCCCTGATACCTGGAAATTACATAGAGAAAATAAATTATGTTGATTAATTTAAAAAAAAAAAAAAAAAAAACAGACATTGAACACTTTGGTACTGGCATTCAACAGATCAGATTACCTCTTGCAATTTAGTGGAGTAACAATGTAATCCGAGAACAATCCCGTGTACAAAATGTTCCGATTTCACACAAGTTAACTATTTAATCCTGGGAGAAGAAGATCAAGGTATAGTACTGAAAATTGTTTTATTTCTGTCTATTGCTCACATGACTTCGGAAATACTTGAGATTAACTAATAGTGTGTTTATTTGGTTAATTTTTCCTTCATTTCCCTTTATTGTATTCAATTGTCTACTTCCTTCAAAATGAGAAGCATAGTTTAAGTATAATAATTTAAAACAAAGATTATAGTGAATGTTTATGATTTCTTAATTATAACCATCAGCATTCATGTTAAGACCAGTGAAGCAACCCATAAATTTCAGTGGCCTCCTGCTTCTTATTTGGCTGACATACAGGTAGCGAGACAAGCTCAACAGCTAGTGCAAAAGCAGCAGGAGAAAACAGAAATGATGGTTTGTAAAATGCATGCATCTTATATGAAATGCAGCCACCGTCTGTCATAGATAATAAAAGGGTCATTTTGCAGTACCCCAGTGAGCCATTCCAGTGTCTAACAGCTCACAGTGAAGAGAGTAATCCATCTGGTTTGGCATTCAGGCTAAGGAAATAGTTACTGAAATATTTTAGTGATTTCCATTCAAGATCTCTAAAACAAAGTCACCTTAATCACTCCAGAAAATGTTTTTTCATAATCTCTTCAAATCTAAGTGAATCAGTTTTTAAATAAAATGAGCTAGAGTCCATTCCTTCACAAAGACAAGTGCTGGTCTTCCTTATCACTGTCTCCCACCACCTCTAATCCTTCTAAGAGAGTAGAACTGTCTCTCTATTTAGAGATAAAGTGGTGCTAGGGATACTGTTGTAGTCTATAAAACTACACATCATATCCTTTACTAGTCTAGCTCCAACAGCCTGCAACCATACCACCCAAAACTGGGAGTTTCATCAAATCTCAAACTAAGCAGAGTTAGGTTAACTCTAGGTGCTGCAGGAAATGACCATGATTCCTTTTGAGTCAGTATGAAACTAACACTCCCTGTTAACACTACCAAAGTGCTTTGGAATATGGTGTTACCTTTCAAACGGAATGTAAAGGGGAGTTATGGTGTGAGACAACTGAAGAGCTTATCGCCTTTTTGAAGAATGAGGGTAGTTAAACGCGTACTTTCGGAAAAAAAAAGAGAAATTTCAATAGATACAATTAAGACAACTGAACTTTTCTTCAAACTTGGGTTGAATTTGTAGGGTTCATTGATCTCTAGAAACAAAGCATTTTTTAAATAAAACAAGGGCTTGTCTACACAGACCTTTGTGCATGGCCAGCCATGGTGGAAATATAGAGTGCAAAGAGTGATTGGATGGAGCCTGTGGAATGTATATTTTAAGATAATTGGAGATACACATCTTCTAGATCTGGAAGGGGCCTTGGGAGGTCATCTAGTCCAGTACCCTGCCCTCTTGGCAGGACCAAGCACAATTCCTGACAACTATTTGCCCCAATCCCTAAATGGCCTCCTCAAGGATTGAACTCAGAATCCTAGCAGGCTAATGCTCAAGCTCCTGAGCTATCCTGCCCCACCCCCCCCAGTGAACAAGCTCTGAAGATTTATTCGTTCAGTGCTACAGGCATATAAGCACACTCTAAATTTGACAACATTTAAAAAGTTATAAATATCTGAAGTCAGCAAACCCTAGGATTATCTTAACTTGGTCCATAAAAGTGTTTAAATTACTAGAAACCAGGGCTTTTTCTCTGGCGGAATGCAGCGCAACTATGTTCTGCCACCTTTTTCCGCTCCAAGCCACTGCCATTTTGGAAGCTAGCTGGGGTGGGGTGGGGCTCCAAGCCACCTTTGGCTCTTAAAGGAGCCATTAGTGGCTCCTGCTGCTCACTCTTCCAGCTCCCTGCCCTGCCTGCAGCCACTGAAAGACTAGCACTCAATGTAATTGGTTTAACTGCTGTTAGGAAAGATCTGGCCATTAAGCCAATTACATCGAGAGCTCATTTTTCATCCCAGCAAGGCGCTGGGAGCTGCTCCTATGAAGCTGCTGTAGGGTTTGGCAGGGAAGGAGCAGCAGCATGTGGAGCTCCTACATCAGTACGTGAATCCTGGGTTGGGGGGCACTGATTTGAGGGCACATGGAAAAGGGGGGGGTTAGCCTGGGCATGGGTTGCGGCCATGAGAGGGGGACATGGGGTTCCACCTAGGTGCCGGGGGGGTGCTGTGGGGGGTTTGGTCCTGGGCGTGGGTTGGGGCCAGACATGGAGGATGGGGAGCTGATCCTGGCCACAGGTTGGGTTTAAGCCTGGTTGTGGGGTGGGGATGCACAGTTAAGTCTAGGTGCCAGGAGGGGCATGCGGAGGGGTTAAGCCTGGGAATGGGCGGGGGTTGATCCTGGGCACAGGTTGGGGCCATGCGGGAGGGGTCGATCCTAGGCATGGATTGGAGAGGGGGGTTGAACTTGGGCATGGGTTGGGGCTTCACTGGGGGGTTTAATCCTGAGCGTGGGGTAGGGCTGCATGGGGTGGGAGGAACTTATTTGCTTTAAAGAGCTGGGAACTTCACTGATTAATTGGGAACATTTAAAATCAACAACATTTTAAACTGGTCCCAACTGCTCTCTATTTTTTTCCTTTTACACTTTTGTTAAAAAGGCAATGAAATGACAAAATCTGTGCAAATATCAAGGGTTCACAGTTAAAAAAATAATCACAAAAAGTGAAACCTTACAAATGTCAGGGATTCAAGAGCAACATTATTTAAGGCATGTTGTAAATACTGCTGTATTAACATGAAAGGGATTTGAAGAGGAATTTTTCCAGTACAAAAATATTTACTTCAATATTTTGGCACAAGTGGTGAGTAAAGTTGATTTAATCCAGCCTGAGCTCTGCTTCCATTGCTTCTGTTGACTTACGCTTTGAATTTAATTTCAGTATTCCATGTTGCAGGCTGTTGCCTGGAAGGAAAAAATGGTTGTGCTGTAGTTGCCCTTGTACACAAATCAATTACATTGTACAAAACAACACGTGGAGCCACCCTTCTGCTGACCTTAAGCCAAGTCCCAATGTTTCCTTCTTAGCATATCCACATTTGTAGTTATGGTTCAGCAGCACTGTGATATTTTGTATAAACAGCATCAACAACATACGTGGTGGCAGGCCAAATGTGGTGGCAGGCCACAATTATTGGTATGGTGGAAAGCCTATAAGCAATTTTTAATATATAATAATTTGAGCATTGATTTAATTAAATAGCAGCTTCTTAGAAAAATCCCCAAGCAATTAGTTCCACACAGTCATTGGGTGAAGAAATACTACTTTCCGCTTATTTTAAAGCTCCTGCCTAGTCATTTCATTGGTGACCCTTAACTCTTGTGCTATGTGAAGGAGTAAATAAAATGTTCTTATTCATCTTCTCCATTATTTTCATACCACTCCTGATTTTATAGGCCTGTATCATATCCCTTCTAACGTGTCTTTTTCAAGCTGCTAAGTCCCAATATTTTTCATTTCTTCTCAAATGGAACTGTTCCATATTCCCAGCCATTTTTGCTGGCCTTTTCCATACCTTTTCCCATTATAATATGCAGACAACCAGAACTGTGGCCTGTTCTATGGTATGATCCACTTTTGCTGGTGGAGTTACCTTTGTTTGGTGAAGGCATTGTTAAATGTGCAAAGGTGGGTGTTACGGACTGTCTCATCAGAGCATATTCTGCTCTAGTTGAAGGCTTGGCTGTGTTCCACAGATGTCTTGTGTTGGGGTGGCTATCGGATCTGCAAAGGTGCGTGTGTTGATTTATGGATTTCTTCTATCCAGTTGTCTGTAGGGGCCCACTGTTGAAGCTGCTGGCAGTGTACAGGAAGTTACAGCTGGCATGGAAGTGTTCTACAGAGTTTGACGGCCGGCTGGCTGGCAATGTTCCCTCTTATATTTTACCTTGGGCAAGGCTTGGGGGCATGGAGGGGGGTGACCAGGGGATTAAGTCTGGGCACAGGTTGAAGCTGTATGTGGGGTGGGGTGGGGGGGAAATGCAGTTTAAGGGGCTTGAGTTCCGCCACCTTTTTTCCTAGAAAAAAGGCAAGGCTAGAAACATATCTTGTTACGCTAATAAACGTACTGAATTTGAAACACCCAGGCATATAAAATATTCATAATATTAAAACCTTATAGTTATAAACCAATCATGGGTTAATAAAATACAATTAGGCTCTTTTGGGATTAGACTGAAATTTCATAATTTCAGTATACGATTGTAAAGTTTTCTTTAAATTTCTTGTAGGCATTAAATAAATCTTCAAACAGCTCTAACAGTAGGTTAGTACTTGCAGCCCCTTTTCTCTTTCTATGTATGAGTAAACCGAAGCAGAAAAATTGTATGATTTGTGAAGGCCTATGGACTCTGTCAGAGGCAGAGCTAGAACTCAAAAAGTCATTCGCATTCCTCATAACTCTCACATTACAAATGTATTTTGAAAGAATGGGAGAGAAAAAAGCACAAACACAACTTAAGCACAGCTATTGTTACTCAAAGTCACAGCAAGGGGCTTCAATCTTATTTCACACACAAATCAGATCAAGTGAAACTAAAAATGCTTTATACATTTTATACAGCTGGTTCCAAGCTTTGGTGGCTGATAACCCACTACGTGCATTATATTCTGTATTAAAAACAGAAAAGTATGAAGAGGAAATATTACACACTCATTTTCCATTCCTGGGAACATTCAAATTAAAAAAGGGATAGAAAATATATAGCAAACTGGAAAGTTAATGAATTCACAAGCAATTTAATTGAAGCTATGAAGTACACCCTCCCAATCTAACTTGTGAGAAAGCCTCATATAAAGATTCCATGATACAGTTTTTAGACGTTCTTTAATGTTAATACACCAGCCTTTATTCCAAGCACTCTGATCATGCAATACACTTTACCTGACATTTTAAGTAATGATTAGACATCTTTGTTCTTGTTAGAAGCTGGGCCATGTTAATTTCTGGCTGAAGCTATACTGCCTTATACAGGAATAGCTTCAGAATGTAGAAAACTTTGCAACAATTTTGTTTTCAAACCTCCATGAAGTATCTTTGCGCTGTAGCAAAAGCTGTTGGCAAATTAGAAAGTGACACTTTTTTTCCCCTTTCAACAATAGAAACACATGCTCTAACAACATGTGAACCAAATGTCTCAACATCCTAGGGGACACATGCTAACTAATGATAGAATTCTTCTTATTTAGCATTTATAGTGACTATCAGTCAATATGGTCAGGGCCACTCTACCACACAGAGTTTACAATATAAAACAAAAGGCATAATATGTGGATAATATACATTGGGTGTATGGTGGATTAGATAAAGAAATAGAAATATTAGTGGACATGCACAACTTAGCTATCTAGGAGCACTAAACAATTTTATAGAAACAGTCCCAGTATTCAGGGCTTTTTCTTATATAGGCACCTATTAGCCTGCCCCCCGATCTCCACTGCAATTTTTCACACTTCCTTTCTGGTCACCCTATGTAACCACAATTCACCCAATGACCAGCCTGAAGTTTTCCACATGCATCCTGGCAGAAAGGAGTTCTCAGAAGTGATCTGAAAAAAGAAGGTGGTAGTGGCTTTACAGATTTAACTAGGAGTTTGCAATTGTGACTTTGCCTGCATTTGGAAGGTATTTAATACTTAGGACACTACCCAAAATATATTACATGGTGCACTGGACTGAGGAGTAAGCTCTGTGTTCTGCTCCCCACTCAGAGTCATCCCACATAACCCTTAGCAAATCATCTAAACTACCTTGTGCCTCAGTTTGTCATCTCAAACTTGAACTGTACTTCCCTACTTGGGAATGCAGTGTGGAGATAAACTGTTAATAAATGTGGAAAACAGTAACTACCGATGAATGTGAGGTGCTCTAATACTGTGCTGATGAAGACCTTAAAATATATAAAAATATCTTGATTACTTATTAAAATGCCTACAACACCTTTCATACATGCAGGTATTACTCCTAGTATCTAGGCCAAACTCTCTGTGATGACCCTGATGCTCTCTGTACCTTTACATAAGTTTCTTAACCTCTCATGACAGCTTTTAATTATAAAATCAAGATAGCGCTTATTTTATATTATTAAACTGAAATAATAAATTTTATTAAATTTCCCATAGCATGGAGCACATCTTAAGATGTGAATTCCCACCCCTTGCATTTACAAGCATACAACAGACTTTTCACAACTACAGCAGTGGCTTACACAAAGCAGTAACATTGCAAAAGTAAAAATGCAATAAAGAGGGCTTAAAGTCTCTTAAGTATTTTGTCTTTTCAAAGAAGCTGATCGCACACTCTACTGTTCTTCCATGTTATCTATCCATCCTGTCTCTTACTTTCTTTTCTCCAATTCCCCTCTTTGAAACGGTGGGCCTGGATACATGTATGTACAGGGTGAACCACTCTCATCCATCACCCCTAGGACCTGACCAGCACCGGATAAGAGAAGTTGCCAGATGACAGGTCAATATTTTCTAGCACATGACCAACACTGTCGCTGTTTTCTGGGCTCTTAGCTGCAATTTACCCCTCATTGTCTTTTCACTAATAGGACAGAACACTGAGACCCAGGACTGGTGGTTGTAAACAAATTTTATGGGACCATGGAAAACTTGGTCACCCAGCTAACTAAAATCATACCAGATTACACAGTTTGCTGAATGAGAGCATTCCAGATTAGAGGTTCAACCTGTAGTAAATGTGAGGTGTAGTAAAATATGCATACAAGGAGAAGAGCCAGATCTCTGTAGACCAGGGGTGAGCAAACTTTTTACAGTGGGCCCCACTTTTTGTCCCTGAAATTAGCAGGGCCTCCCAACTGGTCTAATGTAATCCAAACTGAAGTTCATATGAAAAAAACTCTTGGCACAAGAAAAATAAGTCTGTAGAATGTAAAAACTTTATTAATCAGTATATAAATGCAAATGCGCACACACAAAAAATGTAACATATTTCAACCTTTTTAACAAGATGGATGAACCTGAGACCCAGCAGCCAGTCATGCTGCCCCCTTTGGGCATTCCTGCTGTAGACAACTAATAAGTCTTCTGTAGCACAGCCTGGGAACTGCTTCTTGATCTCTAAGAATTCACAGGGTGTTGCAGAGATTAATTAACATTTGTAAAATGATTTAAGGCACCATATAATTTCAATTTGATATTGTAAAAGTAATGGTAACCACCCTAAGAAGTATGTGTCTCTGTACACCACCAGCACAAGGAAGGTCTGGTCTGGGACTGGGTTTCCTAGGTATTACCACAATATAGATAGTAAAAAGCTTCAATACTAAAATAAGGACGCAGTGTAGTTCAAAAAACTGACAGCCACTTGAATATTCTACAAATACCTTCATCCTACCTTGAACAGCCACAGCTCCTTTATTACTCCCCACACAACAGAATGGTTAAAAATAATAGGCATCAACAGCAAGCTAGGGCAAATACTGATGAAATCTTTTAAGCTTTCCTTACAACCTGCAGAAGATTAAACTAATTTTCCAAGCTAATTAAACAGGCCAAATTAATAAATGACTAATTATGTTAGTACAAACACTGAATTATTCTGTGGCCTATTTCATGCAGGTCAAACTATATAATAATGATCCCTCTTAGTGTGATAATTTATTACTATGCATAAGGAAAGGTGGTAATTTTAGGCTTCTTACCCACAAATGTTACTGGCCATATGCAATGCAATCCACACACTTGGTAATTTGCACATTTAGTTTGTAATTTAATATATTATATGTACTAAAAATTTTTTAACAGTATTACAGGTTAAGAACAATTGTGGTAACTGCATTTGAAGGGAAAAATTGGGGGACTATTTTCCTCTAGAAATTAATCCCTATGATTTTTTAATTCAATTTACAACCAGCTTTATATTTGGTGAGACAGCATAGATGTCAGAGCTAACAGGGCAGGAAGGGAAACAAGAAGTATATTCTTTAAAAGATTCTGGGCTTCTTGTTAGTCATGTCAGAGATGGGGAGCAGATGCCTCCAGATACAATAGTTCAGCAATCAGAAAGTGGCAGGCCCGCTGGATTAGAAGCAGAATCAGCTTGCCTAATTTAAAGAAAAAAGGGTGCATGATGCTTATTTTAAAAAATTGCCTCCCATTTTCCATGTCACATTTTTCAGGAATGGGGAGGAAAAGGAGTGAAAAGAAAAAGGTAGACGAAACATAGTATTGCTTTGAAGCCTTGTTGTTACATTTTGTGCATGTGTGTTTGCATATTTAGGCATGAAAGTCTTCCAAATCACCTCCAGACACAGGCATCCAGCCTTTACTTCCACTACTGAAAATGCTAGTATTTAACCAGTTCAGTTACTCTTGGAAAGTCCCTGAAAATAAACACATATCATGGTAGGTATATCTAGCAACACTATAGGCTTTCCAGCTTTCTAACTATGAAATCAAACACCCCTGCCCTGCTTCCATGCCAAGGCTCACCACCCCGCACCCCGGGACTCTGATCTACTCATTCCTTCATAACTCACTCCCCAACTCATTAAGTTTTTTTGGTCTGGAGCAGAGGGTTGGGATGCAGGTGGGGGCGGTGTCCCTGAAACGGGCCCAGAAATTAGGGGGTCAGGGTGGGAGAGATGTTTCTGGTCTGGTACAGGGCGTGGGAAAGGGAGAGGGCTTGGGATGCAGAAGGGGGCTCTGAGGTGGGGCCAAGGGATTGGAGTACAAGAGGTGGTTTGGGATGCAGGCTCCAACAGGGAGACCTGAAGCAGAGGATTCAGGGTGTGGGTTCCAGTTAGGCAGCTCCCAATTGGCTGCATAGCAGGACTAAGGCTCCCTGCCTGCTCTGCTCCCAAAAGTGGCCAGCATGTTCAGCTCTGGTCCCAAGGTGGAAACAGAACCAGGCAGTGTTGCGTGGTGTGCTCTGTCCTCACTTGCAGGCGCCACCCTGCCGTTTCTACTGGTCAAGGTTCCTGACTAGTGGAATCCCATACAGGCAGTGCTGGGGGTGGGGTAGCGCACAGATCTTCCCTGACTGCCCCGCCACCTAGGCGCCACCCCTGCAGGTCCAATTATTCATGGTTCCCTGCCAGTGGAAACTGTACAGGCAGCACTGGGGGTGGGGTAGTGCACAGATCTTCCCTGGCCATTCCTCCTCCTAGGAGGCATTTAGTGAAAAAAATTGGGCAACCCTAACCACTAAAAAAGCACATCTGACGAATGGATAAACTAACTACATTGTTATTCAGCAGTGAAACAAACAGTTAGGTTTAGTATATCAATTTATTAAGATTGTGCAATTAGTAACACCGTCAAGGTACACAAGAGCTGTTTATAGTTTCATTTCAATTTTGCTACACATAGGGTAGGGTATAAACCACCCCTGCATTGGTTTATACTGGGGGGTACTATCCTGGCAAAAATTTCTGGTAAAGACAGCTATACATGTGGTAAGACCCACATCTCTGAATTACAACTATCCCTGGCCAAAAGTATTATTATTAGCAATAATAGTGATGAAGGGATTTCATTCTCCTTTCAGATAGAAATGACATTAAGTATGATGATTAAATTATTTCTGTTTTATCAGGGATTTTTATTATAAATTAGCATTGTATAGACTAACATCAGAAATGGCTAAAAAAGTCAATATGGTATTTGTCTTAAAAAACTACTGGGAAATCTTCAGTCATTTAGCACTCAAAACAAAACTGAAAACCTATAAACTTTATATTACTGTGTCTCTTTAAAAACTGGACAGGTCTGACAATAAGAGTCAAATTTGTGTGCCCACACCAATACCTTTCTCTGAAACAAAAGGGAACTGCTGATGCCTGAAGACAAAATTTGGCTGTAAGACTCCTCATGGATAATGTACTGATTTTGTTTTCTAAAGGCTCAGTGGCCTACATCTGTGGCAGTTAAACCCCGACTTCCTAAGCACGTTTATTTTCACGAGATATCATCAAATAAACAAGCAAGTCTGTGGGTGCTCATTTGTTCTGACCCCAAGCAATTACAGGCGCATGTGATCTTGACCATTTTTTGTTGAATATAAACTGATATGTTAAAGAACAAAATACATCTGAACTCATTCTGCTTATTTAATGTATAACTAAAATAAAATCAAGATTCTTTCCTAGTTCTTTCTACCATTCCTTTCTACCTCTCTCCACAAACATTTGGCACACTTATTCAAACAAGAGAGCACAATGACATTCCATCAAAAAATTATAAGCAAACTCCACCATGATAGGTGATCAGGGGGAAATCCAAGCATATTTTTAAAAAGTGACCTACTCCCAAACCTTCATTGTATCTTGATAGCATTAATTACAGCTGGTAAAAAATATTTTTTAAAACACAAAAAAATGTTAATTTTCTGACCAGCTCTAGTTTTACTCCACCATGGCCAATCTCAAATCAGGATGAAAAAGGAGGAGGGTTAAGCATAGGATTAGCACCCTCAACTCTTAAAACAATTCCAGCTACAGGAACATTGAGGACAGTCAACAGATTCCACTCCTGGTAGAAAAAGGGCCCCCATCTCGAGGGGGTAAGACATACTGTAATGAAAGCTGGAAGGAAGCTACATGACCAACCACCCTTCTATCAACCAGGAAGACCCTGCTTAGCAGAACATGGAAAATCAGAACAAGTGTACGAAACAGGAAAGACAGTGCAAATAGCCACAAAAATGCAATGCTGTAAGTTTGAAGTGCCAGTGACACCAGATGGCTACAGTGAGGACAATTAAGACCGCCAACAGGAGAGGTGCTACTGTACTCAGGGCACAAAGATGACAATGCTTCACACACGGAAGGCATTGCACTTATGTTATCAAAAGAAGCAGAGAAGGAATTGATTCGATGGGGAGCCCTTGACCCAAGAATGACAACAGCCTTGTTCAGAACTAAAAAGATGATGATCAAGGTGAACATCATCCAGTGCTAGGCACCATCAATTGATCACAGTGAAGAAGCAAAAGATGATTTCTACAACAGACTGCATGATGTACTTGACAAACTATATGACAGAGAAATTATCGTGACGGAAGACTTAAATACAAAAATTGGAGCAGACATCACCAGCTACAAAGAGGTGATGGGCACCCAGGGACTGGGAGAGATGAACGAAAATGGAGTAAGGTCTGCAGACATCTGTGCCCTTAAGAACCTTGTCATAAAAAACAGTATGTTCCCTCACAAAAGAATTCACAATACAACATGGGTCTCTCGAGATCACTTTAAAGAAGAACTAGATCAATCACCTCTGTATATCAAAAAAATTTAGACAATCACTACATGACATTCAAGTGAAGAGAGGAGCCGACATAGCATGGGACCACCAGCTGTTGGTATCCAAATTGAAAATGAAGCTGAAGAACATGACAGAAACAGTAACTAGAAGACAAACATACATCAGCCTCTTGAAAAATACAAAGATGAAGGACCAGTATCAACTTATGTTGATCAAAAAGTTTCAGATTCTACAAGATTTGTACGATGAAGACACAGATCTACATACTTGGTACCAAAAATTTAAAGAAACAACAACAGTAACCTGCCGAGAAGTAGTCAGACCATAAAACCATAACAAAAGTAAGGGATCTCTGCAAAAACAATGCATAAGACACAAGAAAAGAGTGCAAAAGGGTAGTTAACTCCAGCCAACACCAGAGCAGGAAAGGAAGCAGCACAGGAAGAATACACAGAAGTCAACAGAAAAGGGAACAATCAGAGAAGCTGGTGGATGAAGCAGAACTGCATTGGCAAGTAGAAACATGAAACAGCTATACAACACTGAAAAGAAGCTTTTGGGAAAATGCAGCAGACTTGAATGATCAGTTAAAGAAAGAGGGACAGTTGATACTAAGGACAGAGCAACAACTGAACCTATAGGCAGAACATTTTGAAGAGCATCTCAACAGACCAGCCCCAGAAAACCCAGACATCCAAGCAACATAAATTGATTTTCTAGCAGACCGACTAGAGAGGGGATCAGAAAGGCCATCTTGAAAGCAAAAAATGGTAAAGCTGCAGGCCCAGACAACATTCCTGCAGAAGCCCTCAAAGCAGACATCGATACCCCAATAGACATGCTGTTTTTCCTATTTGACAAGATCTGGGAAGAAGAGGATATACCTGGAGACTGGAAAGGAAGGCTACCTCATGAAGATTGCAAAAGAAGGGCAGTTTAACCAACCGTGAGAACTACAGAGGAGTCACACTTCTGTCAGTGCCAGGAAAGATATTCAACAGAATCATCCTGGAAAGAATGAGAGACCAGGAAGCTGGCTTTTGACAGAGTAGATCATGCACTGACCAGATTGCAACATTACAAACCATATTGGAGTAATTCATTGAATGAAATTCACCACTTACATCAATTTCATTGACTATGAGAAAGCCTTTGACAGTGTATGCAAGGAAACCCTCTGGTCAGCTGCTCTGGCATTACGGCATACTAACCAAGATAGTTGGCCTGATTAAGAACTCTTATGAAGGAATAATCAGCAAAGCTTGCCACGGGGGATAGTTCACAAGGAGCTTTGAAGTGAAGAGAGAGTCCGACAAGGCCGCTTGTTGTCACCATTCCTCCTTCTCCTGGTGATACACTGAGTCATGAAGACAACAACAGCAAGGAAAAGAAATGAGATCCAGTGGACACTGTTGACTCAGCTGGATCTGAACTTCACTGATGATCTGGCACATCCTTCCCACAGCCACCAACAGATGCAACAAAAGATGTCAGACCATGCCAACATCTCAGCTACAGTTGGCTTAAACATCTACTAGGGAAAAACTAAGAACTTGACAAGCAACATCAATAGTATAGAGACAGTCACACTTGGGAGCAGTGCAGTGGAAGAAGTTGAGGTCTTCACATACCTAGGCAGCATCATCGAAAAAGAAGGGGACACCACTGCTGCTGTAAGAGAGAGGATTGGGAAAACAAAAATAACCTTTCTTCTCATGAAAAACATCTGAAATTCTAAGCAGATCAGAACTCAGACTCAGATGAGGTTATTCAACTCCAATGTCAAATCGTATCAATAACTACCCCTGTAAAATCCTCTGGATCCACTGCCCATGTACCGTCAACAATCAAGATCTGTGGCAACTGACTCACCAACTTAATGCCAAAGAAGAAATCGGGGAAAAAAGATAGCAATGGATTGGACATACCCTTAGAAAACCAAGCTCCAATATCACAGGGCAAGCCTTAACTTGGAACCCAGAAGGAAAAGGAAAAGAGGGTGCCCAAGGAACATGTAGCATAATGACCTGAAGGCAGACACTCAAAAGATGGGATACAACTGGTCAGATCTGAAAAAGATCACCGAGGACAGGGGGCACTGATGAATGGCTGTCAATAGCCTACGCACCAAGATGTAGGAGTGGAAGAGGCTTACTACCACTACTAATTTTAAATATCAGACTTCCCTCACTTGCTTTGTGAAAGATCCACATCTACAGCACAGCAGGGGAAAAAAACTAAAAGTTCTAAGCTGGCAACCTGTTCCACATGGGCAATCCCTTTGTGCCCGCATAGAGCCAACTGACTATACTGGCTCTTGCACATTTATCTGTGTCAAGTAAATGAGGGGGTTGTGGCCCAGAATCTTAGAAGGGAATGTGACTATAAACCAAGTGGTGCCAAATGCACTAAATAGCAAAAAGGGGCAGTGAGGGGACAGAGAAAAATGTATCCCATCTCCTAACATTTTAGCTACAGAAATAAGGAGCATTATTTGTAACAAGCACAGAGGGAAAAAACATACCAAATTAATTTTTACTTTGTGTTCATTTAAGACGGTATCCAAATAAAATTAAATTCTGCTCTTCCCCTACTTCTCCAAGAAACGAGACCAATTTGCAGAGCATTTGACCATGGAAGAGTTATCCCAATGTCAGGTCAGCCAACCACACGAGAGAAATCTACAAATTCTGGGCTCAAAAGATTATAAAATGTCCAAATTGTAAGGAATAAATGTCTTCTTCCAGTGGTGTTCAGGAGAACTGTTGCAGTTCGGGACAGAATATAAAACCCATTTCCTCTCTCCTTCCCCTTGCATTCCAAGAGAGAGACAAAAACATTTCCAGAAAAATATTGGAGGTAGCATTAATCTGGGAGTTTTGTAAAGGCATGAAGAAGCAGAAAAATCCCAGCATGGATTAGACCTCTCCAAGAAAAAAATACTTTCTCCAAAAGGTTTGGAGGTATTTCGTTATTCATATCCATTTGTGGCTGGATATGTCTCTGAAAGGAGCTCGTATTGTATAAATTATTTTCCTCTGATTATTTAACTGAGTCCACCAAACTAATATTTAGCTTCTCACTAGATAAACTTCTGGGTTACTCTGGCTTGGATTTCAATAACAAAAAACATGGGTCCTGCAGTTTACATTTCTCACAACTTTTTGAAAACAAGCTGTAAAAATGCCCAAAAACAGTTTCAATTACAAATAGTGTTTTTAAATTCAGACAGGCAGATGTATTTTTATTTATACAAACAAAAGCAAGAAATTAATTAGTTTTTACAGCCAACTTATTTTTTGAGCTCCTGGAAATAAATCCCATTTAAGCTCCAGAGCATATGCAGATAATCAAACAGGGCTGGGACAGCAGCTATATAAATTCCAGTTAAAATAAATACTTCTACAGGCAGCACTTAATTTTATTATTAAATATTTGCTTCATCAGTTGGGCACCCTGTTCTTCATTAATTTCCATCATATGGATCTATACTAAGCCTGCCTTGAAATCTGCCTGCCATTAAGACAAAAACAATAAGATTTTTAATTGCTAAAGCAAATGCTTAGACAATAAAGAAGCACTACTTTTTATAAATCAGTTAATGCATCCCTGAGTTCTCTAGAGCCTAATGGCCTTGGCAGATGAGGTAAAATTTCCACTAGCCCTCTTAAATAAGAGCATATTTAGGTCATGTGATAATTAGCCATTTTCCTCCCAACAGGTACTGCCTTATTTGACCTCATTGTAACATACTAAGAACAAAAGAAATCCATTCGCGGGTAACCTTTTAGGGAATTTTCTATTAACTAGCTTTGAAATCAAATGCACTAGCCAGATGATATCAGCAATAGGCCACTGCATGTTGAAACATCTACATAATTACCACATATACAGAGTGAGGAATATACAGAGTGAGGAATTTGCAAGAATTTAAACTACTAAGCATCCAATTGTGCATGCCAGAGCTTCCTGGGAACAACAGATTCTATTTAAAATAATTATAATAATCTTCTGGGAACAATATACAATGGTGATATTCCTTAGTTCCCAAACAATTATTCAGAGAAGACTACTGATAAGTGAAAGAAAGGGGGGAAAGAGCTGATATATTTACACTGGCATCAGCTCAGTACTACTTCACTTATCTGTCAGAAGCAGGGAAATATGCAGTGTGTAGATTTGACACATTTCTATTAGCAGATGAATCGGGGAATTACTCCAGTGTTACTGTACTTCTCAGATACGTTTATATTTAGTCAGCCTAGTGCCCACAGTTACAACTTGCTGTAATTCAATTTGTGCTGGATCACTGTGTAAGAAATGTAAATAGAACCACAAAATTGACCTTCCCTGATCTTTTAAGACTGCCATGAAAGTGTTCCCCCAATACTTTTCTTCAAATTGAAGGAGATCTACATAATATTAATGCTAGCTAAACTTAAGTTTAAATACCTGTACAAATAAAACCGCATTACTAGAACAACAATTTGGCACATTAATATCATGTGATAAGATTATTCTGTCTCATTCAGAAAACACAAAGTTCTCTGCCTGGGTAAATTTCAAGAAATTTAATTGCTTGTGTAAAATACTATACATGTATGATGGAGTGCTGTTCCTCTCCCATCTGATTCACAAAAAGATCTAAGGGCCAAATCCTGAGATTCTGACTCAGTTCTCACTCTGACAATGGGAGTTAACCTGAGTCAGTGAAACCCAGGATGTGGTGCACTGTCCTATCTTGGGTCACTGAGATCACTGACAGAGGGAATGATGAGTCTGCTCTACAGACCTAGCTATCAGCCAGCTGGCATTTAGTGCATGTGGTAGAGGCTCATGTTCTAAGTGTCAGAGGGGTGAGGTTCAATTTGGCTTATCAGTATTACCTCAGTTCCAAGTAAAAAGCTCAGGATTTGACCATATGAATCCCAGAGCACTTGGCGGAAAGAAAGAAAACAATGGTAATTCCTCATGGAAGAGCTGGATGTTGACAACATTTAGATTGTCTGGGAACCTGAAAATAAACTCTAGCCCAGAACCCTGGAACCTGACTAGTGCAGAGTGAGACAATTTGCCGGACGACGCAAGGTCAATATTATAGCACATTACCAACACTTCCACTGTTTACCGGGCTCTTAGAAGACATTTAGGGGTAAATTACAGATAAACAGCAGCACAGAATACTGAGAGCCAGGACAGGTGGCTGTAAACAAACTTTATAGGGCCACAGGAAACTTGACCATGCCGAAGATACGTGGAAATTTGGCTAACTAAAATCATGCCAGACCACACCTGTTGCTGGATGAGAGTGTTCCAGATTAAACAACAGGTTCAACCTTTAAATTGCTCAAAGGAAAAAAAAAAAAAGATAAATTAGCCAGAACAAAAGAAATTCCAAGTCCCCTGCCCCTCTGATCTTGAACACTGTATAAGTAAGAAATTCCTCCTTACATATGCTACTGGGAATGGAAGGAAACATTTAGCAGGCTATGATAGCATATTGTTTTTAACTATACATAGCAATAGGACCATTAATTTAACAGATTATCATTTTAAAAAAACAAGATTCTTTGTCAGTGTGCTTGTGTAAACTTAAACAGCATACAACGATCTATTTCCTACCACCTTAATTCTGGCATAATTATATTCTCTCCATGCATGTCCAGTAGCTATTAGTGTAATAAAACATGCACAGGGTGTCTCTCCCCTTGTGTAAAGTTTAATGTGAATATCTAAAGGCTTAAGACTAAATGGAAAATGCTAATTGCTATGAATACACCCACAGTCAACAGTAGCTCTTTAGCTATTTTTAATTGACTCAGTACTATGTAATATGACTACAATAAGTAAAACTGGGGCAACAGCAGATCCAACCACTACACATACAATTATGGAGTATTTTTGGCTGTTTGCATGTTGTTACTCTCATTCCATTAATGATGCCAACTTTTCTTATGCCACCCACAGGACCATTGTTAAGATTCTTGTTCCACTAGAGAATTATTCTTAGACTAATTAGTTAATTAGTTTCACTTGCACTTGAAACAACGTAGCAAGGTACAGCGAAATAATGCAACAGGACCTATAAGAAAAGTTTAGTATTATCTTGTCTACTATATGAAATTAGGTCACCTCTGTCGAATCAAGTAGTTTCAAGCCCCAACTATCACCCATTCCTTTGAAAGGAATTTACTCTAGATTTTAAAATACCTGTTTCAGGATTTTTTTTTCTCTGTAAGAACCCACTCGTTCAGGTCAAAAGATCTCAGACACACATCAGTAAAGGAAAAATTGTTATAACCAGTTTTCTAAAATACAATGGTAAACAATGAAGTAAAAATTTTAAAGGAACTTCAGACAAAGTAGTTCTTACTCACAGGAGCAGGGATCCATCTAAACTCCCAACCTCTTTGGCTTTTTAATGTTTTTTTTTTTTTTATGAATTTGTAGATGATACTTAAACAAAACATACAGTTGAGCCTACTCAAACTGACAACTCATGTGCTCAAAAGGTTTATTTAGTATCCTACATGCAACGTATTTTCAACCCCAATAAAATCTCAGGCCAGGATGACAGCAGCTGATATTTCTATGAAACTTACAGTTGCAAATTTAAAAAGAACTAGCATCACCTGAAATCAGAGTTGCTAGATTAGATAATTGATCACCTGATGGCATATTGTATCCTGTATTGGTAGTGTTTCCACTATCACACTGTTCCACTCATACAAGAAAAAATAAAACCAGTAGCCAATATTAATTATTGTTCACACAAAAGTGTGACTGATTATTAGGTGATGATTTATAACCCTGTGTTTCAGAATAGTTAGCATCCTGAAACAACAGAAAAGAGTATGCAATAAATTGTTCCACTGTGACTCCAATGAAGTGTTCAAGGAAAGAAAGGAACTGCTGGCTTTTAAAAAAAAAGGTGTATAAGCTTATAAATGAATGTGAGAGACAGAGAAATGCGTATTTCTGTCTGAAGAAGAAACATCCTAAATGCACTGAACAGCAGCACTGTCTGCACTTAACGAATGAATTATTTTGCAAAACAAAATTAAATGTGGCAATCAGTGCAATCGCATCATTCTATGAAGATCTAGAGAAGCTATTTCCGGCAGGGGCCACTTCTTTGTAAAGAGCCAAGCACATCCATGGTGCTAAATACACATTAAAATGACGACATATGAAGGCTGGTTCTACCTCTCTAAAAACAATGCTGGGTGACACACGTTTAGTGACTCTCAGTGCTTTGTACATCATCATAACTGTGCAGTTTACAAGTAGAGGGTTGTGTAATTGGCCAACCCTGAAAACCCACCATAAGATGTGGAAAACCTACTAGGCTACTTCCTGCTCATGCTTCCTCACCACCAGTACAGCTGCTACAACTGGAACTCATTTAACAAGTCTGTCAATGATGCATGAGTGAGAATAAAATCCAGCCCATTCTCCCCTAGGTTCTGCATAAATAAAAGAAGCAAGCAACAGTAAAAACTTATTTTAGTCATTCAAATTAGCAGAAAGACAGATCCTCGTCTGAGTAAGAATTTTTTTTAGACAAGTACATGTATGTACCCTGAGCAGCTGTGCTGACTATTGCAATCCCCTACGCTCCTGGACTACCTAGGGCGCTCTGTTTTTCCTGATGCTCGGAGAATGGAACGATATTCCTAGGTTAAGTGATTTCAGGGAGGGAGGGAATCAGGGGAATCATTATAATGTATTTGAGAAGAATCCCCATGAAGTCTGAGAACCAGAAGAGAAATGGGCATGCCTGGGCCATTTTCTTTCCTCCAACCACACAGAAGCATGGCAAAGAGAATGAATTGTTCCACCCCCCGCCCCAAATGCCTTCCAGCTATGGAGAGAATAAGTGGCGGTGACAGAAGAAACAAGACAACAGCAAGATAAACCCAATCGAACACCAAAAATGATACCCCGATTTTTGAAGTTTCCACCAAGAAACATGTTTGCCTGTACTTCAGTTAGAAGGTGTTTCATTCACGACTTTTAACATCTAAACATATCAGTTCAGTTTCACCGGCCATGGGAAGAACTCCCTGTTCTTAGTTCTCACACTTTCAATTAACTACAGCTAGCAGGTTCATTTCATGAGCCCTTTGCTCGTATTCTGGGTCTCTCCCAAACTTCCATTATCCACTGTAAAATGGGAAGTGCATCATCCAGTCCTTCAACCAAAACCCATTTTTCCCTATGCAGTTCCAAAGCTCCAATTTTACCCAGTAATATTCTTCTATGAAGAAATGCAGCCCACTGGCCTTTAACCCCATTATCCTGCCCTCTCTTCAGATATTATATTGGATCTGCTTCTTTGATCATAAGTCTACGAATGAGAGGACAGGTACAATAGGGCCTCTGCCCCCAGATCCAACCATTACTTTGTGTGCATCTAATCCCCTTTCTGCACCTGTACTGGGAAATGTCCCTCATTTCAGCTATTTGAACTAAACCACCTATGCCAGGAAGATACTGGACATACTTGTACATGGGAAAGAAGCAGGCCTCGCTTGCGGGATTAGTTAAAACACTGCCTTGACACAATAGGCCTACTGATCACTTCTTGGAGATGCCACGAAATGACAGAATTGGTTGGAAAGGAGAAGGGAAAGGTAAGACCGTTTATCTTGCTCTGGGTTTTTTAACGGAAAGATTTACATGGTTCTATAGTGGCACACTATGCAGTACATGCAGGCAGACTGTGTACATTGCAGTTACACAGAATACTTGATTATTCAGTTAGCATTTCAAGTGTGGGGATATGCTTACAGTATTGCTTTACAAGTTCATTCAAAATGTATATACAGATCTAGATCCACGTAAATTGACTGAAAAAACAAAGTACAGTAAGAATTTAGAATTAGAATTGGCCTTCTGCACAGCAGTATGCTTCATAAAAGGTATTTTTAGGTCTGCATGAAAGTGCAAGACCTACTTGAGCTAGCAGAGTGCGAAGGAGCTAAACAAGGTCTGAGGCGTGCTCCCTCCCCCTCTTTTTTTTGGAAGCATATTTGTATCAGGAAACTGCAAACATGATACCTGCACATTCAGTTGCCCATGCGCATTAGTTTATTATTTTTAAAAGAAGAAAGCATTTCCTAAGCAATCTAGCATTTAAAACTATACTGAGCCAGACAGAGTGAGTGAGTGTATTTTGTAAGGAGCAACTGTGCTTTGACAAGTAAATAGGCCTGATGATTTAATAGTTTATCTCCTATCTCAAATTTCTTTGACACGGTACAGACATTTTTGTTTTGAAAAATATGTCATTGTATGACTACTTAAAGCTTATGAACTTCCAGATCTGCTCAGCCGCTATCCTGTTTTCTTTATGCTATGCTTACAAATAGCAAGCCAAGAGGGAGCAATATCTTAAGATTTATACACACACACACAGTAAAAATATGTAGAGAAAATATTTTTAAAAATATTTCACCGATTAAATACTAACCACATTGAAAACAACAGCAATGATGTGACTCAAAATGACAAGATGCGGAGTTTAACAGATATAGTCATAAAACTCTATAAACTATTCTTACTCATTGTGACAGAGGGACATCAGACTTTATAGCAGGAATAGATACTCCTCTAACACATCCTGAAGTGTCAGCACAGCTTCAGATTGCCTGGGATTTTTTGGTTGATAAGCAGCACGACCTTTAACTTTACTAAAAATTTGCCCCCCTTTTTTTTATTTTTTTTTTTAAATGCAGTCAACTTCTACTCTTCTGTCAAAAATGAAAAGGCCATTACTGCATTAATAAATGTCAGCTAACCAGAAAAAAATGCCACAATTACACAAACCTGTCTCTTTAAGAGTACAGTATAAAGTAGACTGTCTTGGACTATCTATACAAAGTCTGTGTACTCCAAATAAAGGTAAAATATTTGACAGACAGTTGAAACAGTATTAAAAGAAAGAAATTGAAGTAAAAATGTATGTTGGGAGGGAAAGTAACAAATAGTATTAAAAAAAAAGTGTCAAAAGGTACAGAACTTTCCATCGCCTTTTACTTTAAAATAAATAAATCCCAGCAGCTGCAAGTACCAAATCATCTATGGATTTGAAAAAGTGAACAAAAATGAAACCAGGAAGTATTGAAGCATATTTTAAATTAGAGAGATTTACCTAGTAAGTTCAACAACTATGTTAGGTAAACACGACATTTAAATCCTTTACAGTGTGGAGAAACAAGTAGAGCCAAATCCCTTTGAACAAAAACACAGAAGAGCTTGGAAAGGATTTTTACCTTTGTGTTCGACGGAGCCTGTTTCCACTCCTCAAATGAGGCAGGGTACAGTTTGAGAGGACAATCCAATAATTTGGATCAGACATATCCATTCCCTTCTTTTCAGTCCACTAAAAGTTCAAAGCCAAAATACAAAAAAAAATCCCCAATTACCTGATCACTCTCTGCAAAATATTGTTAATAAGAACTCTGATTTAAAGATAAACTTTATAAGTGTAGTTGAGAATCTTCTTGTGTTATCTAATTTATACACAAACTGCTTCTTCAAAGGTTCAGTAAACTTTTCTTTTTGGTCTAGCCTCTCTAACAGGGGCACTGCCAGGCTATACACAATAATTACAGCAGTTTAAACCCACAGTCTGCTGAAAACACTGTGTGTGTGTGTGTGTGTGTGTGTGTGTGTGTGTGTGTTTCAGCCCAAGGTACTTTGTCATCTGTTTGGCAGGTTCCATTTAGATCTACCCAGAGGGGGAGTACAACATTTTATACTTCCAAAAGCTCCCTTTATTTATATTCCTTTTTAAAAACACCTGTCTGGTTTACAAATGTTATTACCAATAACATGTTTACTTTCTATTTTCCTATGAGAATAAAAATATTTTGAAAAAGAAAAAATCCATTTACTCACTCCCACTCCCACAAGTTGTTTTAGAAATAAGCGAATCTTTGAGAGTCTTTTCCAAGACTTAAACCTGTCACCTTTGATTGCATCTTGCCGCTTACCAAGGGACTGAGAATACAGTTGAGTGCTCCTGCACTACACAAGACAAGAGAGACTGTGCATTCTTTCATCTTTCCACCAAGTTAAGCACTTCATACAGCATTTTAGGCTGTGGCGACAAAGCAACAGGAGTACAGAACAAGCATTTATCATACTTACAAAAATGAGCACGTTTCAGTAGGAAGTACAGAAGGTGCAACTCACCCACATGTAATGTAGTGAGCTACTACGCCTGTGCTGACAGTCAAGATTCATAATTTGGCATAGCTCAGTGACACATTGTCTGTACTACAAGAACTCAAGCCATGTAAATTGTACCTTCCATCAATAACCACAGTAAGTGATGCTTATAGGTTCAAGTCTGTCTTCACAAATATGATATTACAGAACCTGATTAATTATTTTCAGCCTGTCTGCCTGCAACTCCATACACCAGACTAACATGAAAAGTTGTGGCGCTGTCATGGGCGGTGGGATGTGGAGCGCACAGATACTGTGGAACTGAAACAAGCACTCTTTCCTATCTATTATCTCCTATTTTGACAAGAAAAGCAGACATACAGCAGTGCAGAGAGAGAGAGAGAGGGGAAAAAAGAAGAAAAGGGTATTTACTGAGCATTTACTCTCAGCATTTGGACATGGTTCATGACCCCTTTGGTGTATTGTCCATCCTCTACCCTGCAGGCCCCTGCATTGTACTACACTTCTCCCTCTCCTGGCTCTATAGTCTGTCAGCATCACCCACTGTTTATACAACTGTGTTGTTTTGATCTGCTCAATATTGTCAATTCCACATGTTCAAATATCATAAATTGGGACTAAAACACAAGAAATAAATCACACTGGCTTAAAAATCATGAGTTTAAAAAAATACAAGTGAGGTTATGTTCAGTCACACATTGGTCACATGTTCAGGCTTTGCTCTGCAACTGTTTGGGCCACTCTTGAATCAAACCCAATCAGAAGAAAGGCTTAAAAAAAGCAATGAAAAGGCAGGGGAAGACATCCCCCAACCCCAAGCTGCCCTACCTTAATCAATGTAAAATATGGGATAGAAAGACATCTCTGTTTGCTATATTAGAATTAGGAAAATCTGAAGTTGCTCTTATGTAACCACAAGAATCCAAAACCTGTTACTTTAAGGGGGGGAAAAAAAAACCACTGAACACAACCTGCTGCGAGAAGGATTGGGTGTCCGTTAAAAGACAAGTATTGGAGGGGTAGCCATGTTAGTCTGGATCTGTAACAGCAATGAAGGGTCCTGTGGCACCTTATAGACTAACAGAAAAGTTTTGAGCACGAGCTTTCGTGAGCACAGACTCACTTCATCAGCTCTGATGAAGTGAGTCTGTGCTCACGAAAGCTCGTGCTCAAAACTTTTCTGTTAGTCTATAAGGTGCCACAGGACCCTTCATTGCCATTAAAAGACAGGGGGGTCAGTCTATACCAATGCTCCCATTATTGCTACTACCAGTGGCAGTGCAATGGTGAGAAATACAAAGAAAAACAGACAACTTTGATCGCTGAGGTAAAAGAGTTCTTCTGAACTGGCTTGCAACAAAAATGAGGCAGAGCGATCACATCAGGTTTATCACCAGAAAATGCTTTGGGACCAGTCAGAAATGTACGGAAGCATCTCAGATTTAACCTTCCTTTTAAAAAGCAAAGTTTCTAGTACTATTCATTGGAAAGATAGTCTTAAAAACACAAACTAACATAAGCCAATGCTAACAGAGTGCAGGGCTGAAAAGACAGCCAGCAGGTTCTGCAGAGCTTACATACTTTATACTTAGGATTCTACCAAATTCAGAGTCCATTT
Organism: Carettochelys insculpta; assembly: GCF_033958435.1. Lineage (NCBI taxonomy): Eukaryota > Metazoa > Chordata > Testudines > Carettochelyidae > Carettochelys > Carettochelys insculpta. The sequence goes on from NC_134141.1 coordinate 89,595,720, forward strand.
TGGCCAATTCCGTGGTCATAGGATGTTTAAAAAAAAAAAAAAAGTCACACACTTCATTATTTCAACTATTTATTTTCAAAATTTTACAGTGCTATAACTGTAGGAGTCCTGACCCAAAAGGAATCGGGGTGGGAAGGGGTAGCAAGATTATTGTGTGTGGAGAGGGGGAGGATGTTGCAGTACTGCCACCCTTACCTTTCACACTGCTGCCGGATGGGGCCCTGCCTTCAGAGTTAGGCAGCTGGAAAGTGGCAGCTGAGGGCTGGTAGCCCAGCTCTGAAGGTGGAGCGACCACCAGCAGCAGTGGAGAAGTAAAGATGGCATTAAGTAGGGTATTGCACAACTCTCCAGCCACTCAGCAATGAAGGCAGTGCAGAAATAAGAGTGGCAATAACCTTGTGACCCCCTCATAACTGCCTTTTGGGTCAGGCTCCCAGCTTGAGAAACACAGGTCTCACACATGAAACTTCTAGAGTGTAGGGCAAAAGAACTCAAACAGATTTCACAGGTAGAGATAAGATTTCATCATCTGCGATATGTTCTTCATGGCTGTGAATATGGTAAAGCCCTATTTGGGTTAAACTTGGCTTCTATAACGGGATTGCTGCCATGGATGCAGAGGCACCCGTACACACCCTCAGCATCACTGGTACCATGCAATTTACAATGATGCAGCACAGGGCCTACAGCCGCCAACAGGTGGCAGTGTGTGTTTCTGTTGGTGGTTCACATCTGCACATCCCCTTGTGCACATAAAATTTATTCTGCCCATGCATGTTAAAAATAGAGGGAACATTGCATAGCAGAGGCAAAAAAATGGCAACAAACTGATTGAGAGGTGTGACTGGTAAGACCCCTCTCCTCCTCCAAATGTCTACTTCTCTCTGATGGTGGGACTGCTCTGGCTGCTGATTATTCAGGAAGCTACTGTGCACCTTCTACAGCTGCAAGTCCAGGTCCAGTTCTCTCTAGCGTCCCACATCAATATTCACTAGGAGTGGATCCACCGTGCTGTATTCACACATACTCTGAATGTCACAAGAGGATTGCACAAGAGGAGGTGGGACAAAGCTACTGTAGCCAACAGCGTGAATTCCACAGCCCTTGCTGGTGCCTATCTGCTCAGCTCCAGGCTGCAGTTTAAAGTACTGGTACTAGGGAGAAGTGCCTGCAGCACCTCTTTTCCAGCCCAAAGTCCTGCCATTGAGCATGGAAATCTTGTGTCCCTCTCACCTGTCATGACTGCATGTTTTGTACAACTCATGTGACCTTTTACTTTCTACTGGATACATCAAAATGTGCATACTGATGAGTCCTTGACCATAAACTTCAGCTTAAAAAGTTAACGGTATACATTTAGATTTGGTGAAATCCATTGGTTCAACTCTCCTAGCAAATGAAGTCCTCTGTTTATCATGAAGACAAGCTCCTGACAGACACTGTCCTTACCAGCAAGCCTCTTACTTGACATGGATGAAAAAGCAGGGACAGAAGACTAAGTGACTAATAGGGCAAGTTCAGTCTCTGTGACCCAAGCAGTTCTTGGCCTCTCTATTGAGTCTGCCAATCATGTCAGCCATGCTAGTGAGATTCTGGCCTCAGATCTGGATCTGAGGCCCATCAAATTCACCATCACAAAACCCTTAAAACATTTGGGAATAATTACAGGAGAATGCACATTTTAGCAACTTCAACCAACCTCAGTTCTTCCCCTGTGAAGCCACAATGAAGAGAACCAACTAAAACCACTTCATAATTTATGAAATGCTTTACTGAGAAAGTGGACGATAAAAAGACGACATTTTCTGTTTAAGCACAAAAATGTAAAATAAACTCAGAAAAATTATTTCCAAGGAAACCCTTGGAATAAAAATAGAATAAAAATAAGCAGATAAAAATGTCACTCTCATGGCCAGTAAAGATTCTTTTGATGAAAATTAAGTGACCAAAAATAAACATACAAAGACAAGCTTTAGCTGAGAAATACTCCCTTACAATGAAGAGTGCAAAAGCTCAGACTAGTTTTCCAAGGTTGATTCAGATATTAAAAACTAACTAAACTAAAAAACTAAATCCAGACAAGCACACGTTAAAATGTGTTGTAACAAGTCTGTGGTTAAGTAGGAGTAAAGAAAATAGGAGGGAATTACTGAAATGCATCAGGAACAAATTAAATCCTGAGAGGTATAGGCCTAATCTTATATAAGGATGAAACAATATTCTGTGATCAGGCAGAAAAAAAGTAGGAAGATTCAATACATATTTCTGTTCCACACATGGAAAGAAGAGATTATATATTTTTGTCTTAAAATGACAAATATTTCTTCTTCCATCAATAAATAGGGAAACAGTAAAACAGCAACTACAGAACTGAAATATTTTTAAACAGGCAGAATTTGATAACATGCATAGAAGAGTACTGAAATAAATGGCTCTCAGCTGGAGAAAATCTAATGTCATACATAGCAATATTTACAAAAGTGTAAAGAGAATGAGTCAGAAAACTATAGGCTGTTTAATTTACAAGTGACCCTGGGAAAATTTAAGCAAAGACTAAAAGGCATAATCAATAAAATAAAATTCCTGGATCTAGCATAATTAATACCAATCAATATGTTTTATGAAAAACATTACATAAAATATTGAATAGTGTTGGGCTAGGACCAGATCCCTGTTGTTCTTCCTAGAAATACTCCATTCACAATTACATTTTGAGTTTTACATATGAAATAATTTTATGTGGAGCCAAATGCTTTCAGAAGGCTGTGGTTCCCTTTGTTAACTAAACAGTTACAGGGAACCACAGCCTTCTGAAAGCATTTGGCTCCACATACAATTGTTTCATATGTAAAACTCAAAATGTAATTGTGAATGGAGTATTTCTAGGAAGAACAACAGGGATCTGGTCCTAGCCCAACACTATTCAATATTTTATGTAATGTTTTTCATAAAACATATTGATTGGTATTAATTATGCTAGATCCAGGAACTTTATTTTATTGATTATGCCTTTTAGTCTTTGCTTGAATTTTCCCAGGGTCACTTGTAAATTAAACAGCCTATAGTCCTAGCCCAACACTAATCAATATTTTATGCAACAATCTGAAAGAAAATATAAAACCATTGCTAGTAAATTTGCAGAGGTGAAGTAATGATGGGGATAGATCAGTTAGACAGATGAACCCGGATGGACCTGAAGGTTGATTCATTTAAATATGTGCTTTAACACAGCCAAATGAAAGGTCATGTGTCTATGAGCAAAGAACAATTACATGGGAGACAGTATCTAGTAAGACTGTGTCACTTAAAAGGCCTTTTGAGTCACAGTACATAACCAGTTGAATATGAACTCCCAGTGCAATGCTGTTACTAAAAGAGCAAATGTTATTATTGGATACATAAATATACACTAAATATGTACCAATGGCATAAGGAGGAGCATTTCCAGCAGACCTACAGAAGTTATTATTCCTCTCTATTCAGCACTGGTGAGCCCACATCTGGAGTACTGTGTCCAGTTCTGGGCCCCCACAGTATAGAAAGGATGCGGATGCACTAGGGAGGGTCCAAAGGTGGGCAATGAAAATTATTAGGGGGCTGGAGTACATGACCTACGAGGAGAGGCTGAGGGATTTGGGCTTATTTCGTTTGCAGAAGGAAAAGAGTACGGGAGAATCTGATAACAGCCTTCAATTTCCTGAAGAGGGGCTTTAGAGAGGATGGAGAGAGGCTGTTCTCTAATGACAGATGGCAGAAAAAGGAGCAATGGTCTCAAGTTACAGAAGGGGACGTGTTAAGTTCGATATTAGGAAAAACTATTTCACCAGCAAAGTGGTGAAGCACTGGAACAAATTACCTAGAGAGCTGGTGGAATTGCCATCCCCTAGACTCTAGAGGGTAACAGAGAGATAGCCATGTTAGTCGATATACTATGAAAACAAAAAAGCAGTCCAGAAGCACTTTAAAGACTAACACAATAATGTACTAGGTGATGAGCTTTCCCACAAAAGCTCATCACCTAATACATTATTGTGTTAGTCTTTAAAGTGCTTCCGGACTGCTTTTTTTGTTTTCCTAGACTCTAGAGGTTTTTAAAGCCCTGGCTTGACAAAGTTCTGACTGGGATGATGTAGATAGGGTTGGTCCTGCTTTAGGCATGGAGCTCCACTCAGTGACCTCCTGATGTCCCTTCCAGCCCTAAGATTCTATGATTCTAAAATTCTACGACTATTATGTAGGAATAGCAGGTGATACTACCACTTTACAAGGCATTAAATCAGGCCTTTAATGGAATACTGAATCCAGTTCAGTGTCCACATTTCAAAAAGATTACTGAAAAACTAGTAGTGTTTCCCAAAGAGCTACAAGATTGATTCAAGGTCTGGAAAACATGCCTCCTTAAGAGAGTTGAGCAACATGAGCTATTTAGTTTATCCAAGAGTAGGATCATATTCTACAAATACATGGGAAATAGCAACCTACAAGCAAGAAGTTCTTTAATACAAATGAAAAAGGCAAAACAAGATGGAATTGCTAGAAACCGAAGCTAAACAAATTCAGACTAGAAAGATGCAATATTTTGAACAGTAATTTTTTGCAAAGGGACGAAGTAGATTCACTGTCACTTGAAATCTTTCCATCAGAGCTGGTTATCTTTCTAAACATTTCTACATTTCAAAACAAAAGTTACTGGCTAATTTTCATTGGCCTATATTATGCAGGAGGCCAGACTCAATTATCCTACAGGTATTAAAATCTATGAAACGAGGATATAATGCTTTTTATGACAATTTTCTCATTTCAAAATCCATTAATCAATTAAATTATTTCATTTTGCCCTATTAAAATGTTTGACCTCTTCCTCCCTCTAGTGGTCGTTACTGTTGATGTACCACTCAATTCAATCTGTTTATGGTGTGAAACTCTATATTCAAACAAACTTTTGAAACATACCAAAATGGAGGTGGTGTCAGAGTAGAACATATGCCTGCCAAATTTGTAAGACTGTTTGTAAATATGTAAATATTATTACTCTAAGTATAACACAGCATTCAAATTAACCTTCACTTTTTGTTGTCTTACAGCTTAACAGAACTAAACATATTTAAGAAAAGACACTATCACTTTGTAAAAGGGTCACTGGAAAGCTCTTTGTTCAGAAGAGATTACGATTTATGAAAAGTTAAACATTAATTAAAAATTAAATATGTATTACGCAGACAATATGCATATGAATCGGCAAGACCATGTTTAATTCTTCCTAAATTTATATAGGAGAAGAGCAACAAAAATGAATCAAGGTCTAGAAAGCATGACTAATGTGGGAAGATTGAAAGAACTGGATTCAGTTTGGAAAAGAGAAGACAGAGGTGACATGCCAACAGTTTTCAAGGCCATAAAAGGTAATGGAGACTGCACCTCTATCATGAGCCACATAATAAGTATCACAGGCGTCATCACCCCTCAGCACAGATAAGACTGGCACCTGAGCCAATTTTCACTGGCTATTGCCCCTCCTGCCCCATGCAGCCAGAAGCCTGCTCAAAGACATGCGGCCTAGAAGTAACAAAAAACCAACTAATGCTACCAACCATACCTAAACAGAAAAGCTCTGCACCTTAATTTATTTATTAATGAAGCTGTTAGGACTGTTAGTGACTTTAAAAAGTCGCACTGGCACTCAGACTGTACATAGAGGTCAAATGGTCAAATTTCAGCACTCTGCCTCTGAAACCTTGGGTGCTAAGTATGAAGTTACCAGAACAGCAGCATTTCCTTGATTCTCCCCTGCAGTAGTTTGGGTTCATGTTCCAGTTGACTTCAGTGATTGATTCAGTTGATTCTACTGTCAACAGAATAGCATGTGATGGAGTATCCTCTGCAGTGGGAGCTGACAAATTGGAACTTTGGGACACAGAAGGTACAAAGGAAAACAATGCTTATGAAATATTGTGAGGATATGCCTGTCTCCATCACTCTTTGAATTTAGGGCACTAAGCACTTGGCTTTAGTCAATGCATTCTTAAATCTGTCCATGTCATCTTTAAATGACTCTCATACTCAAAAGCCTAAGAACCCCCTGTTTTAAAAAACCCATGTCCTGCCATCTGAAATTTTCAAATAACCCCAAGTATATTTAAGATCAATAGGAAGAAAGCTGAGTTACTAAATCTTCCTGATTCACAGAAGATGAATATTGGAAAGAAATAGTTACAGGGATAATTGAGCACAGCACAGCCTATTTTTTTAAAGGACAAATTAATTAGCCCACCTCTCAACTAATGACAAAATGTGCCATTGCCCCCAGCGGCACGTACCAAATATAACATGCTGATCTGCTGCATCATTGAAACAGCATCTTGGGAAATGGGAAGAATTTGTGGAAGAGAGTTTGTTTGCCCAAAAATATTTAAGTGAGAATGAACTACCTTCAGACAAAATTAATACAAGGAAAACATACTTGGATCAAATGAATATAAATATGATGTAGGGGAAACTCTTGTAAAGGAAAAACTCATGATTAACGAACAATTAATTTGTGGTTAAAGCACCTTGGGGTCTTTTCCTGGGTCTGACACAGATTGTGTGTGTAATCGTGTCATTTGAGCTGCCTGTGCCCATCTGTAAAGTGGGGCTAATCATGCAGTACGCCCTCCCAATACAGTGAGAATAATTTCATACGTGTGTATAAAGTGCTCAAAAACTACTATGGTGCCAAAAAAAGAAAGAAATGAAGCTAGACAAACAGCAGGGGGATTTTTCTCATCCTGGCTTCCACAATGGTTTCTATAATTCTTTTCTCATGAAGTTAAGGGGGAAATTATGAGGGGAAAGACATGATGAGCTGAGACCACAAAAATCATCTCTTCATCCCACTGAGGACAAAAAAAGCAATACCTACGTACAGTCAGAGGCAGGGAAAGGGGTCAACTTTCGCTTCCTCCACACAAAACCAAGGGAAATAGAAGGTACAGAACTGTGATGAACACCTCTTCTTTCTCCAGGGAGTCAATAGGCAAGAGTGCCTGGTCTGTAGTCAGCATCTCAAAGGCCACCCAATAGCCAAAATGGGCCAAGACTGAAGGATCAGCACTGCCTGTTCCAAGCCCCGGCATTGCTAGACCTCAGACACTTCTATCAGCAATAGAGAAGATGTGCAAACTAATATTCCATCTGCCAAATTTACTCAGCTAAGCTCAGATGAGACAACAGTCTTGATTTCAGACACAGGAGCCAGAATGACTATATGATTCACCCATGAAGGAAAAATTCAGAAAAACTGCTCTATCAATTTACACATATGCTGACACAGGAGACTTTACTACCTTGAGATGGCTTTAATAAAACATGGAACTCCTGTGTTACTCTGCCTATTTTGGTCTGAAACATTTCAAATGGACTCATTTGAACAGCTCAATTCACTTCTACCCTAAATAGACCATGTATTCTAAGGAATCTATATGCTTGCAGCAAAATATTATCAGGCTCTTATCATCATCATCTCTTCTTGTAAAAGTCTTCAAAAGAAAGTAGCATGGCTTCTAAATATCTAGCTATTCAGAAAAGACCATTTCTGTAGTGAGGAATTTTAAAATAAAATAAAAAAAACTATGGACTTCACAATAGTTACTATTATATATTGTGGTTTTATAAACTCACGATGACTCTGACGCTAATTAAGGCATTATGCCATGGTGAGAGGTTATAGCTACATCCACACTATAACTTTCTCCATCAGTGCTAGGTTGATGAGTGCGATCTCTGACTAACATAGCTATGCTGAAAAAAGGCCCGAGCTCAGATGCACTTATGCAGGCTGATATTCTAAAAACCAGGGTTCCGCATGGACAACATCCATTGCTTCTTTGTTTCTACCAGCCAGTATAAGAGATTAAGTGTGCAGAGGTACTTCAGTAGTGGGGGCTGTTTTATCTTGTATGAGTCTAAAACGAAGTATGAATGAGCCAGAGCATATTTTGTTATATGCATGTTTTTGCATAATTATGCTTATGCTTTGATATATATGGATATTAAATAAAGACTTCACGGTTGTGTGCTCCATGGATCTCAAACTCCATAAAATTTCTCATGTAGTTGTTGAATACCATTTCATGAGATGTGAGTGAGACACGCTTGAAAGACTATCCCAGGGCATAAGCCACATTGGTAAACACCCAGGAGGTTTTACCTTATTTTTGCATATATTTTTAAGAGTCTACAAAAGGTGAAAAGAACACTATATATTTCTTTAATGCATGCTTAAATACTACACTTGAATACAAAGCAACAGATCTAATCCATTGTGCAATCCCTTTACAGCCCACAGACAGCTCTAAAATTCAAGTGCAAAGGTCATCTTTCTACAGCCTTTGCTATACAATGAAGTAACAGATCCTGCAGCAATAAGAGGTTAATTTGTTGGTCGCTTACAAGCATATCATCAATCATAACTGTCAGTTACCCAGTCCATCCCAAAGCACCACCGCTTCTCATCCCATGTATTTTGAAGCTCACACCCTTCCCCACCATAACTATAAATGTTAAAGACTCTACAGCTTTGTAAGTAATGCCATCTTGCCTGTAATTGGCCAAAAGCACATTTTATAACCATTCTGCACCTGCTCAAATGTGTAGTTAAACTACCTCATCTTCTTGGTGCACAACAGGGTAAGAGGAGCAGAGTGTATACTGGGTCACCCTACACACAAACACCCCACCCCATGGATGACTGTGTTACCGAGAACCACGTGCCCACTTGCTCATGTGGGCACAAGTCAGACCCCCCAGAATGCTTTGATATTGGTACCTGCCAGTGCATGTTTTATTATACACACTGAGAGGTCAGACCAGGGGTCTGCAGCCAAAAATGGTGAGAAGACACATTTTTTCAAAGTCAGTTACAAAAATCAATACTTCAGGAGCTGCAGTGCATGTAAATATGAGACAGTCCTTAATAAACAACATCAAACCATAATTTTTGTAACCCATTTTAAGAACAGAGTGCACACAATGATTTGTACCAGTCAGAAAGCTTAAGTTACTTTCTCTCCTGGATTGGAGAATAAATGAGGACAAGGAAAATGCTGCACCTGGGGATAGGCTCTTAAGCAGGGAGGAGCAATAATCACATCAACCCTGCTGCCATCCTTCCAGCCATCAAACCAATTAAATATAGTTCCATTATTTCAGCAGCAGCAGAGCAGGGAGCCACAAGAGGAGTTAGTGGTAGTAGTGCCCAGAGCCCACAACTGACTTAAAGAGCCACAAGCTGCCAGTCCCTGGGTTAAACAAACACACTTGGTGGAAGTTCTTTTAGAATTCAAATGAGTAACACAAAAGAACCCAAAATCCGACACATGCACAAAGCAGGCTGCTCCCTAAACAGAGGCACAACACATACTGCCTTACATTAGCAAGATGCTAGTCCACTTGTCTACAAAACAACTGCTGTTTGCACAATTTTCCTACAGGCCACCCTAGCCTACAAGCAAGACCAGGAACCTCTGAGCATTTAATGTGAGAACTTTAAAATTTAATATTTCTCCATACTCCACAGTTTCCAATGCAGATAAACACGACAGTGTCCCACAAGAGTTCGCATCATGATACAGTTTCATCTTTTCTTTCAATACACTCTTGAGATTGGATGGGTCTGTGTCTCCTATCAAGCACACCTACACAACTCAGGAAGCCCACCCACCCAACGTCCACAATTACTTCTGGAATATTTCCAGTCATAACAAGCCTAGAGCACAGTACATCTTTGACTGTCTTGCAAACATCCATGAGCAGTCACCGCTGGTAGATTTCCAATACCAAACTGATTGCCAACAGATTTTTAATGATCTGGGGTTTCCAGTTTCCACGTAGTGACAGCAACTGGACTGTTATGGACTCTTTCACATTGGTGCTCTGCCACCCAATGCCAGAGCTACGTCCTCACAAAACTCCATGACCATGTCTTTCCTCTTACAAAAATTCAGGGTGTGGAGCTGGCCACCCCACGTTCACAGCATTGTCTGGTCTCACCAGTGTTTTTGTGGTTCTGCCCCAGAAGCAGAAGTCTGTGTAAGGATTATCTACCATTAAGGACAGCAACAGCTTTGTCCATACCACATGGTCCCATTCAAACATTATTGAAGGGTTTCTCCTAACAGCAACCTGCTGCCTCAGACTTCTCCAGCCCAACAGCAGCCTCTTAAATCCCTGTCAACCATGTTCTGTCAGCTGCTTCTGCAGTAGCATGAAAAAGGAATACTTTTGGAAATGCAGCAGCTGCCAGTCTTAATATCGAGATACATATCCATACTTTCAGCATCATGGACGCCACCACCAGGAAGTGAATTTCTAAAATCTAGACCAGAGATTCCCAACCTACAGGTCACAATTAGATTTGTTGAGGGTCACCAGCTGGGCAGCTCCAAGCTGCATGTTGCTGTTAAAAGAAGCCATTTGCAGTTTCTTGATGCTGGCGCCTCCAGCAACTATCTATCAGTAGGGATAGCTGCTGTCTCCAGCAGCTCTCTCTGTCACTAGAGATAGCAATTACCTTAAGCCTAGGTGCTGAAAGCTTAACACTTGAGTTAATTGGTTTTAATTACTATTACCCACTGGGAGCAAGAGGGCTGGGAGAGCTGCCTAGCCTAGTAGCCCCAGTGAAGAAGCTGCAACAGGGGAGAGGAGCATCTAAGACTGGGGCCATTTAGGGCTGTGGAGGGTGGGGTCTGGGGCTGGGGGTGGTTTAGGGCTGCGGGAGGGGATCTAAGGCTGGGGCAGTTTTGGGCTGCAGGAGTTTCTAAAGCTGGGGATGCTATGGGGGTGTGGGGACTGTAAGTCTGGGGGCGATTCTAAGGCTGGGGGCAGTTCCAAGGCTCAGACGGTTTGGGGCTGCTGGGGGGTCTAGGCCTGGAGGCAGTTTGGAGCTGCAGTGGGGGAGGTGGGCCTAAGGCTGGGGGTGGGGGTGGTGCCTTTGGGTTATTTTGTGTTCAGACCCTGGAACATTTAAAATATTGCTGTTTGGCCCCCAGTGGAAAAAAAAGTTGGATTACAAAGACTGCTTCCGTGTCTTCGATATTCATAGTGACCCCAGGCAAACCACTTAATAGTCTCTGGCAGCAATTTTTGCATCCCCCTTCGCTCTTCCTCCGTTTAGCCCCTCCTTTTATGCAGCTGATTTCTCACTTTTTATTTATTTTTTTTGTTTGCAACTCCCCCCCCAGGCCCTCCAGGCGGTTTCAGGATGAGTCTTTCACCCACCACAACCCAGATTAATAATAAAATAATAAACTAAATAAACAGCGTTATTTTATTAATGTATTTTCCCTTTTTTATGGAATAATTATTAATGCATAAACATGAGGGGATACAATTTTATATTCTTGCCTCAGCCACAAAGTTAGCTAGTTACAGCACTGCTCTCCCACCCCTGTTTTTTGAATTGCTGTGGGTCACCAAGTCTTCCTGAATTGTCAAAATGAGTCCCCATCTGGAAAAGACTGGGAACTGCTGGTCTAGACCAGTTCCTCCCAATCACAAGACTGTACAAATTGTTCCATGCATTGCACACACACACTCAGAGCAATGTAATAAGCTGCAGTGCTATGAACCTCGGTAAACGCAAAGAGCTCTCCAGTACCCCTTGTGACTGTAGAGAGCACCAGTGGAGATGTGTGGCATGGCAGCAATGTTCTAATATCAATAGCCATGGTTGCTTGCTACCACGCCTTAACAAGCATGCAGCTACTTGTCCAATAGACAGCCTGACATGAAAACAAGAATGCAGTCAGTTCTGGGGTCAGAACCATGAGCTACCGTGACACATCTTTGCCTCAGCAAGAGTGAGCTTTGCTAGCGACTAGACTGCATGTCAGCTCCTTCCCACACCGATTGGTCTTATCCACCAGCCAACTCCTCAAACCGCCACCAATCTTACTCTTGTCTATCATTAACAACCAGGGAACCCAAACACCTCAGATTTTTCTCTGTGCAATATAAATCCTCTACCATTAAACATTCACAAAAGATGTTAAATAAAGGTCGAACCTCTCTAATGCAGAATTCTCTTGTGTCCAGCATCACCCGTAAACCGGCATGATTTTAATTACCCAGACGACCACTTACCATGGGTGTAGCCAAATTTCTGATGGTCCCAGAAAGTCTGTTTACAGCCACCAGTCCTGGCCCTCAGTTTTCTGTGCTGTTATTTAGCTTTACTTTATCCCTAAATGTCTTCTAAGAGCTCAATAAGCAGTGGAAGCGCTAGATGATATTGACCTCCCATGGTCTGGCAAATATGCTCGCTTGGTACCAGTCAAGTCCTGAGCGTGCCAGACAAGAGCGGTTCAACCTGTAAGCTGCTCCCTCAAAAAAAGTCAACACACTGCAGTTCAATTACCGAATTGGTGTTTGACAAATTTTCTCTTCACACCACTTAACAGTTTATTGTAAAAGCAAAACAAGTTCATTAAACAAAAAAATCAGTATGAGTGGCACCAAGTATAAGAAATAAAAGACAGAAAGGGCTATGAATATATGAACAAAGAGAAAAATGTTCTTCCTTATGGCTAAGGTCTGTCTTGGCAAGCTGCAGTGTTTGTTCAAGTGAGTTTCCCACACCAATCTTCCTTTTCCACTTACAGCACCGTGCTCCTACAGGCAAGCTTAGCAGCTCTGAGTTTCAGGTTCTCATCATGTAAATCTTCCTTACTCCACCCCGCTTGGTGAACTACCTGAGCTCTCTGCCCTCCTTCCTACAGTTTTCCCACAGCAGGGTATGATATGCCCCATAATTTGTGAAGCTAAACACATACTGCAAACTCCCATTGGTATTATTTTGTTTCACTGAAATTTCAAGGAAGGTTACAGAATAAAGATATCAGAAGAAAAAAATTAGAATGTGTACACTCTGCTCCTCTACCATTCACACAAAAGTCAGAAATAAGTCTAAGAAAGCTTCATCCATTTTTGTAACATAATGTACAATAACAGAGAAAGCACTGGGTTCATCTAAAGTAAAGACAAACATACCCATTCTATGTGGTTGGCATATGTTAAACTACTTTACATCAGATAGATAAAATAGCCATTGTTTATACAAAATCCCATAAATCTGTGCCAGGTTTGCTGTCAATGAGTATAATATTTTGTGCTCAGATAAACAGATTGTTTCTCTTTAAAATTTGTAAAGTGGAACTGTTTGTGGATTTGCAGATAAGCACTTTTTTAAAAACAAGAAAGGAAGCCGTATGTAAAATAAAGCAGAGCCATACCTAACGTTATCTTAAAAAGCAAAATTCTGCGAGCAAATCTCAGATAGTAATGCTGCTAGAAGCTTTTCACTGTGTCTTTTGATTTAGAAAATAGTAATGTAGTTTAGGAAATCTTAATTCAAGTCACTTTTACAACTGTAGGCAGACTTTTGTATAGATTTCAGAACAAAAGAGAAACTCTTTACTGCCATCAACATCAGAAATCTAATATCAAATGTTCAGTCATTATGCAGTGCTGGCTATAATATGGAAGCTAATCAAACTCAGATAGGCCTTTATTCATATCCAAACAGTTGGCTCATCTAAATTGCTAACTGGCAGCAGCGTAGCAAATCTCTCAAATAAAATATATAAAATTAGATAAATGAAGTATATGTATAAAATACGGCCCAGACAACCACAAGTTTTTATAATAAAACTAGCAGGCAGCTACTTTGGGAGAAATATTTATGTGAGCTAAGGGAAAGGGGATCAACAGAACAGCATTTAAAGTGTCTGAGACAAGTTCTCTCTCACGAAAGAAAATGATAAAGCAGTTTTCAGAAAGCCACAAGGAAATAATTGCATCTAGAGCACTGACTGGGAACCTAAAGATGTATTTTTAAAATTGTTAAAAAATTAAACAAGTCACTGCAAAGTCTCATTCCAGAGATGGAAAGACACCAATCTTGAGAAACTGCCATTCTCCTTCATTAATCATCCCTCTATTTAGAATACACTTTTTCAGTCAGTCAATCTGCCTCTTTGACTTTAGGATAAAAAAATTAAAACATCTTTAAGACTATCAAATTTATATACAATTATATAACTATTTAGTTAGCATCAGGCTGTCCAAAAACTGAGGGTACGTTTCTACTGCATGGTTTACCCACGCTTTAGCCCAACTCCCACTATCATCTATACAAAGTTCTGTCCCCAGTACAGAGATGCTTTAAGCTCAGGCTCTAGTACCCAGCTTGGGGTATGAGTTATAACCCAGGATTCTCTTTAATTTAGGATGGAACCTCCCACTTTGCAGAGAGGACACAAACTAAGTCCTTTGAGTGTCAACAGCCCACCAATGTCTTTCTGGTAATACTACCTCTCCCAAGGGCAAGGTATGTTTTTCACAATTGACTTGAAAAAATCCTAGAGCACCTCAGCACAAAAATAATATTTTATATATATATATTATATAGATACACACACACTTAAATGGAATGTGAGTACCAGAACACCAAGGACAGAGTAATTCAGGTATGGCTTTGTTGTGGAGATCTTCGGCCCAGGGCTAGGCCAACCCAGACACTCAGATCCCTGTGCCGCCTTCTATGCAGTGAAGACGCAGTCTGAGAGGTTTAAAGGCAAGTGCAACAAAGTGCGGTTTTACTCTAAAAAGGACTTAAAACACCACTGTAGTGCTTTCGATTCTTCATCTCTCTGTGTACTAGTAAAACAGTTCCTTACTTATGAGCCCCACAAACACAACATGGGATCTGAAAGTCTAGTTGGTGGATTTCCCTTTTGAGTAGCAGACCTGAATAAAATATTTGTGGAACTCAACCGTACACCTCATTTTAACTTCAAATTATACTGCCATTTACACTTGTATAATCCAATTAGGTTTTAATGGCTTTGCACAGGTGTAAATGAATGACACTCAGTAAACAATTTCATACATGATACACAAGCTGGAATATTAACACACACTCCGTCAAAGCTGTGCCTCTCAGCAGAGCTAAGAGGCATAAAAAAAGCTTCAAAAACATAGGACAGGTCTACAGCACTGAAAAGTTACATTGACATGGCCACATCCACACCCCCATGAAATGTAGTTAAGCCAACCTAACCCAGCATAGACAGTGCTAAATCAACAGAAGAATTCGTCTTCTGACTTAGCTACTGACTCTCAGGTAGGTGGATTACCTACCACTGTGGTAGAACCAAGCTTGTTACTTAAACATCTATATTCAAGGGATTTGGCAGCATAGCAGCACTGTCATAGTATTTTAAGCATATATATTATTTTAAAAGGCAAGCACACACACAGACAGCCTCCCTCACTTTCCATATCAGCTTCACAATCTAACTCCTGGTCACATCACAGGGTTCCGAAATTCAAGACTCTGCCCCCACCCCCCACCCCTTTTTTTTTTTTTTTTATCTTATCTTATCATCACTGGCCCTCAGCTCTCCCTTCAAGAGTGCCCTCTGATAGGGGTGAGCAACCTTTCCAAGGCAGAGTGCAGAAATTTGACCTTTCGACCTCTATGTACGGTCCAAGTGCTGATGAGACTTTTTAAAGTCACTAACAGTCATACTTATAACAGCTTCATTAATAAATATAAGATGCATACTGCTACTGTTTAGGTGGTGGTTGGTAGCATTAGCTGGTCTTTTGTTAACACACAGGTGGCATGGCTTTAGGCAAGCTCCCAGCTGCATGGGGAAGGAAGACAAGCTGAGCAAATGAAAATCAGCTTGTATGCCACTCTCGACACCTGTGTCGGGTATTGGTGACACCTTCCCTATTATCTGACTCTAACCCCTCTACTACAAAGCATGCTTTTTTCCGCCTTCTTTCAAGAACTTTATCTCCTCCCCTCTCCCTGCTAATTTTGGTCTTGCTATATACATATATTTGAACATCCACCCACAATTCCCATTCCCTATTTCTATTCCAGAGAATGCCCACACAAAAACTCTAAAATAACTCTAGTCTGAATGAATAATTGTAAAACTCCATCACCTTCTAAGAAACTCTTCAATCTTTATGAAACCCTTCTACTGTTTTCAGTGTGACTAACAGCCCCCCCATCCCCAGGCCTCATGGAAAGGTGGGAAAGGGACCTGGCTCCGTTCCCCCAGAAGAGGTGGGGTGAAGGGCAGAAGGGACAGGGCCTAGGTCAGTCAGCCCCTAGTGCCCCACTACCACCCCCACCATAGCTGTACAGTCACAGCTGCTGCAGCACTTCAGAGGGGCCCAACGCTTCAGGCGCTGCTGTTGCTACTTTGGCAGTGGTGGCAGGCAAAGCTCCAGGCCCCTTAGAAACATGGGGTCCCAAGCCAACTGCCCTTCTTCTGCACAACCCCATTATTTTTTGTGTCCATTTATTTGAAGTTTCATAGGAAGCCTCTTGGGGGGGGAAAAGGTTATTTCTTCTGTATGTACTGTAAAGCAGCTAGCACATTTTCCAGTCTTAGGGGAACTATGCAATTTTATTATGGCTCCAAATATAATAGCTGCAGAATTCACCCCAGGACTAATGGCAAATATGTGCCTATTTCCCACCCTCACCTGGTTGTTTAGGCCTACCATCCTCAAACAATTTTTTTTATATGATCTCTCTTAAGGAGAGTAATATTAATTACTTTGAAATGAACAGTGGCACTTGAAAAATAAGCTAAAATTGAGAGAAAAATCTCAAAAAACACAAGCAAAAATACCAATTTCCAAGATCTTCTCAATCGCAGCAGTAAGGGTGACAGCCGTGCACTTGCTTTTAAGCAAAGAAAATTGTACATTAACTGAAATAATGGCAACGCAATGGCAATAGTGTGACGTCTATTACTGCAATGAAACTTATGTAGACAGCTTTCTATAGTCCAACTGTGTAAGGCAACTGGTAGGATCAGATCACAAGCAAGAGCTCGAGCCCACAAACAAACATTCTACCCATTCATAGTTTTCTGAGAGTCCATTCTTGCAAACACTTATGTCCCTGATTAACTTTAAGCAAGAGTAGTCGCGCTGAAGGCACTGCCTCGCACACACTTTTTTCTGTTAATCTACACCAATCTTGAATGACAAGTATTAACTGATGTATTTTCCATTTTTCAAGCCCCCTGAATTTACAGAAATATACAAAACAAAAAGAAAAGGTCACAATCCAGAATGATTCAGTGTTATATGTTCTCTTGGCTGCATAAGAGGCTGTTTGAAAACATTTGTTTTTGAAAAATGACTCACTGTTTTCCTGCTATTAACAAACACTAGAGCTGCTGCAGACCACCATCTAATTAACATCAGAGCACTCTCAACCCATTAAGAACAGAATATATTCAATGACTTCTTAAATTATATTTAAAATTCACAGAATAGCTTTATTTTGCACACTCACCCAACAATAAGCACTTGAAAAATAAACTAAAATTGAGAAAAAAATCTCAAACACACAAAACAAAAGGACCAATTTCCAAGATATCTCAATCGCAGAAGTAAGGGTGATAGCCATTCACTTGCTTTTAAGCAAAGAAAATTGCATATTAACTGGAATAAAACTCTCACGCAACTTTTTCCATGACATGTTAGGCAATAGCTTTAAGGTCCACCTCTGTGTACTTATTGAACACAATATATGTATTGCTATATAATTTTTTAAAAATCCTACCTTTTCAAAGTTTCTTCATTCCAACCACTGGTGAAACGCTTGATTAACAAAATTACCTAGCTGCTTTTCCCCAATATATGCAACAATGTACTAATATTCATTTTAAGAACTCTCTCCATTGAGCAGAACCTTGTAAACTCACACTAATAACAAAGACAAAAGGTAATTTACTTAATTTTGTTAATTAGCAAGATACTGAAAAAAGCAAAAATGCTGCATCACGAAATGTTATTTGACAATCATAATTCAGTTTTCATTATCTATGATTATATTTCATAGTCTAACGGTAAGCGTTCGCTCATATAATTGGGCAAGTAATGATGCCTTAGACATGAGACTTCACAGCTCAGATTTATGAAGCTTTATTGTATTAGAGTCATAATTTCTGTTACCCTGAGAGGTATAGCCATGTTAGCCTGTATCTATGAAAACAAATAGGCGTCTGTAGCACCTTAGAGACTAATGGAAAAAAAATAATCTGTAAACTGAAAACTATACAATGAGACTTCAATAAGGATCTAAATTGGTTAATACTCCACAGAGGCAGCTTCAATGGATATCCATATCCACCCCCCAACCTCTCCCCCCCACCAGACCCACATCAGCTACACTGAATGGCCACAATCACCCTAGCTGATCACCCTAATTTACAATGAATAGCAACTTTTCTTTTTGCAAAACAATCTAGCAGTCATGTAGCACTTTAAAGACTAAAAAAATTATTTATTAGGTGACAAGTTTTCTTGGGAAAGACCCACTTCTTCAGATCTATAGAATTTTCAGTCCAGATCTAGATTAGACACAGATATGTAGCACAGAGGTCCAAAAAAATTGCAATGAAAACTGACATATCAAATACATGAAATAAAGGAGGGAGTGAGAAGTGGTGGATGTTAAGTGTCTTGCCTGAGATCATTACGAACATCAAAGGAAGGGAAGCAGTCCTTCTAATGCATGAAATTCTATAGATCTGATGAAGTGGGTCTGTCCCACAAAAGGTCATCACCTAATAAATCATTTTGCTAGTCTTTAAAGTGCCATATAACTGTTTTGTTTTGTTAGAATACAGACTAACACAGCTACCTCTCTGTTACTATTCTTTTTGCATTAATTTTCTTTTATACATATATATATATATATAGACACACACACACACACACCTGTCTTTGTATTTCCACTCCAGTCCATCTGATGAAAGTGGTTTTGATCCACGAAAGCTTATGCTCTAATAAATCATTAGTCTCTTATGTGCTAAAAGACTTCTCATTGTCACTATTATCCTGATATTTCTATTGCTGAAAGGGGAAACAGTCTGACAGGCCTAAACTATACTATTGTGTGTGTCCCAAGGACAGCTCAACTCCTGGACAGCAAATTCCTATTCTGAAAAGTATGTGACCTCATAACACTACATCATTGTCTACCTTCTACTCAAAGATAACCATATTGATATTGTACTATCTTCTCTCTGAACTGTCCTTGGAGTTGTCATATGATGGGAAACTGACAGTAACAAATGACAACACATTTTTAAAAAAAAAATCCAGTATATCCACTTGCATATTTGTACGTCCTATCACAATCATGTCACTATAAGGAAGTAAGCTCAGGGATGACATGAATATACAGTGCACCAAAATCAATGTGAAACTGCCCATAAAAACAGTAATTGTTGCAATTTAGCGACAGAAAAAAAGAATATAATAAAAACCAATTATTTTTCAGTGACTCCCAAATTCCTACACATTAGCAGATCAAGTATGTTTAACTCCTCTCATAATAAGTTCTCACCATATTTTAAAAATACTTCAATGTTGGAACAAGGTCTTATTTTAAGTAGACGTACTTTCTGACTGAACATACATATTGATTCAGTAACCTGTATTCCCCCACTTCCCACCCCAACATCTCTTTTTCCCACCCCCAACCATGAAGAAAAGAATGGTGGCAACGGATGAAAGTTCACTTGCTTACCTCCAAAAATGAAAAGCGAACAGAGGACTGCATGGACTGCAAGGGCTTGTTGGGGTTGGGCTCAGGCTCCTTGGGGTGAGACTGAAAGTTAAAATAATGCCATCTCTAGTAAACAAAAGGTTCAGTAAAAGTACCATGATTTACTTTCGGGATTATGGTCCTTAAAACAGAAATTTTAGAATGCAATTTTGAATGAAATGGTACACAACCACCCATTAATTAGAACTTCTATTGGCTTCAGCAGTCTTGGTCTACCCTTACATGAAATAGATAAAAAAAATGTTTAAAAAATATCAAAATGTCGGAAGCCAGGCATAGTCTACACATTGGGGATTTTTCAGGAAAAAATATTGCCATGTGAGTCCTCTAGGAAAAACTGGAAGAACTTTGTAAAGTTTAGTGGTTTAAAAACCAAAAATCAAAAAATCAAACATCCTGAGGAGCTGATGTGCTGTATAGCATTCTTTACACAAGACGACATTCACATACCTAAAACTAATAT
The DNA here is from genome assembly GCF_033958435.1 of Carettochelys insculpta. Lineage (NCBI taxonomy): Eukaryota > Metazoa > Chordata > Testudines > Carettochelyidae > Carettochelys > Carettochelys insculpta. The sequence continues at coordinate 89,615,834 of NC_134141.1, forward strand.
TTGATTTTGCAGTATCATTTTGTTGGCCACAAGAAAAATTTGGTGCAAATTTTCAAATTTGGGAGTCCAAACTGAAGCACGTAAATAAAAGTGGACCCATTTTCAAACATGCCAGACTCCTATAACAGTGGGGAAACAGAGGCTCAGTAGCTCTGAAAATCAGGCCAAATATTTAAGTGACTTAGTACAAACAAGAATTTAACAGATAACATCTGACAATTTTAATTTTAGAAACAATCTTTAAAAATACTTTGGAGCACAATTCTACTTCAAAAACTGCTTTGTAGGGCCCCTGACGGATGCAAGACTTGCACCTCTACAGTATGATCATATAGTGATGTATACTTTTCCTACAAATACTTTCTGGAAAGCTTCTTTAATACATCCAGGAACAGGCCTGTAGCTGCAAATGGCTAAAGTTAGCCATCTTCAATACTTGTTCCGAAGTGACTAGTTCGCTTTGCTGCACTTTTGTGTGCATGACATAGTCTCTCAAATTCTCCCACTGCTGCTCTAGCTTTGGTGTTAACCCCAGACAGGAGTGCAGAGATCGCACACCAGCTTTCTCCCAACATCATGTCAACTACCTGAATCCTGCAGCCAATCTACGGTAGCACACCCAAAGTTATGTCACAGGCTGAGCTGCACCCTCTGCTAGTGAAATCATGAGGATAAAGAGTGATTGGTTTAGAAATCCTCCTGCCAAAGTTTATGTATTCTTGATCTAACTATCATGGGCTCTGAAAAAGGGAAAACTAAGCCAATGTACCCAAGGGAATGAAGTTCTGAGGAGGGTGTGCTTATGAAATTAAACTGTTTTAGGAGTGAAAGCTGGTGCTGGGTTGCTTATGACAAGTAAACTGCAGGGGTCCCATTCCCTGAAAGCGCTATGAAACAATCTGTGTCCAAGAGGGTAGAGCAAGAGATTGCAGATGAAGCTGCCAGTGTCCACAGGAGCTCAGAAGAACAACAGATCCAGGGCCATAGCCATAGCCATAGCCATGGCACCCTGTTGGGAATCCAGCGGGGTGAGGAGAAATCAACCCGGTCTCTGACACCATCTTTTTAGGTGTTTATAACTCGGCCAAACTTCAAACTGAACTTTTCAGTGCAGGGTGTCTGCTTTAGACTGGTCTGCTCTTTAGGTTTTTTGGTTTGTTTGTTTGGGCTTTTTTGTTTGGTGGGTTTATTTACTCAAAATGGCCTGGCCAGTTCCAAGAATGAGATTAGGGAAAATATGTAGTTTTGACATGTTCAAAAAATTCCTACAACCTTTTCACAGGAATGTTCTAGCGTCTCCAAACTTTGGAGCAGGGTTCTGAAATTTGGCAGGAAGTTACCAGTGTCAGGATTATGCTCTTTGTATTCATGTGGGAAAATGCCCTTGAAAAATCTTCACACAGGCTGAGTAGAGACTTGTTAGAATAACGTAACTAAACTCAGACTCTTTTTACTTGGTCATGCTCCATTCTTGAGTGTCAAGGACCAAGCAAGTCTTCCTCTGTCACTTGTCCTGGGAAAACAGGGAAACCAAGAGGAAAGAGGGTGTTTCTCGTGCATCTCAATGCCCCCCGGCTGCGAATCAAGGTGCAGAAGATTAGTGGATGGGGATAGAGTGGGATAAGGAGCCTATGATTAATCCAGCTGTAAATTTGTCAGGTCCTTTCTCTATCCAAACATGTAAAATATAAAAAAGTACAGAGTGAACTTAAAGATAAATGGTTAATTTTAAAAATTTGTTAAATTCTAATAAAGCAAAGTGTTAATAAAAGGGGTAAGACAATGCAAATAGATGCATAATTCTTATTGTGATAATATTTAAACTACAAAAAAGCCAACTAGAGTTATAGCAATATACATTTTTAACAGTGCTTTTTTTAAAACACACAAAAAAGGAGGAGCCAATACTCAGCTGCACCCCTCCTCCCCCCACAGTCAATCCCATGGCTGGGGATGCCGAAGTGCCAGTACTAAGTACCAGCAAGTACTGGTACAAAAAAAAAAAAAAAAAAAAAAGCACTGCATTTTAACAATATGTATAATTCAAAATCTGAGCACTGTGGTAATAGAAGCTGGAAAGGAGGCTGCATTGTGAGTAGGAAAACTACATATATTATTTGGTATAATACATATAGTGTACATATATTATTTGGTCAGTACCTCACTTTACAAACATAAAAATGTTTGTTGAAAGATGGTATTGTAAATGATTTTCCAACATCCATAGCTCAGGCCATTATTTGTATAAGCTTATGATGTGTTTTTCATGAAGTTAAATTTTAAAATATTGAAATGGACTTTTTTAGAAAAATAATATAACTATAAATTATTCATAGAAATTATTTTAAGGCATTTTCAGAAACGCCTTCCAAATTTATAAGAAATTAGAAATGTTCTTTTTCAGAATAAACTTCTGAAGTTCTAAAAGGTACCTAGTTCACAAACTCCTCTGAAGTAAAAGAAGCTGCGTGGCACCCTTTCATTCAAATATATGTTTTAAAAGCATAAATGGGAAAACTCCAAAGCTGTTTTTATTAATAAGGGTTCTGGCACCTTTAAGCAATATTAGAATGGACTATTTCCCTCATATGTGTATACACATACACACTGTACATTTGCATACATGTCTCCCTTTAAAACCTTCCACATGTCTTAGGTAATATCTTTCATAACTAAATAACTTTTCCTTAGATTTGCAGCACTCAGGTATTTCCTGTAGCAAGAATGGGTAAGTCCAAGGGAATGCTGCTGGATCTGAAGTAGCCATATCTATTTATCTAGCTAAAACAGCCCACATATGAATGAACACATATATAACATATGAAATCCATGAGTGGATATGAACGTACAGATATGAATACATTTTGTCTTTAGCTAGTTAATGTGAAACAATTCTGCTGACATTTGGTGAATAAAAGATTTTGATCGACACATTCACAAAAAAGCTAATTTGTATATTTTCACATGCTACTCCCCAAATAGAAAGCAGACAAATGAGTTAATCATCCTTAAGAAAACACAAAGTAAACACACTGCTAAACTAGGTAAACACATTTCCTGCAGAGAGTAGGTGCTAGCAAGAATCATTCAGAACATAATACAGTTCATTAATATTCTGTTACACATTTAAAATATGTATCATACCTAATGAATGTGTACAAATAGAACTTCTATTATGCTCTAATCTTTTGTAGTGCTCTCTATTATTCAGCAAAGACAGAGGCCTTTCTGAAAGGCAACACTGAGGTAAACAAACAGTAACAGAGAAGGAGAGAAACACAGACACCATGGCCTACAGATACATTCTTTCACTGCAAGCTGCTAGGATGCCTCATTCTCTGAGATTCAGCAACTTTAAATATGCAGAAATGTTTTCTTCTAAATATACTGCAATGTCCTGACTCTCGGCTCACACGTTTGCTGAAATCAACTGCAATGCATTAAAAATGTGTGCCTCTAACCTAAAGCTGCAGTGCTCCGATACTGTCAGTACAAAACATATATTTAATAGCTATTGGTTGAACAAAAGCTAATGTCATGCAGAAATCATTAAAATATTAAAGACAGACAATACTTACTCCAAGGTCAACCCTGGAATTTGTAGCCTTTCCCGCTGGGCTTTCATTGCTGTAATATGTTACCACACTCTATTGTAACCATGACACACATTCACTGGCAGCATCCTGGTGATGACAGAGAGCCAAAATGAACCGCTATAAAGGAATGGACTAACAGTCTCTTGGGGGGAGGGGAGGAGTACTGCAAGTTTGGGTCCTTCCACCTCTAGCTGTCATAAAGTGATGTCAGGTGCCTTTTTCAGGTTAACAGCAATGCACACCACAGTGATTTTGCAAAGAGAATGAAGCCTTCAGCTCTGCACATTAAGTAATCCATTTCTAATAGCCTAAAAAAGCAGTTGCCTCACTGACGCACACTTTTCACCGCGACAGAATGAAAAGTCCCCCTTGCCACACAAACTGACAGCACAAACAAAGTAACAGCAATGTATGCTTAAAACCATTTCCCTCAGCAAATGTCAAACACTTGCCACCTCCTAGGATCCTATCAAATAGAATTTAACTATCATGTTTAAGTCACATTATCCCCTTTTTTGGTAAACAGTGTCTGCAGCAATAAAATAGCAAATCACTGAATGACAACCTAAGCTCCTTTTCTTGATATAGAAAATGACGTTAGGAGACTTTGAAGCAAATACATTATGTTTCTTTAGCATTCATTGTTAATACAAGACAGGGTTAGTGCTCTGTTTTGGGGTAGTTGTATTTGAATGTTAAAAAGGTAAAGTTTATAAATACTTTATTAAGGATGAGAGCCAGACTGCAAATTGAAAAAAGACATTTGAGATTGTTCTCAATTTTTGTATTTTAAGGGCACTTTCTCTTTAATAACAGCAACATGTAATGCTTCACAGAAACACTCAAAGTACAATGTAAAAAACATATCAGATATTTGATTTAATCCTACCCATTGCTTTTCCCTAACCCCTTCTGTGGCTAATTTTTTTTTAAAGCTATATGATAAGGACACCACCTTTTTTTTAATGCAACATCATGGAAAAGTAAAACTTTCATGTGTTTATCACAAACCCTGTAAAAGTCAGAAGATTCTACCCCATTCATTTTAATGCTTTCTGTGGTGAATAATTCATGGTAGAATCTAATACAGCTTGAACGTCTCTTGTCTGGCACCCGATGAGAGAATGTGCTGGATGACAGGAGGTCAACATTTTCAAGCACATTACTAACATTTCCACTGCTTACTGGGCTCATAGAAGACATTTAGGGGTAAATTACAGGTAAACAACAGCACAGAACACCGAGAGCCAGGACTAGCTGCTGTAAACAAACTTCATGGGACCACAGGGAACTTGGCCACATCCACGATAAATGGTCATCCAGCTAATAAAAATCATGCTGGATTATGGGGTTTCCTGGACAAGCGTGTTCTGGAATAGAGAGGCTCAACCTGTATAACAGTAATGTGAAAACAACTCGTGAATAATTTATGGATTTTTTGTTATACAAAGCTAGGTCCGCAAATGCATCCCTTACTTTTCGATACCTTATACAAAAAACTACCCATGTCAAAAGAACATTATGACTGCAAAGCCCAGTTTTCAAAAGTTAAGAAGCACCAGAGTTGAGGTTGCCTGAGTAATCTCAGTTCACCCCCACGGTGCACAGGCATTAGGATAGTTTTAGTTACACGATCACTTTTTTTTCCCCACAGAACCCCCAATTCATTCAATGCCCAAGACAGCGCTTCTCTGACGATCACTCGGAATTGCGTACAAAAGGAGGCTGTTATCTGGAGGTTCCCTGCCTTGTTTGTGGCAGATGATAGAGGCTATATAATAAATAAGGCAGGAGACTGCAGAAAAAGAAAGGAACAGCTTCTTGGTTAAGGAAGTTGAATGCCCCATCCCCCACCCCCTGGAAAATTAGATTGCCTTATGAAAATAATGTCTGGGAAGTCCAGTTAGCACCTATAGACAGTGAAGGCCTGGAGAATGCAGCCAGAATCTGAAGAATTTAGCTCCCAAGCTCTAACAGCCCTCTACTGAGCATGTGCAACTATATTTTATTTCAGTGGCTCATTGGTTGACCAAACTTGAGATTTTTTTTTTAAATGAGGAAGCAGAAGGGTATATCCCTGACACTAGGGTGATGCCCCTGAACAAATTTCAACTACAAAGAGCATAGGCCTCTTAAAAACAATTCTTGCAAACAGTTTGTTAACATGGACAAAAATTGCAGATTTTCCTCTAATCTCATTTTCAGAAATGGCTGAACCATTCTTGCTGAAAACACAAAAATAAACACCCACCCAAAAAACCCTCCACACCATCTGAGATGGACATCAGGCATGGAACATTTCAGTCTGAAGTGCAGAACAGATGTAAGGAACAAACTGTGCCTTATGATGGGAAGCATCACACAACTTAAACCTCACATAATATTTCATACAATCTTTCTGTTTCTAACAACCCAGAAACTAAGGTAGGGACTTTTGTTTACATCTTGGTGCACCAGCATCACTTATGTCAGCACAAATGCATACAACTGTTCGCAGTGGTTCCTAAATCATTGTATGATACTGGTGATCATTTTAGCATGCCTCTTAGAGTGTGCCTGCATTTAACTATTTGTGATGAGGTGGAAATTTTTTTTATTAATTATGTTGTATTTTCCTGACCAAACTGTAAGGAAGATCAATACGGGGGGGGGGGGGGGCGCCTCATTCTAGGGGACTGTCAATGTACCTTTAAGAAAAGGTCCTGTAGTGAAATATGAAATCTAGATATTAAATAATTGTTTGCAGGCCCTATACAAAGATGACAGCTTACCTTCCTAGTGCCAAAGAACTCATATCATTATACACAAGAGAATAATCACTAAGTTACATTTTTATTTCTATTACATATAAGCAAGTATTTCTAATTTGGTTGACATATGGCTATTGGTCAAAGTTTGCACTCTACTGGAAATCAACAAATGAAAAACACCTGAGTTGCGCATTTGAATTCAAAAAAGTCCTATTTAAAAAAACACAACCACCCTGAACAGTTATCAAATTCAAGCATGACCAAACAAACAGGACTAGCCCACATCTATCCTACAAATAATCTTACAGGTCAAATAGTAAACTCAATCCCTGCTACCTCATGGGAAAACTCACTGTTAAGATAGGATATACACATGGACGTGCATTATAGTTATTGATTTGAGATAGGGAGGGTGTGCTAATTATTAAAGGCATAGAGGTGGCAGTTGGACACAAAACTTTCAGGTGTGTCTTTGGAAATCTCCCCTCTCCTCCCCCAACCCTATTTGTAAGTAAAACACTGCCCACTCTGTACAACTATTCTATACCTTGAAGATGCAGCTATCTTGTAAGCAAACCATGTAGTGCAAATTATTCTTCAAAACTCAAACCATCAAGAGAGGCAGTCAATATCTTGATGGCACGGACTGTTTTTTTAATTCTATATTTGCAAAGGGCCTAGCTTAATGAGATCCTAGCCAATGACTAGGGCAGCTGTGTGCAACAGTGATAAAAATAATTCTTCATAATAGTAACAGTAGTACATTATGACAACTAAATTTTGGGGCAGCCATTCTAGATTGCAGCTGTGATGCAACTATGAGGCAATTCTAAGGCAAGCAAAGGCTATGAAGACATTTATACATTTGTGGATTTGGAGACTGGATGTTTATGTATTGCTATTATATTCACTTAAATTTTATTCAGGTAACATTACTGCTATACACAATATCTGTTTCTCTGATTACTGGATGAAGGTGATTTTGACTGTCAAGAAAAAGGACAGGAAATATCTATATCTACTATGTATAAATAGGGAAAATGCATTGCTTCTATTGTATAAAGCTTTATAAACTTTCATGGCAGATTTAAAGGAAAAAGCCAGCAGCGTGAAGAACAAATTACCCATGCTGCATGACAAGGTATAAAAATTATTTTAGTATAAAACTGTCTAAGCAGACAATACATGCTCCTGGGTAGGGCTCTGTCTACAATATGTGCATCTCAATTTTAAGGCATTGAGCCTGATTTTACCAAGTGCCTGTTTTCACCATAGATTCCATTAGCTCCATTTATGGTGCATTACAATCGACATATCATCATAGTAACCTGACAGCTTTAGCATTCAGCTGGAATTTAAAATTCCTAATGAGGACTAGCGAGGAAGTGCCATGTCTTTATATTGAATTCATTAGCCTCCAGACATGTCCCCTGTGTGCCCCATAATGTGTCTCAGTTCTCCGCCCTGGCCTCTTCCATCTCCATGGCACTCAGGTGCTGAGGAATTAGGCAACAGGAATACCATTTCAATTTGGCACCTGGAAACCCATGGCTGTAGGGTTATGCTTGTATGAGAGACTGAAAAGCTTCTGTTCTATTTTTCTTTCATTGCTGTTAGTGTGGCTGTGGGGTCTGTGGTTCTGTGTCTACCTCTGCTAGCTGTCTTTTTTCGTACACTGCCTGGTGTCAGCCACTGCTCCCTCACATCACACGGCAGCTAGGCTGGAGGTGGAGGTCATGCTTGGACAAGAAACTTCCTTTTCAGCAGTTTACATTCTGTGCTGAACCCCACATCCCCTCCCTTCCCTCCCCCTGCAGGCACCACACAGTCTGGAACTTTCCTGTACCACACCGCATCATGTGGCTTGACCCCAAACCAACAAAAGGACGTGCTGGGCAAGGTGCCAGGCAGCTTGCGCGCAGTGAGGGTCCTGGAGCTGGCCAGCGGAAGTCTCTGGTGGCTGATATAGTTGGGGGTCTCTTATCCATCCAGAGGAAGTCTCCCTCAGTGGACACAATTTTCGGGGGCTGGCCATAGTCAGGATCTTTTAGTCACTCAGGGGAAGTCTCCCTTAGCTGACACGATTTTTGGTCAACAGAAGAAAAAAAGTGTCACAAGAGTGGCTGTCCTTTCAGAGCAAATTTTTGTATGGGCTTTATCCAAAGGCCATTAAAGGAAATGTAGCAGCTCTACAATTACCACAGTTCTCCAAGTAAGGCTTGCAGTGACCAACTGAGCCATAACTGATTTTATGACACATTGCATTTTCAGTGTTGTGCTTTGTCTACTACTTACACATGCATTTCCAGGTTTTGCAGTGGTTGCAAGGATGAAAATTGTTGTTCTGATTCAATGATCCATTGCATTTTCAGTTTAGGGTCCATGTCTACTTAAACACTTTAGTTGAAAATTCTTGTTCTGAAGGTCTTCCTTGCCAGGAGGTCTAAACCTACATCCAAGCCTGGTACCGCTGGTGCTGGGTCCTACCCCAGAGTGTCTGATAGCATACTGTGCCTGGATGTAGCCCTGCTGAAGCTCCTTCACTTTCACCTAGACCACCTCTGTGCTGATACAGGGACGGGCCTCATTCTGCCAGGGTGGTGGCCATCCAGCCCAGGCTTCGGCATTACAGACCTTCACCTTGGGGGTCTTGGAGTAGATCCTCCTCACCCCATAGGTCCAAGAGGGTCTGCACCATTCACCCAGTCTGGGAGGGACCTGCCTCTTGGTGCACCAGGCTGGTTCCTGGGCCTTTGAGACAAAATTATTGTTCTGAGGATCTTCTTTAACAGGAGGTCAAAATCCAGATCCAAGCCTCCAAAGATCCAGTGCTTTTGCATTCCATTTTGAAAACCTGTCCCTTGGGAAATGAAAAATCTTTTTTTCTAATATTTACCAAGTGTTTTACTACCCTTCTCCCCCCCTCAGTTATGAAAAGCACATCTCTTATACAGGCAAGCCAGATCCTGGCTGGAAAAAGGGATGTTTGGTTAAAACACAGCAAGGGAAAAAGGAAAATGAAATGTAGGAAATGAAATGTGGGAAGATGTCGTCAGATGCCCACAAGTGCCTGTGGGTATTTTTTTCCCATGCTGCACCAGTGAAAATAGCCATAATGCTACGGGGCTCAGGGAACTGTGGGAAAATTTCCCATAACACACTGCTGCAATAGCTGATTTTGGTGACTTGTGCGCGACAGCACCAAGCTGATTTTGTGAGGAGCATGTAAGAAGGTGAGGATGCTCAAATTCGAACTGATAAAACCCAGCACTAATAAATTTATTTTAATAACCTCAATTTTAGCTCATAGTGTAGACTCAGCCTAGGAGGAAATCGTCATTGGTCTAGGAGAGGGTATAAGAGGAAGAACTGGACTGGCAGCTGAGTGCTGCAATTTAACCAGAGGCACCTGTGAAGCTACGTATGAAGGCTATTTTGGCACTGAGAAAGAAAAAATCCACTTATGGTCAGATGAGAGTGTATTCTTAAATTTTCATATTACTGTTCAGTTGACTCATGCTGGTATTTCAAGTCAATGTCACTAGGAGTATTTTATTCTCACACTGGGTTAAGCTTTGGGTCAGTGTGGGCAATTTTCTTACTTACATTCTACATTTCCAGAAGACTTGCAAAGATAATTTACTGAAGAACATAGTGGTGAATTCCGAAATTCTGCACTCAGAAAAATTTACTTGACTTAAACCCTTGTACTCTGAGTGCAGCACAGGTCATCTACAAGTCTCCTCCACTTCACTCTCTCTTGGGACAAAACTTCTAGCTGACTCCAGGAGTACCCCAGCTGCTGCCCTTCAATTTCAGTAGGTCTTCCTCATTTGCATTTTCCTTGCGGATTCCATTTTATATCTTTATGGACTATGTTGGATGATGGTTATTTAAGAGTGTGGCCCAGCCATCCCTACTTTCTTCTCTTGATTTGAACACAGGGCTGCGTATACACTAGCAAATACATTCAAAATTAGGATCAGAAGACCGAGCTCTTTTGAAAGAGCCTGCAGAGCGTCCACACACACCCCACACCCTTTCGAAAGAACTCCCGCGTTCTTTCGAAGTCGGTCCTCCGTTCCCAGGATGGAAAGAGCGTCCTCCTTCAAAGATAATTTCGAAAGAGAGCAAGTGTAGACGCTCCATGGCCCGCTCATTCGAAAGAGGGAGTCCTCCATGGAGGCGATCAGCTAGTAGGCAGCAGCGCCGCTCACAGCACAGATGGAGCTCTATAGTTCTAGCGTCCGGCTGTGCTTAAGAGGACGCAGGCTCCCAAAAACCCTCAGGCAGGAAGTTGAGAGCGTGCAACCAGGAGTGAGGCCATGCTGCTCTCCAGCTCGCCAGCCACTGCAACAGCCAGCCAGTCCCCCACACTACCCAGACCCATGGCCAACCACCCAGACCCCCACCCACCCCAGGCCCCTCCAAAGACAGTGGGGAGTCATCCCAGGGGGCAGGCCAGGCCCCAAAGCGTCAAACCCCCTCCTGGACAGAGGCTGAGATCCAGGACCTCCTCTCCCTCTGGGAGGATGAGGAAGTCTTCCAACAAACAGGGGTCCGTCGCTGCAATGAGGTCGCCTTCCAGCGGCTGGCAAAGGGGCTGCTTGGCCACGGCCACCCTACCTGCACACTGGACCAAGGTAAAAGAACTGCAGTGGGGTATTGGAGGGCCCGGGACGCAGCCAGGCGGTCGGGGGCAGCCCCCACAAGCTGCCCCTACTACAAAGAACTCCGCCGCCTCCTGGGGCTCAATGAGGCCAGACTCCCCCCCACCCCTCAACATGTCCGTCAGTGACACCAAGCCAGAGACGGCGACCGAGGGCGAGAAGCAGCCGGGGTAATTAGCCAGCACCAGGTGACCATGGACAGCACAGCAACTCCACCCCACCAGCGGTGACAAGGGCTCAAGCAAGAGGGCCCTCGTCATCAAACTCCCAGATGGACCATCCAGCCGGGCCCTGTCCGCCTTCCCGGAGGGACCCCTAGGTAGGTGGTGTGCACACCAGTCTCCCTAGTGCCCAGGGAGGGAGTGTCAGGTCCCAGCTGGGGTGGCCACAGGTATTCCACGCAGCCACCAGTCCAGGTGCATGTGGACCCTGGACAGGGATGTTCCCCAGGCTCTCAAGGGGATGATGCGTGGCACTCAACACCACATAGATGGGACAGCATCAGAGGCTGCCCAGACTTGGAGGGAGCAGGGAACAGCGTGGGGGGGGCACATTCCTGGTACCCCGTGGGGCACCCAGGGACATGTACTCTGGAGGGCAGGGGGCCAGGACGCGGGGACCTGCACCTGGGCTAATGGCCCATTCCCCCCTCTCCTTCTGTCTCCACAGCTCCTGCAGCCGCCGGACCAGTCCCACCATGGAGGGCGAGGGGAAGTGGCCCACATCCCGAGCAGGGACCGTGCAGGGTCACCACCGGGCCATGCGCTGGCACAACCAGGGAGGTGACAAGGAGACAGGGGACACTGCCCATACAGCAGCTTTGCAGGACCTTACTGGCATGCTGTGGGAGTGGCTTGCCATGGAGCAGCAGGTCACCTCCCCAGTCCCCCAGTCAGCCTCCCCACCTTCGACATCTCCTGCCCCTCCAGTCTCGCCCCCACCCCACCCCCTGCAGCAAACCCCTCCCCACGAGCCCAACCTCTCTGCCCTTGTGCCAACCCACCTGCCCCATATGTTGATGGCCAGGGCTGGCCAAGGTGAGGCCATTCCCCCCACTCCCCACACCTCCCATGCCGACCCCAGGGAGCCCGCAGGGGCCCCTCCCCAGCAGCACCCCTACCTCCCCATGTCACCCCAGCCCAACCACGATGGACCACCCGGATCTGGGAGGAGTGGGGGGGGCGGAGAGCAGCGGACATGGGCGACAGTGATCCCATCCGTCAATTGCCATAAACAAATAGGGCCTTCCGCCCTTACCTTCAAGCCTCCCAGGGCCCTAAGGGTGACCACCTGGGGGCACAACACCCCTGTATATAGTTCCCCCCAGCCCCCGCTTTCTGTAATACCCCTCCCTGTACACAGGTGGCAAAGCAGTAGTATTGGTTAAGTAAAGTGTTTATTTCGTGGTTCCATCTGGGTACCCTGCGCATATGCGGGGGTGGTTACTGCAGTTCCCCTCAAAGGCCTGGCGCAGGGCTTCCCGTACCCGCACACCGTCCCGCTGGGCCTGGCTGCATGGGGCAACAGGGGACTGCTCAAACCCATGCCCTGCCTCAACGGCCCACCCGTGCACGAATGGCTCGTGCTTTGCCTCCACAAGGTTGTGCAGGGCACAGCAGGACCCAACCACTGCTGGAACACTGGGGAGGCCAATCTCCAGCCTTGTGAGGGGGCATCTGAAGTGCCCTTTCAAGTAGTCAAACGCCCGCTCCACTGTGTTGCGGGCCCAGTTCAGCCGCTCATTAAAAACGTCCTGGCTGGGCTGTGCATGTCCCGTGTATGGCCTCATGAGCCAGGCCTGCAGGGGGTAGGCCGTGTCTGCCATAATGCAGGGTGGCATTGTGGTGTCCCCAATAGGGAGCTCCCGCTGGGGGATGAAGGTCCCCTCGGCCATGCGGCGGCCCAGCCCCGAGTTCTGGAACACCCTGGCGTCCTGGGAACGGCCGGACCAGCCCACACAGATGTCCTGGAACTGACCATTGGCATCGACGAGTGCCTGCAGGACCATGGAGCGGTAGCTCTTACGGTTTATGAAAGCCCCACCACTGTGCTCTGGGGCCTGGATGGCGATGCGCGTGCTGTCCAGGGCCCCAAAGCAGTTTAGGAAGCCCAACTCCTCGAAGCCCCGGGTGGCATCGTCCAGGTCCCTGACACGCACCAGCTGCCGCAGGAGGACCCTGTTGACGGCCCGGGTGACCTGCAGGGAGCAGAAGGAGGGTGCACTCATGAGCACGGGGTAGGGTGTAGTGTGCCCGACCATCCCTGTCCCCTGCAGGACAGGCCTCCCCGGGTCCCCTGTCCCCGTCCCCGTCCCCGTCCCACCCCCGGTGGGGGCTGCCCTGTGGTCCTCGATGGTGCCCCATGCCGGAGTGCCCCCCCATCCCCTGGCCCCTGCATGCACATGGCTTACCTCATTGAAGATGGCCCCAACGGTGGCCCTGCCCACCCCGAACTGATGGCCAACAGATCGGTGACTATCCAGAGTGGCCAGTTTCCAGAGGGTGATGGCCACCCTTTACTGCAGCGGGAGCGCTGGCTTCATGCGGGTGTCCTGGTGCTGGAGGGCTGGGGCGAGCCAGTGGCACAGCTCTAGGAATGTCCCCTTGGGTATCCAGAAGTTCTGTAGCCACCGGTCATCGCCCCAGTCCTCCAGCACCAGCCGGTTCCACCAGTCGCTGCTTGTGGGGCAACTCCACAGGCAGCGGATGCCCCAGGGGACCAGAGGGGACGTCGCGCCCTCTGGATGACTTCCAGGAGGGTGGCTAGTAGGCTGGCTGCCCACAGCCACTGCTGCGCGGTGGCCAGGACCACAGCCAGTGCTCTGGCCACAGCCTCGATGGGGATGGGGGGCTGCTTGGGCTCCATGGGGGTCCGGGGTGCCTCCTTTGATCTCCTCAGTGTGCAAGCCTGGGGACAGGTGGCTGGCCCTAGATGTGTGCAGGCTGACGTATAGGATGGGGGAGCCTTTAAGGGGACAGTGGGCTGCAGTCCCGCAAGGGCTCAGCCGCCATGCGACCCTGCCTGCAGGACTTCCTGTGCCTCTACTTTCGAAAGAGCGCCCTACATAGCGTGGACGCTCATTTTCAAAATTGCACTGCGGGACTTTCGAAAGAGCGGATCGAACCTTCGGTCTCTGTTTTTCTGGGTGGACGCTCCCTTTCAAAAGAACGGCTTTCAATGTTCTGTTTCAAAAGCCGTCCTTTCGAAAGGGGGCTGTAGTGTAGACGTGGCCCAAGTGGTTCTTGTCCTGCTCTGTTCATAAGCTCCTCATGTGTGACAAAGTCTTGCCATTTGATGCCAAGGATGTATTTCAGGCATGTGATTATGAACGTCTGTAGCTTGTGATCTGAAGACTTTTTAGTATGCCAGGTCTCGCATCCCTACAAGAGCACACTCTTCATATCTGTGTTGAAGATTTGCAATTTTGTCATCACAAATATTATATGTGAACTCCATATGGGACAAAGAGCCTTGAATGCAGCTGTTGCTTTCCCTGTTCTGGCACTGATATCCTTGTCTGTTCTTCCATCTCTGCCCACAATACTACCGAAGTAGGTGAACTGTTCCACATCTTCCAGGTCATGCCCTCCCAGTGTGATGTTATTGTGTTGGACTGGTTGATCCTCATTTAGCTTTAGTTTAGTTAGGTGAAGCCTAGCCACTAAGAATCAACTTCCCATTTAGTTAAAACCATTGGTTGAGTCTAATTTCAGATTTATCAGCTAGAAGTCATGCCTACCAGTTTCTGGTTGGGAACACAAGAGATCATTAAAATGGCCTATGTGGAAGAAAATAATCTCATTCATTAATTTAACACAATTCCACTTTTATTTCTGGAATGAAAAATGAAGTGTACTTTTAGTGGGGCAGGCATAGGGTCAGTGTCTCAGTCAAAGATAGAGTCAACCTTAAAATGTGCGACATCAGCATATTATTGACTTTTCCAACACATTTTGATTCACAGTATAGTTTACTGTTTATTACTATAACAATTAACCACTGAAATACAGCATTCGAAAGTCACATTTCCTGTTAGTTTTTAAGAGGAAAGTAGCTATGCACTTGTAGTGACCTCTTGCTGTTTAGCACAAGGCTCTACCGTACGGAGGTTCCTGGAAAAAGCTTCTCTCCTCACCCTTCATCAATGAGTAGTTTTGTTGCATGGTTTTACTAACAATTCTCACAATCCGCAGCTCGGGATACTAAATTTAAAATGAAATATTACAATGCAGGGTCAGAGCAGCTTTTTCAAGTTTGCACACTGTTTTGCATGCCTGCGGGATGGCCAAGCAAAATAGAGGATAGCTAAAGCTTTGCTTTGGATATATGAAGAAAAAGGAAAGTAACGGGAACTAAACGCCAGGAGAAAGTCCATTCTCAAGCACAGGGAGCTATTGCAAGAGATCTAATTTCCTGAAAAACAATGACTGCAAAATATCATTTCTGCTGTCAACCAAATTGCTGCTCAGGCAACATCAGTATCTGACCAACTGCAGAAATATCTCCTATTTTAGTTTCTACTCTACACAATGTCAAACACTCAGCAAGTCTGCAATTAACTTTTTTTCTTTCCTGCCAGTTAAAATGTCCTGAGTATTGACAGATAGTCCCTGTGTTGACAGAAGCTTCCATGGAGGTACTGTTTTATCTTGAGACAACAGCCTTGAAACAAAATGTGAAGAACAGAGCTAGGGGGAGATTTTCAAACACAAAAATGACGGTTAGATAGCTAGACAGATAACCATGGCCGGTTAAAAAAGAAAATGAGTTCCTCACCTTGGTCACCTAAATCCCTGTTTCACATGTCCATGGATTAAGGAGTTTAACCTGACACATATGCAAATTAAAAGCTTGGTAGAAGAATTTAACATGTGCATTTGAGCCCCAAAAATCTATTCAAATGCAAAAACCAGAAAAGTTGATTTTCCTCAGCACCATATTGAATCTCATCAGATTGCACAATTTTCCAGTCCTCCTCTCTTCCTCCATATCTAGTAATCCACTACAGTTCTTGGTTTCTTCCTTCTAGGTTCCTACTATAAAGCCATACCAATTATATCTCCTTGGCAAGTCTCAAACTCATAATGCTTAAAAAAATCTAAACAGCTCAGGTATTAGCTTTCTTCCCCCCCAAGTATACTCAGTAAGAGTTTATATCCTTAAATGGTGGTAACACAACATAATTCAGCTAGCAAAGTGCTAGTGAACCTGTTTTATTAACATTGATGGAATAGGCCAATCTGTTTTGAAGCTTGATTAGATAAGGTACACACTGTACTTTGAAGATAAAAGGGCACATATAATAAGTTATTAAAATAGATTAACTTTGTATTTTTGGCAAAACAATTGTTGAATGACAGGCCCTCTACTATGTATTTACTTAGACATGATTTGACAAACAAATTATAAGACTTAGGATAATATTGTTCACAAAAATGACAATATACTGTGACCGTTCTACGGGCACACAGGATCAGCAAGCTTGGCCCCTTCTCATTCAACAAACCACAATCCATCCAACATCAAAATGGAAACATTAACAAAGCTGCACTTAATTATACTGGAAAAAGCAGGCCATAATCAAACCTTTTTCCCTCCCTACCTTTCCATCCCTCCACCATACAAAGCCCTGTGGGTCCCAGTGCAACAGGTTTATGGTCTTTGTTATTGTAGCACTGCTTATAGGCAGTATTTTGCATTGTTTTGTTGATATCGTTTATTGTAATCTTGCCTATAGTTGGTATTTTGCACTTGGATATATTTTATTATTGTGACCTTGCTTACAGTTGTTATTTTGTGTGTCTCTAGTTTAAATTAACAGTATTGTGATCATCTACTGACACTCTGGATCAACAAGTGTGGTGCCTGGTTTTTTCATTCATCTTTAAACAAACCACAACGCACCCTACACCAAAATGGAGCTTTTAAAAAGCAGCTCATTGGAGAATATCATAACTTCATGAATAATAACAGAGAGAAAGCCGTGCTAGTCTATATACTAACAAAACAAAAAAGCAGTCAAGTAGCACTTTAAAGACTAACAAAATAATGTATTAGGTGAGCTTTCACGGGACAGACCCACTTCTTCAGACGTCTTCTATATGGCTATGGTCTGAAGAAGTGGGTCTGTCGCACAAAAGCTCACCTAATACATTATTTTGTTAGTCTTTAAAGTGCTACTTGACTGCTTTTTTTTTTTTGATAACTTCATGAGTCGCTCAAGATAATCTACCATCAGTAATGCATTGGTAAACCAGTATGAGGGGATCTAATATATTCCCAGCTCTGGAATTTAAGTCCTCTAAATATTGTTCTCCTGTTCCAAGAAGGAAGGATAAAAAGCCTCTCTTTGCCAGTTTTCTAGACTGGAGTGGAGAATGTAAATAAAGAAGTGGTGTTTACTCCTTCTCATAACATAAGAACTAGGGGTCTCCAAATGAAATTAGTAGGCAAATGATTTAAAACAAACAGGAAATATTTCTTCACAACACATAGTCAACATGTAGCTCTTGTTGCCAGAAAATGCTGTTAAGTCCAAGACCATAACTTAGTTCAAAAAAAGAACTAGAGAAGTTCAGGAAGGATAGGTCCACATGACCATTAGCCAGGTTGCGCAGTGATGGTATCCCTTGTCTATCTGCAAGAAACTGTGAATGGCAGGATGGATCACTTGATGATTAACTGTTCTGTTGATTCCCTCTGAAGTACTTGGCACTGGCCACTGTCAGAAGACAGGATACTGGGCTAGATGGACCTCTGTTCTGACCCAGTGTAGACACTCATGTACCTTATGTACAAACAAGCTAATTATGCATAAAGAGGCAACTGTACTTATGACCTTGTGTCTGGTTTGTGTCACTAACTCCTCATCTCTGTTTCTGACAGGAAGAGGACTTGGATTCTCAAGTTGTGACGTTTAACAAGATGACTTGCTCTCCTTAAAAGTTCTATGTAATGAGAATTTTCTACCTTTGTGGGGAAGTAGCATCTGCAGACCCATGACTTAGATTGGAAAGAATCCCTTGTGCTAGATCTATCTGTACCTACTAATGCATTTCACCATTAAAAGCCAAGTCTCCTTCCTTACTACTTTCTGTTGCAAGTACCATTGTGTGTGCACGTGTGCGCATGTAGATGCTTTCAGGTACGCCGGCCACTTATAAATACACCCTCCACACCTTACCACAAAACTGCGCATTGGAAAGATTTACTAAAATTTTGGAAACACAGTACTGAAACAAACCTGCTGGCTACCCAACATTAGCAATAGACCATGAGGTACTGTGTCAGTGCTGACTAACAGCATAAGACACAGAATTAGGGCATCATAAAAATGGAAAATAAATGACAGATGACTCCTAGAAGACCTTCCTACAGATTGTAATTTACAAGACTCTCCATAAGTACACCACACATGAGCAAGTTGCAGTAATGTATTTCATTAATGCTTCAGTGCAGCACAATGAGATGAAATTGGGTGGTCCTAGAGAATGTGTCATCAGAATCTACATGTGGTGGAAGGTGTTCAGACAATGTATTCAAAGCCACTTTGAAACATGAACTGTGCACTGTACCGATATTCTAGTATTCTTATGTTGCCAGGCAAAGAAAAATAGAATTATTCATTAGAAAACTTCATTAACTTTTTGTACCATAAAACAAATCTGAAAAATAAACCTCTGGGAACTTGTCAGCAAGAACCTCCCTGCTCTGGCGCCCTCAGGACCTGAGCAATCCCAAATGAGGGAGAGTTTGCTGAACCATGGGAGGTCAGGTCACTCTGAGCAGCTTCACACCCCTGGGTGCCAGCAAGGGCTCTGCGCTCCTGGCCAGCAGGGTTGCCTGCCACAAGACCAGCTGACTTCCCAGCTGCTGGCACCTCTGTAGCTGAGGCTCTTTGGTTCAGCAATATTTGTGGTCCTAATGGGCCAGAAAATCCTGGACCAGAGAGATTCAACCTGTATTTCAGGCAGAAATAAGACTGCAACATTAGGGTTGCAAGAAATCACAACACACAAACTCAGCAAATCTGAGAAATTAAGGTTACCAATTGAATAAGTCTTGTAGCACATTCTGTATATTTTTAAACATACGCATATAACACTATACAACAGTATGGAGTACGGGAAGATGTCCATGTAACAAAACAGTAGAGATGACCATATACACGCAACCTGTGTTAAAGACCACATGATTATTTTTACCTTGAATCTGTATTTCACACTTTGATATGAAAGTGATTAATGTTCTTGGTTAAAATAATTTGACAAGAAATCTCCTTTTGCCATGGTCTTCATTTCAGAAGTGAGGCCTTAATGGCAGCAGTTATGTTAACAATGGCATCTTGACCTGCCCTGCCAGTATTCTTACACCTTCTTGACTTAGGGTACTAAAACAAGCTAATTAAATCTGGTTTTCTATGCACATTGAAATATGTTGATTTTATATATGAATCAATATTCTTCAAATGAAATTGTTAATTTTTTTATTTCTTCTATGCATTTTTGAGCAATATGAGAGCAAACATTTCAAATCAGACGATACAGGGGAACACATCAATCCCCTTTCTCACAGAGTAATATTGCTCAGGTTTATTCAGAAAAATTGAAGATTTAGAATAAAATAAATCACAGAAATGATTAGCCCCAGTAAGTTGCTTGAAAGCTACTCAATGAATTATGAGACTTTGTGAGGATCCTGGTCCACTTCAGGAGACCTGGGAGCCCAGGTATAGCACTGGAGCTGCAGAGGCTGGAACTTGGACTCCTGAGCAACTCACCAGGCACGGTTCCACTGCAACCCAAACATCTGTTAACACTCACACTTCCATGCATACTTTCCAAATCCCTTCACACTCCCACCAAAATACAGCTAAGATACACAACAGAGTAGCCAATGAACGTTACAACTGTCTGAAACATAGTGCCATCCTGAATATTTATATATGGTTAGCCATGAGCTGTTCAACCAGTTACTTTTTTTATTCTACCAGACTGAAGGGCAGCAGCCTCCCTCTCAAAAACAAATGTTAGCTGCTTGAAGGTGTCATGATTTTACAACATCGAAGGACATTATCATCCCCATGGGCCAGGGAATACAAGCCTTTGGCTATGAAAAATCAGTGCAGGCACATGAAAAATCCAAAAGTCTCTCAGGCTGCCATTTGGCAGCATTACCAACGGTCACTTTGACAGTTGGTTTCCCAAGTAACCTGAACTCATGAATAATTCATAATCAGGTATTTGAATTCCAGGCCTCCTATTGGGCAAAGGTAAGACCTTCGAGAACCTTCTATGCCCAGGAGGACCTGGTTGAAAACCTCACCTTCAGCTCATGAATATGTAAATGGCATGATGAATAATACATGAGAACACAGAATATAAGCAGGTGCTGCGAAGCACTCTGCAGCCCCTGGAGGCACAGACAGGACTCTGCACTCCTACACAGGCAAGTGTGGCTCTGAGAGCAGCGTCCGCTGAGTCCCTTAGGCCAGCCCTCATGGGCGAAGCACCTAAAATCACAGAGCTGAGGTGAAATCACTGAGAGCTGATAGAAATCACCTCAGCGTCACTCTCCAGCTGCGGCACTAGCCTGGACTCGTGCGGTCCCACTGCTCACAAGTAGCCCCTCCCACCTGCGGCACCAGCAGCAAGCGGCCTCTGTGGAGTGGCAGCTGAGTGTCGAACTGGCCTGCCTTTGGCAGGTACTGCGCGCTTGGCTGCTTAACCCGGAGGCCGCCATCTTGTCACCTCTCCACCAGCAGCACCGTCGGCTGTGACTACCTACCTGACAGGACACACTCAGCAGACTGTACTTTCTACCAACTACGGCCTTCTTCTTCAGGACACGTAACATTACTTACAAATACATATACAGACTCACACCTGGGACAGCGGGGCCCCCAAAGGGGGAGCAGGGGTAGTGCCCCTGTTGTGCGTCATCCCCCGACGGGGGGAGGGCAGAACCCGAGGGCCTGACCCTCTCGGGCTGGGCCTATGTGCCCAGGGTGTATACATACCACGTTACATTTAATCGTTTCTTCAATATTGTTTTTCAGCACATTTAATTAATAAGTTATAATTACTGTTTATATTGTTAAAGCTATTTAGTTTAGTTGTCAAGTTGAAGGCAAAGCCTCCCTTTCCCTTCTATCCTTATACCCCCAAATTTATTGTGAGACTAGGACACATATAGTCCTCTCTCACCTCCCTGGCTTCCCCAACCTGGGTAGAGGCAAACGCCCCCGGGATCGGTTTGTATAGCCAAGCCACCGAGAGGTCACGGCAACCTCAAAAGAAAGGCTCTGCCTAAGGACCCCGGGGCTTTGGCATATTTTAAGGGCGGGTTAGCACCCCGCCCTCAGGAAGAGGTGAGGTTAGCACCCCCACTTTTCCTTTTAAGAAGCCATAAAGGGATATATAAACCCCTACTTACCTTTAGTGGACTTTTAAAATTCCTATTCCTGTTTTATTCTTTAACAATTCAGTTAACCAAATTTTTTGCTTTGCAGTACAATAAAATCCTTTTTCAAAGATTTCACTACCAGAACAAAACTGTTACAATGTTAAGTGTAAGTAATCATTAGAGTTTAGAGTAGCATACCTTTGATATTACGAACTGTCTCGTGTTTTTTTCTATACCTGTTGTTGCATCTTTGCTTGTTGTATGGTTAAATAATAAAATATCCCTTCACGTCATTTACTTTAATTCCTGTTTCAGTCTTGTCCTCTCTGCTAGCCACACCCCTCTAGGTGGCTTGGGCGGGGTCCGTAGCGAACCAGGGTGGTGCTCTCCTGCTGGGGATTGTAGCAGAGAACTGACTGGGTCCTGGGATCTGTGAACAGGGGGTTCAAGGCCTCCTTGGTAGAGCTTCATTTAAGATAGTCATCTGTAATCTGTCCGTACTAAGAAGCTCGGCAGAAGGATGCACGTACATGTGACAACAGTCAACAAGGAATACAGCATAACCCTTTAAATGTGAGAATGTTGACTGAGAACCTTTTGTTTCCAAACACCAAATAACCTTCCTGCAATGTACTAATTCATACCACAAGGCAAAAAAGATAGGAAGTATGGAAGATGGATAAACACAATTTCATTATGTAATATAAATAGAATTACAGTTATAACTGTTTTCCCATCTCTAATGAAAACATCCACCAAAAACTTAGCACTTTTTCTCTGGTCAGTGAGTTAAAGCTGTGGGTTGTAAATTTATTCCACCCTAACACAACAGCCTCTTCAGTACCATATGGACAGAAGAGCTCAACATGAAGTGGTCCATGATGGATTGTTCTCGAACACAGAGGCTATGTCTACACTAGAAGCCTCTGTCTACCAAAGTAACTGCTATAACAGATGTTCCGACAAAACTTCTGTTGACAGATCATGTCTACACATAAAAGCGGATCGATATTTATATCCACTCCACCCACAAAAGGCCCTGCTCCCCTCCCCCCCGCCCCACCAGGAGGTCTACACAGTTTTTTTTGTCAACAGTTTCTGTCAAGAAAATGCATGTTATGTTGATACAGCAAATTTCATCTACAAAACCCAAGTCTTCTCTCCAAATTTCTTTAGTGTAGACGTAGTCAGGGAGCACAGAAGGTAGTTAAAGTCTTTTGAGAGGCTGTGCTGAGGTTAGTGCTGTCATTGCCATGTTAATAATGATATGGGTTATTTTGCTAAGACCAGAATGGTCAAGGAAGCCTGACAACAAAAGATCCCTAAAAACTGACTTCTACTCTGCTATACAGAGTCAGGGCTGTCAAATTCTACCAGCCTAAGCACCTCTTAAAATTTCAAGGTAAAAATCTCTTTTCATTCTATTTGATAGATCATCTGTTGTGCAACTCACCAGCTTGTGCATATATTAAAAAGAACACAGCAGCTATCAAGTGTAATGATGCATAAGACATCAATTTAGCTTTCCCCACAGACCCTCCCTCAAATGCCCAGTCTCTGACACCCTTTATTAGAAGGCACCAATTCAAACTTCCCTGCAGAAGGGCCAACCAAGACAATGTCTCATCTGATACAAGCTGCATCAATTCCACCATATTCATTGTGTTTAGAACTTCCCTTCTGAACTCTTCCCTGGAGAATAGGTACTCCACATACACACAGCCGCCCAATATATTACACATATGAAACTATGAGAAAAACAATTCACAACACTACCTAAATAAAAAAAGTAGAAACTGAAAAGTCTAAAATAGAGATAGTCAGAAACATGGTGCTACATTTTAGAACATATTGAACCAATTAGAGCTAAAGTAACTATTGTTTGTTGTTTAAAATCAACGGACTTGCCCTTCAGTGATAACCTGAATAAATCCAGTTTGATAATTTACATTTGTTTATTTGTTTTAAGTTGATGCTGCGTTTCAGTTTTAGCTGGAGTTATTATACATGTGGCTGCTGGTACAATGAAAAGAAAAATAAGAATATCTGAATATAAATTCTTTTCTGTTTACGTTTTTACACAGCTCACCTTGGTACCTAAATTCCAACCTGCAAAATTCAGAGCCTGTTATCACCTGGCACCAAGTAACACACGAAGAATTTTCATAGATTCATAAATTTCAAGGCCAGGAGCAACCATCATCATCTACCAATTTGACCTCCAGTGTAAGGCCATAGACTTTCGCCCAATAAATCTTAGAGCATAGTTTTCAAAAAAAAGACACCCAATACCAATGTAAAACTTGCCAGTAATGGAGAATCTACCACAGCTCTTGGTAATTTGTTCCACTGATTAGTTACTCTCATCATCAAAAGATGTACAAAACCCAGAACATTTCTAGCTTCACATTTAGATCTGATTAGATTTTTGTTCTACTTCAAGAGCCCACTATTGAATAGTTGCTCCCCATATACATATATTTAAAAATATACAAAGAGTAAGACTCTGTGCTATGCCTTCTAAAGATGCAGCACAGAACTCACAGACCAAAACTGAGAACAAGAAGTCTTGTGGCACCTTATAGACTAACACATACTTATAAGGTGCTACAAGACTTCTTGTTCTCAAAGCTACAGACTAACATGGCTACCTCTCTGATACAGACCAAAATCATCAATCATGTGGCAGTTCCGTCCTATGGACCACAGTGCTACCCAGAATCTCTGCAGGGCTGGGAGCTGAAAACCTTCCCCTGGCACGCCCCTCCCTTTTACTGGCTGATTAGTACAAAAACAGACTACTGCAGGATTGTTACATGTTTGTAATGAGCCACTAATCCCTGATCAGCATTCCCCAGCATCTACTGCATATTAATATTCCTTCACTTATGCACACGATGAACAATGTGATATTATATGTATTACACATACACAAATATAAATTTCAAAAGCCTTCCAGAACTATGCACGCTAGCTCCAACTCCGCACATCCCATCAGGAACTCTTATCTTTGATTTGGGAAACAGAGCTGTTAGTCAAGAAGCTTCAGGAATGAGGGTCAAGTACTGACCTTCAGGAGAGGGAGTGGGCAGTCCCAGTACTATTCTTCTGAGTTTCAGGAAGAGAGAAAAAAAAAAAAAAAAAAATCAAGAATTTTTTCAATTTGTTTTATACTACCAAAAAGGTGGGGGGGGGAGAAAGAATTGTGTAAGGGAACATATTAATTATTCCCTACAGGAGTATATTTGCATGAACACACTTTTTTTCCCCCCCATCATCACACCGAATTTCAAAAAAGATCTTAAAGGTCCATTCACACCTACACATCCACAACTATAAACTATATCTCTTAGACAATGCTCCCAAAAGAGACATCATCCAGGCTTCTTATGCTTGTCAGACCACCTCTCTCCCTGCATGTTTTTAGCCACATATTGCAAATCAGTACGTCCTTAAAAGTGATTCTTAAAAGAAATAAAACGTACAGTTAAAAGGCACACAAACTGACACGAATTATTGGCAGACACTGTATAAAAAAAGATTGTTTTTACAGAGCAGTACTTAAATGTCATCCTGATTAAAAACTTGTCAAAACCCATGACAGACACTATTACATTAAAACTCTCTTCAACCATAAAGTGGCCCTATTTTAAGAGACTTTTTCAGCAGAACCTAGAAGAGGAGCAACTTCATGGCATAACAATGTTCCATACCAACAAATGTTTAGCAGGACTACAAAGCTTCCATGGTTCAGGTAACTAATAGGAAATATAAAACCTTTTCTTCTGCAGGATATAAAACCTTTTCTTTTGTAGGATTAACAGCATGAATTCAGCTCAGGTCAACCATAAATGAATTTGTTGTAACAACAGAAAGGACACTGAAGAACCAATATAAAAAGAGTTGATGATCTCAATCTAGGGACTAGTGGACAAGTACAGATATTTCAAATTCCCCACCACACTTGGCAGTAATACTAGAATAGACAAAAATAAAATGGATAGGACAAGCTCTCCCACTGTCAGAAGCAGCAGCCCTCAAGGTTACTAAGGGACTACCTTGGAAGGATATTAACAATTCAGACCACTGTGTGTCTTGCAAAAATTCACTAGAACAAGTATTTTCTCCATATACTTGAGGCACTTTTTACAGTGTGCACGTGTAAAAACTTCAATTTTAATATATCCTGAGGTTTCTTGAATTAGTTTCTTGAATGTGAGAGAAGAAAAAAGTAACTGATTTTCAAGCGTTCACTTTTTTCTCTGCTGCTTTATTGCTATGAAGAAACTTGCAGATTTACCAAAAGTTATTTACATATCTATTAATGATACTGACTCAAAAACCAGTACTTGACCAAGTAAGTAGGAAGTATCTAATTAACACTGTACTAAAAACATACCTCTTTCGTCTGTATTTGGTTGAGTCAGACAACACATACTGAACTAAAATCAAAGTCGTAAGCTGGTTAAAGAATGCCAAGGGCTATTTCTTTTCAAAAGGTCAACATCCACAACACCTTTCAGCAGAACTACATTGTATGGCCAGATTCAAAGATTTTCTTTGATGCTCTTATGCACTGTTCAATAAATCCAACAAAGGTACCATACTAAGCCAACTTGGATTAGTCCTCTCGAATATACCTCTAAAGAAACTTGTTCTCACGGTCAGTATTTTGCTTCTAATGGCAATTTTTCAACCTACAAGAGCAAGTTAATAGATTTCGTAACAGCAGCTAAAATCTAGTATCTCTTCATGAAATTTAAAATTGAAACAAAGCGTGTAAAATACCTAATATACTCAACTGATTTTTTTCTGTTATTTTATTGAGGAAAAATATCATTAAACCAGATACTAAAAATACTATAATTCAATACTCAGGCTTAATCACTTATCACAGGCTCCTGATCATGAATGCAGTCATTTAGCACTTTAGGGAATGTGGAATAGAATTAAAACTACAAGAATTTCTGTTCCCTTGGCAATGAATTTTGAAGAGGATGACTTTATTCTAACAGGGCAAATATTATTTATAATTGTGCAACAGACAGTGTGATAGGCAATTTGTAGCCAAAGAAACACAAAACAATACAAATTGTACATATAATAAGGGAAGAAAGAGCAAAGAGCAGTAGCAACATCAGTTTAGACAGGGCAAATCAGTTTAGACAGGGCAAATTAAGGCAGAGGCAATACTGCTTCCTTTACCCTAGCTCATTTTCCCATCACTATGGTACCAATACAGATCTTTGTCAATAAAGGGCCAGCCAACACTTATAAATAATTCAGCCAACAGTTACACACACTGTCAGCCAGTGTAACCAAATATTACACCCTCATCCTCTTGTCTCTCCTTATGTTTCTTCCAAAGTCCCCACTCAGTTGAAATGGCTACAGAATATCTTGTGGCATGAAAAAGGCAAATGCAAAAGTGAACACAGAGTGTTAGTTTTTGTTGCCTGGAAATCCCTCTCATGCTTCTGTTCCATTGCCTCTTTTTATAAGCCCTGATTGCCTAGTTTTACAAAAGGCTGTGAAAAAAAAAAGCAGTACCAAAGACTGTACAAATTTAAATTTCATTTTTTAAACTGTTCCATATAATATACACTGACATTCAAGTACAGTAAAAGCTGTGTTATTTAGCACCCTGATAACCACCACATTGTTAACCGGCACTCATGGCGGCTGCCCTCCGGCCAACTTCCCAAAGCCCCCAGAAGGTTACTGCTTCAGGATCAGTCTTTTCCACTACTTTGTATCAGCAATGGGCTTCAGAAAACCCTTATGCCAACTTAAATATGAAACAATATGGGCAAAAAACTCATTAAATAGCTTCTTCTGTGAAGGAAAGTGTTTTGGTTCTTCATAATCTCAAGACTGGTTTGTTTTAATATTCTCCAAAAGGCATTAAAATCAAAGAGATATTTGTGACTTGAAATGGCACCAATGGGAAACTAGATCAACTATCCTCTAAACTCTGATGTTATCACTGGCTACCTTGGGTGTACATAGGCTCCTGCCTAGGTCATTCTTAATTATACCATGCATTTCCAAAGGTTAGATGATTTTTATTTATTTATTTGTCTTGAAGACAACTACTAAGATGGAGAGAATATTAAAGAAATCCACAAGAGCAAGTATTTTCCAACAATGGGTGCAAGAAGGCTGATTCCTAAATCAATATTTAGGTCTCCAAAATTACCTTTTACTTGACTGGGAATTTATGGATAATTTAGTATTTTGGAAAATTAGGCAATTTATTTTAGGTACTGCAATATGGCCTTAGTCTTCTGGCTTCTTTGTTATGGGTGAACATGGCAGGAAAACAAACAAGGCAAAATATTTCTGTTTGGCTTGTTCTTCACATGAGGAGTAGACTCAACCACCGCTCAGTAGAGAGCTGTAAGTCCTCCCACTCCAGATCTCCAGCAAAAAGAGAAAACGATGAATACACATATTAGTAAAAAGCCTATGGGAAAAAAGTTTTAAAAAACTTCAGACCTTCTCTGCACATCATGTGTAAGTGCAGCACTCACAAGCAACTCTTTCCCTTGTCTTCATCTTTAACTTGTTACCTGAATCCCTTAAAGTTTAAATTACTTTTTAATAAAAGTCTCCAATTTACCTGCACAAACATCATTGCCAGCTGCTAACATGAAATATTACTGCCAAACCCTGGCGACAACCAGATACACATCAACCCAAAAAAAAGAATAAAATAATTGTATAATATGACAACTTGTGCCCAAACCCGAAATGCCATGCCACACCCCTTCTGTCCCTCAGTCAGTACATCCCTTCTTTCCCTCACTCAGTCCTTCTGATCAACACCACCACTGGCTCTACATACTGACAGTAATAAAAAACACATGCATTCCTAGGTTAGCAAGAAGGAGGCGGAAGGTGCAGACCACATGGATTTTGTGATTTTGACATCGGCCAATAAAAAAAAGAGCCAGTCCATCTCAAACAACAGAAGACTACAATACTAACAATTGTGAGGGGAGAAAATATTTAATGTATTAAGATATATGAAAGGCAGTGCCCTACAATTCCCCAACCATCTTCTTGGCTTCCGAGCAATTATTTAGAATGTAGAGTGGGGGGGGAAGGATTTGTTACTTCAAAGGAAAAAAAACATACATTGTACAGAAATTTGTAAGCATCTGCTTTCCTAAAAACAAAATTATCAGTTTCTCCATATTTACAACTCAGTTGCAATCCCCAGAATACAGTGAAAAACCCATGTCAGGAAGATTGCCCAGAATAGTTTCAACTAAACAACCACACTACTATGGTCCCCAGGCCTATACAGTCTACACACATTGCTTTATGCATGAAACTTCAAGGGGACAACTTTCAAGTGTAGGTATGTGTACGCTTAAGTCTATAATTATCCATTACAGCACTGAACAGACATGAGCAAACAACCCATTAAGCAAAAATTCATTTGCAAAACATTTCCCTTTTTCCACACAGAGAAAAAACCATGTACAGATTGAATAGTAAAAGAGAGAAAGCCGTGCTAGTCTATATACTATCAAAACAAAAAAGGACTCAAGTAGCACTTTAAAGACTAACAAAATAATTTATTAGGTGAGCCTTTCTGGGACAAACCCACTTCTTCAGATCATAACCATACCAGAACAGACCCAAAATTTAAGGTACAGAGAACCAAAAATAGTAACGCAGTCTGTCATGTTTGACGTTTGCTATGGTGATCCACCAACTACATGAAAATACTCGCCCAGATCCAGACAGACATTATCTTGCTCTCCACATACAAGAAAATGGACATTGTACTCAAGGGACCAACAACGAAAAACCCATTACAATCAACGTACTACACTGACTACAGTGAGCACCTATGCAACATGCTCTTTAAGAAACTGAGGAACCACTTGATCAAAATCCTTTACAATCCACAAAAGATGATTAAAAATGAAATCTCTGAACTTGAACAGTCAGGTCCTTAGGTACAATCGCATTTGCCCTGATCCTACTGACAGACCAAAAACTACAAGATCTCTACCAAATATTCATAACCCTGAATTACCCACCAGGAGAAATAAAAAAAAAAACCAAATTGATAGGACCAGACGAATACCCAGAGACCAGCTACTCCAAGATAGGCCCAAAAAAGCCAAGAACAGAACACCACTGGTCATTACCTACAGCCCCCAACTCAAACCACTGCGAACGCATTATTAAAGACATACAACCTATGTAACAGGTTTTTTACTCCTTTGTAGTCTATTATTCCAGATTCTTTAAGGTTTGCTATTTGAAATTCAAGCTATGTTGCTGAATTACAATTACTCAAATGGCATTCTTCTGTCTGCTTCCTGACTGCAGGAGTACTTTTATCAGGTAACCAGTAAAAACACTCACTGACTGTATAATCTGGTTTGCATGGATATTTTAAGGAAGCAAATTTCCTCTTGTACTTGTGCCAGTAAACTTGATCCCCAAAGAGGACGCAATCAGCAAAAACTAAAAGCACATATATTTGTGGGAAATATTTTACATTATTCACATGCTCTAGCTGAATGCAGTCTGTCACGTTTGCCATGAAAGACCAGGAATCCAAGTGACTGAATCACCAGGCCCATACACCCATGTAATCCCAAATTCACGTGTGCCTGCTCAAAGATAATTCCCTTGCCCCATCAACTAACCTTCCTAGCCAGAATTTCTTTTCCCCACCAGTTAATGTTCCTGATTTTCTTACTGATGCCTTTTGTCAATTATCTGTTCCTCAGGGAAACATGCCAGAGTGACAGATTACAAAACTGCTGGCTCAACAGGTTGAGGCAGGAGACAAAGAGCAAAAGCAGCTGAGGTGGAGCCACTTTATTAAGGTCAAGCACTTAATACAATGCACCTATGAGGAAAGGAGCACCACACGGGATGAACAGGACTGGCAGGTGGGCTAATTTGTTCCTCTTCACTTCCTCCGACCAGCTGTTTCCTATCTAGTTTTGTCGAGTTTGGATGCCAGGTCCTGTTAGTCAATCATGGGGACCTTTGTCCTGTGGTTTTCATTGCCCTGATTATAGCATGCCATCCTGAAAACACAATGTGTCAAAAAGGGAGACATGCTGGCTGAGTAACACGAATATATGTGCTAGCTACCCAATCTGTGTTTCTTCAGTAGATGAGGTGCTAAAGCCTGAATTTTAATAGGTAATAAATCATCATCAATTTGGTTTCTCCACATTCCTCTCTGACAGCCAGAGGCTTAGGTACTGGTCCTCTTACTATCAGATTAAGACAAAAATAAAGCCAAGCCCATGTAACATCCTTGTCCCTATTAAGGGGGCTGACTAATTGAGCAGGGCCAGCCAGAGACTTTGTGAGCAATAAAGATTGTATTAATACAAATCACTACTGAATTCAAGGATAAAGAGTCAGAAAGAACACCATCAATCCATACAGCTGGTTAAGGTCAAGCACTATATTGCTCGGGCGAGTTAATAACGTGGATGCCTGTCCTTTTGGCAAGTCATAGCACCAGCTGTTCTCAAAGGAGATAGCATGGGGTGAAGTCCTGGTCCAAATGAACACCAGGAGAATTCTGTCATTGACTTCAGTGGAGCCAAGATTTAATTCTAGGTGAATTGTTTTTCAAACATTTATTTCTGGGTTGGGTTTTGCGCATGAAATGTAACAACTTTGTACCTCACGTGAAACACAAAAGCACCTATGTCCAAAACATCCTTTCAATTTGTTATTTTCATTTGCATGTAAGCATATACTTTAAGATTCAGTTGTATGGGTCATGTTCTGCCAAGTTTTAGACAAACCAGCTGGGACCCCAAATTTCAACCTTCTCTGCTGCCATCAAGAGTGGTTTGATTCTCTGCCTTACTTATATTTCAACCACCTACTACTTCAATCTGTGCCATTACCTGATCCCCTCTGCTAGTTTCCTTGTGACCTGAAAGACCTTCCCTGCCTGCAGCATCCAAGCCTGAGCCCAAGCGTCTATCTAACCAGCACTTGCTGTGGCCATGCTGTGGATCTTTAACTCACAGCAGATGTACCAAGTGATTTCTAAACCAATCCTATGAAGGCCTAACTTGTGAATTTTGAAATGCTTGGGGTTGCCAATATTGAAGACATTGCAGAAACTTTCTACATTAACAGGGACAAACGGAATGCATTAACTCAGCCTTCAGTTAACAATAAATGTGATGCTTCAGATGAGGAACTGGCAAATTTTATTAAATATGATTACAGAATCCCACATTTGCCTAATTACTTGGCAACATTCTCAGAAGATTTAAAAGATGACTGGTTAATATACTAGTCTTAAATGTGAGGATTTATAACGAGTATGCAAGGTTCACTTTCTCCCAGGCATACACAACTACTGGAAACGTACAGAAATGAAAGGGGGGCAGCAACAAGCCTTTGAATTCTTCCATGACTAGGAAAACAACTAATGGCACCAGGTCTTGAAATTTTTTATTCAAGATCCAAAATATTCCAGGTCAGAACACTATTTTTCTTAATATGTAATGCCAAATACAGACCTGCTGGCATAGCCTTTTATTTTACAAATAAGGCATTTATATCTTCAAGGTAACTTTCTCTGCTGTTTCCAGGTCAGATTTTTTTTTTATTCTTAAGGAAAAGCTCATTTAAAATTACCAAAATCACTATTAGCTATACCAACTGAATGAAGACATTCACTTGATTTATTTTTTGGCTCTCTTTCATAGCATACTCTCATCCCTCACTCTACAAGCACAATTGGTTCCCAACTTTGTGCTCGTAGGCAAAAACTCGTAAGAGGGACACTAAATTCTCATTAAAATACACGTAAAGTCTCTGATTGGTTCCTAGAGCTCAGCAAAGAAGTGACAGCAGGTGGCGCTGCTTTTGAAAGGTAAGTGAACCTTGGGTTTGGGGGCTGGAGAGGGTTAAAGGCTGGGGGGCAGTTTGGGGCCATCAGGGCGAGGGAGTATTAAAACCTGGTGGCCAGTTGGGTCCATGGGGTGGGTGCGGGGGTTCAGGCTGCTGAAGGTTGGGTGTGTGGTCCAGTGGGGGCGGGGGGGTTGTCAGGCTGTGGCAGGTTAGGTCTACCAGTCTGGCGGGGAGGGAAGGCAGGGGTCAGGCTGCCGCGGGGCTAGCCTGCAGGGCCAGTGGGGGGCGTTTAAGGTTACTGAGGGTTGGGGCCGGCACAGGGGTCAGGCTGCTGCGGGACCAGCCTGTGGGGCCGGGTGGCAAGGGAGGGAGTCAGGCTGCCGTGGGGCCAGGGGAGGTGCAGGGGTCAGGCTGCCGTGGGTTGGGGCCACAGGGAGGGGATTAGCCTCGTATTAGTAGGGGAAGGTCACTCGTAGAGTGAACTAAGGTAGGTAAATGTGTCCCTCATTTAAGCGAGTACTTGTTACTAAAGTATTCATTTAACAAGGGATGAAAGTAGTTAGACAGAAGTCTTACCAGACCTCATTCAGTGTTGGTATTTCAATCTCTGATGCATAATGATGTTCTGAAGGTTTGTAATAAATACAATTTTTTCTTACATTGCAAGCACACCCTTCTCCAACAGAAGTCAATTGGTGTGTCCCTTATTACAACTAGCTACAAAAATAGAATGTCCTCAGTCTGGCAGATAAATCTTAGGTATTGGTGCAAAAATGGTTATTAACTCAACATCAGAATATTACAAACTTGCCTTTTGCTGAATTTAAGAGATTATTTTTAATACATCTGATACTTGAAGAATGACAGCGTAACTGCTTACGTTTCAGTTGCATATTTACTTGCATGAAATTGTCAAACTACTTATGGACATCTCTAGGAAGATCTTTGCTTTCTGTCAACCAGGGACAGGGCCCCCACTATCAAGGAAAATAACACCCTCCTTACTTTTGGACCCTGCTTATTACATCCACAGGTATTTACAGCCTCGAATGCAATTTTATAACTTCTATTTTACCTAACTTTCTACATTATTTTCTTTCGTAAGGGGTTTGAAATCAAATATTTGAGTTCCTGTGATTTTACTTGTACAGAATACTGAACAGGCACCTTTAATTCAAAGTTATAAATGTACTAGATTAGGTATGTTGTAAACCTAGGCATCATATAGTCAAAAAAAAAGCAAACAGATTTCATTCCCAAAGCATAAAACAGCTCTGGTTAACATGACAACTTACCTCAGGAAAACAAACTTGGTAAAATGTTGAATAGTAACAGAGAGAAAGCCATGCTAGTCTATATACTATCAAAACAAAAAAGCAGTCAAGTAGCACTTTAAAGACTAACAAAATAAATTATTAGGTGAGCTTTCATGGGACAGACCCACTTCTTCAGACCATAGCCATACCAGAAGGATTCAATTCCAATGATCTGATTAGCAGAGTGACCACAACTAGGCTTTGTTTCTATTGGTGGTGCACATTCACACATTATTCAGTGCACATACAATGTGTTCCATCCGTGGAAGGAACAAACCCAAACCTGGCTGGAAAAGATGAGAAGGAATACTAGTTGGGACAACCCCTCACCTTACGTAAGATGGTTTCGCAGGACTATCCATTTCAGATCTGAGCCCCACCCCACATGAGCAAGGAATTGGAGAAGACCTGTCTTCAGGTGGACATTTTATAACAGGCATACTTCATACATATCATGGGGTCTCCAGAACTCAGAAAGAAGGGAACACCCACTGAGATGAACAAACTAGTTCACACTCTCAGCACTACTGTTTTACTCATCTCTGCTTTGTGTTTTCCATCAGCTGGTAACATCTCATTGAGATGAATGGGCAACTTGAGAACATAAACCTCAAAAATATAAACATAAGAACCTCAAACCTTTCAGAGGCTCCTATGCTCCAGATGGCTAAATAGAGGAGCCCTTCTCCTCCGTCCTCCTCCTATCCTTCCTCTCTATAAAGAGAAAGCAACCCAGTTACCCAAAATCCATGCTTTCCTCTTCAGAGTGCTGAGTAGGGTTAGTGACCAAAATTTTGGATCACTTGAGCAAAGATACAAGCCACAAAAACTCAGGCAATTTTTGAGAAAAAGTGGAATTTTTGTCCCTCCACAAAGCTGATAATCAAATTATTGCTGTGACACTGATTGCACCTGACCTGTGCGCATGTCTCTCACTGGGCAAGTGAGTGGGTAGGTGAGTTTTTGTTCTTTAACAATATTAGATGGAATCCAGAGGGTGAAAGTTAATGAACTGTAAGAAGAGGTATAGAACTTACACATTTCAGCAACTATGGGGTTCATGAAATAAAAGGTATTTGTGTTTTGGGGCAGAGCCAGAGTGCAGGGATTCCAGAGGGGGCAACAGCCATGTGCCCTGGCTCTGCCTCCTCCCAACCCGTGCCCCGCCTATGCTCCTCCTCTTCTCACCCCTGCCCTGTCCTCCTCCCAGCCCTGCTCCACCACATCCCCCTCTTTGTATGGTTACAAAGCTTGTGCTGTTGTCGGGCCATGATGTTCTGGGAAGAAACAGGACTGCCCCTACACTCATTGGAAGTGATGCAGGGCTGACAGTGAATGGTGGTTACACCTGGGGAGTATGTGTGACTCCTGTATGCATCCCCTACGCATCGCCTCCATTTTGGGATGTTGCTGAAAGAGTAGAGAAAGTTGCATGGGCAGCCTTTGTAGCAACCCTAAATAGATAGGTATATTTTAATAACCTTTGCATTACCATATATCTTTCTATTTCCCTGTATTTCCCATATCTTTTAATAGAAGCTTTGTACCACTTTGTATCTATCTCCATATTGTATCTGAAACTCCATTTTGAGGGATATGCTCTGCTGTATCAGCCTGTAACCCTTGTGCTGTCTCTGTGTGAGAATGGGCGTGTGAGAGACCCATCTGAAAGGATGAATGTGGATACTTACAGTTACCTGCTAGAGACAGCCTGTCTAGACAACAAAGACTTGGAGGCTGAGGAACAATAATAACTAGGCTCTAGAGCAGTGACCCATCCAGAGAGGACGATTAAGTCCCATCTGTAGGTAATGAGTCACACAGAAACCTGGGGCCGCAGGAAAGGATCAAACCCATCTGGCCCCATTGCCTGGTGACTCACTGTGCCTGGGGCAGTGGGACAGAACCAGGACTGTGGGCTAAAAGCTATAAAAGATGTGTGTACCACTACAGAATTGGGTTCCGCTTCTCATCTTGTCAGTATCGGAGCATTGATCTGGGTCAACAGAACGTGGCTCCACGCTCACCTCTAATTCATCTGCCCAGTGGATTAGAGTGAGCAACCTTTGGTAACTATAAGCAACCACAAGGTGGGGTGGGTGGGTGGGTGGGTGTGCGCGCACACGTGCACCTCTAAGTAATCTATGTATATTATATGCATATAATATAATGGTACCATGTTCTCAATAAATGCGGTGTTCTTGCCTTGTCTCCCTAAAAAGATCCCATGTGCTTCTTATAAGCATAACACCTTAACCATGCATTTCCTGGTTGTCAGACATTTGAATTTTGCTCAACTCCACGTTCTACAAGAGGACAAGATACAGTACTACAAAGCAACCTTAACTGTGTTCTCATTATTTTTGCCCCGAATCTATTTTGAATTTAAGATTCTTAATATTCATTATTTTCCTGTCTCAAGACTGCCCCCTGAATTGCTTCTTTGAAGTAACTGAGTTAACATGCCCTTTGGTTTCATACGGCTTATGAACTAAATTCCTACGTTTACATATCTGTTTTGGTTCTCTAGGATATACTGTAGCAAGACGTACTACTCACTTTGGAGATAACATGCTTCACTTCAGTTTGCTTAGACATAAGGGCCTCCAGCAGGCTATACCCAACTCTCAAAACCACAGTCTGCTGAAAACTCCCCACAAAATGACATGCAGAAAAGATTTTAACTAAAGTAACTACAGAGCATTACTTATAGCTTTTTTACTTTTTCTTTTACTTTTGGTAATAATGTCAGTAAACTGCTGTCAGTGTTTTGCATGTCTTACCTGTGCTGCACCCTACCAATTGAAAAGAATCCAGTGTAACTGAAGCAGTAAATCACATCCCTAACCTGGCACTGACAGACAGACAAAGAAGATTTGGTTTACCACGTCTTTGTTTCTCTAAACCATGTGTTTGGGGTAATTTTTGGAATAAAATTATTCAGCACTCAATTTAAAACATGACAACACCCTATCCTACCTCACATCACCCACACAAACTGCTGCAGACAAGGCTCATT
This sequence comes from Carettochelys insculpta, assembly GCF_033958435.1. NCBI lineage: Eukaryota > Metazoa > Chordata > Testudines > Carettochelyidae > Carettochelys > Carettochelys insculpta. Next base: position 89,652,458 of record NC_134141.1, read on the forward strand.
CTTTTGTGTAGCTCCACCAATATTGACTCCACTGCTTATGTACTGTGATGTACTTTGTTGTAGCAGATTTCTGCCTGCTTCTTCCCTGAGGACATCCTATAATCCATACTTATCGTCATCGATAAAGAGCCCAATTATGAATAGTTATCAACTTTTTGAAACCTTGTTAGAGTAAGCCCCTGGGCAAAGATCAGCTTTAACTTGTGCTTCTTTCTATTAAATTGTAGATAGTTGCAAAGCAGAAGAGACTAACTTATCTGATATTAGCTACTTTTCTTATAATGTATAATGAGATTTGTGATCACTGTGTGACAAACCTGCAGTCTGATTTTTTGGGTGGCTTGGGGGTGGGGGAGAGCAGATAAAACTTCTGTAGTTACTGAACAAAAAAAACGATAGTCCACATAAGTGTTTCCCAATTTTATGTGGCCACAGAACCTTTTCAAACTTTCAAGAATTTTGCAGAATCCCATTCCCAGGTTCTACCCTCCTCAGCTCCCAAACTCGTCCCCCTCATCTCCAAGCTTTACTCCCTATCCCGCTAACCTGCCCCCACCCCACCCCCACTCCCAGGCTTAACCCCTTTCAACCTCAAATCCACCCCGCATCCCCAGGATTAAACCGCCTCAGCCCCAAACCACTCCCCCGCCCCCGGGGACTAACTCATCTGTTGTATTCACTGGGGAGCCTATGCTGGGCAGCCCCATGTGCCCAGCAGAAGGAATGCTGGCGTGGAGGTGTTCCACTGGCGGAAGAGTGAGGGTCTCTCTGCGACTCCCTGCCCTGCTACCATTCAAATAATGGAACTAAATTCAATTGGTTTAATGCCATCTTGCTGCCCTGCTGGACGTTAAACCAATTAAATTTAGTACTGTTTCAGTGGCAGCAGGGAGCCACAAATGAATTTTCTGGCTGAACCCTTTTCACTTTGTGGAACCCTGGGAATCCACAGAATACCATCTGAGACACACTGGTCCACATTAAATATTCACAGTTGATTTTTCTGTATGATTCAGTAAAATGGATTCTGCAAGAAATAGGCAAAATTTTACCAAAAAATGAGAAAGGTAAAAGCTGGAAATTACGCAATACTTTCCAGTTACAAAGGCACCTATCAAATACAAAAAAAAAACAACCAAACCCCTAGTAGAACATTACCTATAGAAACAAATTCCTAGTAGAACATTACCTGTAGAAGCAAAAAAAAAAAAAACTTCCGTTTTAATAAGAGTTGTACAAGGAAGGGGGGGGTGGGAGAGCATGAATTATTATTCTATGAATATAAAAATGTAATTGATGGTTTCCCAAAGTCTGAAATCCTTAAAGGAATGTTTTGTGTATGGATAATGGAGCCCATAGCTCTCTTTTTATATAACATGCCACTTTAAATGCTAAATTCAGACACAGTGCTATACAAACAGGGGGTTTTATAGTTATTTTCTTGTTACGTAAATGCAATAGTTGATCACTGAAGCCAAAAATTAATTTTTGGTAACAGTAATGTTTTTAAAAAGTTTCTAAACTCTCACCCTTCTGGGTTTTTTTCACATTTTATTCCATCACATTCTTCATATAAACATACATATGTGCACACGCGCGCACACACACACGCGCACACTTTTTCCCCCAGAACAAGAGTTTATAGGTTCTCTTTCTACCTTTCTGGTACTCTGAAATGTACTCCAAGTCAGCTGCTGTATTTAGAAACGTGTAGAGTATTGCAGAGGCTTTGCCAGTGAAACCTCTATCCGTTGTAACATGGCAATAAGAGGAAAAAAGTAATGAAAAAAGAAAATACATTCCATTTGAGTATGCATATCTGTCTCCTAATGTGCATCATTTTAAACTCAAATTTACCTCTGCTGTCACCAAAGCTGCTGTCAACTTGCTTTTATTGAGGACATTTTTATACCAAGAATGTTCATTCATAAAACTGAGGAAAGATCATATTCATGATAAATAAATCTCTCATGTTATTTCTAAGTGCCTGCATTATTTTCCTATGAATCTCTAATTTTGTTGCACAATATTTTCCACTTTGTGGAGGAGCACTTCTCGTACTAGGTCTGTCAAGCAAATAAAAATTAATCGTGATTAATTGTGTGATTAAATGTGCTGTTAAAATTAAAAAAATACCATTTATTTAAATTATTTGGATGGATGTTTTCTATGTTTTCAGATATTTTTATTTCTATTACGTCCCAGAAGGCAAACTGTACAGTGCTCACCTTAAATTTATTTGTGACTGCAAATATTTGCACTGCAACGTGAAAAGAAAGAGTTTAACTCCCCCATTACAAGTATAATAGCCTAATCACTTTATCAAGGAACTCAAACTTACAAATGTAGAACTATTTGCAAAAAATAACTATACTCAGAAATAAAATTATGTAAAGTTTTAGAGCCAACAAATCCAGTTCTACTTCTTGTCCACTCAAACAAGTGTGCTTGTATTTGCAGGAAACATTGCTGCCACTTTCTTCTATACAGTGCCACCAAAAAGTAAAAACAGGTACTTAACTTGGCATTGTTGTAGCCAGCATTACAAGGCGCTTTTCTATCGGATGGGCTAAGGATTCAATATGTCCCCTCATGCTGCAACCTACTTTCTGGAGGTCATCCATCTGGATGGTTTTTGCCAAAAGCAGTGCAGGTCAACAGCTGTTCATTTTCATAAACTGAGTCAAATGCCACCAGCAGAAGATTTCCCCCGCCGCACCCCGGTGGTTCAGGTTCTGTAGTTTCCATATCAGAGTTGGGAAGGCATTTCAGAATCTTAAACATTGGGTCATCTTAAACATTAGCCATCCTTGGAAATCTCACATTGGCACCTTCTTTGCATCTTGTCAAATATGTAGTGAAAGTGTTCTTGAAACGATTCTGTGTCTTCATCTGACACTCCTATCACATGAAATGTCTCGCAGAATCACGTTATTTTAAAAAAAAAAAAAAAAAAAAAAATCAGAGCCAGAGACATACATTGTCCCCAAGGGAGCTAAGTCACAAATTTAATTAACTCATTTTTAAATGACCATCCTCAGCATGGAATTATATCTTCTGAGATGGTGCCTGAAGCAGAAAGGGCATACAAATGTTTAATGTAACTGTCACATAAAGTCTCTGCCCCGTGACAAGCCAACCATCTTGCTCTCTGTACCCTTCCATGCCTTCTTCAGTCCCCTGTACTCCATCCACAATGTCCTGCAAGTCCCTCTGTACCTCCTTGATGCAACTCTCCTGTCCTGTAACCCTGACCAACCTTCCCTTGTCCCTCCACTTTAATACAACATGGCGAAGCTCCATGCCATGCAGATTCCTACACCCATTAGCCCACATGTCTGTTATAGTGCTCCCCACTCATAATGCCTCCCTCATAAACTCTTCCCTTTCTACATTACTCTGCACATCCCACCTCACAATTCATGCTTTGAGCCAGTAGGTCAATTTATATTAGCCACTGTTATCTTTAAAAGTTTGCTCCACATACACGAGAACAGCCCGTAATGCAAGGCCCCAACTGTAACAGTAAGCAAAAGAAATGCATGTGTTTAAGGGAAATACAAGGAAAAACCACAAAACTGTGTGTCCTTGCACCTCAAGACACAAGACCTTTATAGGCCACTTCTGTACCCCAGCCTCAAGCACAAAAAATTTCAACTGGAGCTCTCTTTGGCCTTGGACAAGTCTTCCCACCTCCTTTTACAAGATACAACTAGTTTGCTAGCTTTAACAAGAGGAAAAACAAAGTGTAATTTACAGGCAGCATGCTATCTTTCATCTTCTGCTCATGCAGAACATTTAGAAGTACTATGTCCAAGAAATTTTACTTGTATTAACTCCCAGCTATGGGGATACAAATCCTGATCCTGCAGCTCTAATACTGCTGTTGGGCAAGTGCTGTAGATCTGGCCATAACCCAGACGTGACAAGGACAAAAATAATATATAAAAATAATAATGCAATCCAGATCAACAGCTGTACTAGTGGGATATGATTATGCTAACAAGGGGATATTTCTTCATTAGAGTAGTGTGAAACCAATTGCTGCTTCATACAAACATTCAGAACTTACATCCCAAATCAGAGTGCCATAAAACTATGTAAGTGAAATGCAATTAGTAGAACTGCTCTAGAACTGTTTTTTCAAAACTTGAGAAAAATTAGATTCAAAAAGCATTCACTATCCCACACTGTAAATAAAATGAAAGTAATGCTGAAGAAATACAATAGCTCAGACTAAGATCTGAAGCGGTCACCCCTACATCCCAGGTTTGTACTCTAACCACTGAGTTATAATCTCTCTCAACCCCAATGGCTATTCACAGGTATTATACTCAAATATACTATTTTCAAACATACTGAGGAACAGCTTCAACAGGAAAGACTGAAACCTCCTACACCCACCCCATCCCACACACACAGGCACTCCCATAACTTGGTGGTTCAGGCATGCACTTGGGCAAGGGCACCAGGCTCCCATCTCTGCTTCCTTAACGTTCTTTAGAGAGAACCTCCATTTAATCCTACACTAAATATCTGATATTATATTAGCTTTGCAAGAAAGAAGCAGCATGACCTATTTGCATTTGTTTACACTGGCAGCTGGGAACTCAAAGTTCCTACCTAACAGAGCTTTAAATAATTGCCATCTCTCTTGCTGTCACTCCCCTGCAGATGCCCTTCTGAGCTACAGATTTATGAGAGCACAGCTGGATACATCTTTACTTTTCCTGGATCAACTAAATGCTGCCACCACAATACTCTCAAACAACTGTTATTTTAATAGGGGATAATGACACTGCACTCCTCTGCATCTCACCAGCAATTTGAACTTTACCCTCAACATGCTCAACCAGTCACAAGAATAAAGGTGTGCCCAGTATAAATATGGGCAGTAATAATAATGGGCTTTTTGTATAAGCCATTTCACAAGACACTGTTATTTTAACACAAGTTTGCAAAAAATACAATACCCAGAGGGTAACTAAATAGTAGAAGCAAAACGAATGAATAAACAACAGCAAGGGAGTCCCGAGGGTTTGTCGCAGAAAGTGTAGCAATTTGAGGGGGTAGGAAAAGATGTTCCAGCGAAGTATGGGAATTTCCTCATTGAGTGTACGTCATCCACTTACATCCCTTCTTTCCTCCCCTGACTCCCCGCTGATTTCTGAAAAACCCATAAGGGGCCAAATCATGTTGTGAGCAAAACACCGCCCCCCCAAAAAAAAATAAAAACAAAAAACAAAACACACATTGTGAAACGTTCAGCACTTTATCAGTTAGAATTGCCATTTAAAGCCACCTACAAGACATTTTCTTACGTCAGATGAACAACAGTGTTCAGCACTTCAAGTCCAGTTTTATGTAATAAATATTTCAAGAAGAGAATGGACCCAGGCTGTTGGCCACTTGACAGATGTGGTGTGTTTAGATCTAGTTAGCAACTTCACATTCGGCATGCTCTGGTTTCAGACACATGCATGCTCTTCACTCGGCATAAAACATACATAGCCAGAATGAATGCCTTGGCAACCCCTGGGTTTTGAAATACATACTCTGTCTGGAATCACAGGTTCCAAGCTTCGATTCAGTCCATCTTCTGATGGAAAAAGGTCTTCCAGAAATTTAGTGGGTGTAGGACAGGAAAAGAAAAACAAACACCCTCAAAACTACTAAAACTAACTTCTCTGTTCTGATTCACTTTCCTAACAATATATTTGCTCTTGGTCAATATTTCCCCTACCTACATTATATTGCACGATATAAATCGGTGCACCCACTGATATCTCAAAAGCAGGAGCATTGTGATGGTGATATATGTTTATATAAAGATTGGAATCTCCTGAATAAAGGTTCTACATATAGGTTGCGCCTTCCTGGTCTGGCATGCTCTGGAACTGACCAATTCTGAATGAGCTTGCTGGATCAGGAGAGGCCTCTGGGCTCTGCTAGGGGGCTGGGTCCCCTCCTGGCCATTGGCCTCACCTCCTACTTGCCCCTCCCGCCCCCCATACACTGAACCAGGATGACCACGGTCACTGGCCTCTGCTCCCAACCCCAGACGTGCTCCCTGCCCCTGGGTTACCAGCCTGTCTCTGCTTCCACGCCAGACAGATTGCCAGCTGCCAGATGGGCTCCACACTTGGACAGAGCCCCAGATGGACCTCTGGTATGGCTCCAGTCCCAGTTTGGCTGCTCTTCCAGCCGTGGGTCCAACTCTACTCCCAGGCCAGACTCTCACAGCCACCAGCCCAGCTCTGAGCTTCTGTCCCTACCACCAGCCCCAGGCCAAGCTCCCAGCCACTGGCCCCTCTGACAGCTTCTGCTTCCTGCTGCCAGGGGTCTCTAGTCCTGCTGGAACACAGATGTCACCAGACCAGAAAGATTCAACCCGTATTAATATTCTTCTCAGTTAAGATCTCTCCTTTTTTAGATTTGCTCAGTCACAAGATTATGAAATCAGTCTAAAATACATTTCCACATTACCTCTATATGAGACAGTGCTAGTAAACTTGTCAATTACTATTACATTACCACAGACTAGCTGTGCCTTGCTAAACATGTAATTCTACACAGCCATTACAGAGAAAGAGATGCAAACAAACCCACAACTTTTAAAACATAATAGGTCAAAATGGACGAGATATAAAGTCAAAGTACATAAACCTGCAAAGAGTAAGTATCCATGAAGTGTCAGCATATTTGAATACCTTTTCATCAATGTACTAGCCCAATATTGAGATATTCTAGGATATATACCTTCTCTAGTTAAAATACTACATACACTCAATTGCATACCTTTACCCACACTCTTCAATTTGTTTATTTCTATTTTCTTTATATCAGCAATATCAGGTTTGATGTCACAATTGCCAAAACACACACAATGTAGTTTTACATTCAATTTATCTTGTACCCTTCATGAGAAGGCCAAACATTTGTCTAGGTATAACAAAAATCTGAATTAAAAATGTAACAATATAAGGATGATTTTTTATTAATAATCCTATCATAAACTTTCAAAGTCTTTCACAATAGTGTCTTTCATAAAAGGCCACTAAACCACACCAGTATAAGTCTTTAGAACACAGCATATCGACTCCTGGGTATTCATTTACAATCTCAATTTTCTGTGTGTGTATCATAAGGCCAATCAACTGCCACATTTAACCTTCATTCCATCTCCCACTGAAAAAGAACAGACATATCGAAGAACTGTCAAACCACATACCGTGCAGTGAGCATAATGGAAGAAACTTTAGCTACTTACAAACTTCCTCTTCTTGGAAGACTCAACTCCTTCTGCAAACATAAAAAAAAAGATCACACTACATTTGATATCAAAAGATGCAGTGGAAATATCCATTTTTAAAATTAAGTACCCCAATCCTTCAATCTCAACAATACTTACACACACACAGCACTGATGCATTTTGAACATAATAAAGGATTAAACAGATTTTGTATACATCTTCTTTCATGTTCTGCTTCATACTTTCATTTCAAACACCATTTTTCTTTGGCTACATCTACACTACCGCACTCCTTCGAAAGAAGTTCTTCCACAAGAACTCTTCCAAAAAAATTTTTTTAAAAAGTGTCCACACACAAAAAAGCAGATTTAAAAAAAAAAAAAAAGATTTCTTTCAACAGAGAGCATCCTCACAGGGATCAAAAAAATCAAGTGCCTTGAGGACTGCTCTATTGAAAAAACAGCCCCCAGGGCATTTACACAATTTCTTTTAAATAATCTTTCAAAAAGGCACTCTTCCTCAACTGTGAGAGGCAGAGGTCTCCTGGAAAAATTGCTGCATTCTTCCAATTTAATGTCAAAAGAACATATTTTGTGTGTAGATGGTCTGAAGGATTTTTCGAAAGAGCCCCGTTTTTTTCAAAAAAACTCACTAGTGTAGATGGAGCCTCAAGGTTTGTCTTTAGGAATGTTCAATATAATCTGACACAGAAATGTTCTCCGATCATATTTCAAACAACAGAGTAACCTAACAGCCAGACCCACTGGGGATTTATAAAGGAAGTAAAATTAGCAAGGATCCAGTTCTGCAATATGCTGATCTTCCATAACACCCACTGTTTGCAAAAGAAGTTGAGGATATTCATCAACTGACAGGGTCAGGCTCTGAGGAATCAGTCACAATTATCAATGCTCTACTATCACGACACAGACATTGTTCATCTGTTCAGACAAGCATTGTTTTGTCAGTTATACTGCTACATAATATGCTCGTACAATATTTCAGAGTACCTCACTTTAGTTAGGTAAGTCTTAATACAAGGCATCAAAGGGCACTTAGAAAAATGTTGCTGACAAGAGTGAAACTGCCACTTGCTGAGAATTATTGTGATCATGTATTAGCTAAATGAGAATTAGAGAGAAGATATTACAGCTCATATTTTCTATTAGTATTTTTAGATCAAAAACAGCTACAAGACCCACCATGTTCTGTCCATGTAAAAGCTGGAAGATACAGGCATAGAAACAGCCAAGCTAATATCAAACAAATAATTTCCTTTTTCAGGTTTCTGATGTCCATGCTCCACCCCTATATCTTGTTACATTTTGGTACACCTATTTCTGCCATTCCTGTTATTTTTTTTTCAAAACCACATTTCTAAGTCTTCTTTGTAATCTTGCTCAGATGGGAATACAGCCTGCATTTAAATAAAAGGGCACTCATCTAACCTGTGAGACATACAGTACTATATGTTCTCTAAGCTGGAACTTTGATCTCAAAGACAACATGAAAGATGTGACTGCATTAGTGGGTTGTGGAGGCCTATTAGATATGTGTTTTAATCATCCTTGTTTAGAATAATTGTGGACACGTACCTCCTATTTTTTCCATACCTGAGATACTGTTTTTTACACATCTGTTAGAAAAAATGTGTACATTAATTTACACTGCCAAACCAAAGTAGCTAAAAAGGGGAGCTGTCAGAATTCTCTCTTTAAAGAACTAGAAAAGTACGATTCTAGGCAGTGCATAAAATGCATCTGCACCTTCTGACCAGCTAATGCGTATGAACATGTAAAAGAATACAAATAAAGAGATAAAACTCTCTCACTCATTCTAGAAAGGACCTTGAAGTAATAAATAGTTCTACATGTTTTGCAGACTTTAGATGGTGTACTTTGACTACGGCAGGAGTCACTAAAATACCAAACTAACATCTTCATATCTGACCACCAATGATCCTTTAAAGTAAATGAGGAAGTGGATTTGCAGACACAGGGTAATTAAGTGCCACAATGCAGATGCTCAGAAAGATAGAATATTAAGGTTACATGGGCATATTTTATTCTAGGATTTTCTACCTCTGGAGTTTGTTCAATTCTTCAGAATTTTCAGCTGAAGCAATATCTCATCATAATTTTATATATGTAAGTTTACACATGCACACACCCAAATTACTTCATATAAACTGAATAATCCATTAAGTCCAAAAGGCTGGAGACTGCAAGCATCCACTTGATTTCTTGAGCTGGGATCTCACACACTCTTAATTGCACAACAAATTACTCACAATTTACAAAATTTACAAATTTACAAAAACACTGTATTCTCCATCTAATTTGAAATTAATCATAAAGACAATTTTGCCTGTTCTACTGCAGGTGAATTATGAACAGTCAGTCTGTAATGGATAGTGAATAATGCAAAGCTGTTCAAGCTTTTGTAGCTTGTCAAGTGTCCAGAAAGTGCTTCAAATTTAACACAGTCTTAAAATACACAAAACCTTGTACTTGTATCTTCTTTGGTAGATGAACAGATTCTTTTTGTTATTCATTATTAGTCATAAAATTGCAGATGATCAGCAGTGTGCTGAGCATGCAGGTACACTCGTATTTGGTCCTTGGGCCATGCTTTGGGCACGCCTGCTGTAATGCCTTGTAATTACTGAAGAAGCTCCATGTCAGATAAATCACTAGGGATAACTAGTAAAGATGTACTTAGAGATGTTGGCAGCTTTTACAAAGTAAATTTCACACCCAAGTTATTTTTACGCACACAGATCTCATTTGAAGCAAAACAGTGCAAATACCACTTTTTAAGCATGATTTTAAAATAAAAGGCATGTCACAAAGAATGTGCAGCTAACCAAAAATAAATGAATAAATAAAACAATGTGTTTATCTTCACATTTTCCCTATGTACCATAGCATTAACATCAAAATGTAGGGCAGTTCGCACATTTATCATACACTTATGTACCTCCAGTACAGAAAACTTCACTGCACTTCCTCATCCAATTTATATTTTGCACTCCTCCTCTCACTGTACGACAGGAAAGGCTTGCAATTTTTAGCAATTCAAATACACTGTTTGCGGCTTTTCTACATTAGGGATTTTGCATCATGATGCAAAATTCCTCATGTAATGTGTTTGTAGACAGTCTTACTCCAGGTAAGTTTCTGCACCTAATCCTTACACAATCCCAGAACAGTACATTGACAGTGAGGGGGTTACATCGATGTAGATATATCCCAGTGAAAATATCCTGAAGGGTATGTCTTCACTACAGCGTTCTTGTCCCTGCTGGGAGGGCAGGGGACTGGACTTGATGACCTCTCGAGGTCTTTCAGTTCTAGCATTCTCTGATTCTAAGACCCTGCCACAGTTGATTTTCCAGAGTTCAATTTAGAATGCTGCTAAATCCAACAGAGCAACCACCTTGGTGTCTGTGTTCCTGCCCCTCATTAGGCATAAGGGAAGTCCATGGGAGGAAATGCTCATGTCATCCTTCCTTAGAGGAGATGGCACAGGAGTGCCACTTAAGGTCTGTCAACTCCAGCTGCATAATTAGTGTAGTTGGAATTGCGGACCTCATTTCAACATCTGCTATAGTGTAGACCTGCCCTAATACAAACACGCCTTGTTCTAAGACTCAGGAAAGGGGACATTTTGTTCCTGTTCCCCTAAAAAATTGTGTTCTTTCAGAAACTGGAGAAACTACATTTGACCAAATTATACAGCTTTCAGTGAGAGCGGGGCAAAAAAAGCTGAACTGTCATACGCTAGACCTCTTTAGCCTTGGAACTGTGGGTTCAAATTTCAGTTGTATTAAAAATGCCATAAAATTTGCTTATGATTCTCAGACACTAAAGTAGTATTTTAAAAAAGGGATTTTGATTGTGTAAAAGCAAGGGCCAGGTATTCCTGGGCTGGGTTCCAATTCAGGTGATCTGTGCCCAGTGCAGGCTAAGGAAGCAAGTGTCATGAAGGTAGCTTCAAACCAAACTTTGTATCTCCAGGGTCTTGAGTTCATACATCTACTGGACAATTCTCCAATACAAAAGCTCTACTTCCCCAAAAACCATTCCAGCAATCAAGGATCACCAAGAACAAGGATCATAAAAATAAAGGCCAGAATATAGGGATCTTGACAGGTCATCTAGTTCATCCCTTTGTACAGAGGCAGGATTAAATATACATTGACCATTCTTGACAGATGTTGGGGTGGTCTAGGTCATTAACTGACAGATGATCTCACTATAGCTCTATTTTCTCTTGCCCCATTTAAGCTAGCGTTATTGTTGCTTTATGCCACTTCACAAACAAGAGACTCTTGGCCCAACAACATATCCTTTTCTGCCTTGAGACTGTTGACTGAAAACCTACAAATAAATAAAGTTAAATCTTAGGTTTAGGAGACATACAAGCCTTTGCTAAATTACAGTGAAGACACAATAAAGACTGTTCGTACATTATTTAATTAAACTGATCACTTATTGGTGAACTGTCACAATACATAGTAATTTGTCCTCCAAAGCACAGAAGATTTTTGAGTTCATAACTCACAAAATATTCAAACGTTCAGTGCATGCTGCAGCCCTTCAGGTCTATGAAATTTAGGTCAGCCAGAGCAATTTTAATTCACGCAGCTGACTGTAGATGTCCAGCTTTATAAAGCCCATTGATAAATAAGGCGCATCAACTCTACTACTAACTATGTTTCCATTTAGTAGGGGAAAGACTTTGACCTACAACTGAGTTTAAATAAAAAGGGTACACACCACAGCTGTGACCCCCTAGACACTGCAATTCTTTCAGCTCTTCTACCTATTACCAGTAAATTACAGTAAATTCATATATCGATCTATTCACCCTGCATGGAGGGGGAAAGGTGCCTTCGACTTTTATTGCTTGTTGCTGAGTCCCAGTCCCAGGAATCAATAAAAGCTACACTGTTCATAAGCTGCTAAAGAGAGGCAATGTTGTGGATCCTGGGTATCTTTTAGAATCATCGTAAATCAACCTCATCTTTCAACAATAGTTCCAAGGTTTTCAAACATTCAGAGTCCTGATCTTGAGAGATTTTTCAACTCTTCATAAAAAAGCTCCATAAAAGAAATCCTTTAGCTAAATATCAATAATGTTCTTTTAAAAAAAAAAAAAAAAAAAAAAAAAAAGAATGTGAAAATGAACAATACTGCTATTTACGGTGTACAGCTTTGGCTCCAGCTTCTTATGTTAGTGGTGACTGTTAAATGTGTGCATATGCATAGATTACACCAAAAGTCACCTGGTTACAAGCATTTTCATTGTGTAATTATTCTGCAACTTAAATATCAACTGCTTCCATGGGCTACATATAAAAATTAGTAACTTTACATTCACACTCTCCCTTTTCAGCTGCTGGTGGCAAGAGAAATTTTCCATGGTGACTCCTCCACTGAAAAAGGGTGCTGTGGCATTTAAACATCTCAATCTGGCCTCTGAATGTGTCAAAGATATTATGTTATGTTTCAGCTTTCTCCTCTTTCCTAGTGATAAAACAACGCAACCAGTGACTGAACTTTAACTTACATCAGTAGGTATTCACTACAGATTTCAGTAGGATACATATAAATCAAAGGAAAGAGAAATTCCAATCTAACTGGAAGAGGCCACTGGGATTATGAGGGGCAATATCAGGCACTTAATACAATTCATTTTTCAACTCCTCTTCCCCACCCTGCCCACTTCAATTTGCTACAGTGACTGCTGACATCCTCTTCCAGGGCAGAAATTCATCCGTCAATCAGCTTCAGGGGTATTGAAATGTGCTATGAAGAGAATATGCAGAAGCTTGCTGAAACCTAGATATCAACAATTTACAGGCAAATTAACTGGATGGGGAAGAAAACATATATGAAAACAACACAGTCATGGATATTTTTTTTCACTATCACATGCCATATGGACCTGATCTAAAGAATCAGTAAGTGTTCTACCATAGATTAATAAGCTACAGTGGCAATATTAACTTATAATAGACAAATCAAATTGCATAAAGGGTTGGTAGCCAGATTTGTTTTACTTTGCGTATCCTATGTTTGCAAAGTTTGAAAATATTAAGCTCTATGGAGCAATACTGTATTTCATAAAGATGCTTTGTGTGAACAGAAAATATCAGGTCTAGCAGTAGGTTGTCTCCCATATCTCCAGTGACAAGGTCTGTAGTAAGATTCAGCAACAGAAGGAGCACTCCATATGTCTAATAGGAAGTCTGTTGCTTAAAAGATGACCCTAAAAATGGATTTTTCATTGTTAAAGTCATGGAAGCAAATACACAGAAGTTGCAGAGAAGAGCAGGTAGCCAGATGAAATTTTTTTTTTGTTTTGAAATCAAGCAAAAGGCTAAAAAGTGCCACAAACTCTTAATTGTTCGGACAGCAGCCGCAATTTAAAATTAACCCTTTAAAAGAAGTATACTACTTGTATGAGCAGTCGCTCATAAACGAGGGAATCATACAAAGTACAATCACTGTATCCACTTGGGAAAGATGAAAGATGACCCTGGCTAGAAGCCCAACTTTTGGTTTCAGTAATTCTTGGTGTGCTGACACAGTATGAACCGCTAATCCAGAACTCTCTTGCTCAGCAAATTCTATAATCCGGCATGATTTTAGTTAGCTGGACAACCACTTCTTTTACAGCTACCAGTCCTGGCTCTCAGTATTCTGTGCTGTTATTTAGCTGTAATTCACACCTAAATGTCTTCTACAAGCCAAGTAAGAAATGGAGGTGTTGGTAATGTGCGAGAAAATCTTGACCTTCCATCATCTGGCAAACTCACTCATCAAGTACCGGTTAGGTTCCGAGGGTGCCAGACAAGAGGGTCAACCTGAACAACATTCTGGTTACATGAATAGTGGCTACCAATATTAACAAAATATGAAAGACACTCTTACTCTAAAGCATAGTCCCTTCAACAAGCAGCATTTTCATACCAACATGAATACAGTATATACTGATGTGTACTCTGGACACTTTTGTCTTTGTGTTTTGAAAGACTGCACAGTAAAATGAAGGAGACAACAACTATGAACAGGAATAGTATATTTGTTGCCTACCACATTGCATTCTATATTTTCTCAGTCTGCATTTTATCAATACATAACCATGTTTCTTTAACTAAAAAGTGTGGAAAATTCTGATTGAATTTTCCACTTCAAAGTGCACAAAATCATTTCATCTAACACGCTGTGTTAGAAAAATCCATGCTCCATTCTGACCTCCTGTTGCACAGTCTATTTCACCCATTGGCAATGTACCATATCAGTGCATGACTGGTAGAGCAGAGTAAACACATTGACTGAGAAATTTTTGAAAACACTAGTATCACAGAGATTGCAGCTACCACCAAACAAACTGATATTCTCATCCTTACAATGTAAGAGCAGTCTAGTACTTTCAGAAAAATTCATGCACGACACAAAATCCCAGTTGCTTGTACAACTGTGCAGCAGAACAAACACAGGAAAAGTAGCATCGTTTTTCAGATCTTTAGGTTTAGGGAAAAAACCTTCCATCAACTTGCAGATAAATACCTAGTTTCACTTGGCTTTTTCCACCGGAAAGGATGAGAGATGAACAGCTAAGGACAAACTCATTTCCAAATACACTGTACACTTCCCATGAAAACACAGCAGTGTAAACTCCAGGTAAGATTTTTTTTAAACACTTTCCAATGTCAACCATGTGGAAACACTGCAACTCCAGCCTGGTCTGCAAGTACGGGATAAAATTCAATTTAAGGGTCTTTGTCAATTTTATAAAGTATCAGTCTTCACCACAGAGCTCGATAGGTCCATTTTAAGAGGCTCTAATGTCGACTTCTATAAACCAAATTTCACCAGGAGTAATGCCAAAATCAATTTTTCAATGTTGACCTTATGCTAGTGCAGACAGCAGTGTTATTAAAATAGATTTTATTAACTTCCAAAAGTATCCCACAATGCCCCCAGTGTGCCCTTTCTGGTCATCACTTCACCTCTGCTGCTCTCCAGGTGAGCAGGAAGTAGGTGACAGAAAGCAGGGGTCATCAGCCCAGGAATTCTGAATTCATTTCTCATTTCTTTTCTGGCCAGAATGGCGAGCAGACCTCAGGAGAACACCTCAGCAGCACACCTACTAGAGATGAGTTTACAGGGTCACAAAAGAGCCCCAGCATGGAGCCAGGATCTCATTTCTGTGTGTGGCAGTGAGGAGAGAATCTGTGCTGAGCAAACTGCGAACCAGCACAAGAAAGGCAGACATTTATGGGAAGATTTCCCAGGGCATGCTGGAGTGAAGTTACACCAGAGATGCTCAGCAGTGCTAGGTGAAAATCACGTCCCCACAACACATGTGGCTAACCCTTCTCCCATCCCACATGGCTGCCAGGCTGTGCAGACCCTGCTTCCCAACACCTGCATGTCCTGACCTGCATGGGGTTTTAGTGCTTGAGAAGGTTTTTTCCCTGCACAGTATTTAGCAGGAGAGGCAAAGAAATTGTTTTCTGTACTGTACATTTTATGCAGCTGCCCCCACCATGCAGCTGGTGGGCTACCCCCTCCCTCACACCACATGTCTGCTGGGCCATGCAGACCCTGCTTCCAGACAGCAACATGTCCTGTCATGCACAGGGCTTCAGTGCTTGAGGTGGCTTCTTCCCTGCACAGGATTTAGCAGGAGGAGTGAGAAACTTGTTTCGTGTGCTGTACTTTTTACGGGGCTGACCCCCAAAAGCTGCCACGTGGCTTTTACATTATAAACTGGTGCCCTGCTAGAACTGCAGATTGCCCCCTCCATGGAATTCACAATCACATGGCCTCCTCATCATTTACCCCGGCCCCCCCTGCGAGAGGGGGTGGGGGCAGCAAGGACAACCTCATCCCCATAAGAAAAAAAATGCCCTTGTGAAAACCACTGTTGTGTTTATTGGTTAACATAGCATGGGGTAGCTGGAAGTCCTTTCATAAAGGCCAAACACACAGAGGGGAGGGAATTATCACAATTAAATGCAGCAGATTCATGTGGCTGATCATTCATAATGCTATTTTTCAAAGGATCCTTGATGTGCATTGCATCTTTCTGTGCTTTGCTGATTGCTCTTGTGTCTGGCTGTTCATAAACACTGCCAAGGACATCTGCCCTCTGCCCTCTTCTATACTGGATATTTTCTGAAGAGTTGTCTGCTGTCCCTTTTTACAAAGTAACTCCAACAGGTTATTTGGTTAAAGGAAGTTTCCTATGTTCTCCCTGCCGGGCCACACTTCCTTCCGAAAGCATGTGACTTGGAGGACAATTCCTATGAAGTAATGGAGGCTGTGGGCCTCTCTCTTCCTTCTCTCTCCCCACACACGCAGCTGAGCTAGTATATCTTGACCAGAAGAGGCAAGGGAATCCATGCTATTCACAGGCAAAATAGTTCTTGTGTGGGCCCAACAGGTGCCGAATTACCAGAACACTCCACGATGTTTCCTCAACTGTACTATCCTCTCTACTACTTCCTCAACTTTGCCAGCCTATTTCTGATGGACTCCATGCCTCATGTTAGAGATGTGTGTGTAACGGACCAGGAAGCCAAAGCTCTCAAGGTTTCCTATCTTCTACTACTTCATCAACTTTGCCAGTCTATTGTGCTCCAGGGCAGACGGGCACATAAATAGTCACTCTGACCTTGGCAATCATCCAAGTGTCCTGATTCAGGGGCAGACTTTGGAAAAATTGTAATTTGTTCTCAATGGCAGGGGAGCAGTGAGGGCAATGTACTTTAGGATGATGACAGGCCACACCCACAACCACTTGTGGCACATTTCCCTTCCCCCCCAACAAACTGGCAAAAAGCCCAAAGCACAATGGGGCTGTAGAAACTGTGGGATAGGTGCCCAAAATGCACTGGTGCAACAGTTGAACTTCGGCAATTTACTGGGGAACTGACCAAGTTGACTGTGAGCAGGTGTGGACACTCAGCTTTGACTTCATAAAATTTTGTGTTACGTCACCTTCAATAAATTCAAGTTTATTCCCAAGTGTAGACATACCCTCAAGATCTTCCCTCATTTGTGTCTATTCCTTTTTCACCCTACCACTGACCCATTTACTGGTGGATGAGACACCATACTACTACATCACACACAGCTGGGTGAGCAAATGGCTTCTACTTCATTTCTCCTCCAGAGGCAGGACACAGGAGTTTCAGTTAGGCTGGCAGCCATCTTTATCTATTCCCCAGCAACAGTGAGGTTTGGGGGGGGTATTTGTGAAGGGGAGGGTGGTTCCAGGAGAGAAGGAAGGTGCAGGAGTGGAAAGGAGACATGGGATCTAGAGGCAGGGTGGGAGTACAGGGTCTTGTCGGGGGGCGGGGGGTGGGAATGCATGAGGGTGATGGAGTTCTGCGTATGAGCGGAATGGAAGCAATGATTTCCTGGCTCTGCGCCCCACAATGCAGGCGCTGCCCTATGCTGCTCGTAGTGGGGAAACAGTGCAGGTGAGCAGTTTCCTATGCTACCATTCCCCCAGCCATGGGGAGGGAGAGTGGCAGTGTGTGGAGCTACTCTGTCTGCCCACCAGCCAAATCCTGCCTGAGAATCTTGCAGTTCCCCTCACTCCCCTCCCGCCACAACAGGAAGCCATTGCTCCAGCCTCATAGGGGCATGGCACGGGACAGGAATGCCACCATGGGTGCTCTGCTGCAATGAAAGGGGGAGAAGGGAGAGCCCAGAGCACACAGCCCCACCTGTAAAATGGACCACCCTTTCAGAACCACTGGTTTAGTGGGTACTGTAGCTTCAGGGCTGATGAAATCAGCCAGAGAAACTATTTCCTAAGATCCATCTTCATTAGTTTCCACAATAAAAGACTGAAAATTATAGAAGAGTTTCAGTGGATAGTACTGCACACTGTAATTGTTAATCATTAAGAATTAGGATTTTTAAAAAAAATTAGTTTTTTGGTGCAATATTCTCTTTCTCCACATTCAGTTTGGAGATTGTGTTTGGCAAACTGCTCTATCACGTATTTTCTCCATGCTAACAAAATTTCAGAGCAATCCTCATGAACCTTACCTACAAATGCTCCCAATTTATACTGACAGCTCATCTGGAATAAACCTTTATTACCATTATGTATTGAAACACCACAAGGTTTTGAAACTCATCTTCTGAGCACTCTCTCTTCTCCCTCTCCCCCTCCCATCTCCTCGCCCCACATGCTCCCATATCAAATTGATTTTTATTTGATGGTTGCATTTGTGAGCTTCACATAGAACTATTTCATTGTGTCCTTTAGATTATTATTCCTACAGCATATTCTTTTTTACCATGGTTTACCTTTGTTCATTTGTTGTTCGTATTTGCTATCTACAGAGAAATTTCAGTGAATAAATTCTCTGAGTACCCCTCCAGTCAGTTTGGCTTCTAATTTGGGGCACGGTGCAGTTAGGAAACAAACAAGTTTGAGGAAAACTGATGAAAATAAATATGATTTCTTAAAATTTTAGCTAGCATTTTTTAAACATTAAAACATTTCACTAAACATTTCATTTTTAGGTGCATGTGCATGAAACCCTGTCTCTGGATCTTTGGCGCTGCTATCTGCAAAAGTTCTAAAACTTTTGCAGTATCTAATGCACTCGTTTTTATAAATACCATATATTAGAAACTTGAACAACCCAATTCAATACATAAGAGTATATAGGATTTAGGCATCAGTTGTTTGAATTATCAACCACAGAATTCTGGATGACACATGAATGACAAGCAGTGTAACATTTGTACACAAACTCACTAAAATTATCTGCTTCTGGAGGGGAAGTGTGACAGTACTGAGCTAACATCACGGAAAGAGGCCCTTAGCTTTGTGTAGTGAAATAATCTGGGGATGGGCGTGGGGAACGAACAGACCTGTTACATAATAGATAGTAACCATTTTGATCCAAAACGAAGTAAGAAATATGGCAATAACTTGAGTCTGTAGGTGCACACCAAAGGGAACAAAAAGTTACCCAATGGTAACTACTACTCGTGTCAGGGCTGCCATAGATCGGTCACGTTCCAAGACAGAAGAGGATGCACAGATTAGTGGGAACAGATTAAGAACTGAAGGAAGAACATGGATGAATGCAGACTAAGTACACCTATTTATGCTCACCGATAGCACAAGAAGCTCCTCTGTCCAATCAGCACAATTTGAAATAAAGTCTCTAGTATGAAACTGATTTGCTGTTTTTTTTACACTATGTCGCCACATCAAATAAAAATTATTTTATCTGAGCTAGAATGGTTCTTACTGAGATCCCTTCAAACCAGTCTAAGGAGAAGCGAACAATCCTCTAGTCCTGCACCTTCCTCTCTTCTTGCCCTTGTCTCCAAGCACCATCATGCTGTCCATTCTCACTGATCTCCACTATAAGGAAACTGCCTTAGTCTCCAGTGTGTGTTTCTTCCCAACCTTTCCACTTATATATAGTGAATTCTAAACAATTTAACCATGCCTCGAGCTCCCTGTTACAGTCCTCCCCCCACCCACGGTCCTTTTTTTTTTTTTTTTTTTTTAAAAAGAAACTACCTATTGGTAGTCTCATCTATTCATGCAGCTTTGACTCTGATTCACAAAATCCTACAATTTTCCCTCTCTGCAGCTGAATTTCCATGACTCTAATCTCCCTTCCTGAATGGCCCAATAAAAACTCAAAACAAATATGACTAAAGCACATTATTCAACTGAAATACTCTCTTCCTCATCACCACTGGCTTCTCCACTATGCTGCGTAGACAGGGTTACTGGCCTAGTAGCTGGGAAATACAGTAGATATAATTAGATCTACATTTTAAACAAAAACTCGTGGCCTGTGACTGCTCATGACATGTACCCCTGACTAAATCTTGGGTGCTCTGGGGCATGGAGGCACCAATCCAAAGGAGCTGCACATACTCAGCAGGAGGGGTAGATTGGGAGTGGCAGATAGCCGAGGACCCCAGCTGCTGCTGGGAAAGGAAGAGGGTCGGTAGCAGCCCAAGACTACCCAAGGAGCAAGAATGCAGCTGGTCTAGGGGCTGCCCAAGTTGCTCAGGGAGACCCTAAAACAGACACATGGACCACTACACATGTGGTTTTCAACCAGTGTGCTGTGGCACACCAACTGTCCAAGTGTGCTGTGAAATTCTGTCAATTTCCCCACACTACGGCTCTTTGCAGAGCCACTGTGGACATGGGGGGTGGGGAATTGCCAACCGCACTCCAGCTGGGTCTCAAGCAGCAAGTCTGCCTGAGTCCCAGCTGGCACGGAGTTCATCAATCCTCACCTTCTCATCCCACCCCCACCCCACCCCATGTGATGGCTTTTTGCAGAATTACTGTGAGGAGAAATGCCGACCCCGCAGGACCCCATCTATGCTGGAAGGCAGCTGAAATGCTATGTCCTGGCCACAATGAGCTGGTGGGAAGCCCACCCCCACTCTCTGCTGTGGCAAGGGGGTGAAAGGAATGGGTTGACAGGGAGAAACAGCCTTCTGGAACTACCTCCCCCACCCACAAGTAATCCAGCAGCTGCTGCAATTTTCAACGATTACTTATTTACTCAACATCCCTACATGGTGTTGAGATTTTGAAAATGGGTCTATGCTTGTTGTCTAAGACAGTGGATTCTGTGGTGGATTTGAAACATTAATGCATTTGACCCTAATTGAGCTTGTACTCACTACTGTGTTGCAAAATTCTCTAGTAAGACCGTAACCATAGTAAAAGTAAGTAAATATGACCTTTCTGAACAATTGATTCAGCTGAAAAAAGTGGGTGTGCCGTGGGATCGTTTGTCTCATTGAAGTGGGCTATGTTACTGAAAAGTTTGGGAACCACTGAGCTGCAGAAGTCAACAGGTCCCAGAAAATAATGGAATCCATAACTTATATGACCTACATTGCTGACTCTCAGTCTTCAGCATGATGTATCTTGGATTTCAGGAAGATTTTTGACACAGTTTGATATGAGTGTCTCAAAAGATAACAAGAACAACGTGGTTTAAATAAAATTACTGAGTTGGATGCAGAACTGGTTGAAAGACTATTCAAAAACGACATTTCTCAAAACAGTAGAGGGGAATACCTACTTGGGTATTGTCCTAGGCCCCATACCATTGATTATATTAATTAATGACAGATAAAGTGGGGAATGTATATATAATACTTGCAGATGACACCAAACTGGGAGCATATTAACAGAAGCATCTGATGTAAGATATAGAAAGTATCTGTCCTGTTCTAGCCAGCACCACTGATACTCAGATGGAATATTTTGTCAAGTTCTGAGCACCTCACTTAAGAAAGAAGGATGTGTACAAACTGGAGAGAGTTGAGAAAAGAGCAACAAAAACTGGTAAGATTTAGAAAACCTGATTTATGAGGCAAGGTCACACAACTGGGCTTGTTTAATCTTGACAGAAAATGACAAACGATTCCAATCAAAGTCTTTAAATGTGTTAAGGGCTACTATAAATTGATCAGTTGTTCTTCATTGCCACTGACGGTAGGAAAAGTAGTAATGTTCTTAATCTGCAGCTAGGAAGATTTAGATTAGGATAAATTTTCTAACTATAAGGGTAGTTATGCACAGGAATAGATTTCCAAGGAAGAGTGTGGAATCTGTCACTGAAGGCTTTTAAGAACAATTTAGACAGACATCATTTGGTATATTTGCCTCTGCAGGAGGCTGGATCAGATGGTCTCCTGATGTCCCTTCCAGCCCTACACTTGAATGATTGACATTTTTCCAATTCAGAGCTCTGGTACAATCGTCTACTCTTCCTCCCTCACTCCTCCAGATATTTTTTTTTGCAAGTTATAGCGCTTCTTCATCTAGCACTCCAAAATCCACTAATTAATTCTGTCTATATTACCAAAACCCTAGTCCAAGCAGTGATTGTCTCTCACCTATTTCCATTCTGTTCTTCACTGGCACATGTCTTGGCTTCCACTTTCACTCATCTTCACTACAATACTTCAATTAAAATTGCCCATGGTTGCCTACGTAGCCAAAGGCTCTGACCAGGTCTAGCAGCTCTTCAAATCCAATAACTGGTTTTCTGGTAACATTAGCATTATTAAAAAGTTTTAGACCTTGTCCTCACCAACAGTGTACTTGATTGCTTGCATAAATTATTTTTGCCCCCCTAATAAGACCTAAGTTTCTAGAGTAACTTCCCTTTCAGGTTCATCTCCAAGCCTCCTTTTAAGTTGTGCTATGCAGCACAACGTGCCTCTATTCTCTCCTCCTTCCAGTCCTTCTGAAAAACACAAGATACCTATGAACCCTACTTTTTCCATATCTATCCTGTTTTCACCCATGTAACAAGAACTCACATCACAGTTTTGGTACTAATGCAACAGGAACCTACTCTTAACAATTCCATTTTGTTCATTTTCATTGTTTCCCTTGCACTTTTCGTGTCTCTATACAATCAGTTTAGCTCTTCAGATGTGAACTTATCTTCCTCTCTCTGAGGATCCAGCATGTCTGGCACTATACAAAAATACGTAGGTAATAAAGGTGTGGGTCCTAGTGAACAAGTGACTTCCTCTCTTCCAATAACCTGCCAAGTGGTTGAAGTAAATTGTGGTACTCAAGATAACAGTACCTAAATTTAGGTACCTGGACGGGCTGGCCAACTCTCAGTACATGCCCCATGATTCAAATTCAGTTCTCCCACTGGTCGACCAGAATCTGAGATTGTTGACTTTAGGATAGAAGGTAAGCCGTAGGTCCTTCTCCAAATGCATGGTATTCTTGTGGGGGAAAGAAGGAAATTAAGGGGGACACTGGGGAGAGAAAGTCCACTGTGGTCTTATTTTTGTCAGATTCTTATAAAAGTAGGAAAAATGTTGCTGTACTGTGCACATAATCTGAAATGTGCAACGTGGTACATTGCATCAATCTAAAAATAAACTACTATCCACAACAGCTATTGCTGATTAGATTTTTGAATGATAATTTTTATATACACCTCTGAATGAAACGATCTTTTAGGAAAGGCAGAATAAGCTTGTCAGTATATCTGATATTGCTATGGAATCTGATCGCAAAAATACTGCTGCCCCATGGTATCTAATTCTCCACATGTATATCAGGACTTGCTAAAAGACTAATCCATGCTATCCCAGCACACCCTTCCCAAATTATTTGTAGAAATATTACAAGAATATTCCATTTCAAATATTGTGAGACAGAAGTATACACCATGGATTTGTGAGTACACTTCAAAAATGTGAACGTAGACATATTGAACAGAACACAGCAAAAGCAATAAAACAGCATTACCATTTTATATGCAAATACTGCACAATGAAAAACCTTACCCACAACTCTTAAAGGGGCAGCAATTGTACATGCATAATGAATATGTTCAATATGCAAATTCATCTTCATGAAACAGTGCTGACCACATTACTCACAGTTGGATAATAATTAATGATCCTATCAAGTGTACAGCAGGTCTTTACTAGAGCTGTCACATTCTTCCACTGGTACAACATTCCATTTTTAAAACTGTCCTTCAGTAAGTCCACTCACTTTTGAAGCCGCTGGTTCCACTAGTCTCTGACGGTGCCGTGTAGAGCTGAAATGGCTCTTCTGAGGCAGCCCTTCCTGACAATGAATGGAAAACAGAAAAGGAGAAGGAGAGAGAAAAAGGGAAGAGGATGGATAGTGGAGGGGATGGAATGAAGGATGGTCAGAGAAGGGAGAGGGAGAGTATTTAACAGAACAGGACTTTCACTGTCTTTTCTAAGAGCACTGCAAAATATATTCTACAGTTTCACCAGAGGAAAATGAAGTTATTTTGCTTACTCATAAGGCTTCTATGTAAGTACTGTATATGGGTGCTTAATGAGATAGCATGAATACAGATGATAGACAAAAATACACACACACTGGAGTTAGAAAAGTGTTGTCTTGACAACTACATTATATTTGCAGATTTACTCTCAGCAGGAGGGATTCATTCCTTCTTTCAAATGAACTTTTATGGAGTTAGTTATATGTAAAAGACAAGTATTCTTGCTTATGGACAGGAATCTGAAGGAATGCTCTGTTGGAAGAAATGCAGGTACATCGTCTGAACCACAGGCACAAAAAATTATCTAGGTCATTGGCTCACTTGCTTTGTAGACTGATGGCAGACATACCCAGCTGTTGGACTATCAAGAGCTGCTGCAGTTTTCACAAGCACAGGTGCCCTCCAGAGACTGAGGCTTCTAACCTTTGGTACCCTATATTCGCCATTCCTCGTGGACTCACTAACAGACGGCAGTAAATGTGGGGGTTGGCCCCTCAACCAAGTGCTTCAGAATAGGCACCATTTTATTTTCTAACCACTTCTCATGCTAAGATGGCAGCTTTCCTTTCAGAGACTACCTCTGCATACCAATTCAAAATTGCCTAAGATATAAGATTTGAGAGAAAAAACAGATTAAAAGAACAAAAGATATGTATATCACATAATCTGCAGCTCTGAAAGAGTAACTAAGCAAAAGCATCCTTCATTAGCTTTGATAAAGAAATAAAATGTTTTACATTTCTGTTAGGCTCATCCATCTTTCTCCCTTCTGGCACTTTTGGCAGGTAAACTTACCAGGGCCATATGATATCTTCTGTTCTCCCTCTTTCTCCCCTTTGCTTAACTCATCATGCTGATACGCTCTTTTCAGGATTCTTTGAAATGCCTGTCTGACCATACTGAATCCATCCCAATGAGATATTCTTCTGGGTGTCTCATACCGCGAGCATCATCAATAATACAAATCCATTCAAGACTGCACTAGCAGATATGAATGAACAATTAATTCGGTAAATTCTTTCATACTTGACAGCCCCCAGTCTGGGAGGCGGCTGGATATTCAAATATTCTGGATATGAGAGAGGTATACCTAGCAATGCATAATACTAAAGTAAAACAAGATTCGGTATTAAAGTACTCTGCACACATTTTTGTTATTTACCAACCACAGTAGTATTGTACATTGTAAACTTATATTGTATTTGCTGTATTTATTTGAATTTACTTTCATGACACTGCACTGCACTTATGAAAAACCGAACTAAAATTTACTTTTGGTTAAAATGCCAGTTATTTGAGATTTCCCAATGACAGACTGTTGGATATCAAAAGAGTTTACTGTATACTATACATTTGCAATAAAAATTGTAAACAGTACTATTGCAATACTAGTAATTAAAAATGCAGAGATACAGTAAAATTAGCTTACAATATCTTCTATTTAATTGAACACTGGTGCTTGAGGAAAAGTAAGTCTAATTAGATGAGCATGAGGAGGTCGATGACACTGGTTTCTTTGGTGCACTCTTACAAATCTTTCTAGGGAATTCTGGATAGTCACCTTTTTCTCAAGGTAAATATCCTTGTAACGTGTGAAGGGCATTTCTGACAGCTGTGGAAAGTGAAGCAAATCTTGAAGACCTGGGGTCTTGCTCCTCAAATAGTGACATGGTCCTCTGAATGACTTTTAGTTGCTAATCTTTTGCGCAGAGACATCTCAGCCAACAACTCCACAGCCTCCTCTTTTACAACCTTTCATGCCTCCATTTATGGAAGACCATCATTAGCGAGATCCTCTGCATGCAAGTCCAAGAACTCCTCTATATCACTCACCTCCAGTTAAACAGAGTTCCTTTCCCACCTCACAATTACACTTTCAGCAACATTCTTCAGTCTTTAAAACCCCCTTAAAATAATTAAGCTAAGGGCATTTTGTCCAAACCCCATTCACGATGATCTGTACGACTCAATGCTAAGACTCTCCAATGTTCTTTAGTGCAGCACCAATGTTGTAACCCTTCCAGCAATCTTTGAGCATAGAAGCACTAATTGCCCAAGCAAAGGTTCTACAGGTGTAGAAATCCTCAAATGACCTTATAATTCCTCAGTCCATTGGCAGCACCAAGAAGGTCATGTTACGAGATAAAAATGCAGTCCTGATACCCAGATAAAAGTCACCCAGGGGAACCGGGTGCCCTGGTGCATTGTATAACACAAGCAAAATTTTGAAGGGACACTTTTTGACACAATACAATTTAACTTCAGGGATAAAATGATGAAAAAAACAGTATTCAAAAATTACCAAAGTTACCCCAGCCTTGCAATTCAAACTTGCAGAGAAGCTTTCATTGTACCCTAACATACTCTAGTGTTCTCAGAATGGTAAACTAGGAGTGGCTTAAGCTTAAAATCCCCAGCAGCCTTCTCTCCAAGCAAAAGAATAGTAACAGAGAGGTAGCCATGTTAGTCTGCACTACAACAAAACAAAGCAGTGGAAAAAGTAGCACTTTCAAGACTAACACAATGATTTATTTGATGATGAGCTTTCATGGGACAGACCCACTTCTTCAGATCAATCTCATTTCCAATACAGACTGACATAAAAATACAGAGGACCAAAAAGAAAAAAAAGCAAGAGAGTTAAGCAGTCTTTTGCAGCTTTACAACCAGACATTGTTGTCTCTTCCTTGGAAATGTAGGTTCTGTCAAGCATTTTTTTTCCAGAACAGTCCAGTCTCATCAACACTAAACATTTGACGAGCACTGCAGTTTTCCTCCTCAATTTCAGCAGCAAATGTCTCGAGAAAGGCAGAGGCTGCTTTTTTGACAGCACTAGCCATATCTCCATTCACCTTAACATTACGTAAATTTGCCATAGCTTCAAGCCTGTTAAGCCACCCACATCTTGTCATAATGGTTCTACATCACTAGTACCTTTCATCTAATTTCTTCAAATCCTTATAAAGATTAAGAGCATTCTCTTGAATCAACATAAGGCTAACGGGCACTTACTCTGATGTTGGTCTTCAAGCTACAAAATCAACACTTTTCCATGTCAGAAAGGATCCCACTTCTTTTTTTGTTATTGCAGTTGAATGCATAGTTGTAGATCCCTTCACATGTTCTGAAGTTCTGGCTTTATCTTTGATGATCATGGCAATCCTAGAACAATTTAAAACTAAGCACATACCTGATTTGTGACCATGTTTCTCCTTTCTCTAGGCATTTTATTATGTTTAATTGCCCTACAAATATTATGCCTTTCCTTTACCTTTGTACAGTTTTATCACTACCACTACTTGGTTGCTCGTTCACCACGATTAAAGTCACTTTTTGGCTCACTAATGGAAAGAATGCACACTGTTTTTCCTGGGAAGGCAGGAAGCAAGCAATTGAGGAGAACATGTACCCACAGGGCAAGACCTATCCTTCATCCCCCCAGCCACTCTTCCTCCCCTGCAGGCTCTGCAACAGCTCTTGCAAACCCCTAGCTGCCCCCACCATCACCACCAACACTTGTTCTGCCATGGCTCTTTCAATCCCCTGGCTAGCTTCAATGGTTCTTACAATCCCCCCAAACTGCTCCCTGATGACTCTTGAAATCCACAAGCCACCCACTCCACATGCAGGATGCACCCAGCCCTCATGTACCAGGAGGCAGTGAGCAGCAGGAGAGCAGGCAGGGATCCGGGACTAGAGAGTAGTAGGACTTTGAAAAGGAATGTGCCACTTCTCTCAGCCCCCAGCTGCATAGTGCCCACTGCTCTGCCAAAGCCCTCCAGACTGTTAACCTGATGCTCACTACCTCCCACTCCTTCTGCCTGCTAAGGTGACGTTTGTTTGTGTGCATGAACACTTGGAAGTCAAACACTGATGTCTCAGGGAGTTCCTGTATTTAGTTACAAACAGATATACTTGTACTTAATTAACCTAAAACATTGAAGTTGGAAATGGTTACAAGAGAAATAAAGAAACACTATTTAGTAACTAAACTTAAACAAGCTAGACATGGTTCAGGGTGAAAATTTTTAATCAAACATTCTGTGCAATAGAGCTGACCAAATTCTCTGTTCAAAACTTCTCCCAAGTTCCGAAAACTAGATCCTTTTCTTCACACATGAAAGAGAGAGAGACAGCATGCATGTGGGGTGTTTGCCCCTCCCTTTTATAGTCCAGTTACCCTCTCAAATACATTTTCCCGAGCATTACCCTCTACATGAAGCTCCTTCCTGCTGTAGGGATGGATATAAGGGCATCTTGTGGTAGAAAAGGTTCCACTCATTTCTTAAAATGCCAACTTACCTGTTCACGCTATACTCCAGTGACAAAAGAATGCCATTGTGACCAGTGATTGCCACTTAGCTTTGAGATGTCATCTTGTCCTTTGTCTCTGAAAAACTGGCATACCCCTTCCCCAAAGTAGGCTATTGAACACATTTTTGTCGTAACTTCATCTTATGTTTATAATTTTACATATAATGTTGTTACATATCGTTCACTATCATACTACTGATCAGCAAGTTACTAGTTTCCAAATGACATCTCACAAGGCATGTTCTGTACAAAGATGCTGCAACTGTACACTAATGTGTAGGAAGTGAATGTAGAGGTGCATTTTTGCCACACCTAGATATTGCTAATTCAGAAGGTGGCATTTTTCCAACTAAGTCAATACTGAACTACAGCCCCAGACAAGGGCCAGAAAAACTCTTCTGCTGGAGATGAAGTGGTCTAGACAAGATGTCAAAACTTGAACATTGGAGCACTGTAAACTTCACAGGGCTCTTCAGAAGAGTAGAAGTGAGAACCTGGTGTCCTAGCCAAATTCCAGCCATGGCAAGTATATTCTGAGGTACTTAATTTCCCCACTTTCATTTGGATGTGGCAGTCTTCTTCACCCGCTTCTAAACACAGAGTAGTATTGCTCAGAACTAGGACAGTTGCTATATTTCATGACTATATTGTATAATGGTCAAAGTGATCCCTTATTTACCTCACACAAACAGCGAATTACTGAACTAAGTGATATGTAAAGTTCTTTGAGAACCTTATATAAACATTTCTGTAGACATACAAAAAATCATAAAACAGTAACTGACTTCTGCCCTGAGATCACAGAATTAAAAACACACTCTAAATGAAACTATAAATGCACCGAATTCTAGGTTCCTGCAGATTGTTTTTGGTCCTCTTACATGAAGGTGAAATTTGTTTTTAATATTAGTTAAGCACCTATAGTTAGGGAGGAGTGGATATGATGCTTTAATTCTAATACTTTAGACTGAAATCAGAAGATGGAAGGTTACCATTCCCTATGACATAATTTTAAGGTAAACAAAAATCTTGGGATTCCTTTCTTATTGGGTCACCTGGGTCCTAACTGTTTCAATTAAATCCTTCACATAGGAAAAACAAACACAAGATTAACAGATTTCTGCTTGTTTGTTTGGGGGGGTGGGGGATGCTTTATTCTTCAGTAACAACAAACAGACAGAACACTTCAAGGCAGCCTGAATTAGCACTCCTGAATTTCATAAATGAAATTAGAATGAAGAAATGAAGAAACTGTTTTTTCCACTAAAGGCAAGTATAAAAAACAAATCCAGTCTAGCCTAGGCCACCAGCTGACTTTGGCACCCTTTATTTATTAGACATGAAAATCATGACATCCAAAACATAACTCAATAAATGTAACTTCCATGCCCTGCATAATTATTTACCTACTACAAATGTATTTCTTTGGTGCTCAGTTTTCTTACAGGCGTCAGTAGCAGGCAAGAGATTGTATAAGCCATTTCAGAGCTATAATGAGCAAACTCAGGTTTCTGGGTAAACTATAGGATTCTAATATCAATGAATATTATGAATAATACCTCAGGGAAACAGATTCAGCAGCAGTCCCACCATTACATTTGGCATAATATTAGACTCTAGCTTTGGCATATTATAAATTCACATTGCTCCCCATTGCACTGGATCTTTAGTTTTCTATTTGGAAAGAAAAACTCCTGCATATACCTTGCCAGAGTGCACTGCTCATTCTGACCCTAGCTGTATTACCAAGTAGCTTGACTTGTATATATAATCAGCAGACAGAATAAAGTCATGGATACCAGATTCCAAAAAAGAGAGGCCTACATGAAGACTGTAGCACCCTTCTAAAAAATGTATGTATATTCTGGGAAATACATAGAAATACTTTACACTTAAAGAACAATGCATGTAAATATTGCAAAGAATTTTGCAAACATTAAACGTATTTTACATGATGAAATCGGTCAACATTATTAGCGCCAGTAAGTCCAGAAACAGCTACCCCTCTGAGACCTGATAAGAGATCAGATTTTCTCAGCCTTTTATCAATTTTGTTGCTCTTTTCTGGATCCTTTCCATTTTCTTCCACCCTCCACCCACCCCACGCAAAGTGTGGCACACAAATCTACATGCAATACTCCATCTGAGACCACATCAGTGCTGAATAATAATCTTGCAACTTGTTAATACAATCACAGTACCTTTCTTAGCACAGATTGGACCTCCATGGTCCAGCACCCTTAGCCTCTGACTGGGCCTGAATGATGGAATTTACTAGACCAGGGGAGGTCTCCTGCCTCCAGCTCCCAAGCCTGATGCCTGTCCCCAGTTGCCAGCTCTGCTTCCAAATTTGGGCTCCCCTACCACCAGTCTGGCTGGGATGCTGGTCCTTGTTGGAACCTGTCTGCTTAGATTGTGAAAATGCAAGGATACAACAGAAGGGCCTGGTGAAGAGCCAGGTCTACAAGTTAAACCTCCCAAAACTGGAATCCTTTCGTCCGGCAACATCCATCCTCCGGCAGGACCATGGATGTTACTGGACGAGAGACCCAGGTTGGGAGGTTAGTAAGGGGAGGCCCAGTCGCCTCAGGCAGGGAAGCACAGTGGGGCTTGTATCCCTGGCCAGAGGTGACAACCAGTCAGAGAAGGTCTCCATGGAGCTAAGACTACACCTGACACCCACAGGTCTGGGACAGTGCAGGCAGCCTGTCTGAGGCTGCATCAGGCACGCACAGGGCCAGACCGCATTGACAGTCCAGAGCCAGCCTCTGGGCTGGGGCCAGCACCTGCAGGGCTGGGGCAATGTCCAGCACGCTAGCCAGAGCTGGCCTCTGCAGGGCCTGGGCCATGGGTACAGCTCTGGGGCCATGTCAACAGTCCAGCCTGGTGGAGCTGGTGCCCATGTGGCCAGGGCTGGGATCAGGAACCAGCCTCCACAGCCGGCAGCTGTAACTGGCCGGGTCAGTTTTGGACCAGCAGGGGCCAGGCTCCAGTGGGAGGTAAGGGAGCCCCAGGGCTGGAGGTGGGGGTAGGGTGAAGAGGAGCAGGCAGCAGACCTCCCTTCACCCGGCAAATTCCATCACCCAGGACCATCCCAGACAAAGGAGGAGAAACCTGTAGTAGATACTTACAGAGTTAATGCTGACCAGCCAGCTGAAATGCAGCAAGAATATAGCTAGGTGATGAAACAAAGTCTATGTGATATTTGTTTGTTCAATTCACAGTGGCGGAGGAAACAGCCTTAAAATTAACAAACCCAAAAAAGCGGTCCTGTAGCACCGCTGTGTTTTGTGAAGGCAGATTAGCATGGCTACCTTTTTAAAATTAACACTTCACTTACAATGCCACTGTTCTCTAGAATTTCTGTCCACTGAGGAGTTCACTAGCCTGAGTTCATGCCAACGTACAGGCAGCGCAGCAGCTAGACAGGAGAGCTCTGAACCTTGCTTTTCCTGAACATCTGTATGGAAATGTAAAATGCATGTAACATAAGGGAACTTGTTTCTCTGAAAGGCCAGTATAGAGATTTGTTTGGGCCATAATTTATATCTAGCTGTAAATTTAGATTCTGGCCAGAAATGTTACTTTGCCTTCAGCAACAAACACGTTGCACCTCAGTCATGCTTACTGTGAACAACTGCACATCATTCAGCTGTACTGTATTAATAGACTTCTGAGAATTATTTTTAGTAGGTCCCCCTCACTAACTAGCACATTTGAATGCTTTAGGATTCCTTTAAATGAACTTTATACATATTCTGTTGAATACCCTGAAACTACCCCCAAAAAAACTGCTGGGTCAAAAGCAGACATGGTCAACTCTCAACACTTTTTGTGCTAAATGAATAAGCCCAAAAGCATTTCATAAAATAGTAACTTCCCCAATTCAGCAAGATACCTAAGCATGCCAACAGATCTGCTGATTCCAGGATCTTTCGTAAGCAATGCTGGTGGAATACATTGAGCTTGCATGCTACTCGACGTTATTTTTCCATGTTTCGCTAGCATTACTGGCAACTGGCATGACGATGGTGTTATACAGTCGAACTTTTGTTGCAGAGTTGATTGTTGGTGCAGGCCAAATTGGGCGCAGTCTTTGGAACACTGCTGACGCCTTACCAATTCTGCAGTTAACATCTGCCTCAACACCTCCGTCGTTAGAGTGCTGCTAAGATAGGCGAACCACTGTACTACTTCTATGGGTTGGCGTCCGACCACTAGCAGTGTGTTTGTCTGAGTGTTCCCAACCTGCATCAACTTTGTTCTACCACTATTTATCCTCAGCCCAATTTTGCCGGCTTCTGCTTCCAAATTTGTCATCATGCCTTGCAAGCATTCACTCGTTTCTGCTAGCAGTGCAATATCATCTACAAAGTCCAGATCTGTGAGTCGACGCTGATCTTTCCATGAGATACCTAGATGTGCGTCGCTCATCGCCTTTCTCGTGATGAAGTCCACCACCAGAAGGAACAAGAATGGAGACAGGATGTACCCTTGACACACTCCGGAGTCGATGCTGAAGAAATCTGTCATCCCATTATCAGTCCTCACGCAGCAACTAAAGTTTAGATAAAGATTTCAGAAGATGCTGATGTAGTGTTGTGGGATGCCGTATGTTTGCACTATGTTCCATAATGATTCTCTAAGAATGCTGTCAAATGCCTTTTTAAAGTTGATGTAGTTAATTAACAGCAGCCATTGGAACGTGATACTCTGCTCAATGATGTTACGCAACATGAAGATCTGTTCACTACACGATTGCCTGCAGCGAAATCCGTCTTGTTCTTCACGCAGTGTTTTATCCACCACACTCTGCAACCTCTTGAGTAGGATGATGCAGAAGACCTTACCTGGGACCAAAAGGAGCGTGATACCTCTCCAATTGTTACAATCAGTGACGTCCCCCTTCTTTGGTAACTTGACAATCATTCCCTTCCTCCACTCGCCTGGGACGCACTCTGTTCTCCAACATACATTCAACAGCCCTGTCAGTTCCTGCACCACAGAGTTTCCACCATACTTCAATAGTTCAGCTGCAATTTGGTCTAGGCCAGCAGCCTTGTTGTTCTTTAGCGCCTTTATCGCTCTGTGTGTTTCCTCAATCATGATCATGTTGAGGTCTACTTCCAGCTCATCAGGAAGATCAAAGTTACTGAAATCGTAGGTTATGGTTGGGTTCGGTTGATTCAGTGTTTCTTTGAAGTGTTCTACCCAGCGCACATCTTGCTCTTCTTTACTGAGTAAGATCTTCCCATTCTTGTCTTTGATGGGAGCATTGCTATTGCTTCTTGCTCCTGTTAACTCCCGGACAATACGATATAGTGTCTTGGTATTGCATTTCTTCGCTGCCTCTTGTGCTTCAGCACCTTTACGTTCTAACCAGTCTTTCTTGTCAGCGCAGCAGCTTTTCTTGACTCTATGATCCAGCAACTGGTACTTCGCCACAGCTTCCGCTTTCTCACCTGGCAACTTTGCCTGATCTCTTTGCCTCTTAAACCTTACATTCATCAATCAACTGCCAGGTCCTGTCCTGTATCCAGCGTTCTTTTTGCGTGCCTCTCCTTCGACCAATCATCTCTTCTGCGATCTCAGTCACTGCTTTTCTGAACTGTATCCACTGGTCTTCGAGTGAAGTTTCATGTTGCATTTGTTGAAATTGGTTTCTAAGTTTAAGTTTGTACTGTTCAGCTATGGCTTGGTCTCAACTTTTCAACTGCATAGGGCCGAGCTGTTTGCCTTTCTTGTTTTCTTTTAAGGCGAAGACTGAGCGATGCCATCAAAAGATGGTGGTCTGACCCAACAGCAGCTCCACGGTATACTCTCACATCTAGTAGAGCTGGTCGCCATCATTTGCTGATGCAGCAATAGTCTATTTCATTGTTAGTGATACCATCAAGCGACCGCCATGTTTTCTTGTGGATATTCTGGTGTGCAAAATAGGTGTTTCCAATGCACAAGTTGTTCATGCTACAGAATAGTAGTAAGCGCTCTCCATTGTTGCTCGTTTGCGCTGACGATCAGTACGGGCCAATGAGACTAATTACGTGCTTAAATTTACAAATGTAACCAAGAACCTTGCTGAAACTTGGACCTATACTGCAAATGTATAGTGAATTCTGAATCACATATTTTCCCAATTGATTTAGTTCTATTTTTTCAAGTCAAGAATCTAAACATTTTAAATAATTTTAGGAACATAGGTTTAGAGATGTTGGCCTTAGTCTGCATATACTTCCCCTAAGTTAAATTTGAAAAGTAACATGTTCACTTGCTAAAATAAAATTCAAAAGAAAAACAAAATCCAGGTGGTCCATACTGAAACGTGTATAACTGTGACACTCTGTATACCAAAACAATACCCTAGCGCACTAATGATGTTATGTTTTGTACAAATATACCTCAAGTTATTCTAAAAGTCTTCATCTGCTGAATATTAATATCCTGTTGGATTTTATGTGTAGTTACAAAGTTTTGCTAAGTGTATGTTACTGAAATATGTTGAGAGATTGGAAACACCCAAAATAGCCTTTTATATACAACAATGGAGAGGCCAGACAGTATTGACTACCCATTAAAGAGGAATACACGCACTTAAGGATTATTCCAGTAGTTGAATACAATGGAAACCTCTCACAGATAGCAAAAATGGAAGCTGTTTAACTCATATCACAGCAAAGGAACTTTCCAGCCAGAAGATAAGAGAGCACAGTGACATCAAACACCTGGACTTACCCATTCCATATCTGCAAATAAAGCACCAAGGAATCTTCAATGACTACATATGAGAAGGGGATCTTACCTGAAAGATGATTCTTGGAGAAACCCCTCATCTCCAGACACCACGTTGGGACACAAAATCAAGTTAGATACACAAGTACCAGGACTGCATACTAAAATATGCTACTTCCTGCCACACCCTCACTGTTCTTTGGAAATTCCTCAAGCAGATTCTGAACAAAGGCAACTTTGCTTATCTCTAGAGAACTAACAGAAACATTAGCCCATGGTGATGTACAACACAGGAGCAGGTACATCACATCCACAGATAACAGAGTTGGTCCAGGCCTGCCAACAACCATGGGGATTGGGGCAAAGGGGCAGTTGCCCCCAGGCCCAGCCTTTCAAGGGGGTCTGGAGCTCCAGCTGCTACTTCTGCCAAGAGCTGAGATCTGGCTAAATAATAAAGTCATTCACATTTTCACAAATAAAATCTTAATTGGTATTGCAGTAGGCCTAGAATCCTATCAGGAAGGGAGGCCAACATTGTGAGAAGCCCTTTACATACCAAAACAGATCCCCATGCCCCCAAAGGGATCTAGATCTAACTTGGGAACTTGTAAAGAAAGTAGCAAGTTCACTTAATTTTTTGCTTATTATTGTGACACCTGGCCAAAAAGGATTAAGCATCCTGCACATAAAAATGACTGAAATTCAACCTTTAGGGACACACTGGTAGACAGTGTTTGTTTTTGTATGTCTGCATATATTGTTAGAGGTTAACAATGTAATCAGACGGTTCCTGTCTATATTGTATTCATCTTTTTCAAGTGTATAGTAAATCATCTGTGAATTGTAGGAACCAACTGCCTTATGTTAATCTGTATAATTTATTAAGAGTGAAGCTTGGGAGATAGGTAACCTGGGAAACTTCTAAATAGACCTATTGTTCACCTAAAGACTCTGAACTGTGAAGAAAGCCTAGGAAACTGTATAAAAGACCCTTGGGCTCTGATCTGTTTTATTTCAGATCCGCATAACGCAGTGTTTCCCAACTAATTTGGTGATGAAACACTTTTGGGCTTGGAATATATTGACAGAACACATACATGCTGGTCAGGGTGTATGTGTGGAGGATTTCATAACGAAAAACTGCCACACACAATGCTCAAAAGTTGATTTTAAAAAGTTAGGTTTTTGTGTGTCTTAATTTACAAAGAACAAAAAATAACATGAGAAAATCATCTATACATGAAAAATGTACAAAAAATTAATTGTTCATTAATGTCCATCTGATAAGAAGATGGTTAGCAACCCTATAATTAAGTATAGAAATTAAAAATTAAGTATAAAACCAAAACTCCAATATAACAGTCAAAAGAAGGACAGTTAGTGTCATTCCTTTGTACAAAAATAGAAAGGACAATATTGTTCAAAAAAAAGACTGTCCTTCCTTAAAGCTTAAACACATTTTTCATGAAAAAGAAATGCAAAACAAACTGGCTGGGTCTATATGTGCCCCTTCCTTTCAAAAGGGGCATGTTAATGAGCAGGTTCGAAAGATGCTAATGAGGTGCCATTAGCATAATGGCAGCCACAGCAATTCAAAAGTGCAGCTTTTCGAATCACGCGCCGCCCGTGGAGACGAGACCTTCCAAAAGGACCCTCCCCCCCATTTTCAAAAGCCCTTCTTCCGATCATTTGACAGGGTTTTTTTAAATATATGGAAGGACTATTTAGTATGTTTTGATCACAAATCTACTTGATATTAAGAATGAAGTTAGAAAGTTGGATTCTCATATCAGGTGCAGCATCACAATATTTCTGAACACTACTCATGCCGAAATAATCCAAAACACAAGTTGCACAATAACTACCCTATTATGAATGCATTATAAATATTAATATAACTACAATCCAAATACTATGCTAATACCTTAGTACTTTTGATACATATATAAATTTAATATTTTAGAAGAACAGTATCACCAGCATCAAAATTTTTTCACAGAACACCTATTCATATCACATGGAACAGAAGTGTTCCAAGGAACACAGTTTGAGAAACGCTGGCTTAAAGTTTCATACAGGAGAAGCTTAAAGCATAAGGACTGATTTCAGTCCTTAACTGGAACATACTGAATACAATGTTGGACAATGGACGATAATGTGTGGACTAAATTCTAAAAGAACTCTTTTCAACTACAAAGCTCACCATCTCCGCTAAGGATCTAATCTCAGAATTGTACATATACTGATCTTCTAATCAATTCTCTCCTTTGTTTAATTTAGTTTAGTTTAATTCTAATTTTAGTTTAATTAATAAGAATTGGCTAGAAGAATTTATTTGAGGTATGACTTGAAATATTCATTAATCTGGAAGATATTGTGCCTGATCCTCTGGAAACCGGCAAACTTTCTTATACACGGGAAAAGATCTTCAGTGATCCTCATCATATTCGACGTGAGTGTTTAGGTGGAAACCTAACGCTGGGTTGTTTTAGGGAACTGTGTTGACTTCTAGTAACTAGCAAAGTATTATAGTAGCTGTTTTGTGCCAAACTGGTAAATCAGAGTATTAGACTAGCCACCAGCTTTGCAGATTATCTGCCTAAATGTTTGCAGTTTGCCCCTAACTGAGTAACCTTAGGCAGCTCCCCTAAAACCAAGGTCACACTTATTCATCCAAAAATTTGCAAGTGTGATTTTTGCCATTTTTTCAGATTTAAAATTTGTCATCTAAACAGGGAGGAGGAAAAAATCATGACTTAGAGGACTGACCCCTCTTGACATTCAAGGTATGCATAAACAGGGGCACTGCCGGGGGGAGGGGGGAGTGCACAGAGGGTCAGTGTTGCACTGCTTCTGGTGAGTACAGGGGTAGGTCTGATCTTTAGCTGTGCCACTCCAGGGGAGGGACAGGAATGACCCCTACGAGTCACCAGAAGGGAGACAGCACTTCCAGAGGAAGAGGCAGGTGGGAACAGAGCTGGTGCCCCCGAGGCCACCAGTCACCATCTGTCACTGTTCACAAGTACCAGAGAGGCTGAAATTTGTATAGCCTATTTAGTGAATATATTTAAAGAAACAAGGATTAGCTGTCTAATAATTCTCAGATAGAAAAACTGGAGAACACAGTGAATTATATGAATGCTTCTGGAGTTGTCAGAAGAACCCTATTCTAATGTTAGTTTACAGAGAACAACAAAAGAAAGTAAATGCTGAACAACCCATGTTTCCTGAAGGTCATAATTTAGACTAGTATGTTGAAACAAGTGCTTAAATTGTATAAAGAAAGAAAATGCTTTGTAAATCAGCTTAAAGTAAAGTCAGATAATTTGCTTTAGAACTGGATTAAAGAACATTTTGCCTGTTCAAACTCTCTGTATAATTTCCAGAAGTAGTGTTCACAAGTTTACGATGCAATGCCTGCATTCTGTTAATTATGCTGTGGTACTAGTATTTTTGAACTTATAATCCTAGTGCTGTTTTTCAAAATAATTTTTGTTCCCACAATTGAACCAATACTACCAAATGGGTGATTGACAAGATTTGTGATTATCCACTGATTCAGACTGATTTTATGCCCAATCAATTTTGTTTATAAATTAATTGGAAAGAAATGCTTATGGCTTTATTATTTCCAGATTCTGAGAGACAACACAGTTATAGCTATTACAATAGAGGTTTTTATCAAAGTTCTATGTAAAGTATCTCCACCGAAGCTAAGTAAGGTGAGTGAAGTCATATTTTTTTATTAGACTAACTTCTGTTGGTGAGAGAGACTCACTTACACAATTAAGCTAGACACTCAATTACTTCATATTACAGACTATCTGGATTTAAAAATGTAGGAGAAAAGTATTTTAAAGTTAGAGCAGTGGGAAAATTGAGAAAAACTGGGTGGGGGGGGTCACAGTAAATGCAGAAAACCGGAACTGTATAGTATATTTTTCAGACACTATAAAGCAAAAACCAGAGCTAAACTCACACAGTCAAGGTTTTTCTCCTATGTAAATTAGTACAGACATTTAAATAAACTCATATACAGTAAGGGAATCAAAATGACAACAGAGTGGCTACAGCTACACACTAGTGTCATTGTAACAAAACATGCCAACTGTTGGACATTTTGTCTGATAAAAGGTTACCATATAGGACAAGTGTCAGTAGAAAACTTAAATCCCTTAAAAATTAATCCCCTGTTCATTCTACAAACCTTATACCGCAGATCGATTGTTTGCTACATTCTAAAGTCTAAAATCAAGAGGTGTAATTTTTTTGCCTGACAATCTTTCATCCTGATTCTTTGCTAAGAATGACTGCCATTTGAAACTGTTTTCTCATGTTGTCTATACATTTGTCTGAATGTATGCATTCTTTGTCTGTACACCTCGTGGAATACAGAGGTGGCAGAAGTTAGTAAGAGAGTGCGTGAGAAGAGTGCAAATACACAATAAAAAAAACTAAATTAAAAATAAAAAGACATTTCCACAGTAAAAGTGAAGGTATTCTCCCCTACAGAGAAAGCGTTCAACTTACTCAGATTTGTCTCTTAATCTTCAACCCTGTTATAACTACTGTAGAATTCAGTGACCACCCTAAAAGTTGTAACTTTGAACAACACTTCTCTCAGTTTTATCAACATTACACTTGAGAATTCATGAATACTAACAATCCAGCAGTCACGAATGTAGTCATCACCTGTAGCAAGCTATTGTCAGTATTAATGCAAATGCCACTGAAGTTTTCTGCTGCTGGAGAGGGCATTCCTAGGGAGACCACTTCCTACAGAGCAGAATAGAAATTTTATTTCTCTGCAATTGTAGAAATGCTCCTTCCCAACAGCAACAGTTCTTACAGGCCTTATCTTCTGTCCCTTTCTCTTACATAGGCAACTTCTATAAGGTGTAGGGTAAAAAAAACCTTGCATGATCATGAAGACCTTCAGTTTGAGTGACATATGTTTGTGGTCTCATGCTACCGGAATAAAAATATGCTTGGAATTTTAAAGGTCATAATTGGCAATTTTCTAACTTCACAAACATGCAGACAACACAGAAAATTCTTAATGAGTCTTGTCCTAACAGATAAAGAGGAACTTATCACAGAACTAAGAAGTAACGTAGCTTACGTAAAAAAGGATAAGTGATCATATTGATAACAAGCAAACAGGATGAAGTTAGATGAGTAAGACATATACGTGGTGCTTTAATATGGCCAATTTCAAAAATGCTGAAAACAATTATAACCCAAATCAGCTGGAAAGTAGAATTTAATGAGAGAAATGTGACTAATATTTGTGAAAAAATTTCGAACTCCTTACTAGATTCCCCTATCCTACAACTGAGGAAGAAGGCTGTGCTGGTTAAAAAAATGGTAGAGAGGGAGAAGTGAAGGCAGCCATAAATATATTATTTTAAAAGGGAAAGTTGATAGTAATGGATATAAATTGGATGTTAGGAATTGTAGAATTTGACAAGAGGCCACAGGACTCAAGGAAAAATTCTTGCCTGCAGAGTTAAGGACAATAAAGAGATTTTGAAATGTATATTGGGAACAAAAGAACACTGATCATGGTTTTGGTTCATCAATAGATGGCAATGATAGAATTATCAACAACAATGCAAAATAAAATAAAATGAAAAAGGCAGGAATACTCAAGAAATGCTCCTGGCCTGTATTCCCTTACATAGTACCACATGGTAAGGGGCATGCTTTTCTTTGCATTAGTATTGGTGGAGGATAGTGAACAGAAGCTACTAAACACAGACATTTTTAAATCAGTAGGCCCAGAAAAATCTGCATTCAGAAGTTTTTCAAAAGCTGGCTGGAGCTCTCT
The DNA here is from genome assembly GCF_033958435.1 of Carettochelys insculpta. Lineage (NCBI taxonomy): Eukaryota > Metazoa > Chordata > Testudines > Carettochelyidae > Carettochelys > Carettochelys insculpta. The sequence continues at coordinate 89,693,427 of NC_134141.1, forward strand.
GGATTGCTGATTTTCATTAAGTAATGGAGTTCTAGGGAAGTTCCAGAAGTGCACAACAGGATGACCCAGCCGATTAACAATCCCGAGCAAGATAATGCAGTGCCTGAAATGGGACTACGACAAAATTAATGGAACTCAAAATTAATAATGTTAATGTAGTATACTTAAGATTCTTGTAATCCATTTGAGTTGGTACCACATAACAGTTTCATTAGAAAAATACAAAATTAACATGACACAGATTGAATGGATTAAAAATTAGCTAACTGACTGGTCTCAGAGCATAACTGTCAACTGGGACTGTTATCCTGTGTCTACACAAGTCCCATCCTCTCGAAAGGGGCATGTTAATGAACGGGTTCGAAAGATGCTAAAGAGGCACTGCAATGAATATGCAGTGCCTCATTAGCATAATGGCAGCTGCAGCGATTCGAAAGAGAAGGAAGAAGGGCTTTCAAAAACGGGGGGCGGGGGTTGGGTCCTTTCGGAAAGCCTCCTCTCCACAGGCGGCGTGCAATTCAAAAAGCCGCACTTTTGAATCACTGTGGCTGCCATTATATTCATTGCAGCACCTCATTAGCATCTTTTGAACCTGCTCATTTACATGCCCCTTTCGAGTGGAAGGGGCTCGTGTAGACCCAGCCTTATTGAGCAGGTGTGTTTCTATCAGGATCCCTCAAGGACTGATTCTGCAACCCTATGCTAATTCAAAAATTTTTTAATCAATAACCTGAAACAAAACATATCTATGGACATTTTGCAGACAGCACATAAATTGGAAGAGAGGTAAATAATGAAGAGTACAGGTCAAAACAGTCTGGTAAACTGGTACATGCAAACAATATATATTTTAATATGGCTCAACATGAATGTGTACATCTAGGAATGACATTACACATACTTACAGAGTGACGAACTCCACCACAAGAAGCAGTAGTTCTGAAAAAGATTTTGGGGGGTTTACAAGGGATAATCAGCTGAACACAAGTGTGATGTTTTCAGTGCAAATAGATTATTTTAGGTGTGTATTTGGTGCTCATATGACCTTGGGTGGAATACAGTGCCCAATGCTGGTACTCAGAATTCAAGAAGATTGTTGATAAACTGGAAAAGATTCAGATAAGTCACAAGAATGATTAAGGATTAGAAAATGTGCCTTAAGTGATGGGCTCAGAGTCTCAACCTATTTATTTTAGAGACAAAGTAAAGGGATGATTTGATTATAGTCTGTAGGTACTTGCATGAGGAATAAATATTTAATAGTAGGCTCTTCAAACTAGCAGAGAAACATAACATGATCCAACAGCTTAAAGTTGAAGCTAGATAAATTCAGCCTGACAATAAGACTTGCACTTTTAACATTAAGGTAATTATCCATTGGAACAATTTACCAATAGGTGCTGTGGAATCTCTAAACTACCAACAATTTTTAACTCACTATTGGACTTTTTCTAAATACGTCTAGAAATTATTGTGGGGGAAGTTCTATAGCCTGTATTTTACAGACAAGATTATACAATTACAGAGGACCTTCTGGCATTTAAAGCTCTGAAAAAAGCTGCAGCTGGCTTCTCTCCCTCAGCAGAATTACACAAGTGTTTGCCACACACTAAACTGTGTGCAATTCAGGTCCTCTAACATGTCCAAAGTGAGAGTCTGTCGCAATCCTTTAGGTACAAAGTCTGCTTCTTTCGTTCTCCTAGTCAAGGAACTATTCCTTAGCTCTAGAATCCTTCCATTTGATCCCCAGTGTGGTAGTTAGAAATATCTAGTTATGAGAACATGAATGGTAATGAAATCAGACAAACAACATGAAGTTTTCCAAAACTACAGAGGAACAAAATTCAACTTCACTCTCAAGACACACAAAAATAGAAGTCTCAATTTCCCTCCCTCTCCTGAGTTCAAATTTAAGAAAGTCTGTAACAAAACACTTGTGTTTACAACTCAAGAGAAATAAGTAGACAACAGGTTTTCCCACTGCCTTATAACGCACCTGTTATTCTCACCTGCTCAAAATGAAAAATAGAGCTGCTCAAAGAAACATTAATGGAACGATATTCTATCAAACTATTTCCAGTGAAACGTACATAGGTGATACCAGGATACAAAACATATTAGAAAGACAGAACAGGTCATACTCGTTGGGGAGAGGCACTATATATGAAAAAGGATAGATTAATCTAAGTTAAAAATCTTTAATTGTACCGTAGAATCTCTATGGATAGCAATTCCATGCTTTAATAATAAAAATATAGAAGTAGGGCTATATTACTGACTACCTGATGACAGTGATAGTGACTAAAATGCTCTGGGAGATTAGAGGCCATAAAAATTAAAAACTAAATAATAGTGGAGGTTAAACATTAATTAAAAGGTGCAGCACCAAAATAGGAAATCTCTGCATGCTACGTGGAAAAGCTTTTTAAAGACACCCTAACAGAGGCTCATCTTAAATCTTGTGAGGGAGTGGGGGGAGTGCATGTCTGAGACTCAGGCTGGATGTGTGTGAGACAGGCAGAGCAGCTGCCAGTGGCTAAGGATGACCCCTGGGGCTGTAAGCTAAGCTGGTAGGTAACACCTCTGCCCTGAACAAAGAGGAGGGAGGAGCCAAGCAGGGTTTGAATCAGAGGCAGCAGTTAGAAGCTGGGGGGAGAGGGAGCTGGAAGGCAGCCAGCCTGGCGAAGGAGGAAGCTACGCCCCAGAGGGGCACCCCTCGGGCTCTTCCCCGCCGGATGGGTTGGAATGATGGTCTGATTGCTGCACTGCCTCTTCTGTGAGAAGCTGTGCCTCTGTCGCCTAATAAACTTCCTGTTCTACCTGTTGAGAGAGAGTCACTCCTGCTGCGAACAGGGTAGTGCGCTTGGGGACCCCGAACCCCATCACAAATGCATACCCCAAATTCCAAAAAACTGAAAGAGATACAAAAGTGCCACTAAGGCTAAACGAAATCAAAGGTGCAGTGACAGGCAAAAAGGCATCATTTAAAAAGTGGAAGTTAAATCCTAGTAAGGAAAATAGAAAGGAACATAAATTCTGGCAGAAGTTTAAAAATGTAATTAGGAAGGCCAAAAAGGAATTTGAGGAATAGCTAACCAAACACTCAAAAGTAATAGCAAAAAATGTTTAAGTGCATCAGTGCATCTGCTAAACAACCAGTTATGCCACTGGATGATTGCAATGCTAAAGGAGCATGCAAGGATGCTTGGCCATTGCAGAAAAATTAAATTACTTCTTTTCATCAGTCTACATGGCTGAGAATATGAGGGGGAATCTCAAACCTGAACCATTCTTTTTAGCTGACAAATCTGAAGAACTGCCACAGACTGAGATGTCTTTAGAGGTGGGTTTGGAACAAATTGATAAACTAAACAGTAAAGTCACCAGGAGCAGACAGTATTCTCAAGGAACTCAAATGTGACATTGCAATAACTCCAGTTGTGATCCCCACAATTATAAGCTTGTTAGCCTGACTTCAGCACCAGACAAATTGGTTCAAACTATAATAAAGAATAATATTTCCAGACACACAGATGAACAACTTGTTGGGGAAGAGTCAACGTGGCTTTGTAAAGGAAAATCTTGCATCATAAGTCTATCAGAAGTCTCTGATGGGGGAAGTCAACAAGCACATGGACAAGAAGGATCCAGTGGTTATAGTGTACTTAAGATTTCCAGAAAGCCTTTGAGAAGGTCCCTCACCAAAAGCTCTGAAGCCAAGTAAGCCATCATGAGATTAGAGCAGGGGTCAGCAGCCCCCTCCCTTCTTCCAAATGAACTTTATAGGTAGCGGGTTTAAAACAAGGTTGTGCCCATGACCACCATGCCTACTAATCACTGATAGATCTAGACTCCATGAACTTTGCTGATTCTTTTTTGAACCCTGGAATAATTTTGGCCTCCATACCATCCCATGGCAATGAATTGCACAAGTTGGATGACTATCATTTGTAACGTATTACTTTTTCCACTTATCAATTTGTTCCACTTCTACTGACACCTCAATCTGGGACAGTTATTCAGATTATCACCTCAAAATAATCATCCATGTGCAGAAATTTCCCTCACGTCTGCCATGAAGACCAATGCAAAGAGTTTAGACAGCTCCCCTACAAAGGCCTCATCCTTCCTGAGTTCTCCTTCAGCACCTTGATAATTCAGTACCTCCCCAATATTTAACAGGCTTCTTGCTTCTGAAGTACTTTAATGTGTTGCTGTTCATTGCCCTTCAAATTCTTTTGTGACCTGCCTAATAATATTTTTACTCCTGACTTACCACAGTTTTGGCTCCTTTCTCTTTTTCCTTAGTAAAAATAACAATCACAAAAGGCTGGAGTTTGAGCAGACCTCAGAAAGTCATCTAGTCCAACCCCCTGCTCAAAACAGGGCCAACCCCCACGGAACTAAATTTGACTTCTAATTTTTTTTTACAAAATGTCCTCCTGCCTCTGACTTTCATTCTGCTGGTTAACCATGGTGACATTGCTTTGGTTCTCTCTCATATAAAATGAGAAAATTTACTTAATACAAGTGCGTAACTAAATGGACTGTCTCCAACTGCTTGACCATCTAAGCTGTTGGCATGCAGGATGCTTCCCAATTAACACAGCTTGTTATGGCAATGCCCTGCAGTAGCTCTCCCACTCCGTCGCATTGAACAGAAATAATTGTTATGGTGGTTTGTATAAAATACACTGAAGTGTTGTGAGAGGAGCAGAGGAATGGAAAAATATTCAGCCAGATTCTCATCAATTACTACATTCCTTTTGTGGTGCTTTAACAGGAAAAATAGGGACCTCATATTTAAAGTTTCTACAGTGAAAGACATGTAGAAGTTCATCAATTTTAGAAATGCTGAGAGTGCCCCCTCCCCAGTATCTTGTTAGAGCCTAAAGACAAGAACACACTGCTTTATGCATCCATAAGCCTCACAACCTACTTTATGAGGTTTGGCAACAAAGAAACATGGTATTGATCTGTGCTGTCTAGGCTCACCATCAGATAAAAAAAAAGATCCAAACAGAAGAGTCTTTGAGGTTTTAAAAAAAAAAAAAAAAAAAAAAAAGCTAAGACCACATACTGTAAGTTTATAACCACTTTGGCCTTGGGTCAATTCTAAAATTCTGATTTTTAACTTTATTGCTGTAGCAGCCATCAAGTGTTTAGTGCTCTAGGCACACTGAAGCAGGCATCATCCCTAAATTGAAGCGCTTGCCATCCAAATGAACACAATAAGGGAGCACAGGAAAAAGGAGTACAGTATACCACTAAAAAGGACAAGTTACTAGCCCCATTTTGCAGGCACTTTCATCACGTATTTCAGAACTGCCACACACCTTTTCAGCTTGGTCTACACTAGGCAGGTAAGTCGATAGCAGATACACAATTCTAGCTACAGCAACTGAGGAGCTAGGATTGACTTATCTGCAATGAGCTTACTTGGCTGTCCTCACTAAGGAAGGTTTACAGGAGTTTCTCCAGTCGACCTTGCTTGCTCCTCACAACAGCAAGAAGTACAGGGGTCAACTGCCGATCAGGTGCGTGAAATTGAAACCTGGAAGATCAACCCTGAGTGGGTCACTCTTCCAGGTAAGACGTGCCCTTCAGTTGGGATGTGAATGAGAAGGAAGTAGTGGCCTTACAGGGTGGGTCAGGGAAGGCAGTCTACATAGAGAGGATGGTACAGAGGAAAGCCCAGAACACTGTGTTAAGAGGACAAGGGCATACAAAAAAGCTGGCATCATTTTTGGACTTCAGGGAGGCACTGTAAAAACAGCTAAAGGTGGAGCTGTAGGGAGAAGGAAGGCTACACCAGAACTTGGAGATCACAAAAAGATTTTGACCATCTAGCCACTAGAACAACTCCAAATGGTAGTCCAAGAACCATTTCAGTTATTCATGGCAAAACTGATAAAATGGGAAGATGAGACAGATTCATGCCTGCATGTCAAATCTACTATTTATCAATGTCAAATCATGAGATATGAATCTAATAATCTAACCCACCTGATCACTACTAAACTCACAGCCAGTAAATTACTACAATATTTTATGTTGTAAAAAAAATAAAGGTATTGTTTGGCATGTTCAGAGAGAGGTCTGGCCAAGACACATCAACTAAGCAATAAGAATGAATCCAGGTTTCAACTCTAGGGCACTTCTTGCATTTTCCTCTCTACTGTTCTTTCATTTCACTTGTGTCTACTAAACTTGCAAAAGCAGAAACCACTAAGTCACTGTTCAAAAAAAGCTTAAATTCTACAGACAACTTTCCAGGAAAGAACTAAATCTTCCATGGAAATGTCTGAGCAGCACTCTCACAAAAACACAATCTATTGTGGTCCTGCTGAGTGTGTAAAAATCAAAGAGAAACTCTGCACACGTGGATCTCTCAGAGGACATTACTGGATTTTCAACACAGTTAAATTTAAATTCTCAAACTCAAGAAAAAGTTTTCCAGTTTTTGCAATTTGACATTGTCACATCACTGAAAAGCAGACAAAGTTAAGTTTCTGAAGAGAACATTTTAAGCACACGGTTATGTATGCAAAGTTGTGCACATACAAATCAATGACATTCTGTTACACAAGGATTTGTTTCAACTGAAGTTAAGTTTATTTTCAGGCTTTTTTTTTTTAATTTTTTTTGTAGTTCCAGTTCTGACCACCACTCCATCTGAGAGCTCACTTTTCATAACCATGAGAAGATAGCTAAATTAGATTTATTTACTCCCTCTTGACTGACTTGATTATTTTAAGGAACCAATAACAAAATTAAACTCACAGAAAAACAGAATCACCTCTTTGTACACGGTCTCCCAAATAGCAGTTTTAACTTCTCCTTTTTGATTGAAGTATCAGCACCCTTTTACTCTGCCTTCCCTCACAACCATGTTCTGTTTTATTGAGCTAGAGTATAAATTTTTGGGGACCAGGCCCTTGTGTTCTTATTCATTATAGTATTTAGCAATGGTACATAAACAACAGCAGGAGTATAATATATATACACCCTCTGAAATTCTAATTCTTTATCTTAGCCCTAAAAAGAGAAAAGAGCACCAAAACACCACCACCTGAAAGACAGCAAAAGTTTTAAATAGCACCAGGAACAGTAATAGAGAGATAGCCATGTTAGTCTATATTCTATCAAAACAAAAAAGCAGTCCAGTAGCACTTTAAAGACTAACAAAATAATTTATTAGGTGGTAAGCTTTTGTGGGACAGACCCATTTCTTCAGGTCATAGCCATACCAGAACAGACTCAATATTTAAGGCGCAGAAAGCCATAAACAGTTATCAAGGTTGACAAATCAGAAAAATTGTAATCAAGGTGGGCAAATCTGATTTAATTCTTAAATTCCAATAGAATGCTCCCCGCCAGGTTACTTCAATTTTAGGATTTCGATTTCATGTTGATTTTGGTGGCCCATAATCAAGCTAATGGAATTTAGTGAGGACAGGCACCCAGAAAAATTGGGCTAACTGACTTACAATCGATTGCATCTCGTAGGGTAGACACAGTCTTAATCTCTGTACTTTCCATGTGCCCTCTGCTGGTGTTCAGGCAGAGGGATAAGAAATGGAGTTGCTGACTAGGAGAGCACAAGCCAGGGACTGTCTGGCTTGAGAGGAACAGGGTGTGAGAAAGGCAGGACCTGGCAGCTGATACAGATTAGAACAGGTCAGAAATTTTTCTTCTGAATGACTAATCAAAAACACTTCCCAAAACCAAAATTTTCCATGGGAAAGAACTTGAACTTTGCCGCAAGTTTCTACTGCTTAGAAAATCTAAATGCTGCTAGGAAAGGTCTCATTAATTTCACTTGCCTGGTTCCTGGAAGAAAATGAAATTGATAAAAGCTTTCCAGGAGGTCTGCCTAGGCTAAGAGACCTGACGCAGCCTCCCACACAGCTCCAAGGCCAGAGAGGCTGAACATCCCTGCTCTCTTTGCCCTTCTGGTTGCTATAGCTAGAGGGAGGCAGAGGGGGGCCTGAATACTAAGGTGTTCTTCCTCTCCAGGTTCTCATCAATTTCTCTCAGAAAAATTAGAAGGAATACAAAAAAAAAAAAAAAAATCATTAACTCCTTGGTATATTGATTTCTCCCAAAGTGAAACTGACAAGAACTTCCCGGAAAGGCAGCTGGGAAGCCTACAACTTTCATTTTGAATTTTCCAACAAAAACAAAAAATTTCCTGAAATCCCTTCCAGTTCAAAATTTTACTCGGCAGAGCAGAATTAAACGATTTTCAAAAAACAAGATTATTTTTTTCAGGAAGGAATTACCATTTTCCAATCAGCCCTAATCACCATACATCCTGTGGACTGAATGAGGCAGGAGTCCTATGAGGTCGCATGATTAAAAGACATCAAAAACCACAGGCACAAGGAGGCCAAATGAAAGGTGCACAGGCAGCTTTGATTTGGTCATTTACTAATTTTGAACATTAACATTCTTTTAGGGTTGATTTATTTAATTTTAATATATAGCTGGATAACACTATTAGACCCCAAAAGTCTATGACGGGGGCAGCAACCTTTCCAAGACAGTGCCAAAATTGAAACTTTTGACCTCTATGTATGCTCTGAGTACCAATGATACTTTTTCAAGTCTAGCTGGGGCTCTATGCTACTGGGAGTACTGCCCTGAGCTCCGGCAAGAGCTCCAGCCCCATGCTGTGGTAGGGTGGGGCCACCATGGCAGGGCAGGGACTCCACAGTGGGGACCTTGCCTCCAGTGGGGGCCCTGTGCTCCAGGTCCATCCATGGGTCCTGGTGGAAGCCCCAGCCCTAGACCTGTGGCACAGACTCCACACTGGGGGCCCCACGGCCCAGGCCTGGCCCCATGCCCCAATGGGGGTCCTGAACCTGTGAATTCCAAACCCAGCCCGGTCACGGGGAGGTGGGAATCCTGCGACTGGGTCCCGCACTCCAGACGCAGCCCTGTGCTCCAGCTTTGGTTCATGCCACGGCAGGAGCTCCGCAGCAGGGCTCCAGTTCCAGTGCCATGCTGTGGCAGGGGCCCTCTGGCCCCAGCCCTGTGCTCCTGCCCCCTCCCATGCTGCACGTGCGCGGGGGGAGTTGCCAACCCCTGGCCTATGGTTTCAACATAATGGGAAATGATTTAAGAATATGTTAACATCTGTGGGGGGCCAGGGGGGAAGAGTCTGCAACTCAAAGAAATAATATATAATGTTTTAAAAGCATAAGTAACAAACCAGAAAGCGAAAATAAATTTGAAAAATCCTTAGGCCAAATATGGCAGAAAAAAGTAGCAATGTCATAGAGAAGTAGAAGGGAACTGTTGAAACAGCTGAAGGGAAGTTTCTCACAATGGAACAGAAAGCCAACCAGATTGACTATGGTTACTATTTCCATGTGATTTAACAGCAAAGAATTACCAATTGCCATTGCTTTAAGTTTATACTTACCACCCTGTCTGCCAAACCATAGTAGGTGGGTACATCTATAACAAAGTAAGTCCCAGAAGTTTCAAGGCATAAGGCTAACCTAGCAATTATAGTGGCACTATTTAGCAGTATGTACAAACAATTTATTAAGTAAAATTAAAAATTCTAGGTTTTCTAGGATGAGATGAGTTATTTGGGAATGGATGCCAGCTACTGCACACTGAACTGGAAAGCTGATTTTGCACATAGCTCCAAGAAGATGATGGAGCTTTAGTCAAACCCTCTCAAGATTCGTCTGCTGAGACACATTGCTCACCAAAGGATTTGACATGAAGGAACATTAAGTTTACGTCTCTCCTTCCCAACATAATACCAAACAGTCAGTTCAGTGACATACTGTGGGCATTACCAAGAAATGGTAGTGCAATTATCAAAAGGCATTAGTGAAAAGTATCATGTGGGCTACAGACACAGAGTCTGGCCTACTGCCAAATGCCCTGGCTAAGAATACAGCAGTTGTCCTTACTTGCTATGAGGAGACCGCACCACAGGGCAAGTGAACCCATGAGAACAAAGTTAACCCTTTCAGGAAGGGTGAGTTTTATAGTAGAAATAATAGCAAAAGAGACATCGGACAAAAGAAAATGCCTTTTAGAGAGCTTAACAAACATGTAACAATGCATGAATGTCTTGAAAACGCAGGTGAATTAACCGATCAAGAGATTGTGCACTCTACCAGGCCAAAAGAAGTGACAGCTAATGAGAAAAGAAAAAGCATTTTTTTTACCAGTGTCTCTCATCTCACAAAAGCATTGTCTATCTTAGGCACTTCTAAGACAGTTGTCACTGTGGTATCTAAGTATTACAAAAGCACCACACAAGGTTCCTATTTTTCTGTAGCAGGACAGAATAAAGATATTTTTGCTTCCAGCACAGTGCCCATGGAAACTATTAAAAGGAATCTAGATATAGTTATACCAACAAACACTGAACATGTTTAACCAAGAATGTATGAAACTAGATTTTTAACTATGGTCAGATAATCTTGCTCACACAAAAACTTTTTTCAGTGTTCAGGTACATGTAAAAATAAATAAGCAAATGTATCTTTTTGTGGCTTAACACTGCGTGTCTATTTTCAGAAGCAAATCCACATAGAAAATGCATGTTAGAAGCTGAAACGAACAAGCAAAAATTCCAGATCCTCTTCCTACTGCAGCAGTCGTTTCTCTGCCCCTCCAACCATTGACCAAGTTCTTTTCTTTTCTCCCTAACAAGCAAAAGTACATAACTCTGGCACAACTCATGATTGTCCCTCACCCCATTATAATTATTTGATTCAATTCAGTGAAATTATAACTGTAAAATTATCAGACCCTCATGTCCCAAAACAGGGAAAATATATTGTATGCCACTTGAGTTAGTGCTGAGAACATGTAGTCCCTTAACCAGAAAGCTGACTTCTCTAATCTCCTTCCTTTCATCCTGTTACACATTTTCTGATCTAATGAACATTTTCTAGCTTCTAACATCAGTCTTCTCCAACAGGCTACCATCGAAACACATTCCCATTCCTGAATTAAGGTAACCAAACATTCACACACGTTTAATGTCACTGTCACTTCCTTTCATTCACAGCATGCCTATGAGTGGAGTGAAGGACCAATTTTTTAATCTCAATTGTTAATATTTTGAGAAGAATTATTTCTCTATAGATAACTGGATCTAGTTTTTCCTTTGCCACCAAGAGAACTGTATGGCATAGAAGCCTCAAATGGTGAATTTTCTGATAAATTACTCCTCTTTCTGAGCTCCTATTGACAGCTTCCTATTGGAAGCTGAGAGTAAGGACTTGGAAAATCCCGTTTTCTATGATGTGGAAGTCCTGAACTCATTATGGTCAAGATTTCAGTGCACGATAGTTTCAGTACTTTGCATTTTATTAGTTTCACTGTGCATAGCCAGCTGTGTTATCACATGCTAGCACAGCACCAGTTCATATGTTATGCCAGAAGGGCGCCTATCTACGCTCTACCACATGATATGCAAGAAGGTATTTCCCATTGCCAAAAACAAAGCCAGAATGACAATGCGGATAAGGGTAATATCCTTTATTATACCAACTTCTGTTGGTGAGGGAGATAAGATTCCAATATTCAAAGAGCCAATATTAAACCAACTGTAGAGGGCACGTGACCATAAAGGAACAGAAGACCCAGTAAACTTTTCTAAAGAGGAAGTATGTGCCTTATTGAAAAAGCTCATCTTCAGTGAAGAAAAGGGAAGCTCGTCAGAATGCCTATCTGGCACTGGCAACAATAATTCTACCTTCACATGCGCTCTCCCTCCCCAATAAAGGGCAAGAGCATCTTTTCACCCATGATTTATGAGAGGGGGGAAAAAATAAATACTTCACCCTATCCTTAAAAAAATACATAAGTAAACACAAACCATATTATACTAGTACTGGAGATGAGAGACCTATCAACAGCAAGGAAATTCTGAGCTACAGACCCTGAACTCAACAATGTGATGTCTAAGCATTTTAGCACATGGCACTGAATATGGTATTCCAGATGCCTCTCCACTTTCTGCCATAGAATTCCAGAACAAGACAAAGATAAATTATGAACAAGGAAATCAGAATCACCATGACAGAACACAGAACTGCGGGGGAAAAAGCCCCTCTGAATACAGAAGTGGCTTCCGTTGTTGGTTACATTTACTGATCATCTTCAAAGTGGTATCTTTTCACATACCCACTACAGTATACTTGACATTTCAAAATTAGAATGAAATGTCAGTATCTAACGAAATGATCAGAAAGCAGCTAGAAAAAAAAAAAAAAAAAAAAAAAAGGGATTTTTGAGGGGTGGGAGGTTGATGCCTCAAAATCACTTCATTGAGAACCCATTCATTGGCAAGCTAAGCCACTTAGAAGCTATGTCTACATATGTATGCTACATCGAAATAGCTTATTTCCATGAAGCAACATCAAAATAAGCTAGTTCGATTAATAGTGTCTACACGTCCCCCAGGGCTGGTGCCGTCGACATTCAAACATCGATGTTGGGCAGCACCACATCGAAGTAGGCGCTGCAGGGGAGCGTCTACACACCAAAGCGGCACACATCGAAATAAGGATGCCAGGAACAGCTGCAGACAGGGTCACAGGGCAGACTAGCACTTCCAGGGCAACAGCCAGCCGCTCCCTTAAAGGGCTCCTCCCAGACACACACAGCCTGCACAGCACGCGGTCTGCAGAGCCACAGACACGCACACCCGTCGAAGCAGTATGGACCCCCAGCAGCAGAAGGAGCCGCCAGAGGTCCACACAGCCGCCCCTGCAGGAGCAGTGCTTGCCCTGCTCAATGCTATGCAAGAGGCAGCTGACCACCTTTTATTCACGGAAGAGGAGCTGCCCCCAGGGGAGGAGGAAGCAACCCCAGACCTTGCTGCCCTCCAACCCCCGCCGCACACGCCACCGGCTGTGGAGCTATCCCACGAGCACCGACTGGTGGGAGCGGCTGGTGCTCGGCGAGTGGGACAATGAGCGCTGGCTCTAGAACTGTCGCATGAGCCAGCAGACATTCCTGGAGCTCTGCCAGTGGCTCACCCCCGCACTGAGGCACCAGGACACCGCCATGCGGTGTGCCCTCACAGTCGAGAAACGGGTTGGCATCGCTGTCCGGAAGCTGGCCACTCCAGACAGCTACCGATCCGTGGGGCAGCAGTTTGGCGTGGGCAAGGCCACCATCGGGGCTGTCCTCATGGAGGTAAGAGGACCCAGGGGAGGGCAGCCCTTGGGTGGATGGCAGCCCTGGGGGGGGGGGGAGGGCCAGACACACACTGCACACCCCTCACTGGTGCTCTCCCATGTCCTTCCCCTGCAGGTCGTCCACGCCATCAATCCCCTGCTCCTCCACAGGCTCGTGCAGCTTGGGGACCCGGATGCCGCCATCGCAGGGTTTGCCAGCCTGGGTTTCCCAAATTGCTTCGGGGCTCTGGATGGGACCCATATCCCCATCCGTGTCCCGGAGCACAGCAGAGGACGCTTCCTGAACAGGAAGGGCTACCATTCTGTGGTCCTCCAGGCCTTGGTGGACAGCCAGGGCCGCTTCCTGGACATATATGTTGGGTGGCCTGGCAGCACCCACGACACCTGGGTATTCCGGAATTCGGGCCTGTGCTGCCAGCTGGAGGCTGGGACCTACATCCCCCAGTAGGAGATCCCTGTGGGGGACACCACCATGCCCCTCTGTGTCGTCGCAGACGCGGCATACCCTCTCCGGCCCTGGCTCATGCACCCTTACACGGGCCATCTCTCAGCCAGCCAGGAGCGCTTCAACACACGCTTGAACCATGTGCGCCAGGTGGTTGAGCGCACTTTTGGCCGCCTCAAAGGGCTCTGGAAGTGTCTCCTCACCCGCCTTGATTCGGGCCCCACCAACATCCCCCAGGTTGTGGGCGCGTGCAGCGCACTCCACCACCTGGTCAAGAGCAAGGGGGAGGCATTCTTCCACGGCTGGGCTGTGGAGGCTGGCAGGGCTGACGTGCAGCCACCCGCTGTCCCCAGTCGCCAGGTGGACCCCGAGGGGATCCGGGTCCGGGAGGCCCTGCGGGCCCATTCAGACCAGGCCGCAGGGTGAATAATGTCAGGCCCCTCACTGCACCCCCACATCCTCCACAACACTCCCTGCCCCCACGCCCACACCACAGAGCACCCAAGAGCACACAACCCCGCCCTTGTTCTTGCAAATAAAAAATGGAGCTGTTGTTTTTGAAACCAAAAACCGGTGATTTCTCTTATTATTCATACAACAAATAAATATATAGAGAGAGAGAGAGCGCGCACGCGCACACACACACACGCGCGCACACACGCGCACACACACACACACACAACAAAAGGGGGGAACTATTTACATGGGGTGGCAGGTACCATATAACAGAACAAGGATGTAGCACAAACTATATACAAATATACACGGGGGGATATGTACAAGGGGGGGGCACGTCCTGGGCCCCGTACCCCTGGCCAAGGCTGGCTGGGGGCCGGGCAAACCGGCAGGTATGGCCGGCGGGTGTCAGCAGGTCCCAAGTCCCCCCTCGGCAGAAGGCCCCAGGGTGGCGGAGGGTGGTGGGACAGCGGTCGGCACGACATGGGGGGCCAGGTATTCCACTATGCGCTCAAACGTGCGCATAAAGGCCCCCCATGCCTCCTGGCACCAGGCCAGCGCTCACTCCTGGAGCTCCAGCCGCTGCTTCTCCACCCGCAGGTGCCGCTCCAACACCTCCAGCTGACGTCAGAGGGTCACGAGCAGCTGGGGGTCCGTGACCGTCCTCGGGTGGTGGTGGCTCTGCCGTCAGCCCCATCCTGGGGCTGGTTGGTACTCCACCGAGGGGCTGGCCTGCAGCAATGGTGCCGGTGGGCTCTCCGGGACCACGGAGACCTCGCCGGCGCTCTCTGGGCCCTCCCATGGTGCAGCTGCGGACCACAGGGGGGAAGAAGAGTGGAGACAGCCGTTAGTGTGGGCCCCAAGCCGTGGCCCTTGTCCCCCCACCCCTCTGCTGCTGGTTCCGCATCCCCGTCCCCGGGAGATGCTGCTGCTGCTGCTGCTGCTGCTGCTGATGGGTGTCCCACCCCCTCCCCCCCAGGACCCTAGGTTCCGCTTCCCCCATCCCCAGGGATGGGGCATGGCACTGTCCTGCTGGTGGGGGCGGGGGGGCAGGGACTGATGCACTCTTCTGAGGGACATGCCACTGCTGTCCTTAGGGCCATGGTCATCTGGGCACGTGGAGGGCCCTGGTCACGTCTCTTGTCCCCGCCCCTTAACCCCATGGGGTGTGCACCAAGGGGGTACATACCTGACGGTCCGCTCCCACGGTCGGGGGACACCCTCTGGGCGGATGCCCTGATGGAGCTCCGGGATGGCAGGACGATGTGCAGCCCCCTGTCGCTGGAGGAGGATTCCCCCTCCTCCTCCTCCAGCATCCCAGGGGTGGGCTCCTGGGGGAGTCCCTGCGGTGCAGGGCTTGCCTCCAGGGCGGACTCCGGCTCCGGGACCTGCTGGGGCTCGTCGGCCGAGGCGTCAAGAGTGACCGGTGGGGAGGCAGTGTACCGGGGCCCCAGGATGGACCTGAGCTCCCTGTAAAAGGGGCAAGTGGCGGTGGCGGCCCCAGATCAGCTGGCCGCATCCCGGGCCCAGGCGTAACCCCGCCGCAGCTCCTTCACCTTACTCCTGACGTGGTCAGGAGTGCACGCAGGGTGACCCTGGGCAGCCAGGCCCTCGGCCAGCCGTGTGAACACATCCGCGTTCCGCCTCTTGCTCCCCATTACCTGGAGCACCTCCTCCTCGCTCCACAGCCCCAGCAGGTCCCGGATCTCGGCCTCCATCCAGGAGGGGCCCTGCTGCCTTTTGCCAGGCTGGCTGCCAGGCTGGGAGCCCTGGCTCCCCTTGGGGGGGGTGCCCTGGGGGCGCTTGAGGGGTTGGCGGGCGGCCATCACAGCAGGGCTGGTGGCTTGGGGCTGCAGGGAGGCATGCAGGCAGGCCGCGTGTCAGTGCTGCCGCCTGCACGCGTTCTCAGCTTCCTGCACAGGAACGCAGGGGGCGGGGAGCTTTAAGGGGCCGCTGCATGCGGCGATCATAGAGCTCAGGGGCTGGAGAGAGCGTCTCTCAACCCCTCAGCTGATGGCCGCCATGGTGGACCCCGCTGTTTTGATGTTGCAGGACGCGGATCAACTACACATGCCCTACTTCAACGTCGAAGTAGGGTGCTATTCCCATCTCCTGATAGGGATAGCGACTTCGACGTCTCGCCGCCTTACGTCGATTTCAACTTTGAAATAGCGCTCGCCAGGCTTTGAAGTAGCCAGCACATGTAGACGCAGCTAGAGAGATTCATATTCATCTATTTCTACTTTTTATAGTTGTAGCCAATAAAGCAGTAACAGGAAATGAATCAAAACGTTCAGTGATTAACAAATTCAGTTAGGATAAGACACAGGAATGGACCAGTTTGTGTGTGAAAAACAGCATCCCAACAAAATCAAAATTCCAGAGTTTTACTTAAGTCTTGCAATTTGTTATGATTATATATACTTTGAAATGCAATCTAAGAAGCCTCCTCCTTGCAGAGTATGGTGGGGATTAGTAGCAGGCATCATCATGTCAGGACCCCATCTCAAAAGCAAACATATTCTGCCAAGAACTGAAGTGAACACTTTACAAAGGAAAATCATCTCAGTCAAGACTTAACACCCGCTATTCCTCACTGCCCTCCTTCAGTCCTATGTATTTGATTTGTCAGTTTTTATTGCAATTTTTTTGGACCTCTGTACAATGCAACGGTCAATCTATACTGGAAATGCTATTGATCTGAAGAAGTGGGTCTGTCCCACGAAAGCTCATCATCTAATAAACCATTGTCTTAGTCTTTAAAGTGCTACGTGACTGCTGTTTTGTTTTCTTAGAATACAGACTAACATAGCTACCTCCTGGTTATTTTATAAAGGATATAACAACATGCACATGTCCTGGCCCTTTACAAATCAGTTTTCAAAGTTAAATTTGGAAGTTCTGTTATGATCATTCATAAGAAAGCAAACTTGTGATAAGATTACTTTTTGAAGGTTAAGTGAACCTTCAGCCAAGCGTTTGTATTCTAGTCAGATGCCCATATTCAATATTCAAAGATTGAATTCAATTATAACAGATGACAGAAACACACTACAGAATGTTTTACCTTGACAGTATTTATGCTACAGAATTTTGCAACAGATACATGGATTACAGTATTACCTATCCTTAATCCACACAGAATGCTGTTCAGTTCATGACAAAAGGCAGAGATTGGGTTTACGTTGCTCAGTGGACTATGGTAGGTTTAGTAGAAGGTAAACTGTTAAATCCTCTTTTTAAGTAATCTTACTGACAGCTCCAAAACACGGTAGCTGAGATACCCTCCCCCCTCCCCACACACATAAAAGCTCCCTCCGCTTCCCCTCCTCCCCCCCCCGCCCCCCAACACATACCATCAGTTAATCATAACGGAACGATTTAGGCTCTAAGAGACTAAGGGAAAGCATGAAGTTGTTTTAAAATTTATTATTATTAAACAAGTTAACCTAGTCCTGGTGGGCAAAAGCAGTAATACATAGTTAAAGAAAAACAAATGAACTTTAAGAAGTCCCAGAGTGTTTGAACAGATTTTTATCAAAGGTGACTGAAGAGGTTTAAGATATACAACAACAACAAAAGATATTATTTTGGTTTAATTTGTCTGATAGAAACTGTATCAGTCTTTAGAAGCACTGAGTTATACGGAAGCACTTCTCTGTAGGAACAAGCAGATTTCCATCAAGTTTACAACTTTTGGAAGTTCAGTGCATTACATCGCTTTTTTATAGTGTTCTATTGCTTAACAAAGCAACAGTCATCCTGCATAGAGCATGGACTTCCCCCACCACCACCCCGCCTGCTCCTGTCTATTGAAATATTGAGGAAAGGAAAACAAAAGAAAGGAAGTACATTCATCACTAAGAGCAACTTGAGGAAAGTGGTTTTTTCTTATTTTTTGTTTTTAAATATCATAAAATCACGTAGTTTAAGGCTGTGCTCCATTTTGCTTCTTATATATATTTACCATTAAGAAACTGATTTTCAGACCCTATTTTCAACTACTTTCAAAAAGGACTAAAGTGGTCTAATATGCAGTTAGCACATGTAAGTACAGATTTTAAACTAAAGTAATAATCATTTGAGACAAAAGAAAAACTTCCCAATTGTGCAGAGCACTTCTGAAATTAATTTTTCTGTTTGTTTGGTTTTTTTGGGGCATACTGTTGAACGATGGCTTAAAAATGTGATTTATGGGAAGCATGTGATTTTTTTTTTTTTTTAAATCGCTCTTACAATACAGCTCAAACGTTTATGATTTTGTTCAAATTTAAAGGTCCACACACTTATTCCCAAATTATGGTCACATTTTACCTAGTTTTAATTTCAACTACATCTTTATAGTCAGGTTACTTTGTTTTTAATGTAACAAATACAACTATTTTGTCACATACCAATTATTATAAAAATTTATTTAAATATCTCTTCTAATTTCCCAACCTACAGAAAGAGAAACTTGAAACTGTAGCCCACATTAATTACTGCTGAGAGAAACTCCAAGCAACAGCTGCACACATCTGTTTTGAATGTCCCGTGATGCTAAGCTTACATTTCCCTTGACATGCTAATGTGTCAAACATATCCATATACTTCTTTACAGTTGTAGTTAACTACATAGGAATATTGCACTTTTAAATCATTAGTTGTCAGCATGTTAAAAGTCAAACTTGTTTAAGAAAATGTTATTCTAAATATACTTCATAGATATTACCTCTCTCTCTCTCTCTCTGAGACAGACAGACAGACACACACACACACACCCCACCCAGAGACAGACAAATCATTAGACACTTCCGAGGGGAAGCTGATAAGCATTCTTCAGTGTTGTACTTGTAGCATGACACCCAACCCATTGCACTGCAAGTATGTAGTTCAAAAAATTGTACAGATAATGTGTGTAGAGCAAAGGAATGAAACAGGAACTTTGAAATGATCGGGGTTCATTGAAAAAACATATTTCATGAATGGGCAGTTGCTTACCTGAAGCCCCCGTCTCCTCAGAATGCTGGACTCATCCATTGCACTCTTTAGCTTCCCTTATGCCTCCCACAACAGTATAGCCATGCTGTACTACCTCAGACTTCAGCACCCTTATTCAGATCCTAGCAGCTGCTAAACACTTACATCACATTTTATCTGATTGGAGAGTGAAAGTCAGCTGACTCTGGTTTAGTTATTCACTCCAGCAACTTCAGAGATCATGAATGCTTGCAGTACTGTTACAAAGCAGCAAGTGGACTCCAGACACCTAACACATTCATCCAGGCAGGAATAGCTATTAGACAGAGGAAATCCTTTGAGCATTGTTATATTCAAAGCAATAACATTGGCATCCTGTGCTAACGGCAAACTGCTTTGGGCACTGGCTTCTAGGTCAAGCTCTTTCAGAGGCAACTGTAAGGTCAAAGTGTCTGAGTAAATCAGCAGTGACACCTCAGTAAAGGCAGCAGCTGATTGTAATGGTGAAAAACTGGGGCACAGCTGGTCAGTCAAGCAGCACGACCAAGTCTGGCTCTCGTCGTTTTGATGGCATCAAAGAAAACAAAACGTAGCATAAACATGCAAGCTGGCTTTTAAACAACAGAGAGGCAGTTTTCCAGTCACCACTGGCATTTTACCTAACAGCTTGAAAGCCAATTCATTTACATAAATACCTCGGGAAGCCTAGTCTTAAACCACAAACATAGAAAACCTTTTACAGTTTAATTTCAATGACAGTAATGTTAACACCTGATCCAAATAGGCTAAAGTAAAAATGAATCATACATTAGGTGAAATATTAACCCAGCTATACCAGTGTACACTGTCAAAACACAGGATTCCCTGCCTGGCTCAGTGATATAGCTGACCTCACAACTGGCATCCTGCAGTAACACAATGCTTGGAAAATTCAAAGCAATTTGGGCTGACTTTTTAGAGGCCTATAATTTACATAGAACCCAAAGACAGATGTGTCTCATCCAATCCCTGCATTTTATTCTAACCTTCTTTGTTTACCTGGTGTATTATGATGAAACAGGTATTTTTAATACATGTTGCATTTGGAAAATATTGACAATTATAAACAGAACAAGAGGATTCCTAACACGTAGTTTCACAGTCTAGTTCAGCTTGTTTATCTTGTTCATTCTCATGTAATTTCAATTCAAGGAAGCCAAGAGATGAATATTAAGTTTTCATTATTTGCAGTCTTTGAATGACACTGCACTGCAATGCCACTTTATAAGAAATTACCCCCTTTGCTTTCAAATTTTCAATTGGAGTGTTAGTGGTTATAGAAAAAACTAACAGGAAACAGCCACTAACTTACTTAGCGACACTGGACAAATGTCACTTGAGCTCCTAGGCCACAAATCTACCCAGCTGAACAAAATGAGGGGAAAATGACAAACAAAGAAGACAGCTGTGTACTAAAAACCCCGATGCTGTTCCTGAGATGATCATTCCTGGATAAACAAATGCCAAAAGAAAAGGTGAAGTATTTGTCTTTTCTTATCTGTGCAGCTGCTACTAAAGGAAACACTGATTTTTCTTTTTTGTTTGAAGCTGTCAGACTATTAGCCTTGATATCAATTGATACTGTGTCATTAAAAATCTTACAGGTTTAAGAGCCAGCCACTGAGTTAAACTGATTACATTTGACGTTGAAAAATTATCTCTAGATTTACACAGTAATAATTGTGTCAGGACATACTAAACACATCATCAAGAGAGAGCTCTGCACAAGCACTATGGCAGGTTGTCAGTTTGGGACTGATCAATTGATACAATATAAAGTGGGAAACATCCAGGCTTTTACTGTTAGGGAAAAAGAAAGAAAGAGTTACAGCATTTCCAAAACCAAGAAGCACAATAAAATTCTGGAATGTTGTACTGCCAATAGCTCTCCTGTGAAGACAAAATAAGAGACATTCTGAATATTGATGTGATTGACAGATAATGTTCAGAGAGGTTACCAGCCCCTTCCTCGCTCCCCCCATTATTCTCTGAGCAATTAAATTTGGTGCTTCACAAAAGGGAATTTTAACCCTTTGTCCTCATCCTGTGGAAGTTAACTGCCCTAATTAGTTCGTGTTGGGGAAGGTTTTTTTTGTTTTGTTTTTTTTTAATTTCAGATGTGTGAATGACATTACAGCCCATAGCAATGAAGTCTAGCTGAAAGGATACATGTACCTATAGAAGTAGCAGGCACTTCTGCAGATGCCTGGCTCTAGTACATTTTCATCGAAAGATATAATGCACCTAGAAAACTCTTCTGGAAAAAAAGGGTTGAGATGGAGGCGAAAGATAACATTTCTTAGCAAAGGATATAAAAATAATGATAAGAATACCAAGGTTAGTATTCAGCCATTAACAAAGTCTAAGAAGAGGATTATGACAATCACACCATCAACTCTAGTATGAAAAAGTATTGATTTCCTGTCAAAATGCATCATGCTGAGAAGTGGACCACATACATTTTAAAGAAATAAATCCCGCTAGAGGCAAAAACATTTGGGACAAAAATAAAAGGTTGCTGAAAGAATAACATTGAACAATAATAGCATAGCTGAAGGAATAGGTAAAGAAAAGTTGCTCCATTTGCCCTAGGCCTACACACGTTAAGATGATCTAAAATACATGAGAAGTTAATTTAAAAGTTGTACAGTAACAGTGCACCAAGTACAGAAGGTTCTGGCACTAACTTTAACTATAAGCACCAATTTTCTGAGGCTTGCAATTATGCTGTAAAGACTCAACTTTGCCAAAACTTCATATAGGAAGTTATACCACGAATAATTCTTAAGAAGTCTGTTTTTAAGTAAAAGAAGAGTTCAAATGTCAGCTATATAAATCACCCGCAAACTACCTCAAAAACAGTAACAGAGGGAGCCATGCTAGTCTATATACGATCAAAATAAAAATGCAGTCAAGTATCACTTTAAAGACTAACAAAATAATTTATTAGGTGAGCTTTTGTGGGACAGATCCACTTCTTCAGACCATACCCACACCAGAACAGTCTGTGATACCTGACTGCTTTTTTGTTTTTACCTCAAAAACAGCCTTTTTTATTCTACTGACATTTCAATTCATGGGTATCTGATGAGCGGGATCCACAGTTCGGTCAGAATTCCATTTAAAGCCACTTTTGTGTTCTCAGGAAGAGTAGCACTCAATTCACACCCCAGCCTCAGACCAAAAACACAGAACTAACAGCTTACTAATTAAACTTTAGTTTAGCCACAGGCCTGCCCAGAGAGCCAGCAATATTAACGTACCAAACCCTAAAAGTAGGTAAATATCTTCTTTTTCTCAGATTTCAATAGAGATAGGACATAAGTGCTAAGTAATACAATATTTAAAACAAAGTTCATTAAATTAGAACCTGTGTTTTTTTTCTGATTTATTTATTTTTAAATCCTTCTCCTTCCAGTTCATTCCGGTGCCACGCTCTTCTCCTTTCCATTTCTATTCTCTCCTTTCCTTGTTTCTTTTCTTTACATTTTAATAGCTTTTAAAACAGTCACCAAACTCTTTTCACACCACCAGGTGCCCACATGCGCCTTTCTGTTACTTACTTCCTCTACTCCATAAAAGTAGATGAGGGAGTGAGTCAAAATAATGAAGCTTTCCATAGTATTAACGGACTCAAAATGAATCTGAAGTGGTATTTTGGATTTGTGGGATTCTTTGGTACAGTGAAAAAGACTGTAGTTTATCCCAGGGAGTCAACAGCATATTTCAGCTGGTGGTGGGTGGGGTAGGTGGCAAAGCCTAAAAGCACATTTAAACTAGTTTATTTTAAGAAACATAAAAATTACTAAAGCCCAAATTGTTGGACTTGTTTTCCCCACCAAAATGTTATCAATTGGTCTAAAAGACAGGGACATTACAGTTACAGAATGTAAGTTGTCATAATGGAATATACACATTTCAAGATACAGGAAGCTACGTGGTTTCTAAATTTACGGCTCTATAAGCTTGTGTACTTCTGGTTAGCTCCAAAGCCTGAAATGTTAAAAAATCTGCATAACCAAGACTCAGATCACTTCACAAGATTAAACCTCTGCTAATAAGCAATCTGCTGCTTAACAGCATAGCTACCCAACATCCACAACCTGACAAGAAAACAGAAATGTCGTTTGATTCCATTTCAAATACTGCAGGTAACAGACAACTGAAAAGAACCAGAAATAGTCTATACAGAAAAGAATTTCCTGGATGAAATTACAACTTCAATTAAGACAAAAATATTGCTTTTCTGTTGCTCAACATGTAATATTTACATAAGAGTTATTTGAAAGAAAACTAAAGGTTATTCGTGTTATAACCTAAATAGGTTGGAAGATATGTCAAGGAAACAAAGAAGACTGACTTCCAGTGGAAGACTGAATTTATACCAGACAGAAAAGAGCAATCACCTTTCTACTGACAAAATATATTGTATCAATTCTGAGAATGGCATCTTAATATGCTTATATTGCATTTTAGCATGAATTACAGAAGGGCAGGTAGCACATATCTGTAAGCCATGTTATCCTATCATTTAAGCAATTGTCTCTATTCAATCCATAAGCTTTTTAGATATTTCATAATGCATGCACTTGGTGTCTGATGCAGCACAGTACATGTAAATTGCATCACAGCTTTTCACAAGATGTAATACTGCTGTCTACAAATGCACATCACATTTTCATCTAATTATTTCTGCCATATTAGCCATCAAAAGTGTAACAGGTGAAATGATAGGAATCATGCCACTGAACAAAATGACATTCCAAAAGAAAATGATGAAATATAAATGATCTAAATAATGTTCTTTGGAACACTAGCCATGACATCCTCATATACATATGAAATATAGCCGACCATCCCCATAAATACCCTCACATCAATCATAGGCTGGTTGGGCTGCACATAAACCACAAAATACAGTATGTCTCATAAAAATGAGAACTTAATTTTTTTACCTCTCAGGAGGAGCAAAAGCATTTTAAAAAGGCACCAGCAAAACTAGTTCTGGCAAGTTCTTCCTCTCATCTGTATGGACAAAATATGACCTGATTAAATATAATAAGGTCTCAGTTAAGTCTCCACAATGATGCTCAGTATTTTCACTTGAAATTACAAAGAGGTGATGGGAAACAATATTAGTACAGCAGATGATTTAAGAAGTGATACCACAAAGTTAGGCAATTTATAATCTCATTAATATTGTTATTCACTACATCCACCATATTATTTTATCTAATTGCACCATCTAAGCTTCCATGTTTTGAGAGAAAACTCAAATTACTAAGCCATCACTTAAATGGAAAAAAAAATCAAGCCTGATCACAGACATATAATTTCTGTAATTAAGAATTTAGACAGCTAAGCTGTTTGATATGACTTTACATTTATACATAAACACATTCCACATGTGGTAATGATAGCCATATATGATACCCTATTTCAACATATGACAAATTGTATGTGTTACACCCTGGATCCATTCACCTGGATTCTACCCACTTAACCGTCTCTGGAGGCACTATTCCAAGAATGGAAATCTCTCAGCGGCATCAAGCCACCATCTTCGCACTCAAAGTCCATCAGCCAGAAACTTTTTCTTCTTGTCTCTCCAAATGTTGGAATTTATGGTACAGGAAAATCGGTCCCACAGTGGTGACTGATTTAGGGTCAGATGACCTGCAACCAAGGAGGTCTACAAATGGGAATTTTACACTACGGGAAAAGGGAGAGCACCATCTAGTTCCTAACACTAGAAAGCTCCAAGATATTTGACTTTTAATCAACACACACAGAATTTAGGTGATTCTAGGTGAATTTTACATTTGCTATATTTTTATCCTCGTCTTAACGGCTGAGAGTTGGACTCACCATAAATAAAGTATTTGATTTTACAACTAGATGGATACAAAAAAAAAGTAAATGTTTAAAACTAACCATTTCCAAGACAGCTTTTTTGTAATGAGGGTTAGAGAAAGAAGAATCAGGAAAAAAATAGGGTGGTGTGAAGTGTTTTATTGGAACTCACAGCATTGCCATTTAGGAGTATCTAAAGCTCCTGTTGATCAAGTGGGTTCCCTGCCACACACAGCATGATTTATTCTCTTGACATACGCAAAAGGCCTCTCAAAGCAGACTTGATTGCCTGATGATGCACGTAGACATGTCTTATGAAACTATGAAGCTTGGACACTGATCCAGTCACCACCCACTTCCCTTACTTTCAGTCCCATCAGTGCAATGGTATCATGAGTATAATGGTTTAAATATTAAACTCAGTTTCAAAAATTAAATATTTGTTGTAAACTTAATCTTTGACTGCTGTCTTGCAGAAGTCATCAAGGGAACTCAAGTAATTTGAGCAGCTGAGTAACACCGGGGTTCTGATAGTTGAGGTACTGTTAAAAGGGGCTTAATACTTTCGTATCCAGGAAGTCTGTCAATAAGGATGAATATATCATCTCTTTCATGCCTCCTTTTAGAGCAGGGGCATAACAGACTTTAGTATATGAGGGTAGGAAAGACAGTGAATTTACTCGTTCCCCTCTCCAGCAAGTCTTGATAGCTTCTATCCCTTACACCCCACCCAAATATCAGCAAGGACAAGGGTGTTTCCAACTAATGATCAGAAATAGTTAGCATCTCTTTAGATGGACTAGGCAGTTCACACATCTCAACCATTGTTTCAAGGAGTGTGGAAATATTAGGGAGGCTGTGGTAACTCCATCACTGGAGGTTTACAAGAACAGCTTGTGTTAGACAAATGCCTATCAGGAATGATTTACTTATTAAGTAGTAATTCCTCAAGTGGGGCAACTGAACTAGATGACTATTCCACCTATCTATTATTGCAGAATTTGTGCATCTTTTTGGTTCACATGTTGAAGGTTCCCTTTGACAGTCTAATGATGTATTTTTTATTCTCTGCATAAAAGAATAAATGGACATAAATGAGACATCAGGAACGGTAACACACAAAAACCTGTAGGAGAACACATCAATCTCCCTAGACACTCAGTAACAGATTTAAAAGTAGCAGTCCTACAAAAAAAAATTTCAAAAATAAAATGGAAAGAGAAATTTCAGAGGTGCAATTCATTTGCAAATTTGATTCCATCAACCAAGGACTGAACAGAGACTGGGAGTGGTTAGTCCATTACAAAAGCAGTCTCTCCTCTCTTGATGTTCATATCTCCACATTAGCAACTGACAATGGGCCACATCCCCCCCTCTCCCTCCCGCCTGCCTAACTGAGCTGACTTGATTTCTCCTCTCTGGATGTTTGCAACTGTGTATTAACTGCCGATAATGGCTCATATCCACCATGACTGAAAAAAACCTCATCAGCTCCTGTCCTCCCTTCTACTGAGACTCCCTCTTCAAACCTTCCTCTGAACCCCCCTCCCCCCACTAATGCATCTGGCAAAGCAGGTCTTTGCCCACAAAAGCTTATGCTCCAAAACATGTTAGTCTATAAGGTGCCACAGGACTTCTTGCTGTTTTTGATAGTCTAAGGATTAGAAATGGTTTTTATCTTCTACAAATGAAATCTTATATTCTGGAGAGCAAACATACAGAAATTTATAAAATAAGCCCTAACGATAAGGCAATTTTGTGACTCTGATTTGATTTCAGGACCCACCTCCCCACAACCAGTTTTCCTATTCCACTGTCTGAAGTTTAATTTTATTAGACAGGTCTGAGCATGTTAAGAAAATCCAGATGTTTGTACTAAAAATCCGAGTATAAGGCTAGCTATACATGGTAAAATTAAATACCGAATAGAACATGAGTGGCACTGGAATAAGGCAAAAACACTTTGTATTTTAAATTTGAAATCTCAAGTCTGATTCAAGGTTAAGTCTACCTAGAGGCTTTAAGTTCAATGAATTTGGTCTTTTTAGCCAAAGGACTTTATTCAAATCTTATTGAGTGAATACAAATATCCTAGTATTTGCAGAAGAACTTCTGTACAGTTTATAAGTGCATAATAGTGATCAGAATCTCTGACAATATGGAGGTTCAGTTTCATTAAGAATGGGAATATATAGTTGAACTTTCAACTATGCAGACATTCTATTAGCCTAGTGGCAATCGCTGTTCTCTCTCCCATATAGAATTAGCTTATAACTGCTCAGGCTGTCAGTTTGCAGTTAATGAACATGATTCATTCAAAACAAATTACTTATATTTTAAAGTGTTGGGATTAACTGCCATTTCAACTGCACGTATTTAAAATATTGAATTTTGCGTCTTTCACATTACAATTGTGCAAACTGCTGATTCTTCCAACGTTCCAAACCAAAGCCACAAATCTGATCCCAGAATCCTTGTGGAATAAAGGTATCACTAGAAACTCTCACCTGATGTTGAACCTAGATCAAATTTCAGATGTGAAATACAACACACAACCAGATACATCTAATTTATTTCTGAGTCACGGGTGGGGTAGTGAGATGATAATGAAAGTTTCATCCAGCTACTGCCTGTGGTATCTATA
This sequence comes from Carettochelys insculpta, assembly GCF_033958435.1. Taxonomy (NCBI): domain Eukaryota; kingdom Metazoa; phylum Chordata; order Testudines; family Carettochelyidae; genus Carettochelys; species Carettochelys insculpta. The sequence goes on from NC_134141.1 coordinate 89,721,010, forward strand.
GGCAAAATATGAATTACTATACAACAGACTATTACTATATTACTATTGTTATAAAACACTCACTCACTGGGACCCAATTAAAGTTGCTGATGAAAATATAGTTTCAAGACCATATGGAAGAATCTTTTTAACAGGCTGAACAATCTGCAACCGCCCATGCTTTGCTGAATACACATACAATTTTTCCCCCAATGCTATTGTTTATCTGCGGTCTGTAGAAATTAAAAAAGCAATGAGAATTAAATCCTAGAACTGATGCCACTAGCAAAGCCATATCCTCCATTTTGTTCTAGGTCACTGCTGCCAATTTTCTTTCCCCACCACAAAAAATAATCAATCAATCTTGCTTTTTGTCTTCCAGGGAATGATCATCATCAATGAGACTAAGCCAAATAATTACCAGACAGATATGCCTCTATGCCTTTTCCATCTCCACAGCAGCCAATGTGCAAGGGAGAGGCATTTCTGCTATACCAGGTAAGCAAAGAAAATATTAACATTCACAAAGACACAAAACCCTTATCTCAATGCCATCTACTGGGGAATTCCCAAAAGACTTCTCCAAAGAAACCCTTTAAGGTGTTAGATTTCCTGATAAAGCACTTTAATGAACTCAGTCAATGTGGGATTTTGGACCAATTTTAATCACATACAACGTGATAAATAAAGAGTATTAACAACTCTCTCTCTTTTCATGTTTTATTTACTATTGTAGACTACATTTTGTACACACTGTACATACACAAAGCAAATATACATACAGGTGGCTTGTACATTATCTTCAGAAGACAAGCAAATAAATTCTCAGATTCTAGAGTGTTGTAAAGTTAGTATTGTCCTGTTTCAAATTCTTAGCTCATCCATTTATATTAATTAATCTTAATGGTATCATTAACATACATTGTGTTTTCCAGAGACTAATTGTATTTTCTTAGACTTGAGCACTAACAATTATGGATCCTATTACCACTTAATAAGGGATAGTAAACAAACCTCCACACAATTACAAATTATTGTAATGAATACACATTTCAGCATTTAAAATGTGTAGGATATCATAAAATTGAGTAGATATCATTAACTGATAAGAGTATTAACATATAAATATTTTCTCAAACACAAATTAAATCTAAATGTAGAATTTTTATTTCCTGCTCCTTTGACTAACTAGTTGCAATGCAGTGAACAGGCAACTCCTGAATGTTGTATCATAATTAGTGATAGTCACCGCTGAACTCATTCCCTTGCCTTAACAATTAGGGGATCAATTCATTTGTTGGGTGTCCAAAAAAAATTTCCCAATTCGTCCAATTGCCTCCTATACAACGCACCTTAGATCTCATGGTTTAATTTGTAATTGGTTATTACGTACAAGAGACCTTTCTGCTGCTAACTCAAAATTTCTCTCAAGCATCAAACCCTACCAACCAGGAAGCTAGGGTATACTTCCATAACCTGCTATATAATTAAGAGGGCTTTTTAATATATACAAACATTAATGCCACAATTTCTCCAAATTAAGCCTCATGCTACTTGAAATTCTTAACATAGGTATGTACTTTTCCTTTCTCTCTTTTATATTATACATATACACGTGAGAGAGAGAGAGAGAGAAAACAAAATTTTAAAACTGGAGCAGCCAGTTAGAAACATTATCTCTGTCTTAACGTTAAACAATTCCAACTATGTCTGTAGTACATTGCCATACTAGCCTCTTCCTCTGCTTTTGTATCTCAACTTCTGTGTTCCCTTTCCCTATATTCTGGTTTATACGCGACACAAACTTCCTTTCAGTACCTCTTGTAGGTCTTTTTGGGGGAGGGGGAAGAAAAATCAGAGCTTCATGACCTCTTTTCCCGCCCCCCAACAGTCTGCATTGTAACAAATATCCTCCTCAAAGAGATCTGAGACAGTCAAATAAGTTGGTTTTCACCACCCAGTAGTATCGCTTCTAGACTAGAAGAGGTACTGCTCCATGCAGGGTGGGTATCAGCATATTTCTGACACTGCTGGCCCAGGAACAGAACAGGACTAGAATGTCCTGACAGAGCAATCTTCAGGAATGCAGAGACTTCCTTTCAGAATTAAAAAAAAGAAATCTAACAAAACCCATCCAATTATGTTATTCAGATTATGAACATCCAAACACTTTTATAATTTACATATTATTAAACTATGTTGAGAGCTAGGTATCCAGTTTTTCAGCTGAAACACACTGGACTGGCAGAGTGCTGCTTAATATGGATTCCTCTATACCATCACTGAATGCCACTAGTGTAACTACTATATACTCTGAAAAGAGTTGGTCACTTAGCCAGGATATATGGCACACTAGATTATACTGCTATTTAGAACAACCAAGAGCCAGTCAGAACATATTGCACCTGATTTGGAAGATATTCAAATTCAATAGTCCCTTTAGAAACACTGACATTTTTGGGTCTTCTACAACCAATAAATCTTCAAATATTTCTTTAAAAAAGTAATAGATTTTTCAAATAAAATTGCACTATACTTATACTGACCAGGTAAACAGATTATTTTAGGAGAGCAATACTAATCTATGAGATATAACAAGGACCAGAGGGACAGCAATTGCTTTTTCTGAAAGAGGAAGAGAAAGCTTTTCTAAGTTTTTAAATGACTTTTCAGGCTATGCTACCTTAATATTTTGAAAATAAATTTCTATCCCATATAGAGTACTTTGATCGTGTGGCTTGGCAGCAATGTAATTATTACAGCAAAAGCAACCATTCAGCATTGGTCCAGAGATCACAAATATATATTTACTTTTTGAGACACGCTTGTGCCACCTCCTGGACAAAATAGAATGTGTACCAGCTCATAGGAGAGAGAGAGAGACCACCCACTATTTTATACATGAAGTGTTCATATATTTACAAATAATTAATATGCAAATACTGAAAACAAAATGATAAAATCTAGTGTTATTGTAAGAACTGTTTAGAAAATCATTATGTAGCATTATAATCACTGAATCTCTAAAATAGTGTTCTGTATCACAAGGTATAGTTACAGATAATTACACTGACTACAGTGGGCACTCAAGCCATTCAATATTTCTCCCTCCATCAAGTGTAGTATTGCTTACTGTGGCAAAATATAGCATGTTCATCATACTGATCAACCCACAATTTACAGAGTCAGTAAGCCTGCCTCCAGCTTCAAAACATGAGTTAACTCCCCCATTGTTCCCACTATATATTAAACAGCAGCATTAGAGTCAGGAAGTCCTTTCAAATCTTCATAGGTGTCACTTTACTAAAGCATGACATACAATTTTTCAGCCCCCTATTTCAACATGAACTGTTAGGCTCAAAGCTATCCTTTACAAAATTCTGCTAAGCTACCAGCCTCAATGATTTCCAAAGGATGCAAAAAAACAAAAAAAAAAACCTGCAAAAGAGTTGTGTTAACTTAAAATGTAAAGCTTTTCAGTTTCTTCAAGTTCATCTTTTCTCCTCTTATGAGAAAGCAGCACCTGACCAGGGTTTATTATACTGGCATTTTCTAAACATCATCTCAATTATACACATTTTCCATTTCCTCCTTTCTGGGATAAATGATCCAAGCCTTAATAAATTCTCATGGTATGCAAGATTATTCATACTCTAACAACTATCATTATTCCTTCTCTAGATCTTTAAAAATGGTCTCCATTGTGTGAATTCCACAAAATAGAATAGATCAGTATTGCAAATACAATGCAAATAATTGTCTATTACTTTCTAAACATTTTTAAATGCAGCTATATCCCTGGTTTTCATTTTTAAAGGCACTTATTGAAAATGTATTGGATTTGTAATGGACTAACCATCAGGTCTTATCTTCTCAGCCCAATTAAGCTAACATAGTCCCTCCTCTGCTCTTCTACTGCAAAATTCTAACACTCACCAGTTCATGACCCTTCCGCTTCTTGGCATACAAAAAGTAGTTTTCCTTCACCAGAGCCGGATTTGAGGGCTATAATCACTGATTAAGTTGGCAATTGGTTCACCTTACCAAGTGTTGGTTGAACAGTCACTAACAGATTTATACCACAGATATGTATAACCACTATAGTAAAATATGAAAGTAGCAGGTAAAGGAAACACTTCCCTTCCTGTTTGTCATTCATTTCATTTTTTTCCCCAGTATTTGATACATTAAACTGCTCTTTTATAATGAAGATAGTTGTCTATCAAGAGAATACCCACAAAGCAGCATTTACTTTTGTAAATTGTGTGTGTGAGGGGAAAAAAGTAGATGCATGCTAGGAGTGTTTCCTCTAACTATTCTGTGTCAGGCCTGGCCTGAAAGAGTGAGCTCCTGTCCAAAAGACTTGTAAAAAAGAAACAAAAAAAAAGAAATCTTATGGCTGTACAGAAAGAAATGTTATTCACCTCCTTTCAAACAGTATCACCATTAGTGGTTTGGAATCTCATGATTTATTTCTTTTTCTCATGGCAACAAGCTTTCACGAATTTTGGATAGATGTTAACATCTAAAATTACGTGTCCCTGTTCAGCCAAGTGTAGATTATTCCCAAATGTTTCTACCCATTATAAAAAAAGACTTCAAAGGTGGTTTGAAGTTTAATTGACTGTACGCTGCCCACACCCTGGAATTGCAACTATGCAGGGAAAACAAAAGGTTAAATCTATTCATGAGAGAATAGAAGTTAATTTACCACTCATTGCTGTATCTTTCACTCAAGTGGCACCAGGTCAATCAGATCACTAATACGTGTTTTTCTTCTCTTTCATCTCCAATTGTTCCACAATCGGATGAGAGAATTCTTATGAATTATTTGGCCTTCAAGTAAACGTTACAGGACAGCCAAGTCTGTACTCAAAATAAGATTTAATCAAATAAGAATGGGAAATCTAACTATATAAGAATATGTACATCAGGATGGGGTGTAGTGATGAAGGGAGAGGTGAAAATTGTCTAAAGTTGAATAGCAGCAGAGTTGGATACTTTAAAACCATCAGGCCACCATAAAAGCATAAAGACCTGATGAGCTATATAATGACTATGCTTCTCTCATAATGTCCAAAGATAGCTTATGAACATCCAAGTGGAAAGCCTGAGCAAAAATGATGAGACAATGTTTGTGATATCCTCTCTCTTTCTTCAGAGGGGAAAGAGATGATGATGTTCCTGTCATCCCCCTCCATGCTTTAAAACATTGGCTTATGAATACGTATACCTCCAACACTCACTTTAGGCAAAATGTATCATGTGAGATTTTTAAAGTTGCAATGCTCTGAATGGGTATATTTTTGTTCACATATCATTCTTGTATGTGACCTTAGACAAAGTGCAAACTTGGTTTCAGGTGAAAGCCATTAGCGGTACTCAGGAAAACTTAATGGCCCAGTGCTTCACACGATATGTAAACGGATTTGTCTTTCCTGTTTACCCAAACTGTGGCTGGTCCTAAAAACATGTGACCATGCCACCCGATGCTGGAATCCATCTGGAATCTGGTATTTGAGGGGGAGGGGGAATAGGAAGTGTAAAAAAATGGATTCCCACACTGGGGAAGGTCAATTTAAGGAATGGAAATCAACCAACCAGTCTTTTGTATTCAGCTGAATTTTGAAATTACTCCCCCCCGCTTTAAGACGACACTCATGAAGAAACCTGAAAAACACAGAACTCTCAAAAGCCCTAGACTCAGGCCAAAAAAAAAAGGATCATGACAGAGTTGAAGGATTTTACCTGGAATATGCACCCAGGTGAGGGTAACCTTGGAAACAATTTCTTAGTGTATTATGATTAGCTGGCTTATTTATTTATTTTAGCTTAGTAACTTGCTTTGATCTGTGTTTTCACTTGCATTCACTTAAATCCTACTTTTATACTTAATAAAAACACTTATTATCAACCCCAGTGTTATGGGGGAGGGAGAGGGAAAGCAACCAACACTCACCTCTCCCCTATTCTGATAAGGAAAGCTCATAAGATAGTCACCCTCTTTATGTAAAACCCTTCTAAAGAGTAAGATTTATTTGGGGTTTTAGTCTCTTTTTGGGGGTGCCCATGCTTGAGCCCTCCCAGAGAAGAGCTGGTTCTGCATCTGTGTTCTTCTGTTGGGAGTGGGGGACAGCTATTGCCCCAACTCGGTGGATTGTCTGAAGGAGAAGAACAGAGTCGAGCTCAGCAGTCTCTCTCTTGGTGGTCACTCAATCAGTAGGATCTCCTTCATGTCACCCTCCTAACTGTGAGTTTGTTGATGGCTGACCAGCCCAATTCTGAAGCCACTGGTCACATCACAGAAGGAGCAGAGGCTGGTAGCTGTTGGAGGGGCACAGGGCAGTTTTTGCTGCCTCTCCTCATCTGCACTGTAGCAGGACCTGCCAACCCCTCATGGATTACAGCTCTCCTCAGGAATGGTCCTCGGCAAGGTTCTCTCAAGTGTAGACACCAATGCTGCACTTTTTCCATGTGTGCCTTCCCTATATTGCTTTCTCTGGCCTTAAGTGCTCCTCCATCCTTCCTCCAAGTTGGAAAACAATCTGTTTTGGAAGGTGCAAATCAGACATCTGAATCACGTGACCAGTCTAACAAAGATATAACTCACCAACAACTTGCTCTCCACTCAGAGATTTTTACCCAGCCAAAGAAAGCTGTTGGATTGGTGTGACGCAATGGGTTCTTGAAACCTCCTTGCTGTTAATTACCTTATTCTTTTCCAGGTGTTAGCAAACTTTTTTTTTTTCTCCATTGTCTTTCCGCACAAGACCAAAGAAGAGATATTCAGATTCAAACTACAGCAAGAGTCCAAGTCCAGCCCACGGTTCAAATTCAGTGGCACTTAAATCTAGCTAATCATTCTTGGAAGATTTTGAACCAAACAGCAAAAATCTAAGTTTAGCTATTCAGAAGATATTTACCTTATTTCATGCAGCCTCTCAAGGAGTGCTTTTATGGATTATTTTATCTGTACTTAAAGTGGAAAAGAGATCCCTGTTTGCTGTAGATCCAATCAAGAACCTAAGCCACAGAAGCATGCTCATGGACCGATCCAGAAAGAAATACTAGATTTGAAGTAATCTTGATCTAGGATACTGATTTTCATTTATTTTTTATTTTAAGGTTTGCTCTCTTTTTCAGTAAAAAGAAAAATGGAGGATATTTTATTGCAAGCATAATTTTTAGTTAGAAATTAGTACCATAATAAAGTTAGTTTACGGAATCTCCACTAAACATTATTCAATACTTATAAATACTATTGTGAAAATAGATACATCATATTGTTCTAAGTTATGCGTTCTAAAACTATACTGCTTAAAAATCTATTTGAATGAAAAAGTACAAAATGGATGATTTTATAGGCATTCCTTTTGAAGTGCATGTTTTACATATACACGTTTGATACCGTTATTCACACATCTATTCAATTAGTATTTCCAATGAAATGCCTTTTAGTTGCTTGTAATCATGCGCTTCTAAGCCATAATTTGCCACTTCTCCGGCAACAAATGGATAACTTACATCTGGGAATAAAATGCACAAAGGGGTGTTGGTGTGCTGTTTCAAAACATGCAATTACTGGTAGTTACATTCTAATCAGCATAATTAGTTTTGAAACAGCTCTCACAATAACTGTCAACATTTGTGTCAGTTTAGCAGCAGTTGATGGCACATTTAACAAAGACTTGCTTATTCATTTTCATTATTCCACACAAAAGAGCAAGTAGTAAGGCCTCTTCACTGGTATTGAGCATTAGCTTAGCAGTAAGGATTGCTGTTTCCTTTTACCAATCGATCCTTCACAAACCACTGGTACACAGAGTTATCACCCTCTAACTTTCATGGGTAGACTCTCACAGATTAATTTGCCCGCGTTATGGGAAATTGCAATAAAAAGTGGTGTAGATGAGTAGATTTAACACCCTAGCTGTTTTGGAGATTTTGAAAAGTTTATCTTTACTATATTTTAGAAAGAGTGGAGACCTGAAGAGAGGCTAATGCTCCTGTGGTTTCCCCACTCCCTCACCACTTGTGAAACAAACCTATTCACACCATGATTCAACACAACTGCAAGCTCTCTTACTGGAACACATACTGGCTACTGACAATGGTCTATTTTAGCTCTGTTTTAAGCTTCAGAAAGCTAAACAAGACACTGTTCAGAATTGCCCCAAAGGCTTCAAAATACTCTCCTCAGAGTGGGGCAGGGGGAAAGAATCAGCAAAAGTCTTTTATGTACTACTCCAACATGAAAAGTTTGCTGCCAGAGAAACTGGTTCATCTTTTCACGTCCCGGGAAAATTAGGAGGAACAAAGTAATATTCTTCTCTGGCCTTTATTACATTACATTTTTATACTGCCTTGTAAACAGCCCAAAAACGACTGAGAAAGCAAATGTATGTTCTGCACTGCTCACAAGAACAGAAGCTTTTGGAATTTGTAGAAAATTAACTTATGCAAAAATAGATTATTCTTAACAGGAATGTTGATCCTAAAATACATAAGTTTAACTCCCCTTCAGTTTATGATGCTGAAAGGGATAAATTTCTTGATGAATACTTCCTAAGAGTACCACAAAGGCCCACGGTCCACAGAACCTTTAAGGATCTGGTCAACAAGTACAATGTATTTCACAACAGAAAGCAGTAATATTGGTACATCAAGGGTTCAAAGAATACCAACAATTCCAATTCAGAAGAACCTAGATGCAGGTGTATTTAAAGACAAAATCATTTACTGTGGTCAGTCTTGCTGGTTTTGGACCAAAAATATGCAGTGAAAGATATAGTGAATCCCATGAAGAGGCTGGTGGACTTAGGCACACATTTACATGGATATTCATGAAAGAGGACAGAACAAGATGCTTGCTACTTTAAGGTGGGGAGAAGTTCTCCCCAGACTTGAGATGGACAATGCCAATACAAGAGGCTCATGCGCCAGAGTTCTTAAGACATGGCTTTCCAAGTTAAATAAGTAAGATTTAGTTTGTTTCCCTGAAAAACACAAGGCTAGTATGGTATTTGTATTAATAATCTTAATGCACTTTGAGTAAGTTCAAAACATAATATTGTATCATGTAGGATAAATATTGTTACAGATTTTTTCCAGGAATTAGCATCTTAGATCAAAAGATGCTTATTTGGATGCTTATTTGGATGGTTTGAAGCAAATACCTATTGCTTATGTAACTCCCCTTCTTTCATCTCAGACACACCTGTGTGCCCCAACACCTCATGTTTTTGAAATTAAAGGAGATCCTAAATATCCAAGCAGTGATGTTTGTATCAACCTGTCTGGTGCAGTCCCTTTACGCCTAAAGAAATGTAAAATTGTCAGTGCCTCCACTAGACTTGCTCCTGTACATACCGTGGCTTGTCTTTGGAACCTCCAGGAACAAACCTATTCTAATTATAATAATCTATGAGGACATAGGTCTACCTCAAACAAACAAATTATTGCTACTATACATCCAATATACTTCACACTAACACAACTTTACTTAAAGTAAGGAAATGAGGTATAAGAGGCTAAGATTAAATGCCACTACTAATTTGAATCCAGAGGGGGCTAATGAATGCAAATCAGTTAAATAAAGGATTCAGAAATAAATGCGACTTATGTAACTGGCATTTACACTGCCACTATTTACCCCACTCAGCAGCGTGTACTCCTCTGGATTCCAACATCCTAGGGCGTGCTTGAAGATCTGCAGCTGGATTCTGTGCCTCAGTCCAGCCACAGCAAAAGTTCCTCTGAAGACTGGAGTTGGCCCCACAAAGTGTGCACTGTCCTGGGTCCCAGTTTGATGGGAAGATCACTCTGCCTCTCCTCAGAGTCAGTGCCTCTTCCCTTGAAAGCTCTTTCCCAAACTAGGGTAGAGGTTTCTCAGAGTTTCTTCACTGCAGGCCCCTTTCAGATGGTTCTAGATACAGCAACAGTCTCTCCCCTGGTTCCAGTGAAGCCTATCTGAAAGCTCCCTGCTTGATCTAAGACCCAGCAAGTTAGCAGCAGTTCCTACTATGGACAGAGTGCCACATCAATGATCTCACTCCTCATTTCCCCTGCGCTCCCAGGAAGGGAGAAGTCTCTCTCTCTTTCCCCAAGTCATCAAGGGAGTTGTATAGTATCTAAGGGTAGACTACAGCCCATACAATCTTCCTGAGTGGGACACTCCCAATAACATTGAGAGACTGCTCCAGGAAAGGGAGCCTACACTTAACATTTTTCATCTTAATATGGAAGAAAAATGAAGAGGTAAGGGAAACCAGCATGTTCGCAAAGACAGACAATGACCAAAAAAATGCTCTATGTGAACACACTGTCCTGTAACTCCTCAGACCCCAATCTTAGTTTTCCATTTTTGCTGAACAAGTTTAGTTTCATTTTCTAATTACTTAATATTTCTAGGTCTAAATCCAGAACCATTCTAGACTCACAAGTTTCCCCTCAGACTCCAAGTGCCCTCCCAAACACCAAAGAGACTTTCACTCTGGGCTACCTAACTGTCCTCCATTCAGGAGGAAAGAGAACAGCAGTTGAGTCACCCTGAGATTCAGCACACTGCTGTCTGCTGAGCTACCATACACTACCTGTGTCCTCTAAAAAGGATGCCTCATCATATCCACCTTTTAGCTCTGCCAGGTGCACGGCTGTTTTGTCATCATTTTTATTATGTTGTCAAAATGCTCAACATAACCAGAGTAAACTGGATGTTTCAGGATACATCTGAGATGGTAAATTACTCTCTCAATTCAGAATAGTAGCAGCTTCAAACTCATAATATTCACAGCTCTTACAGAACTCATTCACTTCTCAAAGGGCTACATATTCCTTCAAACAGGATGACTTGCCCTGGCAAAGAAAATGACATACTAATTATAAAAAACTAATAAACTTCATTCCCAGAAAGCTCTATTCATAATATTAAACAGAATTCATAAATTGCACAAAGACCTCCCCCTCCTAAACTGTCTCTCAGTTCATTTTGACAACTGGCAGGAGCTCGTCTTAGAGAAGTTCCGTGCTTGTGACCGCATTACATTAGCCTTGCTAGATGGCAGCTCTCAATGCCTAGCAAATAAATACATTAGGAAACAGTAGCTAAATGGAAAATAATCCCTGCCCATTCCTGCCATCTGGATCTGCCACACATAACACATCCTGTTTATGCAGAAGAAGAGATTATAACCAAGGCTGTAGTCAGACAGCACATATTTTAAAAATGGGGGGGGGGGGGGTGCCAAAAGGGGACAACGGAAGGAAGAAAGTCTGTAGCTATAAAAAAAAGAATGTGCAGTAAAAGCCAACCGGTGATGAAGTCAATGGTGATACATACTCCAAAGGAAGTATGATTGAACTTCCCATGGAGTTGTATTTCCTTAGAATATTGCAGTGCTTCATGATCATTTAAACATAGCAATGGCAATGTGTTAGAAATTATTTCTACCCTGTGATTGCATTGGTTTAAGTATTGCATTAAAAGCAAAATACTGCTAACACATCGTAAGTCAAACCGTGAAATTAGAAGTGTGTCAAAAATTCAAAAAGGAAACTTCAACCCATGTTTTACTTTGATGCACAAATGTGACCAAGTCAACATTGTTCTTCTAGCTGTAATTTCTGCACATATTATATGTTATCTGAAACAGTTCAACTCTAACACCACATTAAAAAATCCCACTCAATTCCTAGGTGTTTAAAAATTAAAGAAGAAAATCTAGAAGTATCTTAAAAGCTGATTATCTGACTCATGTTTGGTTGCAGAGCTTAGAACCTCTAATAGATTCTGTGCACAAGCAGTCGCTAACTCCCAGTACATATCCTTGAACTGAAGAGCACGCACCAATTAGCAATGCACACATGACTGAACATTTTCCACCATGAGGAATCACTGGGCAGCTTTCAAATTTACCCTGCATGCAGTATTTTTCACTTTTGCCCCAAGTCAAAAGCTGTTAAAGAGATCTTTACTCATGAACATGAAAGTCTCATCATAAAGGAAAATGATTTGCATTTATAACTATGCTGGAAACTAGTGGTATATACTATTATACTCTAAATAACACATTATATGAGGCAGTGGGTGGTGAAGATAAGCCATGGAATCATTATCTTCACTCAAAAAGAAGAGTGGGTAGCTCCCCAGTCATAGCAATTTAACAGCTCCTGCCCAGTGGCATTAACCATACACAGTAGACACCCCTCTCCCCTGACTTACATGATTTCAACTTACACATTTCTTGCAATAATGTAAAGTCATAATCACGAATGGCAGGGAGCTGTGAACCAGGCAGCAGCGTGGGTCATGGCTCCCCTCTGCTTGTGGTAGCTAGGAAATGGACCCATGTGGCTGTGCTGGTCAGCTTCCTGGCTCCTGTGAGCAGTTGGGTGCCCCAAGCCAGGCACAGCAGCATGGGTCAGCTTCCCAGCTCTCGCAAGCGAAGGGGAGCCAGGAGCCAGGCTGCCACGTGGGTCCTGGCTCCCCGTCACTGGCTGGAACCTAGAAACTGATCAGCACAGCAGGGAAGGGAGCCAGGTGCAACCAGGACTGGGGGGATCCAAAGGCAGCAGAGCCCCTGCCCCACCCAGTCCCAATATACGCAAAATTTGACACGTGCACAGTTGCCCAGGAACGCAAACTATGCATAAGTCAGGCAGCTACCGCACCTCAGTTCTTCATGACACTGACAAGTGCTTCATGATTCTAGCTTCCTACTCTTAAATGATAGTAGAACAAATGTCTTTTTATTAACATGCTTAGAGGCAAATTTCTTTGGAATGAAGATCAATTTCTCAAGTAATAAACACTGATAAACACTGAACTCCCCTCTCTACCCACTTATGTGCCTGTAAACTGGTAGCTTCCATCTTGTTCCAGACAAACCACTGATTCGTAAGATGCCAAAAAGTCTCTACTTACTAGAGGTTGTTAACAAAATGTGGGATTCACAAGAACACCACAAAGTTCCAGTGGAATCCTTCACTCCAGATCATGCTGCTCCAGGGTCCTGTCCCAAGATGCATCTACCCTAAACCGTAGCTTCCTCTGAGACAATTACTCCTTTTTTTTTTTTTTAAATTAAAGATGCAGTCTAATAAGCCACACGTTTGAAAGAGTAATGGATAATTAACTGTTAGCTCCCTGCTGTTTCCAATCATTCAAAAAAGGTCTGGCAGTAAGATTATCCTGCACCTGTTTACAGGCTACAATAATCTATTGCCCTTTTCCTAACCCACACACCCCTCACCACTCAGCAGCAGAGCTGAGTAAATGAATTTCTTGTTTCAATTCAACAAGAGTCAGGGAAGAAATCCAGTTTAATTTGAATCAAAACAAAAGTTTTCCAAATATTTTACCACACCAGAAAGACCTAAAAAATTTTCAAGCTGATGAAATATTTCAAGTCAACTTTTGTGGGGTAGACCTACTTCTTCAGATCTGAAGATATAACATTTCCAGCACAGACTGACAGTTATATAACAAAGAGCTCCAAAAATATTTTTGAAATAAAAATTGACAAGTTGTATACATAGAACTGAGGGGGTGGGTGTGAGGGGTGCAAGATACGAAGTGCCCTTCCTGAGATCATTACAAATAACAAAGGCAGGAAAAGCGAGGTAAAAAAATCTCTTCATGTTTATCTACAGTTTTGAATCAAATAGAGCACTCTCTTTTTAAAAGCCACATACTTCTCATGGAATCAGCTCTAAAAAAGAATAAATACGGTTGACCTTTTTGATGGAACTTTGCATACATACCACTTAATTATTTAAAAAAATTCTGACCATTTCCCAAACTGTAATATACACATGCACAAAACAGCATATTGCAGACTGAAATCCAATGCAGGAAAATGAGGAAGAATCAGTAGGAAAAAGACAGACTTCACTTTCACTGTTCCAGACCCTCCAGACAGCCTGGCCAGCTATCCCTCCCCAACCTTTACTTAAAACCACAATCAAACTGCATCCTCAGTTCCTGCATCATACACTGCTGGAGAACGTTCCTGAGTGCAGAATCCTGTAGAAAGCACAAACTTTAAAACTGATAGCACATGATGACAGGTGAAAAAATAAGGCACAAACAAAAATGTGAGAGGTAATCTGAATGATTAACAAGTATTTTTGTAGCCTTTTTCACGTGCAATGGCACTAATTATTGAGGGACGCAGATAAAACCAAGTAGTACAACTTTACAAATGCCAAAAAATTAAGCAGCATAGAAATTTAAGGCCCTCTGAGCTTGAGGGCAAGGCCAAATGCCTCTCTTCCCCACTCTGCTCCTCTACAATTGGTTCTGACACCAAACTACGGCTTACTGGCTTTTATGCAAACAAAATCTCAACCGTGAGATTGCACAGGTCTTTTTCATACAAAATACTCTGTTTTAAAAGTGTAACTCACCAAACTAGCAGTGAGCGAGGGAGCCGACTGCCCAAGCGCTTGGCTACGCATACGAACAAGATTGGAGGTTTCTGCAGGTTGCCAGGACTGCTGCGCAATGGCATTGGGAAGCAGGTACCTGCCTGTAAATGTAAAGAAAGATATATTATGCACTAAAGGTTACAGAAGAGGCAATCTAGTTATCGTTTACTATAAAGGGTAAAGCTCCTACCTAGAATTCTAGTTTCCCAGTCCTCCTAAACATTAGCTTCTTTAACTATAACCCTGGTAGGTGTTATCATAAGATGCCACAAAAGATGGCAAAGTTCCAAGATGACAAATGCACATTGCTAATCCTAAAATCTACTTCTGTGCTTTAGAAAAGCTAAGTGCAAGGTTGTGAGTCTAGATTTTTATATCAACAGATCAAGATAGTATTAGACAAAATATTAGAAAGTGGCTAAGTCTTTATATCTTTCATTGCTGTTTTTACTCTCTTCCAAAATATAGCCTCACTATAATGAGAACACAAACCACAAAGTGCGGTACGAATGAAATAACTTGCCAGTGGCCCCCAAATCACATAAAACCTGCAGAATGAAATGCAGACTACAATTGGGAAGTGATCTTGTGAGAACAGAAATCCTTGGAGTCCCATCAAAGTCAACACATCATAGATCTTGTCCTGGTCACAAATGAGACCAACAAAGTCTGTTTATCTCCAACTTGGTTCATATTGAGATTGGCATTAAAACAGCTTTTTTTCCCCTCCTTTTCTTTTCTTAAAAGCTTTTCACATCCACTGTCAGTTTAAACCACAGATTCCCAGCCTATGAGTCGAGACCCAGACATGGGTCACGATTAGGTCTGATAAGGGTTGCTGGCTGGGCAGCTCCAAGCTGCATGTGTCTCTTAAAAGGAGCCATTCATGGTTCTGCCGCTGCTCACTCCTCCAGCTCCCAGTCCCTGCGCTGCCTTGCTGTGCTGAAATGAAACTCAGTTTAACGGCTGGCAGGTGGGGGAAGGGAATAGGAGGGCTAGGGGGAGCCACGCAGAGGTGGTGGTGGCAGCAGCTCAGCAAAGCAGCAGCAGCAGCGTGCAAAACTTGTGTGAGGTAGGTGGGGAGTGGAGGGGGGTTAAGCCTGAGGATGGGGGGCAGAAGGAATTTAAACTGGGGGCAGGAGGGAGGCTGAGAGCCAGCCAGGACTCCACACCAAGCTAGCTCCCTGATGGAGGGCTGCAGGGTCCCCCCCAAGTCCCACCAGCCAGGAACCCCACAGCTGGTGTTGCTGGCCAGGGCTTCATGCCCCACCTGGCTCCCAGCTACAGCTGCCAGGGTCCCCATTTTTTGGAAATCTTATGCCGGACAGGCAGCCCTGGCTGGGGATCCTGTGGGTGGGACTGCCTGTCCCACATAAATTTTCCAAAAAATCTGGCAACCTCAGCTCAGAAGTGTTTAAAACTGGCTGTGAGGGGGTGGAGCTGACAGGGATTTGAGGTGGGGAGTGGTGTTTTTTCCCTTGGGGAGAAACTTCTCCCCTCCAACCCCTGGTTTTGAATTGTCTTGGGTCACGAAGTCTGCCTGAATTGTCAAAATGGGTCCCCTTCTCAAAAAGGTTGGAAATGGCTGATTCCACAAATGAGAAGGTACAGCACATTCTCAATGTCATGAAATATCAATAGTGCCTCAGATCAGCAGTTTAGTTACAAGCTGCAGTTTTTTCTGTTCTCAAAACCTAGCAAACCAGGTGGCTGGGGTTTTGGTGTTTTCCTGCCTACAGACTCAGTCAAGCAAGTGCATTTGGCATAATGGGGTAATCTGATTCTGATTACATGATTAGATAAAGTAACAGAATTAGAAGCGATCTCAAGTGTTTTGTCTACCCTTTACAATTATCTACACTTCACTCACTGTAAACTCTCTCGAACTACTTAAATATCTCAGGGCCCTCTTTGCCCGTTGAAGAAACAGCAGCTAGAGAAAACACCACCCACTACTGTGGAGGAGAAAGAGGTTCCCACATCTGTGGCTAAAGATCCTGGCAGAAGTGATGGGGCCATGTAAGCTGAACAAGGCAGCCAGCAAAGGGTTTCAGAGTGAGCAGAAGCAGACCCAGTTGGAGGAGCTGTGCAAGTTTGGGGCCCAGTTCAAGCTCCAGCCGAGCAGTTCATCAGAGGCTAGCCTGGAATCCTTCAGTGCCAGGCCCAAGGAGCCTCTGGAGGGCAAGGACAAGGCCCTGAAGCCAGGCATCTGTGAGGGGTCTGAGGAGACGCCCACTATGAGCACAGTGCCAAAGCCCAGTGGGACCAGCCTGAAGCTCCTGCCAGAGTGGCTTTGTGAGGGAACTCAGCACCAGATGGCCAGTCCCTCAGGCAGCGGTGAGCCGGAGGATAAAGAGGAGGGGCCTGCATCCAAGCAGGTGAAGAAATCAACTCTGAATCCCAACACCAAGGAATTCAACCCCTCAAAAAAGCTGCGCTCTGAGAGCAAGTCAATGAGCACCCCTACGTCACCAGGCCTTCGTGCCCATTCCACTCCCTCCATCCCAGTGATCACGGCTGGCCAGACTGGCACATACAGCCTGCAGTACATCTCCTACATGCCTCAGATCCACGAGCCCTGCAGTCCAGGCACCTCAGATGTACCTTTATCCTGTCTCCAGCTCTGTGCCAGGCCAGCAGGGCAAGTACCAAGGAGCCAAAGGTTCCCTCCCAGCCGAGCACTCCGACCAGCATCAGCCAACATCTGCTCCCCGCATTATGCAGGCAGCAGCAGCATCTGGGCCCCCTCTAGTAGCAACTGCCCCCACTCCTCCTACATTTCCTATAACCCCCAGCAGTTCACAGGGCAGCCCACCATGATGCAGCCCATGGCTCACTACCTTTCTCAGCCCGCGTTCGCCCCAATGCTGCAAAGCAACCCCTGCATGATGCCGTCTGGTAGTCACCCCCCAGCCATCGTGTCAACATCCACGCCCCGGTTTCCCTCTTCGGAGCAGCCCACACCCCGGGTGCTCTGTACTACAGTTCACCAGTCCTACCCCCACCATGCAACACAGCTGCACTCTCACCAGCCCCAGCCAGCCACCACTCCAACAGGGAACCAACAGCAGACTCAGCATGCTGCCCCTAGTCCTGTACAGCACCAGGCTGGCCAGCCATCTCACCTAGCCAGTGCCCAGCAGCAGCAGAACCTGTACCATGCAGCCACGCTGACAGCCACACCACTCTCCATCACACCGGGGCCCAGCGCCCAGCCCCCCCCAGAGCAGCTTCCCGCAGCAGGGTGTCCACGCCATCCATGCCCACCAGCAGCTGCACCAGCATGGCCCATGTCACTCAGGTCCATGTCCACACTAGAACAACAGCAGCACCGCCCCCCCCCCCCCCCATCCAGGAGCACCTCACCCTCCCCAGGTCATGCTGCTCCACCCCCGCCCCCCAAGACCCATGGGCGGGTCCCGCCAAGGTAGTGTGCCACAGAGCAGGGTGCCCACTCTCAGCCTCCACACCAACTCCAGATACCTATATAGGACACCAAGTTCAGTCTCGCCCATCCCAGCAGCTCCCATT
This sequence comes from Carettochelys insculpta, assembly GCF_033958435.1. Lineage (NCBI taxonomy): Eukaryota > Metazoa > Chordata > Testudines > Carettochelyidae > Carettochelys > Carettochelys insculpta. The sequence continues at coordinate 89,738,947 of NC_134141.1, forward strand.
CCACCCCCCTGGAAACTGAAGCCTTGATTCCTGACTGTGAACTTAATTCCCTGTGCCGGCCCCTTCCTGGGAACCAAACGCTCCTTCTGCCCTTTGTGCGTGAACCTGCCTGGCAGCCGGACCCTGAGGTGGAATCCCCAGCCTGCCCCTTGTAGTGCCACGGTGGGGGATGGGGCTTTTCCAAGCACCTTTTGCATTTATTTGTGGAGCGCACAGCGGCAAGTGCAACCTGCCCCTGGCTCCTGGAGCCGCAAAGGTTTTATTTTCTATTATTTATAACTCCAATTGGGCTGTTAAACAGAGTGTTGGGCTCGCCTCCCCTAGTAACTCAAACACAGGAGCAGACCAGATTGATCAACACAGACTTTTTATTACATAAAAAAACCTGCTCTATCTATTGCCTTTGTTTCCTACCCCCACCCCACTAATAAGAATTTTGATCTATCAAGAGACTGTACCAAGATAATCAATATTTTGGGTGGAGTAGCCTCACTGCAAGTACAAACCATTCATTTTTTCATTAGAGTTTCCGACATGATTAACCTCCCAAATTATTAAAAATAATATCTGAAAGCCTGTGGTGCAGCTAATGAAACTGTCAGCATGATTAAATCCACTGACACAAGTGTAGATGTGACGCTCAAGTGGAAAAAGTTTCCCTTCTTTTTTCCAGCTTAGAACCTTGAGGGCACAGCAGATTTCACGATCAACTAACAGGAAGGCAAGTGTATTACTTGCATAAAACCCAAGCAAGATCTTTTTAAAAGCCGCTATAAATTAAATCATGCAAAATTTGGAGCTAAGACAAGTTCATGCACCCAAGCAAAACATGTTTAACATATGCAGAAACTAAGGCACTATCCAATATCACCATTCACATACTGTTCACTTCTGAAACAATGTTAACTGTTGTCTAAGAAGGTATGCTACATAAACTGCACTTCCTGAGGACACAGCATCCCCAAGATATTTTAGATTAAATTCCCCAAAGATTGAGCTCAGTGCTCTGAAAACTAATTTATTTTGTCTCCTTTGCAAAGATGGGTGCTAACGTAAGATGACAATCTCGTCATTGTTTGATCTGCAGTCTAACGTTGAGAACTGCCTCCATTTATCAGAGTGGAGTGTTAATACTGAAGCCCTGTTATGATATCTGAGAACAGCCAGCCTCTGGAGAACATGACCAAACACATCAGGATAATGGTCTTAGAACATGAAGGTGGATTTGCTAAATAAAATTAAATAATTCAAATCTGTAATTTTATTGTATGCTAATTGGCAAGGGAGAAAGATTACCAACTTACTCCTCAGATGGCAAATGTTTTTCTGTCAGAAAACTTGACTATTTAAATCAATATGTGCCAAGAGACAATTTTGTTTTAATTTTTAAAATGAAGTATTGTAACCTTATCAGAATGGCACAATTCAATGTTTGTTTCAAAACTATGTTTTGATTTTATTTTATACTAAATACTAATGAACAGTTAGAATTACCAATTGCCTAACAAATACCAATTACCAATGGCTAATCAATTAACATTTAAGGTACTAATTACAATACCAAGCAACAATTACTAGATTAATGTTTGTATTCTGTTGGATTTTAGTAAATTTAATCATGTCAAATTTCAAACAAAAATGAAATTGACAAGCTTGAAAAAAACAAATTTCATTTTGAAAAAAAACTGACTTTCCTTCCAGTTCAATACAAACTTGCAAAATGCCAGAATTTACCAGAGGACAGAAATTTCTGGTTTCAACCAACTCTGCTTTTATAAGGATTGGAAAGTCAATTAAGTAAGCCTACAAAACATGAAGAAAAAGTCCCTGCCCTGACTCTTAGTAACAGCTCTAAAGAACTCTCCTTCCTGAACTAACTTCCCTGATTCTTGCACATGAATTTCAAACTTCTCTTCATTATGAAATCACCCCACACCTGTTTACCTCCCTGTACTTGGTCTCCTACTAGAGAGTTTAGTAACTAGACTGCCCTGAGAAAGATTCACTCACAATGCTCCCTCTCTCCATGCTGCCAGTGTGCCTGATATAGCTGCCCCAACGTACATTCATCTAGACCAGGGGCGCACAGAGTAGGAGGCAAGCTCACTCAGAGGGGACAAGAAATTTCACAAAGGAGGCACAGCACAATTGGCTGCTGGATTTCAGGCTCATCCATCTCATTAAAATATTGAAACATGCTACTGCTTTTGTGTGTATTTACATTTATATAACTTTTTAAAGTTTTTACATTCTACATATTTATCTTCTTAAGCATGCCAGGAGTTGTGTGGTTTTTGGTTGTTTCCCCCACCCCCCATATCAATATACCTGATATTTCCATCAGGTTGGATTACGTTAGACAGGTCGGGGGATCTGCTAATTGCCAGGATGAGAAAAGTGGAGCCTGAAGTAAAAAGTTTGCTCACCCCAGTCTAGACTCCTGCATGGATTTTAATAAGCCACTTATTCCATGTAATATTTCATTTAGAATTCCACCTCTCTTTGCCTATGTGCGCTAGGTGCCCATTTGGTATTTTACTTGTCTCATTCTGCTTTTCAAGTAAAAACTCCAAGGGACTGTGTTTCCCTTTGGGGGAAGTGTTGTGGCAAACCAACTATAACTAATTTTTTTGTATAATGTATTCTTGTCAAATTATAGACCTGCATAGGGCCATAAAACAGTGTCCAAGCATGACACTCTCCATCCAGTAATGGACTAAGGTAATGTGTTTTTGGTAATTATATTAGGTCTTTCATAGTGAATTTGTGAGTGTGTCTCTGTACAGTTTCTTACATATGTGCTCTGCAGGTTTTCATCCTGTATCCCAGACCGTTACAAAAGGATCAACTAGTGTAATGCTTGCAGGATATGAGGCTTAGATTTGTACTCCCTTCAGACCACTATTTAGTCTCCTGGTCCCATTTACGCCAACCTGAAGCCAGTGATATCCTTACTATTCTACCACACAGCCCAGAGAGATTTACCGGATAAAAATCATCTGTTAGAAATTTCAGACATAATGGAGATGTGGGTGAATACGAGAAAGGCATCTCCAGAAGTTACGAGAGTTTATGCCTTCTATTTCGACCTTTAATACAGCTCCTGCCTCCATTATCCATAGGGACTTTTTTTTTAAAAAAGTTCAAAAATTAATTTTTCTGCTTTCTTTTGTTTGCGTCCAATAATTTTCCACAGTTGTACATGGGTTACCAAAGAGAAAGCCTGAATAACTATACAGTAATTTGTTTTGTTCTGTTATGCTTCCACAATGATCACTCATGTGGGAAGATTTTTTTTTAATTAAAATAATTTTGCAATTTGTAAACCATGCTTTTTTCCCCTTTTCCATCTCAAGTGTTACATTTTCATATTCAGACTTACAATGCGTTGCATATTTGAAAAACATTAGTAAGCACGTAATGTAATATTCATAAATCCTTTGTGTTCCGTTATGTGTTTTAATTGCCATTTAATATTATATGCTGAAAATTTTAACATTTATGTAGAAGGCTTTGACTGTTTAATACAGCAGGTTTTATGACACAGCAGGGAAAAGTAGTAAATATTGATACCTTAAATGAGTTTTGTTTGTAATGGAGGGGGGAAAAAAACTATTACAAACAAAAGGTAAATTACAATGTTGAAAAACTGTTAAGAATTTAATCAAATATTGATTTTATTTGGGTTGAATGGCACACAATTTTGAATCGACTCGTTAAAGAGACTAGGGAGAAAAGGGTCTAGTAAAGAGCTACTATTTCCTCTCTCCCCTGACACACACATTCTTGCATCAACAATAGGTATATGTATTTTTATTAACACTTTCAAGATTTGGACTAAGACATGGACATAGGTCACCACAAAGACAATTTTTGGAGCTATGGAAAATTAGAATATAGGAAGTATGTTTCCTTATGGTAGTCATGAAGTAAAACATCCTTCAAACTAGCCATTTTTTGTCTTTTTCTTTAACAGTAAATGAGTGGAGTCTTTCACAGTGTGTTATTTTGATTCAATATCAGAGAACATGTAATTGCAGATGAATACAAGTAAAAAAAACTTAGATCAAGCCAAAATCCATCTGGATAAAAAAAAATCTTTCAAGACTACTTTTGTACTATTTTTTTTTTTATTTTTATTTTTTTTTGAGGGTTGGAAGTGATGAATAGTATACAAAAGGAGGGAATTAATCTATTCTATTCTACAATCCTACCATCAGGCTAGCCATCTAGGCCCCATATTTTACTGCCTCAGTTTTATAATTTTTCCACATCCAGATGCAGGAAATTATATGGATACTATAAATTTTAGTGTCTACTCTCTCATCAGTGCATGGGGAATAAATGCACATAATTCTATTAGCATTAATAAGAGAATGAAAAGGATTATGGATGGATTTAAAACCTTTAGTAAACTCTTCAACATTTTGCCTTAGTTCACTGTGGTTACATCAAAAAACTTGATTTAGATCCAATTTGGGATGACTATCAGAAAGCACCAAAAAAGCAACCCTATGTTGTTTTACTTATGCATCATTTGCTGCTAGCATCTTAAGAAAATTAGCATCTGTTAAATGTATTTAGCTGCACATGGTTAAAGTTAGACAATGATCATCTCCCAGCCTGAAAGATAGGTGAACATTCTTCACCAATTGCCTACACAGTTTATTGTTCAAACTTAGAACAACAAATTATTCAATTTACCATTTATTCTATTAACACAAGACAGATATATGAAACCAATTAAAGTCCAGTTTCTTCAAAATCTCTCTCTCTCTCTCTCTCTCTCTCACACACACACACCCCTGCAGTACTAGATACTTGCATGTTCCCCTTTTACCATTCACCCAACCTGAGGTAGTTAAAATCTTTCTGGTAGGTCTAAAAATGATTGCCTAGTTTATCATCAGCTTTGTTTAATTCTTTGCTTTTTGGAAGTCTGATTCTTCTCTTGTACAGTTGTATGTGTTGAGGAAATAAATGTGGAGAAGCAACACCACAATCCACAAATTGCACTCAGTGAGAAAAACAGGAGTGAAAAAACAAAAACAAAAAAACTGGTTAGAAGGTGGCTAGCATAGTGGCTTGGACCAAAAATTGGGGTGTGTCTACACTAGAAACTGACTTTGAAGTAGCCATCAGAGAGTCTACACAAGTTTTCCCTTACTTTGAAGTAGGGAGCTCAACTGCGAAGTTCTCACCCCATTCCTGGGAATGGAGTAGCGCCCTACATCAAAGTTTAACTTCAAAGTAGGGTGTGTGTAGACACTCAATTTGGAAGTTATTTTTGTAGTACACACACAGCCTGGGAGATTCTTGCTCAAGAGACCTTGGTTTAAATGGAAGCATCAGTCTACCTCACTGAACAACAGTGAAGGAGGGAAGTAACGTACAGGCAAAACATTCAGTATAGGGAGAGCCTTTCTGCTTTTACGTCTGTTTCTCTTCACTCAGGAAGCTGGGAGGCCAAAACAAGTGTTTTAGCATTGATTATTGAGATATGTTAAAAGAGATGCAAGTCCTTTGCTGGGATAATTCTTCAGCAGTTCTTCAAACCAATGGCAATATGAGATTTGTGCAATCCTGGAATGAAACCACATTCATCTATCTCATTAACCCTTTTGGTATCGTGTATAAACAAAATATCTTCCTTAGTACAAGAAAAAAAATGTTCTAGTCATCCCCTTATATTCAGTTCCAACTATCAATGGCTGACGGGTCATATAGGCATTACAGCCTCGATTTTTAAAGCTCTAGGATTTGTTGCACTCAGCATTACAATTAGGCTTGCTGATGAAAGGGGGAAGGAGCAAAGGAAGCAATTACCCCAGGCCCTTGCAATTGGAAGGGGTCTGGGTCTACTGGCTGCCACCGTTGTTACTACAGCAGTAGTCAGAGCCCCAGGTCCCATAAATTGCCACTACAGCACTGCGTTGTTCTGAGGGCTGGTGGGGATAGGCCCAGCATCGTGGTCCAAGCAGCAATGAGGGCTGTCTGTTCCTGCTCATGGGCCTATCAGGTCCCCCCCTCCCACACACACACACACACACACACACACACACCCCTTGTCTGGGGGACCCACAGAACCCATGCCCTTCACCACCACCACCCATTTTCCAAAAGGATTTAGCGATGTAGATGAAATCCCATCAACTGTCAACTGAATTTACATTTTTAAGTGCCCAAATCCCTTTTGAAAATGAGATGCAATCAAATTCATTATGTACTGCAGCTCTGAATGCAGTGATGCCTAAATACCTTTACAAATCTTGGCCTCAAGCCATTTTATAATATTTATTGATCTTTAAATGCCATAAGTGGAAAAGGTTAAAAAAAATTTGAATTGTTATAGTTAAGTTATTGTAATAGAGAATACATGAGATTTTTGTAGTTAAACCCTTTGTTCCACATGATTTTAAAGATATGGGAGTTATGGAGTTTATCTCAAAGAAGTGCTTTTATAGCCTTTCAACCCTCTATGTAGTCTATATATGCCAAGTTTTAAACAAGCTATATACAAAACATTTCTTCTCCCTCCCTACTTAGAACCCTGAGACCAAATGCTCAATATATTCAGGGAAAGAAAAAAATGACTTAAAGTTTCTGAAACTTTTAAGTATTGTCCAAAATAACCAAATTATCGAAAAGAGTTTTATATTCACAATCTCCTACATCTAGTCCATGTCTATACAGGCACCTTCTGTCCACAGAACAGGACTTATGGTGACAAAACTCAGAGCCTCAGCATGGCTAAGGCACTCTGTCAAGAGTTTGTTGACAGAAGCGAGCTCCTTAATCAGCAGTGTTATACCTCAACCCGCTGAGGTATAACATCTGTCAATAGTATTCTGTTGCCACAGTGACCTGGGAGAGTTCTGTCAACAGAAGGGGCTTCCAGTTGCTGGGCAGCCCTGTTTGCAGAGCTGCCATTCTGCTGTTCTGTCACTGGTGGGGAGCGGGACAGGCAGTGCAGTCTGGCAGTTCTCTGTTGACAGAGCAAGTTGCATGCAGCAGCAGTCTGTTGTTCTGTCAAGATTTCCCTGATTCTGTTGACAGAGGCTGCCCATGTAGATGTAGCCCTAAAGTATTATGCTGTATTTCACAATACGTCAGAACTGGAAACACATGCTATGTTTTGCACTGGTAAATCTGAGATCAGCTCTTTCCAGTGTTACAAAGCTCCAGTTTCTAGATAAGATTTATATCTGATAGATTTAACCAAACTTGTCACTTACCGAGGACTGATGCACACAAAAGGGAAACCCCAAAATTTTGATATTAAACACACTAGAGGAATAGATTTTGTGACAAGTTAGCTTTTTAAGTAATGTATTTAAATGGGCTTTCTTTGAATCTACTGAAAGGTTTTGAATGTAGTAGCAGCTCATCCAATGGTAGCAAATTAGAGTTTAAAAATAGCACCTACTTACACAGGAAAAAAAATCCCCACAAGCTGCCATCTGTGTCTTTGCCTTTACTTTTTAAGGGTATGTATACACTATCAAGTTTTGTTGTGGAAACCAATGCTGACATGCAGAAGTTGCCAAAAAAAGTCAAAGCATGTTTACACTTGCTCCCTCTGTTGACAGTTGGTGCCCACATCTAAGCTCCCCTATTGAGAGCAGGAGCCATGCACTGTGGGGATGTGTTCCACAGTTCCTGGCTACACCATCTGTCATCAGATGCTGCATTGCAACGTCTCCGTCATATGTTCCTTTTCACACAAGACTGAAGAAATATGTCCATACACATCCCAGTTACTATGGGTCACTCACAGCTGGGACTGAATAGGCTCCTCTCCCCGTACACTGATCAGATCCAACAGCTTTTCAGCAGTCCATACAGGGAGCGTTTGGTGTGATGTACCAGGGAAGACACCACGAGACTACTGCACACTGCGTAACATGCAGTGGGTGAGACTGGGGGTTCCAGGTGCTCAGGCAGCAGGAAAAGGATTGAACATTTTGTGCGAGACAACAATTAATTAGACTCTGATAGGACAAGAAGGTGTGAGCTTAAACTGCATCCAGGAAGGTTTAGGTTGGACATTAGGAAAAAGTCTGAGCATTAGGGCAGTTAAACACTGGAATAAATTGCCTAGAGGCCCTAGAGAGACTGTAGAGGCTCCATCACCGGAGATTTTAAAAGCAAGTTAGACAAACACCTGACATGGGAAGTCTATCGTGCTTGGTCCTGCCACACATGCAGAGACTGGACTTGATGACATCTGAAGGTTTCCATCAGTCCCACGATTCTATAGTCTTCTGGTGATTTAACCATTCAGCTACGTCATGCCAAAGTCCCACTCCTTTAGGAGTATCTAAACTCCTAAACAAATATAACAGAAATCACAAAGGAGGATTGTCCACTCCCAGTTTGGAGCTGGACTCAACTCTTCTACTCTGACACAGTCTTTCCTAATTAACACTTGTCTGGACTCCCTGATTAAGGCCTACTTTCCTGACCCTCCCGCCCCACTGGGAAGCAGCAACAGGCTGCCATCCCACTTAGATTTTCATCTCCAGCCAGGCATCTTTCACTGAGTGAGAACTGCAGATCTGGTCTCCTTAATCAGCCACCAAATGAGCTGTGAGAACCTTTTAGCTCCACCCAGAGAAGATGGAACCCACTAGCTACTTTTACCCTCTTCTTGGGCAGCATGGGTTTCAAACACACCAATGCAGGGGGGTTAAAATTACATCTTCTGTATTGAAAGTGTCAGCAGCAATATCGTTATTACTCTGCCTGTATGTGGCAGTGATGTCTAAATGATGTAGAACCACAGCCCAAAGCTATCATTTACAACTCTGCTTCCCCCATCCTAACTGTACTGAAATACAATTCAGCAGAATACATGGTTAGAGATGTCTAAACTTGGGGAAGTGACAGATACAGATGAATACTGCTGGCAAGCTATATGGACAGAAACAGCAAATAGATCCTGCTTTCCAAGCAGCTTTATAGCTTTGATGCAACTGCTTAAGCTGAACTGTGTTTATCCATTTTACCACAAATCTCTATTACATAGAGACCTATCATCCTGCCCTCCTTCCTCAAAATATTTTTCTTCCCACTGAGCGCTTTAGAAGAACGCTAAGGTTTCCACTCAGGTATAACAATGATGGGTATGACAGAAATAACTAGATTAGGGGATAAGCGCCAGAGTGGAAAGAAAACACTTAATTTAGGCAGCACATCACAATATCCACTGCCACAAACTACACCTAAATGGAACTATATTAAAGATAAGGGTGAAGATGATTCCATCTCTTTTGAATAAACAAATTCAAATGAACAAATATAAAATGTTGCAGAAGCATCTTCGGAATTCCTGCACACAAGAGATAGCTCTTTAATGCAACACTCTGAATATCACCAACTGCGTAGTAAGTTACATCGTTCGTACTTCTCCTTTTACAGCCTTCGCACCATTCAGTTACTCAGTTCAACTTCCATAAACAAATCCTTCAAATTCTGCTGACAACCAGTTTTCTTGAATCCCAACTCTCCACTAACTCCCTGTTTTTTAGTCACTAATCTCAGGAGAGATATGAAAAGGAGATGGAATATCTCTTCTCCCATAGGGCTACCAAACAACATATACCTTCTGCTGTCTGAGAACATTTATGAATCCCAAGCTCAGCATTCAGGGCTCCTGGTAGCTGTATATTAAGAAGACAATACCACCCTATTAACACAGCCTCTCTCATTTGCTTTTGTTGGAGGTCACCGATATCATTTATGGACTATTAGCCATTAATTGAAAGACTTGCATTTTGGGGGAAAATTTTTGTTTCTCAGACATGAGCTAAATACTTTTTTGAAAGAAAAAAAAAAAAGCTACTCAACCCCTGCAGTAACTATATATCTTTAAAATGTGTGTCCCCCTACAGGCATTCCACTATAGGTGACTACCAAGCAGAACCCTCTAAAGGCACAGGGAGGATGCTTCAGGTTCACCTCCGGAACTGAGGCTGACATTCACCAGCCAAACATGGTATCAAAAGCTGAATCATGGGTTACGTTTTCTGAACGTTATGAAGTATAGAAGGTACAGGTCATGGCTCTACACACAATAATGAGAACTTTCTTCAGAAAGGCTATAAAATCTCATGGAATCGGCACATACTCTCATAAGCAGTTGGAGATCCTGCAACTGAGAACAAGTAATGCAGTTCAGTATGTACCCTTTGCTTGGAAATGGTCAATCCTTTAGATTAATCTGCAATAGGCAATTTGGGAGTCTTTCTGAATGGAAGTCCTGTCAAGATAAAAAGCTAAAGCCCTTCTGACATCAAACAGGTACTGCACTGCATGCTCTTTACGGAGTATGGTTTAAGGAAGAAAACTAGGAGACAAATAGGCTGATTAATGTGGAACCCAGAGGATACTCTTGGAAAAATGTGGTATATGGCCATAATGTGACTTTGTCCTTGAAAAACACCTTGAAATGGAAGTGTGTCATAAGAACTTGTATTTCCCTGACTTGTCAAACAGAAGTAACCACTAAGAGAAATGTTTTCATGGATAAATGGAGGAAGGAGCAGGTGACCAATGGCTGGCTTGTGACATCTAAGATCCCAGATGAGGCCCTACGTCAGGGTAGGGCTTTTGACTTGTGCAAAAAGAATTCCCTGCCTCTTGAGAAACTTTGTTACTGGTTGTTCAAACAGAAAGAAACATCTTTGCCAAGGAGTGGAAAGTCAAATGACGACCAAATCCTCCATCCCGGAACTTTGTGACATCCAGGAGTTTTTCAATTCTAGGACATCCGCTATGTCTGACAGCAAAGGTGATGCAGTAGAATGTGTGTCAGGTCATACCAATGTCTGAAGATTGTCTGTATTTGCAGGTAAGCATAATGAGCAGACTGTTTACCTACATGTAACTATCTCTTTGGAATGTCATGTTTCTAATCCTGCAAACTATCAGCCGGATGTGCTTCGAGATGAAGCATTCTAGGTCTGAGATGAAGAACTCAGCTGGATTCCTGAGAGAGAAAAAGAGGCACGGTCTGGAGAGTGATTGGTGGATGAACAGCCAACTGGATGAGATAAGGGAATCAGGATTGTCTTGATCACCTCAGGACGACCAGCATAACCCTGGCCTCGTCAGAACCTAGGAGTTGGAAGGACCATGTATAACAGATCCAGAGTCCATCAAAGCAAACAATGCATCTCCCAAAGGCCAGTGACCCACCCACCTCTCAAGTAGAGTTGGGAGCATTTCTTGTTTCTGGCTGTGGTGAACAGGTCTACCTTTTGGGAGCCCACACAGGAAAACATGTGATGGATTATGAAGGAATTTATTTCCTGTTCATGATCCTGAGAAGTGCCTGAGCACCCAGAAGGTAAGCTGCTGCAATTCTGATCTGATTGCAAATCCTCTCATTTGAGACCTGACTGCTCCAGCACAGGGAGGGTGAGTGTTTGGGTAATCAATATAGAACATATGACAAGCTGTCCACCATGGCTTTTACACTTTTTCCCTTGATCAGGAGTAGAAACTGGAGCCAGGCATAATCAACTGCTCTGAGTTCCAGCCAGCCGATATGTAGAGAGCCCTTGAGAGCTTACCATGGTGCCTTGGGGCAGTGCATGTCTAGAGGTGCTCCCCTTCTTAACAGAGAGGCATCTATCACTACTGTTAGGAAAGGATGAGCAAAAATGGATTGCTGCACAGATATTGTGAAGGGTCTTACCACCAAGCAAGGGTTTCCTTCAGGAACGTAGGCATCAAGAATAGTTTATTTAGACTTTGCTTGCTCAGGAAATTAACAGTCCTGAGCTACGCCTGGAGGCAGCACATTTGCCATCCTGCGTGACATATCACAAAAGGATCAGCTTGCATTTGCCACAGCAACCAGGGACAGTTCTTTACTTGTACCTGAATGCTGAGCTGAACTGTACTTATTAAGCAGTCTAGCATGATAAATCTATGCTTAGGGAGGAAGGCTCTGGATGCTATTTCACTGAGGCAAGCTCCTATGAATTCCTCTCTTTGTATTTGGGACAAAGGCAGACTTGACTATTCAGTTTTGGACCCAGTCTAATGAAAAGATTTACAGCCACCTGAATAGCCACTGAGGCTTCTGTATAAGAGCACCCCTTCAGCAGCCAATCATCAACGTAAGAGGATATCAAGATTCCTTGGCTAGGAAGGCAAACTGCAATCATTGACAAACTTTGGAAAGACTCAGAGCAGAGGAGAGACTGAATGGAAGCACTCGGTATTATAGGGGTTCTGACCTAGGGCGAAATATAAAAATCTCCTGTGGGAGCAGTGGATCACTACATGGAAAAAAATGCATTTTAACAGTAAAAGGGCTGAGAACCACTCCCCTTCATCCAATAAAGTGCAATGATGCCCTAAGTGTTATCATTTTGAACATCTGTACCTTCACAAAGGTGCCAAGTACAACTCGACAGTGCTCACTACTTTATCCTTATCCCCTTCTGGAGGTATCAGCAGTCCTCAGTCAGTGCACCAGCCACCATTGCCAACTGCAGCCCCAAAAATCTATCTTCATGAGCAAGATGCAGTCTATAAAGGCCATGCTCCACAGTAGCTAGGTGTGGTGCAAGGGGGAAAGAGACCCAAGCCTGCCCAATACTCTGGGTCCCAGCCCAGGGACCCGCTGGTGGCAGCCATGTCCTGCCCTCTCTCAACTCCCCTTTATTGCTCCCCCTCCCTGGGCCACTTCCCCATGATTCTTGCATCAAGGCCCTCAGGATGGGAGGTATCAGACTTGAGATCCTCTCTGCAGCCTGCCCAGCACACTGCTCTCTCTAGGCAGCACTGGTTCCTTCCTCCTCCTTTATTGGCCAGGGTTAGAGTAAGCTCCCCTCAGCTCTGCAGCCTTTTACAGGGACCCATCCTGACCACAATTGGCTGACTGCTCCTTGCCCTGGCTTGAGCAGACTCCCTCTGGCCTGCTGGTAACCCTCTCTCTGCTGGAGTAGGCTACAGCACCAGTACATGGCCCCAGGTTTTAACACCAGACTCCCGAGGGATGCGAGAGTCCCTTTGGCAGTAGATATACAGGAATGCATTTAAAACCAGGAAAACTTGGCATGCCATCCCAACAATACGAAATCCCCAGGAGTACAGAAACAACTACAAGAGCAATTGTCCATAAAACAAGGAAAAAAACCAGTTGTTATTTTAATTTTAAGATTTTTTAAGCTGAAACTCATATCACCTCTACTCTAACAGGGAGTGTAACCAGAAAAATAAACTTATTATTCCTAGAGGGATCACATTTGATTTAAGCTCAACAGACGTTGTTAAGTTTCCATGTCAAGCCAAGGCACTGGAGAAGGAATTGGTTTATCCACATTAGCACTACACAGGCATAGAGAGGGGCAGAAACCTGAGTAAGACAGATGTGTGATTTGAACAGGTATTACTATCTAAAAATCTCTGAACAAATACATATGTGCACCCAGAGTGAAGTTCCTATAGGGAAACTATCTGAAGAAACACCAAGAAGTCCTGTGGCACCTTACAGACTAACAGATATTTTTGGAGCATAAGCTTTTGTGGGCAAAGATCTCCTTATGCTCCAAAAATATCTGTTAGTCTATAAAGCTGCCGCAGGTACTTCTTGGTGTTTTGAAGATACAGACTAACACAGCTACCCCTTTGATACTTGTTACCTGAAGAAGCAGCAGAATTTTAGACATTCTGAAATAGTCAGATGTCTCAATTGCAAGTTACCAAATCACCTCTACACAAAAGCCAAGCAGAGAGAGGAGGAGGATTTAAATTACTTTCAGGACAGCATAAAGCAGCTAAAAGGGGGTTGAACCCAATTTTTCCCCACCTTTTGCCAGTCAGAGTTAATAAGAACTTTTCAGATGGTCTGCTAGTGCTGCTTTAGTGTGCTTTGATCTCTAGAATAAACATCAAGTCTTTTGTTGACATTAGCACGATTAAGCAGCAATGGAGGAGTTAAAAACCAATGGGAGAAGCATAGGGCTTCTTCTGCTCCAAGTTTTGATCTTCTCATGCATGATCCAGACACACAAATGTCAAAGAACAGAGTGATTATCTAGCTAAGGGAAACACAAGAAAATTAATTTACCCCTGACTAGAAGGGGTGATTAAAGACCTGAATAACAGCAGCAAGTGACAATGACAAATGCAAGCTAACATCACCCAAGTCATCAGCACATCAAAACCATTTCTACAAATATAAATAGTTATACTTCACAGCAGAATATATTTAACTTTGTCAGCACAGGGCTTTTTAAATATTGCAAACATAAAATCAGTTATATTTTCAGTTTGTCATCACACAACATGGAAAACTCCTTCTACTGTAAACAGTTCAATACAAACTAACAGAGGGCCTTAGTAAGTGGCTGACAGTTCTTGGAATGTGCTTCTGGGTTGTGGTTTGCCTTGTTACTGAACCCTCTCTCCCTTTACAAATAACTTTGCATACCTTCTGAAAGCCGGCCTGTCATCTCTCTGCAGCTGGGTAAATGGTACCCCTGCAGCTACTGTCAGACTGCTGACTGAAAAATGTGAGACAGGACATAGATGATTCTGAACAAACATCTAGGTTTGCACTCATTCATGCCTTAGTAAAGTGAAAGTTATTTGGGATACACCCTTTTTCACGTGCACACGGAATGGGGGCAGGGGAAAAAAAGAAACCGACATTGATCCCTAGAAAACCAAAAAACAAGATAAAAAGTTTCCATTCAAACTCAAGTCTTGTTTAGGTTGCAGATAGATCAGGGACCTCTCTTCTCATGCATGATGCCCACTAATTAAGATTCTACGAGCCTGTTTCTGGCTCTAGAACCTGTAACATCCCATTGCCTTCAAACTATATCCCCAATGACATCTGTGCAACTCCACTGCCTTCAGTGAATTGTACAATAATAATTAATTGATCCCATAGTTGGAATGAAGTAAACAATTCTGATGATGTACATGAGGGAATAGTATCCTTTTCGGCTTTCTTTTCTACACTGACTGGAAAGCAATAATACTAAAACAACAAAATGCTGTCTCTGAAGCACTACACACAAAGAGCACGTCTGGAATAAGAAGGTGCCATTTTTTTAAAGACAGCCTTTCTAAACAAAATTGCACTAATTTCTTTATGTTCCATTTTCAATAGCTACCAAGTTTTGTATCACATAATTTGACAATATATACAAATTATATAATGAGCTTATTTTCACTGTCAGCAATACGCACAACCTGCTTTAACACAGTGTGGCTTAGGGTTAGTAGAAATCAATAGTCCCAGTAAATACTTCTCTGCAAGGCAGCAGCATTTTGACCCATACATACACACCCATACCAGCATGCTTCAAGATAGCAAAGACAACCAGAGTAGCTTGTTTTCTATGGTCCACATAGCACCTGGTGTCTCTGGAAAAAATCCACTGTTAGTGGAAAGTATGAGGATGAATTTGTGGGAGTGGAGCTAGAGCTCACACCCTCCCAACTCACCTCATAAGGGCCAAATATTTACTATATGGAAACAACTTAATCATTACAGAACTACACTGAAACTGGCAACTGCTGGGCGGAGAACTCTGAATGGACACACACTGTTGGGAGGAGAACTCTGAATGGATACACTGCTGGGAGGAGACTGCAGAACTGTTGGAGATAACGGTTGGATTTTGGGAATCTGGGCAGATTTGTGGACTCTGGGTTAGTGGCAACCCACAGGTCCTGAGCTGCATGCAGCTCTTTCAAGATCCCCTTGCAGCTCCGAGCCCTGCCGCCGCTGACTCCTCCTGCTGCTCCAGAGGCAGCTGCCACTTAACAGGATTTAAAAATAAATTCTGTTTGAAGCGGCGGCAGCTCCAGCGCCGTTAAGCAGCCAGGGGCAGCAGAGCCAGAAGTAAAAGCTACCCAGCAGGGGCTGCCCCATGTGGGCAGAGATCAGCCAGCAGGAGAGGAGTGGGGAGGGGCGTCTGAGCCCGCCCTGCCTAAGAAGAAGAAAGCAGCAGCGGGAAGCGGTGAGGGGAGGGGGTGGTCGTGGTCGTGGCCATGGTGGAACTGTGCACTGAGGTGAGTTAATCCTGGAGGCAAGGTTGGGGCTAAGAAGGGTTAAGCCTGGGCGTAAGGGGAGATGGGTTTGTGTGATGAGGGGATAAAGCCTGGGGGCCGGACATGCATCTGGGGGCCGAGGCAAGTACAGCCTGGAGATGGGGGTAAAAATTTTCTAAACCAGTACAAATAATTGTGCGTGCTGTTCCCCAAATGGGGTGCTAAAAAGCACAGTCTGTCATTATTTATTAAGGGCTGTCACGTATTCACATGCATTGCAGATCTCGAATTATTGATTTTGTAATTGAATTTGCAAAAAATGGCTCTTCTCATGATTTTGGTTGCAGACCCCTGGGTTAGTGGGCAGAAGACTAATTCAGAACATAGCCATGGGCAGTGGGTATCTGACACAGAGGGAGGCAATGCCTTCCCTAGGCCAGTGTTCAACCTCTCCCCTCTTCAAATTCCTATTCTGACAGTAACAAAGAAGTGGCCGTGTTAGTCTGTAGTCTAACAAAAACAGCAGTCGCTTAGCACTTAAAGACTAACAAAATGATTTATTAGGTGATGAGCTTTCTTGGGACAGACCCCCTTCTTCAGATCTATTCTGACAGTTCACAAAGACTCCCACAGCAGTCTGTTGCAGTTTGCAGACTGGGGACTGTTCTTCCAAAGTGGACCTGTTAATTTAAAAGTCAAAGTCCTGAGACACCTTGTAGGCTAACGGATATTTTGTAGCATAAGCTTTCAAGGGCAAAGACCCGCCTCGTCAGATGCATGAGTGGTGGGGGTTCCAGTCTCAGTCCAGGGGAGGGCCAGAGTTGACAAGGTCTGTTCAGTCACTAAGGATGTGGTCCATTACCAGTAGCTGATGTGGAGATGTGAACATCAAGAGCACAGAAACTGCTTTTGTAATTGGCCAGCCACTCCCAGTCTCTGTTCAATCCTTGACTCATGGTGTTAAATTTGCAAATGAATTGCAGCTCTGCAATTTCTCTTTGGAGTCTGTTTTTGAAGTTTTTTTTGCTGTAGGACTGCAACTTTTAAATCTGTTACTGAGTTTCCAGGGAGACTGAAGTGTTCTCCTACATGTTTTTGTATGTTACCATTCCTGATGTCTGACTTATGTCCATTTATTCTTTTACATAGAGACTGTCCAGTTTGACACCAAGGTATACTTGAAGGGTGTAGAATCCTTGAATTCTTTCCCTCTCCACAATGACTTCTACATACTCTTTTTGACTGAGGACAGTAAAACAAAGTTAGAGGACTGTCTGTACGCAGATTCAGTACTTGCAAGGAATGATCTCCTTTCTGTCCCAATGCAGAAAAAAAAGTTATATATTTGAATGATAGCTTAAATATGCACACATGCCTCAAGGCTTACTGGAGGCTTATCACAGATGTTGCTGGGGGAGAGTGTGTTCCAGATTGAAGAGTTTTAAGCTGTACCATATTACAGTCCCACAGAGGAATAGGCTCTGGGACTGAATAATGGAGGCACATTGGCCCTTTTAAGAACCTGGTTACCATGGCACTGGGGAACACTGGTCCTCCTGGAACAGAACAAAAAAACAGTCCTGGATGGAGCACTTTAAAAGACTAGCAAAATAATTTACTAGGTGACAAGCTTTTGTGGGACAGACCCACTTCCTCAGATCTGGAAATTCCCTGACTAGAGCAACAAAACACTGCTGTCACTGCCATGTAAGTCACAGTGAACTCAACAAACTAAGACCCAACAACTGACAGTGCAGCAATTTCTCCAAGACATCCTGGATAAGAAGTCAGCACTGGCTGACTTCTGCAGGCCAAGAGCAACAGCAAAAGTCACCTACATTTAGCCAAATAGGCCATTTTAGTAAAGGGCTTCCTACTGTTGTGTAGAGCCTGTTGAATATCAGCCAAACACTACATTTCCTCCTCATTCAGCCAGAGAACAGCCACACCATGAGACACAGGGAGCTGATCACAGGACGTCCATGAAGGGCTTATAATGGCATGTTGTTTATGCTATCTGGCCTCACTTACCCCATGTGTTGTTCTTCCCTTTAGATCCCTTGATGAATTTGCTTTAAAGTTTGAAAAGACTGGGACCAGCCATTAGCTGAATTACTGTCTGTGAGCTAAAAGAACAATCACAACGCCAGAGACAGAGTTTTAAAAGTGCTCAGCCCCCTAACAGCTCTTAGTAGATTTCACTGGGAACCAATATGTACTGAACACTTCTGAAATTTGGCCATGTGATTGAAGGACCTAAATAAGAGCTGTTCCTTGTACAGCTTTTCTGAAAAATCAGGCTTTAGAGTGCATAAATATAAATTCAGAAAGATCACATTCAGCTAGGCAGAATTTCATTCTGATGCTAGGCCTGTCAGCCTGACATAGACCTTGCACCAGATAATGGAGCATCTGATACAGGTGTGTATTCATAAACAATTAAAAGAGGATAATGTTAATGCAAATCAGACCTGGTCCAACTTAGCTGATATATTTTTAAATGAGATTATAAAAAAGTTTGGTTGATAAAGGTTATAATGTTGCTATAATGGGGTTAGACAGCTAATATTAGAATGATACAAAATGAACATGGTCCATGATAAAAGCATTAAAAACTAGCTAATTGATACATCTTAAAATGTAATGGTAAATAAGGTACCACCACCAAGGGGATGATACTCCATTGTTCATTGTCCTCTTCTCTCTGCTCACCCATTCCAGCCAAATCCCTCAACCCAAATGTAATAAATGACATTGGGGGTGGGGCTGGGGGGTATTGTTCTAAAAACTGGTTTCTAAAGAAAAAATGGTGCATGAATATTTTTATATCAATATTATAAATCTTTACCAATCAAACTCACCAAGTTCACAGAAAGTAACTTAGCTAATGGCTGACCACAGTCTTTTCACACTTAAAGTTTCACTTAAAGATCTAAAGGGAAGAAAAATACTCTGGACAAATGAGGCTAGATAGGCATAAACAATGCTCCATGGAATGTTAAGCCCTTCAAGGCTGTGTGATCCAAAAAGATCATTGTGCTTTTAACTTTCAGGCTTCTTATGCTTACCAGTAAGAGCTCCTCCAAGGCTTCCTCTTCTAAATGGTCTTCCATCCTCACTGAGCTGTCTTTTAAACTTAAATGACTTTCCAGGGCCAGAAGAAACCTCAGGGTTGCTGGATTTTCGGAACAACATAGATGGAGGAGATAGTATGTGATCAAGCTGCAAAACAAACAAATGCATCCTCTTTTAGGGCAGATTCCCACAATAGAAAGACAATGTTGACATGAAAAATCATTTGTCTGAAGATTTTGAACCCACTGTTAGCTTAAAAATAGAATATTAAATTACAAAAAATGTTGCTAAATGGATCACTAAAAAGTTAGGAAATGCCAGTGTAGTTGCCTGTGTAACTTTAAATCTCCCTTTGACATTATGATACAATCTTTCATAACGTGATCTCCCAATTTTTCCCTATAGAGCCACATCTCATTCAGGGTGGACATGCAGAGCCAGTATTATGTTTGTTACAGGCTATCATAAAACCAACATTCCACAAACTGAGTGATTTGCCTGCCAAATATTCCTTTAAAACACCTGTCATGTATATTTGCTACTTTACAAAAAGAGCCGCCAGGTGGCAGTGCGTCCTAAAATGTAAACCACCACAATTTTAAAAAAAAAAAAAAAAAAAAAAAAAAAAAAAAAAAAAACCAACAACCAGTAAGAACTTACAGTTCCACTAATACAGTGGTGCTCAACCCTGGGGGCATGCAGAGCCTTCCAACGGGTACTCAAGGTTTCCCAACCTTTTTATGAATTAAAAAATTGGACTTATTTTATGTTCTTTTTTTTTATTCATCTTTTTTGCACAGTCATAAGTACGATGGCATGTTTATTGCCCAGAAGCAATTTCTTCCAACTAACCGATTGTGAATAAGTTGTTTAAAACAAATGTGTTACAATGGTCGCGTTTACAACAAATGTGTCAGACGACCATAAAAAACCAGGTCTCATCAGCCAAAGCTGTCTCATCCATAGGACAGCCCATGGCCTATTCTCCACACCTTGGGAGGCCCCACAGCCACCAGTAACCGCGTCAACCATCCTATGGATGGGAGGTCTCCCATGTTAACCATGGGGCTCAGTATAGCCCTGTGTGATTAGCTGGTGAGGGGCCTGGTGTAAGGTGGCAACAGGGGGTTGTCCCTTGCACTTGCCATGTTGGTGGTGGGAGCTAAGAGAAGTGGAGTGACCCAGAAGCCTGCTCTGAGCCCCCCATCTCCCAGCCAGGTCACTTCACCATAGTGGCAGGAAATGAAACACTCCAGCCCCAATACCTGTCCACTCCACTCCCTTCGATACCACTAGCTGTCACCTAACAGACCCCAGCTAAAACCCTTCCAGCACATCATTGGTCATCTATAAACCTATCCTGGAAAACGGTCCTTCACTCTCACAGGCCCTGGGAGACAGGCCAGCCCTCTCCCACAGGGAGCCATCCAACTTCCAGAAAATACTCACTAGCAGCCACACCCCACACCAGGAACCTACCCCTGCAACTGACATCATTGCCAAATCTGTCCACATATCTACACTAGTGGCAACATCACAAGACCTAACCACATCAGCCACACTAAGAGGGGCTCATACACCTCCATATTCACTAACATGACATATACCATCATAGGTCAGCAACGGCCTCTGCCAAGTACACTGGCCTTACCAGACAGCCCCTGCACCAAAGCATAAACAGACAAATCAAAAGGAAAGGAAACATACAGAAACCAGAATACTACTACTTAAATCTCCCTGTTAGTCTTTAAGGTGCCACAGGACTCCTTGTTACTTTGTTGTTACTATTCCTACAAGTTCATGCATCCTAATTTCTGTAAAATGCTTCTCTCATCTGCAGCATTTAAAAATTTCACTATGAAACATCTTCATCATCTGGACCTATGGGAAGGAGACTCTGGAAGAATTCCACTGGGACTTCAACAACTTTCACCCCAACATCAACCTTAGCCTGGAACTGTCCACACAGGAGATCCACTTCCTGGACACCGCGGTGCTAATACGCAATGGCCACATCAATACCACCCTGTACCGTAAACCCACTGACTGCTAAACCTACCTTCATGCCTCCAGCTTCCATCCCAGACACACCACACGATCCATTGTCTACAGCCAAGCACTAAGATAAGCGCATTTGCTCCAACCCCTCCGACAGAGACAAAAACCTACAGGATCTCTACCAAGCATTCTTGAAACTGCAATACCCACCTGAGGAAGTGAAAAAAAACAGATCAACAGAACCAGATGTGTGCCACGAAGCTTCTTACTACAAGACAAGCTCAAGAGACAAACCAACAGAACACCACTAGCCATCACCTACAGTCCTCAGCTAAAACCTCTCCAGCGCATCATCAGGGATTTACAACCCATCCTGGACAATGATCCCCCACTTTCACAGGCCTTGGGAGGCAGACCAGTCCTTGCCCACAGACATCCTGCCAACCTGAAGCAAATCCTAACCAGCAACTAGACACTGCACCAGTCACTAACTCAGGGACCCATCCATGCAACAAACCTTGTTGCCAGCTCTGCCCACATATCTACACCAGCAACACCATTACAGGACCTAACCAGATCAGCCACACCATCGTGGGTTCATTCAGCTGCACATCTACCAATATAATTTATGCCATCATGTGCCAGCAATGCCCCTCTGCCATATACATCGGACAAACTGGACAGTCTCTACGTAAAAGAATAAATGCACAAATCAGATATCAGAAATGGCAATGTACAAAACCCGTAGGAGAGCACTTCAATCTCCCAGGCCACACAGTAGCGGACTCAAAAGTAGCTATCCTACAGCAAAGAAATTTCAGGACCAGACTCCAAAGAGAAATTTCTGAGCTACAATTCATCTGCAAATTTGATGCCCTTAGCCCAGGCTTAAACAAAGGCTGTGAATGGCTGGCTAAATACAGAAGCAGCTTCCCCTCCCTTGGTGTTCACACCTCCAGATCAACTGCTGGTAGCAAGCCTCACCCTTGCTGACTGAGCTAACCTTGTTATCCCCACGCTTGCTCTGGCTTATTTACACCTGGCCCTGCAGATTTCCAAGACCAGCATCTGATGAAGTGAGTCTGCGCTCACAAAAGCTCATGCTCAAAAAACTTTTCTGTTATCTATAAGGTGCCACAGGAGCCTTCGTTCCTATGAAACAGATACACAAAGAGTAGGCAAATAGGTTCCAAACTCTAAACTAGCTTCAATTCATTGCATAAAAGCCAACCCAGTTTAATACCTACCACTCGCACAGTGCTTTTCAATCAGTAGATGTAGTGTCTATGAAAGGATGACAGCATCATCTCTTTTTAAGCTGTTCCCCCTTCCTCTCAAATACGATCTTGAAAATATTTCACAAAAACAAATGTCTTGACTATCTTGTAAATATAGCAAGTTACACTCATCTCTTATAAGAAATGTGACAGAGTGCTGAGAGATGCCTGTGGATCCAGAACTCTGGTCATTACTGGCAGCAATTAGCACATCCCCCTCCTCCTTTTATGCCCTTCCCCCTCCTCCAAAATGGCCTAAATTTGTTAGGGATGTCCCTCATTATTAGGCACAATGGGGTTAGGAAGTTAATGAGCTAATTAGCCCATTAACAGGCAAGTGATTGAAAGGGAGCACAGACACACCCCACACCCACACCCCACTATACACACAGACACAAAGCTAGGACTGTCTATGCTGGCAACTGAACAACAAAGACTGTTGTTGTTCTCAGGTGCACTAACACCTCCCCTCTCCTGCAAAGGCAAAAGCTTTGCCCAGGCAAATACTAACCTAAACAGCACTTTGTCAGAAGCAGCAACAAAGGGTCCTGTGGCACCTTATAGACTAACAGAAAAATTTTGAGTGACATTCTCACTGCTATTATGTTAACATTGTGATGTAGATTTTGTACTTATGTCTGTGCTTAGAACCAGCTGCTATCTGAAGAGGCATCCCCTCTGCCTTGTCCTTAACACTACCAACTTCCAGCAGCCTTAAGGTACTGTTCTGCAGGAAGGATGGATGTTTCTTTTTAAAAACCCCAGCATGTTAATCAATGGAATTCATCATGCAAGAGAGGTGGATTATTTAAAGAATCCAAGACTCCAATCATCTGTATGACAAGCTGCAACTATTACCATGCCAAAAAATATGTCAAGTGCGTCAACTGGCTAACAGTGCAACCCTATGAATGCTAGGCATTTATACATGATAGTCCAGTTAAAAACTACAAATGATGTCAATTTTTAAAGTGCAATTGACATTTCATGGTAAACCATAGAAATACAATTTTTTCCATTGTTCTTCATAATCAGATAAGCAAAATATTTCTTCTTAGATGTTCACCTGCAACAACAGCTTACTTTTCTCACTTCAGCTCATACCCAAAGGCCTGGCAATAGTGTTGCAGACACAAGATTATGGATTTCAGGAGAGGAAAATAACTGGCAGATGAGTTAATAAATTAAGATAATGTAGTTCTGCAAATAGTAAGAGGGTAATAAGAGAAACAGGCTGTGGCTCCACCAGGAGCTCCTTAATTACCTGAAACACAAAAAAGAATCCAACAAAAAGTGCAACCCACTATGGAGTAGAGTGGAAAAGAATAACCCAAGCACATCGGGACAAAATCAGAAAGGCTTAGGCAGAAAACGAGGTATGCCTAGCAAAGACCTTAAAAGGCAATGAGAAGTGGTTTTATCAATACATTAGAAGTAAGAGAAGGATAAAGGAAAACGTGAGGTCTCTACCGACTGGAGAAAGACATCTAATAATCATGTAATCAATGCAGCTCTGGTGTTTAATGCCTATTCTGCTTCAGTCTTCACTGAAAGGGTGACCAAATATTTAACATGACTAACAAAACTGGAAATGAAGAGGTAAAAATATTTTTCTTAGTGGGATATAAGACAACTATGCAGGAGCTGATGAGAGTCACTCTCAAATACGCAGGGAACTAGCTGACCAATCTTATAACTTTAGCAGTTATCTTCAGTAAACAGTGACAGATGGGTCAAGTCCCAGAGGATTTGTTGAAGGACAACCATAGTGCCTATTTTTAAAAAGAACAAAGATGATCAAAGGAATTAAAACAAGTCAGCCTAACTTTGAAACTTGGAAAGATACTGAAACACATTATGTAACGATCAATGTGCAAGCACCGAGAGGCTAATAGAGTGAAAATGGATAGCCAGCATGAATCTGTTGAGACCAAGTCATGTCACACCCATCTAATTTCCTTCTTTGAAAAGGTGACTTCACCAGCTAATGGGAGACAGGGAGCAGAGGACAGGATACATCCTGATTTTAGTAATGGTTTGCATATGCAGTCATACATGACATTCTCATAAGCAAGAGCTGAAGAAATGTTTGAAGAAATTACTATAAATGTGGATGAAAAGCTTATTGAAAGATCAGACTCCAAGGCAGGACTTACACACAGTGGTATCCTGCAGAGATCTGTTCTGGGTTTGGTCAGTCAATATTTTCATTAACAATGTGGGTGACAGGGTGGGAGTTTACTTATATAGCATTTATAGGTGACACCAACATAAGCCTCCTGATCCTACCTTGTATGTTCAGGTATGGTTTGCTAGCCTTAATTTTTTAAATCAGATTTAAGTTACATCTGATATCGTCACTCTTGTTGTTTGTTCGGCTCCCCTTAGTATGGGCACTACCTGGAAATAAATAACTTCTGTGGTTAAGATGGTTGCTTCTTTATTCCCCCCAGGCCACCCATACCAGCTGCCGTGGGGGTATTTGTTTTTGACTTCCCCATTCACTCTGCAGCAACGCTCCTTGTACCTAAGCTAAAAATCCCTGCAGAGCCCAAAAATCCTGTGGAATTTGCTCATCAGGTGGGTTATTGGTTGAAGAGTTGTCGTGTGAAACTGGGGATCGGGAAGTGCTGCAGCTGGGGGGAAGTGAGGGTGGCAGCTTAAAGTGCTGTTTAACCCAGCCCACTGAGTCCAAGGGCACAAGGGTCACACCTGGATATTGCTGTCCAACCCAGCCTAATCAGTCCAGAGAGACTATAAGGGGTCAGCTTGAGATCGCTGATTAACCCTCTCAAACATGCTCTGGGGAGAAAACCAAAAAAAGCAGTCATGGAGCACTTTAAAGACTAACAAAATACTTTATTAGGTGACGAGCTTCCGTGGGAGAGATCATGAAGAAGTGGGTCTCTCCCACGAAAGCTCATCACCTAATAAAGTATTTTGTTAGTCTTTAAAATGCTCCATGATTGTTTTTGTTTTGATAGAATACAGACTAACATGGCTCTCTCTCTGTGTCACTATTCACTCTGGGCAGTGTGCATTCACCCGACTCTAGGGTGGGAAGACCTTCTCTTCCTGGGGAGCCTAGGTACTGCAGGGAAGTTCCATTGGGAGGGAACTGGCAGAAAGTAGTAGAAGAATTCCACATGAGAATACAAGCGGCACTGACAGAATTATCCATTCCTCTCCCCTTCATAAGGCAACCCCAAATGAGCACGCCCTGAAGTAATGAGCAAATCTGGCAACAAGCTTAACAAACCTGTCCATCTAGACTTATTTTATTTAAATAGGTAAGCATTGGAACAGGCTTCCAGAGGAGGCTGCCAATTGAGGTTTTAAAAACAGATTAGACAAACAGCTGTCTGGGATGCTGAGCTATAGTGAATCCCGGCCTCAGCAAAGGGGGCTAGGTAAGATAACCATCCGAGAGCCTTACCAAGCCTACGCTTTTATGTCACTGTGCTTTCATAGTTTACACTGACACAAACATTTGAGAAATTTTTTATTATTCTAAAAAAATACAAAATGGAAAAAAATCATTGAGTCACTTTAGGGTTTTCATTAAACAATGAAAAATGTCCTTTTTTTAAAAAGACATTATTTTAAAAAATAGCTTACCTTTTCTGACTGCCTCTAATCTCTAAGTCCATGGCATCTAACATGCTAGCACAGAATAATGTAGCTAGTGCACTACAGCAGTAGCCATGATAGCGGCTACCACTTCAGAACTGGTTGGACACCCTGCCTCTAAACAGAAGGAATATTCAGATTTCTCACTGCATTAAAATACAGGTGTAGGTTTGCAGTGACTTATTCCAAAGCACATATGCAAAACCTAGGATTAGCGTTTTTACTTTTAAAACACAGCAAGATTTAATATACATTGCTTGCTGTCATTCGCACCAAAAGTCCCTTTAGCCATCTGGCTCTAGATGTTAAAAAAAAGTAGTATAATTATCTCAAATCATATACACACTGTGGGTTGAAAATGAGAAGTCACTGCTGTGCATTTAGTGTCAAGCAGTAGGCCAATCTCTATTTTAGAATAAGTATCAGAGGGGTAGCCGAGTTACTCTGCATCTTCAAGAACAAGAAGTCCTGTGGCACCTTATAGACTAACATATTTTGGAGCATAAGCTCTGACAAAGTGGCTCTATGCCCACAAAAGCTTATGATCCAAAATATCTGCTATATAAGGTGCCACAGGACTTCTTGTTGTTTTAGAACAGAAGACCCAGCGTAAGACCCAGTCCTTCCCTTAAGTATTTAAGCACCAGGGCATCCACTGTAACTACTTAACTCAATGACTAAATGGAGCAGCATAGCTGGATGAAAAGCATCTTGCTCAAATTGTACACAGTTAAGACTGACATGATCCTGAGAAGCAGAAAGCAGCATTTTGGAGTATCCAGTAGGAATTGTGATCTCACTTTATAGAGAATCACTGTACTTTGTCGTCAAATACATGCACAACCTCAGGAGCCTTCTAATCTACACTGATATTTTCTGGATTCCCAAATAGCAGCCATGTCAGAAATAGTCCCCTGTGGTCATCAAGAAGCTACAGCTAAGTTCCATAAGCAACTGCTCACTTGTAAGTGAGGAAACCAAAAAGATCATCATTCCATTTCTTCATATTTTCATTGGTGTCCTTGTGTAGCTCTGGTTCCATGCAGGATTCCTTTATCCTGATTTCTGAAGCCTTGTTACAGGTAGGATCAAGCTCCAAGGCTAAGTAATGGAATGGCCCCAGCGAGGCAGTCAAACAATCCAAGTTGGGTTGGACCAGAGGAAAGATGAGTTCTTATTCTTTGAAGGAACCAAACTCTAAATTAAACAGCGCCCAGATGCCTTGGCAACAGCTGCCTTCAAAGCATGTCTACCTATTTCATAAGCGCTGATGAGCAGCTTCATTTTCAGTGATTTAAACAAACTAGTGAAAAGACAGTAGTATATTGTATATGGTACCACCAAAGAAGAACAAAAGCAGGTCTTCTCCTAAAGGAAGGATCACGTGCCTAACTATGTGCAAGGCTTCTTGAGCAATGAAAAAAAAATCATCTCTACTGACATAGGTACCCACTTTGAATCCAACAGAAACAAACTGGAATTAAGAACAAGCATTTTTTAAAAGACTGGAAACCCCATGCTGTGGATAACAGGAAGGGTCTATCTCACATGTGCAAGAAATATCTCGGTAGTGCTCCACTGAGAATCAAAGTACAATTAAAATGGTTTAAAACCTCAGAGACTGTATCTAGACTAGAGGGATTTGTTGACAAAACATGGGGAACATCCAGATTCCCAAAGGGCGTTCTGTCCACAGTAAATTGACAGAATGAAGCACTTTTGTCAAGAGCTGTACCAAGCTGCCACAAGGAACAATGCTACTGTCGATACAGATTTATCAGCAAAAAGCCAGTGGGCCTTCTGTCAACCGAAAGGGCTGCCAGGACACCAAGTTGTCTGTTTTTCCAAGAGCGGACAAGCAGTCTGGCCACACACTGTCAACAGAGCAAATCAATCTTTCAATCTGCCCTGTGGTCTGACCACAATCTGTCCAGAGAAATTTTTTGGAAGATATCTTTAAACAAAAACTTTTGCCAACAAATCCCTATAGCTGACAAATCCCTCTTCCTCTAGCCATAGTGAGGAAGCCATAGTCTGTCTAACAGGGTCAATTCTGCAAGCTGTGGGCAATACATGGACCCCTCTCTCAGCGTTCACAGGCTCCATTATCCTTCAACAGGCTGGCAATAAACACAGAGGCCTGCATACATCTCTGTAGACTGTGGACCGCCCCACCCCTGGTCCCACAGACACAGAATTCACAGACTAAGCAGTATACCCCCAAAAAAGCTCACCCATGCTAACACCGTAGCATTCACTAGCCTCTTTCATCTGTGCTCTGACCCAACTTTCCTAAGACATAATGCACTGCCTGTCCAGTGAAAGATCCCAGATAGACCTCAGTACCCACAGTTACACCCCTCATGGTCTTCATTCAAACAGGATTCTCCCTGCTGAATTATTTTTGCTGCAGATTCTCTCTTGTGATTTCTCAATCTCAGTAAATCAAATACGGACTTGCACTGTAAGACACACAACAATCACAGAGAGAGAGAGGTCTCTTTTTCCCTAGCCTAAATAGAACCTGTTTATCCCTTATAGCAGGGTTTCCCAAACTTTATATAGCTGGGACCCAGTTTTTTTCAGTACCTCTTTTTGAGGCCCAAAAAATGTAAAAAGTGAAAAATGAATAAATTTTCACCATTTATTATTTATTCACAATAATAATAGTACATAGCGACAATTTGAATACAGTAAACCCTCGTTTTATGTGGCTTCACATTGCGTGAAACTCACATTAACACGAGTTTTGCAGAATGTGAAGCTGCTAGTCTGGTAATCTGCCTAGCTTCCTGAAGCTACAGGCAGGCTAAAAGCCCCTTCCTCTGCCTTCCCTGAGCAGCGCTAGGCACTCAGAAAAAGCAAATATTCAGGATAAATTACAGAATGTTACAGTGTCCTACAGAAACCCAACATCTGCCTACAGCTCTCTAGGTTCTGTGTGACTAATTGAACAAACTCAGCTTTCTGGACAGCAAGTCAATGTGCCACACTAATCAAGCCTGAGAGCTAAACTGTACTGAACTCAGCTAGAAAAAAAACTAGAGGGGACAGGGTGAGGGTAATATTGCTTGGTTATTATACAAAGACATGCCTGGTAAAGAGCAAGCAACTCTGACGAAAATGATAGTTTTCAAATTTAAACAGTCTCTACAGAAAAACAAACACTAATTGTCTGTCTGGTTCTTGCAATCGGGTGTGCCACTTATAAACAGCAGTGACCATTGTGCAAAAAAAGAGTACTGCTAGAAAGCTACTGTCAATATTTTACATGAAGTCTAGAATGTGTATCTGACACAAGTAAGCTATGGGACAAAATACTGAAGAGACTGTTATAATGATTTGCCTATCAGCAAGCAAAAGAAAAATCAACCCCCCATAAACATAAATGATGACTACATGAGCTATTTTTTCCTCAGTAGCTGTTTTTAAAGGAGATTTTAATGTTTATTCTTTCAGGGGTTAAATTGCTATTCCATTGTTAAATGTCTAAAAGTAACACTTCCTCTCCTCCCCCTGACCTATACTCTCTTCTGGTTTTGGCACAGATGCATTTTTGTTCCTTCATACAGCAGTGAGACTATGTTTTACTTCCTTATTGTCATAAGCACTAACATTAGCAGCATCCTGGTGATTGTGCGTGTTTGTCTGCTAAAGCACAAAATACAGCATCGGCAGCAGTGGGGTTTTTTGTTTGTTTTTTTTTTCCACTAAAATGGGAAATGAGAAGTTAAGTGGGAACAAGGTAACAGACTTTAAAAACCACTACCGACAAAACTGCATCCTCACATACCATGGCATAGGAAAGCCAATTACCAATATACAGGTTGAACCTCTCTAACCCGGAACATGCTCATCTAGCAAACTCCAAAATCTGGCATGATTTTAGTTAGCTGGACAACCGTTTATAGGTGTGGCCAAGTTTCCCGTCATCCCATAAAGTTTGTTTACAGCTACCAGTCCTGGCTCTCAGTGTTCTGTGCTGTTATTTAGCTGTAAATTACTCCTAAAGTCTTCTACAAGCCCAGTAAGCAGTAAAAATGTTGGTAATGTGATGGAAAATACTGACCTCCCATCATCTGGCAAATTCTCTCACCTGGCACCAGTCAGGTCCCGAGGGTGTTGGACGAGAGAGGTTCAACCTGTATTCATTAAATATTTTCAGATGTGACAGCAAATTTAACTTTATTTTAGCACTGTGGCTTATACTGGCAGACTTCAGGGAGGAAAGTGTAAATATCCCTAGAAGATACTAAACTAAATAGGATTAAACTGTAGTAAAACTTTCCTTCAAAGTCACTTTCAATTAAAAAAAAAAAAGTATATTAAGAACAGGGATTATTCATCTCCATCAATTGTTGACACCATCATCATTTGGTTAGTGGAAAAAATGCTTTAATTTGCTGAGGAGAACATATATCTTCAGGAAGGAAATTTTTCTATTTATCATGCATACTAATGCAGCAAGAGCAGCTTAGTTCACTTGTAAAAATCCATTTCTAGCCCGTCACCACTGAGCTCCTAACTTTACCTAAAAAGGCTTCATTTGTTCAGTTGCCTCGGACAGCTAGTTGTTTACTCAAGGTGATGCATTCCATCCATGTTCAATTAGGTCTCACTTTCCCCTCAGTTACATTAAAAAGTTAAAAATAAAAAATGCAAGGTAAAATATTGCTAATCCCACTGACCAGCTTGGTTTAGCAATCCATATTTAGAACAGCTGCAATTCCAAGCAGCATTAAGTCTCTACTAAATGCTGAATTTTTTGTGAAACACAGCCACTAACAAAATTCCATTCATTAGCCTACTCCCTTGGCAAGCATAAAACATTCTTTTGGCCCCAGCACCATGTAATAAATACTTCTGAGCATTAAAGTACTCCTGAATTCTACATTTATCAATCTTAAGAGAAGATAAAATACCTATTACTTGCCTTGAACAGAGACAATAGTTTTCTATGTCAATTATATTTTACATAAACCACTAAAAATACTACATAATCCTCTTGGCCCTATGAAGCTTCCAATCCACAGTCACCTTCATTGGAAAAAACATCAAAGGATTCCCTGAACACTATGCAAGTCAGGTACAAAGCAAAGGAAAAGAAAACCATGATAAAGCAGGCTTTGAGGAGGGGGCTCTCCTATATAATAAAGCTGAAGCTGATCTGTGAATCAATGCATGATGACTGAAAAGCTATGTGAAAGACCTGCATAGCTAATTTTCCCTTTGATATGGTAAAAAAAAGCCATGCTTTGCTGAATGTACTAGTACAAAAGCTATGTGCACATACTTGCACTCAGGATGCATTGGCAACATGCCTTTTTGTATTTTACACTAATTCTTCCACTAGAAAGGTCAGATTTAACATCTGATGAAGTGAGTCTGTGCTCACGAAAGCTTATGCTCAAAACTTTTCTGTTAGTCTATAAGGTGCCACAGGACCCTTCGTTGCTGTTACAGATCCAGACTAACACGGCTACACCTCCGATGCTTCAGATTTAACTCTGTTAGTCTACAAGGTGTCACAGGACTTTTTGTTAGATTTAACTCTGCAGTCACTGAGCTTCATATTTAACGTAGTTCTTAAACTTTTAAATAATATCATCATACCATAAGAGGCTACACAACCATGGGCTTTCTAATCTTTTTCATACCACAGCTGAGAACATTACAAACATACTCAAACACAGCTCACCGGAAAACACACTCTTGAAAATTTGCTCAAAGTGAACCGAAATAAGGCGTTTAGTGGCTATGTAATTTTTCAATAGACCTGAAACAACAAATCAACACCTGAATCTCTTTTCTTAATTGAAGTTATAAGATCAGAAATTCACCAAAAAACCATTAGTGAGCCTAATGACAAGCGTAGGTGGGAGGAAGAGCACTGCCCAGATCACATGTAGCTAATCAGTCGTCTTTAAGGGAAGTAATGAAAAACTGTGCTCGGCATTTAAAAGCCTCCATCCATTTTGCATCTTCTGGCAGCTGTCATTTGTCAAGCTCAAAAGACTATAGAATGAGCACATCTAGATCTAGTTAACTGGAGCTGCTGTTACTTCAAAAGCCTATCAACATTATCTGGCTCAAGTAACCAGCGTAGTTCAAAGTCATAAAAGGAGGGGAAAAAATGTTACAAGCAGCAAGGACAATCTGGGAATAGAGAAAGAATGGAGTCAGAAGGGAATCTGTACTATGGCTGTCCCTAGTCAATTTTCCAATTCATCTTGTCTAGGTTGACCTTAAACACAGCATCTCCTCTTTTACCCACTAGGAAAGGTGCTAACCTCCAACTGGCCAAGAGCAGTTCAGAACAAATAAAACACCGTGCTTGATCATACTGGCTCAATCCAGGAAAGGAGCTAGATCTCCATTTTAAAGAGACGTTTGTAAGAGTTAGACATGATGGAATCAAGAAAGCAAGAGATCCTTCAGCCAAGCAGTCGGACCCACTCAAAGCTGCTCTTGAAGACACCGCTAAGAGAAGCAAACAGGAGAAACACCAGTGGGGGGGGGGGAAAGAGACGGGAGATGTTAACACAGATTCCACCATTGTTGCTGAAGCAGCTAAATATGATCTCCAGATCACCAAAGAACTTAATACAAGAGCATCTATATATGAATTTGGAAAGAAAATCACTTCTGTAGAATTAAGATAAACTATAGGAAAAGACAGAATTCCAGCTGAGTTCCTAAAACAAGGAAGGTAAGTTGTGCTTTAACATCTGCACAATATTTTACTTATATGGTTGAGGGAAGGAAAAGTACCATGAGCTAAGAGGAAGACAAAATGCTGCATAAAAACAAAAACAAAGAGAAGTGTTGGCAACCACAGAGAAATTTCTTCCCCTACAATTGCTGATAAGGCATTTTACTTGGTCATTCTCAAAAGACTGCAAGTCCTTGCTTAACATGTACATCCAAGGAGTCAGTGCAGCTTTCACACTAGTAGGTCAACTATCAACATGGTCTTTGCATTAAAGCAACTGCAAGGAAAAAGTGAACAGAACAAGGAAAACCTCTGTAGATGTCCCTCATGGATCATATAGGCTTTTAATCTAGTCAACACAAAAGGTCTCTTTCAATTGCTACGGAGGCTTGATTGCTCCCCAACCCTCGAGTCGGATTCAGTTCTTCCACAATGGCAAAAAGGCTACCGTCCAGAATGATGCTGATCACAGGGACATGTTTTGGCACTAACTAGTGTTCCCTCTTTTTTTCCATCCATGGGTAAAATAAATGTTGTCATGTGTACCAAGTTATGTGCGGATGTGCACCACTGGTAGAGAAATATGCTGTTGGGTGTAGGAGCTCTGGGTGCTCTGTTGATCAGCGTCAGATTCTCTTCTGGATGGCCACCCACACGCTCAGTTAACAGGGAACACGAGCCCCAACGCATTTTGGCATGTATTTTTGTCTGCTGTTTTGTCATGTTTTCTTTGTTAGCATGCAGGTTACACCTCTGCGTACAGGACCACACAAGAAACTAACACAAAAACAAAGAAGTCTCCAACGCTACACATTTCACAGCGAAAAGCAAAGTCAAATACCTGAAAATAAGAGAACTTTTTTCCCCACCCACAATATGTTTGTTGAAGAGAAGAGATGCCAGACCACAATTTTGCAATAGCATTGTGCTAACTTGTTATGAATTTGGACTCCCCCATTTAACAAAATAAATGGATTATGGCTCAACTCTGTTGGCTTGGTCAAATGCACTGGATGACGAAAGGATCTATGGAGAAAGTACAGATGCTCCAAGGCACTTCATTAACCTTAGCTAAGGTTGAAGAATATTTGCAGAAAAGATCTGAAAACTTATCTGGGAAGATGCAGACCACACTGGAAACCTGAGCTGTGTCAAGAACTCCAGGCCTGAAAAGACACTACTGAGAGAAAGGAAAACAGCGAACAGGAAAGCTCAGTGGGTCTCAAGCACTAGGTCAACACTAGCTTCACCTTCTGGCCCTGTACATTATGGCTGTATTATCTGTAGCATGGACTGTCAGGAAAGAAATGGACCTTTTAAGGTGTGTCCTGCTGCAGCCTTGCACACGCAATAACGGAACTGCCTTTAGGACTTCTACCACCATTCAAACAGCATAGTTACTATCCACTCACTCATTAGATGAAACAGCAGTAAACAAAGGAAGATGTATTGACAACTATTGTATCCCAGAACCCTGAAGGCCTCTCAGGTTTAAATTGAAACAAGAAAAAAAATATTCCAGAAGTCTTAGACACCTCCTTTAGATTTCTCTTTCCTTATGACTTCCATGAAGTCTCCATCTCTTCCTTTTTCCTGGCTTCACTTCCTGTTTTCTTAAAGGAGTCATACCTCAAACAGTCACGATGCTCTCCTGGTCCATTACTAGAGTTTAAGTGGTACGGTAATACAAATCAATTACTTCCTCTTATTCCAGATCAGGCCAAGCCAAGAGACTGGAAGATTAGTAGGAGTACTTAAGTACATATAGACATTTATCTGCATTCTCATGTTGAATGCAGATGAGTGTTCCTGATGTTTTGTTCTAGCCCTCCCAATTTTCTCTTTCATTTTCCATAAATGCCAAAAATAGCCATCCATTTAATTCAGGCAAAATTCTGATTGTATGAAAATTTGTGCTTGCAAGTGGATTGGGCAAACTCATCAGCAAGAAATTAGTACTCAATATCATCAGAAACTACTTTTCATGAAATATTATGTAAAAATGAATGGGGAAACCTTCATGCAAAAATTGAGAAGAATATTTTTGCCAGATCATTAGCTCTAATATTGACACTTCATTATGAAACTAATTTATGCATGAACATGAAATAGGCAGTCAAAAGTGAAGTCTGCATAAAAATTAACAGAATAATTGTGGTATCACCTCTCTATGCTTATGCCCTGGTTATGTTTATGACATACAAAGCATTCATCAACTATAAATAGGCTTTGAAGGCTTAGATTTTTTTATCAGTAAATGTCAATAAATACCGATTTCACTGCACATAACAAAATACATTTCCACCAATAATGTTTAGGCAGGCAAAAAAAGAAAAATACTGCTTAAAAACTCAGTTTAAGGATATTAACTCTGTATATGTTAACATATGATGTTGACAGTTTGACATTTTACCTGTTAGAACAAACTTTTTATACCTCAATCTCTACTGTTATTGAATAATTTGACCCCTAATTAATTTTGAAAATGTCAATTAAACTTTTAAAAATACTTACCAAAATTTGAAAATAAAAATTAAATACCATCAATCCCAAGGATGAAGAAGCCACCCAGATCAACAGAAAATCCAGTGCTACCAATGGAAGCCGATTAATAAAACAAGCGGTGTTGCCTGATGTTGCTCGCTCTTGGAGCTTGTCAAGGCTTGGGGGCAGAACTGCTTCTGGGCCATGCCAAGCACATACAGCTTCAGGGTCTTTAAGGTAGTGCAGGAGCCCTTAAGATCACGTAACCTCATGTATGTCTGCTCTGAAAACGGGCACTGACATCAAATGGAAGGTCCCACAGCACCTGTATTGCTTCAGCTGACAGCCTGGAGAGGACAAGCCAAGATGCCTGACATAGGTACAGTGACGCCATTGGGCATACTGCAATGTCCATAACATCCTCAGCCGCCTGGAGGACCACTGTAGCTGCCACTGCCCCTTCCTCCAGGAGACCCCTGAACTCCTTTCTAGAGGATTCAGGAAGCCAGCCCTCCAATTTGTGCATGGGCTGCCACATGTTTAGCTCATAACAACCAAGGAGGGCCTAGTAATTAGCAACCTGCTGTTGAACGCTAGTTGAAGAATAAACCTTACGACCTAGTAAATCCAATTGTTTTGTATCTTTATTTTTCAGCATTGCCACTACAGCCCTTGCCTCTCCTTGTGGTTGGCAGCGTTTACTACAAAGGATTCAGAGGTTGGGTGGGAACAGAAGTATTCGTGCCCCTTCACTAGCACTACGTACTTTCTCTTTGCACTTTTAGGAGTGGTATCAGAGAAGAAGGCATATGCCAAGGACATTGGTAATTTTTAAGACCCCTCCCCAGCCCCCAACACATACATCAGTAGGGAACTCATGGCAGTGTCAAGGCACTGAGCACCCAAAAATGGCATCCAAGAGCTCTGCCATCTGTAAACCCAAGTTTGAGACTACATATCTTGGAAGATCCTGGTCCACCTTCACATCATCCTGCAGTACCAAAAAAGAGGAGCATGAGATGGCTCATGTGGCGAGAAGGAAGAAGAGGTTGGCACTGGGATTACCACTCCCCAGACTCTGCGGTACATCCAAGGGGTCCACTAGAGGTTCCAGGTGTGAGGAATTTCCTCTCCAGCAGCTTTCATCAGCCTGCACGGATGAGATACTGACAGTCTTTCTGACGTGCCCAACAGCGACTTCAGGAAATGGATCTGTTGCATCAAACCTCAGGAACTGCACAGAAAACAACCCAACCAGCCATGGTCTGTGCAGGCAGGGCCACAA
The DNA here is from genome assembly GCF_033958435.1 of Carettochelys insculpta. NCBI lineage: Eukaryota > Metazoa > Chordata > Testudines > Carettochelyidae > Carettochelys > Carettochelys insculpta. The sequence goes on from NC_134141.1 coordinate 89,775,431, forward strand.
GGTCATCAATGAGGTTTGTATTTGTGCAAGCGGCAGGAACCCCAGCTCCGTGCAGCTCTCCAGTGGTGGGAGCACACTGCGCGGTGACCAAGGCGGCCTTCAACTGCCTCTCACAGCCGTGCCCACTCCAAGCCCTGCCATGCCTTTCTGGCCTCCAGGAACTCCTATTACAGGATGACAGTACTGATTCAGGAAAGGCAGAGCTGCATCCGCCATCAAATGGTCTACAACTCCGATTATCTTCTCAGTATTGGGATATGGAAGAGGACCAAGAGCTGGAGTGAGACCAGCAGATCAAGGAACACTGAAGACCAGAACTGGTGCTGCTGAGACAACTACTGGTGCTCCAGGGAACGATTCGCGAAATAGAGCTAAAGCCTTGGAGATGCTGACCTCTCTTGGCAGTTCCCATGCTGAGAGAGGCATGCCTCTGAAAACCTGAAAGCAGTCCTGCCTTCTGGCTTCATCTCCTATCAGGAAACCAAAGGGGAATCTGTGATGCATTTCTCCCAGATTCTGAGACTTGGTAGCCTTGCCTGGGGGAGTGCTGGTGTTCCAAGCCCCTAGGGGTGGGCGGTGCTGCAGGTGGGACACCCTGAAAGAGCCCAGCACAGACTTGCCTTGAGACTGGTGCCAATGGCATGGGCAAAGGGCCCTACACCTCTTCAAGGGGTTTCTGGAGTTGATAGAGGAATTTAGAGGCACAAAGTTGCTGCCCAATGACAATTCTTCTGGAAGGGCCACTCCACGATAGTCAAAGAATATTGATTTGCACACAGCAGTGATGAGCTATTCAGTGCAGGGGTAGGCTCCCCTCCCTGCTTCTCCATGGCCTTTTGGGATAAAGAGGAGAGGCCCTTTGGTGAAGTCTTTCCCTCCTGTTCCAGGTCCTCAAGGGAAAGCAGCACCAACTGGAGGAAGGCACCGAATGGGCATTCCACATGGGAGAAATGGTGCCCAAGGTGCTGGCATCTATTTCCCTTCCAGGGACACTGCCAACTCCATTAAGAGAGCCCACAGGCAATTTTCCCCTTCTTCCTTAATCTGGGGCTTGAATCATCTGCAAATTCAGCACTTGCCAGCGTGGTCTTGGCGATGGCATATTTGTGGCAACTCTCGTATGGGTCACTCTGAGACATGGGGTGTGTGCATAAACACAAGGATTGAAGACTGGGGCATACCCCATCCCTAGGCAAACTTTCAGTTGGGGACAGCACAACTAACCAACCAATTTGAAGACTATCTAAAGAGCAGCTAAGTAGAGGAGATCTAACTACGAGTCAAAGCCAGCAGCGCCAAGGCACCATCACCGGTGGCAAGAAGGAACTGAGTGAAATCCAGCCAGAGCAATCCTACTCCTCAGCAGAGCCTGCAGTTTTCATCTGGGTGGCAGCTTGTCTGATCCAGCCTGCAAGGCTCAGGGCTCTAGACCTTCCACCCCACCATGGGCCAGATTCTATAGAGAGGAGCCCCCAGCCTCAGGGTCTGGATCCAGACAAGCCAACATATGGATCTAGACCATGGGCCAAGGGTTCTCCACCCCTGTGCTCAGGGTATAAATTCCAACAGCGGTGCACATCATGAGTACACACAACTAAGGTAGAATGGACATGATCAATCAACTGAAGAAGAAAAGTTGCTCTCATGTCTCAGAGGGCAGAACAAGAGGAAATGGGTTAAAATTGCAGCACAGCAGATTTGGATTAAATCTCAGGAAAAACTTCCTCACCGTAAGAATAAGCAGGACAATGGAATGGGCAGTTGTGGAAGCTTCTTCACTCATGATTTAAAAAAAAAAAAAAAAAGACTGGTTAGCCATTTATTTTGGAGGCTGAGCTCAAACAAGTCCTGCATCTTGGCTGGGGGCAGGAGTTAGACTAGATGACCCTGGGTCTTCTAACCTTATGATTCTCGGATACTGTGATTGTTACTTTGACCTCAGATCAACAGCATATTTATTCAGTGTCTTCTCAAAAAGGTAACTTTTGTTTCAAACAAAACAACATTTTATACAGTACCAGAAGCTGCACAGAACAATACCAAAAAGCATAAAAAGCCTGAGTTACATCTTTTTACCTCTTCCTCACTGGTAAGTAGCAAGTCATTCTGTTTTAGTGGGAACAACAAATATATTTGTTACAGAACTAGACTGAAAAAAAACAAAGCATGCCTAGGAGAGACGGGCGCATAAATACTTTCAAAAGCAGTAACAGTAAGTGCTGTTCATTCAGATTTAGGGTGTAGATGGGTTTTTTAAAACATCTATTATCAACTTTTAATTTCTGTAAAAAAGTGAAAAACATGCGATCCACCCTAGCCACTATTCGGGCTGCAGCATTTTGAAGATTTGTCTTTGGATGCACAGGAATGTGTCCAACATGTTCAAGAAAATCTTTTGAATCTTTAATTTTAATCACATGATAAATTTTATTGGCTAACGATGAAGAAAAGGTACAACCAACCAGCAGGGTGCTTTGATCCCACCTATACCTCTGTGGAACCTACGGTTGTTTCAATTTTGTAGAATTACCTGTCTTTTAATCAGGAGGCAAATATGCTCATATTTCAGGAACTAATCAAGATGTAGAAGTGGTTAAAGAGCACCAACTGGGACATACAAAGTGGTTTCTTAGCGACCTCCTCAATATTTCCATAGCAACTTCTTTTGAAAATTATTGGTAACAGTTAACCTAATGAATAACAAATGGCCAGAAGAGCTCACATCTTTGAATCTCCAAGCCACAACACAATATTATTTTACCTTCATAAATCATTAACCAACTTCCTCTAGCTAATGTTTACATAACAATATTTCTCTTAATTAAGTGCTAGTTATTGGCTTCAAAGATCAAAATGAAGTCCATCCTGGTTAAAAATAAGACCATATTTGGCATCATATATACCACTGTTTCACTTCATAATTCCAGCCTTTTAATACTTAGGTTTTCAGTTGATAGCATGAAGTCATTCAAGTATATCAGCAATGTAATCCACAGAGATAATAAAAGGGAATTTGACAGAATGATTATAATATATGCATCCTTTTACTCTCCCCTCCCACCCTTGCCCACTCTTGTATTAACATGCAAACTAAAATGCCACATTTTGTGGTAACCACTCCCTTGGGATCCAGGCAATGCCACCATCTCCACATCCTTTGCAGTTGCTTCTGCCAGCCCAAAGGAGCAAACAATTCAAAATTCTTTCCTATAAAAGTATACACCATGCCAGCCAAAGACAGTACATTTAAAGGCAAACTGGTAGTTGCGTACGGTTCCCCCCCGCCCCCCATTTTCCAGGAAATACAACTTGTGTGCAAAGCGAAATTTTGCAAATGTTCATAGACAGTAACTGATATTAAATTTCAAAAGTTAATACCACAAATCAGTCAACAATTGCATCTGAGTGGGTTTTTGACCTTGAAAGCTTACACCCATACAAATATTTTAGTGTGTAAAGGTTCCACAAAGCTTCTCGTTGTTTTTGCAGGTACAGATTAACATAACTATCCCTCCGATACTACACACAAGCAGGCAGTCCAGACCAGGTTATTGTCTACTCAATACAGCTTTATCGGTCAAGATTTTGCAGTTACCTTGACACAGAACCCCATACAGAACTGACAAGAGCCAAAAATCTCTATGCCACAACAGACGGCTCTTTGTACGTGTCAGAGCTACATACAGTCTAGCATCCTCTCCAATAACTCCCACAGCCACAAAAACCACCAGCCCACAAAAACTTCTTGTGAGGACAATAGCAGAAGAGTACGTGTCCAGAAGCCGCTGTGTTACAGAATATGAAAGAAAAGACAAAAAATGTACTATAGGACCATTTGCCAAGCAAACAGTACCACAGCTGCTATCTGACAATGGTTATAAACATTCTTAAATATTGTATGCACAGACCCATAAATAACTTACCCTTGAACACAGGGGAGTCCAGTAAGCAAAGAACATTTCAATAGTAGTTTGGGATTTGTTTTTTTGTTTTGTTTTGTTTTTTTTCTTTTCAAACAGTGCCTGCAAGGAATAGTTTTTCCTCAACTGTTTTTCTATGTGTAAGTATTTGGTTTTTTTGCAACCATAGTACTAAAATATATATTCACTGGCAGCAGTCACATTAAGGAAAATGTAATAACTTAGACCCTTTGATATATCAGCCATGGAACAATGAGGAAAGCACACCTGATAAGGATGGGAGAAAAAAAGAAAAAGAAAAAAAAAAAATCAATCATTTCAGAGCAATTGAACCTGTATTCTCCCGCAACAGTCCAGCACCTACTCTCAGCTTCCAGCTCAGCTGTTGCCTTTCTTGGGTACCCAGCACACTGCACCCCTGACCATACTGATTAACAATCACTGAGAGATATAGGAACTAGGGGTGCATTAACAACCCCAGGTTTCATGCAGAGGTACCAGCCCCATTCCTGGAGGCGGGGGGGCTTCTGGCAGCCCTCAGCTGTCACTTCCCCTGCCCCCCAGACTAGCCCCTGGCCCCAGATCTAGAGCATCATGGGGGGCATGGATGGGAGTAATGGGCATCACAGCACTCCTACTCTAAAAAGTGCTCCAGTGCCACTGCTGATGGACCTATCCTCCATGATTCTTGTTTCTAATTCCAGTCACATTTTTGGCATCCACAGCATCCCCTGACAACGAATGCCACAAGTTGACTCTGTGCTTTGTGAAGTACCTTCCTTATATTTGTTTTAAATCTGCTGCCTATTAAATTGCAGGTGGGAGGGTTCTTGTCTTACATGAAGGAGTAAACAGTGCTTCTTTATTCACTTTTTTCACACCAGTCATGCTCTCAAGTGGTCAGTCCAGGCATCTACCCTCAAGAGAGCTCTACGGAGTAAAAAGACCTGTCCATGTTCTTACTTAGGAAGCACATACTCTGGTGGCTCAGGGAAAGAATGTGTCCAAACTAGTGCCAGGGGACCATCTGCTGACTCTATACATCCTGTTCATCTCTCTATCAAAGAAGGCAGGCAGTGTGTGCTGCATCCAAGTCACGACATTGGCACAGAGCATTCAAGGTCCTCTGTCTTCTCAGAGGATCAGACACTGTAACACTCACTGAGAAGCTAAGGGAGGATCCTGCTGTTGTAAGGGAAGCAAAAAAGGGTACAACGTTTCTAGTGGGAGAAGGTAAAGTATACTTGGAATGGTGCACATATATTTTATGAGGCATCCCAGAAGAGCCACTCAGACTGGGGCCTGACTCAAGATGGTTTTTGTGGCATCCCAAAAAGAACAAAATTTCAAAATACCTCAAACTCAAACAAGCTGGCGTAAGCTAAACAGAAGCCAACAAAATTTCTTCAGCCTTGATCCTTGTGTGTGTTTCCATGCCCATTTCCCTACCCTGCATTTGTGAGGGCTCAAACAACTCTGCCTGATTAAGAAGAGCCTCCATACGCAGAACCATCAGACTAGCTGAGAATGCCACGATGCCCAGCACAGACGAATGCATTCCGCCCCCATTCCCCCAAGAAAATAAAAAACTCCCATCAATTCTGAATCTGCAATCATAAGGTCCACTTCCATACAAGGAGCCAGCGTGCTTCGCTGTTTTAGATTTGCTATTAAACACACACAAGATCATCAGACCAAGTGATCTTTAACGAGGAGCCTATCAAAGAAGCCATTCACATCAAAAGCAGAGCTGTTCTGAAGGCCAACCCACCCCCCCACCCTACTCCACTTGAACCCTGACCCCATCCCCTGGGGTGGGGGCAAGAGGGGAAGTGGAGAGAATTACCTGGTACAGGCTGCAGACAGCAGCAGCCGGCTGCCTCTTCCCTGGCATGTCCCCACCCAACTCATGCAGGTGAGGAGGCAGCGGCAGAAGGCTGCTTGGTGAGTACTGGGGAGAGGTGATCCCCTGCAGATGCTGCTGCTGTCACCTGGCCCCACTGCCCATGCCTGGCCCAAGGTAACACCCCCCCCCACCCCCAGACATAGGATGAGTGGGGCACCCACCACGGGGCCCCCAAAAGCATGGGACCTGGGATGGTCATTCCACCTCAGCCTAAGGACAGAACAGCTCTGACCAAATGTATACTTTTAGTTTCGAAGTAACTTTATGTGCTTCTATGACAAGGAAAGCAGGGTGCTGATTGCGACCAGACTGGCAGTTAGCCTGGATTTCCAGCACACTGGTTTTAATGTTAACCCTGACTATCAGCCGAAGTGGTAATGGACATGGTCCCAGCCAATGGTTTTCAGGTTCCAGAAGACAGTAGGTAAACAGAAGCTGTCAATTAAGTCACCTGATTCCTCCACTGGCCTCAAAACCTGGTAAATATGTTTTTCTTGGGCTCCTCTCCCCCACCCCAAGCCCCTTCCAAGGTGGATTTCCATATATCTTCCACTCTGCCTTTAGTAGCATCCAATTTGGCATATAGAACAGAGGCATTACAGCACCTTTTCTGCAAGCAGCACTGTATGATTTTGCACCAGCAGAAGTCATCCTGAGCCTCTACCATAAGTCAGGCCCAAGACAATATTTGCTTTTCATACGAAGCGGAAAATCATGCTACTCCCAGTGTGACCCAGGAGTGGAAGGGGCAAAACTTGCCCTGGTTAGCCAGTGAGATGCTGTTCTCCAGCCCTGAGTGTCAGCTGCCTGTGAGCATGGGGCCGGGGAGGTGACTTCCAATCCCTGGCCAAGCACCAGGGTCCCCAACAGCCAAACCTGGGAAGGGAACGTAAACTGCCTCTTCCCCACCCAGACTCTCTCAAGCAGCTGCCAGGCACTAATAGTGGCTCTCTCCTGTTCCATGCCATGGGTCCCACCTGCCAGGGAATAGGATGAACACAGAGGGAAGACAAAGCACAACTGCAGGAGGAAAGAGGTACCATAGAGCAAGGAACGTGGGGTGAACCTGGAGGGGAATGTGACCTGCCCTTTAGATTGAGCGCCCTACCTCCCTATCAGAGGGCACCAGCTGAATAATGGGTGTCCTCAGAGGAGCGGGGGAAGGAAGAAGTGGGGCAGGGGTGGGGTGTTAGGGAAAGGAGTGGAGCTGGGGTGACTCATACAAATAGAGAAGGAGTCAAGCATCACCCCAGGGAAATCTGAAAATTGGCACCTGTGGGTGCAAGGCCACATTGTCAGATGGCCCTAAGTCCCTGGAAGTTATGTCTACACAACAAGCAGTAGCCTGCCCAACACTTCAGTTGCAGCACTGTGCATCCTCCTACACCCCAAACCCTTTATCCCCAGCCCCACATCTCCCCACACTTGCACCCCAACCTCCTACACCAGCCTAGAGCCTCCTCCTTCACCAAGAACCCCTCATGGCAGGGCATGGCATGAAGTCTGCACCAGCAGCCACATCTCAACTTCCTGTCCCAGCTGGGTGAAAATGAGCATGAGGATGGGGAACACAAGTGAGCGGGGCCAGGGCCTCACAAGAGGGGCAGGGGAGGGTGTTCAGTTTTATGCAAGCTGAAAATTGGCAACCCTAACTCAATTGCTTGCCAGTTATACTCCTATTTGAATTTAAGCAGGACTCATTCTTTAAAACTGACTTTTGTCAAGCATGTCAACAAATTTTAAAAATACTCAAGTTGCCTTTCTGATTTCAAGGAGAAGAGCTGCTCCATTAGAATGTCCTTCATCCTGTTCTTCCATTATTTCTCTTGAAGCCAACAAATATAGCTATTAAACACTAAAAGGTTGCTCTGAAACCGCAAACAAATTATAATTAATGGGTTTTACTTTTCCCTGATCAAATATTTACAAACTCTCAGCTGTAGAAATAGTTTCAAAACATTTTTCTGCTTCTCCCTAATACCTTACACAGCCAAGGACTTTGGATTATCATTATCAAATATCTGTCACCTTCAGTTGACAAACTTCAAGGGCACAATCAAAAAATATTTAGCCCTTATCCACACAAGGAGTTTGGACGGAGGCTGGTATAGGTAATCTGATTTTCAACCACAACTAACAATTACTAATTCTGGAGCCATGCTCTGCACTAATTAGGGATGGTATGTGCACATATGCAAGCACAAAACTGTATGTGAGAATGCATGGAACATAAAATAAACAGAAAAAAAACTACTTAGCAAGGGACAAGGAAGCAGCACTTTTGAACAGTTACTAGCACAATTAAGGCAACATGTGGGCTGGAGGAATTCTGCATTGTATTTGCTATTCTGTAAACACAGTAAGACCTCGATACACACACAGTCAAGTTGTGCGTTTCTCAGGTTAACATGACTGCCACCCGACAGGGGCAGGAAACCACTCCTGTCAGGGGCGGCAGCCTGACTCTTGCCAGCCCTGACAAGAGAGGTTTCCTGTCAGGAATGGCAGCAGCAAGTCAGGCTGCCACCCCTGACAGGAGAGGTTTCCAAGTCCTCGGAGTGGCAGGGAGCTGGGAGCTAGGTAGCAGCCTAGCTCCTGGCTCCCCTCTGCTTGCAGAGCTGGGAAACTGAGCAGGGCAGCAGCCCTAGTGAATTTTCTGGCTCCAAGGAGTGGAGGAGAACCAGGAGCCAGGCTGCCCCTGGTTCCAGCTCCCCTCCACTGGCTGGAGCCAGGAAACTGAACAAGGCTGCTGCCCTGCTCAGTTTCCCAGCTCTGCAAGCAGAGGGGAGGAGGCTGCTGCCTGGTTCCCAACTCCCCACCCTTTGTGGAACCTGGGAAACTGACCAGCTGGTCAGTTTTCTGGGTCCTGCAAGCAGCAGGGAGACAGGAACCAGGCTGCCCCCTGGTTCTTGGCTCTCTGCCACTCTGGGAGCCAGGAAACCGACCAGTCCTGCTGGGCTGCTCAGCTCCTGCAAGCCCAGGGGAGCCTGTCTCCCCTCGACTTGCACAAAAGTTGCACAGAAATGCACTTCTGCAACCCCTGCATAACTTGAGGGTTTACTGTAGCGGAAATCAGAAAGAACCATCACCTTAGAATCAAAGTTCAGCATCAATGTACTGCAGTTCTCCAGCATTTTGATTTACTTCATTCCATAGCTTAGACAGCTTTAAAGAAGTCCTAACATTACCACTTGAAAATAGTTTACTTTTCATTAAGCCAAACAGTTGTACTTTATTACAAGAGGTATTCAGAAGGTAGGACCTATTTTCACTTTGCAAAATCATGCTTGTTACACCATTGGAGAGAAGTGGAACCTACTGCTGAATTCAATTTACATGTGTACAATTTATTGTCAACATGGAGACTACAAGGAAAGGAATTAATTAAATCAAGAGAAATGTCTCGCCTCTTTTGCTTTAGAGTAGATACTGACATTTTTTTTTTTTTACATTTTTAATGTTGAAAAAATAACTGAAATCTAGTTCTATAGGGCATGGTAACATTTGGTCATAATGTTTATTTGGCTGATAAGTATAGCCCTATAGACTAATGTAAGAAAATAAAGAGCTGGTTTGACTTTTCCCAGCCAAGTTCAGACTAGCTAAAGAAAAAAAGAGTATAGGAAGACTGGATTACTTGTGAATTAAAATTAGCAACTCTTGATGATGCCATGCTTTGGTATGCTTAGAAACGACAACTAAGTACCAATAAAAAGCGGCAGCATCTACACTACTGAATATTTAGCTTGTCTTTAGGGGTTAACTTCCAAACAAATCTAGTGCTCAGCAGACCATGTGCAATATGCTGTTTACTGAATGGGACAGAAGTCTATTTTCATGTAAAGTTTATCTCAAATTAAACAATACTAGAACCTTTAAATCTAATGAATTAGGTTCCAGAGATTTTAGGAAATTAAAAGACTCTTAAAACTAAGACAACGCTTGTGTCCGGATTAGATGACAGAGCAAAAAGTTCACTTTATGCGTATGCAGATGAACAGGATAGGTTTTTTCCACATTTTCCATTCTGGAAGAGCTCAGAGGCTGGCAGAGCTGGAAAAGGGCATGATGTGAAACCTAATCATGCTGTAAGTCATTCTCAGATTCTTTATATTTGCACACATCTAAAAGCACCAGCAACTGTCAGAGTCATGGGATAGGTAATCTACTTGTGGTACATGCAGTAAGACTACAAGATAGCTCTCAGTCTCTCCAATTTTTACCTCACCTCGTGTGCTCAGCTGAGAATTGACAGATAAAACATCAGATCACAAGTTTATAGCTCAGGGTGGGAAACCGGTGCTCTTAATGACCATGTCCTTTTTAAAGTACTTTAATTAACCTTTATATATTTAAGAATGGACAAATTGACTAAATTACAGTATTAAGGGGAATGTGGCAACAGGTTTGTGGGGAGGAAGAGAGTTATTCCTATTTGAGTTGAAAGAAAAGGCTTACGATTTCTTGCCCATCCATACCTCATTTCTATGATTCTGGCATCACACTGATCTGCCCCAAGACAGTCCCACAAACCAAATAACGTAATCAAGAAAAGTGCCAAAGTAGTAGTTCTTATGGTAGTTACCATTGGGACGTTTGACCTTACAGACCAGAACTTAGTTTAGATTTGCATTTTGAACGGGTTTGGAACATGGATACATCTCTTCCCTAACCTCCTAGAGCACTAGGAAGTCAATGCCATAGCAACCACCAGGATGGAGGGTTTATACAGCCTTGCAGAGAGAGATTCACCACCACATTTCTGAAGGTGGCCTCCTCCATACCAGAAATGGCATAGAGAGGGCCATCGTCTCAGCTACCATCACCAAGAATTCCTTCTCCTCCAGAGCTTCACTAGACCAGGAAATTAGCTAAAGAGCTCAGCAGACCAGGAGCAGCAGGAACTGGAAGTCCTGCTCAGTATGAATCCAGTGATCATTCAGCCTTGTACAGCTATTCACACTGGAGAGAAAATCTCTAAGGTTGACTGTCAAGTTAGCTGACTACTACAGTCATGTACTGAATTTAAAGCCCCAAAATGACAGAATAAAAGAAGGGTTATACAAAGCAAAGAGAACTGCTTGAATGGAGGATGGGGAGAACAGGCAGTGCATCTAGCATCTATTGAATTTAAAACAAACAAAAATCTATCACCCACAGGAAAAAAAAAAAAAAAAAAAAAAAAAGAGATAGCACTGAGAGATGTTTTATGTTCGGGCAACAATTTTAAAAATCAAATAAACTTCATCCCCCACCTTTCTTATTTGGAAAATTAAGATAATGGAAGAATTGGGCTTCCCAGGGACAGTAATGCACTTAGCTTGTGTATATAGGTTAAAAAAATATAAATAAAATTGCTATTGATTAATAATTGTACAACAATTAGGCTGTTTCTACACAGGCCACTTCCGAAGCGGCATGCTAATACACGGAGCGACAGATGCTAATGAGGCACGGATGCAAATTCCCCGCACCTCATTAGCATAAGGTCACGTGATTTGGAGTCCAGAAGACCGTTCTTCCAGACTTCAAAATGCCATGTAGAAGCGCGGCTCTGGGGGAGGGGAGGCTTCTGGAAGGAAGTCCTCCTTCTGGAGGCCCTCTCTTCCCAAAAGGGGGCAAAGTGATGACAGGAAGGGCCGGGGCTTGACCAACAGGGCGCACAACCGCTCCATCCTCCCAAAGCTCATGAACCAGATTGCACAACTGCTCTGGCCAGGGATGGCCTGCAAGCCAGGAGTCTGGTGATCCCAAAAGGGGCCTCTGGAGGGAGGACTTCCTTCCAGAAGCATCCCCCCCCCGGGCAGCGCTTCTACGTGGCATTTTGCAGTCCAGAAGAACCGTCTTTCTGGACTCCAAATCACGTGACGTTATGCTAATGAGGTGTGGGGAATTTGCATCCGTGCCTCATTAGCATCTGTCGCTCCATGTATTAGCATGCCACTTCCGAAGGAAGTGGTCTGTGTAGAAACAGACCTAGATGGGTGGTGGGTCATTAAAGTTTACTCCCTGGGAATTTAGACAACTTATGCACTGAATACTTATTCAGTGCTATATTTTCCATTATTTGACCAACTCAATAGGTGACAGAAAAGTTATTAACTGAGTATGTCAACTGACACACAATTCATTATCCAAATTAAGGCTAAATTAGACTTTAAGCAAACACTGAGTGCTGTGAAATCACCCTGCATCCAGCATGACCTTTACAAAGTCAAAGCAACAAATGAAACAAGTTACACAGAAAGCAAATGCCTTCACACATGTAAAAAATGGCAAGTTTTCTTCTTGGTTTTGTTTGTGCTCAGCCAGACATTCCCAATCTATGGGTCAGCACCCCAACATGGGTCATCATTAGATTTTCTAAGCGCTGCTGGCTGGGCAGCTCTAAGCCACATGTGGCTCTTTAAGGAGCCATTTGCAGCTACCGCCACTGCTGCCATTCATTCCTCTAGCTCCCAGTCCCCACCCTACCAGTTTGACATGGAACTCAATTTAATTGGTTTAGGAACAGCAGGAGGGACCTGGCCATTAAACCAATTAAATTGAGTCCAACTTCAGCGTGGCAGGGAAAGGAACTGCATGCACTGCAGGTGGGTAAGGGAGGGATGGCAGCCTGATGAAAGAGCAGTGGGGTGCAGCAGCAGTGCTCATGTGAGGTAGATGGGGGCATTTTGGGGCTGTGAGGGAGAATCAAGTTTTATAAAAAAAATTTCCCCAGAGAGAACCTCCTCTTCCCACCCACCCTAAGTTTTGAATTGCCTTGGGTCACAAAGTCTTACTGAATTGTCAGAATGGGGTCATGGTCTCAAAAAAGGTTGGGTACCACTGTGCTAAGCATATCTATTTATAGAGCTCTGGAGGCCCTCCTTTTCAATACAATGCCATTTGTAGGAGGCCTTTTAATACAAGATTGTGCTATTGTGCACTGATATGTTCTGTGAATATTGCTCAGTGTGATGATTCTCAACCTGGAGCCACAGGCCAACGGTAATGCAGGGGGGAGAAAAATAAATTATAGAAAATACAATTGGCTTTGATGGGGGTCTGTAAATGGCTGGGGGGACATAATTGAGGATCTGCACTGGTGAAAAGGTTGGGAATGACTGGTATAATACAGACAGCATTGCATACAACAGACTGATTGCTGTTTTCTGTAAAATATTTAGAAATTCTGGGCACTACACCAAGATACACAGTCCCAGGGAATTGATAAGCCCATCCTACTTCACTTACTGTGAAATCTGCTAAGGACTTGGCTTCCCGCCCCACCTTTCAAAATAAAAGATGCGTCTTCCTACATGGATCACACCCCGTCTCAGCCCTGCTCTCTTCCTATTACTAGGCCAACTGGGAGCTCATTCACATTTCCTGTGCTTAACAAGGTTTGTTGGAGGAAATGCTTCTTGTCAATACAACATGGAGAAGATAGAGAAAGCCAGAGTACAGAAGCAGTCACCTGCCAAACAATGGAGAAATTCACAAGCAACAGATCAACCGATTTCAAAGAGTCCACAAGTGTTAGTTTATAAATTGATTTTTTTTTTAAATTATCATGCAAGAATCACAAGTTTAGGAAGTTAGAGATAAACAAACAGGATAATTACATTTCCCATGTCAGGGTACATTTAATAGTTGCATTGTAAATATACAGTAATTGTGGTAAGTATGGACTTACAAAACAGTTACCTTAGTTCTCCAATTACATGTTAGTCATGATCAAAACAAAAAGCAGTCAAGTAGCACTTTAAAGACTAGCAAAATAGTTTATTAGGTGAGCTTTCCTGGGACAGACCCACTTCTTCAGACCATCACGTGGGTCTGTCCCAGGAAAGCTCACCTAATAAACTATTTTGCTCGTCTTTAAAGTGCTACTTGACTGCTTTTTGTTTTGATAGTGTATAGACTAGCACAGCTTACTCTATGTTAGTCATGAAAGTTTATATACTTCTCACTTTAATAAAGTCATACTTGGTGTCTATCAGTTTAACTTGGATTATTGATTTCTTGCTTTCCAATTCTATTATTGATTTCTTGCTTTCCAATTCTATTATTTTTGAAGTAGCACCAGAAATTATGTACCAGGGCTTCACCGTGCTAGGCAACCCCTCACTCACACCAGTCCCAAAGAGTTACAATCACAGTGATTGTCACACTAAAGTATTTCTCCTAGTGTCTTGTGTCTTGCAAATGCAGTTAACTTATAGTACAGAATGTGTCTTGCAAATGCAGTTAACTTATAGTACAGAAAAGCAGGAGGAAAAACTAAACATATTGAATTATGTTAAATAAGGATAGAAGCCAAAGAATAAATGAATCTATGAATTTTAGGATATTCTTTTCTAAGGAATGGATTATAGTGAATAAAACCAGAAAAACGGAAGCATGGGAGCAGAAGGGAAAGGTATTCAGAGACTTTTACTCAAGTTGCGTATGCCTGTTGATAAAAAACAACACTTTTTTCAAATGAAGTGATCTAGAGGATATGAGTATCCAAGATTTCATAACATGACTGAAGAAAAGCAGTGTACTTGAAATAACTTCAGGAAAGGTGGAGGAGGAAAAGGAGGTACATTGAAAAGAACAAACAAGAGAGAGTTAGGGCCAAAAGGCCAGCAGTTTTAGTTTAAATATGTAAAGTTTCGTATTTACAGGTCTAAGTATAAAGTTCCCAAATTTTAGATACAGGCTGAGCTCCTGCAGTTCCCATTAATTTAATAGGCTACGTGAGTGTTCAGCACCCAGCAGAAGCGGCTCTGTCCTGTCCACTCCACTCATTGCCCAGGCCCAGCTCTTGTGGAGAGGTGCCAAGCAAGCCAGATATGCGCCAAGGTGGAACACAGAGTAAGCATGGCAGAGCCACCCCCTCTACCCTCCATTCTGGCAAGCACAGCGAACCATTCAATGGCAGCTTAGTGACTGCAGCAATCAGTGATGGAGGTGGACATGACTTCTGAATGATGCTTCCTCCCCTGCCCCAAAATGCATCCCTCCACTCCCAGGGAATAAGGATGTGGGGCTGCTTCATTACTGTGTAGATTTCTTGTTTCAGACTGGAGCTTCACCTCTAGGTCCCTCCCACCAGGCAGGGTCCTAGAGCCTGGGCTCCAGCCCAAGGCCTTGAGGCTACACCACAACCAAAATCCCCAAAGGACAAGTCAGCTGGCACAGGCCAGCTCTGAGCATCCAATCACCGTGTAGGCATATTGTAAATGTCCTAAAAGGTTCTGATCAGGCCAGTACAGATATCTGGGCATTTAAAAAGGAGATTAAGCACCAAGTGGAGATGAACCACTTTGCAGGTTTTCATAGCAAAAGTCAGAGTAGCAGACAGGCCACTTAAAAATTTGATAGTTCATGGCAAATTAGAGTGATTACAGTGTGTTCAGAGAGAGGCACGGCAGGCAAATAACGAGGACCAGCTCCTCAGCTGCGTCAAGGCGCTAGTCAGGAGATAAACTGATTTACAACCACTGAAGAGTTTTTTTTAGAGGGAAGATGTCAGGAGTATATACAAACCAACTTTAATTTCACTGGTGAGGAAAGTTACTGGAAGCTGACTTAACCACAAGGTTTGTTTACCATTCCAGGACTGAAACCATAGGGAAGAAAAAGAGAACAAAACACACATTCATCAAAAATTCTGCATTATAAACTAAAAGCAAAAATGAAGGGACTGACTTAGCTACATTGCACAGAAACCATTCAACGAGATTTTCCATGCAGCTGTATAGCTGACTCAGTAGCTTAGTATTCAAGGGACAATTTTAGTTTAAATTGATCAATTATCAGTGAAGATATTCATACAATAGGCAGAAATTATGATAATCAATAGGACACAGTAATAAAAGGGTACATAATCTATCAGAAGGACCAAACAAGTTGTGCTGGTGGGACAGTGTTACTATATGTGAAAAAGCATAGAATCAAATGAAATAATTTTAAAATGAACCAAACTGTACCATAGAATCTCTATGGATAGCAAGTCCATGCTCCAATAATAATATAGCAGTAGGAATATATTACTGACCACAACAGCGAGAGTGACTGTGAAATGCTCAGGAAGGTGGCAGAGGATATAAAAATTTAAAAAATAATGGGATATTTCAACTATCCCATATTGTCTGGGTACATTTCACCTTATGACAGGATGCAGAGAAAGCTTTGACACATTAAACAACTGCTTCTTGAAGCTCACAAGAGAAGGCAATTCTTGATTTAGTCTTAACTGGAGCACAGGACTCTGAGGAACCTGACATTGGCCACTGCCAGAAGACAGAATATTGGGCTAGATGGACCCTTGGTATGACATCTTTATGATCTGGACCTATAATATAGAGACTCTAGAAGAATTCTACAGAGACTAACAATCTGCACCCCACCATCAACTTATGCCTCGACTACTCCACCTGAGAAACATTTCCTGGACACTACAGCACAAATCAAGGATGACCTGATCAGTACCACACTCACCAGAAACCCATTGATACTTACACACTTCTAGCTTCCATCCTGCACACATAGCTAGAGCCATTGTTTACAGTCAAGCCCTTAGATACCACCGCATTTGCTCTGATCCTACTGACAGGCGGGAAACTACAAAATCTCTACCAAATAGTCATGAACCTGAATTACCCACCAGGAGAAATAAAATACAAAAATCGACAGAGCCAGATGAATACCCAGAGACCAGCTACTCCAAGATAGGCCCAAAAAAGCCAAGAACAGAACACCACTGGTCATTACCTACAGCCCCCAACTCAAACCACTGCGAACGCATTATTAAAGACATACAACCTGTCCTTAATCAGGATGCCACACTCCAGAAGGCCCTAGGTGACAGGCCTGTTCTCTCCTACAGACAACCTCACAACCTTATGAGGATTCTCACCAACAACCACAGTCTATACCACAGAAACACCAACCCCGGAACTTTTCCTTGCAACAAGACCCGTTGCCAACTTTGTCCACATATCTATTCTGGAGATACCATCACTGGATCTAACCAGGTTATTCACAGAATCACGGGCACATTCTCATGTTCCTCAACTATCATCATATATACCATCATGTGCCAACAATGCCCACATGCTTTGTATATTGGACAGACTTCAAAGTCTCTTAGACAAAGAATTAATGGGCACATAACAGACAAAAACACTCCTGATTCACAAACCTGTCAGCCAACAGTTTAATGGATTGGGCCATTCTGTTAATGGCCTGAAAGTCTGCATTATACCGAAGAGGAATTTTCACAGCAGTTTGGAAAGAGGCTGCTGAACTCTTTTATATTCAAATTTGACACATTAACACATGGTTTGAACCGGGATGGAAATTTCCTAGCTTATTATAGGGGCTCTTTTGCATACTTGGCTTTACCTAATTCTTGACCTCCCAACCCCCGCTACCCAGTTCTGCCCCTCTGCTCTCTGGTTTGCTCACCTTGATAATATTTTTCTGATTTGTCAACCTTGATTACTATGTTTGGTTCTCTGTGGCTTAAATATTGGGGTCTGTTCTGGTATGGCTATGATCTGAAGAAGTGGGTCTGTCCCACAGTAGTTCATCACCTAATAAATTATTTTGTTAGTCTTTAAAGTGCTACTGGACTGCTTTTTGTTTTGATAGTATATAGTCTAGCATGGCTCTCTCTCCGTTACTGTTGATATCTTTCAGTTCTTCTATAGCAGTACAGGTTGCACCTCTCTAGTATGACACTCTTGGAACCTGACCAGCGCTTAACTAGAGAATTGGCCAAGCCATGGGAGGTCAGTATTGTCTAGCACCATTACTAACACTTCCACTGCTTACTGGACTCTTAGAAGACATTAGAAGTTAACACATAAATCATAATATATTAGTGTAACAAGAGCAGAAATACTATTATTTCATACACTCATTCTGAATTTGTTACCCTCATACTTGGGATTTTCTAATTTAAGCAGATCACAGGAAAACTAGTGGTTAGCGTACTATCATGACTTGGGGGAACCCAGGTTCAGTTACCTCCAATTCAGCCTTCTTGGTGTGACATTTTTACAAACAACATCTGTGCCTCAGCTCTTCATCTGTAAAATGGAGATAACAGGTGTTGCAGGGATAAATACATTAAAGATTGGAAGGTGCTCAGATATTATGGTAAATACTGGGAGAAAAAATCATCTATTTATAATGAATAGTGCACCAGAAATATGCCAACGGCACAAAACTGGAATCTACACATGTCACTTGACAGGCTCTGCTTGTAAACTCTTTCATTCAACTTTCACCTCATTTATATTTGCCACAAACACGTTAAGAGCTATGCTAAAACTAATCACATGACAAATGTAAAATTAGCCCTTTTGAGATAAACATTAAAGTAACACTCTTTTCTCCTCATGTAATGTCAATAAGGATTTTATTTAAGCCTTCACAAAGAATCTTTTACCTCTGCTAGAATAGTAGACATGCCAAATAGTATTAAAAAAATCTGAAAACTTAAAGGTTACATGCTTGCACTGTTTGTAATCTGACAAGTTATTTCTATTTCTTAGCTACATGAGCTAACATTTTTGCACAAAATACTCACTGAACACTCAGGCTTTACAATTCCAAGTCCTTGACTAGACACAGACACTGCACCATTTAATTAAATCATTAAGGAACTGACCTTAATTTAATCAATATAAAGCAGTCAAAATTGATTACAGGAAAGCATTAAAACAAAGCTACTATACAAATTCACTTTTTGAAAAAAGAAGTGCAAATTTTTGTTTAAAGGCAAAGTCTCCCAGAAGACTTTAAAAACGCTACAAATATTGATTAAATAAGCATCTACTGTGGGGTTGGCTGAGAGCTCTGGGCTAGCAGCATCACCTAGTGGTAATACAGAAAGGCCTTGTCATTAGTGGATTCACAGTTTTATTTATTTGTGGTTTGCTGCGCCAATGTTCATCGCTCCCTACCTCACTAGGCCATGCCTCACCATCTTAAGCACATGATTCAGCATGCTCATCATGCTTTCTCAGAGGTCTCTCACAATCATATTAAGGCCACTAAAGGAAAACCCAAGCCTTAATTAGGACAACAAAAAGAAAAGAGTGATGAAAACAGCAGAGAACAATCTAAGAAAGTCAAAAAGGTGATGACATGAATCCAGAAAGTCAAATTACTGGATAGACTGGCAAGTGGTCACACTACAGCCTCAGAGGCTGGCCTGTAAAGCATTAACAAGTCTAGTGTGTGTTATATCTCAAAAAAAAAAAAAAAAAAAAGAGCAACGCATAAGGGACAATGTTGCTGCAATGTTGCCATACCAGGAAATACTAGAGGACTTAAAAGCAAGACTAAACAGTTTTCCATCACAGTGTTCCTTTACAAACTCAACCCTATTAACCTTCCCCTCCCAGAGAAGTTAAGATTCCCAGGCTGGAAGTTCCAAGAACTGTCTGGGGCAATTGCAGCTGAAGGTGAATGGATTACCTGTGTTCCAGTTTGGCTGTTAATTCACTGCTTTTAAGTTAAATTTGCTTGTTGCCTGTTGAACAGCAGGCAGTAAAATGTATTGGTTTTATGTTTCAACCACCTCCTACACCATTCCCCACCCCTTACACTCTTCCAATATTTGCAGTTTATCCCATCCCTGGCTTCCTCTAGAATATAACCTCTGTAAATGCCAAGGCCATACTGTACTCTGGGGCATATCGCCTACTGGTGGGAGTCCAAGGGTCAGTTCCCATGGCAGTTTTGACTCAGGATAGTGTCCCGTTCTGGGTGCCACACTTCAGGAAAGATGTGGACAAATTTGAGAATGTCCACAGAAGAGCAACAAAAATGATCAGAGGTCTAGAAAACATGAGCTGTGACAATATTTGAAGAATTGAGTTTTAGTCTAGAAAAGAAAAAAGAACACAACAGCTTTCAAGTATCTGAAAAGTTATTATGAGAAAAAAATATCAACCTTAACCTCTGATGATGGGACAAGAATCAATGGGCTTAACTTGCACTAAAGGGCAGTTTAGGTCGAACGTTAGGCAGAACTTCCTGCCAGGGTGGCTAAACACTTAAATAAATTGCCTAGGAAGACTGCGGGATGTCCATCATTGAAGATTTTTAAGAGCAGGTTAGACAATATCCTGTCAGGTATAGTCTAGATAGTGCTTGGTCCTGCCATGAGCGCAGGTTGAACCCAGTCCCCTCTCAGGGTACGATCCAGTCCTATGATTCTTCAGCATAGTTGAACAACCCAAAAGAGAATAATCTCAATGTTCACACAAACAACAAACCTGAATATGCTAGGCTCAATTCACACACCATAAGAGGCGTGAAAAACGCACCAATTCCATGCCAGAAGGGACCCATGGTAACCTCTGCTTCACTCCAGTGAAAGGGCAAAGCAACATTTGTACCAACCCTCTCCATCACATATATCTGCTAAATGCAGCTTTAAACTTGCTAGTTGAGGTTCTGTTGGACCTAACAAATGTGAGAATCAGTGCACGTCAATCATCCTTGCCAGGCCCTCAATCCCAGGCACCCCATCCACTACTCAGGCTGTAATTCCTAGCAAAGCAGAAGCCCTGAAGTATTCCATGCTTTTTACATAATCACTGCCATAGGCTCTCTGCCCTAGACAACACAATCACTTTTGAGCAATCAAAAGTGCAAGTAGTCCAAAATGAAGAACAATTACTACAGAAGTTAACACTAAACTGTTATCTATCTTTTCCATTGATATGTCACAAAAGGATAACCATTGTTTAAGTCAGCTGTGGCACTCTACCAGTTGTATTATACACTACTACAGGCTCCCATCCAAGACACTGAAAGATTAAAACACGATATTGCTGACCTAAATCATCCAACAACTGTCAAATAAGTGAAACATAGTGTAAAACAACCTGGCCAGACAATGATAGCCTCACTATACACAACACGGTGACAGAACTATAACAACTGTTCTCAGTATCTTGCTTAGCTACTCTTCCTCCCAATCCCAAAGTCAGTAAAAAAAGTAGTGTGCATTCACCTCTATGTTACTGAATGTCCCAGTAAGAACCTTAGAACCATTTTCTGCATAATTTTGACACCACCTCCGTACTCCATTAAAATTGCCAACTAAGTGATGTGCAAGTCATGTAATAGGTGACTCGAATTCTTTTAGAAGACAGTTACATTGCTTTCTTTGTTTACTGTTTAGTTCACTTTCTGCATAGCGTAGGTCTTTTACAACGTAGAAGACAGTTATAGTATAAAAAGTAAACCACAAATAGCTGCATATTACCGCGCATGTCCATGCATTTCTATAAATCTGAACTCATTCAATACCAAACAGAACACATGTATTGTACACTAAGGAAAATTGTTGTGTGCTTTTCATAGAATTAGTAACACTTCATATTCTGTCACTGTTTTTGCCAGTGGTTGTAACTCTAAGAACTGGCACACTCTGGTCCAGCAACATGAGCTAGGCATCCAGAGTCAGCGGCAGCAGGGCCAGAGTGTAGTTTGGCAGCTGAGGCCAGAGTTTTGCCCAGCAACAGAAAGGTCAGGTATGTTGGGGGGGGCGGGGGGCAGGAGACAGCCAGGGCCAGAGGAGCCGATGGCAGGGGACCTCCCTGAGTCTGGCAAATTGCCTCATTGTGGATCAGTCAGGTCTGGGGGGGGTGGGGGGAAGAGGAGTCGTCGTCCAACTTCTATTGCAATAACCAAACCCCTATAGAAAGAGAAGACTTCAGAAAGTATATTCATTTTATAACTCACATTAAATAAATCATTTCCTTCCTATTTCTCTCAAATTCTCAATTTTAGATGGTCAGTGTAATTCTACTCCATTTGAAAGCTCCTGATCTTAGACATGTTTTATTGTCCTTTTTTTATGTTGGCATTAAACATGCACTCCGTGCAGCTTAGCACTATATTTCATTGTTAATATTTTTTAAAAAAAGATTAACACCCTTAAAATACACAAGTACAGAGGTTAAAAATATTTAATTCCTTAGTAACAGTAATTAGTGATTGGCTCTCTTTTTCCTAACACGAAGCGAAAAAGAAGAAATGATCCTTTTTTTAAATAATTCAACTCCCTTCCTGGGCAATTGAAGAAATAATGGATTCCCAAATTTATTTAAATGAACTTACTGCTGCTTCAAACTCATTTTCTCTTTAATTGGTAACTACGATGTGTAAAATTATTAACTAGCAATTCTCAAGAACAGGATATAAAATAGAAAGAGAAAAGGCTTCCCACATCGCTATAAGATAAACTAGTATTTTTTAAGAGCATCTGCAAAATTCTTTCCCTATGTCCCTTTTAGGCTTGTATCTACCTATGAGTGCCACTGGAAGGTTCCTCTAAGGCACCACAGAAACTAGCTTAGGGATAGCAATATTGCTATTCTCATCTGCTCTGCACGGTTACACAGATTTTAGACAGACTCTTCACAACAGTTGGTGCTGCTGCTTCCACAGGGGAAAAAAAGGGCACAGAACTATGAATTGAACACGGAGATTCTTTGTATAATTAGTCTGTGCCTTAAAAAGACTGCCACATTGGCAGTGAAACTGGCAAGAATCCACTGGAAATATTTTGAGAACACATAAAAACAGGAATATTAACACACAGGACTGTGATGCTAACACTATGAATCTTACATTGTTATTGTTACATATACAGAGAAAGTTTACATACCTCTTACACCAATCAATAAGAGGTTTGAAGTGCATTTTCTAGTCCCCACCTTAAGCCAAACATTAATTTCTTCATTGGCATTTCTTCTTTCGTCTACAGATAGCAGCAATGTCAGCTGTTGTGATCTTATCATGAGTGTCATGGTCTTTAATGTATAACCTAAAGTCCCAATCGCTAGTCAGGCTGCAGAAGAATCTCAGCCTTCATTTAAAGTAAAAAGAAGTGTCTTGTTTTGATGGCTGTGGAGAAAACAGGAAGTGAGTGCAGCCTAAGGCTCAGAAACTGGAAGATCAAGAACCACAAATCTATGCTTAAAATCTCGTTAAGAAATCTCACAATTTGGAACATGAACCATGATTTTTGAAAGCTTGGAGTTGGCAAAATTGGATATGCAAGTCCAGTGCAGGTCTACTACAGATCCACCAACATAACTGATGCTGAACTGCATACAGATATTCAAAGAAGAAATTTCTCCACCCCTGTTTAAAGAACTACTCTCTTGTCCAGTTGGC
The DNA here is from genome assembly GCF_033958435.1 of Carettochelys insculpta. Lineage (NCBI taxonomy): Eukaryota > Metazoa > Chordata > Testudines > Carettochelyidae > Carettochelys > Carettochelys insculpta. Next base: position 89,798,441 of record NC_134141.1, read on the forward strand.
AGGGTTGCCTTTAATTCCACTCAGGCAGTAGACAGAGTGGGGAGCATGCAGGTCTGACCCAGCCCACGGCTTGCCTGGATCCAGCCCGCAAGGCTTGAGGATCAGCTGCTCCCATCGTCCACACCAGGGGCACCAGCTGGCACTGGCATTCCAACCACACAGGTGGTACCAAGGCTGAAGCACCAGCACTACCCAATGCATGCCGGGGGTGGGGGGGGAGAAAGACCCATGCACATCCACACGGAGTCTGTCTCCTGCACTGGAGATGAACCAGGTAGGTGCCCATGCCCCCATCCTCTACCCACTCCTTTTCGGACCTGACACCACCAAACCCATCCTTCTCCCTCCCACCCAAGCCCCCCCATCACTTTTCCTGTACCTCCTTCCAAGCCCCCCATCCCAGCTCACTACTGCACCCTACCTCCTGCCCAGACCATACATCTCCAGTCTAGCCTGATCCCTGGCTACCCCTCCTGTGCACTGAACCCCTTGTTTTTGGGTCCCACCCCAAAGCCTAGAGGGGCAAGGTCCCTAGGCTCTGAGGTGGAGCTTGAGGGCAGTGACCCATATGTCTTATTTCTGCCTCTCAGTTGGGGGCCACTTCTCTGAGGGGTTTTATTTGGTTAGCTTGCTTCTCACTTCTACACGGCCCCCAACCCAAGAAGACTTCCCCACCCCTGCAGTAGAGGAAGCAAGCAATCAAGTACACAGACAAACCAAGGATCAAGATATTTTTGCACAGATGTTGAAAAGAATAAGAGAAATTCAAATGTTATCTGAACAGCAGAAAATTTGAAATCTTATTTCCTACTCTTAATAGAGAAAGCTATTTTGTTTCAAACATTGACCAAGAAAGAGATAGGGAACTCAACTGTTAACAATGTCAGTTGAAGAACAAGACAACTCTCTCAAGTGCTTTAGGTGTATTAGGGAAGGATTTGTTTAGCCAACCAAGCATAACATACTGCCAGATGGTTCTAACACAATCAGATACTTAAAAACCATTCAAGAAAGAATAAAATAATTAACTGTTCCAAACCTCCCAAAGGCCTAAACCCTGGGTCATCCCTGACTGAAACAGTTGTGCAATGCAGGCTGGGAATTCTGTTCCAAGCCCTGTCCCTTCCTGCTACCACTGCATCACCGAGAAGGGAGCTTCAGGTACTGACAGGGGGAATGGCGCAGTGCGGCAGAAGTGGTCTGCCCCCTCCCCACACGCGCACACTTCCCACGGTGGCAGGAGCCACAGGGAAGCAGAGCACACGCAGCAAGTATACCTGCTCCACTTCATTGCAGCTCCTGTCACTGTGGGAGAGCTGACCGCTGCTGCTGCTGCCCTGCACTAGAGCCTCCCAGTAAACCCTGAGGCCGTGTCCTCTCAGGGGATGGGATTACATGGGAGGGAGGGGGCAAAGTGATGGCAGGGAGGGGCGGGGCTTGAGCAACAGGGCAGACAACCGCTCCATCCTCCCAGAACTCATGAACCAGATTGCACAACTGCTCTGGCCAGGGATGGCCTGCAAGCCAGGAGTCTGGTGATCCCTGGCCTAAATAGTAGCCCAGGACAGAGACTGATGTCCTAGACAGCCAGGCTCTCCTCCCTATGAGGGGCAGTCTGCTGCAAAATATATAGTTAAGCAAACACCAGCCTAGACAGGCAGCCTACTACAACAAAAGAGCCAGGGTCCTGAGTCCACTCCAGACACAGATGACTTGGTCTGGGCTCATCAGTCAAATAGCCACACAAGGCAACAGCAAAAGGCAACAATCCAAGCAAAATCAGCATAACAGGAAGCAATCACTGGTGCCTCGTTTGGCAGCACCAATACAGGGCCAGTTTTGCAGGAGAAGAACATTAAGTAAGGGGTCACTTAAGTCAAAAGCACCATCATTTAGACAGCTTTTTCAAGCTCTTCACATCGGCTGTTATCTGAATGATCAATTTTTTTGTTCACTGGCTGAGCTTTTTAAAAAAAATCATTTTGGACTGACCAATTCCAGTTTGTAGAAAAAAAGCTTTTTAAAAAGTTTTCAAAAATTGTATATTTGTTAAAATAAATTTGAACGACTATTTGAAAAAAAAATTATATTGACTGAAAAACAAAATGATACATTTCTAAAGTGCTGAAACAAAAAACTTGCCACTGTTTCAGAAGTTTTTTGTAGTACATGAAAAATTTACTAAATATATCAAAGTATTTCCTAAATTCATGTCCTCAAATCTGCGTTTTTCACTGAAGCAAGCTTTGGCTGAAAAATTGCATCCAGTTCTACTCAGCTCCTCTACTAGGGTGTTATTTTCAAAGTAGCTCAGCAATCATCAGCACCACCTGGACACCAAGGCCCTGCTTATCGATGGGGCTCAGCACCCATTGTACTGAACCCTCTGAAAATCTGGCCCCTCTTATAAATAGTTTTAAATTAGTGCTGTATGTAAAGAAAAAGGACAGGGAAAAATTCAAAAAGATGTGCTTTTGTTAAAGTAAGTATTAATTGAGGGAAGTCTTGTGGCTTAGTGCTATACAAGAAGTAAGCCTGGGTGACCACCACGGCTTCGTAATTTATGTATTTTTTTTGCTTGGAACCACCCAATAATCTGCATGGCATTTTTGTTCAGAGAAATAAAACACCTGGCTCTAATTGCTGTGAAAAGGAAAGCCAGAAACTCACTTCTGGAACTAAAGACATAATAGTTCTGCAATACAATCCTAATGCTTTGCCCAGTCTATTTTAAATAGCTCAAATAATGGAATTTACCATTTCTCTTGGGATCCTCTCTGTGCATTCTGAGGTTTCCCAATGCAATCAGTCCCTATGCCTTTAACTGACAGACATGGCAACTAGATAACAGGATGCAATACCAACATTTGCACTGTTCTGTTCCTACTCTCTGAAGCATCTGACATTCACCACTTTTGTTAGGCAGGACCCTGAGGCAGCTGAACCCTGTGTCTGACCCAGCATGATCATTATGTTTTTGCACTAAGTGTCTTCCTCCCACAGTTCCATGCCATTGCTCTTACTCCCTCAAAATCACCTTACAAAAGCACACGGCATTCAGAATTTACAGCCCATGAAATTGCACAGGCGTGGCAACCCCACAGATCTTCCTATGAACCATTAAAGAGTAATTTCAGCAATTGTTCCATTACAATAACAATCATATGCTAGGCCACACACATTTCAACTGCACTCTGAATTTTGTTTTATAAACACAGCAAAGACTAATTTTCCCTTATTAGTTTACCCCAGCAAGCAGTGTAGCTCAGAAGTCATATGGTTGGTGTTGGCGCTTATACAAAGCTTCTCAACAAATGCATGGACAATTCAATAGCAAAAACTGTTCTTGCCATTGCATGCAGCATCTCCCAATGAAGATCAACAGACGCCACACAGCAGTTCTCAACATGAAACACAAAAAAATGTGCTCAGCTGAGATCAGAGCCACCAAGGGCCCCAAGGAAAGGTGGGAGAAGAACTGCGGCCCTAAGGCATTCAGCCCTCAGCACTACCAATGCTACGATGCTGGAACTTCTCCCCTGCCCTCCCAGCTGCATGCATGCAGAGCTGTACCACTGCTGCAATTTAAGGAGGTCCAGAGCTCCAGCAGCCACAGCAGCTACTTTGGCAGTGACACCGGATGGAGCTCTGCACCTCCTTGAAAGGCAAGGCCTAGAGGCAACTGCCCTCTCTGTTCCCTCCAGCTCCCTCATCAGCAAGCCCTGACTGAAAGTCAGCCCAGAGGAAATTTCCAACCAGGCATCCTGTCAGTTATTTTCCCAAAGATAACTGTATTTTTGACTAAACAGAAAAATGTCCGCTTTCCTCAACAAAAATATCTAACCGACCCGAACTTGACAAAAATATCTGACTTTCCACAGGAAAAGGTCATTTTCAGACTAATTCAAGGGCAGAGTCCATTTTAAAAATTCGTAAAAGTAACTAGCTTATACTCGAGTATAAACAAGAAACATCTCAATGATATTAGTGACAAAATAAATTTTACTTGATTTCCAGTTTGATCTTATAGAGGAAAGTGTGAAACTGCCAGTCTTTGACAGCATTTTGTTTATGAAATATGCACATTTGTGTTTGTATTGCTCTCAACAAGGAAAGGAGAGGAAAAGCATTTACAAATAGGACATACAGTTGTAAAGCCACAAGAATTGGCAGAGGGTACTAGAAGCATATACGGTACCTGAAATAGATTTCAACTTCTAACAAAAAAATGATAATTACAAACTTCAGAGCCACTCCTGCCTCCACTGAAGTCTAATGGCAAAATTCTCATTGACTTAAATTAGAGAAGAATCAGGCCCTTAGTCTGAAACTAGACCAACCTTGTTAATCAAACTTCATGAGTCTTTGGATAAAAAAACTGGAGGGGGAAAAAGGAAAAAGATCAGAGATGAAGCCTCTGAATTACAGCAGAATTTCTTTTACCAGAAACAGTTTGATTGTGTCAACTTCAAACGCTCCTCCTGTCTTCCCTTCCTGTGACCCCTAGCACAATTTTCAGAGGACTGAGCAGAAAAGGATGCCCCTTGAGAATAACAGAACATAACCAAATTCTTCAAATTCTGGTTACTCTGCATTTAAAAGGGTCTATATTCAGCTATAATCTTATAATAAATTTTTACTGTGAGTAAACTGCTTTCAGCCTAACCTCTATTTCTAACATAAGGGTAGCATATTCAGTAGGGATCTGGGCAAGAAAATACAGTTCTCTGTTTGATTTTCATATGTGTTATACAGTACAAGCTTTATTACGGGCCATTATTCAAGCTGGGGCCTGTAACCGTCCCTGCTCTGCACCTTCTTCCTCTCCCACCTACTTCCCTATCCAGGCATGCCAGTTAACTAAATGTGCTGGATAACCAAGCTCTTAATACGTTAGCTAATCTAAAAGAGATCCTTTAATTACCCCTACAGCTGCAATAAATTATCTTTTACAGGTCTTACACAAATATCTGTTTATGCCTAAAACAGACACCTAGATGGATGAATCAATATATAATTTTCTAGCATTAATCACTATTCCATAAAATTACACATTAAAATCTACATGACAAACAAACCATTGCCTTAGTCCCTGTATCTTAAAATCATACATGACAAATACATTGTCAAGCAAGTACCTCTATCACTCTTGACATTTTCAGAATTAAGGCAAAAACAGAGAAACCCTTTAAATATGTAAGTGATATGCTCTCAAAACCAGTAACTGAGCTAGTATTCCAGCCTCCTTGGCACTAATTATATTACAAAAAACCCTCATTCTCACTGAGTAGAAAACCAATCCCTTTGTGATTTCATCTTCCCACATAAAACAATTTGTATTCTTCATTATGTGCATTCGGCAAACTCGTCAGGATGAATTAATATTTCTGCATTTAAGATGTTTTCTCAGAGCCAAAAACTTGCAAGATTTGCAATAAGAGCCACTGGGAAAACAAACAATTGTTAGGCAATTTGGCATACAAATAAGTGCACTTACACTATGGACTTTTCCACCCTCAGTACAGAATTAAAAAACACACAGCAGCAAACCAGAACTCCTCCTGCTGTGACTGACTGGGCCTCTGAATCACAGTATTAATCCATGGATTTGCAGCTTGCGCTGGGCTGTTTATTTTTTATGTCCTTCGTAGCTAGCTACAGGTTTAGAACTACAGCAACCAAAGCTAAGAAAGGAATCAGAGGCAACTGGCAGGGCAGAGTGGCAAAGGGGTCACCAGTTAGGGAAGGACAGAAAGGAAAAGAATCCGCAATTTATACATGTGGCAATGTCCTAGAAGGGCTGATCACATCAACCTGTACAACAACTCATTTGCTTGAGCCGACTTGAGCCCTCTTGACGTGTTTCTGGCTGAAAAGAGATGCTTTTGGAGTCATTAAATACACAAAAAAACATTAACCCCCCACCCCACTGTTTCAGAACTTCTCCCCAGTAGTAATTTGCATCCACTGCCTTTAAGACCATCTCTATAGGTTCTTAATTATGAAAAATAAAATCTCAAATAATTAATGAGAGAGAGGACAGTCTAGGAAGGAGTGCTGCAGAAAGGGATCTAGGGGTCACAGTGGACCACAGCCTAAATATGAGTCGACAGGGTGACAAAAAACCCACACACCAAACATAATTCTAGAACGTATTAACAGGACTGTTGTAAAACAAGACTGGGAGAAGTAACTCTTCCACTCTACTCTGTGCTGATTAGGACTCAGCTGGAGTATTGCGTTCAGTTCTGAGGACCAAATTTTAGGAAACATGGTGAGAAACTGAAGAAGGTCCAGATGAGACCAACAAGAACGATTAAAGGTTTAGAAAGCGTGAACTATGAGGGAAAATTGAAAGAATTGGATTTGTTAAGTCTAGAAAAGAGAAGACTGTGTGAAGATATGACAACAGCTGCCAAGTACCTGAAAAAGACTGTTACAAGGAAGAGAGAAAATTATTTTTTATGAACACATGATAGGAACAGAAGCAATGGGCTTAAACTGCAGCAAGGGAGGTTTAGGTTGGACATTACAAAACATTTTTTAGTTCTCAGGGTCGTTAAGCAGTGGAATAAATTGGCTAGGGAGGCCATGGAATCTCCATCATTGTAGGTTTTGGGGTTTTTTTGTTTTGTTTTGTTTTTTGTTTTTTTAAAAGGAACAGGTGGATCATCCTTGACATTTATTTAACATCAGTGTTTCTTAAACTTTTTGAGAACCTGCAGCTAGAATATTAGAAAGCACAAACTCAGAACTTGGCTGTAGTTTACACAAATGACGCTGAACCCAGCAACTGACTTCCCTAACACTGATTCAGTTTTGGCAGCATTTTTGGCACATGCATATTACAAAAATGAAAGACCCACTAAGCCCACCTCATATATTCCAGGGATGCCTGTAATCATATGAGATCAAAATCTTTTGTGATTATATATTCAGTTTATGTCAGTCTCTGGCAAATCTGGAACACAAAGGCCAGAGACTGAACTGGGTGGCGCTAAATTTGCAGGGAGGCCACAATTCTTTGTGATGACTCAGAAATGCATGATGCATAGTTGCACAAAGTTAAGGGCCTACCTGCTCTTGTGCATTTTTAATCAGTTATGGTGTAGCTAAAAAAACATCTTCAGGGACACAGTCATGAGCCTTATAGTTATTTGCAGTAAGTAAATTTCACTGCTCTCAGCTCTTCATGATTGTAAAATCTGAGCTAACATGTTCCCCATCCACAACATTCTACAATTCAACCAGACAGGGAGAATGCACAAGTTACAGTCTATTAATGTCACATGACCTCAGTTGGCATCAAAGCAAGGGGTGGAACCAACCACTGCAAAACTTACCAGGACACAAGTCATGCAAGATACTTTAGAATACTACTTCAAAATCACTATATGATAAAGAAATATAAACTTAAACAGCAGGCAAGTTCTTCTCTGTAATCGCGACGCCATATTGTTTCATTTTTATCAGCTCTATATATAGAAGCTCCATCGACATAGTTAGGTCTCAGCAACTGTCAGTCAAAGATTAGCAATGGAAAAAAAAGAACCTTTGTTTGACATGCACTGTATAGTATGTCAGACTTATGAAAGCATTTAACAGTTTGTAATGTTCCCTTCAGTCTTCAGGGTTTCAGTCTATAGTGAAGAAATGCTTGTACAGAAATAGTATCTATGGCTCAAGGACCTCTAGATGCAATTGTTAGAAGGCATGGGGTCCAAACAGGGCCATCTCTACTGGTGAACAAAATCAGCATCATGTATGGGGCAGGAAAAAGTTGGAGTGCCAAACTGTCTCAAATTTCAGGGTAAGCTATGTAGCCGCATGCTGCACATGGTCTCTTGGAATACCCTGTGAAGGGCGTAATGTTTGGCAAAGCTGTCATAGGATGACCAGGTCGCCACTCTGCAAATGTCTTTTAGCGCAACGCCCTTGAAAAAAGGCTGTTGATGCCGCCACCGCCCTAGTGGAACGAGCCCTGGGCGTGGCCAGTAAAGGAGTCTTTTTGAGTTCGTAGCACATTTTTATGCAGGATACGATGTGCTTCGAGATTTTCTGCGAAGAGAGACCTTCTCCTTTCGATTTGGAAGCGAGAGAGACTAGGAGTCTATCCGTTTTCCGGAAGGACTTGGTCCTGTCTATATAGAAGGCTAGTGCCCTCCTCACGTCCAGGAGGTGTAGGCGTGCCTCTTTGTTAGAGTTATGAGGCTTTGGATAAAATGAGGGTAAAACAATAGGTTCGTTAATATGAAACTCAGAAGAAACTTTAGGAACAAAGGCTGGATGCAGCCGTATGGTAACCGCCTCCTTGGAAAATACTGTGCAGGGTGGCGTTGCCATAACTGCCGCAAGCTCGCTCACCCTGTGAGCTGACGTGATTGCGAGAAGGAAGGTCGTCTTTATCGTAAGGAGACGGAGGGAAACCTTGGCCAAAGGCTCGAACGGTGGTCCCATTAGCGCATGAAGCACCAGGTCCAAGTTCCACGAAGGTGGAAGCAGTTTCCGAGGGGGGTATAGGTTTACCAACCCTTTGAGGAACCTGGTAACCATGGGATGGGCGAACACCATGTGCCCTTCCTCTTCGTGTCTGAATGCCGAAATGGCGGCAAGGTGGACCTTTAACGAGGATAGTGAGTCCGCCTCTCGAGGTCCAGTAAATACTCTAATATTACAGGTATAGGCACCGAAAGAGGGGCTAGCTGTTTGGTAGAACACCATGCCGTGAAGCGAGTCCATTTCTGCTTGTAGGTCTTCCTGGTGGAAGTCCTCCTGCTACTTTCTAGACTTGTTGCACTTCCTCCGTACATGTGCTCTCTAGGGAGCTGAGCCATGGATTAACCACGCTTGTAGTCGCAGGCGTTGGGGGTGCAGATGCACTATGGACCCCTGGGCTTGCGTGAGCAGATTCGGTGCCACCGGGAGGGGCATTGGTGGACGGTCCGACATGCGCAGGAGTAGGGGGAACCATTGCTGTCGATCCCACGTTGGGACTATCAGGATCATTCGGGCTCCTTCCCTCCTGGCTTTCTGCAAGACTTTGTGGATCAGCACTGTGGGAGGAAAAGCGTAAAGCAGGGGGCCCCTCCAGGAGATCGCAAATGCGTCCCCCAGGGACCCCCGTCCCAGTCCTGCCCTGGAGCAGAATCGTGGGCACTTCTTGTTGTGTTGAGTGGCAAACAGGTCTATCTGGGGAAAGCCCCATGCGTGGAAAATTGGTCGTAGCAGATCGGGATTGATCTGCCACTCGTGCGTGAGTGCGAAACGCCTGCTCAGCTGGTCTGCCTTCACATTGTGAGCACCTGGTAAGTACGAGGCTTTCAAGATTATATTGTTGGCGATGCACCAGTTCCATAACCGGACTGCTTCCGCACATAAGGCACGGGACCGAGCTCCTCCTTGCCGATTTATATAAAACATGGTGGAGGTATTGTCTGTACTGATCCTGACTACTCTGCCTTGTATATGGTCTCGAAAGTGTCTGCAGGCGTTGAACACTGCTCTGAGCTCCAGTATATTTATGTGCAGTGACTGCTCCATGGAGGACCACAGCCCTTGAGTCACCTCTTCGCCCATGTGTGCTCCCCACACTATGAGGGAGGCATCTGTAGAAAAAAAACCCGATATTTGTGGTTGGTAGAAGGATATCCCTGTTAGCATGTTCTTGGGGTTTACCCACCATTGCAGGGATTTGCGCACCTCTGTCGTGGGCAACACCACCCTGTGAACGGTGTGTGCTGCCGGTTTGTATACGGTCGCCAGCCAGTGCTGCATGCTGCGCATGTGTAACCTGGCGTTCTGTACTACGAACGTCGCTGCTGCCATGTGGCCCAGCAGCTGTAAGCACATCAGAACCGGCACCGTAGGGCTGAAGGTGATGACTTGCACGAGGGAGCCGATGGCCCGAAAGCGTGTCTCTGGTAGATACACTCTCGCTGTAATAGAATTTATGCATGCCCCTATGAACTCTATGTCCTGTGTGGGGTCTATCTTTGATTTTGCCAGATTGATAACCAGGCCGAGCGAAGAGAACATGCCTGCTGTGACGCGTATCATGCGTAGTACCTCTTCCTTCGAGGCCCCTTTGAGTAGGCAGTCGTCCAGATACGGGAATATAAATACCCCCTGTCTGTGCAGGTAGGCTGACACCACTGCCAAGGACTTGGTGAAGACTCTGGGGGCCGAGGAGAGGCCAAACGGTAGGACCTTGTATTGAAAATGTTTTTTTGCCTACCATGAACCGGAGGAATCGTCGGTGAGCCGGACGGATAGTTATGTGAAAATATGCGTCTTGTAAGTCGAGGGCTGCGAACCAATCTCCATCGTACAGTGCCGTAAGGATGGAGGCGATTGTGATCATCCAAAAGCATTGCTTGCGCAGGTACTGGTTGAGGCCTCGAAGATCTAAGATGGGCCTCCAGCCTCCTGTCTTTTTCTCCATGAGGAAGCACCTCGAGTAGAACCCCTTCCCTTGCAGTTACTCCAGCACTCTTTCCACTGCCCCTATGAGCATGAGATGGTCTACCTCCTGCTTGAGCCTCACTAGGTGGGAGGCCTCCTGGAGGTGGGGCCTGGGTGGAGGTCGTGGTGGTGGGAGCGACTGGAAGGGGATGGCGTACCCCGTGGCTATGATCTCTAGCACCCATTTGTCTGTGGTGATCCTTTGCCACTGGTCGTAGAATGGTCGGAGGCGATGGTGGAATAGTAGCTTCGGATGACCTTGTGTGATGGTAGTGATGGCACAGCCCTGGATCTGTGTGTCAGACTTGTGGCCTTTGGCCCTGCCCCGAGGACGCCCGGCTCTGTTGGGAACGTCGCCTGGGAGTTCTGTACTGCTGGTGCTGTCGATGTCGCCCTTGCTCGTAACCCCTGTGGTACTGGGGACGCTGTTGCTGGTACTGGTACCGTCTTTGTTGAGGGTAGTACTTTTTCTTTCTGTATGGAGGGGTGTAAATCCCCAGGGTCCTAAGTGTGGCTCTTGAATCTTTACTGGAATGAAGGACCGGGTCAGTTGATTCAGCAAACAGCTTCTGCGTGTCAAAGGGAAGATCGACGATCTTTGCCTGCAGATCCCTCGGTATACCCAAAGTCTGGAGCCAGGACTCCCTTCGCATCACCACTGCCGTAGCTGTGGAGCGTGCTGCTGTGTCCACAACATCCAGGGCGATCTGAACTCCCGTCCTCGAGGCCGCATAGCCTTCTTGCACGATGGCCTTGAGCACCGGTTTCTTGTCCTCTGGAAGCGAGTCCATGAGTGAGGTTAACCTGGTGTAGTTGTCGAAATTATGGTTCACTAGATGCGCTGCGTAATTTGCCATTCGCAACAGTAGTGTGGAGGAGGAGCAGACTTCTCTGCCGAACAGCTCTAGCTTCTTGGCATCTTTGTCTGTTCCCCCTGTCTTGAATTGAGATGTCTTTGATCTTTGTTGCGACGACTCTACCACCAAGGAATTTGGCTGTGGGTGGCTGAACAGGAACTCCATGCCCTTCGCCGGCACGAAGTATTTCTTGCCCGCTCTCTTGTGGACAGGCGGAATAGTCGCAGGGGTCTGCCATATTGTAGTGGCGGACTCCAAGATTGCTTCGTCAAGCGGTATTGCTATTTTGGAGGAGGCCGGAGGTCTCAGATTTTTGAGGAGCTTATGGTGTTTCTCTTGCACCTCTGCTGTCTGGATGCCTTGCATGAAGGCCACCCTTTTAAAACAGCTCTTGGAACTGTTTGAGATCGTCCGGAGGATGGACGTCCCCCGGGGCCGTAGCCTCGTCCGGGCAGGAGAGCGAGGAACCACTAGGATACGCCTCTCTGGACCCTTCCGGTTCCCGTTGGCGATAGTACATCCGCTCGCTGGAAGCTTGCGAGGGAAAATCTCAGGGTTCCGTAACCAGTTCCCCCTGAGATACTTGAGTCTCTGTCCCTGTTTGCAATTGCCCTCGGGGATACGGGACCGTCTGTGGGGATCTTTCCCTGGTAGAATGCCAGTGGTGTCTATGCCCCGTGTGATAGGGACGACCATGGCAGCATGGGCACTGTTCTTGGGAAGGTGACCTGGACCACTCCCTTGGTGCGTACCCCCTGCGTCTGGGGGAGTGAGATCATCGAGAGACATGGGACACTGGAGAGAGCGATTTGTGATAGTACTCCAGCGGCTCAAACCCCAAAAAGGGTGAGGGTGGTCCCAGCCAGGGCGAGGCTGGTTGTAAAAATGGAGACAGGGGCTCCGGGTAGGCTAGGGGGGACCCCCGCCTTCTAGTTGGAGTCCGCAGCATGAGCAGAGGGCTGAGAGAAAGCAACTCTGCAGCCCTGTCTGGAGAGGGGCTGTGGTGCCTTGTTTTCTGTGCAGCCTTCCCCCTCCCTTGAGGGGGTGGCTCCGCCCCCTGACGTGCAGGAGATCTCGGTCCCGTCCGCGCCGCGCTCGGCACGCTCTTGGGCAGTGCCACGCGGGCGGTGTCCTCCGGTGCCTGCAGGCTGCGTGCCTGCGCGCTCTGCACCGCCGGTTCCTCGGGGGTCAGTGCCGCTGCCTGCAGTGCCACCAGTACCGGCGCTTGTTTCGCCGCCACTCTGCCTGCGGTGCAGGGCGGCTGTTTCATCATCGGAGGCTGAGCCGCCTCCACGTGGCTCTCCGTGCCGCCGCCGATCAGCTGTTGCTGCGGCTGGGGGCTGTGCGCTCCTCCCGTCCCACTCGCTGTTGCTGCCAGCAGGGATCGGGTTGGGGAGACTTTCCTCCGTTTTTGCGCTGATGGGGTGAGGGAGGCGGCTTTCCTTTTATGGGCCCCGGAGGGTCCCTCCTGCTGCGGCCGCTCCGGCACGTCTGGCTGGAGGGCCTTGTCGAATAGCAGCATTATAAGCCGCATCTCCCTGTCCTTCCTTGCTCTGGCTGTTAATTTTGCACAGAAGGAGCATTTCTGCGTGACATGGGACTCCCCAAGGCACCTTATACAGTGACTGTGCCCATCAGACGCCAGCATTGCCTCTCGGCAAGACTCACATTTCTTGAATCCTGAAGAGGACATTGGTGGTGAGTCTTTTAGTTGTTAATGGGGTACTTAGCACCTTCTCTGTGCTGTTTTCCCCCTCTCGGATAGCCTGCCGTGGCAGGAGGGCTAATGGCCCTAGGCTCCTGGCCTCCGGTGCTCCGCTTGTTACTAGGACCGGACTGAATTCCGTCCCTCTTGTTGTTATTTTCAAAAAAGAAACAACTGGCTAACTTAAGAATAGACTAAGAACTTGAAAACTTTAAGGAAAAACAGCTAAAAACCATTGAATACGCTAACTTGGCTGTAGCCTAGTCGGATTACATCTGCAGCCGACGGCAGTTAAGAGGACCTGGCAGGGACCGGATCGCGCACGTGGCTGGGAGCGCGCAAGGGAGCGGCGCACACCAGCACATGTGCGGTCCGGCAGAAACTGCTTGGAAGATCCGATCTGCGGCGCCGGGCGAACCCAACACCTAATGTGGAGCACCCACGGGGACACTCGAAGAAGAAAAGTATGTCCCTGGAATTCAGCTTAAAAGTTACAGGAGAAAAATATCAAGTCAAAACAACAATAAAGAAAGAGCAGCAAACAACCAAACAAGGTAACGAGCAAACAGCAGTAGCCAGTCCAACCAAATTCAACATAACCATAACCTGATCACATCTAACTAAACACTTCCCTTTTACTTATATCTCTGTGGCTGATCTTGAGACAGTCAGGATATTTGTGAGATTCATTCCAATTGCCTGGGAGACATGCTCTCCTGCAGTCTTTTCTCTCTGCCTTCCCAGTAGATATAAAGCCCCATAAACTGCAATTGTTCTCAGTTCAAAAAAGTTACTCCAATCCCATTGTCTCACCTGGGCTCAAGTTATCTCAGGAAGAGAGTAAGCCCTGTCCTACTCATTCATGACAGTCTCTAAAAAGCATGCATGTTTTAAGCTGCAACTCTTGTTTCCAATATTCTCACTATCACTTGACTTTCTGTTCTTTGATAACAAACATATTCTTGTTTCACAACTCATATCTAAGTGCTGATCCTAAGTAAAATCTCACAAGCTGATACCCATTATACCTCTGGGGATAGCAGATCTAGGAGTTCGGTGCATCAGTGCTGAGGAGAATACTTAGCGAATACTCCAGGAAGATGCTTAGAGGACTTTGGAGTTGGTGTACCACTAATGCCAACCTAGACAAAGTGAAGCCTGCAGAACCCTGAAAGGTAGGACTAGTGGCAAGCTGAGACAGGACAGTGGTCTTAAGGAGCTGATCCAACAGCAGATATAGAAAAGACTACCTGACTCAGCATATGTAACAATAAAGTGCCTGATAACCCTGGGTACCACCAGGAAGTGTCACACTACACTTTAGTGAAACGGATGCCTGACACTTCTATTTATGCATATGACTGGCAGAAAACCATGATCCATGTGTTCTACGTCTGTACAGAAGTTGGGAAAACAGAATCCAAGCCCACAGTTTAAGGCCTTTAAGTATCACAGTGAAGATGAAAAAAAATGTTTTAATGGGGCCTGCAGTCTCCAAATGCCACTTAAATAGCAAAGAAATGCAAACAAGAGCAGAGGTCCCACAACATGTAATTATTTTCACCTCTGCATGGAACACAGTACAGCTCCATGTCTTTTACAGAGGCCATGGAAGTCATGGATTCTGTGACTTCCTGTCACATCCATGACTTCTACAGTAGCTTGTGAGGCTGACCCCAAAACCAGCTGCTCAGCTTGCGCCCAGCCATACTAACAGTATAACAGATAAAGTTTTTCTTTTACCATATTGAGAGGACTGAAGCCTTCCTCTTTAGCTAGAATAAAAGAGCAGCAGCCATCATTAACTGTAGACCTAGCAGTCACCTACTTGCATTCCATCTAAACTTTGATAAAGTGAGTCTGTGCTCACGAAAGCTCACGCTCAAAACTTTTCTGTTAGTCTATAAGGTGCCACAGGACCCTTCGTTGCCATCTAAACTTTGTTACTATAGTGTCATGTCAGGCTGTTAAGAGGGAGACCACTTCTTAATGCCACCCACTGTCACCAAATCAGAGAAAGATTTTACGATGGGTAAAAACTTAGTTAACAGCATTTTGTCTGGCAAGAAACTACTTATCAATAACGGAAGCTGTGGACTCCCCATTCTGTGATGACTGTCTTCACTTCTCTACTGTCTTCTGTATGAGCTCTGTCTGGTTTGTAATTTTCTGTAAGCTGTATAATTAATTTTGCTAGGTGTAAATCAAATTAAGGTGGTAGAGTAGGTAATTCTGTTACAGTAGATTATGATTGGCTAGTAAAATTATACTAAAATAATTGGTCAAGATATAGTTTCACTGCTTAAATAGGAGTCTAAGAAGGAAAACAGCAGGAAGAAGGGAAAGGCAAAAAACTTGGAAGGACTCTCACTCAGGACCAGAACTGCCAGAACCTGAGGTGCAAAGAGAGTGACTTTGTTCAACAGTGGAAGTCTATCTGCCTTTATCAGGATTGGTGAGCATGACACTGTGTACTTAACACATCTTCTGCTTTCTTGTTAATTGCAAATAGAGAATGAGAATATTACTGTGTCAAGCTTTCAATAGCACAGATCCTGCATACTCACACGGAATTATGTTCTGAGCCCTAGGAACTGGGTAGAGTGGGAGTTTAAATTTACAGGTTCACACCTTGAGCCCTCAGGATTGGGTAAAGGTGTGTGTGCCCCTGAAGTGTGGAAAGGATAACAAAATTTGTGTGGATAACATCACCGGCCACTGCTCTGGCAGCCGACCCTTATAACCGCCCAAGCAGCAACTCCATAGCTCCCAGCAATAGTCCCACATCAGCCACTCTAGCAGCACAAGGGTCCCAAGAGCTTCCAGAAGAGTGAGGGGGGGGCTTTCTTTTTTCCCAGGCACCTGTCAGAGGAACACTGGGGAACCCCAAAGCCCTGACCCTCTCCCTGCAAGGATCAGTTGGGGGTATTTATTGTATTTGTCACAGACATGCCCATGACTTTTACTAAAAATAGCCTACGATTTAACCACTGGTTACTCATCAGTTTTCAACCACAACAAACACTCAGCTCTGTAACACAAACCATACCCCCACACTCATACCCTCTCTCTCAATTTATTTAGATTTACAATAATTTAAGACATACTCGTGCATGGATTAGACCTTCTAACACAACAGTACCACTAAAAAATCCGAGCAACAGTGCGAAAGAGAATCTCAGCTAACCAGTTGCCCTATAAAATGTTCTTTCCACCTCTTCCTGATCATCTAGCCAGCAATTCAAAAACTCAGCCTCACTAAAAACAGAGCTCTTAACCTTGGTTCTTGGGCCAGCACTGTTCAATATTTTAATCAATCTAGATGTTTAAAATCTTTACTAGTAAATTGTGCAAATGACACAGACTGATGGGCAGTAAATAATGAAAACATGATTATTTCACAGTGATCTGACTCACCTACTTAAATGGTCACAAGCTGATAAAATGCATTTTAATGCAGCTAAATACAAAGTAATCCATCTGGGAACAAAAGGACACAGCTTTTACCTACAGAACTGGAAATGCAGCATCTGATGAAGTGAGTCTGTGCTCACGAAAGCTTATGCTCAAAACTTTTCTGTTAGTCTATAAGGTGCCACAGGACCCTTCGTTGCTGTTACAGATCCAGACTAACATGGCTACCCCTCCGATACTTGTCTAAAAGCAGTGACTCAAGAAAAAAGGACTTCAGGAACATTACAGGTAGCCACCTCCACATGAGCTCTCAGTGCAGCTCTGTGGTAAAGAGGGATAATGTGAGTGTATGACAATATCAAGAAGTACGGAAGTCATTTTGACTGGTACAGAACACTGGTAAAACCTCTATGAGAATACCATGCCCCGTCCCAGTTGAACACTTTAAGAAATGTGGAAAATCTGGAGAGACATGAAAGAAGGGCCCCAAAAATGATTCAAGGGGCTAAAAAACCAGAGCTGTTATGAAAGACTTAAAGAGCTCAGTTAAGATGCAACTTCCAAGCAGCGCAGTAGCTCCAACATCTGAAAAGCTTGTAAGTGAGGTGGAAGATCTATCACTACTTGGAGACTTTGAATTGAGAGTTTTCATCCTTCTTACAACAAACATTTTATTCCTGTTTCTGAGAAAAATTCTACACAGGAGGTCAAACTAGATGATCATACGGTTCATTCTGGGCTTCAAAATTATGAATTTCAACAACTTGAGCTACAAGCTTCTAACAAGCACATACCCCTTTTCAAAGTTTTAGGAGTTGGATAAATCTAGGTAAATTTACTCCTACCTTGATCCAAGCATTTAGCTTCTCTTGCCTCATTTTAATTTAGGAATACAAACGACAAAGGCAGAAGACCTCATTTAAGAAACTGACAAGGATAAGGAAAGAAGGTTAGCAACACTGCCTTTTCTTCCTCTCTCTTTCATTGTTAGAAATTTCTGCCAACGTTTTTCAAATAGCAGTGCAATCTAGAGACCAAGAATAGAAAATTTTAGCCCAACTATTAAATGTATATAAAACTGAAAAGAAGGAGCTTACAATGGAAAGTATTAGGAATCCTTAGCTATAGATATTGCAACCAGTTCAACTGTAACAAAGAGTTTTTATGACCAGGTTACAATTCCATTTTGGCCCAATACTTTATGATTTTTTATCTTAAAGACAAATCTAGGTTACTAATTGCCCTTTGCACTAAAGAGAAAGTGCTTGGAAAAAAAGAAGTGCCTGACTGTGCAATATTTAATTAGGTAAAACACCAGGATTATTTAAGTACAATACTTTAAAAAGGGAAACAACTTCTTCAGACTTTATACCCTTAAAAATTTTGACCCACTACTAAAAACTGTGTATGTCCATCCACAGTAAGGTAACTGAATACATTGAATACATTAAATATTGAGTCTGTTCTGGTCCGGCTATGGTCTGAAGTGGGTCTGTCCCACGAAAGCTCACCTAATAACCATTTTGCTAGTCTTTAAAGTGCTACTTGACTGCTTTTTGTTTTGAATACATTCAGTACTGATTCTGAAATACTAAAGCCTGCATAAGATCTGTGCCACCCATTTGTTCTCCTGCAGGCATTCTAATTCAGACCTACAAGGTAATTACTGCCAAAAAGGTAATTCTCTCTAATGGAAAATAATTCTATCTGCTTGGTTTATGTAAAAATGTTTAGTTAGGATGCATACAGTCTTATATCTGCAAAATAATTATAAAATATCACAACAAGACCAATTCTGCTAGTTGTACCTATAATATTTACGGATGCTCATCTATTATTTCAAAACAGTGATCACTAATAATTTTACTGGCAATTTCTTTTTACAGAAAGGTACCAGTGTCATTTAACTATACAGTAGGCACAGGAATATTTAGTACTGTAAATGAAAAATACACTTGCTAGCATGTTTAACCATTTGGAAACAGGAAAAGTAACATAGCTGTACTTTTGTTTGTACCAGAGTAGAACACAAATTAACATGAGGGCACCAGCAGAAATTGACTGAAAACCCTAAACACTCACCATTCAGACTTAAACTTGAATGTTTATACACAGTGCAGTGCGTGGCTTGGTGTAATACTGCACATCACAAATACATCTAAAAGCTACTGGTACTTCTCCGTACTGAGCTGTTCAGAGAGATTAATAGCTTTAACTATTGCAGCAGAACCCATCTTTTTTTTTCCAGCCTTCAGAGATAATGTTTTATTTCAAACAGGTCTAGGTGCCACTAACAGAACTGAAGCAAAGGCTGTCTTGCTCCAAGTACTGTCAAAGGTGCAGAAACCCTGAAGTCTATTCCATCGCCACAGAAGAGCCCCCCAGCAGATGCAAAGCCAACACAGCTAGATTTCCCCATCTGACAGACCCTTGGTACAGTGTGTGTTTTGGAAAGGCTGCAGGAGATCAACGTCCTGTGGCTACCTCCTACTAGTGCACAGTCCACTGGAGAGACCTCGGCCAGCCGGCAGAAGTAAGACTAGTTCTGCTCCGGACCTTGGCCAGAGAATCTAGGAGTAGTATCAGGTTATTGATCCCAAGCTCATCATTTTTCCTCGCCTGCCATTTGGGGCTGAAAGGGAGAGGAGTCATCCATTGCATTACTTAGTGCAACTCCTAGGCTCAGGCAGAGCCAGCAGAGCACATCTCCTATTGCAAAAAGGCTCCTAAAGTCTGGCAAGAAAGCAGACAAAGGAGGAGCCAGAGCCCCAAATGCTGTTTCTTGTGCTATGTAGATGGCCACACCTACAGAGAGAAGTCATGTAAACCGCTGAACAGATGAATTAGCCATGTTAAGTTTGGCATAATTAGCAAAAGCTTGTGCAACATAATCCACTTCAAAGTTGGCCTAGGACTTTTGTCTTCTTACAACAAAAGGGATTCATGGATAAGTGCGTGTTCAATAGACTAAAGGGAAAGAAAATGATCTTTCCCCAAAAATTTTCATCCATAAACCATTATAAACTGACAGCTACATTTTCAAGGCTTCCTTCACAAAGAGCTAAGCATTTTCGCAATATGAAAGAAGAGATTATCCTTAACATTTGCACATTCACAAATACCTAGTGCCTTTACACAGCCTTCAGCCACTATGTTCCTTGCGTTGCTCAGCATGCTAGCAGGACTGTAGAGAAAAGGGTTACTGACCAAAGTATATGCTCATTTACACAGGCATCAGTGATTAACACAGTAATCCAAGACTTTAACAGCTATCGTTTTAGCTCTACGTCAGACTTCATTCACTTAGGTTTAAACTAAAGACAAAAGAAATTGAAAAGATTCAATTAAAAAGTTGCCATTTTAAAATCAACTCTCAAGTAACTAATGTAGGAAAAACAGCTATAATAGTCCAACAGCATCCATCCATCTTCCTACATTACATAGGTCAGAGACACCCCACCCAAAAAGAGAAATTCAGACTGACAACATATGCCACTTCTATCAGCATTACAATAAGTCCTGCATGTATTAACAGCCAAAGTTTAAGTTGTTGCTTTGTTTATGCCAATTTCAGCTCAATGACTAATTTTTTTAATAAAAAATTCTGATAACATATTGGGTTTCCTGATTTAAAAAACAAAAAAATATTTAAATACATTCAGGCCATCTTTAAACATCAAGCAAACAAAAGAACACCAAGCTATGGTTTAATAAAAACTCCTATGCACTTAAGTTGCAGAACATGTACTACAAATCACAACAATTACACTTTATATACCCTACACGGTCCAGTCTTACTCAGGGACACCTTCCAACACCATACCACAAGAAATGAAAGGGATATAGTAAGTAGCACCCATATGAATTCATTTTGTGCTGTTGCAGCACATTTTTCTTCCTTCATTGATTTAAGTGGCTATATACTTGTACCAATATTTTGGGTGGGAGACATGGAAATCTTCATGCATAATCTGGACACCTGACTGATGATTGAATAGATGTTAAGGATGAGCCAGATACAATTCCGTGATGAAGCATGGCTTTTGAACAAAAGTCTTTTGTTCCTTTTTTTTTTTTTTAATTGAAAAAGAAAAAAAAAAAAAAAAAAAAAAGGAAAGATGCTTCTGTTAAAATACTCATGTTAGTTTCTAGATGTCCACATAGTGATCTTAGTAAAGATGGTATTCTCTCCTTAATGAGAAGGTCAACAGTTGCCCTCTGCCACAGAAACAGAAAAAGTTTGTGTACATAAGATAAACTGCTGATTTGGGCTGGAAATAGAACATGAAAATTAGTATTATGCTTGCAAATATTACTTCTTGCAACCATCTCTAAGAGGCAATACTTGGTTAAATGACTAACATGAAACACTATAAAAACTAGATGAAAGCTTGTAACAGCAACGAAGGGTCCTGTGACACCTTATAGACTAACAGAAAAGTTTTGAGCATGACCTTTCGTGAGCACAGACTCACTTCATCGGATTACAGATCCAGACTAACACGGCTACCCCTCCGATAGATGAAAGCTTGTGCTTACGGATATGAACACTGCCATCTTAAGAAAAGCACCATCAACAAGAAACATAGAAACTGATAAACAGATATTGTATGTCAAAGTAGCATAGCACTGCTAACACATACTTCATCACACAAGCAGGAATTGAAATCCAGAGTACTATTTATAATGGAATACACCCACTGGATAGGCATGACAAGAGGTTACATACTCTAAACCTTGGTAAGTAATTGCTAATGGCACACAGACTTCGCTCTCAAGAACACCCAGTATATCCAGAGTTGAAAGGGAAGAACCATTCTATTTAACCAGTACATAAACTCAGATACATTCAAGAGTTAAACAAGAAGAGTTGAAGAGTTAAACACTTCTGAATTTCCAGATTGAAGTTTCTCCTCTAATCTATTTTGAACACCATATTGAGAGAGGAAGATGTAGCCTGTAAATTTATAAAGCCTACTAGCTTAATTAGAGCCTATGCTTGTATATATTTTATTTTATTAATCCAATAGAACATATGCACTTATATTGTCTAATACATTTATTCCTGGCTTAGCAATAGCCAAAGGGCAGTTGTCCTATTCTTCTAGTTCTGTTCTGTTTTTCACTCCCTTTGTCCTATTTAGCAGTAATGCAAAAGATCTCCAGAGTTCACTCTCTGTATGAGGGGGCTTTAGAAGAGTTTTTCCATTTTTAGTTGGTGTCAGGCTTAGAGATGAATGTATATGAATATCTAGTACTTCCTATAATGTCCTGTATCTGATGTTCCAGCCTCACTTTTCTAACCACATGCAGACACAAAAGGAGAGTTATCTCGGCACCTACCGATGCTCCCTACGGCCCAGGTGCAAATGACCCAGAAATAGTCTTGATGACCCAGAAGTATAGACACCAGTGCTGGCCAGTTTCCCAGCTCCCACAAGCACAGGGGAGCTGAAAGCCAGGCTGCCGCCTGGTTCCCAGCTCCTCCAGATTTGCACAAAGTTTGAGTTAAGCAAGGTTGCCCAGGAACACAACCTTCGCGTAAGTCAGGGGTCTACTGTAGAGACATAAACCATCAATGTAATCAGATATGCAAGCAGCATTAAGAGAGTCAAAGCAATTCAACATGCATTCAAACGTTCACTCTTATGTTTAATCTGTTTAATCCCACTGTGCTACTAAAATAAAATTGTGCTGCTAAATACTGCACGCCTGATCGCTGAAAATCCAGAGAATTACCTTGTGTCTAACACTAATTCAGCTCTGGAATAAGTTTGCTGCCCACAGTGTGAAGGTCGGACCTTAGATTATTAAGTCAGATGAGAAAGTCCTTATCCAAATGAATACCTCTATCTAAATATCCTTAAGCCCTGGTCAACAAGGGGAAGACCACAGCCTATAAATGTTTAGTAAGAAGTGCACTTTAATACAGAATGAGAGGGCCGTGACATGGCAGCTGTGTCACTGAGCGGGAACCAGGATATAGGGACCATAGTGAAAGAAGGCATCAAGATGAGAGAAGGTTGACAACATTAACAGTATGTCTACATGTAGCAGGTATCAGCACTGCAGCAAAATTGATCCATGGAGGTCAGTTTAGCAGGTCTAGTTAAGACCAACTAAATCATTGCAGATTCTTCTCCTGCTGACTCCAGTACTCCATCAGGATGGCACTCTCAAGCCAAGCTAACAGGAGAGTTCCTCCAATGACAGAGCATGGTATGGGCCCCACAGTGAGCTATGCTGACTCCAGCCTTGTTAGTCATATAGCTGGAATTGTGAAACTTCGGTCAATTTAGTCCCATAATGTAGATCAGGCTCAAGAAAGAAGACTGACATGGGATTGGTAAATATGTTTTTCCCCACTATCAGTTTATGCCATTGTACATTGTAATGTCACTTGAGACACTGTTTGCAGATTTTTGGAGAATAACTTGCACTAAAACATATTGCTCTGAGATTTAAGTTTCCCTCATTAAGTCTGAAGGTTTACTAATGTAGCTCATTATTCCACTAAGTAACAAAAATTCAATACCTGCAAAGCAGCATCAACATGTTATTTTAAACTGAAGAAAAATTGACTTTAAATAAAAGGTTAAGAGCCACTTTCGAAAAAATGATCAGCCTGTAATTTATAGAAAAACAGTACCTGACTAGAACAATAAGTCAAGCATACTAAAAGCTTTTCACCACCTGACAATTCAAATTTTGAAAAATGGAGGCAAAAAAGAAAATATTTGACAAGACTTTCATTAGTGTTTCAAAATGCAGTGCAATTGTATGCCAAAAAATTCTAACAGCGTTAGCCTGCCTGAACATTAAACAATACAGCTCAGCTACAATTGTGTGTAGTATCACAAGCATCTGCTGCTATAAAGCCACTTATGCAAAGGTAAGATCAAATTGAGCTCTACCTTTTTTTTTAAAAAAAAAAAAAAAAAAAAAAAAAAAAAAAAGACAAGACTTCATAGTAGGTTTATTTTTTGCCACTTAAATGCATAACTCTACACTGAGGATGGTGTGGAATCAAGAAGTGTCTGGACCATTCACAGAAAAAAAAGAAAAAAACATTTTTGCTACTACTCACTTTTACAGATTCTTCTCAAAATCATGACTCATTACATTAACCACAGAGGTCAATGGACAGCTCCACTTGTACATACACGCATACAGACAGTGCCCATTTAAACCCCATGCACAATCTGTCCACTTACAACCACAGGGCAGAAGGAAAATACAATTGCACACATGGGGATTTATATTATAGATTGCCCAGACAGTTTGTGTCTCCCTCCATTGAAGTCCTGGTCTTCCTGAAATAGTTTTTTAATCTGACCTCTCACTGCATTGTAATGCTAGTTGCCGTCAAAAGGATCTCTCTCTATTTTTGTTCTATGACCACAGTTACTGGTAGGACAACGGATCAGAAGCATATAAATTCAAAACAAACAGTCTTTCATTTACAGCGAAATTAGAAACCGGGTAAAAGTTCTCGCCTATATTTGGTGGCATCACTTGTCTCAGAGCTGGAAAGGTCTAAATTTCAACAGCTTTACGCTTATTACAGTGGAGCTGTGTCATCTTTAAAATTACTTGTTCAATCCTCAGCCTAATACATTTTCAAGTAGATTTCTCTTCATTTTTGTTAGTGGTGTAACTTGTGTAAAAATGTTCTGAGGAAGCGCTCAGTGAAGCTTCAAATTTTCCCCAATCTCCAACTGAAGCTGGTTCAACAAAAAGGATTGCCTCACCTACCTTGTCTTTCATTAACTGTAACATTCCCATAGTCCTACAAAGATAGAGTGCAGTGACATTAAGAGGGCAAAGCACTTGCTGGTTTGTCAGTTTCATCAGCACCCCTCGGATAAACTGCAGCTTCACCCCCTTACGTGTAGGCATAGCGCTAGGAGACTACCCAAAGCTTCAGGGTTTACTAAATCTCATATAGCTGCTGCTAGCTGAATGAAGCACCTAGAAGTATGTGGAACCACCAATAGTTGAGGAAAAGGAATAAAGTGATGTTGCTTAAAGCCATGTTATTTTCAAATGAATTACTTCACAGCATCATTGTGTTTTTGATGCCATCTGTTTTGTTATTTCCAAAAACACAGAATCTAATTTTACTGGATGTGAACAGAGGGGAGCCTGCGATCTCACTTCAAAATTAATATATGTAATTGTAATTATTTTGTAATATATGGAGGATCTTTCACTAAGGTTTCCAAAAACTAATATACAACAAAAATAATAATGGGCATTTTAAAAAAAAAAAAAAAAAGTCATACATTTCCAAAAGCATTTTAACAAGAAACATAACTATTTGAAATTTAGAAAGTACCACCTTATTAACAAATATATCATCATGCACTCAGGAGGAAAAAATCCTTTAACCACATGAACAAAGCTGTGATAAGAAGTTTTTACAAAACATGCAACAAAAATTAGATTAATATAAATTTTTCAATTAAGTGTGACATCTATCTTCAGTTCTGTCTTGTACCATTGCAGTTTATAACCAAGATAGAACTGTAAAAAGCCTATTACATACAAAACTATGGACTCATATTTTGGAAACATGACTAATTTCTGTTAACATTAATCTTAAAAAGGGGAACTAATTTGAGTTATTCTGCCACTCTTGAGTTATCCAGGTGCTAACAAGATAAACATTTTAACAGAATGGCTATGGCATTTGAGAGCTAAGATACTGCTGCAGGGAAAGCAATGAATTGTGAATTCCAACTGTCGGCTCAGTAAAGGAGAAACAGATTTTCAAATTTTTTACAGTGTCAAATTTAAAGTCATTAAACATAATATATAATTAGTTGTTGCTGACTTGAGTCCCAGACCTACAGCCTTTAGTCGAGTAATCAATCATACAAGTAATCTCACTAAACTTCCATGTGACTCCACCGCCTGATGGATAACTTGTGCGGCAGAATCAGGAGAGTATTTTTGCTTTGTCTCTTTAAAGTGTTCGCTCTCCCACCGACACTGCCAACAATAAATCCTACCAGTAAAGCAACCTACCTTCAAATCACTATGAAAAAAAAAAAACAAAAACACATTTTCACCAAGTTGTTCTATTATTTTAAAGTAAGCATAATATGAATACTTTTCACCCTATTCTACTCTGCATTGTCAAAAAAATGCTGAAGTGTTTCTTACATTTTAAGAAATTGAAGGTTTAAGCAGATAATTATAGTAGTAATAGACTGAAGGCTTGCTGATGCCTGCTGTTAGGATTTTAAGAGAGACTTCACTGCTGTCAGGCTCTGTTTGTGAAACCTACCCTAGAAACATTGCCACTTCAAAATTATTTACTTCAAAGTATGTGAAAATATATTCTCATGCAGCAACTAATGATCAAATAACTTCTTCATAACCAGATCTGATTTGACAGCAGGTAAAAGAGCTTAGAATATTCAACAGCCATCTACGGTTGTTTACAACTGTGTATAAAACACCCAATATAACCATTTACATAGTATTTTCTGTAGTACTATAGTTAAGCTTAGAAAGCGATTGCAAATTATTTTCAGCATTTGCCAAAAATCCCTGTTATAAACATTTTACTACCACTTATCTTTCCTCTGTTTTTCTACAATATAATCATATAAGGGAAGGCAGAGAAGAGATCGAGGTTAAAGTCCAAAAGAAGAGGATGCAGAGCCAATAAGCAAAATACAGAGGGCTAATAAAACAAGACACGAATCAGGATACTACTAGGTCCCAGAGGTCCAGAAAACATTTTCATCCTCCCCTAATGTTGAATGCATACGTTATTTCACACTCCACCTCCCTATCCCTGCCAAACAAACAGTTTTGATAAAATGATGAACAATTCTCAAGGGTACCACGTGGCGAAATCTTTTATTCTGGCCTTGACAAATGCAATTTTGCCTTGCTCGCGTCTTTTCAGAATGCTGCTGTAAAAGATCATCATCTCTCTTTGCCTTCCTCCATGAGACAAAATGGTACTAAATACAGAGGCTGCTGAATCACATAATTATGATTACCAGAAAGAAGAAGGGTGGGGGACCCAACAATCAGAACAGGGGTGCATAGTGGAATTTAGGGGGCAGACCCCATCAGAGCAAATGCCAGGGTCTGGATCTAGGGCTGGAGTCACAGCCAGGAGTCAATTACCAAGGCTGGAACAGCAGTCAGAGCTGAATCAGAAATACATGGCGAGCTTTCAATTAATTAGGAGAGGGGAGGTCATACCCTTTCTCTAGCCCCTCCACCCCAACCCCACAATATCCTGCAACAAGCAGCTCAAAACAGTGAGGTAAACTTAATAATGAAGATATCCCAACAACATGCAGAAATACCACATATTAGCTAATGAATATTTGTATAAAAATATGCCAAATCCCTCTGAGGAAGCAGCACAGAAAATAAAGATAGAATGTTTGTGGCAAAGTTCAGTTTCTTTGGGAGCTCAGAATCATATACGAATACCACTCTGTCCTACTGCAGATCATCTGCGTAAGTCCTAAACATTTTTAGCAGCTAATCTATTTTGACATGCCATTGAATGTGTAATACAAGAAAGATATTATAAAAACGTAAATGGTGAGTTACAAAAAACACAAGAGCACAGACATAAGTTTTCATAGCTGAACCTGTCCAACAAGGAACAGTGACCAATATGAACTAAGAGTTAGCAGCTTTTATATGGGGCAGGGAAGGAGAAACAGACCAGATGAAACAGGAGAAGCAAGGCTGGATCACTTAAAAACAAAAGAAGTACTGACCTTAAACATGGAAAACATTAAAATACAGCTAATCATCCAACTTAAATTGATCAGGCAAAAGAATGTAAGGTTTAAATGTATTTGCTTGATGGAATGCCTATTTCTTAATTTAGATTCTGACCAGTCTCCGTCTGTCTCCTCATCACAACCACCACCCCACCCTCCTTTTTTAAGATTTGCATAATACATGCCAGGAGCAGCACATGTGTTCAGCTGAGCTTTCAGCAGTATCCAGAGTCCTGTAGAAAAACATCAAGTCCAAAGTGAATGGGACAATGGGGGTAGCTAAAAGATAGGCAAAAGCAACATATTTCACAGCTCTGCATGCTGCTGAGCAAGTCAAAGGCAGTGAAGGGTGACAAAGTGCACAGAGGAACAGAAGCTGCTTTATATGTGTAGCTAACAGGTTCTTCCAGTGCTCAAAAGCACACAACCAAGCTCACACCAGAGAGCTGCAGCTACCAGGAAACAAAGTGCTTTGATTTAGGTGGCAGACACCGTACACTGGCTGACTAGAGGAGATACAATTTAGAGAACTGTAATGCTAAGTTCAAGTATCCAAAAGACCCACATCTTTCCTTACTGTATTTCAATTGATGACTAGCACATCAGTGTTTTATGCTAATCTCTGACATAGGAAACAAGCACTGAGACTCAAAGTACATCAGAAAGCTCAATAAATATTTTCCCTCCCCCTCTACAGACACCCACATGCTTTGTTTTTGCAGCTTGCCTGAAACACACACACTGTTTTGGAACATTTAAAATGTTCCTATAAATATTTAAAAATAAAGCCAACTACCACCTACTTTATCTTCTGTTCAGATACTTCCATGCTTAAACACAAAGAATTTCTTTCTACTTCTACTTGAGATATTACAGAGCAACCCATGTTTCAGAAAGACCTTTTAACAGTTGAACAGCTAAATCACCTACACATTTCTTCCCTCTCCATAATGGCAAAAATCTGAAATTTCTTACTTCAGAATTTAGCAGCTGTTATTACTTACACAACATCTTTCAACCCAAATCTCAGAATGCTTCACAGCACACTTGTCAAGTAGGTAACACTGTTATATTCATTTTTACAGATGAACTAGAGGTTAAATGATTTTCCTTATGCTGAGATTAGAAGCTCAATCCTGATTAGAAAAGAAGGCTCCATCTACACTATGAGATAAATTTGAATTTAAGGCCGTTTGCTCGCTATTACGAGACTGTCTTCACTGTAAATACTATTAGCTTGATGCAGAGAGCATTAATATTGATACCATATTGTCAGAACCCACTGGGTGTTGAGTCACGTTTGAACTTAAAAGTTCAAATAAAGGCCAGTGTGGAAGCATCGCATCTTAAAATCCAATTTATTAGCCTACAAAGGTGTCCCAAAGGAACCCCACAATGCCCTACTCTGGCTGCTGTTCTCCAGGTGAGCAGGAATTAGGTAACATGAAGACCATGAATTTCAATTCAGGACGAGGAAGCCCATGGCTGTGGGGTCATGATTGTACGAGAGGCTGAGAAACGTCTCTCTTTGCTATTAGCGCTGTGAGCGCATCTACCCGTTACAAATAGCCCCAACAGAGAGTTCATGGTTCTGTCTCTACCTCTGCTAGCTGAGCACTTGGTATTTTTTTCTGCGCTGTCTCACCATACCACGGGGCAGCAAGGCTGTTTTGGGGGGTCGTGCTTGCATAAGAGGCCAAGAAACTTTTTCTCAGCATCTTACATTTGTGCATGCTCTCCCACAGGCACCTCACAGTCAGTGTCTTTCCCAAGCTCAACCATATCACATGGCTAGCCAATTAAAGGACATGCCTGCTGGTCAGTGCTGATTATGCTGCCGGGCAGCACCATGTCCTGGCTTGTTACTTTGTCAGGGTTCCAAGGGCAGGAAAGATTTTCAAGGCTTGCAGCCATCCAGGGGGACTGCTTCACCTGCACGCCCCCAATAAAAATATTTTCATGGACTTTCTGCTACCCGAGGGAAGTCTCCCCTGGCAGCTACGATTTTCAGGGCATTGCTGCTGCTGAGGGGACTACCACAACTGGCCCCCACCACTTAACCTCCCCACACACACTACCCCAACAAGGACTGGGGGGCTTGCTATCCCCAAGGAAAAGTCTTACCTGGTGGCTACGAATTGTGGGGCCTGGCTGCCACCCAGGGGGAACAGTTCAAGTGGCCCTCAAGCCACAGACCCCCAAAAGCCACAGCCAAAAAAGATTTTCGGGGACCTTGTCAACTGGCCATTCAACCTCCCAAGTACCAAACCGCCCCCACAATGGCAATGAAATTTGGTGAGTCCCATCCCCCATGTTGGCAATGTCTATGTAGTGGGAAGCCAAAAGTCTTTTTTCCTATCCTTTCCTGTCCTCTTTCTTCTAACTTTGGACCCCTTCATGCAGGGAAGGGTGGGTGGAGGGCCAGCTGAGAATACAGACTGTGCACAGCTGCTGTATAGTGAACTGGGAACTCAAAAGCCCTCCCCTCAGCAATGATCTTTTCTCAAAAAAAAAAAAAAAACAAAAACACCACTCTACTACCTACTCTTTCTTCATGTTTTTTCATTGTCCCTGTATAATTTTCAGGGATCAGATCTAACCAAGGGTGAGAGAACAGTCAGTGGTGAGCCAGTTGACAAGACACACACCTGCTAATTTTTATAAAATCTTTCATAAGTCAGTTACAGCTACAGATTTTAAAAGCCATTCAGTTATAGAAGAAAGGGATTTCTGTGCATCTGGTGATCTTTGCTGATGCACTAGTTTTCCTTCCTTCCACCTGGAAAAATGGATGTTTGCTTACCATGAGAGAGGAATGAAAGCAATGCAATGTGGGAAGATGTCAAATACCAGTGAAAATACCCAGAATGCTAAGGGGGATGAGGGAACTGTGGGATAGGTTCCAACAAGGCACTGCTGAAACAGTCAATGCCTGCCGATTGAGTGTTGCAACAATAAGCTGACTTTGTGAGGAGCATGTGGGGAGGTGAGGATAGTTAAATTTGAATCTCTCATACTGTAGACGTAGCTGAAACGATGCTGGTTTGAGGAAACAAAACCAAACACATGGAGGCTCTCCACCCTCCTTAGTGAGGGTTTCTGTGGTTTGGCACCAGAGTCTGCAATTTGGAAGTACTGTTGGATACCCAGCTGCTTTAGGAGAACCGCACAGCACCATTGTTAAGGAATCCTCAGTTCCCACTTCCATCTGGGGCCAGTCTGGGGCCATTTCTTTCAGACAGACACTGCTATCGCAATTCAGGTCTCTATCACTCAAAAACAAATAACTACAATGTGCTGCGCAAGAGACGATGGCCTAAGACAACCCAAAACAAGCGGGGACATAACAGCCCACTCACTAAGCAACTTAACTTGGCATGAGCATGACTCCTGTACCACAGAATCTGCACTAGCTGCCTGCTACTTACCAAGTGGAAACTAAGTTCTTGGTATTGACCTGTAAAGTTAAATGGCTTGAGAGTTGTCTGTTACAAAAAAAAAAAAAAAAACCCACTAACTTCAACATGTTCCATATTGTCACAGTTGCTATCAGAGAGGACACTGGATCAAGAGAGGAGCTGGCAGCTGGCTATTGTTTTAAGACTCTTCTTCAACTGTCTGAGAGGGCCAGGTTTCTACGGCTATCTGGACATGTTGCACATTTTATTTATTCCAGCTTTTGGGTAAGGAAATTTGTTGGCAATCCTCTTGGTGTTAGTATGATGCTTGTGCTATCTGGTACTCTTCTGAAGTACCAGCTCTGGGGTCCTGTGATTGTAGGAGAGTCAAGATTTTAAAGTAAGTTTCTAGCCACTATGCTTGCAGATAAAGACTGGAAAAACCATGAACCCACAAGGCTAAAAGATTAAAAAGACCAACATTTATTAAAGTCTTGCGATTTTTGATCACCTAGGGTTGGCAACAATAGAGAATAACTTAATGGGATGATGTTTGCCAAAGCAAAGAACTCTGATCTTTAGTTTATAGTTTAGTAAAAGCTTATTCAGAACTTATTTTGCTTTATCAATTTAAAGGAGTGTTGTATGGATTACATTATTTGGAACAGGTGTAAACATACACATGTTCCAAAACAACATTTTTTGGTCCCCTACTGTTGAGGAAGTGTTTAACTGTGCATATCATGTTGTTTGAGTTTGTTTTTACAGCACTGATCATTGAAATGGAAACACACAATAAAAATATTGATCCGATTTTTAGAAGTTTACGTCAAGTGATTCCTATTACTTTAGCCTTGTCTTCTCTAAGGGCAAAACAAATTCTATTGCTAACAAAATAATGAACAAACGGACACTGATGAGAGAAACTGTATAGATAAATGATAAAGTCGATAACATGATATGAAAGCTAAACAAAGAAATAAAGTCCTAAATTCTTTCCTGAACTAAGCCTTCTAAGTTTATCAGCAGAAATATTTTATGCTATTTGCATATATGGTGAATTAAATCAATACTCTTCTTACCTCTTCAATCAGCAAATCCACTAGGGCCATTATCTTGGCAGGCACTGGATAATCAGTAGGACAGTTTCATGTCACCCTCCTATTCGTGAGCCCCTTGATGTCTGCTCAGCCCAATTCTGAAGCCACGGGTATTAGCTGTTGGAGGGGCATGGGACAGTTGGACTTTGTTCTTCGCCGCCTCTCCTCATCTGCACTGCGGCAGGCTGTCTCAAACTGCATCACCCCCTCATGGATTACCATTCTCCACTAGGGAGAGTCTTAGGCAAGGTTCTCCTAAATGTTGACACCCATGCTGCAGTTTTTCATGTGCGTCCTCAGCATGTCCTTATATGACGACTTCTGCTGGCCCTCAATGCTCCTCTGTCCTTCCTCCAACTCAGAAAATCTGTTTTGGGAGGCACTGATCAGACATCCAAACTACACGATGGAGTCCAGTGAAGTAGCTGATGAACAGTAATGGCTTCAGCTCTTCCAGGACACTACTGTTCGTGTGCCTAACCTCTCAAGAGATATTTAGGATTCTCTTGAGACAGCATTGATGATATTGTTCAACTGCCTTCAAATGACAACTGTATGTGGTACATATGTGAAACTTGGACAATAGCAGTGGAACACCCACTGCACGGTAGACAAAAAGCTTTGTCTTGGGATAGACGTCCCAGGTCTTGAAGACCCTTTGTCTCAGGCAGGAAAAAGCAAAGCTTTTACAGCTCAGATAATGCTGGATTTCTGCATCAGTCAACTTTAGCAGAAAGATGACTTTCAAGGTATGGGAAGTGCTCCACATTTTCCTGCAATTCTCCATTGACTTCAATAGAAGGTACATGAGATTGTCCCATCAGCAAGGGCTGGTAGAGCACCTTCGTCTTTTTGATGCTCAGGGTAAGGCCAAGATTCTTGTATGCTTCAGCTAAGGCACTTAAGATGATCTGAAGGGCTGCAGGAGAAAGAGCAGCAGCCATGTTGTCATCATGTACTGAAGCTCCATGATCGAGGTCATGGAGGTCTTCCTTTTAGCCTTCAGTCTCCTCAGACTGAAAAGCTTCTTGTTCATTCTATAGATAATCTTCATACCATCGGGAAGCTTGCCATCAATGAAGTGAAAGATATGACGATGAAGATGAACACCACTGATGGGGCAATGACACAGCCTTGTTTTACTCCCATTTTGACCTCAAAGGGTTCACTTTGACTGTGTCTGCACTACAAAAATAACTTAGAAGTATGCAAC
Organism: Carettochelys insculpta; assembly: GCF_033958435.1. Classification (NCBI taxonomy): domain Eukaryota; kingdom Metazoa; phylum Chordata; order Testudines; family Carettochelyidae; genus Carettochelys; species Carettochelys insculpta. The sequence continues at coordinate 89,831,355 of NC_134141.1, forward strand.
TTTGAAGGTGAGCATCTACAAACACCCTACTTCAAAGTTAACGTCAAAGTTAGTTCCTAGTGTAGACACACCCTTTGGGATCCATTGCAGCTCAATACTGTGACAGGTCATGCTATTGTGAAGCAGACTCAAGATGCTAATGAACTTTTTGGGGTACCCAATCTTTGAGAGGATGGTCCACAGCGTACTATGATTGACTGAGTCGAATGTCTTGGTCAAGTAGATGAAAGTCATGTATAATGCTTGGTTTTGTTCACATTTTTCTTGCAGTTGCTGAGCGATAAAGATCAAATCCACTGTTCCTCGGAGTAGTTGGAAGCCAAAAGAGGCTTCTGGGAGAATTACTTCTGAGAGTGGCAGAAGTTGGTTTGCAAGTATTCAAGCTAAGAACTATTCTACTGCCTCAGTCCCCAAAACGGAATGACGGATACAGACATCCACCACCATCGTGCTGGTTAATAACTAAAAGCTTCCAGATTTCACAATCCCGCTCCTGTCACCAGTCACCATAGGGCTTAAGTTTAGCAGAGTAATGCACAAAGGACGATGCCTGTCCATGACTTCTTTCAACATGGGGGTGGGGGGACTGTTACACTGCAGCCACCACTGATGAACAGAATGCTCAGGTCCAATGGCATGGGATCCAAGACAACTGGGAGTGTCCTGTCCACTGCAGCTTTCATCCACCTTCACAGCTGTTATAGCACTACTCCTCACTCTCCAGATTGCCACTTTGTCCTGGCGAGTACCCAAGAGGCATCAATACTACAGTGTACATCCCACTGAGTTTTCAGGAGAAAAAGGTTTGTTTGGTATTTTTCCCCCGCAAACTGATAATGCACAACAACTCATGCACACTGAAATAGGTGTACACTTTGACTCTAGTTTTCCAAGTGCTAATTGAAAGCACTCCACCACTGATCCCGATTATGGATTTCAATCTGTAGAGTTAAACACCTGCACTAAACAGTTCTCTGTATACAAACAAGTCAGAAAGCTACTAGACAAACTACATTTTCCCAGACTGACATTGTTGATCATAAAGCTGAAGCATCAGTCTACTCTAAAAAGGGACTTTTTGTTTAGTTTCCATGCTCAGGACATGTAACAAATTCTATGTGCAAACTAAGGATATGTCTACACTTCGGCTATAGTGGCTCAGTTGCAGTGCTACTGCCCTGTTTCAGCAGAGCTACTGCTTACACCAATGGGAGAGGTTGTCCCATTGGTGAAGGCAATTCAGCTCTCCAAGAGACAGTAGCCAGGTAATGAAAGGTAATGTCTCCTCTCCAGTTGTGTTTTTTCCCTCTACACCCCTGAGAGATAGAGCTATATCAATGCCACTTTCTGATGTAGACCAGCCCTGACTCCCAGTTTTGACAGTCTATCGGGGCTCTTTCCAGCATAGGCACTACCACCATTACCAATGAGAAAGGCTCAGCAGGCTAAGCTCTGCCCTCTCTTACACCTGTACAACTCCCTGTTTGCAGATCACGGTTTGCAAATTAAGCCCTCGCTAAAACTATCTATAAAATGGCTTGTGCCGGTTTGTTGTGAATGTGTGATAATAAAGAACTGTTTGAAGAAATGAGATTGCACATATGTGACTAAAAACCTAGTTTAATCACACAAACCCTATGACACTGGTGACTACTAGACAAAAACAATTGCTGTTTACTTGTAAAAGAGAAATTTTTACATTGAAACCAGTGACAATGAAAATGGAAGTGCACAACACCCTCATATACATACACATGGTTTCACTGCAGGGTGGAATGCCATTTCAACATTTTTGTTCTGCATTATATCTTTATACTCTCCCTAAGGATAACTGGATATACCTGTGGGATTGCACCGTTATGTGGGATGGCAGAATCTTCATACTAGTGAAGACGCTCAAGGAAGACAGCGCCTTGAAGAATTAGCAAGCCTAAAAGATAATCTACAAACAAGTTGGGCACTTTTTAATACACATACTCACAAAGCTTGTGGGTGAAATGCAAAGGGAAAGATATGGACAAGTATACTCCTGCAAACAATGTACTTAGGAGCCAGAAATATCAAAATTGAAGGTTTCATACACTGCCCAGATCTACAGAGACTGTTTTAAGCACTCATATTATTTAAAGTACAGAAGTTTTTTTCCCATAGCTTCAACAATGACAGGAGCATAAACAGCACCATATAATATAGTATTTGAAACTCCCTGCTAGATGTGTAAGAAAGTATTTTAAGTACCTACTACAGATGCAAAGAGTAAAACATGGTAGTAGTAATAATTCAAAGAATACGTAGCACTTACACGGAACTTTGTATCACTAGATCGGAAAGCGTTTCACAAAAGGAGGTCAGTATCAGTATCCCCATTTTACAGATCATGAAACTGAGGCATAGATGGGTAGTGACTAGATTGTGTGTTTACATATAATCAAGATTTACACATAAATTCTTAACAGACAGATGACTATCAAATCATGGACCCAAATCCTGCACTCCATACTCAAATAGAACTCCTAATGACTTCAGATGGTATTTTGCCTAAGTAAGGACCACAGAATTGAGTTGATTTTGACTATACCACTCAAGAAACCCACTTGTAATTATAATGGAAAAAATTGCTACTTTACCTTATTAGACAATAGAGATACATTTATTTAGTTTTACAAATTTTTGACAAGTTTTCCAGCGGGAGGCAGGGGGGAATTTCACTTAAAATAGCTCAAACTACAGATAAGTGCCCTGACTTTTACCTTTAACGTAGAAGAGTAAATTTAAAAAAAAAAAAAAAAAAAAAAAGTATATTCAAGCAACATCCTATATATGCAGCCTACTATAAATACATAGTCCAGTAATACAGAAATAAGACTTTAAAAACCTCTATCAATACATAAAATCTTTACAAATTAAGGCCCTCAAACACACAAACACCTATTTGAGTAAAATAACACGTGAGAAGCCCTGTCAGATATAATGTGAGTACCCAGGTGCACATATCTAAATTGGGACCTAGATTCACAAGACATTTGTGCTTCACATGTAAACAGAAAGTGATAATTTGTTGTTTGTGATGCTTAAACAATTTTATTGGTTTCATCTGGTTAGTCATCATCTAAGTACAGGGAGCTGAATATTACCTAACTTCCAACCAACTTCCACAAAGCCTGCTAGGAACATTGTCAGTCTGTTTCCTCATATTGTTTCATTCTGGTGCCATATTTCACCCAGATTTGAAACAAATTCTCAGGGATATGTTCAGGTTGCCATTCCTAGTTCTGCTCTTGCCTTTATCCTACTACTGTAGAACCCTTACACGTATCAGAGAGGTAATCAAGTGAGTCTGAATCATCAAAAAATAAACAAGAAGTCCTGTGGCACCTTACAGATTAACAGATAATTTGGAGCATAAGCTTTTGTGGGCAAAAGACCCACTTTGAATCTGACAAAACAAACAGGTCTTTTGCCCACAAAAGCTTATGCTCCAAATTATCTGTGAACCCTTACATGGTAATTCACAATCTCTTTACCTTTTACCTAATTTAAATTATTTTGCACAAAATCTTTATCTAGTAAAGTCACACTGGGAGAGGCACAGACAGATTAAAATATTTTCATTCTCTCATACCTGTAACTTGCTTGTACTCTCTTGCAAGTTATCAGCGTGCACATAGTTGTAGACACTTCTCATCTAGGAAATAAGCTGTCACACTTCTCTTGCACAAGTGCATCACTGGTAGCAAACAAGTGAATTAAACAGAAGGAGGTAACAACACAGCACACCACACTTGTGCCTTATTTCCTGTAGCACTAGTAGAAAGCCTTGCCCTTACTTTACCCATCCACAGAAAGCTAGCTGCGCATCCAGAGTAGAATGTGGAATTGTTTAAATCCATTTAAAACTTGTTACATTGACTTTTATTTTAGATTTGTACATTTCATCTTTTTCGCTCATTGTGTTTCTAATGGCTTTTCAGAAATGCCCACTGTACTAGCAAAGTGGCACACAGACAGACAAAGAACAAGAAAAGCTATTGAACATTATGGGGCTGAAGCTACAATGGTGTAATGAGCACTAGTGACTGCCAAGGTAACAAAAGTAGGTGCGTTTCTGTCCCAGAGAAAGCTCACTTCAAGTATCAGGCCTTAGGTGTTTGCTTACCTCTTCTGGAGCAGAGTTCTCCAATTCTCCCACTCTGAAACCAGACTCTGAGCTACAGGAACCTATATATCCAACTCTGTTTACTTAGCAGGACCAACTGAGGCTGGTACCTGTGGTCCTCCTCTTCAGGAACTTCTCATCAGTGTTGAAATAGCAACCAGATAGCCTTTTTAAATCAAAGTATTGTTTAACAAAGCAAAACATTTAAAGCAAAAGGATTTTAAAACAAAGTATCTGCACATACATCTATCCTTATCTAAAAGCGTCGCTATCCTGTGAAGATCACCTAGCTTCTTCAGGCCTCCAGCAGGTGCCTGTCTTTGTGTCCACAAACAACTCCTCAGCAACTGCTGGCTGAATCTTTTTATCTAGAGAAAGTTTCTTGGGCCTTGTCACTTCTTGGGTTTGGGGTCCTGCTTACAATAAACCAATTCAGTGAACTCTGCGAATCATGACAGGTACTTTAGGAGTTAAAGCTCTGCCACTGTCACACAACAGCCCTAAGGCATTTACTGAAGGGTGGCTTGCCTTCAGCTGTTCTTCCTGCCCACTTATTTTCCATACAGCCCACTATTTAAATAAACCAATATAGTCACACAGTGACCATCCCAATAACTAGGTCAGCCTACAGTAATCATAAGTTACTACACACACTTCATAGATGCAGCATTTAAGTCCAGAAGAGACCATAACGATCATCTAATGCAACTACCTCCATGTTGCAGGCCACAAATCTCATCTACCCACTCCTGCAACAGACCCACAACCTCATGTGTGACCAACATATTTTCAGCAAAGTATATGAAAAATAGAGGTTTATTCTGAAGTGACTTCACAATCCTAATGATAGCATTCTAGTAAAAGTTGCCTAAAGATGTGAAGATAACTAGCTATATAATTTGTTTAGGGTTTTTTTTGTTTGTTTGCTTTTAGATACACAGGCTGACCTGTGTACCAAACAGAAGGCCCAACTACAGCACACTATAGCCCAATGTAAGAGTGCTATTGGACACAGAGAGCTCACTGCAGAGCAGGTGCAGCTAATTACAGTTCTAGAAAAGCATTAGGGAAAGGCTCCATGAAGAAAGAATTTGCCAATCTATATTAAATAAATGTTGCCTTCAACATACTGCCCTTTTGGGGGACTGATCTCCTTACCAGCCCACCGCTCTCCATGTTCTCACTGGCTTCCAATCACTCTCACATGCACTCAGTGTTCAACTTTTCTGATTTCATCAAAAGTCTCAGAACATTTAGTGTATTTCGCAAAGCTCCAGCTCCTGAAGTAATGAAAATCTCTATTTATGGAAAACAACAAGCTGTAACCTTCTCAGTGGTAAAGTGGAGTTGGAAAACATGACACACAATTTTATTTTTAAATTCTTTTTTAGCCCTGACTCATGATCTTTGAATAGATCCTAAAACCAGAAGACAACCATAATCATCTAGGCTGACTTCCTGCAGAACATAGACCGCACAGACGGCAGAACTTCCCTGAATTAATTCCTGTTTGAACTAGAGCATATGATTCAAACAAAATACAATCTTGATTTGAAAATTCCCAGTAATGGAGAATCCAGCACAACTCATGGTGAATTGTTCCAATAATTAATTGTGAAAAATCTTATGCTTTATTTCTAACTTGAATCTGTCCATTCTACTTCCAGCCACTGGACCTTGTTAAACCTTTGTCAGAGACAGAAAAACTCATTATGAAATATTTGTTTCCCACAAAGGTATTTACAGATAACGACCAAGTCACTCCTCAACCCTGTACCTAAGTAACTTGACAGGCAGGAAAAAAAATATATTTCAGAGCATCCAAAATAAAAAGTCACACAGTCTTCAAAGCTGTTGAATAAAGAAAACATTAGGTGTTGAAACAAATATCAATATGAAAAGTGGACACATTTCTTTCTGGATGGACAATCCCTAAAAACTAAACAGAGATATTTTTAAATACGTATCATATGATTTTATAGATTGTGCTCACTGAAAATGTGAGCATTCAGATAAGGAAGAAACCAACAAAGCTATATGTATTAGTAAATTTTAGTAAGACTTGAAGTCTCAGGAATCAAGCTTATGTCTACAACATTAATCTCATGACTATATTTTAAAAGACGAACCACAAGAAGTTACTGAACTATGGAGTGCTGACAATATGAAGTAACATCAAAAGAATGGAATGAGATAATGTAGATGATAAATATTGGCCGGAAATGTTAACCAAGTAGTATGAGTTCAATACTCTCTAGCTTGTAGAATGCATGTTTCTCCATCTCTGTCTAACAAAATACATTATATTACTCCAGATACCTTATGAAATGCAAGACAGGCTCTTTCATATACAGTATATGGAACTATTCGGTGGAAAGGTATTCAGAAATGATCCTGGAAGTAGTAAAAACAGTAATAGAGAGAAGTCCTGTTAAAGCTCTAAACTAGTGTCAGATGGCAGAACAAGGAGTAATGGTCATAAGTTGAAGAGGGAAAGGTGTAGGTTAGATATTAGGAAAAACTTCTTCACCAGGCGGGTGGTGAAGCATTGGAATGCGTTGCCTAGAGAGGTGGTAGATTCTCCATCCCTTGAGGTTTTTAAGTCCCGGCTGGACAAGGTCCTGGCTGGGATGACTTAGTAGGGGTTGACCCTGCTTTAGGCAGGGGGCTGGACTAGATGACCTCCTGAGGTCCCTTCCAGCCCTTTGATTATGTAGTGTATTAGTAGTTGATCTGACAGAAATATTCACCACAGGAATAAGAACGCTACTACTATTCTCGCTACTACTTGTGGACACAGGCAACTCTTCATAATGATGATCACTGGGAGAAATTATTAATAGAATGTCTCATAATGGAAAATCTAAATTTTTTTAACACAAACCCAGAATTTTTTTTAAAAGGCTAAATAGTACATCTTGCACAGGAAACCAATACAACTGAACTATTGAAACCATTGAGATGCTTTGGCACATAGGTAGTAATTTTAAACTTATAGGACAGTCAGGAAGGATATACAGAATATAATAATTGAAAGTACATCACATCCAGCTCTCCTAGCTTTCCTTTCTTTTTTGTTCTTCTGAGTCATAGCTTCTCTTCTAATTATTCCCCTGGCTCTTAACTGACCCCTCTCCAGTTTATCAACATCCATTTTCAACCCTCAACACCTGTAGCAGAAGGATAACAATGTTAGTCAGTATTTCCAAAAACAACAAGTCCTGTGGCACCTTATAGACTAAAAGATATTTTGGAGCATAAGCTTTCATGGGCAAAGACCTGCTTTGTCAGAACACCTGAACCAAGCAAACTGCAGTGGCCTCAACCTGTGAGCTGCTTGTGACCCAATCAGTGCACAGCTGCTAGACCATGTGACATCCTCAGGTCCATATAGGTTGTACTGGAGATGGCTCAGGATAATAAAGAGGTTAAAAACCACTCATACAGAGTGTTCAGGCACCAATCCCACCAACTGGAAATACTGCACCAGAGTACATTTATTGTTAGTCTTCTTGCATACTGGAGCCCCAGTTATGGACCAGGATCCCATTGTATTAGGTGCTGAACATACACAGAACAAAACATTTGGTATACATCTCTCCCCATTTGCCTCACAGTTAGCCACTAGAGATATTTTTTGCTCTCACAGCAGTGGGGGAGTGGCCATACAAGTTAGCCTCTGCCTGCTAACAGTTGAGCAAGAGCAGAATTGAATCTACAGTGGCCAGAAAGCCAAATTCCCCCATGTAGTACATGCTCCTAGGCATTTGCAAAACAGAGAAGGCAGGATGTAGCCAAGCCCTGTTGCAATTTAACTAGAGATTCTCCACCTCGCTCTTGGGTTTCCTATTGTAGGTTTCACATACAGTGCCCATCACCATGCTATCGGAGCATCTCCGTTCTACAGAGCTCTAACTCCTAAGAACATTGCCTAGTACTTAGATCCTTCTTTACATTCCTGGGTCTAACTCAAAGGCTATGTTTACAGTACAGAATTTTGTACACAAAACTCAGAGCATCTACACACAAAATCAATTTTGTCGACAGAAACTGTTGACAAAAAAGCAGGGTAGACACTCCTGAAGTCCTTTCATTGACAGAGCAAACCAAAAGATCGATCCACTTTTATGCGTAGATGCGTTCTGTCAACAGAAGTTTTGTCAGACCATCTCTTCTGACAGTAACTTCTGTAAAGAGATGCTGCTAATGCAGATGTAGCCACAATGTTGGGGAAGCCCCTAAGCTTCCATGTTTCAGTTTCTTGTATATATAAAAACACAGAATAAACACTTGCTCTCATGCATGGCATGGGGCATCAACTAGTATTTGCTAAGTGCTTTGCAGTCCTTAAAGACTGCATCCTCTTGTTAAGGGTTCAGAAGGGTAGGCTATGAAACTGCTACCCTTAAGTCCAAACTGAGGTACAGTCTAACCTTGAATGCAGACACTCCCTCTCAATCTGGTCATCAACAGCCCACCTGTAAAATGGGATTCTGTCCTGGGAGGAGAAACTCAGGAATGAGTATGTATGCTAGAAACAGATTAAACTTAAATGACCACATTTATAATAAGGTGTGGGAGGGGGATAAGCAGAGTGATGAACAAATTACTACATTACAGATCACGGGTCAGCAACCAAAATAGCAAGAACCACCATTTTTTCCAACGGGGTAGAAAAACAACTATTCAAGAGCCACAGCATGTGAATATGAGACGGCCCTTAATAAATCACATCAAACCTTACTTTTTGTAGCCTCTATTTTAAGACCAGCACACACACAATGATTTTTAATGTGATACGCGTTTACTGCAGAACATTCACAAACTTTTCACTTATTCTATCTCCTCATACCTTAGGTTTGTTTTTGTACTATTATCTTCCTGCCTTTCACTCCCAAACCTTCTCTCCCTGGAGGACTCTGGGGGAGTTAACCAAAGTTTTGAGCTCACATATCCTTTGTTACTTAGATAGGAGTTGCTCATTTTTGGGCTTTTAGGCATTCACCATTTATGAAAAAAAAATTTTTTTTCTCCCCACTTCGTAATTATAGCGTTGGGAGCCACAAAGTAGTCCTTAAAGAGCCACAGGTTGCAGACGCCTGCTATAGACTCTTACAAGAGGCCTGCACAATTGAACCATAGTTTTCCAGAAACAGTTTTCCCAATGCTCTTTCTATGCCAGAGGTTCATATATATAGCTCATAAGACTACAGATGGTGTAACCTATTATACAGATTACCTAAGAATTCCCAGTTATCACTTAGATTTTACTGGTTCTTGTTCCATGATCAGGGCCAGTATTACTAAAATTCTCATTTTCTTGGTTTATTTCCATTATTGCTGAAAAATAAATGCTAAAGCTAGCTCTGTGGACTATAATGGTCATATCTCAGCACAATTTCTCCAGCTCACCAAGTTAAAAGGTAAATTTATGGTCTTTGAATTACGTGTTTATGATACAAAGATTTTCTTAACCTTGTTTTTAAGATTAGAAATATCAGGTCTTCATTTCCTTATTTGTTGAAGGATCTTAAGAGAGAGAAACAGCTCTGCACGTGAAAATGTAAACCAACCTCCAGATAAGTGTAAGCATCGGAAACACACCACTGACCCTGACCTTAGTTTAAGTTAGGCAGCTTCCTCTTACCCTACCAACTGTTGCAGTCATAGCTCCTATGGTTTAAAAGGAGTTCTTGAACAAATGTAGCAGACAGACTACAAAACAAAACATTTTTAATTAACCTTGCTGTAAATATTCAAGAACCAGTAGTTGAGCTGGCTAGGAAACAGTTTTCCCATCCTGTGAGAATTTTCACAATACTGTAGAGTCTCCCATTTTATTTTGGGACAAAATAGATATTTTGACATTGCTGGTATAAAAAGACACATCCTGCCCCACAGAGCCCCCAAACCAGTGGTTATGTCACTGAGCAGAGTGGCAGGAGACCTGGGAGAATCAGGTTCAAGTACTCCAGCTCCCTGATTTAGATCAAAGACTTGTATCTCTGCCACCCCCATTCCACAAGAGCCTAACCATCATACAACAGAGTTAATCTCTTGCTATCCCAATTGGTACAGCCCCAAACAGGAAACTCCTACCCTGGAGTAGCCAATGGCCTGGTGGAGAATGTGAGACTCAGGTTCACAAGGGTCCTGAACAAGGCTGAGCAGACACTAGAATTTGGCTTGCCCATGTCTTCCAGCCATCAGATGAGTGCTACAAGCATTAGGCTATTGACTGGCATGGCATCTCCCTGGTTTTGAGCAGAAATTAAACCCTGGACCTGTAATATCTTCCCAACGAAAGCTTTAGTGAAAATACCACTTTTCCAGGAAACGTGTTCAAGTTGACAAATCAACATTTTCTGACAAGAAACTGTTTTGTTGATAAATTCCAGCTCAACCTAGCAATGAGCATGTATTGCATTGCTACCTCTCTCTCTTTACCTATGGCTGTTAGCACTATTTCCTATAATTATGCAATTAATCTTTGAACAAAAGACATGCTCAGGCTGTTCTACAATAGTACATACTCCATTAGTGCCAAAGATTAAAAACTTATTACTAAAACAATGCAAGAGACTATTACTTACCTCCCTCAGATACGAAATCCACATGTAACAAATTGAGGTTGTTTTTTTTTTTAAAGCAAACAAAAGGAAAAAAGGAAATGCGAAATACCACCACTCCACTTGTTTAAGGATGAGTAGTATGGGCTGACGACATATTTTTTTTAAAAGTCATAAGCCAAATTCCAGCACAGCATAACATGCACATTATTAGTATTTAAGGACACTAGGGTGTTTACAGGTAGCACGAGCTGCAGCCAACAGTGCTATATGAAGCAGTGGTAATCTATAATGACATAGGTATGCACCACCTACTAGAGAGCAACACATTTCAAATGACAAAACTACAAAAAACGGTTTACAAACAACTATTTTCTGTAATATTTTGCTCCACAATATTGATGGCTTCATGACAAAATCTTGGTTTTCCAGAAATCCATCTAGCCCTCACATTTTTCACATGAAGTCACAATGCTTTTCAAAAACTACACGAAGTCCTGAGGCACATTATAAGCTAACAGATATTTTAGAGCATAAAGCTTTCAAAAGCGGGTCTTTGCCCACAAAAGCTTAACAGATATTTTGGAGCACAAGCTTTTGTGGGCAAAGACCTGCTTTCGAAAGCTTTATGCTCCAAAATATCTGTTAGCTTATAAAGTGCCACAAGACTTCTCATTGTTTTTGTGGATACAGACTAACATGGCTACCCTTCTAATGCTTTTCAAAAGCACTCATTTTGATATGAGAACAGGTGCAGAGGATGCTCAGGCAATATTCTGTTTAAATCTATTTAATTACCTGCTCCCTTCCTCCTGAACCTCAGCTTAACCCACTGCTGAAGCACAGGCCAGAGTTCTGTCTTACAGAGCTTTCTAAAAAAGTTACACAAAATTCAACCTCAGGATTGTTGAATGTAGAACACCAAAAAAATCCATGTTCATACTTCATAGTCCAGTTCACACTGAGAGCACCATCTAGTTTGGTATAACAAAAGCTTATTGCACACAAAACACAATGTGAATAGTATATAAGTTCATAAATAGCACTTGAAACACTAAGAATAACTTTTAAACAAACCCTATTAGAAAAATCAATTGATGTACCTTACGCAGACCTCCACCTTCTATTTCTAATATGATGTACTGTACATATTTTCAAATAGAATGTTTCAGCAAAGTATTTTTATATATTAGCACACACATCAAAACACATTTCCCTCTGATCCTTTCTAAGAGATGATTTCTGAGACTTTAGAGGTAACTATAACCAGTAGTGTGCGTCACCTGGAGTCCGGGGAGCCAGGAAATGACAGCTTCTTGGTCCTTTCAAACACTTCAGAACCATGTCCGCAAATAGCCTGGGGAGCTCCACTAAAAGCAGCTTCTCAGACCTAGAATTAATAGCCAACTGGTCCTCTCAGATGCTGGTGAAACAGAAATCTGCAACAGTGCACAGTAGTACATAGGCCAGAATCAGCATATAAAATACCCTTCTCTCGTACCTTTTAAGGTCTGAAGCTTCAGAGCACCATTTCGCCTTACCAGACTGGTTAAATCAAGCAAAAATTCACAAACCCTCAATAGGTGCTATCCCATTCTCTTTAATGGAAACAGGATCCCAGTTTACAGCAGAGTGCTAATAACCAAACAAATTCTACAAGCAGGTCCAAAACTCAGTTGGTTCTAATGGAAGATCTCCCTGGTAAATAAAACTGAAATAGCCTCCTCCATGGCCCAAGTGGTACAGGGACTGGGACCCAATCCTCAGTTCAAACACAATGCTTGGTCTTGTTTCAATTGATTTACACAAGGCAGTTATATCTCCTCTACCTTTCCCCGCTTCCCTGACTCTCTGATTGGCTCAGCTCTGAGAGAGTAAGGTATCATCTGTAAAGGTGGGTTGCTCATGATGAAAACTTCCTGTACAGCCTCAGAACCACCACTGCATTTATCTACTAATTCGAGTTGCCCTGTCCTGATTTTTGCTCCCATGCAAAAAGAGTATCCAACTAAGATCCACATCTCTTCTTCTCACCTTCTCCACCACTCGGGGGGGGGGGGGCGGGGAGAGAATAAAAAAGGTTATGTCTACACAGCAATCAAAGCAGCACAGCTGCAGTATTTCAGTGGAGAGTCACTACAGCAACAGGAGGAATTTTCTCATAACTGTAGTTTATCCATCTCCTCAAGAGATGTGAGCTACAGCAATGGAAGTATTCTTCTGTCAACTTCACACTCTGCAGCAGGCATTAGGTCAGTTTCACCACACTGCTCAGGGGTGTGCATTTTTCACACTCGAGTAACATACTTCTGTCTACTTGACTTTGTAGTGTAGACACGGCCCAAGTCAAATGCTGCAGTAAAGATCACATGGGTCATAATATCACAAGCACAGAAAGTCTTCTGGTAAAGAGTAAATAGCAACAGAAAGAGCTATTTTTCAGAACAAACACAACTGCACTGTGTCCCTAATCATTCAGAATCAGGGCCTTAAGATACAGGAATCATGGGGAAAGAGCTGTTTCCAAAGACTATATTTAATTGAAAATGAGCAACTAAAATCAGTTGAAATTTTCAGTCATTTGGGAGTTTTAACAATCTTGAAGATCATACTCAAACTAGTTTGGCATATGAATACCAAGTTTCAATTACAAACATTTTATTTTCCTTTACATTGGTAATTTACCAATTTTCTCTTGTAAAAGTTCAATTTAGCACAATGACAAGGACTAGATTTCTTTATTGGGAGAAGGTGGCTTTTTCAAATTTTTTTACTCATTTTAGCCAAAGAAAGCAGTATTATAAACAGTCACCCTTACTGGGAAGTAGTGTACACCTGCTGGAGGGCTCTTATAGCACTCTGACATGCAAAAGTGTTCCCAGTTATCCAGGTGACTCAGGAACTCATGAAAAAATCAATAGTAATTAGCTTCAAATTCAATGATGCTCTCACGCTGTATGCAAGCTCAAAGCGTGAGAACTCATTCACTTATAAGCTACATGGCTTCTTTCTTTCTGAATGTTTTCAGAAACAAAACGATGTATGCTGCACTGATGTTTGGTACCATTTGTTTTGAAAGGTTTAACAAAACCTATAAACAACTGTGATCGCTTGCTCCCAGCCACTTTCTGGCAGAGAAAAGAATTTGTGCCCACAAGATGGAGAGGCCTGGGGCGGGGGGGAATTGGACAAGCATTGCCCATCTGGCATTTGTCCCTTTCCCTTCAACTCCACAGAAGCTCCAGACTATGGAATCAGAGTTTCGTACAGCATGAAACGGCTTCAGCAGAACAGCCTGAGATACACTCAGCCCAGGCTACTGTTCAGCCTGGTGGTTGGAACATGGAGATATACGTATATCTCATGAAACTGAAAGAGACTTTGAGAGGTCATGGAGTCCAGTCCCATGCACTCACAGCAGGACCTATCACCATCCCTGACAGATCTCTTTTTCAATCTGACTTGCCCCAGGCCCTTGAAAGGCTCCCTCAGCGATTGAACTCCCCCACCTAAGAGGGAAGAAACTCAAGCTCAAGTCCATGCTTCAAATAGATACTCATTTATACACCATGGAACAGTTTCAAATGGAAAGATCACGAAAACATTCCATAGTCCAGTAGTTAAGGCATTCACCTGAGACATGGAAAACAAGCTCAAATCCCTTGTTCCACATTAGGCAGATGAGGAATTCGACCCACGTTGCCCATGTCACAAGAGAGCCATCTAACCACAGAGCTAAAAGTTATTAGAAAGGCAGCACTATTTCCTCCTCCCATCATTTTAGCCTTTCCTTTTTTTTTTTTTTTTTTTTTTTTTTTTTAAAAAAAGGAAAAAAAAGTGCCCAGAAACTAAATGAATGTTTAATTTAACCTGCAATAAATTTCTGGTCAACTTTTTTGAAATTTACAGTTTTGGCTCAACTGATTCACCCACCCCCACTCCCCACCCCCGAGATCTGCCAAAGTACAAAAAAGAAAAAAGACATCATTCATGCAGTTCTAGTCACAAGCAGCAGGGAACCCAAATAACTATGTCAGATGCTTTTTTTTTAAATTAAAAAGTTTCAAATTATAAGATAAACTTTATACAAGTCTGAACTGAGGCAGCAGCATCTTCTTGGGTCTGCTGACAACCATCTTACCCCTCATGCTGTTCACAGGTTTTCCTAGCTATGGTATGCACTGAACTAGACCAGCATCTCAAGCACTTCCTGAAACTGAGAATGAGGAGAACAGGGAAGAAGGATGGGAGGGAGAGGGAACCAATCTCAACTTCCTACTTAGGCACTACCTCAATCTCACTGACAACCTTCTCCTCCTAACCCAAGGGAAGCCCAGTAAGCTTTCCAAAACTCTGTTTAAAAAGCAGCAAAAATAAAACTAATGGGCCAACACCAATCAGTATGACTTCCCCAACTATGCAAGCTGTGATGAACATTCAGCTTCTCAAAAGGAGTGCATGCAAGTTTGTATTAGAACTTGTCTGTATTCTTCCCGTGTGGTACCCTGAATAGAAAATGAAGTCTTAACATGCTACTTAAAGTACTTCTTCACTTTGAAATTCAACCAGGAGCAATTCTGCTGACTACAGCAAAACTGGCAGGCTAGCAAATGCAAAGAGAGAGCAGAAACAAAAAGCAAAGTGACCTGGCATGAATTGTGCTACATGGCTTCTATCAACCAGGGAAGAAAAAAATCTTACACCTGGAAAACAGAAAACAGCCTACAGATAAACTGGATTTAATGTAGAGGAGTGGGTTCTTGAATACGTTCTCTGTGGTTATTACTCCAATTTGTTTATTTTTGACCTGCCCAACTATTATTTAGAGAAGACTAGAGATTCTAGTAGGGCATGTAATCTCAGTGAAAGTTTTGTTACTAATTCTCTAAAGACTTGCTAACATTGCATTAACGATGCTGACAGCATTAACTAAAGTTTAAGTAGTGCTTTAAACATTAGCTCCCTCACTCATTACAGGTTATGGACTGAAGCTCAAGTACTGCTGGCACGGGGGACTCAGCTGTTCTGTGCAACTCAAATGTTAGAGCAGAGACACTATGAAATGACTTCCAGAGGATGCTGTGAATGCCAGAACTGTAATTCATGGAAGATAGGTCCACCAATGGCTATCAGTCAGGATGGTCAGGTATGCAATGGGGGTATGACTACTGTACACTGCAACTAACTACCTGCAGCTGACTTGTCCAGCTGGCTCAAGTTCACAGGACTTGGTCTAAGGAGCTGTTTAATTGCACCATAGAGGTTCAGGACTCAGGCTGCAGCACATTATCTGCAACCTTCCCATCTCTAAAGTGAGCCCAAACATCCACACCACAATTCAACAGCCTCTTAGCCCTAATCAGCCGGCACAGGCTGACTGCAGATGTTTAATTGCAGAGCAGACATATCCTTCTAGATGTCCCTGAACATCTTGCTGCCAGAAGCTGGACCTGGACAACAGGTAGTGGGTAACTTGATAATTGCTCTGTTCACTCCCTCTCAGGCATATGCCTCCAGCCACTTCAGAAGACAGAATACTGAGTCAGATGGGTCATTGATCTGACCCAACATGGCTGTTCTTATGAGCAAGGCTACCTCAACAGCAGTGAGCCCAAGCCTAGTTAACTCAAACTGGCAGTTCAGCAAAGATAAGCACTTCAGCTCCTTGGTCAATCATAGCCAAAGCCACAGGAAGGTGTGGGATGAAGTCCAAGAAAGAGGGTAACCTGCGTGAGGAGGTTGTCAATAACTTAAATAAGTTGGTGAGCCATGAAGCAAAGTGATAGCAAACTGCGCAGTCACAGCATGTAAAACCATATGATTGCAAACTAGGTATTATGAAGTTTTATGGAACTCAAGCACGCTAGTATATTTAAAAACTATACAGTGCATACAGGCATAATCCCTAGCCTAAACACTGTTTAAACACCTTTAAAATAGTTAGAAAATAGTAAAGCTAAAATCAATTTTAAAAAACACATGTACACATAGACTCGGAAGGAACATTCAATAAAGGATTTAAAAGTAGCCATTCTTCTACAAAAGGATTTTACCACAAAATTACAGAGGGAAAATTCTGACACTTTTAATTCAGGCCATAACAGGGATCTCAATTATCTTATGCATTACAAGGGCAGTTTCCCCACATTTGATATTTGCAGGAATGACACACGGCTCACCTAATTTGTTTCATGTACTGGTCCTATCAGCAACAGGTAACTCCCTCCCTGTCTATTCCCCTCTTTCCTCCCATTCTCTCTCTTCTCCCCCTCCCATCCATATAAATTCTGGTTTTTAATTATCTACTCCAAATCTGAAGAAGTGGGTCTTACCCACCAAAGCTCACTACCTAATAAATAATTTAGGTTACCATATGAAAGAGAAGACACCCGAGAGGACGTGTACCTGTGTCAGTATCTACCAACCCTCCTTGTATTCATATGTTATAGTATATGCAGTACACTAATACCAAGTGAAACAAAGCAGTAGAAGTGTAGCACTTTAAAGACTAACTAAATGATTCATTCAGTGAACAAATCATTTTATTAGTCTTTAAAGTGCTACACTTCTGCTGCTTTGTTTTGTTGGAGTAGGGACCAATAGGGCTACCTCTCTGTTATAACACAAAATGTGCTGATAGATGCCAATACTGATACACTCCCTCTCAGGGGTGTCCTCTTTTTGGAAAGCTGAGATATGGGAACCCTACATGTGTCAGTCTTTAAGGCGCTACAGAACTACATAGCTACCTATCTCATCCAACAGATCAGCCCTCGCTGGCCACGCCATAATCCACCACGCTATGGCAATAGCTCTCCTGGGCACATCAGCATCATTTAAGGCTCACCCTTAATTCCCATTTAACACTGAGTTCCTCTGAGATCCTCTCGGACTGTCTGGAAGGGGAAGCGTGCAGCGCTGGGACCAAGAAGTTTTTTTCCCCCTTTTTAAAAGGCAACCCTGTGCCGAAGGAAGAGCTAGGAGCGGGGACAGGAGCCCCGTCATTACCGGGCTGCTGGCGCCCGGTCCTGGCTCTCCACTCAGAGACTGGGGCGGTCGGTTCCGGCAGCAGGACGCTCCAGGCCCGGCACAGCAGCTGCTGCAACATCCGCTGCCTTTAAATCCGGGGGACAGTGGAATTCAGCCCCGCGCCCCGGACTGCTCCAGCGCCCTGCAGCCCACCCACGAGGGACGCGACTGGGCAGCCCCCGGAGTGAGCGCCCCTACCGCAGCACCTTCCCGCCCCCTGCCGCACCTCCTCCTGCTGCTCCTCCAGCGAAGCGTCGCTCTCCGGCCGCAGCTGCTGCTGCCCCCCGCCCGGGCTCGCCGCCGCCGCCGCCTCCTCGCTCCGCAGCCGCCGCCCGCCTTCCTCCCCCTGCACCCCGCGGGGAGCCGGCGCCGCGTTTGAGCGCTCCCGGGCCAGGCCGGCGTCGCCCTCCTCCGAGAGAGTTTCGGAGCCCGAGGAGCTGGAGCGGGACGCGAGCGCCCGGCCGCCGCCCCGCAGCCGCTCCGGAGCGGCCGAAACTTTCTCCCCCATGGCGGCTCAGCCCCCCGCAGCCGCCCGCATGCTCCGCCGGGAAGCAGCCGCGGGGCACCTCCGGCCAGCGGCAAGGGCGGCTACATGGCGCGCGGCACCTGGGTTCGGCGAAGCTGCCTCCGCCGAAGACGCGCCGAGCCTGCCGCAGCTCCCGCGAACCTGCCTCGCGGCCCGAGGAGGGGGAGACGGGCAGCCCGCCGAGCCAATGGGAAGGGAGGCGGTGGGTGGGCCGAGCCGGGAGGGTTCCTGGGCCCGGTGCTAGCGGGAGCTGCAGGTAGCGCGTGGGGGAGGGAGCGTGGGGTGGCTACGCAGGGGGTCCGCCCCGCCCCGTTGTTCCAGCCCCGCCTCCTGCTGCCGCTTCTCGCCCAACTCGGGCTGGGCGCGTGTCCGAGCTCCGCTATTGATACACGGGTTAAGTGCGACCCCGCCAGCTAGGCGGCGCCCTGGTGAAAGCGTGGCAGCCCTTCTCCTCTGGACGGAACCCAGGGTGCTCAGGCCCCAGGCCACAGCGCCCCCCGTGCGGGCTGAGCCTCTCTCGTCCGGTAGCCTCCGCCGCCCGGCGGGATTATAGTGAGCCGGACCGCCACCACTGGTCGGGGCACGGCCAAGTTCCCGGGGGTGCCATAAAGCGTGTTTCCGGCCTCCAGTACTGGCATTTACCCCCACTGTCTTCTAAACGCCCAGGAGAGTGCTGGAGCCCAGCACTGAACCAGGGACCGTTCAGTCTTCAGCGCCGTCCTAACTGAGCTGCATCAGCACCCAGCGAGCAGTGGCAGTGTTGGCAATGCTGCTGCCCAGCGGTCTGGAACGTTCCCTCTTTCCGCACCCGTCAGGGCCCAAGGGTGCCGGACCAGAAAGGTTCAACCTGTACTGTTATTTCACGACTTGTTTGTTTTGTGGTTAGAGCCCAGTCAGTCCCTGTAATGGGTCAGGTAATAGCTGTCCCTGTTCAAATCGCGATCTGACGGTTACTTCCCCGCCACCCCCCTTGCTCTTCTCTCAGATTTGCCAAGAATGATAATTATTTTTCTGATTTGTCAACCTTGGTAACAATTTTTGGACCTCTGTGCTTTATATATTGAGTCTGTTCTGTTAAGGCTGTAGATCTAAAGAAGTGAAGAAAGCTCATCACCTCATAAATAATGTTGTTAGTCTTTAAAGTGCTACATGACTGCTTTTTTGTTTTGATAGATTACAGACTAATATGTCTATATCTGGTACTGATTGCAGCAGATTTATAGCAAAATGCTGCTGATAGTTCGGTGATGTTTTGTCAAATCTTTCTTCTGTAGCTTAGACTTGGTTTCTTACACTTGAATAATGCATATGTACGCAAAGGATGTCGCCTTGGCAAAAAAAAAGTTTTAAAATTTGTTTTTAAAGTGAATTTGGTACCCTCAGAAAGGTACTGGTCTGAGAGCTTTGGCAAATTAAACTGTCTGGCTCTTTCTACACAAACCACTTTCTCCAAAAGTGGCATGCTAATAAACAGCCCAAAATGTGCTAATAAGGCACATATGTAAATTTTCCCAGCACCTTATTAGCATAAGGTCACGTGATTTGGAGTCCAGAAGATGGTCTTCTGGACTCCAAATCACATGGCTAATGAGGCACCAGAAATTTAAGTATGCACCTCATTAGCGTATTTCAGGCTGTTTATTAGCATGCCATTTTCAGAGAAAGTGGCATGTGTAAATACAGATGATAGTACTGTCCATTGGGGTACAATGTTTCCCTTGCTGTATTGTCACCATGCATCAACCCTGACCTGGAAGAATCATTTTCATGGATGAATGAGTCTCTATGCCTTTTCAGCCCTTGCCCTCCTTTTTGAGACTGCCAGCAATATTGCCTCTTAATGCCAATCCTGAAAGCAAATTGTAATCTGAATAGAGCCTTCAATTTTTAATCCTGAAGATGTTGCACTGGTGCTGTATAAATGTTTCATTACTGAGCTTCTTTCGGTAAGAGAGGGTTCATGCAAGCCACTTCAATTTCTGCTTTTCCTCTGGAAGAAATCTGTCTACTTGAAGATAAATGGAAAGTGCTAGCAATAAGTAGGGCAATGGAAATGTGCAAATTCGATATATTTCTCACAGATATTACTGTATGCCTGCAATCTAACTTTCATTTAAAGTTTTCGTATCTAGCCCTTCTGGTTTCAAATATTGCTTTCACTTGTAAATCTTTCACTGATGCCTTTTGTTGGATGTGCCTCCACCAAAAATAAGCACTGGTCAACATTCAGTTCTCCCTCACCTTTTCTCATCCCTAACTGAGGAGAGTTTGGTGAATCATGCAGACAGAAAAGCAAAGCTTGAACACCTAGTGCAGAAGAATGGGATGTTTCCTGTCTTCATCCCACACCAGGACAGGCAAGATCTGGCCCACAGGCTTTATCTGGCCCTGCAGTCCTTGAATCCGGAGCATGGCCTGCTTCATCAGGATGCTCAGGCAGGGAGCAGCCCAAGCTGCTCAAAATATCTGGCTGCCCCATGTGCCTCTGTGTATGACACATCTGTGGGGGGGCGAGGCTTTGTGCAGTACCCCATCCCAGCACAATTTCTCAGCACTCATTGGCTGGTTCCCATTGCTACCCCCAGAACCAGCCAATAGGAGCTGAGAGATTGTGCTGGGGAGCAGAGCAGCTAGGGAAGAGTCAAACTCTTTCAGCAGTCTGGGGCTGCAGCAGGCAGGGAGCCTGCCTGAGGTTCCTGCTGGCTGGATGCCACCAGGTAAGTACCTTCTGGCCAGAGCCTGCATTTGACACCCATCCCACACCCCAACTCCCTGCTCCAGGTCACCACCCAAACTCTCTGTATCCTCTTCCTTCCTCCCCAAATCACAACTCCCTCCCAGATCCTGCAGCCCCTCCTGCACCCTTCCCCCAAGCTAGAATCCTCTCCTGCACTCATATCCCCTCCCACGCGTGCACCCCATCCCCTTCTGCCAGATCACAAACCCCTCCTTCACCCAAACTCCCTTTGAGACCTCATGCCTTCTCCTGCACCCCAATCCCCTACCCCAAGCTCCACACTGCACTCAACCTCTGTCTCAGACCTCACACTACCTTCGTAGAGGTGTGAGGCCCTTGATCACTTACCAAAATTGTGGACTCCGCAACCCCCCCACATCAAAAATCATTGCCTGCCCCTGGTCTAGCAATAACCAAGTTGTGTTTGTGCAATTGGGCTTCATTGCATTTCTACAACCCCCCACATAATTTGAATATTCATGTAAATCAAGCAGAGATGGTCAGTTTCATGGCTCCCAGAGTGTAACAGGGCTGCCTGGTTCCCATCTCCCTGCTGCTTGTGGGACATGGGAATCTGACCAGTTGGTCAGTTTCCCACATCCTGCAAGTGGGGGGGAGCTGGGAATCAGGAGCAGCCTGGCTCAGGGCTCCCCTCTGCTTGCAGAAAGGGGAAACTGAGCAGGGCAGTAGCCTTGTTCAGTTTCCTGGCTCCAGCCAGTGAAGGGGAGCTGGGAACCAGGGGCAGCCTGGCTCCCCTCTGCTCCTTGGAGCCAGGAAACTAACCAGGGCTGCTGCCCTGATCAGTTTCCTGGCTCTGCAAGCAGAGAGGAGCTGGGAGCTAGGCTGCTGCCTGGTTCCCAGCTCTCTGCCACTCCAGAGACCAGGTAATTGCTCCTGTCAGGGGCAGCAGCCTAACAGGAGGCTGCCACCCTTGACAGCAGCAGCTTCTGCCCCTGACAGGAGCAGGAAACCACTCCTGTCAGGAGTAGCAAGAGTCAAGCTGCTGCCCCTGACCAGGAGCGATTTCCTGCTCCTGTCAAGGACAACAGTCGTGTTAACCCTAGACACGCACAACTTGATTGTGTGTATCTCAAGGGTTTACTGTATAACATTTAAAAAAAATCATGCATAGTTCTGGGATGTATTAACAGGAGCATTGCAAGCAAGACAGGATAAGTAATTCTTTCACTCTACTCTGCACTACTCTATTCTGTTGTGCCCAGAGAATACCAAAAAAAAAATTATTAAAGGTCTAGAAAACATGGCCTATGGGGGAAGATTGAAAGAAATGGATTTGTTCGGTCTGGAAAAGAAAAAACCGATGAGGGATAGATAACGGCATTCAAGTATCTAAAAGGTGGTTATGAGAAATAAGGAGAAAAATTGTTCTTATCCTCTGATGATAGGACAAGAAGGTCTTACATGACAGCAAGAGAGGTGTAGGTTGGACATTAAAAAAAAAAAAGCCTACCTGTCAAGATGGCACAGCACTGAAATAAATTGCTAACGGTGGTTATGAAATTGCCATCATTGGAGATTTTAAGAGCAGGTTAGACCAGTGTTTCTCAAACTGTGTTCCGCGGAACACTGATATTCTGTGTGCTATGAGGATTTGGAGAAATACGCTGATGGTATATATTTTTGTTACTAAAAACCAGATACAATGTTACTCCTTCATTGCTGTAATACCTGATTAAATTACTTCAGTTTGGTTTTGCTGTATATGTTGCTGTTTGGGTTTTTTTGTTTTGTTTTGTTTTGTTTTTGAAAGAAAATTTTCATAGGTGTTCTGCATTAAAAATATTATTGTTTGGTATTCTGTGGTCTCAAAAAGTTTAAGAAACACTGAGTTAGGCAAACCCCCTGAGAGAAGCCCAAGCCTCAGCACCCTCTTGCATGGTTGGAAGTTAACTGTGAATAAGGCGTGTGATTTTTTTGGTGGCGTTCCCACCCTCAGAGCAAGTGAGGGACTTTTTTTTGGGGGGGGGGCGGGGAGAGAAGTCTCATGTGTGGCCCCCAACTGATTTTTTGTGAGTCAGTGGACCATGATCAAAAAATAGTTTCTCCACTCTAGTCAAGATGATGCGTAGTCCACCATGGGGGTGAGGGGGGCTAGATTTGATGTCTTTGAGGTTCCTTCCTGTTCTATTATTCTATGACTTAATGGAGTCTCTGGCCATCCTTTCACTCTGAAGCAAAAAAAAATTTTTTTTTCTTTTACGAGTATGTTTGTTCCAGTTTTTTAAATTGAATTCTATTTTTGAGGGGGGGGCAGTCTCTGACTAGATGAGGGTGTCTGTTTGGGAGCATTATTTTTGACAATAATAGAAAGGGCAGGTTTTGCATCTTTCCTGAAAATGATTATATTCTGGATTCTCTACTATCCTATGAAAGTTTGTTCCAGAGCCCAATCCTCTTAATCAGCAATGTATTATCATCATCTTTCATACACTTTGCTGTAGACTTCATAATCTGCATTGTATCAAATGATCAAAATTTGGAGGCTGTGTCTTGACCGTAGGGTTAGAGGAACTTGCTTAGAGGAACTCTCCATTGTGATGTGTTTGCTGAAAAAATAATGAGCTGTTTGTTTGTTTTGCTAAAAAATATTTCACAAGGAAGTCCAAACCTGCAGGCTTTTTCAAATGCCAGCTAGGAGAGTTAAACAAAGATACTATGAAGTGGAATGAGGCTGACTACTGTGAGCTAAAATTGACAATTTCTGTATTCCTAGACATAAACACACATTTGTCAATAAGTCTGTCATTGTTTCAATGCTATTTTTACTAGAAACTGCCACTTTCTCAGATTCCTCCAGACTCTGCACACATGAGGTTTATGAGCACAATTCAGCATAATTTTCAGGTTCAAAATTAGAAATGCCAGCCAAAGTTCACAAACCTAGGCATGTAAAGGAAGACTCCTAAATCCATAGTAAGTCTCCTAAATGACCACTTGCAGATCCTGTGATAATGGGTGTGTCTACACTAGCCAGCTACTTCAAAGTAGCCAGCGCAACATCAAAATAGCATGTGTTGCGTCTACAAGTGCCGTGTGCTATTTCAGTGTTGAAATCGAAGTTGGGCGGCGAGATGTTGAAATCACTGTTCCCATCCGAAGATGGGAATAGCACCTTACTTTGACGTTCAACGTCGACGTAGGGCGTGTGTAGACAATCGGTGTCCCGCTACTTCAAAATAGCGGGGTCCTCCATGGCGGTCATCAACGAGGGGTTGAGAGACGCTCTGTCCAGCTCCTGCTGGACTCTGTGGTCACCATGTGCAGCAGCCCTTAGCCCAGGGATTCTGGCTGCTGCTGCTGAGGGTCCAGGCTGCGTGCGCAGGGTCTGCAACCAGTTGCAGGCTCTGTGGATCTCATGCTGTGCAGGCCAGGTGTGTCTGGGAGGGGCCCTTTAAGGGAGCTGCTTGGGGTTTTGCTGGCCCCTTATTTCGACGGGGAGCACTTGTGTGTGTGGACGCTCCGCATTTCCTTCCAGGGTGGCTCTTTTCGACATTCTCCATCGCTACTTGGACGTTGAACATCGATGCACCAGCCCTGGAGGACATGTAGACAATACGTGTCAAAGTAGCCTATTTCGATGTTCTTACTTCGACGTAGTGTGCTAGTGTAGACGTAGCCAATCAGTCTCTTTCATTAGGAACCTAACTTTAGACAACCAGGTCAGAAAATTTTGGCCATTGTTCAAGACTGTCCATAGAAAAGGTGAAGTATAATAGACAGTCATAGTGTCAGACAGAGTGTGATACAGCAGGGACAAGGCCAAAATGCTATGCGTGGGAAAGGAAGCATAACTTTCTGTTCTCCAACAGACCAATGGATAAGACTCAAAAAAAGGTTGATTTAAAAAAAATCCAAAAATTCAAGAGGGAATATGAAACTATATCGGTTTAATTTGTACCAGCTTGCAATTTTCTATAATTAATTCACTAATTTAGCATTCCCAATGATATGACAGACTTGGTCCTACATATATATGTGCTGTCTCATGTCTTGGCTCAAGTCTCCACCATTCTAGCCACATGGGCATCAGACAAAAAGGTATTGCAGCAAGCAGCTGTAACAGCTTGTCCTTGAAATGCTTGTACTGTGCACTCACTCACACAGAAGCATAGTATACTATGTGAGAGAGAGTCTGGTGTAATGGGCAGAATGCTGCCCTGGGACTCAAGCGATCTGGGCCACCTATACCACTGACTTGTTGTGTTATCTTGGGCAAGTCACTTCACTTCTTGTATCCCTGTTCACCTCTGAGTCACTTGTTTAATCTGTAAACTCTTCAGTGAAAGGATACCAGATTATGTCACTAGAATCTAGCACTGTGGGGACCTGTTATTGGTTGGGATCTCTAGACCCTATTGTAACACAAGCAATCCAGTGCTTTAAAAACCTGTTAGGAGAATATAAGAATGGCCATGCTGGGTCAGCACAACGGTCCATCTATCCCAGTATCCTATCTTCTGACAGTGGCCAATGCCAGGTGCTTCTGAGGGAATAAACAAAACAGGACAATTATCGAGTGATCCACATGTCATCCACTTGTAGTTTCTGGTAATCAGAAATTAGGAACATCCAGACCATGGTGCTGCATCTCTGACCATCCTGGATAACAGCCATTGATGGGCCTGTCCTCCATGAATTTAGCTAATTCTTTTCTTTTTTTTTCCCAATAGTTACCATTTTGGCCTTCACAACATCCCCTGGCACTGAGTTCCACAAGGCGACTGTGCATTGTGTGAAAAAGTATTTTTGTTTGTTTTAAACTTGCTGCCTATTCATTTCATTTGGTGACTCCTGGTTCTTGTGTCACACAAAGGAGAAAATAACAGTTCCTTATTCATTTTCCCCACACCATTCATGATTTTATACATGGTTTATCATATCTCACTTTCATAGTCTCTTTTCCCAAGCTGCAAAGTCCCAGTCTTTATAATCTCTCTTCATATGGAAGCTGTTTCATATTCTTTATAATTGCATTGCTCTATATTTTTTCCAGGATGGAACCACCAGAATTCACTGTGTTTGAGTACCATGGGTTTATGTAATGGCATTATGGATTTTCTATTTAATTATCTATCCAGTTCCTAATGGTTCCTAATATTCTGTTAGCTCTTTTGAGTGCCACTGCACATTGAGCAGATGGTTTTAGGGAACTATTCATAGTGACCCCCAGATCTCTTTCTCTAGTGGTAACAGCTAATTTAAACACCATCATTTTATATGTATAGTTGGGATTATGCTTTTTAATGTGCATTACTTGGCATTTATTGACTTTGGATTTCATTAGTCATTTTGTTGCCCAGTTACCCAGTTTTGTGTGATCCTTTTGTAACTCTTCATAGACTGCTTTGGACTTAATGAGTCATTTTGTATCCTCTGCAAATTTTGCCACTTTACTTTTCAAAACAATTTGTGATCATGTTGAACAGTGCTAGTTCCAGGACTGATGTGTGGGGAACACTGTCATTTACATCTGTCCATTCTGAAAACTAAGCATTTATTCCTACCCTTTTTTTCCCATTGTTTAACCAGTTACTGATCCACTAGATAACCTTCTCTTTTACCCCATGACTGCTGACATTGCTCAAGAGCCTTTGGTGCGGGCCCTTTAGTGCCAATAGTTACTGGCACCTTTGTAGCCCCAGCATGGGATTGGCTGCAGGTGGAGGGTGGGAAACCTGCTGAGTACAGGCTTTTTTTTTTTTTTTTTTTTTTTGGAAACAAACAAGCACTGATTGGAGAGGCATGATTTCCATTTACAAAAGTTGCTTTGAATCTTCCAACAAATCAGTTCATTTATGTGTCTGATAATTTTGTTCTTTACTTTGTTTCAGCCAGTTTTTCTGGTACAGATGTTTAGCTCACTGGCCTATAACTACCAGGATCACCCTGAAGCCTTTTTAAAAGTCGACATCACATCAGCTATTCTATAGTCATCTGGTCCAGAAGCTGATCTAAATAATAGGCTCTATGCTACAGTTAATAGTTCTATAATTTCCTTTTATTGAGAAGTGATGAACGTCCTGTGCTGAAACTTTCCAAAACAATTCAGTCTGGGATAAGCATGGAAGATTTCAGCCTCCACAGAAAATATCTGGCAAAGTTATAGGCAGTTTAAAATAGGCTTATACAATGGAAAGTGTCAAGGAACTTTATTTATTATAGGCAGAGCTGGCACCCATGCCTACAAGTTATGTGCAATATTGGTTACTTTGGCACAATGTGCTTAGTTGAGTCACAGCTCAACCAGTGTAATCTATAGTTGTTTCTTTCCAGAACTGACAAAAAGCTGTCAGCTGAACAGCTGTACACATACAATAACAACTGCAGACAGAGACAACTATCATTAATAACTTTGCTTGATTACAGCCTATTTTCTTCTAAAAGAGCTTATTTCTAAGGAAATATAACTATGGAGAAAATTTGAATGGCTGATAAGCCATATTTGAATCAGAGGGGCAAAAAAAAGACTACAACACAGATTGAAATGTCAAAGCCTGAGTCTACACTACAAAATAACTTCAAAGCAACTTCAAAGCAGAGCATCTACACACAAAAATGCACCCTCCCTTAGTTCAAAGTAGGCTTCCCCCTCTTTCCAAGTTAAACGTCTACACACAATTAGCCCCTACTTCGAAGTAAGGGGCCAGGAAATGATGCAGGCATGGGGGTCACATGGCCGAGCGGGCTTGCAGCCAGCTGAGCTCTTAAAAGACCCCTCCCAGCACCCACACCCTGCACATGCTCAGGACTGCCAGGCTGCGGACAGCAGCAGAGCACGTGCTGCAGAGAACAGCCAAGCAATATGCCCACTCACACCCTCCCTGAGGACAAGGTCTTCTCCACCCTGGCCAGCCTTCTGGCCATGCTGGTCACCCTCATCTTCCAGTGGCGCAGCCAGGTCGCCCGCCTGGGACCCAGCCTGACCATGGCACTACTGCCCATCCTCCAGGCCCTCCTGATGCGGCGTTGGTGGGTCTTCACCACCACCAGAGAGTGGAGGGACCGGCTGGTGCTGGAGGACTGGGACAACAAATGGTGGTTGAGGAACTTCAGAATGACCCACCAGACATTCAAAGTCCTGTGCCACTGGCTCGCCCCAGTCCTCCAGCACCGAGACACACAGATGCGGCCAGCGGTCCCAGTGTGGAAGAGGGTGGCCATCTCCCTGTGGAGGCTGGTCACCCCCAACAGCCTCCAGTCCACTGGCCACCAATTCGGTGTCGGCAAGACCACTGTCAGAGTGGTGGTGATTGAGGTAAGTCCGGCACCCACCCTGCAGAGAGAGCTACTGGGCAGGTGGCAGGGGGCCTTCGGGTCTGGCATTCATGGAAATTTCTTCCTCCCCCCCCACCCTCCCCTGCAGATCATCTGAGCCATCAACAGCGTGCTCTTGCCACAAGTCATGATCCTGGGGAGCCTGGATGCCTCCCCTACTGGGTTCCCAGAGCTGGGCTTCCCCAATAGTTTCAGAGCTCTGGACAGGACGCTTGTGGTGATCTGGGCTCTGGACCACAGTGGGGACGCCTATGTTAACAGGAAGGGGTACCACTTGGTAGTACTCCAGGCCCTGATGGACATGAGGGGCCATTTCCTGGATGTGTGTTGGGTGGCCAGGTAGGGCCCATGATGCTCAGGTGTTCCGGAATTTATGGCTGTGATGCCAGATGTAGGAGGGTACGTACATCCCCCCCAGGGGCTCCCACTCAGGGACATCACGATGTCCTCCTGCATCATGGCCAATGCCACGTGCTCACTGCACCCATGGGTCATGCAGCCCTATACAGGACGCACCACACCAGCCCAGGACACCTGTAATGGTCGCCTCAACCATGCCAGGGGCACAGTTGAGTGGGCATTTGGGAAGCTGAAGGGGAGGTTTCACAGCCACCTCACCAGGCTGGATGTCAGGCTCCCAAACATCCCCTTGGTCATCGCCGCCTGCTGTGTCCTCATGGAGGGCTGGCAGGAGCCCTTCATCCAGGTCTGGGCCACAGACCAGGGGTCCAGATAGCAGCGGCTGCCCACTGCCCCATGCCACGAGGCACAGAGGGATGGCGTCAAGGTCTGGGAGGCCTTGTATCAGGCCTTCACACAGGGACAGTCCTGAGCCTCCCAGCCACAGGACCCCCACTTCCCCATCCTTTACACTTCCCCCCCTCACCACTCTCCCACCAGCACCAGGGACATGGGGGTAAGGTGGGAACATTAAACTTTATTACTGGTGGTAATAAACTTTTTTTTGCAAAACCTCACTGAACAATGTGTGAAACTAGTTACAGGGCACAGGGAGAACGGTTCACAGGAGGGAGGTGAGGGGGACTGAAGTGGGAGGGAGGCTAGGTGGCAGGACTGAACTGGGTGGGGGGGCTAGGTGGGAGAAGGCTCAGTCATCCAGGGATGCGGGGGGCTGGGAGCGGTTTTGGCCTTGGCTGCCCCTACTGCCCCGGGGCTGGGACCACAGGGAGGTAGGGCTCGGGTGGGGATGCTTTGGGGTCAGCCTCTGTGGGGTGTGCGTGGGGGGCCACCAGTGCTGGGCCATGTGCACCTGCCTCAGCCAGCAGCTACTGAGACAGCTCCTGGTGGGTAGATAGTGATAGGTCCACCATGAAGTGGGCGGGTGCAGGGGTGGGGGAGGCTATCAGAGGGGCGGCTGCAGGGGGAGAGTGATTGTGGGCTCCAGCTGTGGGCTGAGCTGGTGAGGGGGCAGCCAGTTGGGGTAGATGGGCAGCTAAGGCCTGAGCCACAGCATCCAGGATGCCGGCCAACCACACCCACATGTCCTGTTCCATCACCAGCCAGTCCCAGAGCACCCTGGTTGGCAGCTACCTCCTCGTCCCGCCAATGCCATCTGCAGGAGACCCTGCTGCAGCCTTGGGGGTATGCAGGCTGGGGGAATGTGGTGGCCTTCCGGCCCCATGAGGCTGCGGCCTGCAGCGCCTTCCCAATGATGGACCTGTGGAGTCAGAAGGGTACGGGGGGGGGCCATTAGTGCTGGGTCCCAACCCTGGGGGTGGGGGGCTGGGGCCTCTGCTTCCCTGGTCCCCTCACCCCAGCTCCCCTGCTGCCAGATGGCCCATGAGCCCTGTGGGATGTCGGGTGCACAGAAGTTCCCCCAGGTGAGGGTCCGCCTATGTTCCCTCCCCATCCCCAGGCGTGTGGGCTGCGGGGCTGCTCCAGGTGGGCTCTGTCCCCATCCCTGGCGACATCCTGTACGTATTAGCTGCAATGTCCTGGGGCTTGGATGAGGCTCAGCTGGAGGAGGATCTGCTGGGTGTCCCGGAGAGGAAGGTGATGATGAGGGTCCCATCACTGGAACCCTCATCATCACCCTTGGTCTTTGTTGACCACTCCCCACACGGAGGGCTCATGGAGCCAGAGAGGCACTGCCTCATCCTCACTGTCCATGGCAGGGGCGTGACCACGTCCACCACATGCTCTGGGGTGGCCACCTCCCTCAGGCCCATGAGTCTGTGCAGCTCCTGGGAGTGGGGGCAGTGGGTGGGCCGTGCCCCTGACTGGCTGGCAGCATCACAGGCCTCGATGCAGGTCTGCCTCAGTTCTTTTACTTTGATGTGCACACTACTGCGAATGTTGTCAGTGTGGCCAAGGGTGGTGAGCCTGTTGGCCAGCCAGTCAAGGGCCTCTGTGTTCCTCTGCCGGGCGCCAGTTTGGTAAAGGACGTCCTCCTCCCACCACAAAGCAAGGAGGCCCGTCAGATTGTCCACAGTCCAGGAGGGTCCCCTTCTGGCACAGCCCTTTCTGGGGTGCTGAGAGCCCTTGGACTCCTTGTCCAGAATTCCTAGGGGCACAGGGGGGTCCTGCCGTGCTGCCAGGGGGTGTGGACGTGGGCTGGTGCTTCAAGCAGCAGCAGTCCAAGGGTGAGCTTGTGCTGCCCCTGCTTGTGTCATGGTCTCAGCTTCCTGGCTGTGGGGTTGCTGGGGAACTGTTTTCTTTAAGGTGGTCAGAAGGGACCATAGAGCCCTGCCTGTGCTGGCCAGAGTGTATCCATGCTCTAGCTGGGGCAGCCTCCTTGGCAGACTCCTTGCTTCAAAGTAAAGAGTGCAGTGTCTACACACACTTTACTTTGAAGTTAAACTTCAAAGGAAGCCACAATTCCATTCCTGGCCATCACAGCCGGTACATACAGGATGAGTGGGATGTGGCCGGGGTGGGGATGGGGCCCACCCAGAACAACCCCGCAGCCCAAACCTCGCCCGGGGGAACAGGAATGGAGTAGTGACTTCAAAGTTAGCCTCCCTTACTTTGAAGTTAACTTCGAAATAAGGGGAAGTGCGTGTAGATGCCGTGCATGCTACTTCAAAGTAGCAGCTTACTTCGAAGTTAACTTCAAAGTAAGTTTGTAGTGTAGATGCAGCCAAACTGGAGTAAATAACTGAGTCACCTGTAACTGACAAAGCCTTTGATCTTTTTTCCAAATTTTACATAAATATTCTTCAGAGGAAACATAGTAATTTCCAGGCTAAAGTTATACTGTTATATAAAATTATGAAAGCACAGGAAAGCAGATAATAGGGTTTAAAAAACAATCTGATCCCGAAACTGCACAGAAACCATCATCATCCCATAATACAGATCCATGTGACTCCGCAATTTTTACGCTGTC
Source organism: Carettochelys insculpta (assembly GCF_033958435.1). Classification (NCBI taxonomy): domain Eukaryota; kingdom Metazoa; phylum Chordata; order Testudines; family Carettochelyidae; genus Carettochelys; species Carettochelys insculpta. The sequence goes on from NC_134141.1 coordinate 89,863,017, forward strand.
TTGGGAGAGCCTCTGGTGTTGGTAGAGAGAGAGAAAAAGTTAATTGAAGGGTTAGATTTTCAAAAGAACACAGATCTAAATCCTTAAAGGCGTTTAAGCATCAAAATCCTGATAATTTCAATGGGAATTAGACCCCTAACAATCTTTGAGGACCCTGAATAAAGATGGGCCAGAATATTGAAAAAAGCTCAGCTTCCAGCAGCTCCAGCTACGGGCAATCTTTCTCAGGGACAAGGAGGACAATATCCAGGCAGAGTGCTGCAAGACAAATAAACAGAAAAACAACCTAGGAAAGACACCAGTCTGCAATGCATGGCACAATGCATGGCACATAGCTGACCTCCTTCCAAAACCAGAGAGAAACAGGAGCTGTTGGGTGCTGAGCTCTGTAGCAAAAGTCACAGTAAGCAGCTTAGTGTATTTTTCCCATTCCCTGTATGCAGAGCTGGCGAAAGACTTTGCCAGGCCCAGGGTAGCGTGGTGATGGGGATTGGCTCCAGGCAACCTGAGAAGCAGCAAGGTCATAGGCGGAAGGGGTGCGGCAAGGGGAGCCAGCCCTCAATGCCACCTGCCCCCAGCCAGCCCTCAGTGACGCCTGGTGATTTACATGCTCAGGACTCCATGGCAATCCCAGGTCCCTTCCAATTACCAGGTACCTGCCTCCCTTGCCCATTAATGGCCCTACCTGTATGTAAACAGATGGTGGAGGTCTTAGCACATATGTACATGCTTCAAGGGGCACACGCCCATGACTCATCCCCTAATTTGGTCAGCTGGTTGGATCATTGGTTGCCTGTGACAGGTACTGTTAGGGAGTGCAATGGGAATACTCATCAGCTGCGTCTACACGTGCACGCTACTTCGAAGTAGCGGCACCAACTTCGAAATAGCGCCCGTCGCGTCTACACGCGTCGGGCGCTATTTCGAAGTTAACTTCGACGTTAGGCGGCGAGACGTCGAAGTCGCTAACCTCATGAGGAGATAGGAATAGCGCCCTACTTCGACGTTGAACGTCGAAGTAGGGACCGTGTAGACGATCCGCGTCCCGCAACGTCGAAATTGCTGGGTCCTCCATGGCGGCCATCAGCTGGGGGGTTGAGAGATGCTCTCTCTCCAGCCCCTGCAGGGCTCTATGGTCACCGTGTGCAGCAGCCCTTAGCCCAGGGCTTCTGGCTGCTTCTGCGGCAGCTGGGGATCTATGCTGCAGGCACAGGGTCTGCAACCAGTTGTCAGCTCTGTGTATCTTGTGTTGTTTAGTGCAACTGTGTCTGGGAGGGGCCCTTTAAGGGAGCGGCTGGCTGTTGAGTCCGCCCTGTGACCCTGTCTGCAGCTGTGCCTGGCATCCCTATTTCGATGTGTGCTACTTTGACGTGTAGACGTTCCCTCGCTGCACCTATTTCGATGTTGGGCTGAGCGACGTCGAAGTTGAACATCGACGTTGCCGGCCCTGGAGGACGTGTAGACGTTATTCATCGAAATAGACTATTTCGATGTTGGCTGCACGTGTAGACGTAGCCATCCATGCCTGCCAGCATGGGGGTAAGCCCCAATGGAGATAGAGCAGCAGTTGATAGTGGGGGAGAAAGTATCTTGTCCATCTGTAAAATGTTCAGAGAAGGAAACAGACCCCAAAATCTGAAAGGAAGATTGGTAAGAAATCATTGTCCCTGCTAAACACCATGCTTGAATTAGCAGGGCTATTTCAGATGTGGTATTTCGCTCCTGCTACCCTCTCGTTATTAGAGGGATAGCGGGAAGTTCAAAAACAGGCACTTATTTCCAACTTCAGTGCTGTGTAGCAAGCACTGAGTTTAAAATAAGTTACCTCAAAATAACACAAATTGTCTAAGTTATTTCAAGATAGGGCCTAGCCAGAGTGTTTAAATGAGGCTGTCTCCATTTATCAATGTATAGTTTTATTGCCACATGTTTCCCCACTTTTAGTCTTTCTGTAATAGGTGAAGATAGAAAAGCAATAATTTATGTAGTGAACATCTGGGCCTCAAGGAAAAGAGTGGCAAAAATATTTAGATCTGGAAATAAAATTGTCATGTATATACTGTGTACAGAATACTAGTGTCAGTCCTCGTGGCCTGGTACATAGCCTCCCTGACACAAACCCAGAAGCCTGAAACAACTTTAGGCAGTCTTAAAATTATGAGTTTTTTTACTTTTTCAAGTTGGAATACTCTCCGAAGTAAAATTAATTATAAATAGAGCTGGTTTTGATGTCAATAATTAAGGTAATTTAATACTGTCCATTATTATAAGAAACGTTCAAGATGAAACTTTCCATAGCAAGTATCTGAGTCTCTCTGAGGTTGTTGTTGGTGGTGGTGGGATGGTTTGGGGGGGGCAGAGGGGTTGGAGAGAGAAATTGCTTTTTTGGCTAGGAGGAGCATTTCAGCCAATATAATTCAGCCTCCTCCAAAAATGTGGCTACAGGAAAATATATATTGCTAAACAATTCTCACAGCTATTTCAGTGAGAAACCACAGCACCTCCATTCTCTGGAACCAGAGCTTGTAATTTCACAGAGAGGTGGCCTTGATCTGAGGGAATGTATCTTTTACCATATATGTTATAGTCTAACCAAATCTAACCAGGTTTATAAGCCTCTTAAAACTTAGTTACACCTGCTCAGTAGAGGCTTATTAGAGTTTGGTAGCTAAATTTGCCAAAGGTTCTGTCTGTACTGAGCGTGCTCCATCTTCTCACGTCTATGCCGTGGCCCAACTGTGCATGGTTAATGCAGTTGAATGCCACCTGGGAGAACTGGACTCGGCCCGCACCAGAGTTCCTATCTTATGCTTGGCATGTCACATAAACAAAAACTTTCATAGGAGCCACTAATGATTTCTCATTGTGTCTAATTGCGTTCCTCATTCTTTGGGTGCCCAACAAGTGAAGTCTATTTGCAAAAGTGCTGAGTGCTCAGCGCAAATGAGGCTAACGGCAGTGGTATTTTGAACATACAAGGCACTACATAATGCTGAGTACTACAGCTGTGCAGGAACAGGTGTTAATTTTTTTCAGGAAATTCTGAAATTTTGACATTTTTCTATTTTGAAACAATTTTAAAGTAATCAAAATTTCCTATTAAAATTCTGAAAAAAATCTGGTTGATTAAAATTTTATGAAATTGAAATATATATTTCGATTTACCTTTACATTTTAGCAATTAAACCAAACGAAATTTTGAAACAAAGTTATTTCAAAACAAAATGAAAACATTTTATTCCAGAAATGGAAAACTAGAAGTTGTCCTTTATCAAAATCCCCTTTTTCCCCCCAGTTTCCCACCTCCACTAGGTGGAACAGGGATGGATGGTAATAGGCACCTTTATAAGACAAAGCTGCAAATATCGGCACTGTCCCTTTAAACTTGGGCCATCTAGTCACCCTTACACTCCTCCCCCCCCCACACACACAAAATTTGTCAAAACTAACACGTTTCTGCTAAATATTTTACTTTTGACAAATTGGCATTTTCCAATGGAAAAATATTCTATCAAAATTTCTGACCAGCTCTATTAAGTATCCTGAAAAAACTGGAGTCCCTAGGATTCTACAAACGTGTTTCCAAAATTACTGGACTCTTGATAATTTTAGCCCCCATTTTTCTTGTGTAAAATGGATTATTAGTCCACCATACTTCATAGGTTGCTTGGAAGATAAATTAATCCATGTTCTGAAAGAAATAAGGCACTAAAATGATAAATACCACATAAAAAGCCTTGGAGGAAATTAATTCTATAGTCAGTGCAGAATTTGGATGGTACGCGATAAATAAGGCACTTGCCCAGAGATTCAGTTAAAAGGATATAAAGAGACACAGAACAGGTATTCACTGAGAGAACACCTTTCGTGACCTTAAAAAGTGATTATGTAATTTAAGACTATTTTGATGCATATGCCCAAGGAAGGTGAATAAAAGTTACACATACAATCTTAATTCTGTCATTTCCTATTTTGAGTAGTTGATTTTCAAGTCTCAATGTTCTTTTAAACATAGCTTTTTGTGTGTGGATATATATTATAATAAATTTATATGAATGAGATACAATGGTGAGGAAAGCCATCTGACCCATTCGTAAATGAATATAAGCAGTAATTTTAGTCACGCAGTCCAGCATGTGAATGAGATTTAGATATAACTTTGTTAATTATTACTTGTAGCTCAAAAGACTCTTACGATTAGAGATGCCAACTTTTCCTTTTCCCAAGTAGTGCTCAACCAGCCCATCACCTTTAGGCCCCATTCCCACTTCACCCTGTCCCCAATGCCCCACCTTCAGTCTGCTTCTTGCTGTCCCTGCTCTGCCCTTCCCCCCCCAGGCCTCACCCTTACTCCACCTCTTCCACACCCGCTCAGTACCTTCCCTGAGGCATCCACCTATCTGCTGCTCTCCACCTTCTCCCCCATCTGCTGGTGAGCAGAGGTGGAAAACAGCTGTGACTGGTGGGTGCTGAGCATCCGCTACTTTTTTCCATGGATGCTCCTGCCCTGTCATACCCCTGGAGTCAGCACCTATGCCTACCAAAGCTGCACACGCTTCTCCTCTCATATATGATGTGTTCAAAAGGATCCATAGTCATGCTGATAAGTCACATCTTTCTCTCATTCTCGAGCATTTAATGTGATAATTAGACTGGATAGCAAATACAGAGAAAGTTTGTAGGGCTCTTAGGCCATTCTAGCAAACCTTTGGGTCTGGATGAATTTAGTAATGACTTGCTGGCTTCTTTCAGTGTTTGATCCTGTAGAAAGAGACTTGGTATCTTCAATTACGTGAAACGCTGGGGAAGTCTTGGAAGGGCTGTGTGTGTACCTATAGTAGCGTATTGACACTCTGTCTCGTTAAGCTGTTCAGTGACAAGTTTAGCTAACCCCTATAAGACATTTTTTCAGTTCAACTGGTCTGGCTAATGTTGAGTTCCAGGCATATAAAGTGCACAGTAATGAGCTCTCTTAGCCTAGGTCTACTCTGCAGAACATCAGTGAAAAGCAAGGTGCAGCCACACAGTGATGTGAAGCTAGACATCAGAGAAAGCTAGGGAGGCCACTTATCTCCGTTTAGGTGATTTGTCTCCCATCTGGTAACCTGACATGGTATTGATCAGTATGGAATTGGTGGGGGGGTGCTGTTTTGAAGAGAGCACCACTCCGCCAGTGGCACAAATTGCATATCTGAGCTCATGCCAGCAAGGATGCAGAGGCACACTCCTCCAAATGGCATCCCTCATGCAGCATGACTGCGCACACACAGACACACTACCCAGGGTAGGGATACCACAATAGGGCAGGCCCATGGTGTTCCCAGAAATACCAGAGTGTCCAGTACTCTGGGAATGTGTGAGTGGCCTACTCAGACAAGGAAAAGGCACTCAAGTTTATACTCAGTGTTCTTCTTAGCTGAAAAGAAAACTGGAGAATAAGTCCCAACGTTCTATCTACAGAGTTTGAATACAGTGTGTGTGAAGAGTAAATCATGTAAACTTTGGGCCAAATTTAAAAGTGATGCATAAGATTACATAATTTAGACCTCTATCACCTAGCCTTCCTCACCCAGACCTGCTTTATTTACAAATAAGGGAATATACAGTAAACTCTTTCATATCCAGCATTCTATCATCCAGAACTCTCAAATAATTAGCATTTTAATCACAAGTAAATTTTAGTTACGTTTTCCATAAGTACAATAAAGTGAAAGTAAATACAAATAAATTGAACAAATACAAGTTTACAGTGTTCAATACTACTGGTGTTGGCAAATAATGTACTTTGCTTACATTTTTGTTTGTTTTTTAATATCTAATCTTGTTTTAGTTCAGTGTTATGTATTACTAGATATAGCTCTCTCTCTATTATCCAGAATATTTGAATATCCATCAACCTCCTGGTCTTTCTGAATATGAGAGAGAGACCTTGCATGTTGAGAAAACATAAGTTATAAATTAAAGTAGGGTGCATACTAAATAAATGTGGGATATTCATACAAGTAATAAAAAATTTTACACGTCCAGATGGTATGCTTCCAAAATCCATATTTAGTCATTTTTACCTTGAGACAAGTACACACAGACTATAACACAGGAGATGAAGTATGGAGTTAGAGAGCTTTAGGAAGAAGAAGGGGGAGAAAAAACAAAAGGGATAAGAAGATTCCCACAAGTAAAATCCTTTTGCTCATGTTCTCAAGCATCAACCCTCCAACTAAAAATTGTCAGGCTATTTTCTTCATCACGATCTAGAAGTCCATTGCCTGCCTGACTCATTTGTAGACATGATGCTGATAAATCCAGGTGTTTCTAGTGGATTGGGTGGTCAAGGTAGCTGTTCTTTTCTAACATTTTGTAGTTGCTGACATACTTTGCAACATTTTTGTTCCCATATGTATATATAGATATATGGGCTTGTCTACACTACCACCTTCCTTCAAAGGAAGGATGGTACTTAGGGTGTTGGGCGTTTAGTCATGAAGTGCTGCTGTGGAGTAAGGGGACTTCGAAGTTGCCCCAGCACTTTGAAGTACCGGCAGATGCGCTGTGGATAGACGTGTGCCTGTACTTTGAAGTTTAAAGCTTCAAAGGTGTTGCGGAGGGGGAATTTGCTTAATGAAGTGCTGCCTATGCATGGCAGCACTTCATTAGTAAACTCCCAACACCCTAATTACCATCCTTCCTTCAAAGGAAGATGGTAGTGTGGACGCAGCCTGTCAGAGGTTGCACAAACTCACCAGAGCCTCAGACGCAAAGCTACCTTTTTGTATTTTCACAAACCAGTCCAAAATATGTCTATTAATCTTGTTATCAGGGAAGGGCATAGAACCAAAAGCAAGGAAATACAGCCAAACAAGGTGCAATGGGCTTACAAAGCCATCCAGATACTAATTTCAACAGGATAGTTTACAAGAACACAGGCAGCTCCTGTTCAACTTCCAGCTGAAGCTGGAAGTGTTCTCCCTCTAAAGTGCCTTCAAAAATCTCAAGGCACTTTAGAGGGAGAACACTTCCAGCTTGAACTGATACAAGTGATAAAATGAGAGTAAAATAACAACTTAAATCCCAAAGGAACCCTTTGCTAAAAACCAGGGTGTTATTGGACTGTAGTAATGTTTAAAAATATTACTTTCATCTTTGGTAGCAGTCTACCTATAAAAGAAAATAAAGCTCACAGTAGTCATCCTATGTCATATTGTAAATTGCATAGCAACATCTCAATTTTAAACTGTGAAATTATCTTTGTATAAAAATCTCACCACCTGGTATTGATTCTATGTTCCTCCTCAGAGTGAGAAACAATGGCACAAACAACAGAACATTAAAAAGTTCCTGTGTTGTTTACCATAGGCTGCATCTACACTAGCAAGTTCTTTTGAAAAAAAAATGGGCCTTTTCTGAAAGAACAGAAGGAAAGTCTACACACAAAATGTGCTCTTTTGATCTGAAATAGGAAGAACAGAGCACTTTTTCTGGCAGAACTGTAGAAAAATCCTCTTCTGAGGTGATTTATATGTCCCCGTCCATGAGCCGTGGTGTCTGTGTGGTTGCCCTGCATCCTGAACAAACAGCCTTTAAGCTAAGCATTTAAAATTTATAATCTGCTTTACCAGCAGTGGTGACATATTTCCCTCACAAACCACATCAAAATTAGATAAATTGTAAAATGTATTTACTGTTAAAATGGTGTTTAGATACACAAAATGGCCGCTGGAAAATGACAGTTAGAGAATGACAGTTACAATTAATATTCGGCGGGCTATGAATATGTATGAAGTTATGGTTTGAAATGTTTCAAACTGATTGGTCAATTTAGAATCCTTATACATATGTAGTAGTCAAATGCCCCTTTGATACACTGTGGCACTGAGGAGGACCTAGCAGGCAGAACTTGTCAAACAGGTCCACCCAGGCAGCATATATTCAGGAGAGCAGCCCTGCTTGGGGCATTCCGGACCTGACCTCGGAGGAGAGCGGACAAAGAAGAAAGAAGACTACAGAGAAGGACTGAGCTAAGAGCTGGACTGAGCCTGTAGCCGAACATCGCTGGCAGAAGAGCCGAAGCTGACCTGCGTGTCAGTCATTGCTCGCTGGCCGACGAATAACAGAAGAGTTCCAGCCAGAAGACCAGAAGAGCTCCAGTCTACAAAGAGCAAAAATCACTAGTAAGGCTCCGGTTCTTTTGTCCGGAGGGTTTGCCCGGCAGACTGCACCGCCTAAACAACGGTGCCCTGCACGGGGAAACCGCAGCAGCGACCCTGCCCTTCCAGTCACTGACTTTAGCTCGGGCCGGTGTCTGAAATATCACGGTCGTTCCTGAAAAGACACAGGAGGTTTTGTTAACCAAGGCGGTTTTTCCTCCTGGCTCTCTTTTTCTTCCTTCCTCCTTTACTATCTGACCTGATGCGGCTGCCGTACAAGCGCGCCGTGAGGGTCATAACTTCCTAGCTCGAAGAGAACTACAGGCCCAGCACCTGGATTACAGAGCAGGAATAAGGAGGTATTTGTGGTCTGGGTTTAAAGCTGATATAAGTAATTTGGTGAGCAGTTAATGTAAGGATAGTTTTATATAGTTTTGTAACAGAGAGTAGATTGGGACTTCCCCAAGTCCATGATCTGCATCTTGTATTTTGTACCCCTTGTCTCTTTGTAAAGGCACAGGAGGCCAATGCTATTGGTCTAGCCTAAAACTATTACATGCACACAGAAGAATAGTTAGGCAAACTGCTTTAAAATTATAATCCAGAGCTATAAACTCCCCCCTATTTAGGAGGGTAGAGCGGTCAGGGATAACCCTATAAAGGGAAAATCCTGGTGTTCTTAGTAACCCTTTAAGGGTAATCAAGGTTCTGCAATAAAGGGCTACCATAACAAGGTGGTCGAAATAGGCAGCACCTCTTTGAGGGGATAACCTTAAACTAGGAAAACCCCACTATTTAACTAAGGGGATAACCTCTCAGAAGGAAACCCCGCATATACTGGGCTCTCCCCTGCTTGGCCAGCAAGGCAACCCACTTAACTAGAGAATTGACCTAGCTTAGCTCAGGCAAATTCTTATTCTAAGTAAGATCTGCTCCCCGCGGTAGTCGGCCAAGGGTTGAGCGACCTGGTGAACCTCAGGAAGATCCAGGAATAAATAAATACAATATTCAGCTCTGAAGTTATCCTTTCCATTTTACAGCATGCATTGAAGGCTGCACAGCCCATCCCGGAAGCGCAGTAAGTAGCTAAGGGGTTAGATAGCAGTGCTGTTATAGCAGTTACCTATTGTTTAAGGCTATAAGCCAATTAGTATTCAAATCCTGTGCTTACTTCAGAAAAACAAGGGTCCATATATTTTGTGTCACCTAGCTTACCATAATCCACACTTTTACTTTGTTAAATAAACCCTTTCTCCCTGTTTGAACCTAACACCTTGTCCGTATTTCTTCCTTGGGTAAACACACCGCAGCAGCGCAGTTCACACACCCTGAAACCCCATTGTGATTAGACCCACCGTAGACGGCGAGCAGGGTCGCAGGGTAAAATCCTGGGAGCATTGGTAAGGACTCAGTTTTAGTCCAGTCCATTGCTCTGGTGTGACTGACTTAGCCTAATCAATATTCAAATTTATTCTTACGTCACTCACATCCTCGATAAGAACCTCTTCCTCTCCCAGATGAGGAAGAGTGCCTTTTTCCAAAAGATTATTTCAGAAAAAATCACATGTAGATGCCCTGGGGTCCCTTTTTTCAAAAGAGCAGTCCTCATGGTGCAGGATTTCTTGATCCCTGGCCAATTCTTTCAAAAGAGTGTGGGCTGCATGGACACTTTATATACTTTATAAGAGCAGATTGATTTTTTGATCGGCTTTTTTGTGCGTGGACACGCTTTTTCAAAAGCAGATTTTTTGGAAGAAGTGTTCTGGAAAAAATTTTTTCAAAAGATTGTTGTAGTGTAGATATAGACACAGAGTCCAAAGGCAACTGCATCCAGGCATCATGGTAATTTAGTGACAGACTCTGTCCTGATACATTTTTTATCAGCTTTCAGTTCTCTTAACAAGTTGAGTTTCTCTGTAGTAGGAAGCCCAACAACTGTGCCTAGGGAATATAGCATACCTAACTTGTGCCAGCATGCTCTCTCAGATTTATATATAACAACCATGATATGGGAAAAAAATAAAATCTTCATATGTTGATGTGCATGATCCCAGAAACATCTGGAACTCACTCTTTGTCTAATTCAAAAAAGGTATCATAAGGATCTCCAAGTCTCGTGGTACAGAAATACACCAATCTTCAATGAAAGAATATGCCAATTTATTTTCTCCTCCTTGTAGTAATATTTTTAATTCCTAGGCTTCTGAGACAGGTTTACTTCAATCTAGGCACCAGTTTGATTTCCTAGTTTACAATAACGGTGAGGAAATGACTTAGTTCTTATTGAAATTAATTGGAGTTTGCAAAATTAGAGCAAAGTGGGACTACTAAATTGTGTTGTCTCAGCTTCCAGAGTTTGAAGATAGTCATCTATGAACAGGATTGACGTGCAAGCTGCATGACAAACGTCTGCCCAAAACTCAAATCAAACCAGATGGCATGGAATTATATCCTGATACAGTGTTGGGGGTGGGGGAAGGGTTATGTTCATGACATGCAAACAGATGTGAGATAAACAAATATCCCCTTGCTGGAAGGTTGCAAAGTAACATTGTTATTTTTCAGAATTGAGGAAAAGCACACAAAACAGTTTGCTCCCTAAAGCAGAGATGCACAGCTCACCCTACCTTACTCTAGATTGGCTCTTTCCAGAACATGCTTCCCTATAGAGTCCCCTAAACTGCAAACGGGACTCACCAACTGCCCCCCTCATCCCTCACTCAAATACCTGAAGTGATAACCTGCAGTTGTAACGCAGTCCTCAATTAATCATGTGAACATTTAAATATGTATTGTAGGATGACCGTTAGTACCACCTGCAGGTTCTGCGACACCGTCATGGCTGGGAATCAAGATTCAGCTAACTCTTGATACTGGGAGATCAGAAGCAGGAGACAAACTAGCAGGCAGATCCATAAGTCAGCAGCTGGAAATCAAGCAGAGAAGGGTAGATCCCAGTTGCATGCATCACTTTCTGTTTCTCTGCTGAGTTTTCATAGATGCCGTGGATCAGTCAGGATCCCCAGCTTTCTGCCAATCAGATTCCAGGACCAGAGTCTTATGTTAGAGGTCAGTGTCTGCCCTAGCCAATATGAGCAGGTCAATGCGTGATCAGTTGGCAGTTACTAGGTCCTAAAAATTCGTGTGTACCAGGGTTCATGACCTGCAGTTCCTGATATCCACAAAGTCTCCTTGTCAGAAAGTCCCTTGTTCTTTCCGAACAACTCATCTCAGAGCTGACAAGTTCACCACATCAAATACCCTATGGCAATGTAACATGTATGGTCTCTAGTGTTGGGATGAGTAACCTCAGCCATTCTCTTCACATCTCTGCACTTCACTTGGTCTGGGCCAAATCACTTTACATCTGTAAGCCTCCATGTGCCTCATCTGTACACTGGAGATAGTGTTGATGTTGCACATCATAAACCACTCTGAGCGCTATAAATATAAAGAACTACATAGCTGCTACCTATCATGATATCTAAAAAAAATTAGATTTCTTTTCCATGTCAGTGTATTCCACTTACAAGAAAGAGACCCAACATGTAGGAATTAATAAAGAATAAAAGCATCTCAGATTTTAAAAATTAATTGCCTTAAACTTGGAGAGAAAGGTTTTGCTTTTTAAAAGCTGACTGTGCCTTTATACAATGTCTGCAGTTCTCATTGCATTTGTGTTCACGCAGTCTCAGGAGCAGAAACTTTAATTTCTCCAAGGGCAGCAGAAGAAAGTAGGCGAATCAGATGAGTACTAACCTGCCAAATTTAATTGAACTAACTTTTAAAAATAGGGAACAAGTACTGTATATGGACAGGGCTGCCCAAGAGGTGTGTTGGGCAGCTAAAATACTTTAATTTACATTTAGAGAGTATTCTCAATGGTGGTGGGGGCACCATCCTTTTCCTGGCATGGGGACTAAGGCAGGTTAGTCTCTACCCATCCTGGCTCTGTGCTGCACCTCAGAAATAGCCAGCAGGTCTGGATTCTAAGCAGGGGGCGGAGGCAAGGGATTCTGACCATGCAACCCCTACCACAAGCACCAGCTCTGCATTCCTTTATCTGGGAACCACAGCCAATGGGAGCTGTGGCATGGTGCCTGCAGGCCACACGCCCCCCACCCCACCCCACCCCAACCTGGAACCAGGACTTGCTGGCTTCTTTCAGGGCACAGTACGAAGCCAGGACAGGCAGCGGGCCTAGGTTAGCACTGTAGTACTATGGATAAACCACGCCCCAAGCCCCTGCTCCAGTACAGAGCCCCTTCCCATACCTCGAACCACTCACTATCAGCCCTACCCAGAGCCTGCACCCCCAGTCACAGCTGTCAGCCTGCAGCCCAACCCTTACATCAACACACAGCTCTCTCCTGCACCCTGAATCCCTCAACCCCACCTCCTAGCCTGGAACCCCCTCCAGCACTCCAGAATCCACCATACCCAGCCTCACCCCAGAGTCCACCCCATTCTGCACCCTGAACCCCTCATTTCAGTCCCCACCCAAGAGTTAGAACCCACACCCCAACCTCCTGCCCCAGTACAAGGAACATAAACCAAATGAATCTTACCTGTGAAAGCTCACCACCTAATAAATAAATTTAAGGAGCTACAGAATTGCGTGTTTTTTGTGAAGCTACAGACTAACAAGGCTATGCCTCTGAGACAAGGTGGGGGAGAGTGAGCCACCAAGGGAGGGGGAATGTAGCAAGTGGGGGCAAGGCCTCGGAGAAGAGGTGGGCTAGAGTGCTTAGTTTTCTCTAAATAGAAAGTTGGCAACTCTACCCCTGCAGGGTATGGGGGCTGCAGCTGCTCCTCAATTCCTCATTGCTATTTGATGACTCACAGTCAGTAACAGCTCCCAGGGAGTGGGGACCAGTCTCCAGGGCCCGCAGAGAACAGTGACCACAGGGGGCAGGGCCCATGAACATTGGCAGGGATGGGTGAGTCTGGGCAGTTTGTGGGAAGCTCTGTGCTATGGCCTGTTACTTCACTTTATCATTCATTTAGTGTGTGATGTTATTACTAACTAATATGTCCTGCCATATATAATCATTGTATGTTGCACAGATTTAAACTGGCAGCATTACAGAAACATAAGTTTGGTCAATAGTCAGAAGGGATAACTATTCACTCAGTATCTAAGTACGTCAGGCTAGAATGCGAGGCCTACTGACTGAGATCTGTAAGACTTTGGCTTCGCCATACTAGGCCTAAGGCTTGAGAAATGCTTGACGCAAATAAGTGACCAGACAATAACCCAAAGTGACAAGATTATTGCAAAAAATCGCAAATGGGAGGTATTGCAACAACCTAATCACAAGATTAATTTTTCATTGCAAACACACCCACTAGTCACATTTTTCTAACATGGGCCCTAAACACAGGGTGCACTGTGCTAATGAGAATAAAGGGAACAGTAGACAACCTAGGTGCCCTAGTATTCTTGGGAAACACTACAGACAAGGAAAAATAGAGTTGCCTTGTCGCACCCACACAGAGGCTGTAAGGTACAGTCAGCATCACATTATGAAAGATGGTTCCTGGATTGGGAAAATTGAGTTATCTTTGGGAAAAGTGCAGTGGGACCCATCTCTTTCTTGATGATCCATCTGTGAGGAATCCATCAGACCTTAAGATTATCCAGCAAAACGTGAGTATGACTATAGCTGTAACTTCTGCATGGATTTTTTAGGATGGACATATGCTTGGATTATCGTAGCATTACTGGTAATGTTTATAAAATTGATAAGGCAGATTAGAAGTTGTGAATGTCTGCCTTATTTTCCTTGGTCTTCATGTATTCCTAGAGACTATAGATATGAGACAAATAAAAGAGATAACTTTCACTCTGAGCTTCAAACTGCAGCCATCAGAGCCAGACCCAGGATGATCTAATACAAAATTACTTAAAACAGTAAAAGAAATAATTCTTTTAAAACAAAATAAAAGGCTACAGGACCCTCCACATGCCCTCGGCAGTGTTCTCAGCAGGTGGGGACACAAGCTGGGCACAGCTCTCAGGCATCTGGACCCCATTCCCCAGCTTTCTCCTGCACTGCTGGTGCTGGCACTGGCATTGCTGCTGACTTCAGAGCTGGACCCCCATCCAGCAGCCACTGTTCTCTCTCTGCTTTGCCTTCAGAGCTGGACAGCCAGACAGCAGTGGCTGCTACAGGATGGCTACATGGGGTGCAGGGGAAATTACAGCTATACTCTCCCCAGCTCCCTCCCAGTGTCATCCCTGATCCTGAGACATCCACTTTTAACTTTTTGCTACAGCTATTATTATTCTTTTCTACCCTGTCATAGGTTTAAATGGTATTTATATTCCTGTAATGTGGCTTTTTATATAATATGTAACACAACACAACAGAAGGAACTTATCAGAGGAAGCATCATAAACTGGAGTGAGGGTAAGGGTAAAAATATCATGACACATGCTTTATAGGCTTGATCCATGCATAGCTCAATGAAGTGCATCAGAAGACTCCTTTTGCCCTCAATGGACTTTGGATCTGGCTCTTGTTGCCTAAGTCCTGCTAATTCTCTTTTTATTTGTGTGTGCAGCTTTTAGATGGAGTAATACTTTTTCACACACTACTTTAAGGGAGGAAAGGTAATGACAGGGCAGGAGTGGAGATCTTCCACAACTTCTTTCTGTCATTGCTGTGACAAGCCTACTTAGTGATCTCATGTATCCTTCATGACACAGAGTCTGTTAGGGTTAACAAGTCATCATGCAAGGAGTAAAAGCATTCACAGCTCAGTGCATTCAGAACCTTAAGTCCAAAAATCTGGGTCTGGAAGACTGAGAAGAGAAGATTGTTTGTTCAGAATATACAGCATGGCGAGTTTAATTTGGTTCACAGTAGGTTCAGGAGAAACACAATATTTGGTGTACCTACAGTGGGGCTACGTCTACACATGCCCCAAACTTCGAAATGGCCACGCAAATGGCCATTTCGAAGTTTACCAATGAAGCGCTGAAATGCATATTCAGCGCTTCATTAGCATGCGGGCGGCAGCGGCACTTCGAAATTGACGCGGCTCGCCGCCGCGCGTCTCGTCCAGACGGGGCTCCTTTTCGAAAGGACCCCGCCTACTTCGAAGTCCCCTTATGGGAATAAGGGGACTTCGAAGTAGGCGGGGTCCTTTCGAAAAGGAGCCCCGTCTGGACGAGACGCGCGGCGGCGAGCCGCGTCAATTTCGAAGTGCCGCTGCCGCCCGCATGCTAATGAAGCGCTGAATATGCATTTCAGCGCTTCATTGGTAAACTTCGAAATGGCCATTTGCGTGGCCATTTCGAAGTTTGGGGCACGTGTAGACATGGCCTGGGAGAGTCAATTCTTCACTAAGTAGCACTCAAGCTGTCAAAACTAGAAGCAAATATCAATTTTTTACTATTACACACTCTTTGCAACAGAGAGATGTAAAGGATGAACTTGCAGTGACCACAATGTTTGATAACTCTGACATACAAGCCAAGTAATTCTTGTTTAATTCTAAGATACCATGAATACTGTGGCACTGTTGGCCTCCCATATAGTCTGTCACTTGGCTTTGGACTGAATTGATACAATATACTGAACTTTACTCAGCACAATGGTGATGAAGAGCTACAGGAGTGGGCAAACACACTCCTGCAGTCAACATACAGATATTAGAGATGTTCATATCCTGAGCTCTTCCAGGTTCATCAGTTTTCCATGCAATGCTTTGTTTGTTCTAAAGGCAAATCCCAGCTCGGTGAAATAGCACTTTTCTTAAAGAAAGTGAAATACCAGCACCCGGGCTGCACAGCTATAATCTATGTATATATCCGTAATCAGACAATACAACAGAAGCATTTTGATGCTGTTTTCTTCAATCGTGCATTTTTGTTTACCTAATGCATCATGCAGTCTAACAAAGATAGCATTGGAACAGTATATGGTGTCTGAGTAGAAATGAAACAATGCACATACAAAGTAAAATCCCTGACCAATGTTTCATACACTGTCTATTTGAATTCTTGAGTCAAGTGTGATATGTATCAATGCTTATTCATCTTCCCTACTTTATTCTTGGCAGGCTAATGTGGGCATGTAGTGGGTAGCTGCTGTGGTTCAGGCTGATGAGTCACCTGTGGTACAAAACATATCAGTTCTAACTCTCAGTTTCCCTGGATGAACTAGCATTCAGCAAAAGTATGATATGTAGACTGGAACGCAGTGAATGCAGGCTCTCTGAGGCTGCCATTTGATTAAGTGGCAGATTTTTATGTAGCAAGTTTGACTGAATGATGTATTCCTGAATACGTTTTGTTATTGCTGTTTTGGACAAAGTAAATATATGTGGTCCTTACTGATTTACAGTATGGTTGAAAAAGTAATTTCATGCTTGGAAAAGGTGCTGGATTGACCTGTATCCAGAGGAGAGCTTCAAGCATGTATACAGCTGGTGAGCAAGCTGCCCAATCAATGTTATTTAATGCTGATCCTGAGAGTTTAGTCTCCATTTAGCCTCTGATATTACAGCTACAATTACAGGCAAGGGTGCCATTCAGAGCTGGACTAAGATCACCAACTCATTTCACAGAAACATTAAAATTCACCTCCAAAACAATCATAAACGAAGTGGGTAGTAAGTGTGCTACGTTCACTGCTTGTCACGCTGATCATAATCATCTTGCTGCCAGCAGGTCTCCCCTTGTCTCTCTATATCCATTTGTTGTCTTCTATCGTATATTTGGATTGCAAATCCTTTGAGAGTCTCATGGTATTTCTTACTACATGTATGCCTATGGAACGTTTCACTGCATCGAGCTGGGACAAGCATAACCGAACACTCCAAGAATTTCGAAAGTGCCCAAGGAGAAAGTGGAGGAGATACAGGTTTGGGGATGGAAGTTGGGTGCAGAATGGAACTTGGGGTAGAGATTGGGGAGCACAATAGAATTTGGGATCTGGGAGGGAGTTTGAGTGAAGGAGGTGGTTGTGAGCTGGGGCAGGGGTCTGGGAGGCAGAGCTTTGGGTTGTGACCTGGGGCAGGGGACTGGGGTTCGGGCTGTGACCTAGGGCAGAGGAGTGGAGTGCGGTCTGGAAGAGGGTATGGGTGCAAGAGGCGAGGCAGAGGGTTTGGGTTATGTGGGCGATGGTGGCAGGAGTGGGAAGATGGTTAGGATTGTGTGGGGTAGGATATAGGGAGCAGAGTATTATGGGGAGAGGAGCTGGGATGCCAGAGGCAGGATCTGCCTGGGAGACATACTTGGGTTGCTTGTGGCCAGCAGCCCTGTAGGGAGACAGGCTCTCTGCCTGCTGCACCCCAGAATGCTCAGAATTGCTCCATGTGGCTCTCTGCTCCAGATGTCGAGTGCCACCCCTCCCCAGAAAAAAAAAACTCTCAGCTTCTATTGGCCAGAAGCAAATAAACCAGCCAATAGGAACTGAGATATTTTGCAAGAGGGTGAGAGCCATGTGCAAAGCCCCACCTGCTCCTGGCCAGGCTCTGGGACAGAGAGCTTTCTGGAGCAGGAAGCCACTTAAAGCAGAAGCTGTCTGCTCTGTGTCTGAAGCAGTCTGCGGGCTGGATCCAACCCCAGGGCCATCTTTTGTGCACCCCTGCTCTACTGCTTGAGCTAAGAGGCAGCTGCCTCTCAGCTAAGGCTGTAGAGGAAACCACTTACAGACAGAAAAAATGAGTCTAAGTGCCACTAATGGGACAGTTAACCACACCCAGCAGATGTGTGACTTGCACAGACACTACTGAATTAAAAATAATTAATACTAGTGCACAAGACAGCTATCTGCTAAAAATACTTACATCACCATTGACTGGGACTGCATGCAAGCCAGAGACTTGGAGGAGGGAGATTCTGATTCTTGAGTGGTCCAAAAAGTGCCTGTTAGGTTTTGTTAGCCTGGGAGAGGAAAACGTTGCACTGTTCAGTTGCTCTGGTCCAACATCTAAATTACTGTGAGGCCCTTCTGTTTTGAATTGGTTGGTGCAAGATTTCATTCAATTATTTGCATTTAAATCTTAGGTTGAAGATTAATTACTTAAGGAAATACAGCCAGAATCCCAATAATGGACACTTTCACTGTAGAAATGTAATTAAGTTCTATTACTCAAACAGATCAATTACATTGGAAAGTCATTATCTCTGGCTCTGCGTAGAACTGTTAGACAAAACTGGACAAGTTACCAGACACCAGCTAGTAAGTAGTAAAGAGCCACATACGAAAGCTGTTTTGAAGAGGTAAAGGGGCATTACCAAAGGTCAGGAACAAAGCCTTGATGAGGTGCCCTGCTTGCCTCACTCCTGCTTCTGGGGGAAAGAGTGGGTCAACAGTCCTACCGCCCTGTGGTGCTGGACTCTGAATCTTTGGTATCAACTTCTCATTAGAAGGTGTCTGATAAAGTTGAGTTCACATACACCCAACCCTCTTCCACACAAACCCAAACTACCTGAAGGACACAAGTGCTTTTTCTCCCCTGTCTCATCACAGCCCTCATCTCAGCACCCCTTGATGAAGCATCAGCATCAGAATGAAATGGACAGTTTTGTGAGTTTCCAACAGGGTTCTGAGCACTAGCTTGAAACTAGAGTCTGGTCAGTTTTGCTCTGCAGCCATTGCTATAGAGAGCTGAGAACAGCTGTAGATATCTGGTAGATGGGTGTCTGAAGAAGGAGATCCAGAAGGACTGAGGGTTTGGAGCTGATCTGCAACAATTGGTGAATATTGTAAGATCTGTCTGTTAGCGTGATGGCTGTAATCAGGGGTTGTGGAGCACCGTTTAAAGTATATGGGGAGCAGGCAATGTAGATACCTTACCAAACCAGCCCACAAATGTGACCCAGTTGTCCCAACACTCATCCTGTCCAAATGAGTGTGTGGCACTGAAACCTCATACACCAGGTCACAACACCACTCACTCAAACTTAGCGTAGCCACTCGTCTATCAAATTTGAGTGAGTGGCCAACAAGCCAAATTTTAGTGAGTGGAATTGCAAGCTGGCACACAGAAAGCTCTCCTTTGGTTTGTCCAGGCCAAAAAATGGTCAGGCTCTGTCCACAGCATCCCTCTCCTCTTCTCACTAGCCTGTGGCTGAAAGGATGTTTAGTGTTCACATAGATGGAGTTGATTCCCCAGCAAAACAGTGAAAGAATGAAGGCAGGAAAGAGGACAATAGCTCCAAGAACAGCCTCTCAGCAAACACTCAAGACTATTCACTTGCCTGCTGGCCATCTTTCACAGTCCTGCCTTGCTGCTCTGGCTTGAGGCTAGCCACTGCCTCAGTTTACCCTTCAGTTCCAGGGCCAATCATTTGCCCCAGTTCTCCACACTTTTTGGGGAAGTTCTCACTGGCATATACAGGCTATGTCTACACTAGCCCCTTCCTTTCGAAAGGGGTAGGGTAATGAGCGAGGTCGGAAGATGCTAATGAGGTGCTATGCAGTGCCTCGTTATCACAATGGTGGCCATGGTGATTTGAAAGTGCCGCTTCTGAATCACGTGCCACCCATGTAGACAGGGGCCTTTCGAAAGGACCCCCGGACTTGGAAAGCCCCTTATTCCTAAAACCAAACAGGAATAAGGGGCTTTCAAAGATTAGAGGGTCCTTTTGAAAGGCCCGTCTCCACAGGCAGCATGTGATTTGGAAGCAGCACTTTCAAATCGCCGTGGTCACCATTATGCTAATGAGGTACTGCATATACATGGCAGCACCTCATTAGCATCTTCCAACCTCGCTTATTACCATGCCCCTTTCGAAAGGAAGGGGCTAGTGTAGACAAGGCTACAGAGTCTTTCACCTCCTGCGTCCAAGGCGCTGCAGAAAGCTTGAAAGATCATACAAAACTCACTACTAGAGTGGGCTATTTGCCCTTTCATTCTGCTCCAGGGATAGTCCAAGGACCCAGGACCCTTCTCCCTCCAGCTGAAATCTCTCAACTCTTTCTAGGGATCACCTGAATCTTTCCTTTTGAGTTTCATAACTGAACATGCCTGACTGGTCTCAGGCCCCCTGGCCCTTGACAGGATCAGTCCATCTGGTTACACTACCCCAGCTCCTGCTGTGCTGCCCAGACTGGTTGAACCAGACTCAGAAATCCCAGGAGAACAAAGACACTGGCTGAATTTAAAAGGACAGCTCCTCAAGGACAGGGAAGCAAAGACTGTTGGAGGAAAAGCCTGACCCTCCAAAAACCCAAAGATTAGAGGTCGGGAGTAAAATAAACCTACCCATAAGCTACTTGTGTGTATTTAAATAAAACAACTTGTTTTTTCTGTCCTTCTTTGTGAAGATCAAGCAATAAGTTGTTTAAGAAGGGTGTGTTGGGTTTTGAATCACAAGGCCCCTGCAGGGAAGTAACCCATTTGGACTCGCTTGGATAAGCATGTTTGATGTACATGGTGCTGTAGTCTGGGATCTGGTATAAGAGTGGGAGAATCAGGTGACTGGGGAGCCTATTCAACACAGGCATAGAAGGACTAAACCATGCCAAGTCCTGGAAGGAGCACGGGAGCTGAGTGCTCCAAGCAGCCCAGAGCAGCTGTATGAAACACAGCCAATCAGAAAGGACTTGCAGGGGTCACCCAATCCAGGCCCAGCAGGTTTGGATAAAATGGAGCTGCAAGATCAGCTGCTGCTGGGAATGAGATCTGTGTCTCTGGAGGGCTGAGTGAGTTGTCACACAGAGCAGCTGCTAGCAGCAAGAGCAGGAGGGAGATCAAGGCTGTCTGCAGAGATTGAGCAACTGAATTCCCTCAGAGGGGGGCAAGGAGTACCAGATCCACGGGGAGATATAACAGTACTGTGAGAAAAAGAGGTGCAGCAAGAGGCTGCTATTTATAGGATCCCTGGGCAGGGACCTAGAGTATTGGGCAGGCCCTGGCGAAGTGGCTGGACTGTTGAACAGAGGCACCTAGCCAGAGAACTAAGACATGAAGAGAATGCTGCTGTTTTGCAAACCAAGAGAGTGGCTGTAAGCTGAAGCACGTTTCAGACTGTGGATGGGGGTGTTGGCCTAGACCTCATGCCTAGAAAGACCAGCAGGCAGCGCTACTCCAGTAAGAAGAGGGACACCCCATCACATGTCCCAAGGAGGTAAAGGCCCTCAAGGAGACTGAGAAGGGGCCATAGTCATAATTAGCCCTGTAAGACTGACAAAGACAGCCCTATTTCTGCTCACATTCACCAAATGATCGTTTCAGCCTTGAGGGATGACTCCTCTGCAACTGGGAGTGAGCCTTGCAGCCTGGATGGACAGACTTGTGCTAGCTGGCCCTGTTGGTAGCAAGCTAAAACAGCTGTACAGATGTTGCAGCTAAGGCTGAGCCCCTGTTAAAAAAGAAATACTGTGTAGCTGGATTCTTTTTATTTACCTTCTTATTTTGAAGACTTTAGGGTTCACACGTGGAGGGTGACACATGGGGAGAGGTGACATACATGCCATCACATGGGGAGGGACTGACAGACCTGACCCTCCCTGCCTGGTACTCTCTGGCCTCCAAGCTTGGAGGATGGCTCCTCCTCTCCAGCACCTGGCCCTGCATCATCATGAGGCAACACGTGCAGGGAGGCACACAAGGTCACACAACCCTATTCCCCAGATTACTGCCAAGGTTTGTACCGGAATGTGGCCAGCAGTAGCCTTTTGGCATTTTGTGGGAGGGAACAGATGGGAGCTGCTTGTAGCTGCAAGGGAGCGGGAGGGGGAAGGGATGACCTGACCTTTGTATTGGCAGAGCTCTTCTCTTTCCCCCTTCCCCACGTGACTGGATGCAGCTAACAACTCTACTGTGGGCAGGAAGAGACTAAGCCTTAAGAATGCCCTGTGCACTTGAGCATAAGCAACCTGCCTGCAGGGGCTTCTGTGAATCTGGGCAGAGGTGGCTCAGCAGAGGGTGCCTAGGCCATGGAGCAGCCCTGTGCTCCCTGGGGGTAGGACCCAGGAGGAAGGAGGCACAGGTGAAGAGGGTGTAAAACCCCTACCTACGGTACCAGGGGGATGCTGTACATGAACAGGTTGAAAATAGCTTCTCCAGTAAGAAGGGGAGCACGTGAAGGGCTGATGGGTGAGCAGCCTGCCCACACACCTCAGCCACCACAGCTGGTAGCCAGCGCTGGCCAGGAATTGGGTGGGGGAAGGGCCCTGCTCTCTGGCAGCCAGCACATCACAGAGGCTATGCTGACAGACCACCGAGGAGAACAGCCAGCCCCGTACACTGCATCTTCGCCCTGCCACTAGCCTGGCACACCCACCCGCATCGTCAGCCACTCCCCTATATCCGCTCACTACTGGCGGGTCGGCAGTGGGCAACCAGGGATCCAGGCAGCAGCAGGACCCACCAGTCCTGATGGGAGGGGGAAAGAAAGAAAATATGGAAAATTTGTCCTTTATTTAAGAAAAAGCCAGGACACCCGCAGCAGGGCTTAAATATGGGACTGTCCCTTTAAAAGTGGGATGCCTGTTCACCCTAGAAGAGGCTTAACCTTTTGTAACTCTGCCTCACCTCATATAAATACGCACAGAAAATGAAGTTTAGTCCCAGTTCAGGGTTATGCTGCATAATCGACATTTCTCAGTTCAACTTGCTTAGTGTTTTCAGCCTTCCGGGGCCTAATTCTGCACACACACAACCTCACTTTCATGGATATAACTGAAGGGAAAATTTGACTTATACCAATAATATAATTATCTCCTGTTGCTTTTTTTCTGTCGGGGGCCTAGAAAATAAGTAGGCTCTGATAATCAGGAGCTAAGTCAATTATCATTTCATTTCCTCGGTCAATCTGTTCCTCTGAATAATTCTGTGTGGTTTGATAACATCTGTTCCTTTGGGGCTGGGTCTTATTTTGCTGGGGGCCAATGTAATTCATCTTCTGTTTTTTTTCATTATCTCTAATGTTGTAATCAACTCTCTTGTTAATTGTGGCAATTTTTAGGCTTGTTGTGTATAAAAACAGTGGGCAATTGTTTCATTTCCAGGTGTGTATCTTCATCCAGGACTGCATGAATGACCTCAGACGCTTGGATACTACTGAATGTGTCCAGATACGGAAAGGACTCTAGTCACTCAATAACTGCTAGCTTGACAATATAGCCTCTGTGTTACTCATATGAGCCTTTAACCAGCATCTGGACAAACTTACCAAATGGGTTATAGCAAACCTCATCCTTGATACCCTCCGCCCCCAATCAAGCACAGGCCAGGCCTGCGTTGTTAGAGGTAGTTTCCTAGACATTGATTGTAACTTGGATACAACCTTGTATGAACTTGTGCAACAGTGTAGTTCCTGTAGTACTTTTTTAGATTCAGGAATAGGGACATGGCTCTGCAACCTATGCATTTTAAAGAATTGACTTATTCTCTTTCAGGTGTCACTAATTAATGATAAGTCACCTCTTCTGTTAGGAAAGGTTGATTTTTGCCCGGAAGGTTTTTGTTAATCCTGGTGGAGCAGTGTCCCCTTTTTTTTTTTTTTTTTTTTTTTCTGACACTTGTTGCAGTTCAGCCTGTAAGAGATACAGTGGAAGCTTGACTATCCAGCATCCCTGGGGAAACAGGATTTGTCAGATAATCAAATTTTCCAGTTAGCTGAGAGGAACCGCTGGCCCCACTCAACTGACCCTGATGTGGTGGAGAAGGGGGCACTCCTGGGAACTGGGCAGGGGCACCCCACTACCACCAGCCCCACTCTGCCACCCCAGCAGCAGGGGGAAGGTACCTCACAGCAGCTGTCCCCAGCTGGGAAGCTAGCCCATTCAGCTGGCCCCAGCCATGGGGGCTGCCCCACAGCAGCTGGCCCCTGTCAGGAAGCCAGTGCCAAAACAGCTGGCCCCAGCAGGGGAGGGAAGACAGTCCTATTGCAGCCAGACCCTGCAGGACAGCTGGCCTAGTGGCAGCCACCCCAAATGCAAGGTAACAGAATGTGCCAGTTATCTGAGCGCCTAATAACACAGGTTTTACTGTAATATGATAGTGTATTTTCTCCTTGAGGTCTTTCTCACTATATTGCAGCTTGCCTTTGATGTGCAGGCACAATTGATCTTGAGTTTCTATTGGCTCAGCAGCATCTTGCTTTAAGATTCTTCTCACGTGGCTCAGTTTAATTATTTATCTTTACATTTTGTCTTTGAACCAGCTGATCTAAAATTTTTCTTAGCTCATCTTAAGATGTTGTATCTGATCTTCAAGAGCATATATGCAAGGTTTGCAATCAAAAAATAGTACATAGTGACTCTTATTCTATTCCATTTTGAACATGTATAATTTGATATTCCATAGTAACATGGACTCTTTGCAGCCTCCATTCTGTACATAGTCTTTTATACTCAGTTCTGCATGGTCTTATGGAGCTTTCCTTTCATGTGTTGTCTTGAATTTCCTTAGGTTTTACAGTCTCTGCTCTTTCTGGCAGTGCCTCAAGAGGAGCTTAATAAAACAAAGTACAACTTTAAGAGATATCT
Organism: Carettochelys insculpta; assembly: GCF_033958435.1. NCBI lineage: Eukaryota > Metazoa > Chordata > Testudines > Carettochelyidae > Carettochelys > Carettochelys insculpta. The sequence continues at coordinate 89,887,618 of NC_134141.1, forward strand.
TAGTCCTGTTGACAAGCGACTTCACTATTGTACGTAGCATTGATGTAGATGTGTTGGTCCCAGGGTAATAGGCAAAGTTGATGAGGTCATATCTTTTATTGGTGACACTTCTGTTGGTGAGAAAGACCAGTTTTTGACATACACAGACCTTTTTTCAAGAAGATGGAAATTGCTCCAATAAAAGATTACCTTATTCACTTAGAATACTTCACCGGCAATCACGTTCTAGTCCAGGTTCCACCATTGATGGGTAAGCCATGTCACTGCTCTGAGCCTTTCTTTCCCCTCTTGCCCTTCATCTCATCTATGTTTTTTCTATCTGTACTTGCAGGGTGTGTTGATTGAACCATAGCAGCACTGTGATTGGATACAGGGGATGCACATAGTCCACACACTCCATGTTGCATGCAATCAGCACACACCTCACCTCATGCGCCCTTGCTTTGTGTGCATGTCGCTTCAGTAATACTGGTAGAAAAAAAACCTACAAGGACAAAAACCAGTGGAATCCAGCTCCCCTATATACGGGCAACAGTAAACAAAATGTTTCATGGTCCCCATGCGGCCTGTGGGCTGTAGGTTGCTCACCTCTAGTTTAGACTGACCTTTGCAAAGTAAGGATTATCTAATGTGTGTTGATAGGGCAACTGGCACAAAAGCAAGCCTCTAGGCTCCTATTCAATAATATATATGGAAAATATGGAGAGCTGTACTAGGGACTGTTTTAAACGGTTTTAGCTGATAGAAATCTAGTCTCTCACTGTTGTTTCAGGACTAAACTGATGGACTGTTGGTAGTAAATAGAAAACATTGTGGCTCTGAAGCACTAGCAAGACAGCAACTAACTGGAACAACTCAGCTTTAGAAACAGTTGAGCTGAATTTTCTTCCTCCTGCATCCTTAAAACCGAGGATGCCTGACTTAGAAAAAATTTTGCAAGCGTGGTGCATGCAGATTTAAACACATATCTGCCCTTTAGTGGACATTATGTAGTTAAATCTTTACATCTATGGTGAAATTTATATCCCTTCAAAACAGAGATAAGGCATTCCTTCCTTCATAATCTACAAAAGAGCAGTTCCCTACTGCTTTTTTTTTTTAAGCCTACCAGCATAAGACATGATGACCATCGCAACGGAGTTAGACTCTGATAGCCATATATTACAATCGAATACTAGGGAAAGTCCATCAAAGAAAAACAAATAGATATGCTAGAAGTGGCACCTCACACAGGTCTACAAAAAGGCCATAACTGCTGAAAGCAGCAGGTAGGAAAATAGAGCTGGCTGTTGCTTGGGGGAAAACCTTATAAACGTGCCATGAAAAATCACCTGTCTACTAAAATTACAGCAAAGCAGCATGCAGCTGAATTTAAGGATGATTTTTATGCAGATGGTGATTTACTTCTACTGCACCTGCTGTCAGTAAGCATTAGACCATAAACATCAGCAAACATTGATTAAGCATATTGCCTGAGTGAAACATCAGGTAAAGAAAGGAAGGAGCTCAGCAACTCCAAAGCACCAAAGACAAATTACACCTTGTGCAGCAATTAGAGGAGAGGGCGGTGGGAGGGCAGACAATCATAGCTTCTTATGAGAAAAGCAGGAGCCACACAGTTTTGCTGAAAGTTTTTGCAGAAGCTGCTCTTTCTTTAGGGAAAAAAACCATCAGTTCTTTCATTAAAAGAAAAAAACTCAAAGCACAACAGTCTCTGATCTTGACAGAGCCACTAAGATCAAATTATGGAGTGACTGTATAACACAGAGGCCAGGTCTACAGTAGGCGAGAAAATTGATGTAAGATATACAAATCCAGCTACGTAAATTCCGTGTTTGGAGCTGACACAACTTACAACAATTTTCTGCACCATCCCCATAGCGGGACATGGACAGGAGAAACTCTCCCAGTGAGTTCCCTTACTCCTCGCAATGTCCACTGCAAGAAGTACCAGGGTCAATCGAGGTGCCCTCAGCATTTGATTTAGGGAGTCCATACTAGACCCACTAAATCAAACTCCAGAATATCGGTCTTCAGAGTGTTGACTCTCCACTAGTACAGACAAGCCCTCAGTTCCACATCGTCGTTTTAATAAGCATAGGTGATTTAGGAAGTGGGGACACTAAGGCTATGTTTAGACTGCAGTTGCTATTTCAGGGTACCTCTGTATCCCAAAATAGCAACTCTACAGCTTTTCCCTGAACTCAAAATAGCAGTGCTTTTTCAAGCATGGCATTCTGGTTCTGCTACCCTTCGGCATGAGGGGGTAAAAGAACCTTCGAAATAGGCCCTTATTTTGAAATAATTTATGCAATTTGCACTGCACAAATCGCGTACATTATTTCGAGATACAGCCCCAGGCTGAACATAGCCCAAATGTGCAAAAGGCACCACAGCTGTAACTGAAGGCATTCTAGCAGCAAAAGAGAGAGGGGCACACATAAAACTCAATTAACAGTGGATTGAGCATGCTGAGAAGCAGCTCCTCCATATCCTTTCAACTGGTGCAGTATCCACAACGGTCCCCGGGCCTGTGACGTGTCTAGAAGAAGGTAGCTTTTCCCGCCTTTTCTTCACATTGCTCATTGTCCACAAGCTGCCAGAATCTGTTCTTAAATGTTGAAAGCAGCTTGTTATAAGGAAAACTGTGTAATCCAAGAAAATCTTGTTGGGATCTGAATTCTCCTGCTCTGCTTGCTGGGGGGATATCTGTTCCAAAAATTGGACTTATACTTGTTGTTGATTTTCTCCAAAAAGTCAGTACCATTAATGTTTCACAAGCCAATGTGTTCACCATTCTGGGAATAATTGCTTACTTATCTTGCTGTTTTAGTCATGTGGATGCTAAATGTAAAGGTTATCCACAAAAAAAAAAACAAGAAGGAGGGCTGGCTTCTATATGCCCTGGTTTACAGCATGCCTTGAGGGTGTAACACTGCTCGGATATGCTTAGTTGTAGCTAAATTTCTATGAAGAGTATAGCATCTATAATTACATAACTGCTAAATAAAACACATAAGTAGGTGGGGCCAAATTCAGTCTCTCACTCCCTGTACACTGGTATGATTCTGAAGGAATTTAAAGTCCAGGGAGTTTCTACAGTTTTACTGAGATCAGAATCTGGCCTGCCAGTTTCTTGAAGATGAATACACTATAGCTGTGAAGAAGTCTTTATGACAATGTGCTCCTATCCAGATGCCTGCATAAAGAGTGTATTAGGTTGAAACACTTTCATTAAATGCAGAACTTCCTTGCAAACCAGGGCAGGCTCACTGACTGTTAACAGCTACAGTTTGCTGATTTTACATAGCTATTGTGATCAGCCTGGACAGGTGACTCTCCTATCAAGGTTATACCCTTGGAGAAGCTGAGCAATCTTAATATAGGAATTATCATTAACTTCCCCATCTTCAGGCTAAGTCTGTTAAGGATCTTTGACAGTAATTGCCAAGTTGTCTTCTCATTCCTGCATGATGTAGTGATAACACAGGAAATATAGACATGATTTAGCTTATTACCACAATAGATCAGATGTTCTCAGACTGGAGGGGCATGGAAAGTATACAAAATCATTGCCATCCGTATGTTAATCCAATTGCTACAATGTAGCAATGTCTATCCCAAGCCAAAGCTCCATGTGTACTGTGCAGTGGTTGTTCCAACGCTACAGTATGCACATGAAAACTGGACACCGTATAAGCATAATCTGAAGGCACTTGAACAATATCATCAACACTGCCTCAAGAGAATCCTAAATATGTCTTGGGAGGATAGGCACACAAACACCAGCCTCCTGGAAAAGTCGAACATGAATAGGTGACCATCTGTCCTGTTTTTGACGGGATAGTCCCATATTTGTACCACCAAAAAGGCGTCCCTCCTTATTTTGGAAAAGGGACTAATTGTCCCATATTTTCTGCCAGCAACTGTGTAGCTGCTGGCCAAACAGCAGGGAGCCCACAAGTTAGCCTGCTTTCCCCTTCCCCAGGGAGGCGGGGGGAGCATGGGTAGCTGCCCCATCCATGCCACTTCCCTGAGGCTCGGGGAAGCACCACAGCTGCCCCATCCCTGCCACTGAGGCGCTGTGGCTGCCCCATCCCTGTCACTTCCTGGGGCTCCTGAGAGCACTGGGGGTTGCCATGGCCTGGAACCCTGGGAGAACGGGCGACTGCTGCCTCCTTCCCAGCTCCCCAGGGCTTGGAGGAGCCACCCCTCCCCACATATCCCTGTCCTGTATTTGGGACAGGGAGAAATGGTCACCCTAAACACAACCAGCATTGAAGCCATTATCGTTCAACAACAACTTTGTTGGACTGGTCACAGGATTCAGATGTCTAATCGGCACCTCCCAGAACAGTCTGTTTTCTGAGCTGGAGGAAGGACAGAGGAGTGTTGGGGGCCAGCGGAAGGACATGTTGAGGGTACATATGAAAAAGTGCAGCATTAGTGTTGACACTTGGGAGAACCATGCCTATAACTGCCTATAACTATAAGTGGAGAATAGTAATCTATGAGGGGATGGCACAATTTGAGACCAGTGCAGACAAGGAGAGGTGGAGAAGAAGAAAAGAGCATCAAAAAACTGCCCAGTGCCCCTCCAACAGCAACCAACACCTGCTCCTTCTCTGACAATATCTGCGATTCCAGGATCAGGCTGATCAGCCATCAATGGACTCACAAATAGGAGGATGACATGAAGATGTTCTACTCGTTATCAAGTGACCACCAAGAGGAGACAATGTGAGGTGCACATTTAATTGTAAGCATTAAGAACAATCAGTTTTGGTTTTGGTTTTGCTCTATAACAATGGATTGTTAGCTCTGCTTGAAGCAATGTTTTTAATATTTAGGGTGCATTGTATGGGTTTTATTTTATCATTCATACATGTACTTGTGTAGTGGGGGAGGTGCAAACTACTGTAGACACCAAGAAGGGAGTGTGATAAAATATGTGTGAGAACCATTGCAGTAGATTAATTGTAGCTTGCATGAGGCTTGGAGGCTGTTGAAGCTTCAATAGAAAAACCCTGGAAAGAAACTGTGGCACTTCAATGGAATCAAAATGAAATGGAGGAATAAAGAAGAAGAAATCCCAGAAGAAGATAAGTTTTGCTGGAAGCTTTGAATTTCAAATCCTCAGATGTTCTCAAACCTGGGGAGGAGGCAATGTATTCTGTGGAGGCAAGAAAAGGCTGGGGGAAGTAGGAAGAACTGTTGTACCAATTCAAAGCTGAGCAGCTGGAGAGCAGTGGCTGCAGGCTAGGTGCCCAGCTGTGAAGACAGCATCAACATCAGCAGCACAGATGTAAGGATAGCATAGTATGGTATTGCCACCCTTACTCCTCTGTTACTGCTTGCAGCAGAGCTGTCTTCAAAGATGAAAACCCAGCCACCAGCAGTTGCTCTCTGCTCAGTCTTCAGACCTACGTGGCTGCTCTCCACTCTGCATTCAGACACAAAGTATGAGCAAATAAGTTTGAGAACCATTGCTCGAGATGATAGTGCATGATGTAATTTTAAAATCAAAGGATTCATTGTGCATTGCAGAAATTTATTCTGTATCCATCATAATTAACAGCATAGATTTTCATGGAAATATAGATAGTAAGTTAGTCAGACAAGTATTTTGATTTGCAAATCATTTAATGTTCTTTTGAATCTAGTGTATAGTGAATGGGCCCAGATGAACTCTTAGACAAATAGGCCTGAACTTTGGATCCAGATTTAGTTTTAAAAAATGCTTTGCAGCTTAGGTCCCTCTGTGGTGTAGGAGGATATATGCTTGAGCTTCTGAACCAACAGTGTTCTACAATCAGAGCTTGCAAACAGCTGCTTCAGAGTGAGAGGATCTTTGATCCAAATCCCTAAATGCTTTTGTTAGTGGCACAGGCAGAAGAAAGTTCACCTGTTGAACTCATCTAGGTCTTCATTTTAAAGGATGAACTAAGATGACTTTGCTTTGTATTTTCTCCAAGAATTTGACTCATTACTGCAAAACTGAGGTTTCACTGCTCTAGAGTTAAAGCCGAACATGTAGGTTCATGATTAGTTTCCTAGTCCCGCAGGTAGAGTGCTATGTAAATTATTCATTTCTGGAGGATGAGATGCTCCTCCCCATAAGAAGTGAGACCACAATGCAGTCAGGGGGATGGAGAGCGGCAAAAGCCACCTTCTGCTCTATGTGAGTGCAAATGAAAATGCATGTGTCATTGGGAAGGTGAACGATCTTCCTCTAAAAAGATGTGCAACCCAGTTCTTAGGATCAGGCCCACACTGGTTCCATGTGACTCATCATCCAGGCACACTGAGCAGCCCAGAAATTGTGCTCCTGAAGCCTTAACACCACCATACTACAGAGAAGCGCCTTAAACCAACCTATATAATGGGTTTTCTCTTGCTTGTTTTCAGGGCACAGCACATAGAGAGACACTGAAGGGCACATGCCTCCAAACACCATGGGCAGGAAGAGTAAGCCAGCAGCCAGAGAGGCCAGAGTCTCTGGGTGACCCAGGGTCTAGCTCAGAGAGGGGCAAAATCAGTCCCAGGGGCCGGATCCAGCCTGCCAAGCATTTCTCTCCAGCCCATCCAGCTGACTAGCAGAGTGTTCATAATTACAGCCACAAGCCTGTGTTCAGCTGCCTTTTCCTGACCTTGTTCCATCTGCAGCTAAGCTGCTCCTAGGATTCTCCTGGTAGCCATGCAGAGAGTGAGGGGGTGGAGGGAAGAGGATAGTGCTGAAGTCAGGGTGTTCCCCTGCCCCTGTACCCCATCTCTGCAGAGCAGGGATCTGGGAGAGGGACACACAGCAGAGCTGCTGCAGCCTGAAGCATGGATGGTAAGTGACTCAGGGGTGCAGAGCAGGGGCAGTCAGGAGACAATAGAGCAACACAGATTTCCCTTGAAGAGACGGAGGATATCTTTCCTCAGAAACGTACCCAGCAGCAGCCAGCACATACACTCTATGTCACTGCCATACATACCCAGTCTGTGCCAGACACAAAGGCCATTTCTACACAGGCCTCTTTCTTCGAAAGTGGCATGGTAATACATGGCCCAAAATATGCTAATCAGACACAGATGCAAATTCCCCATGCCTCATTAGCATACGGTCATGTGATTTGGAGTCTGGAAGACCGTTTTTCTGGACTCCAAAACTCTGTGTAGAGGCACAGCCCCAGGGGAGCTTCCGGAAGGAAGTCCTTCCTTCCAGAGGCCCCTTCTTCCTGAAAATTTTTGGGAAGAAGGGGCCTCCAGAAGGAGGACTTCCTTCCAGAAGACCCCCTGGGGGCCATGCTTCTACACGGCATTTTGGAGTCCAGAAGAACGGTCTTCTGGACTCAAAATCACATGACCGTATGCTAATGAGGCACAGGGAATTTGCTTCTGTGTCTTATTAGCATATTTCAGGCCGTGTATTACCATGCCACTTTCAAAGAAAGTAGCCTGTGTAGAAACGGCCAAAGTCACTGTCACATATACAGTGAACTCTTTCATTCCCAGCCGTCCCAGGACCAGGACGTTGCTGGATATTCAAATAGTCTGGATAATAAAGAGGTGTATACCTAGCAATGCATAACACTAGAGAGAGACAAAATTAGATATTCAGAAACAAACAAAACTGTACACAGAGTACTCTATTTACCAACAGTAGTAGTATTGTACACCGTACACTTACACTGTATGTGCTGTATTTACGTTCCCTATACTGTACATACGGAAAACATAACTAAAATTTACTTATGGTTAAAACATGGGTTATCTGAGCGTTCCCGATGATAGAATGCTGGTTACGACGCAGTTTACCCTTCTGCAGCACACAGTCTGTGTCACAAAGCATATCTCACACAGACAGTGTTTCACAGTCACACACTCTGTGTCTCGCTCTCTCTCTCTCTCTCTCTCTGTAGCCCAGAACCCTACCACTTCTGCCTGAGGCCCTGTCCCTTTCCGGGGGCCCAGAGATGGCTCACCCTGCACCAAAATTTGTGGAGTGGCATCCCAGCAAAAAACTGGCTCCCTGTCTGCAACAGGGGTGCAGCTCCCCAGCAGTGATGGGAAGAAACGAAGCAAGGCTACCCCAGCTCGCTCGACTGCTCCAGGCGTGTCACTCAGGAGGGGGGTGAAACCAACCCAACACTCACCAGCAGGAAGTGGAGTGATGTGGTTAGGGAGCCAAGCAAGCTGCAGCCACTTTGCTTCACTTTCCCTGCCACTAGTGGCAAGTGGGTTTTGGGGGACAGACTGCCAGTGCCGGTGCCAGACCCCTAGTTCTGCTAATCACCTGGGCTACATCCCTCAGGGGAGGCAGGTGGAAGACAAGACAGGGTGGAAGTGGAGCAAGGGTGGAGACGGGGCAGGGCAGAGAAAGAGAAAGGTGAGGTCTGGGTGGAGAAATAGTCGTCAAGTCTTGAATAGAGAGAAGTGAAATTCACGCATGAGCAGTTAATGTGTCAGTCACAAGCACTGGCATTACAATATTGGGTTCCAGCTAGTTAATTTCACAAGTCTAGGTTTTTCAATATTTTGCCTCTGTTCACAGATTAGTAAAACAAGCAGTGGCACCTGGTGAGGGGTGAGATGAAATGGGGGGGTCATTGGGGGGGGTCTGGCCACATGACCCCCCCGCCACATGCATCCAGGGCAACCCCTCTCTCCACCCAGACCCTGCCTTTTTCTGCCTAGTAACAGAGGTTCATCAGCAATTTAATATCTTTGTACTTGTCTAGTTCTTAAAGACATGCGCATATGCTTCCAAAAGCACGTAGTGATGAATTTAGAGCTTGATTCAAATTGCTGGGAAAGGAGGTTTCAGGCTTCCACCTTTATGTTACTTGGAGGGACGTAGACCACCATCTGGCACACACTTTTCAGTAGGAGGAGTTTACAGCTTGTCTCCATTGGTTCTCATCTGGGGGAGATAAATGGGTTCAGTGACAGTCTTGGGCAATTTAGCTATATCCAGGCTCTGCTAGCTGATTTTGGACTCTCAGACCAAGTAAAGACTGCTGAAGCTTTGCACTTCTTTAGCCTTATTCCACCTTCAGGAATTGGGGGACCATCTGTGAGGTGTCTGCTGCTGTCCATCGTCACCACTGAAGGTCAAGGGAAGTTAACTCTATTTCAGAAAACCTAGTAAAACATTTGTTAGCAAGGTCAGATTTACTTTTTGGAAAATTTTGAGGTTAGCAGCACAATGTACTGTAAAGTATTTTCTTAAAAACTACAGTGGATCTCCAGGAGCTTTAATTTTTATTACAGGAAATCCACTGGGCAATTCTAGAATATATTAAATTGAAAAGGAACTGGGTAGATCAGATTGGGTTCCATCCATTATGTGAGGGGTGTCAATGACTGTTCAGAGGTTACTACATCTTCAAACCACAAGATGTATGAGGGGGAAAGGTGGTAAGATTGCCATAGATAACAGGTTGTATATTCCCATATGTTTAAGTCCTTTCTTCCCCATAATCAAATACATTTTACAAACTCCACTGAATTGCTAGGTCAGCTATGCTTTTGAAAAGTAAGAAGAGTTATTTTCAATATAGTGAGTATCCATTTATCAAGTGAAAACACCAATGAAAATAGGATCTCAAAAATTCCCTATAATTTAGCTCCTAGAGGATGTCATGATTTAACACGTGATTTATTCAGGCAAAACTCACATTTGGGTTAAATATTAAACAAACTAGAGATTGCAGTGCTCAGATGGATTTTAATTTACACAGAGGATAGTTGAAAAGATTGTTTTAAATGATGGAAGCCTAAGTAGGCAATATTTTGGGGTTCCCTCTGCCTTGATCATGTTGGTGAAAACACATCAGTTCTCTAAACACAGAGGCCCATTCATTTAGTGCTGGTACCAGTAATGGCTGGCCACTGACCTGGAATAGATCATCTTGAATATTGAATTCATTTAATACAGGTGTGTGGATGTATGGCAGTGTTTCATTCCAAAGTAGGGATAAAAGGAAAGTTCAACTAATTATTCAGGAATTTAACTCAGGTATTTTCTGGACAACGTTGTGTCTTGGAGTACGTATTTTTAAGGAAACAGGACATTGTTAATGTGCATATGGAGCTCTTTCTTAAAGCCAGAAGGAAGTTCTGATGCTTGGAAATAGCAAGTAAACCAAATAAAAACCTGCCATACTTGAAGAGCACTACAAAGCCTCTAGTGATACTGAGGGTAAAACTGGCTTTGGCACTACTCAAAGTCTCATCATTATTTGAGCTACTAGATCAATTTCTGTAGCAGGAGAATGTCTTCGTAATGGTGAATATGAAGGCTGATTGCTGATTACACTATGCTATAGATGATAGGCAGCTTGAGAACAGGGTTGTATCTTCTGTGTTCTCCAGAGGGCTGTAATACAACATCAGGATTCACCAGATGAAAAAAAGACTCCTCAGTTCCAGTCGCACTGCTAGCGGGTGCTTTCTACACAAGCATATTCCTTACATTTTGCAGATAATGCATATCAGAATACAGCAGAGGTCTGCAACCCCCAGAACAGGTGCCAAGAGTGGCACACAAGCTGATTTTCATCAGCACAAGAGGCAGAAGCTCAGCCCCATCCCTACTCTACCCTTGGCTCAAAGCCATGCCACCTGTGGATTAACAAAAGACCAGCTAATGCTACCAACTACCAGCTAAATTGTAAAGCTCTGCATCTTAGTTTATTTATTAAAGAAGCTGTTGTAAATAGGACTATTAGTGACTTTTAAAAGTATCACTGGCACTTGAAATTTTGGCACTCCGCCTCAGAAAGGTTGCTGGCCCTGGACTGCATTCTCTTTCTCTTTAGGAGAGGGATTGAGGCCTGGTCTACATGAGGAGGTTAAGTCTAACTTAGCTGACTTAGGTCGATTTTCTAAGCAATCAGTTCACGCTCCAGAGTCCATTCCACTGACCTTAAGGGTTCCTAAGGTCAACTGTTGCACTCCTGCTTTTCACAAGGAATAATGCCAAAATTGACACTGCACAGTCAACTTTAGGGTAGTACAGATCAAGCATTGTGAAATTTGACATTCTTGGTCTCCTAGAGGTATCCCACAGCCTGCCAGCATGACCACTCTAGACACCACTTTCAGCACCACTGCTCTCCAGGTGTGCAGGATATGGCCCAGGGCAGTTTGAATTTCATTTCCTGTGTGGTTAGCATGGCAAGCAACAGCAGGCAGCCCACCTCAGCAGCTCACCTGGCCATGAATTCCCAGGGTCTCAGATGAACTCCAGCATGGAATGTGCAGGAAATCCAGGGCTTCATTGCTGTGTAGGAGGATGAAAGCTCTGCTGGCAGAGCTATGAAGCAGCAAAAGAAACACAGACATCTATGCCAACATCTCACAGGCATGGGGGGAAAAGGCAACACCAGGGCTGCCCAGGGGTGCCATGTGCCAATAAAGATGCTGAGGCAGGCGTACCAGTAGACAAAGAAAGCAAACGATCATTCTGAGTCATGATGCTTTTATGAGCGGCTGCAGGGTATTCTAGGCAGGAACCCAACCACTGTCCTCAAACTGTCCATGGATACCTCCCAAGAGATTCCTCAGGCTGTCTCTGCCACCCACAAGTTAAAAATGAAGGAAGAGGAAGATGATGACAGTGGTCAGCAGGTGAACGGAGCAGCTGATCTCACTGACAACCAGGAACATGTTTCAACTTTGGGCCTCCTCCCAGGACGTTTAGTTTCTATAGTGATACAAGTGAGTTAAGGCAATTGGGTGATCTGTGGCGGGTGCTGTATCAACACAGCCTGGGCCCCCATAACATCTTGTTAATGTGCCTGGGATGGAGCTCCAATCCTCCCTGACTTCAGGTATGATGTACTCAGCAGGGCTGACAGCTGCTGCAGGCCAGGAGGGCAAGGTGGGAAGTTGCTCCAGCTCTGTATTCCAAAAAGGGTGGGGCAAAGACGATCAGTTCTCAGTGCCACCCCAACCACAGTGCTGGCCTCCCACCACTACCGCATGCTGTGTGCAGCCAGAGCAGTTCTGCAGTGGCACTGCAAAGAGACCCAACTGCCACCACCATTGGCCTAGTAGCAACAAGCAGCAGTCTCCAGAGCTCCGGGCCCCTTTGAAGTGCTGGGCCCCAGGGCAACTGCCCCTTTTGCCTCCATCTATCCCATCAGTGGGCCTGGATCAGCTGCAGGGGTTGTCTGAGTTCTCTCCTGAACTGCAACAACACAGATATACAGTCAGTCATCTGTGCACAGTGAGTTACCTGGGGCCAAATATCTGTGTTCGAAGCAATGGTAGAACAGCAAGGGAAATATCCTGCACTGTGTGAGAAAGCCAGAGATGTTGAGAGTGGAGGGTGATCTCGCAAACCCCTATTAACGATGTTAAATATTCTTTTAAATATTCTTCTAATTTTGAATGTCAGTTTTTAGGACTGGTACTATTACTAGAGCTTGAACAGCAGGAACACTGTCTACACATTAAGCACTGCCCTTCTGGCCTTAAACTCTGTACCTCAGTATCCCCATGCCTAGGTTCCCCACCTGTTAAGGAAGTGACACAAGGATGAAGACATTCAAGATGTTCCTTTACCAGAACGGAAGAACGTCTCCAGGTGGCACAAAACCTTGTCTCAGACCAACAGAAGTTGGTCCAATAAAAGATATTGCCTCATCTACCTTGTGTCTCTAATGTACTGGGACCAATATGGCTACAACTGCACAGCATACATACAATAACAGGGTCATACGTATATATTTGTTAGATAGAAAACATATACTGTGCTTTCTCACTAAGACTTGACTTTTGTTCTTTCCTTTAATCTTCAGTATGTCATTCATGCTAAAGTATGTGACCGGAAAAAAACAATATTCATCACTTTGTTGTGGATGGAGATACAGATTTATACCTGCTACTCCTCCTCCAAAAATGACTAATAGGAGACTGCTGAACACAAATGGGACAAAGGGCTCACAAGACCTCTTCTTCACCATAATAGTGTTTGCACTGGAACTGAAACTTCCAACTGATGGCCTGATAGACATTCTAGGCTTCATTCACATGTACGAGTGCCAAGTAGGCACAAAGATATTCCAGCTCAGAATGAAAGCATTTTATATGCACTTTGCACTGGGTTAATCTGGCCTTCAGTGCTTCTAATGGTGAAATTGCATAGGCATGAACACAAATCAGCACCATGTGTCAAGTGGTATTTGTTTATTTGTTACTTCCTTCAGAGCCAGCCACTTCTACCCTCTGCATTATATAGATGATAAATCATTTTAGCAGCTTTCTGGATAAATCAACTATAAAGTGGCTGTTTTTTTTTTTTAAAGAAATGGCTAGGGGAAAGTTCTGACAGCCAACTTACTACACTCCTACCTTTAAGAGACACTCTCAGGGGGGTTCATTATCCTGAAACTACTAAAAGTTGGTCAGGTGCTTAGAGTGAAAAAATAGAAGGCAATTTGTAAAGCTGTCTTCCCTTTTCTACTGAGATGTTCATCTTCTGTTTGGGAGGGAAAGCCAGTATAACCTGCATAAAGAGGATCATTAGGGCAGGCAGACTGAATACGTGCAGTTTTTAAGCTTCATTTAAAATAAAATTGACGTGATGGAATTAGACTATCCATCCATCCAATCAAGCACCTTGGCGCAAGTCACTGTTTACACTGGTGGGTGTGTCTACACTGGGAGTTGCATATTACTGGTGCCAAGAACCTCGCTGTAATCCAGGACTGAGCAGACTTTGGTCTGGCAGGAGAAGAAGGGATATAAGTGTACCAGAAAGAAAAATCAATGGGTTGCAAGATAAAATAGACCTGTTCTCTTGTTTAACTTCTATATCACCCCTGGGAGCTCAGGTGCAAACGCTGCTCTGGCACAAAGTGCAAATTTTACCTACACGATGTTGGTCATATGTGTAGGTGCTGAATCCATGGGAGTTCAGGGGTTAGAGCATCCATGAGGATCCAGCATGGAGGGTGCAGAAAGAGGCACAGTGAAGGCAGAGGCCTGGGGAAAGGGATGGAGTAGTGGGGCAGAAATGGATGGTCAAACTAAATCAGAAGTCAAAGTTGACACCTATGGTCAGAGGGACAAGCTTTCAACTTACACAATGACCTGAAGAGAAGCTCTGGGTAGCTCAAAAGCTAGTGTCTTTCGCCAAGCAAAAGTTAGTCCAGTAAAAGGTATTACCCTCACCTACCTTGTCTTATTAAATTCCTGCGTTCAGTTATCTATAGCTTGTTGCCTCTCTCACATATGGGAAGCTACATCATACTTTATGTATGTATTTCTTGTAACAGTCCAAAACCAGACTCTACAAAATGTAACTTCCTGGGTAGACACAATCTAATCCTAGCCAAAGAAGTTAACTGAGATGTAACTTTGTGGAGGGGAGCATACAGAGGGGCCTACACTTTCCTAATCTCAATGTATTAAGCATCAGTAACTATATACCGTTTCCTCAGAGATGGTTTGCTCTGTCTCAGGAATGTCTAGTACCCTTCATGAAAAAGGCTGTGTCACTAACAGTTCTGCTCTGTTCAAGACAAATCCTTATTCTGTGCTTCTAACAATAATTTAACAAAGTAAATATATGTTTTCATGCTTGCGAGCCTAACTTTGGGGAGATAAAATACAGCTAGGACTACATTACCGCTCAGAAAAGGCCTCATGTGACAGCAGTGGTGCTTTCCTTTTGTTCCAAATAGGGCTACTCAACAGGACGAAAATAATTATGACTTCTGCATCATTTGTTACCTTTCTACCTTTAGGACTTTGTCTCTATTGATTACATTTGCTATCACTAAACTCTCAGAATCCAGGTTCTGAACTCAATCTCTTAATTATTATGGCCTGACATTTTCTTAAGGGCTGCAAGTTAAAAGCACATCATGTGCCAGTACAGTGAAGAGATGAGTGTGCTCTGCCTCAGCTGAATGAAGCATTTCAGGAATGGGCCCCCAAACAGGATACTCCAACATTTATATATACAAATATAGATATTATCTGACTTCCAAACCCTACAGTGTTAGATCCTTCCTCTTTCCGGGCAATCTAGGAAGTAATTCTGCTACTGGACATCCCTCCGCTCACATTTCATTTTTCATTCTTTTAAAACTTCTTCCTTTGGTACTTTGAAGCATAACAGTTCTAGTTACTGTTTGCTCCAATTATCCCCTGGGGACTTTTCTCTCAGTGATTAGGCCTGTAGGGGAGAGTCTACTCCCCCTCCCGATTTTAATTAACAAGTTATATCTTTGTCATTGGAGCAGAATAGTACATAAATAATGAGTAGCAACAGATATCAGGTTTGCTACATAAAGAAATACAGCACTTTAGATCATAAGTAATGAATTGTGCAGATTTCCATTAAACTGAAAAAATGGCTAATATCTTTCCCTAGAGAAAATGTGCACTTATCACTAGAACTATTAGTTATTTAATTGTGAGGTTTAAGGAATAGAAATGACAATTATTAAAACTCCATTCTCTTTTTACTGAAAATGGCTTATAGTCTCAATTATACCCTACAGAGACGAAAAAGTGTGGAACACACCATAGAAGTCTCATGTCCTCCTAGAAAGCAGTGATATTCAGTGAGTTAAGGGATTAAGATCTGCTCCACAGTGGTTTACAGTGATGTTTTTCCTATTGACTGATTTTTATCTTCATTTTTATTTATAATTTTGAATATTTTCATCTTCATACTTTTAGAATCTGCCACAGATCTAGTTGGCTTCTCCTCCCACACCTCTCAGTCCGTAACCCCTTACTCCTTCTGGGCCCGCACCAGCTTGCTTGAGGAAACCAAATGCTGGATTTCACGTGCTTCAAGACGGTGAAGTTTGGACAAAGCCCAGGCACTGTCTCCAGCTTGGGAGTTTGTGGGCGCAGTCTCAAGGTGCAGATTCCCTATCTAACCATCTCTCCTCAGTGTTTAGACCCACCCTTCCTCCCGCTCTCCAGACACACACAGGGCCATGCTCTCTCCTCAGAATCCACTGTAGCTTAAACATAGAACTCAGGGTGTCTCTACGCGAGAGTGATCTGTCGACAGAAGTTTCTGTCGGAAGATATCTTCCAACAAAACTTCTGTCGACAGATCATGTCTGAATTACCAATCACAAGAGCAATCCACTCTGTCTACAGAGAACATCTGGACTGCCCAGCCACTCTCTAGACAGGACAGCCAACAAGAAGTACAGGAGCCACGGCTGCCTGGTGTTCTAGAAGCCCTGTCTGTCGACAGAAGGTCCCCTGGAACATCCGGACTGGCTTTCTGTCAACAGAATCCGTTGACAGAAGTGTTCTGCCTCATGAAGGAGTGGCACAATGCTGTTGACAGAAGTGCCATGTTCTGTTGATTTACTGTCGACAGAACACATTGGGAATGTGGATGCTCCATGGGTTTTGTCAACAAAATGCCAGCTTTGTCAACAAAACTCTCTAGCGTAGGCATAGGGTCTTTGTGGGCACTGTCACAGATTAACTTTTCAAAGGGCATATGATGGATATAGCACATAACCCACACAGACTTGCACAGGATTCTAAACCGAGTGTCACGATCAAAATAAGAACATAAGAATGGCCATACGGGTCAGACCAAAGGTCCATCCAGCCCAGCATCCCATCTGCCGACGGTGGCCAATGCCAGGTGCCCCAGAGAAGGAGAACAGAAGACAATGATCAAGTGATTTATCTCCTGCCATCCATCTCCTGCCCTTGTTCTGAAGGCTAGGGCACCATACTTTACCCCTGGCTAATAGCCCTTTATGGACCTAACCTGCAAAAATTTATCAAGCTCTTTTTTAAACCCTAATAGAGTCCTGGCCTTCACAGCCTCCTCAGGCAAGGAGCTCCACAGGTTGACTGTGCGCTGTGTGAAGAAAAAATTTCCTTTTATTAGTTTTGAACCTACTACCCATCAATTTCATTTGGTGTCCCCTAGTTCTTGTATTATGGGAAAAGGTAAATAATTTTAATATATTCACTTTCTCCACACCATTCATGATTTTATATACCTCTATCATATCGCCCCTCAATCGCCTCTTTTCCAAACTGAAAAGTCCCAGTCTCTCTAGCCTCTCCCCATATGGGACCCGTTCCAAGCCCCTAATCATCTTAGTCGCCCTTTTCTGAACCTTTTCTAATGCCAATATATCTTTTTTGAGGTGAGGAGACCACATCTGCACGCAGTACTCAAGATGTGGGCGTACCATAGTTTTATATAGGGGAAGTATGATATCTTTTGTCTTATTATCGATCCCTTTTTTAATAATTCCTAACATCCTATTTGCCTTACTAACTGCCGCTGCACACTGCGTGGATGTCTTCAGAGAACTATCCCCTGTAACTCCAAGATCCCTTTCCTGATCTGTCGTAGCTAAATTTGACCCCATCATGTAGTACGTGTAATTTGGGTTATTTTTTCCAACATGCATTACCTTACACTTACCCACATTAAATTTCATTTGCCATTTTGCTGCCCAATCACTCAGTTTGCTGAGATCTTTTTGTAGTTCTTCACAATCCCTTTTGGTTTTGACTGTCCTGAACAACTTGGTGTCATCTGCAAACTTGGCCACCTCACTGCTTACCTCATTTTCTAGATCGTTGATGAACAAGTTGAACAGGATCGGTCCCAGGACTGACCCCTGGGGAACACCACTAGTTACCCTCCTCCATTGTGAAAATTTACCATTTATTCCCACCCTTTGTTTTCTGTCTTTTAACCAATTCCCAATCCATGAAAGGATCTTTCCTCCTATCCCATGACCACCTAATTTACATAAAAGCCTTTGGTGTGGGACCGTGTCAAAGGCTTTCTGGAAATCTAGGTATATTATGTCCACTGGGTGCCCCTTGTCCGCATGTTTATTAACCCCTTCAAAGAATTCTAATAGATTAGTTAGACACGACTTCCCTCTGCAGAAACCATGCTGACTTTTGCCCAACAATTCGTGCTCTTCTACGTGCCTTGCAATTTTATTCTTTACTAGTGTTTCTACTAATTTGCCTGGTACTGATGTTAAACTTATCGGTCTATAATTGCCAGGGTCTCCTCTAGAGCCTTTTTTAAATATTGGTGTTATATTGGCCGTCTTCCAGTCATATGGTACCAAAGTGGATTTAAAGGATAGGTTACAAACCACTGTTAATAACTCCGCAATTTCACATTTGAGTTCTTTCAGAACCCTGGGGTGAATGCCGTCCGGTCCTGGAAACTTGTTACTATTCAGCTTATCAATTAACTCCAAAACCTCCTCTAATGTCACTTCAATCTGAGTGAGTTCCTCAGATTTGTCACCTAAAAAGGCTGGCTCAGATTTAGGAACCTCTGTAACATCCTCAGCCATGAAGACTGAAGCAAAGAAATCATTTAATCGCTCCGCAATGGCACTGTCTTCCTTGATCGCTCCTTTTATATCTTTATCGTCCAAGGGCCCCACTGCTTTTTTAGCGGGCTTCCTGCTTCTAATGTATTTAAAAAACATTTTACTATCATTTTTTGAATTTTTGGCTAGCTGTTCCTCAAAATCTTTTTTGGCTTTTCTTACTACATTATGACACTTAATTTGGGAGTGTTTATGTTCCTTTCTATTTTCCTCACTAGGATTTGACTTCCACTTTTTAAAAGCTGCCCTTTTCTCTCTCTCTGCCTTTTTAACATGGCTGTTTAGCCATGGTGGTTCTTTGTTAGGTCTCTTACTGTGTTTTTTTATTTGGGGTATACATTTAAGTTGGGCCTCTAGTATGGTGTCTTTAAACAGTTTCCATGCAGCTTCCAGGGATTTTAGTTTAATTACTCTACCTTTTAGTTTCTGTTTAACTAGCTTCCTCATTTTAGTGTAATTCCCCTTTTTGAAATTAAATGCCAGAGTGTTTGACCGCTGCGGTGTTCTTCCCAACACAGGAATATTAAAAGTTATTATATTGTGGTCACTATTTCCAAGTGGTCCAGTAACAGTTACCTCTTGGACCAGATCCTGCGTTCCAGTCAAGACTAGATTGAGAATTGACTCTCCCCTTGTGGGTTCCTGTACTAGCTGCTCCAAGAAGCAGTCATTTAAGGCATCAAGAAATTTAATCTCTGAATCCCGTTCTGAGGTGACATGCACCCAATCAATATGGGGATAATTGAAATCTCCTATTATTACTGTGTTTTTTATTTTGATAGCCTCTCTAATCTCCCTTAACATTTCAGCATCACTATCACTGTCCTGGTTAGGTGGTCGGTAATATATTCCTAATGCCATATTCATATTAGAGGAATGAATTGTTATCCATAATGATTCTATGGAACATTTTGATTTCTTTAGGATTTCTACTTCATTTGATTCTATATTATCCTTCACATATAGTACCACTCCGCCACCCGCACGACCTGTTCTGTCTTTCCGATATAATTTATATCCCGGTATGATAGTGTCCCACTGATTGTCCTCATTCCACCATGTTTCTGAGATGCCTATTATGTCAACTTCCCCCTTTGAGATGAGGTACTCCAGTTCACCCATCTTATTAGACAGACTCCTAGCATTAGTGTAAAAGCACGTTAAAAAACTACCACTATTTATATGTCTGCCTTTCACAGACGCGTTGGATTTTTTTATATGCGATTGTTTCACATCTGATCTTGCCCATATATTATTTCCCACGTTCCCTATCTGACTAACTTCTAGGGAATCCCTATCTATGGGGATCTATGGGGAAAATCAAACAAAAATATACAGATCTATAGCAAATAATAAACCTTACCTCACACGTTTCTTGCTCAGTTTCTTCACTACCCCAAAGCATGCCTTGGACAAAAGAAAGAGTCCTCTGGGGCACCCAAACTGCTTTTCCTACAGAGAAGGATTTTTGTGCTAATCATGGAGTCTTTTCTGTTGCTTTCTATTCCTACCTTCTATCTTGTATGAAAACCCAGCTTGTATTGACCTTGGCTGGTCTCACAGCTAAACCAGACCCTTCTTATTACAAAAACATGCTAGAGTCTTCCCTTTCTCTTAACAAAAGATCCTTGTATGGCTCTCTGAGTCTTGCCATGCCCCACCCAGTCTCTGTGATTTATAAAAGCTAACATCAATACCTTATTTTGTTGGGTTTGTTTTGTCCTGCTACCCTTCACTTTCTCCCCTTTAGCCATCAACCCTTCTTCTAGGGATTGAGGAAAATGGGTTCTCATAGCCTCAACGTCTTCAGCATTTTTCACTTTTGTGTTCTCAACATATGGTCGTTCCAGTTAACTTCTCTCCACTGCCCCAATATGGTGGATATATACCATGAGCCTGTCAACCCAGGGTATATTCCATATTTACGTAGAAGTACTGCATGATACAATAACTTTGATCACAATTCTGATGGGTTCAGCCCCGATACCCCTTGGGATTGCCACATGAATTATCACTGAACTTCCTGCCCTCCTGATCATCCCACCACACTGTCCTGCTGGGCCATGCCCACAGGCCTCCTTCAGCACTGACAAAGAGATGGGCCCACAGCCCTCCGCAGTATAATACAGACACTGAGATGAGATCAGCCCAGCTCTGGGGAGACTCAGCTAAAGGGACATGCCTCAGCACCCGAAGACATGGTCTCCGTGGGACGTGAACCTCAAGGGAACTCATCTAATGCCGCATGGAGTTTTATACAAAGTTGGCTCACGTCACTCTCCCTCTTTCTTGGAATAAAGAGAGACATGCACAGCCGCTTGCCACCCCTCTCCTGGTAACAGCTACTTTCACTGGGTTTATTAATAAACAAAAGTGATTTAATTATGTATAAAATGTGGGATTTAAGTAGTCATAAGAGATAGCAGAAAGAACAAAAGAGGTTACTAAATAAAACAAAACATGCTGGGCTGTCCCGATGGGGGGAGACAGGTGCGGCAAGACCCCTCACAGTGCTCTAGGCATGGGGCCTGGGGCTACACGCCTGCCTTTCCTGCACCACAGGCCCTGTCCCTTCCCCAGCCCCATACCTGCTCCACCACCATCCACCCCCCTCCCTGAGCAACACTGCTAGAGGGATTATTGGGCAGGGAGGCTGTCACCACAGCAGCAGGTGTTACCACCTCATTCACCAGGCAGGTGGCAGGAGCTGGAGCAGGTGCTCCTCCCTGCTGAATCACACTCCTGGCTTGCTGCACTCCACTTCTCCATGGTGGCAGGAAGTGGAGTGCCCTGGTGTTGGGGTACTCTGCTTTCTGTCACTCCGAAGAAGCGAAGCACAAGGGGCCAGGAGAGCAGCGTGGTGGAGGCTGCTGAGCTCCTGCCCACCACATGGTTAGTGGAGAAGTGACCCCTGCTGCCACAGCACCAGACCACCCATAATCACCCATCCCTCCTGTCCATAGGATGGCTGGGGCAGCCACCACAGTTCTCCTAAAAGTATGGGGCCTGGGCAAAAAATGGACAAGAGAGGCACATCCTCCTTTAAAAAGAGATGTGGGTTGGGCGGGGCCATGGCTTTCCTATCGGCACCCTCAACTCTCAGACAACTTAAGCGCTGCACAAAAGGTCTCTCAGAGCTAGCTCCACCTATGCTCAATCTATCCCTGTATTCCAGCTACAACATTAACTTGCATGCATTGTAGATCTGACAGTATACCTCAGCAATATAGCATCAGGGCTTGACCCTGCCCTGTAGGACCATCAGTATAGATTTGGCAATGCTGCCCCGTCTTCCCCATGTATAAACTCATAAATCTTTGTCATCATATTTGTTGGTCATGATCTTCCCTCAGTTTTATCAGATAATTCCAAATCCCCAGTGGGAGAGGCAACTGGCCAGCTCGAGTCTGATTCCCCAGAACCAAAGATTTTAACTTTCTTCCAGTGCTGCCTTTTCACCCCAGTCTCTTACTCACATTTTAACCTGTTAGCAGGTAGGAGTTTATGACACTCAGTTACTTTATTCCCATTTAATACCCTTATCTCCACCTTTTCCATTACCCATAGCTACAGCTAACAATTTCACCTTAAGTTTATGTGAATTTCTCCAGTTGCTCCCTGCAGTGCACATAGTGACGTCATAACACTCAAACCAGCATGAGAGTCACAGGTCTTTTTGCCTCCTTCTGCCCTCAGATTCCTGGCTTCAGATGAGCCCAGCCTGATTCTGCGTAGCCTGACTCTCTCCCAAGTATGCCCAGTAAGTTTACTTGCCCCCTTCTGAGCCATCGTAACTGAAGTTATCAATCTGCAAGGATTGTTCTGGAGTCTCTATGAATTAAAAATCACATCATGTGATGAAGCCTTCAGGAATATGCCAGCCCATAATAGCAACCTTAACTTACCCCTGACAGGGCTTGTACGTGGTGAAACATCCCCCTTACAAGTCCCAGTATATCTGTGTACCCCAGAAAAGACATTTTAGGCCCAACTTCTTGAACACACAGGTGTGTCAGGAGAGACCTCTAAATTCATACCCAGTCGTTTAAATACATGACCTCATTTTCAGAGAGGTTGAACATCTCCAGCTCCCATAGCCAGCTGGTCAAATGTGCCGCAGTAGGCTTAATGAATTTTTCCATTGCATTTGCTTAGTAGGCAAGCTTAGTTTTCAAACAGCCATATAATTGCTAAATTAGAACCATTTCATTTTCAAACCTAGAAAAGCGTACACTTTTTTTAAGGAATTCAGTGCTTGTATGTGGCAAAAACTGAATCCTGAAAACATTTACATGTGTAATTTACATGACTAGTGTCCCTGAGTCCTTAATAGCACTCTGCATGTGAATAAAAACAACAAAAAGTCCTGTGGCACCTTATGGACCAACAGATAAGGTGCCACAGGACTTTTTGTTATTTCTGAAGATACAGACTAACTCAGCTACCTCTCTGATACATGTTAATAAAGTTACTCACATGAGTGTTTGTAGGATCAGGCCCTGTGTTTCAAACTTCATTCTTTCTTGCCATAGCAAGGGGTGGGGGTAGGTTTATTTTTCTATAATAGCTTAAAGTGTATTTCCTCCCACTCCCTGTCTCATGACTTAAAAATAACTGCAAGACTTTTGATAAATAGGAGCTTCACTGTTGGGGAAACTTCTTCACCACCACTGCACCAGGGAGTAAAACTATGCTTCATTTAATCTAGTTCTATATGCTCTCCAGCACTAATGCTGTAACCCCTTCCTTCACCAATCACAAGTAAACCATGATGGCCTATGCAGTGCTGAGGGATTTGTGTGGCAGCCTGTCAGGGTTTGTGGATACAGCGCCGACAGAGTCTTCTACTCAAACGTCAGCAGAGTAGCTCAGTTGCTAAGTATCACATTCCTTCAAAATACTGGAATGGAGGAAAATGTCACCGGCTCTTAGAGCGCACCATTTAAGGAGAACTTCTGTCCCAACAAGACAGCAGGAGACCCTCATAAGCACCTGGAGTAAGTAATAACCATGGTAATGGGCAGTGAGTGAACCTAGATTTGAGGAAAGCAAGCCTCCTGCCCCACCCCTGCTGCCCAAGGCCCCCATGGGAGCCACACCCCACATACTGTAGGGGGAGCCACGTCCCCCCCCCCCAAGTGGAGCATGTCTCCAGCCTCCTCAGCCCCAGAGCACAGGATGCACTGGCAGTGTGTGGCACCAGCCTCAGTGCAGCTGAAGCCCAATTAGCCTCAGGAGACTGGCGTGACCTGTGCTAAAGCAGAGGGGCCCTAAGGGTGAGGCCACACCTAGCAGTTTGAAAAGGCATTGCCTTTCCTTGCCCCTGATACCTGCCACCCCATTCTAAGGTATGCTCTGTTTACCAATACGTTCAGACTTAAAACTGCTTAATAAGCGTTGTTTGTCATGGAAGCAAATTATTTCAAGGAAACGTGAAGTTATCATGAATGTAGACAGTGAAATTATCCAGAACACTAAGGCTCTTGCTAAATAATCCGATCCAACAGGAACTCAGGCAGATCAGGGACAGAACTAGAGGAGCAGAATGCTGTTTCATACCACCAGGCTTGGATAACATGCATAAGACTGGGCATCTAATTTAGGACAAAATTGTATATGGTAACGGTATTTTTCTCAGATTTCCAGGCTCTGAAAACCTGAGCCATGGGATGGGGTCTCTGTTCAACATGCTCTTTGTGCCTGAAGTAAGACCTCCTAGAAGAGACGAAGACTAACATAGATCCCTCACTGGGTCTTTTAACCTTCTCAGCAGAAGGATCAGTCCCACAAGACTGCACCACTGGAGTTCCCAGAGCTCAGAGGACCACCCTGAGTAATATCCTAACAGAAATGCAATTCTGCCTCTTCTCAAACATCTGCCTCACCTGGATGATGTACCTTTCATCACCCTAAAATATGGCTTTTTCCAATTTAACACTTTCCTTTATGCTCGAGGCCAGGAAAAATCAAGTTAATTTGTCCTAGGCTGTAAACCACACATTCTAAATTTAACAGTGTCTTGTGAAAAAGCAGAAATATGTCAGTAAAGGATTTATGTTAAGCTACTTTAAAGTGAGATAATCTGCAGGTTTTCAAAGATAAAGGGTTTGGGGCTTTTTTTTTTTTAAATGTTTGCTTCCGTTTGGGAAGGGAAAGTGTCTTTCCTCTGTACCAGGAAAATCATGCGCATTATAAACAACTTCTCCCTGTCTCCAGAGCATCAGGCTTTTTTTCATCTGCCCCACTGCTTTGCTTTTAATTAAACCTCTCCTCAAGCTTCTGTTGATTCTTAATTATCCATACTTTACCCAGTAAGATTGACTGGCATTTTTAGTTTGTGACTGATAGACTATGGGAGAAGCTTCCTTCTCAGCCACCACCACCACTTTCCAGCTGTTTTTTATTGCCATTTATTCCAGTAAACTTTAAAGTGTTAAGCAGACTTAGAGGGACGTATTTTGAAGCCTATATGCAGTTTTGACTCAAGGGAACTGCTCCTGAAGGAAATGTTTACCAGAAGAAAAACCTCAAGATTTGGTCCTGAGCATTTTTAACCTTCATTTCTGACAAAGCACATGCTCTGGCTTTTTTTTTTTAAATCCTCACCTGACAACTATGACATGTAACTTAACTTTCATTTTCAGCATTAGCTGCTGACAGGAGAAAAAGAGAAAAAAGCATCTCCTATGATACTACACAGTAGCTTTCAGTTGTTCAGATTGTGGGGCTTTAGGGGTTTTTCGGATTAGTCTGTGTGAAATATTTTTCTCTGAACAAACATATATATGATAGATTTTATCTGTACATTGTTTGGCTTGGAGAAAATATATCATGCCTTTTACTGTGATTCAGAGAGGATTGTGTTTCATGTGAGACTTTCAAAAGCTGATAAAAAACCACCCAGGCAGTAATTATAGTCAAATGTCAAAGCTTTGATTTTACTCTGTTTTATTAATAGTGGAACTGGAGCATTCAGGTGCTTCTTTAGTAGATGATACTTTATTGTTACATTTTACAATGGGTAAACTGAGTCACAGATGGTCCCATTCACTTGCTGAAGATCACATAGCAAGTTGGTGGCAGTGCCAAGTTACCTGCTGTAATCAGAGCTTAATAAAATGATTCCTTGCTTCTCGTGCAGTCAGTTTTGCCACTAAGCATCAAAATGGCAGCAGTTTCCTAAAGCAAGGTTGGCTCAAGTCCCATCAAACAGTTTTGAAGTATGCACAAATTGCTAATCTTTTCCTGGAGCTAAGGGTTCTAACCTGCCAAGTTTTGCTGTCTCTCATCTGAAAGGAAAGCTTTTAACTGTAGCACTCCAAAATTCCTTGAGACTATAATGCTACTTACTGCTGCCTGGGTCTTTGGCACTGTTCAGAACATGTGATGTGTGAGGGTCTAACCTTCATTACATGTGGAGATATAAGGCACCTGTTTTAAACATAGCTCCAATTTGTCCTGTTGACGTGACTGAAACCCCGGTCCCTGATCAAGCTAAAGCCTTGGTTGAAGCTGGCTAGAGAACATTGCCAAATCTACTCCTGCACAAGTCCTGGCTATGCTATAAATTTGACTTTCAATACAAATGAGCCATTGGACCAGATTACAACAAAGTATACTTGAAATCTAATGGTCCAATTATGGAACTGTCAAGGGTCAAGATTTTATTTTTTGTTTCCAGTAACATCCAGTGCTATGCACTGTCCAGATAAAAAAAGAAGGCAAAGTCAGTCTTGTGTCATTTACTGTCTAAAAAAGGTACAATACACAAGTACAATGGACAAAAGGATGATTAGCTATGCTCCAGTGCTATATATTTTCTATAAAGGTAGACAGTTCACAAGCATCACAGTGTAGCTGTAATCAGCTCATGGGTTTCCTATCCATACAGCTAGAAGCTGGTCTTCAGAAGAGACTTAAATCAAAAAGGGTACAGTGGCTTTGTGGACTAGCTAGTGGAGGGGACACACTTGTGGAATAAGTGAACAAACAGAACACCAGAGAAACATATGGGAAGGGACAAAGGTGGCTAAGTTGGGAGGGACAGAATTATTTCAGGGCCTCAATGGCTAAGAAGTTTGTAAAATGAGTGGAGTGTTGTCAAAATCCAGTTTTAATAGTTAAAAATGTCCTATGACAACAGATTTGAAAAATTCTGTATTTTACTGTAACAAGCTTTTGTTTTGGATTTTAAACAGCAAAACCTGAAACTTTGCCCAGTAAAACCAGATGGTAGGGATTGCTGTGTTTTCATACACCAGCCTTAAATTGTGAAAAAGGCTCTGACTCGTTGGAAGAGAAATAGTAGAGGTGTCTCGCGCATTCTCTAGTGACTCATGGTCCATACTCAACAAGCTGTTGCAATGTACCATAGTTGGGGAGAGGTCAAGAACAGTAGGTAAACTATAGACCACCAATGCTGTGCATTAGTAAAGCACATCCAGACATGTCACTTAGCTGAACTACTTCTGACTGACTTAAACACCATCCCCCTCACACTTCAATGGGCACTGTAATCAGTGGGGCTAACAGCCTCTCCATGCACCTGGCAAAGTGCAGGGGCTGCTCTATGCCTCTGAAGGGGCAGGACTGGGGAAGCCTGCCCTCAGCGCCGCCCATACCACAGCATACTCCCTGCCCAGCACTGCCCGTAGTGCACTGTGTGGTGTTCGGGCAACAATTTAAAGGGCCCAGGGTCTGGAACATTTTGTATCACCGGGTGCTAGGGCAACTACCCTCTTTGCCCCTCCCGCCCCCCAGTTGGTAGGCCTGACTGACCTCACCAAATTCACACCAAAGTTATAAATATTCAGGATAGAAAACATACTTCACATTATCTAAGGCAGAGGTTGGCAACCAAAATAGCAAGAAGAGCCCTTTTTTTTTTTAATTCAGTAAAACAACGTCAATCATTCAACAGCCGCCACGCATGTGAGTATGAGATGGTCCTTAATAAATAGTGTCAAACCATACTTTTTGTAACCCTATTTTAAGAACAGCGCACACACAATGATTTGTAATACAATACATGTTTACTGCAGGACATTCACAAACTTTTTCCATATTTTATTTCCTCACGCTTTACTTGTGTGTGTTTGTACCTCTATCTTCCTGACTTTCACTCCCAAACCTACTTCAGTGATGCAACTTTACTTCATGTTTAATTTCAATTTTCTTAAAATGCGTGTTGCCCTTCACAGCAGGAACGCCACAAGCTTCTTTTTCCTTTGCAAAATCAAGACTTCATTAGCAACATGATCAAAACACAGATACTGTAGCACAGATACAGTATCATATCCCACAATGCAATGTTTCAAGATCACATAATTTGCTATTTAGATATGAGTTGTTTACTCTTGGGCTTTTAGACATTATTAAAAATAATCAGGAGGGTTGGGTGTGGGGTTTGTTTTTTTTTTTCAAACTTTGCAATTAGAGCATTGGGAGCCTCAAAGAAGTCCTTAAAGAGCTGCATGTGGCTCTGGAGCCGCACGTTGCAAACCCCTAATCTAAAGACTTTAGCTATTAGCTGCACTATGCTTTTTGAAATTAAACTCTTTGCTCTTGTAATAAGGTGCAGGACACTGGCAGCTGTACCAGCACCCTGACCATTGGCTCACCAACTGAATTGCCTCTGAGGGGCAAAGCTCTACCTAATTGATAGATTGGGTATGAGTAGGAGAGAAACACAAGCTCATTAGCTCAGAAAGTGCAAGGAGGAAGAGAGCACCTGACAGGCTCTGGAGAACCAGAGCCAGGAAAGATCTCGAAGAGAAAAAATGCCTTCTGTCTCGCCCCCATCTTGGCTAAGTGAGCTAAACAGTGTTTCTTGCAGTATATAAAGAGCTGCACAAGCTTGTAAAGGTGGTGGGAAGAAGACTGCAAATAAACAGCACACAGTGCTTGCTCTGAAGAAGGTCTATCTCAGCAGCTTGTGGCTAGAGAAGAAGCAGGAGTAGAATGATGGCTCATCACAGTCCTAAATTTTCAGAATTGATTAGTCTTTGGGTGCTTAACCTGAGACACCTTAACAAGGCCTGTTTTTTCTGAGGGCAGCTGCTGAGCACTGTCTGCAATTCAATCCCACTAGACATGTTTCAAGTTGGTCACTCAAAAATGGAGGCACCCAAAATGACTGACTAGTCACCTCCAAAGGTGAGTCTTTCTTTGGTAGGTCTAGGACACTCATATGGCAGTATATAATGCTCAGATGAACTCATGGTAGAACGGGGTACAGAAAGCTGAACTAAAGACTTTTCCCAGTTACTTGTTAATGTAGCTAGTGCTACCTGAGTTTGACCTGTGAGTAATGAAATCCAGTACCTCTACAGACTTCCAACTTCCCCAAAAGGTTCAAACAGAGCAAGCTCCCCCAAGCTAGTCTTTTAACCCCATAAATCAGGGTCTCAGACATCTGGCTTCTTCTGTTTTTGGGACATTGTGCATCTCTACCACGGCAAACAGAAAACACTTTACTTTTATTTGTATCTACTCTGAGTTACTCTCTTACAAGATTCCATTTTGTTATTGAAAATCTCTGCCCAAGTTCCCCCATCTGCGACACTACATGGAGAGTTTACAAGCTAGTTTTGCTTGTGATCATTCTATTCATGACCCCCCTCAGTATTTTATACAGTTATTTAACAGTTATGCTTTTTACACCTAGCAGGTATCAGAATATTAAAGATTTGGGTCACAAAAGTGGCTTCTGTACTACTGTCGCTCTTAACGGAGCTTCAGGTTCCCATATTACTAGTCACAGCAAAAGTCTCCAGGCACCTGCATAAAAAAGTTGCAAGGAACACAGTTTTAAATCAACATCTTTGCATTTTTCAACTTTATATACAAGATCAACTCCAATTAGTTGCTTGGCCTTTTTTACATCAGACCAGTTCTGGCTACAAGTGCCATATCAAATCTCATTGTCCTCACAGTCACAAGTGAAGGGCATAACACTTTGTTTCACTTGTAAATGCCAAGAGATGTAGCACTATCACCCATGTTACCGGTGGTACTAATAACGCTGCAGGCCGAACCACTTTATCTTCATCAAGGTCTATGCATCAATTGAGACACAGTGCTGATGATAACCTGAGTCAGCTCTCAGTAAGAAGAGCTCTTTATTAGGTAGGTCACTACTAGGGTTCACCAAGTCAGCAAACACCTGCGAATCACATTTGCCCAGGAAAAAAAAAAAACCTTGTGAGAAAAGCTTAAACTGAAGTCAGGGGAAAAAATATTTAAAATGTCAGAAGAGCTGCATCATTTTAGAACATGTGCAAGAAAGTCTAAATATAGAAACAGCAACATTTGAATAAAAAGTTAGCATTCTGCTTTATTATTCCACTGTTTGTTTAGCTTTTATCCACAACATGCTGTTACTCCACCTGTTGAGAGGCCATATTAAAAAGGAAATCACTGAGCTGCCCAAACACTTTGAGGTTTACGTAGGCAACAGGGACAGAATATCAAGTCCTTGGACTAAAATGTAAGGATAGATTCACTGTAAATTTCCTGTTTATTAGAAGAGTGTAACATACTGTACTAGTCACCCATCTGCAGTTTCACATCTGACTGAGAGACTAGATCAAGCAAATGAAAAAGTGCATTTGAATGGAAAGGTCAATTAGAGATAAAAATTACTGCTCATCTTCTGAGTGGTTTCAGGCAGCTAGTCTCCTCAGCCCTTAGTTTGCAAGACTTTCTTCTAGAGTGTATTGTACCAGCTAGCTGGACATATCTACAATACAATTCCATCTCAAATACCTGGGAAAAAGAACCCCACAATGATGAAAACTGATTAGTGGACCTTGAAAATCTCACCTACCTCTAATACGTGTAAATAACACACATCACCACTGTTCTTTAGATGCCTTGCTCTTGCAAGCAAAAATCACGTATCATCCAACTTTAGAGCTGGTGTTTGGTCCCACTTCCATCTATATAATCAGTATGCAAGGCTGCAGGATGAATAGATTTTGAGTACTTAAATGTCCAAATGCTGTCTTGTGACCTTTACTATTGACAGATTTTAGTAAATGGAGTTTGCACATTTGGGAAATCTGCTATAATGTCACGTTCTTCTTGAAGAAAAATGTTAAGTTTACATGCAACATCTATGCAAATGACAATTAAATCCCTAGCTGGAGAGAGGGTAGTGGCTGTTTGATTTTTTGCTTTTCTTGCCTCCATTCTGCACAGCTGAACACTATTAAAAAGATAAAACAAAATTGTGGACCCAGCTGTAGCTCCAATCCCCAGCTCCATCCTCAATCCCTAGCTACTGTGACTTCAAATAAAACTAGTCTATAAGCATAGAAATTGCTAACAAAATTTGACATTCCAATTGTCATAATTAAGCACGTGTCAAACAGGCTTTCAGTGCACTCCCTAAAATTCTTGGTCCTTAAAACTTCAACCAAAGATTGCACTAAAAATATATCTCAGAATGAAATGTTCTGTGCAGGAAGCCATTCCCCCTCCCTTCAAACACAAGGGTGCACCCCAGTTTTTAGTGATCCATAGCAATAGATCAAACCACAAGAATGTGGCCGGAATCTCAACTTGGCGTTCCTTCCCACAAACACAATTACTATTATTTATGATGGCCCCAAAAGAGATCAGAGCCCATTGTGCTAGGCACAGGGGAGACGCAATTTCTAATTTGGGTGGACATATACCCATGTTATCTAAGTCAAGCAATTAGGCAGCCACCCAGGAAAGGTTCAGATGCTGCCCAGCTGATTAGCAGCACACCCACAGCACCCACATCCAGCAGCATGTGCGTCTCCTGGGGGTGCCCATTTTCACATGGCTCAGTGCACATAAAATTTATTCTGAATGCAGATAGAAAAAATTAGAGGGAACATTGTTGTACGTGCTAATTTTGATTGAGCTTGCGCACTAAAAAGAGCTGTACCTCTGTTGTGGCACAGCCTAGCTGCCTGAGTCCAATCTCATTCCAAACCCTAGGTATATAACTCACGTGCCAACTCTGTGGATCAAAGGTAGCAGGCGTACATCTGCCTGAAAAATCACAACTCAAATCTGCAGTGGAGATCTACCCTTTGGATACAGTGATACTGCAGTTGGGACGTGAGACTGCAGCCATCAAGCTATGATCAAAGCCAGCTAGGGTACACCTAACATATGCTACCATCACACCTCCTGACTGATGTAAATGCACACCCTAAACAGAGAAGGCAAATGAAAGGTTGGGTGGGAGGTATACAGAGAGAGGTGACTAACCCAAGGTCACATGGGGAGTTATGTGGCAGAGCCAGGACTTGAAACCAGGTCTCACACACCCATGTCTAGTGCCTGGTGTGCTGGACTACT
Source organism: Carettochelys insculpta (assembly GCF_033958435.1). Lineage (NCBI taxonomy): Eukaryota > Metazoa > Chordata > Testudines > Carettochelyidae > Carettochelys > Carettochelys insculpta. The sequence goes on from NC_134141.1 coordinate 89,919,324, forward strand.
GCCACATAAACAGATCAAAAGAGCAGACATCTCTTTAGAAGAAATGCAGTAATACCTCAGTGTCAACCATTTGTATTTGCCTAATCCTGCAGGGGAGTTTTTCATGTTTGCACTTTGAATTTTCTGTGACAGACTCAGATCTCAGAACGCTTTCTTAGCTTTCCTTAAATAAAGCAAATGCACATGAGCTTTTGACACTGTCATTTTTTCAAGTCATGCCATCTGAAGTTTTATTAATGATGGCTACATTTTACAATCAAAAATTCAGATAAATTCTGCTTCAAAACAGAATGGCTTATCTATGATCAATCTCTGATTGATCTGGCTGCACAGCTGAAACATTTGCATAGCTCCTCAGACACTGAGAGGAGAACATGCCACATGGTGAAGCATCCCTGAACAACCAGTGAGCCAGAAAAGGGTCAAGGTCAGCATCAATACAGTAGCAATGGTGAAGTAACCCTTTTGAATTTATTCTCAGCTGGGGGACAGTCACATTTGTTCTTATGTATAAAGCAAGAGGAGTGAGAGGAGAAGACATATAAAAGGCAGGAGACAAAATGAAGGGAAAGAAGAAAGAGGGAAGAAGAAATGGCAGTGGGAAAGAAGAAAAAAAACACTTCAGAGGGGATATTTCCTGGCATAACAATGAGGATCACCCCTGCTGCTGCTATGCAAAATATAAATTGCTTTTCCCAGTTGCACATCTCCTGACAGATGCTAGACCTCACAGAACTGTTGTGACTTTGCTGAGTCCTAGAGATACAACATGCTCCTTTCTACCTTGCCTGCATGGGTCACAACTAAGAATACCAAAATCAGGACAAACTGCTGTGAAACAGGGCAAACACACCCCAAAATGCTGATAGTTATTCTCTCATATGCATAGCAAACCAGCCACGGAAGTAAACTTCTGTCTCTCCACATTGGCTAACAAGAAATCAGAAAAGCATTTTACTGAGGCATTCCAGCCGGTGTATCACCCCCAAAAACACTTGGTTCAGAGATGAATGGGTCTTTAAAACCAGCCTCATCAAGTTCTTCTGATCCCAGAAGACCAGCCACACACCCAGGTCAAAATACAACTCAGATCTTATCACTAAATTATGCCGCTGCCAATCCTTTAGTTCCTAAAATCTTAAGATTTATTAAAAAAGGTCAGACTGAAAATTGTTTAAAGGAATGATAAATAAATACAATTATACTGGACCACTAGGGAGGTTCAACCAGTGTGTGTGTGGGGTGGGGGGTTTGAACCTCCCTAGTCTGGCGCACTCTGGTGATCTGGCAACATCTGTGATCCAGCATGATTTTATTTATCCAGGTGTCCACTTAGCAGGGTGTGGCCAAGTTTCTCATGGTCCCATAGAATCATAGAATACTAGAGCTGGAAGGGACCTCAACAGGTCATCAATTTTAGTTCTGTGGCCTCAAAGCAGGATCATGCACCATCTATATCATCTCTGTCAGATATTTATCTAACCTGTTCTTAAATATCTCCAATGATGGAGATTCTACAACCATTCCAGTAATTAACCACCCTGACAGTTAGGAATTTTTTCCTAATGTCCAATCTAAACCATCCTTCCTGCAAGTTAAGCCCATTACTTCTTGTCCTATTTGCAGAAGCTAAAGATAATAATTTTTCTTCCTCCTCTTTGTAACACCCTTCGTAACACCTGAAAGCTACTATCACGTGCCCTCTCAGCCTTCTGTTTTCCAAACTAATCAAACCCAATTCTTTTCATCTTATCTCATATTTTCTTGACTTTTATTCATTTTAGTTGCTCTTCTCTGAACCCTCCCAAATTTTGCCACATCTTTTCTAAAATGTAGGACCCAGAACAAAGTTTTGTTTTCAGCCACCAATCCTGTCTCTCAATGTTCTGTGTTATTTACTTTTAAATGTAAGAGCCCAGCAAGCACTGAAAATATCGGTAATGCTGCTAGAAAATATTGACCTCCTGTGGTTTAGCAAATTCTCTGGTTCAGCACTGGTCAGGTCCTGAGGGTCCTGGACTAGAGAGGTTCAACCTGTGATTCAAAGTTCTTGGGTCTGGCTTGTAGCAGAGGTAGAATAAACTGCTAGCTTCAGTCGAGTTTCTGGTTGGCTCCAAATCATTGGAAGGACTTCAGTCCCTTTGTTAGAATGCTTCCCTTGGCGTAAGTCCATAGTCCAGAAGTTTGAGGAGCAAAGAGGCAAAATGGAGGCATTTCTACAGCCTTTTATAGTCTATTCCATGTGGAGAGAATCCCACTGTTCTTACTGTGGAAATTGTGAAGCTTTAGACTAACACGACTACCCACCTAAGGTGAAGAAATCACATGGGCAAGTCACATGTCCACACATAGTTTTGCTTAGTTACAGCAGTGGCCATTACCCGTACATTAGTTTGACTGTTCACAGGAGAGTCCATTGTGTGGAGATGGGTAACTTCCATGGTCCACTGAGATCTACGTTATTACTGATAGGCCATTCAACTTGAATAATCTCAAAGTATGTAGTCTAAATACCTCCTGGTTCTTGCCACAAGGCTCAATAATTTAAAATGCAGATATTCATAGTCTTATGATAGTCCTATTCATAACTTCAAATATGAAAATTATGCGTGCATACAGCATAAACTTATTCAACAAATCATCTTTCCATGCACACCCTCCGTGCCACATTTTGTACACAATATGTTGTAAATATATAACAGTCATTGCAAAAATTATCTATATGGTCATATATTAATCAGATAACATCACAACTTAAAAAATTAGACAAAAATTTAAATGGGCATCAAGGCATCTTTGGATTCCTTGCTGAAGAATTCAGAATAGCTCCAGCAGCACACTGTGAGGCAGCAGGGTTCTAGAGGTGATCCTAGCAATTACAGACCAGTAAATCTAATGTCGGTGCCAGGCAAACTAGTTGAAACCATAGTAAAGAATAAAATTGTCAGACACATAGACAAATATAATTTGTTGGGTGAAAGTCAACATGGTTTCTGAAAAGGGAAATCATGCCTCACTAATCTATTAGAGTTCTTTGAAGAGGGTCAACAAACATGGACAAAGGAGATCCAGTAGATACAGTGTACTTAGATTTCCAGAAACCCTTTGGCAAGGTCCATCACCAAAGGCTCTTATGTAAATTAAGTTGTCATAGGATAAGAGGGAAGAGCCTTTCATGGATAGCGAATTTGTTAAAAGACAGGAAAGAAAGCATATATGAATAAATGGTAAATTTTCAGAATGGAGAGGGTTAACTAGTGTCAGTCCTAGGACCAATGCTATTCAACTTACTCAAAAATGATCTGGAGAAAGGGCTAAACTGTGAGATGGCAAAGTTTATAGATAGTTAAGACCAAAGCAGACTGTGAAGAACTTCAAAAGGATCTTACAAAACTGAGTGATTGGGCAACAAAATGGCAAATGAAATTTAATGTGGATAAACGTAAAGTAATGCACACTGGAAAAAATAACCTCAGCTATACATACATGGGGGCTAATTCAACTACAACTAATCAAGAAGGAGATCTTGAAGGCATCGTGGATAGTTCTCTGAAAACTTCCACACAGTATGCAGTAGCAGTCAAAAAAGCCAACAGAATGTTAGAAATCGTTAAAAAAGGGATAGACAATAAGACGGAGAATATCTTATTGCCCTTATATAAAACTATGGCACGCCCACATCTTGAATACTGCATACAGATGTGGTGATCTCATCTCAAAAAAGATATATTGGCATTAGAAAAGGTTCAGAAAAGGGCAACTAAAATGATTAGGGGTTTGGAAGGGTCCCCTAAGAAGAGAGATTAAAGAGACTAGTACTTTTCCACGTAGAAAAGAGGAGACTAAGGGGGGATATGATAGAGGAATATAAAACTATGAGCGGTGTGGAGAAAGTGAAAGAAAAATTATTTACTTGCTCCCATAATGTAAGAACTAGAGGTCACCAAATGAAATTGATGGGCAGCAGGTTTAAAACAAATAAAAGGAAGTTCTTCTTCACACAGTGCACAGTCAAAATGTGGAACTCCTTGCCAGAGGAGGCTGTGAAGGCTAGGACTGTAAGAGGGTTTTTAAAAGAGCTAGATAAATTCATGGAGGTTAGGTCCATTAATAGCTATTAGCCAGGATGGGTAAAGAATGGTGTCCCTAGCTTCTCTTTGTCAGAAGCTGGAGATGGATGGCAGCAAGGAGATCATTACCTGTTTGGTTCACTCCCTCTGGGGCACCTGGTATTGGCCACTGTTGGCAGACAGGATGCTGGCCTGGATGGACCTTTGGTCTTCCTCAGTATGGCCATTCTTAGGGAGAGGATTAGACCACTTACCTTGGGCAGTGAGACAGCCACAGCTGAGAATACTGTGTGCACGGATTGCCTAGGAACCCAGACATAAGGGAACTGGAGCACATAAGTGAATATCACAGGGATGGTCAGAGACGTTTGCTCTTGGGTATTACATACACTAGAAAGGGCTGTTCTCAGAGCCAGTCTCTCCTTGTGAATGAAGGGGAAACAGCTGGGGCATGAGACTACTTCTGGATTCTTTAAAATTTGGCTCCTTTAAGGATCTCTCTCTCTCCCCCTCCCTCTCTCCTCATTTAAAGAAAAAGTAGGCAGCAGCAACAGGGAAACATACAGACCAGCTACATCCCTTCGGCTCCTCCCACTCTACATGAAGAGCAAGAACAGTGTCAGAGGCAGCAGCAGGAGCTGATGAAGGACAGAAAAGTTCTATGCCACAGTAATAGAGCTATGCAGATAACTGCAATGGGCAAAGCAGCCATAGACTTCAGCCATCAGAATGTCCCATACCTCAGTGTCTGCGTACCCTCCTGAGAGTCAGAAGACATCTCTTCAAATCTTTTCTCTCTGATCAGTTTCCTGTCTCCTGTGAGTGGGCCGTTTCCAGGCTTCCCCAAGTAATGCAAAATTTGACTTACATGGGGTTGAGCAGGAACGCAATTTCCATGTAAGTCAGGGGTCTACTGTACTGTACTTGCTGTATTTACTTTCACTACACTGTACTTATGGAAAAAGTAACTAAAATTTACTTACGGTTAAAGGGCCAGTTATTTGAGAGTTCCAGATGATAGAATGAGGAGACGGAAGAGTTAGCTGTAATTTGGGAAAGATCTGAACCACGCCTTTCCTAACCCCAAACTGGTAACTAGAAGAAGGAACACAGAAAGCGTTCGCTGTCAGAAACCCACTATAGCTTTGGCAGAGGGACCAAGATGGTTTGTGGCTGGTTTGGGAAATTTACTTGACTGCTCTTTGTTTTGATAGCGTATAGACTAGCACGGCTTCCTCTTTGTTAGTTTATTTCTGTTAAGGTTTCAAAAAAATGACCACCAGTTTGCATTTTAAGTCACAGCTATTTAAGGAAAGAGCCATTCAAAGACAGAAATAGGCTTTGTCTACACTGGCAGCTGTAGAGCACTGTCAGTTACAGCATTGCTCATGGAGTGCAGCTGTGAGATAGGTGTTGCGTGTTGCGTTAGTTGCCAACACAGGAGCATGACCATGCTTGTAGCATCTGCAATGGCATTTGGAGTAGTGCCCTCTGGACACCTGTTCCACACAGCACCTCCTACCCTTCTGCCTCTGAGACTTGTGGAAAGGTGAAAGGGGGATGCATCACTTCGCATCCCAGCAACCCCAGTGCTTTTATCTGCTTTTGGTGCTATCCTTCAATTGCTTTTGTGCTGCATGCTCTGCCTCCTCTGCCTGCAGATCCAGAACTGTTGAAGAACATGCCGACAAGTCTGACTAACATGATACAAATGGCAATGGAGTTATTCCTTAAGCTGCAAAGTGACCGTGAGGAGACAGACACTGAGCTTGCCGTGCCTCCTACAGTAGACCCCCGAGTTATGCAAGGATTGCGTTCCTGGGGAGATCAGCTTCTCCCCAGTTGGAAAAGCCAAGAGCTGGAGTGGGGAGCTAGCAGCAGAGCTGCATGCCCGCCAGCCCCCAGCCCCTGGGAGCCTCAGGATTTTGACTTGCATTAATGCAAGTGAAGCATGAGTAGAAATCGCTTATATCAGGGGTTTACTGTACATATGACAAGATTTCTTGTGGCATTTGTGGAGGTGCTGAATGCAGTGGAATGTCACTTTTGGGCTCAGAAAAAAAAACACTGAGTGATGTGACTCTGGGATGACAAGCAGTGGCTGCAGAACTTAGGGAAGAAGGAAAGCCATTTTCATGGGATTATGTGATGAGTTCGGCCCCCAACATGCTGTGAAAACACATGTGAATGAGAGCATCTCTGCCAGTGGAGAAGCACAGGGGTTTGCACTGTGGAAGCTAGCTACTTCCGTCAGCTACCAATCAATCACCAATCAGTCTGGAATGGGAAAGTTAACCTTCGGACTCCCACTGATGGAAGTGTGCAGGGCCATCAATTGCATCCTGCTCTGAAAGACCGTGACTCTGGGCAAAGTGCGTGAAATTGTGGATATCTTTGTACAGATGGGCTTCCCTAACTGCAGGGGACGATAGATGGCATATGTATTCCCGGTCTGACTCCAGACCACCCCGCCTCTGAGTACATTAACCAGAAAGGGCTTTTCTCCACCATTTTTAGGTGCTTGTGGATCACTGTGAGCATTTCACAGACATTAAAGCAGGCTGGTCTGGAAAAGTGCCTGAAATGCACGTCTTTCAGAACACTGGCCTGTTCAGGAAGCTGCAAGTAAGCCAGTAACAGTAAGGAAGGCTGGGATCCCACAGTTAAATCTGTGAAGCCAAAATGTTGATGCTAGATAGAGCTGTGACACAATCCATTTTAAACATAAGCACTGTTCACATACCTATTGCTGACTGGCTATTCCAGGGTGAGCGCACCTAAGATACAAAACCCACACAATGGTGTGCTAACCCCTGGGTCAGGGGAATTCTTTGTTGCAAGGCCTTACTGTAGCCTGGGCATCTGCTTAGGGGAGAGCCAATGCTGCAGGGGGGACTCAATGTCCACACGTTTTCCACAGGCTGTGTTCACCCTGAAGACATTTCATTGTTAAGAGTGAGACAGGAAGCAAGCAAGGGTCTTCTGTGAGATTGTGGCCTCTGCCCAGCCCCTTATGTGGCAATGCAGCAATGCCCCACTTCCTTCTTCCACCCTACAGCACAGCGGTGTGGGAATGTTACTCCTAAGGGAACAATGAGCACAGCTGCTCTGCCAAGGAACCTGAGGAGCAGCATTACCCTGCAGATGCTAGGCACCTTCAGGGAGATCTGAGAGGAGATTTCTGTGAAGTGAGAGGGTCCATCACTACACTGTTCTGCACCTGACTGGCCCTTTTGATGGTACTAGCACCATAAAGACCCAAGCTTGTTTTCTGCAACCTTCCCAGCCCCAACACCTCACTTCAAGGCACATCCAGAAAACAAAGCACACCCTCTGCTGTTTGTGCTTCCCCGATCTCTGACTGCTGCAACTGGCTAGCCTCCTCTGGGGCAGAAAATAGCTCCTAACTGTCTGCATCTGTGAATTATGAGACATCCTTTGTCTCTGGATCTTCTCCTGTCCTCCTGATCCACAATTTCCTCCTCCTGACTCAGTCTACTCTGGTGTGGTCCCTGAGGCCCTGAAGTATCCATGGGGATCTTCAGAGCAGTGGTGGGGTTGCCCCCAGCTTTGTCATCCATTCTTTGGAGAACCGGCGGGTCACTGACACAGCACCGGAGCAGTGGTTTGCCTCCTGCACTTGTGGTAGGTGTTTAGCAGTTCCTTCACTTTCACCCTGCACTGCTATGCAGCCTAGTCATTGTCCCTTTTGATTATGCCTCTTGAGATCTGCCCATAGGTATCATAATTCCAATGGCCAGAGCGCAGCTGGGACTGGTAGCCTCCTCTCCCCAAATGCAGATGAGGTCCAGCACCTTGACATGCCTCAAAGTAGGAAATTGCCTAGTGTGTGGAGCAGGCTTGGTTTCCTGGAAAGATGCACTGCGAGCATGTCACATATATCCCCAATAAACAAGAACACGACTTTCAAAATTCCAAAGTGCAGGTCTGAGGGCTGGTCACCTTAGATCAGGGCAGTAGCGTTCAACTTCATGACAACAGAGGTGAGAACAGGCATTGTGGGACAGATGCTGGAGGCCTGTCACAGTGCTGTAGTAAACCACAGCATCCACACAGGCACCCTAGAGCTGTACCACTGCACCAAAAGCTTTAGGACTCTCATGGAGGTGGGTTACGTAGAACAAAGCAGCTGTGGAGTTAGTGCACACTGAGTGCCTTGCCAGTGTGGACACCTTGGAAGTTACAGGGCTGGGGGATGATTTACTGTGCTGTAACTTGCCATTGTACACGAGGCCTGACAGGAGAGTCTTACTGGTGATGGAGGAATCCTCATGAAGAAAATAAGCTGATATAGATTCTATATGCCACCTCATACGACTTCTTTCTCCTCAGTTTGGCATGTTTCCCATGAGATAATATTAGGTTTAGGGCCAGATCCTTAGTTTGGCTGTGACATGATTGATACAGTTGAGGGGGAGACAAAGAGTAGGTGTAGAGGAAGGGTTTGTAGCTCCCAATCCTGAGGCAGCTGGGTGCCATCCCAGCCACTGGAGTAAATCTTAAGACGGCACTAAATTACACCTACCTCTGTGCAGCTTCACACCTCCCTCATGCTCTCCCTCTCCCAAGGGCTGGAGGCCAGAGCTGCAATTCTCCCTCAGCTGGAAGAATTCCTAGAGGGATCCCTCAGGCTCCCACCCACTTTGCACCAATAAAACAGCACAAAGTAGCTGGAATAGGGTCACATATCTGGCTCTTAAATTAGTACAAAATTAACCCATCTATGGATTGATTAAAACAACAAAGAAAAAGAAGGTAAATTCTCTAACTACTGTTTAATATCCTGCAATTCAGGATTCCCTACAGGGAAAAACTAGCTCTATAGGCCACGGGTCTGCATAGCAAACGGGCGTTAGTGAGCTGGGAGTAGAAAGAAAGAGAGAAGATACGTGGGACGCTGCTTCACAGATGATTCTGGCTGCTTTGACTGCCACTCATGATGGAACAATCCCTTCGTCTCTCCCACACTACCCTCCAGCCAGTCAGCCAAAAGAACACACTACATTTAAGAGACAAGAAATGTGTAAAGTTTACAAATAATTGTATATACACATATTCCAATAATAGCCAAGCCACTGGCAACAAAACAAATGAGTACATTGCAAGGGCTAGGGTGCATCAATTCACAGCGGACCAAACAGTCAGCTTAGAAGCTCTAGCAGAAGGGTTTAATTTATGTTGTGCCTGAAAACAAATAAGCATAAGCTTTTAAAGTGGCTTCAAGAAACTCCCCCCTTCACATTTAGTATTTTCAAGCTGCAGAAAACTTAGTTCCATAATTATTTTGACTTCTGAACTTCAGGTACTGGCTCTCCACATGAAGGAAGTCTGCATGTTTTGTGTGTTGCTTACCAATTACCATAGTTTATTGGGAGTTTGAGGGTTGTCTATTTCTGAATATTTTATTTAAAAATGGATCTTATACTGGCATTGGTACTTCTATTTTTTAAAAAGCCCAAACCATTCGTTGCTAATATTTTCAAGCAAATCTATGTCTGCCTGCCCTTTCCATGAATCTCTGTAATCTCTCTATTAAACAAACATCACAAAAAGTTAAGTCTTATTAAGACGAAACAGAAACCATCAGTCAATGGCATATGTCTGCAGAGCTCTTCTACGAATATTTTTGCAGTGTTATGGGCAATCACTGAATCTTTTCCCCTTATTAGAACAAATTATTAAATATCCATCAAAACTGAAATAATGTATGACCATAGTTAGTATGCATACCATCGCTGTCGCTGTTCATGTGTTTTATAAAGGAAAAATTTAAACAATATTTGAATGCAATAGCATTTAGCAACCCTGTGTTTGAACTAACAGATTCATTATTTTCTTTGAGGTAGGTTTTAGCTGGAAAGCTTTTACTTGAACACTGTTTTTATTCAATTTTCTGCAGGCCTTTTTGTTTGGCTCATTTATCTCTTCTTATCCCATAAAAGCATCTATAGTAATTCTATTCACTGCAGTGAGACCTTTTGATAGAGCCAGAACTGATCAACTTGCAGGCTCCACTGCCTCCATAGCCAGCTAACAAGCATTTCATGATTCTAGCAGAATTTCCTGGATGTTAGGTTCCTGGGGACTTTCTAGACAACATTTCTTCCCTCTTTGTCCTGACAGAAAGCTCTTTTTCACTGCCATTCATTTTGAACAGTATGAAAAAGGCAAATCACTGAATGATTTAAGGAAATAAAACTCTTGATATCTTTTAAATATTCTTGTTTCTGTTACAGATAATCTTTGCTAATGAGAATGAGCTGCAGTACTTGTTCTGCAATCATGTAGCTGCATTGATTTTAAAAGATTAGAGATGCAAGGTGAGTAAGGCAATATTACCCACCTTATCATTTCACTTGTTCTGCAATATTTCAGTAAATAACACTGCATTTTAAAATCATTTTAAAAACAGAACATACACTCATGTAAACATGAAGAACATCCTTTTTCTTACAATTAGGTTAAACAAACATCTCTTAAAAGCTGCACTGCAGTTTACAACACATTTGTTAGGTCCCTCCAGAAACAGCAAGAATCTCGTTGGCTTGCTGGTGAATCTAGTGTTCATGAAAGTTTGCAGAGTGACAGATGTAGAAATAGAAGTCCACTGATGACAACAAGGGCAGTGGCAGTGCAATAGCCTGCTTAATCTTTGTCCAACTGTTGCTCACCTGCCTAAACTCCTGTGCATTGTGTAATACCCAGCACTCCATTTCCACAAGGGCTGCACCCTCCCTTCCCCCACAGTAGGGCATTATGCCATAGAAGGGATTGGAGAACCTTGTCTTTCAACTGGGGATCCCCATCAACCAAAGAGTAGACATTCACTGACTGTTTTAAGTGCCTTTTCTCGTTTAAGGAAACCATATGCAAACCTCATGTCATATTTAATGCTGAGGTTATTTCAAATATTCAGGTCAGAAAATAAAAATTCTCATTAGTCACCTCAATTCACCCACATCACACCTATGATACGGAATTTTTGGACTATCAGATGTGCTGTTGTTTTATCCAGAGGGCCAGAGCCTGCCTGCAGGTATACACCCCCAATTCCAACTGATTTAATTAGGGTATGCACACATACACCAGCCAAAATTGGTCTTCTATGTGAAACATGGGATGGGTTCAAGGAGCTGAGAAAGTTAACTGAGGAAGTCCCTTTACCTTTGCGAGTATAGCATTGTAACATCAGTGTTGCATTAAGGTACATTTTTGTACTTTGAATAGAAATAAGATGTTATATAGTCTTGCTATAATGAAGCAGGGAGCTAGGGAAACAAATTATATTCCAATCCACACACCTCAGTGAAATGGATGTCATTTACTAGAAGCCCTCAAAACGCGATTCCCTAATTGGAAAAACATCCTTTTCAATCACAAGTGGCTGTGCTAAAGTGCGTCCTCAGAATATCAATGTGAACTGAAGCTATTAAAATGTCATCGTTAATCTTTTTTTAAAAAACCTAATTTAATTAGAAAATAATGATTAGAACATTCTTATCACTAGGAAATGCCCATTTCAAATGAACTTCCAGTAAACTCTCAATTGCAAAGGGCAGCACCTTGAAATCACTATTGGAAAAGGTTCTGCATGTGGACAATGAAATGGCAATTGCAAATACTGTGATTAACTTTTACTTGTTGGTATTAGACTTAAATACTGCAGCTTGCTGAAGGGCAGGGACAATTTACTTGCTTGATCACATATAATATGATGGTTTTGCATATACCAGCAGTTCCTAGGCATAATAAAAAAAAATCGTCATGCCAATCAATAGCCTTATGCACTGTATGGTGTCCTTGTTTTTTTTCAAAACAAATGACAGAGCAGCAGAGACCATTGGTTGAGGGAAGGCAGTACAGCAGATTGCAAGCAGTCTTTAGTAAAAGGGTCAGTTTTGCATTTAAGCCTAATGCCTAGTGTAGACCTAGGCTAGAAGTTGATTGTAGATACACAATTCTAGCTACAATAATTGTGTAGCTAGAATCAATTTAGCTAGAATCAACTTACCTGGCTGTCCCCACAGCGAGAGGTTGACAAGAGAGTTTCTCTTTACTCTTGTGATATTGAGGAGTATAAGGTTGACTCTGGACCCCTGACAACATACACATTTTGCATATGCACATACACACACACCCCATGCACACATACTAGCACACGAATTCGAACCCTGGAAGGTAGATCGTGACCAGATCAATCTTCTGGGTAGTAAAGTTATACCCTTAGAGCAGTGCTCGGCTACCTTTATCACCTTGTGGTACACTTCAGCACTCATTATAATTTCAGATCACACCCAATATTAGGGTGACCATATCTCCCTGTCCCAAATATGGGACAGGGAGGTGTGGGGAGTGACAGCTACACCTGGCTGCACCAAGCCCCAGGGAGTTGGCACCCCCTTCAGCCCCTGGAGCACAGAGGCCTCAAGTGCTCCCTGCCCAGAGCCCTGGAGAAGTGGCAGCTGCAGGCACTTCCAGACCCAGAGCCCCAGGGAAGCAGTAGCCATGGGGGCTCCTACCCCAACCCCCGAAGTCCTAACTATGGGACAATTAGTCCCTTTTAAAAAAATAAGTCAGGACACCTTTTTTTAGCATCCCTAATACAGGACCGTCCTGCCCTGTACGGGATGGATCATCCTACCCAATATCTATAACCCAATCCCCTCTCCCAGAGCCAGGCATCCCCAGCGCCCCACTATAACCCAGTCTCCCACCCCTCCCCCAGAGCCAGTTCCCCCCAGTCTTCCCCTCGCTCTAACTCAATGCCAGCGGCTCACCAGAGCCACTGCAACCATTGCAGCTGCCCCAGAACTGTCGCCAGCACCAGCACCAGCCCCAGAGTGTCCTTTTCCTTCCAATGGTGGGAGACGTGCACAGATTGGCGGACAGTACTCCTGGCATGCAGCTCCAAGGCACACTAAGCTCTGCTCGATGGCACACCGGTTGCAGAGCACTGCCTTAGAAAGCACCGGCCCGGTTCTTAGCTGCTTGCACCTTTGTCGTTTACGTTTTAATCAGGAGACTGCACTGATGATTGGGTAGTGTTTTATAGCTGCATTTCACTCATTTTGCCCAGATGTAAAGGAATGCACCACATGGACGGCCACAGAGAAAGCGAGCTGCTTTAAACTCTCAAGAACCTGCACAAAACCAATGCAGCAAGAGCTAGCACGTTAAACATAAACAGATCAATTAGGGGCAAACCTTCCTAGTGTATAACACTGCATCCTAAACTAAAAGGCCTGGGAAGGCCTACAGCCAGAATGGTGCAACATCCTTGAGAGATCCTCACCACTTTTCAGATCCTGGAATAAAGTAAAGACATCCGCCAAAGTATATATTACAAGAATTACATAGTAAGTGGAGCATACAGGGATAGGACATTTCAAGATAGACAACCGATGTGTATAAATCTGCTTGTTCTTTGCTTTAAAGTGCTCTTAATTTTACTATTGGGATGCCATTTATGAAAAGCAAAATGTGCCCTTCACTACCTGTGCCACTATCTTACTCAATGTGGTATCCCTCTAGAGTTCCACCTCTGATGTACAAAAGCCCAGGATACCTGGGATGATCCTGAACCCATAAAACTGGACAGCTGCCAGTATGTGCTGAACATTTTTAGACATCCTAGAACAAATACCACAAAAGAGGATGATCCCAGAAAAACCTGGACATGATGCCTATTACCTTCATGAGCTCTCTTCAGCTCTGCAAAAAAACTGGATGAATTGGTGTTTGGGGAAGTAACATGGCAGTGCTAAAAGGACATTCACAGAGGTACAAGGCTTTAAAAAGTCCCTTTAATACTGACAGGATTTTTATTTTCTGGAGCCCAGATACGCTCTAACTGCTAGATTTAATTTCTAATGCCAGTAGTGTCTTTGAGAGGAAGGAAAATTTCACTTCTATGCAATCACAAGTTTTCACCAAAGCTCTTTGATAGACTTGCATCTCCTTGCCTCCCTGAAACCGACATCCAAAATGTGTAATGTTAGAAACAACTGTAACCCTGATATTAGGAATGTCTGTTCAATTCAGAGGTAGATCATTCTCTGGCCTCTCTTCAGCTAGGTACTTAAGCAGGAATGTAACTTTCATCAGGGCAGTGATCTAGGGTGGCCATTTGCACATTCCTGGAATAACAGACCTTTTGGTATTTCTGGTGGCATGGTCCCCACCAGTGTGACCTCACATGCATGGGGTGCGCAAGGTCATGTCACACATTGGGGACACCATTTTTAAGAGTGCCCCACCCCTGGCAGGGTGACCCAACACACAGAGTGCATGTAAGGTCATAGTAGAGTGGTGAATTCTTAAAAAGAGGCACCCCCCCACCTGATACAGAACAAAACTGTCAGGGATTTTTATCCCTCGGACATTATCGTCCCCGTGGGCCAGGGGAAACAAGCCTTTGGCCATTAAACATCAATGCAGGTACAGGTAGAATCTAAAGATACATAGGCTGCCATTTAGCAGCCCCCTGCAACGGTCACTCTGTGTCAGTTGGTTTCCCCGGTAACATGAACTCATGAATAATTCATGATCATGGATTTGAATTCCGGGCTTCTGATTGGGCACAGGTGGGCAGTTTCTGGAAACTTCCCAGCCCTGAGGACCTGTTTGAGAACAGGTGCTTAGAACTTTCATACGGTAATTACCTCATGAATCATGCATGAACTCTGTTTATATAAGTCAGGCTGGTCCTGGCATTCAGGGCCCTTGGGTACTGCAGGCAAGGATTCTGCAGACCCAACACGGGAAAGCACGGCCAATAGGCCTCCGCGAATCCCGAGGCCAGGTGCAAAGCCGAAGCAGAGCTGAACCACAGCCACGCTTGCGGCCACTGAGCTGAATCACTGCCGCGCTTGCGGTACCTAGCAGCACGGCCATCTCTAACTGGAGCCCGTGCCGCCTTGCAGCCCGAAGTGGCGTCATCACGCCAGCGCGCCCCACCGCACGCTAGCTCACACTTGCATCGAGGAGTGGCAAGCAGACCCTTCGGCCAGGCCGCCAGGTGGCGAACTGGCCCCCCCACTTTAGTGGGGGGGGTACTGCGTACCCGGCGGTGCAACCAGGGGTCTGCCAACACCACCGTCGTTGCTCCTGCCTTAACATCGCCCACGCCGCCTCACAACCTACCTGCTACGTCACTAATGAATTGGACTAACACACCGAACTGGACCTCAACTCACCTAACTGTGACAACTACTACTAGACTAGACATGTAATTCTATCCACCAGCCCGTGTTTTTACGTGGAGCTTATAGACATTTTTCCTCAAAGTAGCCTGGGATACCAGGACCCTCTGCGAGGGAGCGGGGGGTTGCTCCTCTGTTGTTCACCCTCCCCAACGGGGGAGGAGAAGTACCTGGGGGCCTGACCCCCGAGGCTGGGCCTAAAAGCCCAGGCTGGGATATTAATTCAGATATTTAAAGCACATTTAATTAATAATTTCGTGAATACTTATTAGGTATACATTTGTTTAATAATGAGTATCATTAGTATTTATTAGACTCATAGCTGTTGTAATTGTTATCTAAAAATAAGGTGGAGGCTTAACCTCCCTTACCCTCTTGCCCATCCTTTTATACATATTGCAGGTGCAGGCGCAGCCTCCCTGCCTCCCCATTGTTGCTTACCTCATGTAGCCTGTGGTAGAGCAAGCTGCCTCCCAGGACCCTATTTAGTTGGTCCTATTGGGAGTAGCAGGGGCCTCCCAAAAGAGGAACAGTCTCAACCGCCTCCTAGGCTCCAACCCTTTTGGGGCAGGTTAGCACCCTGCCCCCGGTAGGAGGTGAGACCTAGCAACCTCACCCCTCCTCTTAAAGGAAGCAACGGGGATTTAAATACCCATACCTAAACATACTCACCTATATTTAACCACCTAACCCATTCTGCCTTCTGGAATAATAAAATCTTAAGACACCAGCCAAGGAACACCATGGAAACAATGTTAATTATAAGTTTTGGTCACTGATAAAACATTTAGTAATAGTTAGCTTTTTAGTGTTGATACTTTTAAACTCCAATTTGTGTTACTCAATAAAGTTGCTAGTTACTTTGTTTTAAACATTACCCTTGTCCTAGTCTCGTTGTCTCTGCTAGCCACTTCTCACCAGGAGGCTCTTAGCGGGGACCAGGGCGTACCGGGGTGGCACTCTCCTGTCTTGGGGTCGCAGCAGGGTTTTGGTTCGGGTCCTGGGATCTGTGCACAGGAGGTTCACGCACCTCCTTGTTCAGGGACTCATTTAAATATCTAAATACCTGTCCGTCAAGAGAGTCCTGTCAAAAACCACATCCAGTTTCATCTCAGCATCAGATAGGGGACAAACCATCCAAACTGGACAAATGGCTTCTGCAGTATAGTCCTTGCACATCTAGAGGGGTACAAGTGTTTAAAGTGATGTATGTGCTTAAATTCCTTACTGAGTTGGGGCCTGTATGTTGCTCTTTTTCTTGAGCCTTCATCATCTATTCCAGTCCTCTCAATAGTAACAGAGAGTAAGCCGTGCTAGTCTATACACTATCAAAACAAAAAGCAGTCAAGTAGCACTTTAAAGACTAGCCAAATAGTTTATTAGGTGAGCTTTCATGGGACAGACCCACTTCTTCGAAGAAGTGGGTCTGTCCCATGAAAGCTCACCTAATAAACTATTTGGCTAGTCTTTAAAGTGCTACTTGACTGCTTTTTGTTTTGATAGTCCTCTTAATGCTACACTTCCACCTTTCTTCATTCAAAACAGGTCATACCCTGAGATGCTGTGGAGCTGTAGACTTCATGTAACCACCGGCATGTTCCACAGATACCCTCTGGTAAAGGATAATAGCAATAGAAAATTGCCCCGGGGTAAAAATCGTTCCTGAGACTATGGTATGTCACCTGAAGCCAAGGGTCGATGGCAATATGCAGGATCAAAGAAACTATTTTTGCCTGAGGATAAATTTCTTTTACTGTCCTTTCTGTGGACATAGTCACTACTGGTTCCTTTTTTTTTTTTTTTTTTTTTTTTTAAAATAAAACATGCTCGGAAGCATAAGGACTTCAGTACATAAAGGCTGCTCTTGCACAAATCATTATGCACTGAAGTCCTTATGCACGTACAGTCTGCAGCACGTAACCATTTCTGTGCACTGCAGTTAACTACAGTGATCTGTAAAAATGGCAGCTTTGAAGAGGCTGGTTGCTGGCTCTTCCCACTGGCAGAAAAGGGTTAGAGTCCAGCTGCCATTTTGAACAGTCTTTTTGAGAGCACACACACCACTTATGGATGATGGTCTCACAAGTAGGCTGTTGCCCTCTCTTGGGTGCAGAAGGGCACAATCCAAAGCAAATTCTGACAACAACAGGGAATGCAAACCAGCTTCAGAGGAAGTGGGAAGGAGCAACCAAATATAACAAAGTAAATTAGATAGTTCTAACTCTTCGACGTGGCTGTGTCCCCTTGAAATAATTATTCTACAGCCACAGTGCCACCCTTCCTTAGTTATTTCATTATTAATATTAATTATTTGTTTGGTGAAAGCACCTAGTGCCAGGACACCAGCATGCTATGTGCTGTGCAAACATAGTACAGAAAGATGGTCCCTGACCCAAAGCTGCTTAAATCAAACTAGAACTTAGGTACGGTATGGAAAACAAAGTGAAAGACTAACAAACCTACAGAATCCAGCAATATTTACAATACTGGAATTTTTAAACTGAAATGCAGATTGCCTTCTATTAGAAACAAAACAAAACTCGCTGGTGAAACAATTTCTGAAAC
This sequence comes from Carettochelys insculpta, assembly GCF_033958435.1. Taxonomy (NCBI): domain Eukaryota; kingdom Metazoa; phylum Chordata; order Testudines; family Carettochelyidae; genus Carettochelys; species Carettochelys insculpta. The sequence goes on from NC_134141.1 coordinate 89,937,181, forward strand.
AAATATACCTGCTTCTAACAGTGGGTATATTTTTTCAGGGCTGTATTTCATACACTAGCTATTGTTTCTCCTTGGTATTCTGTTTTATACTTTATTCTGTTTTCACAATTAACGATCATCATAAGCTTGGAGATAAAATGCTTGAATATTAGATTCTCTTTCTGTGGCTAAAAACCTAAAGCCCTTCAGAATCTGTACCAGCTCACACAGCAAGACCCCAGAGACCAGGATCTTCCACACAGACAGTCAAGCATGCTGCAGTGTTCTCTGCATCTCATCACTTAAATTGTGATTTCAAATTGTAAATCCCCTACGGCCCCCTGAAAGCATATATAATAAATTCAAGACATTATTTATGTAAAAATCTGTCCTGTTGAATATTCTGCTCTTAGAAGAGACTGTTTCCAAAATGAGGTTTGCCAGCAAAACCCCTTTCCTGGACTGAGACTCCACAGAATATCCCAGTCATTACTCTCAATTTAATCATGACAACAGCATAGAAGGAGAAGTCGACTAAGCAGCATTCTCTACTCCAAAAGAACACTTAGCTACTCCCATTCAAGGGAGAAAACAAAAAGAGGAATAATGCCTGTACACATAAATTAGCGAGAAGGCAAACACAATTTGCCCTTTGAGATTCACTAAACAGAGCGACCATGGTTTTAAAGTTAGAGATATGCTCCTAATGAGATAGGAGACATGCTTAGCGTACTGCTATGTATCACCAAATAATTCAAGGCATTACTTCACCTGTGACCTGCCTAGTATCCAAAAAAATGGCTTCCCACGATGGGACCAAGCAGTGTCACATCAGCACTCAGAGACTCTCTGCTATATGGGTGACCCCACTCTCCTCTCCAAATGGAGTTGCAGATATTAATCAATCCACAGGGAGTAAGTGTTATGGATCATATTGCCATTCTTATCATTTCAGAGAAAAGCCAGGGACTGGTGCATCTGGGACACTTTGCAGATTCATTAGCAAGTGTGAGCAGGAGTGTTTTTGAAGGAAGTGGGCCTGCTCCATATTAATGGATGAACACTGTATGCTCTATGCTTAGGAATGTAAGGGATGTTGTCTGTCTGATTACATGGAATTAAGTCAAAGGGGGCTGCTAGGAAAAATAAGCTGGAAGAAAAACAATTACTAGTGACAAGACACCTCATGGTAAACTGCTTCAGGGTTGTTAAAGAAAACAATGACTGAGCTGTCAATTGAAATGAGCACACCTGCCTTAGTGGTGCACTCCAAGAGACCCAGAGGGGGCAGTGGAGCAGCTACCCCGGTACTCATGTCACTGCCCACAGATGGCTATTAGGCATCCACCTGAATACATCAGTCATGTATTTTTTTTTGTATAATGACCTATGTACAGGTCATTAAAATGGGATGTGAGACTCTCCCTAACTCTTCACTCACTTCAAGAGATTCAGTGATAGTAGCAAATGGTGGCAGAACAGATGGCTTTCAGAATGGGTGATGTATTTTCTCTCTACGCCTCAGAGGCCAACCTCAATATCTCAACTGAGCATTGGAGAGATCTGCAGTGAACCAGCAATAGAGCTGCTCCATGGAAGCTCTTCCAGGCTGGGAATAGCCTCTATGGCCCTAGCAAGCTCGCACACACTCCAATTTATAGAGAAAGCAGAGCAAAGAATCTGCCTCAACCTCAGGTGGTTTCTGCACACAAATATGACCTGTGCCAAGTGGACCGACGCACTCTTGTTTTCAGAAAACCTACCCAGTGCCATCTTTCTCATGCATCAGGAACCCACCGACTTTGTCAGGAGGCCCCACCCCCACTGAGCTTTAAGCATTCTAAAACTTTAATTATGAACATCTAAATACAAATTCACTGTTGATGCAAAGGGGTGCTTTTTAACACAGCCAAGAGGGACTTATAGAAAGTGCTGGCTCTTGCGCATGTATGTTTTCCAGTAAGTCATTATGGCAGGTCTGCCTATGGGAGTGGAGGGAAGGGAACAACTGCTACAGGGCCCAGTGGCTCAAAAGGACCCATGGCTCCCAGCCACTGCCACTGCTATGGAGGCCATGGCTGCAGCCAGAGCACCAGGCCTGTAAAATCACCACCAGAACCCTATGGGGCACACTCCTTGCAGCACCGAGGGCTGCTTGGGCTAGGCACAGCATGCTCCAGGTGGCATTGAGGGCTGCCTGGAGATGATTAACCCTCAGTCCTTCTGCCCGAGACCCCCTCCCTTCCAGGAGTGTAGAATTGTCCCCACACACCTCATCCCCCACTAAGTCAACTAAGCAATGAGACTTCACTCACTGAGGACTGATCTTAAAACAAAACAAAACAAAATTGTGAAAAAATTAAAGGATCCAGGCTGAGATGGCTAGCTTTATTCATGCAGCTTGTATTGACATTGTGAAACCATGTATGCACAGTAATCTCTGTTCCAAGGTTAGGCATACACTGTGTAAGATACAGACATGACTGTTCTACAGACAAAACTATCCTGCACTTTTTTCAAAGCCTCTATACTGAAAAGGATATAGGTACCGAGGTGAGGTAACAAGTGGTCTGTTGCCTCTACCTCAGCACTGTGCAAGAGAGGCCAGACTAAGAAACAGTATCCGGACACCGCTCAGATCCAGTGGGTTTGGAAGCATGTGAGATCCAAAGTTTGAGTCCAATGAAGCAGTATGGTACCAGCCACAAGGGATAAGTCACTCAGGATGTTTATACAGATTACAAGCATGTCCAGCTGCAATAGTTAAGGTAAAGAAGAGTTTGGGAAGGGATAAAAATCTCATGCTTCAGAGTTTAAACTAATCTCCAGCAGTTAGGATGAGACTTTCATAGGGATCAGACTCTACCCCTACCACCTATTGTAGGTGCTCCCCTTGTATCCCTTCTATAACATGTTCAATAAAGTTATACCGTGGGTGCGACCTACTACATGTGCATGCAGGGATATATCTTGGCATTCTTGTTTACTGGGACTACAGTAAAGTGGGACTGAGTTCTGGCCTGTAGCAGGTGTAGATGAGATGTGGGAGCAGAAATTTCAGTTACTGAAGGTGGAAGAAATAAGGGAAAAAGAGAAGGCAGAAGAGGAATGGATAAACCAAGAGGCTATTTCACTAGCAGAATCAAGAGCTAGACATCAATTTGGGACAGTATCTCTGCTCATTTGTATGCTCATTCCCCAGTAAATATCAAAGGAGAGGGCTTAGACAGACACGTGGTGGGTAAGGCAATAACTTTTATTACACCAACTTCTACTGGTAACAGAGACAAGCTTTCAAGCTACACAGAAAACCAGCTTGTCTCCACTATCCTGGGGCCCACACGGCTATAAAAATAATTCATTCAACAATGGAGGAGGTTTGTCAGGAAGCCTGTTGCTTCTCTTAACTATTCATTAAATGGAAGGTGACGCTTCGCTGCTGGTCATGTAAATGAAGTGAAAAACTGGCTTTTAAAAGAATGATTAAAGGATGATGAATGTTACGCTTCCTTTTGGGGAAAAAAAAAGGGAACCCACATTCCCAATTTTCTTTTGAAAAATATAGAACCCCTTCTGGAAAACTACACTGCCCCACACGTATCAGAGAGGTAGCCGAGTTGGTCCGTATCTTCAAAAACAACAAAAAGTCCTGTGGCACCTTATAGGCTAACAGATATTTTGGAGCATAATGGGTATTTGCCGATGAAGCAGGTCTTTTCCCACAAAAGCTTATGCTCCAAAATATCTGTTTATCTATAAGGTGCCACAGGGCTTACTGTTCCACATGACAGCAAACTGTGACACGTTCAAACTTGAGGATCAAGTGTGGAGGTGAAGAGCTGGTCTGTTCACTCAACCTATCAGACTCCGATGACGTTCTTGAGTAGATTAAAAAGGGGGAAAAGTCCTAGATGGGAGTGGTGTCCTTCTGAGATGATTCCTAGCCATCTGCCTGCAGTGGAGTACTCAAACTGTGATTTTATGTCAAGATGAAAGGAAATCTCCAGGATGAAGGAGTTTTCTTTTTTCTTTTTATTAGAGCGACCTGCCCCCGCCACATACACACACCTGCTTACAAAAGCAGCAGAGCTTTCAATCCCCTGTTGAAAAATAAGGCTGCCAGACAATGACCCTTTTATAATGAACGATCCAGCTAAAGAACTGCAAAATGTCCTATTAGGAAACGAACATAAGCAGGTTTGAAACAGAGAGGGAGCCCTGCTAGTCTATACACTATCAAAACAAAAAGCAGTCAAGTAGCACTTTAAAGACTAGCAAAATAATTTATTAGGTGAGATTTCACGGGACAGACCCACTTCTTCAGACCATAACCAGACCAGAACAGACTCAATATTTAAGGCACAGAGAACCAAAAACAGTAAGCAAGGAGGACAAATCAGAAAAAAAAAAATCAGGTGAGCAAATCAGAGCAGATTTGTGTATGGTTTGGGGCAAAGAGAGCAATTCCCTTTCAACAGCCTGTCAATTTCACAAAGACAATGAGTGATTATTGCAGTGTCCAAACACAGAAAGCTTTGCAGAGGCTCAAGCAACACCCTGCTCCTCTTCTAGGCCCAGCCTTGACAGCATTTATGTATTTGTACAATTTTAAGTATGCGAGTAGTCCCTTTAAAGACAATGGGAGTACTCCCACCATGTGGTATAGTTACGCGTTTATCTGCTTTGCTGAATTGGGGCTGTACAGCATCTTTACCTTTTCTCAGGAACTTGTTGCCCCTCTCAGCTTTCTCAGCTCCAAGCTCTCATAGAACCTGCAGCTTCCTCCCTAAAGCTGGCTGCCTCTGCTGAAATTGGACATATTACCCTGCTGCGCTCCGAGTACAGTGGTACATGGACTCCCATTAATTACGGAATCCGGTTCATGGGCTTGGCTTTACTTTTTAAAGTGCTGAGTTAGAATTGGCCACTATAAATGTACTATTTGAGTACAGTGACACTCATGGAGTAGGGAACAGACACTTGTTCTTGTTTTGTCTGTACTGTACTTGTATAGAGCTCTATACCACAAGAATAGAGTAAATCTGAATGTCACCCAACTTCAGGGAGCAAAAAAATTTATATCATCAAAAACCTGAATTGTAACCTAATGCTTGGGAGCTACAGTTTCCACTGGTAAGATGTAAAAAGACCTACCTCCCTTTGTATTTTTGTAAGGCACCCTGGTATGAAGGTAGTAAGAAGAAGATATGGATTAGGTACATATAGTTCTACTCCATTCTGATGTTTGAATGTTCACCAAGCTTGGCAAATTGATTGCAAACATTTCATTACCCATCAACATAACTGTCAGTGAGCAGTAGATTTTTAAGAAAAAGTCCTCCAAGACCCATCTTTATATAATCTTTTTTGCGTGACCCTAACCAGTGGTTGATTTTGATTGGTTACTTATGGCTGACCAATCATCGTTAACCATGTTTTCATTAGTTGTTGTTTTTCTATTATCCCTCAGCCTCATGGGTTCAAACGCCAGGTCTAAGTCAACATGCTGGTCAATTAAGTCATTTCCAGAAAACCACGCCTCTAGAAACTCTCTTCCTTGCCTAAATCCTGTTCGTTCTATAACTTTCACGTTGTTGAAGTCAAATTTGTGACCAGTATTATCCTCTTGTAATGAAATCAATAACAGAGGATCGTGTCGTTTCACAGCCATTTGGTGTTCGTGTATACGTGTACCTAGTCTCCTTCACTACACGAGGATAATACTGGTCACAAACTGGACTTTAATAATATGAAATTTATAGGACGAACAGGATTTAGGCTAGGACGGGAGTTTCCAGAGGCGTGGTTTTCTAGAAATGACTCAATTAACCGGCATGTCGACTTAGACCCAGCGTTTGAACCCATGAGGCTGAGGGATAATAGAAAAAGAACAACTAATGAAAAACGTAGTGAACAATGATTGGTCAGCCATAAGTAACCAAACAAAATCAACCACTGGTTAGGGTCATGCAAAAAAGACTATATAAAGATGGGTCTTGGAGGACTTTTTATTAAAAATCTACTGCGCACTAATGATGTTACCTCGACTGGTAATGAAACATTTGCAATCAAATTGCTAAGCTCGGCAAACATTCGAACATCAAACTGAATCTCCCAAGCTACCAATCTTCTCTTCTATTTTAAAAGTTCTACTCCATATTGATTCTTATACTACGATTCTCACTGTAATATCTGAGCACCTTACTGAAGTTAACTGAGCAATATTAAAAGATCTATCATGTGTTCTATTCCCTCCCCAGAGAAAGTGTGTGTGTGTGGTAGAATGGAGAGTTTTGGATTTGTAGATACACGGTAGAGGACCTGTTGCAGCTCCACTTGTAAGCGGAAGTTGGGCTGAAAGAAAGTTTGAGGCAGAAACTTGTAATACACATCCAAAGTGTATTTATCACCACCATGCAAAGAAACTGATGCTTGAAGAAATTAGAGAGCAATGTTCCCAAAAGTTCATGATAGACTATATTCTTAGTCTTTTTGTCCATACTGCAATGCAGTGCAAAGTGGATGTTGTCTGGCTTGCCAACATGGATGGCAGCAACATTGAATTGTCCATGCGTAAAGACAGGCTCCTGTAGGTAGACACCAACTCTTCATAGTGTCTGGCCCTGAGCTTTGTTGATGGTCATGACAAATGCGAGCTGGACTGGGAATTGATGTCTCTTGCGCACAAATGGAAATGTATTATTGGTAGGCTGGAGTGTGATGCGTGGAATAAGTGTGATATGTTTTTTTCCTGTCCATTCACCACCTGATTCACCAAGAGAAGGGTGCCATTGCAAAGATCATCATGTGATGCTAAGTTCCATAACAGCATGATCATCATCCCTGGTTTGATGTAAGATGTTCTAGAACACTGAAGAATTTGGTAGAATCCTGTGGTGCTTTGTCACAGAATTTTCCAGATTCTAGGGGGGAGACCATCATAGAACCTTGTCCAAACAGATGGACGGACACAGCAAAAAATAATATACATGATGTTGTTGCTTTTGTCTGTCAGAGAAAATAAAGTTGAAGTGGAAGATGTCGTAAGGTCTGTGATGGCCCTTAGTTCCTGTGTGGGTTCATTGCATACTCTATGACCAGCTCCTGAGAAAGTGCTGTCTCATATCATGAGGGAGTTTTACCCTTAATGAAGAAAGTTCCATTGAGCCAGAACAGCTGTTGACTACAGTCTTCATCTTGGAGCTGTTTATCTCACCCCTAAAAATCAGATAAATGTTTTTTCATAATGTGTCTAAATTGATGAGAGTCAATTTGCAACCTTCAAAATAATCAGGTCAATAACATTTCTTTTGTCTTTTTTAAAAAAATAACTTACTACTACTTGAAGGATCCTTTTCATTAATTCATCCTGTTGTGCCTCGCTGCTATAGATGTGTCATACATTTTGATACATAGGCACAACAGGATGAGTTAATGACTGAGAGAGCCAATTTCTTCCCTTCGCTGGTGTAAAATCAAACCTTCTATGTTACCTAATTATCTTGTAAGTTCTGGGTGGTTTAATATTCCACAGGTGCAGATCTGCAAATTATCATTACAAAGCACAACTCCCAGGCATGTAATATTATTAATCTAGAAATTTCACTTTGGTTTCTTTGTGTCATGTGCACCGCTACATAGAAAATTTTGATTTTATTTATTTAGAGTATGAAGGTTTGAATAAATCTAAAATTCTGAACTACAAGACAATTTACCAACGTCTTGATGATTTGGCCAAGAAATATTTCATAACGAATGATTTATCTTCCAGTGCACAGTACCAGTTTCAGTGGGGCTGATCTCTTCATCCTTTGTCTCCTCTCCCACCCAACCCCCACTTTTTTTTGGTGGGGGAAGGTATGAGAAACTATTTGTTAAAATAACAGCTTTCTTTTGCAATGACTATATTATCTTTACGCCAGTATTCTCACTTTGAGATTGCAGGCCATTCATTGCAACACTGACTTCAATTTGCCTTTTGATATTTTTCTCTTCCTCTGTTCAAACAGTCTTCTTATTGCCCCGGCTCATCACTATGGGGGCTAAGATTGAACATGAAATCAGCTGGCATCCCACAATGCCATACAGCAGGCCCTATGCTTTTCATTAGAAACAGCTATCATAGAGAAGGTTAGGAAATGGTCAAAATGTCTCACTCTTAAAATTCTTTTAATCATTATTCCCACACTGTTTTTTTTAATCTTTGCAGTGTGTCAAAAAGAAGCCATTTCTACTTCAAGAATGAAGCTGAAAATCTTAAAATACAGAACCTGTGGGTTTAAGCATTGTCTGTAAATTGAATGGAATATCAGTTTCTGGCTTCCTTGTTTGTAGCTGTTCGCCAGTGCTGCTTTAGTGCAAAATTTTACTTCTGAGAGGGGATTTACTTTTAGTATTTTAACAGCTTGTTATATACCTCATACTTGTGGATTCAATGTCACACAGAGTGATTTGGCTTGAAAGCAGTATTGTGATTTCATAACAGCCCTTCTGTGCATCCTCAGGACCGCTATTCAGAGATTTCTCTTCTTTTCTTATCCCAACCTGTCTTCATAAACCTCATTGATAGCAAGGCATGTTCAAGACCTCCAGCTCTGCTTTTAAGGATATTTTGTCTGCTTTATGAAACTACTGCATACTCAGTACATGATACCATTGATGTTCACAGCTAACAGCCATATTATGGGGAAAGGGACATAAGATGGTCCACAGAGCATCTAAGCATTACAGATTTGTTTGTACTGTACCATTTAATGCAGATAAAAAAAACTGTGTTCCAATTAAAATTCAGTCTCTGCACAAGCGTTACATTCACAAAAGAATGGAGTGTTATATGGCTGCCATATAAAATCTCTGTATTAATATTTTTGTAAGACAAATGAGCAAATCTTTCTGCTTTTTCTTGTTATTCTATACTGCCTTTCTACACTTCTGCTTTAAGATCTCCTAGGTATAGATTTTCACCAGCACTTCAAACGTCACTACAGGTTTAAACTCCCTTATCTGGCACCCTCTTGTCCAGCAACATCCCTTGTTTGGCAGGAAAATAGGTTTTGCTGGAGCAGAGAGCAGCAGCTGGACCCCAGCTAGGGGAACCAGCAGCCCTGCTGCTGGAAGCCCTGAGGTACAGATCCCCTCTGGAAGACCCAGCCACAGAAACCTCTAACGGGGATGCAAAGCCCTGCCCGTAGCCCCAGCTGTGGCTATCCAGGATGTGGTAGGGGAACCCGGCAACCACACAGCAGGTAGCCAGATGGGCACTGAGCCCCACCAGCAGCCCTGCAACCCTGGGGATCCCTGCTGCAAGAGAGGGAGCAAAGCAGCTCTGCGGGGGGGTGGTCAGCAGGGGTTGGGGGTCCCCCTGCAGTAGCTGGCCTGACACACCCTCATCCAGCAAGGCCCCTCATCTGGGGCTACCCAAGGGTGCCAGACGAGGGAGGTAGAGCCTGTAGTTGAAAATGTGTCCATATCTAAAAACTTGATAGCTTTCTGCACCGTGTAAGCCATGTTCACTGGGTTATGACATAGTAACAGCACAGCTGGGACTTGCACCCTTCTCCTCCAAAATCACATGGACAAGAATGGTATCAGGGCTATTATGTGAAGTGGTCTGCACAGGTCTGATGTTGGCCAGTAGAGAAGGACAGACACACACAGGAACTAATTTGCTGCAAGAGCAAGTTCTCAATTTGCTTTAGGCTGAAAACATTATGGGAATTTAACTGCTGTTAGCTGAAAGCAGAAAGGGCTGTTTTGCCCCCCAGTATTCACACCCACATTCACGCACTAGAAAAAGAGACCCCAGGGTGCTAGAACAATTTTTATAATGGGAGTGTTGTGAGCCACTGAATCAACCTGTAAACCCTGCACTAAATGGAAGCCACTTCAAGTCACAGGGGATGCTGATGCACCCTCTGCTCTCCAAGTTCCAACACCTAAGAAGAGAGCAGCATGGGTCTTCTATCAGTAGGAAGAACATATCATATCATAAATGGACTTGATCTGAGCACAGGTGAGCCACAACTTTAAAGCTAGCTTATATCTTTGTTTCACCTCGTGAGATGTTTAAAACCATTCCTTCCCTTTCTCACTGCTTTGCTAGCACATGCAGACACAATTAATCCTGTTAAAGTAACATGAGGGCTGCAAGACTGTCCTGCTCCTCAGTGGGAATGTTCTTTGGTCACACAAGTAGTCCCATTTAGTTATGCGCACACACACACAAACACACATGCACACACACACACACACGTGTGCGTGCCCCTGACCACACAGTTGGCATAAGCTACAACCCACAGAAGGGTGATGCCCTTCTTCAGCTAGGAGCTTCAAAAGGCATTCTGCTTGCTAGTGATTTCACTGAGACAAAAGGACTCTGCATTTCTCATCGTAATGCAGGGCTGTGCTTTGTGGGCACAACTGAGCACAGAGTGGCAAGCAAAGGCAAAAGAAAATGCGTTAAAAATAAAGAGAGCAAAATAGACTGGGGCAAATAACTAAAGATGCAACAGAAGAAAATAGGAACAAGGCAAAATGTTTTGAGTCCTCTTGTTTCTGTCCCTTTTTGAGCTGAGTTGTCATCACTTTACAGCTTAGTTCTGCCACCCATATGCAAAGCTATTTGCGGCCACGCCCTGTATTCTCATCTGCCTGCAAAACACCAGAACGCTTACCGGCACTGTATAAATATCAGTAAATCAGATACACATTGCAGAGCTGCTTGGTAAATGGAGATCATATGTAAATAAGCACCTGGAAGGTGGAAAGTGCATACACATGAATTATGCTCTGTGGCCCATACTTCCCAATCCTTATTACCTTCAAAATATTTGTTTTCATCTACGCAGCCCTGAGAGTTACTCCAGCTTGTCTCTCCGTCACAGGAAGGGGAACAGACAAACTCTAAGGTTCATATTTAAATGATCCTCATTAAAAATCCAAAGAACTGAAAGATCACAAATGTCAATTATTTTTTAAAAAATGGTTTCTTCATTTGTCCGTTTAAAAATCTACTTGTGTTTTTAATGGACATTTAGGGTCAGCCAGGATTTATTTTTTATGTAGGATATTTTACAATAGAATGGGATTTTTTGCTCAGGGCACCAGAAGGCACAAGTTACACATTATATATCACTTTCCATCTGCTTTATGAACAAAACCTTATTAAGCCTCATAATAACGTCATTACATAAATAAAGACTCGACTCCATTTTACAGTTGGGGAAAATTGAGGCAGAGAGTTTCTTTCTATTATTTTCTACATTATAGGAACACCGCCAAGTCTGTACTCATGTTACGTTCATGGCACACACAGAGAATTTAAATAACGGCACAAATTCTCTGGCTGGAGGGGTTCAGAAAAACACTACTTGATTTTTTTAGAATTCAGAATAGCGCTACTGAATCCAAAAACAGAGACATACAAAGCAGGCTTCCCCCTAACAAGGAGTATCACTCTTATTATAAGCTGGCTGCAAATTCTCTCTGATCAAATTGTTCCCTACAGTGCAGTTAGGACTAGCAAAATCCTGAACATTTAAAGTGATAAATCACAATTTAACTAGGGTTTTCGATACACCACACTGAGGTCCTGTACAAAACACTCTGGAAGATATGAACCCTTCCCCAAAGAGTATTCATACAGACAGAGACAGCCAAATGGTGGAGAACAGAGAGAAACAAACAAGTAAAATGATCAAAATGATGACAAGCAGATTTCTTGTGAGTTTCGAGCCATCTGTATCATGTCTCAATGTTTATATATTATGTATAGACGATTTGGGTCAATGAGCATATTAAAAATGTGTTAAAAGTATGTCAGGGAAGGTACCAAAAGGAAACATTCAAAAATTGGGAAATGCCAGAAAAAAGGCTTCCCATGGACATATGCGTTAGGATTCAGTCTTTAACTACCAGACCACATATTGTTTTGCCCACAAAACCCCTACATTTGTGGGCTCTTTTTATTCTCTGCATTCCAAAGGTGGCCCTGGTGTCATTTAAGGCACACCATCCAATCCAAATGGCACAACATTTCTCCAGGGGCATTTTCATCACACTATGGCCATGTCTACACTAGAAGCAGCTGTCAACAGAATTTACTGTCGACAGGGTAATCTTGACAGAACCTCTGTCCACAGATTGCATCTACTCACGACTTGCTCTGTCGACAGAGAACTGCCAGACGGCACTGCCCTCTGGTGCCAAAAAGCGGAATGGCAGCTCTGCAAAGAGGGCTGCCTGGCAACCAGAAGCCCTCTCTGTCGACAACTGCACTTTTTGTTGACAGTACTATGTCCAGAGATAGTTGTGCCCCAAATCTTAGAGGGATAATACTATCGAGGAAAATGCAGAGTTCTGTCGAGACTTTGTTGACAGAATGCTTTAAGCATGAGGACCCTCCCTGAGTTATGTGGACAGAAGGCCCCTTCTGTCGACAAAGTTCTGTAGTGTAGATCCAGCCTATCTGTTTTTAAAAATAAACTAAAAAAAACAGGTGCTAATGCTTCTTAATGAAACAATTGTAAGATTTTTAAAAAAAAAAACACGGACAAAACATTTTTTCTTAAGACCACTTTCAGATACATCTTAGCCATTGTAGGAGAGACAGACCTGCTTGAGACAGATATCTGATTTGAAAATTTCAGTCCAAACTGTTAAACTTCTGCAAAATTATAAACTGAAAACAGGCAACATGTTTGCAACCTTAGGTTCAGAGCATTTTTCACCCTCCATGTCATATGTGTGAGGCCTTTGGTACACAAGGAAAAACGTACTGCAGGCAAACTGGTGAAAAATGTTGGCCTAGTTTTAATACTTATGTAGGGAGTGTGGCAGCAGGAATGCAATGCTGCTGAAGGCTGGGAGGAATGTGTCTCCCAGAGCTCATCTGCATGAGAATGCAAAGGGCTGCAGGTATGATACTGAGGCTGGGAGGAATGTGTCTCCCAGAGATCATTTGCATGAGAATGCAAAGGTGTGCATGAGTGATACCTTTCAGGCAAAGCCTAATGGGTAGCAAGTAAGCCATGAGATTTGGTCTATTGTAAACATGCAGTTATAAAATCACAATTTAAGCTGACAGTGCGGCAGTTGTGAGATCTCACCAATGCTCTGGGTTGTTGTGGGGGACAGGGCAGTCGCCATAGCTGCAGAAGACATTTATTACACAGGGCTCCCTGGTTTAAAGCATTGTAAAGGAGGAGGGGAGGGGTACTGGTTGAGTCAGCTTGCTGAGTGCTTTGGACCTGTCTATGCCTTGGCCATATAGCTATAAGACTGGCTTGACTAACCCTCCCCACCTGTTGAAAGGTAGAGCTGGATACTAGGGTGTTTGTGAAACCCCACACTAGAGGTATCAAGAGGTGAAATCACAGAGTGGCAGCTGGGGCCATGCAGAGATGAAATCACAGGGTTCTGCCTCAGGGTGATCCCAAGCAGTGGGGTTGGGAGCAGCAGTGGATGATGGCAACTGGCAGGCGGCTGGTAGGAGGAGCGGCGGTAGATGACTGCAGCTGGTAGGAGCGGCGGCTGACCGGCGGGCGGCCGGTAGGAGGAGCGGTGGATGACGGCAACCGGCGGGCGGCCAGTGGCAGCAAGGGGAGGCTGCAGACAAGTGGACAGCTAGTACTGCCCTGGTGATGTATCTGTGGGCTCTGGGTTTGGGACTGCACCACAGAAGGTACACCCTGTAATTGTGGGTGGGGTAAAGGGCCAAGAGCCCCAGCAAGAGACTTGGTTCTACTGCATATGGGGATGGTATCTTGGTAAAGGGGTTTGTCTCTTCTTTGCTTAGACATCCTGCATCTGTCACTGTAACCTTGGGGTAAGTTATGATTATTAAACAAGCCATTTCTATCTCAGACTCTGTGCTTGCGAGGGGGAGAGAACCGCCTTACAGGCACCCAGCACGGGGGGTGAAATTGTCCCAGGCCACTGGGTGGGGGCTCGAGCCGGTTGGTTGTATCCTTGAAAGGAAAACCCCACAGGAGTTGAACCCGGCCCTTCTGGCAGGCATCTGGCATTAACAGAAGGGTTACACCTACTAGAACAAAACACTTCTCAGACCTAAGCATGTGCAAATGGACATACTTTCATCTGTACCTTTAATAGTATCATTTAACTAAAAGTTAGTATGAAAGCTCACAATATATGTATCCAACATAAAGTATATTTGACATATTATACAATATAGATACTACAAATAAGGGAAAGCAAGATAATGAGAAAATATTCATGGTATGTTGGGGTTTTTAGTTCTTCCTGAGCTAACAATATTCAAGTACTCCTTACACTTAGTGACACCTAGTGGTGTTTCCTTTACTGGGGAATAAAAAATGAAGTCCCTAATTATCTTTTTAAAATGTTAGACTTTTTAAAAGGAACTAGGCCTTTTCGGATTACAAGGCATTGTTTCCCTTACACCTGACTCTCTGCCCCATCTTCCCTGGTGATAAATACAAATAACATTTTGCTCTAGAGATTTCTTTCCTTACAACAGTTTGTTTATTTTCTTGGGCTTTTCTAATAAATGTTGGTCTTTTGTATTAATCACTCTCCTTCTACCCATCTCAGTGTAAGTCTTCCAAAACACGCAGGTTACCTAAAAAAGTGAAGGATCTTTGTCAACAAGGGTCACTACAATAATGTCAAAATGAAACTAGGTTCTTCTGATACATAAGGAGTAGTGAGAAGAAAAAAAAAAGATTCAGAATATTCACCCCTCCACATTTCCACGCATGGTGAAGCCTACTGAGTGCAAAGGAACAGAACAAGATATTTATATATCGATGTGTTGACTTACATCCAAATCTGAGGGATGGGTTTTAAGTAGGTCATGCATATCTTTAACTGGTCCTCTTCACACCAATGACTTTCAGCCACAGGGATGTGTTATATGGGGAGTAGGCAGATAGTTAAACAAAACGTGTTGGGTTGCGTTGTGTGTTACCACCACTGAAGAAAAGTGTGTCTCTGTGGAGCTATGAACTGTTTGAATAAAAGGATTGTTACTACTCAAAGAAGTTGAAGTACAGCTGACTTACACTACAACATATGTCAACTAGGAGGAGCTGAACTCACAAGATTGAACAAAGAGAAAGAAAGAACGAATGTCCGGAAACTCAACTGTAAGTAAGGGCTATACATGCCAACAAGCAAAAGGGAAATGGTGGAACAATTGTGACTATTGTAACTATTTCACCACTTACTACACAATACCAAACTTAGGAAAAACACTGGGAAATGTCACTTGTTCACTGAAGGTAAGAAAAAAAGATAACACATTCAGCAGTGTAGGGGCCAAGATGTAGTTTAACCAAAACCTGTTGAACACTAAAAGCCTGGAGATAAAACTTTTGCCACAAATAGTAAATCTGGTAAAAAAATACATTTCAGCCAAAACCCAGTGAAGCAGTAGAATAACTGAAGTTCAGCTCTTAGCTGAAGAAATCCAGGGAGACACTAAAAGAATTTATGGCATAGCTGAAGAAGTTCTCTTGCGACTGTAATTAGAGTTACCCTGACACAAACACTAAGACCTAGCTTAATTTGCAACACAAGGATTGATGACAAAATGCAAAGGATATTACTATCTGAAAAACCATTACCATTGGAAACAGCTCTGATATTGGCCAAGGCTATAAATTCTACAAATAAACATATACAGGATTGTGAAAGGCACCACTCACTGGTGGTGTCCCCACAGTGATTATAATAGTAGTAGGTGTCTTTCTGACTATGGTCAAATTTCATGGCAGCCTACCTTTCTGTGGACGTTGACCTGATCCTCCAGTCAGTCACCAACTAGCTACATGAGAGTCTGGAAGAGAAGGGTTTCATACCATTTATGAAAATGTGGTTAGCAGGGGAACCCAGACCGTCTTGCTCCACTAGGCTCAGACCCAGGGCACCAAGAGAAGCACCAATATCCAGCACAAGAAATGCATTCAGGCTACTTCCCTAAGCCACTTCTTACAGCTCCCCGCCGTCTCAAAGTCCTACTGTTTGAGACAGTAACAAAGGAAGGAGAATAATTGGGCCTTCAGCTCCCACAGGCATAGCTGGCAAGATCTTTTTTCTCCGAGAAAGCTTGTTATAGCATCCCTCTTAAGGAACTGTCAGGATGGGTCTCTCTCTCTGCCCTGTCAGGCCTGCTCTTTCCCTTCTTCGGTCTTGTGACATGGCAGACTTTGTACCTTTTTCATGACTTAGGTAGGGCGACCATATCCCCCATCCTAAATACGGGACAGGTAGATATGGGAGGGAGGGGCAGCTCCTCCCAGCTGCACCAAACCTTGGGGAGCTAGCGCTCCCTCCTCCCCCAGCTCTGGGGAAGCAGCAGTCTTGGGCACTCCCAGCCTCGGAGCCCTGAGAAAGCAACTGCCATGGGCAATCCTGGCTTTGAGCCCCAGGGAAGCGGCAGCCACTGGTGTTCCCGGCCCCAGAGCCCCAGGAAAGACGTAGCTGTGGATGCTCCCAGCCCCAAGTCCTGGGGAAGCAGCAGCAACATGAACTCCTGGCCCCAGAACCCCAGGAAGCAGCAGCAATGGGCCCTCTCGGCCCCGGAGCCCCAGGGAAGCGGCAATCACAGGCGCTCCCACCCCCACTGGGCCTAAATATGGGATAATTTATCCCTCTTAAAAAATAAGGAGGAATGCCTTTTTGGCATCCCAAATACGGGACCATCCCACCTAACACTGGTCAGGTGGTCACCCTAGACTTTGGGCATGTCTGCAATTGAAAACCCACTGCAGGTCCGTGGCAGCTGACTCAGACTCATGGGGCTCAGACTGCAGAGCTGTTTATACCAGCATAAATGTTTGGGCTCAGTCTGGAGCACCTACTTTCGGCCCTGTGATGGGAAAGTCCCAAAGCTCAGACTGCAGCTCAAGCCAGAACATCTACACTTTGCATAAACAGCCACACAGCCTGAGCTCCATGAGCCTGAATCATGTGGTATATGACAGACCAACAATAGGTGTCCAGCTGCAGCATAGACAAACCCAGGGTTGCTGTGGGGAGGGGGAAGGAGGGACAAAGGGTCACAGGTCTCTCCAAATGCCAGGGTGGGAGGGGCAGGGGCCCAGCAACTGGCAGGCAGAGCCTGGTTCGTCAAGTGCCTTGGCCCCTCAGTTCTGGGGGGCTTCATGGGGCTGTGGTCCTGGGAGGAGGGGTCACTCCTTCCTCTACGCGCTCACTGGTGGTGGCAGAAAATGGAATGACGCAGACCCCGCTTTCTCTGCCAGGGCCCGGAGTGAGAAGAGGGGCCTTCCCGTGCTGGGAGTGGTGCTGCAAGGAGTCACGTGGGGGATCCCATGACCAGTATCCCCCGGTGGCCCTCCCCAGCAATCGCCACAGGACATTCCATTAGAATTTCACACCTTTCCTGATTTGCCTGATGGACTGTAGAGAAACTTTTTCTCCTGAGCCCCCTTCCCTATGTATTCGTGATAGCATGACAAGACCAGTAACACCCCTGGACTCCAGAACTCTGTTTGGTCCACAGTCCCACCAAAGACTTGGGTCCTGTGGTATGAGTTCCACCTGCCCTTGTTGGCATTCAGACTTCTGTCCCTTAGATAGAAGCGCATTGGATAGGAGCACCCTGGGCCAGGTAACCAATCATTCCCAGCCACCAGCTGACCTTAATGGGGGACGGGGGCCCAAACACACCTTGTAGGAACTCCTCACCTCCCCTGCTGGTGTTCTCCTTATCTAGTCTCTCCTTAACTGTTCTAATCTCCCCTTCCACTGGGGAAAGACTTTTTTTTTTTTTTTTTTTTTTTTTTTTTTAAAAGGCCCATGGCACCAACTGGTCCTAATTGATTTATAGTAGCCCCTTCCCCTCCCCCGCCAACTGTTCCCACTCTGTGTAATAACTCCTGATTAGCTAGGGCTGTTTCTGCTTTTTAGAGCTGCCCCTCTCCCCTTGTAAGCTAGCTCTTGCCTGACCCTCTCACAATGGATGTTGCAAAGAAAATTTTGTAAGTTAAATCAAGTCTCTGAGTATTTTTATAAAAATGCCTCCTTTCACATGGACAGTCTATACTGTCGCAAACAATATATTCTGTCATTTCTTGGACCATACAAGGTACACATAACCCGTCTATGCGCATGTTAAATCAAATTACTATGTAATCCACAATGCCCTGCTAGGATTTTAAATAAAGCTACTTTATTTTTCCTCACTGGGCCTTGGATTATATCAACTTTATCAACTTTGGGCATACTTCTTGGAATTTTTTTCCTTTTTTTTTGCTTCTAGTTCCTGCCTTTCCTTTCTTAGCTCATTTTGGTTAGATATTTAAATGCCAGTTTTCTTAAGGGATTGCTAGCACAACTTTTCCATGATTAATAGCACTTTTGTATGTCTGTCTTCCAGTTTGGTTCCAGTTTGGTTCCTGCTGTACCTGCATATACATATATATTGCTAATGTTATATAGACACCGGTTCAGTCATTAGCACTAATGTATTATTAAGAATATCATTTCGGTGTCTGACTAACCACAGTAAATTGCCTGCAACCTTCATAAGTCCTAGACAGGATGTCCACCTGTCTAAAACCCAGTGTAGTGATAATATAATCCCCTATAGTTGAGCTATAAAGATGGCTACAGAAGTAGATATCCTGATGGCTTTCTTGAGTCCAAATGAAGACATGCAGAACACTTCCTATTCTTGCCTCTGCCACGTTCTCTCTGACGCTATTGCTATATATTTGACAATAGTGTCCCCACTTATAGCAAAAGAATATATTTGTGATATGATATATTTTTCAGTTTTTTTCCCTTTATATCTTTCATTATGCAGTTCCATGTCTATCTCCAGGTGAATGGTTTTTCCAACGTTAGGATATTTTCCCACAGCTAAAGGTGATTGTGGTTTGTTTTTGTTGCTGCTGCTGCTGTTGTTTTGGTTCCCCTTCCCTGCTCCCAATTCTTCATCCACTTCTGTGCCCTACTTACTTGGGAAATTCTTATTTTTTTATTTTTTGGTCCTGTGTAGCTTCTACATAATATCCAATAATCATGATATATTAGCTTTGTGTTGTCATCTTTGCTATTACCTAGTATTTTGGACTAAGAAATGAAGTCAGTTTCACTTTAAGAGAGCTGCTGTTTGTAGTACAGCCTCTGGGGTGATGCTGGGGGCACGGAGCCTCTTCAAATGCCATGCGGGGAGGGGCAAGGGACCAGCAGCTGGCAGACACAGCCCAGTTCATCAGCTGCCTTGGGCCCTGAGCTTTGTGCGGCTTCAAGAGGCCCAGGGGATTAGTGGAGCCGTGGCACTGGAAGATTAGTAATGAAGGCACCACCTGTGACGTGCAATGCCTGTGCTTCAATATACTCTAGTTTTCCCAGATTTATGCTCCACGCAGATGCATTAATTAATTGTTCTAATTAAGGCGCTATATAACATTGCCCTCTTTTCTTATCCTTTCCTTAGGATTTTCCAAAGATAATTTTAAGCAAATTAATTCCACCTATGCACTTACCTTCAATATGTTTCGTATGACCCTGCCAAGTGAGCTTATTAGCAAACATCACACCTGACAGTTTGTAATTGTTCTGCAGGGGAGCAAGTAAGTTCTGGGACTTACTCGTATGTAGCCTGGGGCACCCGGAGTCCTGGGCAAGGTTGGGGGGAATGGGTCTAAGCCCCTGGAAATGGCAGGGTCTTGGTCAGCAAGGATAGGGCTAGGGACCAGATTTCCCTACCCTTTGCTTAATGGCTGTTGCTGTTGAGGCTGCCACAGATGGAACCCTGGGGCTACTGGGGCCATTTGAAGGATTTAGGGATTCGGGTCCCACCGCTTTTAAATTCCCATACCCTGGGGCAGCTGTCCCTTATACTCCTCCTCCCACTCCTCTACCCCCGCCCCCAGTATGCAGCCCTGCCACTAGGGTCTGGCACCTTTAGTTTCTCACATATGCAGTATACTTCATTGTCACATATTTCCTCACTTTTATTTCTACCACATTTCCAATTTGCATTTTTTAGATTCCAAGGGGAAAATATTATCCTTGCCTTGGGTGTTGCCTTTGCCTTGATATGTAGTTAATGTTGGGAAGTGGAGTGGTCCCTCCTCTCTGTATCAGAAGGGTAGCCATGCTAGTCTGTATCCGTAGGAACAACAAGAAGCCCTGTGGCACCTTTATAAACTAACAGATTTATTGGAGCATAAGCTTTCGTGGGCAAAGACCCACTTCACCAGATGCATGTGATGTATTGTTGTGTTTACTTGCTCTGGTACTAGAAGCTATTCCTAGATAGGGTACGTGAAGCTTCCATTGGCTGTATTGAACCTAGTAGGTGCTCCATCATTTACAATTACATTATTCTCTTAATACTATTAAAATCATTATTTTGTACTGAAAGTTTTACTAGGAAATATGTTGGGACCGACCACTGTAATTAGTGGAGAATTGCTCTAATCATTTTCTATTTTTACTATGTTGTACATCATTAAAATCTGCAAGCCCCTTCTTGCACTGTCTGGCTCCCTCCTGAGATCCATCTGCAGCTTGAGCATTCTTCACATTTGGGACAGGACCTTCACATTTGGGATCTGGGCTCAGATTTGCTCTTTAATCCCTGCAGTTCTGATGTAAAGTACATACACACCATCACAATGATTTACAAACATGGGCCACAGGAGCTTGGGGAGATGGAAGTAGCATGCAAGAAACAGACAATACTGTACGCAGAAGTAAAAGGCATCCTGGGAAACAGATTCATCTGCTAGCAGAAAGTAGCATCATTGTGGAGGCAAACACACCACAGTAGTAGTAGGCATACTTCAGTCTGCATAGACTATGGATCGCGCCCTTTATAGTTTCAATTGAGGACTTCATTTATAGCATCTACTGTGACTATGAAGACCCACACGAGAGTGACAGTCCTTGCTGTATCTCTTGCAGATGTGGTGGGTGTCTGGCAAGTCCTTAGTGTGCTTTCTGTGCGCTCGCTTCTCCTCTGCTAGCTGTCTGATCCTCATCTCGCCCTTCTGAAGGCCCTTGTGTAACCCCTGCCTCTGTCTGCTGCGGTCGTCTGCTAGTTCTTCCCAGTTGTCCAGCTCGATGTCTACCTCTCTGAGGTTTCTCTTGCAGACATCTTTGTAGCGCAACTGGGGGCGTCCGGGAGGTCTTTTGCCAGAGGCTAGCTCACCATACAGGATGTCTTTTGGAATCCTTCCATCATTCATCCTGTGGACGTGGCCAAGCCACAATTGTCTGCATATTTAAAAATGAAAAACTGCCATGTTCACAAACAAAACTAAGAAAACAGACATGCAAAACCATGGAAAAAAGCAGCCTCATCTCCATGCCACCTTGCTTGTATTGGAGGAAAAGAGTAGTGAAAAAGAAGAGAAAGAAACGGCTTATGCTATCTCTGGTAGAACATAAGTATTTCTAATGTCGGTCCCAGTCAGACTGGAGTGACTGTAAATGAAAAATATGGGTAATTCGGGCTCAGCATGGAAAGTTGTATAAACTACTACTTAACCCTTGTACTCCGGGTGGAGCATAGGTCACCTATAAGTCCCCTCCACTTCTCTCTGTCTTGGAACAAAACTTCTAGCTGACTCCAGGAGTACCCCAGTTGTTGTCCTTCAGTCTCAGTAGATCTTCTGCACATTGTCTGAGGTCTCCCTCTCTTGCATTTTCCTTGCCGGTTCCATGTGAGAGCTTGACAGACTATGCTGGATGATGTTGTATAAATGACTTACTCAAATATTGTGTGCAGCCCTTATTGTAAGTATAAGAGATGCAAAATGAAAGTGTCTTTAGTAGGTAGTTGCAGACTTTGTTTTTCATGCTGTATACAAGCTGCAATCACCTGATAACTACAGAGATGCAGGTAAATCTAGAGGTGGGGACCCGCCAAGGACTAACCCTAGCAGACCAGATTCAGCCTGCAAACCACTATTTGCTGAGCTCTGACCTGGTACTGAAGCCAAACTTTTCAAAACTTGGGTTTTTAAGTCTTCTTTAACATTTAAATCCATATTTTAAACACCTGAATAAGTAGCTTGGTTTTCTGAAGTGCTGAATACATTGAATACAAATGATAAAATCATTTGGAGTTGTAAGTGCTCTGCAGGCGTGTCTAATTTTGGATGTAAATGCATAATCTTAAGCAGCCATATTTGAAAAATTTGGCATAGATAACACTGTGCTATGTCACACAAGCTGCAGGAAGTTCTGTTGTGGGGTTCTGATCCTTGTGTGATTAGTTTTCTTCATTTTCTGTAGTGGTTTTATGTTTTTGCTGTTGTAGCATTTTGAGGTCTATGTGCATGAAAACTTAGATAATATATTATCTATATATACTTGACAGACTCAGAGATATATGTTCCTATGATATAATCAAAGAATACTCTAACTCAAGTGTTTCCCAACCAGGGGTTCATGTACCCTTGGGGGTACACCACGGTCATTTAGGGGGTACATCAATTCATCTAGATATTTGCCTAGTTTTACAAGAGGCTACATAAAAAAACCACTAGTAAAGTCAGCACAATCTAAAAGTTCATTCAGAGAATGACTTGTTTCTACTGCTTCATATACCTTACTGTGAAATGTAAGTACATTTCTATTCCAATTCATTTATTTGATAATAAGATGGCAGGAAGTGAGTAAGTTTTCAGTTGCAGTCTTCTGTGATATTTTTGCATGATTTTGCAAGTAGTTTTTCAGGGAGGTGTAACTTGATGGTATGCAAAACAAAGCTAACTCCTGAAAAGTGTATAGTAATCTGGAAAGATTGAATGGCACTTGTTTCAAAACCTCATCTTACTTTAGGACTAGGTTTCTCAACTGGTGGTTCATGTACCTTAGGTGTACGTGAAAGAAGTCTGTGGGTACTTATAATTTTTTTTTTTTTAAAAAAAAGATACTTAATAAAAAAGTTGAGAAATACTGTTATGATTCACTGCATTACTAGAATTAAAAGTAATTTAAAACTGATACATATTCCTAGGGCCTTATGAGATTTTATGAAATTGGTTTTTCTTTTTCCTCCTCCTCTCCCTTTCCCCTCATCCATCTTTGTCTGTCTGAGGCAACCCCTATGTCACGTGCTTACCATCTTTAATGCAATCCATCCATCACTTCCTCAAGTTTCTTCATGCCCACTTTCCTATCACCCCTCTTGCTATGCCATCATCATAGGGTCCCCTTCATTTGTCCTCTGCATGTGTGTGAACCAGCAGAGTTGTGTTTCCTGCATTTTGTCAGCCACATCTCAGACTTTGATTTCCATCCAGAGATGGCCACTCCTCCATTTTGTTTTGGTCAAGATTTCCACCAGGTCCACCTTATTGTTCTGAATTGCCCTGTCTCTCACGTCCTCTTCTGTTTATGTCAGGTTCAGATACCTCATTGGGATTTCATTTTGGCAGCTAAAAGGAGTTTATATCATATAGGAGGCTCTTCAAAGTATTTTTTCTGTCTCTCCTTCAGTTGTTCAAGTGTTCCTAATGGTCTCTTCTAATTGTCATTTACTATTAGTGTTAAAGTCCTTCCCTTCCATCTTGTTTTTGCAGTGCTACAGGTTTGTTTGTTTTTTTTCCCAGCCAGCTGGCAGTCACTTACCTACTCAGCACAGATCATCTAGACTACACTTTGAGCTTCTTCACTGCTCATGAGGCAGCTTCCTTTGCTTCTTTCTAGTCATTTTCATTCACTCTCACACAGAAATTAATCTTTGTTTATTAAACACAGGCAGGCCCACTGAAAGGAGGATGAGGGCAAAGGGGGCAGTTGCCCCCAGGCCTGGTGTTTCAAAGGGGCCTGGAGCTCTGGCCACCGCCACCACCACTGATATTTTGGCAGTGGCAGTGGCAGAGGCTGGAATTCTGGGCCCCTTTGAATTGCTGCAGCAGAGTTGCTGTGCTAGCAACTGGGGCTCCGAGGAAAGCAGGAAGGCCAGTGTAACAGTCTGGGTGGTGCTGAGGGCTGAATGCCGTGGGCCCCGCCCCTTCCACCCTTGGCCCCACCCCTTCTGGTGTACAGAGCCAGGCCCCCCTCTCACCTTGTCCTGGGACCCATGGCAGCTATCAGCACTGCTGAACATAGGATTTTCTGGTTTATTTTGCTCCTTGTATTTCACTGGTATATGACTCCTCATCATTTTACTCTGCATCATCCACAAATCTCTTGCTGGAATCTCTGTTCCTTTGAGCTAGTTCCACTCATCTGCTGATGCCAAATCTGGTTTTGGATACTTATTCTGTACTGATTGAACAAACCTCTCTGCCCCACTTCCTCATAAATCTCTGTACTTAATTTTATATTTTTAGCTTAGATCTCCCCTGGTCCAACACTGTCTCCCAATCTTTGCCACAAGAGGTTTGTGTTGTACCATCAGCATCCCACTAGGTGATAGCTCCCAGTCCATAACTTCACTGAATCCACTCCGGTTCTCTAATGAACATCATATCAGTCTCTTTCAGGGCTATTTCAAAAATAAACCCCTTCCTCCTGAAACAAAATAGGAAGAAGGGTTCTTTTGAAGATGGGGTTTATTTTCGAAAGAGCCCTATCTACACTGCTTTTCTTCTTTTGAAAGAATCTCTTCTGAAAAGAGATGATGCAAAGGAGGAATGAGATATGTAAATCAGTGCCTCATTTGCATTCCTCTTTCAAAAGAGCAGTGCAAGTGTAGACACAGCCTTTGTGTGTAGCAGCATTATTTCAAAATTATCTGTTTTGGCATAGCTACTCTGGAATAGTTCATTTCAGAAGAAGACCCCAAAAGCCCTGCTGCAAGGATGTGGAAAGAAGACTTCTCCAAATAAAAGTGAATGGCTGAGCAGTGTGGAGCATTAAGAAAACAACTTGAATGTCTGAAGCAGCATTAAGTCTTTCTGGGCTCTTCTGTGGCTGCTACTTTCAACTGGGGGCAGGGGGTAACATACCCGACAGGAGCATGGCTCCTCTATTTAGCAGCAGTAGTGAACGTAAATCCATTGTATGGATATCATAAAAGAATGCAATCAAGCATTCAAAACCAACTAGCTCTGTCACTATAGTTTAGTAAAGGCTTTTATTTTCACAGCTAAAACTACAAAAAGAAACCTCTCTGAATACAAGTAACATCAAATGTCAAGTTAGTGGGAAATTCAGTTCAAGCCCCTATAAAATATATTTTATAGAAGCAATGATGACAACCTCTTAATCATAACTCTGTTAGGAAACACTACCATGTTAGCATTAAATCTTCTTTTAGCTTTCAGGCCTGGTGGTTTTTTTATTTATTTTTTTTAATTTTTACCAAATGTACGGTAGGTGATGTGCGATAGCATAATATTGAGTCTAGCTTTTGTCTTTTGATCTCTGAAGATAAGTTTCCTTGAGGGAAGTAGAAGGTTAACTGGTACAGGGTGTACTTTTTAAAAAATTTTTCTAGTGTACTTTTTAATTTTCACTTGTTAAATTACTTTTTATGAAAACAAGTAAGATTGAAGATAGTAACTTAAAGAACTGTGACCTTTCTTGGATCTTTCCCTTCACCATCTACTTCTCTTTCTATGTGTGTGCTATAATGTGACTGAGAATTTGACCATAGAAATACATATAAAACCTACACAGCAGTACTTAGAAGCTTATCGGGGTTTCTGATCTGTGACATGGGCGTCAGAACTTATTTGAAGTTCTCTTCATGATTTAGTTGCTCAGTTAAGCAAAAGGATGTGACAGGACGTGTGTCACGTAGGGACATTGCCATGTCAGTAGTGAGCTTCACACACGACACAAAATATGCATGTGGGGAGTTCTGAGTGCCGTTAGAAGAATGGAAACTACCATCCTTGACCAATGGCCCAGAAATAGCAGCTGCAGGCAACACTTTATATGGGGGAGGTTGGACCTCTGATCCTTATATGTATGGATCCAGTAGTCTCCACTTGGACCTACAGCCAACGATAGCACCCCCATTCCCAGAGCTTCCTTGCAGCCAATCTGCCTGTCCCCAAGTGGAATGGAGAAGTGGGACTAGTGCCATGGACAGCGTGATGCAGACCGTTAGCAGAACTGCAACCATTACTACTGAGGTCTCCGTGTGTTTGCATAAGGATTCCAGAATTGGGCCCAAAAAAGGGGAAAAAAATGAGGAAGAAGAGAGCGCATCTAAGATGAAATGACAATTTAAAAACACAGAAGAATGAACTGGGTTATGACAACCACGGCCCAGAGAAACAAATGAGCCTAAAATAGTTCCTAACAACAGGAAACAGACAAAGGAGGAAGAAAAGCTTAGTTATTGTATATTTTTACAGCAAGATGCGCAATTAAAAGAAAGTCCTGGATTTTGAGTGGCCAAAAGCCATTCTTGTGCAGTGTATCCATGAAGCATCACAGCAAGACAAAATAGTTCCAGACTGAGGCATTATGACAAAATATTATCTTGGCTAGCAAATAGTCTGATGGACTGATTTACAAGGTTTCACAATTGTGCTGCAAGTAGTAGAGATGGGCTACAGGTGGGTTGTTCAAAGGCACAAGCTGAGTACTACAACCACTCACAAAAAGATATCCCAGCAAACAAGCATTATTAGAGGTTGGACCTCTCTCATCCAGCACCCTTGGGCCCTGACCATTGCTGAATGAGAGAATTTGCCTGACCATGGGAGGTCAATATTGTCTTATATTACCAACACTTCCAGTTCTTACTGTGCTCTTTGAAGACATTCTGGTGTAAATTAGAGCTACATAACAGCACTGAACACTGAGAGTCAGGACTTGTGGCTGTAAACAAACTTTATGGCACCACAGGGAATTTGGCCACATGATAAGTGATTGTCTGGCTAACTAAAATCATGCCAGATAACAGATGTTGCTGGATGAGAGAGTTACGGATTAGAGAGTTTCAACCTGTATTGGAGTATAGGCCCATGTACTTCATATCAGGATCAAAGATAATAAAATCTGTTTGATTTTTTTGTTAGAAAAAGGTATCAAATGTCTCTAAAACTTAAATGAAATAAAAACTGCATTGACTTCTGCTGTTGGTTTCTCATGCCCTACTCTTTTCATGCTTTTTCCACCTCTCCAAAAGAGTTTGATTAGGATGCCTTTAACCTTTGCTTCAAACCTAGGAAGCCAAATCTCTGGCTGAACAGATACTTGGCCCTTCATCCTTCACTGCTACTGAAGTTATTTGGATGTGAAGTGCCAGGCTCCTGCTTCTCTATGTTGGAACCCATTTTGTTTTGCTTTTGAGAACCAAGCCCAGTTCCAACCAGTTCATAGGTTTTGTTTGTTCTCCTTTTATGGGTCCACAGCTTTCTGTAACCTCCAAGTATTTTTCCTCTCCTCAGAAGAAATACCTTGGTCCTAATTCTTCATTGCCCTAAAACTTTGTCTAGTAATGACCCTAATGCAAATTGATAGTAAATTGCCTGTCATTGCTATGTGGTGGCATATTATACCCTCTTTTAACTGGCATAAATGACAATACAAGATGCAATGCAGAGAATAATCAGGCCCCAGTGTAGAATGGGTTGTACGGAAATAGCCCATACTTTTCTCTGAGATGCTCCCATATACTTTATCTTGGAGCAGGCCTGTATGTATAGCACTGCAGCCGGTCTGTGGAAGAAGCTCTGTGCTGACAGGAGAGAGCTCTCCTGTTGTCTTAAAAAAGAACCCACCACCACGAGCCCCAGAAGCTATGTCAGTGAGAGAAGCTCTCCTGATGACATATTGCTGTGCACACAAGCTGCACGTGTCACTTTATGTCACTCGGGAGGATGGTTTATTCACCCCTCCCAGTCCCCCAAGGAATATAAATTATGCTGACATAGACTCTAGTTTAGGCAAAGTCTTAATTTCATTTGGGGTTATATTTTCTGCCTGTTCCTTTGAGGTCTGAGTATGACCTGACAAACTTTGGAGGTATGGATTCATATGGGACAGTCAAGCTCATCTCTTATGCAAGAAAAGACTTTGAAGACACTTTGCCAAAGTTACTGCAACCCACTGCAATGGCTAGAGTGAACTGGAAGGGACCTTTAGTCTCTCTGCTTTCACCTCCGCCCTGTAACTGAGGAACAGGAAGATCTTTGAAGTAGTTCTTTCAAAAGGACCCTGGCAGCAGTTCTGCTTCTACATATCTATCAGTACCTAGCCTGGCTGTGTAGCCAGAGCAGTGGGGTCTACATCTGGAGCAATACTGTTTTTTTTGCATGGGGACCCTCTGCAACCATGGTGTAAGGGCCCAACTTTACTTTCATTATTTAAAGAGGAAGCAGAGTCTTGAGTCATTGATATTACTTAATTACATAGATGAAACCAAGTAAAAAAGCTCAGGTGCAAACTCTCTCAAGTTTAAGGCTCTTCATAGCCACAGGTTTAGTTCAAGTTCACCTTTAATGATTAACTTCAGCTTTGCATGTCCCGAGAGTCAAATACATTTTTGCCATATCACTTCTACCCACTCCAAAGGCTTTTTCCTTATATAAAGGCATTACAGTGGCTTGCAGTAATCACCCCCAGCACTCCAATATGCCTATTGTAACATACAGCAGCCTGGGGTTCATTTCTGGAGACCACAACTGTATGATTTTTAAAGGGCTTTCACTCCCAGGGTTTGCTCAAGTCCAATGTGAAAAAAAAATCAGAATAAATCACCTTTAATGAAAACACATTTCCTTCCTGGCGTTCCTTAGTTCTGATTGAGAGCAATGGGGTTAACCAGCACTTGGAACCACTAAACACACATGAGCCTCTCTTCTCAGAATACAGAGAACATCAGAAAGGAAAATACTGTGCCTTAAAGGCGTTTTAACAAGATGTAACTGATAGAGATAAATGGGCTTCAGAAACTTCATGAAATCAAAGGGAAGTGTGCAGATGGTGAGTGGAGTGGTTTATTGTAACTATGCTTCTGTTGCAGGATAAAGCAAATAGTAAGGCTGGTTAATTTGGAAGTCACTGTAGCTCTGTTTTTTTTTGTTGTTTTTTTTTTTTTATCTGCCACGCATACTCTTCGTTTCTGCCATAAGCTTTATACCTGAGGCAAAACAGATTTTAGGCTGAAGCCTGTCAGGTGCTATTGGAGACAAGGTGTCAGTACTAGCCCAGAAGATCAATAATGTCTACACTATCCTGAAAGATCAACCCACTCAGGGTCGATCTTCCGGGGTTTGATTTCACGCGTCTGGTCGGGACGCATGAAATCGACTTCTCAAGGGTTGCAGTCAACAGTGAGACACAAGAAGTCGCAGGGGTCACAGTGAGTCACAAGGAGTAAGGGAGGTCAACAGGAGAAACTCTCCTGTCAACCTTTTTCAGTAGAGACAACCCAGTAAGTTGAGCACAGATATGTCAATTCTAGCTATGCAATTGCTGTAGCTAGAATTGCATTTCTGCAGTCGACTTACTTTGCCTAGCTTAGACTTAGTCTGAGATACAGTGGAGACTGATGGAGACTGGAAGGAGGAACCAAAATAACCACAGGAGGGCAGAAAACAAAGATACAGGACTAACTTTTAAAATAACAACTAACAGTGGTTGTAGGAGCAGCAGAATCTGGCTTTGAGGGAACTGCAGTTCATGGCACAGAACTGTGTGTTAAGGGTTCCATGCCTTTGTGAAATCTGGGATGGAGGGAGTCAACTCAAAGGCAGTAATTTAAATCTTATATTCTACAAACTAGACAAAGAATTACTTCTCAAAATGGATGCTCTACCAGGGTGGAAGCATGGATGGAACTGGACACAGACATGCTGGCACTTTACTTTTTCCACATACCTTTTCAGAAGAGCCAGGGTGACTCCTGCCTACATAAGGAGTTCAAGTTCAGGCTCCTACTCCAGAAAAAATGAAATTAATATTCTGCCTGTCTCACTTTTTAAGGTGCTTCACTCCATGGTATCCGAAGCACCATAAAACAACGTAAAGTAGTATGGAGGATGCCCTAACTGGCAATATTCTTGGGGATCTGTCTTGTTCCTGCTATGCCTGCTTGGCTGTGTTTTGGGAATTTTTCTAACCTTTTTCCCCCCCCTTCTTTGTTTCTGATCAGTCCCATCTTCACAGTTATGGGACAAGACAACAAAAAAGTCACTATTGGCTTACTAACAAAAAAAGATGGGTCTTGAAGGTCTGTGAATGAACTTCCAAGATTCCTTTAGGAGCCTTGTAAATCCCATGACCATAAACTCCAGTCAACTACTCGGATCTTCTTACCTGATTTTTTTTTTTTTTTATGATGACTGAAATAATCTCCAGCCAGAATAAGCTTCTGGTAGTGACAAATATGATAGGAATGGACTTTACAGATTCTTTTTGTCTGCTTTCAGAACCCTGACTATATGTCAAGTCAACTTTAAATCATCTGTTCTAGTCATTGTACAAATGGGAACCATGGTTCAGGAAGCCAGGCATTTGACTGTTTCTGCAATCACTTAGGGCCTGACCTAACGCAAGCTGAAGTCAGAGTATCTAATGAGCTTTGGATCAGGTTCTTACACTGACATGACTGAGGAAAAACTGCTGAAATCACTGCAGCAGTGAGAAAACTCATGTTAGATGGAGCAGTCTTTCGGGTTCTGTTCCCCACTTTGCTAATGACTCATTGTGTGACCTCAGGCACATCACTTACATTTTCGATGACTTACGTTTCCCAATAGGGGGTGGGGAGTTAAGGAGAAGCTTTCCTAGCTTTGTAACATGCTTTGAGCGCCATGGATGAAAAGCAGAGAGTGAATCAGTGTCTTAGTTCTACCAATGTAAATTCAAAGGTACTGAAGTTACTCTGGGATTTACGCTGGTGTAATGGTGATCAGAATCTGCCCAACAGAGTACAAAATATAATTCATAACAATGTTTAAAAAACTAAAGCTAAATGCAAAGTGGGTTAGGGCAAGAGGAAATGAGTTATGGCTGAAACCACAGTGCTAGCACACAAGTGTCTGTTAAATATTTAATTCACTTAGTATTGCTTAGAACCAGGGGCAACACGTGGGGGGTGCACAAGTCCAGAGTAACTTCAGTACTTTTGAATTTACAGCGATGAACTAAGATACTGATTCCTATCTGCAAACAGGGAACAGAGCCCAAGAGTCTGCTCTCAATAACATCAGTTTTATACAGCTTCAGTGTACAGTCTACACATCCATCCACCCACCCAAACACACATGCTCACCATCAGTGCTATAGCCCTGCACTCGCCAGAAGTGGCGTGGAACTTCCAAAGGAAGAGACAGGTGGGGGATGAGGTAGGCACAGTGCAGGGGTGGGGTGCATGACTGTTCCCCTACACACATACACCCACCAAAGCCCCCCTCACCAGTCACCACTGCTTAGAACACTGGTATGTTTCAGTCTATCAGCCAATGAATATTTTAGGAGATGTGCAGCTTTATGTACTATGTCCCAAGTCACCAAGGAGCTAGAAATTGCAGTAACAGATGTCACCATAAATTGGAGGAAAAGATCCTCATTCTGATCATGCACTATGATATAACAATGTCACAAAATCAGCTGACTTTACTCCTGCACTATACCAGTGCAACCAAGAACAGATTCAGGCCCCAAAAGTCTATTTTACTTTGGATACTTCCTATTGAAATAAGACTCCTTAGAAAAATTTACATCCAATTGCTTGAAATATATTTCCTTTTAACAACATATATTTTCTGCTTCTCTTGGGCTGCTTTTTAGCATAGTGGAAAAGGCCATTACAAGATGGAAAAAAATAAAACTCGTCCACATGTACGTTTGTTTTCTGTGTAGTCAGTGGAGCTCCGAGGTGCGTGCCCATGCAAACACCACTAGGTATTGATGACATAGATTACTGATCTCCTTTTTCTGTGCCCTATGTGAGATTTTGCATTTTATAGTCAGAACTGGTTACATGACTTCAACAAGCCTGTCCTGTGAGCTACCTTTACAAAAGTCCACAGGAAATAGCTTATGTGGGGGAGAATGAGTATGAAATTGTCTGTTAAAGGTTTACTGGTGACAGAGCTTTAACAACAGTTAAACAGCATATGGATTCTGTATTTTATTGTTTCTGCTGTTCAGGCAGCATTCTCTCTAATTTTTTCCACCCATGGGCAGAACAAATTTTGTTATGTTCACCAAGGTATGTGCAGATGTGCACCCCCATAGAAATACATGCTTATTAGCTGGGCAGCACCTGAATCTCTCCTGGATGGTTGCCTGAGCCCTCAGCTTACAGGCAATACTGGTTTCAGGTCATCAGCTGGTTTTACCTGCATCACAACCAAATGGCAAAACCAAATGAAGATATGACGCCATTGTAACAGAAGTCAGTGTCACGTCACCTGAAATGCCAAGAATATCCAGACTCTAGATGCCTCCATAGACATGGAAAAAGTATTCTGATGATTCAGTCTGAAAGCCAGATCAGGTGAGTCCTATTAGTTCCAATCCAGGATTACAAAGGATTTCAATATCTTTCACATGAAACATTAATAGAGAGAAGGAAGCAAGATCTTGCCAAGGAAAACCCAGGAACACCCAAACTGATGTGAAGGTGGGATTAGTTGGTGCTGCAGCTTGTTGGGTTATCATTTATAGTCATTATTGTTTAATTAGCAACAACAGCAACATAGCCTGGAGGCTAGGAGTGAAGCTGTCATACCAGGCACCAGCTCAAGCCAAGGCCCCTACCTGAGGGATGCTCAATGCCTCCCTCTCTACCCCAGGCCCTGCATCCACTTCACCCCTTCCCTCAAACTCCCATGTCTTCCAACACCTGCTCCACCCCTTCCCTGCCTCCACGATCGCCTCTTTCTGCATGCCGCACCCTCCCTCTTTGAACCTCTGAACACTGCAAAACAGCAGTTTTACAGAGGTGAGCAGGGAATGACAGAAGCCGGAGCTTGGCTGCTGGTGGGCACTCAGAAGCCACTAATTCTTCCCCAAAGGTGGTCCAGCCTCAGAGCATCCACAGAGTCAGCACCTATGGTGGTGCCATTGCAGTGTTTCAGTGTAGACAGTCCCTGTCCCAATAGGAGAGACCCTCCCTATGCCAATCCTGCATGAAAATTTACATCAGCTGGTATTTTATTAGCCATGATATGAGGCTGATTCTTCTCCAGGCAAATGGGAGCGTGCGATGTTGAGGAACATAGGCCCCAATTCCGGGGGTTAAGTGTACATAAAGGCAGAGCTGTCCCATTCATAGGATGAACTGGGACAGCCAGCCCAGGTCCTCCATGTTGGGGACCCCATCGCGGCTGCCCCAAACATCCTCTGGACAGGAGGGATGGAGGTAACCTGAGGCCAAAGGTCAGGCGGCGGAGGCAGTGACAGTCAGAGGGTAGAGGCAGCAGTGGTCGCCTCCCCTTCCCCACCTGCACTCACCACAGGGGTGGTGGGAGCAGCAGCCTACTCTGCCTTGCTGTACCATGCCACACCGCCCTCCCTGCTTGCTGCACCTTACTTCAGCCTAGCGGTGGGAACCAGAGCATCCCTCCAGTTCTCACTACCTGAGGAGCAGCAAGGTGCAGCGGGCCAGGATGATGGACAGAGTGGGCAACCCCAAGTAATCCCCTGGTCCAGTGGCCTGGGAGAAGAGAGTCTGGTGGAAGTGGGGGCACAGTGGGGGTGGACAAGGCCTGCAACATGGGGAGATTGCCTTAGGCCTGGGCACTGGGGAGGAGGGTTGCCCCAGGTCCCACCCCGATCCCACTCAGGATGGCCCTGAATAATTGTGAAAGACTGTGTGAGGAATGGGTTTTTAGAAGTAGGATTCAGTCATTACATTTGCTTTATATGTTCAGAGGTTGGAAACACACACACAAAATTAATATGCCAGGTATGCTCGGAGGCAAGCCAGGATTAGCTACTGATCAAAGCAGTATTGACTCAAAATAATACTATTCACAACATGCAACCTGCACACAGAGGTGTTAGCTCGTTTCTGTAAAATACTGTGCATCTCCTCCTACTTTCTCCACAGAACAGCCCTGTCCTCTATCTCAGGGTGCATCTCCAGTGGGTACAGCCACACCAGTGCAGGCAGACAGACACACACTAGCTCTGCTTGAGGTAGCACACTACAAATTTCAGTATCACCAGGCTAGCAATGGTGGTGGCTTGGGATAGTTCTCTAAGTACAAACCTACTTGGAATGCCTTTGGCCTGAGCTATCATAGCTACGTTAATCTTAGCACAGTAGAAAGCAAGCTCTCATCTGTCGGCACACCCTAACTATGGAGCTACAGCAAAAAGGAGACACTGCCTCTCCAGTCTGAAAATATTTTGTTTCTTAAAAACATTCAGATTGATGCACTATGTCAGACTCTGCACTTACTTAAACCAATGTAAATCTGGGGTCACTTCTTTGTCAGTGGAGTGACAGCTGACTGCACCAGTGACAAACAGATGTTAGTCCAAGACCAAAGGCTTTGTTAATAAAATTAAGGACAGTTTTGGTTTCTATTCTGTTCTTCAAAAGAAGCTTTCCCCAGAGATTATGAATTGCCTGCTCTTCTGTATGCTGTGCTCACTATCTAGTAGATATACTACGTATGGTTTGCACAGGCTTCTGGGTTTTTTCTTCCAACCTCTTGTGAGGAACTCAACCTTTTGATGGTCTTTGATTAGAGCACACGTTGGGTGTACATCCTGATTCTCTTTGAGATAATATGTAAACATTTTAGCAGTGAGCTGTTTTATGGTTTCACTTGACACTGACAAGGAGGAAAGTCGGGGGGGTGGAGACTTTCCCTGTAGTTCCAAATTTCCCACAGGGGGTGTGGCTAAGAGCAGTGTGGAATCACTTCTGTACAAGGTTGTCACAGAGTTAGACTCACAGCTCAGATACACAATGTGTTTCTTGGGTAACTACACTCCACAAGACTCTCTTATACCTTTTACTAACCTGGAGTCCTGGAAATGAACCTAGAGGAAGTGGTGTTGGGTACAGTATCCTATTGTCTATTAACTGATTTTTAATGAAAGCTGTCCTTGGTTAGAAGGGAGATGTATCGAACTTCTAAAATATCAAAAACATTAATTTATTAAAATGTCCCTAATTTACAGAAACAATACTTATTTAAAATAGCTGTATTATGCAATTTCAGCAAAGGGACAATGAAAATTTCTCAGTGACTTTGCTTCAAAACAGGTAGGAGTAACTAAATATGCTATACTGCTGATCATGTACAATACAACTATATACAACTGTATTCTGTTACGTGCCTGTTGTTTTCTGGGTTGATTTTAAGGTGCTAATTTGCCTAATGAAGCTCTAAACTGCCTGAGATCTATCTATCCAAGACCCTGATACGGCAAAGATGGGGGGGCTCTTACTGATTTCAGTCAGGCTCAGAACGAATGCAAGGGTCTAGCAATAGGTCCACTGCAGCTAACCCAACATGGGAGTGCATGGGCTGGAGACCCATTGAGAGAGAGACACCCCCCTACAGCCTTTAAACACTTGACCCCATTAGAATAGAACAGAATGATTTATGGGGGAGAGTTGGACTGAGAGAGAGATTCTTTTGTTGGGTGGACATTAAATTTCTTGTTATTGCTGAATTATCATTATCAAGGATATGTGATGGGGAGGTAGTGATGGCTTATTTTAAGATTGTGTTTTGGTGAGCTCTGGGTGCCCAGAACCTATGGTGGTTTTCTTACTGCAAACTAGTGTAACTTTAAATAAACAGATAACGAAATGATGAGATTGAAAGTTTGCAGAAAAGTAGCTATTTTTATAGTATATTTTACATAGATTAATTCCGGCTTCATTACACATAAAAAGGTTACTTTAGGAACCTGTCAGCTCTACTATAATTAAAAAACAGTTATTCATTCCTGTTCTAAAGTCTAGTTTTAGCATTCCACCATCTTGGCTATTTTGATTCACACGGTTCCATCATATTTGTTATATTTGGCTCAGTGTCTTTATTTTTAAAAGGTATTAAAACCATGTTGAGTTTTGGAGGGCCAATAAATATAAATATAGTTTAGATTTGGTTTATGATGTTCTCCCCCACTAAACTTCCCCACACCTATACTTCTCAAATTCAATACATTTGTTACAGGACTGTCTGGTTTGCAATGTGGGCTCTGTTCACTGGAAACGGACTGCCTTCAACATGATTATCCCTCTTGTTTCAAATAAGCACCTTGCATTTCATAAAGTGGACTCTATTGTTTCCTCCTGATTTGTTTCAACTGTTTGCTTTTATGCCCTTACCTATGCTGCTTTGATCCCATTTCTGCCATCAAACTATAATTTTAACAACTTGACTTTCATATTCTTCTTTTCTGAGTTTTTTTTCAGCAATTATATATTAATGATGGAAAAGAACAAATCCCTCCCCACCTAGTCCTGAGTGGTTTGGAGCAATCTAATTTTTGAGCAGCCCAGATGATTATATCTTCCTTACCCTTTCCCCTTGCAGGAACCTAAGAGATCTCAGAAGAAAGGACTTGTCTGGGGTATAGTTTAAGAGGTATTGATTAGACATGCATTGTTTAACTCACAGTATGCAAGCTGCACTAATGGCCTACACATGAGACAGTTGTTCCTCTTTCAATCTGCATTATTGTGTGTACACACACACACAGTAATAACATCTTGTTGAGTACTACCCATCAGGTATTTTCAGCAAGAACCCCATGGCTGTTTGCGTTGTTGCTAGGCAGTGTGTGGGATGCACAGCAGAAACCAGACAGGTTTAAACTTAATCCTGTTTCCACTGAGGCCACCCCAGGCTTCCTTTCTGGGTGGTCTGCCTCCATTTTTGGATTGCTGTCAGCCATCATAGACCCCACAATGAACAGCAGCAGTGTTTTAACAGCGGCCCAGAATAGGCAGAGTGCTTGGGCTGTATTTCAGCACTGAAAGTCGGAGGAAATCAGAAATTTGGAGTTTGAAGATGTTTGCGGGGGGCAGGGGGGAGTGGTTTGCCAGGCTGGACTGAGGTGGGGAGAGGAAAGGAAAATAGGTAGATGAGAATGGTGTCCTCTGTGGCCTGAGCCTAGATTTCTGGCTGGGAATTGGGTTATATTGTTTGCCTGGCCACCATTAAGATCCTCCAGGTCCGAGAGATCCTGTCTTTCTGTGGCCAATTTGCACTGACCTCCTTGTGGTCATCCTCCAGTGTCGATTACTGATCTTTTAGTGGGAGTGATGAAGTTAGCAGAATTGGTAGCAAAATCCACAAGTTTTCTGAGCTGGGCAGTAGGGAAAGTAATTAAAACCTTGTCCAGTTCCTCAAAAAACCCGATGTGGACAGGTTACATTTCCACTGCCAGACTCTTTCTTGGCAACCCTAGTAAGTCCTTCGGAGCTGCTTGCTTTCTATCCCATACCGGTCTAAACCTACGTTGTGGCCCCTTCAGTCATTCACAGAAAGATCCTTATGTCGGTGGCTGGCCACAACAGCGACACACTCTAGCACACTTCCCCATGTTGTAAGGCTTCTGGAGTAATAGTGCTCTAATACCTACACTTAAATTCAGAAGCAAATATGCAAACTGCCATCCGGTGCCAGGTTTTTAAGTGGGAAAGGTGACAGCCTGTCAGCTTGACACCAGAGCAGTGGAGGGCACAAAGGTGAACAGACAAGCCAGGAACCATATGCTTCAAACAGCGTGAGATAGTTGGTGAAGGGCTACCAAAGTAGTGAGAAGTCCTAATTTAGCTTGTGTCAAGCTTATTTCATTTTGAAAGAGAATTCTAGAGTTTGCAGTAAATATGGAGCTTTGCTACAATGAATTGTGTCGTGTGTATGCAAAGGTTTTCAAAACAGCTTAATGCTCAGTCTGTTTTCACCCCCGCTAATAGACAAGCCCCACAAAGTTTTTCCTAATATTTAATATAAATCATTGTGCACTTTCATTCAATACTCCTAGTTGTGTCCCTTAATAAATGTGGTCTGATGTTACTCCCCTGCAGCCTCATTGAAGATAAGACTATAAGTATGCCTGGGTCTCTGCTTTTGTAGCTCAAAGAAAATCATTCATATCAACAGACATTTTATGTAGCATGTTCAGTACTCAGCCTGAAACTTTGGCAAGCATTAAGGCAATTTTTGCCTATAACTCAGTCAACGAGTTGGCTTGAATCCAATATCTAATACCTTCAGCAAAAAAAATCTATAGTAGGGAATCTTAGAAAATTTCCCTTTATCATCAACAATTGAGCAATTGACCCAGAGGTAATAGATAAGAGACCTACTGTAGATGGCTCCCATAGCCATAGGCATTTTTAAACACTGGTCTGATTGGACTCCCTGTCCATGTCTACACTAGCAAGTTCTTTCAAAATAATTTTTGAAGGGAGGGACTCTTTTGAAATATCCCACTAAGCTTCTACACACAAGATGGGTTCTTTTGGAAGTACTTTCGAAGGAACGCAGCTGCCTTTCGAAATCACTCTTCCATTCCCGTTTCAGGAATATGCCTTCTTTTGAAAGATGTGTGTAGACACTCTGCAGGCCACTCTTTCAAAACAGCAGCCCTGCATGGTGCCGGCCAGCTAGAGTGCAAAGACTCCCCTGCCAACACAAGCAGAGCTCTATGGTCTCTGCATCTGGCTGCATTTAAAGCTGCACAGGCCCAGAAACCCCATGGCAGGAAGCTGAGAGCATGCTGGTTGCGGCAAAGGCACGAGCCTCCAGCAGCATGCTCGCCCAGCAATAGCAGACCAGGAGCAGCCACCTCACTGGCAGCATAGCCAATGGCCAGGACCCCCATGCCCCCCAGGGGTCCCCCCTTTGAGCTATCCAAAGGCTAAAGATGAGGGCCCCCTCCTGTAGCGAGGCCAAGATCAAAGACTTACTGGGATGTGGGGGAATGAGGAGGTCCTCCTCCACCCCAGTGGCCAGTGCCAGAACACTGCTGCAGGCAGCTGGCTGTCAACTGGCCTGACCTCCTGGGTCCAACCCCCACCCCCTGGCACAGCCGACCAGATGCTGCTGTAAAGTTAAGGAGCTGCAGCAGGCATACTGTCAGGCTCGGGATGTTGCCAGCCACTCAGGTGCAGCAGCCACCACCTGCCCCCACTTCCAGGAGCTCATCTGCCTCCTTGGGCCAAAGGAGGTGTCCCCACTGAGTCTAATGCTCCATGCCACTGGGCCAGAGCTCAAGCCAGACATGGAGCTGGAGGACATCCTGGGACCGTCAGGCACCTCCATCCTCCAGCAGCTGGAGCAGGAGACTGAGCCCCCAGGCAATGATGAGGGCTCCAAGGATGACACCCTCATCATCGCACTCCCCTTGAAAAAATCCAGCCAGGCCCCCTCCACCCAGGCCTCCCCTGAGTTCCTGGAGGGACCACCAGGTAGGTGTCAGGAGTCACGTATGCCCTGGAGCATGGAGATGGGGCACCTGCCACTCCCACAGACAGCAGTGGGCTGTTTACATGGCTGCCAGCCCCAGTCCAGATGCACCCCAGACAGCCGCACTCCATAGGTCCCAAAGAGGTGTCTTCAGGGAGATTGCCTTTCAAAATTACTTTGTGGTGTAGACGTAGCCCCGCTGACAGTGCTGTAACAAGCTAAATTTTGGCAAGAATACAAATTTGTACCCCCTCATGTTGCAGGGGTCAGGGGGGCCCATTATCGCCACCTTTACATCTGCCCTGATTACGGAACTGGGCTTCCAGAGCGCGGTGGCTGTTAGCTGGGCACTCAGCTCTGAAGGCAGCACCCTTCCAACAGCAGTGCAGAAGTAAGGGTGGCAACATAATATCATACCATGCCTTCTGTTAGCCTGCACTGCTACTAGCGTTGGCTGTGCTTTGAGAGCTGGACTCTGGGCCAGAACCTGCCACTCTCCAGCTGCTAAGTGATGAAGGCAACATTGCCACCAGCAGCAGTGTAGAAGGGTCACTGTACTACAACCTAAGTTTCCCGTAAGCTGTGCAGCTTCCCATTAAGCGTTGCTCTGGGATTTAGGGCTGCAATGGTGAGAGATCTCTCTACCTAAGCCCTGAAGCTGCCAAGGACGGTGAAAGGGGGGGGCACCCTTCCCCACCAGCCACAGCTGGCAAGAGGGGAACCTTTCCCTGCCAGCCCCTGCAGAAATCTGTCCAGGTAAACCTGAGTCCCAACCCTTACATCACCTAGCCCTGAAGCACCTTCCTGAACACCACAGCCCTAAAACTCAGCCCTACCCTAAAGCCTACATCCTTCGCCCAGAGCTCTTCCCCAAACCCAATGCCTCTCTCTTGCACCCCAAATTCCTCATCCCTAAACCCACCCCAGAGCCTGCACTCTCCCAGCCACAGTCCTTGCACCCTAAACCTCTGCTACAACCCTGAGCTACCGCCCACTCTCAGAACCCCTTGGGCTCACTCCCGCCACATCATTTTTCTTATGTGCACCAATATGAAGGTGATGGGTCATCCATCAGCTCCACAATGGAGGCGCACATAAAGAGAATTCATTCTGCTCAGGGTGGGGAACACTGACAGCAACCATACCCTACAATAACCATGTGACTCTTCTCTCCCAAACTCCTTTTTGGTCACAACCCTTACAATTTCAGTGCTGTGAAATTTGAGTTTGAAGACAGCTGCAATCATGGAATTTATCACTTGTAAAATCCTAGGACAATGAAATTGATCAAAATGAACCACGAATTTGGTAGTGCCCTAGTAATAGTAGAAGTGCTAGAGCAGACAGCCATCAGCATTTAGTAACTACTGTGCAATTCTGATTAGAGCAAATCTAGTTTAAAACAATAAACCAATCCAGTGGCAACCAAAGCCTTGTTCCACTATGGTCACCAGAGGAGAGAAACTGGTGGCATGAGTGAGATAATTTCAACATTAGATAGGTTGGGTGACATAAAAATAAGTTGAGAGGGAATCACTATAGTTATTGATTGTGAGACCTCATGGTTTCCTTCTCTTGGGTTAGCACCAGCAGGCAGAGTACCTGGAATGTTACAGACAGAAGATCACGTGTGCTCTACTGTTACTACTATTGTAAGAAGAAAGACAGACAGCTCCCTCCTGGTGCTGCTGATTCCTGAAATATTGTCCTCTCATCCAGGCAAGAAGCACCCACTCTCCAGACCTTCTTTTCAGAGTTACTTCCTTGATTCCGTAACCCTTCCTTCCGAGAGAAGCCACACCTTTTAGGGGCTGTTTGTGGATGAGCCACACATACAGAGACTCAGCTAGCACATTAATTTGATTGCTTTAAGACAGCACTGCATCCCAGAAAGTAAATTATCACAAATTTAAAGTTTAAAAACTCAACATACCTGCATGTTCTTCATCTCGTTCAACTGTAAGGATTATATTTATCATACAAGCGGACATAACTCATAAGGAATAGGGCTGCAATCTAGAGTACATCTCCATAAATGGGGAATTGTGAAGAAAAGCCTTCTGAAGATACTCCACTATATTTCACTGCTCAACTTCCCTAAAGTAGTTGACTTTGAAAGTGATCAAGTAAAACCCAAAAATCACTAGCCAACTGTAGGTTGTACTACCTAAAACTCACTTATCTAAATCACTTTGGCTCACTTGCCAACAAAGTGAGGACTGAAAGAACCATAGTCAAGCAAACAACATGTTTGTTGTTTATTGAATTAAGAATGGAAGATTAAAGCAAACTTTAATTTTGACACACGCTGCATCTTTCTCCTCCCCAATATATTTTGTGTGCAAATATTTAAATCATTTTTGCCACTGTCTTCTGCAAGGTCTATTTATCAAGTCTCCTTATGATGTTATCTTTAGACTTATCTAAACGTATTTTTTCCTTCGGAGATGGTGCTGGAGGGAGGTTCTGATGTCTTAAAAATAAACCATCCCTTACAAATGAACTGTCTTGAAATGTACATCCCTGGCAATGAAGCTCTCCATTTGTAATGTACTGATCTCTAGGAATCATGTTAAATGATCTAGCTGTAGGAGCAACAGGCAGTGCAGGAGAGACCAACTAAAACTGCCATTAATGCCTGAGCTGCTGCTTCTTCTGTAAGCAGTACTTTTCATTGCATGGCCTAATATGTAACCCAAATAAGATTCTATTACGTGCAAGTAGTCACCACCTTCTGTATGGGGTGGAAGAGATCAGAGCAAGCAGCGGCTAGGTAATCACTCTTTTTCTAACGCAGAAAGGCATGCTTTTAACACTGGAAAATAATTAACCATTTCCACATTAGCATAAAATGACAACGAGTCCTTTCTAAGAATTTGAAAAAATAACTACCTGCCTTTCAATAGTAGTCCCAACATGCAAACTGAAGTCTATTGTCTTACTGCCTGCACTTTCTTACCAGGATGACAAATATCAGAGAGGTAGCTCAGTTAGTCTGTATCCTCAAAAACAACAAGTTCTGTGGCACCTTATAGACTAACAGGTGTTTTGGAGCATAAGCTTTCGTGGGCAAAGACCCGCTTCATCAGATGCGTGAGTGGGGGGTTCCAGAGGAGGGCTTAAATATATGGGCTTATGAAAAGGAGGGAGTCTCACTCAAGGGTGGGGGCAGAGCTGACAAGGTGAACCCCTCACTCAGGCACCTGACGAAGTGGGTCTTTGCCCATGAAAGTTTATGCTCCAAAATATTTGTTATTCTAGAAGGTGCCACAGGACTTCTTGTTGTTTTTGCCACAATGGTAGATTTCACCACCAAAACAAAATGTAGAAAGAACAGCACATACCAAACTATAGCTTAGTGTTTAACAGGAGAAATATCATAATATGGAACAGACTGCCTACAAGTATCCAGTGGCCAATATTGTTGACCAGCAAAAGGCATAATTCCTCAAGGTGAGTATGAAGCCCCACCATAGATGCATCTGACAGTGTTTTTCACCCGTGAAAGTTTATATCCAAATAAATCTGTTAGTCTGTCAGGTGACAATAAATATGCACAGCTGATGTCAATATAGTATGGCAACTGTTATTCTGACAGATCTAATGTTCGTCAAGTCCAGCATCTTATATGTGACAGCAGTCGTACATGATGCTTCAGAGAAAGGTGAAGGAATCTCACAATAAGCACAGAGGAAGCAATTTATTCTCCACGTAAGGTTTCATCCTAGTCTCTAATAGTTAGAAGTTGGTCCATACATAAAAGATAAGGATGAATATCTCTTCCAAAATGTGACACTAAATTATGACAAAACTACTGATTTCTACGAGTTCCACAACTGTCCAATCTCTTTTTGAATATTTTGTAAGTTATTGGCCTCAGTGACTTCCTGTGGCAGCAAGTTCCAGAGTCACATTACAGGTCACAAATATTAGTTGCAAACTTCCCACTTTTCAAATTTCCCCCAAGTTCCCTTGTACGTGAAATTAAGGCACTCCTGCTGTGCTGTCACTGGTGCATTTGTTGTTATGTACCCTGTGATCTCCCACCCTGCACCACCCTTGCAAATCCACCAAGCTCCCTTCCTCACAACCTGGGTTTATCCAGGCTACCATTCGTTCGCCTTGTTCATCTCTGTGCCCCGTTTAGGCCTGCAAGAAGTGAGCCTGTATTGCCTACTACAATGCTCTGATCACCAGCACTATCACACCCTGGATTGATTCACTGCCCAGCTCCCCAGACACAGAGATGGCAAGTTGTACGGGCACAAGGACTCCAGGAACATTCTTGGCCAAGGGCTCCAGCTCCAGCAAAATTTGGGGCCAGATCTTTTCCCCAGCCCTCCCTGCCACTCCCACATACTTGCTCCCAGTACGTGTCCCAGCCCCACCTGCCAACCCCAAAAGATTTAAAAGGGGGACAGGGGGGAGTGTCGCTTAAACCCTGCTCACTTCACCCCCACAAGCTTAAACCCCACTCCACCCCAACCAAACCACTCCTCTTCCCCACCCCCCCAACTTAAACCCCACTCTCAGCCCCGGCCAAACCCCACCAAACTCCTCTCAGCCCCAGCCAAACCCCTGCCCCTCCTGCCAAACCCCACTCAGCCCAGCCAAACCCCTGCCTCACCCCTGCCCCACTGCCAAACCCACCACCCAATCCCAGACAAACCCCCACCTCCTCTTG
Source organism: Carettochelys insculpta (assembly GCF_033958435.1). Taxonomy (NCBI): domain Eukaryota; kingdom Metazoa; phylum Chordata; order Testudines; family Carettochelyidae; genus Carettochelys; species Carettochelys insculpta. Next base: position 89,981,122 of record NC_134141.1, read on the forward strand.
CCAAACCTCATCTCAGCCCCAGCCAAAACCCCTGCCCCCTAGTCCACCCTACATCACAGGACAGCTCCGGCACAGCTACTCCTTGAATTGACAGGCCGCCACTGCTGCCTCCTCCACGTGGCTTCCTCCTCCCACCTCCCCCACAACACAAAAAGTCCCTACCTTGCCTTGCTGCTAATTGAACTCAATTTAATTGGTTTAACAGCTGGTTGCTAACCCAATAAAAATGAGCTCCATTAGCTAGCATGGCAAGGCAGGGAGGGAGCAAAGACAACAGCAGCGGAGCTTAAAGAGCTGCAAATGGCTCAAAGAGCCATCTGCAGCTCATTTGGAGCCACCCAGCCAGCTAACTGCCCCCTGAGCTGTGGCACCTGAGGTGAGTGCCTCAGTTGCCTCATCCTTGTTATGGCCCTGCCCTCTGAGTAGGCTTACTTGATAGTGTGTTAAAAACGGCTGTAACTGCTAAAACCTTGTCTACACTAGAGCTCCCAGGTTTGCTGCCAACACTGCAGTTGCAGAGATTTTAGTGGTGACAGGCTATGTCTGCACTAGAAGCGTCTGTCACCAGAAGTTACTGTTGGAAGACAGAGTCCTACAGATCGCATCTATACCTAAAAGCGGATCGATCTTTGGATTCAATCTGTTGACAAAAGAGCCCCCGGAGCATCTACATAGCTTTTTGTCTCGACAGTTTTTGTCAACAAAATGCACGTTATGTATAGATGCTCTGTGAGTTTTGTTGACAAAACCCCAGTTTTGTCTACAAAACTGTCTAGTGCAGACATAGCCACAGGGTTATTTTGTTTTTTTTTAAACTTGTCACTGGTGCAGACAAGGCCTTATGCTAACGTCATTATTACCACAGGTAATCATCCATCTCTGAGGAAGTACGTGACCTTAGGCTTGTCTGAACATTTGAGTGAGGATTTTGAAGAGCTAGGTGCCCAATTCCCATTTAAATTCAATTGGATTTAAATATATAATTTCTTTAGGTCCCTTTAACAACCCCTGTCTAATTTCTGACAAGTACCAAGGAGGAATGCCTCTGCTTTGTCTAAAACAGGGTTCTGGGGGTATAACTAACTGCTTACTTTAAGCTCAGATATCTCTGACGTTCCAATGTATCGCCAATATGCAACATAAGAGAGTCACTGGTGTTTGCCTGATGCTAGTGTAGGCGTGTATTGAATGGGCAGTTTGGCAGGTTTCAGCTACAAATGGACTGAAGCCCACGCATAATGTCCATAGTAACAATTCTGTTTCTTTTTTAAAGGAGAAGATGGATGGCTTCTTATTGCTTGTTTCTATAGCCTTGCTCATAACAGGTGAGTTTTCATTCATTCTATAACACAATACTTGAAAACAACAGAAAATGATAAATATTTTAAACATGGTCATCCCATGCCTAAAAAACTGTCTGTTAAATTGTGGCAAGAGAGTGTACGCAACAAACAAACAGAACCATAACACATTTATTTTTCCCATAGTTTTACACTCTTGCTTTTAATTTTATCCTCTTTTATCTTCCAGACTCTTCTGATGGTTTGAATTCTAATCTCCTATTCTGCAAGCAACTTCCAGGTAAACAACCGTTTTTTTAAGCATTACTCAGTTAATTGCAAAGATAAGCCCCACTGCTGAAGGAAAGCCCACAGGTGAAGCAATTGGGCAACCAATTTGGGTTTGAAGTATTCATTACAGTTTTGGCTGCAGTCCAATCTGCATTGGGTAGGTATTTCTGAAAAGTAGTATCAGGGCTCAATCTACACTAGCATTCCTCTTTCAAAAGAGGCATGCAAATGAAGGAAATCAAAAATGCAAATAAGAAACAGATTTATATATCTGGCACGCATTTGCATACACTTCTTTCAAAAGAAGAAAAGCAGTGTAGATGCAGCTCTTTTGAAAGTAATCCCCATCTTTGAAAGAGCCTTTTTCCTATTTTTTTTTTTAAAGGAAGAAGGGTTCTTTGGAAGATGGGGATTACTTTCGAAAGAGCTGCATCTACACTGCTTTTCTCCTTTGTAAAGAAGTGTATGCAAATGAGGTGCCAGATATGTAAATCTGTGCCTCATTTGCAGTTTCCATTTCCTTCATATGCATGCCACTTATGAAGGAGGAATACAAGTGTAGACGTAGCCCAGATGTTTCTTTAGGGCATGAACCTGACTCATTGGTATCCCATTGACTCCATCAGCACTGGTCAGTTTTACCTGTTCTGCAGGCAGCTCAGAGCCAGAGGCAGGTAACTCACCACTCACAGGTGGTCAGTTTCCTGGCTCCCCCGAGTTGTGAGAATTTTGATTTACATGGGGCTGTGCAAGAATGCAATCCACACAAAAGTTGGGGGTCTGCTGTATTGTTGATATCATAGGCAATCAAAGGCCTTTATGTAGTCATCTTGCCTCTTTCTGCAACATCTACAATCTGTAAGGGGCTTTCTAAAGCAAAAGAAGTGTGTTGATACTGAGAACTCAGGAAGATGTGGGTGAGGCTGATGCAGTCCAAATCTTAAATAAAAGGTAGTATTTAAAATCCCCCTTTTTTTTTTTTTTTAATGGGAAGAAGGATTCTTTTGGAGATGGGGTTTACTTTCAAAAGAGCAGTGTCTACACTGGTTTTCTTCTTCCGAAAGAAGCTCTTTTGAAAAAAGAATATGCAAATGAGATGCCAGATATGCATATCTGCACCTTGTTTTGCATTTTCAATTTCCCTCATTTGCATACCTCTTTCAAAAGAGGTATGCAAGTATAGACACAGTCTTAGAGATTGAAAAAGTCACGTTTGACCTACTTCTGGTACACTGCTATCAGCTGTAATCAGAGGACAGATAGCTGTTGATCACACCAGGACTGGGAGTTAACATTGCTGAGTTGAAAATGGAGAACATACACTGCAAACAGAGTTTAGTATAGAATCTGTGCGCAAAGAATGCAGCAATATTAGCTAGTCCTTACAGTTATTTAAAGGAGCACACCTGTTCCAGTCTTTTTTAAAGCAGAACACACTTTCCTTTTAAAATAAGTGTGGAAGTATTTCATAGACCTCCAAAACAGTGCTCATTTAGCAGCTTGATTGTCTGCAAGCTGAATAATGTGGCAAGCTTGATGCTTCTCATACACTTAAAATTTTTGCAGTTACAATTTGAAGAACTAGCTAAACACACAAATGCTTTCTTGTCTTGCCTTATTATATGTTTGCACTTTCCAGAGCTATCATCCTTTTTCTCTTCCTACATTGAATTGATTTCTAGTTTTTAAAAGATGGTCTTTTGCGTCTAACCACCTCTTTTACTCTCCTATTTAGCCAAAGTGGTTTCTTTTGGTCCTCTTACTCCTTTTTCTATTTGGAGTAAACATTTAGTTTAAGCCTCTTACGGTGTTTTAAAATAGTTTCCTTGCTATTTCTAGGCATTTCACCCTCATAACTAGTCCTTTTAATTTCTATTTGACTAGTTGCCTAATTTTGGTGAGCAGTAAACCCTCGAGTTACAAGGCGGTTGCATTCCTGCAACCTCCCCATAAGTTGAATTTTTGCGCAAGTCGAGGGGAGCCAGGAACCAGGCTGCAGCCTGGTTCCCGGCTCACAGGGCTGCTCAGTTTCCTGGCTCCCAGAGTGGCGAGGAGCTGGGAACCAGGGGGAGCCTTGTTCAAGTCTCCCCACAGTCTGTGGGACCCAGGAAACTGACCAGCTCAGGGCTGGTCAGTTTCCCGCTCCCGCCACTACAGGGGAGCCAGTCTCCCTGAGGCTTGTGGGACCTGGGAAACTGACCAGTTCATGACTAGTCAGCATCCTGGTTCCACAAGTGGGGAGCTGGGAACCAGGCTAAGAGCCTTCTACCTCCCTTTCCCCTGCTGTGCAGCTGTCAGACAGCCACACCACTGGGGGGAAGGAAGGAAGGATTCTTGACTCCTCCATTCGTATGACATACCCTGTCCAGCGAAGCTAGGCTTTCAGAACCATGGCTTCGATGCTTGTGGTTCCTGCTCTGTCCAGGACTTCCAGGTTTGTAACTCTGTCCTGCCGTCGTACGTGCAGTAGTGATCTCAGGCTGCGTGTGTGGAAGTGCTCCAGCAGTTTTATATGTTTTCTGTACAAGGTCCAGGTTTCACAGCCATACAGGAGACTGGCCAGGACTACACCCTTGTACACTTTCAGTTTAGAGGACTGTCAGATATTGTGCTGATTCAACACTCGCAGTCTCAGATGTCCTAGTGCCTGGCTGGCCTGGCACATTCTAGCATTGATTTCTTTGTCAAGGGAGCCATCGTTGGCGATCACACTGCCAAGGTACTTGAACGCCTCTACTGTTTTTAACTCTGTTCCTTCAACAAAGATTGAAGCGGGGAGAGCAGCAGATCCTGGAGCAGGTTGAAACAGTGCCTCGGTCTTTCCTAGGCTGATGGTCAAACCAAAGAGGCGAGTGGCATCAGCAAACTTGTTGACGATGAGCTGGAGATCAGATTCCTTGTGTGCCATAAGTGCACAGTCATCAGCAAAAAGGGCTTCAAGGATGAGCCTATCAAGTATCTTGGTTTTAGCATTCAGACGACGAAGGCTGAAAAGTGACCCATCAAGTCTGTATTTTATGTAGATTCCATGGTCCAGGTCCCTAACTGCATGGCTGAGGATGCATGTGAAAAAGAGGCTGAACACCACTGGGGCCAGCACTCACCCTTGCTTCACGCCAAATGGATCTGAGGACTCTCCATTTGAAAGAACAAAGCCGGTCATGTCATCGTGGAACAGGTGTATGAGGTTAACGAATCTTCTCTGGCAGCCAACTTTTGACAGGTTAATCCACAGGCTTCTCTGACAGTGTCAAATGCCTTGGTCAGGTCTATAAAGACAGCATACGGAACCAAGTTCTGCTCTATGCACTTTTCCTGGACCTGACAAACAGCAAAGATCATGTCAATGGTGCTGCAGCCTGGGTGAAAACCACACGGTGCCTCTGGTACGTTCTTCTCTGAGATGCTGGTGATCAGATGGTTGAGGATGACTCGAGCCAAGATCTTCCCAGCAGTACAGAGAAGGGAGAGGCCCCAGGAATTTCCACAATCAGCTTTGTTGCCCTTGTTCTTGAAGAGCGAGATGACTGTGGCATCCTTAAAGTCTTTGGGCATGTCTTCTTCTTCCCAGATGCTGATCAGGATGTTGTGAAAGGCTTCACGTGACACTGGTCCTGCTGCTTTGAACACTTCAGCAGGGATACCGTCCATCCCAGGGGCTTTGCCAGAGCTGGTCTGGCTGATTGCCTTTTTGACCTCATCCATTGTAGGAGGCAGGTCAAGACTGTGTATTATGGGTTCCTGAGGGATCTGGTCTAGGGTCACAGAGTTGACAATGGAGGCTCTGTTGAGAAGGTTGCTGAAGTGCTCTCTCCACCTATTGTTGATGATGTTCTTTTCCCTCAGAAGGGTCATGCCATCTGCAGACAGGAGAGGTGTAGTACTTGGCTCTGAAGGTCCATATATAGCTTTGAGAGCACTGAAGAATATCTTGGAGTTCTTGGTGTCACTGTAGTATTGGACTTCATCAGCTTTACTCTCCCACCACTCATCCTGCATTTTGTGAAGTGCCATTTGCGCCTGGCTCTGAAGGTGTTTGAAATGATCACGTTTGGAGATTGAGGACTGATCGTTTTGCCATAGCAGAAATGTGTTCTGTTTTTCCTCTAAGATCTTCATGATGGCTTTGTCATTTTCATCAAACCAGTCGTGGTGAACTCTCTTTTTCAGTCCTAGTGTTGACTTGGCTGACTCTGTCACCAAGGTTTTGAACTGGTCCCACTTTTGTGTTGGGTCTCCAGTCAGAGCTCCATGGGACTTCAGCACTTCGTCAAGGCAGGCTGCGAATTTCTCACGATGACCAGTATGTTGCAGCTTCCTGATGTTGAAGGAGGGTCTGACAACCTCGAGCTTCTTGCGGTGCAGTGGTGTGATGTGCATCATAAGGACTGATCTGATGAATCTATGATCAGTCCAGCATTCAGCTCCCCATATGGCCCTGGTGATCTTAACATCTTGAATGTCCTGCCTGTGACTGATGACATAGTCAATCAGGTGCCACCGTTTTGATCTCGGGTGCATCCATGTGGTCTTGTATTTATCAGCTTGCCTGAAGAGAGTGTTAGTAATCGTCAGGACATTTTCTGCACACAAGCTCAGCAGAAGGCAGCCATTGGCATTCATGTTACCAACACCATGATGCCCCAGCATCCCTTTTCAGGTTCTAAAGTCCTTGCTGACCCTAGCATTGAAGTCACCCAACAGGAGAAGATTGTCACTAGGAGGAGTTGCTTTCACAAGATGGTCAAGGTCTGCATAGAAACTTTCTTTTGCTTCATCGCTGCTAGCCAGTGTGGGGCGTAAGCGCTGATGACTGTAACGTGGCGAGAGGTGTTGAGGGAGAAGCGGAGCTTGATCAGACGCTCACTGATGCAAGTTGGTAGGTCAGGAAGCTGGTGCAGAAATGATGTCTTGATGGCAAGTCCCACTCCATGGATTCTGTCTCCTTTTGGTTCACAGATGGCTCCTTCCTCTGCCAGTCTGGTCTTGCTCAGGGCGGCCATGTCAATGTTATAACGTGCCAGTTCTCTTGCTATGAGGGCCGTTCTTCTCCCAGGCCTCACAGCATGCTCCCTGTCCAAGAGGGTGCAAACGTTCCATGCTGCAAATATCATCTTTCTTTTCACTATTTTTCGACTGCTGAGAGAATAAAACTGCCAGCTGCAGCATGCTGGCCATTTTGGATGGGACAAGCAATTTTTGGGACACCTTTTCCAGTCCGCTTCCTCATTTTGAGGGTGAGCAGTGCTGTTCCTAAAAAGGCCTGCTCAGTCGCCTAGGATGCTGCCGAACTCTGTCGTCCCAGGGTCAGGGTCAAGCAACCAAAGTCCACAGGCCACCTACATGTAGGTTTGGAGCTACAACTCCCAGTGGTCACCTCCACCTGTCACTTCACCCCTCTGCCATCGCCGCAGGACTTTGAGGTAGACAGAAGTGATGAAATGTGCAAAGAACCTGTGCGGGAGAATGTTTGAAGTGGAAAAGCCGTTGCACAGGGGCAGTTCCACTCTCTCGACCTCAGAAGCCTGGTTCCACTGGTATGAAAAGTCGTCACGGCTGGGACTTCCTGGGGTGCAGTGGATGGCCGTGCTGTCTTTGGTGCTTTGTCATGCCCTTCACTCTCCACAGAGTGTTGCAGAACCTCCTTCCTGGTCGTTGGATCTTGCTATTGATCTCATCCACCCACTCTGCTGGGGCCAGCTTTGCATGCTGGGAAAGGCAATTCCCTATCTCACCGTAGGTTTCAGACCTGCCGGCTACCCTCACCTCATTTAGCCCGCCTGTTGAAGTGGTTTATCAGGGTGTGGCTGCTGCATGCTACAGCTTTGTGGAGCCACAGGTGAGAGCTGGGTGCCAGGTGGGGACCAAAAGGTGCACGAACTGTCCTGAAGAGACAGGACAAGTCCCAACACCATGGGTGCTACCCCTCTCTGGACACCACATACACTCCACATTTTGGGGTAAATTACAGCTAAATAACAGCACAGAACACTGAGAGCCAGGACTGGTGGCTGAAAACAAACTTTATGGGACCACAGGAAACTTGGCCCCACCCCTGATAAGTAGCAGTCTGGCTATCTAAACTCACGCTGGGTTACAGATGTTGCCAGATGAGAGACTGCTGGACTAGAGAGGTTCAGCCTGCACCACCTGCTCACAAGGCAGGTAATTGTATATGCTGCATTCAGTGCAATAAACTATGTAGCTCCCTCTGCTGCTGGATTTCTGACTGGATTATTTTCACTCCTGTAGAGGTTGTTTATGACCTAAATTTAGAGAATGTTTATCAGGTGTAGAAGATTGTTATTAGATTTTTCTTCTCCTTTCTATGTTTATTTTCTAGAGGTTTTCTATCATACTTCCAAATCTCTCAGGCGTCTCTTCCTGAGTAGCTCCACACTCTTGTCAAGGGATTAGGGATCAAAGAATAGCATGCTAGAGCCTCATGAGTAAGCTCTCAGCCTCACTGGCCATTTGGTTCAGTATACAGCCCCCCACATCATATCACATCATATCAGCCGGATCTAAATAGGACAGTTAGAGCACAGTACACTAGTATGCTTTACAAATCAAACGCACATCAGACTTCTGATGCCTGTTGTCACACTGTATAGATAAGCCCTGATGTGGTTCGGTTTTAAATAATTCCTCATTATAGTCCTAATTTCGTAGGACTGCCTTGCCCAAACACTTGTTGATGGGAGGTCCCACTGGTTAAATAAGGAGTATCCAATTTTAGACTTGTTGCCTTTTTTTAAGAGTTGCCTTGATCTTGTTAATGAGGTATTATAAAGAGATGTCCAAGATAAGCCTTCTGTTTTCAGTGTGATGGAGACTGCTTATTTATTTACTTTGCTTTATTTTTGCAGATTGGCATAGTGAATTGACTTGCTACAAAGATGGAGAAATAAATCTATTTTGCTCCTGGTTGCCCATCCCCAGTGCACCCCAAAATACTACTTATACAATCATTTTAAAGTGGTAAGTTTGAAAGACATTTCAGAAAGCCTGTCATTGTTGCTTGATGTGATTCTTTCTGTTCTCACCTACCTTCTCTGTAGCAATCAGATTCTGTACAGTTAAACACTGAAAATCAAAGTTGTCCCTCAAAGATTGTACTCACATGTAGTGCCCACTGATTTCAGTGAAGCTACATCTGAGAAACTGATAGGAGAACTGATGTGGGGGATGAAAAAGATTCAAGGCATGTGATTAGTAGGCAGCGCAGAAGCACACAGGACCTGTCTTCCATTGTTTATGTATCTATCTCAGCATTTCCTACAGAGTCTACCATACTAATCTGGCATTCTCTCACCTGCCAGCGTCCATAGTCTGGCATTATTTTAGTTGGCCAGATGACCACTTACCATGAGGGTGGCCATGTTTCCCCGTGGTCCCATGAAGTTTGTTTACAATTACCAGTTTCAGCGTTCTGTGCTGTTATTTAGCTCTAATTTAACCCAAAAGTCTTTGAAGAGCTCAGTGAGCAGTGGAAGTGTTGGTAATCCTGCTAGACAATATTGACCTCCCATGGTTCTGCAACTTCTCTCATTCAGTACCAGTCAGGTCACAAAGGTGATGAACTCGAGAGGTGCAACAAGTAGTATTTAACTTCAGCTCTGCAAGTTCCCCAGGAGCAGGTGGGGACAAATCAGTGGGTTGCCTGTCCCTTGCTTAGATTCTTCCTCCTTCGTGGACAACCTACCCATGCTTTAAAAAAAAAATAGCAGGAGTACAAACTGGTAGCCGTATTGGGAGGCACAGGGAATTAGCTGTGCAAACTGCAATGTAATATTAGAACAGTACAGTAGAGGTTATAAAGAGGTTCCTAGTAACTGCACACCCTGCGGAGCACAGCAATATAGGTAGCAAAGGTTTCTTCTTTCTACCATATACTAGAGTAATTGTGTACGTTTCTAGTCCTTTGCTATATCTGCCTGAAATATCAGAGTTCCCTCCAAGCCCATCACTTCAACACATATATAGAGGTGTGACTTGTTGTCAAGGCTGATTCCCACTCTGAGTGCAGAAGGTGGGGCCCTCAAGAAACCTTAAAATACCTTGCCTCTATTGGCTTCTGCTTAAAAGCTCCCCAAGGTCAGAGATTCCCTGACCCTGGGAGGTAGTTGCCACAACCCAAGCGAGAAAACCCATCTTTAAAACCCAGGAAGACACACTTGGGATGTCTCCCTGTGGGGTAATCCCAAGGTCTTAACTCTTCCTCAGGAGAAAGTTTGAGAGCAAAAAGGGATGAAATTAATCTGCAACCCGACAACTGACATTTCAGTCTTAGGTGCACATATACAGAGACCTTTCTCTAGGATACAGGAATCAAGTGTTGCCTTTAAAAAAAAAGGTGGCTTATTAACAAAACAAAAGATTTACATGGTGAAGCATACTTGGTCACTAGGTGTTACAGAGCAACTAATAAAAAGTAGTAAAAGCACAGAGAATTATTTCCCTGGTATTCAGTTTTAAAGTTACAGTGTACAGGAGAAAGCCAGCCAGAGAAGTCCCACACCAAACCCAAAATAAAGAAAAACCTGTTTGCATCTGACTAAACATCTCCTTTCTACTTACCTATCTATATACCCATACATCCTTTTGACCTGGATACTTACTTAAGCCTTCTCAGGATTCAACCTCTCTGCGCGTCTCCTCCAGCCACGCAAAAAAAAGAACTCCTCATTTAGAAATGTCCCCCCCTCTCCTCCCATTGGCTCACCTGGCTGCTTGCCAACAAACACCCACTCTCTCCAGCTACTTCTATACTATATTCCACTTTGAAAAGGGGAATGCAAATGAGGAAGATTGAAAATGCAAATGAAGAACTGATTTACAAATCTCATGCTTCATTTGCATAATCTCATGCAATCGTGTTTTCAGAACAGACTTTTTCAAAAGCCAAAACAGCTGTGTAGATGGGGTTCCTTTGAAAATAAACCCTGTTTTTGAAAGGACCTTCCTTCCTATTTTGTTTCAGGAAAAAGGGTTCTTCTGAAAATGGGGTTTATTTTCAGAAGATCCCTGTCAACACAGTTGTTTTTGCTTTCAAAAAAGTCTCTTCCGAAAACGCAATTGCAGAAATTATGTAAATGAAGTGCAAGATTTTTAAATCAGTGCTTCATTTGCATTTCTGATCTCCCTCATTTGCATTCCCCTTTTGAAAGGCGCATGTATTGTAGATGTAGCCTCTGAGTTTAACCCTTTATGGGCATTCCTTCATGACACGTTAAGCACTTTAAACTGTAAAATATGTCAAGAAAACTTCAATCAGTGCTCCTTTAAATCATGCCGCATGTACAAACAAATGCTTGGGGGAGTTTAGATGGGGGCAGATAGGAGAAGTAGATGCTGAAGTAATTTATTTTGTTGGTATGGTAACTGACTTTAGCAGTGAGAAAGAAACTGGTCACAGTCAGCTTGTTTGTTCACTTGGAAAATAAAGACCGTGACTTTGAGGCAGATGAAATCAACTATCTGCATAAAGCATTTGTTCATAGGTGCAATGAGGATGATCACAAACTGGACTCCTCTCTTGCTAGTATACGATGCTTGTATTATGGAAGGGTTTTTCCCACGTGTATTTTGGATCTGCTGTGATTAAGGATTTATCTGAGTAAGCTCAGAAGGATAGAATAAGACATTAAACTGCAAGATCTTTGAGACAGTCATAATTTCATATGTGCTAGAATTACTGAAATCATATCAGTGGCTGATTATTCATCATGCTGTGGTTTGACATATTTGCTGTTTACATTAACAAGAGCTGTGGTTAGGAGCACATCCGAATGCTGAATAAGTGTTTGCACACTGGGAAATTCCCCTAATCTCTGGGGCCAGCAAGAAAGGCAGTGGAGATGCATGGCAGCTGCAGTGCTCCCCGCTGACTCCAGCGCCCTCCTGTTCTATGGGGAACAGCTGGAGGATCCACCACATGGAGGGCGCCCTAACTCCATTCCAACTCCTCCCCTGCCCCACTCAGTCTCCAATATGTCTCTATTCCCTGGAGTGCTGGGAACCCCTTTGCTGCACAGCCCAGAGTTGAAAACTTTGCCCCAGCAAGAGCATCAAATCTGACACCCTTCAATCGGGGCACTCTGGCTGTGCAGAGCAGGCAGATCTTGCCTGTCAATAGCCTCACACTTTTCTGAATGGGTATTTCCATGTATGTAATGTTTGTGAATATTTTAATGATTCCTAGAGCCCCTACCCTGATCATCATCAGACCTCATTATGCTAGATGCCGTACATACACATAGAGATCCTACCTGAGGAGCTTACATTCTCAATTGAGAAGGCAGATAAACAGCAGAAGGCAGACACAGAGCATACAAACAGAAAAAAGACCAAGAACCAAGACACAGGGAGACTGTGACTTTTCTAAAGTCACACAGAGAAACTGTGGCAGAGATAGTATTTGATCTAAGACCTCCTGAATTCTAGTCCAGTGCTCTTTTTTATTGGGGTTTAAAAAAAAAAAAAGAAATTTGCTTAATCCAAGATGAGGACTTCATTGCTTCGTGCAATAAATGTTAGTGAGAAATTGGAAGAGTACTGTGTCTGATTATCTCTTCCTTCATGCCAGGTAAAAGAAAAACCTCACACAGAGGCTATAGCTATGCACTCAGAAAAAATTAGGCTTTGAAATACTGACTGCTGAGTTAGAAGATGGGGTAGAAAACCTTTAAATGTTGTTCAAGTATTAAATATTGTCTTTTGGCCACATCTGGAATTCTAAAAATCTGGTGGTGGTAAGTAGTATCACGAGCAGTAAAATAAACATTCCATTCTAAATAGTGGTGTGTTGAGATTGCACACGTTAGCTGTACAAAGTCTCCTGCCCCCAAGCGTGCAAGAAAGGGTGCATAAGTTTTGAGGGAGCATGAGAAAGGAAATCCCCAGAGCATCTTTCTTCTTAGTTCTGATGTTTGTTTAAAAGCCATGAAATTCTATTAAAAGCTTTGCTAAAGTAACTTAAGGCTCCATGGTGCAATTGCTCAGTGGGCACAAGATGCCAAAGTAAATATTTGACCATAAAGTTAAATCTGCCCCCTTGTGTGTATACATTATAATGCAATTTTTAATTCCCCAAATAATGCCCTATATCAGAGGTCAGCCACCCCTGGCACAGGTGTCAAGAGTAGCAAGTGAGCTGATTTTCATCAGTATGAGAGGCAGGAGCTCAGCCACACCCACCCCCCCACACACAGCCAGGCGCTTGCTCAAAGCCATGCTGCCTGTGGATTCACAGAAAACCAGCTAATGCTACCAACCACCACCTAGAGAATGAAGCTCTGCATATTTAATTTATTTATTAATGAAGCTGTTGTAAGTAGAACTATTGGTGACTTGAAAAAGTATCACTGGCACTTAGACCCTAAAGAGAGGTCAAAAGCTCAAATTTCAGCACTCCATCCCTCGGAAAAGTGGTGGCCCCTGCCCCATATTGTAATATAACAATTGTTTTCTATGGCTGTGGATACACATGTAACATTTGTAGAACTTTCTCCTACATTGTGACTGTCAGGTCAAAGGGCCAAATCCTCAGCTGTGCTGTAGCCACTGCACCCACTTTTATTTCCCCAGTATATGAGAATCTTTGGGCTGTTTAGAGACACCTCTGTGGCATCTAAAACCAGTGTCTCTCTCTGCTCCCACCAGTGGAGATATAACTACATTCAAAGGCTTTGGTGGAGATAATTTCTGGGTGCCTCCATGAGCCATAGGAGCTATTGACAGCACAGTTCAGGACAGTCTTCAGGCTGCTCTAGTTTATGTCAGAGAGCTAGCTTGTCAGTGAGCTGACTGACGTAAGAAAGGCGCAGCATACCTTTCCGTCACTCCTCCTGAGAAATATTGAGACCAAAACATTTGATTGTGATGACACTGGCAGTTGAGAACCCTCTGGAGCTTGCAGGTTTGACCTGTAAATTAGCAGAGGTCCCTGTGCAGCTCTGTCTTTCTCACTATACATCTGACAAGATTCAGCTTACAAGGTTGTGGGAAAAGGGGTTTATCTGAGAAGCCGTGTAATTCGGATACATGTGGGGACACTGACTGTAAAGCCTGAAGTTTTCCTAAAGTACTTTAAGATTCTCTATTTGAAAGGCTAGCATTATTTCATTTGCATTCATATTGTATAAAAGTTACATGTCAAATTTGCAAAGACACAAAATAGCAACTCTACAGCTAACCACCACGCTTGAAATAACAGCAGTATTCCGGTTCCAATAGCAGAAACTTCAGAACTGCTGCTTATTTCGAACTTCGGTGCCATGTGGCTGGCACCAAATTCAAAGTCAGTTAACTTGAAATAACTTATGCAATTTGCACTGCTCAAATTCCATACATTATTTAGAGTTACAGCTACAGTATAGCCATAGCCTCAAATCTGGATATAAATAGAATTGCTTGGTAACCCATGTTACACTCATTGATCTCATTCAAATTGATAGGAGTGCAGTAATACCTGAGGCCTCTTGAGTTTAGCTGACAAAAAGCAGATAATTCACCGTGATACTATATACATTTTTAACAATAAATGTTGATGGGAAAGATACAAGTGGGAGATGGATTAAATTAATCTAAACAAAAAGGCCTTCTGATATAATTCAAGAATTGCATTAAGGTCACATCTGGTAATCAAGCAAAGTGTGGAACCAGACATGAACGAACCAAAATTGGTGTGTTAGAAATGAGGCCTAACAGAATAATGGGAGGACAGGCTATTCTGCACATTATTTTTTGGAGTCTTCAAATAGGCTTTTTGAAAGGGGAGTGGGGCAGGAGGGAGATAGAAATGCTACCTGAGTGAAAGATACAAAAATAAGGAGGAAGCTTGTCCATCATGTCTGACCACCTACTGTTTCCTGGGACCCCAAGATCCACTGTGACATGATTGGGCCTTTTCATGCTAGTCTTGAGTCATGTCCTAACTAGCAAGGGATATGTGGATGAAACGCCCACTAGTCATGGATAAATACCAAACAGTCCTGCGGGGTGTGGAACATTGTCACACCCTCCTGCGTCTCCGTTTTCCTTCCCTACCTTATTGTTAACTCTTCTCTGTATGTCTCCCTTTGCTTTCTGTCTAATAAGATCCTGGTTCAGCTGGACGAAATGGCAACAAGAGAAAACTAAAAGCAACGTCCTAAACCGCCCAACTGGTACAAGTTTGCCAGGTCTCAACATGGCTGGTAGCATGCCATGCCCGTATTTTTAAGCAGTGCGATTGTCAGGAAAAATCAGTACCAGAGATAGAAGCTGAATTATCTGTCTTTGCTGTTTTCTTCTTTCCCCATTTCTGTGCAGTTCTCTTGTTTTGTTTTCTAAGAAATGAGATTGGATGTTAACAGTGACTGCCTCTGCTCCAGCCCATCTCAACTAAAGTGCTTTTCCCCCCAGTAAAGGGCAATTAACACCATCTTTAATACTATCTAAAAGATGGTCAAACAAGTAATTTTTCTTTAGGAAAATGCTCTACAGTTAAATGGCAAGGAAACAAGATAAAATATAAAATATTTTATTATATTAAAACTTGAGCCTTATTTAATTCTTTGTTGAAAATTCTAATGCTTTAACTTGTTTTTTGCATCTTTGGTAAAGGTTTAAAAGATTTTTTAAAAATCTGTCATGGTATGAGGCAGATGGAGGTGACTCAAATCCAAGCTTGAACGTTATTTAAAATTGTTTAGTATTGGACAATAAAAGGGTTAGGTTAATATCACTACCTCTTTGGGCCCGTATAGCCAACCAAAATTAATACAAGTCAAAACCTTTGAGACTGCCTCTTATATTTGTGTGTTCTAACTGCCCACAAAATTCATCAGTCGTCCTCTCACTGCTTTAATGAATTATAGTTCAGTAATGTTTATTCTAATGTTTTTGCCTGCAGGTATAATATCTCGAAACATTTTGAAAGAAGTACATCATCAACATCCACCACAATAGAACGAAAGTTCCTTTTTTGGACTCGTGCTGCAACTATTTGGGTATCTGCAAAGTACTCCCATGACAGCTGTGTAAAAACAAAGAACATCTCCGTAATACCCAGCAAGGCAGGTACAGTGCTTCTAATATGGCTTATTATTTCTATTACCATAGAATCTAAGATGCAACAATTGGCTAAAGCTACAGCATAATTTTATTAAAGTTTGGATTTATTTGCTAAATTGTAACTTTCAGTATATACTTCTTACCACCAAATCAAATAGCTAGACCATAATTTGGACATCTGAAGTGAAATCTTCACTCTGATGTAAATGGGGGAAGGGTTTGTAAAAGAGCAATATTCAGAAAAAATATAGCTTATCGGGAGTGGGGGAATGTGCAGATAGGCTTATTCATTTAGTAATCACAAGTCTGACTCCGGTTTGAGCTCAAATCTCTCTTTCATACACACACAAATCAATCTGACTTAGCTCAGCAAACACCCAGGACATGGGTTCTCTAGGCTGAGTCAAAACCCAAGTCCCACTGTCACTGTGGTCCAAGCCAGACCAGTCCCACTGACACAGCTCAAGCCAGACCATCTGTGCAGTGCAATATGGACACATTAGCCCAGCTGAGACCCGGCCCCCTCAATTGTAAGCCCTGCTTTACAATGTAGTATGTATGCTTCAGTCTAGATTTGGAAACCAAGCCTGGATCCGACAAACCTGGGTTCACAATGCAATGGAGGCTTACTGAAGTTAGACAATAATTTATATGAAAGGGTACCACCCTTCCCAATCCACTTACAAGTGAGGTGTCAAGTCCTAGTCTTGGGATCGAGGGGTTTATAGCACAATTCAGCTTGTTATCCTGGCACTGAACTAATCCTTAATTACTTCCTGAAGACTGTGAGTGACTTTGGTCATGGGCTCTTCTAGGAGAGATGGGATTGGAGGTAGGAAGGAGAACAGAGTCCTCACTACTGCAGCACACTACCAGAACCACTCCACACCTGCTATTCTAGCATCTCTTGAGGGGCCATTAGACATAATCTAAAACTTATAAAGTGGCCACACTTTAAGCTAGGGTTGCAATTCTCAGCTGAAGGAGATAAACCCATGCTAGTTCTTACCTGGCTAAAACTAGACTGTAGCGCTGAAAGAGGCTAGTTCATGCATATCAGAGGTGCTAGCTCTGTGGTCTGGGAAGCAAGCCCCTCCTGCCACTTGCACTACTAAAAATAGTATATAGTCATAATGACCTAGCTCAGGTACCTTCCTTGGAGCAGGAATCACATCCCCAGCTCAAAAAGTACCCATACCCTAGAGAAAACAAAATTGTATTTGAACTCTTATGTCTGACACACCCATGAAATACAGAAGCAATTAGAGTTCAGGACAGTTTCTGTTTTGTTTTGTTTTTTTTAAATAGCATTATTAGTGTTGTTATAGACATTCAGATTTGGACTTCTGCTGTTCATGCTCACTTTGAATAGTATTGGTTACTACAAAATCTCACAGAAATAAAAGGGGCGACTTGCAGAGACAGAGCTTACCCCGCACTGAGTAAATGTGGCAAGACTGGGTCTTTGTTTCATACTGAAAAATTTTACTAACAAGTTGTTTCTGGATTTTGAAAATTGAGCTATTTAGTACTGAACAAACAGAAGGGAAAGATGTTGCATTTATCATTGGTTTCCTGCTGTGTGTGTTTATGGCTTCTGTGCTGTTTATTTTAGAGAAGTGTGCTATAAACTCCATAAGTGCTCACCAGTTATCAGACAGCTTAATAATTAAGTGGGATGCACCAAAAGAATCTATGAAATATGCACTGCAATATAAAGAAGCACCTCCAGCATCCTCAGAGTGGATACTGGTGAGTAAATGAAGACAGATCTCAATTAAGCTTCAGCTGGGTATTACTGGTTCTATGACACATAAGACAATTCTGACAAAGAAAATACTTCCTCTTCACCACCATTAGCTTCTGTTAAGATATCCCAGACTGTGGGACAGATTCTGAGCTTGTGTTAGAGCAGCTCTATTGACATTAATGAATCTATGGTGAATTACATCATATATTTGACCCTACATTTTTCAGCCTAACAAGAAAGTGCCAAATGTTGCACCCTTTGTTCATGCTTAACTTCCACCTTTTAGACATATTTAAAATTTTAAATTGGTGCCCAAGAAATCAGATGAGGCATTTTCATTGTCAGTGCAAAAAGCTAGCTTAACATTTTGAATGTTCACAACTCTTTTTATAACTCAGTCTCAGTTGCATGAATGGCTTGAGGACTTGAATCTTTTATCTGACCTCTTCAATGTGCCTCAGATTCAACCTCAAAGAAAGTGGAAAGTCTCCAGATCTTTCCATTATTCTGTATTTCCCCCCCAAATCAATGAATAGAAATGACACAAAGCAAAATGATTGTCTCCTAAAATGCTTCTGCTGACTGTCTCCGCATTAGAGCAAGAACTAGCCATCTAATTGCTTTTATTTATAACTAATCGCAAATATTTTCATGGAAATATAAACTATAATGGATGAGTAGTAAAGAGACTTTCAGGCCCAAATTTTCAAGAGTGTAACTCTGCCAACATCTCAGAACAGGGCTTCTGCTGAGAAAACTCCAGAGCGTCTACAAGGCTAAATTGCTCTGTTGAGGGTTTGTTGGCAGAAGTCAGCTGTTCTGCTGGCAGGGTTATCCCTGTTCCCAAACAGTGTTTTGTTGACAGATTGCCCATGTAGGCAGTTCTGTCGACAGAGAGGCTTCTGGTTGCCAGTCAGCCCTGTTTGTAGTGCTGCCATTCTGCTGTTTTGTCAGAGGAGGGCAGCCTGTCTCCTCTCTGTCAACAGAGCAAGTTGTGTGCAGCAGCAGTCAGTCAACGGAAGCTCTGTCGAGATTTCCCTGTCAACAGCAGCTTCTGTCAATAGAGCTGCCCATGTAGACATGGCCATTATCTAAGTGATATTGGTAATTGTACAAGCTACCATTAGCTGCACACACAAATTAGTATTGAGGCTCCAAGCATATGCATGCAGTTTTGAAATCTGGGTGTCCACTATACATTTCTAATACTTCATTTACCTTCATTTCTAGCTCTTTTGAGCTTCTAAATGAGGGCCCCAGCTCAGTAAAACTCCCAAACTTCTGCTTAAATCCATCCCTAGTCACAGAAGTACTTAAGCCTGCGCTTCTCTTTGAATACATGCTTGAGCTCCACTGAAGTCAATGGGACATAAAGCACATGTTTAAAGCTAAGCACGTGCTAAGAGCTCTTCTTGAGTCAGGATACTTCCTTGAAATGGAGCCTTAATACACACTTTGAGTGTCTAACAGTTCTTTTAAGGCCCAATCCTTCAAGGTACTCAGGTGTACAATCCCATTTTTGACCCACTGCAAGAACACCATAGGTCTGAACTCACTCAAGTACTCTAGGTGTCTGAACACCTATGACCCAGATAAGTACTCCTCCACCTAACAAAACAAAAAGCAGTCAAGTAGCACTTTAAAGACTAGCAAAATAATTTATTAAGTGAGCTTTCGTGGGACAGACCCACTTCTTCAGACCATAGCCAGACCAGAACAGACTCAATATTTAAGACACAGAGAACCAAAAACAGTAAGCAAGGAGGACAAATCAGAAAAAGATAATCAAGGTGAGCAAATCAGAGAGTGGAGGGGTGAGGTCAAGTTACTATTCCTCCACCTAAGTTACAAGCTGGGCCCAATCCAGTAGGCATGCTCAGAAGCCACCTACTGGATTGGATCTCATTCAGTGTCTGCCATCCTGCAGGAGCTGAGTAACTGGACCCTGGGACCTTCCAAGTAGCTGCCCACAGCACTGAACTATACAGTCAGTCATTCTCTCTTCCCCATCTCCCAGTGTTTTTATCCACGTTGGATAAATACTTAAGTAATCATTGAGCCAGAATGAGAGAATAAACATTCTTATAATATCAGATTCCCTCCCACCGGCCAATTATGTTCTATATACCATAGAACAGTTTCACCAGAAGAAAGTAGGTCACACTATGACAAAATACCCCCTAGGTTGGTGAATAGAGCATTGTCCTGAGCGGTGGAAGAATCCTGTTCAAAGCCTCTCCCATCCTGGCCAGCTGAGGGGAGAATTGAACCTAAAATGTCCACTCCCAGGGAAAGGAGCTAACCACTGGACTACTTCCTCCACCTATTTTGTGAGGAACAAGTCAGGCTCCAAGTCCATCCCAGAATAAACCACTGAGCCTCCCTGACTCGAGGTGAGGAGTTCCTATCCATGGATTACTGGAAGAGACACCTATGCCCCTTCAGCTTCAGACTGAGAGGCTGCATCTATACTGGCGAGATCACTCAGACTAGCTGGAGCTCTTTCAAAAGATCCTGCAGAGCATCTACACACAAAATGTGTTCTTCCAAAAGAACATGGTGCTTCTTCCAGAGGCCCTCTTCCTCTCCCGGGTGAGGAAGAGCGACTTTTGCCAAAAGAGTCTTTTGGAACAAAGCATGTAGGGATGCTCTGGGGGCCCTTCTTTCAAAAGAGCAGTCCTCACGGTGCCAGATTTTTCAATCCCTGGCCTGTTCTGTCAAAAGAGTGGGTGTTATGTGGCGGCTCTCTTTCAACAGAGCAGATTGCTCTCTCAATCCCTTTTTTTGTGTGTCGACGTGATCTTTCAAAAGAAGTTTTTTCTGAAGAATTCTTCCGGAAGAACGTCTTTGGAAGGATTGCTGTCGTGTAGATGCAGCGAGAGATGGAGCTTAGGACACTGCCCTCTTGATGGCATCTCCCATTAACTAACACAGGCAGCTCGCCGCCTTGCATACTTTGCATTCTAAGACACCCCCTTTTTCCCATTTGTTGTACAGGAACCCCCAATGCCTAAGTCAGGATTTTGTGGATCAGTGTCATTCCTGTGATTTTCTAGGTACCTAGAAATTGGGTGCCACAATGTTTAGCAATGCAATGCCTCCATCCCTTTGTGGGTCTGGGCCTTTGTAACTCCTATTTAATGATGAGCATCCCTAACTCCCTTTGAAATTAAAGAGCAGGCCCTTATAAACAGCAATAATCACAGACTATTAAATTATGAAAAAGGAACTTTGGCTTAATGATACCAAACTTTGTTTGTAATTTATTGTTCACAGGTGCCCACAGCAAATAATGCTGTTAATATGACTGTCTCCAATTTAAACAGTACATCTTCATATGTCATTCAGCTCAGATGCATATCCAGTGAGGTTCACAATTGTGTTTGCATTTGGAGTAAAGAGATTTTAGTCCCTCATAGTAAGTGACAATTCACTTTATTGTTCTGGTGTTTGATATGAAAGAGGAAATCTTTTCAGTTGTTGTATAAAGTGATGTCCCATTTATAGATTATTGGACAATATGAAAATCAAATTATGTGACTGGATTTCCCCATCCTTCTCTTCTCTAGAGCTGACTGATAAGCCAACAATTTTAGTTAATGAAACCATAGAAATGTCTCCAGGCCAAATAAGTGTTTTTCTTCAGTGGCAGGTAATATATGTTGTTGTTATTATTATGGACATAGCAAAAAAGTTAATTGCTTTGGGTGGAATAGGGAATTTTTTTTCATAATGTTGAAGTGTCAAATATTCTTATACAAGCAAAATTGCATTTGAACATTGGGATGTTGTGCACCTTTGCAGCACCGGTTGTTAGCAGTCCATATGTAAATTTATAGAGTCACGGTCTTAGAGAAAAGTGAGCAAAACCCCTTTGTAAATATACAGAATGATGGATGGAGCAACAGACGAACTCTGGACATTGGCCTAGGAATTGGATTCTCAAGTCTCTCACTCACATAATCACCCCCACCCTTCTCCTTGAAAGGGTCCCTTAGGCAGACACACCCCAGGCCTTAGAGCTAAAATACCCCTTGTCTCACATGCTCGTTAGAAGTTTTATTCTCAAGTGGGACTGACACTTTTGAAAGAGCCCTGATCTAAGAATTCTGAAAGCAAATTCCAAGCTTATCTAGTCAATATCTAAATAGAGAGTCGGTTGCAATGCCCTTAGAACAAGACAGTTCTGTTCACCATGCAGAGTGCTGCAGAATCACATCATGCTATTAAAAGTTTAGACTCTGAGCTCCAGAAGCATCTTCTCTTCCACAGCAGACATTATGATCATGAATCAACTGACTACTGTACATCTGTACTGACTACTTATTTGCTGAAATAAGAAAGGGATGGTTTCCTGACAAAGAGAGCATATAAAAAAAATGTGAGGACAGTAAATTTGACAGCCTTTGAATTCATTGCCAAGGGGGCAGCTGGACATTTTGATGAGAAAGAAGCTATTATAGTCTTCACGAGCCTTAAGTTCTCTCTAAAACCTTAGGGGAAAAGAGGGCTTCCAATTCTAAACCAGAGGGAGGTTGTCACAATCAAAGTTAAGAGTCCAACTAAAAATCAACAGAGACAACAAAAGCTATGTGTGCAATAATCTACCAATGGGAAATTTTGCAGTCTTCTACCTAAAATCATTCTTGGAAAGTTATCCCTTTTACTGGAAGGTGATAAATCTAAACTAGAAATAAAATTACAGGTGGAACATCTCTAGTCTGTCACTCTTAGGACCTGACTCGTGCTGAACCATGGAAGGTCAGCATTTTCCAGAAGCATTATCCACATTTCCACTGTTTACTGTACTCTTAGAAGACATTTAGGAGTTAATGAGATCTAAATAAAAGCACAGAACACTGAGAGCCAAGACTGAGGTAAACAAACATTATGGAGCAATGGAAAACTTGGCCACACCTTTGATACGTGAACATCCAGTTAACTAAAATCTTGCTGGACTACAGATGTTGCCAGAGCAGAGCATATCAGACTGGAGAGTCAACTTGTATTAATTTTAAGGTTATATAAATCACTGTCACGGCTACATACCAATTCCAATATCAAGCTAAAGGAAGAACTTATCTTTAGCTGGAGAGCTTGTTATGTAATTGTTTCATCTGATCCCATCTCCTATAAAATTGAAGGCTTTTTATGCATTTTAGTGCCATTCAAATCAATAGGGATGCATTTAAGCATTCACTTAAGTGCTCTTCTGACTTTGAGTGTAATTTTAAAGCTGCATAAGAGGGTAAGAGTAACTGGGATGTACTTCTGAGTCTTTTATAATCATGAAGAATTATGAGGAAAAAAAAAAGCATGCTCTCTTGCCACAGCTATTTACACAACTTTGGTGCAGAGACCAGTTTGTGACACAAGATTGTAGTATATAGTATCAGTGGCAGGAAGCATAAAATTCATTTGCTTTGGTCAGTTCTCCCCTGGTTCTTATGAGGATCGCTCTCTTTAGTACTACCGTACTAAACAAGCTTCATATCAGTAGGTAATGACTCCTTTCAGATGAAGCAGTTTAATTAAGTCTCTTTCTCCTTACACAGTCGTTCAAAATGTCCTGTAGAATTTAGGGGGCTTATGATTTTCAAATACATTCTTAAGCCCTAACCCTCATGGGCTTCTAGGCTCTTAATAATCAGAGGCACATTTTGAATGCAGTCTACAGAGTATTTTAGCTGCTTCATTCTCATTAATCACTGGATTTGCCCAGGTAAGATCCCAATTAAGCAAAGCATTTAGACACAATTACATACTACATATTTAAATAATTTTAAGCACATGCTTAAATCCAAAGAACATCCTTAAGTGTTTTGTTGAATCATTTCCTAAATCCCTCTCCAATCACAGCACTAAATGTATCTTTTTGACAGTCAAAAACAGGGGAGATTTGTTTATACATAACTGCATGTGTTTCATGGATCACAATTTTTGTGAACAGGCTAATTTTATTAAAAAGGAGATTGATATCTGATTGTTCAGTGATCATATTTTTCTTGTTAGATAACACAAAGCAGGCATGTCATTGGATACCATGTTAATATTGAGAGAATTCCCAACAGTTGCAATGATCAACCAAAATGCATCAACATAACTGAGAGAAGAATTCACCTGAACCTCTCCATGGCTTATTACAGATTTAACGTTTCTGCCTATAATGAAGCAGGAGAATCTCCACAGGTCACTTATGTTGTCCCAGATTTCACTGCAACAGGTACTTTATCACTTATTACAGATGTATGAAGTGTCTCCACTGATTCTCTTCTGTGGGGGGCGTTTCCTTGTAAAAGCAACAGTTCTGGGATCAAGAGGATCCTATTGTTCCTGTTTACTATTTTCTTTAAACCTGCACTAGATTAAGGACTCGTATGAAAACTATCCCAAAAGTACCATGTTATATAACATGTTCTGACAGCTCTATTGTTCTGATTAAAGTTATTCATACTGAAATTAGTGGTTTGTGGGAGATATTGAAACTGAATTCTGCGTGAGCTGATTTAAACCAAGAAATCTGGAAAATAAACTGGAAACCTAAGAGAACAGCTATATTTATTTCAGCTAGTTAGTAAATCTAACGACCTACCAGCAGACTAATTTTACAAGGCATTAAACACACTTATAGTAGGAGGTGGTTGTTGTGCTGTGCAGCCTGGTTGGTGCATATTTACAATAAAAGGTCATCTTGATCTATGGCCACTCTATGAACTCTTTATGTCAGCTTCCAGCCGGTTACACTGGGCACAATTTCCAACATGAAAGTAATTGGCTAGCAAGAAAAAAATTGAGGGGGTTCTTCCAAAAAATTAGGCGGCTTCTACAAAACCCAGGAAATATAATTGGCATTGTACAGTTTCCATGTTTTGCTAGACATCTGCTTGTATATCTCCATTCATATTTTTTTTCAAAAGCAATGTTTCCAAGGACTGGCACCTATATCATAAAAATATTGTAAATACTGGTGTTTCTAGGTTGCTTTATAAGTTATATATTACTTCATATGTCCGTGAACTCTTTTCCTCTGGCACCCATACTGCAACTACTCAATCCATTCATACTTTAGTCCCGAGACTTTCTTCCTGCTCTGTTGCTGACCACGATATTCTCTCTCATTTCCACCAGATCACAGTCAAGATTCTTGTCCTTAACTTCAAGACAGTGCACATCTGTACCACACTGGCTGTCGGGTAGTCTCTTATTTCCCTCCCCATCAACAATGAGCCCCCAGTTGAGCCCCCATTTGTTCATTTCTCCCACAAAGCTCTCTCTATTCTCTTCTGTGCAACCCAAAAGCCTAGAACACACTCAGAATGTAATTCCAAGGTCGCTGTTCTCTTTTCTGATGCCTATTAGTAAAAACAAAATCACAAGTGATGATTAGGCTGTGTGACACCTGGATTCTTAAAACCACATGTAAGAGCTTTCAAATGGTCCAGAACCATTATGCAGAGCAGTGTTTACTTTATGTAGCCACTCCATTGTTTTCTATTACATTTTTAGTCCCTTCCTGCTCCATCCATCTAGGCATCACTATCACTCTATCTGGTGCATCTGCAGTTATGTTTCTGCTCTCTCCTATCCAGCACCAGATTTTCAAATTAGCCCTAAACACAATTATTCTCCTTCCTCCAACATCATTGTCACCTTAGCAAACCTCTCATCTGGTTTTTCTTATTCTCGACTTATTTAGCTCTCCCCACAATTTTCCTCTATCTTTCCCCGCCCCTGAGGAATGTAGCATCCACCACTTCAGTTGTTTCTATCTAATCTTATCGATGGTCACTGGTTTACCAAGTCTTGCACACTTAAATTTCATGCTTTTCCTTAGACATTTGGTTTTCCCTAATGCATGGGTCTTATTCCTCAGTATAAGCACCATTGGGATGATATAGGCTTTCAGTTTGTTTCCCATGAAGCTTCCTTCCTCAGATCCAGTTCCTCTGAGCTAGTTTTGTCACTCTAATTCTTTCTTATAACCACACTCCTACTGGTTTTTTTCAGCTAGAGAATTCTATTTCATCTTCTGCCATTTCTTGACTTAAGTTGCCAGTCTTCCTTCTTAGCAGCAGCTATTAAGTCTTGCCAATTTTGATCATTAAGAGACTATACTATCGTCCAGTTAGGCTATGGCTACACTAGCACAATCTGTCAACAGAAGCTACTGTTGGAAGAGATCTTTCAACAAAACTTCTGTTGACAGATTGCAGCCAGCCACGAAAGTGGCTCACTCTTTTGTTCCACTTTCTCGACAAAGAGCAGCCAGACTCACTCACTCTCGACAGAATGGCCCCCAAAGCCCCATCAGACAGGGTTGCATGGTTGGCAAGGCCTTCTGGGAGACCCAGTGAGACACATCCTTAAAGCCCACCCCTCAACACCCATTCCCTGCCCATTCTGAGGCTTGCCTACCTCCATAAGGGACAGCACAGCTGCTACAGCAGGGTTCACACACTGAGTGAAGCACAGCACTTTCTAGGTAGCCATGGAGTCAGAGCAGCCCCTGCGCTTGCACTGGCCACACCCAGAGGTGCTTCAGCTTCTGCTGAACCTCCTCATGGCCGTCCTCTTCCTCCTCCCCAGGGAGGATGACCCAGACACTACCTTTGAGGTGCACTCCCTAGCTTGCCACATGGGCCCACCTGGGCTCACCCCCCATGTGCTCAGGTGGGTCTGGAAGCACAGCACCAGTTCTGACTGGTGGGAGCAGCTTGTCATGGGGCAGTGGGAGCCAGCAGTGGCTCCAGAAATTCCACATGCAGAAGGACACCTTTCTGGAGCTCTGCGCCTGGCTCTCCCCCACCCCCTGGAGACTGGGCACCTGGCTGCAGCCCGCCATTCCTGTGGAGAACGGATCGCCCTATAGATGTTTGCCACCCCTGACAGCTACTGCTCAATTGGGAACCAGATCTGCATGTGGAAGTCCACCATCAGGGCCATCCTCATGCAGGTAAGGCACTCTTGGGCTGCAGGTCCTGCACAGAGGGAGGTAGATGTCCCACTTAAGGAGGGCCATTGGGGAGTGGGGTCAGGATGGGAGGGGTGGGAAGCCCCATCCCCAAGAGACCATTCTGTCCTACCGTTGCACAGCCCTGCTGCTGGGGACAGTGGCTTCACAGTGGGGGGCAGGGGCTCCTGGAGATCTCAGCGGGAGAAGATGGGAGGGGGCAGGAGAACCACCCCTGGGCTCAGGGGCTCCCTCGCTCAGTCACATGTCCCGCTGCAAGCTGTGAGGGCCATCAACATGCTCCTGCTGTGGAGGGTCAGCTGTCTCACAGACATGGACACAGTCATGGATGGATCCACTGTCCTGGGGTGCCCCCAGCTGCTTTGAAGCTATAGACAGGACCCACATCCCCATCCATACCCCAGACCACAATGCGGCCAAGTACATCAACCACAAGGATTATTTCTCCATCATGCTGCAAGCCCTGGTCAACTACCGTGGACGGTTCCTTGACATGTCCTTTGGGTGGTCAGGCCAGCCACATGACATGTGGGTGTTCCACAACTCTGGCCTGTGCTGGAGGATAGAGATGGGCACCTTCATCTCCCAAGCAGAAGCTGGTGGTTGGGGATGTGCACGTGCAACTGTGCATTATGGGAGATGCCACCTATCTCCTCATAACCTGGCTTATGAAGCCCTACACTGGGCAGCTGGACCCAAGCCAAGACTGCCTCAATGCCCAACTCCACCGGGCATGGATGCAGGCCAAATTCACCTTTGGCTACCTGAAGGAACACTTCTGGTGCCTGCTCACCCACCTGGATGTGGGGAGCACAACATACCTTGAGTTATGGCCGCATGCTGTGCCCTGCACTACACAGTAGACAGGAAGCAGGAGTCTTTCCTCCCAGGGTGGCGGATGCTGCCTGTGGCTACAAACAGACAGGTGCAGCTCCCATCTGCCGAGCCCGTATGGACAGGCTGTGGATCCACGAGGCCCTAAGGGAGAGCTTTGCCAATCGATCCCAATGACCCACCCCGTGCACTCCCAGTGAGGGCCTCAGGCCCACAAGCCTACCCAGTCCCCACCATAACCCCTCCCTTCACCCCCTCACAGCTCCCCAACAAAGAAGAATGCGGGTGGTATTCAAATAAGTTTTTTACTCAAAGATAAACAGTTTGAAAATAAACTATTTACAAGGTGCACAAACAGTGAAGTATCTACAGTGGGGAAGCCTGGGACAGGGGTGGGGGGGCAATCCATGGAGGGAATGGAGGGCCATGACCCCACAGGTGAGCAGGACCTCAAGTAGCATCAGCCTTGGGACCCCTTGCAACCGCAGGTTCGGGGTCCCCATTGGGGCAGGGCTGAGGCTGGGAGCACAGGAAGGTGGTGGGGCTGTGGTGGGGTCTCGGTTAGCAAGGGGAGCGAGCGGGGGCAGACACGGCCCTTGGCTATTGCAGGAGGTCCAGGACACCCTGCAGGATGGCCGGAAGGAGCAGGGATGGAGGGCGAGTGGCAGCTATGGGTGGCTGGGCCAACAGGTGCCACCAGACGCTACTGGTGGCATCAAAGTGAGACATCAGTTGGTCCCAGGCCCACGACTGCCACTCCCGGTCCTGTGTCCACTACTCCTGGTCATCCTGCAGCCACCACTGGAGGAGGTTGGTCAGCCTCCAGAGGGCCCACACTGCTGCCTCCTGGAGGTCCTTGTTCACCCAGTGACATGCCAGCTTGCTGCGGGCCCACCCTCTCAGTGGGAGGGTGCCAGCTCACTCTGGTGCCAGGGAGGAGATGGCTCATCCCTCACTTGGTGCGGGTCCAGCTGTAAGGAAAGCAAGGAGGGAAGATGCTGAGTCATTCACACAATGCAGCCCGAGGCCCTGCCCCCGCCCACTGTGAGCAGCAACCAAAATCCCCCAGGCCAAGGGACGCAGGAGCACAGGCTTGTGTGGCCTGCACAGTGGGCCCCGCTGCACGGGGACTCCATAGCGTTGGGGGGACTGGGATGACCAGTCCAGATGGGCTAGTAGCCAAGGGGGCGTGTCCAGCCACAGAGTGGGTCTCCACATGAGTGGTGGGTGAGCAGGATGCAGCCTGGCCCTCCCAGCCCACCACCCGTACGTGTACACACACACACACACACACACACCTCTGCTCACAGCACTATCCACGGGAACAGATGCTGACCCTCCCTGGTGGGCATGCCCGCATGCCAGGAGTCACACTCCTTGGTGTGTCTGAGGTCAGGCCAGTGCCCGTGTGGCCAGCCTGCTTCCAGCTGTGGCAGGGGCTGGCAGTCCCCAGGCCCCAGCCCCAGGGCTTGGAGCTCATCCGGGCTCCTGTGAGGCTGGCACCAATCCCCAGGGGCTATCTGATGGGTCTGGGTGAGACATGCTGCCTTGCACGTGGTTGCACATGCTGGGCCAGCAGCACAAGGTCCCACCCAAACCAGCCTGGTGAGGCTCACAGCACACCTCCAACTGCACCTGCCCCCGCGCCCTGGGGTGTGTGACATGCAAGGTACTTACCAGAGGGACCCTCAGTCAACTCTGAGCGTGCCCTGAAGGTGGCCTGACTGGAGGGACCTGGTCCAGGGTGATGACCAGGGTGCTGCCACTGGCCTTGAACCCCATGTCTGCCTCCCCCTCCAGTGGGGTATTGGGTCCTGGGGTGCTCCTGGTCTTCCTCCTCCTCAGCCTCTCATTGCGAGGGTGGGGGAGCTCCTCCATGGTGTCCATGGAGGCAGGTGCTGTGGAGGTATCATCGCCCCCCCCAGGAGGTGGTGGAGCTCCCTCTAGTAGGGGCAGGTGGCCAGTCCTGACCCTGAGCTGCATCTTGCATTGCGGACCCCCAGCGTAGCCCTGCCTAATTTCTTTAACTTTTGCCTGAACCTGCTCCATGGTGCAGGCACGGTGGCCCTGTGACACCAGGCTGGTGGCCAGCCAGGTGTAGGCTGGGGCATTTATTCCTCCCCTTGCCCGAGGAGGGCATGTTCCTTGCCCCACATATCCAGGACGGCCTGGATCTTGGGCCTGGTCCAGGAGGGACTTGATGTTTTTTGCTCTAGGATGGCTCCTGGGACCCCTCAGCCTGCTCCCTGGAAGGCCAGAGGGTCATGAGGGGCCTGGCTCTCTGCCATCTCACCCAGCTCTGTTGTCAAGAGTGGCTCCGAGTTCATGCTGAACAGCAGCATGCTGCTTCCACACTCTCAGCTTTCTGCCATGGGGTTTCTGTGGCTCCCTGCAGCATTAAGAATGGCTGGAGGCAGGGACCATAGAACACTGATTTCTGTGGACAGGGAGCCCCCCAGCCCACCCCCGGGGCACCTACCCAGCACCCTGGAGGACTTTTCTATTGACAGAAGGCTCTTCACAACTTCCAGACTGACTTTCTGTCAATAGATCTGTCAAGAGAGGTGTTCTGCCCCATAGGGGAATGGCAGAATGCTGTCGATCAAAGTGCCGTATTCTGTCAATTTGCTGTCGACAGAACGCACTTGTAATGTGGACACTGTGGTGTTTTGTCAGCAAAACCCTCCAGTGCCTTAAAGTTATCTTACATAGCAGCACAACATTTAATACTACTGCTGACTTCGCTAGGGAAGGGAATGGGTTAGGTTGAGGTGCTTCATCCTGCCGAAGGCTTGAATATTTTCAACCTCCCATTGCTGGTTGCGAGGAGGAAAAAGCAATGCCCAGGAATCAAACATAGGTTTCCCCTAGGGCAGCGCAGAGCACTAGACAAGCTTCAAAACATTTTTTACTGGTGATTAGAGTTCATTAAGCCTTACTACCCACACAGTCACCATGACATGCCACAGGATGCTGAATTCACCCTAATATTGTTTTGAATATTTGCTTTCCTATTTATTGATCTATAAATTTTTGTCTCTCCCCAGTTTTGCCTGGACAAATCACAGTCATTTCACAGGGAAACCAAAGTGTTGTCTCCTGGACTCCAGAATATAAGACAAAGTGTTTTGTGGTCGATTGGGGCACTGGTAAAGAAGATATGCAAATGAAAATCATAACTAAGCCAACAGGCAATTTCACACTAGGTAACAAATCAACTTTCTTTCACAGATCGTCCAGTTATTTGATGGGAAACATGCCTTTTGCACTTGCACTTTTCATACCCGTGGGCCAGGTGAAGATCCTCTCTCACACCTTTACTCTTCTTTATTCTGTGTAAATGGGAGTCACTGTGGCGAGCACTCAGCAGCCACAATCATAGTGGAAGTACATGGGAATTTCAGTCCTCCCTGGGAAACCTACTTGTCATGCTCAGCAAAGAAATGCTGCTGTGTCAACACAGCCTATGTATGGTATCCTCTCTCAACAAACCCAGGATATGAGCTTATGGACTACAAGCCAGCAACAAGATAAGGGTGACAATATTTCCCACAGCTAGTTAAACCTAATACTGTGGCAAAAGCTGCCTAGCAGATGACTTATCAGCCCTTTCCCCAAACTTGTCCCTGTAAAGTCACAGCAACAATTTGAAGCTTATTAGACAGCATATTTGAGTTATGTGCGAAGAGCTACTGTTCAGGAACATTTTATAGGACCTGCCTTCTGTATATTGCTTGAGATCATACAGGTAACCAGGATTAGACTCAGTGTACATTGGAGGAAATTTGACCCAAGGGTCACAACTGAAATTGTACCAATAATTCATCCCCTATTATTTTCATGGATCCTCTTACGACAGGTGTATCCCTGTTTGCCAGACGGAGGATGTGGGGAATACACAATTGAGCCAAGAGGCCTTGAGCTATTTTATTTTCCATTTTCCACCCTGTAGCTCCATCTGTACAACCGTTAGACTAGAAGCCAACTTGGCATACTTTACAAACTATAATGTATTACGGCTGTCATTTTAATTATGAAAAAAATCCAATATGCAGGTTGCGTGGTGATGGTCGAGGACACCAACTGGAGAAAGTGTACATTTGGACTCAACATGAAGACCTGGAATTATTAGACCTCACTGAGGGGTTAATACAGAAAAACTTTGTGGTGCTGCAGTTCCCATACACACCATACTTGCAACTATTCAGCAAACACTAATTTCAGCTTGATTGTTTTCCAGATGGGTTACAACCATACAAACTGTACAAACTAATGGTGCATGCATCTAACAAATGTGAATGCGAAAGTTTCATGAAACATGAGAGGACATTTGGAGTGACCCACTTCTACTCAGTTCAAGGAGGTATTTCCTAGAAAAATCTTCATTTTGTTTATTCCCCTCCAATTTGTCTCCTATCCCATCTTCAGTGGGCTGTAATAGAACACTAATATCCTCTCAGTCATGCTGCAGACCAAGTTGTGATGTGCTGGCTGTGTGCGCGAGTGAATGCGATGTTGCTTGCTAGGGACAGGTCCGCAGAGATGATGGGGTAATTATTACAATCCATGGCAGAGTTGTGAAGACAATGGAGCAGGGATTTTGTCCCTTCTTGCAGTGTGTTTGAGTTGTGGCCAAGTTCTATACCCTTACTCACACTCTGACTAGCACCACCCTTCATGCCATTGTGACTATAGGGTGAGTAAGGCTATCCTTAGCAATTTCATCCACGGCAGCTGGATGTCTCTACCTTCTTTGAGATTGCTTTAGGCAAGACTCAGACACTCCCTGTATGTAATTTTTGCTTTCCCTCCTCTACCAGTATCTTTGTGCCCCTCTGCAAGTTAGGGAGGTGCTTCCTACTCAGTGGCCAGTTTGTACGTATGGATTAGCCTGCAGCACATTGCATTACAGAAACAGTGATCAGTATGATTTATCTATCTTTAAAATCACCCGACGCTTCAGTTCCTAGGATAGGTCCAGCTACTGTGACAATTTCAAATATCAAGAAGCATTCTGCTTTTGTGAAATGGACTGAGGTACCTGCAGAAGACTGTTTGGGCTTTCTGCAGGGATACAGAATCAACTACACAGACACAATGAAGAATCTTTCTCTTGGTAAGTCACCATCTCTCATCATCATAAGACAAAAGCAACACTGCTACCGCTGTGTGTGGGGAGCGGGGAGGAACGTTATAACAGTCTAGCAAGGTTACACAATCCCGAGACAGCACCTGATTATAGGGTAAGCTCTCAATTTATTTTTAAAAGATTAAGGGTCAGCATCACAACAGGTGGCCAAAATTAGATAAATTTAGGCCATGAAAGAGACACTCAGCACATCTTCAGTTAAGCACATCTGTTCAAAAGTACACCATTTACCTCCTGTTCAGCGCAATTTGTTTTAATTTACAAAATGAACAAATTGCCATCAAAGCTTCAACCACTTGTATGACACTAAAATCTACCAGGCTAAATAAAATCTTCAAAGCCTCTTAAAACTCCTGCTGCCAAAACCATAGCAGCAATTTCTACTAAATACTGAAAGGAAGGAAATGCTGTCAGCATATTTACCATATAGCAAAAGGGATTGTGACAATTCACACTGTTTCTGTGTTGCATTATGACTCAGCCAAACTTGCTTCTGAACATTTCTACTGGAGGTCAAAGATAGTGATTTTATTAGATTACAACGAAACAATTTTAATAGTTTCCTGTTCATATTAAAAAACAGATTAGGTAAGTGATCTGTTGTTGCCAGCTCCAAAAGAACATAGTTTTAAGCTGGTTCCTGAAGGCGCTATATTAATAACAAAATATTTATTGAACAGTTAGATGCTAATGAACAAAGGGCTGACTATTTTACATGAGCTCATATAAAAAAGTTACAACAGATTCTCTTTTGATAGATATCCTTGCCCATGTCTGTCACGGAAGGATTCTACGCTGAAAGTTACAACACATTGAGGTTTTGATCTTTAAGTTTCAGGGCTAATGCAGTCTTTGTATCAAGAGAGAAGACATATTTCCCCAAAATAGAAAAGCAGTTGTTTTCTAGGACTCAAAAAAAATATATGATGGACACAATGGACCATTTGAAAACAGTAAAACATGCTGTGTGAAATCCTAGTTAAAAAGCAAAAAGCAAGAGTCTAAGCAACTTAAACTCACATTTCACCCCAGATGCCTGCTTTAAATTTTTACTATTTTGGGGGAAAAAATCCCAGGATTGTTTGTTTTTTGTGTGCAGAGAGAGTTGGGACAACTGCTTGAAACAGAGCGACAATTCAAGTTGCTGCAACATGAGTTAACCTGAGAGATGATTATTGCGTTTTCCAGAAACGAAGAATGTTTATAAGCATCATTTCTCAGACACTTTGCCTCACTCAGCATTATGGTCACACCTTCTGCTTTCAGAAAATAGACAATTTTCTTTAACATTACAACGCTCATATCAAGAGTGTCTGAATGTACAGCAGCATTCTATAAATGAAAGGGCACAGTTGCATTATTACTGAAGTTGTTCTGATGACAGCAATATTATCCGCAGCACCTTAATAGAGGAACCAGTTTTGAACTAAACCAGATCAAAATACAGCTGTGGAGCTGAACATACCACACCAATACCTACAAGTGGAGCCTAAGTTTAAATTTTTACTATGACCGGTTTTGAGAGTTACCGGGCATCTACAAGCTCCTCTGACTCTGCCTTCTTACATTAGAGGTCAAATTCAGGGCCTAATCACATGATGCAGATGTACACGCACAATGATTAGGCAATAACATTCAGGTAAATCCTTGTTTTGATTGCCACAACACTGTGGGTACACATAAAACTCACTGTCAGTGTGTTTTTATACCCCCTCCTATGCTACAGGATATACAAGTTTACTGCAACTGTCCTCTAAGGATCGCTCAAGTGGTAGAGGCTCATGCTTTACTTCTGGAGATCTTGGGTTAGATACCAATACTGGACGTTTATGGCACACCATCCTCAATGGCTACACTGAGATTCCTTGGTCCAGGACACTGAGTAATTTCAAAATAAGAGGATGTGTGATGTGTCCCAATCTCAGCATCCACCATAAAGCGCTGCCTCCTTTGGCAACAATATTACAACATCTGCAGAGTATGGCTTCCCACAGGTTTGGGATGAGGGCATGAAAGTTGGGCATCTTCTCAGCTACAGCTTAATGGACTTGTTCCTATACACAGCCTGAATTTGGTGCTAATGTTGTACTTTTGCTGTCCCCTTCTCCTCTTGTGTTGCAGCAGTTGCTGTCAATTCTTCTACCACCTGCTACCTGCTAACAGGACTTAAAGAAAAAACTACCTATAGAGTGCAGATTTCAGGAATCACCGGTGCAGGAGAAGGAGCCCAGAGCTATTCACAGTTTTTCACTACTTTGAAATATGGTACTGTGAAATTCTTTTTTTGAATGTGCTGCTTTGATCCATGGTATAAACAACTGCATGGTGGTGGGTCGGGGGGGAGGAAAATGTGATTGCGAAACCTTAGCACTGGGTAATATTAGTCACAAGTAGAACCACCTCTGAATCTGAGCAGTAGAACAAGAAAAAGGACATCCCTATGGCTTTTTGACCTGAAAGAGGGGTAAACAGACTCCCATGAACTCTCTTCAGCAGAAAGCAATGAGGGAGGCCTATTAGTTCATTCTAATCATTTTTTGTACAGTTGGGGGGGGGGGGGGAACAACACAAAACCTACACACCCAAGGCCTTGATGAAGCAGCCTGAAATGCTACATGAGCTAAGTTTCCCCTGCAAACAAATGGTTCATTGGGTAAAGTCAGCTTTCACATGAAACGCACACATAACAGGCATGAACAAGTTTTAGGAAGGAAGTTAGACAAATGTTTCTATGCCATTAGAAGCAGCCTCCCAACAACCTAATTATAGGAATGAAGTAGATAGTGTGGTAAGGTGTCCCTGTGTCTTGCCAGAGTCCCATGCCTCTTCTTCTGGCTGGCGGGTTGAGGCTCCACCCACCTCAGTTAGTCTGGGCCGGTTAGTCAGTCTCTCCGCCCCCCAGCCACAGCCACAGCTTTCAGACTCACTGGAGAAGGGGAGCCCAGGAACTCTTCTCCTCCCACCCTCCCCGGTGGTCTTTTGCCAGCACTCTGGTCTCTTTGACTATGTCTAGACTGCTGGCTTCTGCCTACAAAACTTCTATTGGCAGAAGTTTTGTCAGAACACATCCAGACTGAAGATCTTCCAGAAAAAACGTGCCAGCCAGGTGTGTTGAATCGACATCCCTGTACACCTCATTCTGTGAAGGAGGGGTGACTTAATGGTGGGTGGTTCTGACATTTGTCCCCATGTGGACAGGGCCAAATGTCAGAAAAGCCTCTCCCAACAAAACCGTTGGCAAAAGAAATGCAAATTGCGTAAGGCATTTGTGTATCTTTTGCCGACAGTTCTTGGCAATCTAGACATAGCCTTTGTCTGTCTTGTCTCTTCTTATCTCACTCTCTGCTGCTTCCCTACTTCATCCACCTCCTCTCACATGCTCTCCCCTCCTTCCCTGACTGGACAGCTTTTCAAAGCCCTGTCAGCACGCTGGCCATGGGATCAGCTAGCTCTTGTTACCTGACTGCAGTCCCTCTCTGTTGCCATCATCTGCATGGTTAAAACAGCTGTTTCCCTTTCTCCCCTAACTCCAGCTGCATCCTGGGGTGCCTTTTGCCCTTCCTAACAGGGTTTGCTGGCCTGACCCTGTTGCAATAGGTTTGCATGGGATTTAGTGACTGGGTTTCTTGGGGAAGAGAAGGGGAGATTAGACTTGGTGGCCCAAAAGGTTCCCTGCTCATTAGTGTTTTACTTTCCTAAAGCTAATGTTACAGGACTTCAGCTGGTCAGCTGTAGGGGTCAGGAAGGATTTACCTTCTCCCCACATTCCCTGATCCACTCTGTTTCCCCCACCCAATCGCCCCTGCTTTTCAGAGGCATCAGAGATGTCCCTGCCCAGATAAGACTCTGCAAAAGGTGGGCTAGTACATGGAAGTTATATAGAGACTTTTCTTGGACTACTCACATGCTCAGTCTTGTTCATATGCTTAGGGTCACGAGCTGCCAGATTTGGAGTTAGAAAGGAATTTCTCTCCAGGTCAGATTAGTAGAGGGACTGTGGGGGAGGGGGTTGGTTTGATTTGCTTCCTCTGCAGCACAGATTCGTTGCTGGAATAGTCTGGATATACCTCACCACATCAATTCCCTGCCATTGCAAAGGCCTCAGTGCCTACAACATGCCACAGGCAGAGAGTACAGGTTGAGTCTCCTGAAGGCTGTAATACATCCTTTTAATCTAGGTTATTGGGTTTGATATAGGAATAACTGAGTGGGTTGCTGCAGCTTGTGACATACCTGATCTCCTAGTCCCTTCTGACCTTAAAAACTCTGACCTGCTGCTCAGGAATCACACTAGGTACGATCAGTGAGTAATCCAAGCACACACAGTATATATTACATTCTATCTGCACTAACTGTCAAATGAACATGATCAGTTACTGAGGTGGCTGGTTAAAAATTAAACAGAAAAATTATACATTTCAGTGTTTTTTATTTTGAAGTGCCCAGTTTTCCAATCATGTCCCAATCCATTTAATCATTTAAAAATATGAAGAGTTATGAAAAAGGATTTTGGTAAACAATACATCAGCCATTCTTAAAAATGGAAAGAAACATACAATAACTATTTAAAAAAAAATAAGTCAGCCAGCTTCATGGCTGTTCCCAGACAAAGCTGAGTTAATACACATTTCCACTCATGCATTGACCACATCCACAGCATAGGCCAGCATATTATTATTACTTTCCTGTAACCAAGTTAAAATGCTGCTGACTGTGCTGTGCAGACAGACTTTGTTATCTAGTTGTTTACCTATAGTTGTCTTTGTGCCGCTTCTCTGAGCACTCAACTCCCCATGAGGTAGAAAAGCGTCTAGCAACACTTTCCCAAAAATCACTGATGCCAACAAAGGTAGGGGATGTGGTTGGACAGCCACAGTTGACATGGCTGCCTTTTTGTTGTAAGCAGGTCATCAGCTGATTGCAGAATCAAGATTGTAGTCATAGGGCACAACTGATGGATTTACAGATTTATCCTTCAGTCGTGTGAAACTTGAAATTGGTTATATATTGATTTGTCTTAGGCTAAGTTCACAGGGATACCGAGCTACGGGAATGAGGTTTATGCTTTGTGCAAACAGATCTCCCTCTTTCTAGTCTCTCAGACCTGGTCCATAAGTGATTTTCATTTCTGTTTATCTCCCATCAGATAAAGGGGTATTTGAAGGCATTGTTGTTGCCCTTTGTCTTGGCATCATATCCACCATTTTTTTTCTACCCATCATTTGTTCTTTGGTGCTAAGAAGGTAAGAGGATAACATTGACTGGGCTGTTGCACAACCTAAGTACATTTTATTGACTTTGCATTCTGTAGTGTTGAGTCCTGCCTTATTTTTGCACAAGTGGTCTAATTTCAAATTAGAAATGACAAGCCCTTATGAGACAAGATGCAAAAAAGCAGGGTTATACAAATAATTTCCTCAATTCTTGTGGCTTTGGGATAGCAGTAACAATCTCA
This sequence comes from Carettochelys insculpta, assembly GCF_033958435.1. Classification (NCBI taxonomy): domain Eukaryota; kingdom Metazoa; phylum Chordata; order Testudines; family Carettochelyidae; genus Carettochelys; species Carettochelys insculpta. Next base: position 90,018,910 of record NC_134141.1, read on the forward strand.
GACATCAATGGGATAAGTTTATAAAGCTTCCTACTGTCCCCAGAATAAGGAATAATTATCCATTTGATTACTATGGCCCTTCTACTATTGAATCAGACTGCGGATTAACTGGTCAATGTCACATGCTGATTGATACAACCTAGAAAGCCCAGCTAGCCCAAGCAGTGCATCAGCTCCCATTGGTGCACAGCTGAGACATGAGCTCATACCATCCCCCAACACCCATTACAGTAAATGGGTGAGAAGGAAAGAATAAGGGGAAAAAGACAGAGATAACAAGACACTTGGGGTGCGTCTACACTAGGATGTAACTTCAAAGTAGCCATCAGAGAGTCTACACACAAGTTAACTTCAAAGTAGGGGGCTCAGCTTCAGAGTCCTTACTTCGTTCCTGGGAACTGAGTAGTGCTCTACTTCAAAGTTATTTTTGTAGTGTAAACACAGCCTTGTTGAGATGAGAGCATGTCTTTTTTCCCTCCCATTTTGTGAGGAACTACTTTCCATAGAGGAAGGATATTGCAAAGCATCCCTTCCCTCAGAAGACTGTCTTTTTAACATTTTATTTGTACACAATGTAAACTGAAGGTGCTATACTTCAATAATCCTAAACCAGGACTGGTTTATTAATAAACTACTGGTGTGTCGCTGACAATGCCCTAGTAGTCTACTAATGCAAAACCTGTCATAGCTAACTATAATGGAACCCTGCCCCATCTCCCTTTTCATGCTTTAACTACTTCTGTTATTGTGATCTAATGTGATTGATAAGTGATTAGAGTAGACAGGATGTCAAAATTATAGCCTGAGTTCAAATACGGTTCAGGACACAATTCGTTCTGATCTACTGCTCCATACAGCACGCCCCCTCCACCCACACAGGAACTCTTCATTCTCTCTGGCTCATTGCTACTTTCAGAACGAATTTGCAGCTCGCTAGTATCTTTCCATAGCCAGAAGTGACAGACGTTGTGTAGGACTGAGTCAGGGCACCAAGAAAGTGTGCACCAAGTCACAGAAGCCTATTATGATTTCCACTGTAGAGTATTCCGAAGCGAAAAGAGCCCAAAAACCAGACCCTACCCTTTGAATGAGAAAAAAAAAATAAATAAGTAAAGCAACGGTCTGTGACAGGATTTTTTTTGGTGGGCAGAGGGTATGGAGGAGGTCTAAGAAAATGAATTGACTCTGTCACATGGGCTAGACTGATCTTAGTGCATCTAATGGAGAGCAGTCAGACAGATCAAACTCTGTCAGTGACCTCAAGAAACCCCCAGGCTCATGAGAACAGAGTCAACAAGTGTTTATACATTCAACAACATACAATCTAGTCTTGACTTATTGCAATGATAATATGAAAATAAGTCACTAAAAACACATACAGAGCACTACTCTACTAAGTGCATATACAGAGAGAATTGAGGCCATGGGATTCTCAACAGTGCCCAGATTAAATTAATTTCACTTACCTGACTTCAGTAGGAGCAAAGTCAGGCCAACGTAAACGGTGTATGAAATTCCTTCCACATTTTGCTGCTACCTCTGCTGGAACATAATTGCCAAGAACTCCTTTATTGTCATGACAGTTCCAAACTGCAGCCTCCTGTTGCCCAGAGCTTAACAGATATAGTCTTAGTCCCTGCTCTGAGAAGCATAAATCTAGGCTGAACTATGAAGATTGGGATGGGAAGGATGATGACACTCAAAGGCTGTAATAGAGACTTATCCAGTTTGGCTCTGTGCTTGTCTTTACCTCAGTTTCCCCTTGCTTTGTGATGTTTCTTTCAGCCTTGGCCTTCTGGTCAAATCAGAAGGTCACCCCTTCCATGCCAGATTCAGCTGCTACAGCCCTTCTTTCAAGGATTCATCTACTCTTCCACATCACACTCTCACTGTTACTCTTCTCCTGAGCTCAGCTGTAGCCTTTCTGGGTGCTAATCTGTCCTTTCATCCTCCCTTCAATTACAGGTTTCACTGCATCACCTCACCAGGTGGCAGCTTTAAAAAAAAAGTAATTCCTGATTTTCTTTAATGTTTGGACTCTCTGTGGGCCCCTCACTTGGTGGCAGCATAGGCAGAACCCACACCCAACTCCCACCACAGATGCGCTGCCTTAGGAACCCAGAACACCTGGGCTGGCTGCCCTGTGGTCCCAGGCTATGTGGTTTTCTTCCCAGCACCCTTTCCACCTGCTTTCAGTACTTGCTAGCTGCCTTCCTACTTACTACAGCTCACAGGCCCATTTCCATGGACTCTTTCTGCTCTTCCATGGAGCATCCACTTCAGGACCCTTCCTAATAAAGTCCCCCCCCCGAAAAGCTGATTTTCTCTCTCACACACACAAGCAGGCCTACCACTTCACTTCAGCACTCATTTCCACCATCTGGGGAAGGTAAGCCAAGTATGACACAGGTGAAACTGAGCTTCTGTCCTTTTAAAGGCCCAGCAAAGCCTGTGGTGTGTATATTTCCATTTTCCAGTAGCTTTTATTTTATATTAACCTGTATCAGCTTTCCCCAGCTGCTCCTCTGTTTAACCATCAAATACTATCTGATTTCTTGTAAGCCTGGAGGCCAAGTCTCAACACATTTATGGCTAAGTTACCCAGAGTTTGAGCTGGATAGCTTACTAGGGCTTTTGAATGTTTATTTCTGAGATCCCAAATTCAGTTCAAGATTACAAACCACTCAGAGGTGAAGGCACTCAGCTGAAACTAATTTCAATGAGGCTCATGAATTTGGCTTTACCTTGAGAAAACACCACTATTTCTCTCCCACATGAATCCTCAAAGAATTTAAGCACAGAAGCGGAAAGACTAGCTGAACCCTGGAAATGCAGATATAAAATTCAAATTCTATCAGGTCTGTTATAGGGAAATGTCTATTTCACTACAGCTAATTTACTACATGCCATTAGTGATCCTTCAGTCCCAAAAGGCAGATCTCCCATTGTGTCAGAGTCCTAACCAAGGGGTAATATGCCACAATATTCTGCCTTCTAGTCCACAGGTCCTCCTCTGTCATGAGGCAAAAGCAGGTGCTTCTTTTTGGGGGACAGGCAGATTTCTAAATAGAAACCTATCTATAATTTGCTACTGGCAGGCCAAACTAAACCTCCACGGAACAAAGGAGGGTTGGAGGAGATATGAAATAGTGGTGGATTAAAAGGAAGAAAAGGCTGATATGCAGTAGATATGGGAAGAGAGTCACATTCTGATAACTTACATAGCTCTTATCCACAATACTAAATAACTGTGCACCAGTAACTCAGTAATTTACCGTGAAAAAATGGACTATTGTTTTGGATTGCCAAGTTGTGCCTGTGTGTTATTAATAGCTGCTATAAGACATCCAGATCTGATGTGCCATGAAAATACTGATCAACTACACATATGACTTATGATGAAAGTAGAAGTATATGAAGGCTCAGTCATTGATTTGGAACCTCAGTTTAAAAAACATGTCTTTCCAGGACAAGAAAATTCTGTTGGCCAACAGTACCAAATCCAAGAAACAGCAGTGCTATCCAAGATGTGGCAAGAATCATTCCACTGGTATGAGAAGTGCTGATGAATTGGCTCTTTCAGTGAATTATTGCAGCACAGAGTACTAGCTTCTTCTCTTTTTAATTGTGCTTGGTAAATATACATCATTAAAGATTTAGCAGTTGCTGTGGTGGTATTGGGAAGATAGGGTCAGGCTTTTCTAGGGGATTTTCCTATGCCTTTGCAAAAGGGTTTTATAGATTTTTTTCCCCCCCAGAAATACTATGCAACATGCATTAAGCCAAATGTGTGAAAAACCTACACAAAATGATGAAGTATCTCACAGGGGGAAAAGAAACATTTATTTATACAAATTTCGATAAATAAGAGTAAATAATCACTCGGATTGATGGCTTCTTGAGTTATCCCAGATGTGAAAGCTCACATGAATCTGAAATTGTTCATTTAACAGAATCTCCAGCTAAATGAAAGTTAGATAAAATATTTTGAACCAAATTCACAGCTGCAACACAAAGGAACAGGGTTCAGCTGTCTGATTCTGGAGCCAGTGATTCACCAACTTCACCTTCAGGACACTTTTGGCTACTTGGGGTTGCTCTATCTATTCCCATGGAATCCAGTAGCAATTAAGGGACCACCACACCGGTGGCTCTTGTCTTTGCAGATTCACCACACACCCACACCCGCTCTAAATAAATTTTCCCCCTCTCTCAGAACTAGGTAGCCCCAGTCCCACCACCTGCTCTAATTGAATGCCCTCCCCTTCCCACAGAGCCGGGCACCTCCAGCCCATTCCTACTCTAACTGAATGTGCTGGCAACTCACTGGAGCTTCTGCCACTGACGCCAGGGCCACTGGGGCCATGCCAGGGCCGCAGGAGCCGTGCCGATGTCACAGGAACCTCTCAGCTCTGGGCTGAGGCCACAGGAGCTGTGCCGGGCCCAGGAGCCGCAGGAGCCACTGCTGCTACCCGCCTGTCCTACCAAGTAGTGGGACATGTGCGCGGAGTGGGCGGAGGGTACGCCCCATGTGTAGCTCTGAGGAGCCACATTTAAAGCCTCCAAGAGCTGCATGTAGTGCCAGAGTCTTATTTGGCACACCGCGGTGTCCTGTGGTGAGCAGCCAACACGCAGTTAACCCTCGAGAAGCGCAATTTTGATTTGTGCTTCACTCACATTAATGTTTCCACATAATGCACGTGCAAGGTCATACGGGCCATGTGTGTGGCTCCAATTGGCATGGCAATCCAAAAGAATCAGATCAAACCTGCAAGGCTCAAGGGTGTGCCTACAGAGGGATCTAGATGGACAAAAACTTAGAGTAATAATAATTGCCCACATGAAGTCAGCTCAAAGTATCCAAGACATAGGTGGAAGATGTTGTGATTGCATTTTGCAGACGGAAGACCGGTACAGAGAAGTTATGCATGTTGCTCCATAATAGGTATTTGGAGGGGGGAAAATAACACCATGGCTCCATACCAACTGTATGCTTTACACACAGCAGAGAGAAAAGCTGTGGAATTAAATCAAGTCAGTTACACTGATACTGTAAGAAATATCACTGTGCTGACAACATGGCTGAAATAGAAATAATCGTTAACAGATGACGCATAAAGGTTTGGGGGGGGTTGGGGAGATAGGAAGAGGGTTCAGAGTGAGTAGGCAGCACAGTATCAAGGTAGCTACTTCTGGAGGCCTAGTGGTAAGCTGACATTAGCAACGGGCAATGAAATGTGATAGATGCACCCACATCCACCAGTGAGCATTGAGAGGTTGTTGAATAGAAGCTGGTTCCCTCAGGGAAATAGTCAGAACACTCACAACATTGCTTCAATTCAAGAATGAATACTGTCAAATAAATCTGCAGTAAACTCCTAAAGGACATGAAGGAGGTCAAGCATAAGATTAAACTTACCTACTGAAAATTTCTGCTGTAAACTCAGCTGGAATACCAGATATCACAGTCGAAGAAAAATTGTAGGACTTCCTGAATCAAAGCACTGAACTTTGTAATAGCTGCAGCAGTAATAAATTCCTCACCAACAGAGAACATACAAAGAATAGGAACACAAGAACTTCCATAAGTGATCGTATCAGTGATCCTCGCAATCCAGTCTCCTATAAGTGCATAGACCAGATTCTTCAGAGGAAGGTGCCAGAATCACTTTAATGGGCAATTATGGGCAGATTTAATACCCCTTATTTTTGTAAGGTTACAAAAATCATGTTATATGGGATCCATATAATATCTAATCCTTTTAAAACTCTTGGTAGACAAACTCAGTGGTCTTGTGTAGCAATGAGTTCTATAGATTTACTATGCCATGCGGTAAAAAAACAAAACAAAACAAAACATTTATTTGTATCACTTTTAAGTTTGCCTTTCAGTTTAACTGCATAACATTCTCTTGCCTAACAAGAGAAATCTGAAGGCTGTTCTCACTGCTTTTCAGACTGTCTTTTATCTGTATCTCTCTCGTGCATATTGCCAATGAAGTCAATAGATTCAGACAGGACACTTGTCCTGTACTTAAGCAAAATTCCACACGAGTTCATCAACCTGCAGGCATAAGGGCGATTCAGATGCAACTCATACTTCTTTGTCTTATGTTAGTGCATCCTTCAGTCAGGAATCTGGGAAAGCTTATTCTGGATTCTTTAGGTAGGGTGTTACACCAGTTATCCCTATTGTCACCACTGGTGGATGTCAGAATATTCAGTAAATGTCATCAGTGGCTGGATCTGCAATCTCAGTTTACAGAGATGCAGAAATCTTGTAGCTTTGGTAGGTCCCACAAAAATGCACATACACACACCTTTATTCAAAACAGAGCCAATTTTTGAATGTGCTGAGGTGTCTGCTGAGCCTGCTACCAACCCTGGTAAAGGCTGGTGAAATTTCATGGAAAGTTAAGTCTTGGCTGGGTGATTGGGATGAAGTAGCTGTCATGCTTCAGCTCAAGAACTGGAGTCAGAAAGAATGAAGTCTAACTTCTCAGGTCATCAATGACAACCTTAAACTAACTGAAGATTGTAACAGTTACTGGTGCATCAGAGAAAATGACAGCCAGTCTGCAATTTAAGACTGATAATGCAAAAAAACAAAGCAGCGTAACCAGGAAGGAAGGATACTGGTTATGGACTATGAAAAGCCTTTCCACTATGTGTGTTTTCTGATGGCTAGTATGGCTCAGTAGTCGCAGGGAGTTCCTGGCTTTACATTGTACAGTGCTCTGCAGTTTAGCCAGCTAAAAATACACAAAACCTTTCAAACCAGTCATTCCCTCGAAGAACATAGTGTCAGCAAAGTGAAGAGAAGTCACTGCAGAGGCATACTGACATCAAAAGGGCAGTTAAGCAGTATAGCACTGTTCGATCCAACCTGTTTAAGTTGTTAGCAATACGTGAATCACACATATCATTAATTACAGGGCTTTGCACAGACCATCCTGAAATTTCCATTTTATTGATTGTGATACCCTCACCTCACTTTAACCATGAGGGGCAGAGAATATGGTCTTTTTTGGGCAGAAATATTTATTTCCTTAATTATGTTCCTGCTACCAATGTGCATTGTCAATGGAATTTAAAGACTAAATGAAATTGCCTGGCCAGCTAGATTAAAAGAAGAAAGTAATAGCTGTGGCCAGCCCAACCATTTCCTGACTTTTTCTATTGTTTAATATTAGTAAATTATTTATTTTCAGATCACAAGTTTACCCTAACACTCAATGATTTTTTCTTCTTTCCATCCTATCTGGTTTTGTAGGCTAGCCAAGGACCCACTTCAAGGCCGTTGCTTCCAGTGCCAACAGACAATGATACCATCAACATTCAGGTGATTGAACAGGATTCAGAAGCCTCTTTGGAGCTGAAGCCCTTTACTGAGGCCCTAGAAGACATCCGGGAGTGTGATGCAGTCCATTCTGAAAGAGCTGGTGGTTGCCCAGACACCTCTCCAAGTGTTTTGAAAATTCCAGAAAAAGCAACTGAAAAAGCCAGCTCTGGCATGAGGGCAACTCTCCTGAGTGACTACACCAGTATGGAATTCAGTCAGAAAGCCATGCTGAGTCTGGTGCCAAATCTACCTCTGAGGGCTCCCCAGCCTCGCCTAGACAGGAAACTGAACAGGCCAGGAAAAGAGGGGCAACACGCACTGCTTATTCCAGAAGGCTACGTGAAACAGAGCCAAGAGGCAGTTATGCCACTGGGCCCAACACTGGTAAAAGAAACCAGTTTGAGCTGAGGTCTCTCAGTGCTGTAGGATCAAGCCCCCAAACCCTGATGCTCGATGAGAGTGGTTACAATATTATAGGGCAGCAATTCTGTGAATCTTGATGCTTTACTGCTTTAATAAGTTCCACAGATAAAATTTGTGTATATAATTAAAACAGCCATTTTAGGCCCTTGCTCTTTCTAAGACTCATACTCAAATAATTCTTGCAGTTAACCCACGGGATCTGGGGCACTAACAGCACAGTGGGGCTAAAGTAGGCTCCCGTGCCTGCCCGTGCTCCATACTGCTCCTAGAAGTGATTGGCGCTGTCCCTGTAGGGAAGGCCCAGGTGTCTCTGTGCAGTGCCCCGCTCCTGAGTGCCAACTCCACAGCTTCCAGTGACCAGAAACTGCAGCCAATGGGAGCTGTGGGGGCCATGCCTTCTGCCACCAGTGCATGGAAATCCCCTGGACTCCCACCTAGGAGCTGCTGCCAGAGGGATGTGCTGGTCACTTTCAGGAGTCATCTGAAGTAAGTGCCACCCCCTCCCATATCCCAACCTCTGCCCCAGCCAAGAGACTGAAACCTGCACCCAAACTCCCTATATATCCTCGCACACATTTCTGCGCCCACACTCCCTCTTAGATCCTGCTGCCCCTGCACCTGCTCCTGCACCCACACTCCCTCCCAGAGCCTGCTGCCCCTTGCACTCCAATGTCCTGCCCCTGCCTGCTGCAAGTGAATGAGCAGGGGACAGCAACTGACAGAGAGAGGGGAATGGAATGAGCAGGGGAGCAGGACCTCAGAGAAGGAGCAGGACGGGGCATGGCCTAGGGCAGTGTTTCTGAAACTTTTCAAGACCACAGAGCACCAAATAATATTTTTTATGCAAAACACCTATGAAAATTTTCTTCAAAAAATTGTTGTTCGACTGAAACAAAAGAAAAACAAAACCACCACCCCAAACAGCAACATATACAGCAAAAAAAAAAATGAATTAATTTAATCAGGTATCATAGCAATGAAGAAGTAACATTGTATCTGGTTTTAATACCAGAAAATATATATCCTCCGTGTATGATATCACAAAAGGTGTCAGATGCTCGTGGCACACCTGCAATTTGTTCACGGCATACCAGTGCTCTGTGGAACATAATTTAAGAAACACTGGCCTGGGGAAGGAGCAAGGCAAAGGTCGTTGGGTTTATGGAATGAGACAGTTGGCAATCCCAGGCGTGAGGAAGTTAACACAGCATTAATGGTTCTGCTCTTCCTGTTCTGACTAACTAAAGGACCGTCGTTCTCACAGCCGTCATTACTGTGAATTTGCACACATCTGTCATGTGTAAAATGAGTAAATTTCAGCTTTTAGTTATCCTGATTCTCTCAACCAAACCCACATTATTTTCAACAGGACATTTTCATGTTCATTTAAATCCAGCCCTCAACTTCATTTCCCCACATAACAGACCAAAAATAACCCTCTCTACACAACCTCTTCTTTCTCCTCTTTTTGTTTCTTCCACTGCTTCCTTTTTGGCTGTGTTGCTATCTTGATCCAATTATTAACATGCCCGCACCAACCCTCATTCATCTGAAAACAGAGCCGGACACCCATTGTAAGAACCACACAGTCTAAAAAAGAAGAACCTGGTCAGGAGTGAAACGATTACTAATGTGCCCCTTCTTAGCCGGAAATTGGAAGCCCTATCTTGTTCTGATGAGAAACCTGGAGGAGCAAAGAGGAAAGGAATTGAACAGGTGTTCAAACTCAAGCATAGGTGGTGAGTTTGTGCTGGGACATACAGTCCCATACAGCAATATTCCTGGCCTGGGGCCAGGCTCCACCAAGCATGGGACCAGGTCTTGCCCCTAACTGCCAATCCCCTTCCACACACATGCCAGTCTCTCCTGCTGTCCAGGACAATTTAAAACGCCTCAGGAGTCTTCACTACTGCCTCTAGCAGCACACACTTCTGCTTAGTCTTGGCTTGAAGGACTTACAAATGCAATATTTGTTGCATATGTGCTCTTCATCCAGACCCCTAAGACAACTACTATATGGGTCACAGGATGTTTACAATGGTCGCAGGGTTTGGGTGCTGTCTGGGGCATGCCCTGGCCAAGTCCCAGGTAGGAATAACACACTAACGACAGCTAAACACTAAGGCAATCTATTTACAGCAACTTACAAAGTCTTTCAGTACAAAGCCCAAGCTACACTAGAGTAGCAAACGTTTCACGTACTGTCACTGGCGGCAAGAAGTAACGGTGAGGGAGGCACACAGCATCTCTTATGCCATGCTTATTGCACCAGTCTAGAGCCACTTCCCTATGGCTACTGCTGAGGGAAAACTACTGGCACTGGTGCATGTGGCAAGCACACACACCTCACGTGGAATGGACATGAGTAAGTACTTTAAGAATCAGAAAATCTGAATTCTAATTGTACCACTGACACTGGCATGCTGTATGGCCTTCGAGAAGTTATATGCCCCTCCGAGCTTCACCTTCTCCACCTGTAACATGGAGCTAATGATACTTACCCACTTTTGTAAGTACTGAGATCTACAGCTGAAAATTGCTATTTAATGCAAAGTTATTTAAAAACATAGTGAATGCAGTAACCAGCAAATAAACTAGTTGAAGAACAGTATACTTCTCTACCTGGGATGCTGCTTCAGGCATCCTGTTGTGACTCTTTACAGAGAGATACACCGTTTGAGGAAGACTGGCAAGAAAGGTTCTGAAACACGTAGGAAACAAATTGCCAAGATTTATCTACGAAGCACTCAGTTTAATAAATTCCCCAGCAGTATTTAAAAGTTATACCATGTAAGAACGTTCAAGGGGGAATCCTCAGTTAGCACAAACATGAACCTCTACAACATTTATAATATTTCATTCCAAGCCAGTAATGAGGCACAGATGTCTGCATCTAATAATATTTTGTATGCATTTCACAAACTTGCTGTAGTGGTACCTTCCACATAACCTCTCAAAGGAATTTTCAAACCTTAATAAAGCCTATGAAAAAAGATACTGTATCCCTGCTCTGCAGAAGAGAAAATTGAGGCACCGAGCATTTAAATGACTTATCAAAGGTCACACAGCAAGCCTGTTTGAAATGAAAGTGCACCCGGCACCTGCTACCCAAGCTTGCACCTTAAATATATAGTAACAGAGAGGAACAAGATCAGCCCAAAAAAGCCAAGAACAGAACACCACTGGTCATCACCTACAGCCCCCAACTCAGACCACTGCAACGAATTATTAAAGACCTACAACCTATCCTGAATCAGGATGCCACACTGCAGAAGGCCCTGGGTGACATGCCTGTTCTCTCCTACAGACAACCTCCCAATCTCACGAGGATCCTCACTAACAGCCACAGTCTATACCCCAGGAATACCAGTCCTGGAACCTTTCCCTGCAACAAAGCCCACTGCCAGCTTTGTCCACATTTCTTCTCTGGAAGTACCATCACTGGACCTAACCAGGTTACTCACAGAATCACGGGCACTTTCTCATGCTCCTCTACTAACATCGTATATACCATCATGGGCCAACAATGCCCAGATGCTTTGTATATTGGACAGACTTCTAACTCCCTTAGACAAAGGGTCAATGGGCACAAAACAGACATCAAAACACACCAGATCCACAAACCAGTTAGTCAACATTTTAATGGAACGGGGCATTCTGTCAATGACCTCAAGGTATGTGTGTCATTGAAGAAGAATTATCGCACCGTTCTGGAAAGGGAAACAGCTGAGCTGGCTTTTATATTCAAATTTGGCACATTAACACGTTTTAAATCGTGATGGGAACTTTCTGAGTCACTATAGGGGCTCGTCTGCATACTTGGCTCAATCTAATTCTTGACCTTCCCTCCCGACCCCTCCACTCTGATTTGCTCACCTTGATTATCTTTTTCTGATTTATCCTCCTTGCTTACTGTTTTTGGTTCTCTGTGCCTTAAATATTGAGTCTGTTCTGGTCTGGCTATAGTCTGAAGAAGTGGGTCTGTCCCATGAAAGCTCACCTAATAAACTATTTTGCTAGTCTTTAAGGTGCTACTTGACTGCTTTTTGCTTAAATATATAGTCATCCTTCCATCCCTTAAGACTGATCCTCTTTATCGTCTTAAGCAGCCAAATGACAACCACAACATAGCAGCAGAAAGCCACTCAGCTCCTGAGGGCTTCAAAGTTGAGGTGAAATGAAATTTGGCTAAAAGCTAAAGTAGCCTACTACATATCAAGCCCTTAGGCTTTTAGTGTGTTTAACCAGAACAAACTGATTATCTGTCCTCCTCGTCACCCTAAACAGATCAGTTTAAAAGAAAACCTTCCCAAGACAAGCAATCAATAGGATCTAGTGAATTTTAAATACACTAGAACAAGTGGCTCTGGGGTTCACATCTGTTCCTGTTCGCACAAAGTACACCTTAGAACTTCTCTTCTCCATATTATTTCTCATGTGGAGGTCTAGCCATATACAAAGCAGTTAGTTTAAGCTCAGACCTTGCAGTTCAGCTGGATGTATTTTTAACAGCATGTTTTACAGAGATGGTTATTGCTGACCTGCTTTTGTAGTGGCAGTAAGATACTCCACAGCTGGACACAAATTGGAAAAAAATGGCTAACATAGCAGAAAAACAAGTTTCCTGGATTTTATGTGAGCATAAAAACTCTTCAAGGAACCGTGGTAAAACAATGAATATTCCCCTTTTAAAATTATGAAAAACTGCTAGTCTAGACAGCTGGCATGGTAAAATAGAACTGTAATGAAAGTGAATGAATGAATGAATGAAAAGTAAATGAAACTTCAGTGGGCATGTTCCACATGGAATACTAGATGGGCTTTGAACATCTATGGATCATGCTGTTAAAAACAGCAGGAAAGTGCAAGTATCAAGTAGTTTGGATCTGCCTTTTCAAATGTTGATCCAATTTGGTTTAAATCTACAATCTTTTCTTCCTGACTCTCTCTCAAAAGTGAAATACTTCTGCCATCCTTTACACTTGATTACACTCTTACTATCAGCAAAAAGTTAAATACAAGAAATTTAGGCAATGGAAGATGCAGATAAGTCCCGAACTGTGATAGACTTAATACTTCTGAAAAATCACATTCTCAGATGAACTGATGTTGTTATGGTTAGCAGCAAAGAACTTGGGAGAAATTCTGACCCTATTTAATTAGATGGGAGTTTTGCCATTGATTTTATTAGAATATTTGTTTAAAAGAAAAAAAAAAAGTTTGGTGGAACAAGTAATCGTCCATCCAGCCTCTTGAGATCCCTTAGCACTCCGAGGCCTCGTCTACACTAGAGAATGTTGGTGTGATAAACACTCTTTGTCTGGATCTACACAGAGCCGCTCTCCCGGCAACTCCATGCTAATGAGCAGCCTCTCAATTGCAAATGGCTGCTCATTAGCATAGTCCCACAGTTCATTAGCATAGGGGCTGGTGACAGAGGGGCTTTTTGCTGGCAGAGGCATTCCACACAGCCTCTTTACTGCCAGCATCCCCTATTCCAAGAGCAGCCATTTGCAGTTGTGAGGCTGCTCATTAGCATAGAGCTGCCGAGAGAGCAGCTGTGTGTAAATCCAGCCTTTGAGTCCTTCCCCTCTTCCTGTAATACACTCTAGCTCTAGACCACCATTTCTGTCACCAGCCATTCAATTTTCCGATGTAGACACAGCCTGAAAACACAAAGAGGAGTGTTTCACAAAACTAAGCAGTCTGCCATGCTGGCTAGCCAGTGAGAAGGTAACAATTTTTTTCCAATAAAATCACATTGGGTTAGCTGAGAAAGTTTCCAAGACACACACACAAAAAAAGTTAGCACTTATTTATTTACAAAAATAGCAACATAATAGTAGCAGCATTTGACATTTCTTTACTTGTACTATTTAATAATAAAAACAAAAAGCAGTCAAGTAGCACTTTAAAGACTATCAAAATAGTTTATCAGGTGAGCTTTCGTGGGACAGTGGGTCTGTCCCATGAAAGCTCACCTAATAAACTATTTTGCTAGTCTTTAAAGTGATATTTGACTGCTTTTTGTTTTGACAGTGTATAGACTAGCACAGCTTCCTCTCTTACTATTTAATAATAGCTGCTTTATTAAACACAGAGATATATGTAGCCCACACAGAACAAATTTTAGATAAATGTTTAATAAAGCCTACTTCTTTAATATCAAACATCTAGTAATAGGAGAAGGGAAATTATTAACAACAATTTTAATTACCATTAAACCTAGTCCTTAGTCAGATCACGGAGATTTTTGCGTCAGAAGTGCAAAAAGTACAACATGGACTCTGCACCTTAAGAAGTCTAGAGAAGAGGCAAAGCGTGTGGTAATGATTAATGAAATGATGTAGGTAGTCCGTCGTGTCTGACGATGACGTCTTGAATTTGCACAGGCTCATCAGTTGTGGACTCGCATGTGGCTGAGGAGTCCAAACTTGGAATGGCATGGGCGTTCACTGTGGGGGCAAGGGAATTGTCCTGGCTCTGTTGGTGAGGCTGCTGCTGTTGCTTTCTTCCTCTCACGAGCATCAATGAGAGGTACGCATCGCTGCTCTTCAAAGCTGTCACACGCATGTTGTATGAGAGCACGCCAGCCTGTTCGGTCTTTTGCATGCTGCTCTAGCAGATCTGGTTTTAAACCAGCAAGAGCAACGTTGGCCTTCACGCGTCTTTATATCTCTTGCAAGTCCTACCTTGATTCCTTTTGCCCTGGGAGAGTTCACCATAGAGGAGTTGCTTGGGGATTCTTGACTCCTCCATTCGTATGATGTGCCCTGTCCAGCGAAGCTGGGCTTTCAGAATCACGACTTCGATGCTTGTGGTTCCTGCTCTGTCCAGGACTTCCAGGTTCGTAACTCTGTCCTGCCATCGAATATGCAGTATTGACCTCAGGCTGCGTTTGTGGAAGCGCTCCAGCAGTTTTATGTTTTCTGTACAAGGTCCAGGTTTCACAGCCATACAGGAGACTGGTCAGGACCACAGCGTTGTACGCTTTCAATTTAGTGGACTGTCGGATATTGTGCTGATTCAACACTCGCGCTCTCAGACATCCTAGTGCCTGGCTGGCCTGGCAGATTCTGGCATTGATTTCTTTGTCAAGGGACCCATCATTGGCTATCACACTGCCAAGGTACTTGAACTCCTCTACAGTTTTCAACTCTGTTCCTTCAATAAAGATTGAAGTGGGGGGAACAGCAGATCTTGGAGCAGGTCGAAACAATACCTCGGTCTTTCCTAGGCTAATGGTCAAACCAAAGAGGCACAACGAACTGTGCATAACTACCTATCACGAGTGCTCCACCACGGATTGTTTTGTTTAAATAATAGTGGAAGTTATGAACCTTTAAATAGGCAATTTTTTAGGTTTTCATGAGTTCATCACTGACACACATCTAGGCCGCTGCAGCAGGTACTTAGTTCTGCCCCAGAATGGGGCTAACAAGATGACCTTGTCAAGTCCCTTTCCAGTCCTACATTTTCTAAGACACCACAACAAGCAATTGATATTAACAGCCTAGATGAAGAAACTAGATGGTTTGCTTGTGGATTTCAAGTAGGGTTGAAATATTCATTCATAGCAAGAATGGAATAGTGTTTTGACAATCAGTATGGTGATTAAAGAATCAAAACAATGCGTTCTTCCAATCTTGGGGGTGGGGTGGGGGGAACTTACTTACTACCCATCAAAAAAAATCAGGCATACAACCATTGTTGAAAACATCTGGCACTCAACTGGCAAAGGAAAGAGGGCAAGAACTGAAAAATAAAAAATTGCAAACAAACCAGAAACCAAGAAAAATCGATAAAATTGTGTTTCAAATCAACACAGGTCTGATTAAGCAAAAAGTTTGAGATGAGAGCCATCAAAGTGTGACAGAGATGCCTAGAGTAGCATGAGCTATGCTGAAAACCTGACAAACCCCGTTTTGTTTGATATGAAAGGGAATATAAATAATGTATGCAAAGGAGCTCTTGATAAGCTTGGAATAACACACTTGTGAGTGAGGAGGCTGCCTATCTCACACAAAAACTAGATTTAAATATGGATTTATTTATATGTTCAATATAGAATAAACACTAGATGGAGAGGCTGACTCAGATTTTTGCATGATCACACAGTAATCAATATTCACCATCTGAAGGTAAGCTGACAGTAAGACTTATGCCTTAGACTAGATATTAAGTTGTCATAACTGGTATGGGGTGTGCAAAACCACATTGATGAATGACAGTTAAACTGCTCAAAGTCACCATCTCGCAGTGCTAGGCTAATAAAAGAATTCTTCCATCAACCTAGCTACTGACTTTCAGGGAGGTAGATCACCCATGCCAATGGGAGAATTTCTCCTATTAGTGTAAGTAGTTTCTACACTGAAGCATTAAAACAGTGCAGCTTCAGTGGCACAACTGTGCTGCTGAAGAATTTAGAGTTGACAAGCCTTTAATGTAAAACAAATGTCTAATAACTGGGGTATTGCTGAAGTCAGCTAGAAGTTTTATCCCAAGACAGAGTGAGGTGGAGGAGACATGTACATGATCTATGCTCCACTCAGAGTACAAGGGTTTAAGTCAAGTAAGTCACGAATTTCAACTGTACATTCTCCATATTCTGAGGAACACTACATTTGTCTCAAATAATCACCTGCTGATTTTAAAGGAAGATTTACCAGAGTCATGACTGAGGCATCACACTCACTAGACCTAATTCATCACCATTAGTTTTATGTCACGTCAATTTTAACCTGGTTGATAATGCAATGAAATCACTACTTGCACTGAAGAAAAGCTGCAGGATTAACATGTGGTGAATCAGGTCCATCACATACTCAGACTTGTAACAATGAAGACATTTAAAAATCGTTCATAGTTTATACTGCTGAAACCTCAATTTTCAAATTAACAGACAGTTATGATTTCATCATCTTTTGTAAAGAAAGTCTAACAAAATAAGAACAGGTTAACTATAATTCGATTTCATTACAAGATGAACAAAAAACAAATAAAAACAAAACAGATATTTCAGTTCTAAAACCCAAGTAGTAGATATGTTCTTGCTTCATGAAGAAGCCACCGGCTTTTAATTAAATTTTAGATGAATGGATAAAATGAAGGCATTCTGAGAAGATATAGGCAATGTGAGAAATTATTTTACCAACCAAATGACCTTTGCTTATTATTTTCTACTAAGATATAAAGTAATGAAATTCAAAAATTTAAGGCCTACCACAGATAGGCCTTGTGCACATGAATTTTTGCACTAAAGATGAAATTCTGAAGTTGAGTGCTACACTGAAACATGACTATAACCATGGAATTGTAGAATTTAGCATCTTCCTTCCCCTTCCTCAATACTCTCACCAGCAATAAAGGAGCTTCGCAAGCCAAATTATTTTCTTTGTAATATCCATGTAACATTATTGAGCTGAATTGGATTTATACAGAGGTAATTACCTAGCTGTGTAATTGTAACTTTAAAACCAAACAAGCAATCTTGAAATAGACTCCAAATTAGTTTCTTCTTACCTGCGTCACCCCATAGGAATAAGTTGTACAAGATAATATTAGTTGCTTCTGTTAGCAGATAATTCTGAATAAATATTCAGATTTGTTGAATAAAAATGTGTCATTTGTGCAGTCACTTTTCAGAGTGGAAAAAGCTGTAAAGTTAAACTGTGATTCACCAACATTTTCAGCTACAGAAAATGTTGATTCAGATGAAACTATTTAAAATATTTATATATTATGAAATATGCTATTCTTGAAAATATATATTTCATTCACTTTCAGCTAGTTTACCTAAACCAACAGTAAAAGCAAGGTGACGTGGCAGCATGTACCTCGTTATGAAGGAGATGCTGGTCATCTAGTCAAGGCTTTGCACATTGAATAGTGGATGTACGTAGTCCTTTGGCGTGGGGGTGGGGGAAAGGCATGATCTGCACTGGCAAGCAGCAGCCTTATATACAATCTATTGTAGAGGAACTGATCTTGAATTTGTCTAATTCCCTGATGGCAGACTTTTGGGGAAAGGAAAATGGAGTAATAAAATAGAAACATTCTTTTAAAGGTAAAACTGAATATAAAAATTGAAAAATATTTACAGACAAAAAACAGGGTTTGTAAGACAACAGCAATTTCTTTGTTCTTTTCTGAGAGAAAGAAAATTATCATGCTTTCTAGGAAAAAATCCCTCAATACAAGAAAATATGCTGAATTATGGAACAACACATGATCTAACCAGACAGTGAAACTGATAGTCTGCTGTTACAAATTTTCAGCTTTTCAAGCAAGCAACAGGAATAATAAAATGTTGCCACCTGAAACTTGAGGCCATGTGAAAGCCATTTGACTTTTCACAAGGGAAAAAAAACTTCAGCTAATTTTCTAAATGCTATAGGTATTATTGGCATGCATTTCCCAAATCAAGCAACCCCCTGACAAAAAGTAGATGAGTCATCAACTAAGCATGTTCCTTTCAAATGCATATATAAGCAGTAACTTCCCTCTAAAATACTTAATTTTATTAGTGAAATGGTACCAAAGATAACAAGTATACAAACATTCTTTGCTCTATGCTACTTACACATAAATAAGACAGCTGCTGTTGCAAGACATGATCCTTCACAGTCTTCCCATAAGCACACATATTTGTCATTCTTTTATTGGAATAAGCTGTTCATCAGCTAACTGCATGTGGCTTAAACATCACAAAAATGACCATCTATACTTTACATGGTAAAGCATTTTCTATAGTTTTAATGGTACACAGTGGCAAGAAACTTCAAACCCTAACAAAAATAAAAAGTGATTAAGCAGCTGCACAACCAAACTGGGTTTCATTACCTTATTAAGTGGGCAAATTTTCATTCCCCATAAAACACTTAAGCTTCAGTAAGTATTAACTATGTAAAGGAAAATCAAATTGAAAGCCACTAACTAATAACAATGTCAGCTTTTTAAACTGACAGAAATAACTCTTCCCATGAGGTAAGGCAATTAAGTCTTTTGATTGTATTAACTTGTATTAAAAATAAGTCTACTTGATTTTAGCATTAAACAAGTTTTAAAAGGTACAACTTTCAGGAAATCTTGAGAGGAGATTACTTCAGAGAGCTTGTCACATTTTTACTTGTCAAAATATTTGCAGTGTATCATTCTCTCAAGTTACATGCTTTCTCCCACAAGGAATGGATCCAAGAATGACATGGAATTTCTACCATATAACTCTACTGTAAATTCAACTATTACTCTTTTCAAATAAACTTTGCATACAATTCTTTACGCATCATACAACCAACACGAGAGAAGATGATTGAGAGGTAGTGATTAAGGCTATCCTGGGTACAGCAAAAGTTTAAAGCGCTCCCTTTCATTTTGCTGAAACTCAAGCAAGCTCTGTATTCAGCTACCATATTTCAAAGTATGATGGTCCTCAGACTGCACATTTACATTAATTTATAATGCTCTGCTTAACAAAAGGAGCTTCAAATCTTGTACCAAGAGAACCAAACACACCCTTTTCTGATAAATCACTCACATTCTTGTCTACTGGTGTAGTGTTGGTAGAACAGTAATCGAGATTATGTGAAATGTAATTGACAATTAATAGCACACAAAGTTCCAGAAAATATACCACATTTTAAGAAGGCACTAAAGCTTCAGCTTGTGCTCCCATATACTATTGTGAAAACAGGGGTACTGATTTTCATAATGGCACCTGCACCATATGCAGCTGAACAGACCTTCTGCAATATGCCTCAAAACAAAATCAAAAGTTCTGACACCACTATACACATGTGCTCATTTTTGAGGACTGGAGAGGGGGAAAGAAACCCAGTAAGCTAAACTACTATCTACAGTATGATGGATGTTCCCTCTATAAATAGAACAGTAGCATGCATTATTCTACTACTATTAAAAGAAATTTTCATTTTAGGGATAGTAATAACAACATGACTTTAAGGAAAAATTAATCTGAACAGGGAGCAAATGAAAACATACTAGTCAGTGGCCATTTAACACAATAATGGCAGAACTCAGTATTAAAGTAAAACCTCTTTTTCCCAAAGGTGTCATTTACAAGGGAAAGTATATTTCTGTCCCATTTTCAAGCACGTTATCAAAACGTACACACTGAAAATTAAAAAACAAAATAAAAAAAACAAACAAAAAACAAACAAAAAACACAAAGAACAAAAACCACCACCACCACCACATGGAAAAACAATACAAAAATTCATTAACTAGTAATATTTTAACAACTTCCAATGCATTCCTTCTGCTTATCCAGGTTTACATCTTTCAATTTTTCACTCATTTGAAACGGTTCTTGCCAAAGATAACATAAATCATTTTACAAGTAAGTACAACCATCATAGAAATGAATGGATTCTCTCAGATGAACAGTTCTGATGGCATCTGCCTTTATCATGGTATATATTACAGTTCATGGTCTTTCCTGCTTTTCAACAAGACGACAACAAAGCTATCACAAGAATTGGAAGAGCTTCTAGTACGTATCAACTTCTTCAGTAGATTGCTTTGATGTTTTCTTCCTCTTTCAGGCAAATAAAAAGCTTTGGGTTCAGTCCACAGTTTAGTCAGAGGTTTATTCATTACTTTACACCTCTTCCATTTTAACTGAGAGATTTTCTTCATTTGGTTGACAGTTCCCATTCTGTTCCAGTTTGACTTCATCTGTCCTTTGTATATCTTTGTTGTCTACTGCCTTGTTGATTTCAGAATTTGGATCCTCTTTAGTGTGATCTTTGTCCTATCAACAAAGTTGAAAAGTTTTACTATTACAACAACCTTCTTTCTTAGGCCAAGGTTTCCAAAAGTACCTGGTGATTCTGAGTGTGTCCATTTTTGGATGCCTAATATAAGACAACTTAAAGAGGCTCAGTTTTAAAAGGCTTTGGGTGCTCAATAGTCTCTGAAAATCTGGACCATTTAAAGGTGTATGAAATTGGCACCGCCAAAAATACCAGTCGCTTCTGGAAATCTCTGCTTTATTCAAAAGTGAAATAAACCAAAACAACAATACTAGAGAGCTATCACTAACAATTCCATAGTTAAGACATTGCTGAGTTTCTCTCTAGTTCAAAAGGTTAAATATTTTACCAAAACTTCTGTTCAGATGACCACTACATTTTTATAACAGCTCTTGGATAAAATAATTATTGAAGACTGTAGAGGAAGCATTAAAAGTCAGTTTTTAAATTTGCCACCAGCTGTCTCACTTCTTAATTTTCATAGTTAAACAGCCAAAATTACAACTCTCTCAAGGACAGGATAATACTTTTGAAATGTTAAAATTAAAAGATTAAAAGGTAACCTTAGTATGAACATTTGATATTCACTAATAATGTCCGTATACCTTTGTTCCCTGACCAACCTACTAAATGTGCTCCTCCAACTCTGCTCCTCATAAGAGCTCTCTAGACATCCTTTGATGCTGGGGAACCAGGCAGGCAGCACCATGGACAGGAAGTACAAGGCAGACACACAATTCTACAACTGAACTGACCTTTTTGGTTGGCTACACAATGCACCTTGTGGCTGCTCAAAAGAGACAGGCAGCCAACCCATACTCACCCTATGCTTCTTCAGCCTGTCTCATTCATTTCTCCCTTACCTCTCTGAAGCTCCTGGGAAGATTCAGTAAGGAAGACCTAGTCTGATGGATCTACCAAAGCCACTTTTTATTGGAGGAAGGAACTATACATACTTAAGTATCCAAAATGGCAAAGAAGGAAGACAGAAGAGGCAGATTATGCCAAGAATCAAAGTGCTGCTCAGTCATTGTCCTGCTTAATTTTCACAAGTGCTTACCTTCAGTGTAGTAGTGGTTTTGTCAGACTTCTCCTTCCCATCTTTTTCTTTGCTACTCTTTTTCCTGGATGTGGATTGCTCTCTCTCTTTCCTTTCATTATTTGAATCCCTGTCTTTGTCTCTCTTTTTATCCTTCTTATTTCTGCTTAAGAAAGTTTTTAGACATTCAATAATCAAGAAAACCAACTGAATACTAAACAGTTAACTTCAGAAAGCTGTAGCTCTTAGACCACTTCATTTTCAGTACTGAACTGTAACACTAATATGTTCATCCTGATGGCTCCTATGTAAGAGGCTACAGAATCCATATATAATGCTTCTAAAAAGACCTTGAAGATGTAGGGGCAGTGACGTTTATTCAAAAACCAAACCTTTGACTGCCCAGTAATAGAGATCAGAAGTATTTCTCATTGAATACACATAGGACTTTTAGCTAATGATGCTAAAAAAGTACTGTACTGCATACTTATAAATTACTTTTTTTTCTTTTAGGTCTCTCTTACTCTCCCAAGTCACTCACATCAATCTGGAAATAATGCTCGCGCAAATAAGGTTTTTCATCATTTGCTCTTTTATTAAATGGCTGTAAGAAGCGTGAAAGTCAATTCACAATCTTTTTCTCATGAAAAACTGACTGCAACAGTTAAATGGTCTACAAATCAGTAACTGCAGTTTTATTCCCTTAATGTCCAATTACAGTTAGAATTAGTATCCAAAACATTATGCTGCACACCAGACCCTCATCTGTCAGACTTTCCAAAAGAATGGGTAAAAAAGAGAACAGATTAAATATCTGTAAAAATGCAAACACTCAATTTTCTTATTCAAAGGAGCTGAATAATTTCATTATCCAAGATCTACAGAACAGGGAGCAAACTGACAAAGGACAGCTGCATAGAAGAGTATCTTTGATAGTTTTGGGGGCTGAATGTGTAAAAAATTCCAAAACGATAAACCTATGCAAGATTTAACTGAGACTTAAATCACTTTGACCAAACAAAATTATCTGCAGTGAGGGAACATAATAAGAGAGACTCAGGCATGGGTGATGAACTGATGAGAACAGTGTTTACAAAATAGCGAAAGATCCATCTAAAGATTCTGTTTTTGAGAAAGAGGGCTGATCTTGTCATTATCATTTACATAGACAGATGCAGAATGCTTCTTACATATACTGGGGGGGGAAATAATTGCCCAGGAGTCCAAGACTCCTCAGCAAGTTCTTTACATGACATTGATACGAATACTGGGAAACTAATGAAATTTCAGTATGAAAGAAAAAGTATTCAAAATTTCCCTTTTTATGCTCCCCATTTGAGTTCTAATCTATGTATAAATCCCACCTCCTTGGTGACGGAGACCGAGAGGACTTTCTCTTTGATGTTTTAGATGTTTTTGGAGACTTGGAAGGACTTGTACTCTTCCTTTTACGCCTTTCTCTGTAGGACCAAGCAGTTCAAATTAGTGCAATGAAGCTGCACGATAAATTAGACAATGGCATGAGAAAACAGATGGTACTTAATGTTATTCTTTAGCACGACAGCTGCTTGACACTGTTGATGTTCTACAACATGTTGGCAGCTACTAAGTGTATACTTCACTGATTGTACATGCGTTACACAAGTTAAGAAATGTAAGGCTTTGTATAAGAGGCAGTGTTCTGGGAGGGCATGGCAGAGAGAAGTAGCAGAGAGATTATGCTTCTTCAGATTTCTGCTAGAACAGATTTTGGAAGGAAATAAATTTACCTTCTCTGTTCAGACACCCTAGTTATCTTGGAAGATAATGGGAACCTGATAAAGTTAAATGTATTATTACCTATTGTCATTACAGTAAAGGCCAGGATGAGGCCCTCATTATACTAGAACAGAAGTTCTCAGACACTGGCAACCTCAGGCCCTCATTGTCATTTATAATTTTTCAGGGACCCTTGCCCCACCCATTCTCTACTCCTCCTCCTTCCTCCTCCTCCCCTGCCTCCCCAGTTGCTCGCTCTTTCACATCTGCATTCACTTTCATTGAGCTGCAGCAAGGAGTTGGGATGTGGAAGTGAAGTGTGGGCTCTGGCTCAGGGTAAGGGCTCTAGGTGAAGCCAGGGATGAGGGGTTTAGGGGTACAGTAGGAACTAGCAGTCTCAAAACCTGACACTCATAGAGGTGAGATCCCAGAGGGCAAAAATAGTTCCTACATTTAAATAGCAGAAGAAAGAGAACCTGGCGAACTATAAACCAGTCAGCTTAACTTTCATAGCTAGAAAGATACTGGAAAATTATTTTATAATTTATAACCACCTAGGAAAAATATGGAAAGACACAGTCAAGACAGATATAACAGGAACAAATCATACTGAACTAATCCAATTAATTCCATTTTTTAGGGTTACTAATCTACTGGATAGAGAGGAAGCTGCATATATGATAAATCTTGGGTTTAGTAAATCTTTTGACTCACTCCTGTGTGAGACTCTCATAGGCCAACTATGGAAATACAGTCTAGATGAAATGACTGTAAGATGCATGTATAAGCGGTAAAAAAAAAAAAAGGACTATACTCAAGAAAGTTGTCAATAGCTTGCTGTCAAAATGGGACTATATAATGGGGTCTCGCACAGGGTCTGCCCAAGATCTAGTACTACTCAAAATTTGCATTAGGTGACTTAGATAATGGAAGAAACGTTATGCATATAAAATTTGTGGGTAATATCAGGATGGGAGGGGTGGCAACCATTTTGGAGAACAGGATTAAAATTAAAGTGATGATTTTAGACCAGTTCTCCAATTTAACAAAATGAAGCTAAATAAAAACAAGAGCAAAGTACAACATTTAGGAAGGAAAAATCAAGTACGCAAATTCAAACTGGAATGAATGGCTGCATAGTTATACTACAGAAAATTGGCAAGCAAACCAACCTGCTGGAACTTCGAGATCTTCTGAGAGAACTGTAGCTTCTAGGTGGTGTTCTGGATCTCTTCTCTTTCTTCTTTTTGTCATCACTCTCTTTGGACCTCTCTTTTTCTCTTTCCCGTTCCTTCTCTTTGTCCCCTTCCTTGTCTTTCTCCTTGTCACTCTCCTTCTTCTCCCTGTCCTTCTCCTTAACCTTCTCCTTGTCTCCCTCTTTTTCCCTGTCCTTTTCTTTGTCCCTGTCTCCCTCTTTCTCTAAGTCTGTTTCCTTCTTGTCCTGGACTACCTCCTTCTCTTTGTCCTTATCTTTCTCCTTGTCCCTGTCCTTGGCCCTCTCACGGTCTTTGTTTTTCTCCTTTTCTTTTTCTCTGTCCCTGTCTCGGTCTTTGTCACGATATTTTTCTTTATTTCTGTCCCTATCCTTGTCCCTGTTTCTCTCTCTGTCTCTATCCCGCTCTCTTTCTTTGCCTTTATCTCTCTCCTTCTCCCTATCTCTGTCCTTGTCCTTCTCTTTAACCTTTTCTTTTTCCTTGATCTTGTCTTTGTTTTCTTTGTCTTTTTTCTTGTCCCTGTGGAAAAAAAACATTCATTCTTCATTGAAATGACCCTATAAAAACCTAAATTCACTTATTTACCCTACTAATAAATGTTCAACAAAACTCACAACTCTCTCCTTCACAAATAATCACAACTGTGCAAAATGTAAACTTCCCACACACCTCATTCCTAACAATCTAGCATTTTTTGCCCCTGCAGCAGGTGAAGGCAGAGGTATAAGAAAGAATGAAACAATTAATCTTCAAATAGATGACATTATACCATGGGAAAAGACTATGAATAAATGCAGTAAACAGCCTATGGACATTTATAGGAACCTGACTGGTGAAGCAGACTCTCCAGCATTTTGTGGAAATTTAGATTTTTTTTTAAAATTGACTTTGAAATATGTCTTATCATAACAGGGAATCCATCATCTAAAATAGACTATAGAACAGAGTTTTTCAAATGTGGCCACTACTGGACTTTTTTGTAGCCCTGACAGCCTCTAAAATACAGGTGGAAAATCGGGGAGGGCAGAGCAGAGGCCCCTCCCTGAAGTGCCCAGCTATTGCTCCTAAATTGCTGTTACCAAAGGCAGTGAGATGCACTGTCTTGGTGTTTGTGTTTGTGCTGGTGCTGCTGGCAAGGGCTGGCATCTCACACCATGCAGCCTTCACCAAGGCTCTAGCAGTGCTTCTCAAGACAAGTGGGGTTGGTGTGAGTGGTACTAGAAACTACTGAAGAATTTGGTCACCAGGGCACTCCACTGCACAGATCCCTTTCTCTTGCCTGGCCCGGCATAGTAAGCCAGGGACTCTGCAAGATGCCAGTGAATTCCCAAATCTTTCCTAAAATGGGCTCTCAATGAAGGCCCATGGGAGTAAGGAACAGAGAGACAGGTCAGCACTTGCTCTTTATAGTTGCTGTAGCTACTGCACTGGCTCGCCAGCTCTGGGCTTTGGAAGGGCTTGGCAGATCACCAGCAGGGTGAGCGTGTCCCACTCTATGCCACATTCCAAGAACAAGAATAGGAGCAAATTTGGAGCAGAATTCTTGGTCAGACCTTCACGTTTTCCCCACTTAAAAAAAAAATAAAAACACCGAAAAGAAACAACAACAGACAAGAATATGGAAAGCACTTTTTTGTGGTAAAATCCAGTAAAGCATAGATATAATTGTGTAATATTTTTATTACAGAGGCTGCAAAAAATATCCTGTACAAATAGACCACAGTGATTTGGATGTGTGTATGTGCACATTTTTTTTTCTCCTTCAAGTTAATTACGCATTTTAGGAAAAAAGCTTTAGAGCTGCCTACACCAAGGGCTTGTCTACCCTGCCACCTTCCCTCAAAGGAAGGATGTAATTAGGGTGTTGGGAGTTCACTAATGAAGCGCTGCCATGCATAGGCAGCACTTCATTAAGTAAATCCCGCCCCCCAGCAACTCCAAAGTTTTAAATTTCGAAATACTGGCATGTGTCTAGCTGTGGGTCAAAATTTTGAGGAGTAAGGGGACTTCAAAGTTTAAAACTTCAAAGTGCTGGGGCAGCTTCGAAGTACCAGCATGCGTCTAGCCCCGGCTCACCCGCCAGCGCTTCGAAGTTGCCATGGGGGGGAATTTGCTTAATGAAGTGCTGCCTATACATGGCAGCACTTCATTAGTAAACTCCCAACACCCTAATTACCATCCTTCCTTCGAAGGAAGGTGGTAGTGTAGACAAGCCCCAAGAGTTGGTGACCACACTTTGACACCACCAAAACTTGTTGTGAGAACCCCTGCTTTAGGATAACCACATCTTCAGGAACTCACAAAAGCAGCTCACTGGGTTTATGTTTCAGTCCTAAACTGCTCAACCACACATACACATACGTATATATCCTGAAACGGTGCCACAAATCCAGGAGATAATAATTGCTACTGGACTTTAAACAAGGGAAGTTAAAATACATATCAACGAAAGATAGAAAAATATACAGGCTGATGGATTCCCCTGTTACAAAAAGGCAAGTTTACAGTCAAGGCCAACATTATCTTATTCCCATATAAAGGCAATTCATCAGTCTGGTTTAGGCTATAAGAACGGGCAAGCTACCCAAAACCTAGAAAGGGAGGAAGAAAACAAACATACAGATAACGGAAGGATGGTAGACTACAGAACCTCATGACTGAATGCTGTACTCTGTGGTGAATGGGATATCCATGTTGCAATATTTTGTGAAAGCAGACATACCCAGGGTCCTGCTTAGCACATTTCTTCGTAAGAGACTATTTCAGTATATGTGAGAAGTGGATATAGATGCTGCAGAACGATCTCTTAAAGTAGATCAAAGGATTTTTTCATCTTTTGTATAAGACATCTATTATTTGTAGCCATCAGCACATGGTCACTTTTCGAGATCTAAGGCCTTTGGTCTTGCCAGAATGATCTTTTTCTGGAATGAATTTGTTCTGTCTAACTAATATTTAATGAACTGACAGACTTTTAGGCAGTGTTATTGAACTTCCCTAGAATGAGAAGAACTGGGACAGAACCAAGACACAAAACAAAACAAAACAAAATAAAGAAGCACTCACTAGTCCATGGGTGCTCTTTTAGTTCAATAAAAATGACACAACCCAAAAACCAGCTGCCACCTGGCCACAAAAACTTTAACTGGAAAATGAAATTTTGCTATTCCCTTGGTAAACTTGCAAATAGAAGTCTGAGCACAAACTCTCTTCAGAACTGAGAAGAAGAGATGAGGGTTCATAATGTAGCCATATGGATAAGCAAGGAGCTGAGGTTTAGACCCTTACTTAATGTATCAAATAAAACAAAATGTGACAGTTATTCACATCCTTGTCTGGTTGGAGAAATATATCCAGTGTTTGCTTGGAGTACCCAAGTTCGTGGATTCATCCCCTCAAGTTCTACAATAATAATTAGAACTTGTTCACGTTGTGCCAATAAAGTGGCTGTGGTGAGAAGGAGTCACAGCAGATTTCTGAAAAGGCATCATAACCACTTTTCAGATAATATTCCAATATTTTAGCCACTGAGCTTTTGGAAGCAATTGTTCCATCTTACACGCTAGTTTGGTTTTGTTTTTATTTATGAGTAAGATGGAATATGAAGATTTCTCTTGGCTTCTGACTAGTCTGGGATGATCCCTCCAAAAAGACACCCAGTGAAAAGCTTCTACTATTGTGTAATTATCTCAGATCAAGTACAGTGAAATAAGGATAAGTAAGAACTCGAGTATACAAGAGGAGGCCAATAATAGGTTTGAAAAACCAAGCATAGCTAATTTGGTTGCGACAGATGAAGCTGCTTCAGTCACTAGTAAAGGACTTATTTCTAGGAGTCTCATGAGCGTAGGTAGGGCTCCCTTGAGACAAAGTCCAGCTAATAAGCCCCACTATCCCTATCCTTCTCCACCAGAACCAGTGTTTGGACAAAGCTCTTTCCACATAGGCCTTCAGATGACCAAGACCTAATAACCAAAGGCTCTGATGGGGACACTTTTTAAGAGGAGCCTGTGAAGATTAATGCTCTCACCAATGGAACATACCATCCAGAAAGGCTGAACAGGGTTGGAACAGGAGAGTGCTGAAACCCTGTGGTTAAAAGGAACTAGTCATCAATGGATCAGGCTCAAGCTGATCCAGTAAGGTGCAATGCTCTATGACTTGCTGGAGGAGACGTCTGTGTCATGTGAAGAGAAGAAGATGGGCAAAGCAAGTCTGAAACTCCCGTAAATGGAAGTGGAAGAGTATAGAGGAGTGCTTCTGCCAGATGCATGCAGAACACAAAATGACCATTTTGGCACCAAAACTACTTCTTGTGCTGCTTTCATGAGTACCTGTGGCTATTCAATAGTCCAACTCAACATGATGGGTTACCTGTGTTGTAGAAGTATGCTATGATTCAAAAAGATGAAAAATTAGCTTGATGGAATCCTGGAGCTGCCCAAACCAGTCAGTCAAGAGGACTAAAAATTAATAACTGGGTTTGGATTAGGCTGATAACAGGTACACACTTCATCATACAGAAATGTATAATTTACTTATAGGAGGGAAAAATAACCAAACTGAAATAGATAGAAAAAAGACAGAACTAAAACCACACACACACATACCCACAGAGTGGATGTCTGCTTCATGAATGTTTGCTGATTTCTACCCAAACACTTCAGTGGAAATTGAGTTCCCTACACTTAAGTATTGAGCTTCCACAGTATGAAAATGTTAATCATGATATTTATTTTGTATAATTTTCTTCTTGAGGAAATAAACTTTTCAAAGAGCAGGCAAATCACCATAATTCTACAGCCCTGAAACTGATATCACAAAGTTAAGAAATAGAAATAATCCAAAACTTCAAGACAGAGTATTTTAGAGGTAAGATTACAGAATTAATTTTTCACTTGTAGTCTAAATTTTGAAAGGGTTTCCCAAAAGCTATGAATTAGACTATACAAAGTATAACATCAACTGTTATCAAAGAAAGCTTACCGGGAACAAGAACGACTTCTTGACTTCCGCCTTTCCTTTGACTTGGAACGCTTTCTGGGAGGACTTTTGGATCTACGTCTATCTTTCTGACTAGAAAGCGATCTATTGTGTGATCTACTCCTGTAACAAACAATATCAGAGAATAAAAACATTTAGCCTTACGAATTCAGAAAAAGAAACCGAAAAAATACCAAGACCATGGAAATTAAAAGCATAGTATTTCATTTACTAGTTTTTCAGTTCTCCATATTTAAAATTTGATCAGACTCTCCCACCTCTTTTAAAACAATAAACAATTAAACCCCTCTCTGCGTTAAAGCAATGCCACAGTAAATAATAATATACAGAACAATCAGTAAAAGCAAAGTTATGAATCAGATAGCAACTTAACCTCCTTGAATATACTGCAAAATATTAAAGCATAAAGTTATCATCCCACCAAGGGTGTGAAGTTTAATACAAAATTAAATTTGCACAAATCAGTTCATGTTGTTGGCATGCAAAACAGAAAATCTGGTTGCTGAGTCAACATATTTAATTAATCCTATGGTAAAAATGTAATTGGTTTACTTGAATTTTATTGTAAGTATAGCTTTATAATAAACAGAATTTACCTTGTACTGCTGTTAAATCTATGCTTTTGTATATACACAAAATACGGCTAAGTTACAATATTACAGGAGCCACGATTTTGGATAAAACTATTCCTGTGTGTTTCAATAATTAAATGTAACATTGGGGCTACATCTTTCAAAAGCATTCCTCTTTCAAAACAGGCATGCAAATGAGGGAAATAAAAATGCAAACGAGGCAGATTTACATATCTGGCATCTCATTTGCATATTCTTCTTTCAAAAGAAGAAAGGCAGTACAGATGCGACTCTTTTCAAAGTAAACCCCACCTTTGAAAGACCCATCTTCCTAATTTCTTCTTTCAAAAGAATATGCAAATGAGGTATCAGATATGTAAATCTGTCTCATTTGCATTTTTGAGTTTCCTCATTTGCATGCTTCTTTTGAAAGAGGACTACTAGTGTAGACACAGCCTGTATTAACATTTGCTCTTTCATTTCTTTCTTCTCTCTCTCTCTCTCTTTTTTTTTTTTTTCTTTTTTTTTAAAAGATGGTACTAGATGACAATGATCAGGGGCTATAACTGTATACTGAAATTAACATACCTTTAAATGTGCTATTTGAGAGTCAAACATACTGTTCTAACTGCCATTTCAAAGCACGTAAAGGAAACTATAAATATATATACACATTGCATATGCAGAGAATTCATGGAAATTTATCACGGATATTAGAATGAATGCACTACTTGGGAGTGGCAAAGCCACAAGTAAGTTACCCTGTTTGAAACATAAAACCAATAGAACCTTTATATACAACAGCTCAATCTATTCTGCATATACCATATATATTACAGGAAACTATTTTCCAATGGTTTGGAGAATTTTTAAAAATTATTAAACTCTTTTTTCTCTGTGGCTTTTCTACAATATATAATACATACCATATACTCTTTTATACTTAAACTTGCAAATAAATCATGCATATAAAGGAAATGTCAGAACTGAGATTGCAATGTTAATTCTGATTGTCGCATATGCGTTATGAATACTGTGCCCAACTGTAAGATTAGGTATGATTTTTCCAAAGGAATAGTCTTGGTGCACAGGAAAGACTAAACTATGAATTCTCAGCTGTTCAACATTTCTTTTTTGTCTCAGTCATTCAATGTGTCGGCAGGCAATCTTAATGAGTGCATTTTCTACATCCAGAGAAAACTGACTACCTACAATAACACAAACCACAGAATTTCATCCAGCAATTCCTACATGAAAGTTCCTACACTCTGGCTCAGTTAGGGAATGTCTTTTAGGAAAAAAAAAACCCCAATCCTGCTTAAAAACACATGATGCTATCAAGAATCCTCTATCCTGAGAGCCCTACCAAATTCAGAGCCATGAAAAATGCACAACGGCCCATGAAATCCAGTCTCCCACCATGAAACCTGACCTTTTGAGTACTTTTGCCATATATTATATGAATTTCACAGAGGAGACCAGTGTCTCTCAAATTGGGATTCTTGACCCAAAAGTGAATTTCAGGGGGGTTGCAAGATTTTATGAAAGCTGTGGTATTGTCACTCTTATTTTAGAGCTGGATGGCTGGGAGATTGGCAGCCATCTAAAGGCCAAGATCTTTAGGCAGCATATCAAAAACAAGGGTGGTGATACCATTCCAGGCAATCCTTAGTTTTACACTGATTAGGGTGGCAGCACTGCCTTCAGCACTGGGATCCCAGCCAGTGGCCACCACCCTCCAGTTGCCCAGCTCTGAAGTAAGTGTCCCTGACAGCACTAGTGCAGAACTGAGGGCAACAATACCACAACCTCCTGTAGCAAACTTGCAGCACTCCTTCCCACACACATCCTTTGAGTTAGGAACCCTACAACACCAGGAAATTCCAGATTAAAATAGATAAATCATTAAATGTATTACATTTAAAATCCCAAGACTATGAAATTGACCAAAATGGACTGTGAATTTGGTAGGGTTCTAACTATATCCTTAAATAAGTAGTTCCAATTAAAAGTTAGCATGATAATCACCACTTAACCTTTTCTTCAATAAGAAATCTAGACTGATCTTAAGTCTCACAATTTAACACGAGTCTCAGGCCATTTTTCTAGTTCTTCTCCAAAGTCCTTCTAATTTGTCAATAAACTTTTTTTTGAAAAGGGAGAGCTCAGAACTGGATGATCCAGCACTGGTCTCATTATGCCTAGATCTAACTATAGAAAATAATGGAGTGCAAAAGCACAATATGAGGAATGCTATTCAACATAAAGATCAGGAGAGAGAAAAAATAACCAGGTAGGGTTGACTCTAGGTGAATTTCTATCCCTTTCAACACAACTGTATGACTTTGCAAGAGTAATATTTATTATTAGGTAATTTTTTTTCTCCCTTGCATTTTCTTTAACTTCCTTTACTTCATTCTTCCCTTTCTACCACCAACATTCTTATATTTTGTATTTTTCAATATCACTTTTCAATCTTCTTTTTTCTCTGAATTCTATCCCTCTTTCCTTTTCCAACATTATTTTGTCTTTTTCCTCTTTGCCTCTTGGTCATTCGTTCTTTTCTTTTCTTGTGGTTGACACTTCCAACTTTCTCCACCTTCACCCGGAGCTACTGAATACTTCTGATCTCTGACTGGTGTGTGTATTTAATATGCACCCTTTCCTTTCCTTCCTAAATTACATGAGTGTAAAATACAGGGAAGACAATATTCACTCTTCAACCAGTAAAGCATTCAAGAACCTACATCTGACACCACCATCAGGGCTAGAAAAACAGTGCAATATATGAAGCACTTAATTTTTTACAATCTTCTAAAAATTAATTTAATTTTCCCCTCCATACAAGTCCTGTTCAGCTGACTCAGGGGAAATAAAGCTATTTGGCTGTACAGGTTTAATCTACCTCGGCTTTTCAGTCTTAGCACTAACATTTTTAAGAAACCTATTGAGTGCTTTCTCTATAAAAGGTGACATATCCAAAACAAATATGATATACAAAGTTTCAATAGTTCTCAGGTTGGGCAGGTAATCCAAAATATCTGAGATTTTGCACTTGGGTTTAGCATGACCATCTCAAATCCATGCTGATAAATTCTTTATGCCAAATCCTCATATGCCTAATAGTCTCTCAGACTATATATATGACATTATAATATAGTGGATGCATTTACTTAATCTCAAATCACAGAAATAATGCAGAGTTATTCCCATGTTCAGGCACTCATGCAGAAACGTTTGACTTATTTCTGCATAAACATACTCAGTATGCACTCATTGGTGAAGCAAATGACATGCAAGGATATTCACTACACTTTTTAATACATTATAACTTACTGAGTTGAACCTTTTATTCTTCTAAGTCTGGGGGAAAAAAAAAGCACATTTCTTCCCTCCCCCTGCCCAAAATTGCTGTACTAGAGGTGGGCAGGAAATGTTTTTATGCCACAGGAATTTTCAAGATTTTCAAAGTTTCCTTTCCTAAATCAGGCTGAAACGTCCCTATCTCTCCTCTCCCACCCGCAAAAAAAAAAAAAAATCTTGAAAATCTTCAATAAACCAAAAATCTGGAAGACAGAGGAGAATATTCAAAACAAAAATTAACCAGCATCAACTCTTTTCCATGAACACTTTAGGATCTGACAAATCAACATATATCTCACAAAAAAAAAAATAAATAAAAAATTCCAGGTCAGTTCTTTTAAGCTGTCCTGCTCCAGAGGTCAAGATACAAATGACCCAAACTTACCAAAGTAAAGTGGAGGAAGCACTCATGATTATTATTCTCTTAGTGCTGAGAAACAAAAGGATGCACAAAAGTGCCAAACACCACCTTTGTTCTGCAACTCAAGATGCATACACAAAAGAAGGTAGGCCAAGGAAAAGGTCAGGGTTGTTTTGGCTAGAGCGGTGCTTCACACATTAACGTGGAATACTCTGTCAACTACATGCCAAACTAATTCCAGCTCAGGTAGAATAAGACCTCTAACAGTGACAGATGAATCTGAGATGAAAACAACTCAAGGGGTGGTGATAAGCCACTAGAAGCTGGGGATGGCTAAGAGGGGTTATTCTGAAAATGCTGTTGACTCTCTGGCAGGATTAGTAAGATTAAGGTCCCAGAACGGAGTACATAATAATTTCATCATACTTTTACTCAAAGCAATATAATATATAATATATCAATATAATTATGCAAAAATAATTTTCTACTCTTTTAACACCGCAGAACACATTCTCTGGTCACAACTACCGGTACAAGCTGTAAAACTAAAGCCAATCCTTCAGCGGTTAAGCAAATCACTTCTCTTTGGACGTGATGAGTCTCTATGGGTCATGTACATTGCTCATCATGAAGTTCTGGTTGGTGTCACATCGTAAAAAAAAAGCACTTAGGGGCACAGCACAACTACTGAAGCAATATTTAGGAATCGTGGACTAAAAAAAATCCAGCAGCAACTTATTTTGCATTCCTTCCTATGCTCTATTTCTCTCATTCTTCTGTTATCTGAGATAGAATATTCTATCTCCATAGTCACGTGGATAGCATGCACTCAGTTTCAGAGAACAGGAATTCTGATTTCAGGAAACATTTACAAAATTGTAATAACAGGAGTTTACCCTTGTCTCATTTATGGGTAAAAAAATCTGCAGGTTACTTTTCAAAAATATACAGACAACTTTTCTTCCATGTTTGCATAACTTGGAATATAGAACCTGGTCAAATTTTAAACAATCAAAATAAAAACAAGTTCTCAGATCAAAATTGGGGGGCAGAGACTGAGTATGAAAAAAATTAGCTACAACTGTTGGGCGGGGGTTGTTGTTTAACACGCATTTTCAGACTGAGTCTCTTAACATTTATAATTTTGGGACATTAGTAGTATCTTACCGGCAAAAGCTGCCAAACCATCTAACAATCCAGATCATCAATATGGAAAAAAAAAAATCTGATAACATGGTCAACTAGCAAAGCAAAATTAATTGTATCACATTCTGAAATCCAGAGCTATTAAAATATTGAACAAATCAAGCTACTAAAATGTGAGCATTTTATCTTTTTTCTCCTCTAGCTGAAATCAGTGTTGTATTTTTAATACAACTCCAAAATAGCTTTTCCATGATGGTCATCTGATTTTGGAGAATGAAACTGTCCAAAGACATCACAGTACCAGACAGTTTAATAAATCTCTTCCAGAGAATTTTGGCTCAGAACTCAAAGACAATCTCAAACTACTGCCATCAAGAAATACAGTACCAAAAGCATTCTCACCTGCATTTTGAGCGTGATCTTTTCCTTCTAGATCGGGATTTTGAACTAGATCTGGACTCTGAACGAGAATGGGAACGAGATCGACCGCCTTTTCTTTCACTGCTCTTTCCAGACTCTGAGAGGAAAAAACCACTTTGCAGTGTAAGCTCAGAACATTTAAAGATCCCAGTTAACAATCTGGCACAAGTGGAATGTACCACATATAGTGCAATTGGCCTACTCTCTGCACATCTTCCTTCCTTGCAAAAATCCTTCAGAAACATCCAAGAAAGTCATTGCATATACTCGGTGAGTGCAGCCATCCTGCAGCAGTACACATAAACCAGATAATTATAAACAGCTAGCTGAGTAAGGAATTGGATTTAGGTTGCTGCCACAATGCACAAGATTACAACATGTTCTCTTCTTGGCTTATTCAATTATAGAAATTACTAAAAAAACTTCTGAGAACAGACAAACTTGACAGAGTAGTAATTTTGAAAATGTGCACAAAAATTTAAATACTCCTCCGCCCTTACATTTATTTTCAAAACTCTATATAAATATTAATTACTTGATCCTCACAACACTCTGGAGAAAGTAAAGGTATGATCCAAACCCCTGAAGTAAATGTTTCCTGAGGACTTTGACGGGCAGTGAATCAGATCCTAAATGACTAGTATGAAAGAGTTACAGAAAATAACTAGGAAATTTTAGAGTGTCTTTCTCTTCCACATTTGTCTGGGGCAGATAATTATTCACTGTCTACATTTGTTAATTATAATGGAACATCTCTAAGGCCCATGGAAAAAACTATTATTTAATTGCAGTATGTTTTTTTTTTTAAAAGACAGAATAGATGTTTGTTTAATGGCAAGTAGAAGACAACAAAGAACTGACTGAAAGAAAAATATAATGGTCATGAACATAGAGAAGTACCAGCATTAAGCATTACTAGGTATTATAATAGTACCGACTTCACAATTTTTAAGCTATTGACAGCATAAATTGAACAAACTTTAAAAATAAAACATGTCAAAATAAATTTGAAAAGAAACCAGAATTTCACTGGTAAGAAAACAATTTTGATTATTTACAAAAACACATTGCTCATCTGGGGCGGGAGGGTGTCCATTTCTCTGTCTGAAAATGCTCTATAAATGAACATCAAGATACAGACATTGAGATATACTTCTTTCATCCTAACTAGCAAACACAGTGGACTTACCTGGCTCTATAGCTGCAGATATGAAAGACTGGGCTTCCCTTACTCTCTTCATCACTTCTTCAAGTTCCTTAGCAGCAGCTTGTGGTGTCATTTCAGGAGGTTTCACTATTGCATTATTGGAGTGATTTATTCTAAAGTAAGGAACAAATATAGGTTTAAACTTATGCTCAAGCACACTTTTTAAAGAGCTTGATATTTTGTACCCTATTCAAAAATTAGTGAATCTCTAGATTTTTTCTGTATTATTACCAACACTATCTAAGAATTTGTATAGAATACCACGTTTTTATTGTCTAAAATCTTTTTTACCTTGAACAACATGTACAAATATTGTATTTTCATGTACAAGAGCAAGATATCTACCCTTTTTTAACTGAAGGTAAAATTTAGAGTCTGAAACCTATTCACCACATAGGCACCATATTTAGGGTTTCATTAGAGCCTAGCATCTCATGTCAGCTATCTGCACGGTAATGGATTTCATCCTCCAAGATTAAATATTAACAGTAGCAGCTCTGTTCTACACTATATCCTTATTCGGAGAAGTCACTTTCGCACTGGAAAATATACAATGACAGGTATCAAGGGCTACAGAAAGCAGCAAGCTGCTAATACAGCGGTTGCGAACTGCTTTGTACAGCAAACCGCTGCAGATGAGAGCCCTAGCTATAGACATGTTTACAAAAATACTGCATTAAGAATTCATTTGCATATTTTCTGTGTAATTTCTTACTTCAGTGGCCTATCTCCAAACATAACTCCATTAAAGGCAAGAGCACGAGGTACAGAATTTTGGTCTGCGAATTCCACAAAAGCAAACCGTGTTGGTTGTGTTTCATCGCCCGCCATTCGCACAAACTTCACTTCTCCGACTTGTTTAAAAAATTCAAGCAGCTGGTCAGCTGTTGTAGTCTAGGAAGAGTCAAAAAACTTGGCTAAAGTAAAGCAAGTGAAGAAAAAAACACTTATGGAACATACTAGGTAACCTAAGAACTTCGGAGGATATGGAAAAGATTTCATTAATCAAAGGCAATGTGAAGCAAAACATTTCAATTTCTTTTCCTTGCTCAACAAGTTATTCGGAAACTAACCAATTTAGAAAGGGAGGATCACATTTTTGCTCAACTAATCTAAAAGGTCTGATTCTACTTAAGACAGTTTTTACTAGAGATATTTTCAATGGATGGAAAACAGAAAGCTGTTTCTGAATGAACCATTTTAACATAGGTATATTAATCCAACAAGTTAAAATAATCAAGGAAAAGGGAGGTGAAAATGCCTTCCTCACCTCTCCAACTACACACAGAAACAAAGAAAAGCATCATTACAAGCCATGATCTCCCTCTAATTTTTCTCACTAATTTGGAATTCAGATGGTGTGCATAACAAAATTAATTGAGTGGGGATGAGGGAAGGAATACTGGGGGTGGGTGGTTTGGCTTTGAGTGCAGGCTCTGGGGTGGGGCTGAGGATGAAGGGTTTGAGATATGGGAAGGGGCTCAGGACTGGAGCAGGGTGCAGGGGTGTGGCTTGCAGGGTGGGGCTAGGGATGAGTGGATCAGGGTTCAGGGCACTGGCATAACCAGAATGGGACAGGTGGACTGGCCCCAACTTCAAGTAGGTGTGCAATGTTAGGGTTCAAAGGGGTAGGAGAGGGGCTCTGGCTGGGGGTACAGACTTTGGGGTGGGGCTGCCATGAGGAGTTTGAAGTGCAGGAGAGCTACCCTGGGGCTGGGGGACAGACGCACAGCAGCCTTCATGCCCCAACTTGCTCCCCTCCGCAGTTTCCACTCACACTCTACCTCTCTCTTCTCCAGACCCCTGCTTTGCAGCCCTTTAGAGCTGCTGCCACAGCTTAGAAGGAACTTAGCCTGTGAATTATAAATGTCTTTCCATAGGGATCTGCATTTTTCAGGGTAGTTGCAACTATCCATTAAAAAGCAATTTCTTTATATTTCAAATTGAGTAATTTCATTTGTGTTACATATATTGGTGCAAAGAGTAATATTTTTTAAAAATGTTGTTTCTATCTATTCTCCCATTCAGGGCATTAGAATGGCATTCATCATAGTAACAGCTTTCTACTTAGGTATATAGTTAGGCAAACAAAACAAAAGCTGCTTTATTTATTCCTGACTGAGTAGCATTTTCTTATTTTAAAAAGCCTAAAATATGAAATAACTGACCATTTAAGGAAGAAGAGTATTTTTCCTTGTTATGGATATAGAGGACTCCATACTAGATTATACAACTAGTACACCGAGACCAATTTCCTAGGATAGCCTGATAAAAAGGTAAATTCATCCTCCACAAAGCACCTAACCTACAGAGCAATGGTGCACATTTTGGGGCGGGTAGGGGAAGAAATGACACAAATTCCCTCATAATCCCTGAAGTGAAAAGTTTATCATACTCTGATGCAGATCATCAGTATCTCAGTGCACTCAGTGATAAAAAACTATCCAAATCTGTATCATTTGTTTCTTTGTAGCAGTGAACGCTACAAGCTGCTATAATCCATGAAATAGTATTTTCTTCCCCTACACTCCTTTCCCAAGGAGCATTCACAGCACAACTAATAACCACAAAGGCATCTTCTTTTATTTGTTTGATTATTTTCAATTTTTATGATGAGGGACAAAATCGTTATGCATATGTGGGTCTTTTCAAAACTGTTTAAAATTATAAATCATAGTGGCTATGTCTACACTAGCCCCCACCCCTTCAAAAGGGGGATGCTAATGGGACACTTCAGGATATACTAATGAGGCACTGCAATGAATATGCAGTGCCTTATTAGTATAATGGCAGCCACGGCACTTTGAAAGTGCTGCTTTCAATCGCACGTGGCTTGTCTACATGGAGTCCTTTTCGAAAGGACCCCCCATACTTCAAAATCCCCTTATTCCTCTAACCAAATAGGAATACGGGGATTTCGAAGTGTGCAAGTCCTTTAGAAAAGAACCCAGCGCAGACAAGCTGCACGTAATCGAAAGCAGCACTTTCAAAGTGCTGTGGCTGTCATTATACTAATGAGTCACTGTATATTTATTGCAGTGCCTCATTAGCATCCCCCCCTTCAAAAGGGGGAGGCTAGTGTAGACATAGCCAATGACACAGACTAAAAATGACATCTTCCTTTAAACATTTCAAATGTGACAAAAAGGCTGGTACCTGAGAATTTAGATTTCCAACATAGACTGTTCTTCTAATTTCATCAATTTTGGAAGGATCCACATTTCCCATAATTGGTGGCTGTGGTATTTCTCCAAGTGCTGTAATATTAGGGTCCAATGCTGCCGCTGGTATAGCTCCCAAGGTGCC
Organism: Carettochelys insculpta; assembly: GCF_033958435.1. Lineage (NCBI taxonomy): Eukaryota > Metazoa > Chordata > Testudines > Carettochelyidae > Carettochelys > Carettochelys insculpta. Next base: position 90,058,838 of record NC_134141.1, read on the forward strand.
AAGTGAAACACTTAGCTAAAAAAAACCCACAGTTTATAAACATATAGTTGGGATACTGTTTACCCCAGCAATGCTTTCATCCCAAGTACTTCTTAGTAAAATACAAAATTCAGTACGAAGACAATATTTTTACTGTTAAACCCTCTCCTTAAAAAAAAAATACATCTATCCTCCACATCTAGCCAAATCATATATTAAGTGGCTACCTACCATCTGATCTGAGCTGTTTGACTAGTGAGGCAATACCACAATTGAAGAGGAAGTCAGTGGCAGAATTTTCTTACAGAATAAAAAACACGAACATTTATGACATTAATAAATGTAGAATTAGGATGAAGGAAAAAGGCAACTTTTTACGTTTTATTTATTGCACCTTCCTAGCATGAAACAAACAAAAATTCCACAGCTATGCTGCCAAGAACGCCCTCCCCAGTCTTATGTTCTAAATATTCCAATCTTCATTTTCTTCTGTGAAACAATTCTTAGATTTGAGTCTTTTCCCCAGACTAATATAAAAATTGACAAATTGAGGGGGAAAGTTTAATTTTATTAAAAAAAGGAGTTTCTTATGACTAATGCTTTAGCTGAGCCATGGAGAGCTCAATGAGAGTAACTGGAAGCTCAATTCTCCATAATTTTGAAAGAAAGAAGGCATCCAAATCCCCTAACATGACTTTCGGTACATCTACACTCTCTTGATGCAGTCGCGGTTGATCTTCTGGGGTTCATTTTAGTGTGCCTAGTGGAACCAACTAAATCAAACCATCGGGGTCCACCATCCACTATTGGCCTCTCACTCTAGGGACTACAGGAGAAACCGATTTGGATACTTTGACACTAGCTAACGAGCTGCATATCTTAAATAGATTTAACCTGGTAGTGTAGACCTGGCCTTTGAAAATATCAGCCTAAAGTTATTCTGGATTGAACATTCTGCTAACGTGAAAGCTCAGAGGGAGATCTAAACCGGCTAAAGTCTAAATATTTCTTATTCAGTCTTGGACAAGTAGCAGCATTAGTTTTGGGACCAGCAACAGATTTTGTGCAACATCAGATGAAGCGGGTCTTCGCCCATGAAAGCTTAAGCTCCAAAATATCTGTTAGTCTGTAAGGTGCCACAGGACTTCTTGTTGTTTTTAATCAGAGATGTACATGAAAACCATCTACCACAGAATCCCATAGCAAGTAAACAGCAATTGTTTCTACCCCTTGTAGACTGAGGGAGATTTGAGTTTTAAAAATCCATCAGTTCATAAGACTGTCAGACTTCCCCTAGGTACACACATGCAACTGAATTCCAAAGTGATTTTAGCACGTATCTTGACAACTGCTCAATTTCCATACTCCTTACGCTGGTGGAAAATGTGGAATTCTAGCATTCAAACCACATAATGCAGCAATTCTAAGGACCACAGAGCATTAGCTGGTAGGCAACAGAGAACTGGTAAGTAATATGGTACCATTTCTGTCTTGTTTCTAATTGCTTCTACGTGGGCCCAGGTTACTAAAAACAAAGATGTGCCAGCCTAGCTACCTCAACAAAGGGTTACTGCAGCATCAGAGAAAGAAGAGGAAAAGACACAGTAATTGCTCTCAGGGACTGGAGTTGCCATGTACTACCATGAGAGGTGCAGGGAGCCCTTCATCAGGTGAAGAATATTCAGGAAAAAAAGGAAACAGAGAGATGTGCGGGGAGGAGGATCACCAGGCCGTGCATTTCTGGAAACAGGACCAATCTGTAGGGGAGCAGAAACATGTACCAAAAAAACTATATAGCATATGTAACCAACAAAAAGGAACAGGCAGCTGCAAAGCACATGTAGCCTACAGTCACATTACCGCAGATAGTTTTGTTTCGGTCACCCGCAAAATGGCACTTTCCAGGGTCAAAGTTGACCCCGAATGCCTCGTGAGTGGAGAGGATTATGGAAGATCAACAGGAGAAATGCTCCCATCGACCTTGTTCCATGTAGATAGCCATAGCAGTCAAAAATTGATAAACTGATTTTAGCTTCGTAATTGGCATAGCTAAAATTGCGTATCAGTGGTCAACTGCTATGTCTAGTACAGATATGGTCAAAATGATCAGGCAAAAGAGAAACACATATAACTGACCGGTAGAAAAAGTGAGGAGCAGGACAGATGACAGAAAGAAATGAAACAAATAGCAGGAGACAATTACTTATTTTTCCAAAACAGAAAAAAAACCACTAATTGCTTTAAAAACAATTTAAGTACCTATAACTTTTCCGAATACTACCACTGCATGTAAGCATACTGTACAATTGTATATAGGAGAGGTGAGAGAAGTTGGTCCACCAGACACACTGTCCAATGAAGATGGGCTGCGTGGAGGCATGCTAGGAAAAAGTTGAGAAATTCCAAGTATTTATTCTTATTTATAACATTTCTTCATGATATTAGCTGCAAAAATCATGGCACAACTAAAAAGGAAGAAATAAGTAATATGACTTCTAAAATCTTATGCATTCTGAGCTGCCAGGACTAAGTATCTGTTGTTGGAATACTATAAACATTCTTATGGTTTTCCAACTACTACTCCTGTACAAGAGATCAGAAAAAATGTATGTTAATCTTTGACTGAGATTTCTACAATTAATTCCAAATCTTCATGAGGTATACACTTCTGTGTTTCTTCTTAAATAACACTGAAATATTGTTGATAACTGAACTTACAAACACAAGGACCTTGTCTACACTTACGAAAAACTTTGAAATGGCCATGCTAATGGCCAAATTGGAGAATACTAATGAGGCGCTGAAATGAATCTTCAGCGCCTCATTAGCATGCTGCCAGTCACGGCACTTCAAAAGTGCCACTTTTCACTTGCGCAGGGCTCAGCTCCACGGGGTCCTTTTTGAAAAGGCCATGCAAACATCGAAATCCCCTTATTCCTATCAGCTGATAGGACCACGGGGGTCCTCTTATTCCTAGCAGCTCATAGGAATAACAGGATTTCAAAGTCTGCGGTGTGCTTTCGAAAAGGACCCCCCATGTTGTCGAGCTGCACACAAGCGAAAAGTGGCACTTTCTAAGTGCCGTGGCTGGCAGCATGCTAATGAGATGCTGAAGATTCACTTCAGTACCTCATTAGTATTCCCCAATTTGGCCATTAGCATGGCCATTTCGAAATTTTGGCCAAGTGTGGCCACAGCCCAGTAGTTAAGATCTGCTCCTGTTTCTAAACCTCCTTTCAAAATACAGGGATGAGGTATTTTTTAAGATTTTGTATAAATCCCTAATTCCTAGATGAAAATTATGAGCGATAGTTTAAATTTACTGACTTTCCAGTTTTATTATTAGCATCAACCTTCACCCTCTTTCCTTGGTTGCCAAAATGTATTAATTGCTGAACAGCAGCTCACTCCGCCTTTCTATTCACTCCTTTACCTTCTGGAGAATCCATAAGGAACATTGGACTAGAATTTTCTCTAAACAAACAATAAATATAATCAAATGTTTTATTATTATAATTTCATTATTTTGTAGTGGTACTATATGCATTATGATCTTATCAGAACATGCAATGGAAAAATAAATACAGTAAACCGTTGAAATATGCAATGTCATGATGTGCTCAACTCTCATTAACGCGAGTTAAGCGCAACTCAAAATCTTGCTCCTCCCGGGCCTGGCTCAACTCTTCCCCAGCCCCCCACAGCCCCAGTTCAACCTCCCTCTGCCCACCTCAGCCCTGGTTCAAACCCCCTCACCTCCAACCCTAGCAGGCTCACCACCCACGCATGTGGCTCCAGCTCACCCTTCCCCATCCTGGTTCAACTCCCCTGTGCACAGCTTCGGTTCAACCCCCCAAGACCCAGCTCCTGCTCACCCTGCAGCCCTAACCCACTGCCAGGCTTAACCCTCCCCAACTGCGGCGCCCCCTCAACGCCAGGACTTACCTTACCCTCCTGCTCCTTCCCTGGCTGCAGAACATGTGTTCTGTGGGGGAAAACCGCCACCCCCACAACTTCCGTGAAATTCAAGTTACATGGGGGTGTACAGGAACATAACACTCATGTAACTCGAGCAACTACTGTACAAGTTGACCCTCTCTGCTTCTGGCACTCTCTCTTCTAGCCCCCATCACAATTCAGCATTATTTTAGGTAGCTGGATGACAATTTATCATGTGTGTGGCTAAATTTTCTGTGGTTCTATAAAGTTTGCTGACAGCCACCAGTCCTGGCTCTCAGTATTCTGTGCCGTTATTTAGTAATTTACCCTAAATGTTTTCTAGGAGCCCAGTAAACAGTGAAAGCTTTGGTTAATGCGGTTAGACAATATTGATTTCCCCTGGTCCAGCAATTTCTCTCATTTGGCACCCCTCAGGTGACTGGAAACCCTTTTCATTTTAATCTGTAAAACACCGTCTGTACATGAATCAGATAAACTGAGTATCTAACTTCCTGAAGGTGACTTATAACAACAGGGGTAATTTGTCCAAGGTGATTTTAGTCATCTGGTTCAAAACCCCAGTCAGTGGATTATTTATGGCCAGAGCAGGGTGTTTATGAACACAAGGGGTTGAAGAGTTGGTAACGTTTTTCATTCATAAATTTCCCTGACACATTTACGAAGATGAGTACTGCTTACAAGAAATTACAAAAGGGATTAACTAGTAATAATTTGCAGGAATTTTCTTTTCTTACATAGGACAATCTTTTTAAACACTATATTATCACTTATAATACAACTAGTAGGGGGTGAGCCAGCACCCTAGTGTGCACATTAGTTTGCAGAAGGTCAGTAGGAATCTATGTTGTGTCTAACTAGAGCCTCGAGGAATACTGTTTTTTATGAACATCCATGTTGTCTAGAAGGGCAAATAGGGTAGAAATGACCATATTCTAAAAAGGAATAATGCTTACCAGAAGGAAGGATCCTTTCCAGTGTTTCAGAAACTATTATGCGAGCCCTTAGCCAAGCCTGCCTTTCTTGTGCCAGTTTGTTTGTGAGGATAAGACCTTAAAATGTACATTTCTTCTAAGTTATTAATCAATACCAGCTGAAGATGCTGATAATGATCCCAGTAACAGAATTTGTGGAAGAGTCATTCAAGGGCACATTATTACTGTGAGCATCTACACTGCTTCTGTCAAATACACAAATGCAGAAATCTAGGATAGTGCCAGCAGAGGTATCATAAATGCAGAGCAGCAGCTAAACCTGTAGGTTCAAGACACCATTTCACCAAATAACGTGAAGCTGATGACTAGGGAACAGAGGTAATCTTCATTAAAGACCAATTTTGTTGGAGGAAGGTCTGCTTACTCCAGGGGTGAAAATAATAAGTTTCTTACAGTTGCTGCTGTATTACCCGCTTCTAGGGGGAGCAACGTGACAGTGCCTGTAAGAAATGTAAGTGTGTGATGGAGCCCAGAGGGTTCTGGGAAGAGAATTAGGATACATGTGGAGTGCCATAGGAATCAGGGCAGGGAGCTTAGGGGAGCTAAAGGCAAGGTTCTGGTATATACGGGGAGGAAGGGGAGCGTAGGGGGGCAAGGGCACCCTTTAGGGAAAGTGGAGGAAGAAGAATGCAGGTGAGGCGACTACTTTCTTCCCACTCCCTGAGAATGAGGGAAGGGATCAGCAAGCAACAAGCAGCCTTGGTAGGACTGGGAAAGGGAGGGCACAGGCAGTCCCAGACCAGCATGAGGCAAGCCCCAAGCCAACCCCTTTCACCTATCTGCTGCTTACTGCTACAGCCTGTAGGAGAACCCTGCAAGACTGGCTGAGCATGTGGCTGCCCCTGGAGCGTTTCAGCCAGCTCTTACTAGAGCAACACACTGGCTTACTTCCATTTCTGGCATAGTTTGCTATTCCTGATGGAGACAAAACAGGGATGGCAGCCTGCTGCTGCCAGAAAGGGTTAGAAGAAACATAAGTGAAGCTGAACAGACAGTAAGTAGCAGCTAGAGACTATAAAAGCACCTATTTGTTTTGCAGTGGTAGCATTTTAAGGCAAACATACAAGAGTCTCTCAGTCACTGGATGGAATATATTTGAACATACTAATGTGGTGTTCTAGCCTTCCAAAAGGATTGAATGTGTTTAGTACACATTGAATCAGATTTGTCCCTGTCTATACCCATCCAACTGAGATGAACATAATCAATAACAGAATCTAGCGCTGTGGAGTCCAACACACTAGCCACGGGGGGCTGGCTGGCTTGAACAAGAAACATATCTTTAGAATAATGTGACTAGCTCACTACAGAAAACTGTAGGTGGCTATTGCTTCAGAAGAGGTTGGATACCACAGATATAGCCCACTACTCTGCAGGTAGGAACTTGAAATAAAGAAAACCAGAGTGAATGCACGAGCCATACTCTAGCCTGATGTCTTCAGAAAAAATCAAGATGGGGAATTTAGTGTCTTCACTTAGGTAGAACATGATTTCAAGGGACTGAGTTATGTCTTTTCTCTCTATCCAGAAGAGAATTCTTGGTTGAGCTGAAGGAGGCAGCTAGAAGAAACAGAACAGTTAATGAACTCCAACTTAGAGAGATTATATTTTACTTACTGTAGTCAGAGGAGTTGGTGTGGGTATAGGAAGCAGTCCTGCACCAGGCATCAGGCTTGTCATTGTAGGAGCAGGAGCCAATAAGGAGAGGGCTTTAGCTTCATCTGGGATTTTACCTGGAGAAGCAAATGGAAGTGTTAGAGAGAGTTTGAACACCAAAACACTGTTATTCTATTTTACAATTTACCCTTGCACTTAAATAAGTAAAGAAAAATGATTCTAGCTACCAGATCCTTACAAAAAACAAACAAACAAAAAATAAACAAAAAACAAATAAGAACTTAAGTTTTTCCTTTTAACCCTGCTCTACTAGGAAAAACAAAAGTGAGCAAAATTTCAAAGACTAGCAATCTCATTAATGGATTATTATTTTAAAAACTGAATAATGTAGACAATTATTTAACACTTTGAGCTATGGGTCACCTGTACTGGAAACTTAATGTTCATGAACCAAACGATATCAAGCATGGACGCTTTCCCAGGGCGGTGTTTTCGCGGTGATCGAAAGTTGTGTAACACATGACAACCGTTCGTGTAGGCTGCATCACTAATAGCACACAGAACATCAGATACAGAAAAGAAGAACATTTTTTAAAGTTTAATCCCCAGAAATGGCAAATAACCAAATTAGTAAAAAAATAAAAAGTATGTGCTAATTGAAATCCGTCCCTTTTCTTCTGCAGCTGCTATCTGCTTTTGGTAATAAGTAAATATAAAAATTACCACTGACCCCAAACAGACTCTGTACTGTAGGCAGAGTCAACTGGGGTGGGGGGAGAAAAAAAAAAGAGAGAGACCTGCATTGTTTCGTCTTCTAGGTTGTCTCAATGTAATAGGGACAAGAGACTAATCTCTGGTTGTCTGATTGTAAAATTGACGGAGATAGCTGTTCAATCATGTTTCCCTTCTAAATGTACTACACTGTCATAAAAATATACATACTGCAACTAACTAAAACTCTCCTTGTTGTTATGACAATTGTTTATTAAAATAATTTCTCATCTGAATAAAATGTCTGACAGTTACAAAGATAATTTTAACAAATGCTGGACTAAGAAAGAAGAGTATTAAACGTATATTTTAAAAATTTACTAAATGCACATGTTGAAAAATTACCACAAAATCTAAACAGTGAACTTAAAAACTGCCAGAAAATCTCTAGTCACACTACATAATTAAGGACTACCTAATCTGCTCCAAATTGCCACAAGTAACCGTAAAAGTCTTCATACATTATATCATACATTTTAGAGGTGTTAAAAACTTTCTACAATAATGAACTTCAAATAAATCTTTGCTTTTAAAAAGTGTAAGTAATAGAACTGTATTCTTCTGGTACTACTACAATTTGCACATACATTTCCATTACAGATCTCTAACTTCAGGAGTTTATAATGAATACATACAGAAGGACTCCTGATTTAAAAGTAAAATATGGAGTAAATTTTCAAAGCACTATGTAATCTTTTGGCAGTGCAGTTCCCATTAAAGCCTACGAGACTTATCAGACTAAAAGAATGTTTTCAAAATATGCACCACCATATGCAAATCTAGACTGGATTTAAGTTGGTCTGTCCAAAAGAAAATAAATCTAAATAAAATCTATAGTAATGTGAATAGATATGGAATTAAAGAAATAAAAGTACATTTTCATCTAGAATGTATGTTGCACTCCTGTTAACCTAACACAGCTATTTTACTTTAATACAATCAGTGAAACTTTGGTCCATAAATATACAACAGACCAAGCCATTTTGCTTTCTAAAATGGAAAAGTACAATCACATTATTAGTGTCTGAAAATTAACTGCACAGTAACTTCTTCCATAAATTTTAAAAAACATGCCTGATCTAAAGCCAAAATCATTTGTAGCATGAACACAGAGCTTTACAGGCCTGGTTTTAAAGTTGAATACACAATGGCATGTGAAGTTATAATGCTTGATTAGTAGGACAGCTCCTGAAAAGCAGGTCTTTACTTGCACAAGCTTTCTGTTTTGCCCTTAAACAGATATTTAAATGCACAACAGTAACCATGCATGCAAATTAAGCATACATTTATACAGAAGACTTTTGGAAATCATAACTTGTTGTTTTCAAACTGGTGTGAAACATGAACTAATCATGAAGATCCATATTACAAATCAATAAGGCTCTTATCCTCTGTTTACACTTGGCACCTACATAATCCCACAAAATCAATGGCACTTTATACGAATGGACCCACCTACAGCAGGGGTTGGCAATCAGCAGCCCCCAGGCTGGAAGCAGTTTGCCAGGGTTGCAGCTCCCGTTGGCCAAAGTGTGCTGATGTTGGCCATGGGAGCTACGGGAAGTTGTGTTCCCATGCATGCAACTTCCTGCAGCTCCCATTGGCTGGGAATGGGAATCTGTGGCCAATGGGACCTGCAAGCAGCTGTACCTGTGGAGGCATACGTAAAGTACCAGATGACTCCATTGGGGCTAATCCTGGCAAACTGCCTCCGACCAGTGCGCCACTTATTGCCCACCCTGACCTACAGGAATGGTATGGTGCATATGACAGTAATGCTGCATTCAGATTTAGGCCCCAAAATACATTTATGCATGTGCCTAATTTAAGCATGCACTTAAATCTACCCCTATACTATAAGCACTTTGGCATATGTTTAACTATAAGTAGATGCTGAAGTGATCTGTTGAATAGGGATTGAATTTACAACAGTGTTTCTTAAACTTTTTGAGACTACAGAACACCAAATAATAAAATTCTTATGCAGAACACCTATAAAAATTTTCTTTAAAAATTATCATTTAAAAAAAAAAACCAGACATATCTGGCAAAAACAAAATGAAGTAATTTAATCAACTATCATAGCAATAAAGAAGTAACACTGAATCTGGTTTTAACAGAAAATATACACCATCAGTGTACGATATCCAAAAAAAAAAAAAGTCAGATGCTTATGGTACATCTTCAAGTTGTTCATAGAACACCAGTGTTAAGTGGAACATAGTTTAAGAAACACCACTTTAGAGCATGCTTAAATATTTAATTTTATAAGGGTCTTCGGTTTAGAAAAGCACTTAAAATGTGCACAGACTTTAAATCGAAGAACAATGCCACTAATTCAGTGGGACTATTCATACATTTAAAGTTAGGCACATGCTAAAGTAACTTTCTGACTCAAGACTGCATAAGGTAGACTATTCTAGCAGTCTTCCAGGTGGACAATATGCTTCTTTAAATTGATATACTGATATTTTTAATTGACGTTTTCCTAATACTTTCAGTCTCACATTTAAAAAAAAATTGATTTTCCCCCCTCAAAAACGATCTTTTCACGAAAAATTAATGCCAAATAATATGAAGCACTCCAAAGGAACCTGTGATGTTCTTGAGTAAAGACACATTTTATTACATTTTAAAATCTTTTTTATAAAAAAAAAATACAAACCCAGAAAAAACACAAACAGCATTTCATCTATTACAAAATCTGGCAACTCGACAAAATTTAAAGCTCATATCTTACTTAATGCATACTGCCATGGGATGGGTAAGTCAACCCTTAAAATTTGAACGGAAATGCTTTCACCAAATATATGTATTTATTTTAAAAAAGTATATCATGTCAAAGTAAGGGCTCAACCTAGTTATTTATTTCTGGGTGTTCACTAATAAATGACAGATCTGACCATTTACATCCAGGCCCCTTTACAGTGTTCTAGCATTACAAATGGACCTTTTCAGTTGGGGGGGGGGCGTGTAAATAAATTTTACATCCATAATAAGACACTTCATACAGTAGCTTGAGCCACACAATTTATATTGGCATAGTTGGTCAGAAGTATGAAAATCCATATTCCCTAGTGACACAGGCATCCCATTAAAAGTTCCAATGCAGATACAGTAGGAAAATGCTTTTGTTAGACTGTTGTTCAGGAAGTGGTGCTCTTACACCAAGAGAAAAACTCCTTTACTGAGTGCGTACTGCAAGTTCACTAAAGGGCTACACCAACATAGCTAGGATAGCATAGGCTCCGTAGCGCAAAAATGGCTTGCCAGAGCAATGTGAAGTAGCTGTAGTGTGAATGACATCAGTAAAATTATAGTGCATTAGTCACAAGATTCCACCCTCACTAAAGGGTTCAGAAGACATCACTTTCCTCATGTTTTATATCATAAACTGTTGGATGATTTAAAAAAAATAAAGAAAACAGCTTCAGAGATGAACAAGTATCTCCAATCAAGGAGACACTTTATGCTTGTATCTAATCTGAAATTTAGAAGAATAAATTATTTTCCTAGTATTTTTTAATCACTAGGATGTACAAACTTATGAAGCCAATTCTTAGAAAATCCCTTTCTGATGCATCTAAATGAAAATCCCATCGTTGTGTTAAAAGGTTAAAAAAAGCAACCAAAAAGTTGTGTCAATCTTCCAACAGATGGAAATGTCAGAAGACTAGATAGCTGACAAAACACTCTCCTAAAGAAGGCTCAGAATCCATTTACACTAATGTGTGGCACAGGTTTTTTAAAACTAATATCAAAGCACTAAGGCTATGTTTAGATTACAGGGATTTGTCAACAGAAGTTTTTGTTGGAAACATCTTCTGACAAAACTTCTGTCAACAGATTGCAGCCAAACCGCCTGGATGCTCTATAGGCAAAATGGCCAACCAGAAGCACAGTAGACAGGGCTCCCCGGTGCCCTGGAAGCCTCGTCTGTTGACAGAGGACCCCCGGAACATCCAGAATGATTTTCTGTCAACAAATATTTGTCAAAAGAGACATTATTCCTCATGGAGAACAAGGTACAGCTGTCACCAAAAGTGCTATGTTCTCTTGACTTACTGTCGACGACGCCTGGGGAATCTGAACACTCTGTGGGTTTTGTTGGCTAAATGACTGTTGTGCCAATAAAACCCTCTAGTGTACAGATAGCCTAAAAGGAAAAAAATCTTGACCCCAGTGAAGTTAAGGGCAAAACCATCATTAACATCAATGGAGCTGGAATTTCACTCACAGTGCATAAAAATTCTAGAATGTTCAAATTTTTTTCCAAGAACTAGTCCATGATAGACAGCCGAACCCCCTCACATTAAAAATTTATTCCAAAAACTCGCGCTGTGCTGGTTATATAATTAAAGTAACACTCTGCTTCTGATCATGGGAAACAGACTGATTACAATCCACAACTTTGCTTTATAAAAGCTAGATTCTCAAGAAAATAGTAATAAGAAATAAAGTTTCAGCTGGCTTTCTCAGAAATGTATTCTTTTGAAAATGTGGTCTTAGGAGGAACATACAGATCTGAAAGATGAAATATCTTTATAACTTTTCATCTTCAAACATCATATACTGATCTGCCTGTCCAAAGTGAATTACGATGCTTAAACATTTCTCTAAGGCACTGTTTACCCTTAGTTTAAAACAAAGATATTAGCTGACCTAATTTAACATTGGGTGTATATACCATCCACCACCCTCATAAACAGCTTCAGAAAGTCGACTGTAAAATGAAACATCATGAACCCTTTACAAAACATCATTTTTACAGAACTGAAGAACCAGTTCACAAGTAGAAGTGAAAGAGATTCAGCAAAAACAAAACAAAAAAGGGACAAAATAAAAAAAAAAAGAAAAGGAAAGTAAAATAAAATAATAAAAACAGAGACAGGGCGTCCATCTTCAGCAGGCCAGACTTCGATCTCATTTCCCCCATGAAGGTTTCACTTGACGGCAGGTTTAGTGGCATGGCAAACAATGCCTAACTCAGGCAAGTGTAACAGGTCTGCCTTGGCCAGTCTAGTCATCTAATAATGCACAAATATCACACAGAGAAAACATACAAAACCAAATTAATAGTCAAAATCCATCTACCAGAAAACGTGGACATAAAATTTAGAATGATGATTAGGGCAACAACTTTGTTATGTTTCAACCTTTGCTTTCTAAAGGTATAACATTCAAAAAAACCAAACAAAACAAAAACAAAAAACTTTGATGCACAAACAAAGGAAAGAGTAACATTTTGACAGTGCAATGAAATTTTACTTAGTTTCAAATAAAATTTTTGGTTAATAAAGTAGCTAACAGTGAAATACATATGTGAACGTTATAAAATGAACATTATTTTCAGTGATTAGGGGTTCCCTCTTCAAAATCTTTTGAGGTTGCACTGGTGAAAGGCATTCTAATTTTTTTTTTTTTTTTAAACCAACCCATCTGTATCCCTTTCTCTTTTCTATCCAATCAAGCTTTCTTTCTGTATACCAACCCTTTTAAAAATAGCACTTTTGGTCAATGGTAGAATTTAAACTTTGGAGTAGAACACAGGAGTTACAACTTTACCCATGGTATACCTTACCAGTCACGTTTACAGCTACAATCAACAAACATTGCAGTGTTCTCAAAAGCCATATATATTCAACACACATCTCCTTAGAAAGTTGAACTATTTTCAGTTCAGATTGTGTTTGTATAGTAACATAAAGGGCTTGGTAATAAAGTTACAAAGAAACAACTCATTTATGGTGTGAGATTTTCAAACGTGTTTGTCCCACAGCCCAGTCATATGTACTGTGAATCGAACACAAGTTCTGTATTTTTCAATAGAGTGCAAAGTGACTTGTAAACTAACTGCCACAGACTAATAGGCCTGCCTTCAGAATGCCTCTGTTAGCCATGAAATGGATTGAACGTGATTGGGGAAATAAAAATATGTTCTTATAACTTTTGTTGTCCTTTTCCTTTATTTTTATTTATCACCAAGAAACATAATGTGACCCCATCACAAAGAAAACCCAAGAAGTGGTGAAGATTCATTAGGAGGCAATCTTCCCTCTCTAGCAGTACTGAACCAGTGTTTAAGTCTTTTAGATGAGACATAAAACTAAAGTTGTTCCTGATCATCCTGATAAACGAACTGTGAAACCTTTTCCAGGGTATCAACTCTCAGACACATTCAGCAATTCCTTCTGCAATTTCAGTTGAATACAGTAGTATTCTTTTTCTCTCTGACTTAAAGGTAAATGTAAAAAAACAAAACAAAACAAAAAACAAAAAAAAAAAAAAACAGAAAAACCAAAACCTATAATCCAGGAAACTCAGAAATATATGCTATATGCCTAAATTAAGATGGCTGTAGAAGTAGTTAGCAAATAGATTTAAATATCCTTTAGAAGAAATGCTTTCAAGGAGCCATGAAAATCTGCTTGCTCTGCTGCAAACAGCTCAGTATAGAGTCTACAGACCGTTCTGTAGGCACAGAACTCATACAACAACTCTTGATATATTTGCTGTGCCAAAATAAGGTTTTCTGGGAATAGTGTTAAACCCAAAGCAGCAAAAAATAGAGCCTGTGGAGCAGAAACAGTTTTTGAAGAAATAAATTAAGGTTTACTAACTAAATAACTATTTGGCCAGTGGTGGCATTCGACCGATATATTAGCTTTGCAGAGTACCATTAGGTCATTTGGATTTACTGTGTATGGTATGACAGCCAGTATGTACACTCTAAATACGGCTACATTCCAGTGGCTTAAAATGTGTTTTGACGGACTTATGGCCCAGATCCTGCAATCTGATCTACGTGATCAGACACTTAGGGCTTGTCTATGCTACAGCTATGGCACTGTACCAATGCTGCTCTAGCGCCATAATGTCGACATTTCTTACTGCAATGGGTACTACTTATCACCGTAGGTGGCCCTCCTCCCTGAGTGGCAGAGGCAAGGTTGAAAGAAGAATGCTGTGATTGGCCTAACTGCATCTTCACTGTGGGTTAGGTTAGCATAGCTATGGTGCATATGAGTGTGGGTTTTTAAACCTCTGAACAATGCACCTATGTTATCAATTTTAAGTACACACAAGATCGAATTGCCTCATGGCATCCCAGTAAAGTCAGTGGGACTCTGCATGTATGTCCTGGGACTTACTTATGTGCATCCGACTGCCATATCAAAACCACAATCAGCAAAGTGTTTGGCAACTGAAACATTTTATATTCAAGTAGTAAATGGAACCATAAATATTGAAATATTTTCAAATGGAGAAACCAAAACTGACAAAATACATTCTTTGCTATGTCTAAATTTAACACCAAAACTTGAATTCCTGATGTTCTCCGGTAGCACTTATGAAGTTTTATTTTAAAATTTGATTAAATAATTTGTATAAAATTAGGTTCATGCTCATATTTTTAAATGTATATAGACACAACTGCACTCAGCGCTGTAGTGGTAACTTATTCAGAAGTCAGTCTCATTTTCAAAAGGGATGCAGGAATTTAGGAACAGTCTATGGGATTTAGGCTCCTAAATGCCTAAATCTCACTAGAAAGGGAAGTTGATTTCTAAACTAGTTAGCTATTGCAATGCTGAATGCAGCAATTCCTATATAAATTTAAAAATCAGTGACCATCTGAAGTTGTAGCATAACTCAGGTTATAATTTAAGAGACAACAAATCAAAGCACAGTTGGGCCCTGAATTGATATCTGATCTGGGCAGTAAGACTCACCTCATCCTTGCAGGGGAACACTGACATCAGTGAAGATGCTGGATAGGTAGGAAGGTCTGCCCACGTGGGGCAGACAGAAGGAAAGCAGCCTTATTTTATAAAAACAAAAAAGCAGTCAAGTAGCACTTTGAAAACTAACAAAATAGTTTATTAGGTGAGCTTTTGTGGGACAGACCCACCTCTTCATACCATAGCCATACCAGAACAGATTCAATATTTAAGGGACAGAGAACCAAAAATAGTAATCAAGGTGGGCAAATCAGAAAAAAAATTATCAAGGTGAGCAAATCAGAGAGTAGCAGGGCGGGGGGGGGGGGGCAGAGTCAAGAATTAGATTAAGCCAAGTATGCAAACGAGCCCCTATAATGACCCAGAAAATTCCCATCCCAGTTCAAACCACGTGTTAATGTGTCGAATTTGAATATAAAAGCTGGCAGCAGTCCACACATCTATTCTGGAGATATCATCACCGGATCTAACCAGGTTATTCACAGACTCACGGGCACATTCTCATGTCCCTCAACTAACATCACATATGCCATCATGTGCCAACAATGCCCAGATGCTTTGTATATTGGACAGCTTCAAACTCTCTCAGACAAAGAGTTAATGGGCACAAAACAGATATCAAAAGACTCCTGATCCATAAACCAGTCATCCAGTATTTTAATAGAGTGGGCCATTGTGTGAATGACTTAAAAGTTTGTGTCTTACTGAAGAAGAATTTCGTCTTTGCCCACAAAAGCTTATGCTCCAAACTATCTGTTAGTCTATAAGGTGCCACAAGACTTCTTGTTGTTACTCTTGAAAGAGAGGCTGCTGAACTCTCTTTTATATTCAAATTTGACACATTAACATGTGGTTTGAACTGGGATGGGAATTTTCTGGGACATTATAGGGGCGTTTGCATACTTGGCTTAATCTAATTCTTGACCTCCCCCCCCTCTGATTTGCTCACCTTGATAATTTTTTTTCTGATCTGTCCACCTTAATTATTTGGTTCTCTGTGCCTTAAATATTGAGTCTGTTCTGGTATGGCTATGGTCTGAAGAAGTGGGTCTGTCCGACAAAAGCTCACCTAATAAATTAAAGTGCTACTTGACTGCTTTTTTGTTTTGATCGTATATAGACTAGCACGGCTTTCTCTCTGTTATTATTTTATAAAGTTTTTCAAGTATTGCCATATATAAGGATGGAAAAATCAGAATAAAACTACTGGTTTAAATTAATTTATTATTTTGCTTATGCATAATTACAGGTAAATGTAGATGTTTTAAAGCATAGCCAACATATTTTACCTTTTCTTTTTTGAATAGTTTATTCTTTCTACCTTTTTCAAATCTAAGATTTCGGTTAAAAGAGATGATGGGGGAAAATAAAAAGTAAGAGTATCAGTTACTTGCCAGTTTCTGAGCAATCTAAAGGCAATTAACATATAGGACAAAGACCAGCATTATAGAAGAATGTATAAAATACCAACCTTCTGCACAGGGTACGACTATGAGAGCTCTGTCAATAAAAACCGTGTTAGTTAGATGCTGGGCCACACCAACACTTGATGCTTCACGAAATTTAATATAACATACTTTGGAAGAAAAAGCAAGAGGAGCGTTGCTGCAAAATAAAAGAAAAAAAATCAGTTAGTGTCATGAAAACATAGATTGCCGTTTTTCTCAAGTCTTTTTAATTTACTTATTAGCATTCCCAGGGAGACATCCATAGCAGAAATTAAGGTACTAGGGCTCATTTCTCATCTACAAACATACACAAAAATGGTATTATCTTCCTCTTCTTAGAAAGGAATTAGTAGGGGAGTTATGAGGTCTTCTATTAAGAAGAAATTAATGTCTTTAGAGACCCTGCAACAGAACTGTTATCAGTATAATCCAAAAATCATACATAATGTCAACTGAAAAAAAATAGCACATTTGTCAAATCCTGAAAATTTATTTTTTTCCCCTAAACAGTTTTTGTTCACTCACTCTGCAACACGAAAGTCAGTCATTCTTACTGGGTTCTCCAGACACCAGCACATGTTAACTGACTTTTTGAGTTTTAAAATGCAGACTGAAAAGTTTGATGAGGAGTATCCAATAAGCCCTGGAACACCAAAAAGTTTCAAAAGAAAGATAGTGTTAATTTAAAAAAAATCTGGATAATAATAGTTTTGTCAACCAGACATCCATCCTGAGCACGATTATGGAGAGGCTCATGTGGAACTTGATTAACAAAGAACTAAATGAAGATAATATAAGTTACGCAAATCATCATGAGTTGATGGAAAACAGATCCTATCAAACTGTGTATTTTTTTGTTAAATTAGATTACAACTTTGGGTGATAAAGATAATACTATTAAGTTAGCCTTGTGCAAGGCATGACTTGTTACCACATGATATTTTGATTAGGAAACTGGAATGCTATAATATAAACATGGCACACAATCTAAAAACCAACCGATACTGATAGGTCTGAAAACCTAATTGTGAAGTGAACGGGGAATCATCATCAAATATGTCTGTTTCTAATGGTGTCACACAGGGATTGGTTTTTGACCCTACATTTTACAACTCTTATCAATGCACTGGCAGAAAACATACAATTATTACTGATAAGGTTTGCAGAGGATAGAAAAATTAGGACAGTGGTAAATAACGCAGAAAACAGGCCACTGATTCAGAGCCATTTGGAGTGCTCAGTAAACTGGATACAAACAATGTGCTTTTCAATATAGTTAAATGTAAGTGTATACACCTGAAAAAAAATAATAATCTATATTTACAGGATTGGACTCTGTACTGGGAAGCAGTGACCCAGTTAAAGATTGGGAGTCGTGATGTGTTATCAACTGAACATGAATTCCCAGACCATAACATGAGATGAAAGATGCTGTGACCAAAAGGGCGAAAATGATCCTGAGATGCATAAACAGGGGAATTTCAAGTTAGTGTAGAGTTTATTTCAGGTTTGAGCAAACGTTTTATGTTGCGCCCCCCTTTTCAGCCCTGCAATTAGCCGGGTCTCCCGGCCTCCCTGCCCAACCTGTGGGAGGACCACAGGAAGGGATGCAAATGGGGCTACAGTGCCATGGGGGCAGCCCGAATACCAGGACACCCCATCCCCAGCCAGCCTGGCCCTTGCTGCTGGGAACCAGCTGCCTCAGCCCAGCAGTGGGGCAGGTGCCACAGGTGTGTACACTCCCTCTCCATGACTGGCCCATCGCGATCGGCTTCCCCCTCCCCTGCAGTTTCTGTTGCGTCACAAGCCCTATGATGCAGCAGCAGAGGGCTGGCGATGCAGCAGGAGCTAAGGTGGTGGGGGAAAAGGGAGGCCTATCATGCTGTACATCCCCAGGGTGTATGCCTCCCCCCCAGTCTATTTTATTATTGTATTTGACACTGGCAGCAACTGGTGGTAGGTGTGGTGCCCACACTTCAAGAACGATGTTGACAAATTGGAGTGATCAGAAAAGATCCAGAAGAAAATTCAGATTATTAGAAAACATGCCTTATAGTAACAGACTCAAGGATCTCAATCTATGTAACTAAGAAAGAGAAAGTTAGAGAATGACTTGACTGCAGTCTATAAATGTGTATACATGGGAAAAACAAATATTTACTAAACAGGTTTTTCAGTCTCTCAGAGAACGGTGTAACTTGATCCAGTGGCTGGAAGCTGAAACTCAAAATATTCAGACCAGAAATAAGGCATAACATTTTCATGATGAGAGTAATTTACTAAGATTCTATATCAAACCATTTTAAAAACAAATCTGTGTTTTTTTCTGAAAGACATACTCTTGGAATTATTTGATAAGTTCTGTGGCCTGTGTTATACATGAAGACACACTAGACCAACATTGAGAAACCTAGGCTAGACTTCTTCATCTCTGGGGGCCATAATATTGTCATAGCCAAGACAGTTTCCTGGAATAGGGTAATTTTGCTAACTGTACTGCATACCTAGAATTTGTGGAATATGCCAATGGAACCGTAGTAGCACTCTGCTTGGATGCAGGGGGAGTGAACAGCTCTCACAGGCAATGTTGTATGCTATCGACACACACCTTGCTTTGTGTCTCCTTGCCTTACGGATGTCTCATGTTAAGAATGCCAGTAAGAAAAAAAAATATGCAAACCAGTTGAATCTGGCAACCCTGCATGTGGACAACAGTAAACAAGATGTCTGATGGGCCACATACATAACCCTGATGGGTTGCACATGGCCTGCAGGCTGCTGACCACAGGACTAGATGATCAGACTACTCCCCTTTGGCCTTAGAATCTATTAAATGAATTTGTCATGATTCTGGGGACGGAAACTGTTTAAGATGTCCCACCAGAAAATTGTGATTCTAGCACATGGTTGGTTGACAGTGAGGATCTGAGAATTAATGATGAAGTTTCAAAGTTATTTCTAAAGGTTTCTCCTGAGCAGGAGTTACCCTAATATTTGCCAGGAATGTCATTGGTGCAAAAACTATAAAGAAGATTAAGAAGTTCTCTGGCCTGCAGAATTTTAGCACTTTCTGACTGAGGCTTCTCCTTTGTCAGGCATTTCTTAAACTTCCTACATGTATCTAAATATTTGTCACTTAAGAATTGCTATTCATGGACCTGAGGTTCACTTATTCCATTTACTGAATTTTGCCATTCATTTGGAAATCTGATTGAAAAGAGAAGTCCCCGCTTCTTTCCTGAAGGTTATCAAATCTGGGCTCTGGCATATGTCAGAAAGAGTTTATTCCAAAAGCAAGGTCCTTTAATGAAATTGCCCTATATCCAGTGCTGAATGTAGCACAATTCCAGGAACTATAAACAAGAAGAATCCTGAAGATATAATTGCCACATAGTGAAGAGTTCATCTCTAAGAGAATTGATGTTGGGAACTCCATCTGAAATCATGTGAATGTAAATAAAGACACTGCCAAGTTAAAACCATTAAACTTTTTTTTGTTTAAAAAATAGAATCACTTCTTTATATGTGCCCAATAGCTTAGATCAGCAGTGTCCAACATGCTGCCTGTTCACCACGTGGCGAACTAGACACCGTGGTATGGCAAAGTGGCTCATTAGAGCTGCACATGTGGAGCGCTCTCTACCCCTCTGCACACATGCCCCACCGCTTGGTGGGAACAAGCATGTTAGCAGCGGCGGATCCTCCTGAGGCTTGTTCGGGGCCGTGGGACAGCTCGGGCCGGGTGGTTCATGTGGAGCAGTTTGGGGCAGCAGTGCAGCTTGTGAGTCACCACTAGTTTACATGGAGAGGTAGGGCGGGGTGTGTGTGTGTGTGTGTGTGCGTGCGTGCGTGCGCCTGGCTGTGGGGTGTGGGCAGGGAGGGTGCCTGGCCAGGAGAAGGGGGGTGGGGATTGTTAAACTTCTTTTGGACACCACTGGCTTAGATCAGCGCTCTGTAACTCATGTGCCGTAAAGCAGTGCTTAGTGTGCCTCAGCACTGCATGCCAGGAGTGCCATCCGCCAATCTGCACAGATGCCCCACCGCTTGATGGAAGAAGTGCATGGTTGTGGCAGCAGTGTCTCTGGTGAGTCACCCCCATCGAGTCAGAGCGGGGAGTAGGGGGCTCCTGGCTTTGGAAGAAGGCTGGAGGACTGAGTTACATTGGGAGCTGCAGGTGCCTAGTTCTGGAGGAAGGGAAGCAGCCTGGGTTAGAGCTGGGAGTGCTGGTTTTGGAGGAAGGGAGCGGGATTGGGTTAGCGTGGGGAGCGGGAGGTGCCTGCATCTGGGGGAGGGGACTGGGTTACACATACTGGGTGTGCTGTGAAATTATAATGAGTGCTGAAGTGTGCCACAAGGTGATAAAGGTTGGCGAGCACTGGCTTAGATAACTGAAACCAGATAAAAATATTAAAATCTATCTTCACCACAGTTTCTGGTGTTTGATTTGTTTACTTAATTTAGGAACTGAAGGAAAATTGGTCAGCTTCACTTTGAGCCAATTTTATTTTCTGCTTCTAAAGTGTAGGCCCATGGTGCCACACTGCTGTTGAAATTACTTGAATGTTTAAAAAAAAACTAAAATATTCAAATATTTTGCACGTAAAGCTGCTTAACAGTGACCTTTCACTGTTCACCAAGGTCACTTTTTCCCCCTCATAAAGCTTTGAGAAAAAAAAATCTTAAAAATTAGCTTCTATTCCAAGATCTAAACTCAATAAATATGCAATAAAGAGAGAGCAGAAAAGCATTCTCAACATTCTGTACTGAATTTCTATCCGATATTTGTTGCTGTTAATAAAGTAACACAAAGGATTTTTTCTTAAATATGCTTTCACTACAAATGCATATATACTTTGTTCCCTGTGCTTGTCTTAGGGCTTGTCTACACTTGCCCCCAAACTTAAAAGGATTATGTTAATCAAGGTGATGGGAGATTACTAATGAAGTGCTGCAGTGAATATGGAGCACTTTATTAGGTTAATTCTCCCCTGTGGCAACTTCGAAGTGTCAAACTTCAAAGTGCCGGCATGCCTGTAGCCCAAGAAGTAAAGGCACTTTGAAGTAATGCGAACACTTCCAAGTGCCCATGGCTATACGCATGCTGACACTTCAAAGTCTGAGACTTAGAAGTTGCCACCGGGGAGAATTAGCCTAATGAAGTGCTGCGTATTCACTGCAGCACCACATTAGTAATCTCCCATCACCCTGATTAAAATGCCCCCTTCGAGGTTGGGGGGCAAGTGTAGACCCAGCCTAAGTCTAAAAACATACTTTTCAAATGACTGCTGTGCTTAGAAAACCTGCTTGTGGAAGTTACATCCATCAATGGCTACTAGCCAAGATGGGTAAGAATGGTATCCTTAGCCTCTGTTCGTCAGAGGCTTGAAAATGGATGACGTGAGAGGGATGATTACCTGTTCTTTGTTCACTCCCTCTGGGGCATCTGGCAGTTGCCACTGTTGGGAGGCAAGATACTGGGCTAGATGGACCTGTGGTCTGACCCAGTATAGCCACTCTTATGTTCTTTTATTTTAATTGTTAAGAACAAATACATTCTTGTCAGTTCATAAGAGAAATCAATCCTCATGTTTATCTAAAATAGTCACTGGAAACCATGAGAAATATTGGAACACCAGTATCATTTGGCACTGGATTATGATTTTTTATTTTTTAAAAAAAGAGGCTTAAATAAAATAAAATCTAAAATAAACATCACAGAAAAATGGGAATACATCTTTTATCCCAAACATTTGTTTAAACACAAAATAGATTCATCATAGCTAAGATTTAAATTCTTTTAACGCACATATGTGTTGGTTTTCAGTTTAAAATTTAAGTATTATATATAGCACACACAAATTTCTCCATGATTTGAAAAGAGCCTTCACTTCATTTAAATATTACTAAACAAAGCAATAACACATGAGATCAACAGCTATATCCAACCGTACATTTGCAAGAAAGCTTTTATTAATTAGCAAAATATTTGTACAGTACTCAAAATATAGCACTAAGAGCTGTTTTTGGTCTTCATTTGTGTGTACAGAAAACTGTGTTGTACATATGTCAATAAGATCTTACATCTCATTTGGGATTTTATTTAAAAACATTCCTGATTCACACTGCCACTGCCTAATATAGCTTGGCAATGGGTAAAATAATTCCCCTAACCTACAGATGTCAACTTTCCTATTTTAAAAACCACCTATATTTGTTTAAAATAGACGTCTGCACTTTGGAAATTTCTCTCTTCAGAAATTTCTGGGTCCAATATATCTGGATGGAGGTATCCTTATTCTCCCCCCTCCAGACACAGGCATCCCTATTTATAGTCTTCAAATGTTCGCTGATGCACCTACTCTCGGTTTCAAAGGACAAATACACCATCCTATCTGCTGGTGTCAAGTCCCAGCTAGGCGGGTTCATGGCATGGGTCAGAGAAGGAGCAGAGCGCAGAGTGTGGGGGGAGAAGGAAGTGGGGAGTTCCCTGCACGAGGGAGGAAGGAGGGGCTCTGGGGTCTAGGGACGGGACCCGGGTGTTCAGCTCAGTCTCAGGCTAGACACTCCCCAGGACGCCAGGCGGGAGACGGTTCATTTCACTTTGTTACTGTCGCTGAGCCCAAGGCACTCGACGCATGGGGATTCCGCAGCGCCGCCTCCCTTTACTAGGCCGCAGGGCCCGCTGTCTTGGTATGAGCCGCCCGACCCGATCGGACACGACAGCTGCCGCGGCTCTGTCTGGGGCCGTGGGGGGGGGGGGGGGGGGGGGGGGATGCGGGGTAAGTTCCATGCCACCATCTTAGCTTCGGGCAACATTTCTTTCCCGCAAAAAGGCAGCACCACAAAGTGGAATCACGTGAGCAAGTGTCCGTGGCGCTTCACCGCCCGCCCATAATAAATATGGCCGACACGACACTACACAAGCCTCTCTAGGATGCTTTATTCCTCCCCCTCTCTATGGCCCGAGGAAGGCCTTACTTACTCCGGGGGATAAAGTCGCAGCTCCTCGATATCTCCCAGGAAGCCAAAGAGCGTCCGCATCTGCTCGCTCGTTACCGCCGAGGACAGGTTAGTGACCTGGATGACAGAGGTAGGGCCCAAGGGGAAGCCAAGCGGCACCCCGATTCCACCGCTGTTCATCATGGCGGCACCTACTATACAACCGCCTAGCGCTGTGCCACTCGCAGCTAAGGAGGCGGGCTTAACCATAGAGAGGAGCGTGCGGTAGCTCCTAGATTGCCCCAGCGTGGGGACGCTCTAGCCTCGACATCAGCTGCTCAGTGGCAGTGGCGGTTTTTACTTCCCCCCACCCGCCTTGGCCGTTGGGAGAGGGGAGCGTGAGGCCGGTTGTTTCCTCCCTACTGCCGGTACGTGCTCTGCCGGTCGCGGGCCATCGGTACAGGGGGGCGGCAGCTGGCCCCGCTCCAGACCGGCCGCTTTCGCTCGGTTCCATGAGGGACGCGCCCTTACGGCGGCGTTTAGAGTGACCGGGCCCTGCCGCCTGCTCGCCGTCCCACCCTGGCGTCTTCAAAGCTGTTGGGGGCCAACCGGAACCGGACGCGCTGGAAGCCGGGGTCGAGCGTTAGGTTTAGCACTGTGACCAGAGCAGGGGCAGCCCCCCTGGTGCAAGTCCCATGGGGACTACCCAGCCGGCTCGAGCTCTGCATTTTGATTTCTCCCTTTGCTGGGTTCCTCGGGCGACCCGTCAGGCGCAGACCACTCCTGACACCCCCCTGCTCATTTGACAACAACTCCTGTTGCCTCTACCTGGCAGGAAGGTGGGTGGCAAAGGAAAAATTCTTTCCGTTACTTCAGCGTGAGTCTGTACTAGCACATTTCAAACATGCCGGTGGGCTGTGGGCTCACTGGACCACCACACTACACCACACACCCAGCGCAGCAGCGCAGGCTCTGGCTCTTGCGGGGAAAAAAGCAGTTCCGCACACTGCTGCTCCCCCTCCTCCCTGGCTGGGGGAGTAGCCGCTCCAAAAACCATCCTTGGAAGGATTTTCCTGCTGCTTCCATTGTCCGGACAAGAGGAACAGCGGCGGGTGGTTTCTAGCAGCTGTGGAGAGCAGAGCCAGAAACTCCTCCAGCCCTGACCCTGCACTCCTATCGCCATCCTGTGCAAGCCCCCGCCCGCCCGCTTCTTCTCTTCTGCCCACATGCTCCACCCTATCCCTTTCATTTGCCTGCCAGACCCCCAAACTCCTGGTCAGCCCCTTCCCTTCAGCCCCTTCCCTCATTTTTGGCCTCACCCCAGAGTCCGGTGGACCAGCAAAATCTCTTAGCCTCAGGACCCCAGAAGAGAATCTGGCCTGTGGGAAGCCCTGAACTTTGGTCCTCCCTCGCCCTCTACCCTGCGTGGGGCTGGAGCAGGAGGGGAGTGAGGTATATCATTGGGAAGGGCGGGGGGGGGGGCACATTGTTTTTGCATCTCACCTTTGTGTGGCCCCTGCCTTTTTTTTTTTTCCCTCCTGTAGCTGAATGAGGTGAAAGTTTCCTCATCCCTACCATAAATAAAGGCAATGTTGAAACCTTTTGTGTTGAACATGTCACTTTATTGAAAATGAAGTTTAGTAAACTAACACGATATAGGAAATAAGAT
Source organism: Carettochelys insculpta (assembly GCF_033958435.1). Lineage (NCBI taxonomy): Eukaryota > Metazoa > Chordata > Testudines > Carettochelyidae > Carettochelys > Carettochelys insculpta. Next base: position 90,083,955 of record NC_134141.1, read on the forward strand.
TTAAATATACACTCCCTTATATTATAGCAGTGTATTTACATTTTATGCTCCAGTAGCTTAATATGAATAATTTAGTATTTAAGGTATTTGGAGATAAGCAGATGCATTTTGTCATCATGGGAGGTTGGCTGGTGGCCTGCAGAAAGGTTTGCATCGAGCAGTGTGACCTGCAGATCAAAAAGTTTGAGAACAATTGGCAGAGGCAACCACTGCCCCTGTTCTTCTCCTTCTTGCTGCTTCTAATAGGTGTGTGGCATCCCCCTCTCCCCTCCCCAGAGTGGCATGGCCTAGGAGTATCACAAGCTAGGAAACTTGCAATGCTTTTGGGCCAGGCCCCTCCAGGGGAGGGGTAGTCCTGCCCTGCACTCATCAGCAGCAGTGTGGCAATGACTGTGAGTGCAGTGGGTGCCTCACTGTGTGCCCCCATGTGCCATCTGTGACCACTGGTCCATATTAGAGCAGTGTAATTGCAGTGCTGTGGCATTTGTAGTATAGAGATAACGACCACCAGGCTCCAGTTGGTCATTTTAATGTGCTTTCATTGGCCCAGTGACTACTCACTGTCTGTTGCATTAGTCATTAGGCCAGGGAAAGCACATGAGCCTGTTGATTTAAGCAGTTAGCTAGAATATGGGAGACTTGTCAATGCCTGTGAAGGGAATGGAATGTATGATTTGGTAATACAAGTGAAACCTTTTAGATGTAAATTTCAGTTTAGCAAATGACACCAACTGATATTCTCTTTCTAGCTCAAGCACTGACAGTAGTGATGTAGCTTGGCACTGAAAGACCAGTGTTTTATCTTTTCAGCAAGCTTGCACTGGCACGTGTGTATGTCTTTAGTGTGGGACATTAGACTGAGCGAAGAACTGAAAGATCTCCACTGAGCATGGAGAGTGAGACCGATATTTCAAAGGAGGAAGTAGAAAGAGCAGTGAAACGACTAAAGAGCAACAAGAGCTCTGGAAATAAGATCGCAGGGGAGATGATCAAATATGGCAAAGACAGTATGATTCAGGAATTACACCGACTATGTATTATAGCATGAAAAGAAGGGAAGGCACCTAAGGAATGAAAGAGATTCGTGCTATTGACAATACACAAGAAAGCAAGTACACTGGAGTGCAAGAACTACAGAACGGTTTCCCTAATGAGTCATGTAGACCAGGTGCTGATGATGATACTGACGGAGAGACTAAGATCACAGATAGGACATGTAGCTGACAGGCAAGTAGGGGTCAGGGGAAATAGAAGTACCACACAGCAGATATTGGCACTAAGATTGATAGCAGAGGAAGCTTGATGAAATAACATCTATACTTCATTCATCAGTTTTCAGAAGGCATTTGACAGTATAGCTCAGAAAGTGATTTGCGTGGTGTTGGAGTCGTATGGAGTGGATAGCAGACTGATAGGGTTGTTGAAGGATATCAATGACAATGTGGAGGCAGCAGTGAACGTGCAGGGAGTTGGGAAGCTGGTTTAGAACAAGCAGAGGTATGAGACAAGATCTGATGTCACCAAGTATCTTCTCTGAGCATCTAGAGAGAGTGAGTGCGATGGACAAGATCAAGGAAGAGGTAGAAGGGATATCTGTGCGCAGGAAAAGCATTAACAACTTGAGGTTCGTGGATGATATAGTTATCATGGAGGGTGAGGAGAAGCTAGAGAAAATGGTGCAGGTGCTAAATGAGGAAGGAAAGCAATATGAACTGATTGTGAACATTGATAAAACAAAAACAATGGTATTTAGAAATAGGAAGAAAGATCAGTGTAGATGTGAGCTTTTATACGTTCTCTAGTTCAATCCCATCTGGGGAGCATTATAACATATGATCTAGACTAAGAAAATATCTACTAGAATAGTGAAAGCAAGAGCAAGTTTGAAGGCAATGGATAAGATCTGGAAAAGCAAAGCGATCAGGTTAGGAACAAAGCTGAGCGTCTAGAAGATGTGTGCATTCATAAGCATGTTGTACAGATGTGACATGGGTGATGATGAAAGATTCAAAAAGAAGAATATTGACATTTGAGAGAGGTTATAGAAAGGTCCTGAGAATAGGATGGATGCAGAAGGTCACCAATGAGGAATTACAGAGGAAGATACAGCCAAAAGAGAAGCTACTGCCGAAGGTTATACAAAGGCAGTTACAGCTAAATCGGGCATATCTGCAGAATGAACAAAAAGTCAAGATGCTGGGATTTGGCATAATGGACGGTTTGAATAGGAGGGGCAGTCCCCCCAGAGAATGGCTTAGTTTCTGCAGACTAGCTCCACACCAATCCACACTGGACAGGGAAAGGTGGAAGGAAATCATGAGAGAGGCAGCAGGCACTGAGACCATGTTTGTTGTTGATGACGCTGATGTTACATGTGCACATAGACTTGGTACTAGTCCTAGTCTCAACGATTAGTGGAAATATACCATCCCTTTTGAGGTTTAGCCTCTCTGTGCGTTTTTTTTCTTTTTTTCGGTCTGGATGGGATCTAGTCTCTTAAGCTGTGTCTACTGTGAGCCCTAGTGCTGATAATTCAATGCAAATAAACAGTCTTGAAAATGCAAAAGGTGGCTTATTTGCACTGCTACTGTAATATTCATATGGATAATTTGCATATTCTCTGCAGAAATCAAGCAGGGTAGATGTGCTTCTGCTGGCAAAAGTCCCCTTTGTTGGCAGCCCCCCAATAGCAATAAGGGTTCTTTTGAAAATGGGGTCATTTTGAAAGGGCCACATCTACGCTGTTTTTATTCTTTAGAAAGAATCTTCCAAAAGATTATGCAAATGAAGTAACCTGTAAATCAGCACTGTATTTGCCTTTATCTCCTTCCTTTGCATTCCTCTTTTTTGAAAGCAGAATGCAAGCATAGACAGCGTGAATGAGGTTTACCAAGTTATTTTGAAATAGTGGTTGCATTGTATAGATGCTATGATAGCTATTCCAAAGTAAATTTGCTGCGTAGACCTCCCTAGGTGACTAAGCTAGTACTAAAGCACAGAAAGTAATCCTCATGGCGGGGGAAAAAAAGCTTATTGAAGGAAATGTTTAAGCATCTAAAAACAGGTTTTTCTCACTGGAGCCACTTTAATTGCAATTTCAAAAAAAAAAAAAAGTCCTAGATTGCACATGCAACCTCTTCACTCAAAAAAAAAAAAAAAAAGTGTTTTAACATCTGAAATTGTAGGGCAAAAGGTTGTCCACTTAAATAGTAAAAATTGAATTTTATTCCAAAAGGGTAGTGAGAAACAAAATTGTGAACACGGTGAACAGAAACTCATTAAAATGCCAGAAGAAACAAACCATCATCTGTCCAAACTCTTAACATGTTATGCCTAAAATAAAATAGAAGAAATTAGTATATTGTCAAAGTGGAGGTAGTTAAGTTTGAATTTAATTTGGGGGAAAAAAGAAAAAATTCCTTGAGACAAACTGGAAAAAAAAATTAAATTAGAAGTTGAGAACACAAGCTATAAACAAATTAGTAACTGTTATGGCTTTTTCTACACCACTAATGCTTAAATCTTATGGATCAGAAAGAAGTCTTAGAAAAATATGCTGAAATCATTCTTGCGGTGTAACTCTAGAGGCACTGAGACTGCTGACAAAGGAGAGTGAAGTCTGTGTTGTAGACTTGGTTGAGAACCAACTGGCGTTTAGCTCATATAGCAGAACACAGGGCTTTAGCCTTTAAGGTGGCAAGTTCATTCCCTCCTGTGGATAACTCACACTGGCAAAATGACTAACATCTCTACAACAAATAAGAGTACACAAAAGATCTGCAAGTGGAGAATGTTAATGTGCTAACACCTACACTTGGGAGACTTCCTGCTCTGGAAAATAGACATGGTGCTACCCCTAGTCACAACTGGCTCTAGTACAAGATAGGGAAAAAAAGGACACTTGTTTTTTTCCTTAAATCTTAACAAAAAAATCCAAAATATGGGAAACCTTTAAACTGAAACAGTTATACTAATAGTAACAGAGAGTAAGCCGTGCTAGTCTATACACTATCAAAACAAAAAGCAGTCAAGGAGTACTTCAAAGACTAGCAAAATAGTTTATTAGGTGAGCTTTCGTGGGACAGACCCACTTCTTCAGACCATAGCCAGACCAGAACAGAACAGACTCAATGTTTAAGACAGAGAACCAAAAACAGTAAGCAAGGAGGACAAATCGGAAAAAGATAATCAAGGTGAGCAAATCAGAGAGTGGAGGGGTGGGGGGGAAAGATCAAGAATTAGATTGAGTTAAGTATGCAGACAAGCCCCTGTAGTGACTCAGAAAGTTCACATCCCGATTTAAACCGTGTGTTAATGTTCCGAATTTGAATATAAATGTCAAGTCGTCCGTTTCCCTTTCTACAAAGGAGCGATAATCTCTTTTCAGTAACACACGTACCTTGAGGTCATTGACAGAATGGCCCATTCCATTAAAATGTTGACTAACTGGTTTGTGGATCTGGAGTGTTTTGATGTCTGTTTTGTGCCCGTTGACCCTTTGTCTAAGGGAGTGAGAAGTCTGTGTCCAATATACAAAGCATCTGGGCATTGTTGGCACATGATGGCATATATGATGTTAGTAGAGGAGCATGAGAAAGTGCCCATGATTCTGTGAGTAACCTGGTTAGGTCCAGTGATGGTATTTCCAGAGAAGATATGTGGACAAAGCTGGCAGCGGGCTTTGTTGCAGGGAAAAGGTTCCAGGAATGGTGTTCCCGGGGTATAGACTGTGGCTGTTAGTGAGGATCCTCATGGAGGTTGGGAGGTTGTCTGTAGGAGAGAACAGGCATGTCACCCAGGGCCTTCTGGAGTGTAGCATCTTGATTAAGAATAGATAGTAGGTCTTTAATTCGTTGCAGTGGTCTGAGTTGGGAGCTGTAAGTGATGACCAGTGGTGTTTTGTTCTTGGCTTTTTTGGGCCAATCTTGGAGTAGCTGGTCTCTGGGTATTCGTCTGACCCTGTCGATTTGTTTTTTTTTACTACTTTTGGTGGGTAATTCAGGTTTATGAATATTTGGTAAAGTTCTTGTAGTTTTTGGTCTCTGTCAGTTGGATCAGAGCAAATGCGATTATACCTAAGAGCTTGATACGTGTGTTACTGAAAAGAGATTATCGCTCCTTTTGTAGAAAGGGAAGCGGACAAATTGACATTTATATTCAAATTCGGAACATTAACACACGGTTTAAATCAGGATGTGAACTTTCTGAGTCACTATAGGGGCTCGTCTGCATACTTGATCTTCCCCACCCCTCCACTCTCTGATTTGCTCACCTTGATTATCTCTTTCTGATTTGTCCTCCTTGCTTACTGTTTTTGGTTCTCTGTGTCTTAAACATTGAGTCTGTTCTGGTCTGGCTATGGTCTGAAGAAGTGGGTCTGTCCCACGAAAGCTCACCTAATAAACTATTTTGCTCGTCTTTAAAGTGCTACTTGACTGCTTTTTGTTTTGATAGTTATACTAATAAAAGAAGAAATTTAAACTAAGCTCATTTCTGCTAGACTGAAAATCAAATAGGTTAATAAAAGTGCATCTTTAGCACCACAGGAAACCTGGAATTTCATAGGAACCACTGCTATTTCCCAGTAGGAGATAATGTAAACATTAAGTGAGTCTCTTTGCAAACTTAATGGGCATAAAATGTGACACTAAGGTCTTATTATATATAACCAGGTTTATAGTGACTGATAGTTTAAAAAGTTAAAGTGCCATATAAAGGCAGATGCTTTCTGCCATCTGCAGAAAGAATAGATGTACATTCATACGTTCTGCATGCAGGTTTTAAATGTACTGACAGGTGTAACAGGAACTGAAATACCAGCCACACAATGACTATGTATAATGACCGTACCAGGTGAGAAACCTTTAGAAATTAAATGTTGTATTGCTGATTGCTAAATGTAAAAATACTATCAACTAGTTGAAAAAAAACTTCAAAAGTGAACCTGTGATTAATGGCTCGGAGTGCAGCATATGTTGAAGAGGTTCTGTACAGGAAAAGAACAATGCCAAGCATTTCCATAGATAAATATAGTTGAGAGATTCAAATAGCTAATACTACTATAATTCAACAGAACTACTACCGAGCTGACACTGAATGAGTTCCACAATAAATCAATACATAAAACATACTTGAAAGGGGAACTAACACACAGTATAGCTTTTCAGACTAAACTGAGGAAAAACCTGGATAAATGTGTGAATAAGATGGCTAATATTGATTTGATAATGGAAGCACCATTTACATTTGATATTTAATGTTTTTTAAAGAGGTTTCAAACATTTGCTTCTGCATGGAAGTTAAGTTCTGTGAGGTTAACCAGGCAGGCTTCTGCTTTTCCATTGAAAATTAGTGAGACAGTCTCTGTCTTTATTTGGAACAGGTCCTATAATCAGTGCAGTTAATTTTGTTCCCTGAAAGAAAAACACCATTAAAGGAAACTCACAGAGAAGTTTTGCTGAAGAACAGTGGTCAGTTGTCTTTCAAATGATGTTTTGATAAACCTACTCATGGAAAATCATCTCTTTGGGAGAATTGTCCATTTTAGATACTCTTAATCTAGTGATAGTGAAACAGACAAGTAAAATATTCATACTTAACAATAAGATAATTACACTTCAAGTGTAAGACTTAAAATTCCTTGTTAGGGTCAGTTTCCATTATATACCTGAGACAAACTGATTTTAAACTCAAGGCTCTGCCAAACAAAGCAACAATTAGCTTGGAAAAAATACAAAAAAGTTAGAATGATAAAGCAGTAACTGCTACTGTCCACATGAAATCCTTACAGAGTCTGTGGGATGGACAATGAGTGTGAGGATATTGACTTTATTTGCCTTTATCTACAGCAGTTTTTCTTTGCATTGCTGTTTAATTTGTCTTCTGGATTTGTGTAAAACTCTCTTCAGGCAGCTTATATCCTTATTTTGCCTTGTCTCTAAAGTTTGACTGTATACTGACGCTATATCTTAACAGAGATCATAGGGATTTAATTTCTTGGGGTTTTTTTTTTTTTTCTTTTTTTTTTTTTTTTTGCAAAAGGCAAGTTATTTGTGTATTCATTAAAGGTCATGTTCTCCTGATCTCTGGATGAAGTCAAAATGGTATAACCAGAAAATTGTGACTGTTGCAAGTGATGATCGTCCTTTAGAAAATAATAGATCTGTAATTCTGAGACAGGCTATGGGAGAAACTTATTTTATGTGACCAACAAAGACTGTTTTCCTTGTAGAATGCCTCTTAGAGCAGGGGTGAGGAAAATTTTTAGGTTGCACCCAAGTTTTTAGCTCTGCAGTTAGCTTGGGCCCCTGCAACCTGTGGGAGGACCACAGGAAGGGATTCTGGGGGGCATGATGTGAAAGGGGGTGAGATGCTTGGGGAAGATGGTGCTGGAATACTGCAGGGGGTGCCCCAAAAGGGGAGAGATGTGGTTGGAGGGGGACCCCAGGAGCATACCTCATCTAGCCAGAAACTTGCCAGCTGCCCCCACCACTCAACTCAGGGTCTCTGTGCATGCTGATTGCCCCAGTGGTGGGGAGGTGGGGGAGGAGAGGTGTTCCCTTGGTGACCCAGTGGCAGAGGCCTTGTGGGAGAGAGGAGAGGGCTAGAGATGCAGCAGAAGCTGTCAGGGAGGGGGACTAATCGTACTGCACCCCCATGACAAAATGTCATGCCCTGCCTTGGAAGCGGTTAGTAAAAACTGTGCAGTACTTGGAGGGAACAGGAAAGTAAATGCTGATAAAAGGCAGGAACCATAAAAAATAGTAAGCATATATGCACCTAGAAAGATCCTCTACAAAACTTGTGGCATTGATTTAAAAGTCAGTTTTTAATCTAAAGCCAGTTGCATTGCACTCACTCCTTAACTTCAGATTTAGTTACTGAAGGACGCTTAGGCCTAGTCTACGCTAGGATGTTAGGTTGAACTTAGCTGACTTAAGTCAAATTTTTCTCAGTATAGTGAACCCTCCAGTTGCGCTTAACTTGCATTAACACAAATTTAGGCTCAACTCAAAATCCTGCTCCTCCTGGTCCTGGCTCAGTGCCACCCCAGCTCACTCCCCACCCCCCATGCACTGCTGTGGTTCAAACCCTTGGTGCATGGTTCCAGCATGTGCATGCCCCCCCGTCGACTGCTCTGGCTCAACACCCCCCCCTCCCCCCGCCCACAGGGCCACGTGGCCCTGGTTCACCATCACCCCCACAGCCCTAACCCAAGGTCAGGCTTAGCCCTCCCCAGCTGCTCCCCTTGCCAACTCCAAGACTTACCTTTCAAAAGGAGCTCTAGGTGCTCCTTCTGCTTCACTGGCTGCAGAATGGGCATTCTGCCAGGGGAAAAAAGCCACCCCACCAACTTACACTAGATTTGAGTTACACAAGGGAGTGTGGGAATGCAACTCTCTCATAATTTGAGGGACTAATGTAATTGGCCCACAGCTACAGGGTCCATTCTGCTGACTTTCAGGTCAACTTTGGTACTCCTGCTTTTCACATTGACTTCATATGCCAGTCTGGACAGGCACCCTCTACTTTACGAAACTGGTTGATTAAAATTAGCCTTAACTAATCTCCAAGTGTAGACTTATCCTTAGGCCTCTTAGTACAACCACTGCCTTGTTTTGTAACCAGTATAAAGCTTCTGTTTCCCATAATGTAATCGTTTCCTGTTCTGGGAAAATCTGTGCAGCTTTCCCGTAGACCTTCAGCAGGGTGAGAGAAGTGCTACCTCTACTAGGAATAATGTATTTTGAGATAGTCCATGGTAAAAATAGCTAGGAGTAAAAGCTGATTTAGTTGCGCAGGCACAGATGATCCTATCTGTACTGCAAAATATACTGTGCTGAATCAGTTATGAGAAGAACACTGTGGCTGTCTAGACAGCTAGCAGTAGTAGAACATAGTTGCCGCGGTTATGAAACAAGTAAATATGTTGTGTGCATATGGACATGGTCATGTTTTGAGTCAGCCTTGTCACTAACTGGATACAAACCATTAAATTGTGATGTAGATCAGGACTTATCAACAGAGGGCCTCAGCATAGTACTGAATCCTCATAATTTAGCAAATGAGCGAAGTGGCCATCACTCTGAAGTTCAAAGTATGGCTGTAGTGTTATGATTATTGACATTTAGCACTGTACTGCTGGCCTGATGAGAGAACACTAGCGAGGAGGGGGAAAAAAGACACATGGAAGCGAAGAAGGAAGAGGGACAGACTGGAAGAGAAAATACTGATCAAATGGTTTAGAGTTTATGAATCCTTGAGTTGGAGCAGATTTAAAAAAAAAAAAAGAGCACTTGGGGAATTAAGAGGATTAAAAGTAAGTGTTACCCTTCTGCTGGAAGGAGTTGGCAGCAACTAGGGCTGGGTACATGATCTAGGGGTTTTGTTTTTTTTTATACATCTCACATGGAATCAGCTAGAGCCCCCACATAGTAGTCTGGGAAATTCACACATCTCTGGGTGCCTTGGAGAGGCACCCCACTCATAAGCACAGACTGAGGTGTAGAAAAGAAACTTGTAGTGAAAGAGGCAGAAAAGTCATACGGCATAAGCTTGGGAAAATACCATGCCCAGAGTTCATAACCAACCCTCAAGTAACTGTCCAGCTCAAATGGGTTGAGCAGTGTCCTTTGCCTCTCAGGGTCACCAGTCCAATACTGTAAGGGTCCCATTCACACACCCAAATTTTCTCTGTACCCCACGTCAAATGCCCCACTTACAACTCTGTCCAGTCTGTGCAGGCCCTTGACGCATTCTCTCATTGAGCCTGAGGTAATACCACCTTTATGTTGGTCTGGCATTCTGCTTGCTCCTGCCAGTTGCCCCACCTGCCACCCTGCTGGCCACCTGCTGCTTCTCTTACTGACTGTGCACTGGTCACTCCTACGAACCTCTTCTTGCTTCTCCTACCAGCCTCCTGCCATTTACTCCTGCTAGCTGCCTGTCTGTTGTGCTCTGCCAGCTGTTGCCCATGGTCTTGTGGGTTTTGCTGTAGGCAAAACCCCATGATTCCAGCTTTCTGTGGCTTCAGCTCTCAGTGATTTCAGCTCATAGTGGCTTCAGCTCTGGGCCTAGCCTCAGCATCCACCAAGATGGATTCTCACAAAATAACCATAGACCCAGCTTTAGATCTATTCTGTACAGTGGTGGGGGTGGGGAAGGGGACAACTAGTCAAACCAGTCTTACAGCTGTATGGCCAAAAGGCTCCCAACCACCTGGTTCCACCTCTATCGCTCTCCCATTCCACCTCACAATGCTTAGATGGAGGGAGCCCTGTGTGATCCATACGTTACACACAAGCAATGTGTGCCCTGTACCCTCACAACAACTTCAAGCATTGGTGAGATTCCACAATTCTAACACTGGATGATAGCATAAATTGTGACTTTACAGCAACATGTTTACAATACACAACCAACCTCATTGCTTCACCTGCTACCCATCAGGCTTTGTCTATAAGGCATTGCATATGCACACCTTTGCGCAAATGATCTCTAAAGGACACATTCCTCAAGTCCTCCAGCAGTATTGAGCTCCTGCTGGCACATTCCTTGTATCAGTAATAAGAAGAGACTGTATACAACAAGAGCTGTTACCAGCCAACAAAAGTGTGCGTTTTAATACTATAGGAAAAAAAAAAAACTTGTCACAAGTGCACTCTTGTAATCATCATTGTCCTCAAAGAGAGAGAGCCTTAACAGACTTATGACTCTGAGGGCCAGAACTGCTCACTCTGGCAAACTAGCTACCCTTCTGTTTGATTTAAATGATATTAAACAGTGTTTGAAAGAATGCAACTGTCAGGTGGCTGTTAACACTTCTACTGAAGTTGTAAAACAGATAAGACTCTTGACTGCCACTGAGATGTAAGTAACAGTGTTTCTAGGTATTCATAAGGAAGGCTGGCTGCCAACTGTCTGGCTAATGTAGCATGCATTATTAGCACTTCAGTAAAACATGGAAAATACCACACTCCTTGCCAATCGCAATATATCAACCACATTTTTTTCAGGACATGTACAACTGTCAAGTACTTGCGTCATGGTGTTCGAGTGCCTGAAGCACACTGTTGTAGCCCAGAACTCAAAGTGGGCTGGATAAATTGGTGAATCTGGTCTAAAATCAGTAAGAGGAAATGTTATTAAAGCAAGCAGAAAATACTGCACTTATGAAGGAAAAAAAATCAAATGTACAAACACAAAATGGGAAACAAGAGGCTAGGCTATAGGACTGCAGAAAAGGATCTGAGGATTACAGTGGATCATAAATGGAATGAGTCAGTAATGTGAGGCTATTGCAAAAAAAAGTCACTTTGGGATATATTAACAGGAGTGTTCATTTGTAATGCACAGGAGGTAAATGTTGCACTCTCCTCAGTATTGGTGTGGCCTGAGCTTGAGCATTGTGTTCTGTTTTGAGCAACCCACTTCAAAAAAAAGATGTGAACAAACTTGAGAGCTCAGAGGAGAGGAAGAAAAATTGCTGACAGGGTTGGTAAAAGGAGGAAATTAACTGAGTGGGTGTAAGCTAAAGAAGAGAGCTGAAGGGGTGGGGTGTTACACAAAATCTTGAAACAAATACAATATTGTTAGCGGGAGAGTGATCAGTTGTTCAAGGTTACTCCAAGGGTAGAACAAGAAGCAAGCAGCTTAGTTGGCACCAAGGGAGACTTGTGTTGGATACTAGAAAGAGAATAGCTCAAGGATAATTAGGTACCAGAATAGGTTACTTAGAGAGGCTATACAGTCCTTGTCACTGGATGTTTTTAACCAATCTGGAATCTTCTAAATATATTTGAATCACCTTCAGCATTCTCAAGCAGAGGAAGGAGGGAGAATGGTCTAGATCAGTGGTGTCCAAAAGCAGGGCACTGCTTGCCCAATGCCTGCCCCCAGTGACTCACTGGAGCTGTGCAGCCAGAGATCCGCGGTGTCTGAACCCCCATACCACTGTGTGGTGCCCAAGGAGCCCCTGTGGGAGCCCCCAAGCTGCCATGCCACCCCACCAGTTAGACAAGCTCCATTCGCTACACTACACTTCCCTTTTTGCCACATGTGGCCAACGGGGGATGTATTGAACACCACGGGTCTAGATGACTTCGTGATGTCCTTCCAAACCCTACATTTCTGTGATGCTCTGATTTCTATCTTCCTGTCCTTTGAAAAGCAGAATATAGTTGTTGGCGTGGTAGCTTCCTGATTCTGCAGACAGCTGTAAACCCCATATTTAAGAGGCATTAACTGCCCCTTTCAGCAGTGCCCTAATGCTTCAGGTATAGAATCTGGGATTTTTCATGATGCCACAGAATTCGCTCTTTTGAAACCATTAACTTCCGCCTCCAATTCAGAGCCTACCAAACAATGAACACATCACTGTCCTATTGTTTATCAGATGTTGTATTCAGAGCAACACTCAGTCTAAACAAGTGTCTTAAATTATACAGAAATTTAATTTCCATGAAGTGGTTTTGTCCTAAACTCTGCACAGAAATCAACCTCTGCTTCTCTGAAACACCAAAAATTCCACCAGTCATTTTCAGTTTCCCAAATGTTGAAAATATAATTCTGAATGCTCTTCTGGGGTACTCGGAGGTTCAGCTACACAAATGGTCAGGTCAGGCTTAGGCACATGCTGAGTAGTCTGACTTCCTGTCATGTAATAAGAGCAGACTAAAATTTCACTGAAAACCAGTTGTTGGCCTCAGTATTAGAGAAAAGCTTGATAATCTGAATGGAGTGCGATTGAGTGGTTGCCAAATGGGTGAGGGAAGGATTTTGTGGAAGAGATAGAGATGGAAACTGTATCCTATAGCCAGAATGGATGACATGCAGTGCCCACTGATCTTTTATTAAATGCCATGAGTTGAGAAAGTGCTGGATGATCTCCAAATGGTGTGAAGGTTGAGCCATTTTGGGGTTAGTGGCTTGCAGCTCTACAGCTCCCAGCAGCTTCCAAGGGGTTGAGGTTCAAATGCTGGGCCTATTTTAGAAAGTGTACTGAGAGTCATAGGCCCCTCACAAAAATTACTGTGGATCTAGGACTAGTTGCCCTTTTGGTGGCAGGTGTATTTATCTCTTGAGAGTGGCAAGTAATCTGACAGGCCTTCAAGTTATGGAGGGACTCATCTGTCTTTTGATTAACTGATTCATCAGAGGGGATGTCCTCCATGGTGATCCAGACCTCTCTTGGGAAACCTTATGCATGGCACCATGCATGTACCAGTGATCCCACCATGTGCGTACCAGTGATAGAAGGGATGTGTAATCCCATTCAACTTGTTAACTGATTAAATGGGTGAGGGGTGGGGAGCTAGGCTGGAGTGGCCACCCAGCTGTGGATGTGGTGCTCCACCTGCAGCAGGCCCAGTGGGGCTGAAGCAACCTCCTACCAAAAGTGGGGGCTGCTCCAGCCCCTACCTGTTAACCAAAACCAGTAAGCCTCTGCAGCTTAGAATGAGGCTTGCTAGTTAACCAGTTAGGTTTTAACATCCTTAACTGATTGCAGCCATGATTCTAGACAATGTCTCAGCAGCAGTGACTGCAGATTGGAGAGCAGTCTTTGCTATGAATTTGCCATTTCCTGTCAATGTCTGGAAGCAAGCTCCATCCTGGTGCTGAAGTTTGTCAGTGATCTTTGAACAAACTTGGGAGTGACATTAAGGAAGTGGCACTTGGCCAATAGTGCCTGGTTATCCAGATTTGGGGTCAAAATGACAATACCTCTCCCTCTCCAGTAGGTCTAGAATGGGGTGTGCAAACTTTGTGGTTTGATAGTCTGAGTTACTTATGAATGAGGATCATTCCCCATCTCTCTTCAGACCTGTTCTGGTGTCAAGTTTGCATGTGAACTCCAGCTCAGCAGTTTCACATTGCGGCCTGGTTTAACAACTCTGTAACACTCCAATCTCTGTAGCCAGGGGCAACTCATGGGCATTCCAGGGGGATAGTGATCATATGCCCTGCTTCCACCCATCTCTCTCCCACACCTGTTCTGTCCCCTCCCCCTCTTCCTCCAGAAGCTCTACCACAGAAGTTCCCCCTGCCCACCCAATGGCTTAGAAAAATCTATATTAATGTCTGTCCCAATTCCTCCCTGGCTCCAGGTACAACTCCATTCCAAGCTTGAATAGCACAGCTCTGTGAGAGCCAGTCCCTTGACCCTTCTTCAGCTTCTGGACCTCCATACTTTCCTCCTTACCAAACTGTTAAATCTGCAGCAAACAGTTTATATTTCTAAAAATTTAAAAATTAACCATTGATCTGTAGAGGTGCAAGAACAGTTCTGTACAAGCATGAGCCAATCTGTAGATCAAATAAAAGGGAGGAAACCCCCCCAAGAAAATATTGCATTTTACATTAAGGCTACCACTCTTTGTGCAGGGTGTTTCTTTGCCCAAGCCTAAATTATGGTCCAAAGAACCATAACAAAAAAACAATTTCAGTTTAGTCCCCAGCCTTCATTGAAGCAAGCAGTCTTTAATGTGCACCTGCCACTTGCCTTCCTCTCCCCCAGTCTGTTTAAGAAGCACTTTCCTTGCAACACAGATAAGCAAAAAACCCAGCTGGAGTTGTAGTGTAAGGCATTCTGCAGCTAGGAGAAGCAAGAGTTAAATTGTGAGTACCTTTAAACATTTCCTTTCTGATTTCTTCCCCCCCGCCCCATTCTCAATAAATAAGGGTGGCTGACAGCTGGCATGTGACATTTCAGGAAGATTGATTTCTTTGAGAAGTTTGTATGTGTGTGTGTGTGTAGAAATCAGTCTTCCATTACCTTACTGTGGAGATGCTGGTCAAGTCTTGAATTATGGAAAATTAGAAGCAAGACTTGTTATGTAGGGAAACACAAAAAAAAATTTAAAGTTGGGCAGAGTAAAAGTAGATAAGGAGCTCTTTTAAATCAAGAATTATCAAAGAAGCAGAAGGCCCTACTCTGTTAGAGCTACTTACAATCCTTTTTCAGTGACTGGTTCATTCCGAGTCCCAGAGTACATTTTCAAAGTAATGGGGAGGGATTAATAATGTATAGTAAATGCTCTTTTAGCCAGTATTCATTCAGCCAGAACTCTCAGATAGCTGGTACAAACATGCCACAGTGTGGAAGTAACTTCCAGCCCCAGAACTGCTGGAGTTTCCCCAGTCCCGGACAGCTCCCCAGGGCTGGAGATACTGGAGTTTCCCTGGCACGTTACACACACAATCCCACATCTTTGTCTTTCCCCAGCTGCTCTGTTAATTGGCATATTTGGCAAATCTCGGTCCTGGGGTTGCCAGATATGAATGGGATTATTGTATGTAGATATGCAGAGGTTCATCTCAATCCCCAATGCCAGCCTGGCTACAACAAAAAAAAAACAAAAAACAAGAACCTCAAGATGCACAAAAGCAAGGAAAAAAAATGTTGTGCATTGTAATATCAAATTTTGTGTCTCATGAAAGAGTGAGAAATGTGGTGACCCGAAGAGTCCATTTGATGGTAATAAGTCACATTAAATTATTTCACTCTACTTACAAAGTAAGTAGTCCCATTGTGCCCAGAAATTTTAAAACAAGTTTTTCAAGTAATCAGACTACAACTGCTATTACTTTGATTCAATATTTGACAGAATTTTTTGTTCTCATTTCATACTAATACAATTTCTGACACAGATTAATTACTACTGGTAATGGAAGAATCAATTTGTTTATGAAATGAAGCTATCAAACTAACAAGTGAAAACATGTTAAACTCTATCTAGTAGTTTCTCAACACCTTCATTATGGTCTGCAATTACAACTTCTTCTGATGAATATGCTGTTAATCATCACTTTTCCTATGTGATAAATCTTAATTCTAAGAACAATTGGATGAATTCATTTTGGAAGAAATTAATCTGTTTCAATGCTCATTTGTAGAGGATGAATAAAAGTCAGAATACAGGTGGCTTCTAAACTCAGCAGCAACTGACTGTCTTGCAGTGTATAATGCTGTAGCTGTAATAAGGGCTGTTACTGTTGCACAAATTGAAAAATTATTTGTTTAGCCAAACACTAACATTTTAAAATTTCAGGGAGTTATCCCTTAGCTTTCAGTATAATTTCATTAAGATTAATGTGATAACTCCCTAAAATTATCTACTCTTATCTAAGTGCACACAGGAAAGTCTCCCTTTCAAGTCTTTTTAGTGGAATGAGAACACACAAGCTGTCATTCGTAACCTTTGAGTGAGAAGACAGCAAGGATAAGCCAGTTTTCCCATGGCTTCCTCAGCTATTTCAATTTCTGCTAACTTTGTATAATGCTTCTGCCCAGTTCAGTACAATGCACATGTAAAGAAAGGTTACTCACCGTAGTAACGGTGGTTCTTCGAGATGTGTCCCCGTGGGTGCTCCACATTAGGTGTCGGGCTCACCCGGCGCCGCAGATCGGATCTTCCAAGCAGTTTCTGCCGGACCGCGCATGCGCCGGTGCGCGCCACTCCCCCGCGCGCTCCCGGCCACGTGCGCGATCCGGTCCCCGCCAGTTCCTTGACCAACCGCCTCGGATGCTCCTGCAAAACACTAAACAGAGATCCGAAGCGGGGAGGACGGGCGGGTAGTGGAGCACCCACGGGGACACATCTCGAAGAACCACCGTTACTACGGTGAGTAACCTTTCTTTCTTCTTCGAGTGTCCCCGTGGGTGCTCCACATTAGGTGACTACCCAGCAGTAACCCAAGATAGGAGGTGGGTAATCGGAGTATGTGCAGCTTGTCCCCGAGAGGACCGCTGTCGAGAGACGGGTATCCTCTTGGAATACCCTGTGAAGGGCGTAATGTTTGGCGAAGGTGTCACAGGATGACCAGGTCGCCACTCTGCAAATGTCTTTTAGCGCAACGCCCTTGAAAAAAGGGCTGTTGATGCTGCCACCGCCCTAGTGGAATGAGCTCTGGGCATGGCCAGGAAAGGAGTCTTTGAGTTTGTAGCACTTTTTAATGCAAGATACGATGTGCTTCGAGATTCTCTGCGAAGAGAGACATTCTCCTTTTGATTTGGGAGCGATAGAGACTAGGAGTCTATCCATTCTCTGGAAGGACTTGGTCCTGTCTATATAGAAAGCTAGCGCCTCCTCACGTCCAGGAGGTGTAGGCGCGCGTCTTTGTCAGAGTTATGAGGCTTTGGATAAAACGAGGGTAAACAATAGGTTCGTTAGTATGAAACTCAGAAGAAACTTTAGGAACAAAGGCTGGATGCAGCCGTATGGTTACCGCCTCCTTGGAAAAAACAGCGCAGGGTGGCGTTGCCATAACTGCCGCAAGCTCGCTCACCCTGCGAGCTGACGTGATTGCGAGAAGAGAGGTCGTCTTTATCATAAGGAGGCAGAGGGAAACCGTGGCCAAAGGCTCGAACGGTGGTCCCCTTTTTGCATTAAGCACCAGGTCCAAGTTCCACGAAGGTGGAAGCGGTTTCCGAGGGGGGGGGTATACGTTTACCAGCCCTTTAAGGAACCTGGTAACCATGGGATGGGCGAACACCGTGTGCCCTGTCTCTCCGTGTCTGAATGCCAAAAAGGCGGCAAGGTGGACCTTAAACGAGGATAGCGAGAGTCCTCCTCTCTTGAGGTCCAGTAAATACTCTAATATCACAGCCATAGGCACCGAAAGGGGGGCTAGCTGTTTGGTAGAACACCATGCCATAAAGCGAGTCCATTTCTGCTTGTAGGTCTTCCTGGTGGAAGTCCTCCTGCTACTTTCTAGGACTTGCTGCACTTCCTCCGTACATGTGCTCTCTAGGGAGCTGAGCCATGGATTAACCACGTTTGTAGTCGCAGGCCTTGGGGGTGCGGATGCACTATGGACCCCTGGGCTTGCGTAAGCAGATCCGGCGCCACCGGAAGGGGCATCGGTGGCCGGTCCGACATGCGCAGGAGTAGGGGGAACCATTGCTGTTGATCCCACGTTGGGACTATCGGGATCATTCAGGCTCCTTCCCTCTGGCTTTCTGCAACACCTTGTGGATGAGCACTGTGGGAGGGAAAGCGTAAAGCAGGGGGCCCCTCCAAGAGATCGCGAAGGCGTCCCTCAGGGACCCCCATCCCAGTCCTGCCCTGGAGCAGAATCGTGGGCACTTCTTGTTGTGCTGAGTAGCAAACAGGTCTATCTGGGGAAAAACCCCATGCATGAAAAATCGGTTGCAGCAGATCGGGACGGATCTGCCACTCGTGCGTGAGTGCGAAACGCCTGCTCAGCTGGTCTGCCTTCACATTGTGAACGCCTGGGAAGTACGAAGCTTCCAGGGTTATATTGTTGGCGATGCAGCAGTTTCACGACCGGACTGCTTCTGCACATAAGGCACGGGACCGAGCTCCTCCTTGCCGATTCATATAAAACATGGTGGAGGTATTGTCTATACTGATCCCGACTACTTTGCCTTTTATATGGTCTCGAAAGTGTCTGCAGGCGTTGAACACTGCTCTGAGCTCCAGTATATTTGTGTGCAGTGACTGCTCCGTGGAGGACCACAGCCCTTGCGTCACCTCTTCGCCCATGTGTGCTCCCCACCCTATGAGGGAGGCATCTGTAGTAAGAAAAACCAATATGTGTGGTTGGTGGAAGGGTACCCCTGTTAGCAGGTTCTCGGGGTTTACCCACCATTGCAGGGATTTGCGCACCTCTATTGTGGGCGACACCACCCTGTGAACAGTGTGTGCTGCCGGGTTGTATACGCTCGCCAGCCAGTGCTGCATGCTGCGCATGTGTAACCTGGCGTTCTGTTGTACGAACGCCGCTGCTGCCATGTGGCCCAGCAGCTGTAAGCACGTCAGAACCAGCACCGTAGGGCTGAAGGTGAAGACTTGCACGAGGGAGCCGACGGCCCGAAAGGGAGTCTCTGGTAGATACGCCCTCGCTGTAATAGAATTTATGCGTGCCCCTACGAACTCTATGTCCTGTGTGGGGTCTATCTTTGATTTTGTCAGATTGATAACCAGGCCGAGCGAGAGAACGTGCCTGTTGTGACGCATATTATGCGTAGTACCTCCTCCTTCGAGGCCCCTTTGAGTAGGCAGTCATCCGGATACTGGAATATAAATACCCCCTGTCTGTGCAGGTAGGCTGACACCACTGCCAAGGGCTTGGTGAAGACTCTGGGGGCCGAGGAGAGGTCAAACGGTAGGACCTTGTATTGAAAATGTTCTTTACCTACCATGAGAAACCAGAGGAATCGTAGGTGAGCTGGATGAATAGTTATGTGAAAATACGCGTCTTATAAGTCGAGGGCTGCGAACCAATCTCCATCGTCTAGTGCCGTAAGGATGGAGGCGATTGTGATCATCCGAAAGCGTTGCTTGTGCAGGTACCGGTTGAGGCCTCGAAAATCTAAGATGGACCTCCCGCCTCCTGTCTTTTTCTCCGTGAGGAAGTACCTCGAGTAGAACCCTCTCCCTTGCAGTTGCTCCAGCACTCTTTCCACTGCCCCTATGAGCATGAGATGGTCTACCTCCTGCTTGAACCTCGCCACGTGGGAGGCCTCCTGGAGGTGGGGCCTGGGTGGAGGTCATGGCGGTGGGAGCGACTGGAAGGGGATGGCGTACCCCGTGGCTATGATCTCCAGCACCCATTTGTCTGTGGTGATCCTTCGCCACTGGTTATAGAATGGTCGGAGGCGATGGTGGAATAACCACTTCGGATGACCTTGCGACGGTAGTGATGGTGCAGCCCTGGATCTGTGTGTCAAACTTGTGGCCTTTGGCCCTGCCCCGAGGACGCACGGCTGTGTTGGGAACGACGCCTGGGAGTTCTGTACGGCTGGTGCTGTTGATGTCGCCCTTGCTCGTAACCCCTGTGGTACTGGGGACGCTGTTGCTGAGTCCGCAACATCCAGGGCGATCTGAACTCCCATCCTCGAGGCCGCGTAGCCTTCTTGCATGATGGCCTTGAGCACTGGTTTCTTGCCCTCTGGAAGCGAGTCCATGAGGGAGGTTAACCTAATGTGGTTATCGAAATTATGGTTCGCTAGATGCGCTGCGTAATTTGCCATTCGCAACAGTAGAGTGGAGGAGGAGTAGACCTTTCTGCCCAACAGCTCTAGCTTTTTGGCATGTTTGTCTGTTCCCCCACATTGCGACGACTCCACCACCAAGGAATTTGGTTGTGGGTGGCTGAACAGGAACTCCGTGCCCTTTGTCGGCACGAAGTTTTTTTTTTTTTTTCCGCTCTCTTGTGGACAGGCGGAATAGTCGCAGGAGTCTGCCATATCATAGTGGCAGACTCCAAGATTGCGTCATTAAGCGGTATTGCTATTTTGGAGGAGGCCGGAGGTCTCAGATTTTTGAGGAGCTTATGGTGTTTCTCTTGCACCTTAGCTGTCTGGATGCCTTGCGTGAAGGCCACCCTCGTAAAACAGCTCTTGGAACTGTTTGAGATCGTCCGGAGGATGGACGCCCCCCGGGGCCGTAGCCTCATCCGGGGAGGAGAGCGAGGAACCACTGGGATACGTCTCTGTGGACCCTTCCGGTTCCTGCTGGTGATGGTACACCCTCTCGCTAGAGGTTTGCGAGGGAAAATCTCGGGGTTCCATAACCAGTCCCCCCTGAGATGCTTGAGTCTCTGTCCCCGGTCGCAATTGCCCTCGGGGGTACAAGATCGTTTGTGGGGATCTTTCCCTGGTAGATAGCCGATGGTGTCTATGCCCCGCGTGGTAGGGGCAACCATGGCAGTATAGGCACTGTTCTTGGGAAGGTGACCTAGACCACTCCCTTGGTGCGTACCCTCTGCGTCTGGGGGAGGGCTGGAGAGAGCGATTTTGCATAATAGTCCAGCGGTTCAAACCCCAGGAAGGGTGAAGGTGGTCCCAGCCAGGGTGAGGCTGGTTGCAAAAAATGGAGAAGGGGGCTCCGGGTAGGCTAGGGGGGACCCCTGCCTTCTGGTTGGAGTCTGTAACATAAGCGGAGGGCTGTGAGAAAGCAACTCCACAGCCCTGTGCGGAGAGGGGCTGCAATGCCTCCTCTTGTGTGCAGCCTTCCCCCTCCCTTGAGGAGGTAACTCCGCCCCCTGAGGTACAGGGGATCCCGGCCCCGTGCGCACCGAGCTCGGCACGCTCGAGGGCGGTGCTGCAGGTGCGGTGTGCTCCAGTGCCCGCAGGCTGCGTGCCTGCGCACTCTGCACCGCCGGTTCCCCGGGGGTCGGTGCCGCTGCCTGCGGTGCCGCCGGTACCAGCGCTTGTTTAGCCACCGCCCTGCCTGCGGTGCGGGGCGGCTGGCTGATTATCGGAGGCTGAGCCGCTTCCACGTGGCTCTCCGTGCTGCCGCCGATCAGCTGTTGCTGCGGCTGGGGGCTGCTCGCTCCTCCCGTCCCGCTCGCTATTGTTGCCGGCAGGGATCGGGCTGGGGAGGCTTTCCTCCGTTTTTGGCAGCTTTCCTTTTATGGGCCCCGCAGGGTCCCTCCTGCTGCGGCCGCTCCGGCACCTCTGGCTGGAGGGCCTTATGAAAAGCAGTTTTAAGCCGCTGCCCTGCTTGCGGTGCGGGGCGGCTGGCTGATCGGAGGCTGAGCCGCTTCCACGTGGCTCTCCCTGCCGCCGCCGATCAGCTGTTGCTGCGGCTGGGGGCTGTGCGCTCCTCCCGTCCCGCTCGCTGTTGCTGCCGGCAGGGATCGGGTTGGGGAGACTTTCCTCCGTTTCTGCGCTGATGGAGTGAGGGAGGCAGCTTTCCTTTTATGGGCCCTGGAGGGTCCCTCCTGCTGCAGCCGCTCCGGCATGTCTGGCTGGAGGGCCTTATCAAAAGCAGCATTTTAAGCCGCATCTCCCTGTCTCTCCTTAATCGCCTCTCGGCAGGACTCACATTTTTTTAAAGCCTGAAGAGGACATTGCTGGTGAGTCTTTCAGTTGTTAAGCGGGTACTTAGCACCTTCCCTGTGCTGTTTTCTCCGTCCGATGGCCTGCCTCAGCAGGAGGGCTGATGGCCCGATGCTCCTGGCCTCCGGCGCTTGTTACTGGGACTGGATTGAAGCTGTCCCGCTTGTAGTTTGTTTGTTGCTTTTGTTTTTTTTTTTTTTGTTTTTTTTGCAAAAATAACAACCGGCTAACTTGCAGTAGCCTAAGTACTTGAAGAACTTTAAAGAAAAACAGATAAAGTCGTTGAATACGCTACTTGGCCTTAGCCTAGTTCGGATTCTGTCTGCAGCCGACGGCGGTTAAGAGGAACTGGCGGGGACCGGATCGTGCACGTGGCCGGGAGCGCGCGGGGGAGTGGTGCGCACCGGCGCATGCGCAGTCCAGCAGAAACTGCTTGGAAGATCCGATCTGCGGCGCCGGGCGAGCCCGACACCTAATGTGGAGCACCCACGGGGACACTCGAAGAAGAAGTTATGTAACTTTGTTATTGTTGGATTTAAGTTCTGTAACTTTCTGTAAGTTTTTTGTAACCCTTTTTGTCCCTGTATTTTTTTAAGCTTTGTAACATATATCATAGAAAGAGTTATTACTCTTTTATAATGTAATGATTCATTAGTAGCTTTAAGAGTTACCTTGCAAAATTTGTTGTTACAATTAACGCAATTTTAAAAAGTTGGGTGTGCCTGTAATTTCATTTAGAAGTGTGAATGTGGGTGTGTGCATGCAATGGAATCAGTCCCCAAAACCTAGACAACCAGCTGCTAGCAACACCTTCACCACCAGAGAATAACAGGAGTTGAGCCCTGCAAAAGAATCCACTCAAGAAAGCAGCCCCAACAAGAGAGAAAGTCCTATCTGCTGTTAGCTGAGGACTCACGGTTATACAGAATCCTGGGGCAGGACAAGAGCTATGAACTAAAACATCTAAAAAAATGGGTGCAAAGCTATAAAGTTCAGTTTTCCTTACCATCACCACTCTGCAGGAATCTTGGGACAAGCCAAAAAAACTGGTTCCTCCCTTGTACTCAGTATGCTTCAATGAACTAGCTTGAATTTTTTTCCCTGTAATCCAAAAGTCGCATTTAATAAAAACACACATGAACATAACCCTCTGATGGTCTTTAGTGTAAATAATGTAAAATTAATGTGAGAATTTCTTCTTTATTAACTCAAAGTAGCCTACCCAGTCTGTAAAATATTGTGGACAATAAAGTATGGATGCTAGCATATTCTGCCTTCAGATTATGAATGAGGGTTTCGTGAGCCTGGTCACCAAACCTCCCCAACATGTGCCATACCTGACACCCCATGATTTGTTCACTTACCGAAGTGTCATGCCTTGTCATTAGGACAACTCATCAGCCTTTCTGCATCCAATTCATTACACAAACAAAACACCTCACTTGATTTACAGCAATTTTAGGTTCTTGAAACTATATGTACGTAAAAAAAAATTTCATAACTTTCATCTTATTGTTTCCCCTTCTCTAGGCAGAGGGCTTATTGGTGTGGAAAGTCTTACCCCCTGTGCTGCAAAGGCAGCTGGGTCTGATTTGTGACAGCATCTAGCTTCAGTAACTGACTGGAGAATTGCATTTCAGATGGCCTAGTCTAGGACCTTCAGGAAAAATAGTAATAAAGGGCAAGCTATAAAATTGCCAATAAAGGAACACATACTTATCTGGAAAAAAGGTGTAAATGTTATAGTTGTGTCTGCACTATGACTCTCTCAAAAAGACAAACATTTGAATGATACCATTCGAAAGATCACCTTTCAAAATAGCATGCCTACATACAAAAAGCAGATGGAACTTTCAATCTACTCTTTCAAAAGAGAGCATCCTCACAGCTATAGGCAGGCACTCTTGAAAGACTGGAGCAGGAAATGCCATGGACAGGGGCCCATAGCTGTCAACCCTTCTGGGGGCCACAGCCAGCCCCTTCCTTAAAGGGTCCTTCCCCGACACTCACAGTCTGCACGTGCTGAGGCCGGACAAGCTGCCCCAAGCAAAGCACAGCCATGCAAGGACCCGATGGCTAGTGTGCAGCCAAAGGAAGCTCCAGCAGCTACTCCTGCTCTTACAACTCTCTATCCTGGACAATATGGTCGCCATGCTGGCCACAGGCGCCCTCAACCTCCTCCAGTGGGTGAGCTGCTCTCATGAGGCTGTGGAGCTCCCCTCCCCAGGTACCCCCAGTGCCTCCAAAGCCACTGGAAGCTCCAGTTGGTGACAGCAGCTGGTGATAGGGGGAGTGGGATGATGCCAGATGGCTCCAGAACTTCCATGAGATCTACCACTGCCTCGCCCCTGCAGCCCGCTCTCCCCCTCAAAGCAAGTCACCATCACCATATGGAATCTAGCTGCCACACAAGATGGGGTGTGTGTTCCTCCAGGTACTTACCAGATGGTCCCTCATCAAGGTCCAGCAATGCCTGACTGGCTGTGGCCCAGCTCGATGACCATGAGAGCACATCTATAATAAGGTCCCCTCCTCACTGGACCACTCCCATTGGTTCTGGCTCCTGGGGGGTGAGGTGTCCTTTGGGTCCTGGCTCCTCCTGGGCCTCTGGCTGCAGGTGGTACCCTGACATGTAGAGGGTGGCAGGGAGCTGTCCTGGGGACTCGGGAGGCTCTGGAGCTCCTTGTAGTAGAGGCAGGTTGCAGGACCTGCTCCTGAGTGGCTGGTTTCATCACAGGCCTGAGCATAGCCCTGCTGGAGCTGTTTAACTTTGCTTTGGACTTGGTCCAGGGTGTCCCTGGGTGGCCAGTCCGGTGGCCAGGCACCCTAATGCAAATGTGTTGTGCCGCTTGCTCCCATCTCCCTCAACACCTCTTCCTCCTTCCAGAGGCCCAGGAGGTCCCTGAACTCTGGCTCTGTCCAAAAAGGGGCACTTTTTTGGGTACTCGTCTGGAATCCTGTGAGGGCTCTGAGTATGAGGGAGAGAAGAAATTCTCTCAAAACAATTGTCAGAAAGGAGCAGAGTGCAATTGCAGAAGAGCTTAAAGGAAGAGCCTCAAATGCCATTTAGAGTAGCATGATTAGAGACTGCCAAAAATCAGAACTGGTTACTTATATTGAATAGGAGGCAAGACAACCCTGCAGTAAGGTATTTGAATTGATGAGAGACCCATGAAAGAGAAAAAATGGCTAAATACAGTTTAATTTTATTTCAACCTCAGTTATACTATGTTTTTTGTAAACAAGTGATATCCAAGAATACCAAACAAAAACAGGTAAGACAGTGTTCCCCTTCTTCTAAGAAATGGTGAGCCCTGCTTCCTATCTTCTCAGCCCTTTCAGCCCAGTACACTCAATCAGACAAACATCCTCTGGCTGACTGCCTGACCTCACCCACCGTGCTGAAGCTAGACTAGGCAGATGTGAAAGAGCCCCTAACTCAGTGATAGGGGCAGTTATCCAAGTTCTTCTGCGATTCCTGGACATTCTCTAGCAATAAAACAAACCGACATGGAAACAAGACCTCATTTACTCAGCTGCATTTAAAAAAAAAAATATTAACCCTCACATTTCTATTAAAAAATACAGTATTTTCCCCACTGGTTTCAAGACAGAGAAATTAAGATTGATGAAAACTTGCTCTTTGTGTGTCTGTCAAAGGGAAATGGAACAACAATGGACATAGCCAGAGTTTTATGATAGTTTTAACTACAAATTTTTTTTGTACAAATATCTAAGAAGAATTTACCTTTAAGTGTCCTCACATATTTTGATACAGCCCTGCAGTAAGATCCACTTAAGCAGACCCTTAAACCATCACACAGAGTCCCACTGGGCACAAGTGAATCTTTACTAATACATTGTGATTAAAGAGGTCTTAATTATGAAAACGATGGTGATATAAAACTATAGAAAAATATATTCTGAAGAACTTTCAAAAAATTAAGTCAAATACACAGCTTTAAAGAGCATTAGTTTATTATCTATTCTCCATGTGTTAGCTCAGAAACAATCTAATTATATACAAAATTTGGAATGTTGGATAAATGCTGATCAATAAAAACATTGTTTCATAGCCACTGACAAGGAAGTAATTCTAAAAATAAAAGTAATACAACAAATCAATCAAAGGCTTGATTCTGTGTTGCTTATTGCTGTTTGTGTTCATAGAATGCTTTCAAGTATATACACACTTCTTAAACTCCAGTCCAAAAGAGTCAGAAAAATATTTACATAATAAATATGTGGGAAATCTCATTGTCAGTTGAACTGATTCTTTAATGAAATGTTATGATGAGAAAACACCAAGTTGATGTAAACTTTATTAATTACACTCTTATGCTGATGAATTTGATCTTCTTTTGTTTGAAAATATAGGCTAAATAACTTGATATGGTTTCTCCTTTTCCTAAACTTTGGAAGGACTAATTAACCTCTCTCTTTCCATTCTCCAAAAATAAGTATCCTTTTTTACCTCCTAACAATTTTGTTTAAAAAAATACCCTCCAATATTTTCTTTGTAAAATCAATACCATTATTATTATTTCATGGTTAATTTGCTAATTTCTTGCAGACAGACTTTGTTCAAGTACTACCACAAGGAGTACTAACCCCCTACAGTTATTCCACAGCTGTTTAAATGTAATAGTAACAGAATTTTTGCAATACACAAACTTATAACTTAAAATTAATTGACTCAATATACTTTAAAATCTGTTAACATTGAAGAAAAATATTACAGCATTTGCAACAGTGGAACTCCTCACTGAACTATTTAAACCTACTGTATAATGTGCAAAAAGTTAAAATAAGTCCAAGGTCAGTAAAGAATCAGTTCTAATTTTTGGACTTTTCCCTCCTTAAAGTTGATATATCAGAACAAGTTAAATTATGACTCATCCTTATGTATTCCCTTTAAAAGGCAGAGGGTGATTAAAATAGCATGATTAAAAGCAATGACTATGGGATGTGATCATTTTGCATTGTCAATAAAAAAATAGAGAAATTAAAAACTCTTGGGGGGAAAAAAAAGAGGAACACTGAAGCTTGCCATTATACAGCTATGTTTTTGTTCTTTTCTGTAAAGATTAAAGCACACAACGTAAGTGAATTTTATCAAAATACAGCACACTTGTGCTATTAAAAAATCAATTCCTATGTAAATATTATTGAAAAATCAACTAAAAATTATAATATACAAAGAGTTGTTAAAGGGTTTCAGTTAAAATTATTAAAACTATACAAAGTACAGGAAGCATTAGATAACAGTTTTGAAAGAAGTGCAATAATATTGGAATTCACGTATTCAAAAAAGTACTGCCTGTTTATAATAGCTAGTTATGTAGAATTCATTTATGTTCCAGCTCATTCTTCCAAAAACTCAAGTGGGCTGGTGTTTAAGCTAGTTTCATTAAAAACATTTTATTACATATGGGTTGAAAAAGCACTTTCTATGAGTTTAAAACTATTACCTTATATTTAAACGTTAATTAAAAATGAATTGCAACACATGAATATTGCTCCAATGACAGGCTAATAATTAGCCCTGATTAAAAACAGCTAATGGTCTTCTATGGCACTTTTCCCAGGTCCTAACAACCATGTTTTAATTACCACTGCAGATTATGCAATCTCTATTCAATTACATTGGGTTAAAAAAAAAAGAAAAAGTTAATGTTTCTGGCAAACAAAAGTATGATCAAATACTTTACACAGTAATAAAGAACAAAGGCAGCCTGTGGTAAATCACTATTACATTAATATAGTTAGAAACCCTTTAATGACTCTGAAGTGTCTATTTCACATTTAATGTTACCTGTAGGAACAGCCCTTTAAGAAATATCATTACAAACTGGTGGGTTCCAAGCACCTCATGCTTTTGCTCTACAGTTACCCACTGCAATTATCCATCACTGTTGAACAGTTTCACCAACTTGCTTTGGTTACCTAGCTACATGCCTATTGTTACCTTTTTCTTTAACAAGGCAATGCAAAACCAAACAATCAAGATGACTTTCCGAATCCTCTCCTATCCCATTTACTCTGTGTTTGTTTTGTTTGTTTTACAGGCAACATGATCTCAGAAACTGGCCATTTTGGTTTAATTTAAAAACAAACTATAAATAAGTTTTAAATGGAGTAGTTATTATAAAGAAGATAAAAGTATCACCATTTGCACAAAATTGGGGACTTCCATGACAGAGAAAAAACTGCTGGGCACATCTCCACAGTACAAGTAAAGAAAATGTGTATGAAACTAAAAAAGTAGAACTTGAATCACGCATAGCAAATGGGTAGTCGATGATGCTGATAAGAACAAATCCTGAAGCTCTCATAAAAATGTAATTTTAGTCTTCCTAAAAAAGACATTACACTTTTATTGCATTATTCTATTGGTAGACGTACACTCCCAGAGTAACCAAATGTTTCCTTCTTTCTTGATTCCAGGTATTGACAGCAAACGGTTGTTCACTGGGCCTTTAAATTAAACCAACAAGCACCAACTTCCATCTACCCATTCATCTATACAATGTGCACATAGCAAAGCCAACATCTCAAATCTCTTGCCCACAACTAGAGAAGTTGTTTCAGCAAAACACATTAATACCCAGTAAATAAAAATAAAGGCAATAAAGAGCTACAGGACAGACAGCCCTGCCGTCTGTCCACTGGCTACAACCAAGGCTTCTCGCAGCCTTGCACGAAGTTTAGTAATGTGTATGAATTATCCAAAAATAAACCTACCATCTGTACAAAACCAACACAGGTTTGTTCTTGGAGGAGTGATCCTTGATTGTTATAATGCTTAAAATGTAACCAGGGTATTCACCATATGCATTTCAAAAATGGTTTCCTGTATGTTTTATACAGTGGTTCTTTCCCCATAACCACAAGTTCAATATTTCATTAATGTACAAATTTTGATCATAATTTTTTCAAGTTCCTGGCACATATAAAAATAATCAAAATGTTCAGTTTCAACAAGTCCTTCGATGAATCTTGTTGGCTTTTCCCCCTTGTCCACAGTATTTATGAAGAAACCTCTCGTACAATAATGAGTTCCACTGTGTTTTGAAAAGTCTTTAGCAAGGACACTGCTTGTCCATGATCAATGTTGATGAAGCTATATCCATTAGCCTGAGAAGGAAATAACATCATTAATAATGTCACCATGACATGTTATTTATGTCTTAAGTTTTAACTAATAGCAAGCTGGCTTTAATTTTAGCAATAAAATGCTATAGGCTTTCAGATTCTTACTCTGTTCACATGTCAGAGCGGTAGCTGTGTTAATCTTTATCTTGGAGAACAAGAAGTCCTGTGGCACCTTATAGACTAACAGGTCTTTGCGCACGAAAGCTTATGCGCCAAAATATCTGTTAGTCTATACTGTTCATGGTTTGGCAGAAACATGCTGTATTATAAGATAGGGAAGTGAAGTGATCTGAATGTTTAAATGTTTGTAGAAGAATTTTGCTCTGAAGTTTGGCATTTGCAGCTATCCAGAATGGAGGAAGCAGAACCAAAAAAGCATAGAAATCGCATCTCCAACTGATTTTGTGTGACAGCACTAGACAAAGCTAATAATTAGAATACAGATGCCCTGACCCATATAAAAGAGAGTATAGTATATATTGTGAACTGCATTTGATGATTATTATGCACCACAGTCTGTAATCTGGAAATGTGAGTAAGTCTATTGAAGACTGATTTTTAAAAGACGAGGGACACTTTTCAACCTACTGTGCAACTCTGATGCTCCAGATATGAATTGTTTTTTTAACAGGAGTCAGCCCATATAAATTTTTCAGGCAAGCAAATTAGGTCTATCTCCACCTCAGAGCTCTGACTTTTGCAATATTTCAGGAGCCATCTACTTACTTCTTTGAGATTTTTCCTTCATTTCCAGCACTTATATTTTTTCAGAGGGTGGGAGGACATCAACATCTATTATTCTGTGGGCTCTGCCTTCTCAACAAATTCAGTTACTGACTCCTTTTCCAAATCAAGGGGAACTTGGTCCTCATCAGTATAGCAGAGCAGTGATCACAAAATGAGAGACCACCTCTTAGCAGTGAGATCAGAATCATGCAAGTAAGCAACTCTTGTAAGGATATGACCAGCTAGTTGCAGAGCTATTACTCGTACTTCCCATTTTCTTCTACCATATCATTCATTATTAATAAAGTAGTGACTTACTCAGTAACAGAGGAACTTCATCATGACATCACCAAAAGATGATAATCATAAAGACAAGTCACCATAGACAGCTTCAGAAAACATTACTGCTATGTTACTGGTATAATGCAGCTGTTAAAGTGGAGAATTCAAACCAATTTTTGACTGCTTCTTTGTCAGTCTTACACCTAGATTTTAGGTTAACCTTTGATCAAAGTTAACAGTCCACACAGATTTGTAGGTTTGAGCTGATCAAAGCTTGCTACTTCTTGCTACTATCTTCAGATCCGAAGAAGTGGGTCTGCCCCACAAAAACTCATCAGTCTTTAAAGTGCTACATGACTGCTTGCTTCTTTTACTACAGCCAAATAAGGAGAACTGTGAAGCATTCCAAATGGGTGAAACTGAGGCAAAGCTGGATGGGGCAAACGTTAGAAAATTAAATGAGAGTCATGTAAGAAAGATGCATATTAGCTATATTGTTTTTAAAATGCTACTCCAAATCTCACTCCTACAATAACTCCTTAGGTTAGTGGGGTCTGAAGCAAGAACTGCCATTCTGAAGAGCATTACTAGGGTAACTACTCATAAGCGAAGAACTGTAGAGTAGCGGCTCTCAACCTTTCCAGACTACTATACTCCCTTTCAAGAGTCTAATTTATCTTGCATACCCCCAAGTTTACCTCACTTAAAAGCATACAATTCAAAATCATACAAAATACAAAAATGTCACAGCACACTATTACTGAGAAATTTCTGGTTTTATCATTTTTACCACATATTGTAAAATAAATTGCAATATTATACTTGCATTTTAGTGTGTAATATACAGAGCAATATAAACACATTATTGTCTATGAAATTTTACTTTGTACTGACTTCACTAGTACTTTTTATGAAGCATGTTGTACACCTAGGCAAATATCCAGATGATCTGATGTAGCTCCTGGAAGATCTATGAGTAAGTACCTCAGGGGTATACATACGCCTGGTGGAGAACTACAGCTATACAGGGCCCATTCTCTATTTAACAACTTCAGGGATTTCACTATGACATACGAATATGTAAGTTGTGTAACTGGCATTGTGTTAATATAGGACAGGTTTTCCATTTTGCCGCTGCCACATACTTCTTTATATTTTACATGAAAAATAGAGAATCATCACAAAGAGAAAAAAATGGCTTTCTAGCTCTGAAAAAAGAACTGCCTCAGCACATACACTTTCTCTTGGCTCTTTTTCAGATACTGAATTCCTTCATAAAATGAACCCAACATGTAGCCAGCACAATAACTTCTGACATCAAACAAATATCAGGAATAACAATCCATTCCAACAAAAGGCTACCTTGTGCATATACTCCATTTTACAAAATACAGAACAGTAATTCACAAATCTCCCAACTGTCTTAATCAATGGATATGTGTATTTTGCCAACAAACCCTCTCCACCCACCTAAAACCAACTGTGTGAATAATAACTATGAAGTTCTCTCCACTGAAAATGGAGGATTACTTCCATCCTTTATGATCCAAAGGCAGATGCATTTCCCAGCACTGATCAGAGGAACCAATTTCAACAGAACTAGTTAAGCATCATGTACATTCAGCCAATCTTTTAGCTGAAGCTGCTAAATCTCATGTCCAGGTTTTTATTCTGGGTGGTTTTATTTTTATTATGTTATGTTGTCTACCAAAATGCTTTTACTTTTGCAAACTGTTTTTAGGTTGCCCTGTAAAATACTCAAATGTAACAGAATTAAACTGGTTTTCTAAGACTTTTTTTGGAAAAGATATTGCTAAAACTATGTAAAAATGTAAGTACTAAAGGTGAATGTAGTCTGCCAATAGTAGCCAGGGAAACGAACAGCACCAAGTGACAGAACAAACATACAAACAATGACCATGAAATTTTAAACAGAACTATTACAATTACGTTACCTGAATTATTTTATCTCCAGGCTGCAATAGTTTAGATGCTGGTCCTTCAGGCTGAACTCTGGTTACAAATATACCCTGTAAAACAAATGGAAGATCAAGGGCAAGAATTCCGACTGAGCTGATTTCACAGATACTGGAACAATTTTAAGTCACCGCAACTTAAGACAGTCTTTGATTTTTCCATATTAAACATAAGAGAATGTGAAAGACTGGAAAATAACACATTAACTGGCTTTTATGATTAAATCTTTTCACAGATTAAACACCAGTAGAACTGCATTACCTTGCACACTGAAGGGAAAACATTTCTCCTTCTGAATTTTAATTTAACCACTTTGTTTCTATTGCCATGTGTGTATTATGTGTCAAAAAGTATTACCAATGGTGGATGTAAGTGCTCTAGGATAAATAATTTTCCCTTTAAGATACATCACAATTTTAAAGCCCATAAGTCACTTGTCTATAATACACTATGTTTCTAACATCAATACAATTCACCCAACCTAGACTATCCCCACAACCAACTTTCTCCACTGTCACTTGGCCAAACTACTCTCATCCCCCATCCCTTACTATCTGAATTTTCATGGCCTCCCTCCCATTTTTCCTCTTCATTTCCCTCACTTGTGTAAGCCAGTCTTCCCCTCAACCCTACAGTAATCACAATCAACTTTTAGCTTGTAATTATTTACAAAAAACCCTCCAAGTCCCACAGAACCTACCGTATAAGATGCATTCACAGGCAAAGTATTTCTTGTGGCATTATGAGATTGATTTGGGAGAAAGATATGGGAAGAGGTGGGGTACCTTGTGTGTGATTGGGTAGGAGTTAGCTAACAGGCAAGGACTGAATATTTGTAAGTATTAAAATAGTGGAAGTGAGATGGCAGGGCTGAAGCTAGATAGTGAGCAAATGGGCAGAGAGAGAAAACAATGGAATTAATAGCAGAAGGCAATTAACCATCTCCTAAATGTAAAACACACCCTGCAAGAATCTGGCAACAGAACAAATTTTTAACACTTCCTTTTTTTTTTTTTTGGTAGGTTTGTATTCTAAGCTCTTCTAAGTAGGGGATTCTCTTACATGCCTGTGAAGTGATTAGCGCACTTTATTCTATAGCACCTAAAGTAATCAGCAATAGCACATTTGGATTTTCCATAGTTACTAGTAGTTGAAAACAAAAAAAAAAAAATCCATGGTCATGGAGAGGTTAATGCCATTGCTCTTTCCATCTGTTATGTCGACGGACAGTAACAATACTTAAAGGGCAGATCCCAGAATTTTGGCCACCACCACTGCCACTTTGGCAGCAATGGCAGCTGCAGCTCTGGGCTCCTCTGAAACCTTGCAGCAGCGCTGCTCTGGCTGTGCGTGGCTGTCAGGGAGTGGGGTTGGGGCCAGTGCCTTGGTCTGGGCAACATTGAGGGCTGACTGCTTCTGGCCCCACCCCTTCTGGGGTATGAAGCCAAGCTCCTCTCTCATCTTGCCTCAGGGTCCATGGCAGCTGTTGGTGCTGCTGTTGGAGAGGAAGAAATATTGGAGATAATCTCTTAGTTCCCACCAATACTATTTGGAAAGGCAGTGTGGTCTCGAGAACTGGAACAGATTGAGCGCTTGAGCTCTTATCTTACCCAACACTGACTCACATAGCTGTATTAGGCAACTTACTTAACCTTTCAGCTTTAGTTTAGTCATTTAATAAACCTCTTAGTGTTTTGAGCACTAGAAGTACGATATAAATGCTCAAGTTCCAATTAAAAGCCTTACAAGTGCATATGAAATAGTGTTTTGTGAACCAAGGAAGTGAAACTTGACAGGTTATCATAATTTAAAGTACAGCACATAAATCGATTTGAAGAGTAGTTTTAAAGGCAAAAGATGTCAAACAGTTACATATTTATGAAATACTCACATCGTCATCAGGTCTGAATGGGTTTCCTCTACCGCCAACTCCTCCTGATATACTAAATCCTAGCTCTGGATCTTTTTCAATTCTCACTCGAATCTAACAAAATAAAACAAACTACACTGAAAGCTCAAAGCCACAGAAACAAAGCACTATAAAATGCTGAATTACTTATATCGTATGGTCTAAATGCTTTATTTGGAATTGTAACCAAAAAAACAACTTATGGCCACCATCTCAGGGTTCTCCTTTTACCATTTTTAATATTATTACAAGAAAGTTTTGAATATGGAAACAGGCATACCATATACCCAAAATATCAACTATAAAAAAAGCAAACTTTCCTCTTAGAGCACTGATTAATGTTCACACAGATGCCATGATACAATTAGTACTAAACAGCCTTTAAACTAACAAAATACACAACAGTATTTAGGAGCCCACTCTGCAGTTTACTTATAATTGTATATCAAATATGATTTCCAGTAAGAGTATACTAAAACATAAAAACAGCCATAATACACACATTTTATGGTAGATTTAAAGCACACCAACTAAGGCTGTAAATCTAGAAATATAGAGATATACCCCTCAAATGATTTAACTAATCTGTGCACCTGGTAAATAAGCACTCCCTCTTCTACATAAAGTTACTCCCTTTTCTGTCTCTTGCTCACGCAAACTGGACTCTCCCAAATAGAAGCAGTGCTAAGGCTTTGGGAAGTCCCACGTAATAGAGGAGTTGAAGGAGAAGGAAGTAATTGCTGAGAATGAATCTGTGAGTGAAGCTGGAGGACTGTGGGTGTGGGGGAGAAGTATGGAACATGCTTGGTTTTTCTGATGGTGAGGGGGAAAAGAACTGTTAAGAAATTAGGGCACCTCCCCATGCACACCCTGGCTGATCCCTATCTTCTCCCATTCAGTCAGGCACGTCTGTCCCTGTCCCCAGGTGTTTCTGCACCCGCTCTTCCTTCTGTTCTCTTGCAGCCCTGCAACCCTACTCCCACTAAGCTCAATGTCACCTCAAAAGCTTCTGTGCCCCCACCCCAGTCTGTTGCCCTTCCGTAATCTGGTCTGTGTGATCCTGAGCAGCCTTGTGTGCTCTGCTATGTTTATTTCTTCCCCACCACCCATCTCCTATACCTTCTTCTCTGACCCTTAGAGTGGGTCACTCTTGGGAAGGCAGCCTATGCCCTCTTCCTTCTCTGCAGCTAGCTGCTCTAGTCTGAACGACCAGCATCCAGTTGGTGAAATGTATAACCACAGGCAAGATCTCTTGTGGTTTCCTCTCACCTCCCCGCCTGAATTAATTATTTAGAGTAAGGGGGTGAGGAATCTACAAGGGGCATTCCGCACTTGTGCTGAAATTTCCCCATGAGTGGGGAAAAAAAAAGCCATACTTTGCCATTGTAGGGCGGGCAATACCAGTCCCCACATTGATTATCTGTAGTTGTCTGCAAAATTTATGTAGTAACCATGACTCAAAAATTCTTTCCCTGATCACTGTAGATGGAGCTTGCTGGGCCAATCTGCAACACTGTTTATTTTATTAGGGCAGCCTTAAGTGTGTCACTCCTTTTTTTCCCCCAGTGGCTGTGCCATTCTCATACTCTGAGATGGTGTCATGTGTTGGCAGGAAATATCTACTTGCAGCTGATGTCTCTGGTAACTGGCCTTTCAAATAAATCTGTATTAACTCTCAAGGCTTGCTAGATCAAGACCTTTCTTCTAAAGGAGTTTTGCCTCTACTTGCTGGTGCCTTCCCTTTCTTCACAGTTAGGTACCCACTTTTAACATTAACGAAGGGTCCTGTGGCACCTTATAGACTAACAGAAAAGTTTAGAGCATGAGCTTTCGTGAGTAAACTCACTTCTGGACCAGCATCTGAAGAAGTGAGTTTACTCACGAAAGCTCATGCTCTAAACTTTTCTGTTAGTCTATAAGGTGCCACAGGACCCTTCGTTGCTGCTACAGATCCAGACTAACACGGCTACTTTTAACATTCTACAGCCAAACTCAACCAAAACATTACCATGAAGACACTCCATTACTCTTCCCTGGAAGCATGCTGGCAGGACAATCCTATTATCCTTATACCAGCTATTTATCAGCAAATTAATAGATAAACATTCCTGAACTGTACTGAACCTCCCCAGTCTGGATATCTTTTGATATGTATGTTGGTGCACTAGAAGTAATTCAGGGGACTTAGACTGTTCTTGCAACATGTCCTCACCAGTCTTAATCTATTCACTGCCCTCGCCTGGCTGAATGAAGCCAAAACCATATTTTGCTTTCATAGCTTATGGCAAACTATAAGTATATATTTGGAGAGTTTGTGATTCCATCTGCACTGGGTTGTGCTTGATAACAAACCACTCCACAGCCTTGGCCAACAAAATAGCCAGTCACTTCAGTGCTTTAGACAAAAGCTTGGTTTTCCTGTTTTAATTCATGTCAAAAAGCCACATCTCTGTGCTTGCCCTAATCAATTTGTTCAAGTGCAAATCTTGCAGTAATCTTTGAGGTATCACAGGTTCAAGAGTGAATATTATAATACAACTGTAGTTGTGATCACTCAAGACAATTTAATTAACAGCTCTTGTTTCAAAAGATGTCTGGTGGAAAGATGCCCTTCATGATTGGTCCAGTCCTTGGCTTGAGACTTACTTCCCTGTTGTGGTCTGTCACAAACAAAATTTTATTAAGTTTTCTGGGCTGCTGTGAAAGTCACCTTCTTCTACCCCAGGCTTCTTAAGTATGTCAAATATGTTGGTCATTTTACCATGTTGGTGAGTATTAATAGTCTAGGTAGCTGTGAAATTGACCACAGATATTTTGAGTTTTACTACTACTATGCACTACCTAAAATCCTAACTAATGTCTGATAAAAAGGTTTAGTTCTCTTTACAATATACCCATCACAAGAAAGGAGACAAAACAGATTAAAGTCAAATTGAAGGTAGGATTTCAGGCAACCATTTCTTCTTTAGGAGTAGGATAACAGAACTCCAGTAAGCTACAGTTCTCTCTTGCTGCAGTTAAATTCCTAAACTATTTCAGTCATTACCCATTTAGTAGTAATAGCAGTAGCAAATAAAATAATACCTTCTTGCACTTCTGGCTACCCAATAAGACAGAAATAATATACTGAAACGTATTAAAAGCCTTTCCTCTTGACTATAACATATTTTTTATCCTTACCTCTTGCTTTCCCATATCATGACCTTGCCTGGTAGAATAATGTGACTGGGTATAGGGAGGTTGATGGGCAACTTTCAGCATCAGATAATCAATTAATTGCTCTCTTGAAGGATGTCTTGCCACAGAACCCTGGGGAAGAGGGTGATGGACTTGACTATAGTTTGGCTGAGGCCTGGGAGGCTGGCACATCTGCCCATTTGTCAAAGGTATCTGAATAAAACATGAATCATCTTTATATCAGAACATTTTAGAACAAGAATCCTCAATTTTTATTCAATTGCTTCAACACTTCTCATGCTTGACTGGTCACAGAATTTTCATGAGCATTACTAAACCTCAGTTTTAAATGACTTGCCACTAAACTATACTGTCATTACAATTATCAGTAATAACTTATGCAGACAAGCCTGAAAAGCAAAGCTAACTTTGACCTGTTATTGGCTAACAGAGTAGGCTGGTTTCTGTTACTTTTTAAACACTTGTTTCCCATAATTCATTCTAACCGGTGTTTTTTGGTGATGCTCCTAACAGTATCACATTTGGTTTATATTGCTAAATTGTGTAGACTTTTTCATATAATTTGCATATCAGCTCCAGTTCTGAAATATTCTTTACACAAGAAGTGTACTAATCACAGAGGTGTAAACATTATGTCAAAATGTTTATTAAATAAACTACAATTACGTTACTGTTGGGTATGTTTTCCCCTGCCTTAGCATGGAAAACTTCTTCCACTAAAGCCTTTAAAACTGAAGACTTTATAGAATCTTAATTTCAAAACTACAGTGAGAATCTTTCCACCGCTGCTCTCTGGTTTGACTATCTGTTGATTTGATTTGACAGACACTGAAGTAGCTTGTGCCATAGAGTATCTTTAAGTATTTAATTAATTAAAATAATTGTGATAATGTTGCCTGGTTTACACAGCAATTTTTTTAAATTGAAGAACTTTTAAGTGCTTATTTTGTACTGGAGGACAGTGCCTGTGGATGAGAACACCAGACCCTCCAAAACAAAAGCAACCTACTACCTTTACTCAGGATCCGAATACCCTGGTACTTCCTGTCTCGCACTCTCCCATTCCAAAACCACTATAATCTTCAATTTGTCTACTGATCACCTCTGCTATGCTGAGTTAATGTGTCAGATATATCATACTAGGATGTCCAAATACTAGAAGTTTTACTCTCTCAAAATTGCAAATAACTGAAGTAGATAAGAAAATTCATGTTGTGTCTACCGTCTTCTGTCTCACAGACCCTCTCCTGAGTGAGGTTATACAAGCCAAAATTTGCCCAGCTGCTTTCAACAGGTTTGCACAAATATAGTTGACTGGAAGTGAATAAAATATTGAGCCATAGAATGCTAGAACTGGAAGTGACCTCCAGAGGTCATCAAGTCCAGTCCCTTGTTTTCATGGCAGGACCAAACACCATCTAGATCATCCATGAGAAAAGTTTATTTAATGTCCTCTTAAATATCTCTAAGAATGGAGATTCCACAACCTCCCTATGCAATTTATTCCAGTGCTTAACCAGCTCACTTCCTTTTAGCTCAATTGTATAGTATTTAACAGGATCAGAAAGTTATTTTTGTCCATATTAAGATGCAACTGGCTGAACACACAAGCAACATGTGTTTTGCATCAGGTGGTGCTAGTGTTACCATGAAGGAAGTGGGAGCTGTCTGCAATATTTTATGATTGTCTCCTGTTTGTTACTGTGATGTTTACTGTATGTATACAAAGAGTTAATTCAAGATGGGTTAGCTACAATATGCAAAAAGAGTAGATAGTGACCCGTTAATGCTTTTATGCCAGTTCTTGACACTATGGCTGTGTCTACACTAGCCAAAAACTTCGAAATGGCCATGCAAATGGCCATTTCGAAGTTTACTAATGAAGCGCTGAAACACATATTCAGCGCCTCATTAGCATGCAGGTGGCCACAGCACTTCGAAATTGACGCAGCTTGCCGCTGCACGGCTCATCCAGACGGGGCTCCTTTTTGAAAGGACCCCGCCTCCTTCGAAGTCCCCTTATTCCCATCTGCTCATTGGAATAAGGGGACTTCGAAGTAGCTGGGGTCCTTTCGAAAAGGAGCCCCGTCTGGACGAGCTGCATGGCGGCGAGCCACGTCAATTTCAAAGTGCCGCGGCCACCCGCATGCTAATGAGGCACTGAATATGTATTTCAGCGCTTCATTAGTAAACTTCGAACTAGTTTTTGGCTAGTGTAGACATAGCCTATGGGGGAGAAAAAAACCCCCACCCCACAATCAATCACTTTGAGGGCTCCGTTTGATACCCCGATACCCTAAGTCTACTGTTACACTAGTGAGTTTAGCCAACAAAACCCTGATTTTGTCAACAAAACTGCTGGAATGTCCACACACAAAATGTATGTTGTCAATAAAACTCAGCACTTTCACTGGCAGCGTTTTGCCTCCCAGCCATGAGGCATAACGCTGCTGTCGACAGTTTCTATCAACAAAAAAGCTGTGTGGATGCTCTTCTCTTGACAGACATGGCATCCACAACAATCGGCAGCCCTGTCTGCTGTGCTTCTGGGTTCCTGTTTTGTTGAGAGAGTTGCCAGGCAGTCTAGCTGCTCCATCGACATAGTGGAGCGCTATTCCGCTTGGCTTTTGTGTGTAACTGCACTCTGTCAACAGAACTTTTGTTGGGAAATCTCTTCCAACAGTGACTTCTGTTAATAGATTGCTGTAATGTAACCATAGCCTACTTGAAAGGTACAGGAAGAGAAGGGATAAGATGACATTTTGAGATAGGGTGAACTCAGATTGCAGGGGCTGAGGTGTCTGCAGTAAGATAGGCCTACCTAACACTAGAAGTGAGACAGATGCAAGTAGACCCATCACTAGATTAACAAACCCTTTTTCTGTTTTGGTTTGTTTCCATTGTTAAGATTAAACAATACTTTGTTTTGAAAAGGCTGTTTGGATTGCTGTGTTATCTGTTTTGGAAAGTAAGCCTGGCCAGGACCAATCTCGGCCGGGCCTGCAAAATACCTGAGTTGGCACACAGACTGCTGCAGCTGGGAACCAGGTCTAAAAGGAAAGATTCACAGGATTCCAAACCAGGATACTTTCAAGTAAGAGTCCTTAGGGTGTACTAACAGATTCTTAGACAGTGACTGTTATATCATTTTTCTAATTAAAAATTTATTCTTAATACAGTATACAATTTCTCAAACTAATTAAAGAGGGCACTATTTAACATCTGGGGAAAATCAGTTGTTCAATTATTTTGTAACTTCTAACTATATGATATAATTTTTTTTTGTCTGTATGATTCTGCATATCATTACAGTTCTCAGATGAAATCTGCATCCCCAATTCTGATCTCTTTATACTGCAAAAAAAGGGGATGGAATAGAATAAAGCAGACATACAAGTTTCACATCTGGTTGGAGGAGGATTTCCCCCATAACGCAGTCCAGGAAGGACCCCTTCACAAACTGGGGCTTAGGGAGAGGTTCTTGGAGGCAAGACTACAGGGGCATGTCAGAGTCAGAGCCACACTGAGGAGATTCTGGACAGTGCTACAATCAGTGTTCCCTGTAAGCTGAGCTCTTGGGCAACTGCCCAGGTGAGATTCAGATGCCGCCCAGCTGATAAGCATAATGCCAACAGCAACCTGCAGCTGGCAGCATTGGTGGTGCCCATCTACTCATGCCTTGGTGCATGCAAAATCTATTCCGCCCATGGATGGAAAAAAATTAGAGGGAACGCTGGCTACAACCTATGGGGCAACCCAGGGAAGCTGTCGTAACCTCAGTTCTCAGGTAATCTTATGTTTCTGAAAACATTTCAAAAACTCTTAGAGTAACTCCAAAACAGAAAGGTGGAAAGATGTCTTAAAGCTTCCTTACTCTTTCATCCCCAGCCACAAATTCTGTACTATGCCTCTTAGAAGCAAATACAGAATTTTACTCCCCAGAGCCTGCAGTTTACCAGTCCAATTTTCCGATTATATATAAATGAATGATGACTAAAAAAAAATAAAAAAGGAATGCTAAACTTGTGTACCATATGCAGGGTTCTGCCTGCAATATGCACACTCTCTGTTATTGGGAAATCTATTATTAAAACCCCTCCCCATTAACTTTCCCTGAACACAAGAAAATAAAACAAACAAATCATTCTGTTATTCCAATGAAATGATTTCTTATACCAAGAACGATCTTTTAAGACCATCTGATTTATTATTTCAATACAAATACTTGGGTGAAAATAAACTAGCATTTTAGATTTTAAAACAAATGGATAATTCCAAGTTTACCTACTCCACTATGTTTCAGATATACATTTTTGTGAAGGATGACTTTTACAGCATATAAGCCATTACCTGTGCAGCTACTTTCTTCATGCTCTCTGGAGGAACATCTTTGACACTAAGTGTGCCACATGAGTAGTTCTGCTGTCCTGAAATGAATACATCCTCTTGGCCTGGTTCTCCTGGGGTGAATGTCTGGGGATGCTTTAAACAGGATAGAAATAAGTGAGCACATATTTCTTCAACTGATCAAAGTGTCTCACAACTTCTTAAAGATT
Source organism: Carettochelys insculpta (assembly GCF_033958435.1). Taxonomy (NCBI): domain Eukaryota; kingdom Metazoa; phylum Chordata; order Testudines; family Carettochelyidae; genus Carettochelys; species Carettochelys insculpta. Next base: position 90,125,566 of record NC_134141.1, read on the forward strand.
AGAATAAATTGCTCAATTTTGTAATTTATTTCTGAAGAATGTTAATCACTTGAGTTTGCATGGAGAATGTAATCCTGCTTATCAACATCCAGAGAGCCATCAAATTTCACCTCAACTTTCAAAAGAAAATCACAACTGTTGAAAGTCTTAGAGCCACATATCACAGATGGTTCACAAGAAAGATGAACAATGAATGGACTTGTAGGTTCATAAAACCTCTTGTTGACTTAACTGTTAGATTTAAACAAAAGATTCAGGTTATTCAATGTTGAGGCTTTCTTCATTCTTCTTGCCAACCTATGTATCAACTTAATTTGACTGCCTCTAAGCATTTTAAATAAGGTTTGTTTTACCAAATATTGAAACAGAAATGGATAAATTCCAGCTGGGGTGTCTTTAGATCTGTATCAAATTCAGACACAAAAGGATCATCATCTATAGTTTTGTTTACAGAGAAGGGTAAAACAGAAAACAGTCTTAGATCTTCACAAGTATCCATATGTGGAAGCCAATTAGAAAAATAATTTCTTTTATAAGTTGTATCACCTTGTGAAGAAAGTAGAGCATATGAACTCAAAGTAATTGAAGTGTATGGTTTCAGTGCCCAAGAACTTGTAATACAACTTTAAACTATTTTTATGACAGTGCATTCCATTTATAAAGGAACAACCCTAATTACTAATATAAAAACATACTTCAAGTTTCTTTTTCCCCCTTTATATATTGCAATAGCCTACTGTTGGTACTCACACGAACAATGTGCACACCAGAACTTCTTCTGTCTGCAGCACTCAAGGCAACACTACCCTGGCTGCCATGCAGATCCCTAGAGCTGCCATAGTGAAAACTGCTAACTGCAGCATAATTGGAATTAAAGGACCTAGACAGCATGCTCTGAATAAAGAAGGGACAGATTTAACATAGAGATTAGTGCAGCATGCATAAACCACAGGACACGTTATACACAGACTTATACAAACAGATTCAATAACATGCAAAAATAAATGTCATGCAATTGAATTATCTTTGGCATTGAGAAATACAAAAAACAGTGACACTCCACTTACATTAATTTACAATAAATCAACATGCAACCTAACACTGTGTAAATAAGACCATTCAGATGTATATGTGCTCAGGAAAACAATAAAGGTGTTTAACTCATCTAAATTGTCACACTTCAATATTTCCAACATATCCTATAGGTATATTGACAGAAAGGAAAAACTAACAGCCAAGATGCAGTTGAGCTGAAACTATCTCATTCTCAGCATAGCCATTATTTTGTTTCAATAGTTTTCAAGATTACTTGTCCAACAATGAACATGTCTTCAGCCAAAGAAATGTGGGGTTTTTTTTCCCACCAACAAAAAATTAACGTGAAACAAACATGCCCTCTGACAAATTTATTGACCAGAGATTAACCCAATAGTGAATATAAGGTCAAGAATATTTGTGGATGTTTTATTTTTTCAATCCACAGTACCGTGAAACATTGACCTTTACAGTATTAGCAGTGGTTTCAGAAAGAAAAGCAGCAAGGGCATTGCCAGTTTTGGCAAGACAAAACAAATGAAGGAACAGAGACATCCAACATAAAAAGGGGAAAGTTCCAAATTTAACCAAACTGACAAATGAACTAGACCTATTTAAACACTGACACTGAATATACTATACAATAGTCATGTACAAAAAATTACATTCATAATGTTGAGGATATGACAAACAAACAAAGCTAGGAAATGCAGTTTTGTGTGTTTCTATGAAATTCTTGTGGTATTGTTTTCAGTTTAAAAAGATCTTATACAATGTTTCATACTTATAATTTATTATTTGACTAAGATATTATAACCACTCTTGGGTGTATACTCATTTTGTTTTGTTTTTAAAATACACATGCAGTACTGATTTTTGAAATGCATACTAGTCACCAGAGACTACACTGACTACATCATACTTTTGGGGTGCCAATTACCATTGAGAGCCTTCTAAATCAGCAGTGCCCATTGGGACTACATGGTTCCTCTTATAGCTCTGTTTGGGACCCAGGACGTAACAGGCTATCTTGCAGTCTCTACCTGTCTCACTTTGTTGTGCTATGCCTGGGAATATAATACCAAGGCAAAGAGGAAGACATGCGAGTAATTTGAATCTGCTGATGCAGCATTAAGAGACTCATTTTATATCTTTCTTCATATAATCTTATTTAAGATGGCCTCTACATATTCACATTTGTAGGAATCTAGCTAAGCATTCCAATTAACAAAATTAGAAGGGAGAGAGAGTCCTAAACAAACAAGGATTGCAGTATTGCCCTTCCAAAGAGATGATGAGCTCTAAACAACAAATAATCAATATCAATAGCAATAATAATAATAATTTAAAAAGAACAGTGCTGTGTAAATGTGTAGGAAAACTCCATGTGGCAGCCTCAAAGATTTCTATCATGAAAACATTTCAGATTCAGGCAATTAATGTTGTCTGGCTAATGAAGAAAGCCTTAAGACACACATCATAGCTCACAAACACACGTGCGCACGCGCACACACAGAAAAAAAAGATTTAATTGACATCATCCTGCTCCTTCCACTTCTGATTAGGGGTTTAAAATCCCATTAAAGTAATTAACCAGTTAAACATTAAGTTTAAGTGATTAAATGGGGGTTGCCCTCCAACCACAGATGCAAGACCCCTGCCCGCAATGCTCCCAGGTGGGGATGCTTAGGACCCGGACTGCTCTGGTCACACTGGAGCATTGCTGTCCACGGCACTCCTGGGCCGGGCTGCTACAGATGAGGACTGCTCCAGCTAGACTAGAGCACTGCCTAGCTTTCCTCTTTCCCTTAAATTCTGCCCTCCACCTGGCATAGTGTACTGTCTCATAACTAAAATAGATGTCCATTAAATACTTATGAGAACTTTCAGCAAAGAAATGCAAAAACGCTAAATTACACAGCCCCTATGTATGCTACATTTAATAATCCATATCTTTAAAGACAACCTGGTAAAAAGACTAAAGGCTTTTAAAATAGAATAAAGTTCAATCTGTGCAAGCAGCTACAAATAAACAACAAACACCACCACCACCACAAGGTATGGGTGCTCAAACAGTTTGTCAGATTGTTAGTAGCAGAGAGCAACTTTACATTTTAAGGAAAAAGAATGGCTTCCATAGATACAGTAGCTGACTCTCTGTAATGTATTGACATGTTCCACTTGTGTGCATGTTAGTGAGAGAGAGAAAGAAAGCAGAATCTTTTTGAGTAGCAATGTCTGTTGTTGCCTTTGTACCCTCCACCATTCCTTAGCACAGAGCACAATGGGTGAGGCGGCCACTTTTACATTTCCAGCTTCTTCATTTTCACCAAAAGTAATTAAGCAAGGATTCCCCAAAACACAGGAAACATGGGCCAAACACATCGGAAAAGCCACACTTACTGTGGGGCAAGTAACCTCTTTCCTTCAAGTGACCATCCACATGTATTCCATTTTGGATTACTCACGTGATAACTTGTAATGGAGACAGTAAGCACTACTACACAGTTTGCTGGAAAAAATGACTGCATGACAGCTCTGTCAAAGCAGGCTTAAGCTCATCAAATCTCTAACACTGGGACATCTCACAGAAAAACTGCAGAGGCTGCCTGAGTTCTGGTGGAATGGGCCCAAATGAGCCACCATGTAGCATAAGATCAAAGATCCATTTTGACAGTATTTGGGTAAAGACACGTTGACCCTGCATTCTGTCAGCAAATGCTAGGAAAAACCTAGATACAACAAAGCCTTCTAAGAGTCCTTCCAGACTGTAGGCAAGAAAGCTGACAATGCTGAACATGTGGCATTTTGACTTTCCCTGGGTGGCATGGAATTTGGGAAACAAGACAGGTAAATGGATCATCCGGTTGAGATGAAAATTAAAACATCTGAAGTTTTTATCCAAAATGGTTTGATCAGATGGCAAAACAGGTCCCAAACTTTTCCCAAATGAGAAGATCATAGCTGCAAAAATATCTCGCAGGATGGAGTCCCTGAATGATCATTCATGATTGAGTACCAATGGCTGAGTTGTTCCATTAAGGTGTTTTGTAGATAAGGATAGTGTAATGCTGCTGATCTGACATGGTGATGGATATATCAATCTCAAAAGGTGATTTGCCTCCTGGTATAACCATAATAAGTGAACTCATGCCTGCTGGTTGATATACTATATTGCTGTGGTGCCGTCAGTGAGCATCTGTTCTGTGTCACCTTAAAGCACTGGGGAAAAGATTATGTACACCACATCTCCATTCCAGGATTATTTATGTGAAGGCTGGTCTCTTGGGTGGAATGGAAATCTTGCATCTGAAGGAGTCAATGGTCACTAGTTAAGCTGGGAAGAGATGGGCATCCTGTGGTATACATGAAAAAGGTCTTTCCACCAATCAAGAAGTTTTCTTGGAGAATAGTGAGCAACATACCTGACTGGTATCTGCCAGGTTGATACTGTGACCTTAAGCAGTCTTGCATGGAATGCAGATGATATCTGGCAAACTGTACTGAGCAGATCCAAGAAACTATGGATTCAATGAGTTTCAGATTGTCCGGTGACACTGACACTATCACATCTGAGATTTAGAACGGTAAGAAATCTGTCCTGTGGGCAGGCAAGCCTTCACCAATGAGGAGTTCAACACTACTCCTTATGAACTGTTCAGTCTGACCTGACTCAGAGCTCAGGTAGCAAAAAAAGCCAGGACTGCTCAAATGGAATTGTTCATATACTGAATGACTGATCTCCCATCAGTCACAGAGATAAATATAAATCTAAATTCCATCCCTTCAGAGATGTGCACAGCCATGACCAACATTTGATGAAGACCCTTTGCCACATGGAGGCCAAAAGGAAGCAGTCTATAATGATGGTGAGACTTTTCCTACCAAACAAAAATACCAAAAAAAACCTGAGGTATTTCCTGTGGGGCAGGAGTATTTGCAGCATGAAAGTGTGTCTTGTAATATGAGTGCAGTTAACCAGTCTAGAGAGACTTTGGGGTTACAGATATGCTGTAGTCACCCTCCTGAACTTGTTGAAATTGGTGGTGATCCAGGATAGTGCACCATCCCCCTTTCTTCTTTGGGACCAGGAAATATCAAGGAAAAAAAAATGACACCATCCTGCTTTAGAATTCCAAGGACACAATACCTGCTATGAGGTGTAGGAGGGAAACCATTTCCTTCCTGAGCAGAATCTTGTGACGAGGGTTCCAGATGGAAGCACTGGATAGAGGGAGGGACAAGAGTAGGATAGAGTATCCCTTCTCCAAAATCTCCAGGATCCACTGATTCAGATAGTTAAGTTATGTGTCTCCTGATACAAACTGTGACAACTGCCTTGTTGGTCCCGTAGGGGTTCAGTGCTTTTCGGTGAATTTTTATTGCGTGCCTCAGACTCATGGTGGCCCTTCCACTACCTTGGGTCTTTCCAGAGGCAAGAATCTCTGTTTACCAAGCCATCCTCATTATAGGCAAGTCACAGTGCTCGGTGGGCAGGAGTAGCAGCAGGGGGGAAAAGAGGCAAGACCTCCTTCAGAAGGTCCTGTTGCCCCTATTCTTCCACTACGACAGCTCTCCAGGAGAAAGGTAGGAGGAGCCCAGGCCCTCTCACTAGTCCGGGCTCTGGTCCAGGGACCCTAGATGGGAGGCTGTAGATGGGGCTTGTCCTCTGCGCCAAACACAGCAGCTCTTCCCTGGGCCACTTCTCCCACCATTTCCCTCTAGCACTTTCCCCCCTGTATCTAGCTGAGCCGCTTCTCTCTTCAAACACTTCAATTCTCCAGTCTCTCTCTTCCTGGTCTGCTCCTTTTTTCCTTCTCTCCTTCTGCATGGGGGGAAAACCTTTTACAGCAAGCCAGAAGGCTTTAACTGGCAACAGGTGTCTGATTAGCCTTTTTGCTACAGGCTGATTCTTAATGAGCCCCAGCTGCAGGGCCACACTCTACGAGCCTGGGTGGGGAATAAAAAGGCATTGACCCAACTTCCCAGTATACTTGGCTTCTACCTGGCTTTTATAGCATACAGCTATACAGCCTGTGGTCTGCCACAAAACTGAACATTTCCAAAGATGAGAAAATTTGATCTGATGGCTCTGCACAACTCTTAACCACATCATCAAACCTACTGTTATGATGTCAATGGAAAATGTGTAGCCACGCTTTTCTGGCCATTGTTTACAGGTCTGCTAATATAGTGGGGTCCAATGAGTGCAGGCTGAAAAGATGTTTATATCATTACTGTTGCAGCACACTGACCAGAACTGCAAGGGTCTCAAGTATTCTCCTGAGGAGTTAATGGGAAAAACTGTTAATTGTCAGACTGGAGTGAACAACTTTGGCTGGATTCTTGTCTAGCAAAGAGGAAGAAATTTTCAGCTGGTTTCCTGTAAATTCTCTTGCTCATTCTATGAATCAGGAAGCAACTGACTGGTGTGGCTTTCTGGAAGTCTGAAAAATGAGGGTGACCTTGCCTTTGTCTCCTGAGGAACTGCTGGAACTTAGAGTCAAGAGAATCCCCTACAAGGCCCACAAATACATAGGACTTTGAAAAGGGGGTACAGGCCAAGATCCATACCATTCTGGATACTGGATACACTGGACATAGACATATCTATGGTCTCTGTTGAGGGAGTGGTCTCTGTCCTTTCAGACACACTAGAGTTAGATTGTTCTGGGGAGTGATGCAGGCAGATAAGTAACATCACCTAATTCTCTGACATCAAGGAGGAGAAGGAATACATCTCCCCATAAGTGGAACAAATATCTTAGATGCTTGAGAGGGCCTGGGCAGCACCTGTAGTTGCAGTACAAGGTATGCAAACAGTGGAGAAAATTTCTTGGCAGAGGACAGCAACAGAGACTCACGTGGATCTGAAACTGTCAAGTCTCTGAGTCCCGGTGAATCATGTAGGTACCATGAAGATAGGCTCCTGAGCAGAATACTGAGGAAAAGGAGGGCTGCTATTTTCACACGTGGACTTGAAGCAGTTTGTGTTGAGATTTTCAGTAGCAAACGCAGAGGCAAGGTCAGAGTCTGGTGCACTTGCACTGCTGACTCCAGTGCTAAGTGTTTTGATCCAATTGCAGGCATATTAATGACTCTTGAGAGAATTTGTCCAAATTGGTTCAGTGGTATCATTGGTATCTGATCCAGGCCCTGGATGGCCTCCTAGGTGTATATGCTCAGGACCAGGGAGAATATCATGCAACAGTGCTTTGTATGTTTCCTCTGTTGAAAGGACCTGAAGAAGAGAAGGAGGTTTTGCCCAACTGCATGACAGAAGAATGGGGGTACTTTTTTCCCCTTTTTTCCTGAAAAAAGGGGTACTTTATTAAAAAAAAAAAAAAGGTTGAGAAACAGTTCCTTAGACAGGGAAAGCAAAACATGCAGCAAATACTTGAATTTTCACATTCTTCACTAGCCATTCATCTCTTGAGCACAGAGAAATGTATTTGTGGTTCTTCTGACATTCATGGCATAGTTTTCAGATATTTATTATGTACTAAATATAAAAATAATTATCTCTGAAAGTGCAACCACACAGAGAATGAATGAATCTGTCTCTTACACAGACACCTCTTCAAAGTATGTTCAGACAGCTAAATGAAAAACCACTGGATAAAAGTAACAGCATTATTTATAGGAACAAAACCACATGCTTAAATGGTAAACAGAGAAATAAATTTAGTGGTTCCAGCGGAAACTAAACTGGTGGAAGGGAAAGAGAAGAATTAAGAATACAATATTTGTTACATAATTCCATCCTAACAGAACAAAAATAAGGTGTTATTTAAACAAGTGGAGGAAAAATTAGAGCCGTGAGGGCAGAAAATGTCACACTTTGGTTCTTATATTACCCTCATCACTTAGTATTTGATATCTTTCACTAATGTATTAGGTGCCCTGCCTAACACTTATAAAGTCATTAATTCACATAGTTCCCATGGTACTTCATTCACCGACACGGAAGCTCTTTGCGGTTTGGGTATACTTGGATCATGAGTGCTGTAGGCTCTGGCAGAAATAAGCCTCTGTTCCCCAACATCATTTGCAGTGCTCCTTGTATTCTCCCATTTTATTCCCAAAAGGATCATAGTATATAAGGCGTGTTTTCTTCTGGTAGGGTTGTTTTTTTCACTTTATGTCAATGTTTCTATGTATTTATACAAGAGAAGGAGGGTTGAAGATGTGCAACTTACACTGGGAAAGGACAGTGGTGAGGTCTGTGATGGTTAGTGCCGTACCTAATTCACAGCCATGAAAAAACATCAGTCTGTGGAATCTGGCCTCCCTCACATGAAATCTGGGCTTTTGTGTGCTTTTATCCTATATTATAATGATTTAATGCAGAGGGAGACAAATGTTTCTCACACTGGGGGTACTGACCCAAAGTAGAGTTGCAAGGAAGAGTCATAAGGTTATTTTAGAGGATCATGATCAGTGGAAGATTAACCACTGGACCAACAGAGCCAATGTCCAGGGCCCCCAGGAAAGTGGGTGCACCCAAGCCCTACTCTGCCTTCCTGGTGTTCCTCCTGGTGAGTGGAGTCAGAGTGCAGGGTTTACTCCACTCCCCCAGCTCTCCTTTCATGGAGCAAGGAAGCCCTGGCTACCTGGCAGTATCACCAGATGGCCAGAAAAGCCCCCTCCCCCACCACCCGACTTGCTTTGTCCCAGGGCCCCAAAAAAGCACAATCAGCCAATGGTCATGGTATTGTCACCCCTTCTGTGCTGCCTTCAGGGCTGGGTGACTGCAGAGCAGTGGCTGTTGGCCAGGTGTCCAGCTCTGAACACAGCATCCCACCAGCAGCAGCACAGAAATAAGGGGCAATACCATATCTTACCATCCTCACTTCTGCTGTGCTGCCTTCAGAGTTGGGCAGCCAGTGTGGCAGCTGATGACTGAGGGCCCAGGTCTGCAGGCAGCAGTGTATAAGTGGCAACAATCCTCACTTCTGTGCTGCTGGTGGTGCTTTTAGAGCTGGGATCCTGGCCAGCAGCTGCCACTCTCCAAGCAGACCAGCTCTGAAGGCAGTGCTGCTGCCAACAGCAGCAGCAAAGGGGTAGCGGTACCGCAACCACACACCCCAAAATAACCTTGTGAACCATCCTACAGCTCCTTCTACAACACTTGGAAATTTCAGATTTAAATAGCTGAAATCATGAAATGTAAGTTTTTCTTAAATCCTACAACTGTGAAATTGACCAAAATGGACCGTGAATTTGGTAGGACTCTAGTGATGGTCCTTAGTTTCTGTGGGTATCAAAAATCCACCATAATAAAAGCACTATTGTGAGACCCTTAAAATGTATGTGACATCACAGCTCACATACGTACCCAGATAAGGCTTGAGACCAGAATCTACAACTTATTCCTGTAAGGAGGGAATTATTATAGTTAAGGCTAATGTTGCTGTTCAGATTTTATCACAAAGAAATATTATTGCTTGAAAAAACTGTGCAGATTCAGAACACCACTTTTGTTCCATGTCCATAGAAAAGTCATGCTTAGCTTTGCTCATCATCCTTAAATAAATCCCCTTAACAAGCAGGACACCGAGATGAGGAAAGTATTAACACAGTGATCATCACCCAACAGAAAGAGTTCTTCTCGAGGGAAGGATAAAGAAATTTGATGCATTTAGCTGACAATGCCATCCAGGGCAACATATTTTCAAGGACAAGGAATATGTATCATCAACATAGCAACGACACTCTGCTCTAGATTTAGAAGATACCTTCCCAAGAAGCTGTGCGTATACTTTGGACAACATGGATGACTAAAATACTGAAAGATGCTATCCTCATTTCAAGTTCCTTGATTACATGTAATTATTGAACACTGCCAATAAAACTTTATCTTCTAGGCATAACAAACCATGTGAGAGCAGCTCACCAATGCTCTGTCATATCAAAAACCTTCAAAGATCTACTACATGATCAGGACAGCTAAGTGCCCTCAAAGCATCAAAAGATCATTTAAGATTCTGACAAACATGAACCTGAAAAGACTAGATTCCAGATTAATATCCACTTAGCATGGCTGTGAGGTTTACATGCAAGTTTTTAATCAACTTGAAAAATATGTTTTATTTCAAGATATATATTTTTAAAACCACACTACAATAAAAGCAACATTTACCTGAGCCTCTAAGGGCTGAGCTAGTCTAGCAAGGCTCCTTGGTGGAGGCCATGATGTACCTACTGGTTCATTCTATGGTAGCTAACTGAGCCAAGTATAATGTGAAAAAAATTTTTTTTTCCTTTTTCAGGAATGATAAGCTTATAATCAATTATTTAAATATTTTTTTCACAGGGGTTTAACACTTATATTTATAATATGAGGGACATTCCCAAACCTGAGCAATGCTTTTCAGGAAACATATATGATGAACTGTCTCAAACTGAGGTGTCATTAGAAGAGGGTTTGGAACAAATTGATAAACTAAACAGTAATAAGTCACCAGGACCAGATGGTATTCACCCAAGAGTTCTGAAGGAACTCAGAAGTGTAACTGAAGAACTACTAACTGTAGTTTTTAACCTGTCATTTAAATCAGCTTCTGTTCCAGATAAGTGGAGGATAGCTAATGTGATGCCAATCTTTAAAAAGGGCCACAGAGGTGATCCTGGCAACTACAGGCCAGACAGTCTGACTTCAGTACTGGACAAACTGGTTGAAACTCTAGTAAAGAGCAGATTTGTCAGACGCGCTGATGAACTTAATTTGTTAGGGGAGAGTCAACATGGCTTTTGTAAAGGGAAGTTGTGGCTCACCAATCTATTAGAATTTTTTGAAAGGGTCAACAAGTATGTCGACAAGGGGGATCCTGTGGATATAGTGTACTTAGATTTTCGGAAAGCCTTTGACAAGGTCCCTCACCAAAGATTCTTAAGCAAAGTTAACTGTCATGGGATAAGAGGGAAGGTCCTCTCTTGGATTGATAACTGATTAAAAGATCAGAAACAAAGGGTGGGAATAAATGGTCAGTTTTCAGAATGGAGAGAGGTAAATACTGGTGCCCCCTCAGGGGTCTGTACTGGGGCCAGTCCTATTCAACATATTTATAAATGATCTGCAAACAGGAATAAACAGTGAGGTGGCAAAATTTACAGATGACACAAAACCACTCCAAATAGTTAAGTTCCAAGCAGACTGTGAAGAGCTACAAAAGAATCTTAATAAATTGGGTGACTGGGCAACAAAATGGCAGATGAAATTCATTGTTGATAAATGCAAAGTAATGCACTTTGGAAAATATAATCCTAACTATATGTATAAAATGATGGGGTCTCACATAGCTGTTACCAGTCAAGAAAGATTTTGGAGTCATTGTCGATAGTTCTCTGAAGACATCCACTCAGTGTGCAGCAGCAGTCAAAAAAGGTAACAAAATGTTGGGAATCATTAAGAAAGGAATAGATAATAAGACAGAAAATGTCATATTACCTTTATATAAATCCATCCTACGTCCACATCTGAAATAGCGTGTACAGATGTGGTCGCCCCATCTCAAAAAAGATACATTGGAATTGGAAAAGGTTCAGAAAAGGGCAACAAAAATGACTAAGGGTATGGAATGTCTGCCATATGAGGAGAGATTAATAAGACTGGGACTGTTTAGATTGGAAAAAGATGATTAAGGGGGGATATGATAGACGTATATAAAATCATGACTAGTGTGGAAAAAATAAATAAGGAATTGTTATTTACTCCTTGTCACAACACAAGAACTAGGGGTCACCAACTGAAATTAATAGGTAGCAGGTTTAAAAGAAACAATATGAAATATTTTTTCACACAATGCACAGTTAACCTGTGGAACTCCTTGCCAGAGAACGTTGTGAAGACCAAGACTATCATAGAGTTTAAAAAAGAACTAGATAAATTCATGGGGGATAGGTCCATCAATGGCTATAAGCCAGGATGGGCATGTACGGTGTCCCTATCATCTGTCTGGAAGAGGATGGAAATGGGCAACAGGGAATTGATCACTTGATGATTACCTGTTCTGTTCATTTTCTCTGCAGCACCTGGCATTGGCCACTGTCAGAAGACAGGATACTGGGTTTGATGGACCGATGGTCTGACCCAGTATGGCTGTTCTTATAAAGGACCTATTTTTTTTTTTAAAATGTTTACCAGTCCCATTTAGAATTTTTCAGAGCACAGTTTCCTTCAAAATTGAAAAATTAATCAAAATACAGATTATGTAGCCTTTTTTATTATACAAGATGACAGAAAGATAAAAATAATTAACAAGCTTTACCTTCTCCAGCTTCTTAGCTTCAATGTGTCGTAGCACCTGTTCCCGCCAATCATGAGGAACTTTACTTTTTCCTGGAGGGTCTAACAAAGAATGTTCAGAATTAACCCTTGGATTTGGTCTTTTTGTGGGACTAGTCCGTGAATAATTAAAGTCACTAACTGACATAGTTCTTTCCGGTATTTCATTCACTGATGGGCGAGCACTCTGAGGCCTGGGTACATTTGGACCATCAATGCTATATGTTCTTGCAGAAAGAGGTCTCTGTTGCCCAGACATTATTGGTGGAGCTCTTTCCATTGAATGTAAATCTCTATACATTAAATAGTCCCCTTCAGGAACCTGGGCACGCCTTGGGGGTCCAGTGTCACCAACATTTACGGATGCTGTAGAGGATATGCTGCTCTGTCTCTGAAGAGTATTTCTGGCTGCTCCAGGAACAAGTCTATCATTCGGTGGAACAGCCCACATTTCCAAATGTCTTCCACCCATCCTTTGATGCATGTTATATACAGCACTGGCACGAACATTGTTATGATTGGAGAAATTCATGTTGGCAGAATATTTTACATAATTAGAACTTTCTGAGCTATCTGACCTAGGTAGGCGCTCAGGTGGTAAGCTTCCTTGCTCTATTTGGGCATTTTGTTTTGGGGGCCACAAGGTGTCTTTGGCTGTTGTACTACTGCTATATTGTATATTATACTGAGGCGCACCAAACATCTGCACCCCACTTGTCACTTGTCCTCTAATTACATTAGCACCTTCAGGATTGTGATTGGAATCAAACTTGAACAAAGTTTTTGTACAAGTTACTAAATCAGAAGATGAAGATGACCCAGGAAATATCTGCAAAGGCTGGTCATATAGAAGAGTAGCAGACTTGCTTCGGACAATGTTTTTTCCATCTGGACAAGCAGATGCAGATTTTACCACTGAGTTTGGCTCCTGGGATCCATTGTCATTAACAATATCAACAATTTTTAGTGCACCAGTCTCCATGTTGGTGATACTGTGAGATTTCACTACAGGGCCACTTCGCTGTGGGGACAGATCTTCAGTGCTCTTTGAAATAGTCATATCCACAGAAGAACCAGTGTCAGCTGTAACACTTTTCTTTAATTCAGGCTTCCTTGGAGACTGCGATGCTTCTTCAGAATGTCCATTCACTTTATTTAAAGAACTGACATTAGAATATTGATTTCTGTTTTCCAAGTGCTCAGTTTCTTCCTTCACATTATAATTTAAACTGCCCTTTACTGATACCATTTCCTGTGTCTTTACTCTTTCCATAACACTTGGCTGCATTGCTGTGTCTTCACTAGCCGGTTTACTGATGTTCATGTTAATTTGGTCTAATTCATGACATTTCTCAGTAGCCGTGTTTAGATCAACAGCTTTTTCTATTAAAGCTAATCTCTGTTCAATGGTTAATTCATATTCAGGCAATTTTGTAACTCTCTCTTGTGCACCAATTTCTTCTTTCGTTATGATAGTTAATTCACCTCCATTTTGCAAAAGGCTATTAAAATTTTCATCTTCTTGCCTGAAAAAAGATAGTTGTTAAAGGAACACCTAAGAGGCTGCAAATAACATAGGTCTATTTTTAAATATTGGTTCAGATAAATTATGTATTATCATGCAAAAATCCCACATGGATGTATTATGAGACAAAAGGCCAAATGCTGACCTAATGTACAACTCATTACATTCCCATTAGCAAAAACATTGTGTACTAACCAGCCTAACCCTTCAAGTTTTTCTTGAAGAACAAGTTGCACTGAAATTAATGGACTATTCATGTGAGCAAGAATTCTTCAATTTGTAACAGATTGCAAAATCAGGCCCTAATTTCAGAATTCCATTTAAAAGTTCAGTATTACTTTTTCCAATATTGTACTTCCATTGTTATTATTGCTACAAATACAATTATATTTTTAACTGGATACTTCCAAAATTACGATCATCATGAGAAAAATGCCTTGACTGTAGTGCATTATACTACACACTATAGACTGCTACCCATTAAACTCAGAGGTTACAATATTTAAGAGCAGCTAGCCACATTGCTGTTTAAAATGCTCTGAATAATCTTAAATGATGCGATGGGGCTTTTCTGTAGAAATAGTAGAAAAATAAAAGTTCAAAGAGATCCATTTATTGTACCTTGAGAAAACAGGATATATTTCTTGAATACTACAACTTGCTGGGATTCTTTTGTTTTTCATTTAAAAAAATCAAAGTTATTTTGTTTTACACTTTAAGACAAAAAGTTCTATTTTCTTATTTAAAATATTTTTAGAATATGAAGGTACATAAGCTAATTATTTAATGAGTGATAATTAAGGTGTCAGACAGGACTTAACTTTACAGTAAAAGATAAGCAACAAGTTCCTCTATTCTAGTTTCTCAGGTATCCTAATGGTCTTGCTATAAATTGTTTCACAAACCTGATTTTAGTAGAAATAGCAGCACTGCGGGTTTCTTTGTTTGGAGAGCATGGTGAAATATCATTGCTACTGTCAGTATTTAGAGAAACTGAATCTGACATTCGAGAAGGAGAGGAACAATTGCTGTTATTCTGATTGCTGTTGTGGGTAGCTTCATCTGACAAGGAATCTGCATCTTTATTATCTGAAACAAAATTTGTCTGTTTAGTCATGCACATATTGAACTTCTAATGAAGTCAAATGTTCACACACACTGCTTACTATTAAAAAAGTATAATTTCTTCACATCTTCAAACATTGCTAACTTATTATTCTAATAAACATTAGTACATAGCTTTTGCAAAGTTCAGTTTTGCTTCATATAATTTGACAGATTTTCTACTTTTGTCAGCAATGGTTCCTGTTTTTCAACAAGAAGCTGGCTTAAGTGCAAGTTAGTACTTGCCTAGTACTGAAATTTAACTTGTTGCTCTTTGTGAAGTGTATTGGCCAGGTATAAATGTTACATTACATAATTTTTTTCAAAGGCCATAAATCAATGTTTCACGTTTCTGCTTTTTCACCCTCCACAAGTGCTTATATTTGCACAAACCTTGTTAGCTTTTTTTTTCCCAAGTGAAGTGTTCAGCTTCATATGTGAGAAAAATGGTAATGGTACACAAAGTTGCTGCTTGATAATGTTACCATATAATTCCATCTATCTGAATCCATGTGTCCTTCTTGTAGCCCTATGTTAATCACCTGCTAATAACTTCTCAATAACTTTCATCATTGTTTTTAATACTGACTAAAACATATACTTTTATTAAATTATGCCCAACAATGGTTTTAATAAAATCTGGAGTTTTAATAAACTCAGTAAAGTTCCCCATCCCCACCCCCGCAACTTTTTTATTACGCAAACATCTGCATTACTCCCTTCATTCCCCATACTTCTGTATCAATAAAATTCCAGCTCAAACTAGCATTTCAGTTTATGTTTCCCCAGCCATCTGATTATACAAAATGTCCCCAGCCATCTGATTATACAAAATGTTCTGGAAGAAAATGAAAACTTTTGAAAAACCACTTATTTTCTGCAGAATATATTCTATAAATATAGCAAGAGAAGATCAACAATATATTAATGCCTAACTATAATTCACAAACACAACTCTGTAATGCTTTTACAGAGACCTAAAGAAGGCAAGCATTCCTGAACACATTTGTTCTTGAATAACCCATGCTTTCAAATACCTGATGAGCAAGTACAAATTACATAAATGCCTGGCTTACTAGGCACAAACTCACCATGTGCAGGAACATATTAGGTTATACAAATTAGACCTAGGCAAATGTACTTATACAATTCACCTTGCTGAAATTCAAAACTCTGGCTCCAAGAAGAATTAATTTGCAACCTATCCTCTAACTCCTGGGATAAAGAAAGAGCTTTTGGTTCATTTTAACCATCAGATAGCGGAGCCCAGAGGAAGCTTTGCTATCAAGCTCATGTCCCTTCTTCACATTTCTTCAGCATGTGAGAAAATGCATATTATGTGGGTCCAAAGCAGGACAAAGCCCTAATGACACCTACGGTCTCATTAACCCACTTTTTTTTAAAATTATAGCGTACTTCTTGCTCTGGAAGGAGCTGTACTGGGTAACATCAGAGAATATACTAAATAGGCAAAGAGCTATCTCCTTCACAACCTTTAAAACGTTGTGTCCCAAAAACCTGGAGTAGTTCTTACTCTGATGATAAAACAGAACCCCTGGTTGGAATAATTATCCTTCAGAGAACCAAATCTGATTATTCTAACAAATCTCATAATAGGAAGTTTCCCCTTGAAAGAGCAAGTGAATAAATGCTGTTGGACTTCCAAGCAGCAGTCTGGGATGGCACAGAGGGACTTGGCAAACTCCATTTTTCCAGTTTAAATCTACATTTATTCCACAACAATGGGACATTTATAGGCTGGTAGGATTCAGTTTAAACTGGTAGTCACCAATAAACATTGATTTTTACCTGACACGCAAACATCAGTGGGGAAAAAAATATCCCTTGATAACTATCAGTAAGTGCGCCTTCTCCCACACCTTACACCCAGAAGGACTCAGGATTCCAATCACATACAACCCTCTGCAGCCTGCTGACAGTCTACAATACAGGGTACACCCCCTTGCTCTGAAACAAATGTATTTAAAAGAAGAGGAAAAATCTACACAAATTGTAGGAGCCAGGCGGAGAGGACTTAAACATAAATCACTATTAGTTACCAAATTTATTTACTCAGTAACAGAGAAATGAACAATCCTCACAACCATACAAAGTACTCTTGTTTTGTGTGGTTTGTTATCTAACCTTTTTTATTATTGCTAAGTGCTACCACTTTTGGTTGGTTAATGGATGTTTCTATCAGCGGTGGGTGCATTTCTGCCATTTTCATCTCTTCATCAGAAGAGAGTTCTTCTGATTCCTGCCAAAGGAAAAAACAGATTTTATGCTGTAAATCTGAAGTGGGTTGTTTAAAAAAGTTAAGTGATTGCTGTGAAATGCTATGACAAACCAAGATACATAAACGCTAATAAATGCTTCTACATCAGAATTAATTTTCAAAATGTTACTAAGAATTCAGATATTTTCACTTTTGTTTGCTGAACTTCAGACAACAGGGCAGATGTTCAGCCCTTCCTAAAAAAATCAGGCCACTTGAGATGTCTCAATCTGGTACCCAAAAACAAAGGTATCCAAAATCATGTGATGCTGGAATATCTAAGTCAGTGCTCTAGAGGAACACAGTATGGTAAATATGGTAAGGAAAGCCCATAGGTGGGCTGCAGCAGCATCTGATCTAATCCTGATGCAAAAAGTGATACTTAGCTAGTTGCCGTTCACTTTCAGGAACAGAAACTAGATAAGCCTTTGAATATTTTGCAGAATTTCAGAGTCTGATATCTTAG
This sequence comes from Carettochelys insculpta, assembly GCF_033958435.1. Classification (NCBI taxonomy): domain Eukaryota; kingdom Metazoa; phylum Chordata; order Testudines; family Carettochelyidae; genus Carettochelys; species Carettochelys insculpta. The sequence continues at coordinate 90,143,261 of NC_134141.1, forward strand.
TCTCTCCACTTTTTCTGGGCACTTTCATTATAATCTAACATTATACTCAAAGTGTGGAGGAGCAGTAAAGCATGATATTAAGAAAGCAGGTATTTACTAGGAATTCTGAGATCTCAGTCTAGTTTTTAAGACTGAATATTCTAGGGCAGGGTTTCCCAAACTTTATATAGTTGAAACCCATTTTTTTTAGTACTTTTTTTTGCGGCCCAAATATATAAACTCATATAAAAAAAAAGAATGAAAATGAATAAATTTTCACTGTTTATTATTTATTCACAATAATAATAATACATAATATAAATCTTGATATCAAATACTTAAATGCCTAACTTGTTATTACCTTAATTACGTGGGAAAATATGAAACATACCCAATTAACAGAATCGTATGTGACAATTTGTACATTTTTTAAGGACTGGTATTTTTTTCCCTCCAAGGACTGGTACTGGGCCATGGACCACACTTCGGGGAACACTGCTCTAGAGAAATGTTGCCTGCTTCTTTTGGTCACGGTTCAGTCTCATAAGCTGAAAATTCAACCCTTTTTGAGGTGAAGATATGGAACACAAAGAGAGCAGGGTGAAATGATCAGAAAGAAAATTGTTTTTCTTTTGTGTTGTTTGGCTACCTTATGCCCCACTGCCTTGTGGGTTATCCTGGGAAGGAGCAAGGCTAAGGGAGTAAACCCGAACGAAAATTCGGACGGGAGTCCTAAGGTGGTTCTGTGCCAACTTCTGGCATTGACCTGGCAACTCCTGCAGCTGAGCTGGTACCAGACGTAGATGTTATCCTCTCCTTTGGACTATATCAGTAAAGCCAAGAGGGGAACACTGGTGTCTGGGCAGCCCAGGGTCCCAAAAAAATTGCCCAGCCTCGTGCCTGGAGAGGTACTCCAGCACCGCTTAACAGCGTTGAACCAACATGGGAGGTAACAGATACCGGTTATAAGCTCTTGCTCGATTGGCGTAGAGAACAAGCGCCAGGAGTTGCCTTTGACGGTGCGAGACATTATCACATCTCACTGGATAGTCACTGCCCGCCTCAAGCTGGGGAGCCCCCAGCCAGTAGGGTACTGTCCCACCACAGTTCACCTGCCTCACTGGGTGCGTGAGGCTTAAGGTTACCAAACCTGACAACTGACTGAAATTTGAGCACCAGGGAAACCAATACGAAAATCAACAAGAAAAGGAAACCATCAAAGTTTAAAGCTTGCTTGCTGGAATGTGCAGACCATGCTGACCAGGTTTACTGAAGATCTTCAGGACATCAGTGACACCCGAAAGACTGATGTCATCAATGAGGAATGGAAGAGGCTCCCAGTTGACATTGCTGCTCTGCAAGAGACGCGACTCTCAGATTCTGGATCTCTAAAGGACAAGGGCTACACCTTTTTCTGGCAGGGTAAAGCCCAAGAAGAACCCAAGGAGCATGGTGTTGCCTTCGCCATCAGAAACACCCTTCTACAAATGGTGGAATTAGTCACAGGCGGATCAGAAAGACTCCTTCAAGTATACTTCAAACTTGCGCCAGTCTTGTCCACCTGATCAGCGTTTATGCTCCAACCCTGTACGCCGCACTGGAAGTAAAAGACAAGTTCTATGACATGCTTAGTGCTGCCATAGCGCAAATACCTGCTCGCAAACAACTTTACATTTTGGGTGACTTCAATGCGAGAGTTGGAGCTGATCGTGACTCATGGACTTCCTGCTTAGGCTACTTCGGTGTGGGAAAAATGAATGAAAATGGACAGCGTCTTCTTAAATTTTGCATGTACCACAATCTGTGCATCACAAACACATTTTTCCAAACCACGCCACAGCACACAGTGTCATGGAGACACCCACGTGCGAAACACTGGCATCAATTAGACATGGTCATTGCTAGACATGATAACCTCAAAAACGTCCGTCTGACACGCAGCTATCATAGTGCCAACTGCAATACAGATCACTCGCTAGTTTGCTCCAAACTCAAGATGATTCCCAAGAACCTGTACCACTCTAAACCAACTGAAAGGCCCCGCACTGATGCCAGAAAGACAGCAAACTCAGAGAGAGCCAAAATGTTCAGAGAGACCCTCGAGGAGCCCTGGGCATGCCGATGTGACATCCAGATGGCAGCATCTGAGGGATACAATTTACAACAGCGCCTTGTCGGTGTTTGGAAGAAGAGCTAGAAACACAAATGACTGGTTCGAAGCTAACTCCAATGAGCTGATTCCAGCCATCGAAAAGAAGCGCGCTGCACTCCTGGAGTACAAACGCTCGCTGAGCCAGAGTACCCTGCAAGCACTCAGAGCAGCCAGAAAAACAGTACAGCAGACGGCCAGGTGCTGTGCCAACAACTACTGCCTCGAGCTATGCAGCAGCATCCGGACCAGTGCTGACTTTGGTAATCTCAGGGGAACGTACAAGGGCATCAAGAAGGCATCAGGAGCCACCCAGAACAAGATGACACCTCTGAAATCCAAATCTGGTGAAGTCATCACTGACAAAGCCGAACAGATGGAGCGCTGGGTCGAGCACTACTCTGAGTTGTACTCACGCGAGAACATTGTGGTTGATACAGCCCTCAATGCCATCGAGCGCCTACCAGTAATGGACGAACTGGACCAGGAACCAACTGTGGATGAACTGAAGAAAGCCATTGACAGCACTGCGGTACGAAAAGCCCCAGACCAGGATGGTATACCACCAGAGGTAATCAAGTGTGCTTTGGACACACCCCTGGAACCCCTACATGAGCTACTGTGCCTGTGCTGGGGAGAGAGAGAGGTTCCACAGGATATGTGCGACGCTAACATCGTAACCTTGTATAAGAACAAAGGAGACAGAAGCGACTGCAACAATTACCGTGGAATCCCCCTCCTAAGCATCACTGGTAAACTGTTCGCTTGCGTCATCCTCGGCAGACTCCAGAAGATTGCTGAGAGGGTGTATCCTGAATCACAGTGCGGATTCTGCGCAGAGAGATCTACCGTCGACGTGGTCTTCTCTCTGAGGCAGCTGCAGGAGAAATGCAGGGAGCAGAGGAAGCCACTCTATAATGCCTTCATCGACCTCACCAAGGCCTTTGTCTTGGTCAGCAGGGATGGACTGTTCAAACTGCTCCACAAGATAGGCTGTCCACCACGGTTACTCAAGATGATCCAGTCTTTCCACGAAGACATGAGAGGAACCATCCAATATGATGGTACATTATCGGATGTTTTGAGCATCAAGAGCGGCGTCAAACAAGGATGCATCCTTGCTCTGATATTGTTCGGGATCTTCTTCATGCTCCTCCTGAAGCACGCCTTTGGATCTTCAGCAGAGGGCATCTTTTTGCACACAAGATCTGATGGGAAACTGTTTAATCTTGCAAGGCTGAAAGCTAAATCTAAGGTGCGGGAAGTCCTCATCAGAGATATGCTGTTCACAGATGACGCTGCTGTAGTGTCACACACAGAAGACCAGCTTCAGAAACTGCTGGATTGGTTCTCCAAAGCATGCAAGGACTTCGCGCTTTCCATCAGCCTAAAGACGACAAATGTACTTGCTCAGGACGTTGCTGAACCTCCATCACTCAGCATTGACAACTATATGTTAGAGATCGTCCACAAGTTCGTTTACCTTGGGTCCACCATCACTGACACCCTGTCATTGGACACTGAGCTAAATAGAAGGATCGGAAAAGCAGCCACATCTCTGTCCTGACTCAGCTAGAGTGTGTGGAATAACATCAAGTTGTACACCCACACCAAAATGCAAGTCTACAGAGCCTGCATCCTCAGCACTCTCCTTTACGGCAGCGAGTCTTGGAGCCTGTACGCCCGCCAGGAAAAGAGGCTGAATGTCTTCCACTTGCACTGCCTCAGGCGCATCCTTGGAATATCGTGGAAGGACAGAGTGTCCAACACCGCCATCCTTGAGCAAGCTGGAATCCCAACCATGCACACCCTTCTCAGGCAGCGGCGGCTCCGCTGGCCTGGCCACATCCACAGGATGAATGACGGAAGGATCCCAAAAGACATCCTGTATGGCAAGCTAGCCTCTGGCAAAAGACCTCCCGGACGCCCCCATCTGCGCTACAAAGATGTTTGCGAGAGGGATCTCAGGGAGGCAGACATCGAGCTAGACAGCTGGGAGGAGCTGGCAGATGATCGCAGTAGATGGAGGCAGGAACTACACAAGGGCCTTCAGAAGGGTGACATGAGGATCAGACAGCTAGCAGAGGAGAAGCAAGCTCACAGAAAGCACACTAAGGATCTGCCAGACACCCATTACACATGCAACAGATGCAGCAAGGACTGTCACTCTCGCGTGGGCCTTCACAGTCACAGTCGACACTGCAAATGATGATCCCAAATGGAATCATGAAAGGCGCGATCCATAATCTACGTAGACTGAAGGATGCTACTACTACTACTACTTTATTCTCTAGCCTGTCTTTGAACAGCTTGATTGTTGCTGCTAAACTTTGAGGGAGCAATATCAGTTGCACAAGCATCCATTTTCCACAGATGCATAAAAACACTCAATCTTACCCAAGGAGGTATAAAAAAATAAAATTCAAGCTTGACCAGACTTGAGCAAGACAGATGTCAGCTTGTCTTTCATTTAAATAATCCAAGCTAAAAGAGCTCCAGTGAAGGTATTAAAAGTCATAGCAGCTTTCCAAGATGCAGCTGAGCATCATAATTCTTTTAGTCACTTCTTTTTGCTATCAGTTTGATCTTTAAGAAAAAAAACTCCTTGCATGAAGAAAATGGTTCTTTCAGGGGAGAGAGTTTCCTCTTAAAAATACTGCAAAATCCTTACAGTAGGGGAGAATGGAAACAAACCTGAAAGTTTAACATTTTTATTTAGCTTTGTCCCTGCTAGGAGTTTCAGGTAATTTCATCAGAAGGACTTCTGGTAGAAGCCACCAGGGGCTCTTTTTCCACGATGCAGACTGAAAACTTTATTGCATAATACCTTTGGCTGCAGTAAAGAAGGACAAAGCCTTATTTTGATGGCCAGTAAACACAACTTAGAACACAACAGACTAGAAGATGGAAAGTATAAGTTGTTTTCCAAAATGCTCTGAATGTTCGCCAGAGTCAGCTGAATTCCCTAAGCTAATGACCAGAATGAAAATTGCTTCCACAAGGCCAAGTAATTAACGGTAGCAGAGGGCCTCATAGAGTAAACTCTTTCATATTCAGCAGCCCTGGGACCAGTATGTTCCCGGATAATCAAATATTCTGGATAATAGAGAGGTATACCTAGCAATGCTTAACGCTAAAGAAAAACAAGATAGGATATTAACAAATAAAAAACACATGCAGAGTACTTTATTTACCAAAAACAGTAGTACTGTATGCTATGAACATACTGCATTTATTTGCATTCACTTTCATTATACTGTACTTATGGAAAACATAACTAAAATTTACTTATAGTTAAAATGCTGGTTATTTGGGAGTTCTGGATGATAGAATGCTGGATATGAAAGCGTTTACTGTACTAACAAGTAACACTTGTCAAAGAGCTTCCAAACATCATTTCTCTTCATTTAGCCATGCAGCCATTCCATGAGGTCCAGACTGCTCAGTGTTGGATGCCAAAACTGACCCCGATACCAGATCAATAGGTCAGGACAAAGAGGAAGAGATATGGGGAGGTCAAACCAGTAGATTGAGGAGAACTAGCCCTGTCTCAGCCAAGCTGATGCACAAAGAATCAGTCTGGCACAATCCAACTTCAGAATGACAACAACCAGTGAGATGGAGTAGGAAGATGACATATAAGAACACAATCCCGAACTCAAGTAGAAGGGATTGGTCAAGAACCTGGACTGAGGTCTGTTTGGGAGCAAATCTGATCGCATTTCTTGTTTGCTCTGAAAGACAACAGGTAAGTAATTAGAATTCCTGATTCTCTGAAGATGGACCTCAACACAATTCTTCAAAAATCAGTCATTCATACTTTTGAGAGAAAATCTTGCTAAAGTGATTGGCTAAGAAATTCCACACCTCTGGAACTGTGTAGCCTTGATAAAGTCTGCCTGAAACAGAAATGCCAAAACTTCATGGCCTCCTGACAAAGCTTCTTGTAATAGGCTCCATCCTGTTTGTTCACATAACACACTGCAGTACTGTTAAAGGGAAGTATGTGAACCATTGTGTCTGTGCTGTGCAACTGAAAGACCTGCCACACACTATAAATAACTTGAAGCTCCAGGATACTGAGACGAAGAGAAGCTTCCTGGTCTGTCCAAAGTCCCTGAATTTTCTAAATCCCAAGACATGCTCTTCTACCTGCTCTGGAGGAATTATTGTTATGGTCTGAGAAGGACAACTGAAGGGTACATCTTTGCAAACACTGATCTGATCCATCCACCACTTAAAGCAACTGCAGGATATGTGGTGGCGTTTCCAACGTCTCACAACTTTGCAAATACATGAGCTTGAACCAGGCTTCAAGACGATGAAGATAACCTTGTATGCTGGCCATTATATGTGGCACATATATGACAGCCACAGATACAATGTGTTATCTGAAATTGTTTGCTTAGCAGGCATACCCTCAAACTTGTACAAAGTAGTGGAGCCTCACTTCAACTTTATTTTTCGTGCGTGTGTTAAAGTTGATTTTGCTTTGTTTAAAATCAGATTTTGGTGATCAAAAAGATGCAGCGTGAACCTGATACGGTGAAGTAGTTAATCTCTGGACATGTTTCTCACCAACCAATTGTTCAGACAGAAATAAACATATATTCCCCCTTCCTTGGATGTGCAGTTACCACAGCCGTGGATTTGGTGAAAACCTGAGGAACTGGGGAGAGGCCAAAGGGGAGCACTGTGTACTAACAATGCTATCATGTGATTACAAATCTCAGAAACTTCCAGGCTACAGCTCCACTACATTCCCCTTTCAGAGGAGGAATGCAAATGAGGGAGATCAAAAATGCAAATGAAGTGCTGATTTACAAATCTCATACCTCATTTGCATAATCTCACACAATCCTGTTTCTGGAAGAGACTTTACTGAAAGCAAAAAAACAGTCATTTAGAAGGGGTTCCTTCAGAAAATAAGCCCATTTTCGAAAGAACCTTCCTTGCTATTTTGTTTCAGGAAGTACGGTTCTTTTGAAAATGGGGTTTTTCCCCCAAAGAAACCCCATCTACATGGCTGCTTTTTGCTTTTGGAAAAATCTCTTCTGGAAATGCAACTGGAAGAGATTATGCAAATGAAGCACAAGATTTGTAAATCAGAGCTTTATTTGCATTTTCAATCTCCCTCATTTACACTCCTCCTCCGACAGGGAAATGTAGTGTAGCCATAGCCCCAATGATTAGCAAAACCACCACATGTAAATAAATGTCTTCAAGATTAAGAACAGCAAAGAGGGAAAAGAGGGAAAACAGAGAGGTGGCAAAATTTGCAGACAAAAAAATATTACTCAACATAGTAAGCCCTAAACAGACTGTGAAGGGTTACAAAGGGATCTCACAAAAGTTGATGAATGGGCAACTAAATGTCAGATGAAATTCAATTGAAGCATGCTGGAAAACTTTATCTCAGTTATGCACACAAAATGATGCGTTTTAAATTAGCTGTTACCACTAATTGTAGATAGCTCTCTGAAAACATCTACTCAAATGTGCAGTGACAGTCAAAAAAAACTAAAGGTATATTAAGAAAAATTAGGAAAGGGACATATATTAAGAAAAAAACATATCATAATGCAGCCATATAAATCCATGGTATGCCTACATCTTGAATACTATGTATGGTTTTGATCTCCCTATTTGAAAAATATATTCTAGCAAAAAATATTGACAACAAAATGATTAAAAATATCAAAACAAAAAGCAGTCAAGTAGCACTTTAAAGACTAGCAAAATAGGAGGCATTAAAAATATGTAAGAGCTTCTGCATGAGGAGAAACTGAAAAGACAGAACTTTTCAGTTTGGAAAACAGATGACTACAAAAAGATATAACGACATCTGGGGTGGAGAAAGTAAATAAGGAAGTTTTATTTACTATTTCCCAAACACAAGAACCAGGCAGCAGGAAATTAACAGGCAGCAGGTTTGAAATAAAAATAACAGAAGTATTTCCTCACACAACACGGCCAACCAGCGGAACTCATTGTCAGGGGACGTGAAGGCCAAAACTGGGTTAAAAAAAGAACTAGCTAAAGGGAGAGATTGTCTAGGAACAACTATAGCAGAAAGGGATCTAGGGATTATAGTAGACCACAAGCTAAATATGAGTCAACAGTGTGATGCTGTTGCAAAAAAGCAAACATGATTCTGGGATGCATTAACAGGTGTGTTGTGAACAAGACACGAGAAATCATTCTTCCGCTCTACTCTGCGCTGGTTAGGCCTCAGCTGGAGTATTGTGTCCAGTTCTGGGCACCACAGTTCAAAAAAGATGTGGAGAAACTAGAGAGGGTCCAGAAAAGAGCGACAAGAATGATTAAAGGTCTAGAGAATGTGACCTATGAAAAAAGGTTGAAAGAACTGGGCTTGTTTAGTTTGGAAAAGAGAAGATTGAGGGGAGACGTGATAGTGGTTTTCAGGTATCTAAAAGGGAGTCATAAGGAGGAAGGAGAGAACTTGTTCTTCTTGGCCCCTGAGGACAGAACAAGAGGCAACGGGCTTAAACTGCAGGAAGGGAGGTTCAGATTGGACATTAGGAAAAAGTTCCTAACTGTCAGGGCGGTCAAACAGTGGAATAAATTGCCAAGGGAGGTTGTGGAATCTCCAGCGCTGGAGATATTTAAGAACAGGTTAGACAGATGTCTATCAGGGATGGTTTAGATGGTACTTGGACCTGCCGTTGGGGCAGGGGGCTGGACTCAATGGCCTCTCGAGGTCCCTTCCAGTCCTAGTGTTCTATGATTCACGTAAGATAGGTCCATCAACTGCTATTAGTCAAAACAGATCATGGGACTGCATCCCTGGTCACGTGTCTGTAATCTTTATTTGCCAGAAGCTATGAGTGGATGACAGGGTGTGGATCATTCAATGACTGGCAGTTCTATTTATTTTCTGAATCACCTGACACTGGCTACTATCAAAAGACAACTTATTGGGCTAGACTGACTATTGATCTGACCCAGTATGGCTATTCTTATGTTAGGTGTCATGATTGAAAGCAGAGGAAATAATAGCTAGGGTAACCGTGTGGAATCTTATTTACTTGATGTGCCTGTCAAGACCTCAGACTGAGAACAGGTCTCACCCCTTGTCTGGACTGAGTCTGGGGGAGGAAAGGCTGGCTGATTAAACCTGGACTCAGAGACTTCTTCTGTGCAACTTATGTGCCTTCTTAGAGTAGTGCTATTGCTTCGACTGGTAAGGTGTCTACTGGAAATACTGCTGGGGTGGTACGTCTGCTGCTAAACTGAAAAAATTATAACTTCTGAGTCTTATGTATAAATGGATGTAGTACCAATGAACACAGCTACTTTTGGGTACTTCAATGAATGTAAAGTCTCTACCATTTAACCAGAGAACAAGAATTGACCATTCAAAGGTAGGTCTTCCGAGTTCTGCTGCAACTGCAGAACTAGGCCACAGCTCTGCAACAAAGGCTCTTCTATTCATGGCTGAGACAAATCTGCAATCAATGCAGGTCAAACTGAGGACCATAAAAGAGCAGCAGAATACTCCTGAATAACTGGGGAATCAGGATTGGGAGGCAAAGCAGTTATTATACCGTATAGCGTATCAAATCATATGCAAAAACTGTTAGTGCCAATACCACTGGTACTGAATTCAAAGGGTTTACCATGTCTAGTACTGGAGTCAGAAGTACAATGGCCAACACGCCATCTCAGAGAGTGGGTAGACAGCTCAGCTCCCTGTTGTGATGGTTTTCACTCCTCTTGGAAGAGGAAGATTAATCTTCCAGCACTCTAGAGTGGCGATGGTGTGTTTTGCAACACCATTTTCTTGGACACAAGCTTACCCCCAGGAAGAAGACCATCAGTCTGGCCTAAGGAACATTTGGCCTGCTGCAGCTCTGAAGGTGTCTGAGGGACTGGATTATTTGTAGCAGTATAAAGGTGCTAAAACAGTCCTGATAGCTAGTTTGAGTCACAAACCCTTTAGCAATTTGTTTTTTTTCCTTGAACAATTTGCAGATGAAGCACCTTTCTTTAATGCGCCCTTCTCCAAGGCACAATAAGCACTGTGTGTGGCGATTACAATTGAGAATAGTCTCCCCACATGAGAAACAAACATTAGTAAGGGCATCCTACCAAGACAGCTACCCCTAAATCACTACTATAAACTAAAAACAAACATACTACTAAATTAACTGCTGTGTCAACAAACCTCCTAACGAATGAAAAATACAAGGGTGAGATAAATAGCACATAAAATGTTCTAACTCTAGCTGTGGATGGTGAGAAGCAGCAGAGGAGGCTGAAGGTGGAACTGCCCATAAATAGCATCCAAGGAAAGCTGAGATCCACTGGGCATGAGCACCATCCCTACAGATAACACTCAGCAAAGTTCTCCAGTACTGGTGCACTGGGCACACACATAGCTGAATAGAATACACTCACAGAACAACTTTTCAGTGTTGAAACGGAGAACTTCTTTAAATTCAAAGTTTACTTATCTGGATTCAGTTGGAATTCAGCTAATATTACTCTAACTCTGGTCATCAACCAAAAGTAAAGAAATTTTGCCCCTGTGTTTGATCAACTGGATCCTGCTATCTGCTTCATTTATTGGTGTACTGCTGACTTTGGGGAGTTGCTGTGCAGATTTTAAACAAACACACAAACTGTTTTTCTGCTACCAAATCATTTCTTAAACATGAAAAACAACTTTTAATGGCACGTCAGAACTAAGAACATGTTACTGGGAAAGGAGATACAGCTGTCCATGATTTCAAAGGGTAGCTTCTGCAAATGTGAGACTATTGTTCATTATTTAAACAACACACATAATTGTATTTAAATGATGCAAAAATCGAATTTTAAAATTGTGATTTGAGATAATTTTTTCTCTGGTGAGTATCACTGGCTTATGTCTCTCTAGGGAATCACTGGTAGAAAGAAATGAGGGACTACTTGGTATATATTTATAGCACACCTATACGAAGATCACAAATTCAAGATCTCCAATTAAATCTTAACCAAAAGTCTCGAAGTTTATAAGTTCACAATAGCTAAATTAAATTCAAATCTCATTTAATATAATGAATCTATTAATCATAGGGGAACAGATTTTAGTAAGCCTCTTTTTTATATTTAAAATGCGTGGGACAGTTTAAGTCATTTGAAAGTTGGATTGCTCCAACAAATCAGATACTTTGGTATCTAAATGACAGCTGCTGCCACAATTGCCTATGTAACAAAAAGGGAGACAATTAAATGGAAGCAGAAATTCAGTACCACAGTGACCATCCTCCTCTCACAGGGCTTTTACCACACATTTATGTAATCGTGTTTGGTTTTTGTTTTTGTTTTTAATTTTTTTTTTTTAAGTTCAAGTATATTTCAGTCTGTATCACCTAATAAATGCTCATAAAAGCTTATTTCAAAATAATCTGAACTGAAAAAAAACAAAAACAAAAAAAATTTCATTACTTTGTAAAAAACCATAGTTATGTCCCAAATGGTCACAATGCTAAGAAGATGGTCATTTTCTGCTCGTCAACATAATTTTTCACTGCTATCTTTTACAGTAATAGATTCAATCAGACATGAACACAATTCTTTTACTGCCATGGTATTTATCACACTGCCATACCTCAAGCATATCTTCATGATTGACAATTATTTTCGTGTTCTCTAAGGTTTTAACATGTGCAGTCACCTGCGAATTTCCAGTGCTGTGCTCAGCTTCTGGTTCAATGGGATCCTGCACACAATTTTCCATTACATAGTTCTCTCTGTCTTCTGTTTTGCTGTTTGATGAAGCAATTTCTGAAGTCTAGAGTAATTTAAAACATTATTGGTTTATAATTAGAGCTAAAATTTTATATTTTGGAGAAACCATGCAATGTCCTAACACAGACCCAAGTTCAAAAATAAATTCAACTGTGAAGCAAATATGACAGGAAAAAACTTTTAAGACACTTGTTTATAAAATCTTTTCTCCCCCTACAGACCTGTTTTATGACCCTCCTTGGTGGCGCAGTACATAATAATACACTACCAATTAGAATCAGAAAACAAAAAAGCTGTCTTGTAGTACTTTAAAGGCTAACAAAATAATTCATTAGGTGATGAGCTTTCATGGGACAGGCCCACTTCTTTCGATTTGGAAATCTCAGTATTTCCAGATTTGAAGAAGTGGGTCTGTCCCAAGAAAGATCACCACCTAATAAATTATTTTTTTCGTCTTTAAAGTGCTACAGGACAGCTTGTTTTCTTTTGTTTTGTGAAGATACAGACTAACATGGCTACCTCTCTATAACTATTTATCGATCACAATGGCAGACAACTGAACACATTAATCAGAAACACCACCACACACAGGTGGACTGACAGTGAGGGAGATGAATAGCTGTTAGCACAGTTCCCCCACCTTAATTCCAAATGGAAATCATCATGTTGCAGCTAGAGAAAGATCCCCTACTTCACCACTGCTGCCTTTTTCAGCCATTCCTATAAAATCTCTAGTCTGACAGGGGAAAGGCAGAGCCCTCTGTGATCATTTTGATTTCCAATTTGAAAGTCAACAACAAGGCATGCTTAAAGGCCATGGAGATGCATCTTTCAAAGATAAAACAAGTTACTTTTGTGCTATGTCTAATTTATATGAGCTTCAGGAGTGAATCACTGTAGTTGCTTCCTAAACAGAGTCATTTAGCGGGCAGCAACTACTACGAACACAAAGCAGCCATTTATTACTGCATCTTTTAAAACACTGAATACATACGTTATGTTCTTTCATTTGCCCTTTTTCCTCTCTGAATTATTTCACAAAAAAGACTGAATTAGAATATCAATATATTATTACGTAACACTATTTTCCAGATCTTTGAAACAGCTATCAAAACTGCAAGAGGATATTGAGTCTAACCTTCACACCCACATCTTTTACTGAAACTTGATGGCCTTCTTTCTTTGATTCTTTGCTACCATCTTCAATGGTTTCTTCATCTTTTAGTCTGTGTACTATCGTTTGAACAGTTTTGACCATATTCTTTAGTTCATCAGGATATGGTGTTGGATATCTCTTCAGATTACCCTCCTGTGAAAAAAAGAGCAACAAAACAACTTAAAACATGAATATTCAATCAAATGTGAATTTGACAGGAAGGAACTAATACACCTGAATATCTGTTTTGCCATTTGAATTCTATTGAATAAATCCAGGAGTGCTAAAGATAAATTAGTTAGTCCCAGACAACAGTTTTACTTTATTGTCTAATGCACAGAACCCTATTGCATCCGATAGCATTAAAGTGGCTGCAGTTTCTCCTGATCCTACATTTATGGAAGACTCAAGAGACAGTTATGTCTCAAGAGACAAGACTCAAGAGACAGTTACATAATAGCTATGAGATCCCGAGAATTCTTCACAATTACTGTCCTGAATTTTTTTTCCAAGTTCAGGTTTATTCCAGAAGTAAGCAGTATTGCCTTAAACCAACTCACAGTTTAACAACATGTGTTCCATTTTAATGATATACCCTACACTCAGTGGTATCAACAGTGGCCACGGACGTTGGGGTACGATGGGAGGGAAGGGGCAGGGCCAACAGCAGTTAGCTGTCAGCACCAGCCAGACCACGGCACTACCTCCCCCTGCAAGCAGAGAGCCACAACACTTCGTCCTCTCTCACTTCCTCCCCTCTCTCCCCCATCAGCAGGCCTGATCCTAATGGGACAGGGAGAGGAGAAACCCTCTGATCAAAGAGACTTCTCCCTTGGGTAATTTAACAAAAAGAGGTATGAAAAGAAAACAAGTTTTAAAACTTTTTAGTTCTTCAGCCCGTAGATACTCATCAGTGTAGATAGAGGTTGACAGCCATTAGCAAGAGTAAAGTGAAGAATTAGGCATTCAAAATGGAGTTGGCAATACTGACCCTGGGGGGTGCCTCCCTTTCATCTTTGTCTTCATCACATTCAAATGCCACCTGAGCACGCTGTTTTCGCTGCTCCTCCCACAATGAGGGATTGAAACTTTCATTATCAGATATAAACAGTACTAAATAAAGAAAGAGAACTCTAATAAACACAAGATATTAGAAATCAAGTCGTTTCATTGCTCTTGTAAGGTGTAGTATGTATTTATATCTGTGCTTCAAAAGGTAAAGAACCAGCAGTACCAGAAGCTAAAGACCTTTTATCCTCTGACCAGCAATACTGCAGCTCACTGAACTGAGCCTGCTTTCTAGTAATACTGACTTCATCTGAAATCTAGAGGAAAAAAATCCTCTGCAACTCTGTATCTGAGTTTACAAGTATTCTCAAAGGAACCATCCTGAGCTGAGCCTGCCAAATGCAATAAATTAGGGAGGCTGCTTTTCTGAGATGTCTAATAACGGATATGTAAATACTCAATTTGATTTCACTAAGATGTATGTAATTCCATTAAAGAAAGACTTACCAACAAATATGCCAGAATTCCAAAAATCCATTTACAGTACAAGCTTTATTATCTGGCATCCCCAGCTCCCTGGGGATACCACATAATACAATTGTGCCAGTTATTTAAGCAGGAGCCAGCCCTGGTCAGCCCCCCTTCCCAACGTCCAGTCAGGCAGTGGGCAGCTGGCCCCGCCTGGGACACTGCTCCACGCAACAGCCAACCTCATCTGGGACACTGTCTGACTGAATGTGCTGGTTATTTGAATGGGCTTTTACTGTACTACTACTAGAGTCTTAAAATGTAACAATAGAAATAACCCCTCTCAAAACATAAAAGTAAGCATGTGGTTAAGCAAGACTTCTGAACGCAGTAAACCCTCGAGATACACGCAACTGTCACAGGTTAATGTGACTGAATGAGGCTGCAGTCCCCAACAGGAGTGGGGAAACCTCTCCTGCTGGGACAGCTGCCTGACTCTTGCCACCCCTGACTCATGGCTGCTACCCCTGACAGGAAACCTGACTCTCAGCTGTGCCCCTGACAGAAGCGGTTTCCTGTCAAGAAGCAGCTGCAAATCAGGCTGCTGTCCCTGACAGGAGTGGCTTCTCAGTCTCTGTAGTGGTGGGTAGCTGGGAACCAGGCGGCAGCCTGGCTCCTGTCTCCCCTCTGTTTGCAGAGCCAGGGAAACTGAACAGGATAGCAGCCCTGGTTAGTTTCCTTGCTCCAAGGAGCGGAGGGCAGCCAGGAACCAGGCAGCTCCCTGGTTCCCAGCTCCCTGCCATTTGCAGGATCTAGGACACTGACCAGCCTGTTTCCCAGGTCCCCTAAAGCAGTGGGAAGCTGTGAACCAAGCTAGTCAGCTTCCTGGGTCCCACAAGCGGCAGGGAGATGGGAACCAGGCTGCCCCAGGCTCCCTGCAACTTCTGTGAAAATCGGAGTTATGCAAGGATTGCAGGAATGCAACCCCCACGTAACTCAAGGGTTTACTGTATTACTGACAGCTTTATAAACTATTTCATATTTTTAAGAAATGGAAGAATCCTAGATTCTTGAACGCTGGTTCTGTACTGGTTCTGTCAAACTTTACAACAAAAATCCCCTGCATTCCTATAAATTGCATTAGCAATGAAGAGCTGCTCACATAAACAGCTGCTTTTCAACTTTCGTATACTTGCAAGGAAAATAACTTACAGATTACATGAACCACAAATGTATCGCCCCCATTATCAAGATGAATAAAATTATGTGTATTGAATAAGACAAATGTTGACATTTCTGCAAAACATATATTTGAAGAGAAATGCCAGTTGACTAATCTATGGGTGTGTCTACACTAGGAACTAACTTCAAAGTTAGGCAATACATTGAAGTAGCCAGGAGGGAGTCTACAAACATATTCCCTTGCTTCGAAGTTAACTTAACATTTTCCCTTACTTCAAAGTTAAACGTCCCCACCATTAAGAGTAAGAGAAGTCCATGAGACCACATGCACCTGTTCACCTTCCTTAGTGGAGATGGTGCAGAAACCCCAATTAAGGTACATCTTTAGTAAGGTAATTAACATTGCTGAAATTGCATATCTTAATTTGACCTTGTGCTGTAGTGTAGACCTCCTCTTAGTTCTACCTTTGAGAAGTTACTGTTAAGATTCTTCAAACAAATTTTCAAATTTCTTGGTTATAGATCTAAAAAGTTTTGTATACCAAAAGTCATGTTTTCTGAACTCTTTCCATTATTACTGTCATTGGTCAACATTTTTGACATAAAGAATCATGCAAAAATTCCTACCATCCTCACTCCTTGGTTGCTGGGGAAACATGTAATTGGTAAGCACTGTTTTCTGAGTTTCAGGGTCAACTTCTTTTTGAAGGGGGATGAGCGGTTTAGACTGAGAAAGGAAAAAATACTGTGAGAATAAGCATGTGCAACATGCAAATAAGAGCTAAACATTTAAATCTCTGCTCCTTATGTACACAAGGCAGATTAGATTTTAAAAACTAATCTGTCTGATATTAATTCCTGTGCATTCTCCTCTGAAGGATTTTTGCAAGTTACACAAAACAAAGTCATATAAAAGTAGTACAAATTTAGAAAAACAGCATGGCAAAAATCTATAAACTAGGGGTTCTTAAATTTCATTGCATTGTGACTTCTGACAACACAATTACTATACAAACCCAGGAGGGGGGACCTTCGCACGAGTCTACCTGAGCCCACCACGCTAGGAAGGAGGCCAAAACCTTAGGAACATGGGTCCTTTAACCTGAGCCTCAACACCAAGCTGCTGAAGTCCTGGATCCAGCATGTCTAAGTCAGCCCCGGCGACTTCCTTCAAAAGGGAGTCATGACCCACTTGGGGGCCCAAACCCACAGTTTAAGAACCGCTGCTTTCTAGGACACTTTATGGTCCAAAAATATTGTACATCTGGAGTGTACATTATTCATTTAAACTACAGGAAGGTTCATAGAACAGAGAAGTTTTCTAAACTAAAATTTGACCAGGTCTGTAGATTCAGTGCCCTGACTTACAGAAAATGTAAACCATCTTGAAATTACTACGGTGGTTTATATACTGTTTTATATCACATCTGAAAGAATGTATTTCTAGCAGCGCAGTATCCCTTAACACCATTATGAGCACTGGTTCAGTACTGACTCAAGGAGAAGAGAGAATGTTATCTACTAAACTACCTGCACTTGTAATATTGTTGGTTTGTCATTCATGTCCCACTGATTGCTTTTTAGTGTGAAGAATTGAGAAAATTGCAATCTAAGGTAGTCTTTGTGTATCATTAGATTATTACTTTTTATCCAACTTGTTACTCCATAAAATTAACTATCTATATTAAGAATAAGTTGGACAAATGTCAATTATACAAGCATATTAAAAATACTGTTCACCTGATTGTCCGATAACCACATCGCAGTGAGCTGTTGCAGCTTTGTAAAGCTATAAGGCAAATTCTTCAGTCTACGAAAGAAAAATCACAATACACAAAACAAAAAATTAATGTACTTATGGTTGTCAAGACTAATGGTCTAGTCAGAAACTATATCTGTTGCCTCTAAAAGGCTTGCAAAACAGTTCAAGAAATACTGATAGACAGACGGGTAATAATTTGAGGGGAAACCCATTTACTTTCCAGTAAATGCCTCAACTGTGTTGAGAAAGATAATTCCATTTTGTGGAAACATTTCAGTGTTTTGAAGTTTGGTATTGTTCTGATTACCCCCAATTCTCCCCAACACTTTCTAAACTATCACTAAAACAAATGGGCTTTCTGAGAACTACAGATCCTAGAACTTCTGTGGTCCCAAACTCTTGGGCAGTCCACTAGGTGGACTGCCAAGGAGCCAAGTAAGCAAGCAGTCAAGAAACCAGGCTCTGTTCTACTGGAATCCTGCCTCAATTCCAAAGAAACGTTGCTGAACTCAATCTATAGCTGTGAAATGTTTCTACGTCAAGGAATTTCAAATTCCAGCAAAGAAAGCTTTTATCACAATTTCAATGACCAGGTCTATTAAATGCAGAGGTACACACATCATACTACAAAGTGTACTGGGATAGTATTGTGTATCTTGCCTTTTACTGTTTATACATATACACCATTCGAGTCTTCCTTGACATACTGATTTATATAGTTTTATACATTTAATTCCAAAAGAATAAATGCCAATGATTACGAAATGAAGCTCTGCTGCATAAGGGAAAAGATACATTAAAATTACTTAAGATTTACTACTGCCTATCTACTGGATACACATACAGCTGGAAGAGTACAACAATAAAAATGTGCAATGGTGCGCTTCTGCTTCTCCAGCCACCACCATTGCAAAGGAATAAAGATGCTGTTACAAAATGTAGAAGCATCAAAAATGCAGTAAGACAATTATTATGACAATAAAATACCAATTACAGATGTCATTTTAACTTTAAGATGTGAAAGAATGACAAAAGAAAGATCAAGTGAAAAGGACTATATTCTGTACAAAATGTCTTGAAGATGCAATGCATACAGATTTCATTCCCTGCAATACTTCTTCATTTTATGCCATAATTAACTAAACATGAATGCAATTCACAAACCTATTGTCACTTAGATTGATGACTTTTAATTTCTGCATATCACCCATTTCTTCAGGGAGAAATTCAAGCTTGTTGGAATGCAGAAATAGCACTGTTACATTTTTCCAGTTTCCAATCTGAAAAAAATAAATATGATCATTCAGCAGTACAACTCTACTTACACTGATTTCCAATATGATAAAGAGCAAATCTAATATTAAATTATTTTGTGCACCCTATTTGCTTTTTTCTTAAATATGAAAGTGAATACAGTAGGGTTACAACATTCACGAACCTAAGGTTCGTGAATTCAAGTATTTGTGAACAGCTGCTTCCAGGTGCTCTGGGGTGGAGAGAGCTGGCAACCACAGCTCCCAGGGCCCTGGGCAAGGAGCACCCCCAGCCGCAGATTCCCTGGGGCCCCAGGGAGAAGCACCAGCAGCCGTGGCTTCCCTGGGGCTCCAAGCCCCCCATTCACAAAACTCAACATTCATGAGGGCTATCAACACAGAGCCTTTCCGAATGCTGAGTCCCTACTGTATTCCATTATAATATTAAGCAATAATACTCTCCTTCATTTTGTGTATTTTGTTTATGAACTAAAAATTCAGACATTACTTTTGCAGAGCCAAGCTTGCCTCAGAATATTTGAATACTTGGATTGCAACTGTTTGAAAGCCACTACCTGTAAATCTATAAATTTTTAAAACATCTTCAGAAAATACACACAAAAAATCTGTAACTTTGTATTTGAAGTGAACAGACTAAGTAAACATAAAATATAGTCTAATATCCAGGTAATATGTGGATCAATATTGTCTCTGTACAAAAACATACCTCTGCTGGCAGTTGTGTTAAAAAATTATGATCTGAAGCAAAGGTCCTTATGTTAATGAGCTGCCCAATAGATGAAGGCAAAACTTCAATCTCATTGAAGCTACAATCCAGTTCTTCTACTGATATTAGCCTGAACAAAGGTGAAGAAATTGAAAGCATCAACCTGCTACATACACAAAAACTTACTCACTTTAACAACATAATTCTTTACACAATTAATTTTCATTATAATTAGAGTAAGTTGATTTGCAATTGAATATATGGTTGAAACTCAAATGCTTCCAAGACCTAACTAATCATTAAAAATATGTTTTGAAATTGAACTCTGCTAACGCACTCTCCTCATGTATTCAGGCCAAAGTGAACTTCTCTCAATCACCTGCAGCCCATTTTTCACTCTCGGCTATCCGAGCACCGTATTTAACTGTAAACGGCAGATGACCTAGCTGCCTCTATCACAGGCACAGTATCTCCACTTAGAATTTTTACTCACTGAATCATACAATACTGTTTGAAGCCCACCAAGTAACGGAAACATTCAAAGTGGACCTGCAAGAATCATACGAATCACGTGAATATCAAGTTGGGGTGGCAATGAAGGTATAAAGACTTCTTTTAGGCTTACGAAGTAGAAATATTGTACGTGGAGAAGTGTAGGTGTGATGATGACCTCTTTAAGCCAACTATTCTAAAAAGTGACAAAACAAGGCTGAGGTGCAAATTTAACTTGTTCTATATGAACTGCTTCATTTATGTTTCACAATAAATAAACTGCAATTGGTAGCTAACCATCCTAAGTGTAAATTCTGATGACCAAATATATTTTAAGTAATTTAGTGCAGGCAGGACAAAAATAACAGAATAAATAAATGCCTACAGTTTTTAATACATCTACAATTTTAAATAAGGCTAATTTCTCTATAGTATTTGCATTCTGAACCAACTAATTTTAAAATTTACATAAATTGGTTTACTTTTTAATAAAAATTATGAATACCTAATAACAATAAAAGATGAATGGTTTGACCCAAATCTGATTTGCTGAGTCTCTTCAATTGGAGAAGAAATTGTTCAAGAAAGAATATATACATATCTGTTATTTCAGTGTATTTGAAATGTTTACAGTATCTAACTCATGCAGCAACAAATATGAAGCTGGGACCTTTTGAAAACACTATGTCCATCTACATTTTAAGTTAACTGCATATTTTACTGCACGTTTTTTTTTCCCTCCCACACTTGTACATATTGATGCCCGAATACCAGTTTTACCTCCTTGAAAACAACAAAAGCAGTTACATACAGCCAACTAGAGGATGGATGTGAAAGCTACCATAAATATAAGACAGTGTGAAGAGAGATTAGTGTAACCAGTCATACCAAGCTAAGCGAAAGATATAAGACAACCATAGAAAGTAGATAATTGTTAATGAAGAACTTGCAGAAAAACAAGGCAAAGTTTTATACAGGTAAAATACTTACCCTCCTATGGAGTCCGGCAGATATAACAACTGGTTTTCATCAATTTTAAGGGTTGTTACTTTCTTTAGTGAACCTGTTGTAAAATGAAAATCTAATCAAAAAGAGTATTCAAATGAGAAAAAGTGTAATTAGCATCAAATAAAGAAAGCTCCAGTTAAGAATACTAGCTCGTTATGTAGTCTTCCATATTACCTGAAATCTTAGGAAACATATATCATAGACCACTCATGTGGAAATAAGATTAAGGTGCAGAGTTTCCTTTTCAGATCATCATCAATGGCGCAGTAAAGATAAATTCCTCATCTCCAATTTAAATTACTACATTGCCATTCATTTACAATTTTTTTTTTCAAAATTTGTGATAAAGGTGCAGTCCCAGAATGTTACTCAATCATACATTATTTATAAATAGAGCAGTTTAAGATTATTGTTTTGATTTAGGGGCCACAGGATATTCCAAGTTGTAATCCATAAAGTTTTGACCAAGAGCTACTTTATTTATTTTAAAACAAAAAAAAAAAAGCATATAAATTAGATAATACATACCAATGGACTCTGGAAGTTGCTGAAGTGAATTACTGGATAACAGCAAGTCTTGTAGGCTCTCACAGCCTGAAATACCTTCTTCAACCACTTCAATGTTGTTTTTAGAAACATCCAAGTAGGTCAGCTGTTTCAAACTGCCTATTAACTTAAAAAAAAAATCCACTAACTAGTTAACGCTGAAACTTTAAGCAATAAAGAAAGCCATTATTTCTGACACCCTAATGACCCTAAAGCTGCATTTTTCAAACTGGCAGTCCTGATCCAAAAGGGGTTTGCTATACTATTGTACAGAGGGTATGAAAGTGGTGGCTGCTGTCCAGGCACCCAGCTCAGAAGACAGCATTGGCACTGCCATCAGGGCAGAAGAAAATATTGAAGAGGGTTGTCACAGCATGACTACTTCTTCAAAAAGAGTCCAAACAAACAAACAAACATACATTAAAAAGACTGAGAATCCCTGATCTCTCTTTTCTTGCCCCATAACTCTTTAGAGGGTGGGTTAGCAAAGTGGGGGGCATGTAATTTCAAAAGGCGGCTGCAGCACCATCAGCTGCTAGGTCTTGGGCACATCCATCTAATTACAAATGCTGAAATATGTCACTGCTTTATGTAAGTATAGTCACATTTATATACCAATTAGTGATGTTTTTATATTCTACATACTTATTTTCTTACATATGCTGAAAGGTTATTTTTCATATGAACATAGCCAAAATTTCCCTCAGTTTGGATTATACTAGACAGCCTGGGGAGGTGCTGCTGATTGCAAGGAGGAAAAGTGGGGCCTGACATAAAATGTTTGTTCACCCGTCCACTTTAGAGCATCATTAGCATTGGCAGATTTTGATATTAAATAGACAAACTATATCACATTACTAAATTTATTTTTAAATATATCAGAATGCAGTATATTGTTCCATGCTTGCTTGTACAAAGTCTAAATGTAAAAAAATCCAGTTATTAGGGTTTCTACTTAAGTTTAATTAATTTTACAATTCGTTCTCTGGACCAACAAGTACTCTGAAGACTTAGGTTCAGGAACACTCTTTAATTTAGCACAAGCACAGACTGTACATAACGTAACATGGAAATGTCATAATTTATCACAAGTAAAACATCATTATTTTTCTTCAAACACTCAACGTTCTCCCTGATGCATACAGTTTTGTAGAACTGAACTCTACTACTACTACTGCTACTACTACTAGTACTTAACTCTTATATTCTGCATGGAGCATAGGTCATCTACAAGTTGCCTCCACTTCACTCTGTTTTGGGACAAAACTTTTAGCTGGCTCCAAGAGTACCCCAGTTGTCCTTCAATCTCAGTAGACCTTCTCCATATTCTCTGAGGTCTTCCTCGTTTGTGTTTTCCTTGTGGGATGCATGTGAGAGCTTGATGGACTATGCTGGATGATGGTTTTCTGAAAGTGTGGCCTAGCCATCCCCACTGCTCTTGATTTCAATGTCAATTGGTTCTTGTCCTGCTCCGTACCAAAGCTCCTCATTTGTGATGGAAGTCTTGCCATTTGATGTAAAGGATGTACCTTGGGCATCTGTTTATGAATGTCTCTGGCTTGTGATTTGAAGACTTTTTAGTATGCCACGTCTCACATCCATACAACAGCACACTCTTCACATTTATGTTGAAGAGCCACAGTTTCATCTTCACATATATTATTTGTGAACTCCATATGGGACAGAGAATCTTGAATGAAGCTGTTGCTTTCCCTATCCTGGCATTGATATCCTTATCTGTTCCTCCATCTATGCCCATAATACTCCCCAAATAGGTAAACTGCTCCACATCTTCCAGGTCATCCTCTCCTGGTGTGGTGGTGGTATTGGACTGGTTGATCCTCATTGTCTTGGTCTTTTCCTTGTTAATGCTCAGTCCAAGCAATGAGGCAGTTTTGTCTAGCGTTGTGACATTTTCTTTCACATTGGTGTGAAAGGAGAGTGACATCAGCAAAATCAATGTCCTCTAGGTGTTTGAAAAATGCCCACTGAATGCCCCATTGATGACCATCTGCTGTCCTGTTCATAATCCAGTCCACTGTGATTAACAGGAAAGGTGACAATAGGCACCCTTGTCACACTCCCTGACAGTATGCTGAAGGATTCTGTCAAGACACCATTGTGAACAAGTTGGCACGTTGAGGGTTCCTACATTGAATGAATCAAGTTAATAATTCTGGATGGGATATCATGGTGTTGCAGCAGTTTCTACAAAGTGTCTATCATCACTGTCAAAGGCTTTTTCAAAGTCTATGAAGGTTATGTACAGAGGGAGAGTCACTCAAGTGACTGTTCTATGATAACTCTGAGAGTTGCCAATTGGTCAGTACAGGATCACTCGCTTCAGAAGCTGGCCTGTTCTTCCCTGAGCTGTCTATCAATTTCTGTCTTAATTCTCTCCAAAAGAATCCCATTGAACACTTTTCCTGGAATAGATAGTAGCATGATGCCCCTCCGGTTCTTGCATTCCTTCAGGTTGCCTCTCTGTGGAAGCTGGATAAGGTAGCCATGTTTCCAGTCTTATGGGATCTCTTCAGTGTCCCAAATTTTCCCAGACAGATTATACATCATGTTGACTGATGTCTCACTACCTGCCTTTCTTGCTTCTGCAGTGATCTTATCTGGACCAGGTGCTTTTCCGCTTTTCAGATGGGCAATGACTTTTCTGATTTTTTCTTTGGTAGGTCTGTTACTGTTAATTTGTAGCAGTATATTTCCAGGTGGTAACTTGGGAGGTCCCATGGCAGGGTGGTTCAGTAGCTCTTCAAAGTGTTCCTTCCATCTATTGAGCTGCTCACTTGGGTTTGTTAGCACACGCCTCTCCTTATCCTGCACTGGCTGATCCACTGTACACTGTGACCCAGCCAGCTTCCATGTTAGGTTATAGAGCTCTTTCAAGTTTCTCTGTCCTGAAGCTTGTTCAGCTTGTTGTGTAAGGTTTTCCACAAAGTTGTTCTTGTCTCGTTTTACAGCCTTTTTAACTTTTATTGGCTTCTGAGTACAGTCTCTGAGCTTCCATCTTGGCTGGTCTTGTTTTGCTGTTGTTGACTGCTGCTTTTCTGCCCTTCTGTTCCTTCATTTTTCTCAGATTTTCTGCTGTGATCCATTCTTTGTGATGCCTTGTCCTCTTTCCCAATGATTTATCGCAGGTTTCTTTCCAGGCTGTTTTGATGTGTTCCCAAATTTTCTCTCTCTCTATCTTTTGGGATGAGGTTTACCGTAAGTGCATATCTGTTGGACAGCTCCACTTGGAAACTGGCTCTCATCTCTAAATCCTTCAGCTGCTCCGTGCTGAATCTCAATCTCAGCTTGGTCACTTTTGTGGTGCACCTCTTGAGCCTGAACTTGAGTTTTACCATGACCAAATGGTGGTCTGAACCTACATCTGCTCCCCTTTTAGCATAGGCATCCTACATAGATCTTCTGAAAGAACTGCTCATACCCTACCTTTCCCTAAAAAGCAACTCCAATGGCAATCAGGCTTGGCTGAGGAATTAAACAAGCAAAACTGAAACTCTTCAGCCCTCTTATTTTCCTGCACACACAAATGTTGATCAACTCTAAAACCAGCTGAGATCATTATATGTCACTTATGGACAGTTCCACTAAACTTGGGCTGTACAACAGAAAGTTTTGTTTTTTTTTTTCAAATATGTATCCAACAATAATACATTGAAATGGGAAGAGAGACTAAGGATGGCTATAGCTCAGTTCCTAGAAAAGCTATGCAAACAAAAGTAGATGGACTATAAGCCTCACATGTCAGAAAGGCACTATTGCTTTGTAAGTCTGAAACTAAAATATATATTGACCATAATTTGCAGTACAATTTACAACAAAATATAAAATAAGCTGTGAAGTTCCAAAACAATCAATTTGCTCTAATTGCCAGAACATAAGAATGGCAACATTGGGCCACACCAAAGTTCCAGCTAGCCAGAATTCTGTCTTAAAGCAATGGTCAATGGCAGTGCTTCAGAAGGAATGAACAAAAACAGGGAACCATCATCCCCTGTTGTTTATTCCTAGCTTGTATTTTCCAGAAGCTAAGGACACCATGCCTATCCATCCTGTCTAATAGCCATTGATGGGCGTATCCCTCCAGGAATGTCTCTAGTTCTTTTTTGAACCCTGTGATAGTCTTGGCCTTCACAACATCCTCTGGCAAATAAGAGTTTGAATTTAACTATGCATTATGTGAAAGAAATACTTTTCTATTAAACCTGATGCTTCTTATTTTCCTGTTGGAGACTCCTAGTATATACTATTTATTTTAAGGATCATTAGAACAAAAATAAGATGTCAGGATGGACCATTCATAACTGTAACTGAGATTCAGAAGATGGAACCTGACCCTAAACCTATTACAACCAATGGGAACGTTTGCATTGGCTTCAACGGGCTTTTGGTCAGACCCAAAACAAAATTCTTAAATACACCAAAGGGAGATACTCAACTTGTTGAATAATAATTGGTCATGTTCTACATCTACCGTAATCACTAGAATTTACCAAAATATATGTTGTGAATTATAGGAGGAAATGCAAATATCCTTATATTAAAACTACGATTTGGATCAAAGCCTTTACAGAACTGAGGCTTACATAAAAATCTTAACCACGTTCTTGTGGCAAATATTCTTAAATAGCAGATTTACCAGTGTTGCTTGGATCCTTGACTCAATTTTCTTTAAGAAAATAAAAGGACAAATATACATGCTTTATTTAAATTATTGTATTTTTGAAAAACACTTTATTTTTATGAAGCTTATTTTTATTTCGGATTTCTTTAAAAAGGGAGATGAAATTTTGTTTAATTTTTTTCAGTAAATTTTTTAAAATGGGAATTCCTTCAAGTGTATATTTTCATCATCCCTATAAACTTTTATAATTCACTATGCTTTAACAAAAAAAGGGCGATAGTCCATTGGGTTTCCAATAACATTTTCTCCCACTATTCAAAACCTGAAAGCATTGATTTAGCTGGGCCAAAACAGAGGACTACTCATAAGTTCTATATTTTAATCTCTCTTCTGTAAGATTTGAGAAGTAATCCTATTCCAGATGCATCCAATTTTTCTAGCTCATGTTGGTTCAGTCTTTCAACTTTCACTCAGGTCAGCTTTCAGGACCATACCTGATTTGGTGAATCTGGCTCTTTTACACTTGGTTTTATGTGAAACAATCCCATTTCAGGCATATCCCATTTTCCTGGCACAACCAAACCATTATGGTGCTTTAAATTATGATAAAAGGAAGCTCTATACCAAACTTGGTGGACCTAGCTCTTACTGTTTATGAGAAAATCTTAATTCATCTGACAAACTCTCTAAAATATACATTTAAGATGATAACAGCAAGGCAAGTACTACTACAAAGATAATACAATGCATTTAAACCATCAAAAAGACACATACCCCAGGGATAAGAGTTAGCCTATTACCATCCATCCAAAATTCCTTTAACCCACTCAGTTGTTCGAGTACTTCAGGCTGTCAAAAAAAAAAAAATCTGATATAAGAACAATCAATTCAGCCATTTGAACAGTCTTATTAAATAAGACTTTTTAAATCCAGGTTTTAATTTATACTTGCTTTGTGTGTACCCACAGGACACAAACAGATAACTAACTTTACATATTCTAAGCCTCTGACAAGACTTGCGTATATGCAGTGTAAGAATAGGCTTCTTAGTATCCTTTCTTAGTACATGGCCTAGTAGCAAATAAGGAAGTGTCTGGTATAACAGGACTCCTCAAACTGTGTTCCATACTGCATTTAATAGTGGTCCACATAGAATTGGTTGATCATACAGTGTTGGATCTTCATCATGTTTCCAGTTATTAAATTCCACACTCTCTGTGCCTTTGTTCTCCCTCCTATTACAAGATAGCTAAAAATACACTGAATACTTTCCTAACATTACTTTTCTGTATAAGCAATTTCTGTAGTTGCAATGGAAACATTATGCTACTGTAAATGTCTGCAGAATCCTCAATGGGAGAGGAAGTAATCATCCCTGTAACAACAGCTGAGAACCCCAAGCCAACACTATGGTGAGCACTACTCAAACAGCAAGTACATCAGTTTTCCTTGAGCCCAAACAGTTCCCAATACTGATTGATACATGGTTTCGATTCACATATTATGTTTACCTGTTGTGCAGAAACAAATGAAAGACTTCAACCATTTAATTATCTTGTCACAAACTAAAGGAATCCCTAATGTCTGCCTATTAAAATACACCTTCTGCCAAATGTCTGAGTCCTATCACATCACTAGATTTTTTTTTTTTAAAGGAAAGGGAAAATAAACATGCAGTTAGAATTTAAAGTAGATCCCATAAAGCCGTAAGAAATGTATGCACCGTTTGTTCAGTAGCGTCACTGGTAAGCTGAGTTTTACATTTTGATGTTGATTAAAAATAGATTTAAGGATAAAGATTTAGGAAATGATTCAAAGCTCTGCTACTTAGCTAAAACTCACCACTTCTGTGAATTCATTACTTCCTAAGTCCAGTCTCTCCAGCTGAGTCAGTCTGTTCATGGTTCTGCACACGGAAGGAATTAATAAGGAATCAGATTTGAAAAAATACCAGCTACATCCCATCTTCCTGTATTCAGACTAATACATCTATTTAATCAGCATTAAATAGTGATGCATTCCTGTAAGTAGACTAATACTTAGAGTCAGATTTTCATACACTGTTCAATTGAATAACTACACTTTAATGATCCTGCTGACTAAATCAGATAAAATAAGTCAGACCTTTAAGAAATTTAGTGTCAGACAATTTAATTTTTGTAAATTAAATTACGACCAATACGGTCATTTCACTCATTCCAAGTCATTCAGTAAAGCTAGTCGGAGACCCTCACTCCTGAGCGGGAATGTTCACACAGCAATTTTATAGTCCTGCAGACCAAGCTCAAGTCTGCTGCCCCAATCAGAAATACATTTAAAAACTCCATGAAAAGCGCGCACACGCACCCGTAACCTTATACTTTCACTTATCCGATAAACTGCCTATAAAATGTTCACAGCACTCTTGCTTCCCTTTTAAATAGAAGACCTATTTTTAATAAGCATTGCAAAAATTCCAATCCTTCAATCTCTAAACAGTGGATCAACTTAAAGCTAAATAACATATTGGCATAAACTCAGGTTAATTTAGTTCCTTGGCATTAATTGCCCACTTTTATTAACAGCTTTAACTAGTGTTTTTTTGCTTCAGTGTTCAATACTTTACTCAAACCTAATTTAGTAGGAGTGCTAGCTGAATGTTACGGTAAGTTTCCCCAATTACCTCTATGACTAAAAATAAAAGTCAACAAGTATCAATAACTGTGAGGAAATTAAAGTAAAAATATAGAAATATAAACATGAAAACAAGACCAAAATGTTTAGGCTCTATAGTAAACTATTAATTAATTCAGGCTAGTATATCTTATTAGCACCAAAAAAAATATTTTCACTTTTGTATCTACTTACTACTATCTCTTTTCCTAGTTAATGAGAATTATTAATTTTATATTGATTGTTTTCATCCAACGCATTCGCCGCATTTATAAAAAGTGTCCTTTTAATAAGCCCGCATATGGGCTTTTAAAAATATTTTAATTTATATGTTTGCGCAGTTAGAGCTCAATTTATTTTTTGTGCATACAGAATGAAATCCTGATCCCACTGAAGTCACTAACAGAAATGCCCATTGACTTTAATGGAACCAGGATTTCACCTATGAAGCATTACATTATTCCTGCCATCATTTTTATCTGTAAGAGGACCACACACAAATTACTGATATAGTCTCATAAACTTAGCTCCAGTTGCATGTAGTTTTTGTCTGAAAATTAGTGATATAAAGTAAAAACTTTGTTATCTGAATGTCAGCAGAATGGTGGGTGCTATTAGTCAAATATTTTGGCTAAGAGTTCACACTGGGGGACGGGGCTCCAGGATGAGCAATTCTAAAGGGCTCAGGGCTATCAGCTACCGTTGCTTCTGTGGCAGCAGAGGTGGCTGGAGCCATTGGCACTTTAAATCACTGCTGGAGTGCCACATGGCATGCTCCAGTCCCCCAGGCTGTGTGCTCCAAACAGTGCAGTGGGGGAGCAGGGGAGGTGCAGTGGCAGCATGGCATATTCCAGGCAGCCCTCAGGGCTAGCTGCCCTCCAGGCTCCATAGCTTCCACCTGAGGCTCCAGACCCTCCAGGAGCAAGGAGCCAGGCCCCTCTGATCTTGTATAGGAGCCCAGTGAGTCGGTCAACTCTCCTGGCTCTAGCAGCTGCTCTGCAGGCAGGGGGCCTGGCCACATCAAGTGACAAAGCAGAGGCAGCAAACCCTGGTGGCAAAAATCTGCAGTGAGGGGGGATGACCCCCTGAACTTCACACAGGCATACCCTGTGCAGCTGAGGCCCCAAGCCCCGACAGGCATGCTTGCTCTCAAATTACTAAAGGCTGTCATAGGTGGCTTGGACCATCAAGTAAATTTAACCACTCTGATCAGTAGGGCTTAAAAATTCATTGGACCCTTGGGAAAGGCAGAGAGGGAAACGCTGTATTTCTGGAAGGGGCAGGGCTGGGGCTAGCCTTCCCCAGGCAGTGTCAACACTGCCCGGAGCATGCTGTGTAGGGGTTCCAGAAGCAATTTAAAGGGTCCAAGGCGCCAGGCACTGCCATAATGGCAGTCGTGGTGGGTGGGAGCCCCAGGTGCTTTTGAATTGCCAGGCCCAAGGGCCCCTTTTGCCGTCTCCTGTTGGCAGGCCTGCCGCTAACAGAGGAGTATCTAGACACAATGTGCAATATAAGCCACAATCATTTCTGTCCAATAACAGATTTCAGCTGTATGACATTAGTTGCATGTATCTCAAATGAAAACAAATACAAGTAAGATCACCATATATATTAGGTGGAAAATTAAATCATTCGGGGCACTGCCAGACCACAGAGGTAACAACATTAGCAGCTTCCTGGGTTAGTTTTTCTCATGACGCAATAAGGACAACAACTAATAACCCCTGCCTGAAATTAAGAGGTGAAAACAGGGAATACAAGCAATACACAATTAAAGAATAAAACATGTCATTGAATTTTACTATGAAGACAGCCACAGATTAATACTTTAACTAGCATTTTACAGCTGTGGAAACCTAAATTAGGGAATATGCATGCTTTGTTAAACAACTTGAAGTGTTTTGGATTACATCTTGCATAAGAGATTTTACAGAACACAGATTTGTATGGTGCAGTTTATCAACAATAAATTTATCCACGACCAACATTGTTCATAAACGAGATAATCACACTCAGTCACTCTGAGCAATAAGCATCAATTAATCCCACACAGGTAGAATCTAATATTAGAACTTGAATAATATCTACAAAATATTTCAACAGTAAACTCAAAAAGGGTTTGTGCCACTAAAATAAGTTTATGCATGCACATACAGAGAGTAAGAATACAATAAAATTTTGCAAGATTTCTCGAAAGGGAAATTGATAGGTTACAATTTAAGACATTTTTAGCTGGAATCATAACATTAAGATTGACAGCACAATTCATGGGAAACAGTTCCAGTGACTGAGGGGAAAAGGGGAAAATTTACACGGTACTGAGCCAATAATAAATTTAATTATATAAGGCAGATGATCAAGCAGTCCATGGGGTTAGAGAAGAGAAAACAAGAGTTAATTTGGAACGTAAGGAAGGGACTGAGTATGAGAGAGAAGAAGAATTTACTGAAACTGAAAACAAAGCAGGCATGCTCCTTAAATATTCCATCTGTACTTACTTTGGCAACATTTTTAACTGGTTTTCTCTAAGTTCCAAAATCTGGAGTTTAGTTAGCCTGTAATATAAATACATGATAGAATGACAGAGTATTAAAAAGTGAAACATTTCTATTTTCTGTCAAAAGAGAAACTTTGTGAAAGAAATATAAATTTTATTAAAAGACAGCTGTACTAAAAATCATTTAAAGACCAGGAATGTTTTTTTTACTTAAGATTTCAAACAGTCTGTATGAAGCCACATTTCGGTAATCTTACTTTTCATTAGTTTTTTTTTTTTTTTTTTAAATCAAATCTCTTCCGATAACTTGTACTTGCTCGAATACAGTTGTTCTCCTCTACCCAAAGATTTTTACATGTTTCAGTCAACTTTTAGTTTATATAAATTCTCCAAAGATGTCAAAACAAAAAAGGTCATTTGATGGGGGAAGGGCAGGATTAAGGAAAACCAATTACAAAACACTCTGAGATAGGGACTATGTTAACCACACCATATATTCTGTATTCTCACAAAACTAGGCGACTGAGCAACAAAATGGCAGATGAATTTTAATGTTGATAAATGCATAATCCCAAATAGATGTATAAAACGATGGGGACTAAATTGGCTATTATCACACAACAGAGAGATCTTGGGAGTAATTGTGGATAGTTCTCTAAAATCATCCACTCAATGTGCAGAAGCAGTCAGAAAAGGAAATAAAAATGTTAGGTATCATTTAAAAAGGGGTAGAAATCAAACAGAACAACATATCGATTTTATACAAAATTGATAATATGCCCACTTCTTGAATATGGAGTACAGCAGTGGTTGCCTCATCTCAAAAAATATATCTTGACATGGAAAAAATTCAGAAAAGAGAAACAAAAATGATTTGCAACAGCTGCCATATGAAGAGAAATTAAAAAGACTGACTTTTCAGTTTAGAAAAAAGGAGAGTAAGGGCGGGTAGAAATGATAGAGGTGTATAAAAATCACGAATCGTGTTGAGAAAGTAAATAAGGAAAAGTTATTTGCTTGTTCCCATAAGAATGGCGGGTCTCCAAATGAAATTAATAGGTAACAAGTTTAAACAAAAGGAAGTATTCCTTCACATAACGCACAGTCAACCTGTGGAACTCCTTGATAGAGGATGTTATGAAGGCCAGGACTTCAACAGGGTTCAAGAAAAGTGCGAGGTAAATTCACGGAGGATAGGTCCATCAATTGCCATTAGCCAGGATGGGTAGGAATGGTGCCCTAGCCCATGTCTGTCACAAGCTGAGAATGTGTGATCACTTGAGGATTACCTGGTCTGTTCACTCATCTGGGACACCTGGCACTGGCCACTGTTGGAAGACAGAATAATGGGACAGTCTGGCTGTTCTTATGTTCTACACAAAGCTAGGTTAAAAAAAATACCTCTGGTCTGTACTCCCACAAATACTCATCACGGAATCATAAAAACGTAGGGCTGGAAGGGACATTAAGAAATCATTAAGTTCAGTCCTCTCCACTGAGGCACAATCACATACACCTAAGCCATCCCTGGCAGATGTTTGTCTAATTTGTTCTTGGAATTCTCTTGCAACGTTTTACTATCCTTACTTAGAAACTTTTCCCTAATATCTAAACTAAATCTTCTTTGCTGCAAATTATGCCCATGATGTCTTATTCTACTTCCAAGGACGTGAAGAACCACTGAATATGTTTTTTTTTGAACGGGCCTTAACATATTTAGAGACTGGTATCATGTGCCCTCTCAGTCTCCTTTACTCAAGACTAATGTTGCCCAGTTTTTTTAAAATCTCTCCTCATAAGCCAGATTTCTTAAAACTTCTGTAATTTTTGTTGCTCTCTTCTGGACTCTGTCCAATTTGTCCATCTTTCCTAAAATGTGCCACACAGCAATGGACAAAGTACCCTAGTTGAACACTCCCCCCATGCTGAACAGAGCACACAACACTCCTGTTTAATGTATCAGAACATGAGTTTTTTTTTAAAACTGCACTCATTAAGTTTGTGATCCACCAAAATGTTCACATCCTCTTCAACAGTAGTATCACTCAGTCAGTTACACTCCACTTTATGTATTTGATTTTTCCTTCCTAAGTGAAGTACTTTCCACCGTCTTTATTGAATTTACCTTGTTTAATTCAAACGAGCTGTCCCATTTGGCAAACTCATTTTGAATTCTACTCCTATGTCCAAAGTGCCTTCAATATCAAGCTATATCAAGCCTACTTCAGTGATCTGAGCAAAGTGACCTTTGTATCCATCTTGGGTTTCCCTTGCTAAGGCTACATCTACACTGCAAAATCAAGTCAAATTTATTAAAGTTGACTTTAACACTAGGTTTTATAAAATCGAAGTTGAGTTTCCACAACTGCCCATAAAGTAGACTCACTGCAGCCCCAACAAAATTGTCGAAGTTTGACTGCTGCTGCCATGTATTGTAAGAACTTATCCCACAGTTCCCTCAGCCCCATGACCTTCTGGGTTTTTGTGCAGGTGCATTATGGGAAAAATGCCCTGAAAGTAGGTGTGGATGTGTGAGGTCATCTACCCAGAATGCACTGCCCTCATTCCCCTTCCACTGAAAACAAACGGCCATTTTTCTGAAGTCTTTCCCCAATGAGGGAAATTGATTCGCCAGTATTATTCACACAGCCCTCAAGCCGTTTCTAAGCATCCATTGCTGGCACTGTTCTTCACTCTGTCTCTTTTTAAAGAGCAGTGACTTGAAAAGATAACCTGACTATACCATGTCAACAGGCTGCTCAATTACTTTTCTACAGTGAAAATAAATCAAACACGTGGGCTTCAAAAGCTGAAGCCCGTGATGCCCAAGTGGAACAAACTGGCTCCATGCAACAGGAAAATACTTCATATTATTCTCAAGCAAAGAAGGAAAAGCAGAGAATCCCAGGGGAAAAATACATCAAACAGGTGGACTTCAGAAGGTGAAGCACCCAAACGAGCTCTGGAAGCACCCAGCTGACTGTACCATATCAACAGATTGCTTAGTTACTCTTGCCCTGTCAAAAAACACCTAGATGACTCTACCATGTACCCATGATGACCAAGTGGAAAACAGGCTCGATTTGACTAGGGAAAGACTTTGTATTATTCTCAAGGAAAGAGGCAAAAGTAGGGGAAAGAAAACCAAAACAATTGATGGGGTTCAGAAGCTGAAACATCCTTAGCAAATGAACTCTAGGAGCACACAGCTGACTGTGCCATGTCAACAGGCTACTCAACTACTTTTCCCTGGTGAAAACACACCAAAACTGGTCACTGATGGGTGGTGCATTCTGTACCTTTTTTTTAAAAGAACAGTGACTTTCAAAAATAGCCTTACCAAATGTTTCTCTAGAACTAAAGGAGTTCAGGGAGCACACAGCTGACTGTGTCATGTCAACAGGTCCCTCAACTACTTTTTCCCTGGTGAAAACACACCAAACAGATCACCGCTTGAACTATGGCTCCCCAAGCCACACACGTTGGGAAAGGAGAATACTAGTGCATGTTGCCTCTGAGGGGCCCGCCAGCTGAGTAACCTGTTGACAGTGCTTAATCAGTTGTGTACATTGGTGGAGGGGAGGGGCAGCACCAAAAACATCTGCTGCCCTCTGAGGGGCCAGTCCCCCCAAAATATTTGCTGCTGGGGGCCAGCTGCCCAGTGCGTGTTGTCTCTCAGGGGCCAGCCCTCGAAAAAATTTGACATGGGGATCAGTCCCCTAGTGCTTGGTGAGTCCCACTCAGAAAGTGTGACAAGGAGAAAACTAGTTTCTCGTAGGATATGCTGCTGTCTGTAAGCATGGTCCACACTGCAGAGCTGGCACGTCGTTGGTGGGGCGGAGGCTAGATTGCCAGCCGAAATGAGGTCCTGGCTCTCCTCATGGCTCTGTTTCATGGCTAGATACAATCACCACACTGGCCACAAAGAAAATGAATTCAAATTGTCAGGCTTTCTGTTTCCTACTTCCTGTACACCTGGAGAGAAGTGGAGGTGAAAGCAGCCAGAATGGACACATTCTGGGCATCGTGGGATACGTCAGGGAAACCAATAAAATCGAATTGAATTAACACTGTTTCCATGCTAGCATTAAGTTGACTTTTCAAGTTTGAACTTGGTGTTACATCACACTGGAGGGCTGAGCTGAGAAAAATCAAACTCAGCACCCCTTAAAATTGACCTAAAGGTATTTGCAGTGAAGACAGTCACATTGTAAAATTGAGCTAAGTGCCTTAAAACCAACTTTATGCTGTAGTTTAGACATAGCCTAAGTTTCCTTTCTAGCCAGTGCCTTAATCCATTTATAATTTTTCATTGGAAGCTACCTGACCTTCTTACAGTAAAGCCTTTTTGCAAGTTACATAACCTCTCAGTCTGCTTGGCCAAGATCATTTGCAAGGGGCCCTGACATCCAAACAATGTAGCATACTCTCTGGAATTCTGTGGATTAAGACAGAAGTAACAAGGCTAGATGAAATGTAGAAACTGCCATAGGTATAAATTCAGGCCGGGTCAAAAGGAAAAGAGTCCTTCGTATTACCTGCTGGCAGTCCTTCTACATTATAGAATAAGACAATAAAATTCCCTGAGTCTAGCAGAAATAATGGCAAAATAATTAAAGCTCATGATATGTAACAAACAGTTAAAGGACTCAAAAGAACGTTGGTGTGAGAACAAGGGAAATAAATTTAAGTTTCACTGAATAGTAGCTGAATATTCACTGTACATTAGAACTGAAGTGCTTATCAACACTATTTTTTTCTCTAAAACTCTCTCATGCTTTTGGTCAAGTGACATTGCACCTCAATATTTTTATGAAAATGTTTTGAATATGAATATGCCTAACTCAAATATGCTACATGCAAATGGAACAAGTAAACTATCACTGAAGATCCTGTAATCCCCTGAATATGTGTATTCTATTTGGGTGCATGTACCATTGCTGTACTTTAAGTTAGAAATTTGAAGTATAAAACCTATCTAGCTTAATACCTGGCTTAATCTAATTCTTGACCTCCCCCCACAACCCCTGCACTCTCTGATTTGCTCACCTTGATTATCTTTTTCTGATTTGTCCTCCTTGCTTACTGTTTTTGGTTCTCTGTGCCTTAAATATTGAGTCTGTTCTGGTCTGGCTGTGGTCTGAAGAAGTAGGTCTGTCCACGAAAGCTCACCCAATAAACTATTTTGCTAGTCTTTAAAGTGCTACTTGACTGCTTTTTGTTTTGAAAACCTATCTAAGTGTGCTAGTGAAAGCAATTAGTGGTACTTAAGGAACGTAATGGTCTGATGCTCAAGATCATGATCTGTGAATATTCTTGTGCTTCCTGTAAGCCTGGACCAGGGTTGGTCCTCCTAAGACGTACAGTCAAGCCATCTGATGCTGGAACCCATTTTTAACGTAGTACTTTTTGTGGGTGGGACTGGCAAAATAGCTGAAGTTAAAACACAGAGGATTCCCCTGTTTGGCAATTCTAAGTACAGGCAGGAAACCAAATAATAGGGGAATTCGTAGCAGTGACACACCAAGACGTCCCCTTGCTTAAACACCAAAATGCCTGCTAGAAACATCTAAGGATGAATGGGGGGAAGGATCAGGCCCAAACTAGAAGGCTGTCTAGATTGTGAGAAAAATGTTTAAAACTTATTGTTAGGGTAGACACTGCAAGTAACAAGTTTCTTAGAATATTAAGCTTAGTAGGCATGTTTTCTTTTATTTTGTGTAGTCATTTTCTTTGATTTCTGTCATAATTTTTAACCACTTAAATTTTCTTAAATCCTTAATAAAATCATTTTTGTATATTAAAATAAACCCAATGTAAATAATTGTTTTTGTGGGGGGAAAACCACGGTGCAGCTCTCTCTTTCATTGATAAAGGAAGCACACAACTTACAAGCTTACTTTCTAAAAAACTTTTATGTAGTGTAAGACAGATTTATCTAGGCTTCTGGTGCTACAAGGGCTGTGCACCGGGGTACTATGTCAAGTTCCTCTGACCGAGCCTTCTCAGAGTTGAGATGCTCTCTGTGTCCACGTGGCTCTGCTGTGGGCTGTGATTTCAGTTCTGTGGCTGTTTTGGAGGAGACCAGAGCTTCTCGCTCAGCAGGGCTGGTTGGGGTTACACCAGAGGGCAGGTAAGGGGACTTAGTGGAATAATCAGACCATCATGTGAAAGTCTCAAGGGGATCTCTGTGACCCAACATGTCACACATCACATCTGAGTGAAGTGAACAGAAAAGTGAACTGCCACACCCTATAATACTGTAATAGCTGCATTATGTCTTTATGGAAACGTTACTCAACTCCAATTCCAACCACCTCACTGGGGCTATGTCTACACTACAGTAATCTTCCAGATGAAGATTTTCCAGAACAAATCTTTCAGAAAAACGTTTATTCCCCCGAAAGATCATGTCCACAGCCAATAAGCAGACTGGAAGATGGATGTTAGCTCAATCAGAATTAGCACAGCTATGTCTTCAAGCTGGAATTTATACCTCCAGTTCAAAGGAGCAAACACTTCATGGTTCAGTTCTAAAAGCAAAGTGACATGAAGAAAACTCAAATCCCTCAAAATTTATTTGCACTCAAATGTTTAATGTATGATGATTTTTAAAATAATGATTTTAGGAAATGAAAAACAAAACATAAGAAATCTTCACCAACAACACTAAAAGTGTATCTCACACTAAACTCATTGCTAACATACTGCTTTTGCCCTTTCTTTTCACTGAGTGTCTATCGGCCTGCCAAACTAATTCAGCAGCTCTAGAAGACAGCCACAAAGCAACACTGTCCAAACCAAAGACCAAGGAAGAAAGGACAGACAATACTAACTTAAAGACAACTTCTCTCTTAGTTATACCATGCTATCATTTTTGCATCAAGGAATCAAAACATAGTTTAAATGGTGAGGCATAAATATTTTCCTCAAGCTAACTCTGATTTAGAGCACAAAATTTGCTTAGTACAGAGTATGACACAATATCTCATATTCTTTGAAGATACCATATGATTATGGCATAATTAAGAGAAGTTACTCACCGTAGTAACGATGGTTCTTCGAGATGTGTCCCCGTGGGTGCTCCACGATCGGTGTCGGGCTCGCCCCGGCGCCGCAGGTTGAATCTTTTCAGCAGTTTCTGCCAGACTGCGCATGTGCCGGCGCGCACGGCTCCTTTGCGTGCTCCCGGCCGCGTGCGCGATCCGGTCCCCGCCAGTTCCTTGACCAACCACCTCGGATGCTCCTGAAAAATACTAACAGAGATCCGAAACGGGAAGGATGGGCGGGTGGTGGAGCACCCACGGGGACACATCTCAAAGAACCATCGTTACTACGGTGAGTAACTTCTCTTTCTTCCTCGAGTGTCCCTGTGGGTGCTCCACGATAGGTGACTACCCAGCAGTAACACAAGATAGTGGGTAATCGGTTTATGTGCAGCTTGTCCCCGAGAGGACTGCTGTCGAGAGAAGGGTATCCTCTTGGAATACCCTGTGAAGGGCATAGTGCTTGGTGAAGGTGTCATAGGATGACCAGGTTGCCGCTCTGCAAATGTCTTTTAGCGCAATGCCCTTGAAAAAGGCTGTTGATGCCGCCACCGCCCTAGTGGAGTGAGCCCTGGACATGGCCAGTAAAGGAGTCCTTTTGAGTTCGTAGCACATTTTTATGCAGGATACGATGTGCTTCAAGATTCTCTGCGAAGAGAGACCTTCTCCTTTCGATTTGGGAGCGAGAGAGACTAGGAGTCTATCCATTTTCCGGAAGGACTTAGTCCTGTCTATATAGAAAGCCAGCGCCCTCCTCACGTCCAGGAGGTGTAGGCACGCCTCTTTGTTGGAGTTATCAGGCTTTGGATAAACGAGGGTAAAACTATAGGTTCGTTAATATGAAACTCTGAAGAAACTTTGGGAACAAAGGCTGGATGCAACCATAAGGTTACCGCCTCCTTGGAAATTACTGTGCAGGGTGGCGTTGCCATAACTGCTGCAAGCTCGCTCACCCCGCGAGCTGACGTGATTGCAAGAAGGAAGGTCGTCTTTATCATAAGGAGGCGGAGGGAAACCGTGGTTAAGGGTTCAAATGGTGGTCCCGTTAGTGCATTAAGCACCAGGTCCAAGCTCCACGAAGGTGGAAGCGGTTTCCGAGGGGGGTATAGGTTTACCAGCCCTTTGAGGAACCTGGTAACCATGGGATGGGCAAACACCGTGTGCCCTTCCTCTTCATGTCTGAAAGCCGATATAGCGGCAAGGTGGACCCTCAACGAGGATAGGGAGAGTCCGCCTCTCTTGAGGTCCAGTAAATACTCTAGTATTGCAGGTATATGTGCAGCAAGGGGGGCTAATTGCTTGGTAGAACACCATGCAGTGAATCGAGTCCATTTTTGCTTATAGGGCTTCCTGGTGGAAGTCCTCCTGCTACTTTCTAGGACTTGTTGCACTCCCTCAATACACGTGCTCTCAAGGGAGCTGAGCCATGGATTAACCATGCTTGCAGTCGCAGGCCTCGGGGGTGTGGATGCACTATGGACCCCTGGGCTTGTGTTAGCAGATCCGGCGCCACCGGGAGGGGCATCGGTGGACAGTCTGACATGCGCAGGAGTAAGGGGAACCATTGCTGTCGATCCCACGTTGGGACTACTAGGATCATTCGGGCTCTCTCTCTCCTGGCTTTCTGTAAGACTTTGTGGATAAGCACTGTGGGAGTAAAGGCATAGAGCAGAGGGCCCCTCCACAAGATCGCGAATGCGTCTCCCAGGGACCCCCGTCCCAGTCCTGCCCTGGAGCAGTATTGTGGGTGCTTCTTGTTGTGTTGAGTGGCAAACAGGTCGACCTGGGGAAATCCCCATGCACGAAAAATCGGTCGTAGCAGATCGGAACGGATCTGCCACTCGTGTGTGAGTGCGAAGTGCCTGCTCAGCTGGCCTGCCTTCACATTGTGTGCGCCTGGTAAATACGAGGTTTTCAAGGTTATATTGTTGGCGATGCACCAGTTCCACAATTGGACTGCTTCCGCACATAAGGCACGGGACTGAGCTCCTCCTTGCCGATTTATATAAAACATGGTGGAGGTATTGTCTGTACTGATCCCGACTACTTGCCTTGCATATGGTCTCGAAAGCGTTTGCAGGCATTGAACACTGCTCTGAGCTCCAGTATATTTATGTGCAGTGACTGTTCCGTGGAGGACCACAGTCTTTGCGTCACCTTTTCGCCCATGTGTGCTCCCCACCCTATGTGGGAGGCGTCGGTAGTGAGAAAAACAGATACCTGTGGTTGGTGAAAGGGCACCCCTGTTAGCATGTTCTTGGGGTTCACCCACCATTGCAGGGATCTGCGCACCTCTGTCATGGGCGACACCACCCTGTGGACAGTGTGTGCTGCCGGTCTGTAGACGCTCGCCAGCCGGTGCTGCATGCTGCGCCTATGCAATCGGGCATTCTGTACTACAAACGTTGCTGCTGCCATGTGGCCCAACAGCTGCAAGCACGTCAGAACCAGCACCGTAGGGCTGAAGGTGATGACTTGCACGAGGGAACGAATGGCACGAAAGCGGGCATCTGGTAGATAAACCCTTGCTGTGATGGAATTTATATGTGCCCCTATGAACTCTATGTCCTGTGTGGGGTCTATCTTTGATTTTGCCAAATTGATGACAAGGCCCAGCGAAGAGAACGTGTCTGCTGTGATGCGTATCATGCGAAGTACCTCCTCCTCGAAGGTAGGCTGACACCACTGCCAAGGTCTTGGTGAAGACTCTAGGGGCCGAGGAGAGGCCAAACAGCAGAACCTTGTACTGAAAATGTTCTTTGCCTACCATAACCCAGAGAAAACGCCTGTGAGCCAGGTGAATAGTTATGTGGGAAT
Organism: Carettochelys insculpta; assembly: GCF_033958435.1. Classification (NCBI taxonomy): domain Eukaryota; kingdom Metazoa; phylum Chordata; order Testudines; family Carettochelyidae; genus Carettochelys; species Carettochelys insculpta. The sequence continues at coordinate 90,184,401 of NC_134141.1, forward strand.
ACGCGTCTTGTAAGTCGAGGGCTGCGAACCAATCTCCATCGTCCAGTGCCGTAAGTATAGAGACGACTGTGATCATTCGAAAGTGTTGCTTGCGCGAGTACCGGTTGAGGCCTCGAAGATCTAGGCTGGGCCTCCAGCCTCCTGTCTTTTTCTCCATGAGCAAGTATCTTGAGTAGAACCCTTTCCCTCGGAGTTGCTCCGGCACTCTTTCCACTGTCCCTAATAAGCATAAGATGGCCTACCTCCTGCTTGAGTATCGCTTCGTGGGAGGCGTCCTTTAGGTGGGGTCTGGGTGGAGGTCGTGGCGGTGGGAGCAACTGGAAGGGAATCGCGTAACCCGTGGCTATGATCTCCAGTACCCATTTGTCTGTGGTGATCTTTTGCCACTGGTCGTAGAATGGTCGGAGGCGATGGTGGAACAGTAGCTTCAGATGACATTGCGCGATGGTAGTCATAGTGCAGCCCTCGATCTGTGTGTCAAACTTGTGGCCTTTGGCCCTGCCCCAAGGACGCACGGCTCTGTTGAGAACGTCGCCTGGGAGTTCTGTACTGTTGGTGCTGTTGATGTCGCCCTTGCTTGTAGCCCCTGTGGTACTGGGGACGCTGTGGTTGATACTGCAAACAGCTTCTGCGTGTCAAAGGGGAGATCAACGATCTTCGCCTGCAGATCCCTCGGGATACCCGATGTCTGGAGCCAGGACTCCCTGCTCATGACTACTGCCGTAGCTGTTGAGCGTGCTGCCGTATCCGCTACGACTAGGGCGATCTGAACTCCCGTCCTCGAGGCTGCGTAGCCTTCCTGCATGGTGGCCTTGAGCACCGGCTTCTTGTCCTCTGGAAGTGAGTCCATGAGGGAAGTCAGCCTGGAGTAGTTGTCGAAATTATGGTTCGCTAGATGTGCTGCGTAATTCGCCATTCTCAACAGCAGGGTACAGGAGGAGTAGACCTTTCTGCCGAACAACTCTAGTTTCTTGGCATCTTGTCCGTTCCCCCTGTCTTGTACTGAGAAGTTTTCGACCTCTGTTGAGACGATTCCACCACCAGAGAATTTGGTTGCAGGTGGCTGAACAGGAACTCCATGCCCTTCGTCGGGACGAAGTACTTCTTATCCGCTCTCTTGTTTATAGGCGGAGTGGACGCAGGCGTCTGCCATATTGTGGTGGCGGACTCCATGATTGCTTCATCAGCGGAATAGCTATTTTGGAAGAGGCCGGAGGTCTCAGGTTTTTAAGGAGCTTATGGTGCTTCTCCTGCACCTCTGCTGTTTGGATGCCTTGCGTGAAGGCCACCCTTTTAAACAGCTCTTGGAACTGTTTGAGATCGTCCGGAGGATGGACGTCCCCTGGGGCCGTGGCCTCGTCAGGGGAAGATAGCGAGGACCCGCTAGGGTAAGCCTCTCTGGATCCCTCTGGGTCCTGTTGACGGTGATACATCCTCTCGCTAGATACTTGCAAGGGAAAATCTCGGGGTTCCAGAATCAACTCCCCCTGAGATATCTGCATTTCCGTCCCCATCCGCGATTGCCCTTGGGGATATTGAACCGTCTGGGGGGATCTGTCCCTGGGAGTATGCCTATGGTGTCGATGCCCCGCGTGATGGGGCGACCATGGCAACACGGGCACTGTTCCGGAGATGGAGACCTGGACCACTCTGGAGGCGCATACCCCCTGTGTCTGGGGGAGCCAGATCATCTGAGTGATTGAGATAATGGAGAGACTGATTTGTGGCAGTACTCCAGGGGTTCAAAGCCCAGGAAGGGCGATGGTGGTCCGAGCCATGGTGATGCTGGCTGTAGGAACGGGGATGGGGGCTCAGGGTATACTGGAGGTGACCCCTGCCGCCTCGTTGGAGTCTGCAGCATAAGTGGAGGGCTTAGAGCGAGTAGCCCTGCAGCCCTGTCTGGAGAAGGGCTGCGGTGCCGGGTTTTCTGTGCTGCCTTTCCCCTCCCCTGTGGGGCTGGCTCCGCCCCTTTCCGCGTCGGGGATCTCGGCCCTGCTGTCTGCGCCGCGCTCGGCACGCTCCGCTGTGGTGCCGCACGGGTGGTCTCCCCCGGTGCCTGTAGGCCGCGTACCTGCGAGCTCTGCACCGCCGGTGCCCCGGGGGTCAGTGCCGCCGGTTCCGGTGCTTGCCTGGCCACCGCCCTCCCCGCAGTGCGGGGCGGCTGTTTGATTATTGGAGGCTCAGCCTCTGCCACGTGCGTCTCCGCGCCACCGCCGCTCATCTGTGACTGCGGCTGGGGGCTATGAGCTCCACCCGTCCTGCTCGCTGTGGCTGCCGGCAGGGATCGGGTTGGTGAAAGCTTCCTCTGTTTTTGCGCTGATGGGGTTAGGGAAGCAGCTTTCCTTTTATGGGCCACTGCGGGTTCCTGCTGCTGAGGCCGCTCCAGGGCGTCTGGCTGGAGGGCCTTGTCAAAGAGCAGCATTTTCAGCCGCATCTCTCTGTCCTTCCTTGCTCTGGCTGTGAGCTTTGCGCAGAAGGAGCATTTCTGTGCCCATCGGAGGCCGGCATCGCTTTGCGGCATGACTCACACTTTTGAATCCTGAAAAGGACATTGTGGTGAGTCTTTGAGTTGTTAATAGGATACTTAGCACCTTCTCTGTGCCTGTTCCCCTCTTGGACTCAGCCTGCCACCGCAGGAGGCCTAATGGCCTTACGTCCCCGGGCCTCCGCTGCTCCGCTCGCTACTAAGGCTGTAAAACTTTACTTTTTACTCTCTCTTCTTTTTTTTTTTTTTTTTTGAAAACAACAACAAGCTAACTTAAGCTAAAGACTGAAAAAGAAGCTCTGAACACTTTAAAAACATTAAATACGCTAACTCTGGCTGTAGCCTGAGCGGATTCTGTCTGCAGCTGATGGCGGTTAAAGAGGAACTGGCGGGGACTGGATCGCGCACACGGCTGCGAGCGCGCAAGGGAGCGGCGCGCGCCGGCGCATGCACGGTCCGGCAGAAACTGCTGAAAAGATCCGACCTGCGGCGCCGCGGCAAGCCCGACACCTATCGTGGAGCACCCACGGGGACACTCGAGGAAGAATGATGCATTATGTACCAGAGAGGTCATGCAAAATGTCACTGGAAAAAATTATGATTCTCTGAATATTTTGTTTGGATGCATGTATCATTTTTGTACCTAAAGTTAAGAATATTTAAAATACACATATATTTTAAAGTAGGCTATTTGTGGGTGTCTCCCAGAGTAGGCACTTCTGGTACAACAATGGAGAAGCCTGACAACCTATCAGCAAATACAATGGACCCTAGAAGAACTTAACTTTACTGTGAATGTTTTGCCCATCCTATAACCAATGGCTGCTATGACTCAGTATGGTATGTAAGGACCATTTGATCAAGCCACATCGCTCTGGACTCCATCTTTGATACACATGTTTTTCCTTAAACTGAGTTTGGGACAAAGGGTTCCCAGCCACATGAAATAGGTATATAATGAAGGGAATGACATCATCTGTTGCTCCTCACTCCCCACAAAAGAAAACTGGAAACATCTAAGGAAAGAAAGACAAAACTAGAAAAAGTTCTGAACCATGGCTAGAAGGATTTCTAGCCTATATAGCTGTGTCTACACTTACATTCCTCATTTGTAAGAGGCATGCAAATGAAGGAAATTGAAAATGCAAATGAGGCAATGATTAACATATCTTGCACCTCATTTGCATAATCTCTTTTCAAAAGAGCTTCTTTCCAAAGAAAGCAAGCAAGCAGTGTAGACGGGGCTCTTTCAAAAGTAAATCTCATCTGCAAGAGAACCCTTCTTCCTATCTTATTTCAGGAAGAAGAGTCCTTTCGAAGATGGGGTTTATTTTCGAACAAGCTCCATCTACACTGCTTGCTTTCTATTGAAAGAAGTGCTTTTGAAAAGAGATTATGCAACTCAGGCACCAGATATGTAACTCAGTGCCTTGTCTGTATTTTTGATTTCCTTCACTTGCATGCCTCTTTTGAAAAAGGAATGCAAGTGTAGACACAGCTTAGAAGAAAAAACTGGGAATTCCAAGCTGAAAAGCTAGTGTAGCTTGTGCCTTAAAAGCCTGCAACCTGTTTGTAAAATCAGTCCAAGGCCGTGTCTACATGAGCACAAATCTTTGAAATGGCCATTTCGAAGATTACTAATGAGGCGCTGAATGCATATTCAGTGCCTCATTAGCATGCCGCCGGCCGTGGCTCTTTGAAATTTTCGCATTTTGCTCCCGTATGGTTCATCCATCCTTTTTGAAAGGACCCTGCCAACTTCGAAATCCCCTTATTCTGCTGATAGGGATAAAAGGGACTTCGAAGTTGGCGGGGTCCTTTCAAAAAGGACCCCCATCTGGACGAGCCGCACGGGAGCGAAATGCAGCAATTCCGAAGAGCTGCAGCCAGCGGCATGCTAATGAGGTGCTGAATATGCATTTCAGCACCTCATTAGTAATCTTCAAAATGGCCACAAAGATTTGCGCTAGTGCAGACGTAGCCCAAGTGAGACAATGGTAACTCAAAACTTATCTTTCAGATACATTAAGCTTAGTTTGTTTATTTACTAGGTAATCTGATTTGATCTGCTTGTTATCACTTACAATCACTTGAACCCTTTTGTAGTTCGTAAATGTATTTTATGTTTCGCTCTAAACACATAAGTTTGCAGTGAAATGCTTAGGAATCTTAGTTTAGAGGACTGTTGTCTTTCCTCTCTATCTTGAGTGGGTGAAAACTATGTACTGTTCCATGTGCAGCACAACACTATCATTTTGGATTTATACGCAGGGTGAAGGGGCTGGCAAGCTGGTGGTTATTTTGGCGATGACCTCTCTATTGTCGTTCATGCACATGCCATTCAGAGAGCCTGCACATAACTGCAGCTGAGTGTGTCGCTTCCCCTGTGAATGCTGGGGCAGGTGCAGATTGTGCAGACTTTAAGACTTGGCAGCTTGTCACAGCAGCACAGCGTGAGAGAAAGAACAGGTTGGTGGGTCAGAGGTAACTCAGTTCCTGTAACACCTTGGAGAGAACCCATCATACAAGGTTGTGCAAATAACTGACAGTGACTGTGCTATGGATTTCTAAGACTCAGGAATCACTGGCTTACAGAATTTGACTGATGTGTAAAACCACACGTCTATAAGAAATTAACGGAATGTTGATAAGTAGACTGCTGAAGATGAAATCACCATTTTGCTCTACTCCAAACAACCAAATGGTGATCAACCTGCATTTCAGCAAGATTACTTTCTCAGACTTAAAACCAGGCAGACTCTCCTCAGAAAGTTAGACAAGCATCTAATTCTTATTTTCCACTTAGTGATATTGGGTGAAGTTTCTGAAGGGCAGAAAAAGGACACGCAAGAAGATCTACCAAAGTGGATGATGGGGTTTTCTGTTTTACTTTAAGATATGTGATATGTGGAGATTTACCTCCTACTCAAGAGCAGCAAAAGCTTTTCTGAATAGCTAAGTAGTAAAAAAAAATTTTTTTTTTCAGACTCAACTTTAACTTTACCTGCCAAAATTGGCTGGCAAAAACTCAAGGAAAGCATCATTCAGGTATAGCTGGGTTAGGTTTAGTAGTTGAGAAAATCCATCTGGAAGCCTAGATAAACAAAAAATAATTAGGTAATGTTTTTATTTCAATAAAGCATAGGTCATTATGTCAAACTCTCTTACAATACAGTACAAATTGTCTGTATAAATGTTAAAAATAAGGTTTATCAATATTTTCACATGCCTGTCTTGGCCTGCACTGGCTATACCTTTTCATTTCAGGAATAGTTTCAAGACCCTGTTTTTCAATGTTATGAACAGGTTATGGTTTAAACATCCAACAGGCTTGCTTTCACACTGCATCCCCCTGAGGGGGATGCACTCAGTGGATACACTGAGGCTGAGGAAAAGCTCAAAAGTCCTTATCAAAACAAAAAGCAGTCAAGTAGCACTTTCAATGACCTAAAGGTATGTGTGTTATTGAAAAAGAATTATTGCACTGTTCTGGAAAGCGAAACAGCTTTTATTGGAGTTGGCTTTTATATTTAAATTTGGCACATTAACACATGGTTTAAATCGTGATGGGAACTTTCTGAGTCACTATAGGGACTCGTCTGCATACTTGGCTCAATCTAATTCTTGACCTTTCCCCCCACCCCTCCACACTCTGATTTGCTCACCTTGATTATCTTTTTCTGATTTGTCCTCCTTGCTTACTGTTTTTGGTTCTCTGTGCCTTAAATATGGAGTCTATTCTGGTCTGGCTATGGTCTGAAGAAGTGGGTCTGTCCCACGACAGCTCATCTAAAACTATTTTGCTAGTCTTTAAAGTGCTACTTGACTGCTTTTTGTTTTGGTAGTGTATAGACTAGCACGGCTTCCGCTGTGTTACTGTTCAAAATTCCTGGAGTTTTTTTTTTTTTTTAGGGGTAGGGTGGGGAAGGGAAGTGGGGTGATGGTCCACTTTTCACCAGAGGGATTGTAGGGAGTAGGAAGTTTAGGACTCTGGTGCCCCGGTGCGTGAGACACACATAAGAGAGAGGAGCAGCCAGAGGGTCTGTGGATCATTTTCTAGATCATTTATTTTCAACTAGTGGTCTGTGGACCCCTGGAAGTTTACAGATTATGTCTAAGGATTCCAAAAGGATCTGTACCAACAGCTGAAACATTCAGGCCTTTGTGAATGACAAAATATCCCTAATTTTAGATTCACAGCTATTTGGTGGAAGTGGAGCTCAGGGAACTTGGGTTCAATCTCAGATTCTGGAGGGAAGTATGTTCATGTGAGCAACTCTTCTGCCTCATTCCCCTCAAAATCTGAATTTCTGCCATTGCGTGCTCCATCTTGTCCCTGTGCTAGTCCAGTCTCTCTCTTAACAATCCCCTCAATCTCCTTTTCCCAGACTCATTTCCCTATCTCCCCACCCTGGCTCAGTTCTTGTACCATTTTCATTTCAGTCAGCCCGCTTCCTCCTCCCTGACTGGATAACACAGACAAGTCTCCTTGTTCTTAGTTCTATTGGCCAATGCCACAGACACCTGTAGCAGTCAGGAGCCACAATTACAGTGGAAATCCTGTTCAGTGCTTACAAGCTCTGGGGCTGGGCCCGCCTAATGCAAATTGACTCTCTGGAGACCTTACCTGCCAAACTTTAAAAAGTTACTGCTATACAATAATAATTATTATATTATTTACTGTGACAAAAGCAATTTGTCAAAGATTTATAACTTGGCCAAATTTTCATACAAACACAGGGACATGCTCTATCCCCCTTTTAAATTTCAAGTCTTTAATTTCTGTAAACCCCAGGACAACCCTGGAAAGTAGACAACTCCATAGCAAACTCCATCTGAAGCAAACACCCATGAGAAAAAAATTCAGCCTAGACAGTTAAAATTTGGTAAAGAAGTAAGCAACTGAAGAAAATCACCTCATACTGGGAACTTCTTTGCAGCTTTAACAAGAGGTGGCACTAACAATTCCACATACAACTATAGAAACATACAACACAAGTTGTAAGAAAGGTTAGGTTGTTTTCATCAGAAAAAAAAAAACAAAAAAAACTTACTTTGAAATTGGATTTACACTGGCCTCAACAATTGCCAAAACTTTACAGTTTTTGATGTTTTCTGGAAACTCCTGTATGCCTGTTAAATAAACAAACCATGTTATTAAACTCAACTATAAGAACAAAAATGTTTACTTTAAAATAAACTTAAGAAAAAAAACCCATCCATTTTACAACTTATGCAGTGGTTCTCCAATTATTCATTTGGAGGACCACTTGACAAGAAATATACTTTTTTATGCATTACCTGCTCTCTCAGTACCCAGTAGATATCCACTACTCTACTTGCTTCTCAAAATATTTCCTTTTGTGGTCCACCAGGAAAGCTCGCACCTATCCTCCAGAGAACCACTGCAACAGTGATTTTAATATATCAGAAAGGAAGATGAAAGGTCCAATCAAATGCCCACTGAAGTCCATGGCAGCCTTTGGGTCAGCCAGTCATCATTTACGCTGGTATCTATTTCCAGCAATAAATTTTGCTCCCTCTCTTCCCTATCACATCCAGACAGATTACACATCAAACCCACTTGATGTGTTTATGTGACCTACAAGACATGTTGAGATTATGCAGAATACAAACTTCATTCCTTAAAAAGGTAAGGGTACATCTAAAACATGGTTTCCCAAACTGGGGGTCTGTAGTGAGTCAGTATGGCCTCCTGCAGACCCGGAGGCAGGGGAGGCTATGCAGAGGCCCTGGTGGGTGGGGCCGGAGTCAGGAGACCAGAGGCCCGCCCCTCAGAGGGCGGGGCCAAGGGCTAGAAGAGCCAAAGGCAGGACCCAGGACCCATTCGGGCCTGGGCCTCCGGGCAGGGAGAACGTGCCTGTCCGAGCTCCTCAGAACCAAAGGGAGAGGGCCTGCGGCCGCCCGGCCAGGCCGGAGGAGCAGGCCCCCAGAGGCTCCAAGCAATCCTGGGTCCACATGCCCCAAGGAGACTACCCGGACTTCCCAGACCTACCAGGACCTTCCCGCCGGCGGAGACCCCCCGCCTTGGAAGAGGCCCCGGGAGCGAGCTGCCCCAGAGTCCCGGCGGATCCTTACCGCACTCAGACCCAGGACCGCCCTGCGTCTCCTGTATTGCCGCCGCCTGACTACCCTAACGACATTGTTATGGACGATTGGCCGGAGACCCCGAAGATGGATGACCCGGAGGAGACCGACCTAGGGGGACCCCTCAACCAGATGGACTGGGACCTTCCGCCAGCAGAGGGTGAGGTAGGAAGTGGCCCGGGGAACGACGCTCACGAACCAATGGCAGTGTGTTGCGGTCTGGATCCCCACTGCCGGGGTGGCGTGTGAGCGACCCCCAGGGCCCCGGGCCGGGTCGCAGTGGAGTGGGAGGGCCTGCGACCCCCTACCCTGCTCCTTGACAGGGTCAGCCTGTGCTGGGCCTGCGTTTAAACCCCTTGTGCTGCTGCCCCACCCCAAACTGAGGGCTGGGCTTGTGTTTAAACCCTTGTGTTGCTGCCCCGCCCCAAACTGAGGGCTGGGCCCAGAACTGTGCTAGTACTTGGGGACTGCTGCCCTACCCTGAACTGAGGGCCGGGCCTAGAACGGTACTATTACCTATGAACTGCTGCCCTGCCCTGGACTGAGGGCTGGGCCCAGTACTATACTACTCTTGTGAACTGTGACCCCGCCCTAGGTTGAGGGCTGGGGCCTGTATGGTGTTGTAGCGGTGAGCCGCTGACCACCCGAACTGAATACGGGCTGGTGCTCTAACCCCTTTTTGCTGCCGCCCGCCCTAGGCCAAGGGGCTGGGCGTCTCGGGACGTGTTACACGGTCATGAAGAAATTTGGGGGGGGGGGGAAGGGGCGACAGAAGGCAACCCAGTCCCCCGTCATTCCCCCCACCCTAAGAAAGAGCTCGCCTTTTCTTCTAGTTCTCAGCCTCAACCATTTTCCGTGGGCGACCCAGTGCAGCCGCTATAAAAAGTGGACAGCTGGTGAAGACCCATATGGAGCTAGCTGCTTCCTGCAAAGGTGAGTGCATGTGGTTTGAGGGGAGGAGAGGTGGAGGAGAAGGATGGGGTTAGATGGAGGGCTGGTGGTGCCTGGCTTTGGGGGAGAGGAGGGGCTCAAGCAGGCAGCTTGCTGGGCTCAGGTGGCTGGCCCCAGCAGTGCAGGGTTGGGCTGGCAGGCGAGCAGCTGGCCCCAGTAGAGTGGGGTTCGGGGGGCTCAGGTGGCTGATAAGTGGGCAGGCAGCAGGCTCTGGTGCCTGACAGGTGGGTGGGTGGCTGGCCGGCCTTGGAGGGCAGGTAAGTATCTGGCCCCTGCAGCACAAGGCTCGGTTGGCTTGGGCAGATGGCTCTGACAGCGCAGGGCTCAGGAGGCTGGCACAGGCAGCTCTGGCGGCTGGCACAGGGCGCAGGCAGCTTGAGCTGAACCAGGCACCCGCAAGGGGCCAAGAAAAACTTTGTGCTTATTTTTAATTTCAAATAACATTTTTATATCAAGTTTTTGTGTTCATTTTAAATTACAAATCAAATTTTTTGTTAAAAAGGGGGTTGGATGATGGTAAAGAAGAGGTGGAGGGGCACAAGGGTTTCTCAGAAATCAAATGGGGGTGTAATGCCAAAAAGTTTGGGAACCATTGATCTAAAACTTACCAGAAGATCAATGCAGTGGTGCTTGATCTTCTGGGGTTCGACTGAGCATGCCTAGTGGGGCTGTGCAAAATTGAACCATCATGGCTCCTAGTACCCCTCATAGGTAAGGGAAGTCAACGGGAGAGCTTCTCCTACTGATGTGCAGTTCCGGAGATTAAAGGAAAAAGCGATTTAGGACACACTGATTCCAGACATGCAATTCACGTAGCTGGAGTTGCATATCTTAAATTGATTTTTCCCCATAGCATAGACCTGGCCTAAGTTTTTAGCCCTTGTGCTTGTAATGAGAACTTCCAAATGTTAGTTAAGAGTGATTGATGATGTTATCTTTCTAACTTTGCAAATAGACTGAAAGAATGACAGGCTCTCTTTTCATTGCCCAGAAAAATTTATTTTTATCACAAGACAACAAGAACTAACTAACCACCCTAAAATCCTAACAGAGACAAGGCTTAGTTTTACTATGAGGTAAATTAGGCAAAGTCAATCACAGGCGGGGCAAAGCACTGACCTCCTCTAGCTACGATTTCAGAATGGGACGGCTAATGCAGCTTATTCCACTCTTAAACCAAACAAACAAACAAACAAACATCTTTTGCAGTCAAGTAGCCTCTGTGGTGGAAAGTTTCCTACTTCTTATTAATTTCACTGGGATGGTAACACTAAAGCCCAATGACTCATCTGTGCCAATGAGCTCTTGCTCACCCTAAAACAAGATTAACAGTCCTGTCTGTCAACCACAGGTTCAGAGAAGAGGGTTACTATTCCTCATTCACACAATCCTTTGCCTCAAACTAATTTTATCAGTGAGACAAGATGTAGCATTTGTTGTCTGGACCAAATTTTTTTAAGTAAACATAACACAATATTGAGAATCACAAATATAAGTAAATTAATTATATGACACATATGCAACTGCCCAACTGGACACAGCCACCAGCATCCAGACAATCCTCTCTACCAGGATCTGTCAGTCTCTCTGGTCTGTGACAATCTCTTCTGTTCCCTCTCACGCATTTTGGGTTAAGCATACATCATGCAGTAAGAAGGATAATCAAGTTGCAGTATCATCTTGAAAGAACAGACTCCTTCAAGGGTCATATCACTATGAGCTATCTAAATGTTAATCACATTAGCAAATGCAACATGGAAGGAGTAGGAGTGAAGAGCATAGGTCAATTGGAATTGGTAACGGCTGCAAGGCAGGAAATGCTCCGGTGTGAATAGAATAGAGAAGAAAATTAGGGAGAGAAAGAAAAGAAACAAAGTGCAACCTTTGTGGTGGTCTAAAAGTAAACATTTTCTCACTGAGGGCCTGTGAATGCAACAATATAAAATACTGGGCGAACCTCTCATCCATATAAGTGGTAGTCCAGCTGTTGAGTCAGGGTAATACTGTCACAGATCCACAGGAATGTTGCTGGGGCCCCAGCTTTGGAACAGTCTCTGGAAGGACCCCTTCAGTGTGACAGACTCCACAGAGAAGTGGGGGGTCCTGCTCTTCCTCCAGGGTAAATCATGAGGTTTCACCACCTCCTGAGACTGGTCCTCTGGTGCTTTAGCACTCCTGTTATACACTATGAGCTCCATTCTCCTAGTACACTGAGACAAACCTGAGGGAAACTTGCACAACCTCAGCAAGCACTGCATCTCCATAAACATCTGCAAGGACACTCAATCATCGATGTCAAACAAGACAGTTTATTAGTCAACGGGAAGAAAACATGGAAGATCTCGTTTAACACAGAGAAATTAAGATTAAAGCAGAGTACAGTCTGGTTAGCCAGAGCCCAAAGCTCTGTCTCTTAATTAGGTAGTACTGTATACCTCTGCACTGCTTCATTTTTAAGCTGGGGAAGTGTGGCTCTGCCTCCCTGATGAGAGTCAGGGAGTCTAGATCTCTCTCAGGCACTGGTTACTAGGTATCCATGTCCACGCAATTGGACCTGCCATTTTAGTCTCAAGAGCTCTACTGATATAGGAACTAAGCCCCCAGACAACTAGGGACTGATCATATCTGTGTCTTAGCCTGCCCCAGGAACAACAGTCTCTTTTCACCACCTAGGCAACAGTGCAACACATGGGGGAAACAGACACACACAGGCTTCACAAAAACATTACAAATCATGTGGCTGACACAAATACAGAACTAAGTTTATTCTATTCCCACTGAGCTTAATTAAAAAGAGAAGCTGTCTGTCTTCCAAATGAGTGAAGCCACTTCTGAAGAAGAAAAATGTATTTATACTTAATATGTAGTTATGTAAAGACTATATAAATTGTAATCTCATGATTACCACTGCTTAACTTTTTAAAAAGGTAGCTCCCCAGAAAAAACTATATATGGTGTTTAAAATAACAAATGGCTAGAAAATAAAATTTAGGATAGCAAATGGAGTTGGAGGAAAGGAACTGAAAACAGAACTACAGAAGTTTTATTTCTATTTTCATTAAACTTTTCTTCTGGTAAACAGAAGATATTCTCTTTATTTTGTCAACTGATCTATGCTGTAATCCAACAGCAGAGAGATGAACAAATTCCAATATTAAAATACTGACTTAGTACTCAAAACTAGTTTGTGTATCAGCAAATCAAAAGGTGTATAATTTCCATGATCTACGTATATAAATAAACTTTCAACAATATGACTTATTTTTCTTAATGAAGGGACTGTTACCTATAACCACAGCAGAACACAAGAATGGTCATTCTGGGTCAGAGCAATGGTCCCACCTAGCCCAGCTTCCTCTTTTCAACAGTGACCAATACCAGATGCTTAAAACGGAATGAACAGAACTGGCAATTATCAACTGATCCAGCTCCCTGTTGTCCACTCCCAGCTTCTGGCAGTCAGAGACAAGCAACATCTAGAGCACAAAGAGCATCCCTGGCTATGATGGCTAACAGCCACTGATAGACCTCAGTGAAGTTACCCTTTTTCCAGCCTCACAATTTGTCCCCAGTTATTGCTATTAGTAACAATTAATATGGCTACTAAAATAATAATAAAGATTTTTGTGTGTGGCTAAGGATCAAATGTGGCTAATTTGCAACTCCTCCTAAATTCCAAGGAAACCTGCATAAACCCCACATATTACACAGCAAAGTCTAATTTCAACAGCCTCTCCTAATATTTCTATTAGAGCTTGCAGATTTCGGAAACAAATCTTGATTTCCCTGCTTCCTACCGTCCCTCTGTTCTTTGATTTGCTCATCTTGAATACAATTTTTTCTGATTTGTCCACCTTGATAACTATTTTTCATTCTCTGTGCCTTTAATATTGAGTCTGTTCTGGTATGGCTGTGATCTGAAGAAGTGGGTCTGTCCAATGAAAGCTCATCACCTAATAAATTATGTTGTTAGTCTTCAAAGTGCTACTGAACGGCTTTTTTGTTTGGCTAGAATATAGACTAACAAGGCTCTCTCTCTGCTACTCTTCACAGTATGTGTAGCTTGACTAATTTTCCAGACAGAATTACAGAGTCCTCTTGAACTCATCTTTCATTAACTGAGAGCATATGTTACGATTTTATACATTAAGCAAGGGTATGATTTTTCTCTTTAAAATGAAGGAATGGTATTGGGAAGAACTTCTGTTGCAACCCTGGACGAGCTCCCGCTTGTAGTTAGACACCAGGCTGCACTACTGGACTCAACCTTTGGAAGTCACATGTCTTTAAATTTAGTGGGTCTGAGCAGCATCTACACACTTACTTATTCTAGCCTCTTTGGCACAAACCGAGTTTACAGACACACTGTACCACCTTATTGTCAGGTGGGATCCAGTGATCCAGCTATCCTAGGCTTCAAGACCTACGTTAAACCCATAATTCTCCCCAACAATTTATGTATCCCTTCCCTAGAACTCCATTCTTGAGGGGTTTGTGATTTAGTGTTTAACCCTATGGGGCCATAAGAATAGTTACAACAAAGGGAACAGACTTGACAAAGGAACTTCTAAACAGATAAACAAAACACAAGAGGTACAGATTTAGGTAAAAATAAACAACACTGCTCGCAAAACCCCTTGCTCTCCAGTGTCCTTACCACTCTGAAAGTCTTTTGGATTTTAGTTAGTTTCTTTTCAGGGTCCCAGTACCCTCCCGCACCTCACTCCTTTTGTTCAATCTTTTATTTGTCAGCAGATTGACAGTGAGAAGAGCACCCCAGTTCACACAAATGTGATCCCTAAAATAAAATTCTGGCCCCACACTGTCAGGTGACCTTCAGATAGTTTCAAAACCTGTCAGGTACTCTTTTGCTGAATTTCCACGCCCCCTTTCTTCTTGCACCCAAATGGCAACTAGCAGTTTGCAATCCAAATGACATTCACAAAACAGACAAGAGTTTGTACATTTATTTTGATGCATGTAAGCCAAGTGTAAATGAGCTTTCCCTTCACAGAAGTGTTACACATATACTAATAACTCTCACCTTTTGCTCTAAAACCTGAAGTACATCTGGTGAGTAGACACAGAGGATGAGAACTGGCCCAGGAGAAGAGAAGAACAGATTGGCTGGCAGGTGGGATTTGCACTTTTATTGTTTTCAATTAGATAAATAGATATTTCAATATTGTCACTGAAAATATCAGGTGTTGACAGAGTTATAAAATACATTTAAAGTTTTTTTTTTTCTGGTGGTAATTTCTTGCTCAAAAGCCACTGCTGTGGATATGCTGCTGTGACATCATCCATTTAATTTTTAATTAGAGAAAGAATGTATGTGTGTCTTGTTATGAAAGCCTCAAACAGGAAATGGTGATTTTCTACAGTATATAACTCAGCAAAAAGTGAATGAATTTCCACAAACCTAACTGTACCCCTGCAAAATTTCAGAATCCCTACTACAAGCTATGCAATGCTTTCTAATAAAGAAAGGTTTTGTTTTTTCAATGTGGAAAGTGTCAGACAATTTTATTTTGATGTATTTTGTACATATAAAACCAAGGCTGCAATCTTGAAAACTCTTAAACATGTGCTTAAAACATTAACAATGTGGGCAGTCCCAATTTAACGGACTACTCAAATGAGCAGTACAAAATGAGCATGATGGAAAAGAGACTTTTTTTTTTTTTTGACAACATGTAATAATATTCAGTAAAATAAAAGATGGCCAGGGAGGCACCAAGTGATTGGTGGCAATATATTTTTTAGGCTAGGCAAAAAATGCCAAAGCAGACTCTGTAAAAGGTAGGAACCTCCCACTTCTACTATCATGGTGGTTTTAGAAACCCTTAATCCAAAAAAATTAGTCCAGGATTTACAGTATACAATAAAAATTTGAAAACTATTAAGAACTCAAATCTGAAATGGCACAAGTCAAAAACACATCAGGCTAAATCTCAGTTGGCATCTCTTCTGGCAAGTGGAAGAGTTTGATTGGTTCTACCTACTTGAACAGTGGAATACATTTGGAAGAACATTAGTCAGATTATTGAAATGTACATACCAACAGACTCCTGCATACCATTGCTATCTTAAACAACCAAAGAAAATTAAAAGCTTTCAATGCTTTTATGTATTACGCACATCCAATGTCTTAATATAAAGGGTGAACAAGTAACAAGCTTTTAAACAAAGTGGGACTATCTAAAATAGATTCCCTTGGGAAGAAGGCAGTGAAAGACATTAGAAGGAAGCAAGTAATTGGTTTTTAATGCAAACAGAAGCACAGACTTTGCATTGTTTAAGACTTAAAAATCAATTCAATAAAGTTTTCAAAAATATCAACATAGTATGCCCAGTATTTTAGTCTTCAATTAATGTAGAAAGCTTCTAGTGGTTGTGAATAAGGCCACTACTAGTATTTATCACTGTTTTTGAAAACACAAATGAATTATTAAACTTCTTTTCTCTCACTTCCCTCCCAAGAATATCATCTGCAAATTCCAAATTAAGGCCAGAACTTACAAACTAACATTTTAATAAGTCTGCTGTTCTTGTTATTTGTTCATCCAAGAAATTTTTTAAAAAATTATTTTTATTACTGCTCCAGCCTTCGTCAAGCAGTAAGGTAGCATGGTAGATTTAAAGAGGGAGCAAATGGCACGATGAGGACACTTTGCTTAGGGACATATGAGATAGAAGGTGGAGCATTTGAACAAGACCAAAATTATGCATCCTACCCTGTCACTGTGCAGCTGTGTATGCACTGTCTGCAGGATATAGTCATGCACTCCATCCAGGTAGTGGTGCACTTCATCCAGATAGTGTGGATTATCTCAAAGTACAATACTCAAGAGGACTCAGAGCTATCATTCCAGGCTTACTGCAGACTCAGATAGGTTGCACTGCACTAGTTACACTCTGATCATGTCTTCATGATTTATTTAACAATCTTAAGAGTTACAATTTTTTTTTAAAAGAAAACCAATGTAATGTAATCACCTAATTCCACGAGCAGATCCATAGTATTTATGCCTTAAGCTAACTCTACCTTTAGCCCTAGAACACAAGTCTTCAACGCCTGCTGTATGTCCATAAATTGATAATCTTAGCGCTAAAGTGATACTGCCAATTGATACAGTTGCCTTCCAGGTAAGAGTCCCAGCAATTTGGATCCTCGCTGTTTATATATGGTCACAAAATAGGTGCCTTTGCGTGCATCTCAGGAAAAAACACCTGTGCCTTGAAAGCTATGGAAGAACACCACTTGTATCAAAAAGAACAATTCAAATGGCTAGAGCTATCATTTGGTATAAACTGAAATTTAGTAAATAATGTACCAGCTACAGGCACCCATCACTGGTAACTCTACAACTAGTACAATCACTGAAATAGATGGCCAATATTCTTCACCTCTCCAGACGCAAATGGTAGGAATAGTAATTTCATTTCCAAAGGAAAAAAAAGTTTCAGCAGGCAGGAAAAAAAAATCGGAAGACAGAAGCCAAAGATCTAGCTAACAAAGTAAAAAACATTACATGGTGTTGTGGTGGTCAGAAAAATACAAACACTAACTGGCACTGAATTCAGTAGGATTACAGATAAGGCTAAGATTCTCTCAAATATTTTTAGCAAAAGTCAGTGATAGGTTGTAGGCAATAAACAAAAATTTACAGAAGCACACAAATGGTCACCGAATTAACTAAAAATATTGGGACTGTGTAGATGATATATACACACAAACAGACCACTATTCAGGCTTGCAACTACTCCAGTGAGTAGGGCTGACCACTGCTGCTGCAGCCCAACAGGGACTAACCTACTCATGGCCTCTGCTCCAGAAAATTTAGGTAAGGCACCACATTCATAAAATGAGTCTTACGAGTAGTTTAAATTAAATACAGTTATCAAGTCTTTAGTTTTATTTACTATTTTATATTTTGGTAATAGTTGACTATTTATACAGCACCTAGCCCAAGAAAGCCTTGATGCTGACTAAACAAAATACAAGAAACCCTCAAGATAAGCACAATCAAATTGCTCATGTCTTGGGTTAACATGACTGCTGCCCTGATAGGAGTGGGAAACCTCTCCTGTCAAGGGCAGCAGCTGCGAGTCAGTCTGCCGTCCCTGACAGTAGTGGGGAAACTGCTCCTGTGTCAGGGGCAGCAGCCTGACTCACAACTGCTGCCCCTGACTGAAGCACAGGAAACTGCTCCCGTCAGGGGCAGCAAAAGTCAGGCTCACGGCTACCACCCTTGACAGGAGCGGTTTCCCACTCCTGTCGGGGCGGCAGTCATGTTAACCCGAGAAATGAGCAATTTGATTGCACTTATCTTGAGGGTTTATTGTACTTTGATACTTTGAGGTACCAGCGAGTGAGCCGCGGCTAGACGCGAGCCAGCACTTCGAAGTTTACCACTTCAAAGCTGCCGTGGAAGGGAATTTGCTTAATGAAGTGCTGCATATGCAGTGCAGAACTTCATTAATAAACTCCCAACACCCTACTTATCATCCTTCCTTCAAAGTTGGGAGCTAGTGTAGACAAGCCCATTGTCCAATGAAACAATAAATTTGATAACTGCATTATGAAATTGTGAAGAAATAACTACCTTAATGTACATAATACAGTTTAACATGACTAATCTGACACTTGGATTTCTCCTTTCTTTACAGCTGCAGGTTTTATTAGAGACATTCAAGAAGGAGATATTACATACAAAACCAGTATCTACAGTTTCCACAACAAGCTATATATGCACAACATGCCCATATTTCATCTTAATTTTATGCCTCAGTTTTAGTTTATTGGCTTATTTGCCATTATAATACATTTTCTTTGCCCTACAGTTTTACGCTTTTGGAATGCTAAGCTTCAGATTAAATTATATGAATGGAACCTGCAGTATGGATTCGAGATCAACTGTAAATTTTACTGAATAGCATAAATTGTAGACAACAGCAGGAATACACCACTAAACAATATTAGGAGGCCTCCAAATTTCAAACAAATCTTGTAAAGAAGAGCTCTTTGCATATAATACCTCTTAGATAACAAAAATTATTTTCTTCATTCTCTGAAAAGGCAACAATTTTGTTTGTTCAAGTTTTAAATATTTTTGATAACAATTTTTGAAAAGAACCATTAATCCAAGCTCAGAAAACTTCACTATAATTGTGGTAAGTTCAACTTTCTGTTATTTTTAATTTTTAAATAGCTGTGCACTGTAAAGTAGGCTACTAAGGAAAAATATGTTAATCTGCTATAGGTCTTCTATCATTAAGTTGAATTAATAAGGTGGTACTATACTGTATTCTACAGCAAACTGTCTCTGATGTAGCATTCCACTTTTTCTTATAAACTAAGAAAAATAATATGAAATGTTTAAATTTGCACCCATTACCATAAAACCATGAATTTGCCATTTAAAATACCCTTATACTATTTTTTAAAAAAAATTAAAATCCAAAACGAATTTTCAGATTTCGAGACTTTTATTTTACAGTAAGAATTAACTGCCTACAGCATTTATTTTTTTTTTAGGAATAATCAAAATCAACCATTTATATCTGGACTCAGCATATGGAATCCGCTGCTAAAACAATATGCTGTAAAACAATAATGATAATTACAAGCTAGTGATTATTCTCTGCCTGTAACCAGCCCCGAAACTTGTATCTCAGAATCTCAGAGTTCAGACTGCTACTTACAGCCCCCTGATCTGATAAACTATTATGAATAGGGACCTAACAGATTCATGGTCCATTCTAGTCAATTTCACAGTCAGTTTTTTTTCCCCCAATAGTAAACATAATGATTTCAGATATTTAAATCTGAAATTCCATGATGATGTAATTGTACTGATCTTGACCCAAAAAGGAGTTGTGTGATGCTCATTATGCACTTGTGTGGCTGCCCAGGAGACAGTCAAAGGTCACCCAGCTGATTAATGGCGTGCCCACACTAAATTTTAGTTTCTGCTGATGGTTCATATTTGCACATGCCTCAGTACACACAGAAAGATTTGGTCTTCACGTGGATGGAAAAAAAAATGCAGAGAATGGAAAATATTAGAGGGATCACTGATCACAAAGTTATTGCAGGAGTGGTTGTGGCACTGCTACCCTCACTACTGCACTGTTGGTGGTGGTGGCGTTGTTTGCAGAGCTGGGCAGCTGAAGAGCAGTGGCAGGGAGCCCAGCTTCAAAGACAGAGCTACTGTCAAGCAGCACCACTGAAATGAAGCATACAATGGAATGATATTGTTACCCTTAGTTCTGCACTGCTGCCTGCAGAGCTGGGAGCTTAGTCAACATCTGCCACTCTCTGGTGCCCAGCACTAAAAGCAGAAAGTAAAGCAGAGAGGGCAGTATGAGTGTGGTAACGCCACTTTTACATATGTGCTGGTACTGACTGGATGCTACCCTCAGAGCTTGGCATTGAGCCAACACTACAACTGCTGTTCTCCAGTTTGCAGCTCTGAAGGCAGTGCAGAAGTAGGTATGGCACTAACGTGAGCCTCCTAAAATAACCTTGATCCCCTTGCAACTCCCTTTTGAGTCAGAACCTCCAATCTGAGAAATGCTGATCTCCCCCTCCATGATATCTGTGTAGTACAGGGAAACACACAAATCCAGATTTCATGGGAGGTCACCAGATTTCATGGTCTGTGATGCATTCTGCATGGCTGTGAATTTGATAGGGCCTTAATTATGCACATACTTTGTGATAACGTCTCAAAATAAATTCGTCAACTTATGGTAATGCCGTTCAATGTGTGTATGTGCAAGTTTGCAGGACTTTGACTCTGAACTTCAAAGTTCAAAACGTCACACCTTATTTTCAGGAGCATAAAGAATAAAAATAATAAATGCCACCTGGACACACTACTATCAACATCTTTTTCCATACAGCATGCCTGACGGTCGCCAAGGCTGGTGATTTACATTCAATATTAAATCAGTATTTTCTGTAGTAATAGCTGCCTCTGCAATTCTATATGTTCATGTGTTTTGCCCATTCATTCTTCTAAAAGGATAAATAACTTACCATTCTTGCTGACATCCAGTTCCCTGAGATTAATAAGATTTGCAATGGATGCTGGCAATGTTGTTAGATCGTTGTCTGGCAAACTCAGTTTGTGCAGGGATTGACAGTTAAAAAGTTGCTATTGAAACAAAGAAAAAAAAAGACTGAGCATCTTTCAGTTTTCCTTAAACATCTTTTGCTTGCAATCCATTTTAATTTGTGACTCTCTCACTAGAAAGACAGGATTTTCATGGAACAATTTGTTTTCAATTTAGTGAATTACTGAATTATAAAATGTGAGTTAGTGGAAGGCTGTAAATGTCCAGAGACAGCGAAGCATGGCAAGAAGCTACATCAGAGGCTTGCTTCAAACGTCTTTCAATGCTCTGGAAATCACAGAAATCTTTAAATAGAGCTAATAAGTAATAATGAGGAACACAAATTGGTTTTTCACAGTCAGAACACCAGACATTTCTCAAAACATATAAATATAAAAGCAGAAGGAATTATAAGGGACAAGGCAAGAGCCTGGAGCACTGGCCCAATGCAAAATTTGAGGCCTGCACTGGAGGCTGTAAATCAACGTCAGGCTATGTGTTAAACTAAATGCTTACCAGTTCACTGTTGCATACACTTGGCAAAGTTGTTGCCAGTATACTAGGCATTAAATATTTACTTAAACATATTTCAGAAGACTGGAACAAAAATACCCCAATCTTGTACAAAGTAAAAGTGCTTTATGACACTAAGAGAAGGGCTTTGCCCAAGGTATCAGAAACAAAGGGAGATAAACACGTAAGAGGGTCCATAAATTGTTTATCCCAGTTGTCTCTCTAATTGACAGGGTACCTTATGTGATCCCTTTGCGTTGTTGAGAGGACAGCAAAAATTCCCACTAAGCCACTCCTTGCCATGTATTAATGAATTTGATAAGTTGTGCACCTCATCAAAATTGTGCCTTAAAGGCAATAAATCTGGCCTCTCTCACCAAACTGTGCCTGTGGTCTCTCTCTCCCCAAGTAACAGCAAGGTTTGCTAAACAAACAGGCTGCACCTCTACTAGTGTTAGTAACATGTGACTCACACACACACACAAGCCAATCAGCAGCCATAATAACTGGCAGCACTAACAACATTCACCCTTCTACAGCAATTATACTTGCTTAGAACAAATAAATACAGCTCTAGTCTCCATTTAAAACCAATCAATCAATCAATTTTGGAAGACAAAGCTTTAATACCCACACAAGTGGGTTATTAGTTTTAAAAAAGGGATGAGGTTTCACCTAAATTAAGTATATTTAAAATACAGTAAGGATTCAGGGTACACAAACCCAGAGTACGCAACCCCATTCTTACACAGCCGACCCCGATTCCTACAGTAAACCCTGGATATAAGTGACTTCCAGTTGCACTTAACTCACTTCCCCCTGGCCCTGGCTCAATGCCCCCAGCTCCGCATGGTCCCGGCCCAGCGCCATCCCCTGACACCCCCCCAGCTCTGCTCAACACCCGCACATAGCTCCTGCTCAGCCCCCACCCCTACCTCTGGCTCTAGCTCACCACCCCTCAGGTGAGACTCCGGTTCAACCTCCCTGGCCCTGGTTCAACCCCCCTGCCGGCTCACCACCCGCTTGTGGCTCCGGCTTACCTCCCATGCCCGACTTTGGCTCAACCCCCCCACCCCCACCCTGGTTCAAACCCCCTGCGTGCAGGGCTCTGGCTCACCACCTGAGCAGGGCTCCACTTCAACTCCACCCTTCTCCCCCTTGCAGCCCTAACACACCCCAGGCATAGTTCCAACTCCCACAGCGCCACCCCACTGCCAGGCTTAACCCTCCCCAACTGCCCCTCACGCCACCCCAGGACTTACCTATCTGCGACTTCCCCAGCTGCAAAACATGTGTTCCACTGGGGAAAAAACTGGACCCCCACTTATGCGAAATTCAGGTTATGCGAGGGTGCGTGGAACAGAACCCTCACGTAACTCAAGGGTCTACTGTAAATCTAAATTATGTATCTTCCTGTATGAGTATGAGTGAGAAGTGACTAGACTACATTGCACTGCTCAGACAATAAATCATCATTTCAACTACACACCATGAAACAAGGCCCAGAAAGTTGATGGTCACAACATGCAAACCAAACACAGGTCTGTAAGTCTGGATGATGAATTATGCAAGGGATGATATGTAGCCTGTATCTTTTTACTGTTCCTTTCCATCAGAACTGTGGACCTATTACAAATCAACTAGCTTATACACCAGTGGTTTCCTGAATTAGATTTCCTGGGATAATGCACTGGATAGGTACTTTGGCAAGCATACATCTTTTGGAGCCATACCTTTTTCCTTACTATTTCCAGCAAGGCAACACAGTAAGTCCTCACTATAACAGACTAATGGCGTGGAGGGGTGTCTGGTAACACTGAAAGTCTAATACATCTGAGGGTTTACTCCAAGGGTTTGCTCCTCCAGCTCCCAGTAGCCTGCGCTCTGCCCTGAGTATGGTGGTTTCTTAGGCTCCAAGCCGTCTGCACGCAGGGCAGAGTGCGGGGACTCCGGGTCTGAGCCGCCGCTGCTGCTGTCCTCCTCCCTCCCTTCCGCAGTCGGGATAACCTCCATGGATCCCAGCTGGGGAGGGGAACATGGCAGCAGCAGCTCTCCAAACCACGGCCAGGGACCCCATGACTGCAGCAGTTCCTTCCAGCTGCTGCCATGGCAGATCCAGCTCTGGCCAGGGAATGCGTGGCTGCAGCAATTCCAGCCACTGCCACAGTGGTCTCCGTTCCAGCCATGGCTATGGCAATCTCAGCCGCAGCCAGGAACTCCACAGCTGTGGTGGTTCCAGCCACAGAGAGAGTGATGGGTGTCTCTGGTGAACTGCCATTTACAGTAATATAGAGTACAGTACTGTACTCTACTTTCTTGGGTGGGGGGGTAGGGCTAGCAGACATCCATTATTACTGTTGTCCAGTAAAACAAGGTCCACTCTAGCAAGGATTTACTGTATACTGAAAGCTTATCCCAGCATGCAAAACAGCTATACAAGACTTATAAAATCACACTAAATGTATCAAACTTTTCATGTGAAAAGAACAGTTTTTTTATCTGCTGTATTCTGATACACTGGTTCATCACTGGAAGTGTGAAGCCCAATATGGCTAGCAAGTATGTAACATATATGGCTCACTGTCCTGAGTTACAAGGAAAATGGAAAGGAAGAAGCCAATTACAATTATGCAGAGATGCTCTCCCCTTTCTTTTGATCTAATAGCTTTACCTCCAGGAAGCTGTACTAGTAACTGGGCTCTTTTGCAGCTGTATGAAGCAGTAGCGTTTACTGTTAGCTAGACAACTCCATTTTGAATCAAGTGAATACAGCTAATGTGCCAAAGCTTACTAGGGAAAGAGCGATGTTATATAAAGCAGCCACGTACCAAAACAAGTGTGGGGACTTGACCTGTGTTTTGAATGGCAGTTATGTATGTGTGCATACAGAAAATGGTTGTTTGAATATTAATGAAAAAGTTGAAAAAACCCAAAAGTCTTCATCTGCATATTATGAAATTTAAACTGGTAGTGATGGCACAGCCCTGGATCTGTGTGTCAAACTTGTGGCCTTTGGCCCTGCCCCGAGGACGCACGGCTCTGTTGGGAACATCGCCTGGGAGTTCTATATTGTTGATGCTGTTGATGTCGCCTGCAGATCCCTTCGCATTACCACTGCCGTAGCTGTTGAGCGTGCTGCTGTGTCCGCAACATCCAGGGCGATCTGAACTCCCGTCCTCGAGGCCGCGTAGCCTTCTTGCACAATAGCCTTGAGCACCGGCTTCTTGTCCTCTGGAAGCGAGTCCATGAGGGAGGTTAACCTAGAGTAGTTGTCGAAATTGTGGTTCGCTAGATGCGCTGCGTAATTCGCCATTCTCAATAGTAGAGTGGAGGAGGAGTAGACCTTTCTGAGCGGTGCCGCGCGGGCAGTCTCCCCCAGTGCCTGCAGGTCGCGTGCCTGCGTGCTCTGCGTCGCCGGTTCCCCGGGGGTCGGTGCCGCTGTTTGCAGTGCCGCTAGTTCCGGCACTTGCTTGGCCGCCGCCCTGCCCGCGGTGCGGGGCGGCTGTTTGATCATCGGAGGCCGAACCTCCGCCACGTGCGTCTCCATGCCGCCGCCGATCAGCTGTAGCTGCAGCTGGGGGCTGTGTGCTCCACCCGTCCTGCTCGCTGTTGCTGCCGGCAGGGATCGGGTTGGGGAGATTTTCCTCCGTTTTCGCGCTGATGGGGTTAGGGACGCGGTTTTCCTTTTATGAGCCCCGGAGGGTCCCTCCTGCTACGGCCACTCCGGCACATCTGGCTGGAGGGCCTTGTCGAACAGCAGCATTTTCAGCCGCATTTCCCTGTCCTTCCTTGCTCTGGCTGTTAACTTGGTGCAGAAGGAACATTTCTGAGTGACATGGGATTCCCCCAAGCACCTTATACACTGACTGTGCCCATCAGACGCTGGCATCGCCTCGCGGCACAACTCACACTTCTTGAATCCTGAAGAGGACATTGTGGTGAGTCTTTGAGTTGTTAATAGGGTACTTAGCACCTTCTCTGTGCTTGTTCCCCTCTCGGATAAAGCCTGCCGCAGCAGGTGGGCTAATGGCCCTAGGCTCCTGGCCTCTGGTGCTCCGCTTCTAACTAGGATTGGAAGCTGTGAATTCCTTTCCTTTCTTTGTTTTTGTTTTTTTTTTTGTTGAAAACAACAACCGACTAACTTAATCTAAGACTGAAGAAACTTTAAAACAATTAAAAACGTTAAATACACTAACTCTGGCCGTAGCCTGAGCGGATTCCGTCTGCAGCCAATGGCAGTTAAAGAGGAACTGGCAGGGACCAGATCGCGCACGTGGCCAGGAGTGCGCAAGGGAGTGGCGCGCACCGGCGCATGCGCGGTCCGGCAGAAACTGCTTGGAAGATCCGACCTGCGGCGCCGGGGCGAGCCCGACACCTAACGTGGAGCACCCACGGGGACACTCAAAGAAGAATAATTGCTCTACTGCTGTTACTTTACTACATCTATAGTACACAATCTCAGTTAACATCTCAAAAAAACCCAAGACACAAAGACCGTGTCTACACTAGCCCCAAACTTCGAAATGGCCATATAAATGGCCATTTTGAAGTTTACTAATGAAGCACTGAAATACACATTCAGCGCCTCATTAGCATGCAGGCGGCCGCGGCACTTCGAAATTGACGCGGCTCGCCACTGTGCGGCTCGTCCTGATGGGGCTCCTTTTCGAAAGAACCCCTCCTACTTCTAAGTCCTGGGAATAAGTCCTTTCAAAAAGGAGCCCCGTTGGGACGAGCCACGTGGCGGCGAGCCGCATCAATTTCAAAGTGCCGCAGCCACCCGCATGCTAATGAGGTGCTGAATCTGTATTTCAGCGCTTCATTAGTAAACTTCAAAATGGCCATTTACATGGCCATTTCAAAGTCTGGGGCTAGTGCAGACATAGCCAAAAAGAACAGCCCCCTCCCCACCCCCAACCATACCTTCGGAAGCTCTTCAATCTGATTTGCATCTAAATAGAGTTCTTCCAAGGTCTTTTCAAAGGTAAATATCTCTTTTGGCACTTGTTCTAGGCTACAGTGAGAATAATCAAGTGCAGTGACCGTTTCTTCCTCTCCACGCAGACAGCGGCATGGCACCAATCGCACAAACAAGTTCCGCTTTGTCGTCATTTTCAGGCACTGGAAACAAAAAGTAGGTTTCTGAAATACCTTGAAACTTTGAGAAACTAATTTTTGTTACCTCAACAACTTACAGAACATTAATAAAATCAGTTTTCATTAAATATATGTAAATCTTGTGCACAGCATAAAAGTTAAAAATGTTTACATTAAGGATTGTAGAGCACCTGCAACTTCACTGAGGGAAAAAGATCCTTTGGATGCTTATGCAGGGGAAAATAATCAGGATCTGAATTTTTAATTTTTTTTAGAGAAAAAGAACATCAAACTAATACCTCTGCTTTTTACAGCAAAGTTGCATTTTCTCCGGAGCATTATGCTTCAGTTCCTAGAAAATTAAGTAGACATTTCTCATAAGACATGCTTTTATATTTCATATTAGGAAAACCTTTCTAACTAAGGACAGCTGGATTGGGCTTCCTTAAAGAAATTATGGAATCTTCATCACAGGAGGTTTGAAAAAACAGGTTAGATAAATATCTGTTGGGGATGACAAGATGACCTTTAGATGCCTTCCAATGATACACCTCTATGACTCTACACCCTCATTCAAAAAGTAGGCTATAGACTAACAAACCACTAAGGTTCCTGTAAATTGATCCAACTACAAACATGACTGCCACTAAAAACTGAAATAACACACTTTTAAAAGATGCTCAGGCACAGGAATTCTATTCATTTTCTACAATTCTACTTATAGAGTAGTAAAAACGTCAAAATTACGTATTTTGTCAAAAAAAGTCATTAAACATTTGTTCTACTTCTTAAAAATAAATAAATTGCCAACACCACAGGCAAAAGAGTTTGATGGTAAACAATAAACCTGATTTTTTCTTGTAGGTGAAAAGGATAAGTGTAATCTCTGACCAGCTTTGAATTTATGCAGTCACAAAATTTTATTTAGGTCTGCTACCTATTCCAAAATTATATTTCACTCATCTGAAACCCATTTTGTTGGGGGCGGGGGGGAACACCATACCTTGCAAATTTTATTTAAATTACGGATGAGTGTTACTACTATTATAGTGCTTGATTTTCCACCTATTAGAAAAAGGAAGAAAAGCAGCCTTTCATAGATGGGAGACTGTCAGAGTTCCTAACAGAATAATTGATATTACAACAAAACTCCAGCAGCATTAACATAGGGCTTTGTGTAGTCATCTATTTATTCATTAAATCAAAATAAAGACAAATCCCTTTGCCTAGTGAGTACACAAAGCTTGGAGTAAAGTGAAGTGAAAATCAGTTTATTCACAGTGACAACATCATAGCAGAATTCTCAAATGCCTTCTTAATCCATTGCTGCCTACAAGCACTCTGCCCGTGACCATCAGTGATCTACTGTACACCATCTACCCATTTCCTTGCTGATCATCCCCACTAAAATGACTTACCACCATTCCTTCCCTTTACTCTATCACTACCTTCAAAGAAGACCATTGTACTATCATCTTTTATTATCTTTGATTGCAAGAGAAACTTTTTGGTAAGAAGTCTGATCAAGAAGTCAGACCAACGTGAACACTGAGTTTGTACTGGAGACTGCATGTAAATTCACTTGTGGGGTTTCCAACAGCATGAAGACCATGCCAACAGAAACACAGTCAGCTTTAGGAATGGTTGTTTCTTCAGTCCCACATACCTCAGCAAGGGAGCATATCAGACAGAATGGATTGGGCAGAGCATGGGCAGGTTTCAGACATACACAACTAGCTGATTTTTAAAGGGACCATTTGCTAGTGCAACCCACAACTGTAAGATACTTGGGTGAGCCTCAAACAGTAGTGATGGGACAATTTTAGCACACAAATTAGTAAATAATATACTCACAACAAAATACATTTTAAAATATTAATAAAGTAAAAAAAAAAATCAATAAAGTAGTATATGGTTAAAAGGTCAGCTAATTACACATACTTTTTTTATGTAATTAAAAAAACTTTAGCTTGATTGTGAAAACTGTGTTTATTACACAGTGTGGCTGGGTTTTTTTTTTTTTTTTTTTAATTGGAGCATCTTCTGTTGGTGAGAGACAAGCTTTCAATTTACAGAGAGCTTTTCCTTTTGCGTGTGTCTACCCTTGCATACCTCTTTCAAAAGAGGTATGCAAGTGAGGTAAATCGAAAATGCAAATGAGGTATAAATTTGCATACTTGGTGCCTTGTTTGCATATTCTAATTTCAAAAGAGCTTCTTTCGAAAGAAGAAAGCCAGCGTAGACACTGCTCTTTCGAAAGTAAGCCCATTTTCAAAAGAATCCTTCTTCCCTTTATTTAATGGGAAGAAGGAGTCTTTCGAAGATGGGGTTTACTTTCGAAAGAGCAGCGTCTACAGTGGCTTTCTTCTTTCGAAAGAAGCTCATTTGAAATTAGAATATGCAAACAAGGTGCTGAACATGCACATTTATACCTATTTGCATTTCTGATTTACCTTATTTGCATACCTCTTTTGAAAAAGGGATGCCAAGTGTAGACACACCCTTTGAACCCTGCATTTCCATTATTCTAAAGACATCTTCTCCAATTCTTTTATCTTAAATTCCATGCTAACTTGTTTAAGATTTCACCACTTGGGTTTTCTGTCCTGCTTTCAACCATTTTCTTTTTTACATACAATATGTATCTATAGTCAAGAACCAATCTTCTATGTGGAGTTGCAGTAATTCTTCTAGGCTTATCTTACAGTTTTTGCTGTGCTTAAGCTCCACATAGTTTATTGGCAAGTAATCTATATGCACTCTCATGACACTATCCTTATAAGTAATTTAATGTTTCTTCCCCATTCTTATGCCTATGTACATATACATAGTTGCCATGTAGAATAGTAACAAAGAGGAAGCCGTGCTAGTCTATACACTATCAAAACAAAAAGCAGTCAAGTAGCACTTTAAAGACTAGCAAAATGGTTTATTAGGTGAGTTTCGTGGGACAGACCCACTTCTTCAGACCACAGCCAGATCAGAACAGACTCAATATTTAAGGCACAGAGCCAAAAACAGTAAGCAAGGAGGACAAATCAGAAAAAGATAATCAAGGTGAGCAAATCAGAGAGTGGAGGGGTGGGGGGGGGGAGGTCAAGAATTAGACTGGCTCAATCTAATTCTTGTTGTGAAAACTAATCATTGATTCTAATCTGTTGTTTCCATCTCTTGGCCAGTTATTAGACCTTATTTCTTATCCCATGATTGCATATTTTGTTTAAGAGCTTTTGGTGAAGGACCACCAAAGGGTGTCCCAAAGTCCAACAACAGTACACCCAGTAGATCACCCTTGTCCACATTCTTGTTGGCATTCATGAAGAATTCTAATCCATTGGTCAGGCATGATTTTGCTTAACAAAAGACATGTCGACTTTTTCCGAACATACCATGTTCATCCATGTGTCTGATAATTCTTTTCTTTCCTAATAGTTTCAATCTGTCAGATAGTTAAGTGTACCAGCTTGTAACTGCCAAGATTGCCTCTGTGAAGTCTTTTTAAAAAAAGATCAGCTTTACATCAGGTACCCTCCAGTCATCTGATACAGGAGCTGAATCAAAGATACAGACACAACTACAAATTCTACAATTTCATTTGAGTTTCTTCAAAACTCCTGAGTGAATGCCATATGGGTGCTGGTGACTTACTACCATGCAACTTATTTTACTGACAACTCAATCTGCGACAGTTCCTCATATGTCACCTTTTTTTTTTTTTTTTAAAAGGCAGTCAAGTAGCACTTTAAAAACTAACAAAATAATTTATTAGGTGACCTTTTGTGGGATAGACCCACTTCTTCAGACCATAGCCATAACCAGAACAGAGAAGTGGGTCTGTCCCATGAAAGCTCACCTAATAAATTATTTTGTTAGTCTTTAAAGTGCTACTTGACTGCTTTTTTGTTTTTATAGTCTATAGACTAGCATGGCTTTCTCTCTTTTACTAAAAAAAAATGATTCTCATGTGAGAATCTCTCCCAAATCGTCTGCAGTGAACACCAGCACAAAGAACCCAATTAGCTTCTCTACCATGGTCATGTCTTCCTATAGCACCCATTTATCACTCTATCATCCAGTGGTCCTAGTAATTGTTTGCCAGGCTTCCTGCTTCTGATGCACTTAATTTTTCTGTGATTAGTTTTTGTGTCTTTAACTATTTGCCTTTTCAAGTCTTGCCTAGTCTATCTTATCCTTTATACTTAAGTTGCCAGACTTTATGCTCCTTTCTATCTCCCTTGCTGGTACTTGACCTCCAAGTTTAAAAGGATGCCTTTTTGCTACCAGCTACCTCTTTTACCCAACTGTTTAGAGGTGATTTTGTTGTTGTTCTTCCTCTTACGCTGCATTTTGCTACTCGGAGGACATATTTGGTATGAGTATCTGCGGTGGTGTTAAATAATCACGATGCAATTTTCAAGCATTTTATCCTTCAGACTTGTTACTTTTAATTTCTGTTTAACTAGCTTCCACATTCTTACATAATTCTCCCTTTCTGAAGTTAAACAGAATTGTGGTGGATTTCCTTGGTATTCCTGCTCTTTACAGAGATTTTAAATATCATAATATTAGAGCCCTTATTACTGAGCAATTCAGCTATATTCATCATTTAGTCCTATTTTCCATTTAGGACTAAATCAAGAATGGTCTCTGCCCTTGTAGGTCTCAGGACTAGCTCCTCCAAACAGCAGCCATTTATCATGTAAAAAAAATTGTCACCCTTCTGAGGTGATACATGCACAATCAACATGAAGGCAGTCGAAATGCCCCACCATTATTAGGTTATCCACTTTTGAAGGC
The DNA here is from genome assembly GCF_033958435.1 of Carettochelys insculpta. Taxonomy (NCBI): domain Eukaryota; kingdom Metazoa; phylum Chordata; order Testudines; family Carettochelyidae; genus Carettochelys; species Carettochelys insculpta. Next base: position 90,215,476 of record NC_134141.1, read on the forward strand.
TCTCTAATGTTCCTGAACATTTCACAGTCATCATCTTCCTCCTGCCAGGTAGTCACTACTATAAATTACTGCTACTATTCTCTTCTCTTTTTATACCTTTACAACTTCAGTGGAAATTAGTATTTCCACTGACAACAGCCTGAAGATAACAGTCTCCTATACTGCAGCTTTCCTATAAAATTTGAAGCAACAAAAATCTGAAGCAACAAAAACTACACACACACACATTTTAGATAATTTCAGGGATCCTACTGTTATTTTACACAGTACTACATTAATAAGGCAGCACTGAATCCTACTTCCTAGATGGAAAAGATTTGCAGATTTGGTGACAAAGCTAAAGAAAAGCCCTGCTAATTGTCATATATCCTCCCTGTATCAACTGCCCATACTTAAAAAGACCTTATTTGTCTTCCCTAAAAACTAAACAAAAGGGTTTATTTTTAATAGACTCAAAATGTTTTTATGATCCAGATGCCTTCTTTCAAACACTTATAAAAATATTGTGAGTTTTACAATGGACACTTAAATTCTAAGGCAAGAGTTTTTTCCCCTTAGTTTTCTGTATATTCCCGTCACATAGACAGTAACTCATAAATCTGCCTAAACTAGCTTGATAACATGCATCTTTCCATTGGCTTTCACAGTAGATATTTTTAACCTTAAAATTTGACATCATTTCTCAGTGGAAAATATTTCAGAACAACAACGTGGGATTGATGTAGCATAAAGACTTAAAATACATTAATTTGGTCAATTCTGCATGAGAATTGAAAGTGGTTTTGTATATTTTAAATAAACATGCTGATGGTTCAAAAGGAAAAAAAAAGAATTCTTACCACTGTATTATGTTGTTTCCCCTACTGCTTCTTCCCTGAGCTTTCAAAGCCAACATTCTGTGAATGGAAGAGTGAGAAAATTTAGTTAATGTTCTGCAGAGTTACTTATAAAGTGTTCATATTACATATTTTACTTTGCATTCAGGTCAGTTAAAAATCAGCTTTATTTAAACAGAAGTGGTCCAATGAACTGAGGGAACTTGAAATGTTTATCAGAAGTGATAGCCAAAGAGTACCTATTGTAAAGAGAAACTACATTCTCCTCTACTTTAATTTTGATTTGAGATTATATCTACACTGTTTATTTTATAACTCTTGCCCATCACTTTTAGAATTGTTAGCAAGTACCAATCCTAATATAAAAAAGTTGAGAATTCATTACAATGATGTTGAAAGACTTTGATCCTAAAAAACTAATTTATATCAGCAATATTCTCTCTATATGATCCTGTAGACTTCTACTGGAGAAGCCAAACATGATGATAAAACATTAATGGAGCTTGACAACAGCGTACTTCACTCCTGCATTCAATAATTCAAGGTTTTTTTTTTTAAACCAGATCCCTTTTCAGCAACTGCTGCACAAAGCACATTAGATAATTTCTTTTACTGGATGAGAAAATAATTTGTAATAAGTAAGCTGCTGAACTAAAAAAAGTCCCTCAGGTGAGTGACATCTCTTTTTGAGCTACTTTTGTGCATGTTTTAAATATTTTAATATTTTAAATTATTTTCTGCTCCAATAAATGGGTCCATTTTATCCACAAGATAAGTGGACATGAGTGTGGTACAATTGCCTCCAATGCTCAATCTACCTTGTCCACTTTTTCCCCTTAAACCAGTATCATCAGCTAAAAACTTTTTTTTTTTTTTTTTTTTTGCAATTGACAACACTTGCATACAAAGGAGTTCAAATTCATTTCCGTATCCTTTGCAGGAAACATACAGTATGTAGATAAGAGTGTATATTTCAAACCAGGCAGCAACTTTGCTATGTGTTGATATAGAGTAATAATTTGTTCCTTATTGCAATTTCGGTCTATAACATTACACATCAAAGTGTACCTACCTGGAGCCTGGGCACCCTTGGCATATATTTGAAAACAATACAATAGGGGATATTGCTGAAATATTTAAGTATCTAAATAATTCCAAGATACCATAAAACCGTAATATTACCTTAGAACTCATGACATTTTCAATGTTTTTAGATTCTTTTGTCTTGCTTTTGAACCTTTGTGATTTACAGTTTCAAATTTTACTCACAAAACTCAAGCATTCCCGTAAAACTTTAAAAACTAAATTTTATTTATTAGCTAATGAGCTTCCATGGGTAAAATCCATTTAATTAGATCTGGATCAGAAATAAGAATTCAGGGTTTATACAGTGGGTGGAGGGATGTGATGGGAGGAAGTAGGAGGAAGAGGAGGAGGAGAATAAAAATAAAAGGGCAGGGAGAGGCCAGAAGCCAAGCTACAGCCCTTCACCATCTAACTGACCTGACTAGTGAAGTTAGGGGAAGCAGCAACTAGTTGGTAACAACAAGATGGAGTGTGCTGGAGTGCAATATGTCATAGGCATATGATACAGTGTTGATTGACATATGTCTTCATAGTAAATGTGATGTTTTGCCTTTTCCCCCTGAAAAAAGATCCTGCATAACTATTTTAAGTATAACACCCTCCTCACTGCAGTCATGTCACACCCTCTTCATTCACTGGAGCCCTTCACCAATACCAACTCAAGCACATGAGCATTAAGCACTCCTCACAAGGGCAAAAAATTAAAAAAAAAAAAAAAAAAAAATCAGAACAGGGAGAGAAAAGAAAGAATTCCAAAGGAACCTCACTTTCATTGTGACCACTCCACTAACAGATCTCTCTCTTTTATTCCAAAGGTGACCATCCCTGCCGATCCCAATTCCAACAGTAAATACTCCAGCTTTTAAGAAGCAGTAGCTTTTTGTTTACTCCTTTGATCATGACAGTAAGATGGAAACATAAGAGATGGAATATTCCTTCTTTATACATACATTAATGGTCAGTCCTTGTTCTGCTACTGCTTTCATACAAGCCACTAGACAGGCAGAAAATAACTGTGGAATTGCAGGACTTGAAAAATCCACGCAGTTAGATCCACACATTTAGATTTAGATTAAGCCAAGTACGCCAAAGAGTCCCTATAATGTCCAGTGAGTGATTGCTATACTTTCCCACACCCTTCTAGCTTTCATCCTGCACACATAACTAGATCCATTCTTTACAGTCAAGCCTTGGAGGTACAATCACATTTGCTCTGATCCAACTGACAGAGACCAAAAACTACAAGATCTCTACCAAAATATTCATAAACTTGAATTACCCACCAGGAGAAATAAAAAAACAAAATTGACAGGGCCAGAAGAATACCCAGAGACCAGCTACTCCAAGGTAGGCCCAAAAAAGCCAAGAACAGAACACCACTGGTCATCACCTACAGCCCCCAACTCAGACCACTGCAACATATTATTAAAGACCTACAACCTGTCCTTAATCAGGATGCCACACTCCAGAAGGCCCTAGGTGACAGGCCTGTTCTGTCCTACAGACAACCTCCCAATCTTATGAGGATTCTAACCAATAGCCACAGTCTATACTGCAGGAATACCAGTCCTGGGACCTTTCCTTCCAACGAAGCCCGCTGCCAGCTTTGTCCACATATCTATTCTGGCGATACCATCACTGGACCAAACCAGGTTATTCACGTAATCACGGGCACATTCTCACGTTCCTCAACTAACATCATATACGCCATCATGTGCCAACAATGCCCAGATGCTTTGTATATTGGACAGACTTCAAACTCTCTCAGACAAAGAGTTAATGGGTACAAAACAGACAACAAAACACTCCAGATCCACAAACCAGTTAGTCTACATTTAAATGGAGTGGGCCATTCTGTTAATGACTTAAGAGTTTGCTTCTTATTGAAGAAGAATTTTCAGTCTTCTTTAGAAAGAGAAGCTGCAGAACTCTTTCATATTCAAATTCGACACATTAACATGTGGTTTGAACCAGGATGCAAATTTTCTGGGACATTATAGGGACTCTTTGACATACTTGGCTTAATCTAAACCTTGACTACCCATCCCCCCACCCCTGCCCCGCTGCTCTCTGATTTACTCGCCTTGGTAATTTTTTTCTGATTTGTCAACTTTGATTACTGTTTTTGGTTCTCTGTGCCTTAAATATTGAGTCTGTTTTGGTATGGCTATGGTCTGAAGAAGTGGGTCTGTCCCACAAAAGCTCACCTAATGAAGTATTTTGTTAGTCTTTAAAGTGCTACTTGACTGTGTTTTTGTTTTGATGGTATATAGACTAGCACGGCTCCCTCTCTGTTACTAAAAATATGGGGATACTCTACCTTTGTTACTAAGATATCTCTGCTTTTCATTCCCCTGTAGAGTTGGGAAGAGGGAGCAGTTTGTGTGCACAGGGTAAGTGCTGTAAATCCTTTGTAGAGGTAGAGAGTAAACTTTCCTTGAGGTAGTCTGCAATTCTCTGCCAAATATTTCTGGGGAGGGCTGCCTTATTTCTTGCACCACAGTAGGAAACTCTCACATGACTCACAAACAGGCACCACTGCAGCACGTAGGCTAGCAGCATGTGGCTCCAGTCTGGAGCTGTCAGAACAGACACAGCATTCAATATAAGGTTCATATTGGCACGCAGAAGAGCAGGTTCAGTAGTGCACTCTACAATACGCATTTCTGTAGCTCACCAGTCAAATGGTCTTTCAAAGCCTCCCTGAGCCATATAGCTCTGCTCCACTCTTTACAGCCCTTGTAGCTGGCTGCTCAAATTCAGCAGACATCTGCTTCACTTACAAACTTTTTCCCTTTTGCTTCACAGCTGTTAAGCAAGACAGACAGATTTAATCACTGGGATTTTTCCGCCCTACACCGTGGTCCAATTTTATGTGTAAGCAAAAGCACATTTTTCTGTCATTCTGCATCTGCTCAGATTGTAGTTGAAGTACTCCTTCATACTCCAGAAGTGACTAGTGCAGAGCTTCATGAGCCTGGGGAGTGACATGTAGGCTGGGTCTCCCAGGATCACTATTATTGCCATTTCATCATCCCAAGGCTAATCTTCCAGTTTGTAAATGAAATCTCTGCTTCCAGCTTTCTGAATACTCCTGTATTCTTAAACATGCATACATCATGCACCTTCCCTGATCAGCCCATACTGACGTCAGTGAAGTGTCCTGGATCTATCAGCATTTGCATTACCATAGAAAAGTAGCCCTTTCTTTGATACACTCTGTGGCATTGTGGTCTGGTGCCAAATACGTACAGGCTGAACTTCTAAAAACTGGGACTCTCTGGTCCAGCAACATCCGTGTGGTCCAGCAGAACCACAGATGTTCCTGGACAAGACAGCCCCAGCTGCCTCAAATCAGGTGGCAGCTGGCTGGCAAGGGTGGTCAAGTGGCACAATGGCCAGTGGCCTGGCTGTGGTGAAGGGAGAGTAGCGGATGCCAGCAACCCAGCTGCCCAGTACTGAAACAACAGTCAGGTCCCCAAGGTGCCAGAGCAGGGAGGTCCAACCTGTACGTATGCGCCATCTATTGTCCCATTACTGCAAAACCATCTCCCGCCTCTTACACCAAGAGTCAGCAACCTTTCTGAGGCGGAATGCCAAAATTTGTCCTTATGACCTCTATGTATGGTCTGAGTACCAGTGATACTTTTTAAAGTTGCTAATAATCCTATTTACAACAGCTCAATTAAAGATTAGAGCTTTACTATTTCAGTCTTTAAATCGCTGTCCAGCAATATCTGTGGTCTGGCACTAGGATTGGCACCAACTCTGTGGATGCTCAGGTGGATTTGGAACATGGGTGAAGGCCACAGTGATCACAACAAGATAATGCAGCAACCCTTCATAGAGCTGAAAGCCTCACCTTGGTGGTCTCCTGCCAATACAAAACCCTGACCACATCGGCTCCCCCTGGGTGCAGTCTGCATTGGGAGAACTGAACATATGTGTCACTGGAAGAGAAAGAAGCCTGCTTCAGGAGCAGTTAACAAGCATACTGAAAAGGTGGGAAAGGAGGAAGACTCATGCCAGCTCTCAAGTTAACCCTGCTCAGCTCAATGCCAGGAAATGCAGGCAGCAGAACTTGATCCCAAGCTACTGACCCAACACATGCTCAGTGGCATAGAGTAAATGATCTCTGCCTAGCCTAGATATTCATGCATGGAAACAGCACTCAACTGTCACAATTCACCTTTCACTTCCCCATTTTTTCTTGTGTTGACTTCAGCAGAAGTAACTTACATCAAGGAATTCAGGAGTCACTTTTAACAAAATTAAATGAGAACAACAGAGGAAAGAAGCAGGAGAGACCGGCTGCAATATGACCACAATCTATAAATCTCATCACTGCAGTTCCCATGCCCCTTATGTTTTTATCATATTGAGCACCCAAAGCAAGTAGGACACCTCTTCCCTGCACGCACAGAGGCAAATGCATAGAGTGACAGCTTTGAATCCACTTGGTGCCAAGAGATTGGAGACTCAAATTTTCAGTAGAGCCTAAGGGAGTCAGGCGCCCAGCTTCTACCTCCAGAGGTCTCTTCCAACCCTCATCTTCTACTATTATAAATACAGGCCCTAATATACTACATATTAAATAGAGATTTCAGGATTTAAAAAAAAAAGAAAAAAAGAAAAAACTGATTTACACTACCAAATTCAAATTAAATAAAAAAAATCTGATTTAAATAAAAATTAACTCAAACACACTCATACAATACGTTGATTTTCATCCACACCGGTGGATGGAAGAGAAGACAAATAGAAAGTGGTAAGGAAAAGGCTTGGAGAAAATGGAAGTAATCAAGGAAAAATAACAAACTGAAAAGAGAGGTTTAAAAACCTGTAAATTAGACATAAAAAAACCAAACAATAAAAATGAATTGAATGTGGGCCTCATTTCTCTCTCACACACACCATACCCACCCCTGAATCAAGGTCAGAATTAATTTTTGAAATATTATTATCATCATTATTACCCTCTTCCCCTTTCTCATGTGTTCTATTACACCCACTCCTTGCTCATTATCTTAAATTAGCCCCTATCTATATTAGAGAACTTACAGCAGGACACTGATACCAATGCAGCTATGCCATGGTTAGATCTCCCATTTAGCCTGTCTATGACAACAGGAGAGCTATTCTAGCTGACATAGCAGTTGTCCACACTGGTGCTTCTGTGAGTGTAACTTATGTTACCTGGGTGAAAAAGCAAGGTTCACACTCCCAAGTGGTATAAACAACACTGACAGAGCTATGTCAGTGGGAGAAGCTCTTTGTTGGCATAGCTACCACAGTTCCTTGAGGGTGGTTTAATTAGACCAATGGGAGACTAGTTGCAGCTGCTCCACTGCAGCGCCCTAACATGTAGCCAAGCACGTGGATCTTCAGCTACCTCTTAGATAGGAGGGGTAAGGAAAGATTGGGAAAACAAGACAGTGAGCCAAGGCTAAGAGCTTGTGGAACATGTTCGTACAGTGAAATGCCCTGAGGAGAAAGCTTTGGGCACAACAGTTTCCTACACAAACTGATCCGTGAAAAACTTGATTAAACTCCAACCTAAGAAGATGTCCTCCTTGCCTACTGTTTTTGGTGCTCTGTGCCTTAAATAGTGAGTCTGTTCTGGTATGGCTATGGTCTGAAGAAGTGGGTCTGTCCCACAAAAGTTCACCTAATAAACTATTTTGCTAGTCTTTAAAGTACTACTTGACTGCTTTTTGTTTTGATAGTGTATAGACTAGCACAGCTTCCTCTCTGTTACTATTCAGCCTAAGAAGGGTTATTTTGTTGGAGACTAACTGCTCTACAATCATTAAACCAGACTGAAAAGCAAGAACTGTTTGAAGTAAGCTGGGAAAGTAGTATTTTCGTACAAGACATTACCACAATAATAGTTCTTCAACTTGATTTTTTTTTTAAAAAAGTGCTCACCACAAAAGTGCTAACTGTGCAAATATATAAAGACCAGATACAGTAGAACTCTGAAATATGCACTCAAATTATGCGTATTTTGGTTTAACACAACTCAGGGTGGTGGGGAGCTGGCACCTGGCTCTGGGCTGCCCATCACTCAGGGGAGCAGGAAACTGACCTGCATGGCAGCACTGGTCAATTTCCTGTCTCCTGGGTGAAGCAGGCAGCCTGAAGCCAGGCTCCAGCTCCCCTCTGTTCACATGCATGGGGAAAGTGACCAGTGCTGCTACACTGGTCAGTTTCCTGGCTCCCCCAAGTAACACAAAATTTGACTTAAGCAGGGGTTGCACAAGAAAGCAACTTCCACCTAAGTCGGGGGGCGGGGGTTCTAGTGTACTCTAATTTGTTTTCTAATGCAATACACTTCACTGTTGAATCTTTACAAAAGACCTTGAAAGCCAACGTGCAGTTGGACATACACCAAAGATGGGTAACTGTTAGAAGAGAGCTACATTAATGCAATCTAGGAATCTTTTCATTCACAGCTGCAGCGTCCACATGGGGGAGTTACAGAACTTGGACATACACTGCTATTCACACCCCCTGTAGTATGACTTGTAGGGTACTGTACACATAGCCTCTGTCTTTCCTGTTCTTTTAAATGTTTGTCATACTGCCATCCAGACAGTACACAGAAAGAGGAGGAGGAGAGAGCTGCTACACAGAAGTGAAGAAAGAGCAGGCAGGGATGAGAGTAGGGGGAATGTGATAAGTAGTACAGAGATTGTGATAGTGTGAGGTAGAGGGTCCAGTACTGGACAAAGGAAGAAAGCAGCAGAATGGTGAAAAAGAGGTCTGGAAGGACTGAAACAAAAGAGCACACTCCCCTCCAGATCACAGAAATGATACCCAGGACTTGCCTGCTGCCAGAAAACGTGCATGAAACCCATTAGAAAAATATGTCTGATCCCCCTTTAGTATCTGGTCCATATAGACAATAATAGCTTACTACTTTCCATTCATTCAAATGTTGGATATCTATTTTCTGGACTACAAATGACTCCAGTAGGGATCAATATCTTGCATATGGTAGATGTGTGTGCTCCAATTAACTCTTTCAAAAATAATCTAGGTATTTTCATACAAAAATACATTAAAAACATTAAACTTGCCAAGTCCAATATGTAAACATTTGAAAACCTCAGAATTAAAATTGCCAATGCATATGCCAATCAACCTCTTGTGCAGTACCATATATTCCTCCCACCACTGGATTCCTACATCATCCACTACACAAAATGGTAAGTAGCCATGAAGGAGAGGTTTGCCTATACGCAGTGGTTTGAGTATTAGCCTGCTTAACCCAGGGTTGTGAGCTCAATCCTTGAGGGGGTCATTTAGGGGCCTGGGGCAAATACATTTAAAAAAATCTGTCAAGGATGGTGCTTAGTCATGCAGGGGACTGGACTCGATGACTTCCTAAGCTCCTTTCCAGTTCTGTTAGACGTGCATCTGCATACATTATTATTATTATTATTATTATTATAATAAATCAGGGTTGTACAGCATTACCTCAGACAAGGTATTTCCAACAGAGACACAAAAGTGTTATCACTGTCCAAGTGCAACTTCTATGTTAAAGAAAGATCAAATAAAACAAACGAGTGAAGAGAAGGGCTGCTAGACTGATTAGAGGATGGATACTGTAGGGTAGAGAGAGGGGACCTAAGGAGCTTGGCTTGTTTAACCTAACAAGACAAAGCCTGAGGGAGACGTGATCACCTTTGTAAACATTTCTAAGGGATAAACCACCAGTAGGGAGAGGATTTGTTTCAGTTGAGGCCAATGTTGGCAAAACAACAATATGTTATAAACTGGTCATCAAGAAGTTTAGACCTGAAATAAGACCAATATTTCTACCGGTCAGAGGAGTAAAGTTGTAGAATCTCCTTTCAAATGCAGTAGTAGGGGAAAAACACAAAACAGAACAAAAACCAAAAACTTTAACTGGTTTCAGGACTGAGCTTAGTACATTTACAAAGGTGATGGTATAGTGAGGTTGCCTGCAACAGCATATGGCCCATTTGTGACTGCTATTAGCAAATATCTACAATGGCTGGATATGGCACATAAAATGAGAAGGGCAGAATTACTACACAGAATTATTTCTCAGCCATCTGGCTGAGCAATCTCCCTCTCATACTCAGGGTCTAAATGGTTCCCACATTTGAGCTCAGGAAAGAATTTTCCCCAAGGACAGATAGACAGAGGCCCCAGGGAGTTTCACCTTCCTCTCGCTGGGCTGAACTAGACTAAATGATGGGTTGTCTGTAATCTGAAGTTTTTAAAACAATACTTGATGACTTCAGTAACTCAGCCAGTGTGTAAAGGATTACTACAGCAGGGGTGAGCAAACTTTTTATGCTGGGCCCCGCTTTTTGTCCTTGCAGTTAGCAGAACCCCACTCCGCAACCTGTCCCATGTAATCCGAACTGACAGAAATGTCAATGGTGTTTATATTTAAAAAAAAACAAAACAAAAAACAAAACAAAACATCCTTCTGGCATATGTAAGGAAATAAATATGTAAAACATAAAAACTGTACTAATCGGTATATAAAAGTGAATACAAATACATCAAAAAACATATTTCAACATTTCCAAAGAGATGAATGAGCTGGACAGCTAGCAGTCAATCATTCTGCACCCGCCCCCCATTTGAAATTTCATGCCTCCACAAAGGGGGCCTGCCCCCCACTTTGCTCACCCCTGTATTACAGGATGGGGGATTGTCTATGGACTGAAACTTGCAGAAGGTGAGACAAAAAGATCAAGAACTTAAAATCTATGGAATTTATGAGACTGGCACAGCACCCCAGCCATATTTGTTGCAGAAATTGGAAAATGTGTAATCAGAAGCAAAGGGCTGCACCAGAAGAGGATGGACTCATAATGAAGACAATGGCAAGGAGAAGATTCTCCTTCTGCTACAGCTCCTATCCGATGCTGGGAAAGTCACTGATTCCAAGATTTCCACTGGTTGCAAATCTGAAACATCTGAGAACTTTTATTTACATGAGTGCTGAACAGAAACATATCCATCTGAAGTTGAATGGAGCCTTGCTGTGAACATATGAAGTGCTACAGACCCCTCAAAGTTACTTTTCACAATTTGACCCTCATTCTCTCCAGGCCTCAGAACTTTACCTGTAAAAAGCATATACTATCACCTTACCTCCCACGCGTTCAGGAAAAAAAAAAAAAAAAAAATCTGTGAAACATTAACACACTACCGTGATGAGTACTATAAGAAAGCACAAAAGGGCTATATGTACACTAGCCCAAAACTTCAAAATGGCCATGCAAATAGCCATTTCGAAGTTTACTAATGAAGCGTTGAAATACCTATTCAGTGCCTCATTAGTGCCGCAGCCGCCAGCATTCTTCGAAATTGGCGCAACTCGTCCAGACGGGGCTTCTTTACAAAAGGACCCTGGCAACTTCAAAATCCCCTTATTCCCAACAGCAGATAGGAATAAGGGGATTTCAAAGTTGCCGGGGTCCTTTTGAAAAGAAGCCCCGTCTGGACGAACCACGTAACGGCGAGCCACATCAATTTCGAAGTGCCGCAGTTGCTGGCATTCTAATGAGGTGCTGAATATGTATTTCAGTGCTTCATTAGTAAACTTCGAAATGGCAATTTCGAAGTTTTGAACTAGTGTAGACACAGCCAAGGAAACTGATCATTACATGCACCAAAAAAGCAACGAGTCACACAGTGAGTGAGTAGATTTAAAAATAATATTTAATATCTATCCACCCAATGAGCAATATCTATTTGGAAAGAGACACGGGTCATGTGGAAAAATCTGAAAAATGGCATTCAATATCACAATGCATATGCAAAAGAGAACCAAATTAAAACAGTCAGTCAATGATGGAGTTTCCTAGTTTTCGAGTACCTGACTTCACAAATCTTAATTTTGTTTAAATAGCAATATTTTAAAATAGTCACTTAAACTAAGCTTAATAATATATACTGCATTTATGTCATTCTGTAGACTTATTCCTGAACTTAAAATTGAATGTGTCATTCTATTATAGTTCCTTTTCTTAAAAATTGTTTAACGTTCCAGAAGCATGGTGTTACAGCTACAAGACTGCATGTTTTTCGATTCCAAATATGACCAGACTCTTCAAAACCTCAAGAATCCTCCCAAAAGGAAGATACCACAGACACTGCCAAGAGTCAAGGTATTAATTAAAAAAAAAAAAGTCAAGTTTCAGGAAGTACGAGTTCCTGTTGGCACGTCATAATGATGGTGACCGATACTAGGTTCTTATCTTACTGCAATAGCTACTTGATTTTGCTTGAGTTTACACCATTACAAGAAATATTTTTCATTCCATTGTGTTTCAAACAGATATATATACTGTTTGTCATTCAGGTATCATCTCTATGAGGACATAATCACATTACACTTGGGAAGACTAACAATGTCATTTAATTTCAAGGTGACAATTTATAAACACTAACTCATGGCTTGATTTCAGGACTCCTCAGTTCCTGCCCTATAATTGTAAAATGTGTGAATTGTCTTTTTTATCATATAACTTAGAGCTACTTTGACACGACTCATATTTTCTACAAAATGCAAATTCTACATAAATGACTTGTTATATGGCTGAGCTAAAACTGTACTTTCTCTTTGGATTTTTATAATACAAGAGAACACAGACATTATTCCTATTTTGAACTGTAAAAGCTATATGGGGCCACAAGTAGTGTGAGCTGAAGTGCAAGCTATTTATTATAGCAATGAAGATTTTTCTATTTGGGAGCTATTTATATTTGAAAGATGTGTTATTTCTTGCAGCTATCATCTTACCCAAAGGAAGGTTTAATTGAGATTTTAAATTCCTTGTGATTTACTAAAAATTATTTTACCATGTCTAATCTGACAAAATTAACTGCATAGGAACAGTCTGAAGCCATTTTTACTGGGAAAAATAAATTATTTTGAACAAACTGTCTTTGGACCTACTTAAACAATAGGATTACTGAGAGAACACAGTCTTTAGAGACGCAGTGACAATTAACACTCCCAGGGGTATTTTCTTCAGGGATACACCCCATCAACAAGGATAAGCCACCTTCAGCAATATGAGGTTTCACAAGGAAATCATTCAGAACATAACACTAGAAAAATACTTGAAAGCTGCTGAAACACTTGTACTGCCAGAGTCATTGAAATGTTTCTCCCTGTTGAGGAGTGCATTTCTTTGTCTGAAGAGTACTTTGACCAAAATTTGCCTTCCATGGAAGTAACTCTAGCCTCCATGAGAAGGTTTAACTGTGCTTTCTATTAATTTAAGTCTTGACCAATCTATCCCCACTATCTAGTTCAGCAAGGGTTGATTTAAATCAAGGTGATGTAAATCACTGATTTAAGTCACAATCTAAAAATCACTGAAAAATAATTGATTTAAATCAAATCAACTTACAAAAAAAGTAAAAATTGGATTTAGAGTGCACTTAATTTTGGCATGAGAGCCACTCAACTCATTCACACTTTTGTTTTTTTGAGAAAAGTATGGAATGAGATTCCCTTGGAAAAGTTAAGTTATGACGAAGTAAAATAATGAATAGACAAAGGGCACTGACAATGTTCCAAATACGGGACATATGTTACGTAATATAAGAAAATGACAAAGGCAACTATATATTATATCAACCATCAGAGCGAGGTTCGGTGCCCACCCCTGTGTGCAGAAACCATAAAACTGCGGACTTGGTACCTTCAGCACCACATCACTCTGGTGGCTACATATCTCCCTGGGGTACTGAACATGACTGCACCAACACAAGCGGAGCACCCAGGGGACACCACTCAAGGAACAACCAAAATTTCAGTCATTAAGTGGATACTATTCTTCTGCAGGATACCAAATCTCTTGGTATGGCTGGGCTGATTACTGGATCTCTGAACAATTTTATATTGAACACACAAACTCTTCATCGAAACCATGGGAATAACTATGGATAGTAGAAAGAGGGCTCCCCAATATACTGACCTTTGCACAGGCTACCCTGAACAAGAATTTTTGAACAAAGACACCTCACATACATCATTTTGTGGTATACTGGTAGCTGCATCCTCTGAATAGATTGCAACCACCCTTACAGAGTACCACAGTGTCAACCACCACCATCCACTCATTCAGCTTTTGCTAGAATGCTACACATGAGCACCAAATTCCTCAAACACCACAATCAGCTTTGGCTGTGCACAAGAAACCCAGGCATCACCACACCTATCCTCACAGACCCAGTCATCATCCCAAACCCACAAAGAAATCTCATAGATAAAGCCAGGCGCTCAAATTCCACAGAATATGCTACTAAGGACAAAGTCCAAGATACACAATTTAACACATTTAAAATGACTTAGCAAAACAAGGACATTCCACCAGAGAAGTAGATTGCATCGTGGAATGGGCCACCCAAAGCCCCCAAGCAAACCTATTTCATTACTGACAAAGTCCATCCAAATGTCCTACCACTGAACAGACCACTGCACCAACATGGAGCATCAGACAATTACAATCCTTACTCAACAGGGACTACATCCTGAGAAATGTTTTCTGAACCCCCACTTCTGACCATGAAGAACTCCCCCTCCAAACTCACCAAGATCATCAAAAGCCAAGTCCCCCCAGCTCAGGACCCACCAAGTCAGAGGCATTTAATCTGGCCAGAACAAATGTCTACACTACAGGTTCTGCATATTTCCAGCATTATGATAATCAATGCCCACAATACACCATTCAATACATTTTTTTTAGATTACACCCACCCACACACCCACACATGCCTGTCACAACTTATGGGTGTACAATGTCCAGAGCACTAAATATCCCAGTAACAACTACAAGGGTAAAATGAGAATCACAGGTTCTTGAATGAGCCCTGATGAAAAAACGTAAAGACAAAAACATCTTTCACCTGTGGATGTACACCTTCCAAAAAGCGATCATTCTGTAGATAACCTTTCAGTCTCCATACTCAAATCTGTACACCACCTTCAAAAGACTAGGGGGGGGCGGGGACTTATATCAATTCCTCTTTTAGAGACAATCATTAAATGAATAGAGGCATTAGATTTATGGCTTATTACAATTAGTAACCCACTAAAATCCCCTGTTTTTGTTCTATGACTGCAAAGATGCGAACAGGCCAATGTATCTTGAATTGTCCCTTGCAATATGTGCTAAGTACTTACACAAGACACATTCTTCCATCCTGTAATTTGCTAGGATAATAGGAGTACCTTTTCCAAACTCAAAAAGCAGCTCTGGGTGGCTCCAGAGATTCTCTCTCTCACCAACAGAAGTGGGTCCTGCAGCACATATCTAACCCGCCTCTTCTCTACAGTATCACTCAAAAGATAAGAAAACAACTTTAAAATAACCCTATAGCGGCATGTTCACAATATGCTTAAATGTGCAGTTCAAGGGATAACGTGATATGTATTTATAAATATTTAAAGCAGCAATGGTCATCTTGACCATTCTTTGCCAGACTGCAAAAAAAATCACTTGTCTGAACAGTTCTTCCATAAGCAGCACATATAAAAGGGGAGACCCCAAGGAGATTACTGATGAATTCAGAAAGCTGAGTAACAGATACCACCTCCTCAGCCACCCCAGAACATGCATGGTACATCTAAAAATCTCAGATTCTTCAGGAAGAGACAAGAGCTTTTCCCATGGGGCAGCTTGGGGCCACATGAGTGGAGATGCAAGGTGGGGGGAATGACTCCACCCTCAGTTACTCTGGCCATGCCGGGGTTGAGACGAAAGGCTCCCTTCAGCGAAAAGGAATGGTTCTTCCATAGCTTCCGTAGACACTGCTATCAATGCAGACTCAAAAGGAACATTTTTGTTGTTGATTTTAGGTAGGATGAAGAACAAAGAACAGAGGAAGGAACAGTCACTAGTGTACATAACTTTGTCCTCAATAACATAAACATACACTTTTGCACTGTACAGGTGGAACCTTTCTGAAGTGGGACATTCTGGCCTGGCAACATGCTGGACCACAGATGTTCCTGGACCAGTGGGACAGCAGCTGGGAGTCCAGCCAGGACAGCAGCAGGGAGGGCCAGCAGCAGGAAGACTGGCAAAGCCAGCAGTGGTGTCCAGGACTGGAGTCAGAGCAGGGCTGGGGTTAGAGAGAGAGAGAAAAGGGGCAGTGGCAGGGGAGTTTGAACTGACCTCCCCTATTCCAGCAAGCTCCCTCATTTACAACTGGTCAGGTCTCAAGGGTGCTGGACCAAGGAGATCTATCTTGTATTTCTTTCCAACCTGTCCTTTCAGACGGCGACCTACCCGAATCACTTCCAATTCGCACCACTGCAGCCTGAATAGTTTATGGACTTGGATCTCAAGTTCCATAGGATACAAGCAAAGAGCTCAATAT
Organism: Carettochelys insculpta; assembly: GCF_033958435.1. NCBI lineage: Eukaryota > Metazoa > Chordata > Testudines > Carettochelyidae > Carettochelys > Carettochelys insculpta. The sequence continues at coordinate 90,231,789 of NC_134141.1, forward strand.
AACCATCCCCATGGAACTGTAAAAGTTAAAATTCATATTTTGAATGAGTACAACACAGATTTTTCCCCACTAACAGTGCTTAATGAAAATGTAATCAGTCAAAATGAAAAAAAAAACCACCTAAGATTGCCTTGTTTCATATTGTTACTTGTCACTGTAGCATCTAAGTTCTATATCAATTATTCTTGCTGACTGTTGAATATTCATGTGACTCAGCTTTTGCTGAAGGGCAAACATGATTGGAATGCAAAAACAGAACAAAAACCAGTGAAACTGATTAATCTTTACGATTCTCATGCATCAATCAAAATATATGGGTTGCAGAGAAGAGTTCTCAATCAAACAAACCAAAAATCCACATGTACAAACTAGTGGGAGAAAATATGTTTTGGCTTCTAGAACATAGGTAACAGGTAAGCAAACAAAACAAATGAAAAACAATATTTATAAAAAAATTAGATGTTGAGCCTAAACCAGAAGGCAGTACCCATTTAAGGATACAATCTGAGAGCTTTCAAGCATACAGCCACACAGAGAACCTGTATGTTGAAAGCACTGTAGTCTGATGCTTCCCCACTGACCCCTACTAGCAATAAACTAGGATAGAACCCATAATTATTTGGGAGCCCTGTCAGCTGCCCTTCATTTTAGTCTAAAGTAAGGTTCCACATCCATGGTGTCAGATACATTTGCCATTGCCACATGTGACAAACAGGACACCATGGTGTGATGAATCCAGTTCTTGAAATGCAGCTCCTTCTAGAGCTGCATATGGAGTGTGCTGTCCGCCCACTCCATGCACACACCCCACTGCTTGGTGGGAGAAGTGCATGGCGGCGGCGACCCATCTGCAGATCCAGCAGTGGCTCTCGTCAATCGCCAGTATCAACTTAGAACAGGGGGCTGGAGGTGCCTGGCTTGGGGAGGGGGCATTTATTTAGAGGCCGGGGGGGGGGGGGCTGTGGCAAATATGAAAGGATGACAATCACAAGTGTGGTGATTTTTGAATTCCTACTGGACACCGCTGTTCTACATGAAGTTTGTTGTCACTGATAGGAAGGGACGGAGTTTCTCTTGAATGTTTTGATCCATTTCTACCTGGAAGCTCTGTTCTGCACAGAGAACTCGCTTTTGGAGGTTTATTGCATATTATGTATGCTGAGGACATATTTTTAATATGGCAACTATACAGAACAGCAGAAGCAATACCTAAAACAGAACATAGCCATAACCTTACCTTCATGACATTCATTGAGGCCAACTCCAATAACCTTCAAAAAATGTCAAAGAATGGAGGAGGAAGTATAACTGATGCATGGTTTTACCATCCAGTTTCAGAAAAGCAAGCACCCTACTTAGAAAAAACACTAGCGAACCCTTGATTCAAATGAGGACAAGATTCATCATGATCTCCACCTGGGACAATTGTACACCAAAAAAATTAAAAATTTGGAATATGTGTCAAAATAATAGGATATCAATCACACCAGTGTCATTTATTTTGGGAATTTATTTCAAAATAACCATTGATATGTACAACTAACAATACAGATACACAAGCATTTTCCCTAGGGGTATAAGCATTCAAGAAACCCCTACAACAACCCAGTTTCAGTTCTCTGTCACCTCCCTCTTCAGAGCGCACACACAGGCCATTTCCAGCCCAGGTACTTGCACCTCATTCTCTCCCAGAGCCCAGCTGCAGGCTCTTTCCAGTCCAGACTTTCATACCTCCTTCCCTGCTGCTCACCACCAGAGCCCAGCCACAGGCCCTTTTTAGCACAGTCATCCTCTATGTCCCAGCCGCAGCCCACCACACCAACCCAGATACTCACATTCCCCCTCCTCCCCAGCGCCCAGCATGAAACACCCTCCTTAGCCCAGATAGTCACATACACACACCCCAAAGACCAAGGATCCAGAGACAGAAACAGCCTGATGCATGCTGTTGCTTCCTTTAGGACACACAAGGAATTGCAGTGCTGCTGAGAACCCTCTAGCTCCCTCCACTCGCCATAGAGCCTTGACTTCTATTTGCAGGCCAGGCTCTACTGGTAGCCAATATCTATGCAGCTCATTTCTGTGAAGAATAAGAGTAAATTCTCCAACTCAACATTAATTTCTACAAAATCTGTTTATGCAGCCATGCAGAATTCCCCCTAGGACCAACAAAAATCAGATTTAGAACACTCTGGTTTAGAAGAGTCATTATGCCAAAAAAAATCCAAATTCAGCTGCCAACTACCTTCAAAAACATTAGTAATAATGAAAATAAGAAACTGAAAAGAATGTAGGTCCATTTAAGTTTGACATTGCATAACTATTTTGCTTCTGAAATCTTCACTGATTTAATAAGTTAACTCAGGGCCTTTGACACTAATTGTGCCCCCCCGTACCTACAATTTTCAGACACACAACATTTAGATGAACATAAGTCCAAATTTTTGTGAATAAAGGTTGAGAAACACTGACTTAGTGTACCTTCTAGAAGAGCTCTGAGTACCCCCAGGGGTATACTTGTACCACTAGTTGAGAGCCACTGGTCTACACTACAGACAAAGCCTTGGTCTTCCACTAAGAGTGCATCTACACTAAGCCCGGATCTATGCTGCTGCAATTGATTTATTGCATTTGATGTAGACATGATAAATCAATCTCCTTGCTCCCATCGATGGCAGTACTCCACCAAAATGAGAAGAGTAGCTGGCATCCAAAGGAGAGCAGCCCCCACTGACCTTATTGCATGCAGGACGTGGCAGTAAGTATGTTGAATTCAGCTACACAAATAGCATAGTTGATAGTGCCCCATAGTGTAAGACTAAGACTACTGAATTTCAATTTGATTGAAATGGAAATAGTATACCAAGGAGAGGTATATTATTGGAGGATATAATGCTAACATATGAATCACACTAAAATTTATATTCCAAAGTCTGACTACTGCTAATAAATCTGAGATACTGCTATACAGTTTCTTTCTGCTTTAATCTGAAGAGTTATTTTCTCTGGGAATATATGACATGGGAGCGGTGCTGTAAATCCAGAAATGGAAGCAAAGGGTTGAGACCATATTTGATTGCTTCAAGCTCTCAGCACTTTATGCTGTGCTTTTTTTCTTGCTTATGTCTATACCCTTTGGACAGTCTTCGATCCTGTTTGAGTGATCCAAGAATCCTTCTGGAGTGGATAAAAGTTAGTTTAAGAAAGGGTAAGGAGGAAGCCTTGTAGTGTTCTCCTGTTAGTACCAGCCAATTGAAACTATTCACACTAGAGATTGCTAAAGCATATGAAACTGTATTTTGAATTTGACTGTTTTGATAAAATATCTCCACTTCTCTAGTCTTTCTTTGAAAAAGCAAGTTGGTAGAGGACAGTGACTGTTACCACTTTTGACTGGGAATATTCAAAGACTATTACCTGAGTCTCAAAACCATTGCTCAAAGAGGTTATCCAGGAAGGGTCAGAGATGGACTTGTTCCATGTCCGATCATTCATTACCAGCACTTTTACAGTGCTGAAAATAGTCTTGCAGTGATATTACTAAGCCCAAGGTCAAGGACCTATATTGGTAATTTTATGACCAGAACGCAAAGCTTCAAGAAGCATTTGAGAGACTGCTGAATGGGGATATGCAGATAGGCATCTTTCATATCTATAAATGTCAATGGTCTCCTCCATTAGTGGTAGCCAGTCTAGATTTTAAAGATCTCCATCTTGAACAATTATTTTTGAGATACTAGATGTAAAGAAGGGCTGTGCAGCTTTTTTGGGGGTGGGGAGGAGAAGTGAGAAGAGAGACTGGGAATAATATAGAGTAGGACCTTTTTCCCCCTCTGAAAAGGAAAAATGCAAGTTCAGTTGTTGCAGTTCATAAAAAATCAAGGACGGATGTCTGCAAGCCCTAAGTCCTTAAGCAGAAGCTCTTATGCTATGTGATTTTTGTAAGAGAGGTAGACAGACCACACTTGCACTTCCATCCATTCACGTTAACTTTGCTTGTGAAACCATGCACAGACACAGTTTCAGATGACAGAAATAGTTGCAGACGTTCTGTAACGGTTGGTCTTTAACACGTAGTGTACATATCCATTCCACTCTGTGCACACACCCAGAATTCAATCGCCATCAGCAGGGATACCCATACTCATGTAACTCTTATTCAAGTATGGAATTTCTTTCCATAAAAGGTTCTATAATATAACTTGATTCATTTAAGATTTTTAATATACTTGACTCTATGCTCTCTTTCAAATACAGTGCCTCGTCCCCACAAGTTAAACCTACTCTCTTGTTCCTATATATTTTATACCCATATTATCACGTCCCATTGATTAACATTCCATCAAGTATTGTGCTGCCCACTACATTATAATCCTTATTTAAATATCACAAACTCAAGTCACTTCCCTTGGCATTTAGAGTACCTGCATTTGTTTACAAGCACTTACACAATTTGTCAATATTTAGTTCTCTACCTTCATGCAATGGAATTGAATAGAACTCTTTCATTTGATTGTTTCTCTGCAATTCTTACTCTACCACCTGTTTACTGAACTATCATCTTTAATAAATTCTTATGGATGTCTTTGTTCCAAACTTGTGCTCCTCCACACCTCTCAGCTTCACTAAGCCTTCAGTTTAAAATCTCTCTGTGACCTGATCCTTTTTGCTCACAGTGGAGCCTGTCCTTCCTGCAAAGGTTCTTCCTTTCCCAGAAAGTTCCCCCGTTCCTAATAAACCTATATTCTTCCTTTCACATCATCTTCTGAGCCATAAATTTGGACCTTGCAATTCTACCTAAGTGTAAATATTCCAGAGAATGTCACCATGGAGGTTATGGATTTTAATCTCTTGCCTAGCAACTTAAATTTGGCCTCCAGGACCTAGCTCTTACCTCACCCTGTGTAATGGTACTTGCCTGTACCACCACCACCACCACATCCTCCCTAGGACTATATATAAGTCTATCTAGATGCCTCAAGATTAGGGATGTAACTTTTTAAGTACCCATTTACACTACTAAAATTATCTCTGTTCACCTTTTGACTGTTGAATATCTTATATCTTTAGTTAGTAACCTGTCACAAACCAGTCCTGCACACTGCCATGAACTTCAGAATGGCCATACTGGATCAGACCAAAGTCCCATCTAGCTCACTATCCTATCTTCTGACAAGGCCTCCAGTAGCAGCACTGGAAGTAACTGCACTTAGTGTCCAATTCTAGCTACCCCCTCTGCCCGCCATGCCTGCGCCCAGTGACAGCAGCTGTCTAGACTCCCAGTTGACACCTGCATGGCAGGAGTCTGGATGATGCCCAGGAGCTTGGTGAAATCGCACAGGGAGGGATGAACACTCCCAAACACTCCCAAATTAAGTGTCATAATGTAGTAAGAAAAGTCAAAAAAGATTTTGAGGAACAGCTAGCCAAAAATTCAAAAAATGATAGTAAAATGTTTTTTTTAAAATACATTAGAAGCAGGAAGCCTGCTAAAAAAGCAGTGGGGCCCTTGGACAATAAAGATATAAAAGGAGCGATCAAGAAAGACAGTGCCATTGCGGAGCGATTAAATGATTTCTTTGCTTCAGTCTTCCTGGCTGAGGATGTTACAGAGGTTCCTAAATCTGAGCCAGCCTTTTTAGGTGACAAATCTGAGGAACTCTCCCAGATTGAAGTGACATTAGAGGAGGTTTTGGAGTTAACTGATAAGCTGAATAGTAACAAGTCTCCAGGACCAGACGGTATTCACCCAAGGGTTCTGAAAGAACTCAAATGTGAAATTGCGGAGTTATTAACAGTGGTTTGTAACCTATCCCTTAAATCCACTTCGGTACCCAATGACTGGAAGATGGCAATATAACACCAATATTTAAAAAAGGCTTCAGAGGAGACCCTGGCAATTATAGACCGATAAGTCTAACATCAGTACCAGGCAAATTAGTAGAAACAATAGTAAAGAATAAAATTGCAAGGCATGTAGAAGAGCACGAATTGTTGGGCAAAAGTCAGCATGGTTTCTGCAGAGGGAAGTCGTGTCTAACTAATCTATTAGAATTCTTTGAAGGGGTTAATAAACATGCGGACAAGGGGCACCCAGTGGACATAATATACCTAGATTTCCAGAAAGCCTTTGACACGGTCCCACACCAAAGGCTTTTATGTAAATTAGGCGGTCATGGGATAGGAGGAAAGATCCTTTCATGGATCGGGAATTGGTTAAAAGACAGAAAACAAAGGGCTGGCATAAATGGTAAATTTTCACAATGGAGGGGGGTAACTAGTGGTGTTCCCCAGGAGTCAGTCCTGGGACCGATACTGTTCAACTTGTTCATCAATGATCTAGAAAATGAGGTAAGCAGTGAGGTGGCAAAGTTTGCAGATGACACCAAGTTGTTCAGGACAGTCAAAACCAAAAGGGATTGTGAAGAACTACAAAAAGATCTCAGCAAACTGAGTGACTGGGCAGCAAAATGGCAAATGAAATTTAATGTGGGTAAGTGTAAGGTAATGCACATTGGAAAAAACTACCCAAATTACACGTACAACATGATGGGGTCAAGTTTAGCTACGACAGATCAGGAAAGGGATCTTGGAGTTATAGTGGATAGTTCTCTGAAGACATCCACGCAGTGTGCAGCAGCAGTTAGTAAAGCAAATAGGATGTTAGGAATTATTAAAAAAGTGATAGATTATAAGACAAAAGATATCATACTTCCCCTATATAAAACTATGGTACGCCCCCATATCTTGAGTACTGCGTGCAGATGTGGTCTCCTCACCTCAAAAAAGATATATTGGCATTAGAAAAGGTTCAGAAAAGGGCGACAGATGATTAGGGGTCTGGAACAGGTCCCATATGGGGAGAGGCTAGAGAGACTGGGACTTTTCAGTCTGGAAAAGAGGCGATTGAGGGGCGATATGATAGATGTATATAAAATCATGAATGGTGTGGAGAAAGTGAATATAGAAAAATTATTTACCTTTTCCCATAATGCAAGAACTAGGGGACACCAAATGACATTGATGGGTAGTAGGTTCAAAACTAATAAAAGGAAATTTTTCTTCACACAGCGCACAGTCAACCTGTGGAACTCCTTGCCGGAGGAGGCTGTGAAGGCCAGGACTCTATTAGGGTTTAAAAAAAGAGCTCGATAAATTTTTGGAGGTGAGGTCCATAAATGGCTATTAGCCAGGGGTAAAGTCTGGTGCCCTAGCCTTCAGTACAAGGGCAGAAGATGGATGGCAGGAGATAAATCACTTGATCAGTGTCTTCTGTTCTCCTTCTCTGGGGCACCTGGCATTGGCCACTGTCGGCAGATAGGATACTGGGCTGGATGGACCTTTGGTCTGACCCAGTATGGCCATTTTTATGTTAATGAAAAAGGGTCTCACGAGGGGCCAGAACAGTAGGGGGCAATGACGGCTCCCCAGTTAGGAGGCCCGTGTCTGTGCAGGAGAGAGATGCCTGGCCAGGGTCCTTGCCCAGAAGCCAGCATTCACAGCTCAAGAGCACAATGTATTCAGATTGCCCCTGGTCCCTCTCTTCTTGACTCCTGCAAGGGAAGCTGCCGCTGCATGGGAAGTGGATATGTGGGAGACTGCAGCCTGTAGGCTGCAGGGACCTGATAGAAGGCAGATATTCTGGATGGTGGGCTAATGCCTTTCCATTCCCTAAGTAAACTGAATCAGGGCAGACATCTGGGGCCTTACTAGGAGTCAGCTACAGCTGAGGCCTCTGGACTTTCTATAACAATTCCCCACCTGCTCGTACAGCAGTGGGGAAGGAGATGGAAGGCGCACTGCAGAGCACGGCAGGACAGAGCAGAGCAGCACAAACAGGTACCATGGGGAAGTGGCCCAGGGTGAGGTCACCATGTTGGGGCAGGGGCAAGAGCCCCGCTAACTACCTCTTGCCCTCTTAGGGACCCTGGGCCAGAGTCCAGGGTAGTGGGTGGGTCTGGACTTTCCTCACCCCTCCCCAGAGAGCCACCTGCTGAAGCACGTAAAAACCTGCAAGAGGGCCTGTTCTACCCCCATGCAGGACTTGCCTGTGATGAAAATGGCTCGCTAAGTGGAGACCCCTGCCTCTGCAAAGCCCTGGGTAGTTAAGGGGTCACCATAAGTCTCTGAGGTATAACAAGGAAATGCCAGAAAGTGCAGGGACCCTCAGGTGGCTGACAAAGGAATCTGTCACAGATTCAAATAGGGAAGAGGTGGATTATTAAGATACACAGTGTGGGACAAGGAGTGCAGCGGGCTGAGGAAATTTCAGCAGAAGGGATGTAAAAGTCATGAAAATTATTTTACCAACCTGCTTAGTGCAAGAAAATACCGTATCTTCATCTGAAAGGAGGGTCCTAATTACAGGATCATTTCGCTCCAATTCAGCTTGTCGTCTCCTTCGAGTCTTTTGGCCTCCTCTATAAATCAGAGAGTATCAAAATGAGGGGGAGGGGGGCAGGCTCCTTTACTATGTCCCTGAAAGTTACATCTATGTATACCTGTGTCCCTTAGCTCATCCAGTTCAGCCATACTTGTCTCAAGTAACTACAGGCTGCCCTCGAGGGCCATGAGTAGCTTACATCAAAGGTACACTTTTGCCATCTGCCACAAAGCGGGTAGTAGTACATACTGCATTCAGTGCAATAAACTGGATAGCTCCCACTGTACTGCTGAATTATCTTTTACATTTTGCAATAAATTATCTTTAATGTCCATTTGTCTCCAATGATAACTTAAATAGCATCATGCCTCTTAAAGCTTTAATTGCTCCCCCTCCCCCACACACCCTTCTCCCCAAATTTGCATTATAGTCTTCCTATCTTTCTTTGGAAAAAGATCAGGATTTCCACAGGACACAAGAATGTAATTAAACATGGGGGTGAAAAAAGTATCAGCTATAATTGTAGTCACTTACTTCTTTAAACGGGACAATCGAATATTTCTAGTTTTTACTCACAGACCCAAGATAGTACAAGATACATGAAACATTGGGGAAAACTACGACACAAGAACTAGAACTGGGTAAGAAACAAAAATGTACAAGTCCCCTGTAAACTGTGTGCTTATGTAGTCACTCAGGAAAGAAGATTAGCAGAGTGCCCAAATCTAGGATTTTTCCTTTCTACCGGCGGTGCATGTGCCTCACTACAAATAAAAGATAGATATATTCTGTACACAAATAGAAATAAATCTGCACATGGGTGGAAAAAATTCAGGAAAACATTGACAAGTACCTAGTGTGGGAATATTCCCAGTGTTGGACTATATGCCTGACCAAACACACAGGATGCCATCTACTGAGAAATGGACACATTCCATTTAGATCTTTTATGACCAACCAGTCTGTCACTTCTCACTGAAAGGTGACAAAGTATTCCACACTTCAGCCTGGACATTTCTATTACCTGTGTGGTCAGTGCAGTCAAGAAATAGGACTTAGGCTGTGTCTACACTCTGCAGTTTTTAGTGATAAGGCCATGTTGACACAGCCCTGGTCACTAGAAGTTGACACATGTGAACACTGTTTGTCAGCACATTTGCCAACACAATACCTCTAGCCCCCACCAGTGGCACTCACTCTGTTGGTGGAGAGCGCTCTACCAAGAAAGCAGTGTTCAGCATTTGTACTTTCCGTAACAAAACTTTTGTTACTTGCAGGGCAAGGTGTGTGCGGGGGGGGGGGGCGGGGGGGTGGAAGGAGGAAGAGGGAAGGAGGGATTGTTACTCTCCACTAACAAAACATACAACCATTACTTCCTAATTCAAGAACCATCTATTAAGGCTCATTACAGCTACACCACTTCCAACAAGGAGTAAATATTGTCCAAGCATCTGCTATCCTACCAATTCAGATCCTCACCGGAATTTGTGAAAACTGAGTCTCAAACAGCACTAGAAGGGCACATCTGAAGGTTGGAAGATGAAATTAGAGCACCTAGAATGTTATATATGCCTGGCATACACAGGTGTAAGAGTGCAAGCCTCAGAGAGATCTAAATAGAAGGTGTGTGTGTTACAAAACAAATGAACTTTAACTGCACTCATTTTGTGCATTCAGCCACCCAAGATGCCTGTAAACTGCACAGCCCCATGCTTATTTAGAAGCACACAGAAGCCCAAGGAACTCACCTGGGGACCTGCTGTGAATAGGGAGGGGTAGGGAGAGTTAACCCTAATCATAGCCCTCCCCAGTAGCAACCTTGACTAACCCCTAACCTGTCACATCTGAGGGAAAGACAGACTGAACCCAGTCCAAATGCAACCTGGAGCCAAAACTGGCTAAGTCACCACTGTTTCCTGAGGTTTTCAGAACCCAGAACAAGTGGAAATGATGTCCTTGAAGGTAAGAGTGGAGAAAAATGTCCCTGGTGCACAGCGAGGAAAGCTAAAGCATGCTATGTTTTCAATTAATATTTTCCTGTTAAATGCTAATTAACTCAAGTTACAACAGCTCTGCATATTACTGGATATTTAGAAATGCACAAAGTGGAGATGGAGAACTTTAAGATCATAGAACCACAGAATACTAGGACTGGAAGGGACTTTGAGAGGTCATCAAGTCCAGCCTTCTGCCCTCATGGGAGGACCAAGTACTGTCTAGACCATCCCTGACAGACATTTATTTAACTTGTTCTTAAATATCTCCAGAGTTGGAGATTCCACAACCTCCCTAGGCAATTTATTCCAGTGTTTGACCACCCTGACAGTTAGGAAAAAGTTCCTAATGTCCAACCTAAACTTCCCTTGCTGCAGTTTAAGCCCATTGCTTCTCGTTCTATCCTCAGAGGCCAAGAAGAACAAGTTTTCTCCCTCCTCTTTATGACACCCTTTTAGATATCTGAAAACCTCTATCATGTCCCCCCTCAATCTTCTTTTTTCCAAACTAAACAAGCCCATTTCTTTCAGCCTTTCTTCATAGGTCATGTTTTCTAGACCTTTGATCTTTCTTGTTGTTCTTTTCTGGACCCTTTCCAATTTCTCCACATCTTTCTTGAACTGAAGCCTAACCAGCGCAGAGTAGAGCAGAATGACTTCTCATGCCTTGTTCACAACACACCTGTTAATGCATCCCAGAATCACATTCGCTTTTTTTGCAACAGCATCACACTGTTGACTCATATTTAGCTTGTGGTCCACTATAACCCCGAGATCCCATTCTGCCATACTCCTTCCTAGACAGTCGCTTCCCATTCTGTATGTGTGAAACTGATTGTTCCTTCCCAAGTGGAGCACTTTGCATTTGTCTTTATTAAACTTCATCTTGTTTACCTCGGACCATTTCTCCAATGTGTCCAGATCATTATGAATTTTCACCCTATCCTCCGAAGCATTTGCAACCCCTCCCAGCTTGGTATCACCTGCAAACTTAATAAGTGTACTTTCTATGCCAATATCTAAAATGTTGATGAAGATATTTAACAGAACCGGTCCCAATACAGACCCCTGTAGAACCCCACTTGTTATACCTTTCCAGAAAGATTGAGAATCATTAAAAACTACTCTCTGAGTACGGTTATTCAGCCAGTTTTGCACCCACTTCATAGTAGCCCCATCTAAGTTATATTTGCCTAGTTTATTGATAAGAGTATCATGCGAGACCATATCAAATGCCTTACTAAAGTCTGGGTTTTCCACATCCACCGCTTCTCCGTTATCCACAAGGCTCGTTATCCTAACAAAGAAAGCTATCAAATTGGTTTGACATGACATGCTGGCTGTTCTCTATCACCTTACCAAGTATTTGCAGATGATTTCCTTAATTACTTGCTCCATTACCCTTCCTGGCATAGAAGTTAAATTGATTGGTCTGTAGTTTCCTGAGTTATTCTTATCCTCCTTTTTATAGATGGGTACTGTACTTGCCTTTTTCCAGTCTTCTGGAACCTCTCCTGTATCCCAAGATTTTCCAAAGATGATAGCTAAAGGCTCAGATTCCTCCTCTGTCAGCTCCTTGAGTATTCTAGGATGCATTTCATCAGGCACTGGTGACTTGCAGATCTCTGATCTAATCTAGACATCTAAAATGAAGCTGAATTTCATTCACCCTAGCCAAGAAGCATTCCAGCTGATCAGTCTGGATTACTGGAGTGCCAGTGAGATTGAAGAGGAAAAAAAAAATTAAAAAAACTACTCCTAAAAATGGAGCTCTACTGAAATACCAAGTCAGTCACGTGATTTCTCCATTCAGCCTCCTTTAAAATAAAAGATGCAATTTCATTATTTTGTACATTTACTTTTAATTTTGACTAAGAAATGGCACTCCGACGTGATAGGTGGCTTTTCTGGCTACCCAGTGAGCAGTCCTGCTTAGTCTGTTTTCACGGTTCCTCCAGTCAAAAACCACACATGATCTGTTTCTTTTTCATTCCATGTAGTTTTAATCCTCTGTTTCCAAAACCGGACAGAATATAACATTAGTACAAGCAGCAAGAGCCTTTCTTGCATACTTACTCTTCTCCCCAGCTTACCTTTGAAGTCCCCTTACTTCTGCTTCCTTCCAATTATATTTCCTCACCATTACTAAACCAATCACCTCTTTAACCCAACAACTGTCAACCAGTAAGACATTAACTGATTACCACCAAGCCTGCAGCCTTCTCTGTGCTGCAGCATCCTCAGCCATCAGGATAATACAACTACCACTCTGTCACATATCAGCACAGATATTTTACTACCTGTGACAGCATGCATGGTCAAATACAATCCTAGAGTGTGATTTAATGTGGTATGAGGCTACATTATACAATTTAATATAATTAATATGTCAAACTGATTTGTATCTTTTTTTGAAATAGTGATTGACTATAAAAACAAATGTTAAATGATTTTGGGAACCATGCTCCATCACTCCAGTTATCTTAAACAGCATCTAAAAGCTCTGAGGTGAGACCATGACTAACAACTACATTCTGGAATAATGGAACTCTCCCTGTGAACAGACATACTCATCTGCACAGGAAAGAACTTTCTCCAGGGCAGACAAAGACTACGGAAGGATCATCACTAAAATGCACCACTATCCTCTGCAAGTGGAAGGTGCGTTTCTTTAACCTTGCACTCCAACACACGGCAACCTATATATTTAAATAAAAACAAAAACTCTACAAAACAAAACAATGCATATCACAAACTTCTTCCCATGGGCAGAAGATGAGATACCACACACCACTGCTTAGTGTACCAATGGAAGGCTCTTGGACACTATGGAATAACACACACACACACCCTACATTGCTGAGTACTTTCTGACATGTTCCGACTCACAACTATGTCAGACATCCAGAAAAGGGAATGACATTCAACAGAGTTAAAAAAATTATGATTATGATAGTGATGTGCCAGCAGTTCAAATGTTAATTGCTGTAATATGCAGTGCAGGTTCAGAACTGTAGAGTGCTATTTACAGGATGTGGTCTTCTTAACTGGAAGACACCCAGGCTAAGAAAAAGATGTTCATGTTTTTTAAACATACAGTAGACTATAGGGTCAAAAAAGTCTTTGACACACTTTAGGAGGAATGGAGGGAGTAATGAGATATTTTAAAATTATCATAAGGACAACATTTCTGCTAATTGTGCTATAGGTACAAAGAAATACTCTAAAAACATATAACTATAACAAAAAGCAAACACGTTAAGATAAAACTACTAAAAATAGTTTATTGTAAGCACCATCTCAGGCAGGCTTGTTTTTTCTTAAAAATTTCTATTAATAGACAATTACAGCAAAGATTAAATTTTGTCACAGAAATCTCAACTAGACCATCTTTTTTGAAAGGTTAAAAGACATATAAGTTACTGTGTGCACCTGGGGTTCTTTTGCAGACTCACAGTTCCCTTTTCTTTCTTTCTTTAAAACTTCTGTCTCTTTTTTTGTAAAGCTGGGGAACTGACTAGCTTACTGACTATGAAGGGAAGAAAATTTAACTGACTTTATACAAAGCGCTGACACACACACAACCACTTAACTGAAAGAGAAGGATTTTTTTCTTCTTTAAACACTAACATTTAGTGCAACTGTAACGAGTAAATGGCAAACTGTGAAACAGCAATTCGAAGGTGGTGGGAAGCAGATGCTGTACAGGAGTGAATCCCTGATATTTATGGGAGTTTGCAGCTTAACATCCAGGTGTTTAATCCATTTTCTTTTCTGCAGTGTGGCAGATCTAATGCCAGCTTCCCTGCCACGTAGGCAGACCTCTCACCTGAATGAAAAGGTTCCAATCTTTTAGATATCCAATCTCTTCTAAACCTCCCATCAGCTGACCACAGCTGAAATTTTAAGTTAAAAATATCACGATGCCTACAGCTTCCACCTAAAAATTGATTTACACACACCTGATGTGCTGTCCTTGGACATCCTTGATGTCCATGTAAAAAATAACAGGTGAACTGTTTTCTCATGGCATACTTGTCTGCTAGTGCAGATTCTAGGTTAGATCAGCAACGTGCTGGAAACGTAAGAGAGAAAACCCAATACCAGAATCAAGAGACAGAGATGATGGCATAAAGGCATGAACTGTACCCAGCCAAATCAAAAAGGCATTGACTATGAAATCAAAATATTACACCCTAATTACTGTCAATTAGCTCAATTTACACATACTGGGGCTAAGTAACAAAGGGCTATAAAAAGAACAATTCTACACTTAATGCGGAAGTGAAGAGAGAGTTAGAAAGGAAGCAGTTGCACTAGTTCAGACATGGAATGGTGAAGGTTTGGATCAGATGGTTAGCCACCTGTACAGAGAGAAAAGGATAGATCTTGGAGTTGTTGTACAGCAGGGATGGAGAACCTTTTTTGTGTCAGGGGTCACTGACCCATAGCAAAAAATCAGGTTGGGGGTCATACAAGTGAGAAGTGGAAGGAAAAAACCCAACCCCTTAATGACGGGGTCCCCGAATGAAAAAAAGCTATCAAAAAAGAGACAGACACTCTCCTCATTCCCCTCATACACCAGCCCCAGAACCAAGGGGGCCAGGGCTAGTAGATTTTGTGGGCCCCTCTAGATTCTGGGGTGGGGTCAAAAATGACAAGCCCATTGTGGGAGGTAGCTGCCAGGAGGCAGGCTGGGGTTCTGGGTAGGAGGGAGGGTGCAGGAGTAGGCTGGGGATTGAAGGATGTAGGAGGGTGGTAGAGTGAAGTAGCAGGCTGGGAGTGGGTGATCTAGACTGGAATGGGGTGCAGGAGGAAGGGGAAGAGTGAACGGAAGTGGGTGCAGGAGTGGGGTGGAGAGTATGGTTTGGGGGTGCAAGAACAGGCTAGGGGATATGCTTACCTGGCACAACACCTTTGCCACTTCCAGGCACCAGCCCCTGCTGCTCTGAATGGCCACAATTCTGGCCAATCAGAGCAGCAGGGGAAAAGCCTCCCCAGACAACATTGCACTGCCATTCCCGCAGCCAGGGGAAGCAATGCCAGCAATGCAGAGCCACTTCCTACTCCCACCCGGCAGAGCTATGGGGCTAGATCTAACCATCACTTGCCTGACACCAGCCTGCACAGCTTAGATTTCCACACCCCTTTCCCTGCATGGGCCAGATGCTGGAGAGGAGAGCTCCAAGCCTCAGGGGCTGGATCCAGGCAAGCCACGGGCTGTATCAGATGGGGTTCCCCACTCCTGTTGTATATGAATACCTCAGTTCTCCCCTATTAGTAGTTCCTCCTGTCACTGGAGGGATCTGAAAGTTTGGCACAAAAACAGGTCAAGAGAAGATCCTAGTATGCCTACAGAAGGCAAACATGTTTAAAAAATAATGCCTTCAAGCTAACTAATGCTATAAATTCCTGTCACTCATGGTTACTATAACTGAATGGAGAGGCTACCTCATGAACGTTTGATATTTCAAATTGATTCAGCCACCTTACGTTTAAAAAGGCCATATGCTCCCCACCCCACACATCCCAGAGGTCTTGGCCTAGCTTGTTTCTTCAATAAACTTCTGATCCCCTGGTTTGCTCCTGCAAATTTGAAATGATCACCCCAACGTGAAAAAGATATTTTAGGGTCTGCATCACATCATCCCTTCTGAGGGTTCCAAAGGAAAGAGACAAAAACAGAAGCCCAGGTTTTCTGTAGTAACCACAAAATTTTAGACATCACCCACAAACTGGCTGCACACTTCTTGGCTCTTGAAACTTACAATCTAACAAGCCACACATCTATATACCAACAGCCAAAACCTGTGGTTTTCACATGGTGTGGCAGTTGGACAAAGTAATTCACCACTTATGCACTCTTCCTCATACAACCATATTAATACTAATATGTATGCATATTCTAGACTAAGAGTGGTTATGTTGAGCTACCTCTGATATCACAATGGTCTATGAATCTTGGCATATTATAGGTGAGGGGTGGAGAACCTACAGTCCATGGTCTGGGTCCGGTCCCTGGCATACCCTGATCTCTTCCGCAGAGAAGTTTGAAGCTTCTCCCACAAGCATATATGGATAATGTGAGGAAAGGCACAAGGGAGAGCACAGATTCTTGGCAGGGTGCACCTAGAGATATTTTTATGATGATGCGGAGGCAGAATATCAAGCAGCACAGGAAGTGTTTCTGTTGTTAAAGCAGAAATCTCCTACCTCCTTTCTCCTCTGGTTCTTCCTACAATTCCTCTCTGATATCAAATAAAAACAGTTTTCAGTGCCCAATCAGAAAAGGCAAGCATGTCTGAAGCATTGTACAGTCAGGAAATTGAACTGTGCTTCCAATTAACAGCAGCCCTGTAACATTTACGCATTCAACTAATGCAGGAACACCTGCTCCATAAAGCACCAATATTGATGAGTTGGTGCAAAAAGCCATAATGAGCACAACTCCTCCTCTTTATGCAAGTAAGTCTAAAGCATTGTTCCTTCAAGGACTCATCTTAAATACACCAAGACCAGACAAAACAAAAGGTCTCAGTCAAGGATGACTGCGGAAATTCCAGAAGTTAATTGAGAAGCCATCTGGTCAGAGAACCAGGACATAAGGAATTGAGAGCAGATTTGTTTTCAGGTGGGACACATCCAGAGTCTGCACTGGTGTAACTCATGGAACAAACAACAGTTAAAGATATTGTAAAAATACCAACCCCACCACCGCCTCAAACACTGGCAGTGCAGTGCTGCTTCCCTTTCTCCTACAGTTGCTATTCCAGTCCCTATGTACCACTTTTACCAAATGTGGAAACACTGATCCCTATGGTTTCTGCCCTGACCAGCTTCAAATCACTGTGTTTATCTAGCTAGAACCATCATGAAGACACCCACTGATCCTTGTGTAGCAGAACTGACCCTTCCAACTGTATCTTCTTTCACACAGTCACACTACTTGCACAAGTGAAAACTGTCATTGTGGGACATTCTACTCACTTTTGGTGAGTAAACTTGCACTGCATATCAAACACACCTTCATATTCCTCGTCTGAATGGTCAGAGAGGTGGAGAAGGTGAAACTGGCAAAGCAAAAAGTTTTCTGGCTACTGTTACAGTTCTTTTAAAAAAAAAAAAAAGATTTTAAAGCTGTACAAGTTCTATGGCAAAATGACTAACTCAAAAAATGCCAAAATTACAGTTTCCAAAAAGAAACTTGTTTTCTCCTGTCCATGTATTATTAGGATCACCTTCCACTTAAGGGGAATAAAATAACAACTATCCCTTGACTCAAATACAACATCACTTGGAAATATAATACGCAAGCATGCCTTGGGATTGTTTCTCTATTAAAATTGGTCTCAAACTGTTGGGTGGGACTCAATTTTAATGGGGTGGGCAAGTTGGTGTTAGGCTTGCTGAGGCTCAGGGCTGAAGCCAATGTCCAAATTCCACTGCTCAGGACCTCAAGCTTTGCACACCCTCACAGCAATAGGGCTTGTGTTCTGGTTCCACTGCCCAGGATCGTGGGGTTGAGACTTCGATCCCTCTTCCCAGGGTTCTGTAGTTATTTTGATTGTCAGAAGGAGGTCACAGCACAATGAAGTTTGAGAAGCCCTGCTCTATTATAATAAAAATCTTACTATACCTTACTAGGGGATATTAGTCACAACTGGTTACTACTTACTGCCTTGACATCCTGTTAAGAATTTCAAAGAGTTTGCTGGTCAGAGAGCAGTGTCCTTTTCTGCAAATTCCTATTTGTAATAACTGGATTTTTGGCTTGGGATTTATGCACTAGAGAAAGGAAAAAAGCATTTTCCATGTTACACTGTTAAAAGACGACAACATAGGTTCAAAACTTTTAATTAATTGTATCACTGTTACATGTCCCTTAATAATATTCAGCTATAGATGTACCTCAAATATTGAGGTATTTACTCTCCCCATAAACACACACTAGCATCAAGTTACATTTCACTTAGGAGGGAAACACTAATCTAAATAGAATAACCACTGTGATACAGCTTAGAGATAACCATGAAGGTTTCATCAGTTACCTATAAAAATTAAGTTAATCTGACCACAGAGGTTAAAACAAAGGAAAAAACATAAAAAAGGAGACTGCTAAAAAGCATATGTCTATAAGTACTAGGTGAAGAAAATGCTGCTCAACAAAACCTTCATTTAATGCAATTCTTTAGAATTAGGGGAAAGAAACTACTCTGTTTTGTATAGGAATGTATAGGTTGAACCTCTCTAATCCAGCACCCTGGGGACCTTATTAATGATGAACGAGAGAAACTGCTGGACCACAGGTGGTCAATGCTGTCGAGCAGCAGTACCAATGCTTTCACTGCTTACTGGGCTCAGATATTTAGTGGTAAATTACGGCTAGGTAACATCACAGGAGACAGAGTCAGAAATGGGGGCTATACACAAACAAACCTGATGGGACCACAGGAAAATTGGCCACACCCACGATAAATGGCCATCTGGAGAACTAAAATCATACCATATTGCAGATGTTGCTGGACAAGAGCGTGTTGGACTAGGGGTTCAACCTGTACCATTTTTATTATCTTTCTGTATGAGTTGCTTTTTCAATTTAACGTATTTTTTGACATTGCAGAAAAGAATTACGTTAATATTTGATACCCCGTGTTATGGTACAACCAAAAAGCCACTCAAACGATGAAGACGTGATCTACAGAAGATATTCAAACAAGTAAGATGTATCCTTAAAACCGTACTTGTAAATCAATACTTCAAAGAAAGCTTCTCGCTAAGTAGATTTTCCACGTAAATCAACATTATCTGAACATGAGTTTAATTTGCAATGCATCAGTATAGCATAAAATTTTAGTAACAATCAACATTCCATATCAAAAAGGATTAAGTAAGTGCCTTGGTTACTTATTTTCTGTTATTCATGTTTAAGAATGTTTTGTGCAGGTTACAATCTCGTATTCCCCTCCCCCCCAAAAAAACCCTCTGCTTATCAAAATTTAAAAGATAATTAGTAGTAGCTGCAGGTAACACAAAATTACAAAAGATGCTGCCTGTCAGAGGTTTTGCTCTGTTCCCTACCACACCCTCCCATAAATGTCATAGTCATCTGCAATATCTAATTCTTGCCATGTCATTTGGAGTGACAAAAATAACCAAACAAAAAGCCAAGTGCAAGCACTTCCCTGCTTATCTCCCAGATTCACATGAAGCTAAAAGAGAATGAGGACAAAGGTCTATCTGGAGGATGTGTGGGAAAGAAAATATCTTGGATTACAGTTTTTAAAAAAAGTCCAATAATTCCTAGCTACAAGTATAAAAAAAGGCAGTTCAGTAAATCAAGTCAAATAAATGGAGTTGTGGGTAGTGAACCCATCGCCCAAAACCTCTAAGTCATATTGCATCTCTACGATGCACAGAAAGAGAAACAGTGGCCACGTCTACACTAGCCCAAAACTTCGAAATGGCCATAATGAAGCACTGAAATACATATTCAGCGCCTCGTTAGAATGCCGGCAGCCGCAGCACTTCAAAATTGCCGTGGCTCGCCGCTGCATGGCTCATCCAGACAGGGCTCCTTTTTGAAAGGACCCCAGCAACTTCAAAATCCCCTTATTCCTAACTGCAGATAGGAATAAGGGGATTTCGAAGGTGGTGGGGTCCTTTCAAAAGGGAGCCCCCTCTGGAAGAGCCACGAAGCGGCAAGCCACAACAATTTTGAAGTGCTGCGGCTGCCGACATTCTAACAAGGCGCTGAATATATATTTCAGCGCTTCATTAGTAAACTTTGAAATGGCCATTTGCATGGCCATTTTGAAGTTTTGGGCTAGTGTAGACATGGCCAGTATGGTCAACAGTATGGTAGAAAACAGAAAGGATGAATCCAGAATATATGAAATAGGTTCCCGTAAAAGCCACTGTATTGAATCTAGAGCAGCGGTTCCCAAACTTTTCAAGACAAGGATCCATTCTGACAATTCAGTAAGACTTTGTGACCCAAGACAATTCAAAACAGCGGTGGGGGGGAGAGGTTCTCCGCTGAGAAAAATGCGCCTCCCTGCCCCCTGGCTGAAACCCTTCTCAGCCCTAAACTGCCCCCCCCAACCTACCTCACACAAGCTCTGCACACTGTCACTGCTGTTCCTTCGCCAGGCTGCTTCTTCCACCTCTTCTGTGAGGCTCCCCACCAGCCCTCCTACTCCCTTCCACCACCTGCAGCGTGGGCAGTTCCCTGCCCTGCTGCACTAAAATGGAACTCAATTTAATTGGTGTAATGGCCAGATCCCTCCTGCTGACCATTAAAACAATTAAATTGTGTTCCATCTCAGCGCTGCTTAGCAGGGACTGGGAGCCAGAGGAGTGAATGGAGACAGCCGCAAATGGCTCCTTAAACAGCCACATGTGGTTTGGAGCTGCCCAGCCAGCAACCCTTAGAAAAATCTAATAGCTACCCATGTTTGGGTCCCAACCCATAGGTTGGCAATCCCTAATCTAGAGGAGGGATGACTAGGCACAACGTGGGCTCAGCCAAGAGGAAGTATATACTAGCAGACACCTTTCCTTAAAATGATCAAAAAGGTCAAGGTGGGGATGGGGAGGGGGGTAAGGAAGGAGAAAAGCTCTTCCTCCTTTTGGCAACCAGGGTCAGAGAAAGAATACAATAACAAGATGACAATGCCAAAAAGCAAATCTATCAAAATAAGATACAGCAAAACACTTTACCATGTATAAGAGAAAGAACTTTTATGGCTAAGCTGTTTGACAGGATACCATCCTTGGACCTAGACTAGAGCATATTAGTATCACAACCTACAGTATTTATTTGTATATTATATAGGTGGGCCCCCTGATAACAGACCAGTTTATCTAGGCAACGTAGTTTCAATTTGTTTGTTTCAGCCTTGCATAGCAGAGATCCTTTGTTATTTTATCATTACTATTGTAATTTTCAACATTCCTTCCTAACTACAAGTTCTTCCTTATCAAAGGAAAATGGTGAAAGAATATGTTATCCACACAAAAGTACATTTTATCTTCTTTTAAGTGATTCAGTACAAAAATGGAAAACAAGAAATGAGATCCATTTTACATTGGAATGGGAATTCACTTCAGCCTTTTTACAGCTTCATAACTGGCATTCAGTTATTAAATACTAAGCTGAGACTATCAGGAGTCGTGTCCACTGGAAAGCAGTTGGAGACCCTCAGTGAAGTATATATAGACTACATGAAGGAAGCAAGTTTTAAGAAGTCTATGTATAATTACATGATAGTCACATCAATAAAATGTTATATATCTGGTTTCATGATCATGTCCCATGCCAATTCAATACTATAATTTTGGGAAATTAAATAAATATTAATCTTCAACAAACAAAGCAGCAGCTACAATTTACAGATAAAATGGAAGAAAACATACATCTTATCTCTTTTGTTTCCTCTATTCTATTTGATACATAACTCCTGTTCCATATCACAACCTTTATAGCAGCTTATGAAGGATTAGCATCTGTCTGTTTTGAAGGCAGGTTGTAATGTGGCCTCTTCACATACATTTGTTTGGATATGAATATTGTGAATTACCATTTGTGCAAAGTAGTTGCTTTCCCCGTGTTCAGTCAGCTTTACTGTCACTAAATTTGCTTAAATGTTTAGCTACCTATGCTCTCTCTCACTTTTGAAGGAAGGGAGGGAAGAAGTGTGGTAGAACATAGTCATTATTATGAGTTATATTTGACACCATTATGCAAAGTTAGGGGTGTATGATGGGGTCCAGAAAGGGGTAGCACCTCTGGTGTGGGGACTTGTCGTGTCTCTTCGGGGCAGTTTGTGCACCTTTGGTCCCCACCTCTCACCTGTGGCTCCAAGAAGCTGTAGCACGCAGCAGCCACATCCTGATAAACCATTTCGACAGGCAGGCTAAACCAGGTGAGGGTAGCTGGCGGGTCTGAAACCTGCAGTGAGATAGGAAATTGCCTATGCCAGCACGCAAAGCTGGCCCCGGCGGATTGGACGAATGAGATCAATAGCAAGATCCAACAACCAGGAAGGCACTTCTGCAACACTCTGTGGAAAGTGAAGGGCATGACAAAGCACCAAAGACAGCACGGCCATCCACTGCACCCTAGGAAGTCCCAGCCGTGACGACTTTTCGTACCACTGGAACCAGGCTTCTGAGGTCGAGAGAGGGGAACTGCCCCCTGTGCAATGGCTTTTCCACTTCAAACATTCTCCCGCACAGGTTCTTTGCGCAATTCTCATCATCGGACACAATGGACTACCTACATGCAAAATTTTTTTTTTTCTTCGGTTACTTTTGCACCCCTTAGGTCTGGAAGAAAGAGTGACAGAAATCACTATTTCTGCTGCAATGTATATAGGCAGTTTTGGCACTAAACTAAACTAGACCGAAAAACTGCACAGCAATACAAAAATTTGTCTTGTGAACAAAACTATTATAAGTCCCTTTAAAAAAGAGGCACCTAAGTGTCAAATAAGAAAAATAAAAACAAAAAAGTATGATCCTGACAGCATGATGATATCTAAATAGGATTAAAATTTCTCCCTCCTGAAAACAGAGTTGCAAAACTGCTGTAAAATTCAATGTTTCTGTTTAACTTTTGAGCAAGTTATGAGTTGTTCTGAATATTTAGCTTCCTGACATTGAATGTTTTCTAGGGGGAGAGAAAAATCCTTCAGTCCTACTTTGATGTTAGCCAAGTAGAAACCAGCTAACAAGCACAATACCGTTATCACATCAGCCCCCACCCAACTGAAGAGAGCTTCCATCTCAGAACAATGATGATAAAACTGCAACATGTAGCATTTTTAAGCTTCTGAAGATTTCATATACATGATTTACAGAAGAACTCACCTTACTTCCAAAAGGGCCTGGTCTAGCTTACCTTCCCAAATTCTATATTAATATTGATCTTTCCTCTCTTCTGTTTTCACTGACGAATAGTTATGGACACTTTTAATCCACACAAAGTTTTTCATTTTCCTTGTTTGGTTTTCTTAAAAAAAATAAGGCATCTACAACGAGGGTGGGCTATCTTGTGCCTGCAAGTCATTGGTCACTACTAGATACTGAGTGCTTTTTAAAGTCAGTCCACTTGTTTAGGAGCAAAAATAGGACATTTTTTTGAATCTAATAAAAATCCATTTTTAAAAGTTTTGATCACAAAGGTTTCAAACACAAGCAGCAGAATTTAAATAGTACTGGTATTTTTAGTCTTTTAACATCAAAATATATTTTTTCATTCAGTGAGACTATCTGAAACTGAGAGTCAGTTACATAGACGCCTTTGCAACCATGATCACGTCTATTCCTCCTTTTTTGCAAGTGGCAGAGTAGAGGGAGAGAAAATAATGGAAAAAAGAATTTAAAACAGCAGTCTTCAGCAAGTTTCAGGTGTCTAGCACCACTACCACTGTTTATTAGAAATCTAAAATTCATCTCTCTTTCAATTTTTACTGTAGAACTCAGAGTTCCATTATTATATTATATTCTATGCAGAGCTTGTATAATATGGCTACATATCTACTACAAAAAAGCAAATATAAAAAAAATATTCTGATGAGAAGCCTAACTTTCACTCTCCAAAAAGGAAGAAGAATGCAGGATCTTCAAACTTTCACATCAGTCTCTGGGTTAGGAGCTATCTAATTTTAAGTTTACTCCACAACTTCTCATGGGCTGCTGAATGTTGAAGGGGTCTAGAAATGGGGTAAGGTACCATAACAACAATAAATTGAAAAGAGGAAATAGAATAAATAATATGGGACAAGAAGAGGGTATTGAGAGAGAATTGCTGATCAGAATCAAACAGTGAGCTACAACAAATTCAAAGAGGCTCTATTTGACACAATTTCTATTTTAAAAATAAGTATGGTTGAAAATCTTCTGCAAAAGGAAGTCAGTAGCATCTGCAGGACCTCACATGGTTAAGTATTTCTTAGAAAGGGTCCAATCTCAACACTTGAATCACAGACTCTAATACTCTACAGTGTGATTCATACACTAGTCTCTCTTGGCAGTCACTTGATAATGAGTAGGACGTCTTCAGGTCACTCTCCTATTTGCGAGTCTGTTGGTGGCTGATCAGCCCAATTCTGCAACCACAGATCTTACCACAGAAGGTGAAGGTGCTGGTTGCTATTGGAGGGGCATGGGAAAGTTTCTGACACACTTTTCTTCTTCTCCACCTCTCCTAATCTGCACTGTGGCGTGAACTCTCAAACTGTGTCACCCCCTCACAGATTACCATTCTCCACTAGAGACAGTCTTGGGCAAGATTCTCCCAAGTGTGGACACCGATGCTGCACTTTTCCCACGTGTGCCTTCAGCATGTCCTTATATCGCTTCCACTGGCTCCCAACATTTTTTTGTCCTTCCTCCAACCCAGAAAACAATCTGTTTTGGGAGGTGCTGATCAGACATTCGAACCATGTAACCAAACCAATGAAGTCACTGATGAATGATAACGGCTTCAATGCTGGTCATGTTCGACTCTTCCAGGACACTAGTGTTCATGAGCCTATCCTTCCAAGAGATATTTAGGATTCTCCTGAGGCAGAGATTATCCTGTTCAAGTGCTTCAAATGATGCTTTTATGTTGTCCTGGTTTACATGCATACAGAAGCATTGGAACATCCACTTCAGGGTATACAAGGAGCTTTGTCTTGGAATAGACATCCCGGTTTTTGAAAGCTCTTTGTCTCAGGCCTGTGAAACAGAGCTTTCCCAGCTCAGACTTTGCTGGATTTCTGCATCAATGTCAACTTTAATGGCAAGATGACTTCCAAGGTATGGGAAGTGCTCCACATTTTCCAGCAGATCTCCACTGACTTCAATAGACGGTATATGAGATTGTCCCATCAGCAAGGTTTGGTGGAGCACCTTGGTCTTTTTGATGTTCAGTGCGAGGCCAAAATTCTCATATGCTTCAGTGAAGGCACTTAAGATGGTCTGATGGGCTGCAGGAGACAGAGCAGAAACCACGTTGTCATCCACGTTCTGGAGATCCATGATCGAGGTCATGGAGGTCTTGTTTTTAGCCTGAAACTTCCTGAGATTAACTAGCTTCCCCTTCATTCTACGGACAATCTTCATTCCATCTGGAAGCTTGCCATCAATGAGGTGAAGGGTCATGGCAATGAAAACGCAGAATAGGGATGGGGCAATGATGCAGCCTTGTATGACTCCTGTTCTGCCCTCAAAGGGGGTCACTTTGAGATTCGTCGTTGCTCAACACCACAACAAGTCATGCTGCCATGAAGCAGCCTCTAGATGCTAATGAATTTTTGGGGGTAGGCAATCTTTGAGAGAATGGGTCACAAGGTGCTACGAGTAACTGAGCTGAATGCTTTGATCAGGCAGATGAAACTCGTGTATAATGCTTGGTTTTGTTCATGACATCCTTCTTGCAGTTGCTGGGCCGAAGCCACACTTGGATTCTGGGAGAATTTCTTTTGAGAGTGGCAGGAGTTGGTTCGCAGGAGATTCAAGCTAACATTTCCCCTGCCATTGCCAGGAGGTAGAAGCCACAACAGTTTCCACAAACTGACTTGTTGCCCTTCTTGAAGAGACTAATGATCAGCATATCTCTGAAATCTCACAGCATCTGTTCCCTATCCCAGATTTTGAGAATCAGGAGGTGGAGCTGTTTGTGGAGCTCTGGCCTGCCTTCTTTGAAGGCTTCTGTGGGCATTCCACCTACGCCAGTCGCCTTGTTGCACCTTCATCGCTCTGATGGCAGCTTGGACCTCACGCAGGGTAGGAAGTATTGCAAAATCTTCCCTACATCATTGATGAGGGACTTGGCCTAGAGTGTTGTGTGGATACCAAATTTCTATCTGCCTCTATATCCGCAAAAAGTGAGCCGCAGATACTGGTGGAAATGTACAAGATTCTAGACACAAAATTTGTATCTGCATCCACATCCAGCTATCTGCAGCTCATTTTTGCAGATACCTGTAGTTATAAAGCAGCTATCTGTGGATTTGCAGACCTCTACATACTCCTTCACTTAGGATGTTACTAACTGCTACCACAGTATCACCCACCCTCATTATCACTACTTAAGAATAAGGTCAAACATAAGGTAGAGGATTTGGCACAGCATCCCAGGAACTCCTTATTTCTCCTCTCCTTTTCAAGATTAGAGGAGGACAAATCCTACAGCATAATATTCCTGTTGCACCCCACATTTCCAACAAAAGTGTAGGAATTACATCAGTTTCAGCACTTTCACACTGCTAAGGCAAATATATACAATACAAAAATGCAATTTTCCTTAGAAGTAGTAGGAGTTAAACAAGATACACAGATATGGGAGGGTAATAGAAAAACAGGAATGAGGACGAGCTCGCTGAGTCCTCTTACGCCAATGAGCTTAAATTCAGGATAAAGCTGGGGCCATTATTCAGGTTGCTGGGAATATTACAGCTCAGCTTTGTTGGGACAAATTGTGGAAGGGAGGAATCGGATAGCTTCTCTGCAGTTTCTAGATATATTTGAATTTTCCATTTTTTTTATAGTCTCCTGTTTCAGAATAGAGTTTGGAACTATCTGCTTGTAAAATGAAAAAGTCTGTTAGGAACAATCTGAGGAAAAACTTTCTAACATAAAATAATTTTAACAGTATGATTCCCTGAAAGTTAACAAACAAACAAACAAACAAACAAACAAACAAACAAGCCTTTAGCTACATTTCCTGTCTTTATATTTCTATCTTGTCTATTAGAAATCAAGTTCAATGTTCCTTGGTTTATGTATTGCCTTTTTAAAAGTGAAACCCTCAAGAAGTGACAATCTGAAGAGGGATCATACAGTTTTCAAGGAATAGTCCTTCCTATCAACATCCTACAGAACAATGTATTCTACAGTTATTCCCCCAGACTGTCAAATGAATGGATGGGGAAAAAAAAAAGACATCTGAAAAGAATCTTTTTTTTAATATTCTACCCAATAAAAGGAACAAATGGAATGACTAGTGTGGAGAAAGTAAATAAGGAAAAATTATTTACTTGTTCCCACAATACAAGAACTAGGGATCAGCAACTATAATCAATCAGTAGTGGGTTTAAAAACAAAAGGAAATATTTCTTCACACAATACACAGTCAACCTGTGGAACTCCTTACCAGAGGATATTGTGAAGACATGGACTTTAACATGAAAGATAGTGTCCATCAGGACTGGGAGGAATGGTGTCCCTAGCCTCTGTTCATCAAAAGTTGTGAATGGGTGACAGAGAAGGGATTGCCTGATGTTTACCTGCACTGTTCATTCCAATGGGACACCTTACATTGGTTACTGTTGGAAGAGAGACTACTGAGCTAGATGTACCTGAATCAGTATGGCCCTTCTTTTGCCTGAATCAGTACGGCCCTTCTCACATAATTGTTTAGGGAAGAGGAAGGTGAAACCTAGTATAAAGCAAGTCCTTTGGAGTCAACCTCTCATTTATAGACAGCTGATGAACCACCATTCCAACATGACTATTTAATGGCTGGATGCTCCACATCTCAGAAGTGTCCTATATTCAGTGCAAAAGAAACAATTCAAGACATGACACCCTGAATTTGAACAACTCTACGTTAACCATGTGATCAGAAGTACGCGGTTATATCCTCCCATAAGCATCCAAGGCTAAATGGCAGGCCAGCATTTTGCATCATCACTTGTTTATTGCAGCTACACTCACTTATATTTGCAATCATGTACCCTGAAGTAAGAAAGAGGACAATGGAAAATTTATATCTGCATATATATCCTGCAGTAAAGCATTTTTGAAAGCCCATTGTGATTTACTATTAAGAGCCACAAAAGTGCATGACCAACTTCTGTCCACTTTGTCTATCATGCCATCAACACAGCTACAGCACTACATTTCAAGAACTATGTATTATTGCTATCATTAGTTAAAATACAGGCCTTCATCCTGCAAACATTTATGCATATGAGGAGTTTAAAATACAGGTGTTAACTACTTGCAGGGTCAGAACCACAATTAGCATCGATGCTTTAAAAGGAAAATAAATGCCTATAATTTCCATCAACATAAATCATATCAGTTTGGATATAAGTGTGTAATGACATTAAGTTCAAAGTCAAAGCTCACCTCCCAGCCTCTGTGCAAATTTAGAGAAATACAGTTTCTCTTCTACATCAATTTACCATGTAAAGGAGGAAAGATACTGATCTGTACTATAGCTGATTAAAAGATATCAATTCCACATGTATTCTCAGGCCAGAGTATCAGAAGACAACCAAAACTCTAAACTTCCACATATTTGGACACTGGAGCTCCTGTGGTTCCAGGCAGCAACCCTTTCCTCTTACCTTCAACCAGCTTTCTCTCAGCAACTATGTAGAATCCCCAAAATAACTGAAAGACAGGGGAAAGAAAACAGTATGTATTGAGCAAAGCCTCCATCCAATCCAATATAACATGACCCTAAGGGGGAGGGATAGCTCAGTGGTTTGGGTATTACCTTATTAAACCCAAGGTTGGAAGTTAAATTCTTGAGGAGGCCATTTAGGGATCCAGGGCAAACAGTTTTTTTTTTTTTTAAATTCAATCTGTCAGGGATGGTGCTTGGTCCTGTCAGGAGGGCAGGGGACTGAACTCTATGGTCCCCTCCAGCTCTATGAGATGTGTATCTCCATTTATTATAAGTTTGCAACTCCCAGCCATTACTGATATAGCTTTCTAAGTTCTGTAGATTTCTGTAACCTTTGTAGCAATTATTGTCTGTATAACCTTTGAGCTTTGTAATATTCCATCATAGAGAAACTTTCATATTGGTCTTATAATGTCTTACAGAAACTTTGCAGTAATCTTATAATGTAAACGCTACGTTCACAGCTTAAGCATTACCTTGTAAAAATCTGTCTGTAATTGCATTTACAAGTGTGAATGGGGATGTGCATGTGCACTGAACTAGGCATTAAAAAAAAAAAAATGTTCTAACTGCAACAAGGGCTCCTAGCACTCCCTAATCAGAGATTACCGATGTCTTCAAAGAAATCTCATACAAGATCAGGAACAGCTGCAAAACTTCCTGAAGTTGTAGGGTCTGATAGCAACTCCAGTACAGCAGGAGTTTATTCACTAACCAACTGGCACTAGACCAGATGCCAAGATGTGCTGAAGCACAGCACCACAAATTTGAAGTGATAAAGCTTGGCACAGCATCTGCCTTAGATGGGAGCCATGTAAAATACTTGAGTAATTAGTTTGCCCCTCCAGGTCCACCAAGGGAAGGTAGATTTGTACAGACTCAAAGTTCAAGCAACTAGCAACTCTATCTGTGCTTCCAAGGGTAAGCCCTATAAATAGCTCCAAGAAGCTTCATGAGAATTCCCTTGAAGTGCCTCAAAAGAGAGTTTTGGAGGCATTTCCCACTTCTTCTCAGAAGTCACATAGCAGTAGTCAAATCTGACACTGAAGCAAACAGTGCAATCTTTGTTAGTCTGTTGGCTGTGTGGTCATAGCCTAAGTTATTTCAAGAAACAGCAATTATTTCAAAATAACTTTGCTGTCTGCACCTGCTATTTTGAAATAAATAAACTCGAAAAAGCAGGTGCATTATTTTGGAATCATTAAGCCTCACTGAAGAAGAAATAGCACCTATTTCAAAATAGTAATTTCAGAATAGATGCTGTTAGACATGGGACAATGCTTACTTTGAAATAGCTATTTTGTGCACAAACTATGTATTTTGAAATAGCTAAGTGGTATTTCGAGATACGTTTTTTGTGTGTAACTGCCCTATTGTGAAACAGCTATTTCGGAAGAGCTGATTTCAAAATAAGGCTGCTGTGTAGACATAACCTTAGGACCACCTTTTGCTGTATAGACAAAGTCTGAAGCAACAAGGCAGTCCTTCCTTCTTAGCAGCTAAGAAACTGATCCTGAAAATAAGTTATACCTATGATGCTCTCTCTCACTTGCTTGGTTTAATCATCAAAGCACCATAAAATTGCTATTGTGTGCACTCAAAAGAAACAACACACAAAAGTGCTGAAAAATCGGCACTAAAAATGTTACCCCAAAAAAGTGGGTTAAAGCACCACGACAAAGCACTCAGCAATTTTATTAATAAAATTTTCCCTGGCTAGGAATGGGCAGAGCAGTAAACTACATCAGAGGATGCTAGAGAAGAGATTACAGACACACAGCTCCCACTGGAAGCTCCAAACACTGACCATTGTCAAGAAATAACTGACCGGAGAGTTCTAGAAGCAAGCACACAATAACCGAGAGAAAGCATGACCTTTGTGCCAATCTTCTATGGCTCTGTGCAAGAATCAAAAAAACTTCATGATCTTAGATTACAACCTACTTAACATGAGAGAGCTGATCTCCCAGAGCATGAATTCTGGTGATGACATCTTCAAATTAAAAACAGAACTATTTGGTAGGAGTAATAAAGGATATTTTTTTATTGCAATGCAAGGCTTAGTGAGAGCAAGCACCACTTCAGCACCACTAAAAATGATGCGAGCAATCAGTGTGTGTGTGTGTATAAAAAGTTCACCTAGCATCTTACATGAAGACAAATGTAGTCTGAATACCTGCTTCAAACAGTCAACTTGATCTAAAATGGGAAGAAAAAAAATAGTTAACTCAGCAGAGATGTTTTTAATATATTTCCTTTCTGGCTGTTTCCAGCAGCTAAATTTTACTTGTGCTGTCCGCAACTGCTCCCTATAGTGCAGTCAGGCATTCCAGAATAACCAAAGTACATAGCAATTTGGATAAATTTCCTCCCTCCCACCCTCATCGCTCAGAAAAAACTCTGAGAGGGACTACAAGATGTGGTGGCATAGCTCCATTATGCTAGCTCTACATCAACAAGGAAGGGGAATATTCCAGGCTGAAGGAATTTCTGGCCATGGAGGGGAAAGGAAGCCCATTTAAGGCCACATCCCAGACTCAGCACCTGCTGTTTAAGAGTAGCTTTTATCTTCTACTGTTACACAACACACCTAACAAAACAGATTGGAATTAAAGAATAAATTCTCTTCCCTCGCCCCACACTTCCTTTGTACATTTGACACAACTCTGTAAAGCCAATATTGATGTTTGCTACTTACAACAATCTTTCATACACCATCAGTGACCATGTAAGTGTGATTATAAAACCATAAAACTTGACAAGAATGCTGAAGCAAGAGTTGCACCCTTTAAAAAATGCTAGGATTTCTAACTTTTTAGATGTTCAAAATTATACATCTTTATTTCTCAAAAACCAAATTGTTTTTGGAGGCCAGCACTGACAGTGGAACCTGTCTGCAAAAGATAAGAGAAGATTCTTGTTAATGATAGAAGCATATGAGTGCAGGGCTGAAAGTATGGCTATAAGTTAATGGTAGTTAATGCAACAAATTAGCTCAATTAAAACGTGATTAAATCACACTATTTACTAATAGAGCACCAAATGACATTTATCAAATATATTTGGAGGGTTTTCTACATTTTCAATTATAATGATTTTGATCACCACACAGAAGCTTTTACATTGCTCACTTTATATCTTTGATTATGAATATTTGCATTGATGAAAAGATAAAAGAAATTGGATTAAAAAAATCAAGACTCCTCACCCAAGTACTGTCATGCAATCTCTATTATGAACATGCAAATGTATACGGTTATATCACTCTACTCAAAACAAAACAAGATAAAACTTTAGAGCTTATAAGTCCATTCTGTCCTATTTCTTGTTTACCTAATCACTAAGAAAAACAAATTTGTTTACAGTTATGTGCAATAAGGCTGCTGCCTTCTTACTGTATTTATAAAAACCACCTGAAAGTGAGAACAAGCTCTCGTTGCATTTTTGTACCATTACAAGGTATTAACGTGACAGATATGTTAAACATCTCTATGTCCCTTCACACTTCAGCCATCATTCCAGAAGACACACACTCATGATCATCAAAACAAAAAGCAGTCAAGTAGCACTTTAAAGACTAGCAAAATAGTTTATTAGGTGAGCTTTCCTGGGACAGACCCACTTCTTCAGACCATAGCCAGAACAGAACAGTCTCTGCGCCTTAAATATTGAGTCTGTTCTGGTCTGGCTATGGTATGAAGAAGTGGGTCTGTCCCACGAAAGCTCACCTAATAAATTTTTTGCTAGTCTTTAAAGTGCTACTTTACTGCTTTTTGTTTTGATAGTGTATAGACTAGCACAGCTCCCTCTCTGTTACTATTATTCCCATGACACTTGTTAAATAAATAATGCTTTAATTAAATTGTGATTGAATTCCTTGAGGGAGAATTGTTGATCTCTAGCTCTGTAGTTTCACCTGCATTCTGCCAGATATTTTGTGTTATAGCAGACTTGAATGCTGACCCAGCCTATAGTACTCAATTTAAGAATACTTTCTTTGCAAATCTGACAAAATGCAAAGAAAGTATCAATATGAGATTCCTAAAGATAGTTACCCTACAGCACTCAAATCAAGTTTTAGAAAGCTGAAGTGCCTTCCAAATTCTGAGGGGGAGAAGTTGTGGTGTATGCTTTCTTAAAAAAGCAATACTTTGATACTTAAACTGCAGAACCCAAATTACCTGGGGGGGGGGGGGGAAATCAACCTTCTTTTAGGAGCATCTTACACTCATCATCATAATCATAAAAGCAGATCCTCTGAAACGATAGTCAAAGCATGAAAGTGCATACAAATATTAAGTGTATCTAGCCATAAATACACTGGAGGGGGGAAAGGGGGGAATAGAAAAACAAACAGCTATAATAGTGCCACAACTGTTCTCACTTTCAGGTGACATTAAACAAAATGCAGGCAATATTATCTCTTGCAAAGGTAAACAATCTTATTTGTCTAAACTGGCTAAAGTAGCATCACTGAGTGCATCTGTAAGCACTAAAGTTTGACACTTATTTTTAGCACAATTACGTAAAGAAAGTATAGATTCGTAAGTTGTACTTTCATTACAGAGAGATTGAACTACAATACTTGGATAGGCAAACTTAAGATATATTTTTATATTGCAAATTCTTGCAATCAAAAAGGTAAACTAAACACCATACAATTTGTTTTCTGTGATGTAGCTGAAATATATTTAAATATTTGTGGATTTTTTTCTACATTTTCAAATAAATAATACTCTGCAATTAAAACTGTGATTGTGGTTTTTTGTTTTTTTTTTAAATCACCTGTCAGCCTTAGCTAGGAGAAACCTCAAGAGATTGTTTGATGCAGAATCTGCACTGAAACAGATTAAGTATACCTAAACCATCCAGAACAAGGGCTGCCAGATGCACTGTTTTCAACTGGGCTTGTCAGATGTAGCTGGAATATACTGCATTGCTGACTGGGCCATTAGAAATGTGGTTGCTAGCACAGCAGGGCCACATGGCTCAGGGAGTCTCCTTGCACACCCTGATTCCACGCAGCTTCCAGAAACTGCCAGCAGGCCTCTTCTGCCCTGGACATATGATCAGCCATGGAGACTGTGCACACTACCTGCATCCCATATGGAGGCTCCACAACTCCTGGTGTCTGGCTGCAGGGGCAACATCTGTGTGTACAAGGGCAACTTGTATAGCCTCCCTAACTGTCCACGTAGTTAGAGGACTGCAGGGATGCTTCTTGAGATATGCAGTAAAACAACTAAAAGCTTGCACTCCAAGCCTCCTTCTACACCCCAAAGCTCTATCCCAGCCCTGAGCTCCCTCCTCTACTCCAAAGCCCTGATCCCTGGTTTAATGGTGGGAGAAAGCAAGCAACAGAAGGAGGATGGGGTGAGTGGGTTGCAGGCTTTGGAGAAGGGGCAGTGTAGGATGTTCCATTGTGTGTAATTAGAAAGTTAAAAATCCTATCCCTCACAGAAATTTGAACAGGTTAGATAAGAAGTCTTCAGTAATGGGGATTCCACAACCTTCCTTGGAAGCAAAATCCAGTATTTACCAACCCTTCCAGTTAGAGCATTTCCTGATACCTAACCTACATCTCTCATGCGGCAGATTAAGCAGGCCTACCTTCAGTAGGCATGGAGAGCTCATCGATCACCACCCTCTTTATAATAATCTTAAACATACCTGCAGAATTATCAGGTACAATCTTTGGTCTAATTTTTTTCAACCAGGCACAGAAATTTTGTTCTGTGCACCAACATATACAGGTGGGCCAAACAGTAGAAACACATGCTCCCAACCCTGAAAAACTGCAGGCACTCTGCTAATCAACTGGGTGGCACCTGAATCTCTCCTGGGTGGCCACTCAAGCACTCAGCTGCCTTATAAGGAACACTGCAGATACCTTAAACATGTCCAGTTTCTTTACCTCTTCCTTATAGGTCAGTTTCTGGCACTCTCTTCTGGTTCTCCCTCCGCCCCCCATCTGTCCACATCAGTCTAAAGCAGGGTTTCCCAAACTTTATATAGTTGGGACCCTTTTTTTCCCCCAGTACTCTTTTTCGCAGCCCAAAAATATAAATGCATATAAAAAATGAAAAATAAATACATTTTCACTGTTTTTTATTCACAACAATAATCGTACATAGCAATAATCTGTATATTTTCTAAGGACTGTTATTTCCGCCCCCCCGCCAAGAATCAGTACTGGGCCATGGACCACACTCTGGGAAACACTGGTCTAAAATGTGGCACACAGAACTGCAACAGAGCTCACCAATGCAGGACTACTTTTGATATCTTCTGGACAGCACTTGTTAATAAACCAGAGTACACCATTAGCCTTTTAGGTATTGCTTGACACTGTTGGCTCATTCAATTTGTGATCTAATATAACTCCAATATCTTTGCCTGCAGTACTACTGCCCGATCTGTTGTTCCCCATTGTGTGGTTGTGCATTTGATTTTTTCCTTCCTAAGTATTTTATCTTCCACCTGTCTTCGCTAAATTTCATCTGACTTAAATTCAGACCAGTTTTCCAAGAAACAGATTTATTGGAACATAAACTTTTGTAGGCAAAGACCCACTCAGTCAGATGCACCTAATAAATCTGTTAGCCTGTAACAGTGTTTCCCAAATCATGTTCCATTGAACCGCAGGGTTCCGTGAAGTGAATATAAGGGTTCCGTGAGAAAATTCCATTACAGTAACATTTTGTGATTTAAAAAATAATATTCAAGCATTTACAAATTTTATTAAAAACAATTTTCATTTGTATTTGCCATGATAAGTGTCCTTGTATAATGTTAGCGTAGCCAGTGAGTGGGGACGATGATATCACGACATAGTGCTGTGCACGCAGTCAGCCAGTGGTGTGATCACCTGCTATATACCACTGTAAATCTCCATACTCGCTTTCAGGGAGTGTGGATCTTGGGACAGCTTATGTCAAGAATATTCACCTTTATCAGATGTGCAATTCGTCAGGTGTCACCCTTCAGCAGCACATACTTGTGCAAAACTGTTTTCTCAAATTAGGCAGCAACAAAAACGAAACACAGAAATCAATTGACTGCCACACCCCACTTGTGAATCCATCTTTTCAGTATTAAAACTAAATATAAAAAGAAGCTGCCAAGAAAAAACATTCTTCATGTTGAAAACTGCTAATATAATGCATATTCGGTTTTGAGCTTTATTTATTTTAAAGGATATGCATTTAAATTAAATGTTGATCTCATGACCTTGCTTAGCATTTGTTTATTACGATCCTTATTTGTGGTCTACTTTTTCAGCTCCATATATAAAAGTGTTATTAGGAATTCCATAGGATTCTTTTGAGTTTGAAAGGGTTCCATGGCCAATTAAAATTGGGAAACACAGGTTTAAGGTGTCACAGGACTTCTCATTGTTTTTGCAGCTACAGACTAAACACAGCTACCCCCTTGATACAATTTTCAAAGGTTGTTTTGAATTTTAATCTTATCCTTCAAAGTACTTTCAACCCCTCCCAGCTCAGTGTTATCCACAAATTTATGTACATACTCTCCACTCCATTACCCAAGTTATTAATGAAAATATTGAATAGTATCAGTCCAAGGCCTGTATTTTGCAGAACCTCATTAGGATATTTCCTCCGAGTTTGAGTAAAACCATTGCTAACTACTGTTTCAGCATGGTCTTTCAACAAGTTGTGCACCCACAAGTGGTTAATCTAGACATTTCCCCAGTTTACTTATTTGAGAACCAGTCATAGTACTGACCCCTCCCAACATAACTGAAGTACACTTCTGTTGGGGTTAAAACAAGGGCTGGTTCTATTTGGAACTCTCTCTCAATTGTACAAAACCCTTGGACACATCCTATAAATGCATAAAATGCAAACACCAACTCAGTGCCGAAATATCATTCCTCTGCACTATTTCCAGAAAATATATAAATACGTAAGATATTATACAGAGAAACAGTGCTAAAACCAGCAGTATTAGAAGCTCAAGGATCATAAAACAAACTGAATAGTTTATATAATTGAAAAGTAGGTAACTGCTAAGTAAAATATTACTCAAAAACACAGATAAAGAACATCCCATAAATACTACACAAATTAAGAATCATTTAGAATACATTTAAAAAAACTGACAAAAACACTGCTTGTGCTTGAATACCTACATTCTATTGTGGCAAGTATTCAACTGTTTTTACCTCACAAAAACACCAACATTATACCACCTGTACCTCTGTATTCATAGCAATTTCTACACAGACCACATTTTAATCAAAGGGGTCATCTATAAGCACATAAGTTTAGGTGTCAGTATCAACAACAGTATGCCCTCTTGGGAAAAGAGCTACTTTCGGGTCAGTAAAAGAAGTTATACTTCCCAAAAATTTGTCAAGCCTTCCTTCAAAAGTATTAGATTATTCTAGAAAGAAGACTCACTGAAAAGCCTATACTTAATATTCTTAGAAATCTCTTGTTGGTATTTGAAATATAAACATTTATAAGAAACCCTAAAAACAACAGAAGCCTACGATTCAAGCTGAGTAGAGAGAACTTTTCTGAATAGCCTAAACTAATAATGGTATAAAGTTGTAAATGTGAAAAAATACTTTTACATTCAAATGGAAGTAATCATACCCAACTTTGCTTAAAAATATGAAGTATATTCTAGACCCATGGGAAAAATTCAATATTACCATTTATCTTAAAACCATACATCATTCACTAATGCCATTAAAGGAAAAACACCTATGGTTGTCAATTAATCACAATTAGCTCAAAAAACAAAATCACCATTAATCACAGTTTAAACCACATCATTAAAGAGTAGAAGACCAACAGAACAGTATTAGTTTTTTTTAGATATTTTTCCAAATTTTCCAATATATTCACATCAGTTACAACCAAATGAATAATGCTCACTTAATATTTTTATTACAAATATTTGTATTGTAAAAATGGTAAACGAAACAGTATGTCTCAATTCATCTCACCCAAGTAACTGTAATGTAATCTCTATTGTGAACGTAAAATTTACTTTTTTTTTGTTAAATAACTGCAATCAAAACCATAACAGTGCTGATGATGTTCATTAAAATAATTTGTTAATTAAATTTGTGACTGAACTCCTTGGGGAAAACTGTATGTCTCCTCCTCTGTTTTATCCACATTCAGACATATATTTCATGTGATAGCAGTCTGGGATGATGAGCCTGCACATATCTGTTTTAAGAATGCTTTCACTGAAGAGCCGACAAAAATGTAAAGAAGGCTCCAGCATGAGATTTCTAAAGATAGCTACAGCACTCAACCCAATGTTTAAGAGTCTGAAGTGTCTTTCAAAACGTGAGAGGGATGAGGTGTGGCACATGCTTTTAGAAGTCTTCAAACAGCAACACGCTGATGCGGAAACTACAGAACTGAACGACCAAAAAGAAAATCAACGTTCTGTTTTTGACATCTGACTCAGATGATGAAAATGAAGATACAAGCAAGACAGAAAAGGTCTGTGTTAATCTGCACTGATTAGGCCTCAACTGGACCATTGTGCCCAGTTCTGGATGCCACATTTCAGGGAACATATGTATCAAAGTCCAGAAAAGAGTAACAAAAATTTTTAAAGACATAGAAGACATAACCTAAGAGGGAAGACAAGGGAAAAAACTGGATTTCCAGGCTTCTTCATCTGGAAAGGAGAAAGCTGAGAAGAGGCATAATATTTTACAAGTACACAAAAGGTGGAAAGAAGAAGAATTTTTCTTATTAACTTTGTATGATAGGACAAGAAACAATAGGCTTAAATAGCACCAAGGGAGTTTTAGATGTATATTAGGAAAAACTTCCTGACAGGGTAGTTAAGCATTGGAATAAAGTGCTTAGGGAATTTCTAGAATCTCCACCGTTGGAGATTTTAAATTCAGGTAAGACAAAACTCTTCTCATGAACCGTCTAGATAATACTTTGTCCTGCCATTAGCACAGGAAACTAAATTGGACCACCTTCTGAGGTCCCTTGCAGTTCGTGATTGATGTGTATCAGTCTCCTTTGCTTTGGATCATTATCAATGAGAACTCTTTCATTAGCACTGGCACATGTCCTCTGCAATAGGGGGTGAAGCATGAACGGGCATATGAATCTTGAACACCCCTGGGACATATGTAACTTGTGATGCTGGCTATGACAGTATCATGTGAACATATGTTCTCACTGTTATGTGATATCAAACAAGAAAAGGGAAGCACTATCTCTTGCAAATGTAAATAAACTTGTTTCTCTGAGCAACTGGCTAAACAAGAAGTAGGACTGAGTGGTCTTTTAGGCTCTAAAGATTTGCCTTGTTTTATTTTTGAATGCCATCATGTTTGTACATAATTCTAAATTTGTAAATCAACTTTCATGACACAGAGATTGCACTACAGCACTTGTAATGGGGAAATTGAAAAATACAAAGTCTTTCGGTTTTCACAGTGAAAATACTTGTAATATTAAGTGAGCACTGTACCCTTTGTATTCCATATTGTAATTTAAATCAAATATAATTTAAAGTATAGAAAACACGAAAAGTATTAAAAATCAATGGTATTGTATAATTGTGTTATTTCTAAAATGCAGATTAGTTTTTAGATTTTGGCAGGTCTAAATAACCCAAACATTTGCTTTCACACACCACCACATTTTGAATGAAAATTACTAATGGGGAATTTTAGGAATGAAGAGCTAAGTTATCTACTTAAATCACTCAAGTCTTCACATACATGAACGCTGACATTCTTGTGGCTATTCTGCTAACCACCGCTGTATTTTGTGCACACTTGATACTGTACTTTTGATATTTTAATTTTAAGTGACTGTTATATAATATTTATGTATATTTAACTCAACTGAGGTGGGGGCAGTGGGAGGATCACATGAAGTTAAAATATTTCAATCAGATACTAAGACCTGTTTGAAAACATTGGTTGAAACAGCACAAGTTAATATACAGAATCACACAATCCACCAGTAGGTTTAACACTTTATAAAATGAACTGACTAAATATGAAACATTTTTAAAGACTTTACCACCATGTTATTTTTTAATCTTAGAAAAACCACTGCATACAAGAAAGAATAAATTAGCTGATTAATACTAAACTTTATTAATTAAATTAATACCATTTTATGGCACAACCACTAGCTGTAAGCAGCAGTGAACTGCGCTGTCACCACTTAAAAGAAAGGCCTCATTTGTAGCTGACATAATGACAAAAATGTACTTCAGAAAGTTGCTGCCCCAAATACAAGGAACTATTCTCCTACATAGCTCTGAAAAATATCTAGTGCATCATCTGAAAAGAAATAAATCACATCCATTAGGAATACAGGGGTTTATAACTAAAATTTATCATGCATTACTACATTTTTCCCACTTTAGACACTAGTCACTATTGGGAATGAAGTACTGCTTTAGAAAGTGATCATTCTTTGTAAAAGGGTTACTCTATTTAGACTTCTTTGCTTTACTGCCAAGTGTAAGCCATACAAGGAAGATGAAGTTCAATGTTATCTATTTTGTTTAGTTCTTTCATATGTCCAAGAATAACCTTTTCTGTTGCCTGTGAAGACAAATCTATATATTGTAACCACATCAGTTGTGCATTATCATGTGAAACAGCTCTTTGTATCAACACAAAATTTGTTCTTTTTCCACTAACAACCAAATGACTAAACCAGCCTGTACTAGATGAATAATCATTTTGTATCTATACAAAATGGCCTATTTTTATTTATTGGGTCACCTTTAGATATTTTACCTTCTTGAAAAAATGTGAAGTATAAAAGGTTCAAAGAAAAATGAACCTATTTGATTCTCAGGTATACACACTTCTCACAGATGCCAGTTCCACATTCCTGTACCATGCTGATCACACACCATATCCAATCAGCATAACTGAAAACACACTGCTATTCAATTTGTTATAAAAAGGACAATTATTTAGGCTATCTTCTAACAAAGGGAAACACAAACTAGTCCCAAGCTATGGCCTTTAACACTTCCGTTTTAAATCTACACAACACATGAATGATTTTTTTTACATAATGAAGTGAGGGGGAGGCTCAGCACAGGAACCCCATTGTCATCAAAAGCTCCATTACCCTCTGAAGCATCTTGAAACTGAGTTGTGAGACTGCATGTAGAAACTTTGTAAAATATGTGTTTTGTTCAATGCAGTTAGTCAAAACACAAAGTAACACAGTAGTAGTCACAATTATGCAATACTACAAACATCTTGATAAGACTATTCCACTGCATTGAGTCTATGCATTTTGTTATCTCTCCAACAGATTTCAATAAGTCCCATCTGAAGCAACGAAACCTTAAAAACTTTTTTAAACCCAAAATTATACCATATTAAATCTGAGAAACTGTTCTTACAGTAACTCATATTAAAATATGGTACCTTCCATTCTTTCTATCAAGATAAATTTCTACGGGTTCTAACTTCAGGGCACAGGTCTTGCATTAGAAAAAATCATTCTATTTCTATTATAAGGAAAAGCACTACAAAAAGTGGCAGGCTATCCTGCCCC
This sequence comes from Carettochelys insculpta, assembly GCF_033958435.1. Lineage (NCBI taxonomy): Eukaryota > Metazoa > Chordata > Testudines > Carettochelyidae > Carettochelys > Carettochelys insculpta. The sequence continues at coordinate 90,273,129 of NC_134141.1, forward strand.
AAGCATAATTAAATTATAATTAAAGAATAATTAAACAAACTAACTCTTCTCCAATGATGAACTAGGCAACCAAACTCTTCATCTTGAAAAATAGAGGTAATGCAACCTTATTTACAGAGAACTAAGTGAACAAACGTTTACAAATAAAGAGCAGACGTTCTTTTTAAAGGGCGCGCATATCAGATGGTTCCCTTCCTGTAGCTAACCCCCCTGAAAAAGTAAGGGAAGAAAAGCAAAACAGGGTGATCTCTCCAAAACCTCTGGCCCTCTTTCAAATAAAACAATTAAGAACAGCACCCTTTGGAAGAATGTATTTGCAGAGAAAGGAACTGAACTGCCAGGCTTAGTAACTATTTCTGAAAGAAACTATTTTTTTAAAGTCCACATGCATAACCAGGCGGTTTCATTTCAATACCTCCTTCTGCTAAACAAAGAAACTTCTGTGTTTGAGAAGCTTAAAAACTTTCCATCTCACCAGATTCTTCTTGCAACCTCCATAGAAATTACGATCCCACACACACAAACAGCATTGGAAGAGACAAAAGGAGACTCAGGCTTTTTTCAGGCAGACAAGACAACCCCACAAGAAGACTAAAGGCCAAAAACAGGATATCAGAATGAAGCGACAGCTCCTTTCCTTCCCCTCCCCTCGGCGCAAGGTTTCTTACCCAAACCTCCTCCGCAACGTTTACCTTTGATCGCGGCTGTCTCGATCAGCTTCACCCCACGGCAGCTGGGCGCCTTTCCACCCCAAGGGAATTTTAAATCCAACCAAGTTCTCTTCCCGGGAACCGAGCGGACGCAGCGGGAAGCAGGACTAGAGCAGAAGCGAAACAGCAGCGGCTTCTCGGCACTCCCGATCCGGTTTCCAGAGCTTGCCGATCCCGGCCGAGTCACATTCCCTCCGCCGCGGTGCTCAAGTCGGAGTCACTTCCTGCCCCTACCCCGGCCCCGGCCACAGGCACAGGCACAGGCACAGGCACAGAGGGCGAGTCCGCAGCGCCCACCGGGAAGCCCCCCTCCACACCCGACCCGCTCCGCCACCGCCCCCTACCGCCCGGCCCAGGCTGCCTCCTCCCCGCACTAGGCCTGCTCCCGCCCCGCCTACTTCACTGACCTATAGCGACTGCCGCATGCAGCCCGGCCCCGCCCGCACTGTGCCGCCAACCGTCGCCAGGGGCGCCAGGCGAAAAACGCGCAGCTTCCTCCTCGCTTGCCCCTCCCTCTGCACGTTGCCCCGAGGGCCGTTGAGTGAGCCGCGAGTACCGAGACGCCGCCGCCCGCGCCGGGTACACCGGGGTAAGGGGCGCCTGCGACACGCGAGGCAGGCGGCAACACCGCCACCCAGGCAGAGGGAGACACTGCACCGCCGCCGCGAGGGAGGGGCAGGCGGGTCTCTCACACTCCCTCCCACCAGCCGCTAGGGGAGAGCGAACCTTCCTGCCTCACCCCAGAGTCAGACAAGTCTGGATCCAGTGCGAGCGGCGGCAGGACACAGCCAATCCGGAGCCAGGGGCGGCCAACCCCAGCCAATCACGCTGCTCCGCGAGCAAGGCCTCAGCAAGTCGCGTTGCGTGAGACTGGGAAGTGGTGGAGCGAAAAAGCTGGGAGGGGGAAGGGACGATTGCGTGCTGGTGGGCGGGGAAGCGCGAGGGAGGAGGTAGGGGAAGGGCGTGGGAAGCGGCCGGAGTTGATCGAAAAGGTAGCGGCGGAAGAGCGGAGGGGGAGGGGAGCAGGACGGAGCTAGCGTGTGGGGGAGGGAAATGCGGGATGCACAGGGACTAAGGCAGCGCAGGAGAGGCTTGGCCTAGGTCAGCGGAACGGTACTTGGCCGTTTCGTTCTTACACCCCCCAGTGCCGCGCCTGTGAGCCCCTTTTTACCTCAGGAAGCCATCGCCACGTGGTTTCGCCGCCTGTTTCTCTGTAGGGTAAAGGTGTAACTGTTTCACTCGGCTGCTCTTTGGCAGAGTTAAAGCAGTGCAGGGCGCGGCGGCTCGTTTTCCTTTGTAAGAGGTGTCACTTGTTTAGACACTCAGTCGGGAGTCTGGAATGACGCTTGTTTCCTTGGGTGTAAGCAGCTCAGCATCCTAATTTCTTAATTGCACATATTACAGTCAGTCAGTCAGTCAGTCTTGTGCCAGGCTTTTGTTCTCTTGCACGCATAACAGCCTTGTTTAGTTGTCGCGCCAATGTGTCATTTATCGCCAATATGTTTACTGGGGAGTAAGGGGAAAAGGCACGGTGCCCCATGTGGAGTTTCCAGTAAATAAAATAGTGTTCTATTAAACTACTTAAATGCTAATAATACTATCGTGTTATAGTTGCGATGTTGGACACAAAAGTAAGAAATTCAAAGTTGTATTTCCTACTGAAAAGTTTGATCCTTTTATACGTACGCAGTCTTTTACTGAATATGCTATTAAATGTTTCATAACATGCAAGTGTGTGTGAAATGTAGCTAGCAGATTTGTTTTGTGTCACGTGATTTATTCATCTGTGCGTGTTAACCTCAACAATATGTGTTAGTAACTGTTATTTTTGCTTTTTTAAATCCTTAGTTGATTTTAAATATTTTAGTGAATCTGTTGTTTATGCAAGATGCCAGATTGGCAGTTCTGAAGTTCTCCTGAGCCACAGGATAGGCAGTGGTAACAGCAGGGTAGAGTTCCACATGCTGGTCACCTTATGTTCCTTAATCATGTTCTGAAGGGACCACATCTAAGGATGTAGTTTTTATGCTCATTTAATCTTTGGCCGCTCTAATGGGACTGTGAACAAATATGCCAGTAAGAAGGGTGGCTTTGCATTGATAAACGCCCATTAAAAACTGAACAAAATCCAAACTCTTTTTTTTATGTAGGCTACTGAACAGTCCTCAGATAATAATGGCTTGTGGTCACTACTAGCCTGCACCAGGTTTCAGCACACAACCCAAGCCAACATCTACGTGACGACAGACCTACATCAGTATAATTACGTTGCTCAGATGTGTGGGGAAAAATTCACACACCCTAGGCAATGCAGTTATACCGAGTTTGCTCCCGTGTAGACAGCGCTATGCTGATTGGAGAGCTTCCTTCTCATGTGAATATAGCTCTCCCTCTCCTTGAGGGTGGTTTAACTATGCCAAATGGGAAAAATCTTTTCCACCAGCATGGTAGCATCTCCACTAAAGTGCTATGGCCGTGCCCCTATAGCACTGTATGTGAAGACAAGCGGCTACAAGTGACAAGTTCTACGTATCATAGCCAAGCCTCTGAAACTGATAATTACAATTAACGTGCCAGTTCGGAGTATTACTGTTCAGTTCAATGCAGCAGTGTGGGTGAGAGTAGTTTAGTTGAAATGAAGTGCATTTGATCATATTTAAATAAATGCTCTTAAGTTTGTCTTCAACTGATTATTTGAATATTTTCATATGTATATGGGAATTACATATTTTACTGATGGAGGCTCAATTATCCACATATAGGAACTTCTGGAGCTTTATTAGGACGTACACATAGGCTGCTTTCATTCATTTATTGCTTGTTTATATTTTCCATTTAATAAAGAATGCACACCTAACTGAGAACAAGGACTATGCCAAATTTTAAACTTTTAAATAAAATCATTGTATCTATGTGAGCAGGAAGAGCTCTTACATATTTTTTCAAAACCATGAAACCACTGTCATTTTCTTATGTTCATGTAGGTCTCATGGATAACTTGATGATTACATGTTCATTCTCGCTGGACAACTAGTCGCTGGCAATTGTCAAAAGACAGGACTTTTGGTTTGACCCAGTATGACTATTCTTGTGTTCTTAAGTCATTTGCTTCAAAGCAGCTCACCTTTGGGCTAGAATCCAGTATGCCAAACTTCAGGACTCATAATTAAAAACAGATACTGACTCAGATTACCTCTTGACTAGTCAGCATGTCACTACAGTGGTACTTGTAAGTTTCTCATCTACTTTGCAGTTAAACTTTGAAGTAGGGCACTACTCCATTCCCCAGGAGTGCAGTAAGGACTTCGAAGTTGGGCTCCCTACTTCATAGTTAACTTCAAAGTAAGGGAAAATGTGTGTAGACTTTCTGGCTACTTTGATATAGTGCCTAACTTCAAAGTTAGTGCCTAGTGTAGATGCACCCTTACTGAAAGAGGGTGCATAGACTCTTTAATAAAGAGATATGTTGTAATTTTGTGAATGCTACTACTCATTGATGAAAAATCTCATAGTATGAGAGTTTAATAAAGAAACATCATGTGAGTGGTTCACACCTGGGACCGGATGGCCTACTGGCCAGGCCCCCTGGCCAGGGCCTGTTAAGTGGGGCTTCAACCCCACCCAAGAGTCTGTGAGTTAAGTTTGGGGCATGGCCCCAAGAATCTAGTTCCCACTTTAGCAGGAGAGGATGTCTCTGTGGTAGCAGGGGCTCCCCCACACTCCTCAGTACCTGGGGGGAGGGTCCTGGGCTGCACCCTCCAGTTACTAACTGGGTGGTAGCTGTGGCCTGGGGCCTGCTACCTAAGAACCAGCTCCTGCCTCTTGGCTGGTCAGCCCCACACTGGCCTGGCTTCCCTCCCTTTATACCCCTCCAGGCCTGACACTGGCTGCAGGTAAACTGGGGTGGGGCTGATTGGGCCAACAGGCCTTGTTTAACCCCTGCCTTGCCTGGCCTCCCTCTCACACTCCCACACATCAATTTTAAGTAAATTAAAATAAGGCTTGACTGCTTCTATGTGGTACATGGTGTTTGTAAGGTATTAAGCAATCACTTATAGTTTAGGGGGTAGTATAGTTTATGTTTAAAAGGAAATACAAAGACAGCATTACTTACACAATACTCTTACTTCCTTATACTTAAGAGCTCTGAAAATTATTTTTAGAAGTTCATTTTTAAACCATTTCTAGCTTTTAAATTTGTTGGTTATATTTCTCCCAATGTCTACATTTAATTTTTCCAAACAGAGACAAATTTAACAAAATGCAGCTTCCAGGGATTACCATTAGGAAATATTTAGACAAAGCTAGATTACAGGAACCCCATACAAATATGCAGAGTAATTTAAGTTAACACTATACACAGCAATAGCCTGAAAGAGGAGAAATGAAATTTCATGCCAGCACTTTATCCTGTCATGCAGAATCATCTGTACTTGCAAGTCACTCCAGTAATGAGGATAATGATGCAAGCTTCTAAATTATATATACTGTGTTAAAGAATGTGGCGAACCGTGTTTGAATAGCAAGGTAGAGCATATACTTTGTATTCTCAATTATTTTTCATCATTACAATGTCCTGCACTTTGCTATCTGCTCCTGGGCAAACTTAGGCAAATAGAGCAGAGCAACACTGGGAAGGAGTAGGAGTCTTCTCATTTTAATCCCAAAGGAACACTGCTGTATAATTGTGCAGTCACAGAGAGCTTCTCAGTCAGGATTTTTGGTATTCAGGATGAAACCCAGTCCAAGCTGCTGATTAGTTTCATCACTGAACAGAGTTAATGAGTCACTGCACTTTAACATTCAGAATCCTTCATGTCATATGGTAAGGAAAGTAGCAGACATTACCTACTCTTTCGCCATCACACCAAGAGTACAGTAAACCCTCAATTTAACGAACCCTGATTTAACAGACTTCAGAAATAACGGATGCTGTCTGCTAACCCCTCCCCCAAATGCCAGAGCTGCCGGAGCCGTTGGGACTAGAGGAGCCACTGGGGCGGGAAGAGCCGCTGGGTGGACGGAGCCACCACTCAGCCACCTCCCATCAGGGTGGGTGGGCTGATGGCTGGTGGGTGTTCTGCCAGCCGGAGCCCTGGGCAGAGGTATGCCCGCTCCAGGGAAACTTAGTTTCCATGGACATACCCAGCCTTGGGTGGGTGATGAGCGGTTCGTGGCAGGCAGGCCCAGAGGCCCTCCTCTGTAAACAGTGCAGAGAGCCTGCTGCTGAGCTCTCTCTCCCAAGCCTGCTGCATTCCTCCCAGGTCTTGGCTGGAGCATTCCCTAGCGTGCCTTGCAAGATGCCGCTAATCATGCAGATTGATTTAACAGACTTTTGGCATTAATGGACACTCCTGCCTTCTCTTAGTCTGTTAAATCAAGGGTTTACTGACTATTGAAACATAGGCTATGTCTACACTAGCACCCGCCTTTCAAAAGGGGGATGCTAATGAGACACTTTGGGATATGCTAATGAGGCTCTGCAATGAATATGCAGCACCTGATTAGCATCGTGGTGGCTGTGGCACTTTGAAAGTGCCACTTGTGATCATGCGTGGCTCGTCTACACGGGTCCTTTTCAAAAGGACCCCACACACTTTGAAATCCCCTTATTCCTATAACCACATAATCAGTGACCCCACCTCCCCAGTCCCCTTTAGGCAAAGAAAAGACTCTAGTCTTGTAAAGAGAGGCAGATGAGAGCAGTAAAGTATATGCAGCAGCAGCTACAATAAGCCTGAATTAAACAGGGGCATAGGGATGGAGGCGATGAGCCTGAGGCAGTCTCCTCAGGTAAAGGAAAGAAAACGGAAAATGAAATGGAGGGAAAAAAACTTCTATACAGCACTGCTTGGTGTTGGAGTAGCAGGCAGCGGTACAGCAGCCCTCTGATCAGCCGTTGTAGGCTTGGGCTTCTCAGAATACTTAGGCATGCTGGTCAGGCCCTTAGGCCCTCAGGGAGGTACCGAACACTGCCCCGGTAAGTGCTTGTCCAGAACCCCAGCAGGGCAACAGAGCTGGCTTAGAATTCAGGGATCACCCTTTATGTATTTGAAGGGGATTCCCTGATAGCTGCTAATGTGCTCTCCTCTGTTTGGAGGAGACAGAGCAGGCAGCTGAGGCAGGGAGCGCTGCCTTGGCTGACATAGCCACTGGTGATAGTGGCAGTGGGGATGCAGGTTGAGCAGGATCTGATGCTGGGCTGAGGGAGCACTTGGGGGAAAACAGTTTGATGGAAAGAAACGCCCCCACCCCCCGGGTTCTCCTAGCCTCAGCTGTCAGTCACCTAGTGACAGTAAACTGCACCGCACTTGCCTGACACTACAAGCAGGGAGAGAACACGTCTGAAGAGTTGACAGACTTGAAGAAAAACAGCATTTGAAGGGATAAAAGTGCTTCACTGTGTAAAATGCTGAGACAAAATAGGGCTCACTTAAAAACACCCCTTGTGCTCAGTGATTCTCCCTTCAGGCGAATAAAAAGATTCTAGCCTGGTAAAATAGGCAGGCAAGAGCTGTAAAATATGTGCAACAGGAGCAGCTGTAAGTCTGAGGTAAAACAGAAAGAGCAGGGGAGGGGAGGGTTTGAGGGAACAGGTGTGAAGGGGTCCCCTGAGGTTAAAAAAAAAATAGAAAAGAAAAAAAATGGCTGAAAGAAATGGAGGGGGGATGTTAATGTGCATCTGTGCTGTGGAGTGTGGCAAACAGCTAGTACTCCTGTGTCACGCTGGGGAGATTTCTGTAGGTGCCACATCACACACAGTGCTTTTCTGTGTTGTGCTGGTACAGAGGCGGAGCTGGTAGCAGCTGCTAGTGGAGGCATATGCAGCTTTCCCGAAACTGTTGCCTCAATAACACCAACTGATGTGGCTCACTTGGTCTCTGCCTCAGTTCTTCTGGCTGAGGTGGACCTGCGTTTCCTCATGGCAACAAATACTGATGGCAGTGGGGAACACGAGGCGCTGGGCAGCACTAATGGAGAGTGTGCCAGTGAAGCCCTTGTGGCTTGAGAGCCTTTGCAGGGTGATATAGCTGTCCTATCAGAGGGCTTTTGGGGCACCTGCATCTCCTCTGATTTGTCCATTGGCAGCAGAGACTTTACCCAGAGTTCAGCCTTGAGCTGCACGTTGCAGGAAGCCCTTGGGGCTCAAGAGCCTTTGTGGGGGTGATAGGGAGGGCTTTAGCTGCACCCACCTCTCCCCTGGTTTGTCCCTGCATAATAGAGACTTTTCCCAGAACAGCACCTTGAGCTGCACTTTGCGGTCCTTTTTTACCTTTGCCAACATGTTCTGGCAATGAGGACACTTGTTTGTTGAGCGAGACTCTCTCTGAGGCATTTTAAACAGGAGGCAAGCTCATCAGTAACGGCCATACAGTCTCTACATGAGCCGCAGTTCTTCACTCTGGGAGAACCCGGCATCTCGGAAGAAGAAAAAAAGCTGCTGCTGTGGCACCACAGCAGCCACCACTTTTTTTTTTCCATAAATAGCACAAAAAGGTAGAACTATTAAACCTACGAGGTAAAGGGTAAAGTTAACTATGAATTTCTAATTCTTTTTGAGTGACAAGAAGAGCTGTTCTGAATTCCATCTTCAGCCTGGGATGAGGGCTGCACCCACATGTGCATTGCAACAGAGCGGCAGCAGCTTGAGATGCTGAGTGCGCAGGCAGAGGGGAGTGGGAGTTACTGCTCTGGAAAGCTTTCTGATCTGTGGCGCTGGGCAGCACTGAGACCTGAGCGGAGCACTCAAAGGAGAACCAAAGACTCAGGGCAGTTCTGAACCGCTGTGCCTAAGCCACAATTTCAACACAGTGTTTGATGATGAATTTCTATTTCCCTGAGGCAGTTCCATTTTTCTGGCCCTGCTTCAGCTCAGTGTTAATGGTTGTGTGTCAGATAATTCTGCATATAGGCAGGTTATAAACCTCAGGAAAACAGGTTGTGTAATAGAAATGCTGTGGTACAGCATTTACATGGCCTAACATTTCCCATTAAAACGGTTGTTTATGGAAGATCCACCCATTCTGGCTCTCAGTTGGCATCCAGGATGTTAGCAGGACTGTCGATTAGGACTAAGTAGTGATTTTAATACTGTTAAGCAGAACAATTTAGAGTGTAGCACTGCAGTGTTTTTAAGCAGTGGGATCTGTGCTCTCTTGTGGAACAAGTTATTTTAATTACAGAAGCAGTCCTTGTGACACAGTAGCTTTTGAAAGAAAACATGTCATTAGTTATAACTTTCAAACAAACTGACATTTGATTATATCTATACAATGGAGAAGGTATTTCCAAAACAAACAAAACATGCCAGCATTCAAGTACTTTTTTATGCTACATCAGACATGTTCATTTAATTAAGACACACGTAAACCTTCACATTGGCTCCGACATATTTAGATATTTTTCTCTTTTTTCAATCTTCCATGGGCACAGGGAAAGGGGGAACGTTCTTTCAGTGAGGGGGCCACTGACCAACAGAAAAATCAGTCAGGGCCACATACAAACAGCAAAAATCCTTTACTCACCTGCTCTCAAGGGAGAAACAAACAAACAAAAAAACCCACTTCACTCACACTCCTCTGGGGGCACTGGTTCTTGCCCTTGTCTGGCCAGTCATTGCTTGCTCTCCAAACTTTTGACAGGAGGTAGGGGAGCAAGGCACGGTGGCTCAGGGTTTCCCCTACAGCATGTGAGCCAACACTTGTACTCCAGCTCCACAAGAGTAGCCAAGACTCAGGGCTTCCGGCCTGCATCCTGGAGCCTTGCCATGTGCCAGATCAAATGGAGCCAGGGACTAGAGTTACCCCACCCTTGCTTTATATAGGTACGGCAGTCACCATGAATTGGGCTCATCTACTCTTATCCAGGGGAACTGGGCATAGTGTATTTACAGGAACCAGCCACCCAATGACACTGCAAACTGACTCATTTGACCTTCTGATGAACCTGTCATTAAGATTGGCTTACAGAGATGCTGGCTTATTGACATCAAGTTTATCAAGCTTCTCTTCCTTTTTATCTGCTCAGAAGTGGAGAACAGCTGCAAAGAACAAATGCTAATTGAATTAATCACAAATAGCAGCCAACTTGCTGTATTTGTTCCAGTAGAGTACTCTTATTTAAATGATGCTCACCTTGACAGATGTTAAGTTGTACTATGGTTCTCCTTCCCTGCCCCTTATCCATGGTTTACTTAAATCATAATTCATTAGCTAAATCTCCTTCAAAAAACATAGGAACTTCAAAAAAAAAAATAACATCATCTATTGAATAGTTAGTCACAAGAATCCAAAGTAATCCCTATTCATAAAACAAGTGCAAGGAAATACATGGAAATATGTATAACCTTTGCAGGGTATGAAAGAAAAACATACATAGGTCAGAATACTAAAAGGTATTTGGTATTTAGGAAGCTTTTACAATTACACTGATGACACCTTAAATTGTTTGTATCACTAGGCTGTGTCTACACTTACTAAAATCTTTGAAATAGCCATGCTAATGGCCAAATCGAAGAATACTAATGAGATGCTGAAATGCATATTCAGCACCTCATTACCACGCTGCCAGCATTTCAGCATCTCATTAGTATTCTTCGATTTGGCCATTAGCATGGCCATTTCAAAGATTTTAGTAAGTGTAGATGTAGCCTGTGTGATAGAAAAGAGCAAATTATCTGAACAGATTAAACTACAACTATAATCACAGAGGGGTGGACGTGCTCATCTGCAGCTTTACAAATAACAAGCAGTCCTGTAACACCTTGGAGACTAACAACTTTATGAGGTCATGAGGTTTCATGAGAAGTGGGTTTTGCCCATGAAAGCTCATGACCTAAGACATAATCAGTCTTCCTATAATTTCAGATGAACTGGCAGCCGTGGTGGGAAATTTTGCTAGCAAGTTCCTAGAAGACAAGACTTCAAGGTTAATAGCTGCTGTAGTCAGGCCTAGAGCCCCTCCCCAAAAAAGTCATTGTTGAGTCAGGTAGAATTTCTCCTGAGGAGTCTGATTGTCAAGCAACCCTCAGTCCACCCTCCAGTGCAGCTGAGGACAAAAGTGAAACTGCCTATGAAGGTGGAGTCACACTCCTAACATGAATACCTTTCTAGATTTCTAAGTGAAAACACTAAAATATTCAGTAATCATGCAATCTGTAAGTGCAATTTGCGTAATTGTCCTTTCTGCGACAGCCCAAGGCTGACGTTGCCAAGAATTCAGAGTAGCTCTTCTGAATTCTGATGTATCTGCTCCTATTTCCATGGATATGGACAGTGGCTAAAAGATAAATGCTTTAAAGTAATTACTCATACAATTAACATTTTTTCCTCTTACAATTTCTTTTCATGTAACCAGCACAGCCAGCTAATTCAGACTCATCAGTACAGCCATTAGTATATAAAGAGGCATCAGTTTACCATATCAATGTGAAAAAAGACACAAGAAAGGAAAGCATTGTTAGAATTGTGAAACAGCAGAACCCTGTGACTTCCTTTACCTACCCTACTTATTACCAATAAGATGCTCTTCTCCTTTGCAGTGATGAGTCACTGTTCCAGTTTCACCCTTAATTTATGCAGAGTCAAGAGAAAGAGCACTGCCATCAAGGAAATTCCCAATGATGACTCAGTAAAGTTTGGAGAAGGAACTTTGGAGAAAAGGAAAGTTTGGAGAAAAGAAAAGACGTCAATGGATGCCATTTCAATAGCAAATCTGAAGGTAACAGGGAGAAAGAAGCCCTGACTCACTCTCTCTCCAACATCCATGAAAGAAGTCAATGTTTTAAAAGCGACAGTATTTTGCTTATGTTGTAATTGGTTGATGTATCCATAATAGCATTCATATCGAATCACAGCTTGATAGCTATGTTTTGAGAATATATTTGACACATGCAACATATACATTAAACAGTAATCAAAACAAAAAAAGCAGTCAAGTAGCACTTTAAAGACTTACAAATAATTTATTAGGTGAGCTTTCGTGGGACAGACCCACTTCTTCAGACCACAGCCAGACCAGAACAGTGGCTATGGTCTGAAGAAGTGGGTCTGTCTCATGAAAGTTCACCTAATAAATTATTTTGTTAGTCTTTAAAGTGCTACTTGACTGCTTTTTTGTTTTCATAGTATATAAACTAGCACGGCTTTCTCTCTGTTACTATTAAACAGTAATGTCACACATTAACTAAAATCAGGACGATTTTATACAATTGCAGTATCTTAAAAGATGTGAAAGTCCTCTGCATTCTCCAGCAAACTTCCATATGGATGACTTGAAAGGAGTTTTAATTTTCCATAGTCACACTGATGTCTTAAGTTCCTGCCCAAGAAAAGACCGGAAGGTTTTGTTTCAGAGTAAAAGATGCTATAAAATGTACCCTATCTTTTTGAGGATATCTTCATTAAAATGAGAAATCATGTCCACTCTTATTTCCCTTAAAAATATAATCACAAAAAAATCAGCCAATTCTCCTCCATTTTACCAGTGACAGAAATCCTGTGCCACCTTTCTCTTTTTAACTGTACCCTTTGGGATTTAGCTTTTCAGGAGGGAAGCTATCTTGAACGCATCCCATCTGTTTAAAAATATCAAGTCAAAAGACAATAGCCAACATGAATTCACTAATGAAGTGGAGTTCACCTGCCCTGATTGGCAAGTTTTGGCTGCATAGTAATAGTTGTTACTTATAACATTAAAATGTTGTGGAGACAACTCTGACAGGTTATTACAGTTGTTCAGCAGAATGGAGATGGCATTTCATAAATCAGGATAAGGTGGTGTACTAAATTGGATATAGCAATTACCACCTGTAGTCACATACTGCACCACACTCCTGACTAGCTATTTTTTAAACTAACCCACATTTATTTCCTCCACTCTCTACAGTAATGGCTACTCATTTGGGGTTACCTGTAGCCTCATGACAATTGGCCTGCATTGGTGCAGCGGCAGGGCAAAGCCACAGGAGAAATTGTACCACAGAGAAACCAAAGTCTTCCTGGATCCCACCACACTTGTGTGCTGTTTGTAGCAACATGCTTTCCCCCATACACATGGCAGCTATACTGCCCACTGACTAGGTAGTGGATCATGGGCTCCCTCCTTGTTACCTTTGGAGTATTATGCACTAACTGGCCATTCTAACAACAAATTCTTTGTACGGACTCAAGATTTTAGTTTATTTTCATGCCAAATTTCAGTCACACAAACAGTGACATCAAAAACCTGTCTGATGCCACTTACACATTTAAAAATTCATGTTGTGGCCCTTCCTGTGGGGGAGAGGAGGAAAGAGATTGCCTCTCAAAGCCTTTGACCCCTGTGAAATCTGGAAAAAATGCTGCCCAATATTCCCCGACCTAAATGGAAAGACAAGCCAGTGCATTTGTTAGTGCTGTGCCACAACTGGGGACTGAACTATGTTGGGGGCACAAGTACAAGTGGAGCAGAGGTATTGTCTTGATGCACCTTTAGCTCAGTGGTTTGTGCATTGGCCTGCTAAACCCAGAGTTGTGAGCTCAAGCCTTGAGGGGATCATCTAGGGCAAATAGGTTTTTTTGTTTGTTTTTTTTATAAAGGGGGGAATGGTGCTTGGTCCTGCCAAGAGGGCAGGGGACTGGACTTGATGACCTCCCGAGGTCTTTCCCAGTTCTGTGAGGTGGGTGGGTGTCTGTGTGTGTCACCTTTCAAAAGGGGGTGTAGTGAATACTGGAGATTACCTTTTGCTACTACAATTCTAAAGAAGTAAACAAGATCAAAAGGGCTATTCCTGGCTTCTAGTGCCACTTGGAGTTGCCACTTTCAGCCACTCCACTAAATAGGTCTCATGCCCTAAAGAAGCTTTACCAAAGTAGCCAGACCTTAACTTTGATTCACAAGAGACATGGATGAACTCTTTTGTCTTATTTTCCCATTAATTTATGTATATATTTGGCTATGTCTAGTGTATAATTTATAAATGTCAGCATTGGAAGAGTTTTTCAATGTGCTGTGAAGGTCTGAATTACAGCTGGTCAAAACTTCCTGGAAATCTCAACTTTTAAAACATGTTTCATTGCTCTTTTGAATTTCAATCGCAATAAAACATACTTAAGATTTTGATGTGTTTTCTAACAGAATACTCTTTCTAATGTACCCGGTAATTTCTCTGATCAAATGTTTGTGAAAGGTTCATCTAATTTTTTGGCCATGGTGAAAACTTCTCAATGAGACTTTTCACTGAAGAGTTGCTTGGAAAGCAAAAAGAATCTGATTTTCATGAAAGCATACACAAAGGATACGTCCATTTGTTTAAACCAGCTCTAATCAGAATTAAGACAATTACTGAATTGTATAAGGGGAATTTTCAAACAGCTGTAGTATGTCCAGATGCTTAGCTGGGGCAAATTGGTGTTGCTCCACTGAAAACTAACATATCGATGCTATTTTACATCAGCTGAGGTCTAGCCAATCTCTATTAACAAAATATAGGAATTCTGAAGTACCCATTAATGTTGTTTAACATAGGGTGACCAGACATCCCATTTTTAAAGAGACAGTACCATATTTAAGCCCTCTTACAGGTATCCTTTTTCTTAAAACTGGGCAATTTGTTCCATATTTTCTGTCTCCCCCCATTAGTGCTGGTGGGTCCTGGTGCTGGCTGGATCCATGCTTGCCTGCTGCCTGCCCACCAGCACTGGGGGTTGGCCAGTGTCCCATAAAGGGAGTAGGTGTGCAAAGCTGATGGTGGGGCAAAAATGCAGCATGTGAAGTGGGCTGCTCTCATTGCTGGTCAAGCAAAGCAGCCGTCACTATGTACCAGCTATTGGCAACAGCATCCTACCATCCTGTCACTATGCACCAGCTATTGGCCAGCAGGGCCCTATCATCCTGTCCTGGCTGTGCACTGCGGTGGCTGGTGAGTGTGGGCAGGTGCCAGAAAGTAGCCAGTTATGAGTCACCTCTGCTACTCTCCCATCAATCCTTTATGTGCTCCCCTACTCATTGTTCGCTCCCTGCTTTGTTCCTTCACTCCCCTCTAAGACCCAGGGTGCTGGCCAAGAAGAGCGGAGCCCTGCATGTGCCAATGCCCTATTTAGTGCTGTTGTGAGAAAGATTCCCCACCTGTCTGCTAAACTCTATAGTGGAGGTGGGCAGGGGGCGATTTCTTGTTGGTTCACACCCCAAACTGAAGGCTCCACAGAAGCCCTGGGGCAGGCTTAGCAGTCTCTTAGCACACTCTCAACCTGCTCTGTATCCTGGTTTCAGGGAGGCACCTGTCTATCCCTGAGGCACCTGCCTCAGCTGAGACACTTCTTGGGCCCCATCTGTTGAAGCCACTGCAGTCAGGTTCCCTGAGCCTTGGTGCACAGTGCAGCTTTTGGGCTTAACCCCTTCCTGTTTGCACCGTAGCTGAGGGTAGGGGGAAGGAGATGGCTGGGATATGTCAGTAGCCCCAGCAGCCTGGCAGTGTTAACTGCCTTTTGACTTTCTGTAAGCAGGGAGGGACAGCTGCTTCCAGTCTCAGGGAGGGATGGGGAGGAAGAAATGAGCTCCGCAAAGATGGGAGTCAGGTCATCCTTCCCCCACATCCACTCTGGTTGGAAGCAGCTCCAGCCCCTTGCCTCCTGCACAGTGCCCAAAGGTAGCTGCTGGCAATCTTCTGATCTACACCATGGCAGAAACCCGTCAGTGGAGCTGCCCAGCCCAAGGGGCTCCCCCCCACCCCCAGCCCCCTGACCATCCCCTGACACACGATCCACTTGCCCAACACCCCCAGGGGGTCCCATGTGGCTGGTGGAGCCCTATCTGTGGGGTGCCCGCTGGATGTGGTCCACCTCCCTTCCCAGTCGTGAGGGTTGTGGTACTGTCCGCGGATGATGGGTGCCGTCCCGCCAGGGACAAGGCCGGGGGATACAGGGAAGGGCACCCCCCCCGCCCGGGGTTCCCAATTCACCCGTTACCTACCTGGGGCTCTGGAGAACAGATCCGAGGACAGCTGCCTCAAGGGGGCACAGCTGGGGAGATGGAGGTGATAGCTATCACTGGGGGCCTTCCTCTTCCAAGGTACGCTCCAGCTCCTCCACCCTGGCTAGCCTGATGGTCTTGGCTGGTTGTGCGCCTCCACTTTGGGGTCCACCTCAGGGCTGGTGTCTATCACAGCCACCGGGTTAGAAGTGTCTTTCGGGCCCAGGAGCTGGTGTAGCTCCTGATAATGTGGGCACCTCGGCGTGGCCCCTGCCCCCGATCATCTGTCAGAATCCCTGGCCTGGCTATAGGCCTGCTAAGTTCCTTTACTTTTGAGCGCACTTGATCAGCTGTGTGCTGGGGGTGGCCCCACTTCCGCAGCCCCTGCAACAGCCAATGAAAGGCCACAGCATTCTGGGGCTGGCCAGTGCTGTGCTGCAACACATCTTTAGCCCAGAGGCTGAGGAGGTCTTTAATCTCAGCCTCCATTCAGGAGCGGCTCCTCCTTTTCTGGCCCTGGCTGGCTTCCAGTGACCCCTCAGGCTGGGAGAAGAGGGCCTCCTGGGAGCCCTGGCGGGTGTTGGGGACTCACCATCCCGCTGGTGGTCTATTTGGCTAGGGGTTCATAGCATCTGGAGGGTGTGCCTGTCATAGCTCATGCGCCTAAGGCTCTCAGCACGCACACTTGACTTCCTGCACAGGGTTTCTGGGTACTTGCAGCTTTAAGCAGCTGGCCCCAGAGATCATAGAGCCCTGCTGGGTCTGGCAAGAGCATCTCCACGCTCCTTGTGGCTGCTGTCATGGCGGACCTGCTCTTTCAAAAGAGCAACCCCAGAGGTCTGCACATGCTCTCTTTCGAAATTCCATTTTGAAAGGGGCCGCTCTTCCTGAAATCGGATGGGAAGAGCAATTTTGAAATGTGTACCCCTTTCCACCAAAAACATTTCAAAACAGGCCATTAGGTGTGTGGACGCCCCGTGGCCTCTTTTAAAATTAGGCCCCCTTTCTAAATTGATTTCAAAAGAAGGAGCTAAAGTAGATGCACCCAGTGTGTATCATGCAAAACCAGTGGCATGTTCTGAGTGATCTAGACCCTTTGGAGCTCAATCAGAGCTATGGTTTGAATGGCAGGGAAAATTTGTAGACTCTGGCAGTCTTAAAAATGCTGTTTTTGGTGAGGTTCTATACGAAATGGCTCTGCATTTGGATCCTAATTTGGCCCTGTATCTTATTGAGGTACTCCAAATTTTAATGCAATTTGAGTAGCCATGTGGATTTTTTAGCACTTAGTAAAGCCTTCCTTTAAAAGAAGGATCTTTTAACCTTTCAAGTATAAACTGCAAGGGTAGGCAAATCCTTGCCTGTATATTGAAGTGCAGAATAAACGCCTCACTTTGGCCATGTCTACACTTACTAAAATCTTCGAAATGGCCACGCTAATGGCCAAATCGAAGAATACTAATGAGGCACTGAAATGTATATTCAGTGTCTCATTAGCATGCCACCAGCTGTGGCACTTCAAAAGTGCTATGGTTTGCTCGCCCATGGCTCGTCTACATGGGGGTCCTTTTCAAAAGGAGCCCACCAATGTCCAAATCCCCTTATTCTTATCAGGATTTCAATGTTGGCGGGGTCCTTTTGAAAAGGGCCGTCGTGTAGGCGAACCATGGCACTTTCAAAGTGCCGCAGCCGGCAGCATGCTAATGAGGTGCTGAGTATGCATTTCAGCGCCTCATTAGTATTCTTCAGTTTGGCCATTAGCTTGGCCATTTCAAAATTTTTAGTAAGTGTAGATGAAGCCTTTGTGTTTCATCTGCTTTTGCAATGGCATTCTTACATCAGCGATCATGGAGTAACAATATTCACATTGTGAGCAACCAGTGGTAGTGTTTCAAGTGCTACTTATTAATGTCACCAAATTTTTATTAGCATTATAGTCATTCATAAACACATCACTGTTACAGCAATTTTAATCTAGTGCAACCCTGGAATGTAACTTCTTTTAGGAGGAAAGTAAATGACCTTTGCAGAAAAAACATTGCCAATACATGGAACACAACCTCAAATGGCAGGTTAATATTTATAGCTTGATTTTATTTGGTCAGAGAAATTAACTCGGTACCTTAGAAAGCATAAGCTGTTTGAAGATATATATATGACTTCTAAGATAAATACTGGTGTGAAGGTCACTGTGTGTGAGCTGCACTAATGAGGGTAACCAGATATCTCATTTTTGAAGGAACACTTCCATATTTATGCTCTCCTGCAAGTCCCCCTGCTTTAAAAAAACCTGGGCCAGTTGTCAAATACATATTCTGTCTCTCCCCTCCCGTCAGTACTGGTGGGTCCTTCTGCTGTCCAGATCCTTGCTCATCAGCTGTCCACCCACCAATAATGAAAGCGCGGGGGGGGCTCCAGTGGCTAGCAATGGAGGTGGGAATGCAAGGCTGGTGATTGGGCAAAGCTGCATCATATGGGACCAGCCACACCTGCTGCTGGTCTGTGATTGCAGTCCCTACTGCATGCCAAATCTTGGCCAGCAGACTCTCACCCAGGACTAGCGCATGGGGTCCACAAGTGGTCATGTGCGCCCGTGCACTTCCTGTCAGCACCACAGCAGAGCTCTTGGGCCACAATGGAGGAAAAGGAGGGTGGGGGTAGAGTAGGGGTGAGGTGGGGTGGAGCAGAAGCGGATTGCTCACACATATATACACACACTCCATTTCCAACTAGCACTGACTGCTGGCTGCAGTAGCTGGTGAGTGTGTGCTGGCCATGTCTGGTTACACATTGCCGCTACTGCCCATCCATTGGCCTCTTTGGCTACGTCTACACGTGCAGCCAACATCGAAATAGCTTATTTCGATGTTGCGACATCAAAATAGTCTATTTCGATGAATAACGTCTACACGTCCTCCAGGGCCGGCAACGTCGATGTTCAACTTCGACGTTGCTCAGCCCAACATCGAAATAGGCGCAGCAAGGGAACGTCTACACGTCAAAGTAGCACACATCGAAATAGGGATGCCAGGCACAGCTGCAGACAGGGTCACAGGGCGGACTCAACAGCCAGCCGCTCCCTTAAAGGGCCCCTCCCAGACATAGTTGCACTAAACAACACAAGATACACAGAGCT
This sequence comes from Carettochelys insculpta, assembly GCF_033958435.1. Lineage (NCBI taxonomy): Eukaryota > Metazoa > Chordata > Testudines > Carettochelyidae > Carettochelys > Carettochelys insculpta. Next base: position 90,291,924 of record NC_134141.1, read on the forward strand.
GACAACTGGTTGCAGACCCTGTGCCTGCAGCATAGATCCCCAGCTGCCGCAGAAGCAGCCAGAAGCCCTGGGCTAAGGGCTGCTGCCCACGGTGACCATAGAGCCCCGCAGGGGCTGGAGAGAGAGCATCTCTCAACCCCCCAGCTGATGGCCGCCATGGAGGACCCAGCAATTTCGACGTTGCAGGACGCGGATCGTCTACACGGTCCCTACTTCGATGTTGAACGTCGAAGTAGGGCGCTATTCCTATCTCCTCATGAGGTTAGCAACTTCGACGTCTCACCGCCTAACGTCGAAGTTAACTTCGAAATAGAGCCCGACGCGTGTAGACGTGACGGGCACTATTTCGAAGTTGGTGCCGCTACTTCGAAGTAGCGTGCACGTGTAGACGCAGCTTTTATATGCTTCCCCTCCCACGTTTTCCCTGCCTCAAGCTCCGGTGTTCCTCCATATACCCCCCCCCCCACGCCCCCGTGGAGTGTGTCCCACTCCCTGCGCTGCGCAGAAAATCCACCCCGGTCTGATCATTCAGCTCACCATCAGCCTGACTGGCAGACTCCTTCCTCCCCACACTGCCCCAGGTGGGCTGGTATCCCGGGAAAACTCAAGAACCTGTGGTCTAGGGCACTCCCCAGGAGGAGCTAAGCCCTGCATATGACAAAGCTCTATGTAGCAATGGCACAGAGAAACTTCTCCACTGCTGATATAAGTTCTGCAGTGCTGTAGGCAAAGCTATTTCTAGCCTGTTTGCACCCCAACCCTGCAAACTCCACAGCAACTCCCTGAGCAATAGCACAGCACCCTTTTCACACATTGCCCCTGCACTAGGTCCTGGCCTCAGGGTGTGTGGAGGTGCTCTGTCCTCTAGGGACCCTCGCTGCTGAGTCATCTCTGGCGGGGTTTGCTGAAGCCCCTGCAGTCAGGTTCCCTGGGCTCTAGTGCACCATACGTTTCCTGCCTGTACTTCAGCCAGCACACGAGGTAGCTGGGTCACGTCAGTGGCCAACAACAGCTTAGATATTTTAGCTGCCTTTTGGCACTGTGCAAGCAGAAAAGGAAAAGCTGCTTCCAGCCACAGAGCAGAGGGGGAAAGCAGGAAGAGATGACCTCTCCAATAAACAAGCCATGTCATCCCTATCCCCTGCAGCTGGAAAGAGGTCCCTGCTGTTGGCCATGCTTTGGTGTGAACCCTGACAGAATTCGGAAGAGGGCACCTCTGTCCTTGTGTGTTCCATGACATTACCTCAAGCAGACAAGGAATCAGGTACCAGGAGAGGCAGGTCCTTCCTGAGGGCCCAGGCATGGAGGGTGGAGAGCACTACACCTGGTGGGTTGGGTCAGGTCAGTCACCCTCTTCCCTATGTGAGTGGGATGTCCATGTGTGTGTGTTTGTGACCTCTCCACATGCAAACCTTAAAGAAAAAAAGGTATATAAAAAAGACTCAAACTACATAATACTTCCTTTTAACAGGGGCTCAGTCAATCTGATATTAATTTGAATGTTTGTACTTCATAGTTCTGATTGAACTCACTTGAACAAGAGTAATGTCATGAGGTTTTCCATATGCAACACAGAAAAAGATGGTAACCTTAGGACTAATGCTATGTGGTATTACAAGATTCCTTAACAGAACACAAATTCTAAGTCCCTAACATTTGGTCAGTCCTGCTGGCTCTAAAATTACCAAAGCCTGCTTGGCATATTAAACCAGGTCTACAATATATGAGGGAGAGTCACAAGGTTACTATGAGTCCAATCAAAAGAATTCTACTCACTTTCTAATGTATTTTTAATGTGGAGGAATCAACTTCAACAGCTGTTATCTAAAATTATTCAGTGAGGACACTTAGTTCCCTGCACCAAGGGAGTCATGTGTTTGTAGCCCGAAGACCATTCAGCATGGCCTTATTCAATACCATGAATAACAAATGTAAAATCTTAGCAGAGTTGGCAGCAAGAATGGAACTATTTCTACCCTCATTTAATCGCACAGGACAAACCAGATCTACTATGACTCAGTGGCCCTGGAACAACCCAAGAAGGTTATCTGACATATTATATTACACCAGGATAAATAAGATTAGAGATCTTATTATATCTTTGGACACAAACAAGTGTTCTAATGAGGCTATATTCCCTTCACACTCTCCCTCCAAACAGAAAATGAATATTTTTAACCTTCATCCATATTTATAATCCTCAATATGCACACATGCAAAATTACAAGTTTTTGAAGCTAATATCTTAACCACTCATGTGCACTGCTTCTTGTCAGAGGTATCTCTCTCCATATTGCCAAATTTAATAACTGAATATCTTTAATAACTGAACATGAGTCACATTCAGTTGATCTGATTTTATAGTTAATACAGGAAATGCTGATTTCTATAATTACATATTACAAGCTTTCCACAATCTGCTTCCTGGTCTCACTTGTAACTACTGGGCATCCATAGTACCATCATGCTTTTAGTTACAGCACTTGCTCAAATTGTGGGATGTATATAGAGATCATTTTCTAGTTTATCTTCCTACCCTTGCCCATAAAGGGTATTTTCTTATTGTCAGGCCCATTAGAATCTGGTTTAGATGCTTAAGAATTGCTTTCTATTCTTTTAACTATATTACCTAAAGCATATCTAGGAAAACTATCACTTAGTTATTTTACATAAGGCTGAACCACATTGTACATAGTTTACAAGTAGCAGTAGAGGCAGCCCCGTCAGCGAATTTAAATTCTGACCTCATGGGGCTGCTTGTACAGGGTAAGAGGGTAGTTTTGGCTACTTCTCCATTCAGCTGCTGGGAAATTACTTTGTTTGAGACAAGTGCATTTTTAACTTTCTTAGTGAGGAATTAATACCTGCTTACCTTCTTGTTCTGTAACTATACAGCAGCTAGCACAATTGAGTCTGGGTTCATGGTTTGGGAGTCCCAGGTGCTGTTGTAATACAAATAAACCTGGCTTATTTACAATTAAGGTTGCTATGATACAGTTAACTCTTAGGTACAACATGAAATGAAAACATTGCCGATTTCTTTTGAACAAAAGCCTAAGCCTTAAGCTAGAGTGACCATATTTTCCTTTTTGCTGAATATGGAACACCTGGTAAAATGACTCACATTCAGGCAAGTTCAACACCAATCAATTTGAACTATGCAGTACAAATGATCAAAGTAACATCACATTGAGTGAGTCCCTGTTAAAAAGAAATACTGCGTAGTTGGATTCTTTTTATTTTATTTATTTATTTTATTTTTATTTACCTTATATTTAAGGCTTTAGGGTTTGCAGAGGGAGAGGCTACACATGCTCTCGTATATCTTTCTCACACAGGAGAGTTGATCTGAATCTTCCTTGCCAGAGCTTTTCATGCCTGGCTAGGTGCCAAGGACAGACCTCTCTCTTCTGGTACCTAGCACATTGTTTTCCTGAGGCAACACATGGAGGGGCATGCAGGGTCACTTGCCCTCCCCAGATCACCTCTCTCTCTCTCGTGTCTCCTCAGTGTCATTCTCCGAGGGCCAGGGCAGTCCTGTCCCAGGCATCAGCAGTCCAGCTCCACCCTTTGACAGAGCTGGGGAACCCCCACCTCTGCCACCCAGACCAGCAAGCACCCAGCCCCAGAGGGTGCATCGCCACCACCGGCATTACCTGGACAAGGCCACAGCCTCCCACACCGCTGCAATACGGGAGCAAACAGCCATCCTCTACCAGTGGCTCCAGATGGAACAGGAGGACAGGGCCTGGTGGTAGGAGGTCTGGAGCAAGGCAGCCATGGTACTTCAGTGTCTTGCGAGAGCACCCTGCTGGCCCCCCCACACCACTGCCCCCACATTGCTGTGTGGATCCTCCCTTTCGGAAGACCGGGGACCTCCTTCAAAAGAGCAGATGGGTATGAGGATCTGCTTTGTGTGTGTAGTCACATTCTTTCTAAATCCTTTCTTTCAATGTGGCTTTTCGAAATTCCAGCTTTCGATATTTATGTGTAGTGTAGACACAGCCACTATGTCTTTTAGGAAGAATTACTGAAAATGTTACTCATCAAAGGATAAAGCTCTACAGATGGGTCACTGGTTAGGCTCAAACCTTACACTCACATGCAAATAATCACTAACTCCTAAAGAAACAAATAATTATCTGTGTTAAAAACAAACCAAAAACTACCCCCGAGGAAGTTAAAGACTTAGTACTGAACTAGTTTTGCCTAGCAACATCTTGAGCCCTTACAGAATATCAAGTTCAGAAAACTTTAACTTCTGAAAACAAGAGAATAGAGTTAAAGTACCATGACAGGCCAGATTATCTCTGCCCAATTTCAGCAATAGTGGTTAGGGCCCTCTCCTTGGATGTGTGAGATCTAGGTTTAAGTCCCCACAGTAAATCAAGTGGCATATGGAATTTGAAGGTAGGTCTTTTAGATATAAGTAAGGATATTGAGGTCTCTTAATTTTTGCAAGTAAAGGCTAGTCTGAAGGCAATTAGTGGGAGACAATTCACAGCTGAGAATCCTTAGTAGAGATAAGTGCCACTCTCCAGCCTGTCAGTCAGGTGCCTAAGGCCCAGCTCATTGAATTTAGGCACCTACATACCTTGTGACTGTGGGTCCAAGCCCCATCCATTTCCTTTGCATTTCTCTCCTGACTAGTTTAGGTGTCTCTCTACTTGGTTTGCTGCTTCTGAGAATCCCTTTACTTTCTTCATACCATGAACAAGGTGCCTTAGCACTGAATTCCACTAGGCAACAGGGTGCCCAGAGATTGGCTATGTTTGTAGCTGCAAAGTATTATTAATAAACCCAGCTGTACAGGCAAGAATTGTTATATGTTATGCCTTAGAAAAAGAAAGTTATTCAGTTCTAGAGAGGTTAGTTTAAAATCCTTCTTTCCCCACTGCCAACAGAATTAAGCAGCATCTTTACAAACATACAACTTACCGGGCAGGATCCAAATGTATATAGGGTGTGCTTTGCAATCTAAATTAAATGTGAATTTGGAAATGTTAAACTGCACTTTAAATATTCTTTAAATAGAAGGCAGTCCTTCTGCAGATCAGACTAATGACAGACTAAAGGAAGTATGTTGTTCAAAGGTGTGTTCTTGCTAATAATAAAAGTCTATTTGCAGAAAGTGCACAAAGAGAACTCTTCAGCTCAGGAAGAACTTGTGTAATTATCCAATTATTGATAAAACCACATTCTAGGATAAAATCTAATTAAAAGTGCAGACAAGACTACACTCTTGCAGCGTGTTCTCTTCCAAGTTAAAACAGCTCTATTAAACAGAAATAGCAAGATGGGATGTTTCCTATTGTGATCCTCAGAAACTTTCCCATAACATGAAGAATAATGCCATGGCAGTTTTATGAGAAATGTAAATAGCTACAGTTCACAAACCTCTTGTGTAATGAATCTTGGATCAGCATGGAGAACAATACAGCATGAAAAAGTTATTTACATTTACATCAGCCTTCCCTTTTTGTGAAATGTATCACAAAATTAAACAACTTCTAAAACGTCCTTAACCATCAGGAGGTGGTAAACTGGAACGTCTTCATTTTCCACAATGTGCACTGATCAGTGTTAATGGTCTTTGCTTCTTACTAAAAGTTGCTAAAATTAATAAATATAAAATCAGCATCCATTTTCAATATTTTAGGATGGTTTCCTGATAATTAATCACTTCCTAGGCTAACAGAGGTATTGTAGATAGTACTTACCTATTCCTTTAAAGATTGTGCAAATGCAGCTTGAAAATGTAGTTTATTAAGGGCCAGATCCTCAAAGGAATTATAAAACTTCAGAGCCTAACTTACTTTGAGGATGTGTGCCTAAGTGGCAGAATTGGGACCATAGTGCTTAAAAACCTGCTCTCTGTAAATGCCAGTTACTACAAATCTAAATCAACCTTTTTAAAAGAAATGTGTTTACCAACAATGGGCATTTTTTCTAAATTAAATGCTGAGCTCCTGTCGATATCTGCTTTCTGTATGTCAGTGCATCTGCAGATGTCAGTGCAGATATCCATGGCTCATTTGTGTGACTATGAATGTGGATACAAATTTTGTATCTGGAACCCTGCAAATTTGTGGATATCCATAGCAGTCCACATCCACGGCTATCTGCAGGTATCTGTGGCTCATTTTTGCAGCTCCAGATCTGGATTCACATACAGATTTTGTATCTGCAAAGGGCTCTATTGATCACTCAAGTGAAAGTAGCAGGTTTACCTAGTCTTAAAAATAATAAAGAAATGATTATACAATATTTGATGTAGAAATAGTTATCTTGATGGTACAGTGTGATCATACTACTAAACCAGGGATCAACAATCAAAATTACAAGAACAGCCATTTTTTCCAATTTCGTAAAAAACTCAAAAGAGCCACATTGCATGTGAACACGAAATGGTCCTTAATAAACGTTAAACCATATTTTTGAAACCCCTGTTTTCAGAACAGCGCATGCATAATGATTTGTAACGTGATACATATTTACTGTAGGATAGTCACAAGCTTTTTATATATTCTATTTCCTCATGCTTTACATGTGCATTTGTAGCATTGTCTTCTTGATTTTCACTCCTGAACCTTTTCTCTCTGGAGGATCCTAGGGGGAGATAGCTGACATTTCGAAATCACATATCGTTTGTGATTTAGACATGAGTTGTTCATTTTTTGGGCTTTCGATGTTCACCGTTTATCAAAAATAATGCGTTTTTTTTTTAATCCTTGCAATTAAGCATTGGAAGCCACAAAGAAGTTCTTAAAATGCGGACTCCTGTACTAAACTCATCCTTCATTTCCAGAGGAATTTTCCTTGGGGTTGCCAAAGAAGGATTCTAGGCACAACAGATGCCTATTGGATATGGACTCTCATCAGGATCTTTGCTCTTTTTATCCCTTTTATATTCTGCAGCACTGGGTGGAGGGAAGGCATTGCCCTTAGTAATTGTTATTTTAAAAGACTAATAATAAAGGTGTATATGGATGGGGGGGCATGCCATAAAGATGACAAGATTAATTGCTTATGCAGTCCATTAACAGCAGCACCAGAAGAGTCAGATGTAGCTAACACTGCCTTTCAGCACTATGGTGGAAAACATTAAGAAGACTGGATAAGACAAAAGAAGTAAAAAAAGTGATGTTAATAATTACCTGAGCGAATATTAAAATAATGAGACATTCAATCTACTATTAACTAACGTAGGCTACATCACTGCTAGCAGATTAAAGAAAGTTAAAGTTAGAGCCTTTCCTGTTAAAAAACACATTTTGCTCACTAAAGAAAATGTCTTATATTCTGTATCAAGGGATGCATACCAGTGTTGTTTGACTTATGTGTCACTCAGATAGACAGATAATAAAAGCCACCTCGAACTCTTCAATTAAAACTAAAATTAACCAATGAAATTAGTGATCTGCCCTATGATGATGTTTATTAAGAACAGGTTAAGCCATATAGATTGTTTTTGTCCTGCTGGATTCATCCATGTTCTTAGGATTGCCATTTGATATAGCATAAACAATAGCAATAGAACTCTTATAATAGTTTTTACAAAATGTTAATGTCATTAACACCACAGATACACATCTGTGGTATTTGAGAAATGACAATTTGCAACATGTTCTTCATTGTTTGTACAGCAGACCCCTGACTTGTGTGGGGGTTATGTTCTCACAACCCCTGCATAAGTCAAATTTCCTGCACAACTTAGAATAGCCAGGAAACTGACGAAGGCACCAGTGAGTGGAAGGGAGGGCTTCCCTTCTCCCATCAGTGGCGGCAGCTGAGAGTCGGGGATGGCAGTTGTGATAACCCAAGACAGGGGTTTACTGTGTTGCCCAAAATGCATCTGTTAGTTGTCAGGACCATATTACAAGAAAATAGAAAGTTTCTTGTAATTTCATTTATTATAAAAGCTGTGCTCTTTTTATATATTCTATCATCTAAGCCTAATGAAATAAAACTCCCGTAGATGATTCAGGTTGGGAAATACAGTATATTTTTATAGCTTCAAACTGCTATTTCTGACTCACTTCCATAATCAAATATTTATTTCAAAGGGCAATGGTACCTATGAAGTGGCATTGAGTTAGGTTCATTAGTATTTTACAGTTTGCTGGTATATACCCTTCAACAGGTGTTAGGCTACGTCTACACTATGAGATAAATTTGAATTGAAGGCAGTTAGCTTGATATTACCATGACTGTCTTCATGTAAATACCATTAGCTCAATTTAGAGAGCACTAATATCGGTATCATAATATCATTGGAATTTGCTGGGTGTAGTATCAAGTTTGAATTTAAAAGTTCAAATAAAGGGCAGTGTGGCAGTGCCACCTCTTAAGATCAAATGTATTAACCTCCAAAGGTGTCCTGTATGTAACCAACTATGCCCCACAGTGCTCCGCTCTGGCCGCTACTCTCCAGGTGTGTGCAGGAATTAGATAACAGGAAGACCGTGAATTTCAAATTGGGCCAGGAAGCCTGTGGCTGTGGGGTCATGTTTGTATGAGAGGCTGAGAAATGTCTTCCTTTCTTTGCTATTACTGCTGTGAGCACATTTACCCATTACAAATAGCCCCAGCACAGAGTTCATGGTTCTGTCTCTACACTTGGCATTTTTTTCTGCGCTGCCTGGCGCCAGCCGTTGCTCCATCACACCATTTGGCAGCAAGGCTGTTGTGGGGGTCATGCTTCTTCTCAGTTATTTACATTTGTGCACAACTCCATATATCTCCCCCATAGATGCAATGCAGTCAGTCTTTCCCGCGTCCAACCACATCACGTGGCTAGCTCCCAACCCAATAAAAGGACAACCTGCCATTCAGTGGCGACCATGCTGTGCCCTGACTTGTGTGCGGTTAGGGCTCCAAGAGCGGGAAAGATTTTCAGGGGCTTGCAGCCACCCCGGCATAAGTCTCCCCCAGTAACTAACATTTTTGGGGGCTTGCTGCCATCCAGTGACAATTATTCAACTGGTCCCCCACCAAAAATATTTTCAGGGCTTTTCTGTCACTGGGGGAAGTCTCCCCCCAGGCAGCTTAGATTTTCAGGGGCTTGCAGCCTCCTGGGGGGACTATTCCAACTGGCCCTCCCACTGAAATCCCCCCATCTCCCACTGCAACAAGGACCCAGGTGGTTAGCTGATGCCAGGTGGGGAAGTATCCTCCAGCAGCTAAGATTTCCGGGGCCTTTCTGCTGACAGGACCCAGATTTTTCCACTATCTGATTTATTTTCAATAACTAGCATAGTATAACTCCACCGTACTCAACTGGACTGGTTACAATTATAAATATGTTTGTGGAAACATGCAGGTAAATCATAGGAAAATATGTTTAGCTCAAATAACAGAATCATAGACTTTAAAGCTAAAATGGACCACTACATCATCTAGTCTGACCTTCTATGTGTCTCAAGTAATTAAACTTCACTACTCACCCCTCTGTTGAGCCCAATAATTTTTGTCCATCTAAAATGTATTTTCCACAAAAGCACTCAGTTTGGGTCTCAAGATATCAAGAGTTGGAGACACTCCCACTTCCCTAGTAATTCACTTCAGTGATTAAACAGTTCATTGTTAAAAATCGTATCTAGTGTGAAGTTCTTTGGCTTTAACTTCCAGCCATTGCTTACTATACCTCCTGCTTTTTAGTACCTGGTATATTATACATATCACTTTCAGGGTTTTTTTGATAAACTAAACAGATTGATCTCTTTTAAGTCTCTCATTGCAAGGCACTTTCTCCAGTGAATAATTTTTCTATTTTATGTACCATCTTCAATTTTTCAACCTTTTTTTAAAATGTGGACACCCACAACTGTACACACTATTACAATATCAGCCTCAGGAATGCTGTATACAGAGAGATAAATCACCTCCAATTCTTGCTCTCCTCTTCATCCACCTAAGGAATGCACTGGTCCTTGTTATCACAGCATTGCAGAGGTAATTCTTGTTGAGTTACTTCTCCACTATCCCTTCCAGAGTCATTGCTTTCATTATTCTGTAAGTATGGCTTGTACTCATTGTTCCTAGATGTCTAAATTTACATTTGGTTGTATAAAAATGCATTTTAATGGTTTCAGTTTACCAAGCAAGTTGTATCATTAGGTATGGCTGTCCTGTCCTTGGCATTATTTAACCACTCTTTCAGTTTTGGATCGCGTAAAATCAGCAGATGATATATTTACTTCCAGATCATTGATGAAAATGTTGATTGCAGAAACCCTTTAGAATCCTTGACAAGTACTGGGGGGTAGCTGAGTTAGTCTGCATCTTCAAAAACAACAAGAAGTCCCGTGGCATCTGACAAAGTGGGTCTTTGCCCACAAAAGCTTATGCTCCAAATTATCTGTTAGTATATAAGCTGCCACAGGACTTGTTGTTTTAGAATCATTGAGTTGATGATCATTCATCACTGACAATTACTTTTTGATACCTGTCCACTAGCCAGTTCTTAATCCATTTAATGTGGTCTATTAATATTTAATGCTAATATTAAATCACAATGTTTTACAGGACTAAGGGTGTGTCCCCACCACAGTTAGGGAACCCCATCGTGGCAAAACAAGTCTACTATGCCCTGTACATTTCCCAGTCACTGTCTTCCACAGCAAAAAGGTATTGATTGCCTCAGCTACCTGGATGACAGTAGCCCTCATTGTAGATTTGCCCACTCCAAACTGATTGCCCACTGACTGGTAGCTGTTTGGCACTGCAAGCTTCCACAGAGTTACTACCACTTGCTTCTGAACTGTCAGAGCAGGTCTCACTTTGGTATTGCAGCACTTCATGGCAGAGGAAAGCAATTCACAAAGTTCCATGAAAATGGCCTTATACATTCCAACATCTCCCCATTCCTCCTCTGCAGTGTTTTACATTTGTGTACATCCATGCCTTCCTCATTGCTCTGAAGGCTGCTTAGGCTCATAATACTTGCCACAACAGTTTGAAATTAGGTGAAATTCAGGCTTCTGCAGCCTAGTCGGGTCCCTGTGGCCTACTTGGTGTCTGCAGACCCAGCAGTCTAGTCAGGGTTTGCAGGTCCAGGCTTCCCCCTTACTTGGGGTCACAGGGGTGGGGGTAGGGGAGCTTGGGCCCTTCTGCTCCACCAATGTCCAGCCCAGAGCCCTGTTGGTAGTGGGCACGTGGCCCCAGGCACCAGTTCAGTGGGAATTCCCACTGCAACATGCTGACTTTGGGTTATCCCCCAGCCCTCAGAGCCATAGAGAAGCAGCACTTCCACTGCATTTCAAAAGGGCTCCGGCCGATGCTGCAGTAGCAGCGGTGGCAGCCAGGAGCTCCAGGCCGCTTTGAAACACTGGGCCCTTGTACAACTGCACCTCTAGCCACTTCCCCCCCATCAGTAAGCCTGTGTTTACACACGACACAGCTGCATTGTATATTCTTCTTAGAACACTCAAACATGGTCAGTGAAGTGCACTGAGGTACTGGGTATGTATAGTTACCCCTACCTCTTATTCCTTTTTGCTGTCTTCACCTTAACATTCATCCTGTTTCACAACCTTTCCACGACCCTCATAAAAACTTCTTCCTCCAAGCTCTTTTGTTTCCTCCCTCTCATTTCAAACTTTTCTGTCCCTGACATTTATCACCCTTTAACCCCTCCCAGTAGTTGGTTCATCCCCCAACACCCAACACCTCCAGAAATCTGATGCCCACCCACCACATCCTTGTCTCACAGCTTTCCCTCTGTTCTCACCATTACCATCCTCTCAACTTCTGGAAAGCCCCTTCAACACTTCCCACTTGACTTCCTTCTCAGCCGAGATCACCGTTCCCTAAAAAGTACTTAGTGTTCTAAGAGTGAAAGCTACACATTCATTCATTACCATGACTGATCTTACTAAAGATTATACCCATCAATTTTTTTTGTCTAATGGGTATTGATACACTAGATTTTATTAAAGAGAATTATGCAAGAACCAAGATTAGTGATTGGCTGACCCTATTTACTTATTACAATTAGCAATCTGGTTTATATCAAAGAGCATGTGTTACATTTTCCAGTGGCATTTTTTAAACGGGTTCATATTTATTAGACTCTTGGCAAATCAAAGTGGATGCTTTGAGGGGATGAGAAGCTGAAAATATGATGAATCAAGGCTTGACTTCATCTGCATGATGCCATTACATTTTGTTTTAGTGGCAGACAGCCCTCTTCATCATGTGGGATGAAATAGTTCTCTCCACCCAGAAAGGGAGTAAAAAAAGGAACTGCCAAGAGGAGAAAGAGAGAGAGGAAAGAAGTCTGATCTTGCTACCCAAAACTGGAGGGGTAAGGGATGGAAGCATACGGTGCTGACAGATTCTAGTAAGAATTATATGGCTAAAACACTGCACCCCTTTGGCCCAGAACCATGAGAATATCATGTGCATGTTAACTCTGCGGAAGCTAGTACACAGCCTAGTCATGGTGACGATGGGGCTGACAGGGCTTTCTGGATGTAGGCACATCCTGAGGGAGCTTAACCCCTCCTGCTCCTTACACCATTATACCTACACTTGTATTTTAGCATGATCATAGCCTGTCTGGGTATGTCTCCCTAACGTGTGAAATACAGACACAGCTTGAAGGGTAGGCATACATTTTACTTGTAAAAAAATAAATAGGTAAAGTGTGGGTGGTTATAAATTAATGTCTCCATTAATACTGCTATATCACACTGGCTACATCTACACGTGAAGCCTACATCGAAGTAGCCTATTTCGATGTGGCGACATCGAAATAGGCTATTTCGATGAATAACGTCTACACGTCCTCCAGGGCTGGCAACGTCGATGTTCAACATCGACATTGCGCAGCACCACATCAAAATAGGCGCTGCGAGGGAACGTCTACACGCCAAAGTAGCACATATCGAAATAAGGGTGCCAGGCACAGCTGCAGACACGGTCACAGGGCGGACTCAACAGCAAGCCGCTCCCTTAAAGGGCCCCTCCCAGACACAGTTGCACTAAACAACACAAGATCCACAGAGCCGACAACTGGTTGCAGACCCTGTGCATGCAGCCTGGACCCCCAGCTGCCACAGCAGCAGCCAGAAGCCCTGGGCGAAGGGCTGCTGCACACGGTGACCATAGAGCCCTGCAGGGGCTGGAGAGAGCGCGTCTCTCAACCCCTTAGCTGATGGCCACCATGGCGGACCCCGCTATTTCGATGTTGCAGGACGCGGATCGTCTACACGTGCCCTACTTCGACGTTCAACTTCGAAGTAGGGCGCTATTGCCATCCCCTCATGGGGTTAGCGGCTTCGACGTCTCGCCGCCTAACGTCGATGTTAACATCGAAATAGCACCCAACACGTGTAGCCGTGACGGGTGCTATTTCGAAGTTAGTGCCGCTAGTTCGAAGTAGCGTGCACGTGTAGACACGGCTTATATAACTTCCAAATGGGACATCTTGGCTGTGAGCAGCAAACTGTCCTTCACACTCTTTGTACTTCTTTCTGTCATTCCCCTCTTGGAGCTCTCGAACACTGAATTAGTTCTGAGGTGTTATTTTTACGGGCTCAAAATGGCTCCCCCAGACAAAAAACTAATGTTTACTTGCAAGCTAACTAGGTATATATTAACTCAATTGACAATATCCCATGTGCTTTTTTATAATGAAGGAATATAGTGTTAGTTACAGCTCCAATTCCATTTATTAGCCACAAAACAACAATCAAGATCATTAAAGCAGTAGGCATTTTACACCTGCATCCAGAAAAATGATCCAGAAGAGAACTGGCTGGCAAAATTAATCAGAATTTTCCTGCTCTTGAGCTACACAGAGTTTTTCTGAGATGCTGGAGATCAGGAAGGATAGGGAGAAGAGAGCCAATGGGTAACAAATATCACAAACGCAAACTGCTCATTTGAAAGTTTGTATTTTAATTGAGAAATCACTAAGTATATCTTTCTCTCTTTTTCTTGGCGGTCATTCGATAACGAGTAGGTAACTTGTGATGATACAAACATCAGTGTTTATATAAAAACCTAGTAAATGGTAACATCTCATTTAGGAAAATGTCACATTACATAGACACATCTCCATGGCACTATGCTGCAGGCAGGGTCATGTAAATGAGGGTGCTAGACAATGCAAATGGGCACTCATTTGCACAGCTGTGCACATTATTTGCATAGTTGCACAAGATCACTGTCCCAGCAGAGGCTTCTGTTGTCACAAAACAATCCATGTAGATGGGGTTCTGTCGATGAAAACCCCCCTTGTCAACAGCCCCTTATTCCTAATTTTTTTCAGGAATAAAGGGCTGTCAACAAGAGGGGTTTTGGTCAACAGAATCCCGTCTACACAGTTTATTTTGTGATGACAGAAGACTGTCAGGACAGTGATCTCATGTGACTATGCAAATGAGCTGCCATTTGCATTGGTGAGTGCCCTCACTTGCATAACCCTGCCAGCAGCAGTGAGCCATGTAGACAAAGTCATAATGAATACACAATAGGAAGCTTTACTTTCTAGAACAAATGATGATAGCAAGAGCAGTTACATATATGCAAGTGACAAGTGTTTTTTCAGTAACACACTATAAAAATGGATTGTGAGTCAACTTTCATTATTGGTAGGTCAATGAACTGATTATGAAAATGGACTTTGAAGTCTTCAGCTACAGTTTCAGAAATTACTTAACGTTACTGTAGTTCCTTGCTATGAAGGGGTAGAAGGTCCAGTATGCATCAGTCATCTTAACTGTGCCCCTCCATTTAATATCTTGTTGAACTGCAGATCACTTACAGATAGATCCTCCCTATTCTGTGATCGCTTATACTTTTATCCTGCAGGGTTTTCTATCGGCTATGGCTACTCTAGTGAGTTTTTGTCAACAAACTCACCACATGTCTACACACAAAATGCTCTTTGTCAACAGTCTGTCAACAAAACTCAGCACTTCTGCCAACAACCTTCTGCCGCTCCCAGATGAGGAATAGCACCTTTGTCTACAGATTCTGTAGACAAAAAAACTGTGTGGATGCTCTGTGGGGCATTCTGTCAATGGACAGGGCTTCCAGGACATTAGGCAGCCCTGTCTTCTGTTCCTCCAGTTGGCTGTTTTGCTGACAGCGTGGCTGGGCAGTCCGGCCACTCTGTCAACAGAGTGGGTCGTTCGTTTGATCCGCTTTAGTGTATGGCTGCACTCTCTTGACAGATATTTTGTTGGAAACTCTCTTACGACAGAAACGTCTGTCAACAGACGCTGCTGGTGTAGCCATAGCCTTCAGGTGGGAGCACATCTCAGAAAAACATGAAATTGCTTCTGTAGCAACTGTACATGTCAGGCAATGATATTTAATTGTATTAAGGAGGTATAGATTATTACAGATGATTATGAGGTGGTGTCACCAGCTTTGGAATAATTTTTTTAAGTGTACCAAAAGAGCATGGAAAAAAAGTATTGGTAGGAAATGAAGTTTAAATGGTATGCTGGTAAAAACAGCATGCAGCCCTGATGAGAGAAACAAGAGGTAAGTAAACAAAAAAGCAGTAAAGTAGCACTTTAAAGACTAACGAAACAATTTATTAGGTGAGCTTTCGTGGGACAGACCCACTTCTTCAGACCATAGCCAGACCAGAACAGACTCAATATTTAAGGCATAGCGAACCAAAAATAGTAATCAAGATTGACAAATCAGAGAGCGCGCGCGCACGCGTGTATAGAATTAGATGAAGCCAAGTATGCAAAAGAGCCCCTACAGTGTCCCTGAAAAGTTGCATGCCAGTTCAAACCACATCTTAATGTGCTGAATGTGAATATGAAAGAGTGTCAGCAGTCTCTCTTTCCAAAGCAGAGTGAAAATTCTTCTTCAATAAGAAGCAAACTCTTAAGTCATTAACAGAATGACCCACTCCACTAAAATGTAGACTAACTGGTTTGTGGATCAGGAGTGTTTTGATGTCTGTTTTGTGCCCATTAACTCAAACACCTCCTCCCCCCGCGCTCTGATTTTCTCACCTGGATAATGTTTTTCTGATTTGTCAACCTTGATTACTATTTTTGGTTCTCTTTCCCTTAAATATTGAGTCTTTTCTGCTATGGCTATGGTCTGAAGAAGTGGATCTGTCCCACGAAAGCTCACCTAACAAATTATTTTGTTAGTCTTTATAGTGCTACTTTACTGCTTTTTTGTTTTGATAGTATATAGATTAGCATGGCTTTCTCTCTGTTACTAAAAGGTAAGAAGGGCAGGAGATACATTGTCTTGTAGCAGACAAACAGATATTTCTTTTATTCCTCTAAAAAGAACAACCAACCATATCATCTCCTATTGGAAAATTAGCCATGTGCTGCAAGCTGGCAGACACCAATGTTTGTGTGGTAGCACCATGCTCAGTGGAATCACCAGTCCTTATCATAATTGCCAAATCATGGTAGAAAAGACAGCGACATTTTCACAATTATGTGAAGACAAACAAACTCTCTGAAATGAGCATCCAATGATATCATAAAGAACTTTCAAAGAGAGGTATTATAACATTCTGTTGAGGAAGTACAAATTCAGCAGGTAGCTGTGGGAGAGAGTTCTCTGAGCTCTTAAGGCTAAAATCTTAGGCTTTTCAGTTAATGTAAGTTGGATAGATGTTAGCAGCAGAGAATCCATTTTGTTTCACAAAATGGTCATTTGGTCAGGTGATCTTCTGGTTGACCATTAGATCTTCCTGCCTTTTAGTTGTGGTAAACAAATTCCAGACAAAACCAGATTGCAGTCAGAAATCCTATGGAGTTTCCCCCGTTGAGGCAAAATACATGGGGTTTCTGGAAGGCATTTTCCTGCCTTAGCATGTTTAAAAGGAGACCATGGAATCAGTACAATGCCGCACATCCCAGTGTCGGAGTGGTGCAGGTCTTCACTCCAGAACATCATACAGACTCCAGTCAACAAACCAGACAGCTGCTTGTCACCAGAAGACTCCATTCCAGCCAGCAGCTTGTCACTCCTGACATATTCCATCAGGCATCAAGGGACCACTCAGCATTCCTTTCTGAAGGCTTCATGTGAGCTAAGAGATCTAAAGTCCTGAGTGAGGGTGGTCATGAAGGTCTTAGTTTTATACCACAGGGACTGACTACTATATTCCTTTTATGATTTTATGTTGTTTACAATTACCCCTTTTCTCTCCCTTGTTTGTACATTTACCTTAAACATAGTAAGAAAAATGAAAAAGGACCACTGTGGCTAAACAACAAACTAAAGAAGTGATCAGAGGGGAAAAAAGGCATTCTTTAAAAATTGAAAGCTAAATCCTAACTGAGGAAAACAGAAAAGAGCATAAACTCTAGTAAGTTAAATGTAAAAATATGGTGAGGCAATAAAAGAACTTGAAGAACAACTAGCCAAAGATTCAAAAAGTTACTGAAAAAAAAATTAAGTACCTCAGAAGCAGGAAGCCTGCTAAACAATCACTGGGGCCAGCATCTGATCAAAGTGCTGAAGAAACACTCAAGGAAAAAAGAGACACCACAGAGAAACTAAATTCTGTGCATCAGTCTTCAGAGCAGAGGCTGTGAGGGAGATTCCCACACCCGAGCCATTCTTTTTAGGTGAAAAATCTGAGTAACCGCCCCAGACTGAGGAGTCACTAGATGTGATTTTGGAACAAAACAATAAATTAAATAGTAATAAGTCACCAGGACAAAATGGTCTTCACTAAAGAGTTCTGAAAGAACTAATGAAATTACAAAAACTATTAACTGTGGTACGTAATATATCAATTAAATCAGCTTCTGTGTCAGATTACTGGATGATGGGCAATGTGACCTCATTTAAAAAAGGCTCCAGAGACAATCCCAACAATTTCAGACCAGTAAACTTAACTTCAGTACCTGGCAAAAGGTTGACATTATGGAGTAGCAAAGAAGATTCTCTCATTGATCTGTACCTAATTAAAAATAAGAAACAAAGATAGGAATAAATGGTCAATTTTTAATACAGAGAGGTAAACAGTGTGGTCCCCCAAGGGTCTGTACTGGGACCAGTGCTGTTCAGCGTATTCATAAATGATCTGGAAAAAGGGGTAGACTGAGAAGTGGCAAATTTTGCAAATGATACAGAAGTACTTAAGATAGCTAAGACCCAAACAGACTGCAAAGCATTGCCAAGAAATCTCACAAAACTGGGTAATTTCACATGTTAACCAGTTAGTGTTCATAAATGCAAAATAATGCACACTGGAAAACATAATATCATTTATCTATACAAAAATGATGGGTCTAATTTAGATGTAACCACTCAAGAAAGAGATCATGGAGTCTCTGTGGATAGTTTTCTCAAATCATCTGCTCAATGTGTATTGGTAGTCAAAAATGCTAACAGAATGTAAGGAATCAAATAGGAAAGGGATAGGTAATAAAGCTAAAAAATTTAAAGTGTTTCTTAAACTATGTTGGATGGAATGCTGGTGTGCCAGGAACAACTGGCAGGTTTGCCACAGGTGTTTGGAAAAATAATTCAAAGTTTTATTATAAAAAACCATTTTATGATGATAACAAGTAATGGAAAATACTGAGCATAATTTTATTTCTACATCTTGCAAGAACGGTAGTGGTCTGGCAATGCAGCAAGGCTGACTAACATTGTGCTAGTCTCTCCTGTCCTCTAATTTTTTCTCCTATCTATATGGCAGCATAGCAACTAGCAGTGATCTATTGTGCATGTGCTACACGAATGTGGGGACTTCACTGTCAGACAGCTGCTTGTTGTCAGCCAACATGCATGTGTGTGGTGTGTGATAATTTATTTTCATAGGTGTTCTGCACAAAAGATATTATTGTTTGGTGTTCTGTGGTGTAAAAAAGTTTAAGAAACACTGCTCCATATAAATGTATGGTATACTATATCTTAAATACAACATGAAGATTTGGACAGTCTCTCTATAAAAAGATATAATAGACTTGGAAAAGGTACAGAGAAGGGCACAAAAATGAACAGGCGTGTGGAACACCTACCTGAGGAGAGATTATAAAGAGTGGGAATTTTCAGCTTGGAAGATAGACAACTAAGGGAGGATAAGAGTTATTATTTACGTTATTATTATAAGTTCAGAACAAAAGAACTAGGGGGTCACCCAATGAATTAATAGGCAGCATTTACCCACACAATGCTCAGGGAACTGACAGGTCAGGCTGTGAAGCCAAAATTGTAACAGGGTTTAAAAAAAAAGAACAACGTATGTTCATATGGTCCATTAATGACTATTAGCCATGATGAGAAGGGATGTAACACCATCTTCCG
The DNA here is from genome assembly GCF_033958435.1 of Carettochelys insculpta. NCBI lineage: Eukaryota > Metazoa > Chordata > Testudines > Carettochelyidae > Carettochelys > Carettochelys insculpta. The sequence goes on from NC_134141.1 coordinate 90,311,190, forward strand.
AGTGTCTCTAAGCTTCTGTTTGCCAAAAGCTGGGAGTGGGAGATAGGGAATGGATCACTTGATGATCCTGTTCATTCCCTCTGAAGCACCTGGCATTGGTCACTGTCAAAAGACAGGATACTGGATTATACAGACCACAGGCAGAACTAAATATGGCTGGTCTTATGTTCTTAAGTGTATATGGTGGAGATTTTTGGGAACAGCAGAAAAGCCCGCAAGCCAGTTAAACTGCAATAGCACATTGTATCTTCAACAGATTATATTAATGTTTAAAAATCAGGCTACATCTCTCTTACTATTTAATCATAAGGATGCTTTTGTTTTATAAGCATTTTATTCACAAACCTCTTAATGCTGAAATCTCTGTATTTAATACAGAGACAGGTCTCCCTCATGTGGAAATCTCTAACAAAGTGAAGAGGAACACTACATTTTGTTTCCTACTAAATCTTCAATTGTTCAGAGACCTATAGATTGATTTTAGAACAAAATTCCTCAGCTGGTTTATTTTGTACCTTCTATTCCTAAGAATTTAAAGTTCTACAGTGCATATTTTCAAAGTATTTTATTAGAAGCTCATTTAGAATTTAACAGACATTAATCCAGACAAAATTCAAGATTTATAAAATAGCCTTGCCTTAATTTCCAGAGAAGTATTAATCTTCTCAGGGTGCCCCAACTTCTAAGTGACTGTTTCACACATATGAAATTATGCACGTGTATGGGACTGAGGCATAAAGCTAACTGGCTGTGAAAGTTCATATTAGTATTTACGGTAAAACAAAAAGTTTGATTCAAACCTCACAGATTAGTTACTCACTGTACGATAGTTTCTAGCTTTTGCCTACAAAATTGCCACATTAAAGGTCATTTAGTGGGAATTGTCACCTTCCTCTGGAAAAGTCTGTGATCTTCAAATGAGCACATTATTCTTAAATCCCAACGGACAATTTAAAACCAATACATAATATCTTAAAATGTGTTCTTCCAATGTGTTAAATTTTGTAGCTGCATGTGACTTAAAATAAAATTATTTATACAATAATATTTTGGGAAAAAAACCCGAAAAGTGACTGTGAGATACTGTCTAAGCGAGGCACGAAATACGCTGATATTTCAAGTTGTCCACCTTGCTAACATACTATTTGAAAGGATCTGCTGCTTCATTGAGTATTCAATCCCTTACTCAATAGGAAAGCTTTCTGGTTTGGTTTACGTTGTAAGAAATTTTGGAGTATATCCATCCCATCCAAAGAGCCTCCAGGTTTCAAGATAAGGTTTCTGTATTTCATTCCAGCCTGACAGAAAAAAAGCAGATCAGAATGTTTAAACATTTAATGTTTGTGGAATTCTCAAAATCAATAACAGACAGCTTGCTGATTGTGGAAAGAGCTGCTTCTTTTCTGATTCTCCCTTAATATTATGGGCTAAAAGCCTGGGGTGTATCTTACAGACAATTAAGAATAGAAGACTAGAATGGGCTCACATCTGCAGAGGCCACCATCAATTCCTGAAGAAACCTCTTATGTTGTCTTATGATGTTTATGTAGCCACAATTCTTTCATTTGCTAATGTTCTGCAAGATATTCTCCAAGAGGCAACATTCATAGAGTGCGTTGCTAAAATCTGGCATGGATGGATCATTTCAGAAGACTGCTGGACAGGCCAAGGGAACATCAAGTCCACACTCCCCTAATTCAAAATCTTTGTCTATCAGCTCCAAACTGAAGGAATTCCTCTCTCCAATACTGGGGAATAATAAGCATCTGAATTATCCTAAATCACTGGAAAAACACAAATACATAGACTCGTAGTAGGGCAAGTGTCCCCTTCTTGCAAGGAAGGGGTTAAGGCAGGCTGAAGGGGGTCTGCACAACAGCCCCAGTTAATGAATGAAGGGCTCCTGGAGGGAGCCAATCAGAGAGCAGCTTGCTGAAACAGCTCTGCATATAACGAGCTGCTCCAGTGGAGCTGGGTCAGTTAGGTCCTGGTCAGAGAAGGTGCAGATCCAGCTCCCAGTATGTGCTCGCACCTTACACACAGCAGTGCTGGACATGCGGAGGGGAGCAAGGGAAAAGCTTCAGCTAGACACCTGCCACACTGGTGGCCTTGAGCCCTGGGCCAATAAGATGCAACAGCCGTGGCCTGGCCAGGGAAGGTACAGGACCAGCTTCCAGTACCTGCCAGCACCTTATCTAGAGCAGTACTGGGCAGGCCAAGGGGAGCTTGGGAAAGGCTCCAGTCTGATGTCTGCCAAGGATCAAAAAACTGCAAGGGGGTCAAAGGGGAAGTGGCCCAGGTAGTAAGGCAGTAAAGGGGAGAGAGAGGAGGGCAGGACAAGGCTGCCACTAGAAGGTCCAGACTCAAGAGAAATGGGCGGTTCTGAGTCCCTCCTTTTCACCCTTGTACCGCACCTAGCTTCACTTCAGTCACCAACATGGACTTTAGCTTGTCCCTGAATTGAGGGGCTAGCTAATAGCTGAAACAAGATGCTAGAGTAGCAATTAATAGACTTTTCTTATTTTAAAAAACCTGTACATTCTCCTACATTTATTCATATGGACTTAATAATTTAGTGAAAATATCATAACGTACTGCGCTGACAGATTTTAGGTTTTCAGGTACCTTGTTTCTATTTATAATACCTATTATGCCATCTCTTAGATGTGTTAGGCATGAGAAGAATTTTTGTTTGAATGCAATGACAAGCAAGCACCAACGCTGGTTTCATTTAAGGGCTCACCTTTAACAGAATTACCCTGTAACTCATAAGGCAGGGGTCTGCAACCAAAATAGCAAATTCAGTTACAAAATCAATACTTCAAGAGCAGCAGTGCATGTGAATATGAGACAGTCTTTAATAAATAACATCAAACTGTACTTTTTGTAACCCCTGTTTTAAGAACACACAATGATTTGTATTAGTTAGAAAGCGTAAGTTACTTTCACTCCTGGATTGGACAGCAAATGAGGACAAGGAGAACTGCTACACCTGGGGATAGGCTCTTAAGCATAGAGGAGCAATGTTCACATCAACCATCTATGACCACCACCACCCCCATTCCCAGGCCCTATCTCCCTCCACTCCCAAACCCGCCACCCATCTCCAGCCTTTTACCTGCTTCAGCCCCCAAGTCCACACCCCATCCCCAAGATTTACCCCCATCCTGAAAATCCATCCCCTCCATCCCTAAGCTTTACCCCCCATCCCACAAACCTGCCCCCACTTCTCCTGGCTTAAATCCTCTCAGCCCCAAACCTGAGCCCCCATCCCCAGGGTTAGACCCTCTCACCCCAGGGTGAGTTAACCTTCCCAAAAGGCCAGCAGGCAGAACTGCTGGCCCCTGCCCTAGAGATGTGGGGTGAGGATCAGCATGAGCTCCATCCCACACTTTTGGAGGTGTTAGCACTGGGAACCCTACCACAGGAGATCTCCAAGCTAGCCTGGGCAGGGGCAGCTGCATCTTCAGGAGCTGGCAGGGCTGAGCTGTCCTGCGATGGGGCATGGGTCTGACCAGGCTGGCTGCACACACCAGCTGCCAGCACAGTGGAGATGCTGGCTGCCCAAGACATCAAGAGAGAGCAGCTCTGGACTCTGTACTGGAGGCAGTGACCTGGTAGGTTCCAGCTGGGCTCTACCGGGGGTGCAGCAGGCACTCATGGCCCTGCTTCCAGTTAGGAAGGAGCCAGGTGCCATCCTGCCACAGGGGCTGTACACCCCTTGCTGTGCTGCTGGCTGTGCCGCCCTCCTGGCTGTTGCCAACTGGAGCACCGCAGCTCAGGGAAGGGCCCTTCCTGCCAGCTGAGCAGGGGCTCTGGTCTTTTGCCTGTACCTGGTGCTGGGGGAGCCGTACCTCACTGGCACAGAGGAGGCTGAGGTGTTGGCCGGGTTGTGGCAGAGCAGGGAGCTGCAAGAGGAGTCAGCAATGGCAGCACTCAGAGACGCAACTGACTCCTTGAAGAGACACAGATTGCCGACCCCTGTCCTAAGGCAATCATTAATTACCCAGACTACCAGAACAATAAAGGTGAGAGGTGTGTGATAACATCTGAAGTCATCTTCAGTACTGGTTGTCATTCACAGTTAAAGAATCTTCTTATAGCATTTTGGGCCTCTAAGATATGAATGCCAAAGGGAAGATTCTTCTCTATATGCAGGCTTCCCATATCTATTTGCTTCCTGACTGAGTAAGAATTAGAACAAGATGCTTCCTTTTTTGTCAGAGATAATACATCACTAACAGGCTGTCTGTTTATAAGACTACACGACTTCATGATAGCTGTGCTGAAGGACTAAGTTAAAGTACTATTTTCTGTTTGAATTCTAAGGCTTGATGAGTATCTTTTGGAAACTGTACAGGCCTCTTTTCTGTTGTTTCATCACTTAGTTTGGTTTCTCTTGACATGGTCTCTAATGCACTTAAAAATTGATTGTAACAGTTGGACAACTATGGTAAATACTGCTGTTTCTCTACCATCTTTCGAGGTCATTTCCTGAGAAAATATTGAGTAAATGGTCTTTCCACAGGGATTCCAAGAAAGGTTGGGGCATCAGGATTAAAAAAATATTTTTAAACATCTTATGGCTTGACTCAGCGCAGCCACGTTTACCTTTAATTGGGGATCCAGATATGTCTGGAAGCTCCTGCACAGCTTTCCCCCATGCAAAAGAACAACAGCAATTTTACTTTGTTTTTTGAGTTCTATTTCAATGGAGGGAGAAGAGGGGAATAATTTACCTCTGTATCTTTGACATCTCTCTTTAAAAATTCTGGGAAATGTATTGAAGCTGTCCTGACTTACCAGGTGCACTGTCTGAATGACTTAATGAAGAATGACAGTGCTTAAGTGTTGCTCATATTTTACTGCATTTGTCTCTGGAAAGTCTAATACAAAATGGAGCCTTTGCTCTTCTGAGAGTAAAAAATAATTTGAAAAAAAAGTCTGTAATATCAGTGGAACAAATCTTTCACTGTATCATACAGTTAATCAGATCGCCTAGTACTTGAGAAAGGAGAGATTCCTCATTAAAATTTGGAAGGACTGAGCAGTCTGGCAATAATAAAGCTACAGTTAGGAATAACATGAGTGATTGTTAAAGATAAAATTTCTAATGTTCAAGAGCTTAATATGATAGTTGCTTATGCACAAAGAGAAACCTCAGTTTCATTCAGACAGGAAGAGGTACACTGGGGTTCTAAAAACCTCTGTCTTGTGATATGCAAGTAACTCCCTTCCTTTCATGAATTTCTGAAACTGAAATTATTTGAGGCCTTATTTGAAATTGCTACTAAAGAAAGAAACCTATCTGGGTACGTTGGGATGACTGTCTTTGTTTGAAATAAAGACTTAATCTAAATCTAGATGCAGGTGTTATGTGAGAAAGACAACATCATCTGATATTTGTTTACAAAGGGATGTTGGTCACACCATGGGAAACTCTATTATTCTTCTGGAGAACGCAACCAGAAGGGACAATAGATTGAACAAATTTGATTTGGAGAAGTTATTGTAAGGCAAAAAACCCAAAACAAAACACTAACCTTTCCTGTATAGCTCACCCATAGTTAATCCCTCTTACAAAGCTATATGAGCAGCTGAACAAAGATGTTAAGTCCTGGATAGTAGTGAAATAACTATTTTTGTCCTTGCTTTTGTAGTAAGACGACCTCACACTTGCGAAAGACACCAGTGAATATGTAAAGCACAGTGAATATCTACTTGGCAGTGTCAAGAGAATTAAAGACAAACAATTTTTAATTTTCTCATATAAGGAAAAAAAACTAAATAAAAATCACAGTAAAAGTCACTGTACTTGACTGTTCCTGGCCAATGGGAGCTGCAGGAAGCCTAAGCCCCACTCCTCAAAGGGGGTTAGTCACCTAATTCCAAGCCAGAGTGAAACGCCTTGCTCCTCTTAGTAATCACAGCCACAAACCCTCTCCTGGAGTTAAGCACTGTGGCAATGCCCTTACAACTTTAGTTGAGTGGAACAGGGATTTGAATCTTTCCCCTTCCATGTAAATGCCCTAACCACTGTGCTATACGATCATTCTCCATCTCTCTCTGGCTGGCTCTTTATATATACATACAAAAAAACGCAATAGCTTCACCAGGATAGACCAAGACTCATCACAGAGCCCAATAGTCAGACCTGACAAGTGGAACCCATGGTTTCCAATCCCTGCACTCTTGAAGCAGAGGGGGAAGATTTGAACCTCAGCCTTTCACATCCAGACTGCTCTAACCAGTATGATACAGATTACATGGGGCGGGAGGCTTGCTCCATTACCCCATCTTCCACCATTTTTGTGAGGCTCAGTCTAACTGATATGCTTGGAGTAGATCTATTAGATCAGGCCTTACAGCTAAGAGGGGGAAGGAATGAATAGTTTGAAGACCTTTGGGAAGATACGCATGAGATGGATGTATACCCACTGATAGAAACGTAGGCTCCTAGGTAGCTTTACCAGTGACAACTTAGGTGGCAGCTGAACAAGGATATAAGAACCTAAATTTTGTATTTAGGAATATGAATGGTAGTAGTCCACTGTGTGGATTTAGCCCAAGGTGACAGAGGAAATCTGTGTCAGAGTAAAAAATTGCACACAGGTCTCTGAAGTCCCAGGCTAGCACCTTTCCCTACAACAGCTATTATTCCTTCTTTTGTACTGTAAAGAGAAGCAGCCAAGGCCTACAAAAAAGTAAAACAGCAACTCTAGAATGAACCAATATTTTAAGATACAAAGCCTTCTGAGGGAATGTATGTCTAAACCTGCCAAAAGCAAACAAATCAAAACACAAAATGCTTCATCTGATCTGAGTAGTTAGTTATTCAGTGCTGCAAAAGGAGAGACACAGAACAGATTTAGATTTCCATAGTCTGAATGGTAACTGCATAACAAAACGTGTATGTGAGATGCTATTAATGGAGAGAGGGCAATAGTGAACAACTTTCACAGAAGCAGAACATTCATAAATCTTTAGAGATAGTATGCTCTCCTAACCTATACCATGTAAAATAGAAGGGAAGTGGAAATCCTACCCTAACAATGTACAGGAGCCATACAAGTTTAAATATTTAACTTTTTAGTCAGGTGTTGTGTAAAACACAAATGTCCTTAAAATACAGATTTCATAGTATAGAATTAATCATTTACAAGCTTTTTATTGATGTAGTTGATTTGATACATTTATAGAGAGGCCTAAAATGTTAAAAACTACTGATTATGCTTATTATAACACATCTAGTTTTGGAACGCATATGATAGCTATTTCTGGAATTTAAAACATTCACTAATGGTATACATGAAAACATCTTACCTTTGGATTCATTATTCCTTCTTGTTTAAAACAGTTATAAAAAATATCCATGGAAAAAACTTCACTCCACAGATATCCATAGTACTGGCCATCATATCCACCTGCCAAATGTCCAAAAGTAGCTGGCATGTTTGTTCCTTGAAAAGCAGATAAAAAAGGTTACTAACTTTTCCATACGAGCTGTTCTTTGAGATGTTGCTCATGTTCACTCCATGTTAGGTGTGTTTGCACTACAAGGACTGTTGCTGAATATATTTCCCTTAGTATTATCCATCAGACTGGTTCTCATGCTCTTTGGAGCTGTGTGCTCATGCAATGGTATAAGGGGTGCAGCCAGGCATGAATCTTATCTGTTCTATCTTACTTTTAATGCTGACAGAGAGATAGGAGGGTGGGTTGTAAGAAGGACATAAGTAACACAGCTCTAAGAACAACAGTTACAGAAAAAATATTAACAGTTTTTTCCTTTCTTTAAATGCGTGCTCATGGTCATTTCATGTTCGGTGACTCAAAAGTAGTACAGCAGGCTATGGGCTCAGAGTTCACAGACACGCTGGCAGCAACACCAGTTTCCAAAAACTAGCATTATGCCTGGCCTATTGGTTGATGTCATACTGAGATGTGAAGGTATATACTGATGATCAGGGTGTGTCCTGACAGATATCCTGTATTGGTGTCTGTGCAAAGAACACTGCTGAAAAAGCTTGGACTCTTATGGAGTGAACAATAAACATGGCTGAAGTTGGGACATTTCCCTGCTTATAGCAAGCCTGGCTGCAAGTGGTTATCCAGAAAGAGATCCTTTGGACTGACATAGGTAGCCCATTCATCTTCTGTTAGACAGAGCTGCATGAATTTGCGGAAGGGTTTACTGCTCTCCACACAAAAGGCCAGGGGGCACCTAACACCCACTGAGTGAAGCTACCATTCCTACAGGGTCTTACAACAGCCTTGTCTGGAGAGGAAGACAAGGCTTGCAGTAGAAGAGGGGAGCCCTCTTCTTCCTTAGCTTCAGTGACATCCACCAGTCATTCCCTGAACATCATTACTAGGGTTTTTACCAGAGTCAAGGGCCAGTGCCAAGTGCTGGCAACCTGAACCATCTCTCCAAAACCACCACGTAAGAACTATGGGAGGAAGGACCTAATGCTGGGAGGAAACTCCCAGAGATTCCAGTAAGACCTGCTGGCCAGGTGCCAGCAGAGGGACCAATACCAAAGTCCAGTGGCACATAGGCTGGTACTGGTGGTGAGACTCACATTTCACATTCAGTTTCTCTTTAAACTCAGAAGAGGAGTGTCCTCTTGGAGACCCTGGTGGAGCAGTATCTGACCTGCATTTGGTGCCACAGGTCCAGAGACCAGACGCAAACCATAGATGGTGTGAATGCTGGAATCATGGTTGGCTTTCCTCTAAAGGGTGCTGGGAAGGAGTTCCTTGTTCTTTCCTGCTTTTGGACATTGGAGTGGTTGGGTGTCCCAAAGGAGATGAGGGCCCAGGAGAGAAAGTAGGTTCCCTGCTGCTTGAAAAGCCTCTGGGATGGATGGAACAGTCAGACTGCTAGTGCCATGGTGACCTCTGGATGTCCGAGCATCCTAAACCAGACAACATGCTAGGTAGAGTCAATGATGACACTGTAGGCCCGGGAGTGGAAGTGTGGCCTGGCAAGGATCTCACTGTGCTGCCTTTCTCATGCTTGGCCCTCTGTCAGTGTGCTGCTTTTTGTGCTTCTTCCTCAGCACTAGAAATAGTGAATGGTATCAAGAAAAATTCAGTGAGAGAGGGGCATTTCACACTGACATTTAAGTGGTCAGCAGGGAAACAGAGCTGCCCTGCTCTAAAGTTGTGTGAGGGTTGCTTCCATGAGGCTAAGCTTCAGCCTAATGTCTGTCATTTTTAGTACAGGGTGTAAAGTCTAGATAGATCTGATCTCCATCCTTCATGTGAGTTCCCCCAAGTCCTTCAAAAAGTTGGAGGATGGGTCACCCTTGGTCAGAGGTTTGCCAAAGCTTTGCCCTCTGGGGCATGCCAGGCCCTTCGGGCAAAGGAGTCCCTTGACAACAGGAACTATTAACCCTACATATACTAATTACAAAAGCTATATAAACTAAATGATGATAAATAAGTATGGGGAGTTTGAGATCAAAAACCACAGAGAAGAAACCTTGCCAAAGCAAGAAGGGCTGTTCAGGCAATTGTCATGGCCAGTAAGAAGGACCTGACAAAGTCCCAGGGTAGCGGTACTCTTTATAACGGCACATGAGTATGAAAGAATGGGTCCTACAAATAACACTAAGGGAAAACTTTCTGGAAACAATGCATGAGGTCCATACAGACATAGAATGGAATAGATTTGAGCAAGCTCTTGAAGAAGAAAGAAGCCTTCGGCCGTGTCTACACTAGCCAAAAACTTCGAAATGGCCATTTGCATGGCCATTTCGAAGTTTACTAATGAAGTGCTGAAATACATATTCAGTGCCTCATTAGCACGTGGACGGCCGCTGTGCTTTGAAATTGACACGGCTCTCCGCCGCGCGGCTCGTCCCGATGGGGCTCCTTTTCGAAAGGACCCCACCTACTTTGAAGTCCCCTTATTCCTATCTGCTCATATGAAATGCAGTCGGCCCTTTAATTAAAAGAGTGCTTCAGATTTAGAAGGGCATTAATGCATCAATATAGAATATAGGCTAGCTACAAATGGATATTTTTGATGGAAAATACATTAATGACTTCTTCTGTTTTATTTCAAATTAATTACTTCAGTTTCATAAATCAGATTTCTTTTACAAACAACATTCACATGGTTTGCTGTAAGATCTATTGTGAAGGTACTTAGACCTATCTTAAGCAGTTGTATATGCTGCACGAAAAAAACATTTTTCCATACCTGGGGTTGCAGAAATTCCCAAAATCTCCTCAGAGTACTTGGCATATTCATCTGCAGGGTCAGCAGATGATTTCATATGAATGGACTGGTCAACCTTGCTCAAAACAATCTGACGAAGAGTCAAAAGACCTAGAAAGAGAAGTTACTCACCGTAGTAACGGTGGTTCTTCGAGATGTGTCCCCGTGGGTGCTCCACTATAGGTGACGGGCTTGCCCGGCGCCGCAGATCGGATCTTCCAAGCAGTTTCTGCCGGACCGCGCATGCGCCGGTGCGCGCCGCTCCCTTGCGCGCTCCTGGCCATGTGCGCGATCGGGTCCCCGCCAGTTCCTCGACCAACCGCCTCGGGTGCCCCTGCAAAACACTAACAGAGATCCGAAGCGGGGAGGATGGGCGGGTAGTGGAGCACCCACGGGGACACATCTCGAAGAACCACCATTACTACGGTGAGTAACTTCTCTTTCTTCTTCGAGTGTCCCCGTGGGTGCTCCACAATAGGTGACTACCCAGCAGTAACCCAAGATAGGAGGTGGGTAATCGGATTATGTGCAGCTTGTCCCCGAGAGGACCGCTGCAGAGAGACGGGTATCCTCTTGGAATACCCTGTGAAGGGCGTAATGTTTGGCGAAGGTGTCGTAGGATGACCAGGTCGCCGCTCTGCAAATGTCTTTTAACGCAACGCCCTTGAAAAAGGCTGTTGATGCCACCACTGCCCTGGTGGAATGAGCCCTGGGAGTGGCCGATAAAGGAGTCTTTTTGAGCTCGTAGCACATTTTTATGCAGGATACAATGTGCTTCGAGATTCTCTGCGAGGAGAGACCTTCTCCTTTCGATTTGGGAGCGAGGGAGACTAGGAGTCTATCCGTTTTCCGGAAGGACTTGGTCCTGTCTACGTAGAAGGCTAGCGCCCTCCTCACGTCCAGGAGGTGTAGGCGCGCCTCTTCGTTGGAGTTATGAGGCTTTGGATAAAACGAGGGTAGAACAATAGGTTCGTTGATGTGAAACTCGGAAGAAACTTTGGGAACAAAGGCTGGATGCAGCCGTATGGTTACCGCCTCCTTGGAAAAAACAGTGCAGGGTGGCGTTGCCATGACTGCCGCGAGCTCGCTCACCCTACGAGCTGACGTAATTGCAAGAAGAAAGGTCGTCTTTATTGTAAGGAGGCGGAGGGGAACCGTGGCCAAGGGCTCGAACGGTGGTCCCATCAGTGTGGTAAGCACCAGGTCCAAGTTCCACGAAGGTGGAATCGGTTTCCGAGGGGGGTAGAGGTTTACCAACCCTTTGAGGAACCTGGTAACCATAAGGTGGGCGAACACCGTGTGCCCTTCCTCCTCATGTCTGAACGCCGAGATGGCGGCAAGGTGGACCTTTAACGAGGATAGCGAGAGTCCTCCTCTCTTGAGGTCCAGTAAATACTCTAGAATTGTAGGTATAGGCACCGAAAGGGGGGCCAGCTGTTGGGTAGAACACCAAGCCGTGAAGCGAGTCCATTTTTGTTTGTAGGTCTTCCTAGTGGAAGTCCTCCTGCTACTTTCTAGGACTTGCTGTACTCCCACTGTGCATGTGCTCTCTAGGGAGCTGAGCCATGGATTAACCACGCTTGCAGTCGCAGGCTTTGGGGGTGCGGATGCACTATGGACCCTTGGGCTTGCGTGAGCAGATCCGGCGCCACCGGAAGAGGCATCGGTGGACGGTCCGACATGCGCAGGAGTAGGGGGAACCATTGTTGGCGATCCCACGTTGGGACTATCAGGATCATCCGGGCCCTTTCCCTCCTGGCTTTTTGCAAAACTTTGTGGATCAGCACTGTGGGAGGAAACGCATAAAGCAGGGGGCCCCCCCACTAGATCGCGAACGCGTCCCCCAGGGACCCCCATCCCAGTCCTGCCCTGGAGCAGAATCGTGGGCACTGCTTGTTGTGCTGAGTGGCAAACAGATCTATTTGGGGAAAACCCCATGCGTGGAAAATCGGCCGTAGCAGATCGGGACGGATCTGCCACTCCTGTGTGAGCGCAAAACGCCTGCTCAGCTGGTCTGCCTCCACGTTGTGCGCACCCGGCAAGTATGAGGCTTTCAAGATTATATCGTGGGCGATGCACCAGTTCCATAAGCGGATTGCTTCCGCGCATAAGGCACGGGATCGAGCTCCTCCTTGCCTGTTTATATAAAACATGGTGGAGGTATTGTCTGTACTGATCCCGACGACTTTGCCTTGTATGTGGTCTCGAAAGTGTTTGCAGGCGTTGAACACTGCTCTGAGCTCCAGTACATTGATGTGTAGTGACTGTTCCGTGGGTGACCACAGTCCTTGAGTCACCTCTTCGCCCATGTGCGCTCCCCACCCTATGAGGGAGGCATCTGTAGTGAGAAAAACCGATATTTGCGGCTGCTGGAAGGGTACCCCTGTTAGCAAGTTCCTGGGGTTTACCCACCATTGCAGGGATTTGCGCACCCCGGCTGTGGGCGACACCACCCTGTGAACGGTGTGTACTGCCGGTTTGTATACACTCGCCAGCCAGTGCTGCATGCTGCGCATGTGTAACCTGGCGTTCTGCACTACAAACGTCGCCGCTGCCATGTGGCCCAGCAGCTGCAAGCACGTCAAGACCGGCACCGTAGGGCTGAAGGTGATGACTTGCACGAGGGAACCGATGGCTCGAAAGCGAGCCTCTGGTAGGTATACTCTCGCTGTAACCGAGTTTATGCGAGCCCCTATGAACTCTATGTCCTGTGTGGGGTCTATTTGTGATTTTGCCAGATTGATAACCAGGCCAAGTGAGGAGAACGTGTTTGCTGTGACGCGTATCATGCGCAGAACCTCCCCTCTCGAGGCCCCTTTGAGCAGGCAGTCGTCCAGATACGGGAAAATAAATACCCCCTGTCTGTGCAGGTAGGCTGACACCACTGCCAAGGTCTTGGTGAAGACTCTGGGGGCCGAGGAGAGGCCAAACGGTAGGACCTTGTATTGGAAGTGTTCGTTGCCTACCATGAACCGGAGGAATCGCCGGTGAGCTGGGAAGTACGCGTCTTGTAAATCGAGGGCTGCGAACCAGTCTCCATCGTCCAGTGCTGTAAGGATGGAGGCGATCGTGGTCATCCGAAAACGTTGCTTGCGCAGGTACCTGTTGAGGCCGCGAAGGTCTAAGATGGGCCTCCAGCCTCCTGTCTTTTTCTCCGTGAGGAAATACCAGGAGTAGAACCCTTTTCCTTGCAGTTGCTCCGGCACCCTTTCCACCGCCCCTATGAGCACGAGATGGGCCACCTCCTGCCTGAGCCTGGCTACATGGGAGGCCTCCTGGAGGTGGGGCTTGGGTGGAGGTCTCGATGGTGGGAGCGACTGGAAGGGGATGGCGTACCCCGTGGCTATGATCTCCAGCACCCATTTGTCTGTGGTGATCCTTTGCCACTGGTCGTAGAATGGTCGGAGGCGATGGTGGAATAGCCGCTTCGGATGACCTTGTGTGATGGTAGTGATGGCGCAGCCCTGGATCTGTATGTCAAACTTGTGGCCTTTGGCCCCGCCCCGAGGACGCGCGGCTCTGTTGTGAGCGTCGCCTGGGAGTTCTGTACTGCTGGTGCTGTTGATGTCGCCCTTGCTCGTAACCCCTGTGATACTGGGGGCGCTGTTGCTGGTACTGGTACCGCCTTTGCTGAGGGTAGTACCTTTTCTTTGTGTATGGAGGGGTGTAAATCCTCAGGGTCCTGAGTGTGGCTCTTGAATCTTTACTGGAATGAAGGACCGAGTCAGTTGATTCAGCAAACAGCTTCTGCGAGTCGAAGGGAAGGTCAACTATCTTCGCCTGCAGATCCCTCGGTATACCCGAGGTCTGGAGCCAGGACTCCCTTCGCATCACCACTGCGGTTGCTGTGGAACGTGCTGCTGTGTCCGCAACGTCCAAAGCAATCTGAACTCCCGTCCTCGCAGCCGCGTAGCCTTCTTGCACTATGGCCTTGAGGACCGGCTTTTTGTCCTCTGGAAGCGAGTCCATGAGGGAGGTTAACCTGGAATAGTTGTCAAAATTATGGTTCGCTAAGTGCGCTGCGTAATTTGCCATTCACAACGTTAAAGTGGAGGAGGAGTAGACCTTTCTGCCGAACAGCTCTAGCTTCTTGGCATCTTTGTCTGTTCCCCCTGTTTTAAATTGAGATGTTTTTGATCTTTGTTGCGAGGACTCCACCACCAAGGAGTTTGGCTGTGAGTGGCTAAACAGGAACTCCATGCCCTTCGCCGGCACGAAGTATTTCTTATCCGCTCTCTTTTGGACAGGCGGAATAGTTGCAGGGGTCTGCCATATCGTAGTGGCGGACTCTAAGATCGCTTCATCAAGAGGTATTGCTACTCTGGAGGAGGCCGGAGGTCTCAAATTTTTGAGGAGCTTATGGTGTTTCTCTTGCACCTCTGCTGTCTGGATGCCTTGCGTGAAGGCCACCCTCTTAAACAGCTCCTGAAACTGTTTGAGATCGTCCGTAGGATGGACGTCCCCCAGGGCCATAGCCTCGTCCGGGGAGGAGAGCGAGGAACCGCTGGGGTACGTCTCTCTGGACCCTTCCGGTTCCTGCTGGTGATGGTACACGCTCTCGCTGGAGGTTTGCGAGGGAAAATCTCGGGGTTCCATGACCAGTCCCCCCTGAGATGCTTGAGTCTCTGTCCCCGGTCGCAATTGCCCTCGGGGGTACGAGATAGTCTGTGGGGATCTTTCCCTAGTAGATTGCCGATGGTGTCTATGCCCCGCGTGGTAGGGGCGACCATGGCAGTATAGGCACTGTTCTTGGGAAGGTGACCTAGACCACTCCCTTGGTGCGTACCCTCTGCGTCTGGGGGAGGGAGATCGTCGAGACACTGGAGAGAGCGATTTCGCATAATAGTCCAGCGGTTCAAACCCCAGGAAGGGTGAAGGTGGTGCCAGCCATGGTGAGGCTGGTTGTAAAAATGGAGAAGGGGGCTCCGGGTAGGCTAGGGGGGACCCCTGCCTTCTGGTTGGAGTCTGCAACACGAGCGGAGGGCTGTGAGAAAGCAGCTCCACAGCCCTGTGCGGAGAGGGGCTGCAATGCCTCCTCTTGTGTGCAGCCTTCCCCCTCCCTGGAGGAGGTAACTCCACCCCCTGACGCACGGGGGATCCCGGCCCCGTCGGCACCGTGCTAGGCACGCTCGAAGGCGGTGCCGCACGTGCGGTGTCCTTCTGCGCCTGCAGGCTACGTGCCTGCGCGCTCTGCACCACCGGTTCCCTGTGGGTCGGTGCCGCTGCCTGCGGTGCCGCCAGTACCGGCACTTGTTTAGCCGCCGCCCTGCCTGCGGTGCGGGGCGGCTGGCTGATTTTCGGAGGCTGAGCTGCTTCCACGTGGCTCTCCGTGCCGCCGCCGATCAGCTGTTGCTGCGGCTGGGGGCTGCTTGCTCCTCCCGTCCCGCTCACTGTTGCTGCCAGCAGGGATCGGGCTGGAGAGACTTTCCTCCGTTTTTGCGCTGATGGAGTGAGGGAGGCAGCTTTCCTTTTAAGGGCCCCGGAGGGTCCCTCCTGCTGCGGCCGCTCCGGCACGTCTGGCTGGAGGGCCTTATCAAGAAGCAGCATTTTAATCCGCATCTCCCTGTCTCTCCGTGCTCTGGTTGTTAATTTAGCACAGAAGGCGCATTTCTGTGCCACATGGGACTCCCCCAGGCAACTTATGCATAGACTGTGCCCATCGGACGCTGGCATCGCCTCTCGGCAGGACTCACATTTTTTAAAGCCTGAAGAGGACATTGTTGGTGAGTCTTTGAGTTTTTAAGCGGGTACTTAGCACCTTCTTTGTGCCGTTTTCCCCGTCCGATGGCCTGCCTCAACAGGAGGGCTGATGGCCCTAGCTCCTGGCCTCCGGCGCTTGTTACTGGGACTGGACTGAAGCTGTCCCGCTCGTAGTTTGTTTGTTGTTGTTGTTTTTGTTTTTTTTTTTTGCAAAATAACAACCAGCTAACTTGTAGTAGCCTAAGTACCTGAAAAAACTTCAAAGAAAAACAGATAAAGTCGTTGAATACGCTATTTGGCCTTAGCCTAGTCGGATTCCGTCTGCAGCCGACGGCGGTTAAGAGGAACTGGTGGGGACCGGATCGTGCACATGGCCAGGAGCGCGCAAGGGAGCGGCGCGCGCCGGCGCATGCGCGGTCCGGCAGAAACTGCTTGGAAGATCCGATCTGCGGCGCCGGGCAAGCCCGTCACCTATTGTGGAGCACCCACGGGGACACTCGAAGAAGAAGTATATTTAGTTTATAAATGTTATAACAACATGCTAAGTTTGTGTGGTATCAGCCATCTATTATATAATTTTAATTTTAAAAACAGAAAATCAAAACTGGAGACTTACCAATATACACACAGCAAGTATGTGACACAGGAAGCTACCAAGTCACAATAGCTAGAAAGAGGACTTGCGGGGGTTATCAATCTTTATTTGACAAAAAATAATTTTAAGTCATTTGGAACTTTCAAGGTAGCCACATAGGAGGGCCTCTGGAAATACGTGTTCTCATTACCGTTTCCTTTACACTCTATCCTGCTTCTCTTATTGTTTTTTTTTTTAATATACACTTATTGGAGAGCAGGAATTGTGTCCTTCTATGTATCTATTCAACAGCAAAGATACTCCCAGTAGTGATTTTGGGTAGTCAACAAAGCACAGATAATCATAATCAGGAAGCAATGGTAGCAGTCAGGAAAGTTTGCCAGCTCCCAGTCTGGTGCATTAGTTATTCTTTCACTTAGTTGAAAAGAACAGTTAAAGAGATTGTAAAAGCTGTTGAAAGGAGTTGCTGTTACAAGCTCCATCTCTTCAAATTATATTTTTCCTCACAGTATGAATGCAATTAAGGTATTAAGACATTTTTACAGTAAATTTCAGCATTTAAGTAGTTTTTGAATTCACTTCCAAGGTATAATCTTATACACCTTTCTTCTCTAGCTGTGTGCTTACCTCTCAGTAGCCATCCTGGGGCAGGTGGCTACAGAGTGAAGGAAGTGGAGATCACTCTTCAGGGCATATGCCTGTTCTCTATTACACAAGATATTGCCCTACATCCTTCCTACAGTTCATGATTGCATTTTGTGTCAAAATCAAAAAAGGTACCTGTATTGGCCATTCTAGAAGCAACAAGTTTCTCAAGAAGAGCATCCGCAACATGGCTCCCATCTTTATAATGTCTTGACATTTGGCGTAGAGGTTCTTTTTCCCAAACCCAGTTCTCAAACATTTGTGAGGGAACTTCTACAAAGTCTGTTTCCACATTAGTTCCACTAAATCTAGCAAAATCAGTCTAACAAAATCAGAAACAAACAAACAAAAACAAAAAAAAACAAAAAACAAGCACAAAAACAAAAACAACAAAAAACCCTCCATTAACACTGAATTAAAATACAAATGACATTAGATCAGCCTACATATGGGGGCCAAAATTGTAATGATGTAAAAACACATGAAAAATATACATAGTTATATTACAAGAAAGATCAATGTTAAAATAGCCTCAAACTTTATAAAAAGCGAAAGGGAACATGAAAAGTTAAATTATAAGCAATGACAAAACAAACCAAAACAATGCATCATGTAGTGATTCTTAGTCACAGGAACACAGAAACAGGTATAGTTTTTTTACTCCTCTCTTACATGGCATATTATAGCAATATGAATAAATTTAATCATTTCTGCATGACATCACAAAATAACTATGGCCAACAAAAGATTTTAAAAATTACAGTCAATCATGAGCTTAAAAAAACAGTCACAATCACAGTCACAGTTTTAACTGTCCTGTAAGAGTACAAATATAAATTTATTATAAATATTTTGGATGTTTTTCTACATTTTAAAATATTTTAGTTCCATTAAAATACAGAATATAAAATGTACAATGCTTACTTGAAATTTACTACAAATATCTGTGCTGTAAAAACCCATAAGAAATAGTATTTTCAGTTCACCTTATACATCCACTGTAGTGTAATTTCTATCAAGAAAATCAAATATAGATTTTATTTAGTTTATTTATTTACCATAACTGTACTCAAAACCAAAACACTGCAGACTTTAGAATCTACAAGTTGAAGCTTGAAGGGGCATACAAACATTCAGCACATAGCAACTGTGTCTACAACAGTGGTATGTTCTCATTTTCAGTGTGTTTGGAACTGAACAGACATTAAAAAAATTGAGTTCCTGTCCCAAAGGATAGAGCAGATTAAAAACTGTCATACTATCAAAAGCCTCAGTTGTAGTGCCAGTCCCAAAGAAGCTTAGCTGGTTTCTTTTTGAGCTTCTTATTGTTTAGCCCAGTTGCTTGGGCTGTGCAGAGAAAAAAGGATTTTCTGTTACGTGAACATTTTCCAGAAGTTGTATTTACTTCTTAGTTTGTACACAAAAATACTGAAGGGCCAAGATCCTGTTAATAAATTATGTCAGATTTTGGTCACAGTCTTTGTTCAAAATCTTTAACATAAAATCTTTTACAGAAAACCCCTGTGAGTGATGGTGTCTACCTTTCACAGATGCCATTCTGAGCCCAGAAAGTTGGGGGCAGGTTACCATTTATATTTGTGACAATATACGTTTTGCTTATTGTTCCCTTATGTCTCAAAACCACATAGAAATGTACCTATGGAAAACACCTATTGGAAGGTGCCATCTGACATTCCTAAAGACCAGGAATTGGAATTTAACCTACTTTCTACAAGAGAAAACTTAAGGGATAATACCTTTGTATTCACATGTAAACCTGAGCCATGGACAGAGCACTTTAGATGATTAGTTTACTGTGCTCATTATGCCTTGCTGCTAGGATCTGTCCAGGGGGACTGGGATCACCCACCCTACAGTTTCCCTCCACACATTGGCACCTTGCATAATTCACGTAATCAGCTATTTGTCAGGTTCACTGAGGCTAACACATGAAGTAACACTCCACCAGCTCTGTGTAATAAAGGCCTTGTGCTTGAATCTACCCAAATGTCAAACTTCTGTTCCTCAAACTCAAAACAAGCATCAGCTATGAAAAGTTGTTGTGAAGCTCTTATATACTAACTTACCTTAAGAAAAACATACACCCATCTACCAGATTTGACTCTCCACACTCACACTCTCTCTCTCTCTCTCTCTCACACACACACACACACACATTTTGAGAAAAATAGATATTTTGATGAAGTAGAAATATTACTTACCTGTGCGCATATCTGGTGCATTACATGACCAAACTCATGGAAGTATGTCTTCACTTCATCATGTCGCAGCAATGATGGGCGATCTGATGTTGGTTTTGTGAAGTTGGTGACCAGAGCAGTGACAGACATCATTCTGCTGCCATCAGAGCATAGGCAGCCAGGCTGAAGACCAAAGCAGGCTGCATGTCCATACTTCCCTTCTCTAAGCAAGAAAATATATCAAAAGCCATGCTTACACAACAGGCCTGTCCTCCACAAGCAACCCGGGGAAGAGATCTGTTTATTTTATTAGGAAAAAACCACAATAATATACTATCTAATGACCTTAATAAAACTCACAGTGCTTAGGATATTATTTAGAGCACAAAGAAAAAGACTTAGAAATCCCATCAGTTTCATATTTGGAGCAGCATTTGCAACCCTCTCTTTTATTTACATAGTATATTATGGAACTCCAAAGCGATAACTCTGACACTTCTAATAGTCAATTTTACTTAATTTTAGACATGACAATTATAATATAAAAACAAATCCTGTGTCTAAAACATTAGCTTTTATTACCAACATTTGAGCAGATTTAAAGAATAAAGAACTGGATTTGCTGATTTATCAGTGTGATTTTAAAACAAAACGAGTCTCTCAAACTGTTAGTTAATCATTAAAAACTGTCATAGTTAAAAATGAGTCACTAAACATGAAGTCCAAATAATCAAGTGCCCCTTCCTTATTTCTGCTTCATGATACAAAAAGGTAATGTAATTTCCCCCTTTACATTACTAATATCAGGCTCTCACTTCTGTTTCTTTAGTGAAGTACCTTGATTAGTGGACCCGCACAGTGATATTGTATGAGGTATTGCATGAACTGCAGCATTCTATGCCCAGCAAAAAACAATTTCCAGAACTCAGAGAGAGAGAGATAGAGAGAGAGAGGGCGAGCTCTCAGTGGTTTAAAGGAAGCTAAAAATAAGAAAATCTCCACAGAGGCACTGGAAATTTAACTGAAAGCCTGAGGTAAGAGACCACTGAAAGACTATAGGATTTCCATCACTGAGACTGCAGCTGAAGCCCCATATTATGTGAAGGATGCACACAAATTCGAAAAAATGATCAACAACTTGTCTGAGATGCTCAGGCACTTTAGATGGCACTGCTCATGGGCCAAGCCCTTAAATGTAGGGCTGCAGAGTTGGTGTGAAAGATGGAGTCCTGATGAAGTAGATCTTCTTGGGCACTGAAAAGCAGATCCTGCAAGACAGGCACTTTGAGAAAACGTAGTCTCCCAAGAAACTTGAGACATTTAGGCAAGATGGGGCCTGCAGAGGGAATAACTTTACATGTGAGACTGACGCATCTATTAAAGAAGAAGAGACTATTAGATGAGTATCTCCAAGTTTTCCCCTACAATGTGGATAACTCATCACAAACTCCCAGACGATTCTGGAATCAAAATGTGACAATGGAATCAGGTGCTGGCAATAGACAACTGTTATCAGGAGGATGGGACAGGACAGGAAGAGTTGAGTTTTGGGATTCTTTCCAAAGAGGGAAAGACTTTTCCTTTACATGGTGATGATGGCTGTCCCAAGACAAAATTCTCCTCAAGGAGGCATGGAGGCAAAACAACGTCTCCTCTATCAACTAGAGAAGTTTCTAGATAATATGCTGGCAAGGGCCATAAGTTTAAAGAAATAAAAGCAAGGTTCTGTAAAGAAGAGACACATCCAGATCACTGATAGTGGACAGGAAGGCTACACAGACTGGTTGTTGAAGGCAATGGCTTGTGTAGTTAGAGTAACCTTGGAGAGAGTTTCACAGGGGAAAAGACTCCATTAACTCTATCTGGTCCCCCCACAGGCAATTAATTTTCTCTTCTTCCTACTGCTGCCTTAGTAGACTAAAGAAAGTAGCCTGATTGGGAAGGGACAGGATCTGAAGCCACTGAATTTGACCCTGCTTCTATAAATTACCTGTGGAGAGGTGGTGCATTCATTGCCCACAACAGAGGACTAAAGTTCCACATTGTGGTTAGAGTAAAATTTTAATTTTCTGGCACTCTCTGCTCTGTCCACCCAGAAGACTGATGCTGAACGAGGCCCAAGACAGTGTTTCAACAAAAGGCACTATCTGGGCTGCTAGTTCCGTAGAAGTTTGATTGCTGTGAGTTACAAAGAGGGGCAGAGCAGGGTACAAAAATTGCTTAATCCTGATTGGAATCTCCTGCTTTATGGACAGAAGACAGGAACACATCCATCTCGACCAGTGTTGAAATGCCATGTGAAAAGCATGTTACAAACAAAAGAGAAAAATAAAAATCATCTGTGATATTAGCCAGCAGTCCCACTTCATTTGGGTCAGAGCTTTTGATTAGAATATAAATAGACTCAGCAAAAACAGATGTTAAAAGGAACAGTGTCTGAAACTTTTTGAAAGTATATGCAGGTAGAATGCAAGGAGCCCTCCCAGAAACACTCTACAATTTAGGCAACATAAAAAAAAAAGTTACTTTGAGATTCATATAACTCCATTCCTAGGTAAGATTACCTCCACCTTAACCCGTTAAAAATAAATTATAAACAATAAATTATAGAATTCTATAAATTATAGAATTACCTGGGATAGAGGTCTAAGTAGAACTGACCTAAAACTTCTTTTGTTGAATCATCTTTTACTGTATAAAGAGTAACACTTTCATGCCAAACATGAGCATTTTCTACCTGCTCAAATACAAGTCCTAGCAGCTCCTGGTAAATGTTCAATAAGCCTTGTGTAACTGCCTGAACTGGAAAGTATTCCTTCAGCTTCTCCTGATCTACAGAATATTTAAGTTCTTCTGTCTTGTTCATATAATAATGTAAATCCCATGCATTGATTTTTCCATCATAGTCAAAGCCTCTTTCTTCACACTCTTTTTTCTTCAAGCCCAGAATATATTCTCTCTCCTCATCACCCAGAGGTTTTAGCTTCTTACTTAAATCATCTGGAAAAGCAACCAAAGATTTATCTTTGAGTCAACTTGTCTGTTCCATATTGTACTATATTACTACTAGTAGTATGAGAGAACTAATTTATTAATTTAATTTAGATTTATACGAATACTAAAAAAGTCTATTTATCCAATACTAACAGAGAGATAGCCATGTTAGTCTATAGTCTGTCAAAACAAAAAAGCAGTTCAGTAGCACTTTAAAGACTAACAAAAACTCTACCACCTAATGAATTATTTTGTTAGTCTTTAGTCTTTAAAGTGCTACTGGACTACTTTTTTACCCAATACTAGTCACCACAATTTTCCCTTTCTCGATTAATGACTTTTATATTGCTTGCCTTCCTGTTTTAGTCACATGGCTGTCTGAGATATGACCATGTGCATTCCTGCACCATCCTCACTGGCAAGAGTTAAGTGTCATAATGTCTTTCATTCTCTTTTGAAGACATCCAGAAGGGAAGCAGACTCATGCACTTTAAGATCAAAAGGGAACATCATGACCACCTCCTGTCTGAGTCCTGCACACTGAAGGGAAAAGAAAATTGCCCACCCACTCTTGTTGTAGATCCATAACCTTTGGCTAAGTTACTGAAGTCCTCAAATCATGATTTAAAACACTTCAGAAACTACACAGAATCCAATATATACAGTAGTTTTACAAACTTCAAGAGAGACTTGTTCTACGGGCAGTAGAGGCAGGTGAAAAATCGTAGCGTTTCAGCTCATCGGACCTTTTGGACAATTCTTTCCTAACCCCACATATGGCAGTTAGAACTGCGAGCATGCGGGCAAAACCCACAGCCAGACACCTGGAAAATAATTCTCCCAGGTAAATTACATTCTGCTCATGTACTTTAAACCTCTGGTGCCACCCCATATAATTCCAATTTGTCTTTGTTGTGATTCAGTAATAGCTACAATTACAGCACCAATCCTTCAACTGCTTTTTTTCTTAAAATAGCCATTGGAGGTGTGACACAGTGATTCGTATCATAGCTCTTCTGTAGATCTTTATAGGGCTGTCCTGCTCCCAGCTCAAGCCAGTTAGCTGAAGATGGAATAGATCCATATTGTTTACCAACACTGGATCTTTTCAATAGCAGCCACAGTGTTATTTGCTAAATCAGGGAACACTACTCCCTATAATTCAACTAATTTTTACATTATTCTTCTATGGAGATATAAAGGATCAGAAAGTTATGAAAGCAGCAGTTTTAGAGTAAAATATTTTATCTTAGTGAAATTTCTAGAAAGCACATTCTGTTCTTACTGTAATATTTATACTTGAGTCTTTTTAGAATTTCAAAGTTCCATAAAATTCTAACATTTCAAATTTTTTAAAATTCTAACGTTTCAGTACAACGGTTGCCCCATTTAAATCAACATGATGACTTGCATAACCATTTGCAGGATTTTGGCATTATCAGCAAATCATGTACGGCGCAGTTCAGTTTTTCAAACATGATTACCTCAGGACAAAATTTCTTCATGTGTGAAAAGAATCTCCTCCTAATTGAAGAGTCAAGCCACGGCAAATTTCAATTTGTGGTGTTAATAATTTTAATAATTTTAAACTATTCTGAACAGATGCACATTAAAAAATACATGGACACTATAAGAGGCAGAAAACAATTTAACTTAATAAATATCTATAAAAATTAGATGCATAAATGCATAGATAAAGGGCTGTTTTGTCTCAGTGTTTTTTAGGGATGGGCATGGGATAGAGAAGTTACTCACCGTAGTAATGATGGTTCTTCAAGATGTGTCCCTGTGGGTGCTCCACAATAGGTGTTGGGCTCGCCCGGCATCGCAGATCAGAATTCTTCCAGCAGTTTCTCCTGGATCACGCATGCGCCGGCACGCACCGCTCCCTTGCGCGTCCCCGGCCATGTGCGCGATCCGGTCCCCGCCAGTTCCTTGACCAACCGCCTCAGATGCTCCTGAAAGACACTGGACAGAGATCCGCAGCGGGGAGGATGGGCGGGTGGTGGAGCACCCACAGGGACACATCTCGAAGAACCATCGTTACTACGGTGAGTAACTTCTCTTTCTTCATCGAGTGTCCCCGTGGGTGCTCCACAATAGGCGACTACCCAGCAGTAACCCAAGAAAGGAGGTGGGTAATCGGTTTATGTGCAGCTTGCCCCCGAAAGGACAGCTGTCGAGAGGCAGGTAACCTCTTGGAATACTCGATGTAGGGCATAATGCTTGGCGAAGGTGTCATAGGATGACCAGGTCGCCGCTCTACAGATGCCCTTCAATGCAATGCCCTTAAAGAAGGCTGTTGACACCGCCAATGCCCTGGTAGAGTGAGCCCTGGGCGGGGCCAGCAAAGGAGTCTTTCGAAGCTTGTAGCACATTTTTATACAGGACACAATGTGCTTTGAGATTCTCTGTGAAGAGAGACCTTCTCCTTTTGACCTGGGAGCGAGAGAGACTAGAAGCCTGTCCGTTTTCCGGAAGGACTTAGTTCTGTCTATGTAGAAGGCCAACGCCCTCCTCACATCCAGGAGATGCAGGTGTGCCTCCTTGCTGGAGCTGTGAGGCTTTGGGTAAAACGAGGGTAAAACTATTGGTTCGTTAAGATGGAATTCTGAAGAAACTTTTGGAACAAAGGCTGGGTGCAGCCGTAAGGTTACCGCCTCCTTTGAGAATACTGTGCAGGGCGGCGTTGCCATAACTGCTGCAAGCTCACTCACCCTGCGAGCTGACGTAATTGCAAGGAGGAAGGTTGTTTTTATCGGAAGGAGACGTAGGGGAACCATGGCTAATGGTTCAAAAGGTGGACCCATGAGCGTGCTGAGCACCAGGTCCAGGTTCCACGATGGCGGAAGCGGTTTCCGAGGGGAGTACAGGTTTACCAACCCCTTCAAGAACCTGGTAACGATAGAATGGGCAAATACCATGGGCCCCTCCTCTATATGCCGAAAGGGTGATATAGCGGTGAGGTGGACTTTTAGCGAGGATAAGGAAAGTCCGCCCCTCTTGAGGTCCAATAAGTATTCAAGTATTACCGGTATAGGAACCTCAAGGGGAGCTAACTGCTTGGCGGAACACCAGGCTGTGAATCAAGTCCATTTCTGCTTATAAGTCTTCCTGGTGGAGGTCCTTCGGCTACTTTCCAGGACTTGTTGTACTCCCTCCGTGCATGTATTTTCTAAGGAGCTGAGCCATGGATTAGCCATGCTTGTAGGCGCAGGCTCTGAGAGTTCGGGTGCACTATGGACCCCTGGGCCTGCGTGAGTAGGTCCGGCACCACCGGTAGGGGAAGCGGTGGGCGGTTCGACATGCGCAAAAGCAAGGGAAACCATTGCTGCCGATCCCACGTTGGGACTACTAGTATCATGCAAGCTCTCTCCCTTCTGGCTTTCTGCAAGACCTTGTGGATAAGCACTGTGGGGGGGGGAACGCGTAAAGTAGGGGGCCCTTCCATGGAATCATGAATGCGTCCCCCAGGGACCCCCGCCCCACTCCTGCCCTGGAGCAGTACTGGGGACACTTCTTGTTGTGCTGTGTGGCAAACAGATCGATCTCAGGAAACCCCCATCTATGAAAGATCAGTCGCAGCATATCGGCGCGGATCTGCCATTCGTGCGTGAGTGTGAAGCGCCTGCTCAGCTGATCTGCTTTCACGTTGTGAGTGCCGGGCAAGTACGAGGCTTTCAACATAATGTTGTTGGCGATGCACCAGTTCCACAGTCGGACTGCTTCCGCACATAGGGCACGGGATCGGGCTCCTCCTTGCCAATTTATGTAAAACATAGTGGAGGTATTGTCTGTATTGATCCCGACTACTTTGCCACATATGTGGTCTCGGAAATGCTTGCAGGCATTGAACACTGCTCTGAGCTCCAGTATGTTTATGTGCAGTGACTGTTCCGCAGGGGACCATAGCCCTTGCATCACCTTGTCGCCGATGTGCGCTCCCCATCCTATGTGGCAGGCCTCGGTAGTAAGAAAAATAGAAATTTGTGGTTGGTGAAAGGGCACCCCTGCTAACAAGTTCTTGGGGTTTACCCACCACGCAAGGGATCTGCGCACCTCTGTCATGGGCGACACTACCCTGTGAACAGTGTGGGATGCCGGTTTGTAGACGCTCGCCAGCCAATGCTGCAGGCTTCGCATGTGCAATCTGGCATTCTGTACCACAAATGTTGCTGCCGCCATATGGCCCAGCAGCTGTAAGCACGTTAAGACCGGCACCGTGGGGCTGTATGTAAGGACCTGCACCAGCGAACTGATGGTGCAAAAGCGGGGATCGGGTAGGTACACCCTTGCTGTGATAGAGTTTATGCGTGCCCCTATGAACTCTATGTCCTGTGTGGGGTCGGTCTTTGACTTCGCGAGGTTGATGACTAGGCCCAGCAACGAAAACGTGTCCACTGTGACGTGTATCACGCATAGGACCTCTGCCTTCGAGGCCCCTTTCAGTAGGCAGTTGTCCAGGTATGGAAATATGAATACCCCCTGTCTGTGCAGGTAGGCTGACACCACTGCCAAGGTTTTGGTAAAGACTCTGGGGGCCGAGGAGAGGCCGAACGGAAGAACCCTGTACTGGAAGTGTTCCTTGCCGACCATGAAGCGGAAGAAGCGCCTGTGTGCCGGGTGGATCGTTATATGAAAGTAAGCATCTTGTAAGTCGACGGCTGCAAACCAACCTCCATCGTCCAGTTCCGTGAGTATGGAGGCGACTGTAATCATCCGAAACCGCTGCTTGCGCAAGTAGCAGTTGAAGCCCCGAAGATCTAAGATGGGCCTCCAGCCTCCTGTTTTCTTCTCTGTGAGGAAGTAGCGTGAATAAAACCCTTTCCCCTGGAATTGTTCCAGCACTCTTTCCACTGCCCCTATGAACATAAGGTGGTCCACCCTCCTGTTTGAGCCTTGCCTCGTGGGCAGCATCTCGGAGGTGGGGCCTGGAGGGAGGCTTCGTCGGTGGGAGCGACTGGAAGGGGATCGCGTAACCCGTGGCTATGATCTCCAGCACCCATTTGTCTGCGGTGATCTTTTGCCATTGGGAGTGAAACGGTCTGAGGTGATGATGGAACATGAGATGAGAGTGGCATTGCGCGATGGTAGTGATAGTGCAGCCCTCGACATGCCCATCAAACTTGTTGCCTTTGGGCCTGTCCCAAGGGTGTACGGCTTTGTTGGGAACGTCGCCTGGGAGTTCTGTACTGTTGCTGCTGTTGATGTCGCTGTTGGTCGTAGCCCCGTTGATACTGCACACGCTGTGGTTGGTACGGGTAGTGTCTTTGCTGAGGGTAATATTTTTTCTTCCTATATGGAGGGGTATAAATACCCAGGGTTCTAAGTGTAGCTCTCGAGTCCTTACTGGAGTGGAGGACCGAGTAGGTTGAGTCTGCAAACAACTTTTGCGTGTCAAAGGGAAGATCCACGATCTTCGCCTGTAGATCCCTCGGGATGCCCGACGTCTGGAGCCAAGATTCTCTACGCATGACCACTGCTGTAGCCGTTGAGCGTGCCGCCGTATCTGCCACATCCAGGGTGATCTGGACTCCCGTCCTCGAAGCTGCGTAGCCCTCTTGCACAATTGCCTTTAACACCGGCTTCTTATCTTCCGGAAGTGAATCCATGAGAGAAGTAAGCCTGGCGTAATTATCGAAGTTATGGTTCGCTAGGTGTGGCGCATAATTTGCCATTCTCAATAGCAGGGTGGAAGAGGAATATACCTTCCTGCCAAACAGCTCTAGCTTCTTGGCATCTTTGTCCGATCCCCCCGATTTGTACTGAGAAGTCTTTGACCTCTGCTGGGACGATTCGACCACCAGTGAGTTCGGTTGTGGGTGACTGAAGAGGAACTCTATGCCTTTTGCTGGGACGAAGTACTTCTTATCTGCTCTTTTGTTCATAGGCGGAACAGAGGCTGGAGTCTGCCATATGATAGTGGCTGACTCCATAATGGCTTCGTCCAGCGGGATAGCAATTTTGGATGAAGCCGGGGGTCTCAAATTTTTCAGGAGTTTGTGATGTTTCTCCTGCACTTCTGCCGTTTGAATGTCTTGCGTGAAAGCCATGCTTT
This sequence comes from Carettochelys insculpta, assembly GCF_033958435.1. Taxonomy (NCBI): domain Eukaryota; kingdom Metazoa; phylum Chordata; order Testudines; family Carettochelyidae; genus Carettochelys; species Carettochelys insculpta. The sequence continues at coordinate 90,339,611 of NC_134141.1, forward strand.
CAAACAGCTCCTGAAACTGTTTAAGGTCATCCGGGGGAGCAACATCCTCGGGGGCCATGGCCTCATCTGGGGAGGATGAGGAGGAACCACTAGGGTAAACCTCCCTCGAACTCTCAGGTTTCTGCGGCCAATGGTATACCTGCTCGCTGGAGGATTGCGAAGGAAAGTCTCGAGGTTCTAAAATTAACTCCCCTTGAGATAACTGAGTTTCCATCCCCGCCCGGGAGTGACCACGGGGTTATTGGCTGGCCGGGGGGTACCTGCCCCTGGGCATAGGCCTGGGGTGTCTGTGTCCAGCATGATAGGAACAACCATGGCAGCACGGGCACAGGTCTGGGGACAGAGACCTGGACCACTCTCGGGGTGTGTACCCCCGATGTCCGGGAGAGCGAGACCTCCGCGATGACACAGATAGTGGTGACACTGGTTTGTGATAGTACTCCAGTGGATCCAATCCCAGAAAGGGTGAAGGTGGCCCAAGCCATGGTGACATTGGTTGGAGGAACGGAGAAGGAGGTTCTGGATAGGCCGGTGGAGACCCAGGCCTTCTGGGCGGCGTGTGTAGCACAGGGGGAAAGCTTGTTGTTAGCAGCAGCGCAGCCCTGTCCGGAGAAGGGCTGCGGTGCCGGGTTTTTGCTCTTGCCTTTCCCCTCCCCTGTGGGGCTGGCACCGCCCCCTTCCGTGCCGGGGATTTCGGCCCCACTGTCGGCACTGCGCTCTGCCCGCTCAGCTGCGGTGCCGCACGGATAACGTCCTCTGGTGCCTGCGGGCTCCGTGCCGACTGGCCCTGCACTGTTGGTGCCGCAGGGGTCGGTGCCGCCGGTTCCTGCGCTGGCCTGGCCACCACTCTAGGTGCTGCGCGTGCCGGCTGTTTTGTAATCGGAGGCTCAGCCTCTGCCACGTGTGTTGCCGCGGTGCCACTTGCCTGAGTATGCGGCTGGGGGCTGTGTGCTCCGCCCGTCCCACTCGCTGAGACCGCCAGCAGGGATCAAGCTGGGGAGAGCTTCCTCCGTTTTTGCACCGAGGGGGTCAGAGAAGCTGCCTTCCTTTTGTGGAACCCAGAGGGCCCTTCTGTTTGCCTCTCTGGCACGTCTGGCTGGAGGGCCTTATCAAACAAGAGCATTTCAAGACGCATTTCTCTGTCTTTCCTTGCCCTGGCTGTGAGCTTCGCACAGTGGGAACACTTCTGGGTAACGTGTGATTCCCGCAGGCATCGGATGCATTCACTATGCCCATCGGAGGCCGGCATAGCTTCACAGCAGGACTCACACTTTTTAAAGCCTGAAGAAGCCATCGCGGTGAGTCTTTTACTGTTAATAGGGTACTTAGCACCTTATCCGTGCCTGTTTACCCAAATCGCAGACCCTGGCCTGCAGGGCAGTGGGCGGCCTACTGGCCTTCACGTCCACTCTTCTTCTCCGCTCCTCTCTCTCCTTTTTTTTTTTTAATATTCTTTTTGTCCTCTCTTTTTTTTTTTTTTTTTTTGAAAAAAAAAAAAGAAACAACAATTTACATGTAGAAACACTGTCTAATCTGACTCTGGCCGTAGCCTGAGCGGATTCCATCTGCAGCCGATGGCGGCTGAGAAGGAACTGGCGGGGACCGGATCACGCACGTGGCCAGGGATGTGCAAGGGAGTGGTGCGCGCCAGTGCATGCGCGATCCAGGAGAAACTGCTGGAAGAATTCCCATCTGCGGCGCCGGGCAAGCCCGACACCTATTGTGGAGCACCCACAGGGACACTCGATGAAGAAGGATTATTTTGAAAAAATGTAGACAAAAATACAGTTTCTACAATGTCACACAACAGGCATTCTTTTGTATAACACACAGAGCCTTTATTTTCTGAATGCTAATCCAACTAACTTAAATTCTGTCTAAATTGTGATAACACAGAAAATATTTAAAGCACAGTAGATGCTAGATTAACTCCAGGTATTTTATTTTAGGAATCTGTAGTGCCTTGACCAAAGGTAGAAATTGAATTTAGCACTTTGCATTACCCACAACATTGATGCTTAGCTCCTGTTCTATCTTAACTTTCAAGGCAGCCCAGGCTTTCAGTGGGCAGACCTCAAATTATTCAGTGAAATCTGTTCAGTTGTTACCATCATATCTACTTGCCCACATGGAAAAAAAATCTCAAAATGTCTAAAACTTATGCATATTTTTGAAAAATAATGAAATCCATGACTCTTGTGACAGTCACAATAAGCCTGACTTGTATGAATAAACATACCACCATCAGTTACCTGAGTCAAGATAAACATTATAAGGGCCATGTTAAATGTTAAATAATAGAAGCAAGGAGAATATAAGAGCTTTCTCTTTCCCTTTTCTCTAAAGCACCAGACAGAAGAAATTGATAAGGACAGGACAGTCTCCTAGATAGCTCAGTGGCTTGTTTCAGGACAGCAATTCCCACATAGCTGCTTAACACAAGTTTTTCCACTGAAGTTATTGAAGCAAGAATACACTGACATGGGAAACAGGTTACCAGGAAGAGCAACCACTTGTTGCATTGTGCAGTTTTAAATTATTCCACTGGAAACACTTATAACTTACGGGCTCTCTTATCCTCTCCCTATGCACACCAGAACTCCCATTACATTTAACACAGTCAATCCTGTACTTGAAGAACAGACTCTTAAAAATAATAAAAGGAGTGGGGCAAAGAGCTCCTATTCCAGATGAACCTCTGTGCTCCAGTTTCATATTTAAGTTTCCTTTGGGTAGAGTCATGTTGCAGATCTAAATATATAAATTATATAAATATAACAAACCTAAAAAGGTTGTTACATTATCTGTGCTCTTTGCAGTGTTCACCTCCAGCACAAAGTTGGCATGTGTATTGTGCCCAAGGAGCTCTGCTATTTTTGCTCTTAAGGGAACCAATTGCTGAAGAATTTTAGCATTTTCCTAGGAAAAAGAAGACAAAGTTATAATAAACTAAAAACAACTCAGTCAATATGATCAAAACAATAATTTGACTAAAACTTGAACTAAAATAATAAGGAATAGCAGACATTTAAAATGAGGCATATTGAGATTATTACTCAAAATGTTTTAAGTAAAAATATATTTTGGTAGGATTCCTTAAATTTTTCAGAGCACATTACCTACAATTTGGTGAACAATAGTCAGAGTCCTGATTTTTGTAAAACGCTGTCATTCATGAATTACATATCACTGAAATCAAATGTCAACTGTTTCTCTTTAAGGTTACTAACCTGAGTACTGGGAAAAGCATTATTGGATTTTCTGGTCAATTAAAAATGGAGTAAAATTTATAAAAATGCAGTAGTGGGTGTGCAGTCCTAATGCAAACAAACCATTCCCAGCATTTATTAAAAGTGGTCAGGTCACTGACGGTGGGTCTACACTTGCCCCCAACTTCGAAGTGGGCACGGTAATCAGCGTAATGAGAGATTACTAACGAAGGGCTGCAGTGTATATGCAGCACTTCATTAGGTTAATTCTCCCCCTGGGCAACTTCAAAGTGTCAAACTTTGCATATTGACTGCAGCACTGCATTAGTAATCTCCCATCACCCTCATTACCATGCCCCTTTCGAAGTTGGGGGCAAGTGTAGACAAGCCGTGATCGGAATAAAACTGGTTACCTACCATTTGTAACTGTGGTTTTTTGAGATGTGCTGCTCATGTCCATTCCAAAATGTGTGTGAGCACTGCATGTCTCAATTCCAAGCACTGACACCAAAGCATCAACCAAAATTAAGTTGGGAACGAGTACATGGCATCCCAATAGAGACTTCCATTGGTGCCGAAGTGGCAGGTCTGCATCCCCTCACTGGTGACTGTCATTTTGGACTGGTGGAGCGATGCCTGGAATCTGGAGACCAGTGCTGAGAGCTCTGAGTTGCCAGCAGCCCAACATCCATGGTACAGTGACTTTCAATGGGCAAGCATTGGAAGGACGCTCCCTGAGGAAGCAAGTGGAGCCACACTGATAGAGATTAAGGAGATAGTCTAAGGGCAAGTTTATCCCTCAACTTGGATGTTGTCAGCATTGGTATGGGTGACACCGAGAGAGAGACAAAACACACAGGCTGCAGGCCTTCCAACTTGACAGCATCTCCAGATGCAGAACTCCAGTGCCATTGTCTGGGGTGGCAGGCATGTCTCTGGGAGCGTTATACTGCTCTACTGAAGCTGGGGCTTGACTCCCACTTGGAGGCGATGAGCCACCCTACATGGGTCTAAGATTGCCTTCAGACCTTTCCTTGCTGGGAGGAGATCTGCCTTTACCAGCCTTTATCTTCTTTCTAGCTGGTACTGGGGAGGTAGATGTTCGTCCAATGATAGTAGTTGTCGGGTGTTTCAGACTGAAGTCATGATACTGTGCTCTGAGTTTGATTGCAGCCACTCTGGTGTTGGTATAAATGCTTCCAGTAGGAGGGCTTTAAGCTTAACGTCCAACTCTTTTTTAGTGCCAGGTTTAAAGATCTTATAAATATGATACCTATTGCTGGCATGAGAGTCCCCTAAGAGCCATACACAACTGCCATGGGAGTCACTAACTGGCATAGGTTTGTTTTTTTTACAGTGGTTGCAGTTCTTAAACCCCAGGGATCAGGGCCGCTGAGGCTAAATCCTATCTGGCATACTAATTCCAATCTATAACACACTGAGGGAACTATTAACTATTAAACTTTTTGCAGCTGAAATTTCAGACAGAACCAATCTGAAGATATAGCTTTTCAAGAACAAAGGAGCATTCTAGCACTATCACTGGTGGAAAGGAGTAACTGAGGGTGGGAAGGATCCGTACTGCCCTGTATGCCACACTATACTGGTGCCACTCCATGGAGAACTGGAGACAGTGTCTTTCAGATACTGTTAGGGGAAAATTTTCCAGAATTCGTGCATGTAGTGTGCACACATACCTAACCTGGAATGGACATGCAAGTACTTGAAGAAGCAGTAATTATAAACAAATCTCCTAGCTATGTTTTCTAAAACACTAGGTAAAAATGAGATGGGTGGTTATACATTTCTGCACTTTTATCTCAAGAGTTTGCCATTACTCTGATTAAAAACTAAGATTTAGAAAGATTACTTACAGAAATATCTTTTTGTTGGAAATGCTGACATATTTATAAAAAACTAATTTTTTTCTGGATTACTAAAATTAGGATGAATGTATTAGAGTCTATTTTGTGGGCAAGTACTTGGCTAAACCTAAGTAGGAGATCATCTCATTTAAATAAGTGTCCTATTTTAAAACCTTGGGACACATTTTACACACTTTGCAACAAGCACAGTAATTATGTTAAGTAATTGCTTAAACACATAATTGTTTGAAAAGAAGAAAAGTTAGTAAAATGTAAGTGGGTAGAAATGAACCCTTACCAATGTTGTCCAAGATTCTTCAGATAAGAAGTGAATGGAATCACTGACAGACCTGGACTGATTTTTGTGTAGAAATGATACTATCCCAAATAGCCAATTATGGTATTTTTTAAATTGTATTAAACTATGTTAGAATTTGTAATAAAGTACTTATTGATTAATACATTTTTATATGCTACCATTACTAGCCACACTTAAAATTTCATAAATTAAATATCTCATGTACCTCCTTGCATCTTGCATTAAAAGCAGTTTCCATTTTTCTTCTTGTTTCTGGAACACAGCACTTTTTCATGACAGAAAAATAGTGGGGATATTTTAAGGTAACTTTATATTTGTTCTTCTCAGTCTTTTCTAAACTATTAATGAATTCATCAGAAAGGGCTTCTGTGGAATATAAATTAATGACAACACTCAATAAAGGATATTTAAGTACAAATTTTTAAAAAGAAATATCATAACAACATTTAGTGCTTTTCATTTGTTTTACCAAAGATCAGTTAAATATAGGAACAGTCCATCTAGCCTAGAAATGACCAGTGCAGAGGCTAAGCAGAATTGAACAGAACAAGGCAATTAATTAAGTTGTCCATCCCTGGTCACACAGTCCCAAGCTTCTGGAAGTCAGGTTTAATGAAACAGATTAGGGGTTGCCTCCATGACCATCTTGGCTAATAGCCATTGATGGATTGATCCTCATTTAACTTATCTAATTCTCGTTTGCACAATTATACTGTTGGCCATCACAACATCCCCAGTCAATAAGGTTGCGGGTACATTACATGAAGACATATGTACCTATGTTTGTTTTAAACTTACCACCTACTATTTTCATTGGGTGACTCCTAGTTCTTGTCTTATCTGAACAGGTAAATTTATTCACTTTTTCCATACCAGTCACTCATCTGGAAGCTGTTCTGCACCCCTAATAATTTTTGTTGTGTTTCTCTGTGCCTTTTCCAGCTTTATTACATTTTTTTCATATGGGGTGACTGGAACTGAATACAGTAATCACCATGCACCACAGATTTACAGTTTCATTACGGTATTTTCTGTTGGATTATGTATCCTTTTCCTAATGGTGCCTAAGGTTGTTAGCTTGTTGGACTGCTGCTGTGCAGATGAACTAGCCACCATGCTTCTAAGATTTCTATCCTAGATGGTAACAGTTAATTTAGGCCCCATCCTTTTATATAAATTATTTGGATTATGCTTTACAATGGGCATGTTTTGGGAGTAAGGAAACTTCAAAGTTGCATGGGTACTTCGAAGTGCCTGCAGCTACACAGCTTGCTGGCAGTTTGAAGTTAGCAACTTTGAAGTTCGCGTGGCAAGAATTACGCTAATGAGGTGCTGCATGTGCAGCACAGCACCTCATTGCTGTTCACCGATCCGGCTCATTTACATACCCCGTTCGAAGGTGTGGCCTAGTGTTGACGAGCCCAATGTGCACAACTTTGCACTTATCAGAAGTAAATTTAATCTGCCATTTTGTTGCCCCGTTTTGTGAGATGCCTCTGTAATTCTTCACCGTCAGCTTTGGACTATCTTGAATAATTTTACATTACCTGCAAACTCTTCCACCTTGCTGCTCACGTCTTTTTTTACAAATCATTTATGAATGTGTTGAATAGCACTGGAGTGACATATACCTCTGATAATTCTGTTCATTACAATAGTTTCAATCAGTTTGCCTGTTACTAAAGTTAGGCTTACTCGCCTGTAATTACCAAGATTGCCTCTGAAAGTTTCTTAAGAAAGACTAAAGGAATCAATGTTACATTAACTATCATGCAGTAATCTGGTACTGAGACTGATAGGTAACATACAGTTATTATTAGTTCTACAGTTTCATGTTTGAGATCCCTCAGAACTCTTTAGTGAATGCCATTTGGTGCTGGTGACTTGTTACTGTTTAAATTATCAATGTATTACAAAACCTCCTCTATTGACACCTCTGGAACAGCTCCTAGATTTGTCACCTAAAAAGAGTGACTGGTGTGGGAATCTCCCCCACTCTCCATCCATTGCAGTGAAGACAACAAGAAGAATTTAGTTAACTTCTGTGCAACAACCTGTATTCTCATGTGCCCAATTAGCAACTTGAGCACTCAGTGGCCCCAGCACTCTCTGGCAGGCTTGCTGCTTCTGATGTACTTTTAAAAAGCATTGCTGTTAGTTTTTGTGTCTTTTGATAGATGTTATTGAAATTCTTTTTTTGGCCTACCAAACTATACTTTACCCTTGACTTGCAAAAGTTTATGCTCCCTTCTAGTTTCCTCAGTACAGTTTAACTTTCAATTTTAAAGGGTTAAAGGGTTAATTTTAACCCGTTTACACTCTGCTGCTTAGAAACAGCACATTTCTAGTCCTCTTGCTGCTTTTGTTTAAAAAAAAAAAGGGGGGGGGTCATCTAAATTTAATCTGACCCTATTGTGCTGTTTGTAAATAGCTTCCATGAATCTTGTTGGCCTTCCACTCTTATCTGTGTTCCTTTCAATTTCCTTTTAACTAGCTTCCTCATTTTTGCGTAGTTCCCCTTTTTGAAGTGAAATGTGACAGTGGGGAGCTTCTTTAGTATTTTGCCCCAATATAAAGGTGATAAATTTAATCACACTAGGGTCACTATTACTGAGTGCTTCAGCAGTATTCACATCTTGGACCAGAATCTATTCTCTACTTTAGACAATATCATAAACTACCTCTCCTTTTGTGGGTTCTAGGACTAGCTGTTCCAAGAAGCAATCTAATTCTGCATCCCATCCTAAGGTGACATGTACCCACTCAAGATGGTGATGGTTGAAACATCCCTTTAGTATCAGTTTTCTGTTTTTGGAGCATCCCTAGTCTCCCAGACAAATTCAGTCACCATTCACTGTCTGGATCAGGTGGTCAAGTAGCATATTTCTGCAATCTTTTTGTTATTCGAGTATTTTTATCTACAGAGATTTTATGGTACTATTTCATTCATTTTTGATTTTTACTTTAAGCATTTCTGCTCTCTCTCACTTATAGTGGCACTTCCCCCAAACAAAGACCGACTCTGGCACCCCTATATAACATGTTATTACTATGTCCCATTGATTACCATTGTTCAATCAAATTATATAATATCCTTATGTAATATGAGACACTTAAATTCACCCATCTTACTATTTACACTCCGTGCATTTGCACTCAATCACTTATAAAACTTGTCAATATTTATATGAGTGTCTTTATGTGGTGTTGTTGATTGGGACTCTTTTTTTTTTTTTTGGACTCTCTCTCTTCAGCTCCTACATACAGGTTATCAATTTCTATCCTCTCCTCTCTATTAAGATGTAAAGAATCCCCTTTAATAAATCCACTTCTGAGGGATGTCTGCCAAACCACATGCTCTTCTGTACCTTTTGGCTTTCCTACAGATCTTAGTTTAAAAATGCCCTTCCTAAATACAGCCTAAATGTTATGGCTAATAATGCTCTTTTTTAACTAAATCAAACAAAATGAACATTATGAACACCTCACTTATGAGTATCAGAAATATATTTAACAAGATAATCCCATTTTAAGGCATATTAATAAAATTAGATATTTTTAAAACTATAACCTCAAAAAATATATTTGATAGTGACCTCCAGACCTAGGATCACCACATCCTTTACAGAGACAGCGAATCATATGAAAAATGAAGACCATAAAGTAATTCTTAAAACAAAGAAGTAGCTTAACTTCCTGAACAGCAGAGAAGTGTTTTAGATGGATCGAATATCACAGTGTGTTGCCCAGTAGTGGACAAGAGAGAGGCTAAAGTAAGTTAAAAATGGGAGGAGTAGAGTGGGCTGGCAAGACAATAAGTAGTATGAGACCTGAGAGATTAGGAGAAGCAAGTTATGAAGAATTTTTAAGTACATGAAGTTGGATTTGGAGAAGGTCAGGAAGCCAGTACAGGCTACAACACTCACGGGTGACAGATGAACCCCCAACTAGGGAAGGCTAGCCCCCACCCCTGCCCCTTCTGCCCTAAGCCCACTATTTCTGCCTCCCCACCAGAACACAGAGACCCCCTCCTCAACACAATCACCAGCCCCAAACCTCACCTCAGAATAGCCCCCAACTTCCAAAGAGCATGAGAAAGGTGGGCAGTGTGCAGCTGCCCTCTCTCCAGCTCTCGAGCACAGGGAGGGCAGCCCAGCCCTGGCTGGAGCACAGGGGGACCAGAGAGGGGTGCCAGACAAGCATAGGACAGGGGGCCTGGGCAGGGCAGTCGACTCCGGCTCCCCCAACCTAAGAAATCTACCACCCAGGGTAACAGTGTTACAATTTTATTTTCTATATATGATTATTTATCCTTATTTAAGGGATTCCTGAAATTTTACTGCTATAAAGAAACAGAAATACAGTACTCACGAAGTTCATTCTTAGAAAATGTAAGGAATGTGTTTTCCTCATTAAGGTTTTTGTTGAAATCTATGCACAGCTCACTCAATTGTTTCTTCATGGTCTTTATTTCCTAAATTGAATATAAATTGAACTGGCTATCAGTAAACAAAACTGTAATGACCTATTGGTGCGCTACATGTGAAAATAATTTAACTTTCTCTAAGTTTCTTTTACCCCAGACTCAAACGTTAGAAGTACATTTTGTTAACTCACAAGGGTTTGGTCATGTTAATCAGTGGTTCTCAACCATTTTTCGTTTGCAGACCTCTAAAATTTTTTGAAGGGCAGTGCAGCCCCTTTTGGATACCAGTGACTGTATTTATAGCTGAATTCCATTCAGTCAGTTTTCAGTCTATGTCTTTTGTGGGCTCCTGAGTCATAGTCTGTAGACACTGTAGGGTTCAAGGCCACAGGTTGAGAACTACCAATGTATTAAAATAATGCTCTTAGGTGGCTTTTAATGCATTAACACTCAGTTCCCCTCTCTCTCTTTTGTTTGAAAAGTCTAAAATTTTATGTACAATTTGCTGTTGTATTTCAGTAGGAATTGTTTTCCTAAAGATAAATGGCAGATGGCCCCAAAAGGAGCAGAGAGACAACAAAGGTGTGTGAACAAGCTGTTGAAAAAGAGCTCCTAGATTAGTTTGGGACCTTTTAAAAATACAGCAGAAAGAAAATAACATATATAAAAGAGAACAGCATTCCAAAAATTTTCCTAAACCCAAGAAATTGGATAAGGAAGATATTTTTGACATATCAGGCTGGCTTCTGGGGTGTTCTTGCTCCTTACTACAAAATTTACCTACATATAGTTTGCATACATTGTGATTAATTTATTTCTGCTGTTTCTGAGATTTTAAAAATAGTCAAGATTTTACATCACTCTAAGCCACCAACACAGCCTCCAAACATATAGGCTGGGTCTACACGAGCCCCTTCATTTGGAAAGGGGCATGTTAATGAGTGGGTTCAAAAGATGCTAATGAGGCGCTGCAGTGAATATGCAGAGCCTCCTTAGCATAATAGCGGCCGCAGCAATTCGAAAGTTAGGAAGAAGGGCTTTTGAAAACTGGGGGTTCCTTTCAGAAGGTTCTGTCTCCACAGGAGGCGCGCGATTCGAAAAGCTGCACTTTCGAATCGTCGTGGGCACCATTATACTAATAAGGCACTGCATATTCATTGTAGTGCCTCATTAGCATCTTTCAAACCCGCTCATTAACATGCCCCTTTCGAAAGGAAGGGGCTCGTGTGGACGCAGGGATAGTTTCTAATTACCTTCTGGAGGCATCAGGAACCTTACCATAATATAAATATGCACAATAGAGATTTAAGCTCCAGTCAATTGAAGAACAATTGGGAACAATTATCAGGGAAAGGCAGAGGGCTACTTCACATTCACAAGTCTGTGCTGTTAGTGAGACAAGGGGGGTGAGAGAATATCTTTTACTGGCTCAATTTCTGTTGGTAAAAGATAAAAGCTTTCCAGTTTACATAGAACTGTTTGATTTTTCAGTGCCCAATAGGAAGTGTCTTAAAGGTAGGGGGAACAGCAGACGTGCTGAACTCCTGGGCAATGTGTGGGGGAGAGGCTGACTCCATCCTTGCAGGAGTGTAGCTTTGATTGGAAAGGGAAGGGCTGGGGCTGCTAGTCCTCTGCAATGTTGGTGTGCACCATACCAGCCCCCACCTACAGAACCATACACAGTATGCAGCACAGGACTCCAGAAGTGATTTAAAAGGCCTGGGGCTCCAAATATCATTGGGCCTATGAGGTGGGCCTGCCTAAAGTGGCCTGATTTTAGGGAATTCTTCCCTTCACTTTCTCATGATCAGGCACCTTTTAAGCTGTCTCTAGTTAGTCACTCAAAAATTCATAAATTCAAAATCATTACCCACTTTCAAAAAACCTGGGTTTATTTTAAAATCTTTTAGATTGTATTTCTTTGTCTTGTACAAATTATCATCATTACAGTCTCCATAAGAGTAGCCTCAAAAACACTTAACTGAGACTTGAGCATGGAAACACCAACATATACTTAGAAAACTCTTCACAGCAGTAAAACCATACTTTCTTCATATTATAAATATAGTAAACCCATACTCACACTCTGTACTTCTTTGGGAAGATGAAGTCCATTTCTTCTTCCCATTTTAATTGACTTTGCTAAGTATCTCTTAGCTTCAGGCTTTAAATGTCCAAGATCACACTTTTGCTGAAATTATATTAAATAGAAAATGATGAGCAGAAAAAAGAAAAGTATTCCAAGGTGTAAAGGAATACGGTTTTCCTACTATAATTAAAAGTAAGAATCAAAGTTACCAAATAACTTGTTACATTTTTTAGGCCAAGATTTTTAACCTCACTTTCAACCTATCAGCCACCTGATAAAATATACCCTTTAACAGAAATATCATTATGGCTGTTTGAAGATGTACCATCCTGAAAACATTTTGCTCACGCCTAACTTCACAAACATCTCACTCACCTTATGTAAGCTAGTTGTGTTTAAAGATGAACAATTGTGTAAAAGTTTATAACAATAATGGCCTTAATACATTATGGTGAGTATTTTAAGCTTCTAATTATTAAAGATATTTCAGCTCCCTCAATGTGCATCTGATGTACAAGTTTTGTGAGAGGTTCTAACTTGGAGTACTTCATATAATTTTTCTGATTTTTTCAAAATTACAGGTAAGAAGTGTTTTTTGTCTCTTTGCTGACATTTACATACTATAATTTTATATTTCATTTTTGAATAATCATACTATTCCACATATTGTGTGAATAAGTCTTTAAGGAAAACTGAGCAAAGGAGACAATGTGGAATACTGGATGCTTGGATAAAAGCAACTGTTTAAAACACGCAGAGTTTTTTAAGGATGTGTGGGTGGGGAGGTTTGGTAACATTCTTAAGCATGCCCATGCTAGCCACTGTGTGCAGTTGTTAAAAGTGACTAGGCTTAGTATTATTGCTTCATCACACACATTACCATTAAGAATCTATTATAAACACCAATATTCAAAGGTTTAGATCACAGAAGTAAAAATTTCCTATAGAAGATGATCTGGAATATACATCTACTGCATAAGTCTAGGATGGAAGTTTTTCCTTTAAATTTAGAAAAAACGTTTTGATTTGATTAGACATAAAAACACTCACGTATCTTCCTCTATCAATTTTTTTTTTTAATAAAATTGATTTAGGATGTAGCATAAGTATGATAAATAACTAACAGATTCAGAGCTTAATTAAATGAGTAAAAATGGACTAGGGTCAGGGACATCTAAGACGTTAGGATTTAACATATAACTTTTCTTGGGATACAACCATAATAAATAATGAGCGTCTGAGGGGCCCTTTTTCCACTGTGCTGTTAACTTGGTCCTAAGAAGGCTCATAGGCTAGGGCTAAATGAAATAGTAGTGTCAGCAGCTTGATGCAAATGGCTGATCATTTGCTTATTTGTGAAGTTAACTTGTATATTCACACCATATCGCCCTGCTGGCAGAGGCTGCTCCTGGCAGAAAACAAGCAGTGCAGACGTGGTTCTGCTGGCAAAACACCCTTTTGCTGGCAGCTTCTTATGTCTGGGAAAAATCAGGGATAAGAGGCTGCCAACAAAGGGGGTTTTTGCCGGCAGAACCATTTCTACACTGCTTGTTTTCTGCCAGCACCAACCTCAGCCAAAAGGGTGATCTCATGTGAATATGCAAATTAGCTCTGCAAATATGCAAATGACCATCTATTTGCATCAAGCTGCTGGTACTACAGCTCAGTGTAGCCCTAGCCATACTGTTTAAATTAAGAATCCATGCTTTAGCTCTGAAAATTCCAAGTAAACCCCAATTTGATAGAAATACTGCACTGAAATAAACAAGGGTATCTTCTTATAATGGCTACAATGTTTGTAATGTTTTTATTTCATTCTCTCCTCTTCTGCTAGAAACTCTACTTGGAAAAGTTAGTCTACAGATACAACTGAGGAAACAACTTGCAAGAACAGAGGAGTCACACATCATAATCAACGTAGCAAGATTCAACCTGGTCTTGATGAAGGAAATTACACAGATGCATGTCCTCTCCCAAAAGTGTTCTTCTCCCAGACACTGTGAATTGTAGGAATAGTCAGATCTAAGATCTTGGCCCAAGTCATATACAAGTGATAAATATATAATTAATAAATATCTGCATATTGTTGTAATGTTTAAATGAAATGGAAAACCCCTCAACTAATTTAAAGAATTAACAAAAAGAGAAATTAAGCATTATAGTATTCTGAAATAAGTATACCAAGTAGAAGTTTAAATAAAATGAATACCAAGGTGAGTAGGAAAGGATTCTATTGAACAATGGTAATTACGGTAGATATTTATATTCGGTTTTCACAAGTGACTGCTACACATGCCCATAATTTGAAAAAAAATAATTTCAATTACAGCTGAACCCATGAGGATCCCATAAACACAATGTATATAACATAAAAATCACATTATTTAATTCAGATTATCAGTTATGTAAAAAAGGGAAATATATGAAAACATACTATTGCCAACACACACAAATAAAACAACAAATTATTGTACACTGGGACTGTAAGGCCGTGTCTACATGTGCACGCTACTTCGAAGTAGCGGCGCCAACTTCGAAATAGCGCCCGTCACGGCTACACGTGTTGGGTGCTATTTTGAAGTTGAAATCGACGTTAGGTGGCAAGACGTCGAAGTCGCTAACCCCATGAGGGGACGGGAATAGCGCCCTACTTCAAAGTTGAACGTCAAAGTAGGGCACGTGTAGACGATCCGCGTCCCGCAACATCGAAATAGCGGGGTCTGCCATGGCGGCCATCAGCTAAGGGGTTGAGAGATGCTCTCTCTCCAGCCCCTGCGGGGCTCTATGGTCACCGTGTGCAGCAGCGCTTCGCCCAGGGCTTTTGGCTGCTGCTGCGGCAGCTGGGGATCCATGCTGCATGCACAGGGTCTGCAACCAGTTGTCGGCTCTGTGGATCTTGTGTTGTTTAGTGCAACTGTGTCTGGGAGGGGCCCTTTAAGGGAGCGGCTTGCTGTTGAGTCCGCCCTGTGACCCTGTCTGCAGCTGTTCCTGGCACCCTTATTTCGATGTGTGCTACTTTGGCGTGTAGATGTTCCCTCGCAGCGCCTATTTCGATGTGGTGCTACCCAACGTCGAAGTTGAACGTCGACGTTGCCAGCCCTGGAGGACGTGTAGATGTTATTCATCGAAATAGACTATTTCGATGTCGCTACATTGAAATAAGCTATTTCAATGTAGCGTGCACGTGTAGATGTAGCCTAAAATATTCAGAGAGTCTCACACAAACTGTATGGAAATAGCAAATAGGAAAGCAAATGGTGCAACACATGATTAGAAAGCATAGCAATAAAAGATGATGGGGGAATAAAATTCTCTATTCAGCTCTCTCAGCAAATAATATCAAGAGTTCTAGTTAGTATTTAAAAAAGCAACAGTACTGAAAGGGATAGCAGAGAAATGATTCCTGCAGTCAGTGGTCCCAGTGCTTTACAAGCTATGTGGAACAATAAGCATAACGGGATTCATACCTGGAACAGGGACAGACAAATATGTTAAAATTATTTAAATCTGATTATTTGCTTAATATTTTAAAATTACTAAATTGAAGAATGATAAATACTATTTCATACATTTGGATAAGAAAAGTGAGGCCACCATGGTAAATTTTAACTATTTTTATTTAGATTGAATTATTAAATTAATAATATACACTTGATTAAACTGTTATATTTATGATGGTGCTCACTTGGAGGATGAGGCACATTATGAAAACACTTGAAAATAAGTTAACAGCCTAATGGTAAACCCATAGAATTTTGTTTGTATCGGCATTACTGACTTCTAGAATAACTTAAACAACAAAAAATGTGGACATTCCTAACGCTAATAAAGTGAAAAACAGTGAACTAGTGTGTGCTCTAGCTCATCTGCAAGCCAATAAGTTTCACTGCTAGCATCTTACATATTCCACCACAGGTTATCTTTACTTATCTTCTTTATCATTTACCTGTAAATAAACAATCCTATGAAACACATCTTCTCTCATGCTCATCTCCACATCAAAACATGAAAGCCTTTTGTCAGCTTGTGTGCTTGCAGAGCACACATCTTTGTTGGATGACACATGCTGTGGGAAGTCCAACATGCTTCTTTCCACTATTAAAATATACATATATATATTTTATAATATGCACCAAGTACTTACAGTACAATCAGTTCATGTCAATTTTTTTTTTCAGGATGAGGAACATTCTAGGAACAGACAAGTTATTTTAGTAAATGTTCCGTATTTTTTGTTTTCACACAAGCCTTCAAAAATTAACAAATATAAATAGGTATGTGAAGCAACCACTGATTAGAATATACAGATAAATTGATTGCAGGTTACATAAAAATGAACTAATATAACGATATACATAGCAGCAATTACAATTTGAACAAATGCTTATTTTGTGGGTATTATACATGATCAATCTAACCACCCTGACGATGTCCCCATTTTAATTGTTCCACAAGATCAGTATTGAGTTAGTAAAGGTTTAATACAAATATATTTACAGCACTGAAGTAATGTTATGTTTTGAAATGGTATGAAACTTTTAAAAGTACAGGAAGTAGACATTTAAAATAAATTATTTGTAATGGACATCACACATTCCCTGACTCTAGAATACTGGAAGTAGCAAGTTTTGAATCTTTACAATTCTCCTTCAAATAATTCAAAAATGGGCAGGAGAATATACAGATATTTTTATTACTAGTAAAAGCTATCAGTATGAAAACTGGGGGAGATGATGTGTGCTTACATTTTAGACTATCAGGGATCACAAACTTAGTAACATAAATTTGATTAGAGATGAAAAATAAACTAAATTCTCAGCAGCACTGTCATGCCCCTATACAAAGGACAAACATGAACATGGGTTCTATAATAAAATACATACTTTAAATGACTAGCTGGATGAATTGATTAGGACCTGATTAAAACTAATTATAGTTTTCCCTTTTGAAAAGTGCTAATATCCTACAAGTTACACGTTGTTCCTACATTTTACACAGAAGTGTAACAAATGCTTTTTTCATGGGATACAGTTTGCTAGCAGCTGAAGGTTCTAAAGATTAGTTGGTTACAGATTTTAAAGTTAACTGAAAAAGCTTTGTGAAAAATTAAGGTACTATACATGACCAAACATTGTGGTATCCTGTCTCTCT
The DNA here is from genome assembly GCF_033958435.1 of Carettochelys insculpta. Lineage (NCBI taxonomy): Eukaryota > Metazoa > Chordata > Testudines > Carettochelyidae > Carettochelys > Carettochelys insculpta. The sequence goes on from NC_134141.1 coordinate 90,356,670, forward strand.
CTCAAAATTATGGGATGCATATAAAACCACGGTTTGCTCTCTCTCCAATCTTTAGGGATTGAAATTAATTTGTTTTGTTCATGTTATAAAACAAATAAGAGAGTTTTATATTTCACTCTGAAGCTGCTGAGGTTTGTGGTCATCAGGGTGTTTTCTAAGAATTAGTTCCAGGTGCATGGGCCAGTCACAGGGAAAGCTCTCTCCCCTGCTCACTGGAGTCTAATGTTCAAGGCTGCCAGATTCTATAGGTTACATTTCCCTTGTTTGACATGGTTGGGACCTGATAGGTCCCAAACAAGAAAGTTTGCCCAGGCTCCCTGTGGGCCAGCTAGGGTACTCTGGCTCTATACCTTGAGCCCACAGGGCAGGTACAGGGCTCCTGCTCCTCTCAGGCTGTTGTGGGACTCCTGCTCTTGGCCAGCTCTGCTACGGGGCAGGCCAGGGCTCCAGATCCTGGCCCACTGTGCCGTGGGGCAGGCTGAGGCTCCAGTTCCCAGCCCTGTGTTGCCATGGGGCAGGCAGGAGGCTCCTGCTCCTGGCCCCGTGTTGTCATGGGGCAGATGGGGTCTCCGGCTCCACAACTCTGAGCTGCCATGGGAAGGCTCTGGCTCTGCTGCTGTGGGACAGGAGCAGGAGGGACTCTGCTCTAGGCCCTGCTGCTGTGGGGCAGGTAGGGCTCCTGTACAGGACACAGCCCCAGCCTCATACTCTCTTGTCCTCGAATATCCATGGTCTGGACTAAGGAGTGCTGGATTTGAGAGGTTAAATATGTAATGGAATGTTGCTGTTGTGGGAGGTTAGCATCACAAACCATGGTGCCTCAGGAAAGACACCAGTCCCACCCTAGAGCTTTGAAAAGAGGGACCCAATAATTAAGTGAGAACTAGTATTTGGAGAGGACCCAGAGAAAAAAAGAAGAGCACTGGAGTAATATGTATTCTTCATGTCCTCTACAACTGCTTGTGTAGATAACTGCTGTGTTATGAACCTACAGTAGCTTTATGTTTTATTTATTTTATTTTTAACTTGAGCCTGGTAGTTTTTTCTCCTGCATCCAGAGAGCTACAATAATTCAGGGTGAAGGTCATGAATGAACGGCTCATTGGTCATCACTGTGGCTAAATCTGAAAGGAGACTGTTTGGATTAAGCATGGTCACAGCACTCTTCTTGCTATTTGTAATGGCATTGTTATATGACACAAAGAAGCTGTGAAGAGTCTAACAGAAGAATAAAACAGAAAAGTCTAACAGAAGAGTAGATGCCCTCACAAGTGGAGGAGGGGAGATCTCTGAAATGCTCCCATCCCCCTACTAGTATCACCTCAGTCACCTGACTTCAGATACTAGTCTCAAAAAGGCCCTCAAATGACTGAAAGTTTTGCTTCTGTTTATATCATAAAGGATTTATAAATCTGTAAATCTGAGAATTACAGACTCTTTAGTCCATGCTGTTGCACAGTGCCCCCTAGTGGCTCCATGCAGTTGCTGGCAAGAATGAATCTCAATATAAGGCCCTCTGAGACCTCACAGGTGAGGAATCGGAAAGTGGAAGAGCATATGCCCCTCATTACTCTTGTAGTAGTCAGGATTCACTGCAGTGAATAACCTTTTGGCAGCGTGTGTGTGTGTGCTCAATCTCGTGTGTTTTGTTGACTTGGACAAGCAGTCAACACAGCAGACTCCAAGAGAACCTCCAAAGACAACAGAATCTGATAAGACTCTCAGGCGCCAGGCCAGATTTATTGTCATATGAAGTAGAGTCACAGTTATGAATAGACACTATCAAACCACTATGCATATGTACTCCCTGCAAGGGACTGACTCAATCAGTGGGAGATTCCCCCACTATCCCTTAGGTCCGCTAAACAGTCACCCCAAGACACCACCTGACATACAGGTACAAACAAGTTAAGTATCACTCCTGATGTATCAGGTTGCCTTTCTCTAACATCAGTTAGATACCACCCATCTCTATCCATCATATTGTCATTTCAGACTTTTTCCTGAACATGGGTCAATACATTTGGGGAGTGTGATTATCAAGGTCCTTTTTAATGAGCTGTTACCATGCTTTTGAAATGCACTTTCAACTTATGACCAGTACCAATTACCGTGTTACAGCTGGTATGTAGTTCCAATTATTGTTCTGCATGTGGGCCTATTATAACTCAGCGTTTTACATTACCAACCTTGTTAATGCCAAGGTTGGTGAGCAGGGACCTGCCTCTTGCTCACAGCTTAGCATTACTTATTAATGTCTTCTCTATTGTCATGAAGGCTTTAGGCCTTACACCAGGCCTGTGTATATAGGCTTATGTTTCAGGACCTTATCTTACTACAACTCTCTCAATGCACTCAGAGAAATGAGAGAAGCAATACCAGCATGGTCTTGCTACCCCTTGTCATGTACGTAAGGCAGGGCAGCAGAACTTCATGGCTGATCACAACAAAAGCTGTGGAAAGGCCAAACATGAATATGAATAAATAAATATCATTTCTGAGATCTCTACTTTCTCTAGCCCAAAAGGACACATATTAGACTTACAAGTGGTAACTGCTTTTTCTGCATTGCTTCCAGAACTCTGTTTTCTGTATAGAATGAATTCAGAGAAGTAGAGTATTAAACTCCACTTACTCACCTGTATACTCCACTTCTATATTGGCCAGAGCCTGAATAGTGTTCTCATACGTTACATTTTCAAAATCAAGCATTCCAACATTGTCATACACTTGCTTTGTTTTCGTGATCAGATCTTCTGTTCTTGTTCTGATTTGCTCTGGTGACAGGTCCCATTTCAAAAAGTTTCGGCCTGATGCTGCATACGAAGAGGCCTTAAGATGGGCAGACATTTCTGTTCCCAATGTCATTCTCAGTAAAAGCCTTTGGCCACCAGCTCTGAAATTTTAAAAATGAATTTAGAAGAGTAAGAATATAATTGAAGCAAACCCTCGATTGTGAATTATTTTTTAAAATGAAATTACTTTTAAAACTATTTTTATATATAACAGCACATTCCTTTTTAGGTCTATTTTTTACCTCTGTAGGACCCTAGACACGTATTTTTATTAAATAAATATGTATTTTAAAATAATTCAGATATCTGCCCTCCATCCCATTAGATGACAAGTGCCATCAAATATGTATGCAAAAAAGAGAGAATAATCTTTCAGTTAAGCAAAAATAAATAAAAGTTTTTTTTCTTAGAAGACTGAGTTATTCAGAATACCATGTAATGGAACCCCATGGAAAAAGACTATAGTGTTTTGTATTTTGAGACAAGTAAAAGAGAATATGCAATGAAATCTAGGCTATGAAGGATAGTAAGTTGCATGTAACCTAAACAAAATGCCAGAAGGAAAAAAAAAAAGAATTTGGAAGTATAAATTAAAATGGATAGTTTTATACTTAAGTTGAATGTCTGCTGTTTTCCAGCTCATGAAAGCAAATTACCTCCTAGCATCTTGCTTCAAAATTTACTATTTTAACTGTTCCAGATTGTGTATAAGGATTTAATACTGTTTTCCTCTGATGTTGGAAAAGGTCTGAAGGTTTCTCATATCTATAAAACCTCGTTCAGTTAATAACTTTGATTAATTTAGTCAACCATATTTCAGACTTGGTTAGGCAGAAAAATGTATAAGGAACATCTCCAGTACTGTGATCAACAGCTACATTTGCACTACTAACCATTAAGACAACGCACATACATAGTTATGAGTCAGCATTTTGCAGGGGTTCATGAAGAAGGGAACAATTTCAAAATTTCAGTTGGAGGTGTTATTTTTCCAGGCCCCAATCTTTCTGTTTTAATCTACTCATTCACTTATCTGTATCTTAGCATAAAATCATAGGGCTGGAAGGGACCTCAGGAGGTCATCTAGTCCAGCCCCCTGCTTCAAGCAGGATCAACCTCCCACTAAGTCATCCCAGCCAGGACCTTGTCAAGTTGGGACTTAAAACCTCAAGGGATGGAGAATCCACCACTCCCTAGGCAACACATTCCAATGCTTCACCACCCTCCTGGTGAAGTAGCTTTTCCTAATATCTAACCTACATCTCTCCCTCTTCAACTTCAGACCATTACTCTTTCTTCTGCCATCTGACACCACTGAAAACAGTTTCTCACCCTTCTCTTTAGAGCAGCCGTCAGGGAGGGCTGTCATTTAATCACACAACTCACACAATTAATTCAATAAAATTAATCACAATTTTAAAAATCACAATTCATCAATCTTAATTGCACTGTTAAATACTAAAATATCAATAGAAATGTATTAAATATTTTGGATATTTTTCTCATATGTATTCTGAATTGTAACTAAAATCAAACTGTATATAATATTACAAATATTTGCACTGTAAAAAGATAAAACAAATTAAATAATATTCTTCAATTCACCCCATACAAGTACTATAGTACAATCTCCCCATTCTGAAAGTGCAACTTACAAATGTAGATTTTGTTTTGTTACATAACTACATTCAAAACCAAAGCAATGTAAAGCCTCAGAACCTACAAGTCACTCAGTCCTACTTCTTGTTTAGCCAACCACTAAGACAAGTTGGTTTACATTTACAGCAGACAATGCTCCATCTTGTTACTTACAGTGTCACACAACAAAGTGAGAACAGGTGTTTGCATGGCACTTTTGTAGCTGGCATAGCAAAGTACCTACACGCCAGATATGCTAAACATTCCCATGCCCCTTAATGCTTTGGCCACCATTCCAGAGAACATCCTTCCATGTGGATGACATTCAAAAATAAAGTGTTAATTAAATTTGTGATTGAGCTCCTTGTAGAAGGAGAATTGCATGTCTCCTGTTTACCCACATTCTGACATATATCATAGTATAACATTCTCAGATGATGTCCCAACCCATGTTGCTCATTTTAAGAACACGATCGCTGTAGCTTTCACAAAACACAAAAAGGTACCAATGTAAAATTTCTAAAGATAGCTCCAGCACTCGCCCCATGGTTTAAGAACCTGAAGTGCCTTCCAAAATCTCAGAGTAATGAGGAATGGGGCATGCTCTCAGAACTTTAAAAAGAGCAAAACTCTGATGTGGAAAAGACAGAACCTGAACAACCAAAAATGCATACCAACCAGCTGGGGCATCTGACTCAGATATTAAAAATGAGTATGCATTGTTTGGTACTGATTTGGATCGTTATCACGTGGAACCAGTCAACATCCTGAACTCATGTTGCCTGAAATGATGACTGAAACATGGACATATGAATCTTCAGCATATCTGGCAGCCAGATATCTTGCAAAACTGGCTAGATGTCTGTTCTCACTTTCAGATGACATCGTAAACAAGAACACTGTCTCTTACAAATGCAAACAAACCAGTTCATATGAGTGATTGACTGAACAAGAAGCAGGACTGAGGGGACTTTGCATACATCTGATTTTCCCTGCACCACTGCATCAATGTTACTTATGATCTTTTTCTTCCGTATGTAGACATTTTCACGTCCAAATGGGGTTGTGGCAATCCCTATCTTGAAGACGAGACCACCTGAGGAGACCCTGTTCTAGCTGAAGAGGGTCCTCTTCTAGTTAGAGAGTAGATACCTATGATCTGCAGAGATAGCACTATCCCATTTGGCTGGGAAAGATGTAATGGAAGAGTCCATCAAAGGGTGGTGTCAGCAGAGCAGTCATCATGGGCCTTGTTTTTATTTTTGGCCCTGTTGGCTGGTGGTATGGCTTTTTCTGTTTTTGTTTGTCTCCTCCCTCTTCACCTCCTCCCCATTTTTTCTGTTGTTTTCAAAGACAGGTCCTTTCCCTTTTTGTTCATTTCTCTTACTTTCCTTTAGCTGTTCTGTCAATTTTCCCCCCACCACCCCATTTTCCTTCCTTTCTTTGACCCTCCTGTTTTTGTCTCATTTCTCTCCTTTTCTCAGTGGAGGGTAACACCTACGTACATCCAGCTGCCTCAGAATATGAGTGAAACTAACTAGGAGGTGAATAAATCTCATATGTTTAATTATGCAGCTGCTTCCAGCTCCATGGGAGAGGTTCCTGTCTGTGAACAAAGATTTGATCATACTCTGTAGGATTCTTTACAGGAGTAATCTGAAAATTCACAGCAGTGTATTAATAGGAAAACTCAGAATTCTCATGTCCAACTTAAACCTAGAGTTAATATCTGTCTATAGATACATAGATAATATGAAAATATATTTTGCAAGAACCAAAACATTAGCATCCAATAGAGCAGAGGTGCACAAAGTTGGGGGTGCAACATTTTGTAAGGGGGGAGTCCAGTGTGATTGGCTCCTCCTCATCCTCCCTGCAGCTTTCGCTGCCTCACTAGACTCTCCGCTTTCTTCACCATGGACTCCACCACTGCTCTCACCAGGGGAATGACCCACTGACGCTGGGCCAATTGGAACGTACAGAGGCCCTGAGCCAAACAGAGAAGCAGTTGGCAAGTTCCCAGCTTGATAAGGTGGTCGCATTTGTCCCTGCAGCCTGTGTCATGCTGGACCCCCTGAAGTCCCCCCACTGTGATGATGGTGTGGAGTGTTGCTGCCGGTAGAAGTGCAGGCTTGCCTTCAGCCTGGTGCTATTACCACCCATTTTCACAGCACAGCCCTGGGTCACCACCTCCCTGCTCTACAACAGTGCTAAGCTCAGTGGCCAGAAATGCAGCAAGGGCAATGCCTATGAGATGGAGGTAGTGAAGCAGCTCATCCCCCAAGGTGTTCCCTGTGAGACATCCCTCTGAGCACCATGTCCCCCTCGGGGCACCCCTTGAGTCCCCCACATACGTTCCTGGGGTCCTCCCTTTGAGCAACCTTCCCCCTTCAGGGCACCCCCTAGAGCCCCCCACCACCACCTTCCTGAGCATGCCATCCCTTCCTGAGTGCCTCCCCTATTGCATCCCTTCCTGTGGTCCTCCCACAGGTTGGGGGGGGGGGGGGACCTGGCTAATTGCAGGGGCGAAAAGTGGGGCCTGATGTAAAAAGTTTGCTCACCCTTGCAATAGTGGGTGACAATGAAGTATGCATATTACAGCAAGCACTAAGCCACAAGTATGGAAAAATGAGAGACAATGATTTGACAGAAACCATATTCTGGAGCCGAGAACTACAGCCAAAGTTTGACAGGGAATTGACTTGGAGTGAAAAAAATTAGCTAAACCAAACAAATGATAGAGACAATATGTGTGAAGTAATAAATTTTATTGTACCAACTTCTGCAGTTGAGAGGCAATCTATAAATCTCTTGTCTGAGCTGTGTTGAAGGACTAGAATACACCATTTACACGAAGATCAAATAATGTTTCATTAATACATTTGGGTAAGACTGATGATGTTTCTTTATAGGTGTACAAAATAATTGGCTTTAATTACTTGTAGAAAACTCCTTTCACAGAACAGTAGAACATTTCAGCTACAAAGACATAACTTGAAATGAAAGCCACACAACTATGTCCTTTTCAAACTGCTTGCAGAGTCACCATTTTTCATCTCGGCCACATAAACACTACATTATTATGCCAGATATGAGTTCTTATATGTATACCACACTAATTTGTTACTCCCAAATAACTGGTAACACAGTTGGGGTGATGTTCTTAAGTAATTAACATTTATCATGTAAAGATATCTGTTACTGCAGTCATCTTGTAATAATGACCACTTTTCATTTTTTAAAAACTTTAATTATGTATGGGTATTAGTTTGCACAGTTAACTTATCAAAACATAGTCCCTTTTTTCATATCATAATTTATTTTGCTTTATTAGTAGGAGTTAAAATAATTAATTACAAAGCTGTGCCATAGAGTAATCAGCTTAGTAAATGGAAAAGTTTTAAATCTCCTATTTGCTTTATGATCACAATTACCTGAAGATATGAGTTTTTAGTCCTACCAGGCTAGTCTTCAGTATAAGGCAAATATTGCTTCTCAAGGGCAAACTGGCTTTGAATTTCTTTCAGTTATCTCTTTCAGTTACTGCTGCTTAATTTCTACTTGTGTTCACAGAATAAACATGGTGGTAGAACAGATGTGTTTCACTTTCAGCTCTTTTGTTGACAGTAAATCGTATCTCATTGGGCTGCATCTACACTATGAGATAAATTCGAATTTCAAGGCATTAGTTCGATATTAAAAAGTGGCTGTCTTCACATGTAATACTGTTAACTTGATCTATTGAGCTGTAATGCTGATTTAAAAAATTGATATTACAGGACAGGTATAGCATCAATTGTGAATTTAAAATCTCAGATCAAGGCACACGTGTTAGCCTCCAGCCGTGTCCCGTATGTATTCCACAAAGCTACACAGTGACCCTCCAAGTATGGCTGCCTCATTGTGCAAGACTGTCAAAGTAAGTCCACAAAATTTTGATGGAAATTAAATTTGAATTAAACTTTAAATTGGAATTTAGCAGCCCAGCCCTGCAAATATAAAGAGCATCGATTATGAAAAAATCCCTTTGCCCATTGTGTTGCACCACATTGGTAGCCATCGCACTGCATCGGTAGCAATTATCAGTACCCCTGTACTGCAATCATGAGAGCTCAGGGCAGTAATCTGACTAGCTCTTCTCAGGCTCACCAGAGAGCCCCTTCTTGGACTCATCAGGAGATTCTTGATCTCATTGCCATTTTGGGAGACCAGTCAGTGGCAGAGAGACTTTGGGTGGCCAAGAGAAACGTGGCCATCTATCATCAGATGGCACGCAAGATGTCCGCCCAAGGTTACTCCCAGGACTCTATGCAATGCTGGGCGAAAGTTAAAGAACTCCATCAGGCCTATCAAAAAGTCTGGGAGGCCAACCAGTGGACAGGGGCAGCTCCACAGACCTGCTACTATTATCAACAGCTGCCCATGCTTATGGGGAGTGACCCCACTACAGAGCCCGGACTGTCACAATTTATCTGTATGCAATGTTGTATCTGGGTTGGTTCCAAGATATTAAGAGACAAGGTGTGGATAAAGTACGGGTTGAACCTCTCTAATCTGGAACTCTCTCATCCAGCAATGAAGCGCAAGGGAGAAAACCAAGCAACATGCACAAACATAAGAGCTCACAAGTAAACAAGAGACCAGCATGTGAAATTAACATCTTCAGATGAAACTATGCTTTCTGTAGTCCATGAAAAAGGCCAAGGTGTAGAAAGCAATCATTCATATGGGTAAAAAGGGTAATGGTTCAGAAAGATAAACTGATCAGTGTGTCTTTCTAACAACAATATGGAAGAAGAATTTTTTTTAAGTTTCCTGCCAAAGATCTGTACTATAGCTTCTAAAGTGACACAGTCATTAAAGATTTCATCTCAAAGAACTTTTTAAAAAAGTCTTATAACTGCCCTTCCTTAGATCTCTGTCAACCAAAGCATATGTTATGCCAACTTTTATCACAAAGAGTATATGTAAAATATTAATAAAAATGCATTACGGGTGAAATCCTGGTTCCATTGAAGTCAATGAGGGCTGCTCCAAAAAAGGCACCTGATGTCATCCCAGGTGGCTACATAAAACTGTAAATATAAATTTTCAAACTCTAGTACCCAAATTATAAAATAAATCATATGGCATAAAGAAAGAATCAATAGGCTGTAGGTCACATATATATTTCATATACACACAATGCTGAGACTAAAACACTGAGCCCTGAGCTCCATAAATGCATGGTTTTTTGTCATCTGAGCTGAAGGAGGTCATCTTTAGCTGTTATTAGTGATTGCACCTTGACACTCTTTGTGGTTCCTTTCACTTAAAACCAATTTATTAGAGTTGTTGAAATGACCAGATAAAAAAATAAATTACATAATTTAAATTGGATTTTTGTGTGTTTAGATTTAAGGATAATAGAATTGGACAATAATTCATAAAATAAAGAGGTGACACAAAGACAACCTAAATACATATAAGTAGTACCTCTATTTATGCGAGGGTTGTGTTCCCATGCACCTTTGTGCAACTTGACTTTTGCATAAGCTGGGGGGGCTTTATTCCCTGGTGGAACGCATGGTCTGCAACCAGGGAGCAGCAGGAGTTCCTGGAGCTCCTTTTGAAAGGTAAGTCCTAAGGTGGGGGCGCAGTTCGTGAGGGATAAGCCTGGCGGTGGATTGGGATCATGGGAGGGGGTGGGTTAGGTCTGCAGTGGGGTGGAGTTGAGCCAGAGCCACATGGAGGGGGGGGTTGTACCAGGGTGGAGGGGGTTGAGCTAGAGCCATGCAGGAGGGTGGTGAGCTGGAGCTGTGCTCAGGTGGTGAGCTGGGCTGTGGGGGCAGGAGAGTTGAACAGGGCCAATGGGCATTTGAAGTGGGGCTGGGGGGTTGAGCCGGAGCCACATGTAGAGGGTGTTTGAACTGTGACCGAAGGGACTTTGAACGAGGGTGGCACATGGGGTTGTGGGGGGAGCTTTGAACGGGGGCAGGGGAGCTGAGCCGGAGCCACATGTGAGGGGTGGTGAGCTACAGCCAGAGCTGGGCAAAGGGATGGGGAATAAGCTGGAGCCGGGCACAGATGGTGAACGGGGCTGGGTGGGGGTTGAACCAGGGCCACATGGGGCTGGTGGAGGGTTAAGCGGGATTGGGTTGCGCTTAACTGACCTTAATGCAAGTTAAGTGCACTTCGAAGTCACGCATTTTGAGGGTTTATTGTATTATCTTTCTAGAAAGCTAACAGTTAATGAAAGAGACAAAACAACAGAAGAATTAATCTAAAACTATATGTAGAATCAAAGATTTTGGCTTATCTTAATTTCTCAGGGGTTTAAAACTCTTGTGAAATTACAATTACAATTATATTTCTTATCAGAAAAGCTTCCTTACAAGCCATTTAAAAAGCATAAAGCAAAAACAAACAATATAAAATTTAACCAGAGGTGAAGAGAAGATAAAAAAGATTTACCAGCCATCTGAATCTCGTATTCCAGGGTAACTGTGCAGAACCTACTAGCTCAGGCGTGTCCAACCCCATGCGGCCCTGGACAGCTAGTAATGCGCCCCCACAAGATCGTAAACTTTTAATATTATTATGTGATTGATATACATTAACTATATTATATATTTTACATGCGGCCCAAGACAATTCCTTTTCACCCAATGCGGCCCAGGCAAGCCAAAAGGTTGGACACCCATGTACTAGCCAATTTTGAACGAGCAGCATGTTTAAATGAACCCTGGACATAAACCCTACAGTTTAACCCAGTGAAGCCACCACAAAACAACCAGACAAAATTAATACAAAATAGCATCAAAAAAGAAATCTGTTGGCTACTCTTAAAAAAATAGACAGTACATAGGGAAGAGACAAAAAGAAATAAAATGAAGTTCCTCATACCTGCCCAGAAAAGAGACTAAGCTTGCAAGATACCGACCTCCCCTTCAACACACAAACACTGAAACAGTAACATACTTCAACCTTTTTTTATTAGATGGATAAGCCTGAGACCCAGAAGCCAAATGCGCTGTGTTCCCCTTATGAAATGTTACCTCCCACAATGTGCATCTCTGTCTTAGATCTCCGTTCTTTGTTAATAAACTTATTCTTATTTTATTGCAAATAATTTCAATGCTGTTACACTGAAGTCAAGTGTGGATATTCAGCAAAAGGCTATCAGTCTGGTGTGTTCTGTGTCTTTGGAGAGAGCAACCACAGAATCTCAAGGCTGGAAGGGACCTCAGGAGGTCATTGAGTCCAGCCCCCAGTCTCAAGCAGGATCAACCCCAACAAAATCATCCCAGTCAGGACTTTGTCTGGCCGAGACTTACAAACTTCTAGGGATGGAGATTTTTCTGAGTGTCCAGTGAGATGGATTGTACTGTGGCATCTTTGACAAACTATAATTTACACATCACCTATCTCCAGAAAGCTGACTTTTGCTGAGGCGGAGGACTAGTACAGTGAGAATTCTGGTGTTCTGAGAAGAATGTCACAGCCATTATTCACACATTTTCTACTAATTGAAGCTTTGTCTATACTGCAAGTTAGGGCTATTATTCCCAGCTCTCACACACATAACCATGCTAGAGCTCATGGAGCTAGTGAAACTATAAATAGTAATGTAGCTGTGCACGCATGGGTACCAGCATCATTGCTTAGTCAAACTCTCCTGAAAATACTGGATATACAATCAGTATGGCCAAGCCAGGCTGCAACTACAGCTACATTATTTACACTCATGCTCTCCTGATGAAAGCTAGCATAGGTATGCAACGTGGGAAGCATACTACTCGCTCCTATTGCAGACATAGCATGAGAATGGTGTGCCAGTGCTACCCATATGGCCATTTTTCATTTTGATCACACACCTCGGCATTACTGTATGTATGGCTCAACGACAAAAACCAGGGCTGAGTATGGCAGCACATACCATGCTCAGCAGCGGCTGACAATGACTACATGGGAGCCCAGTACCCTGCAGGTGGCAGACAGTCCGACAGAGTGCAGGAAGCAATCCCGCATGGGTTATGTTCCTGCTCTCTCACTTGGGACCTCTGACCCTGCCCTGGGGAAAATGATCCCAGGCAAATCTAACCGTCGGAGAGAACCAGACGTTCCCACTCCTGAGCTGACTGGGAGCCGGCCACCCTCAACCTAGCTAAACTGTGGGACAGGCGAGAGACTCCCCCGCCTCCTCGGGGAGGGGTCTGGAGCGGGGGCGCGGGCGGGGAAGAGCACGAAAGGGATGTCCCGCATAGAGGGAGAGGGAACGGGATCAGCGAGAAAGGGTCGTAGGTGGGGGGGCTGGCCACCAGCCCACCCCGCCCCACGGCCCCTCAGACACCGCCCTTGCCGCCCGACCGCACCGCGCTTATCGAGCCCAACCCCCCACCGGCCCCGCAGACACCGCCCCCGCGCCCGCCACAGCGCAGCGCAGCCTCCCTTGTCCAGTCTGACATCTCCAGAGGCCCCCTCAGACACCACCTCACCCCTGCTACAGCCGCCCCAGTCCCGCCCGACACCCCCCGCGAGGGTACCTGCTAACGGCTCGTCCCGCAACCCTGCACAGGGAGAACATAGCGGCGGCTGGGCCCAGGCGCGCGCTCCGCTGCCATGTGCCCGCGGGCAAGTGGCGGCCCCGCTGAGCTGCGCATTCACTTCCGCTGGCCGCGCCTCCCGCCGCCCCCTCCGCCCTGGCGTGGCGAGCACCGAGCTCCTCTACCAGCGCCGCGCCGCGCCGCGGGGAGGGAGCAGTCGCACAGGGGAATCTAGCCGCCCCCAGCCCTGCTCCGGCCGGGCTCCTTGCCCCTTGTACGGTAAGGGTGCTGCCGCCGCGGCTCCTGTGCCGCAGCAGGGATAGTGCAGCGGCCTGGGGGAACGGGGCTCTCACCCTTGCCTCTGGACGACGGGAGGATGCAGCGGCGCATCATTTGTGCCTTCCTCCTCTCTCGTCCCGCGGGGGGGGAGCTGCCCGTGTGCTTCGGGGGCGGATACCACACCCTGGCCGGGCCCTGAGCTGGGGCTGGCAGAGCAAACGGGTGAGAAAGGCTATTTCAGCCAGATTGGGTAGCTCGCCGCTTGAGCGGGCTGCTGAGGAGCCCTGGGGCTGGACACGGACCGCCTTGGCTGGTGCCTGACTGCTGTGCTGAGCTTGTTGCCGTGCCTTGGGCTAGAGCTTGTCCAATCTGGCGCAGTACAAGAGTGTCAGTGCACCCACTGAATCATAGAGAAGCTAATGAATGAACAGGGCGTGATATTTAGCAAGTGTGTATAAATATCTTCAGTTATTTGGCTACCTACAGATATCTGGATACTGTATATCATTGTGATCTTTGCTATCCCTCATGCAGTGAAACAGGGTGTACTGCATACCTTTTCTTTGAACGATCCCTTTGGGTCCAAATATCCGGTAAGATTACTACCTACCCGTCACCGACTTCTGCTACTGGCCTTTAGTGGCTGCTGAAGATGGTTGAACCACATTTATAGTATAATCAGTATTCTTTATACAAAGAGGCCTTTCACGGGTGTAGACTTTTCATCTATGTGTTAAATGTAAGATCTGCTTTTTCTAGAGCATAGTTAAACACTGCTTTGTTTAAAAAATAAATTGTGTTTAGTAATGGGGGGAAAAACTCAGAGAAAGTTGGAATTAATGTTCCTCTCAAAGGGGAGTTATATAACTCCTAGTAGCTGCTGAATGCAAATCAGGCCAAGTCAGCAGCATGATACTAATCACAAGTTTGCACTGAGGTCACAGTGTTTTAGTTTTCATTTTAATGAGAAAATAGCCATTTTGTAGCAGTGTCAGAAAATTGAAGTGTTTAATTATGCCCATAGTGAGACATCTATCCATGTACAGTAAAAACTTTGTTATCCATCATGTTGGAAGAATGGGGAGTGCCAGTTAGCCAAGTATTCCAGTTAACTGAAATAATTATGGGGTGCTGAGTGTGTGGGATCTGGGTGAGGTGTTTGAGGTGCAGGAAGAGCCTCTGTACTAGCAGAGGGCCTTTTGGGGTGCTGGATTTGTGCAGCACTTACCTCAGGTGGCTCTCTGCAAGTGGCCACATGTCCTTGCAGCTCCTAGGTGGAGGCACTGCTTGGTGGCTCTAGGCAGTGCCTCTGTTCATGGGCAGTGCCCCTGCAGCTCCCATTGGCTGTGGTTCCCAGCCAAACCGATCTGCAAAGCCCACATTTGGAACTGGGCAAGGGTAGTACACAGAGCCGCCATGGCTGTTCCTCCACCTAGAAGCAATAGAAATGTTACCTCTTCTAGGAAGCCAGGCAGAGCCAGGTAGAAGAGCCTACCAGCTCTGCACCAACCCGACTGTAAACTGAACTGTCCAAAAGGATCAGAAATGCCATTTTATAGAGTTTTCTGGTTGGTGAAGTGCCAGATAAAACAGTTTTTACTGTACTTTTAAATTACTTTTGATTTGAAGGAGCATTTCTGCATTCAGCTGCATGTGCTTTAGAAATTAAATCAAAACTGCATTTCTGAGCAAGGTCATTTTACTAAATTCTCCGTAATGATCTTTTATGAACTCCTTCAGGAATGAATTCAATTAATTCCTATGATCTGTTTTATGCAGGTGGTCCAACTGGCTGTTAACAATGGTCCTTTCTGGCCTTGTAATTTATGAAGCTTATCAAAATAAAGAAATGTCCAATGATAACATTCTTGATTTGCTTTTTGATGAAGATCTATAGCTGCATATCTTAGGCACCCAAAATTCTTTGTGAAGTTAATGGACTAAGGGGTGTGCAAAGTATTCAGGAATTGGACCTAAAGTACCATTCTTGTCAATTTTAAAATGTCTCTACAATGCTTGGAATATTTTATTTTTATAACATAGGTGAAGACTGAAGCTTCTAAAATGTCATCAGTCAAACGCTTAGTATATGCTGTCATCCATTTCCTGAGAGAACAGAGTCAGCTGGATACTTTCACTTCAGATGAACAAGAAAGCTTGGAAGGTACGTGCCAAAGGCAAGGAAGGCCACATATCTGTTTGCTAAGCTGGTTGATATATGTACATCATGACCTAAAAACCAAGAATTATATTTATTAGTTATTTTAGGATAAAATTGTTGTATTTTGTTTCTTGTATGTTAGGAAGGTATTTGAACGGTGTATATCTTTATCCTGTAGATTCCAATATGCTCTCTATCGGCTTATCTGTTACCAAAGAAAGATACCAATTTTGGACTAGGAATGGGAGAACTTTGAAGTTTCACAAAACATGAACAATTTTGTGAAAATTTAAAAAATTTTTGTAATTAAAGGACAATTTTATGCCTGAAATAGATTGAGATATTAAATTTCCACAAGAATCTTAATTGTAATAACTGTGTACCTTTGAAGAGGACCTAAAGTTATTGGCTTTGCTTTGTCTTATTTCTAAGCAACTGGCACTTTCAGTTATGCTAAGGACTTCAATTAGGTAATGCCATAGTCCCAACCACTGAGGAAGATGAAGTGAACATGTTTCCCTGACCTTTTTACTAGCTCTTGTCTTTATCAGTTTTCATGCCTAGTTTCCCCCAACTTTTGTATGTGTGATAATCTATGAATAATATACTGAAGAACAAAACTGTCAACTGCCTCTGTATTGGCAAACAAGGTGGGGATTAAATCATGAAAAGCCATATTCTACTTTGATGCTGCACATGAAGAGCTCTTGTTAATATTGATAGGGGTATCATTTGCTACTTGCGGGCATATTAGTGTCCCTGAGGGTGAAAAGCACAGAGAGTGCACTAATTATATTTACTGACAAATATGCTTTATTGTAAAACAAAAATGCAGTTCTATATCACTTTAAAGACTAGCAATATAATTTATTACGTGATGAACAGAGTATATTAATATATAACTATAAATAAATTATATTGTTAGTCTTTAAAGTGATACAGGACTGCTTTTTTGTTTTTTGAAGCTAGACTAACATGGCTACTACTTTGTGACTGTATTTTACTGTAAGAGCTGTGATGCTGAAGAGTGCTGTTATTATTAGTTATTTCAAATATCACATAGCACTAAAAATTCTTTACAGGAATATTTTTGTATTGGCAAAGAAAGATTAAGTTAAAGCAAACTAAGACCACTTTACTTCTGAGCACAAACTTCCAATTGGAATTTTAATATGGTTTAATTTATATGCATTCACATTACACCTTTAGTTGATTCACCATAATTTTTCTGAGTGCCCCTATGCAGACATGTTTTTACCCAAGTTTTGAACATGGTTTATTACTTCCCTGCCAGTGGTTTAGTGGACATTCTTCTTGAGCCACATTTAAATACATTGTTAAATCACAGATTCCCTTTTTGTGTAAATGTGGTTTCAAATATGGTTTCTGTTAGGCTATATGTATGTGACATGGTCGTTCACTCGTGTGGGCAGGAAAGAGAATAACTTGTTTTCAAAACATATTTTAAAGATTCAGTTTTACAACAAAAGCTAAAAAGGCCACTGCATTTGCTATGTGATGAACAGCTATGTTTATTTATAATATCCCAATATCTGTTAAGAAATTTTTTCCAGTTGATAAAAATGCAACGCTTTTAGAAATAAAATTATGAAGTAGGAAGCATTTTTATTCATGTTTTTAATAAAATACTGTTAAATGTTGATTGGAACTAAGAAGGGTTAACCAGTCACCAGTTTGACACAGATGTTGACTACAGTGGCTCTAAGGCAAATGAAATATAATTTTAACAGAGATTTATTTTCTAAATAAAAGTGAGTTATAATATTTTAATGGCATGTAAATGCTCAGAGATAAAATGCAACATTTCCATAGTTGAATATGTTTCAACAGAGAAATTGTCCTAATTTTAGAGTTTCATGTTGCCAAAAATATGATACCATATGCTGCATTATACAATATACAGCATCTGTTCCAACCAATCTGCATAGATAATCTTTTTTTAACTATAGAAGTTAACTTTATTCTTTGTGAAAAAGATGGCTGGCCAAATCTTGACCATGAATATCTGAAAACAGCTCCCATTAATGCTATGAGGGAAGAATTTGGTCGATGAAGTACGTGGGTATTTTGTGTTGCTTACAATGTGCTTCAGGGTTGTAAAGCACTGCAGAATTAATTATCAAATATCAAACAAACTCCACAAAAAATCAACCAGTTGAAAACTTCATCAAAATATAAGTATAGCATACTATTCAAAGTCATCATTTACGGATAAAATATACTCTGATTGGCTGAAGCATACAAGTTTATCAAACTATAAATTAAGTTCTCTAACCTGCACAATGCACAGCTGCTTGATTAGCGCCATGCAATTGCTCAAGGCATCCACCCAGGGCAGGAAAGAGGGCTGCCCCATCCCCAACATAGCTTGGCGGCCAGCCTGCTATGGCCAGGGGAGGGAATGGCCTGAACTTGGCATCTTTCCCGTGGCCTAAACACATTTGTCGTCTGGCCCCAAAAGTCCTCCTTGCACTTGTGTATGCCATCCTCTGCACTAGCCTCACCACAGAGTCTGCACCCTAGCCAGAGCCCTGATAAGCCTGTACCCCAATCCTCTGATTCTGCCCTGAGCACCTCAAACCCAGCCTACTCCAGAGCCAACACCACTAGGTGGAGTCCTCATATTCCTGCACCACAGCTTTGTGCCCCAAGTCTGAGCCTCCTCCTGCACTCAGAATCCCTTGATTCTACCCTGCCACCACATGAATTTTATGTACACCTTCATATTTTAAAAAAAATTAATTGGAGATACACATCTCCTAGAACTGGAAGGGAACTCAGGAGGTCGTCTAGTCCAGTCCCCTGCCCTCTTGGCAGGAACAAGCACCATCCCTGACATCTATTTGCCCCAATCCCTAAATGGCCTCCTCGAGGATTAAGCGCACACCCCTGGGTTTAGCAGGCCAATGCTCAAACCACTGAGCTATCCCTCCCTCCCTCCCTAAAAAGTTATTGGAGGTATATGTCTCCTAGAACTGGAAGGGACCTTGGGAGGTCATCTAGTCCAGTCCCCTGCCTTTTCAGCAGGACCCAGCACCATCCCTGACATCTGTTTGCCCCAATCCCTTAATGGCATCCTCAAGGATTGAGCTCACAAACCTGGGTTTTGCAGGCCAATGCTCAAATCACTGAGCTCCCCCTCCCCCCAATTTTAATATGGGTGCACATAACAAAAGTAACTCTGCTTAGAGGTGGGAAAAATTAGAGGGAACACTGACTATAGGTGACATTCACCCCAGCATAAAAGGACTGACCATTTAAATGTTTCATTTGCGAAATTCACTCTCCCGCATAAATAGAAATCAGAGGGTGGACTGGCTAGGCAACACACATCCACACACACCATTGTTTTCAGGGTCTGGATCTGCTGTGCAGTTAAGAAAGAATCTGTGGAAGATGAAGATTACAGTCCATGACCATTCAGACAAAATTTACCCATGTCACTCATGTGCAGTCTTATACACTTCATTGGAACTGCTTACATGAGTTATGAACTTGCTTAAATGTTCGGGGGATTAGGGCCCTTTGATCCTGGGAAGGGTTCTGCTCATTTGGCTTCTTAGGTTTGGACATCAGTGGGTTTTTTAGTGAATGCCAGGGCTTTTGCAGGTAGATGCCTTTGCAGGGTGAGAACCTATGATTAATGAAAGAAATTTTATTAAAAATCTTTGGTTTGCAAAGTATAATGTACACTTTTAAAAACACAAATTATTACTTAGGTACTTCATCCTAGATTGGCCTATCTTTTTTGTTATACATAACTTCATAAATGTGGTGCTTTCATGCCAATTGCATGTAGAAGACGCACATAAAAAGCAGTTTTTAAATGTGCTGCTTGTCTGAATTTTATATTTATATGTGTGTGTGTATAATATACTGTTTTTAGTCATTGTCGATCAAAATTGAAATACAAAAAGAAGTATTAAAAGTGTGCCTACATCAGGAACTGAGTTTAGTATCTGAGCTGTATATATAAACACTGAAGATCTTCTGCTATATTGCCTTGCAAAGTTGGCTAACAGAGATTAATTCTTTTTTTTTCTTTCCATTAAGGGATCTTCTCTAAAGAACAGCTTTTTGGTTTTATACTTAACTAGCCAACTAATATATCACAAAATATCCCATTTGCCTAATTTATTTTGCAGTTTTGTTATTAGGTTTTATTTACACATTTCTGTTGAGTAAATGGTAATTTTTTAAATCATGATTTCATTTCTTTGAAGTTGCAATTCAGTGTTTGGAGACAGTTTTTAAGATAAGCCTAGAAGATACACATCTTGCAGTGCCACAGCACTTGACAGAAATGTTCTCAAATTCTTTTAAGGTAAGAATTGATTTTAGCCTTTTATCATTAATCAGTTAAGATTGTGACTATGATGTTGAATCTTCAAGTGTTTTATACATCAAAACTGTGGAAACTTGATAAAAATGACATTCATGTGGAATTCCTTTAATCGGTAGGAGAACAGGATATGTTTTGTACCCTGAAAGGACGTAAATTTAGTCAAGGCAGTAATAACACATGTGAACTATGTTACTAAAAAGAATGAGCCTCTTTCTAACATGAAAGATACTTGCCCTAGTGACACTTAAGCATTTTGCAATTCCAGGTGTAGTTGGCTGCCCCCAGCATCACTATCTCTCCCTTCCTATAGAGCAAATGTAATGTCTTCCGTATCCATTCTGTATCATCCATTTATATAAAACCAAAAGCTATAATTTTAAAATTCAGAGGTGTCCAACATAGGAAGAATACTGTTGACAACAGGAAAGCAGAAAGAAAAGTCAAGAGAAACAAAATGGGGATATCAGAGTTCATACTAAAAAAAAAAAAAATCCTACCCCACTTTACTGCAGCAAGAGCAATAAAATGTTGCAAGGTTTTAAGTGGGAACAGAACTGTCTTAGTCTAGTGTGTATTACATAAATGATATGATCACTTTCTGACTTAAGACAATTGTGCAATTACTAAACAGTATCTGTGTTTACACGACAACTTTTAAGATGAAAGTTGTGAAAGCAACCAGTAATGTAGCCAGGGCCTACACCTGAATCAGACTATACTTCTGGCCTTTTTTTTGTTTTGTTTTGTTTTGTTTTGTTTTGTTTTTTTTTAATGTAGAATGACATGTTGCCTCTCTCCGATTCGTTGCCAGAAGATATTGAAAAGGCTGACCAGCTGAAGGATGAAGGTGTGTAGTTGATACGGATGTGTCACACTGTCAGCGGTAGCTCATGACCGTGAGTGCCAACCTTGGGTGAGACTGTCAAAAACCAGAGCAGAAGCCCTGGACTGATTGAGGAAACTCATTTTATTGCTCCAGTACTTTGAGAGGCTGTGTGTGAGCTCATTCAGCTTTCAGTTGTTCCATGCACTTTTGTGGTCTGTTTGCTCAGTTTCAGTGTGGGCTT
This sequence comes from Carettochelys insculpta, assembly GCF_033958435.1. NCBI lineage: Eukaryota > Metazoa > Chordata > Testudines > Carettochelyidae > Carettochelys > Carettochelys insculpta. Next base: position 90,377,501 of record NC_134141.1, read on the forward strand.
TGACTGCTGCTATATGCTCCATGCATCTGTGGTGGGCTATGTCCTCTGCCTCTTCTGTGTCTTTGATCTCCTTGATCTGGAATTCCACAATCAGTCTCTGGGGCTCACATTCTTTCTGAGCTGCCTGGTATAAGCAGTCAAGCCAGTTCCTCTGCAGCAATCATCTGGGGCATGAGGGTGCTTGGTTGCCTTGTCCGAACTTATGAGCAAAGCTTTCAGCTCCTGAACTGGGATTTTGTGTTTATGTGATATCCGCTGCTCCTTACATAATGTTTCAAAGTCTTTTGTCACAGTACCATAAAATGACCTTGGTCCACTTACTGTGTCTATTCTTTAACTTTTAATAACTGTCAGTATCAAGTTTAAACTTTTAACAGCTCTGGATTATGCTCTGTAAATCCAGTTGACTCGTGAATGAGAATCTTGCAACTTGTATCAAATGTTATGCTGTCTGGAGTGTCCCATGACTATGAGTGTCAAACACAGGACAGACTTATCAAAAACCAGAGCAGAAGCCCCAAACTGGTTGTGTCGTGTATAATTAGATTTCATCAACCCAGTAACAAGTTTGGACTCTGAAGCACTCTAATTGTTTTACCATGGAATCACAGACAGTCTCCTTGGGCATTCCAGTCTAGACAATCTGGACTATGTGATAGATGGTTACTTTACACCAAAAAGCACAATGATGTTCAGGTTATTCGCAATCCAGACGTACCAGTCAGTTACCCCAGGTCATGTATTCTCAGATCAGAACCAAAGACAGTACCTGTAGCCAGTCCTATAAAAAAAAAAACAACTAACAAAAGATTTATTAAGAAAGAACGTCTACACAGCAAAGTTATTTCAAAATAACTATCCTAACATCTACACAGCGCAACTGCTATTTCCATATAATTTTGAAATAGTGATTGGTTCATTTCAAAATTGGTAAACCTATTTTGAAAATAAGTGCTGTTCAGACAGGGAATAGAGCCTGTTTCGAAGTAAGCTATAGTGCTTCCAATGGCTCTATTTCAAAACAAACTCTATGTGTGCAGATGCTGTATTTCAAAATACCTAAATGCTATTTAGAAATGCATTTTGTGTGAAGCAGCATTATTTCAAAATGAGCTATTCCATATGTTGTTTACAAAGTTAAAACAGGAAACATACATTCACAAGTGAATTAGTCTTAGATTTAAAAAGGCAGCATAATTTTCTGAAACAAGCAGCTCTGTATGACCTTTAGGGCTGATCCATGCCAGGTAGCATGGGTTTCACTTGCTTACACTAGGAATTTTTGCCTTAAGAAATCAAACAGCATAAAAATATAACTTTCTCCTTGTCAGGGTTTTTTTTTGTCTTCCCGTTAACCCAGATTTAGAGCTGATGGGGTGAATTCATGTATTGGTTTCCCCTTCCAGGATGGAGTTAGAAATTGAGTCAAGGTGTCTGTACTTTGGTGACACACAGTGCCTCATTTGTCTAGACTAGATTTTAACGTTCAAGTCAAGGTCCCACTGAAATCAATGGAAAGCTCACACTGACTTCTTTTTAACCTTTGATTTGACCCATTATATAAAAACAGTTTTGCATCATGTAAAATGACAGTAAAATGATTTGTTAAATTTCTAATTTAAAAATACATTTCCAGATTCTTTTGCATTGGCCTAATTTAAAATATGTGGAGTGCACATGGTAAGTAGGTTTTCACGTTAATGAAAGTAAGTGTAGCGTAGCACTGGTTATAGATATGCAGAGTTATTGAATAGATTAATGCTTATTAATACTATATTTTGGTTATGAACGCAGATTTGCAGATATTATCCATAAAACACAGATTACTATGTTTACATTTGAAAGGTGAAAGAAGCCCCCTAGGAAAAGTTTTAATGAAGTTAAACTGAAAAAAAAAAATTGGCTGGATTTCACAATGAGGACAACGTCCCTCTCATTTTAAATGATCAGCTGCTGCTGTTGCAAATGATATATTCCACTTTGGCTTTATGAAGTACACTTAACAAAAGCTTAGCTAGGCAATGAAGGAGGTCATTCACCTTTCATTTCTGGAGCTATAAGTTCAAACCTGTTTAGGTCAGAAGTGAAAATTAATTGGAGAATGTTGATATAGTTGCTATGGAATGGCTTTTCACTTCATTAACTTCCTGCTTCTCTGTGGTGTTGAGCGCCTTATGGACAATGCAGAATGCCCTCAAAATCCAGTCTAGTAGTTGGGTTTTAGTGGTATTTGGCACCTGCTAGGAAAATGTGATGTAGCAGCATTTAATCCAGTTCAATGGAACATCTTCCCTGAACTCATTCATAAGACACCAACCCTCTCCTTAATACCCATCTCTGTTATGAGGCCTTTAAGTAGGAGTCAGCCCATTAACTAATCAGGAGAAAACTGAAGAGATGACTCTTTACATTACTATTTTTTAAAAAAGTATTATTTTATACATATGCTACATATGTAGAAAAAAGGAATAATAAATTGTTTAACTTTAGGGATTTATAGCTCCCTAAAGTCAAATTCTTTTTTTTCCCCTTGATACTATAATAAGCAGTATTTTTTCAGAGTAGTAGCAGAGATTTCAAAGCCTTAAGGCTTGTTTAGCCTTACCAAAGAGTCAAGTTGTTTATACTTATTGCAGTAGCAAATAGTAAGGAAAGTTGATGGGGGGATTTTATCCATTTGACCTCCTGCTGTGGGGATGGCACAGAAAATCTGCAGTTCGCAAAGCTGGAGTTGTCTCTTACATTGATTTCCCCCTCCCCCCAAGTAGACTTGACCTCAGTGTTGCTGTAATAGACTTCACTAAGGCATTTGATTGGTTACCTCATTATTACCTGAGGTTTTCAAGCCCACTAACAATGGTAACTTAATTGTTAGGAATAAATCAGTTGGAACACGGCAATTCTGTCTCCTCCAATCAAGTAAGTGTACTCTTTTCTAACATTCCAGTTTAGCAGATTTAAGCATGCATGGACATAAGCAATAAGTTTAAAAGATCACACATTTACCGAACATCTGAAATGGTATTGATGTTTGACATGGGGCCAAATTAAAGCAGCAGGTTTGCACTGGGGAGAAAAGATATTGGGGGGAAAAATATCTCTGAAGATGGCTTCTGAGGTGTGTTCTGAAGAATGCTATATTAGCTTGTCTTTTATAACTAACTTCTACAAAACACGTAGGTCATAATGACCCCTCCTGGGTCATCACTTTTCATGAATTTTAATAAATGTCTAATATCAGAGGAGCTCAGACTCAACATCTTCCAACTATTAAGGTTTTCAGTCTCATTTGTTTACACTGTTTCCCTTATTCCCTTGTGATGAGCAGAAACTGACGGCTAGACTTTTGACCTGGCTTCTGAAAGCATGTCTCCAAATTAACATTTAAGTATGTAGTGTTCTAGTTAATTAATTCATTCGTGGTGGCTGGGTACACATGATATGGTTGCAGTTGGTTTGAACACATTCTGGAGTACACGTACTTCTCAAATACAGGGTAGCACCCTGACATTTTGATTAAAAGAAAAATAGAAAGAAAATTAACATAGCATGCACTAAATGGATTAAAAACTGTCTGTCTGACAAATTTCTAAAGGTAATTTTAATCACAGAAGAATCATTGAGTGGGCATATTTCCAGTGGGGTCCTGAACTGATTATTTTTTTAGCTCTATGCTGTTTAATATTTTTATTTATAACCTGAAATAAAATATAACAATAATAGATAGTTTGCAAATGACACAAAAATTGTGGGCATGATAAATGTTGAGGAACAGTGGTCACTGATTCAGAGTGATCTGGATTAGTTGGTGAACTGGATTCAAGCAAACCATATGCATTATAATACAGCTAAGTATAAATTATGTAAATTATGCTTGCAAAATGGGGATCTCCATCCTGGCACGCAGTGATTCTGAGAAAGAGTTTGGGGGAGGGGATGAATAATCAGGTGAACATGAGTTCTCAGTGTGATATTGTGGCCAAAAGACCTAATGTGATTGTGGGATGCATAAAAAGGACAATCTGAAGAAGGAGTAGGGAGGTTATTTTATCTCTGTATTTGGCACTGGGATACTTTGTCCAGTTCTGGTGCCCACAATTCAAGAAGAATGTTGATACATTTTAGAAGGTTCAGAGAAGTGCCACAAGAAAAAATCAAGGATTAGAAAACTTGCTTTGCAATGACTGAGCCCTTTGAATCTATCTATTTAGTTTAGGGAGAGTAGGTTAATGAGTGACTTGGTTACAGTTTATATATATATATCTACATAAGGTACACATATTTAATAATGAGCTTTTCTCTTTAGCAGAGAGCTATAATGTGATGCAGTGGCTGGAAGATGAAGTTAGACAAATGTAGACTGGAAAAAAAAAAAAGGTGTGAATTTAAAAGTAAGAGTATTTAACCACTGGACCAATTTGCCGGGTGTCATGGTGGACTGTCCGTAGCAGACAATTTTTAAATCAGGATTTTCAAAAACTCTGCTTGAGAGGTTATTTTGGGGATGTGCTGTATATTATGTAGGAGGGCAGATAAGCTCATCATAGTGATCTCCTCTGTTTCTATAATCTGTGAAACACAGAAGCAGACTCAGCTGTTTTCACTCAATGTCTGTGTTGAGAATTGCGCCTCGGCAGGATCCTTTGGTTACTGCAATAGACACTGGATGGACCTGCCCAGTCCATGCATTCACAGCATCTGTTGACTTAGTTCCAATGCTAAAGAGATAATTTACCTGACTAGCTGATCCATTAATGACCTCTCCCCTAGGCCTGTCATTCATTGCAAACTACAATATTGTTGAAATTAATTTGTGATCCACTAGCTACATTACTAGACTCTACTCCCTGTTTTACACTTACCCGGCTCTGTAAAGATCATGCATTCATTCCAGTTGGAGGAGACTTTGCTAATATGTGAAATATCTATCATTTACCTTCTTCCACATCATGTGGTTACTAATGGCATATAGTATTAGTTATAACAATTTAAAAATCTGTATGGTTTTGTTAGTTTGGAATATTGATTCCTTCACGGCCAGTGGCTGAAATTGAAGGCTGTCTTCTTCATTCAGCCATATGTCCTGCATGGACAGCACTTGGTGCCTTCTGGAAGTGTATCAGATGCCCGTACTCCCTGTACTCTTGCAGGATACACTTGTTCCTTCTGTTACCTTCATCCTTTTGCCAGGACTTAGTGTTTTGTTAATCTCTTCCTGTTGAATCTGAGCTTTTTCCCTGCCTGATTAGGCTCATGGCTTGTGCCTGTACTGCACATACCTGGTGCAAGAGTTGGGGAGAAAGAGAAGGCAGTGCCCTTTTTCCATTTTACTGTCCTGGTGTTGCTTGGTGCTTTTTGTTTCCTGGCAGCATAACATCTTTAGTCTTCTAAGAGTTGACTAGTGACACATCTGTTGTACTGGTGATGAGTACTTCTGTGTCTGAGTCATCTTATAGCACCTGTGCTATATGTGTTCTCAGCATCTTCATGAAAGAGCTGTTAGTAGCTGCATGGGATTGTTTGTTTACTTGCCCATCTTTGTTGTCCTTATTTTTAGAGTCCTCGGGTTAGGGTTGTAGTTGCAGGCAAATCAGAAAGAGCCTACATACACAGCTCATTAAGTTATGAGACCTGCTGGGATATACATCATGACCAAACTGCAGCTAAGCTGTTGTGGTTGACGAGCCCATTGGGCAAGTTCACAACATACTGGTTCTTTGCTTAGCAGCGGGAAACTGCCTGGTATGTAGAGTATCGAAAGGGTGGAAAACAATAAGTGTTGTGCTGCTTTATAGATAACAAGCTTGCATGAAAAAAGTATGTTGTATGTTCAACCGAAATACAAAATCTTCTTCTGAAAAATTAATCACAAAAGGCAACACATTCCCAGTTGCTTTGTGAGGTACTGTAGTGTAGTGCTTTGTGTTTATCTTTCAGATATAAAATTACAGCTTTATAAAAATAAACTTTTAAAACAATTTATTTCAGGTAACAATCACATGAAGGAAGAAAATTACATTGCTGCAGTGGATTGTTATTCTCATGCTATAGAGCTGGATCCAAATAATGCAGTGTATTATTGTAACAGGTAAAAACAAAAATCCCTTAACCTTCACAGAGATAATTTTAAAAAGAAAAAAACTGAAATAGATCAAAACAAGGTGAAGCGAAAAGCCCTCGTTTTCAGCGGGTAGCTACATTCGATTTATGCCAGTTTTGTTATGCAAATTTTAAAATGTATTATTTGAACTATACTCAGATGGCTGTCTTCATTATACTTGTGGTGTAGATTTTAACTTTGTTTCCAGACTGTATCGTTGACTGATTTTGGCAACCTGAAAAAACTTCTACACAAGAAATTAGTAAGAGCCTGATTTAAAGCACATTTAAGCTAGTGGCAGCCTTTCTGTGGCATTCTAATGGGGCAAGCCTGATATGCATTAATTTTCCAGAGAAAATGTGCTTGTAGAATGATTTAAGGATGTAAAACATTATATAGGAGCTAAATATCTTTATGCCAGGGTCATTGCAAAACTAACCGTTCTACATAATGCACTTCTAACACAGAGGTTACTCCTCAATTACTAAAGAGAATTATATAGTAGAGTAGAACCTCAAAGGTACAGCTCCTGTGGGAATGGAAGTTGTCCATAGCTCTGAAATGTTCGTAACGCTGAACAAAGTGCAGTTTCAGCTCCAAATCCAGCAGGTGACACTCCAGGTCAGTCTGAGCCTTCATACTCAGTGCCAGCTTGAGTTTACAGGGAGGGAGGGAGGGGATGGGTGGGTGGTGGATTGATGGATGCCCTGCACATTGGGATGGGGAAGGCAGCCGTGAGTGCCTACCTTAAAGATGCGATGCAGGCGCAATACAGTAAATTTTTAAAAAAATAATCTCTGCTGTTGCCTGATAGGTTACATGTGGTTTCTGGTTTCAATAGAAACATGCACAAAGAGGCAGAGAAACCGTAAACATTTATGAAGATGGCACTACATCTTTCTGGCTGTTCAGAGTTTGAACCATTTCTTTTCTCAGATAAGACAGCAGTGCCATAAATTCTCTCTAGATGTAAACTTTGATAGTCAGGAATTATGCAAAACGTGCAACCTGCAATGACTTGATACTGTAAACAAACCAAATTCAGCCCTTGCATAAGTACGTACACTGTCAGTTGAAGTCATTTAAAACTAGGATTGAATTTTGGACTAGGAGTTTTGGGGATGATGCAGACATAAGTTGAAGCAGACGAGGGAGGGGTTGCTTTATGTTAAGTAAAAGGGAGAGCAGAATCAAGCTGATTCCTTATTTAGTTTATTGAGTTTGTATCAAAATGTGAAATACTATCTTTGATTACACTCGTGCAACTGCTTTGACCTGAGTGGGTTTCCACAGGTATGAAGCAGTCCATGTGATTAAAGACAATGAACACAACCCAGTAGGAAGAGAAGTAATGTACGCCATCAAGCTAGACAAATAATATAATTTAGAATTCAGAGTAGCTGAAAGGTTTAAATAAAAAACAAAAACAAAAAAAAAAACCCACACATACAGTTGTTCATGGAAAACTACATAAAATGCATTACAGAATTAAATATTCCTTCTTCTGTAAAGTAGCATCTTTATTATGGAAAAACTTAAAACTGGAATGTGTTTTTTCTGAGTACTTTCAGACTGTGGGAAAGATTGAATTTGAATACTGATCTGAACTCTTTGATTTGGTCACTCTTATATTTTTAGTTATGATTTATGGGTTAGGATAAGAGTCTTTTAGTATTTGAATCAGAAATCATTGGGCTGTTTTATCAAGACTTACCTACTATCGTGAGTGACATCACACACACAACTGTCTTTCTACAGAGATTTTGAAAAAAAAAATCAATATAGATCCAATACTTGGTAAGTGTAGAGCTTCTAGCTCTTCTAACAATTCTCAGTTCTCCTGGAGCCAGGTACCTGAAGGATAGATGCCCTTGACAGAAGGATTGTCAGTGTGATATAAGACTGATAAGTAGAGTAGTAAAGGTAGGGGTGGGATAGTTTGAGCTGTGAGGAGTGGATATAAAAATTATTTATTATTCTATTTCTATTAACTGTGCAAAATACTTGTTTTACTAGACTGTCATTATAGATCACCAAATCTACCTTATGGCAGCTTTGTTGTAACTGATTTAATGATGTATTTTGTTTATATCCATATTCTGGTTTTCTATTACTCTGTTACACTTTCATAAAATCTGAGTCTATATTCTTGATACTTGGTAAGGCACTTACACGTTTAACTTGAAGCACTTGACCAGTCCACTGAAGTAAAGCCAGCTGAGCAAATTTTTCATAGTTGAACTGTGCAGTCAATATGATCAAATGTGTTCGTAAGTGGAATGTGGTTGAATTGGGGCCTAAATCTGGATTCTTAGACTTCTCTTAAACAAGCGTGTTTTCCCCCTATTTTAGGGCTGCTGCTCAAAGTAAGCTCAGCAACTACAATGAAGCAATAAAAGACTGCGAGAGAGCAATAGCAATAGATCCAAAATACAGCAAAGCATATGGGAGAATGGGGTAAGATAATCCAGATTAATGTAAGCATTAAGGGATAGATCTTTGGAAAGTGTAAATTAGTGTAGCTCTATTTAAATCAGTGGGGTAATTCCAGTTCATGTTGACTGAAGATCTGGTGCTAAAAGTGCAGTTGTTTTCTGTGACTAAAGCTGGCATGAGGTTCTATATACATGATTGCTCCAAGTGATGCCCTCTCAACTCAGTTTACACTATAGGGTTTGTTTTGTTTTTTGTTTTGTTTTTTTCTCTTTTCTTTTTTTCCCAGTTTATCAGCACCACAAATGCAGTCTAGTCTCTCACTCCTACATAATCACCAGGAATAATTCTGTAACTGGAACAACTACTACTCTGTTAGCACTAATTAATACAGAATAGAACCCACTTTCCTCTCTCAAAAGTGTTGGATCTGCAGAGCTAACAGGAGTACAGATTTATCTTCTCAGTTACATACACCCTGCAAGCAGATCTATTGATGGGGAAGTGTTTTGTTTATTTAGTAATATTTTGGACTATAACATGGCAATGTAAAGTACATATTATTATGAATTCTCATCTGCGCACATAGGGGAATTCATCCTTCTGACTTTTTTCAGCATTCCCTTTGCAAAGGGACTTTTGTGCTGGGGATATTTCCCCAGACTACACATGCAGTTGCCTTATGACTTTTGTGTTATTACAGCTGGACAGGGCAATCCATCACTGCACATTTAGTGTGGGAGTTAGAAGCTAGGACCCTTAACATCAGCAGTATAGGCCTTTACTGCTTGAGTTACAAGCCTCTCTGGCTGATGATGTAATAGTAGTATGTGGTAGGCAAGACACTGTGATTATATTGAGCTATAAATGCTAAAGTGGGTCTGATGTTCCATGCAAACATATGCCTATTGAAAAGTGGATCCCGTGAGCAATAAAAATGAAGTTCACCTGGCAAATCTCTTTACATTTTTTTTAATAAGAAAACATATCTAATGCCAAATTCTTCTCCCGGGGCACATACATGGCTCTCACTGAAGTCCACAAGGTCTGTATAGATTCCTATAAAGGCTGACTTTGGTCCTTAGTGTTTTCAGTTTCACTTGCAAAACATTAATTTTAATTAATTTAGTGAAAAATTATGAAGACTCACAGTGAGAGCTGTCTGGAAGGATCACAAAGGATCATGCATCTTTACTGCCTGAAGTTTTATGAACATCCCCATGTTTGAAAGGGCTCTCGGTCCCTTATCTGGAAGGAGAATTATGGCAAGCATAGTACCAACTTCTGTAAATGTGTTTGTGCCAAAGTCTGTGATCTGATGTGCACTGGACAATGACTTTTTCAACTGTGGTGATAATGAGGATTCCCTGTCACTTAAATTAACATAATTTAACACAGTTCGGCATAGTATGTAGGAAATCTAAAAACAGTAAATAACTAAGGAGATGCCTTTTGGCATTCTCAAGAATGGTCTCTCTAATGACCCTCATATGTAGCTTAATCATAACTAAGCAGGTAGAAAAAAAAACCAGATGACTTCAGTTTCTTACTGATGGGATTCTGATATTAACAGATTATTGAGAATAAAATCAAGATATCAGAATAACCACTGAAGTTTCTGCCCTGTAGCTACCTATTCAGATGTATATCTGATGCTTGTTCAGTATCTTACTACAGTACAGCTCCATGAATAGTAGCTATGAACAAAGTAGGAAACCCTTGTTATAGTAGGAGTGCTATTGTACATAACAATGAAACCCAACTAAATTATGCAAGAAGGACAAATTGTAATAAACATAGGATGACCGTATTGGACAATGATACGAAATGGGTACAGTAATCGTGCTGTGTCAAGATGATTGCCTGTACACATAACTCTTGGGAGCAGCATGGTCACCAGTTTGGGAGCTTAGAAGCATTGCGTAAGACATGTACATTGGGGCTGCTTGCTCCTCTTCCTCCTTCCCATCCTGGGTTCCAAAGAGGTTTTGTTGTCCCAAATGTCTTTTAGTTTATACCATAATGTAGGAATCCCAATATATGAACAGTCACCTCAGAGAACTGGAGTAAGAACTGTGATAAGTAAATTGTTTTTCCTTTGGGGATTTTCCCATACAAGGTCTAACTTTCAACTCCTGGAAGATTAACGGGTGGGTTTGGGGCCTGTTAATGGAAAAATGATTGCATCACTGTTGTCATGAATTCAGATTTAGAGCTTTAGTTGAGAGAACAACGCTGAGTAGAGGTGCGTACAGAGCTCCAAGAAGTACCTTTGCATATTTCACTAGCTGATACCTTGGGAAGGCATGGCCTAGAAAGAGATAGAAGCATTTGGCATTTTCCTAGGTGGCAAAGAGTTCTTGATAAGGCTTACTTGAATGTGAAACATGCAAGCCTGAATTCTTGGGGATCACCTGTGCTGCAGAAAATGGTGTGACAAAATTAAATTTCAGCACCAGCCAATATGCATTAGTACTTAAATTCTGTAGTAAACTTGCATATATTCAGTGTGATCAAGATCTTAGTTAGATGTGACATTCCCTCACTTATTCCTAATCAGATCTGAAACTGCTGGTATCACTGCTTCTTTGAGGTGCTCATGCTAGCTTTATTTCAAACTAGGTTGGCCCTGACATCTATGAATAAATACCAAGAAGCAATTACCAGTTACCAAAAAGCACTGGTTCTTGATCCAGAAAATGACTCTTACAAGTCAAATATGAAAATAGCTGAACAGAAACTAAGAGACCCCTCCAGTCCTGTAAGTTAGCTTAATTAGTTTTTTCTTTTCATTAGGTTTTTTAATAACTCAAAATGGAATTTACTAGATATAGTAATCTTCAGATACTGTTTATTTTCAGACCGGGACAGGACTGAGTTTTGACATGGCAAGCTTGATAAACAACCCAGCATTCATTAGTATGGTGAGTATATTAAGTATATGTTGTTGCTTTTAGTTAAGAGTAGTAGTAGTAGTAGGCATCCTTCAGTCTGCACAGACTATGGATCGCGCCCTTTAAAGTTTCAATTGAGGACTTCATTTGCAGCGTCTATTGTGACTATGAAGACCCACACGAGAGTGACAGTCCTTGCTACATCTCTTGCAGATGTCGTGAGTGTCTGGCAAGTCCTTATTGTGCTTTCTGTGCGCTCATTTCTCCTCTGCTAGCTGTCTAATCTTCATCTCGCCCTTCTGAAGGCCCTTGTGTAACCCCTGCCTCCATCTGCTGCGGTCATCTGCTAGTTCTTCCCAGTTGTCCAGCTCGATGTCTTTTTTAGTTAAGAAACAGAATGTAAAATGTTTTAAACATTGCTCCTGCTTTAAGAAAGGAATATGGTTTTAATGCTTAGCATAACTTGTGTATTCATCCAAAGAACAGAAAGATGGAAGCTTAATATTAAGAAACACATAATTCAAAGCTGCTTTTTTAAACCATTAAGATAATTACTCAAATATCTTTCATTTGTTCCTGGAGAGCTGTCCCCATGGGTGCTCCACTCTAGGTATTGGTATGTCCCTGTGCCTTCACACAGAGATTTTTGCAGCCATGTCCATCCAGGTTGTGCACACACGGAGAGCCTGTCTCACAGTTTCCTTCATTTAAAGAGCTGAGTGTGGGATCCAGAGCCTTCAGTTCCAGTCCCAGACCGGAGACGGAGCGCCGGAGTTGTGCTATCAGCGCTCTCCTCACATGATTTGTATTAGAATCATAGAATCATAGAAGAGTAGGACTGGAAGGGACCTCGAGAGGCCATTGAGTTCAGCCCCCTGCCCTCATGGCAGGATCAAGCACTTTCTAGACCATCCCTGAAAGCCACCTATCTAACCTCTTCTTAAATATCTCCAGTGATGGAGATTCTACCACCTCCCTTGGCAATTCGTTCCAGTGTTTGATCACCCTGACAGTTAGGAACTTTTTCCTAATGTCCAACCTGAACCTCCCCTGCTGCAATTTCAGTCCATTGCCTCGTTCTATCCTCCGAGGCAAGGAAGAACAAAGTTCCCTCCCTCTGCCTTATGACACCCTTTTAGATACCTGAAAACTGCTATCATGTCCCCCCTCAATCTTCTCTTTTCCAAACTAAGCAAGCCCAGTTCTTTCAGCCTTTCTTCATAGGTCATGTTCTCAAGACCTTTGATCATTCTCGTCACTCTCCTCTGGACCCTCTCCAATTTCTCCACATCCTCCCTGAACTGCAGTGCCCAGAACCGGACACAATACTCCAGCTGAGGCCTAACCAGCGCAGAGTAGAGCGGGAGAATTAGAATTAGAGTTAGGGTAGTTTCTCGTAGGGAGGTATCTAGTGTTGCTAGAAGGAAAACAAAACAAACAAAAATAAGGTGAAGAAAAACCTCTGCTTCAATAGAACTTTACAGCTCCTGGGGTTCCTGGGGTGTCTGGCTCCCTGGGCTTAAAGAGGTGTGCTTCTGCAGGATGGCTATGCCCATCTCTGATGATTACAGCCAGTGTGTCCACTGTTTGGGCAAGGGGCATATCCCCCCAAAATTTGCCCCTTGTGCCAAAACAAGATCCAGGGCATGCAGAGACCAGGACCTGAGGCTGAAACACTTCCTAATGGGGAAGTCTCTCCAACCAGCCTTTGGTGCCCCAGGATAAATCAAATCCAGTTTCACTATCTCAGTATTGGCAGGGCAGGGAGCCTTCCATTTGCTGGGTGCACATGGCCGCCAAGCATAGGCTTCCCACCATCTGAGTGCTCCTGTCCCCACGACCACATCAGAAGGGTTGGTGCAAGCTGCATTGTGCCCCTTCCCAGCTGTAACTTGGGCAAGGGGCTGTTTTCAAGCTGGCTGCATGGATGCTCTCAGCCTCAGGGAGCAGGCTCCACCCCCTAGCTCTACCCTATGCACATTGTGAAACCCTGCTCCCATCCCACTAGGTGTAGCAGGGTCTGGAGTCAGAGGCCCTCACTCCCTGGGGGGCTCTGCCACCCCACCCACTCGCCGTCCAGCCATGCCACCGCACCCATCTTGCTGACAATAAAGAAAGCCAGCGCCACAGATGAGTTAGTCCTGGGGGCCAGTTTGGGGCTGGGGCAGTTTAAGCCTGGGGATGGGTGGGCAGGTTTGAAGCTGAGAGGGTTTAAGCCTGGGGATGGTTTGCGGGATGGGGGTTAAAGCCTAGAGATGTGGGGGCGGGTTCGGAGACTAAGATATGTAGAACCTGGGAATGGGGCGGGGGGGCGGGGTGAGGAGGGCTGATGAGAACATTGCTCCTTCCTGCTTAAGAGTCTATCCCCAGGCGCAGTGTTTTCCTTGGCCTCGTTTGCTCTCCAATCCAGGGATGAAAGTAACTTAAACTTTCTAACTGGTACAGATCATTGTATGCGCGCTGTTGTTAAAATAGGGTTTACAAAAAGTATGGTTTGATGTTATTTACTAAGGACTGTCTCATATTCACATGCACTGTGGCTCCTGAAGTATTCGTTTTGTAACTGAATTTGAAAAAAATGGTTTTATTCACTATTCTGGTTTCAGACCACTGTCCTACAGCAATAGTGCATGGTAACTGATATGCTTGGTGTATCCTATAATGAATTATATTATCTTCATGTCCTTGAAAAACATTTCTATAATGAGTCATTCTGTAGAGGATCATATGTCTCGAGTCATTCATTTAGTTTGTGTATTGTAATACAAGCAGATAGATACTGTGCATCTCTTGACTCCCAACAGCGATAACTAAATATTTGACTGTTTTGACTTGCAGTACATCTTATCTATTCCAGGCAGCAAGTTTAATGCAGAATCCTCAAGTTCAACAACTGTAAGTATTAACAGGAAGTAAGAGTGAGAAGAGATGCCAGTGGTGTCTGAGTGGGCTAGTAAAACAAAAGCATATGGCAATGGACTACTAACATTCGTATTGTGTTCTTATTATTGACTTTACAGCTGTGCTTTTTGTAACTAGAGTTGCAACAGTTTAGTGTACCTACAGCTGATACAATAATCAGTACTGTTCCTAGTAACCCATCAAAGAACTGCAGTTTGTCACTTACCACTTGCCATCATGCTATATTTACTATTCTAGAATGTCAGGGATGATGTCTAATGCCATTGGTGGCCCTGCAGCTGGTGTTGGTGGCCTAAGTGACCTGTCAAGTCTCATACATGCGTAAGTATTGCAAAGATTTATATATTAACTGCTTATCCTTTGTAAAAGCAGCACCCAGCTTCTGTTTAAAAGAGATGGTGTCAAATGGATTTTTTAGCCTGTGTATTCCTAATCACTGTAGATGATTAAACTTTACATCTTACTCTTCATTATTTTATGTTTACTTATTGTGCACACTTCTTTTAGTTTGAACAAGAAACTGACAACTCAATTTCTCTTTCTTCTTCTTGTGCATTAGTTACTTTTTAGACTTTTTGCCTATTGAAAGTGCATGTTTAAATTTTTAGGTGCTTGTATGTTTTTCTTTCAAATTGCATTGGACCAGCCTCCTCCAAATATTTTCTTGTTCCCTTCAGCTAAACTTTTGTTCCTTCCAGCCACATTCAGCTTGAGCAAAAGCTGTGAGAATAAGTAGGTCTTATGGGGTAATACGAAATGCAGCAAACACAGTTTCTGTCAGACCTAAGGGTAAATATGCTGCTATGCCACTTTTGTTCTTTCTAAACTGGAAGGGGGTGCTGCTTCAAGTAACTCGGTTGCAATATCATGAGGAGGGAAGTGGTATCTACAGTAGCTAGGACCCAAACCAAATGGAAACCAGTGTCCAACACAGCACACATGTAATGTACTTACGTTAAGTGTGCAAGGGGATTATGCAATTTCAGAAATTTCCAAACAGTTTTTAGATGTAGCCCTTACAAAGAGTCCATTTTAATAGTTCACATTATTGGCAACAGAAATGGGGGTCACTCTGACAAGGGCCCGTATTCCCTCCCTACTCTCAAAATGGCAGCCTTCCTGCTCATTAAAGCAGTATTAGTAACTACTGCTGCTGCTTGGTTCTTCATGGAGTGCCAACACAGCCTTGTCACTAAAAGCTGCAGAGTGAAGGCATACCCTTAGTATCTGCAGGTAAGTCAGTAGTAGTTCTCATCAGAGGCATCTGATAGTTCTAAAGAATCAGCATGGACACGTCATCAGAACAGAATTCAAACTGTAAAAGCCAGAACACCATGATTGTCATTTTCAAACATACCATCGCAGTCATGCTTGATTTTGCCTGTCTTTATATAACGTAGCTTTCATCTGCCATAAAATTTCCTATTTTCTTATGGGAGCTACATGTCAACTACTTTACACTTTTGGATTTACAAAAAATTGTTCAATACAGGGGACAGCAGTTTGCCCAACAGATACAGCAGCAGAATCCAGAGCTCATAGAACAGCTGAGAAATCATGTCCGGAGCAGATCTTTCAGTGGCAGCACTGAGGAGCATTCCTGACTTAAAGGATACATGTTTGTAGAGCTGGCTATTTGAATGGTGTATAATCCCCAAATGCATACCATAGCTAGTAGTAAAAGTATCATTGTAACTACTCTGCTTGTACAGGAGAATGAAAATCCTTTGTGTCTGTTTATTAACAAGAATAATCTGTTAAACAGATGTGAACATATGTATGCTAGTGAATCTTTTGTAAATTTATAGATATCAGATAGATTCATTGACTTACTAAAAATCTCAAACATAGGTTATCTTTATTCTTTTCAAATTTATGAACACTGTCTGTTAACGGATGTTAAAATTTATCTCTTTTAAAGAGAGGCTATTTACTGTGCACCAGAGTGATCCTGATGGCTGCTGAGAGAGGAAGTGAGTCTCATGCCTTTATGGGTGCTCACATGCCTCCCAAGAAACTGAGTTTTAAAAATAAGCTTGTTCAGTAGCAAAGAGTTGCATGGCTCTGCTTCTTGCCAGGCTGGCTATGAAACAATACATCTGAGTGGCAACTAGCTTTTTGTGAAGAGCCTGTGTGGCTTATGGAGAGTAGCGGGGAGTGTCAGGGGGTCAGCCCAGTGACTCCATAGCACTTGTTGGGAGGCTTCTGCTATCAGCATCATATGCCTTTCAACTTTACCTGGTGGGAAGATGAAGTGTGGTGGAGACTAGGGAGGATTAAGAGCTGTGAGTACACAGATGATAAAACTGAGCTAGGAGGAAGATCTGCAGAAATTAGAGAGAGACCAAGACAAAGAAGAAGGGGCATTTCTACTGCCACATATTCCCCACAATCATATTAATAGCCCCAGAGGTCTCTATTATGCCATTACTAGCGTAGGCATGGAAAGTTGTGCTTCATTCTTGTGTGCATACAGTATACAACCTGATTGTAAAAATCCTTAATGGTGATTAGCTAACTGGCACAAGTCCTTAGCACTGAAAATTTAGGAAAATGCCTTAGAACAAATAAATCACTATGTACCACAGTGTGCTAAATGACTGACTTAGGAGGAAAAAACACAGTTAAGGATTTTTGAACTTATGCTGTGATATATGTATTTTCAATGAGTGATTTAATGGTGAAAGGGCCATAAAATAGTTCCAGTCTACAGCATTCCTTTCCCAATTCTCATAAGTTTACCCTTTTGAACAACAACAAATAGGTTTCCTGTATTTTTTTTCATTTTTAAATATTTTTGTAACCTATTTCTTGTCAGTGTGCTGTTCATGTCATTTGCTCCTGGTGGATACACTTAAGCATGGTCTAA
Organism: Carettochelys insculpta; assembly: GCF_033958435.1. Lineage (NCBI taxonomy): Eukaryota > Metazoa > Chordata > Testudines > Carettochelyidae > Carettochelys > Carettochelys insculpta. The sequence goes on from NC_134141.1 coordinate 90,394,719, forward strand.
TTCAGTGTTTCTCAGTGACTGGTTCCTTCACTGATACCCATCTCTGTGACCTCTATTATGCACTTCAGGTAGGCAGTAAGATGGTCCCTGGTATCAAGTAGGCTGAGACACACTGGCCTATACTATTAACTTCTGTCAGTGTAACTACATTGCTCAGATACCTCTGTGAAGTAGCTGTAGCCTGTGATGCACACAGCGCTGTCTGAACAGGCGGGTTTCTTCCATTGACATAGTTGCTGTCTCTCAAAGATTAGAGTACCTATGCCAACAGGGGAAGCTCTCTCATTGGCATACAGGGTGTCTTCTCTTAGAGCTACTCAGATATTGCACAGAATGTAAGCATACACAGAATTTGGAACTAAAGCAGGAGCTCCTTTCTGAGTTTGGTGATGGGAGGAGGGAAAGTTCTCACATTAATATCCATTGCATAAGACACTTCATATTTTATTAATTGAATAATAGCTGCATGGCATCAGATATTAGCTTTATTTTTTCCCTAAAAGAATATTTATAATTGCATTACATGCTTACTGATGTTTGGAGTGAACTGGAAGCATTATGCAAACATACCTGAGCTCTAACTTGAATAATTGTAAATCTGGTTTGGCTAACACCATGAAAAGAGGTGTTTACACCAGCAGTGTAAATTGAGGGGAACTATGTTAACTTTTTTCAGTTGCAGTTTAGGTAACTAATAAATGCCCTTAATGTGGATTGATTGTATTGAAAAAGATAAGTATTGCTTTTATAAAAACTTTGAAAATTAAGCCCCAAATGTAGTTGAGTCATTTGGTAGGCATCTTTTCCATAATGCACACCTCAAACAGTCACTGTACCCACACCATGTATTCTCTACTAAATTTCACCCTTTCAGATTTTCAACAACTCCATAGTCACATCCATCTTTTTTTGCACTAAATTTAATAAAGGAAATAAAACCAAACACGCACAGGAAGGATAAGCCCTAATGTATTTATCTGACAACCTTTGTTTAATATTTGATTTTTCTCTTACTTTGTCTTCTGTAGGTGTTTCTTTAATGTGATTAAGTATGGCAATCATGAACTACATTCTTCTACATAACTATTCTGCAAACAAAGGTTGGTTGGGTGGGGTTCGAAATAGCCAATCTGACTGTAGTTAATGTACATGCAGTTACTACGTATTCCGCAGATTCTGTGTTCTGGTAGAGCCAGCCATGTCATATACTGCTCTGGAGTAGCTATCACTAATGCTATAAATTGTACTCTTGAAACTGCTTATTATTAGGAGTCATAAGTTCCATTTCACATACCACACTGTTAAGAATATAAATATTCCAGCATCTACCAATGTTTTTACAGTTTTGATGGCATTGCCATGCAGGAACATATAGTTAATACAAAACTGGCCGTGATTTATGTTTTGCATATGAGCAGCTGGGACTTCATATCTTATTAAAAAGTACAACTCAGATTCCTTAGCGTACAGTATCTATCATTAAATAATCTTTCCATTTGCATCCAGGAAGAGTTTTCCTTCATGCTAAAGTTTTGTCACTCTGCAGACTACATTGTTCCCCATGTCATGACTTGTTTTAATCAGTGGCTGAAGAGAGCTTGTGTACTTTGGGGTGGAAAAAACATGACCTAAACATGGTTTCATTTTACACCAACTGCAGTTTCAGTGAAATAAATAAATAATTATGCGTTAAACTTGGTTTGTGTCCCTACTGGTGTAGAAGCAAATTCATGTGGTAAACTGTAGAAAAAGGAAAATCTCTTCCAAAATGAACAGGTGACTTTATTCACATTTGGAAAAAATACAATGTCCAAAAGGCAGGTTTGCATGGAAATGGTTTATTTTCATCTGATTTCCCTAACAAAAATACAGCTGAAGTTGCACTTCAGCACACAGCAACCAAGCATTTTCTTTTGCTAAAGTACAATTTTGGGTTTGTATTGCATTGGGAGGGTAGCCTCTCCATTGTTGAGATTGCAACTCGCTCCTCTTAGTGAACTAGTTCCACTCTCCTCTGATTTTGGCCCCATAATTGCACATTCCTGCTGAAAGCAAAGAATTGTGACTGCAACTTAAGAAAACTTGTCACGGTTGGAGTGTACCATGTAATTACCACCACACATCTACAATTTGACTTGTCTGTGGGAATTCAGGCATATGACTCAAACACATTTATGGGATTGTAACTGGCCATATGGGCACTTACAGTGCCGTATCACTATAGCTTATCACAGTCATATCCTGGCTTGCGCTACAGTAACGTACTGTGTTGACAAACCCCTTTACTTTTCTATTTCCTGCCTTAAATTACATGTTACCATATGGTTACAGTTCTTTAAATGTGTGTCAGAATCTAAATACCTTTAAATTGATCTAATTCGGGGGTGGAGGGGGTATGTGTATGAAGTAGCTTTGGTGGACTACATGAGTGCATGTTACCCTCTGTTAACTAGCTGAAATTTAGAAAAAAAGCCACAGAATAGGATTTTTACAGCTGCTACTTAAGGTTTTGCTCAAGTGAGAAATTCATGTTGGTTATTTTTGGGGGAGTGAGAAAGCTGAGTAATTTCTAAGGATTAAAGGCTCAGACTGGTCCCTCTGTACTTTATTCAGAGAAGATACTTAAAATGGGGCTAAAAGGGGAAGCACAGGACCAGTATTGATCTGGCTGATTATCTTGTAAGAAGGTGAAATCCTTTTGGTTTTCCATTGATTAAATTGATGATTTTTTGGTGAAGTTGAGGTATGTTTTAGCCCCTCACTCTGCAGAGTCACATCACTCCCTCTATGCCAAGCTTTGAGATGCAGGGTGTGAGGAGTGAGTGTGTAGTAAAAGAGTGCTGGCATGGAGCAAGAGGTTGGGAGTTCAGACTCTGGCCTAGTGGCACTTACCTGAAGTGATTCCTGCTCAACAGCTCCATAACTGCCCTGGCTGTCAGATCAAGGTGGAGGGACCAGCAGCTCTGCTTGTTTCCTAGCCAATGGAAATGGTGAAGACAGTACTACACACTGACTCCTCACACCCTGCATCCCCACTCCCTCACTCCAAACTTCTTGGGCCCAGCCCAGAGCCCCATCCTGCATCTTGAAACCTTCACCCCCACTCTAGAGCCTGCACTCCTCACCCCTGTGTGCACCCCTACCTCCTGCCCCAGCCTAGAGCCACCTCCCACATCCTGAAGCACGTGAAGCTTCCTGTCTGCCCACCCCTGCACCTACGGGTATAAAGACATACTGAAGTTCCTTGGCTGCAGCACAGTGATTTACCATGGCCTGGAAGTTCTGCAGTCAGCATCAAAATGGACACCCATTTAAAGCTAATGAGGAAATGGATTGTAACTTAATTCTGAAGGTGGTTGCATAGTCAATACAATACTGCAAGAAATATTGACAATTGCAGTTTAACTTTGAAGATTTTATTTTCAATAAAATATGTATAGTTCTCTTAAAACACATAAAAACATTCCAAATACACTCTCAAAAGAAACTGAAATAAATAAACATACTTATTTGATTGCAGATGTTTTAAACATGATTTTGCCATCATTCAGATGTAAAATTTAGGAAGTTGGTCCATGGAAACCCCAGGAAAAAAAATGTTAAAAGGATTTTCCTTCAATGTTCTTCATTAATTTTTGAAGAAATTACACAGACTTGTGCAATATCATCGTATTCATACGTTCTCTTCAAAAATGTGTCCGTTAGTCTTAAACCAGAGACACTCTAAAAGGAAAAATATTGGTACAAATTTTAGTAAGTAGATAATCTTTGGGATTATCAAGTACAGTAAACTCTTCCATATCCAGCAGCCCCAGGACTGGGCGGTTGCCAGATATTCAAATATTCTGGATAATAGGGAGGTATTCCTAGCAATGCATAACACGAAAGAAAAACAAGATTAGACAGTAAACAAAAATGTATGCAGAGTACTTTATTTACGAACAGTAGTAGTGTATATGGTAAATTTATACTGTATTTGTTCTATTTACTTTCATGATACTGTACTTATAGAAAATGTAACTAAAATTTACTTAGTTAAAATGCCCGTTATTTGAGAATGCTGGATATGAAAGTTTACTGTAGCTGCTATATATCCTAGTTATGTGATTAAACTGTCTCTTACTTGTAGTCCTTGTACTGAAGACAATAGTGTAAGTGCAAGGTGGAGAGATGAACTAGGGTGTAGCTTTCCAAGCTGCCGTCCTGAAACTCCACACCAGTGGATTGAATTAGTATTGCACATTTCCAAAACCAGATCCATAGTTCTTTCACTGCTAGATGAAAAAAACCCAATAAGGAATACACCTAATTCTTTGGAATTCAGTAAAGATTGTATAAGTACAATAGTTTGATGATTGTCTCATTAAAAACTCCTGATATGAATGGTATTACTAATGTTAAGGTGAGCTATTTAAAAAAAAAAAAAATCAAACATTTTCAACCACCCATAAGAATTGTACAGTGAATCTGTAACCATGCTGGGATAGCTTAATATCATTTACACATGGAACAAGATGACACCCAAGAAAGAAAATGCAAAATGGCAGATTTCCTTTATTTCTTGGCCTGAGGTACTGCTCAAAATTATGTAATTTTAAAATGGTACTTTTACAATCCTACTGTAATAGTTATGCTACAAGTCAGCAAGTGACAACTCAATAGTCAACACTTAGATAAATTTAATTAAAATAATCATTTGGACCATGCTTCTGGGAGGTTGCAGTGTAAGTGAGAGTTCAGCTGCACTTAAGATATACTTTATTCTTATGGAAATTAGGCAAAATAGTTTAACTTAGTGTTTATATTTATGCTAGTTGTGTAAAATATTTTGCAACTTAACATTTGGCTCCATATTAAAAAGCTACAGATGCACAGACTTCTGGTGCCATTTCAGTACTAATCACCAGCACCCTTTGATGGAATTACAGCTTTATGAACACTTTAATTTACTCTACTGTAAATGTGTTTCAAATAACTAAGGGTAGCAATGTGTGGCATTACTGTAGATCTATACAGATGTCTGTCTACAAAGATCCCTGTTTAAGATATACTTTAGCAGCAAGCTAAACCAAACTTTACCTATCAAGAAAAGCTCAAAAGCCAATTGATATTACCTGCAATTTGTTATTTTACATGTAATGTCAAAAGGCTCTTCCAGATTTACAGTATCTGGTATTGTCTCCAAAGAAAGCCTTACATCACCATATCCGGGGGCCTGTAGAGGTACAAGAACAGTTAGCATTTCAAGTGATTGGCAACAAAGCAGAAGTATTAGACTAAATGAAAACTTGGTGTAACAAATTTAGACTAACGCCATGTCTACATTTACAGCTGTATGAATTGCTCAAAGTTTGCACAGCTGTAACTTATTGTGTAGCCATGTTAGGCTGACCAGTGAGAGCTTTTATGTCAACATAAGACCAGTTCTATGAGTGCTAATAGTTATGTGAGTGGAAGAGCGTCTCCCACCAATATAGCATAAAAACGCCTATGCTGGCAAAAAAACATCACTGGGGGGCGGTTGTTTTCCCCCACACCTCTGAACAACAAAAGTGTTGGCAACATAAGTGTGAGTGCAGATACAGCCTAAGAAATGTATTACAAGTTAGCATGGGGAAAGATTAATAGCATATGCAACAAGATCTTAAGTGCACACGCCTTATGATTAACTTATCCATTTTCTACATTTAAGTTTTGCAAGTCAACATAAGATTTTGGAAAGGAGTCAAATTTCACTTTAAGAGGCCAAAAGACTTAGTTGTGATCAAAAGCAAGCAAGGGAAAGTGTGGACAATAGAAACACACTCACATTAATCCCATTAATACACCTTATCTTTGAAAGGGGCATCAGTTCTATGGGTGAAAAGATAAATGCATCTCTATATCCTTTCAGTCTGTAGGCACTCCACCAAGGCTGATAAAAATATTGGCAGGAACCACCAGCGAGAGTGGCATTTGATGTGGACAACTGTCCATTACAATTTGGATGGAGACCTAAGACATTTTACATCACTCACTCTGCCATTATATGGCAGAGGCTTTGGTACTACCAGGTTGGGCTGAATTTGATCCAGCAAACTCAAGATGAAGAACTCTGTGTTCAATTTCCAAATGCCTTAACTGTCCATTCATACCTCCCTTTTTTCTTTCTTCCCTTTCCCCAATCTCAGCAAGATGAAGAACTTAAATAGTATGGTGGCAGCAGCGGCATATGTATTGTAAGTTTTCCTGTATGAAATGTAACTTTCCAAATCACATTTTTCATAAAGTATCGGAACATTTTACAAAGAAGTGATGCAAAAAGATGACTGAAAGTAGGGAACGCACACTTTTTGGCAAGCTGAAACAGACACGTATGATTAATTTTAAGAAGAGTACATGTGCAAGGAAACCAGTTTTGAATATTAAAGCAAGCAGAGAAGTGTTGAACTCATTTGAAGAGCTGAAACAGTTGCTTAAGGGAAAATTCGAGATCAATGGAGCACCTACAAAAAAGGACAACCTCTGATTTGCTGGATTTGAGGGAAGAGACCTAAGGGGTAAACACAGGAGAAGCAGGCTGAAATGGGCCACCAAATGTTTTCAGTTGAAGTGGAAGATAGGAATCCAGTGAAGGTGAGGAAGAATCGAAAGGATCTGATCTTATTTCATAAATAAGAGGGTAGCTGGGCCATAGTATTTGTGATAAACCAAGCAGTACGTAGTGTGACCTAGTGGCCACAGCAAAATCAGAGGGCAAAGCTAGAACTGTGGTCAGGAGACAAGCCAGTGGTCAGAGCCAGAAGTTAGGGATGAAGGGTTGACAAAACAGTCTAATGATGAAGTGGAGCAGGAAAGGGGTAGAGAAAGGGTTAGATAAGAAGCAGATCTGGGGCAGCTGTGGACATGAACACATTTAGCAGTTGAAGCTAAAAATGAGACATTCCAGAATGAGACGAGCCCAAAAGTGACGTATTTGGATACAAGATAATGGAAGGGAACATAGGAAGTGTTCATCAGAAATGAACAAGTACCAGTAAATGTGTGAATTCCATCAGATGCACATTTTCTGCTTGTGGCACTTAAGAATGTATTCTGCAAAGCCATATAAAGAAATTAGAAAAGCCAGACTGTCCTAGAAGACATCACAGAGATGTGAGAACTCTAGGTTTTCTAGATCCTTATTTGGAGAATCATTTGACCGGCTGTTACTGAGGTGTGGGGAAGTCACTGGGCCCTGCATGCCTTTTTCAGTCAGAGGTGACTCTCAGCCAGCATGTGCAACAGAAGGTTTATTAGTTGTCATGGATACAGCATACAACAGATTTGTCATCAGTCAGTACAATCTATTCCAGGAGAAGGGGCCAGAGCCACGTCCCTGGCCCTTTCCCCCTGCAACCGAAGCAGGCTGACACTGCTCCACTTCCAGCAGCCTGGTGTAAGTGCCTCAGTCAGGCCCCTCCTCTGGTCCTTGTCCTGCTTCCTAGGGAAAAACGTGTCACGTGGTCACAACCCCATCCCTGGATCAGGTTACGAAGTGCATCAGTATGCGTGGGAAGCTGTCACACCTGAAATTCCCATTAGTATGGTGCGCTGGGAAGTTGAGCCACGTACATGGTTACTATAGGATAATAGAAATTACATGCACCACAACAAGGCAAATAAAATCCCCACTCCATCATACTGAGTAAGGCTATTCAGCAAGCAAAAAAGGTCAAGTAACTAATTACAGACAGGATGACAAACAGTGGATCAGAGTTAATGTGATAACCACTAGATATTAGTTGAAATCTTGGACCCACTGGCATCAATAGCAAAAATCCCATTAAGTGATGACAGGAGTGATAAACAGTAAAAATAAGTTATCAGGAGAACACCAATGATTGAAGAGGAATCTACAAAGTAGTAGTTTGATAGGACTGAAAAGTCAGAGGAAAGAACTGAGAGAGTCAGGTTTCTAATTGGAGATAGAGAAAAATGAGACATGCAGCATGCATCTTTGAAATAAGTGCAGAAAATACCTCACAGCTCTTGATAGCAAGAGCGATACTATGAACCACTGACTTGTAACAGTGATGAACTAGAAGTGAGCCAGTCTCTGAAATCTGGAGATTATATAGTCAGCTTCAGTTTCCACATGCTCAATGAAGAGGAAAGTGAGCAGTACCACTGGCTTTTTGAGCACTAGCACCTAGAGTTAAGCTGTTGTAGATAAATCACCCAAGTAAATGTTCAATGAGGAAGAGGACACAATGAAACAATTCTGATTTCAGGTGGGAAAAGTCTGCTTCAAAGGTGAAAGAGTCTATCTTAAATATGAATTAACTGACTGGGTAGTCCGAGGCTATGTCTAGATTGCCAAGAACAGTTGGGTGTACAGGGATGTCAACAGAATGCTCCTGATCTCTTCCAACAGTCAAGAGAGAAGTTTTGTCAACAGAAGCCTACAGTCTAGACACAGCCTGAGAGAGGGAGAGTTGGTTTACAAAGGATAGGAAGTTGTAAGTTAGCAAGCTAGAAGTTCATCAGTATACCTATGACAGCCTAGCAATGAGAATAATATCTATGAAATCCTGGTGCACAGTTGCTAGATGAAACCTGCTTACAGATGGGACAATTTCCAGTTGGATGGAGGAGAAAAGAGATGCTTCATGTAGTCAAAGTCTGCTCTTTTGAAATCAAGGGTCTGTATATTACTGCTCACCTTCTTTCCTTTTGTAAGGATCCTGAAATCTACCATCTCATGATCGCTGCAGCCCAGGTTGCCACCCACTTCTATTTCTTCTACTAGCTCTTCCCTGTTTGGAAGCAGCAAGTCAAGTTGTGCATGGCCCCTGGTTGGTTCCATCAGCACTTGTACCAGGAAGTTATCCCTGACTTTCTCTAAAAACTTTCTGGATTGTCTGCATGCTGCTGTGTTGGTCTCCCAGCAAATGTCTGGATAATTAAAGTCTCCAATGAGAACCAAGGCCTGTGATTTGAAAGCTACTCTTAGCTGTATGAAGAAATCCTCATCTACCTCATCTCCCTGATCTGGCAGTCTCTAGCAGACACCAAATAAAACATCACCTCTATTGCTTCCACCTCTAAGCTTAACCCAAAGACATTCAACTGGTTTTACTGCCTCCTTATACTGGAGCTCTGAGCAATCAAAATGCTCCCTCACATAGAGCCCAACTCCTCCTCCTTTTCTCTCCAGCCTGTCCTCAAAATTTTGAGGAATAAAGCGACTTCGAAGTAGCGCGGGCACTTCCACACCTGCCAGCAGTTCAAAGTTGCCGTGGGGGAAAATTAGCCTAATGAAGTGCTGCGTATTCACCGCAGCACTTCATTAGTAATCTCCCGTGGCCCTGCTTACCATGCCCCCTTCGAAGTTGGGGCAAGTGTAGACACAGTCAATATGATGGAGGCTAATTTAACCACAATTCATCAGAAGAGAGATTTTGGAGTCACTGCGGATAGTTATCTGAAAACATTCACACAGTGTGCAGTGGCAGTAAAAAAGGGGAACAGGATGTTAGGAAATCATTAAAAAGGGATATAGAGAATGAGATGGAGAATATCTTATTGCCCTTATATAAGACAATGGTATGCCCACATCTTGAATACTGTGTATAGATGTGGTCACCTCATTCAAAAAAAAAAGATATATTTAGCATTAGAAAAGGTTCAGAAAAGGGAAACTAAAATGATTAGAGGCTTGGAATGGGTCCCCTGATAAAGAGAGACTGAAGAGACTAGGACTTTTCAGCTTAGAAAAGAGGAGACTAAAGGGGGGGGATTTGATAGAGGTATACAAAATTATGCATGGTGTGGAGAAAGTGAACAAGGAAAAATCATTTACTTGTTCCCATAATATAAGAACTAGGGCACACCAACTGAAATTAATTGGCAGCAGGTTTAAAACAAATACAAGGACATTCTTCACACAGCACACATTCAACCTGTGGAATTTCTTGCCAGAAGAAGCTGTGAAGGCTAGGGCTATAATAGGATTTTAAAAAGAACTATATAAATTAATGGAGGTTAGGTCCATTAATGGCTATTAGCCAGCATGGGTAAGGAATGGTGTCCCTAGCCTCTGATTGTTTGTCAAACGCTGGAGATGGATGGCAGGAGAGAGATCATTACCTGTTTGGTTCATTCTCTCTGGAGCACCTGGTATTGGCCACAGTTGGCAGACAGGACACTGGGATAGATGGACCTTGGGTCTGACCCAGTATGGCTGTTCTTATGGGGTTAGGTTAAAGCAGAGGGCTGGGGGTGCTTGGCTCTGGGTGAAGGACTGGGTTAAAGTGGGGGTGGGGTTGGAGATGCCTGACTCTGGGGAAGGGAGGATTGGGTTAAAGTGGGGAGCTGTGGACACCTGGCTCTGGAGACGGGATGGGGAGATTGGGGGCTGTGTGTGTCTGAAAAGTGGGGGTACTTATAATTTTTTTAAAGGGGTATTTTATGGGTGGGGGGAAAAAAAAAAAGGTTGAGAAACACTGGAGCAGAACTCAATTTATTTGGTTTGATGGCCAGCAGGAGGGATCCAGCTGTTAAACCAATTAAATTGAGTCCTATTCGTTCAGTGCGGTCAGGCACTGGGAGCTGTCCCTGCAGTGATGTTCATGGGAGGAGTAGGAGGGCTGCAGGGAGCCGCACAGCTGCTATGAACAGATGGTCTGTCAAAGGAGCAGTGGGGGTTGGCAGCGCACCCAGCTCCTGAGTAAGTTAATCCTGCGTTGGCAGGGGGCAGTCTGTGGCTGCAAGAAGGACTAAGCCTGGGGGCGGGTGGGGGCAGTTTGTGGCTGCAAGGGGTGTTAAACCTGGCAGGGGGCGGTTTGTGGCTATTTTTTGTTTGGTCCCCGGAACATGTAAAAAATTGCCATGTGGCTCCTGATGAAAAAGGGTTGGACATCCTTGGACTACAAAGAAACTTTTTCCTCATTGCTAGTTTTGCAAGTGCAGCCTGGGATGCAACTGTCAAGTTGGTATGTGGGAAAGGAAGACCCCATCACCATCAATAAAGGTGCTGCTGTAAGCCAAATTCAACTCTGTGATGCCTCGTAAAGACAGTGGGGTTGCTCAGCTGGCTGGCCCTGTGAAAAGAACTTGTAAGCAAATGATGAACTACAAGACAGAAGAAGAACAGAATTCATTCCTTTTTGCAGTGTTGGTTTTGCAAGGCCAAGAGGAGTAAAATATAAAAACTATTTTCATTCAAACTCGTCATTATTTTCTGCTAAAGAAATCAGAAGAGTCCAGGTACACAGTGAGCAGATATGTGGGATAAAACAGGATTTGAAGTCACTCCTTTATGAGACAAGAACCGTTCTTCAATACATTGGTCAATTCCAATCAAGGAATAATTTTTTCTCCACACTCTAGTACTTTGGTAAGTTCAATGTTTTACTCTTGCAAATTTCTGATCTATTAAGTTATGTGGTTCAATGTCTCAAAAATGGGCATGTTCTATGCTACGCAATGTAAAACAAAGCAAGTTGAAAAGAATTTTGCTCCTCATACACCAACAAAAGTCAGGAAAACCATTTTTCTTCAGCCAACTTTACCTCAGGGAACATGGTTTTTCACATTTCACTGAGCAAACCTTTCCTGAAAATTCACACTAGTTTTCCAGAATGCGTGTGAAGTATAAAGACATGTTGAATTCAAAATAAGTTCAGTTAGCAAGCAAGCTCTGTGAACCCTTCTCTTTCCTGACACAATTTAAGGGTTTGATTTAGCAACCAGTCTTTTGAAAATGGACTTGGATTGTAAAAGACTTACCATTCTTTGGAGCTGGCTGGTCTGCAATCTTCCCCGTTCACCTAAGTTTGTCTTCCATACAATGTCTAATTTTCCAATTACTGTTACACCCTTAATCACTCCAGCTTTCTCTGCAAATTCCTGCTTGGGTTTTAGGCAATATAAGTACTGACGAGTATCCATAGGTTGCAAATATGTCCTTGAACCAAATGTAGAGACACTAGAATAAAGAACATTGTTGTTCCTCAGTTTAGGAGTCTTGATTTTTAGCCTTAGCAGTAATCCAATAAAATCCTCTTTACTTTGTGTGTGGTTTCTTATTCAAAATTGCAAGGTGCCTACAGAAAACAGTTCTTACAAAAACATGGAAAATAACCAAGCAGAGATGGTGACCATGCCAAACAAGGAAACACAAAGCATACAGAGAAGATCAGGATCAAGGAACTAATTTAAAATACTGGAAGTATAACAACGAGTATTTACACATGTAAGAAAAAAGCTGTTTTGGGAAATTGGTCTTGATAAATTACAGCTTGTATTATCCATTACCTGTCACTGCTCCATTTATTACAGATATCAAGTAAGAGATATAATTTGTGCTGCATTCAGTCTGGGTTCAGGGCGGGTGGGAAAGAGGCAAGTAAGAACTCGGCAACATGATGTACAAAAATATAAGCGTCTGTGTCTCATCCAATAATATTTGTCCTAATAATCTGAAAAAGGCATTCTGCATACAGTAATGGAGCAGACCTCAAAACCTTAACTAAGTATGTGCTCACGAGAATGGTGTTATTTGAAGAAAGAGCAGTGGGGTGGCCGCCTTAGTCTTCAAATATTTTTAAAAGTTAGCATAAACCAACAGAAGTGGAATGTGAATAAATATTCTAAACAACAGTGGTAGTTCTAGGCAAAACATTTATGCTAAGAAAGTTTAATGAGGCTTTGTTCACTCCTCTTCTGGAAGGGAGGTGAACACTGCTTGAAGCAAGGGGCTGGACTAGACCTCCTGAGGTCCCTTCCAGGCTTATGATTCTATGAATTCTAAGGTCTATTGAAAGAGGTTTTACAGTGAAAGGGAAAAAGATAATATCTACTTTAGAAAACTGGATTCACTAATTACAACCTACTTAACACAGTACTGATAATGTTATAATCCACACATCTGATAACTTTACAGAGCTAAGAACTTAACAGTCCAATTCTTTAGCCTACAGCAATATCATCTACTGTAATAATATTAATAAATCCAAGAGCAAATTAGGCAACCACCATCCAGTAGCATTAAAAATTGAACTGATAACAGCACAATGGCACTCCCTTTCTCAAACGGTGCTCAAGATGTTACTGAAACTTGTTGCTCCACTATCTTCCAAACAGAAGCAATTAGGTGTTTTAGTTATTCAGGCTGGTAAAAGCTGATTGCTTTCCACACAGTCCAAGAACAGATGGTCTTAAGGATTACGTTCTAAAAAAAAAAAAACTAACACTGGCAATTCTTCCCCACCTTTTACTATCACCAGTTCATTCTGCTCATTAAGAAAAATGATGCTGTTCCCTTACTATGAGAACAAACAACACTGAATGAAATTTACTTTGAAAAGGCAAATATTTTTGACGCATTTCAAAATTATTTTTCAAAGCAGTGCACGTCTCATCTCTCTCGCTCACTTTCTCCACTGTACCAAGTTTAGACCTGAACACCATCCTCACTCTCCTCTCCCCACAAAATCTCAGATGACCCCTGCGGGGAGGGATAGCTCCGTGGTTTGAGCACTGGCCTGCTAAACCTGGGGTTGTGAGCTCAGTCCTGGAGGAGGCCTTTTTGGGATTGGGACAAATACATATCAGGGATGGTGCTTGGTCCTGCCAAGAGCGAAGGGGACTAGACTAGACGACCTCCAGAGGTCCCTTCCAGTTCCAGGAGATGTGTATCTCCTATTATCATTATTATTATTTTTTTTTTGCATTGATCCTTAGTGCCCTCTGCTCTGACAACATCACCAGCCTTGATAACCCATTATTCAGCTCTTCATGCTTTACCTACCCACTAATGCCCTTCCTGAGCTGGTCTGCTGTACCATTTAGATGTGGCACTGCTCAGCTAAAGGTTTTTGATTAAGAAGTGCAGTGCAAGAGTACACGTGGTGGGATACATCATGTTTCCTGACAACTATTTAAAATGCAACAGCAGCTCAATCCTTACCATTCTCTCTTCTTCTGCTACAGACTGTCCCCTCCCACGCAATCCCAGAGCCCATTATAAGGACTTTTATATACTTTGCTTTATCTGACTCTTGTCTCCCCCCACCTCCTAGTGCCCCTCTACTCTTCTGATTTGCCCACCTTGATTAAAATTTTTCTGATTTGTCAACCTTGATGATAATTTTTGATGATGATAATATCAATCAATATCAACAGAATATTGATTCTGTTCAGGTACGGCTATGGTCTGAAGAAGTGGGTCTGTCCCACAAAAGCTCACCACCTAATAAATTATTTTGTTAGTCTTTAAAGTGCTACTGGACTGCTTTTTTGTTTTGATAGTGACACAAGTTATCTATTACTCAAACCCTGTGTCTTTTGCACCCAAGGGACTGTGGGATATGACGAGTCACAGGCTGATTTTTTTTTTTCCAGTCATTTTGTGGTCCATGGATCAGAAAGGTTGAGAATGCCTGCAATCAAGTATCGCAAAATAAATACTACACATTCTAGGATCTTGCAGGACCTAATTTGGCAGGTGCTTCTAGTGGTACTTATTAATTCCACCTGAGAAGAATGCAAGGGTTAAAGCTTTCTCAAAAGGACAACGCAGCAGGGGCAAGGTCAAAGGGGTCCTGCAGGTAAAAATTCAAAGGCTGCTTTTACATTCTCTCCCCCATCAGAGGGAGGCATGGTAATGAGGTGCTAACGTGCATATTCAAAACCTCATTAGCATAATGGCAGATGCACAAATTTCAAAGTGCACACTTCAAAATGTAGATTAACTGTGAAGATGGGGGCAGCTTCAAAGTAAGCTCCCCATTTCCACATTCCCTTATTCCCACAAAACTCTGTTGAAGTAAGGAAATGTCAAAGTGGGGTGCTTATTTCGAAGCTGCCCCCATCTTCACTGTCAATCTGCAATTCAGAATCCTCACTTTGAAATTTGCACAGCTGCCATTATGCTAATGAGACACTGAATGTGCACATTAGTGCCTCAGCCTGCTTCTAATTGCCTCATTACAACGCCACTTCCAACAGGAAAGTCAGAGTCTACTGTAGAAGAAGCCAATGGAAGAAGTAAATAGATTTTTCAACCTATTTATCATGTAATGACCAGGTTAGCAATACTATCTGTTTTCCATGTCTGAATACAATATGATATTAAAAATGTTGCACACTTTTCCACTCCATGCTCTACATGTCAGAGCAGAAGCACAATTCTTTAGTTCCCCAAAGGAAAGTTGGAGTGCTGCCAAATGAGCTATAAGCTACTAACATTGGGCTAATACTTTTATCATAAGAAAACTATATGAATATAGTAACTTGAGTCAAAAAGGATCTGTTTTCTGAATTTTTCCTTACCTTTCCCCAGCTTTGTTGGCAGTATTTAGTTCTGCTACGTTGTACATAATAGAAGGCTCTAACGAAACCTTTTCCATGAACATTGGCGAGGTTGTTATATTCTGAATCTGAGCTTCCAGAAATACTTCATCTGTCTGAAAAAGCAGAGGACCAAGTTCATAAAGACGTTTACAAGATAGAAAATCAAGTGCAGTATTTTATTGTTTGAAAAAAAATCATAAATGCCATTAGTTCATGCCTGCAAATCAAAGCTACAGTAATTAATGCAAGAAAAAAAAACCTCCATCCCAATATAATTAATGGGAGCAAAGCATTAGTTAATTTATCTTGCCAAACAATGGATGTGGGATAGCTGTCCTACAGTCTATCACCTGTTCTTTCAAAAGAATTTGAACTATAATGTCTCAAGGCTTTCTTCAAGTCAGCAACAACTTAGATTTAAGATAATTTTTGAAATAATAGAACAAAAGTTAGGGAATTGCACTGCATGTTAAAGACATGCCATGCCAGATTACTGATGAATCAAGCTAAGTACAAGAAAAATGAGTATTGTAAGAATATTTAAAAAAACAGTTTATTTACTGAACTGAAACACAACAGACTAGCTATATGCTCTGAGCTTCTAGTATTATTTTAAAAGGACATTGAAATGTACTAGCTCCAAAGCAATCCAATCTATTCCCTTGTTGAGCTACATCATTCAACAGTTATTAACATTATGTAAGTACATCATTTCATTGGCACTGTAGCTGCAACATATCTGTGAGAAACATCAGGTCTCCTTTAAGGTTTGTGTCCAAGAATGGTACATGTAAGGTGTTCTAAAATGGTAATCAGGCTGCACTCTGTTTCAACTGTGCAAGTTCACCAGTAACAACAAGGTTGCCTGTAACCACAGAAGGCTGGATTTACCCATCAGTATAGAAAGCAAGAAACTGGGAGTGTGTGTATATTATGGGTCCTTTAGATGTAGGTGACAGAGCCCTGGAGTTCTAAAATCTTAAGACTAGAATAACTGATGTAAAGTCCAGTTAAGTCACAAGCAAAAAGCATTGGAGAACTGAAAAGAAATTCCTTTTGAACCTGCCCCAACTGAAGTTGAGACTTGTTGATTTAAATAGGAATTAATCTGGTAATATTTGAGGAAATAGCTATTTTCTCTCTCATGTGTTTATAGAGATTTTGGGGTTTTTTCATGTTCTGTTGTCTGAAAATAAGTCTCGTTTTATTTTACACATATAGAGTCTTACATGTAAATTAAAGCAGAGAAAATGGGATAATGTTCTACTATGATTTACCCTCAAAAATTCTACATTAAAAGCAGAAGCATGGAAGGGTATTGAAGACCTCCATTATGTTCTAAAAATATTTAAAAAAAAACAAGAAGAAAAGAAAAGGCCAACTGAGTCATATAAGAGCACTCATACAGTAATGAAAGCCCACCCAATCCACATTACCAACAGGCCCTAAATGTGTAGGAGAAGGTCAGGAGAGATTCAAGTAAAATGCTGTCCTAGTAGCTAACATTTCTTAATTGATATAATGTGTTTCCAATATAATAGTTAAAGCTATCCAAGTCTCTCTACAGAATTGCTCCAACTATTAAAAATCTCAGAAATCCATTGCTTAAAATCTCCATTTACCCAAATTTCACAGTTATTTTTTAATGCAGCAACCACCGGCAAGAATTTAGAAAGAGCTAAATTGAAGGGGAAAAAAGCAGCATAATGAAAAAGCAAGTTAGTTTAATAAGGCCAACGCTGATTAGTTTTAATAATAGGGTTAAATTCAAGTGCTTATAAAGAATTCGGTTCATTTTAAACACAGTGCACATGTTAACCCCCTGAAGTCAAATAATACAGCAGAAACACCATACTAAATCATCACTGCATGCAATCAAAAGTTTGAAAGCATAGTTCTAACTAGCATGAAGGAAGATGTAAGACACATTTGGTGCTCTCTCCTCAAACCCACTGTCTCCATGTGCTGCAAATAGGAAAGGATATATTACAGCTTAAACAAGCAGATAATCTTAGAGATGACTCTACATATTGGAAACCATTGATTACTACAGTTCCACATTCTCCCAAAGAGAAAATGTAAAAAGGGATTAAAATCAGTTTCCACAAACATGCAAGAAACCATAATAAATCCCTTTGTCTAGTTAAATAAAATGAAAGAAAATGGGATAAAAATATGACTGCTAAAATTATGACAATACGTAGAATGACTATCACAAAAAGTCTCAACTTTTAGCTTCAACAATGGGTATTAAAGAAAGAGCTAACGTTTTAAAGAGATTATACATAGCTGCATATATTAAAGAAGAATGAATGTGAAAGTATCAGTTAATTTTATGCAGATTATTTTTACAATGTAATGGAAAAGCAAATAACCTTAACAGGCACAGAGACAGTGAGAAGACTATTTTAAAAAGCATTCATATTTATAAAAAATAAATAAAAATTACCACAGAACTGAGGTCACTCTAATGGGAAAATAAAAAAGACAGCATTAGAGAAATAGGGTTAAATGTTAAAGAAAAAGGATGCTAACTTTCAAACAAAATGCATTTTTGCATTTTTTGTTCCTTCTAAACAAGATAGCATTAGTAAGAAAGAAATGTAAACAAAAACGGATACAAACATATGACAACTATATTTTTAACAAGTAGGGTTGTTAAATAGTTAACTAGCAATGCTTATAGTCATGGCTCTTGATTTTTCCAAATGCTGAAATACAAAACCATATGAGATGAATACTGAGTATAAGGGGAGTAAGCTACCGATATGATATGGTGGGCCAAACTAACAAAAATCAGAAGGCCTTGTCTTTGGGCAAGGCTGAATTGGCCAAATTTATCCCGAATGTAAATCCACATTACAATTTTTCTTCTGAGTTAGATGATTATCTCCGTCATCTTTCCAGGAGAAAAGAACTGTTCATATAGAAAGCCAGAAAAAAAGTGATACATACAAGCAATATACTCATTCCCACTATTAGAAGTCTACTGCAGCAATTCCTTAGACAAGAGAATACTTTTACTCATATGGGACTGCAGTGTTTGCAGGACCAGAATTCTTTGGGCTTGACTCAAAACCAAAGAAAACCTTTCCACTGATTTCACTGGGTGCTGGGTCAGCCTCTCAAATTCCAAGGGATATGGTCTTTCAATTAATTTACACAGCATGTAAAAAATACTGTTTTGGATCCTGATTTGGGACTCTTGGTGCTACTGCTATATAAACAAATACCTCACATTTGAACTTTCCTCTTTTCCCAATAGGCAATGTTACAGATTGAGAATCTCTAGTTCAGCACCCTCAGTACCTGACCAGTGCTGAATGAGGTAATTTGCCAGACCACAGGACATCAGTATTGTCTAGCAGCATTACCCAACGCTTCCACTGCTTAGTAGGCTCTTAGAAGACATTAAGGGGTAAATCAGAGCTAAACAACAGCATAGAACACTGAGGGTATGTCTACACTAGAGAGATTTGTTTGCAAATTAGGTGTTTTGGTGACAAAACCTACAGATCATCCAGATTCCCAAGGCATTCTGTCAAGCAGCACTTTTGTGGACAGCTGTACCCCACTCCCCGGCTATGTCTACACTAGCCACAAACTTTGAAATGGCCATGCAAATGCCATTTTGAAGTTTACTAATGAAGCGCTGAAATGCATATTCAGCACTTCATTAGCATGCAGGTGGCCGCAGCCCTTTGAAATTGACGTCTCACGGCTCGTCCCAATGGGGCTCCTTTTCGAAAGGACCCCACCTACTTCGAAGTCCCCTTATTCCCATGAGCAGATGGGAATAAGGGGACTTCGAAGTAGGTGGGGTCCTTTCAAAAAGGAGCCCCGTCGGGACGAGCTGCGCAGCGGCGAGCCGCATCAATTTCGAAGTGCTGCGGCCACCCGCATGCTAATGAAGCGCTGAATATGCATTGCAGTTCTTCATTAGTAAACTTCGAAATGGCCATTTGCGTGGCCATTTCGAAGTTTGGGGCTAGTGTAGACACAGCCCCCATGAGATATAATGACTGTTGACAGAGATCCGTGGACAGAAAACTGGCCTGGACTTTCCAGGGGGGCCGTCTATCAACAGACAGGGCTTCCGAGACACTGGGCAGCCCTGTCTGTTGTGCTTCTGGCTGGCCATTTTGCTGATAGAGTGCCTGAGCAGTCCAGATGCTCTGTTGACAGAGCAAATCGGTCTTGAGATCTGCTTGGCAGTTTGGCTGCTATCCGTTGACAGAAGTTTTGTTGGAAGATAATTTCCAACAAAAATTTCTATTGACAAATCCCTGTAATCTAGCCATAGCCTGACAGCCAAGAGTGGTGTCTGTAAACGAACTTTATAGGGCCATGGTAAACTTGGCCACACCCATGATAAATACATATCTAACTAAAATCATGCTAGATTATGGATGTTGCCACGTGAGTGTGCCAGACTAGAGAAGTTCAACTTGTGTAACTTTTTATTGGAGAGTGACAATTCATTTTCTCTGGTGTAAGACCTTATTAATAAATAATATCCCCTTTGCAGTACTCACAATAATTTAGCAGGTTAGTCACCCTTTAAAACCTTTTGGTTACTAAAACTTTATAACAGATACTACAGATTTATAAACGTAAAATACCCTATTTGTAGCTTCCTCTTATACTCAAAGATGACTTTCCTTTCTTTATGATAACAAGATTTCAGATTTTAACCTTGCAATAATGTTACTATTAATGTGAGAGTACGTGGAACTTCCAGTCAAATAACTGGCTTTGGTATCTCTTAATTTTGTTTTGACTTTCCCATTATTACAACCACCAGTGCTAATCATACTTTAATAAATTACATTACAAACCAGACAGACAAATTCATTAATTGTATTTACAATGCAAACAGATTCATACTAAATGTGGACTATTTATTAACAAAAGTTTTCTGATTGAAATGATTGTTTAATCAGATGGATTGAAGGTGTACAGATAACCAAAGTTTGCGCTCACTGTGAGAAAGAACAGAACACATTATATCAGCCTGACAAAATTTACCAGCTCAAGCATTAAATCTGCTTGGCCACTTTTTACAGGGTTATATGGATAGATGGATAGAGACTTGCACAGATACAAAATCTGTATCCATATCCACAAAAGTGACCCACAGAAATCTGCACCCATATCTGCAAATGTGGATACCTACAGATATAAAGTGGACAGCCATGAATTATCAGGCTCTGTAAATAGATAATAGTGGAATGAAGGGAAAGTAAGATATTGCACTCACCTGTTAATATTTCCCACTACCCCAGGCAAGTGAGCAAACAACTTTGGAATGCAGTAATCAGTATTTTTATTGCAGACCCATATTTTCAGTGATTTGTTAGCAAGCCTTAAAAATAACTGGTCTCATCTAACGCTTGATAGAGTTCAGATTAAGAAGTTTTTTTTTTATATTCTCGAGTAGTTCAGAAAAAATGTCCACTCTTTAAAAATTTACTGTAGAAGATTGTTTTCCATTCTTCATGAGGTTATCTCAAGACAAAAAGGACATAATGAAGCAATATATCCGTGATACAACACAGAAGCATTTTTGCCCCTTGAAAACTGCCTATCATCTTGAAATTAAGCTTTAGTAATTGCACAAATATTTGCCTTGCAAGAATGCTCTATTAACGTGCTCCTAACATAGAAAATTAAAAGATGACAATTCCAGTTTTCTGAAACAATCCATTTTATCCACTCAAATTCTGATATTGTTTAAATACCTCGCTCCTACAGAGCTTAGTGAGAAGAACTCAGTCTTGCAAGATTAGATTAAATTTAACCATATACTTTAGGAAGACTTTTAAAACTTTATTCAAATTAAAATTCAGAAAAGGAGGTATAACAAGTGAAACTGAATTCAAAATCTTGTAACTACTGTGCTATTTATTGGGAGCTCACAGGAACACACACACTTCCTCTGTTACCTTGGCAAGATGACAATCTCAGGTGTCCATCTGGGAAACAGGAGTACTTATTCTCCCCTTTCTCTGCCACTGTTTATTTCAAATGTCAGTTCTTAGGGACAAGAACTGTCTCTTACCATTTGTATGTACAGTGCCCAGCACAATGAAGTCCTGATCTTGTTTGCAGCTTTTAGCTACCAGGCTCAGGGAAGTTTGGCTGTGGCTACATGTAGGGACATGTAAAAGCAGCCATTCAAAAATGCTAATGAGGCACGGATTTAAATATCTCACAGCTCATTAGCATACTCCTGTGGGATCTCACTTGCAAAAGGGGCTGCTTTTGAAATGCAAACAGTCATGTTTCCAGGGTTCCCTTGAAAGGAAACCCTGATTTCAAAAGCAGCCCCTCTCAAAAGCAAGATCCTGGGGGAACATTAGCATTTTCAAACAGCTGCATTTACTTGCCCCTTACAAAAGGGGGAGGGGGGAGCATAGCCATAGCCTTCATGATTAAACCTTTAGAAAATCTATAATTTTCTATAATCAAATCCTCCCACAGCACATATGAACAAATACATTCAAGACTTTATGTTAGCAAAACAGTTTAAAGTAAGTTTCATGCAGAGAGGTTTATTATTTTTCTTTTTGGTGGGAAGGGGAGAGAAGGCATGTGTAAATCCTTTCCAGCTCTGTATTTCAGTTACTCTCACCCTCTTTCTTCATCCTATGCTGAGGTCCTAAAACAAATGAAGTATCTTCAACTTTAGTCACGTAGAATTACCTTTCAAATAACTTCCTTCAAACTAGAGCAGTGGTTCTCAACCAGGGACACATGCTCATCAGGATAAGCAGAGGTCTTCCATGAGGTACATCAACTCATCTACCTATCGGACTTGTTTTACAGCAGGCTACATAAAAACACTAGTGAAATCAGTGGAATTTCAAATTTCATACAGACAATGCCTTCTATATACGCTTTACTTATTATACACTGGAATGCAAACACAATATTTATCATCCATTTAATTTACAATAATATGGTAAAAATGGGAAAGTAAGCAATTTTTCAGTAATAGTGGGCTATGACACTTGTATTTTTATATGTGATTTTGTGAGCAAATAGTTTTTAAGTGTAAATTGGAGGCACACAAGACCACTTCAACTCCTGAAAGAGGTGCAGTAGTCTGGAAAGGTTGAAAACTACTGCACCAGTAAAGCACATTAGAATGCTGATCATTTCATTAGAAACAAAGAAAGAATTACCTTATTTACTAATTAAAAAATAAAGTAATGCCTATCTTGCCAAAGGACCACCTTACAAGCATCTGTACAACACTGCTTTAGGACAGTAGTAAATTCATATCGCAGGTTGGGCATATTAAGAAGTGATTAAGTGACATGCTCAATGCCACACAGCAAGTAAATGCTAAAGCTGGGAACAGAATTCAGATTTCCTGGCTACATATCTTGTATTATATTCCAGAAGGAAACTGTGAAAGACTAAAATCTGGAGAAAATAAAGAAAAACATAAAAATACAAAGGGAAACCCATAGATGTACAAAATATACTCAAATTCCATTTTCAAAAAAAGTTTCCAGGGCCCATAAAGCCATAAATAATAAAAAAGTAAAATGGTCTATAGGTCTATTTTAAAGCATAAAAATCCAGAAGATGGATAAAATAAGTACATATAAATATGTAGTACTTTATATAATGTCTTGTATTTTTAAAGTGCTTTTGTACATACTTATGTAAATAACATAAGACATTTACTTTCTAGAAGAACCATGTTCACAAACGATACAATATTTTCCTGAAACCAGTCAAAATAGTACTTTGATACTGAGCACAATTAATCTTCTTCATGGCAGTTTACTTGTATTCTTCCAGTCAGCCTCAAAATATGTATTACAAAATGGAAGTATGGGCAACTGTGATTGCAGTTACTAAACTTCATAAGAAGAAAGCAGTACATAAGCACACTTTTACTGGATCAAAAACATATTCCTTAAATGTGACCTTATGTCTCCCATGCTCACCCCCAACATTGAAGATGGATGATGAAATGGACATTTCGTATCTAGTTTGTTTGAACAAAAGGGGAAATGAAAATAAATGAATCTTTTTTCATATAAGATATAAACAAGGCTACTACAACTAGCACCACAAAGTACTACATTTATTTAAAAGAAAATTTTCATGTTTAAACTTCAACACTATGCAGTAAGTTACAGAAATTCACACTTGCCTCAGCATTATAAAACTTTGTTTTCACATCCAGTGGTTTGAGAACCTGATTGAAAAAAGCACACATTAAATAGAGATTTCTCTGCCAGTATTTAAAAAAAAAAAAAAGATATTGATTTCAACTATTATGACTTAGATTCTTCAACATTGAGATAATGTAGTCAAATCATACAAGTGCTTTTCTTTCTGATTTAGCAGTAAAGCAACATATGTTAATGTAATACATAATAGCTAGCTCCCAGGATTCTTTCAGTAAAGGTGCACCACCACCACTGTGTACAATTGCTTCCTCTGAGTTGTATAGCAAAGCAGCGAAGTAAATGCATGAAAATTTTAACAAGGTGTTGGCAAATGATTTCATACAAGAAAGTCCTGTTACGCTGGGAGAAAAATCAAGATAAAAGTTTATCAGCCTCATTAAAATAATAATACATTCCTCCAGTGATCAAAAAGTTCCTTCTTTGCTTTTAAGAAGGAACAAGAAAGGAAGGTAAGGGAGGAAAGATTTTAATCAAATTTCCCCTAGAGTTTTAACAGCAAATGCAGCTTGCCTAAAGACTTAAATAACAAAACAATTACATACAGTTGATATTTCATTAACTAATCAAACAATTTCTGGCTCAGCCTTCTTAAACACACTAGTTACATCTGCAGTAGAGATTATTAGAGACTATGTAATGAGCACTTTAAAAATCACATAAGATTAGCTATTACATACAAATTAGAAGACACGCTCCTCAATAATACAAAAAAGATACAGGTTACTAGTACCGTAGGGTCTCAACTTTCACAAAGGTTCCATATTGAAAACCGTTGCAAATGCTGAATTTTGCAAATATGGCTCCTGCCTGAAGCCCGGCTGCCCAGAGCCCCGGGAAAGCAGCAGCCACCAGTGCTCTGTAACCCAGAGCCTCAGGGGAAAGCGGCCGCTTGTGAATAACTGAATTTGCAAACATTAAGTTTGTGAATGTTGAGACCCTACTGCACCAAAAACATACAAACGTTGTCTTTCATGTCAAGCCATGCAGTTTGCTTGTGAAGTTTTATTTCATCCTAGTTCACATCAGTCAACATATTCACGCCTAGAATTTATATTTGCTCTTCAACTGGAGGCCAAAAAAAGCAAGGAAAAGTTTTAATTCTTTTGAGCATAGTTTAAAAAATTGTGTATTAAATAAAAACAAAGCTTTGTAGCTTAGCTCTCAAACTGTAAAAAGGTGATAATAGCCATTCATCTGATAGGGATAATGTGAAATAAATTAATGTGTGAGAAGCACTCGGATATTATGCTGATGAGTGTCACGGGGGGGGGGGGGGGGAGAAAACGTGGCAATCAATATACTTCTTCTCTTAGAAGGTCTGAATAGTGTGCCGCTAAGTAGGACACAGGGCCACAAACTGAACAATGAGAAAACAAAATATTTAATAGGTGCTCAACAAAAAGAGTACTGTTAATTCTGCACACTAAATTAGGTAGGGGTCCTTTGTGAAAAATCATGTATGGTATGTTGTAGTTAAAAGACATCCCAGCACATTAGCACAGCACAAACAGCATAAAATTATACAGGCAACCTTCATTTTGGCATTTCTTAACTACTGAGTGCTTGACTTTGCAACCTTATCAAGGGTCTTTTGACACCATCTTTTTCTTTTTTTAAAAAAAAGGAAGTTACATTGCACAGAACTGAACAAATCCCAAAAGGAGAGAGAAATAACTGAACTCCATCACTCATTTTAAAAAAAAAATCTCATAGCACTTAGTATTTTCTGGATTTGTTACATGTGTTATAAAAAGCAAGTCCTACAACACTGTTTACCAGCCCTAAAGACACAGAATAGTCAGTATAACAAAATATAAATCTATTTTCAATTTTAAAAATTGCATTCTTCTTAAGTTTAAGTGTTGCAACTAAAGAAAAAAAGATCACCTATTAGCTACAGTTCATATTCCTATATATAATACCTGGAATTTGAAGAACTTTCTGAAGTACATCTTCTCTCCTGTCTGTGTAGTATAGCTTACTGCACACACTAAGCTGAAAGAAAACAGGAATTTTAATAGTTTTGAACAAATTTCAATCTTTGGATTGTACTTAAGAAAAACTACAACAATGCATGCTCGCAATGCTTCCATGTCAACTTTAACATAGTTGCTCTTGTTAAAAATGGAGGCAATTTAGATTTATGTCAGTGGCATACTGGCCTTTTACTATTTAAATAATTTCAAGGACATGTGTAAGAAAATGCGTAAGTCAGGAGATCTGAAACCTTACATGTGTGTTCCTATTTCCTTTACTTCATGGTGAATTACATCATCAATGCAACAATCAGACTTAAGTTCTGCCACTGCAGCACTGGAAGCTGAAAGATTTAATCGCTGAGAGCTTGTCTGAAGATCAGCCTGGGAATAAAAATAAAAAAAAAAAAAATAAAAAAAACAAACAAACAACAATGTGAATTGGGGGGAAACAAAACCCCACAACCAACCCATCCACGCTAGATTGCTTTCCAGTCAGCACTGTCTAAAGAGCAAAGCACTGGTGGTGGAGGTGGGGAAGCAACCTTGTGAGGCACTACATTTAATTCAAATAATTTACAGGAGACTATGAAAGCTAGATGATCAGAAATGCAAATATTTTTAAAACCTTAAAAAAACCTGTCTACAGACATAGGCTATATATTACATTTTTGAATATGTAACTGTACTGTAAGAGATAGCTCATGAATATTTGAATTAGAAGAGCAAGCCCATGCAGTATTGTTAAGAGTGACTTATTCAACCCCCAGCATATAAATCTCATGTTACATATCGGTAATAATAGATGCAGAGGAGAGAGAGATCTTCATCAGCATTTTTATTTATGGCCCAACAATTTTTGCTTTGTAGCATAATTAGATCCATGGTATGGGTAGTGTTATAGTACCGGATTTTTAAAATTTTTTTTTCCCTTGAATGCTGATAAATAATAAGGTTAGGAACATGTGATTATCAAAAAATACCTTTTATTTGTTTATAGATCAGGGTGAGCATAAGCATCCCACAGGCCACATGCAGTTCACCAGTGTTGGCCCCTGGCGTGCCACCAGACACTTTATTTACCTGTGTGTCCACATGTATGGCCGTTACCAGGTCCCACTGGCTATGGTTCACTGTTCCCGGCTAATGGAAAGCTGTAGGAAGTAGTGACCTGGCCCATGCCACCTTCTACAGCTCCCATTGGTCTGGAATGGCAAAATGTCACCCACAGGAATTGCAAGCTGCTGTACCTGCACACAAGCAGGTACATAAAGTGTCTGGTGGCCCACGAAGGGCTAACTCTAGTGAACTGCCATGTGGCCCATGGCTGCTTATCACCCAGCCCCACTACAGATTAACTAAATGTATTTGTACCTGCAATAGGACACACATATATCTGGTCAGAGCCAAGTATAATATTCAGTACATACACATAACTTCTGCGCCTGTATGGCCTTGGCTCACAGCACTACCACGGACTCCATAAAGAGTTCCAGGATCTAGATTTTAGCCCATTTTTGTTCAATGCTAGAACAGCTGTTGGTTGCTGAGGTTACACTCATTTGAGTGTGTATATATATATTTTTTTCTTAGATTCCAAGGCCTGGGAGGGACCACTGTGATCATCTGAACTGACCTCCAGGTATAGTACAGGCCACAGAAGTTTCACAAAGTAATTCCCAGAGCATGTCTTTCAGAAAAATAAATATTCAATTTTGTTTAAAAATTGCTAATAATAAAGAATCACCACAACCCTTGCTAAGTGTCAAGTATATGTTGTTGCCCCTATTGACCAGAGCAGCTGGCCAAGTATTTTTAGGATCTAGTACACTGTTTCAGTTAGGAAGAGAAATTGTAACAGAGCGGAAGCCGTGCTAATCTATACACTACCAAAACAAAAAGCAGTCAAGTAGCACTTTAAAGACTAGCAAAATAGTTTATTAGGTGAGCTTTCACGGGACAGACCCACTTCTTCAGACCAGAAGTGGGTCTGTCCCACGAAAGCTCACCTAATAAACTATTTTGCTAGTCTTTAAAGTGCTACTTGACTGCTTTTTGTTTTGAAGAGAAATTGGTGACAGTCAAGTATTTCTTCGATGCACTTTTGTTTATCAACAAAGAGCATACAAAGTCATAGGTTTCTGAATGCAGAAGTGATCACACAGAAGGAAACAGCTTCTTTGCTCAGACCGCCAAAAGCACTCTTTTCGGCTTACAACTCTGACCCAAAAGATCTCAACCCAGGTTTGCTTCCAGGGCGTGAGGTTGTGCTTTCATTTGCTCCTTCCAGTTGTCCTCCCTTTTTTTTCCCCCCCTGTTCTGCCTCCCCGATGACCACTCCTGAAAACAATGCACAGCAAAAGTTCCTGGGTGGGATTCATGTACTCCTCGTGTCTCTGATGGGGGCTTATGTTTATAGATTTGTCAACTGAAAGGGGAGTTCACACCTGTCAATCTGAATAGAGGTTTTAATTCAACCCCAATCAAAGTTTCATTTAGTTAATTATTACACAAGACAACATGAAAGACAGGCATTTTAATAATTCTGAACCATTTTCATGTTTTCATTTGTACTTAACAAAATAATGCACTTGCAATACTTCCATTTCAGTTTTAACATAATTGCTATAGTTACAAATAGACACAATTTAGATTTCAGTCAGTGGCACACTACTCTCTTGCTATGTAAATAATTTCAGAGATATGTATGCTGTAATTAGTATAGTCTTTGAAGACCATCTGAAAGCTCAAGCTAGTGCTGAATATAGTTCCTGCTCACCTCAGTTGTCAAAATCATGCTACGCTAGCACTGAAGCGCCTTTCTTGCTTCTGGATGCAATCCTAACTATTGATTTTGTCTTAAATTCTCTCTTCATGATTTCATTCCAAACACCTGAGCATTATCATCCGTGCTGGAAAACCTAGTGGTTGTATTATGTTAATAAAGCACCTGGTACTAGTGATTTGATACACATTATAAATCCAAAAAGAGGTATCTTTTCACATACCTTTACCAATATGTCTTTGACAACTTGGTTACTGTCATTATGTACGCTAATGTAACTGGAAAAGGTCTCTCCCAGAAATATATTTCTGTTCAAAGAAAATAGGACTTTTTAACAATGTAATTCTCAAAGCAATCAACCTTAATTTATTAGAGTCCACATTTAATTATAGTAATTCTTATATTCAACAATGATCTATGCTGTGACCAGTTCAGTTCCATCAGTGCTAGCAATATAAACAGTGTGATCACAGATAGATTCACTGACATTTTAAAAACTATTTCATGTAACGTTCAGAGCATGTCTAATTCACACAGTGCTCTAGGTACTGGCAGCAACTCCCCTCTACCCTAGAAATCCCAAAGTTGTCATCACTGGCAAAGCCGAACCAAACATAGTAATAGTAAGAAATTTTGCAGTGCCTATTGCAGTGAAGATCAATGGGATAGTACATATGAATAAAGTTACTCAGATGTGTAAGTATCTAGAGAAAATTAGGCCCTAAATATACCCTAGCAATTTCCTGTTCTATACATTTTTGTTTTAAATTTCATGATCAAGTTAGATACCTACAAGGAAAATGACAATTTCACTGACTAAATTACCAATCCTGCAATGAAATATACAGCAGTGGGTCCTTAAAACCCTAAATGTATGTGCGCTACACCAGTGCAAAGCGGGTTTACACCTGTGCAACTTCACATAATAAATCATGGGAGTAAACTGTGTTGGCATAAATTCCATTTTTCATTAGTGCAACATATCTGCGTTATCATTCTATACTTGAGTGCAAAGGAGATCCATATTGCCAAGTATCTTCATCATGCATCTGGAGAGAGTGATGGACAAGATCAAGGAAGAGATAGGAGGGATATCTGTGCATGGGAAAACAATTAAAAACTTGAGGTTTGCGGATGGTATAGTTATCATTAAGGAAGATGAGAAGAAGCTAGCGAAAACGTGCAGGTGCTAAATGAAGAAGGGAAGTGGTATCGACTGATTATGCACATTGATAAAACAAAAAATGGTATTTGGCGATAAGGAAATAGGAAGGAAGATCAGTGCAGATGGTATTGAACTAGAAAATGTAGAGAAGTTCACATAGCTGGGGAGCAACACAACATATGATCTAGACTGTAAGAAGAAAATAGCAACTAGAATAGCGAAAGCAAGAGCGAGTTTGAAGGCACTGGATAAGATCTGGAAAAGCAAAGCTATTCGCTAAGGAATGAAGCTGAGTGTCTTGGAAACGTGTATATTCAGCAGCATGTTGTATGGATGTGAGACATGGGTGATTACAAAAGATTTGAAAAGAAGAATATTGGCATTCAAAAGGGAGTTGTTATAGAAAGATTCCGAGAATAGGATGGATGCAGAAGGTCACCAATGATGAATTATACAGGAAGATACAGCCAAAAGTGAACCTGCTGCAGAAGGTTATAAAACAGAAGCTAAAGCTATTTGGGCATATTTGCAGAATGAATGAAAAATCAAGACCCTGGTATTCAGCATAATGGATGGTTCAAATAGGAGAAGCAGACCCCACAGAGAATGGGTATATGATGTAGATTGGTACAGAGCTAAGCTACAGAAACTAAGCCACTCCGCACTGGACAGGGAAAGTTGGAAAGGAATAGTGAGAGGGGCATCAGACACCAATGGGCACTAAGCCCATGGTTACTGATGACGACAGGGACGACTTGAGTGTAAGTTTCTCAAGTACAGGCACATTGCTTAGGGACTCTGCAGTATGTGCAGACATTTTAACTTGGAACTTCCAGGTAAAAATGGCTGTACATATTGCAGGACATTATGCAGTGTCGTGCTCTCCGCTCTCACCCCTAGATCTTATTAGGCACAGAGGCAGGTAAATATTGTAGAGACATGCACTGAACACATTCAAGCTACATCACAGCAGTATCACTACTGTGTGTTTATACATCATAAATAACTTCTTGTTAATGAAACAAACAAGTTATCCTTAGTCATTACTGAAATATTGCAACTGGTCATGGAAAGGGAGGTAATAAGCACAAATAAAGTTTTAGGATTCATGTAGCAATAATCTTCATAACTTACAATTGCATATTTCATGCTTACCCAAAGTTCTGAGGCAAAGTCAACATTTCTCCTAGCATTAAAGTTTCTGCTCCTTTTACAGTGGAAGGGTCATCTTTCATGAGTTGATTAAACAGCTCTCCTGTAATAATAAACAATGGGGTAGGTTGAAAACATTTGCATAAATAGATCCCTGTATTCATACAAATGACATTTACCTTTCACGTACTTGTGAGTGAAGAGTACTGTGCAGCTTTTTGGATGTGACTGACATCATAATTACTTTTTCTGCTATAACTTAAAAATAGAGGACAGAGGCTACATTTACACTTCTCCTCCCTTTCGGAAGGGGCATGTAAATGCAGCAGATTGAAAATGCTAATGAAGTATATAAATATTCAACATCTAATTTGCCTAAGGAGTCACTCAGTGTCAAAAGTACTGCTTTCGAAATGCAAACTAGCTGTGTAGACGGGGTTCCTTCAAAAGAAAGCCCCACTTTTGAAAGCACGCTTCTTCCTAATTTATTTCAGGAAGAAGGGTGCTTTTGAAAGCTGGACTTCCTTTCGAAGGAACCCCGTCTACACAGCTAGCTTGCATTTCAAAAGCAGTACTTTCAATGCAGCGAGTGGCTGCCATTATGCAAATGAGGCACTGAATATTCATACAGCACCTCATTAGCTATGACTAGCATTTTCAATCTGCTGCATTTACGTGCCCCTTCCGAAAGGGAGGGGTAGTGTAGACATAGCCAGACTGAATAGTTTAAATGTTACACACAATGCTGTTTCCTGAATTACATTCATACTAAATTCTAAGCATTAGTGGACTTTTGTTTAGTTCTTGAACATGGTGTGCAGATCAGGAACTCTGTGATTTTGTAAAGTTACAAATAAAAGGGCACCACCATACAAAGAAAACTGAACTACAGCTTTTGTTGTTCCAAAAGCTATCATATTCATTACATGGTGAACTGAATAGTGCTTAGTCATTCATATTAGACATAAGCAACAGTTTTTCTGGTGGAGTATATGTAACTGAGCAAAAAGATAATCTTTCAATCTTACGTAACAGATCTTGCTTTCTTAGAAAATGAAAAACAAACAAAACTGGATTTGTTGAATAGCTACAGAGCAACAGTGAGGATTTCAGAAAATTCCACGTTGTGTTTAATAATTCAGTCAATAGACACACAGAAGGACTCGATCCTGAAGACATAGCACATGATAACCATTAACCTCAACTTCAGTTCTGCCTGCAGAAGACCCACGGCACAGCCTGTCAAATAGTTGTCCCTTTAATCCTTTTATTTATGCTATTCGCCTCCTATATCCTTTGCTTTGCTTTGTTATCGCAATGTGTTTTTTGAAGATACGTTGCCAATGCACTGAAATGAGATAGAGGGAAAGGAAATGCCAGTTCCTGAAGTGGGAAGGAGGAAAAATCTTCAGGCTGCACAGCACCCCTTTCTTCACTTTGTCTGTCCACTGGAATGTAATCATTACCTCAGGAGAACCCAGAAGTTTCAAGGGAAGAACTCTGAAGGCTGTGCTGGTGCCAAAAGACAAGAGAATTCCTCAGGCAGCAAATTCCTCAAAATCATTTTCACTTGCGTATTGAATTAAGGTGCAGGGTAAACTAATGGTGGTACTGTAATAAGGCAATAATATAGAAAGCCATGTCTCTAGATAGGGACAGCAATTCCATTCTTCTATTTTCTCTCCAGTGTGCAGTTGGTCCTCTGAAACCTTCCCCCCCACATACAACCATCCCAAAACAACCAACAGTTTTGACTGGGTATGATGATTTTTCTAACTCCTCAGATTTTTAGGGCTTGCATTTAAAGGTTAACCATCAAGCTTCCAAAGCCTGGGGGTGAATTTTGGTAACTTTGCATGGCCATTAGAGAAGGGATGTTTACTTCACATAATAGATTGTTGCCTCTGTAGCTGCAGAGCCTACAACATCATGGAAATTTTGTGGAGTAGAAGTCTCATACATTCATGGGTTGCTTTACTCCTTTTTGCTTGTGTGTACCATGGCTAAATTCTAACTTGTGTGTCGTGTTTAAACATCACTGTGGACATATCGCCCCCGTGAGTCAGGGACAGCATGCTTTTGGTGGGAAAGGGCTCTGTGAGGAAAAATCCCCTCAGACACATGAAGCTTCCAATTGTCATAGCCTGCCAGTTAGCAGCACTCCAACGGTTACTTTTGACCGTTAGCTCCCCCGGCAACTTGAAAAGGTTCTATCAGATCATCCATATTCATGAATCATGGGTACCCTAGATTTGCATGCAGTGCTCTGATTGGGTGGGTCTGGAGAACTTCCAGAACCTTCCACCAAAGTGAGGACCTGTTTGAAGACTTTGCCTGCATGCTAATACTCTCATACATATTCATGAGAACATTCTATAAAAGCAGGGCTCGCAGCCCATTCTGCAGCCCTTGATGGGAAGATGTGGTTCCACAGAATGTCTGCCAGTCCCTAGGCTAGCCTGAAAAGGTGAAGAGTGAAGAGCTGAACACTGCCACCTACCCGAGGCGCAAGATTGCACACCACTCGCCCGGAAACGCAAGACTGCCCATCACCCACACTCCTGTGGCAAGCAGCAACAGCGGTATCAGCAGCAAGCAGTGTCCCTGTGGGGAAGCTACCAGCTGTTGAACTGGCCTGCACTTGTGCAAGTACTGTGCGGCTGGCTCAGTGAAACCCAGGGCCTGCCATCACACTCACCGGACCTGACTCATTTGCCGGACGTGACACACCGATTGATAGAAGTATCCTCACTGACAGGCCTGAGCTTTGCATGGAGCCACAGACACCACATCCCCACTCCAGTCAGTAGCAATGGGACCCCCAGTGGGGGAGCAAGGTTGATCCCCTTGCTGTGTCCCTGCCTGGCAGGGTAGGGGCAGTACCCGGGGGCCTGACCCCAAGCCTGGGCCTTGCTGGCCTCTGGCTGGACTCTAATTTAAAAAAGACACTTAACAAGCTTGTTCAATCTAGAACTGTTATTATTAATTATTATTATTATTATTATTATAATTAATTGGTATTTATAGACATTTATAGACAGGGTTTTTTAATGTTATTTAGTTAAATTATTAGAATTGTTAGTAGTAAATAAGATAAATTTGTTAAATTATTTTAGTATATTAATTCTAGATATTAGTTGTTAGTTAATATTCACTTACAGAGGAATTGGTAGTCACTTGCTAGCAACTTATTACGAAAATACTAAGGTGAAGGCGTGGCCTCCCTTCTTTCCTATTTTCTTCTCTGGCTCAACAGAGAGGGAAATCCTCCATTTGCCATAATTAATATTTGGACCGGAGTAGCAACCCAATCCCGGTAAGGGTAAGAGGGGTAGCGCCCTCCCCCTCCTTTATTTTAGAAAAGACACATATATATTTATATAGTTATTAATATTTATATATTTATTATATTTATTACTTTCCTTCAAACTTACCTCTATACAACAACCTACCGCTATACAACTTCTCTATACAACTTCCTTCACACCTACCTCAACAACAACCTACCTCTATACAAATTTATTCAAAACCACGTCACTTTAGTGTTAACATGAACACCTTGTTTTTAACTCAAGTAAGTGTGTACTGTTGCTAAAATAAGAACGTGCAATAATATTCCATTCCCTCCTTAAGAATTAATACATTTATTGTAAGTGTTTGGAAAAAAATCCGGTTGTCTGTCTCATTGCTCCTCCTAGCTCCTGCCTGCCCAAGGGGGGGGTTCGGTGGGGTCCGGGTCAACCGAGTGTGCACCCCGTCGTAACTCCGAAGGTGGGACCTGGGACCTAAAAGGTGGTAAGGGGTTGCTTTGTTGTGTCCTCTTGCCACCCGAGGAAGGCCTAGCATTGCTGTCAAATTTGCAGTACTGCTAGAGAGCCTCCCTCAGCATTGTGTTGCTGACTAAATTAGTAATCTCACATATTCTTGCCTTTCAAGGACCATCCAGTTCTTTTCTTCTTGCGTTATGTATGCATTAGATTGTAACTCCTCAGGGAATGAACCTACTTTTCTTTTTACAAATATGTTGGGTAGAGCACACTGAACTCTCCTGGTGATTGATATATATACACACAATAATTAATTATCAAGAGATCATTATATACCTGGCAAGTCTCTCTCTTCACAAGTCACTGGAACATTGGTGAATAATGTAGGCTTGGTCAACCTCATCACTGTGAATTCAAAATTGAAAGGAAACGTTCAAAATGGAAAGGAAAAGTTAAGGCAAACATTTAAAAGATCCAAAAATATGTAACAGCTTTATGGGTGAGTAGCACATTTTTCAGTCTTTTGTTTTAAAGTCTAATTAAAAGGGGGAGATAAGGAATTACATTACCCCTACGTCATATTGACACCAGGGAGCTGAAGTTTAATAGTGAGCTATGTCTTTTCATACAATTGGTTTCTTGTTGTAGATATGTTGAAGTGGTAATTTAACTATTTCAACACCAGGCATGCTCTTCAGCCCACCACAGCCATGGTGCTCACACTGCCTGACCTGTTAGCCCTGTTTGCAAGATTAGTACTCTTGTCTACAAACTACTCTGAAGATATAAAATTCTAGGCAAATGCTCAGTATTTTTTTAAATGCATATGCATAGAATTATTTGCTAGGACTAACATATGTCCTGTGTAAATCAGTGTTCCCCTCATTTCTAATTTTTTGGTTAAGCTTTCTCTCTCATATTATATGCTATCTGACTTAAAAGATTAAACAAATACAATGTAAAATTCACCAGTACTGTTATCAGTAGGTCACAGCTTTTCAGGCAAAGTAATCTAATACATGAGTTCCCCAAATTCAATTATTCCCTTTTTTTTTTTTTTTTTTTTAAAATATAGAGTGTATTATTTACAATCTGAAAAGGAAACAAGTTTTATGCAACAGACAAAGGTAACATTCAGTTCAGGATCTCTTCAGGCTATAGAAAAAAAACTGGACAAGTTTGCATTGAAAGATTGCTACTTGGAAGACTGAATTTTCATTTCTACTGTAATTTTGTTTCATTTCGTAATCACTAGTCTACTTAGCATTCATTTGAGAGAGCTTGGTAAAAAATAACTGCTTATTTTGAGTATGAATTTGGGTACAGTGCACCTGTTCATGTGGTAGTTCATGCTACAATACAAGATGGCTACATCGGATGGTTAGTGAAGGCAGTGTCAGATTTCTAAGGGATTCATTATATAAAGTCAGCCATGCATGAGGCTTTTTAATCAAAAAGTGTAAATTGGAGATTTTAGCTGAAGCATAATGGCATGAAATGAAGAGAAGTGTGAAAACTTCTTACTTTATTCAGTAAGATTGTTGTCTCAAGTAGTATCAGAGATAAATAAGAATTTAAAGGCAAATTCCCCAAGATCAGCTTCAAAGAGGCACTGGATGCCTCTTTATCCAAGTGAAGAAACAACAATTATTTTACCTTCCACTTCTTTTATTGCTCTGTTCACAACTACCAACATTCCACTGAGAACAGTACAATATTAGGCAAACACCACATACAAAAACATAGTAAGTATTAAAGGTGAAATATTTAGTAGCTGGCAGTTACTGTCACATGTAAAAAAAGTTGCTCAGACACCTGGAGCAGTGTACTGAAAATGAACCATTTCAAACTTTACGACAAATACAGAATCCAAATGAAGATACATCCATCTGAGAAGAGGAACATCTAGTTTAGTAATCACTCCTTCCACAACCACTGCTGCAGTTATATTAGCATTGTATTTGCTTACGAAACTGTTAAACTTCCTATGGAAGTGAAATTACATTCTGTTGATGCCAACATTTTTAATTGAACTCGGATGAGTAATTTATTCACACCATAATGCTGCAATGAGTCTCTAATGTGAAATCACAGACACTTTTCACACAATACTCATAAAAGTATTATTAGTTATACCACAAAACCCAACTTTTCCATCAAGCTTCTAAAAACTTGCAGATCTGTTCTGCAACAGATAGACCTGTTCACAGAGTGTGCTTTTGAAAAACTAGAATAGGACATCATGTCATTCCTGATGAACAGGTTACATGTGGTTGTTTTAAGGTTTCTTCCAAAAATTATATGGGAATTTTTACTGAATCCATTATAGATAATGGATTGTTGCCACTGAAGCAGTTGCTTCTGGAACCCACAAAAGGAGAGGTAGCTGCTGATTTAGCCCTAAGTAAAACACAAGACGTGTATGGTCCAAGAGATGAATATGGCTGTACCACTTGGTAATAGTGACTATAATGAAATTTAACATTCTTGTGACAGAAAAAACATCACAGTAGCACAATATTGTAATATTCAATTTCAAAAAGGGGAACCACACAAAAATTAGGAGTTTTAGTTAAACAGAAATTAAAAGGCACAGTACTGAAAGTAAAATCCCAGCAAGCTGGATAGAAGCTCTTTAAAGACACCAAAATAAAAAAAAAAAAAAAAAAAAAATCAACTTAAATAGATATCCCAAATTTAAAAAAAGAAAAAAAAAGTGACAATGTAGGCAAGAGACAAAGTAAAAGGCAGTGAGAAGCAAAAAAAGGTATTGTTTAGAAAGTGGAAGTTAAATCCTAGTAAAGAAAATAGGCAGGAGAATAAATGCTGTCAAATGAACTGTAAAAATATAATTTAGAAGGCCAAGACAGAATGTGAAGAACAGCTAGCCAAAAACTGGGAAAAAAAAGTTTGTTTGTTTTGTTAGGTACACCAGAAGCAGGAAGCCTAATAAACAACCAATGGGACCATTAGAGGATCAAGATGCTTAAAAAGGAACACTTGAGGATAAGGTCATTGCAGAGAAACTAAATTAATTCTTTGCATTGCTCTTTGTGGCTGAGGATGCGAGAACGATTCTCAAACCTGAGCCAATCTTTTTAGGTGACAAATCTGAGGAACTGTCCCAGATGGAGGTGTCATTAGAAGCGGCTTAGGAACAAACTGATATTACCGTTTAATTTAAATCCCCAGGACCAGATAGCATTCACCCAAGAGTTCTGAAGGAACTCACATGTAAAACGGCAGAACTGCTAATTTATGATTAAATCAGCTTCCATATCAAATGTCAGGAAGAAAGCTAATGTAACATCAGTTTTCAAAAAGGGCTCCCGAGGTGATCCTGGCAATTATAGGCTGGTAAACCTGACTTCAGTACTGGTCAAACTGGATGAAACTTTAGCAAAGAACAATATTTTCAGACATTTGGGCTGTCTCTACACTACAAAAATAACTTCAAAGTTGAGTGTCTACACACAACCTACTTCAAAGCAGGGCACTACTCCATTCCCAGGAATGGAGTAAGGACTTCAAAAGTTGGGCTCCCTACTTTGAAGTTAACTTTGACATAAGGAGAAAATGTGTGTAGACTCTCTGATGGCCTAACTTCAAAGTTAATTCCTAGTGTAGACACACCCATAAATGAGCATAATAATTTGTTGGGGAAGAATCAACGTATTTGTTTCTAGAAAGCCTTTGAAAAGTTTCTTACCAAAGGCTCTTAACCAAAGTAAGCTGCCATGGGACTAAAGAGAAGGTCCTCTTATGGACTTCCGACTGCTTAAAAGACAGGAAACAAAGTGTAGGTATAAATCATCAGTTTTCAGAATGTAGAAAGGTAAATAGTGGTGTCCTCGAGAGGTCTGTTCTAGGACTAGTCCTATTCAATATGTTCATAAATAGTCTAGAAAACGGGCTAAATGATGAGGTGGTAAAATTTGCAGATAATATAAAGCTACTCAAGATATTTAAGCCCTAAGTAGAGTGTGAGACCTACAAAAGGATCTTTCAAAACTGGATGTCTGGGCAACAAAGTAGCAGATGAAGTTTGACAAATGCAAAGTAATGAAATTTTTAAAAAAGTAATCCCAACTGTATGGGTAAAATTATGGGATCTAAATTAACTGTTACCACTCAAGAGAGACCTTGGAGTCATTGTGGATATTTCACTAATTGCAGTAACAGTCAAAAAAGTGAACAAATGTTGGGAATCATTAAGGAAGGATAGCTTGTAAAACAGCAAATACGTCACCACTATATAAATCCATGATATTCCCACTTATTGAAAACTTGCAGGTGTCATACACCATTTCAAAAGAAGATATACTAGAATTCAAAAAGGTTCAGAAGAAAGCAACACAGATGATTACAGGTGTGAAACACCTTCTCTATGAGGTGAAGTTAATAAGACTGGGACTTCTCAGTTCTGAAGAGACAACTAAGGGGTGGTGATGTGATAGAGGTCTATAAAATTACGAGTGATATAGAGAAAGTAGATAGTGTTATTTATTGTAAACCATTAAGACTATATATATATCCATCTTAAGTGAAATAATCTTCAAAACAGTATTGTGAGTTCACAACCCATTTGATAGCAATTATCCAGAAAACAATATGCAATCAAGAAAATGGCCATATATTAAATGTGCATCATTTGATGATTACCTAAAATTATTTGATCTTCACAGTTAGTTCTTATCAAGAATTTAAAGTCAGGAAACAGACACCAATCACGTATAACTACAGAAAAAAGTTCAAGTTTAATTACATACATTAAAGAGATCCATATTACAGCGATATAACTTGTATTATTGTGAAATCCTATTCCAAGCACAAATTATGCTCCTGATCTTGAAAAGATTTATGCATGTGTGTAACTTTACTCAGTGGGTCTCCTCATCTGAGTTAAGTTACACACATAAATCTTTGCGGAGTCAGGATCCAACTTCAGAGGAACACCTCACTTAAATGAAGCTACAGGCTGAACCTCTCAAGTTCAGCACCCTTGGGACGTGACCAGTGTCAGTGTCAAATGAGAGAATTTGCCAGCCACAGATCAATATAGTCTAGCAACATTACCAACACTTCCACTTCTTACTGGGCTCTTAGAAGACATTTAGGGGTAAATTACAGTGAAGTAAGAGCACAGAACAGTGAGAACCTAGACAGGTGACTGTAAACAAACTTTATGGGACCATGGGTAACTTGGCCACACCCGTAAGTGGTTGTCTGGCTAACTGAAATCATGCCATTTTTTGAATGTTTCTGGAGGCGAGTGTGCTGGACTAGGTCCAACCTGTACTGTCTACGTTATGTGAAGTCTCTGCAGGATCAGGGCCCCAAACTGGATTTTCCTGGTATAGCCCAAGATAAAAGAAGTGTGATGTTTGGCGTACTTAAGCTTTTCCTATATTGCCTTTTACTGCAAAGTTTCTTTTCTATGCAGTATTTTAAATTCTGACAAGAGCTACTTCCATCTCTATTACTAATTTGAAACTATGCCCGTTTTTAAATTAATAAAGACCTGAGATTATCCTATGAAACTCTGAATGAAGCTATACTAAACTGAAATATTAAAAAAACTTCCAAATCTCAATAGAAAAGACTTAGTATTCAGACAAAAGTATTTAGTATGTGCTGGGAATCAGAAGGAAGATGTTATACTGCTGAGTTAGACATCAGTCCTGCCAGCATCATGGCAAATGGTAACATTTGACAACTAACTGACTTGTTTACAGAGGTTAGAAGCACCAAAAGAACTGCAGTGAGATTAAAATCAGTAGTAGTCACAACAAAGATTAGAAGTGGAGGTAGAATGGAAGTAGTATGCCAAATGCAGGCATTTTCCATGCAGACTGTTAATTTACAAATGAAATCAAAACAACATTGATTTTCAGATTTTTGCTTTAGATAGCCCCTTGTTCATTTATTGAAAATAAATAAGGTCAGAAACTAAGTTGTGGAAATATGTTTTCTAATGGGTTTTGCAATGTAAAATTAATACTTGAACCTCTCAACTGGGAAACATTTGCCAATAGTTAAAAATTATTAACTTTTCAATCAGTTGGGTCTCCTGAGCAATAAATGGGACAGGGATGCTCTGGCCTGGGCAAAGGAGCCCCAGTTCCAGCATGCTGGAGGCCACACTTCCCCCCTTTAATTGCTGAACCAGTTAAATCCACCATTTAACCACGTAACCAATTAAATGGAATTCTACATCCCTACTCTACAGTTTATAACAGACCCTCTGAAGACAGCAGGAGCATAATCAACATGCATACTGAATATGGGTCTCTTCTCATTTTAATGTAAGTCATGCTACATTCAAACAGTTTAGTCTATCAATGCATCCTGTGGGACCACTATATTATCAATATATGCCAAATTTCGCAAGCCAGTGAGAGTAATTCTCCAAGATGCTTATGGTTCAATAACTATTAGCCTTGCACTCCGTTAATCACCACTATAATTTAAGCTGCTGAGGCTCAAATGTAAGACTGAAATTCAAAAGGAGGAACACCAGAAAAATATAAATTGAGGAGGTATTAAATAATGGAGATGAAAGGATTTATTACGATAAGACCAACAGCTTTCCCTACTAATGTTTATTGTTTGGTATTTTAGAGCAAATAATTCATAATAAGCATGAGATGAGACGTGTGTGGAATGTAGGTCAATTTACATTTTAAATACAGACTGTTCATCCTTATGAGAGTGTTGTTTTCTGAAGATAATCAGCATCTATAACAAACCAAAATCTGCCACAGTAACAATGAGTCACTTCCAAAAATACATTATTCTTTTTCTCCCTTCTTAATTTAACTTCAGTCAGTACAGGAAGGAAGGGGAAAATGTTACATAGAGGCTATTCTAACGTTCACAATAACTATCAAAACACATTGATATAATTCACTGTCAAACAAAATTATACATCAACAAATCTCAAAGTAGTATTAACAAAGTTTCCTAATACACTTGAAACGCTTTAATCCAGCAACCCTGAGAAACAGGCAGTTTTTTCAGACCATGGAAGGGTGGGAGAGTGCATGAGAAGGGAAAGGAAAACAGACAGTTAACCTGGTGTCCTGCTCCCAGAGACATACGTGGTTCTGCATCCCCTGCTGCTATGGGACCAGTGGGGAAAAAACCTCCATAAACAGTGTGTTGCTATGCTGCCATCCCCCCAGCTGGGGTCCAGCAGTGCGCAGAGTCACTTCTTCCTTCCACCAGCTGTTGCCATATCAGTGACACCCAGCCTAAGGCAGTTCAAGTGTGCTGAATTCATCAGTTGTTTTCAAACCCTTCTGAATATATTGCATATTTGCAATCCATTAGAAAAGATCTCCTAGTAACCCAGACAGATATTGTTTCCTTTGGTTTTAAAAGTTACAAACTAAATATAATTCCATATTTATGTACAAGCAAGTTCATTCTCCCTGTAAGATTTAATCTTTCTCTAAGAAGATTGCCAACATATTCACTGTATAATATGTCACAGAAAACCCATATCTGGTCCACACATCTCTGGATTGTAGCATTGCAAGATGGCAATTCATTGTGTTTGATCATTATGTTCACTTTTGTCCAAATGTCTTCTAAAGTTTGATTATTACAGATAGATTGCTCAATTGTCCACTTTGCTCTATAGAATGCATTTAGTTTCAGTCTTTCTAAGTTATTTTGCAGTTCTCTAGATAAAGGAAGAATTTTTTCTTTAAGTGCAGGACTAGGGACTGAGATACTCCAAGACCGTCTCAGTTTTGGTTTTGCTCTTGCTGACCATATTTCCAGATCACTTGAATTAATTTGTGCCTGGATTAAACTTTGACCTGTTTTCAAATTAGACTGAAACTCTAGAAGGCCTACTGTACAGTCATAAAACCGAGACCCGATAAGAGGCTCTGAAGCTCTAACAAGTTGTTTTACTACTTCTGCTTTCTCACCAGAAATAACAGGTGGCTGTCTTTTAGGCTTGAGGGGGAGTTTGCGTGAATCATTAGGAAACCAGGGAACAAATCTTGGTAGCTGCCGAACAGGAAACTCCTTCAGTGTTTCTTCTGCAAGTTTCTGCAATTTTGTGAGGTCATTGTGAAGTGGTCGATAGTGCAAAACTATTTCCATGTTGATACTGTAGGAATCCAGTTATTCTTAGTAAAAGGAACAGTCTCTTGATTAGGATCCTCACATCTAAAGTGTAACACATCTTATTTACAGAAATCTTTTCTTGCATGTGATGCACAGATCAGAAGAAAACAGCACCTAAAGCAGAAGTATTTTAAAGAATAAGACACTACCATATTTAGCCATATACTGCTAGAATATTTTGCAGAAAAACAAAGTGCTGTAAAAATAAACTAGCAATATTTGTATGTATCAGAATACTCTATACTTTACCACAGTGATTACTTGCTGGTATTTTATCATTGCTACTGTTTTTAAAACACTAGATATGTACATTTTAAACTAACAAAAACACACAAGCGTGGGACTGGGTCTTTGTGAAAAAACCTGCACTGCCCCACCCACTTGCATTATCAACCACTCATTTTTGTTGTCATATAAAGCTGATGTGAAAAAATTTTGCTCAATTAAGCATTCTTCTTTGAAACCCTCAGCTTGTATGCCACTGTATTTAACCACCACCAATTACCATGCATCTATGGCACTATGTTTTTAATAAACACAACGAATGCTATCCACTAAAAGCTCCAGGATTTCATCTAAAATATTATCACAAAATTGCCAACACCTTGATGTTACACCCTATTATATCCTCGTCAGGCCAAACAACCCAAAACATATCCAGTATCTTCCTACCACTCCCATGCAAGAAACTCAATAATTTACTGCAGATTACAGTTACTGGTATTGAAAAAAATACTTTCTGAAATAGGGCTGACGGAAACACATAATTTAAAGTGAAGATTAACTCGGAAGATATTCTAGATTCCAGACAATATATAATAAATATTTCCATTCTATAGCCTAACTATATATCACCTAGTACTGTCTCCAAGGTTCAGAGCTACACATCACAGCTAGGCTATTATGAAATCTTTAAATTTGATACTCCATAATTTCCAAAATTCAACATTTCTGTCTTTCAGATGAAGGTTAAATTACACATTAGGTAATGGGTATAAATAGCACTACCAATAATGGAATAAATTTATACTATCCTTTATTTTCAAATTTCTTCAAAATTTTCTGTCACCCATGTGTGTTCCAACTGATAAAAGACTAATACTACTAACACTAGACTCTGATCATTTAGTTACAGTAACTAAATTCTGGAAGTTGAAAGTGATAAACACCTAATACAGAAAGAATTAAAAACAAAGTTCCTCTGTTCTTTTTAATTGCGACTGATTTCGGTGCAGGCCCAGGGGATCTACTTACACCTTTTAACCAGTGCTCTAAGCCTCAAACAAGGATGTCTTAAGAAAAAGGTTTTTCTCTGAATCACTTGTTATAACAGCAGAACTGTTGTTGTTCTTATGGAAAAGCAACTTGATGTTATAATTTGAAACCTCATTAATTGCTTTAGACAGCAATAAGAACATCATTAAAACAATATACTGTCTTCTAGAGTGCTTTAGAAGTGAGTATTAACATGAGGTGGACTCACCTAAGACCATGTCTTCACTACCAGCCTTCACTTTCAGTCTTGCATTTGAGCAAAACTTGAGGCCACTCAGGGATGTGAAAAAAAACCACTCTTAACCAATGTAAATTTTGCTGGCATAAATAGTAGCGTGCACAGTGCTATGTTGGCAGGAGAGTCTGTCGCTGACAGAGCTATCACTGCTTACTGAGCTTGTTTTATTATGTTAACAGAAGAGCTCTCTCATCAGCACAGAAAAGCTCTGTCATCAGCAGTTGCATGAATACAGCTGTTTTACTATAAGCTCGCTAATGTAATGACGTGTCCTACATCCTCAATTCTGCAATCACTTATGCAGATAAATAACTT
This sequence comes from Carettochelys insculpta, assembly GCF_033958435.1. Classification (NCBI taxonomy): domain Eukaryota; kingdom Metazoa; phylum Chordata; order Testudines; family Carettochelyidae; genus Carettochelys; species Carettochelys insculpta. Next base: position 90,439,065 of record NC_134141.1, read on the forward strand.
ATGTATATGATCCTACCAAATTCATGGTTCACTCTGGTCAATTTCACAGCTGCAGAGGTTTAAAAACAGGTCAGTTTCACAATTTAAACTGTTTATAACTGAAATTTCATGGAGTTGTAATCACAGGGGTCCTAAAACAAAGAGATCAGGGGGAGGGGGGTCCCTAAACCGTTATAGCAGGACTGCCATGTTCACTTCTGTACTGCCTTCAGAGCTCAAGTTGGAATGCAGTGTGATCTCCTGATGGCTGCTGGGAGCACCCCATCTGCGAGCTTCTAGCTGCTAGTTAGGACTAGCAGCGGATTAATGCAAGGGATCCAGCTCTGGCAGGAAATCATGGCGTGGAAGTCCTGAACCACAGCAGATGCTGTGGCCTGAAGCCTTGAGGCTGAGTGTCCTGAACTTTTGCTGAAACTGTAAGGGCTAAAGCCAGGAGAGGAAGGGGAAGGAGCAGAAAGCACAGGTCTGGGTGGCCTGATGCCTGGGCAGGAGCTATCAGGTACAGCAGCATTGAGTCCAGATATCGCAAGCCCTGTCTATAGTCATGGAGGAAGTAGGACAGAAGCCTGGAGCTCTGATAGGAGCAATGGGGGACAAAAGCCCCAAGGCCTGTTAGAATTGCAGGGGGTTGGGGCAGGGAAGGAGAGGGGAGCCAGGCAGGACTCCCACAGAAGGGGGAGAAGAAGGCACAGCCCTGAGTGTGATGGGAGCTGTGGGTACTGCAGCTACAGGGGGTCACAGCCCCTTGCACGGGTCCCAGACAGGAGCTACAGGGAATGAAAGCTCTGAGTATTAGTTGGAGATCAGGGCTTAGCTGCTTCCAGCCTAGGACCCTAAGCCTGGCCAGAGCCAGAGGAAGATGTGCCAGCACTGAATTTGAATGGCTGCAAGGGCTGAAGTCTTGGAGGTAGGGGCAGAAGCCCCAAGCCTGGGTGTCCCAGAGCTGGGAAAAGCCATGCGGGGGCAGCAGCAGTGAGCCTGGGTACCCCAAGCCCCATCTGTAGCCATGGAAAGAAGAGGACAAAAGCTTGGAGCTCAGCTAGGAGATGTGGGAGGTGAAAGCCCCAAGTCCCACCTGGACCTGCAAAGAAGAGGGAGGGGGAGGCACAGCCATCAGTCTGGCAGGAACTACAGGTGGTGGCAGTCTCATGGCCAGGTCCCTGAGCCAAGATAGGAGCCACAGTGGTGGCAACACCCATCCTAGGTCCCTTAATCTGGGCAGAAGCTGGAGCCTGAATCCTATGCTCCAGCTGGAGACCAGGCACCCCCAGCTCAGGCTGAAGCCATGGAAGAGGCAGGAGGGGGAAAAAAAAGGGAGCAGAAGTCCCAGAGCTCAAGCACCCAGAGCTTGGAGCTAGAGCCACAAGGTGGTGTTGGTGGTTAGGCCTGAGATGGGCAGAAGCTGCTGGGAGTGAAAGCTCCCAGCCCCCACTGGAGCCTGCACAGCACCTCCAGACACAGCAGGAGCTGAAGCGGGAGGGGACAGAAGTGGTCAGGAGCTATGGCAGGACTTGAGTGACAACATTCCCCATAACAGATGCCCTAAGCCTGGGCATGAGCCACAGGGCATGACAGCTCTAATCCAGGTATCCCAAGCACTGGTAGGCACTGCTAGAGGTACCAGCCCCCAGCCTTGTTGTCCTGAGCCTCAGCAAGAGTAGGATGAAGCAAAAGCCCACAGCCTAACTCTAGGGATGCTGCAATGCAGAAGTGAAGGTGGTTCAGGCTCACTTCTGCACTACCTGTGGAAATGAATCTCCTCTCTCTGGCAATAGCCATGCAGGGGATGGCCAAGTCCTGTCCCTTGACAGCACAGATGATTTTTGGGAGATCACATTTCAGAGGGAAAAGCTTATTTCCCGGTACATGACATGGTTTCCATGGCTATGAAGTGGGTGCGGCCCTACTTATGTACTTATGCAGCCCCATTGAGTTTAACTGTTTACAGGATTGTGGACTCATCTTAAGTTACTCATTACTGTTATTGAATATGAACACACAAGCACAATGGTAGACAGACAATGCCAGAAGCAATATCATCTTTACTGACTGAGAAAAGCAGAGATTATTTAGAACCCTGCTTTCTCATTGTTGCAAATCCCAGTTCATGACTGACAAAAATGCCCTTCAGTGTGGAGCTGGACTCAAATTTCTGGGGCATGGAGGTCAAGAATCAATTAAGTGTGCTGACGCAGCTGTCTGGGACTTATAGAGGTAGCAGGCTCATTGGAATGGTCCAAGTGAATGGGAATCTTTGGAGTAGGGTTAGGGAGGCTTAGGAAGATGGGGGTGTGGAATTTAGCTCTGTGGCTGCAGGGGATTCAAAAAACCCAGCCAGAGCGATAACTCAGCAGAAGAGGGTGCCTAGAGGAGGAGCAGTCCTGTGCTCTTCATAGCAGCACCATAGGGTAGGGAGAGACATGATAAAGAGAATACTATGCCCCTGTTCAAGGTACTGCTGTAGAGCCAGCAGGTGGTGCAAATGGACTGGATAGACAGACAGACAGACACACACACACACTTTAGTGCATGCAGGGCTTGGCTTCTCCAGGCTAACTTATCTGGGGGTCCAGGGAGTCTTGATACACAAATATTGGGCTGATGGAGGAACAGCTTCACATATACTGACCACTCCCTCGAAGGTGAGGAGCAGTACAGTCAGAAAGTGCAAAGCATCCGGTAGGTGAGGAAAGCTTCTGGGGGTGGGCAGACCCAGCCCTGGTCACTCTTTACTGGAGAACAGGAAGTCCCATCCTCCCTCAGCACCGACCCAGACAGAAATAGCAGCTGAGCCCTAAGCAGGGTAGGAGCCACTATGTAGGGCATTTCCCCGACTCTGATTCTCCTCTCTGACAAAAGCTGTAGGTCCCTGAAATGGTGGTGCTTAAGACAGAAACCGTGTATTTGGGTCATTATTATTCCTTCAAGCCATAGGGTGTGCTAGCACTCTCTGCAGTGTTAGTTCTAACATCCGTCAATGCATCCATGCTGCTGCTGAGGTGCATGAGACGACTCTTGCAGCTTTGCTTTGCTTCCCCATATGCAAGTCTTTTTTCTGCAGGAAGCAAGGAAATCTGCGGAGGACATGAATTCTGTACCATGAAGGGATGAAAAATTCCCCCAGCAACATCCAGTACTATAGACAGATTATTCCTATTTTACACCTGAAGGAGAGACGCTCAGAAGACTAAGGGACTTACCTAAGACTACAGAGAGATTCTTTGACAATGCCATGAACAGAACCAGGGTAACCAGATGTCATGTTTTTAAGGGGACAGCCCTGTATGTAGGGCTTCCTGCAGGTATCCCAGCTTTTTCTTAACAACAGAAATTGTCCTGTATTTTCTGCTCTCCCAATCAGTACCAGTGGGTCATTCTGCTGGTTGGATCCCAGCTGTCCAGCCACCGGCCTACCAGCAGTGAGTTGGAGGTCAGAGGAAGAACCAGTGACTAATGATGGGGTTGGCTGAGCAAGCCTGGTGGCAGGGCAAAACTGCAGTACAAAGGTCAGGCTATTCCCCCTGCAGCATGCCTGTAGGGCCCTGCCCTCCATCCTGTTTCTAGCTGTTGAGTATGGGCAGGCAGTGGTCCATTACCTGTCACTTCTCCTGCCCACCTACTGCCTCCCCTCTCCCGGATTTGCCCTTCACCACCATCACCCACCCCTGGCAGTGCATGTCTTACTCCCAGGGCTATGCAGAGAAACAGACCCTGACCAGACCTCTCAGGTCAAGAACAGAACGGCCAGCGTGTTCCTTCCTTCCCCCTACTGCCTCTGTCTGGGTAAGTGCCTCAGGAAAATCCCAGATCCACCAGCTCAGGGAACTGGCCTGGACAAGCCAAGCCCTGCATGCACCAAACTGTGTGTGTGTGTGTCTGTCCAGTCCACTTGCACTTGCACCACCCTGCAGGCTCTGCAGCAGTCCCCTAAACAGGAGCATAGTACTCTCTTTATCCTGTCTCTCCCCACACTAGGGTGCTGCCCCAGAGAGCACAGGAGTGCTCCTCCTCTAGGCACCCTCTTCAGCTGAGTTATCCGTCTGGCTGGGTTTGCTGAAGCCCCTGCAGTCAGGTTTCCTGGGCCCTAGAGCACAAAGCATCCATAGGGCTTAACCCCCTCTCGCCCATGCTGTAACCAGGGGACAGCAGGTGCCCAGGTTATGTCAGAGGCCTGCAGCAGCCTGGAGGTGCTGACTACTTTTTGACAATGTACAGGCAAGCAGGGACAAACTGCTTCCAGCCAGGAGAAGAAGGTGGAGTGGGAAAAGAAAAGAGATGAGCTCTGCAAAGACATGGGCCAGGTCATCCCTTCCTCTCCTCCCATTCCAACAGCTAGAAGCAGCTCCTATCCCTTTTTCTCCCACACAGTGGTGAAAAGCTGTTGCTAGCCCCACATTTTGGGGTAAACCCTGGCAGAACACTGGGGAGGAGGGCCATGTGACCCCCCCCCCCCCGCAACATACACACCTGCTACCTCAGGAAGATGCAGCCACAGTTATCAGTAGAGAAGGATTTATCTTGGGAGCCCAGCCACACATAGAAAGCAGAGACTACCAAGCAAGGAGTGGAGAGTCAGTTAGTTTCTCACACAGTACACAGGTGGGTGGTAAGGTGTACAAGAGCAGGGGAGTGTGCATGAGTCCTCTCCCTGGCTGAACTCTAAAACTTTAAAGATAGGAAGGTAAACTGAAACAATCCAACTACATAGTATTTCTTTCTTAACAAGGACCCAGTCATCCTGACGTTAATCTGAAGGTTTGTGCTATATGGTTCCCATTGATCTCTTCATCATAGGGAACTATGGTCACGCTAAAAAACCAGAACCCACGTCTCCTGATTAGATAGTGCTAACTGGTGCCCCAAGCACTGCCCAGTTCTTACCGAGAAAGTGACCTGTGAACCACTTCCTCCCCCAGCCAGTTGCCCCTCCAAAAGCGCTAATCGCGCCGCCAGCTTCTCGTCCCACCCTGCGCTGGGAAGGGCAGCTGCACTTGAGCACCTCTGCCACGGCCAGGGCCAAGGAGTGTGTGTTTATGGAAGGAGGGGAGGAGACTCTTCAATAACCACCACCCGGACCGCAACCGGGCCTCCCCTTCCTTACCGCGCCAGCCCGCCCAGGCTCCGTGCTCCACCCGCTAGCCGATAGTTCCCCCGTCATACGCGCCCGGGGCTCGCCTCACTTCCTCCCCCGGCGGAGGTGCTCAGCCTGAGGCCTCCTGGTGCTTCCCTACACAGCCCGGGAGCGGGCAGGGGCCAAGGGCGGAGTCAGGGAGATGCCCTCTCGGTACCTTTCAGAGCCAGCAGATGCTCCTGTTTCGGTTGATTCACATCCATTGTCTCAGCCGCCCCTGCCCGGGCCTTCACCGCCTACGGGATTCCGCCAGCCGGGGCGCCTACTAATGGCAACAGAAACACGACAGAGCTCTACAGCCTGAGCCGAGCTCACCCGGTCCCTGAGAACCCGGCAGTGCGCTTCCCGGCATGCAACGCGCCATTTGGGAGAGAGCAGGACCCGGAAGAAACTACACGCCCCAGCATGCACTGATCCCCGAGCGTCACAGACGAAGAAAGATGAAGCTGGGAACGCCGTGTGGCGGCAGATGTTTTCTGCGCCGTGGGAAGGAGGGCTGAAGTAATCGTGTTGCAGAGCTGAAGAGTTGAAGTCTTCGCGGGGTGACCGAGTTGAAAAGCTAACGCTGCACTCCGGACTTCTCGCGAGCCACAGCGAATTAATGTGACCCATGGAATGATGGGAACTGTAGTCTTTGTGCGTCCCTTATTTGTTGCGGAGGGCGTGAGAACGGAGGGGCTGCGGGCCTGGAATGAGACGCATGCGCAGTGGTGATGACGGCGGCTGGTGGGACAGGATCCGTTATTTTTTATGTCTGCGCGGTCGCTACGTGTGGTGACATCACAGCGCAAAGCTGGCAGCGTCCGCGTGTGGCCCGCCCTCTCCTTGCTGGCTCATTGGCTTGTCGGTGTGTAGGTGGCATGTTCCTCCTTCCTCTTCCAGGATGGCGGCCATGGGTGTAAACAAGGCCGGCGCTGGAGTGGGGCTGGATACCGGCCCCCGGCACAGCGGCAGCCGGGGGCCGGCTGGGGCTGCTGTCAAGGTGAGAGGCGCTGCACTCGTGCGAGCGCCGGCCCGCCTGGTCCGTGCAGAGCTCCCGCCGAAGTGTGGCGCTGCTTTGCCGGCTAACGGGAGTTTCTGCCCCGGGGAGGAGGCTGGGCTGAGCTGAGCTGAGCTGAGCTGGTGACCTGCTGGGGGCCAGCGGCACGAAACCGACCCTGTGCTGCAGCAGCAGCCGCCTTCCCTGTCTTCGGAGGCGAGATCCTTGCTTACTGTTTTTGGTTCTCTGTGTCTTAAATATTGAGTCTTTTCTGGTCTGGCTATGGTCTCAAGAAGTGGGTCTGTCCCACGAAAGCTCACCTAATAAACCATTTTGCTAGTCTTTAAAGTGCTGCTTGACCGCTTTTTGTTTTGCTAATGTAACGTGCCTCTTACCTTACCTTTTAATATGTGACTGCTTCTGATCAGTTCAAATTGTTGTCTTGATTTACAGGTTCTTGAGTGTGGAGTCTGTGAAGATGTATTTTCTTTACAAGGTGATAAAGTTCCCAGGCTGCTTTTGTGTGGTCATACTGTCTGCCATGACTGTCTTACCCGGCTTCCTCTCCACGGCAGAGCAGTTCGCTGTCCTTTTGATAGACAAGTTACTGAACTAGGTAAGGGTGAAAATTACATGTATATGTGTGCATATATAAAAATGATAGTATATGTCTTTAATTAGATTAGTGTCACTTAACAATGACAAGAATATGACTAGTATCAGAGAGGTAGCCGTGTTAGTCTGTAGCTTCGAGAACAACAAGAAGTCTTGTGGCACCTTATAGACTAACTGATATGTTGGAGCATAAGCCCACGAAAGCTTATTGTTGTTCTCAAAGAATATGACTAATAACTTACCAAAGACTTTGTTATTTCTGTTAGGCTGGTAGGCTCTATTGCATGCATGACCTCTTTTGTAAATGACGGGATAAATCTAGCTGATTAAAAGTCCTAGAAGAAGTAACGAGAGGTGTTAAAAACAAAGAGGATATTTAGATGATTGCATAGTTAAATAATTCCCAAACACTTAATATGCTGATGTATATGCTGATAGCATAGGAAAAGCATTAATATTGTGATGGGTATGACAAAATCGCTTTGTGGGACCCTCCTTTTAAATATTATTTTCATAGTAATTTACATTTCAAAAAGGGGAAAGCAGGTAATTTTGAAAGTGTCTTTGAATCAAATTGCAACAGCTCGAAATCTAGGTTCTTTTGCTAATGAAAGTTTTCATCCATACAGTGCTATAAGGTAGTCCATTTCATTGTACTCCCTTTGGCCCTCATGCTGCACATGTGTCTGCACATACACGACCAAAACTTAAAAACAAAATCAAATTCACACTTTAGTTTATCAAAAAAAAAAAAGTCTTGCATAATGTAAATTACTTTATATTTATGTCCTTACAGAAATATGGTTTCCCATTGTACTAGATACTCTGCAAATCATGCTGGTAAATAAAGAGTCCTGTTCTTAATCTGTGCAACTCATGGATAGAACCATTTGGTAGAAATAGTAGGGAGTAAGAAGAAGTAACTGCGTTTATTTTAATTTACACTAGTGTGCAGGATGTAGTTGATCACGTACACAGGTCTGACGAGAGGAAAAGTCGCAACAGTTGTCCTGGGGGCCTGAGCGCAGGGTGGCTGCCAAAACAAGCATGTAAATTAAGTGAAATGGGAATGGATGGGGCCATGGCAAATAATGTACCGGTCCCAAAATTTATCTCAACGGGCTTGCGCTTACCTAGCTATCATTGGTCAGCATTGCTGTGTGTGGGCATCATGTCAGAAGTATGACTCAAGAAGAATAAGAGTGTTTTTACAATCTTTTTTTGTGGGAGGTGGGGTAGGTATTCTATACTGGAATGGTAGGAGAGGTAGACTAATAGATGGCAAAGATTGGGAACAAAGGCAATGGAAGATGATACAATAAAATAGTAATTGTGAGGCCTTGTTTCTACCCTATATTAGGTTGGCTCTCTTCCAACCTTTATCTTGACTAGTTAATGTGAACACTGCCTCATTTTCATACTTTGGTTTTTACTTTGCATTACTTACACATGTTAGTTAACATGGTAACGTACTTTTGCCTTGAGAATATGCATCTTGAGGAGTGTTATGTTAAATGTATTATGTGGACACGCAGAGTCAAAGTTGTTAACATGACTCTGTCACTGTCCAGCATTAAATGGTGGCAAAGTTTGGAGTATGACATGCTGAATACAAGCAGTCCCTGACTTACGAACACATCGACTTATGACCATTTGTACTTCTGACCAACCTCTGGTTCACACCCCCGCCCCCGACGCATGCCCCAGCTCACTTCCCCCAGAGGCGGGCTCCAGCTGCGCATCTGGGGCTCCCCTTCAACCCCCGCAGGCCCAAACCCAACCCCACTGCACACCCAGTCCTCAACCCTCACCATCCGGACCCAGCCCCTGCTGACCCAGGCCCAACCACCATGTGGCCCCAGATCACCTCCCCACGTGGCTGGCTCAGCACGTGTGGGACTCCAACTTGCTCCCTGCTCAAGCACCCCACCCAACCCCATTGCACCCCCATTCAATCCCTCTCCCCCATGGCCCCAGCCCCCCCCCCCATGCATGGGACTCCGACTTCAACCTGTGCCTAGGGTTCCAGCTCCTAGCCCCTGGCAGTGCTCCAACCCCCCTCCACTCAACCACCCTACCCTGGTGTACCCCCTGTTCAACACGCCTGCCCAGCTCAACCCCATCCCTCCTGTGGCTCCAGCTCTCACCCCTCACCCTGTGCTTGGGGCTCCAGCTGTCAGCCACCACCAGTGAACAGGGGCTCTATCCCCACTGACAGCTCAACCCACCCCCTCCCCGTTCAATCCCTCCTCCACCCAGCTCAACCCCCCAATCCACAGCTGACCCGCCCCCGCAACATGTGCTGGGCTGTCAGCCACCAGCGCGTGTGGGGCTCCAGCTGTCAGCCTCTGCAGGTGCATGAGGCTCTACTCCACCAGCAAACCCCCGCCGCCCTGGTTCACCCCTTTCAACGCCCCCAGTTCTCCACGGCCCCAGCCCACACTCCCCAGCATGTGGGGCTCCATCTTCAACCTGCGCCTGGGGCTCCAAACCACTGGTGCACTGGGCTCCAGCTCCAACCCCCTCCACCCACTACCCCCATGGCTCCAACCCCCTGGCCAGGCTCAGCCCCTACCCCAGCCTCCTGGATCTAACCCCCTGCAAGCCCCAGCTCAGCTGCACCCTCCCATCACCCAGCCGCCCTAACCCACCCCAGGGTTAACCCTCCTGCCCCCTCCCTGACTTAGGCAATGTCATGAGTCATGATGGCAATGTTCACTCCATTCTGTTCTGTTCACTTTCAGCCAGCCACCATCCACAATGGTCAATTTTACACCTAGAGTCTCTTTTTGAGGAGCTAAAGAAAGAGAATGATGGGCAAACTAGCTTGTGTTCTCATTATTTTGTCCACCTGTTAGGTCTGGTTTCCAACACACACTAATTCCCAGTTTCACACTTCCCTTGTTCATCAGGTCTGATCTTAATGCAGTCCTTGTTCTATTACTAAGTGTGTGGGTGGGTGGGGGGAGTTGATTTTTGTGGTGGCACTTTTTTGTTTGGAGCTAGTGTTTCCAATTTGCATCTTTTACTACCAATGTTTGTTACAGATTTTTAGAATATTTTGTAAACTTTTATCTGCAAAATAGTGTGAGTTGTTAAGGTAAATAATGTAAATATCTCCAGAGAGGTTCAGTACAAGATGTTTTATCTGGCCCTGTAGCAGCCATGCATTTCTATAAATCAATGTTTTTAATCTTCACAGGAAGTCCAGTTTGTAGTCTGTTTGATGCAAAGCTAGCAGTCTCCCTATCTGGCTCTATGTAGCTCCCTGGAAGTGGTGATCTATCACTGCTTCTTTTAAGTGGAGAAATATCCATAAAGGGTTTGGAGTGCAGTGAGGGAGGATGGATTCTGGGAGGGAATTTAATGTTGTTGAGGGGTGTTTAGAAGGCTTAAGGCAGGTGTTGGAGCACAGATGATAGCTTGGGGCCCCAGATCTCGGGGGAAGATTTGCAAACGTTGGAAAGATAAAGAGAAGGCTTTTGGCTTAAGAAGGCTGCGCTTGCACTGACTCAGGGCCTACTTTTTGACCCACTGGATGACGAGATCTTCTGTCCAAAGGCTCCAACCTTTGCAAAAGGACGGTGAAAATATTTGGTCTACCAAGGCCACATAAGAATGATGGATGCCCTCTGGTAATGTGGTTTGAATGTTCATGTAAGGGCTTCTATTGTTTTTGTCTTTGTAATGTTTTTGTCCTAAGAATAGAAGGGCTTGCTAATCAAGAGCAATATAGTAACTTGTAATTGCTGGCAGTTTGCTGTTTGTAATGCTCAAAGAGACAGCAGACTGGCTTTTAGATACCATTGCCAGGGGAAATTGTAGTGCAAGGCCTTAAATCCCACAGTGAAGGGGGACAGGTCTGCACTCAAGAGAAGTGGTGTCTGGGATCCAGAAATCTTAAATGAGTGTTCTTAAGGGATTATGCAGGGCACAGTACAGATGCAGTTACCTTGTAACACTGACAGATTTCTGCCTTGGATGTTAAGCTGTGAAAGAGTGGAGGAAGCTTATTTTGGGTTTGAGGAGGCAAGGCCAGGAGGCTGCTAGGTGTGAAACTTTTGAAGGCAAAGAGGGGCAAATAAACCACGAATGGTGAAGAGACATTTCTCTGGGTTCTGTGGCTCGTTCTAAAGTTACATTGTGAAATGTACACTGAATGTCCGTCAGCCAGTGAGGAACTCAGCTCAGTGAGTCCCTAGTTCCAGGGCAGTGTTTGTTTTATATGGCAACTGGGGCTTTCTGCCCTTTCAGAGAAGTAGTTTGAGGCAGCTTCTTAATGACTAAATGCATGTCAGAGGCTCACCATTAGAGAGAAGCATTACATTTTGAAGTTCCTTATTAAATATTGCTGTAGGTGATTTCATGCTTATCCCCTACTTTTGGAAAAAATTTGGCCCATTGGAAGGGAACTTTTAAGGTTCTGTAACAGAATTCTTGCCCTCCAAAAGGTTGAGGGTAAAGAGAAGTTATTTTCTCCCGCTCATGTAGTTAGCATGAGTTCTATCACACAGAACTGGTAGCTCACTAGGGATTTGTTGAAAGTCTTTGTTCCACGTCTAGAGTCCTTGTCTTTTCACCTGCCCTTGCCATCTCCCATTAGTCAATGCTTTACCTTAGCCTTGTTAAGGCAGCTTCTGTCAATGGCTGCTCCCGGGTATCTCCTCACCATCAAAAGTAATTGTGTTCCAGATGATGGAGGTAGTTACAGGCAAAAAAGTTAGATGCCATTGCCAGGACTTGACCTATCTCCACACGCAGATCCCTGGACCATGCAGAAGGTCCTTCATGGAAGGTATTCCCATCCTAAAGTTTCCATTAATACTATTTGAACACTCACATATAGTTCTAAAATTTTGTGTGTTATAAAAATATTGACTTATATATTCTAAGTTTTGTGTGCCATATTATTTGTCATCTTCAGGTAGTTTTATGTCTAAAAATATGCATGAACCAGAGTTTTTAAAATGTTTGTGCTCTTGAAAGTGACAGATTGATGTCACTGGATTAGAATCAGTCCAGACTTCCTCACACTGCTCTGCTACAGTGTCTCATTCCTGATCTGTGTACTCTCTGGTATTCGTGTCTTCTGCCTCCTCTGAGAGGAGACTGCCAGATCCTTTAATGATTTTTGTGATGTACAAACATTCCCACTGGCACAAGGATGAGATCAGTAAACTTTTATGCTTGTCATCCAAGCACGATTTGAAGTGAGGTGTTACCAAAATTTAAAGTAGAATCTATAGACCAATGATGTAATCCTTTCAACATTTTTAAATACACAAGAGACCCTTGATTTGTGTTCTTGTAAGTCTATATATATTACAGAATAATTTTGTAATGAAGTTACAGTGTGAAGATAACTGTCTGGCTTGAAACATCTTGATTTACTTGACAAAGTTACACTGTGAAATTACATAACTTTTCTCCTTGCACGAAGTCACACTTCTCCAACTACCTACTTAAACTTTATCAGACTAAAAATTCAATGAGAGGCTTACTTCCTGTTAATTCTAGTTTGTGTTTTAGATATATGACTCAAGATTGTGACTAGGGTCTGATTCTGTGAACTCTCAAATAGAATTACTTCCACCTCTGAGGTGCAGTGATTGAGTGGTGAAAGTGCTTGCCTACACTCTTAGAGGTAATGAGGTTTGAATCTGTCTCATTGTTGAAAGGTTACCTCTAGTTCACCCAGTTGCAAAATGGGTATCCATGAGCTTTGCTTAGTCAAAAGTGGCTGGACATGATGCAGGCTACATCATTCCCTTGTGTTCTGTTGCTTATGAAACTGAAGTGTCAGAAGAATTTTGACATATGTTATGTTGCAAATGTGTGTACTAGATCTCAGCACATACAATAATGGGATGTAGAAAAGCCAGCACGCTTTTTTTAACCATTGAAAAGCCTAAATTTACTGCAAAGGAAAAACCAAAACAGTTGTGCGATTTCCCACCACCACCACCACCACTTCAATACGTAACAAAATTCTGAAAATGGGGCTTTATAATCTTTTTTGACAATCTTTTAACTTAAGAAATCCTGGTCTTCTCTTCTCTAGCAGACAGCGGACAACTGGTAAACCATTAGGACTGGCATCTAACTCCAAAAAATTAAACTGAGACAGAAGGGATTTGTATTCATACTAAGTGGAATAGTCATTATACGTGGATTAATTAAAACATTTCAGAGGAAAATGTTCTTTTAAGGATTTACCACCTGCACTCCTCAGTTAAAGGGTATTTGAACTCTCAGTATGCACCTAAAACTTGGTTTCACAAGTCACTCTGCCCTCCTGTGGTGTTAAGTGCTATGCATCCGCACATTTTCCTTCAATGGCTCTCCAAATATCCACTGAGACAAGTAACTCTTATTCCAGTCTGAAGTAAGTCCCATCGGTAGGAGTTACATTGATGCATTGCCAGTGCAAATGTCTCTTCCTTCTGAAGTAATTGAAGCTATTTCCCCACTTTGTTCTAGTCGCTGTAGGAGAGAACTGGCTGGTAACCTTTCTCCACAACACTACATGTGTTTCAACATAGCCAGAAGGGACTTTATCAGCATTAATAGTGATGGCAAGTGGATTGGTTTCATTGGCATGCCATTTTCAAAGCAAACAGCTTTTGCTCTTTTTGGATGTTAATGCATCTTAAGCCTTGCATTTTTGCCTGATCTATGAGGGGAAATTCTTCCCTTAATTGTTCTGTGTAATGAGAAGCACATCCAAATATAACAGGGAATGTTATCTGCATAACTGGATAAACTCTATGACCAAAATATATTCGGACAAAAGGGCAAGTAGGTGAGGCAGAATTATAAAAATATAAAGTATATCCTCCTCAGGAATTCGATTCTCACCTAATACTTAGAATGATAGGAGGCTACCAACCCATACCTGACCCAGTCCCAGACTGAATGGCATTCCTTAGCTTTGGGAGAAGCAATGGACTTGATAAAATGAAGGGACCTCATCAGGTAAGCACTTTTTTTTACTGCAGTCATTGCAGCCTTTTTGTACGAGTTAGAGAATTTGCAACTGGCTTTCACAGCTGCCATCGTCCAGTTTGCCGTTGGATGTAGCTGTATCTGCCCAAGGCCAGAAGCATCCATCCCTATTTCTCATGTTTACGTCTCAGCTATACTTCCTCCTCCTCCTCCTCCTTCAAGTGCAGTATATTCCAGTTGTCTGAGCTGAATCCCATTTCCGGTCCAGTGCCTGCTGTTAAAATCCATACTTTTCTCCCAGTACAGTCACTACCATCTCTTCTCTGTTGTGTTTTTTGTGTCCAGACTCAAAATGGTAGATGAGCATCAACTTTTTGTAAAACTGTGTAAATAGACTGCAGTGTATTAAAGTATGAAAATACTTTAATTTTAGAACAAAAAGCATAAGCTTGTGATCATAACAGCTACATCACTTGTCTGTTAACCACATTGAACCCTAAAACAAGTACCAAATGCTTCGAAGTACTTTGGCGTATTTTTGCTTTAAACCAAAATTAAATTAATTAAATTTAAATTATTGTGCAGCATGTCAAGCAAAAGCATTCACAGCATTATATTGGCATCTGTGGCATAAATGGTTTACCGTGCATAACATTAGAGTATAGGTTACCTCTTTTGAGAGGGCATTCAGTGAGTGAGAGGCATCATGTGTGTTGTTCACAACCTTAAGTCATTTAATAAGAATTAGTATAATGCAGTCCAGAAATGAAAGCCCATTAGTTTTGTCTGATTTTCCTCATGTCTCCTGGCATTCTGTTGTAGCTGGTGCAAGTGGTATTTTAATTTAACACACAAATTACAGGGGAAGGTATATTTCCTTGAGCTCCTTGGTAGGAAATCTTTCCTTGACAATCCATCAGTAGCTTTTATGGTCTGTTCCATACAAACAGAATTGCATCATATCTGCAGTCCCCTTGAACAGTATTCTTTTCTGAATTTTGAGTGTTCACCTTTATTTATCTTTCAGGGTTAGAACGGTCTGTAAATGGCCTGACAAAATGTGACCTTTCTAATAAAGTGCAGTGTCTCTTCACACTGCCAGCCTAACAACCATAAAGTGGGATGTTTGGCATGGAACTGGATGTCACTTTTATGAAAAAAAAACCAAAAAAACAAAACTGAATATGTTGCTGTGGTTGCCAGAGTTGTGGGGAACTGTGGGAATAGAATGTGTAAATATGAACAAAATTAAGCAAAGATACACTTTGGCTGTATCTACACTTGCCCTCTACTTCAAAGGGGGCATGGTAATCAGAATGACTGGAGAATACTGATGAAGTGGTGCAGTGCATATGCAGCACTTCATTAGGCTAATTCTCCCCGTGGCAGTTTCAGAGTGTCGGAATGCCATGTAGCCATGGGCACATTGAAGTTTGACACTTCAAAGGTGCCACAGGGAGAATTAGCCTAATGAAGTGATCCATATTCATCACAGCACTTCATCAGTGTTCTCCAATCAGCCTGATTACCGCGCCCCCTTAGAAGTAGTGGGCAAGTGTAGACATAGCCTTTGTATTTTGGAAAGTACATGGTGCTTTAGCTACTGTCTGCTATCTCTGTTGACTGATCTCTTGATATTCTTTTGGACAGCACCTGTACTGAGAGGTCCCACCATGCTCACTGATGGCAGGGCAAAGGGGACAACTGCTCTGGAGCCCAGTGATTCAAAAGCATCTGGGGTGCCTCGCTGCTGCTTGCACAGTAGTGTCCAGAGCTCCAGCCCCTTTAAATCTCTGCTGGAGCACCATGTGGCATGCTCTAGGCAGCACAAAGGGCTAGCGAAGGGAGGAATGCTCTATGTTCCTGGAGGTGCTGGGGGCTGGCTCCCTTCAGGGAGCATGGAGCCACCACTTTCTCCAACATTCCCTCTCAGCCCCCACCTCCTGCCTTGGCCACGTGCCTGACAAGTCTTTTGGCCTTCCTGATCTCACTGAAACCTGCTTAGAGACAGAAAAACATAAGATTTCAAAATGAAAAAATGAAAGACCTGGGTATATTCACTGAATTGACCACTGAGTTCCAATGAGGTATGAGGACCGCTTACACATGTCAGAAGAACAGCCAGGCCAGAGGGAGAGAGCTGAGGTGGCAGAAGAGAGCAGTTCCTGGAAGGAGAAGCAGAACAGAGAAAACGAAGACAGTCTGGAGAGCCTGTTAGCAGTATTATGGTGTGCCTATCTACTAGGGAGAACTTGTGCCCCAGGAAACCACACTCCACTGTATTTACAACACTTTTTATCTGGTGTTGCAGAATACAAAGATGACACAACCCTTTGCTGTGACTGTATGTCAAGGACTTGGTTTTTAAAATATTCAGTGCTTCATAGTGCCTGCTTGAAGTAAAGTTTCTTGTGTGGAGTAAAGTAAGGTTACGTTTTGTTTCACACATCTACTGAAAAGTAGAGGATTGCACAGATACATAGTTGGCATCTACACCCACATCCTCATTTGCAAATAGATTTAGAGATATCCACAACCACATCTTCATCTGCAAATATGATCTGCAGATATCCTCATTCCACAGATGTGGATACCTGTGGATAGCCACAAATTTGCAAGTTCTAGATACAAAATTTGCATCTGCAAGATTAGCTGTGGATATCTGCATCTACATCTGAGGATGTGGACTCCCACGGATATCCATGGATTTGCATGGCTCTATTGAAAAGCATTAAAGATACAACTAAATGTGGTTTACAGATAGAAATTTAAAAATAAGTGTTCTGTAAAACAAAAAAGCTGTCATGTAGCACTTTAAAGACTGACAAAACAATTTTTTATGAACTTTCATGGGGCAAATGCACTTCTTCAGAGCTGAAGACTGCTTGTCAGGAAGTAGCTGTGCCTCTCAAGCTACCTCATCCTGCCTTTATGGGGTTGTGACAGAAAAGTGCAGTGAAGAGGATATCAGTGTAGGTAGTAATTTTTTCCAATAGAACACATTCTGCTAAAATGTTAGTAAGGTGCTACAATGCAGCCTTCTCAAAATACATTTGAACCTTTCTTGTCCAGCACTGCCAGAACCTGGCCAGTGCCACATGAGAGAATCTGCTCAATGATGGGAGATCAGTATTTTCTAGCACATTACTAACACTTCCACCACTTACTGGGCTCTTAGACATTTTGCGGGTGAAGTACAGTTAAATAACAGCACAGAACACTGAGAGCCAGAACTGGTGGCTAAAAACAAAGTTTATTGGACCACAGGTAAGTTGGCCACACCCATGATAAATGGTCATCCAGCTAACCAAAATCATACCAGATTACAGAGTTTGCTGGAAGAGGGAGTTCTGGATCAGAGAGGTTCAACCTGTATGTGCCCAGAGCATTACTTCTGTTGGCAACATTGCCCAGAGTAAGTCTTCTATCAGGTTGTTCAGAGCTGGTAATGAGCCCCTGTTTAAAGTTCCTTAAACAGTTACCCCTTGCTTTCACCAATACATAAAATACAGTAAGCAGAAATGAGTGGAAGAGGAGATATATGGCACATTTTTCTTGTCCTTCGGAGTAGTAAATGTGCATCTCACTGATACTGTACAGTACTCAGAGTGCAGTTAAGTACAGTAAACTCTCTTTTAACCAGTATTCAGTTAACTGGTACTCTCAGATAACTGGCACTGCCACCAGGGTTGCTCGGCAACTGCCACTGGTGGGTGGGGATAGTGAAGGAGAGAGCGGCAACACAGCCTGGGGCCTGAGCCACTCGGGTTGCTGAACTCCTGACAGAGAGCACCAAGATGGGTGGTCAGAGCACAGGGAGCCAGTCCCTGTCGTCCGTCTCCCCCCCGCACCCAGCACAGGCTGGGGACTGCTTAACTCTGGCAAAGAGGGGCAGCCAGTTCATGGGGAACCAGCCCCCACCCTGCTGCACAGCAGTGCAAGACAGAAGCTGAGCTGCTGGGAGGACAAAGCAGGCTGAGCTGGTGGAGGCTGTGCTCTGGGGCCAGGCTGCCGAGGGCTTCAGGGAGGGGAGCACTGCTATAGTGCAGACCCCAAACAGCAAAGGGATCCTCTTGATTATCCATAATATTTGAATATCCAGCAATTTCACAGGCCCAAGGCTGCCAGATATGGAAGAGTTTACTGTAGTTCCTGGAGCCAGAATACTAACTAGAGGGCTGTATAACCGAGGGCAGTAGTATCTAACCTTTTTTGGCTGATAGGCTGAGAATTGGTGGGAGGGGGGTGTTGTAGAATGGGCATATAGGTCTTAATAGGTGGTTCTGAAAAGCTGGAGATCCCTAACACTTCATAATCAGTAAAGATATCCCACCAATCATATGTGATATTAGTAAAAATAGCATCAACTCTCATTTATTAACTCTGAACTCATTCCTGACTGACTTCCCTTGGGGAGCGGTGAGCTTACAAACAGTAACACCACTTTCTCCTTCATGCTCAGGGGAACACTCCTTTAGGCATTTGGTGCTGTAGGGCTGGGGTGAGTTCTGCACAGAGTTAAAGAAATTGTCAGCTGTATTCTGAAGTTTTGTGGCAGGGGCTTGTCCTAGATCCCCAAACCCGTCCTGTCTTCACTGTTGCTTGCTGGCTTGGCCCAAAGGTGGCCTCTGTCACAGTTGTTCATGGAATGGTTCACAGAAACTCTTGGAAACTCAAGATAGTATCAAATCATGTAAACTGGATCTCTGACAAATGCAAGTCTCTTTCTTGCTTCCCTGTAGCTCTGCCCAAATGAGTGCAAAAACTCCTGTCACTTCCTGCCATACTCATAGGTTCTCAGAATTGCGTTTGGCTTAACAATGGTCAGGATCACAGTACTCCAGAAAATCAATTTAGGAATGATACTGTGTGAGTTCCAGTTTACAGTCAAGGTACTTACAGACACTTGATGATTCCCTTGTAGAAATATCCCACAGTATGATGAGAAAATTGCTCTAAATGCAGCAGGCCTGAGTTAACCTACCCATATGGCAGTGCACATCATGAAATGTAGAACTGGAAGTGACCTCAATAGATTATCTAGTTCAATCCCTTGCACTGACACAGAACTAAGCATTAAAGTACAGCCTCACAGTTACGAATGCCAGAATTACAAACTGATCAGTCAATAACATATCTCGTTTGGAACCAGAAGTGTGCAATCAGAGGACATCAGAGAGTGGGGAAAAACAAATACAGTGCAATTACTGGTAAACATAAACTATTTATTGAAAAACCGGAAACTTAAAGTTGACCTGGGAAGGAACCTATTTCTGTACTTGTTTAATTTCAGTTAAGATGGTTAAAAGCAGCATTTTTCCTTTTGCCTAGTAAAGTTGCAAAGCTGTATGGAGTCAGTGTTCAGTTGTAAACTTTTAAAAGAACAACCATAACATTTTCAGAATTACAAACATTTCAGTGTTATCAACAAACTTTGTTTGGTGTTCGTAATGCTGAAGTTTTGCTGTATTCTGTTTTTAAAAATCTTTGACAGAGATTCCAAAACTTCCCTGGTTAATTTGTTCCAGTACTTAACTACCCTTACAGTTCAGAAATTTTTTGTAATGTCTAACCTAAATCTCCCTTAATTAATTAAAGTTGAACACATTACTACAGGTTTTATCTCCATGCTCCAGCACCCTCGGGACCCAACGAGTTGTGAATGACAGAGTGTGCTGGACCAGGGGAAGCCAATGCCAACCCCTCTGCTGCTGGTCTCTGGCTTCTCCTGTGTGGTCTCCGGCTCCCAGCCCTCAACCCCGCTATTGGTTCCAGCCATCAGCCTCTGCTCCCAGCCACTGGTCTCACTGGCCCAGCTCCCCTCCACTGCCAACCCAGACCCTGCTTCCAGATGCCTTTGCCGTAGGTCACCTAATTCACCATCCCTCCAAACGTGGCCCTTCTACCAGCCAGCCGCAGCTTCCAGCCATCAGGGCTCTGTTCCAGCAACATTTGTGGTCCTGCTGAACTCTGGATGTCGTCAGACTAGAGAGTCCCAGACAAGAGCGGTTCAACCTGTAATATGAAGTGGGTGATCAGAGAAAAAGCTTTGTGTTGTACAGATTTTAGTAGAAGTAAAGAGGGGCTGTTCTTTTTTGCTTTAAATATTGCAGGTCCTTACCAGCTGGTTTTTGCTAAAATACCATAAATGCTTACTGTAATCTTGCCAGCTTCCATGCAGCAGAAACTACGCAGATGTGTTTTCATAACTGACTCTCTGGTTCTAAGAATTGTGCAGGTGTGTTTAACCATTTTAATCTCTAGCTGGTAGAAACTCAAGTGCAGTTTGTGGTGATGTCTTTTAAAACTTTCAAATCTTTCAAAAATAGGAGATTCGGGTGTCTGGGGCTTGAAAAAAAACTTTGCTTTGCTGGAGCTTTTGGAACGATTACAGAATGGTCCTGCTGGTCAGTGTGGAACAACTGAAGAAAATATTGGCCTGTCTGGAGAGGTATTGATTCAAGAATGTTTATCTTTGTTTAGGACTCTGAAGAGAGAGTTAATTTTTAGCTTAAAGAAATTTTAAAACCATACATTTACCAAATTAAAAGTTTTTATGGTTGCAAAGTATATGTATTTTAGCTTTCCAAATCCTAGATCTCACCCAGCTAATAAACAAATTGCTGTGTTAATAATTTTCATTTTCCCTCAAAAAAAGCATTAAAATTTGAATATTTATGCATTCATTATGTTCCAATATGTACAGGCTCAAGGAGAGGCAAAACCAAAATTACCCCTTAACCTCCACATTTATGTTCATTGGAAGGGGTCATTAAACCCTTTTGGAGGATGTCCCTCTTTAGAATTGTTTAAGCTGCAGTACTACCCACCCACCACCACCACCCCAAAAAAGGGGGAAACAAGCTGCAATATCTTCTAAAAATCTGTAAACACTGCCACCCCAAATTTCATCCTTTTATTTTAATTTGGTAAATGCATTGATTAGCTGTTTTGAGTATTTCCTGATGGCTGCTTGTACATCAGATGTGTTATGAGCATGACTGAGGCAGTATTATATAATTAGTCCTAGAAACAGTATAAAGAGACATTGACAGAAGGTCTGGGATCTGAGTTTCATTGGTTTTGAGTGTTTTCAGCACCTATTGAATTCAATTTGAGTTGTGGATATTCAGTACCTCTGAAAATCAGTATTGTGTGGTTGACTCAAATGGTGAATTTTTAACGTATTTATATTTAAAGAATAGCTTGCTGAGAGAGTGCAGAATTTAAAATCACCAATTTAAGGTAAGGTGAATGTTGATAAGCAGTTACTGATTTTAAGGGGAGTAAAATTTTTAGTTTCAAACACATTAAAAGTATCTAATCTATTTTCAGGTATTGGAATCAAATATTAATGTGTTAAATTTTTTTTGTTACAGAGCATCATTCGTTGTGATGAAGATGAAGCTCATGTTGCATCTGTATACTGCACTGTTTGTGCCACTCATTTGTGTGCAGAGTGTTCACAGCTTACTCACTCTACAAAAACACTAGCAAAACATAGGCGTGTACCTCTTGCTGAAAAACCTCATGAGAAGACAATGTGTTGCCAGCACCAGGTGCATGCCATTGAATTTGTTTGTTTAGAAGAAGGTTGTCAGACCAGTCCTCTTATGTGTTGTGTCTGCAAAGAATACGGAAAGCATCAAGGTCATAAGGTACTGGGGGGGTTTTGTTACACTCATGCTATTGGGTTGTTTAAGAAAATATTTTTTCCTCTTGTTAAACACACAAAGCTACTTGAGAGAGGGAGGCTTTGCCTTGTCTGTCAGCCTTTTTTCAAGAACATGACTGCCTTTTTGTTCCTGTCCTTCACTTTTGGCAACTACTCTGGGGACAGTGCAACAACAACAAAAGGGTATGTCTCCACTATGGGAAGATCAGCTTGCTAGCAGTTGATCTTCTGGAGTTCCATTTACTGTGCCTCGTGGGGACATGCGAAATCAAACTATAATGCTGCCAGTGTTGACTCTGGTACTCCTGGCAGTTGTGAGGAGTAAGGGAAATCAATAGAAGAGTTCCTCTTGTCAACCTCCTGCTGTGTGGTTGGTGACAAAAATCAATTTTAGATAGGTCAACTCCAGCTGTGCAAGTCTTGTAGCTGTATTTGCATGTCTAGAATCCGTTCTACCTCCTACTATAGATCTGGTCAAAGACATTGTGATCTGTAAAACCACAGAGCTGTTCTTCACCAGTTTATTAAGTCAGAATGGCTCATCATTTGTGCAAGCCACTTGCTTTGATAATTGTCAGCTGTTCATGATGTACAGGTTGCAGCATCACCCAGCCAACTTAAGGTTTTCCAAATGGTTTTTCCTTTTTCTCTTTTCATTTTACGAAAGCTAGGGGGGAAAAAAACAAATGTACACATGTACTTAAATGTATGATTGCTAGATCCCTGTTTCAGTCTCATAACAAAATTAAAAATATCTGATAATTTTTATGCATCAAACGTTAACTTGAGCAGAATTTTTTGTTTTTTTTCTGCCCCTAACTCTTTTGCATAATACGGGTAAAAAAATCTTAGTGTAAGTGGGCTGAGGGTAATGAATGAGAAACTTAGAGATGACATTTGTTATGTTACTTTTGATTGTAGCATTCTGTTTTGGAACCAGAAGCAAACCAGATCCGTGCATCCATTTTGGACATGGCACACTGTATAAGAACATTCACAGAAGAAATATCAGATTATTCCCGAAAACTAGTTGGAATTGTTCAACAGATTGAAGGAGGAGAACAAATAATGGAAGATGGTGTTGGAATGGCCCATACAGAACATGTAAGAAATTATTTTTCTCAAATACAGCATACTTTTTTTTAGTAACCATATCTTTTAAGAGTGTTGTAGGAGAATTATCTATGAGTTTACTCAGAATTGGGTTTTGCAAGCTACTGAACACCCTGAGTTCTGCGGAGTCAGTAGACATTACACAGTGCTCAAGCTTGAAAAGACTGACTCACGAGAACAATGATGGCAGAAGAGCTTGTACTGTTTGAACCTCTCTAGTCTGGCACTCTTTCATCCAGCAACGCATAAGGAAAGGGCAGACAAATAAATAGTGACAAGTTTTTAAAGTGCTATACGCAAATGCTAGAAGTCTAAATAATAAGAAGAGTGAACTAGAGTGCCTTGTATTAGAAGACGATATTGATATAATAGGTATTGCAGAAATCTAGTGGAATGAGGATAATCAGTGGGACACAATCATACCAAGTACAAAATATATTGGAAGGACAGAACAGGTCGTACAGGTTGGGGAATAGCACTTTATGTGAAAGAAAATGTAGAATCAAAGGAAGTAAAAATCTCAAACAAATCGTAATGTTCCATATAATCTCTATGGATGGAAATTCCATGCTGAAATGAAAATATAACGGTAGGGATATATTATTGACCACCTGACCAGGACAGTGATAGTCACTATGAAATGGTAAGGGAGATTAGAGAAGCAATTAAAATAAAGAAACTCAATAGTAGTAGAGGATTTCAGTTATCCCCATACTGATGGTACGTGTCACCTCAGGATGAGATGTGGAGATAAAATTTCTCAATACCTTAAATAACTACTTTTTGGAGCAGCTGGTATAGGAACGCACAAGGGGAGAGGCAATTCTTGATTTAGTTCTGAGTGAAGTGCAGGATCTGGTCCAAGAGGTAACTAACAGGACAACTTGGAAATAGTGACCATAATATAAAAACATTTAACATTCCTGTGGTGGGAAGAACGTCTCAGCAGTCCAAGACTGTGACATTTAATTTCAGAAAGGGGAACTATGCAAAAATTAGGAGGTTAGTTAAACAGAAATTAAAAGGTACAGGCTATGTCTACACTAGCCAAAAACTTCGAAATGGCCATGTTTCGAAGTTTACTAATGAAGCGCTGAAATACATATTCAGTGCTTCATTAGCATATGGGCGGCCGTGGCACTTTGAAGTAGGCGGGGTCCTTTCGAAAAGGAGTCCCGTGTGGGCAAGCTGCGTCAATTTTGAAGTCCCCTTATTCCTATGAGCAGATGGGAATAAGGGGACTTTGAAATAGGGGGGGTCCTTTTCGAAAAGGAGCCCCGTTTGGACGAGCCACACGGCGACGAGCTGCGTCAATTTCGAAGTGCCACGGCCGCCTGTATGCTAATGAAGCTCTGAACATGCATTTCAGCGCTTCATTAGTAAACTTCGAAATGGCCATTTGCATGGCCATTTCGAAGTTTTTGGCTAGTGTAGACATGGCCACAGTGACTAAAGTAGAATCCCTGGAAGCTGCGTGGAAACTTTTCAAAGACCCCATAATAGAGGCCCAGATTAAATGTATACCCCAAATTAAAAAACACAGTAAGAGACCCAAAAAAGAGCCACCGTGGCTTAACAATCATGTAAAAGAATCAGTGAGCAATAAAAAGGCATCTTTTTAAAAGTGGAAGTCTTATCCTAGTGAGGAAAATAGAAAGGAGCATAAACAGTGCCAAATTAAGTATAAAAATGTAATAAGAAAAGTTAAAAAGGAGTTTGAAGATCAGCTAGCAAAAAATCAAAACACAATAACAAAATGTTAAGTTCATCAGAAGCAGGAAGCCTGATAAACAGCCAGTGAGCCCCCTAGATGATAGAGTTAAAAAAAGGAGCGCTGAAAGATGATGAAGTCACTGCAGAAAAACTAAATGAATTCTTTGCTTCAGTCTTGAGGGCTGAGGATCTTAGGAAGATTCCAAAACCTGAGCTGTCCTTTGTAGGTGACAAATCTGAGGAATTGTCCAAGACTGAGGTGTCCTTAGAGGAGGTTTTGGAACTAATGAACAAACTTAACAGTAACAAGTCCCCGGGACCAGATGGCAATCACCCAAGACTTCTGAAAGAACTCAGATGTGAAATTGCAGAACTATTAACAATGGTTTGTAACCTATCATTTAAATCAGCTTATGTACTTCATGACTGGAAGATAGCTAACATAACACCAATATTTAAAAAGGGCTCAAGAGGCAATCCTGGCAATTACAGACAAGTAAGTCTGTCGGTATCAGGCAAACTAGCTGAAACCATAGTATAGAATAAAATTGTCGGACGCATAAAAGAACATAATTTGTTGGGCAAAAGTCAACATGGTTTCTGCAAAGGGAAATCATGTCTTGCTAATGTATTAGAGTCCTCTGAAGGGCCAACAAACATGTGGACAAAGGGGGTCCCATAGATATATAATGTACTTAGATTTCCAGAAATCTTTTGACAAGGTCCTTCACCAAAGCCTTTTATGTAAGTTGTCATGGGATATGAGGGAAGATTCTTTCATGGACTGAGAATTTGCTAAAAGACAGGAAACAAAGGGTAGGAAATTTTCAGAATAGAGAGGAGTAACTAGTGGGTCAGTCCTAGGATCAGTCCTATTCAACTTATTCATAAAAGATCTGGAGAAAGGGGTAAACTGTGAGGTGGCAAAGTTTGCTGATGATTGGGCAACAAAATAGCAAATGAAATTAAATGTAGATAAATGTAAAGTAATGTACATTGGAAAAAATAGCCCCAGCTATACATACAATATGATGGGGGCTAATTTAACTACAACTAATCAGGAAAGAGATCTTGGAGTCATTATGGATAGTTCTCTGAAAACTTCCAGACAGTGTGCAGCGGCAGTCAAAAAAGCCAATAGGATGTTAGGAATCATTAAAAAGGGGACAGAGATTAAGACAGAAAATATCTAATTGTCCTTGTATAAAACCATGGTATGCCCACATCTTGAATACTCCATATAGATGTGGTCACCTCATCTCAGAAAAGATATATTAGCATTAGAAAGGTTCAGAAAATGGCAACTAAAATTATTAGGGGTTTGTAACAGGTCTCATATGAAGAGATATTAAAGAGAATAAGATTTTTCATCTTAGAAAAGAGGAGACTAAGGAGGGGATATGATAGAGAGACATAAAATTATGCGTGGTGTGGAGAAGGTGAACAAGGAAAAATTATTTACTTGTTCCCATAAGATGAGAACGTGGGGACACCAAATGAAATTAATGGGCAGCAGGTTTAAAACAAATAAAAGGAAATTCTTTTTCACACAATACACAGTCAAAATGGGGAACTTCTTGCCAGAGGAGGCTGTGAAGCGTAGGACTATAACAGGTTTTAAAAAGAGCTAGATAAATTCATGGAGGTTTGGTCCATTAAAGGCTGTTAGCCAGGATGGGTAATGAATGGTGTCCCTAGCCTCTGTTTGTCAGAAGGTGGAGATGGATGGCAGGAGAGAGATTGTTTCCTGTTCAGTTCACTCCCTCTGGGGCATCTGGTATTGGCCATATTTGGCAGTCAGGATATTGGTATAGATGGGATCTTTGGTCTCACTCTGTATAGCCATTCTTATGTTCTCCATAATCCAGCATTATTTTAGTTAGCTGGATGACCACTTATCATGGGTGTGGCCAAGTTTCCTGTGATCCCATAAAGTTTGTTTACAGCCACCAGTCCTGACTCTTAGGGCTTGTCTGCACTTCCACCTTCCTTCGAAGGAAGGATGGTAATTAGAGTGTTGGGAGTTTACTAACGAAATGTTGCAGTGCATGCGCAGTGCTTCATTAAGCAAATTCCACCCCCCGACCTGTGGCTACTTCAAAGTTTTAAACTTTTAAAATTTTGAGGAGTAAAGGGACTTCGAAGTTGCCCCGGAACTTTGAAGTACTGGCAGGTGAGCCGCAGCTAGACGGGTGCTGGTACTTCGAAGTTGACACGGGGGTGGGGGGAAATTTGCTTAATGAAGTGCTGCGTATGCACTGCAGCACTTCATTAGTAAACTCCCAACACCCTAATTACCATCTTTGCTTTGAAGGAAGGTGGTAGTGTAGACAAGCCCTTAGTGTTCTGTGCTGTTATTTAGCTGTAATTTACCCCTAAATGTCTTCTAAGAGCCCAGCAAGAAGTGGATGTGTTGGTGAGGCTGCTAGACAAGATTAATATCCCGTGGTCTGACACATTCTCTCCTTCAGCACAAGTCAGGTCCCTAGGGTGTTGGACTAGAGCGATTCAACCTGAATCACATTGATGATCTCCTTGATTAAGCTAAAAATAAGAGCAGCTATGGGGAGAGCTGTATGTTTATACGTACTCTTGAGGGAACTCTGTGCAAAAAATTAAAAATTATGCACACAGTACTTTAAAATTATACCATTTGCAGAATTTTGCAGTAAATCAGTGTGGCTCCAGAATGGCAGTGCAGGGAGCACTCACCACTAGCTACGTTGAGGTGAGAAATCACCCGGATGCTTCCACCTTCCCTGGTGCAGAGATTCAACAGTGAGGCTGCATCTGATTATAAGAATGGCTACAGTGGGTCAGACAAAGGTCTTCATAGCCTAGTATCCTGTCTTCCAACAGTGGCTAATTCCAGGTGCTCCGGGGCAATGAACAGAACAGGTACAAGAACAGGTACTTACCAAGTGATCCATTCCCTTGTGCACGTTCCCAGCCCTGACAAAACAGAGGCTAAGGACATCATCCCTGCCCCACCTGGCTCGTAGCCATTGATAGACCTAACCTCCCTGAATGTATCTAGTTCTTTTTTGAACCCCATTTTAGTCTTGGACTTCACAACATCCTCTGGCAGGAAGTTCTACGGTTGTGACTGTGCATTGCATGAAGAAATACTTCCTTTTGTTTGGTTTAAAAATGCTGCCTTTTAATTTGATTTGGTGACCCCTAGTTACTGTGTCATGGGAAGGAGTAAATAACTTTTGCTTCTTTATTTTTTCCATATAAGTCACAATTTTATAGACCTCTATCATAACCCCCCAACTCATTTCTTTTTGAAGCTGAATATTCCCAGTTTTATTCATCTCTCCTCATATGGCAGTGTTAAACTGCCGTAGTGGCAATGAAGGCTGATCAAGCCCTCATACCAGGGCCTTACAGAGAGGGAGTCACACCATGTGAGTATTTTTCAATACAATTGGTTTACTTCCCAAAATACTGGCAGAATTTTCACATGCTCATTCATGCCTCATACTCATCCTTGGCTAGCCAGCCCAATGTGTGAGTGAAGCTTGGAATCTGGAGCTCTGGTGGTGCACATGCTGCCTCAGGTGATGTTTACTGGTTTGTCTCCACAGTATCCCTGGTGGTTGGGCCTTTTGTCTCTGTCTGGTCACGTACTTACACAAATTCCTCATTCCGAATTATCTCATCCTTGCTATAATGCCTCATCAAACTGCACCTTGTTCCTCCAGCCAGTGCAACACCAACTGCACCTTGTTGCTCCAGCCACATAGGCATTATCTTCCTTATTTGGCATTCTTTACTGCTATTGGTTGTTCATTTTATGGCTTGGTCAGTCACACCAGCCAGTTCCATGTTCACCTTGCTATGTTTCATTATTTTTCCACTCACACCCTTATTCAGTTAGCGATGATACAGCTGTTGCTTACCCCAGTCATTTTTGTTGCCCTTTTCTGAACCTTTTCCAATCCCAATATCTCTTTTGTGAAATGAGGCAATCATTTGTGCAGTTATTCAAGACATGAGTATACCACAGATTTATAAAGCAGAAATAAGGTATTTTCTGTCTTACTATGTATCCTGTTCCTAATGACTACCAACATTGTTTGCTTTTTTGACTGCTGCTGTACATTGAGTGGGATGCTTTTAGAGAACCATGCTGTAAACCTCTGTCTGCATTCACCAGGCTCCCCAGCTGGGGAGCCCAGCAGAAATGCAGCTGCCAGCTGGGAGAAGCCAGGGGCTGTGTGGCTGCCCACCTCATAGCCTAGCTGCTTGCTCCCCCAACTCCTCCCAGGACGCATTACTTTGCATTTATCAATATTTAAATTTAATCTGCTATTTTGTTGCAAAGTCACTCAGTTTTGTGAGATCCTGGCATTGTGCAACGGCTATGTCTGCCCTAGAAATACAAAGGCCCCTTGCCAGATGCATCAGGTGTGGGTGGGCAGGCTGAGCCCAGTGGGATCCAGTGTGGAGAGATCTAGGTTCGGGATGAGATGTTTCTGTTTGGGACAGTCTGGGTAGGGGCAGCTCAGTAGGAGATGTGAATCCACTGGGGCTCGTTGCAGTGTTCTGGGTGCAGAGGCAGTGGGACTTGGCATGGGATCCAGGTGATGATGGTTGGGGCTCAGCAGTGGGGTCTGGGTATGGAAGCATGGCATTGAGCAAAGGATACTGGGTATGTGGGACATATTGTGGGTGGTCTGGGTGTTGGGTGAATGGGGCTTGATGGAGGAGGTCCAGGTACAGCAACATGGAGATCAGCAGTATGGGGGGCTCAGTGTAGAGGTCCAGGTGTCGGACAGTAGGACGTATCAGGTGAGGGTTTGATGGGCCTGCTTAACAGGAGTCCCAAAAGATGCTGAGCGGATGCCAAATGCTGGGGTCTTGGTTTCCATGATGATTCCTCTGTCATCCTTTCTTCCCCATCTCATTCCCCACACACCGTGCCCCAACCCCAACCCCATCCCCTCACTCCCACATTTCCCTCCCCCTGCCATGTTCCACCCTTATTCCTTCCTCCCTGCCCCCCTTTTCTCATTCCACTCCTTACACAGCCCTACTGTGGGCACCTGTTGTACAGAAACAGGAAGGTTCCTGCACACACAGGTAGAATGACTGACTGTTGTGAGGGCCCAGGAGGTGGCATTCAGCTGCAGAGTCAGCAGAGCTGACATACCCTCCATCAGCTGGGCAACTCTGATTTTGAATAAATGAGGACCTGCGTGCCTCCCCATGCCTCACCTCACCCACCACTCCCAACCTTCGCACGGCTTCTCTTTGTTTCTCTCCTGGTTAGGGGAGTGTGGAGGCACTGTTGCCTGCAGGTTCACAGTCATACGGATTTCCCACCAGCGTACTACAGCACGGTAGTAGTATCATAAGCAGTTTGTCCACGTGCCTGCATATGCTGCTGTATCGTTTTCAGGTTATTTCTCCCTGATAGTATTTATTTTCATACACTCTATACACATAATAAGAAAATGTTTATTGTATAACCTATATGCAAGGGCCTTGGTGCAAGGAGCAGATCTACAACCCTCATCAGAACTGTGCCTGTCGGATCTGACTCTGCCAGTCAAGCTCATTTTAAAATTAGGAGTTGGGGTATAACAGAGCATTAAGTATTATACTATTTGGATAAACTGTCAGTTTTGTCTCTGATTTTGTGCCTTTACACTGCAGGTGCCAGGTACTGCAGAAAATGCCCGTTCATGTGTTCGAGCCTATTTTTCTGATCTTCATGAAACCCTTTGTCGCCAAGAAGAAATGGCACTTAGTGTGGTTGACGCACATGTGCGGGAGAAATTGATCTGGCTCCGACAACAGCAAGAAGACATGACTATCCTGTTGTCACAGGTTTCAACTGCTTGCCTTCACTGTGAAAAGACGTTACAGCAGGTAGGTGATTAAATGAGCTTTAACATGGAACAAGTGCATAATTGGATCTGTAAATGAAGCCAGGTTATAGACCACTAAATTACACAATACTGTGCTTTTAAATTTTCATGTTAGAAGCACACAGCTATAACATCAGATTGAAAATATAAGTTATTCGTTATGTGAGGATGGAAAATACAGGTTTTTTTAAGGGAAAAGGTTTTACAGTTGCTGATACTAAAATGAATGCTTTCTTAGAAATAAAGTGAGGGTAGAAAAATGTTTGCTTGGCGTTAAGTGGTTCTCTGAAGGATTTGAAACCCAACCATCACAGCTTTTTGCTAAGTATGAGAATAAGGAAGTGATGATACAAATCATAAAACTGACTAGTCCATTTTAATTGTCCAAGAATATTTGAGAGAAAAAAGTACATATATTTAGTGAAAATTAACCTTTTTTTAAACAAATCTTTGAGTTTATAAATGTAATATGCTGTTACTGTGAGACAGCTTTTTATTTTTTAAATACAATTTTAAATCGCCTTTGTCCTTTAAGCTGTTGGGAAATAACTCTGGTCACATTTCACCTTAAATGCTGACATTCTACCTACTGAATTTCCGAGTTATAACAACTGGTACAGTTTTTCTACATTATTGCTGTATGTTGTTAACCAGTTGCTCTAATCCAGGGGGCGTCCAACCTTTTTTCACCGGAGGGCCACACAGCAATTTTTTACATGTTCCAAATACAAAATAACCTCAAATCACCCCCACCACCCTACCCCCAAGCTTAAGCCCCTCACAACTCTAAACTGCCCCCTGCCCCCAGCCTTAGATCCCTCGCAGCCCCAAGCCACCCCCAGGCTTAAAGCCTCTCCCTGCAGCCCCAAGCTGGCTTCAAGCCAAAGGAAGAGTTCCCCCAGTCCCTTGCCAGATATCTCACTTTCTCTAAGGCTTCCTCAGTCTGTGCAGTACAGCAGAGCTGACACGAGGGAGAATGGCCTCCTGGCACTGCCTGGCCACATGCTGCAGGACTGGAGAGACTGTGACTGGTGGCCTAGGGCTGCAGCGAGCTTGGGGAGTGGCTTGAGATGGTCCAGGCAGCTCCATGGGGAGTGAGGGGCGCTGCCCCGGGTGGTTCCCACCCTGCAGGGGGATGCTGCAATGGCACTGGTCCGTGAGCCAGGATGGGATCCAGGCCCTGGGCGCTCCTACATTTTGGAGGAAGCCAGCTTCTGTCCAGTGGAGCAGAACAGGTGGCAGCTTTAGGCACTTGGAGTGGGGCCAGCCTTGGACAGCTGCATGCAGTGCTTCCAGTCCCTCCTTGTCATTCAGACACAGGGCGGCATTGGTGACCCACAGCCCATGTGCTGGGTGTGAGCCCTTTGCAGGAGCTGCAGTTCACCATCTCTGGTTGCCTCTGCCCTGCGCCACTTGACTGGAGCAGGGAGCTGAAGGAGGAGTCACCAGTGGCAGTATCCTGAGCCACAAATGGCTCCTTAAAGAGCCACATGTGGCTCAGTGCTGCAGATTGCTGACCCCAAGCCCCACAGCCGGCTTTCAAAATGGCGCCACTGCCGGCATCATCAGGGTGACCATCTGTCCTGTATTGGGTGGGACGGTCCTGTATTTGGGATGCCAAAAAGGCATCCCTATTTATTTTTTAAAAGGGATGAATTCTAACATTTTGGGCCCTTACCTTTTCCAATCACTTCCCTGAGACTTGGGGAATCGGGAGGACCATGGGCAGCTGCTGCTTCCCTGGGCTCTGGGGGAGGGCCAGCAGCTGCCACCTGCTTCCCAGCTCCCCAGGGCTTTCCAGAGTTGGGAGGAGCCTCCCCTCTCCCCATATCTCCCTGTTCCGTATATGAGACAGGGAGATATGGTCACTGCAGGCATTGGGGACTGGATGAAAAGTCTCAGCAGGCTGGATTCTGGCCCTCAGGCCACAGGTTGAACACTCCTGCTATACTCTAAGCCTGAGGAAGCTACACTTCTGAGAATGGTATCGATATTTTTCTTTCACATGAACGAGGGGAATAGGGGAAGGAAAGAGTGAGATTTGCATTTTTGCAAAGCTTTTGGATCTGTATTAGAATTAGATTTGCAGCATAAAAAATTATAGTTTAAATACATTTTTTGTAAATATAAATTGGCTTTGATTAGATTAGCAGAAAAAAAGTTTTATTGTTATAAATATCTTCTTTTTTGCATTAAATGGTTTACTAGTAAAAAGAGTGCTTCTTTCTTTTTGTCTTATTTAGGATGACTGCAGAGTAGTGTTGGCCAAACAGGAGATTACAAGGCTACTAGAAACATTACAAAAACAGCAGCATCAGTTTACAGAACTTGCAGATCATATACAGCTGGATGCTAGCATTCCTGTCACATTTACAAAGGTATAGTCTTCAAAAACCCCTTTTTTATGTCTTCAAAATTCTAATGAAAATAGAACTCTCTTCTGAAATGTGAAGCGTATATTGAAGGAAAACTGGAATGATTATCACCAGACTTTTCACAGATACTGCAAAAGTATTTCTTTTGTAAAAATGGATCTTTTTAGAATATTTTCTGACTGTGACCGATTCTGATTTGGCACTTTACAAATGAAAAGCAGTCCTGTAGCACCTTAGAGACTAACAAACTTATTAGGTCATGATGTTTCCTGGGTGAAACCTAATACATTTGTGAGTTTCTAAAGTCCGACAGGAATGCTTTTTATTTGTGAAGCTACAGACTAACATGGCAACCTCTCTGAGACTTTATAAATAGTGAGACATGTTGCCTGCCACAGAGATCTTGGAGTTTCCTACAAAGATGTTGGAGATGGAGCTTGCATGTTTTCAGTGTTTGTATATATTTTTCTCCAGGACAATAGGGTACATATTGGACCAAAAATGGAGATTCGAGTTGTAACCCTAGGATTAGATGGAGCTGGCAAAACAACTATTTTGTTTAAGTTAAAGCAAGATGAATTCATGCAACCTATTCCCACAATAGGTATGTAACAAAATGATTTAAAGGTTGGTTGCTTCATTAATAGGAATAAGCAGTGGTTTTTTTGCGCCAGTACTTGCTAGTACTGAGTATCGGCCCCTCTTTTGTTGGGGGGGGAGGCACTGTGAATAAGTGTATAAAAGTGAACTTTTCTTTTTTAGGTTTTAATGTTGAAACTGTAGAATATAAAAATCTGAAGTTTACTATTTGGGATGTAGGAGGCAAGCACAAGTTGAGGCCTTTGTGGAAGCATTATTACCTCAATACACAAGGTAGGATTGCTATAACATTTAGACTGATTGATTTTGTAGTTTGTGGTTTTGGTAATGCCAAAAATAATATGATTAGGAATCATTTAACCAAGGAAATTGACGTAAAATAAGTAATTGTGTGTAAAATTATAGCAGGGGTGCTTATGTTCATGGCCTAAGAAAATATTATGGCCCAGTTCATCTTGATGTCTGCTAGAAAAAGCTGCATTCTTCTTAAATTCATCAGATGTTCTAATTTCTGTTATGGCTCCATGAACTATGTTAAATTGGTTTTAGCTGACAGCAGACAAAGATGGGGCATTCCAGAAATTCACAGGGTGATAAGTAGCATGAGATGTATAAAGATTAGATAACATTTGAAATTAAAATACTTAGCCTTTTGGAGCCTCTTGCAAGTAGTTCTACAAATTGCCACAGCTTCTGTTTCAGTACTGCTACATAATGTCCAGTCATAGTTACAGTAATAAGGATAAAACCAGATCTATCAGAACAGCATTACTGTTGCCATGGTAAAACATTCTTTGCATGTTATGGCGTGTAAGTGCCTACTATATTTTAGAGCATTGAATTATGGAGATGCCCTAAGTACTATAGAGTTGTTTATTTTTACATTGAAAATGGGGTTCAGATTCCTGATTTAAATATTTTATGAAATCATTCTTAAACACAGATTCTTTTAAGGACAACAAACTTGAATTTATTGGGTGCTTTCTTTCCTTTTGCGGAATTTTGTGACATTTTAAATCACTCCTTTTTAAACAATATTTTCCAAAGATTAACATTATCTCAGAATTTAAGACTGTAGAAGTCTCTAGCATATAGGATGTTTTCTCCAATGAGAGAAGAGGTTCAGGGCTAGGGTGAGAACTGAAAATACAAAGTCATTTTTCTTCTTTGCTGTAATGGTTGTATATTTCTACTGTAATAGCTGAAAAGCACTGGAATTTATACAGAGAATTTATGTTCTCCAGTTCTGTCTCCCATTAATTTTCCTTCCTTCTTGTCTACAACCTTCATGAGTTCCTAAGAGTTCAGTTGACTGTGTCACCCATCCATTCTTGTAATCTTAAAGCTCTTTTGACATGTAAAATCCTCTCACAAATGTACATAACCTTATCATAAGGCTTGCCTACATAAGAAAATTGCACTGAATTAACGAAATATGTGACTTTAGACTGATTTAACCATTTGCAAAGCCCTGTGGACAGTCTTATTTTGATTGATTGATTAGGAATTGCTTTAAGCTAAACTGTAATAAGTGTCCATACACTGCTTTTAATCAGCTTAACTAAATGGGTTTTAAAACAGACTCAAGATAAACCATTTCAATTTCCTTTTGTAGGCAGGGTCTAAGCTACTGGCTTTTGAAGAATTTTTTCTAGATTTTTTTCAAGTAAGTATGTCTGTACAGTATCTTAATGCTGAGGCTTAGATTAATTTGCAATTTTGAGAAACACTGTGCATTTTAGGTTCCTTTTTTGGAAATAAAGGAGAGTTTATGGAGTAGACAATTCAGTGTTCATTTGGGTATTATATCTGAGTTACTTTTGAGAGTGCATGTTTGAATGAATGTGTGTAATGTTTTGTTTCTTTTCTATAGCAGTGGTATTTGTTGTTGATAGCAGTCACAGAGACAGGGTTAGTGAAGCACACAGTGAACTTGCAAAGTTATTAACAGAGAAAGAATTGCGAGATGCCTTGCTACTGATCTTTGCCAATAAGCAG
Source organism: Carettochelys insculpta (assembly GCF_033958435.1). NCBI lineage: Eukaryota > Metazoa > Chordata > Testudines > Carettochelyidae > Carettochelys > Carettochelys insculpta. Next base: position 90,474,088 of record NC_134141.1, read on the forward strand.
GTACTGATTTTTTTCCCCTCGTTTTCTTTTTAAAACTGTAATTAAAACAAAGTTTGTAAAGTGTCAACCATAATTAAATAGTGGGTATGGGAAAGGAATTAAATTCACAAGTTTTTCCTCATTATAAGAACTTATTTAATGAATCTAGCAGCTATTTAAATTTGTGTGACAAGGACAGTAAAACCTTATGGGCATTAAGATTATTCGTTTGATTTGTAGTTTTAAAGATGTGGGAGGTTTTCTAACAGTTCTAAATAATCTGTAGTCTTACAATAAAAGTGAAAGCTCTAGAAATCTTACTATGGTGAATACATGGGTGTTTAATATAATACCTGGTTTTCTCACAGGATGTAGCGGGGGCTCTTTCAGTAGAAGAAATCACAGAAATGCTGAGTCTCCATAAACTCTGCTGTGGCCGTAGCTGGTATATTCAGGGCTGTGATGCACGAAGTGGCATGGGATTATATGAAGGATTGGACTGGCTTTCAAGGCAACTGGTGGCTGCAGGTGTACTGGATGTGGCATAATTTCACAACAGATGCAAATTAAATTTGTAGTGCATTTATTTGCATGAGTGAAGATACTGTAATAAGGTCTGCATTGTGAAGATGGAGATTTATCTAGAACTCTTGTTACAGAAGAAAACATACATGGTGTCTGTTTATCAAAGATTGTGAAATTGGTGCAGTAAACACTTCATGCATTTGCTTCAGTTTTTTTAAATTTGGTAATGAAACAAACTAAGGTGGGCTCACTGCTAAGGTGCCTTGACTTTTTTCCATGAAACTGGGTTATTTCCAATTTAAACAAACATTCTGCTAAAACACTGTTCATCTGAATTGATCTCATAAGGTCATAGAAATTACTTGCTATTAGAATAAGGTTCTTAATGACTTAGAAATATTTATCCAAAAAACAACTTAAAACAAGAAATTCTTGAGTATTTAGAAAGAAGGCAATAGTCTAGCTGCTCTTGGATAAGACCTGGTATTTGTAGTACATTTAAAAAAAAGGATTAGCTTAAACTTGGCATTGAAAATGCCTCAGATACACTACAAGAAGCAAAGTTATTCACCAATCATTTAGTAACCTTATTGCATGCCATGAGGTCTCTAGAGGGCTAGACAGAGATGAGAACCTAGTAATCTTGCAGGACTTTGCAGATTTAATGGTTGTTGGCATTGACTGCTATTAGTAACACTTAAAGATTCAGATAAAGCAAAGCAAAATTGTGCATATCGAAATGTCATTTTCATGAATAATACAAAATACATTGATTACAGATATAAATTACGTGGGCATGCCTAAGGACATGTCTTTAGATATTAAACCTCATCCGCAAGCAATCAAGTGAAGCTGAGAACTTCCTGAAGAAAACAGTGAAAATATCAGACCACTGTATTTTTGTGAGTTATGCATCCAGAAAAAGGTAGCTGTCTTAAAATATTAAATAACCTCCTGTGAAAACACTGCACACACAACTCAAATACAACAGCAGATCGTAAAATCTGATGTAGACTTTGTGTCTGGTTCAGATTCTTTACGTAATTGGAACTATTACCAGTGCCTGTTTTCAAAGATGATTCATTCTCAAATTCACAATCTGGGGGTCATATCTCAGTCTTTAGAGAAGATTGGAATTACTCATTGATTTCTCCTTTTTTTTGTTGCGTAGACGGTAAGCCTGTGCAGTGAACATGCCTACTGTGGCTCCTCTGTTCTGTTCTCTAAGGCCATTTCTCCTTCGGAAGAGGCCTGTATAGAAATGGCTTAAGTGTGTGATCCCTGGGAAATAAGGCTGTAGGCCTCTCCAATGGATGTCTTATGGCAGTAGTAGATATTTGTAGCATTTTCCCCTCACTACATACAGTAGTTAAAGCAAATAATTCAGCAACAAATGGTTAATACATTTGCAATCCAGGCGGAAGGATTTGTGGTAACTGCTCCCCCCTAATGACACTGGTTTATAATCTCTTCTATTTGTTACATTTCACACTAATGATGTTTTTATGTATATTGAGCTGGCTGAAATTGAACCATTTACACTGTAGCCCAAGCAACAATAAGTATCACTATTTTTAAAAAATGTGGGTACAAATAAAGCTTGTCTTTACATTTATAAGTGATCTCAGAAATCCTTGCATCCCTACTAGAATGCTGGGAGGATTTTACAGACACTATGTTCAGCCTGTTTGAAAGCTGTGTTCTGCTTCCGAATAACCTGATAATATTGTACTTAGTTTACATGGACTGAAGAGATTTTACTGCCCTCAAACAGAAAATTATTCTTCCCTTTCAGCCTTATACATATTTTCTGGCCCTACCTACCTGCTCAGCATATATTGTGGATCAGGCATAGATCTTCTTAATTTTATGACTGTTCTATTCATAGTTGTATAAAAGTCCCAAGTGTCAAAAATAAATAAAATCTTCCAGCTGAAGTGTCTGTTAATGAATTAATATGCATTGGTGGGAAGATTTTCTGTGAAATTTGTCATTTTAGGTTGTACATTCTGTATTTTCCATGGATCCAATTATGTGGTCTCTCACTCTGCTGTTTTTACTTTTGTTTTCCATGATTATTTTTAAAGCACTCAACAAAACCAGTCACCACTTTGTAAGGGCTTGTAGGGAACAATGTTTGGGGGAGGAGAATACTTATCTTTTACTTTCAGTACAAAAGAACATTCTGCTGCAAATGTAGTATACTTGCATTCGAGTATTATTTGCAAATTGAAACTAATCTGTGACTGATTGAAAAATGTGAACGTAGGTGTTGCATTTGTCTGTGAACTTTTCTGGTGTTATCAGGTAAACTTAGATTTATTTGTAAGTTAATATTGTATGTAAACTGCTTCAACTGTAAACTTTAAATGTCTTGAACTTTAATTCAGCTTTTAGTTTACTAACATATGCAGTGATTGAAATGCATTTCTTGCTTTGAGTGGGAATAAAATATTACATATTGCAGAGAACTGTCTGGCTAAGACTACAGACTGAATTGTTTAAAAAGTTAACTATAGCATTTAGCTATCAGATCTAGATTTTTGGCTTAATTGTGAAGCTGAATAAGCATAACATGCAGTGACTGAAGAAAAGCATTTTTAAACTAATCTTGATTCAACATAGTAAATAGCTAAGGTCTTCATGCAGTAATGCCTGACATCTTAAATATTGTCTTGTTGTATGTTATTGAACTTTTTCTAATTCTGTTTGTGGACTGAATGATGACAGGTTTCATCTGCAAGAATATATTCATAAACATAAGTCTCGTTCTGGGCTACTGGAGCAGGGTTAGACATGATGGTACTTCAGAAAGGAACAGTTCTTATGTAATGCAAGAATGATGTAGCAAATGGAGTTTCTGAACTGCCTTGAATTTTCCCAATAAAGAAAATACTTTAGCCTTGTGGTTTGGGGAATTCTTTCTTTTGAGCACTTTTATTTAAACCTCTCTTTTTGCAAATTAAGCTAAGACTAGGAGTATGGGTGTTTGTGTTGAATCTATTGCTACAATTTGTTCACAGTGAAAATGTTATGCTCTGAAGAGTGTAATTGCAAAGTGCTAGTCATATTGGCACTGGTATCCAAAATTCTGAAGAACTGGATTATTTCAATAGCTATCTTCAGATAACTGGTATAAAATAAGAGCATTTAATTGAATATAGGCTTGAGGGACTTCACTTTTAATACTAGCAGAGAAACAATAACCCAGATGGCAGTTTTCAGAGATAGCCATGTTAGTCTTTTCCAGCAAAAACAACAACAAAGCCGGTGGCACCTTAAAGACTGACAGTTATATTATGGCATAAGTTTTTGTCAGCTGCAACTCACTTCATCAGATGCTGGAAGGAAAAAAAAACAAACAGGTTGGATAGCTGTCGTCCTCAAGCAAAGAAACGTCAAAAGCATGCTGCAATGAGAAAGCCCTGAGATAGTGTCAAATTTGCATATGAATTCCATCAGATGGGTCTGCACAGGAATTGGGAATGGCACATTTATTACCCTAAGTAATTTTCTACTTTAAGTAAGCTCACTTTCTTACCTTGACTGAAGTAGCTTTGATGTAATGTTCCCATCTCTGTATCCCTACAATTTTTTTTCTTTCCCTTCATGTCTGATGAAATGAGTTGAAACTCATGAAAGCTTATGCCAAAATTGTCAGTCTTTAAGGTGCTATTGAACTATCCATATATTACATCTAAGGCTATTATGAGTATCAGATACAAATATCAATATTTAGAAGACCCTGAGGTAAATGCACTTTGCAGGTTTAAAGTGAAACTTTACTCAGAAGTGGCATTTTGTGAACATATGCATTCTCTCATTTGTGCAGCAGAGGACGAAGAAAAGATAGGCAAATATGCATTGATTGTCTCATGAATGCAACATACAAAAGTTATTCCTCTGGAAATTAATATACCATTTTCTGACCATATCCAGCAGAAACATACTTCATCTGTCCTGGTAACACTTCAAGTTCAAACACTTTATTAAGACCGGTTCAGTATCTGAATGAAAGTCTCACATGGAGCTGAACTGGTTCGCTACAGATCCCATAAAATTTTCTTTGACACAGAACCCAGCAAGACACTAAGGAAAATTTAAACCAAAATGTGGTACTTAAATTAAGCTAACTCTGGGAATACTAATGCCACTATAAGCCTTGTGTTCTTGTAGAAGGTGGAGGAAATGAGACCTATTTAATGTTGTGGAGAATACAAAGAAAATCTTGTGGTATGACTATTTTAGCCCATGTTGTGAGTCCCAAAGAGGATGAAACGGTATGCATGAAGCAGCATAGGGCTCTTACTAAAAGTATGCATGAGGTGGCAGCCCTGCAAGGAAAAAAAAGTGAGTAGGATGACTTTACACCAGGGATGGGCAGTAATTTTTGAGGTGGGGAACCACTCCAAGATTTTGTAAGTAGTCAAGGGCTGTACTTTGCTATAGAGTGGATGCAAGGTCTGGGACAGAGGTTGGGTGAAGGTAGCTCAGGGTAGGGGATTAGAATGCAGAAGAGAGTGGGCGGGAGGGGGCAGTGACCTGGGGCAGGGGTGTGGAGGCTGGATCTGAGAGGGGGTATGGGTGCAGGAAAGGACTCTGGCCTGGTGAAGAGTTGTAGGAGGGACTGGAAGATTGAAGAGGGAGTGATGACCTGTAGGAGGTGGGGTTCAGAGAGTCTGAGTGGTGACCTGGGGTTGGTCAGTTTGGGGAGGGAGAAGCTGGAGTGCCAAATGCAGGCTTTGGCTGGGAAGCACTTATCTACGCTGCTGCTGGCCAGCAGCCCTCGGGGGTAGGCTCCCTGACTGCTGCAGCACCAGACTGGTCAAAGCTGCTTCAGGGGGCTCTCTGCTCCCATGGCAAGGGGAGGCGGAGGCTTTGTGCACTACTCCTGCCTCCCTGCAACCTGAAACAGGCCAATAGCAGCTGAGGGATTTTTGCTGAGACTACATGTGAAGCCACACCCTGCCCCCTGCGGTCCAGAAAGCTGCTTAAATCTCAGCCATCCCCACGCTGCTTTAAGCAGCTTCCTGCAGCATGCCTGAAGGTCCCAGTGGGCTGGTTTATGGGCAAGATCCAGTGACTTGGCAGGCTGGCTGTTGCCCACCTACACCTTACATCATGGAATTTTTCATATTCCTGGGGTCAGTTGCTGTTGGTGGAAGGTGACAGATTCAGGCTGCTCTAACCTAAGAAAGGAGACCCACATGCAAGGATTGTGAAACTGTAAAGGGTGATTTTTAAACTTGTGCATATACCCCACGTGTAAGTCATGTAAATCAGTCCCCAACTTTTACACTGTGGTACAAAAATGTGCTTCACTTAGGTGGTCAGGTAGTAAAATGCTAGAGATTTTACATTTAACTCTCTATATATTAAAAATAACAGTTTTAAACATTGAATGCACATGTTTTGCCACATCTCACAATAATTCAATGTTGCCTAAACCTACAACCTGAATTCTCTTTATCTGAATTGACAGAAATCAGAACTTTGCAAAAAACACATATCCATCGTGCAAGTTTTGTAAAAAGCTAAATCAAATCACCAATACTCCATATTCTGCCTGACTCTCCTTACATGCCATTCTTAAGTATAAACTTTTAGCAGCAATTATTAGTCCAACGGCCAGAAGCCATCGAAAAGTGGCTGACCAGCAACAGAAATTCAGCAACCCAAAATAAATCGGAAAAGTACAAATCTTGATAAGGAGTGCAAGATCAGATTACATGCAGCACTTACTTGTAAAGATCCCCTGAAATTCTCTGAGAAAAAATTATGCCAGTCTAGAATGAAGAGAAAATTTCAGTTGAAGAGAAGAAATATAGGTCTGGCATTCTATAGCAGGTTTCATGAACAACGTATCCTAAACACTAACCCATTTAAGTCTTATGCTATGGCCTATGATTACATGAACCCAACTAACAATTTTTGATAGTGTTAAAATTATTGTGTAAGAAGAGCATCAGTGATATGATCATGTTTGGCACAAATTCACTAGAAGTCCAGAAAGGTGATCTCAGTTATCTGCTCTTCATTTAAGTAAAACAGACATTACTGGAACATCTAGAATGGCAGCATGCCGAGTTGAAATTAACAGTGAAGACACCTCAATCAACCACATATTTTAGTGGGAAGAAATATTTGTGTGGAAATTATAGGGAGAACTAGAAGTTTATTATTCCATTGAGTCTACTGTTAGCAATTAAGAAACAAGCTTTAAAAGTCAAAAAATAATGAAAAGTCTGAGGGCTTAACTGCAGTCCAAAATCAAGCAACACACACCAACCTAAACAAAATTGTATGCATTAGTATTTCAGCAACTGACCCTTAGTTTTCCAGCTTAATGGTACTTAGCTAGCGATACATACACAAGCTCCAAAGAACAGAGACAAATCCCATGTACAGATTGAAACTCTCTTGTCTGGTATCATCCCTCATCCAGCAGGACTATGAATTTTGCTGGACCTTAGAGCTACAACTGTATGGGGCCAGAGCAGCCCTGCTAGCAGTCTGCTTGGGGGAGCCCTAGGTCAGGGAGCTGAGCCCCAGTCAGAAGCCCTGCCAGGAGCCCCATGGTAGGGAGCCAGCCCTGCCAGGAGCCCTGCAGCCGCGGGACCTCCCCTTGTCTGGCACATCTGCTCTTCTGGCACCACTCAAGTCCTGAGGATGCCAGACGAGGGAGGTACAACCTGTACTATGGTCACAACTTTTTTTCTAATGTTGGGATATACGTGCATGCATGTGACAGAAGCAGCTGTGTTGAAAGGCTGTATTTATTGGCAGACAACATGAAATGCTCATATTTGTGCTGCCAAAAATATCAATCTTGACGGGGAAAGAACCAATTTTTGGCATGAATTATAAATTCAAGACAGAAATGCAAACATATAGAAAAACTCAGTAAAGAAGACATTATCAAGAATAATGCAAAGTTAGATTAATATTTATACTTATGAATATGCCAAAAGCAGTACCCTCCAAACATTCTGAACGTAAACTTTCATGTAATTTAACATAGAAAAGATGCAAGAAACACAAAGTTTAGTAAACATGGTTACTTTTTATTTTAAAAATATAGTTATTAAAAATACAATTAAGGGCATTTCACGTCAATGATTAATGAAAGGAAATGGTATTTGCTCATTCGTGTGGCTTTTCAGAACAGAAAACTAGTAAAAAAAAATGGTTTTGTTGGTTTTATGTCCCAGAACATTATTTTTTAAAGTAGGATTTTTCATATTCTGTTTTACTTCACAGTGATATTAATGATGCTGACATCTTCATATGGTTTGTCAGTTTTGGGATTTACTTTCACATTTGAGATTCTCTGAACAACTTCCATTCCTTTAGTTACTCGTCCAAACACACTGTGCTTGTTATCCAGCCATGGCTGTTCAGAGGGTGAGATGAAGGGAGGAAACAGAATGTTTGTTAAAACAGTAAGCATTCTGCAGGTTAAATTGTAACACAGGAAGAGATTTAGTTCCAGAGTAAGTGAACACAAATGTGTTGGTATACCAAGATTATTAAATTTTAAGCTTTGCACTTTAATATGTATTCACTGTTAATTATTCTGAAAATATACAGTGGAAGCATGTAAGTCTCTGAAGCTAGGTACTTTTTATACATTAAATCATTTATCATTTGTTTACACCTAAGCATTAATAAAATACCACACAAAGCAAAAATGTAGTCATTTTAATTCAGAATTTCAATAATGAAAAAAACTTTTCTAACTGGAATATCAATTTGTATAAATTCCATTCCACCCTATTTATAAATGAAGCGTAAAGATTTCACATACTGGACACTCAATTGTGATAATATTATCTACTGTTTTACCACCACCAGAAAATGGTTAAAGTTAAAATTTATGAGTAATTAGGCAGTAGATCCTAAGTTCATACCATTTCCCTGCTTATAGATTGGCACCATGGCCATGTCTACACGTGCCCCAAACTTCGAAATGGCCATTTCGAAGTTTACTAACGAAGCGCTGAAATGCATATTCAGCGCTTCATTAGCATGTGGGTGGCAGCGGCGCTTCGAAATTGACGTGGCTTGCCGCCACATGCCTTGTCCAGATGGGGCTCCTTTTCGAAAGGACGCCACCTACTTCAAAGTCCCCTTATTCCCATGAGCTGATGGGAATAAGGGGACTTCGAAGTAGGCAGGGTCCTTTTGAAAAGGAGGCACGTCAATTTCGAAGCGCCGCTGCCGCCCGCATGCTAATGAAGCGCTGAATATGCATTTCAGCGCTTCATTAGTAAACTTCGAAATGGCCATTTGCGTGGCCATTTCGAAGTTTGCGGCACGTGTAGACGTAGCCCATAGCTCTCTCAACATCAGCTATTGTTTACAAATGCCCCTTAAAATAGCTCTCTCATTAAAAATATAACAAAACTCTACAATAGTAAAAGATAGTTCACAGACAGATTTTTTTAAGGAAGCAAAGCACTTACACACGAAACTTTCCTACTCCTATTATATAGTGAACTATATCACACAGAAATGAAAGTATTAACGGAGAGATTTTGGGCCCAAATCTCAACCACCTGTGCAAAGCCTGACCATAGCAGGCCACAAGTAACAGTAGTTTCCATGCCTGCTATATCTCCATACAGAAGTTCTGACCAGCCTTAGAAAAAAGGGTATTTTTTTAATACACAAAAATGAAAACAGATGTAACACCTGATAATGAATAATTCCATAATCTACGATAAGGTACAAAAAAATCAACGCGGCTTTTTCTCAAGTCAAAAGCCTTTCATTGTCATAAGTTTAATTACTCAAACGTTTTTCAGTCAAACTTCAGCAAAGTCATTTTATCACATCAATAACTACATAAAATTAGTTACACAATGGCATCCTCCTTTTTCACTACAGAACTGCTTCTTTATGTAGTATGAATATGGCGCGTCTTCAAATTAGACCCTAAACAGAGTTTTAAATATTACTTACAGTTGGTACCACTGTTATGAAGAACTGGGAGCCATTGGTGTTTGATCCTGCATTAGCCATACTAAGTGTATAGGGTCTATCATGTCGTAACGTTGAATGAAACTCATCTTCAAATTCTCCTCCCCAGATGCTTTCACCTCCCATTCCTGTACCAGTTGGGTCACCAGTTTGAATCATAAAACCCTGCATAGGAATACCACACATCACCACATCTTGCTGCAGAATATACATATCTGCAAGGCTGTGAAACTCTACAGAAGATTTGATTTTAAAACTGACATTTACATAAGATATGCAAGTGTTAAAATAAAATCCAGAGTGCCTCAACTTTTTTTAAGTGATGTCCAGTTCATCATCAATATGAGATCTTCTAGTGTGTCTTGCTGGCAACATATAAAGCCTGAAAGGGTTATATACCTGCAATTCAGTAATTTCTGCAAAAGTATCAGCTTATTTTGTTATCCCATACAACAAGGCTATGTCTACACTAGCCCCCACCTTTCGATAGCGGGATGCTAAATGCTAATGAGACACTTCGTCAGATGCTAATGAGGTGCTGCTATGAATACGTAGAGACTCATTAGCATAATGCCAGCTGCAGCAATTTGAAAGTGCCACTTTCGAATCACACACTTCCCATGTAGATGGGGGGCCTTTTGAAAGGAACTCCCAGTCTTTGAAGCCCCTTATTCCTAAAGCCAAATAGGAATAAGAGGCTATCAAAGACTGGGGGGTCCTTTCGAAAAGCCCTAGTCAAAACAGGAGGCACTTTTGCATTGCCACAGCCGCCATTATGCTAATGAGGCACTGCATCTTCATGGAAAAGGCTCATTAGCATCTTCCAACCTTGCTCATTACCATGCCCCTCTCGAAAACAAGGGGCTAGGTAGACGTAGCCTCAGAGTTTAAGGTTTAAAAGCTGTCCATTCCTGAAGCAGAGATTTATCTAACCCCTATGTGTCCACTTTGAGTTCTAAATGATGTCTTATAGGACTCTGCAAGCCAAAGCTTCTAGAATACAATGAGCCACTACATTGCCTCCTTGCTTTTCACTTACACAGTCTGGCCACTTTCGTATTTTTTTTTCTTTGCTTTTCTTCTACCTTCTGGAAGCAGGGTTTATTTGTTGTTGGTTTTTTGGTTCCCAACTAGAGCTCTACCCCTCTCCCTTGATCATGTTGTCTTCTGGCACTTCTTCTGCAGCAAGGAACCAAGCACCTGCTTCTCACTGTCCAATATAGGTAGAAAATAAACACAATGGGAACATCCCAGAGAATGTCAGGGTTCTTACATTCAGGGAATGATGTCTGAAAATATTTCCTTTTTTACAAGAGAACTGGATGGGTGACATTGGAGCTTCCAATGCCAAGTCAGAGTTTATGGATTTGCAGAAAAAGTGATGTAGTCCAAATGATTTCGACTAGGGTAAGTATCAGGATCAAGAAAAAAAAAATTCTCTTGCAAAATCTTCCTGATACAGCTTAGTTCACAAAAGATCTCAAAATGTAGCATCGCAAACATCAGCCTCATTGCAACTTACTTTTACTGGTATGACATAATAATGTGTTCTATGATATCTTCAGTGAACCAAGCACAATAAAAGTTTTGCAGAGGGTTTGTTTCCGTCTTTGTTTTGTTTTTGTCCTAGTGAGCAAGGATATTCAAGTATAGTACGTCAGAACCTCAGAGTTACAAATGCCCTGGAAATGCATGTTGTTTGTAACTCTGAACCATATGTTATGGTTATTCTTTCAAAAGTTTACAACTGAATGTTGATTTAATACAGCTTTGAAACATTATTATGCAGAAAAAGAATGCTGCTTCCTCCCCTTTTTTTAAGTAGTTCATATTTAACACAGTGCTGTAATGTTTTTGCTTTTTTTTTGGTTTCTCCTGCTGCCTGTATGTGTGTTTCCGATTCCAAATGGAGGTATGTAGTTAACTGATCAGCTCATAACTCTGGTGTTTGTAATTGTTGAGGGGTAATGTAATTACTAGTTGTGTTAAAGATACTAATATTAATAATACAACAATAAATATGAGGTATCTGGACATTTGTGCCTATCATGAGGAAGACACTCCATTTTAAAAAGGAGTCCATGCTGGAACTCAGGGCTGGGGACTAAGCTGGTCTTGACTGGATTTTCCTGTCAAAACCTGACTGAGAATTCCATTACCTCAGGAAGGTGCATAACTCTGCATGACTCTAATTTGTGCCCACAGCACAAATACTGTTGCACATGGCCCAGAGACTACCTGGCTCTCAAGTGTGGGCCAGAGCTCTCTATTCCATCTGAGAAGCATTTGGGTGTAGCTGTTCCATCTAAGAGAGATGCAAGTGCTCCCATCTGCACTTCTATCTGCACTGGGCCATCATAGCTGTACCTCCAAAAGAGGAGACAGAGCATCTTCTTTGGGATCTCCCTAGAGTTCCTCCCCAAGAGCTTAAAATTAACTTAAGGGTTATAGGTCCCAGGCTTTGGCTACACAACCCCCAAAGTTAAACTTTCTTTATTTTCCTTTCTTTATTTTCGAGGAACTTTCTAGAGTTCTTCCTAATGCTATTAAATGGGTATTTGGGCCTAGGCTTCATTCCTTTTGTATACAATCCCAGCAATTCTATTTAGTTAGATGTTTATGATCAGATGCTTGTTATTGCTTGATTGGTTGGTTATTCTCATTCACATTTTCCAGTTACTGTAATTTAACATTGTAATATATTTTGTGAATTTACTTAATGAGTTTCCCTCATTATTTATGCTACACTGGGAGCGGAACACCCTGGGATTATCCAATACCGGTGATGGATACAGGAAGAGAGGGGTTCCTACAACTTTTGAAACAGGGGCTGGCTTACCTTTCACCTTTCCATTTATACTTTCCCTTAGTTACCTCTGTCCCCTGGGTACCAGTAACTTTGATGTTCTACTGCAATCTGCACTTAAAAATCTCACTTTTCAGGTTTGCTCTGCAGTTTACCAGCAAGACTATTACTTTTAAACTGAACCATACAATTTATTAAGGTTAACTATTTTCAAAATCTAACAGTTCCCTGTAAAGCCTGATGGTCTCTATGAAACAATTCCAAAAAAGACAGTTTAACTGATTTAAGGACAATAATTCAGCATGCTTAATTATAACACAGAAAGCAATATAACGTACAAGTTTAGACAGAACTGTCGCAAATGTCTTATCCTCTGTATTTTGTCTCAGACAAACCAACAAGAAAAGCATTAGTCTTTTGTAAATTACCTTGATAATACGGTGAAATGTGTGGCCATTGTAGTAACCATTCCTGCTGTGTACACAGAAATTCTCTACTGTTTTGGGGCACCTGCAGGTGCAAAACAAGTTTAAGGCAAGACTAAATGATACTTACTACTTGTATTATGGTAGTGCCTTTAGATGCATCACCTGAGATGGGGATCTATTGTACTAGGCACTACACAAAAACACATAATTATACAGTCTGGCTACATCTACAATACAGTGATCTTTCGAAAGAAGTTCTTCTGGAAGATCTCTTCCAAAAAAAAAAAAAACTTACTTTGAAAGGGTGTGTCCACACACAAAAAACAAAGGTTAAATCACTTTTTCAATAGAGAGCATCCACAGAACCCCTCACTCATTCAACAGAATGGGTTAAGGATCAAAAAATCCACCACGAGAACTGAACTTTGGAAAAAGCGTGCAAAGCGTTCCACAGACGTGTTTTTCAGAAGAAGCTTTTGAAAGAAGGTGCTCTTCTTAATCCGTGAGCAGAAGAGGGCTTCTGGAAGAAGAGCCATGTTTTTGATTTCAGATTGAAAGAGCACATTTTTTGTGTGGACGCGCTCTGCATGTTCTTTTGAAAAAGGGCCTGGTTTTCCAAAAGAACTGGCTAGTGTAGACCCAGCCTCTCTGTCCCACACAGTTTATAAGCTTAACAAGTACCAGACCGAAAAAAAAAAAAGGCGGGGGGGGGGGGAGGGCGGGGGGGAGGAACAGGAAGCAAAGATGGGTGCAATAACTCGCCTAAGGTCACACATGTGATCAACAGCACAGTCAGGTCAAAAAAAGGCAGTTTTCCCAAATCCTAGTCCAGTGCTTCAACCACTAGACATTACAGTAAACTCTTTCATACCCGGCATTCTATCATCCAGAACTCTCAAATACCTGGCACTTTAACCATAAGTAAATTTTAGTTATGTTTTCTGTAAGTACAGTATAATGAATACAGCAAGTAAATACAGCAAATACAGAGTAAATTTACAGTGTACAGTACTACTGTTGTGGTAAATAAAGTACTCAGCATACATTTTTGTTTGTTTCTAAATATCTAATTTTGGTTTTCTTTAGTGTTATGCATTGGTAGGTATACCTGTCTATTATCCAGAATATTTAACTATCTGGCAACCTCCTGGTCGTGGGGCTGCTGGATATGAAAGAGTTTACTGTATTTCTTCCCAATGTTCCACTCACGACCCTGTATATAAAACACCAATATATTAACAAACTGGAACCAATGTTCGCCACAGCAGTAGCATGCAACTCCCAAGTAGAAAAATGATTTGTATCCCTTTACCCAGGTAATTTTCTCACACTGCAGTGTGAGTGAATACAGCAAGGGACATGCTCAATGCCATCTAATGGAGGTAAGACATTTAAGGATTAAGATCGCTAGTGCTAAAAGAAACTTCTTGATCAGCACAGAGCTACACAGGTTCTCCTCCTTTAACACTGAAAATGAGGGTCGTCAACATAAAAATATTGTTTGGATCACAGAGGGGCTAAATTCCCCATTACTGCTAATTATTATTACTGCTAATAAAATAAACTTTAGAAATGATGGTGAAAGGTTCTCTGACAGAGAGTTACAGTAATACAGGTACAGAAAAATGTAACAACATTACACTTAATCTTCACAAAAAAAACATTGTTGTAAAGCAGGTAGGGCTGCTATACACGTATCGGAAAAGTTATGTCACTTATCTATACATATCTGGCTTATCCACTCAGAAGCATGCAACAAACCATTTATCACAAATGCTGTATACTACAAACCATGCATTCTGAATCTTAACTCTGTCCTCTTCAACAAACTCTTTTACAAAACTACACACTTGTAGTACTATTAGTTGTGGAAATGTGGTGTGATAGTTCATTATATACGGATAGGTTGGTTTGAAGGGACTGATGCAAAACTAGCATGATTGGGAGGTTGTGGTGCATGGCAGTGGCTATGGTAATGGTAAGGCATATATGTGCCGATCAGAGGAGGAGCATAGGGTACATAGAGTTAAGTGGTTTTCCTATTCATGTCCATGTGTTTGTGAAACTATGTCACAACTGCTACACATGCAAGAAACCCTAAGTGCTTCACAACAAAAAGATTTTGTGTATTAATTTCCTAGGGATTTTTTTATCCTTAAGTGGGCTTGGAAAGCTGAGAAGAAGCAGATGTTGGAATATGCAAGTACCGATGTGGACAGAGGAGACATACATTTGTATACAGAACTCTTCCCAGTTGCATGCCAGCTTAAAGGAGGCTTAAAGTTCATTCACAGTTGCACAAAAAACTCCCAGGAACCATCTTTCTCCATAATAGGATAAAATTTTGACAGAGAAGGGTAGCTCTCAAGAGGCTTCAGGTTTCCAATGGCACACAATTTATGCATAAAGCAATTCCCTCAGGAGTTGCAGGATGAACCATCCCTCTGGTTTAGAAAGCTGTTCCTAGATCTGCTGCTGCCAGCTACAAGCTTTTCTCCTTTTCCCTAGATTGCATAAAATAACACATCTCTGCTATCTCTCTGGTTACACTTAATTTTCACACAACTGTGCTGTATCACAGCAACATTGGGAGTGGGGCAAAGGGGAGGAACAGAGGAGAGTCAGAGAAAGAACACAAGGTAAAGCAAAATCCATAAATCAGAAAATGAAAAGTAAACCAAGAACACAGAAGAAAGGAAAATAGTAGGTGAGACTTAACAACTGAGTCAGCCATTGCACAAGCAGACATGGAGATTTATAGGTTCAAAAGAAGACTCCGATAACAATACATATATAGAGAACCACTACCCTTACTGCTGCTTTCAGCTCTTATTTGCCCTGACGTGTTTCTTAACATCCCAGGGGTTGGATGTGTATAATTAATTAATCAATTAGGCAAACAATTATGTTATGTAGTAAGGGGAATGGAGGAGCGGAAGTCAAATTATCCTGACTTGGTAACTGACAAAAAACAGACTCAAAGAAAGGAACACTAGAAAGCAGAACTATTTCAAAAAAGGTACCAAATACATACTCAACAGGGAAAAGCTTGACATGAATATCTCCCATGCTTGTGTGGATAATGGCACTATCAGAAACTCTTTTGGGACCTTCAGCTTGAGTAGCTGCCATGACCTCTTCTTTAGATGGTTTCTCATTAAATACATCTCTGTCAGAATCTGCACTCTTTGTATCTTCTGGTTCACGTTTGGTAAACTGAAGAACAAAAGACAAAGATTGCTATTTATTTATTTACTTTAAATTTGGAGGGCCATACAAATGCTGGCACTCCTTCCATCTGCAGATTAAAGGGTCACAACCAGCAATACAGCTTGAACCTCTGTAGTCCGGCACACTCTCGCCCAACATCATCTGTAGTCTGGCTTGATTTTAGTTAGCTGGAAGACCACTTATTATGGATATAGCCAAATTTGTTTACAGTCACCTGTCCTGGCTCTCAGAATTTTTTCCTGCTATTTAGTTCTAGTTTACCCCTAACTGTCTTCTAAGTGCCCAGTAAGCAGTGGAATTGTTGATAATGCTGCTAAACAATATTGACCTCCCTCGTTCCAGCAAATTCTCTCATTCAGCACCAGTCAGGCCCCAAGGGAGCTGGACTTGAAAGGGTTCAACTTGTATAGATATTTGAAAATCCAAGTAGTCCTTTGTGAGATCTCTCCTCTAGACCTCCTCCATACCTTTAACACACACTTCTTTTTAGGGAGGGGCGGAGGGAGAATGTAAAATGTGCAAAGGTGAAATGCATTCATGCTCATGCAATGCCCTTTTTCACTAGGATCAGGTGAAGTTGCAAGCCTCTCTGGGTTTAACTACACAGGAATGGTAAGTATGCTTATTCTTTCTTCATACTAATATAACACTCTACAGAAATACATTAATTCAAAGAAATGCTTCTAGCTACAGCAATATGATCTGTAGACTAGTCCATAAAAGGCAGAAGACAAAACTAGTTAGAAAAGACAGAAAAATGATCAAAAGGCAGAGGTGTGTCTGAATACAGCAACAATTGTGCATATAATAAAGTTTCAGGTGCCAATTACAGTCACTGAAATACACTGTGCATTTCCTGTAAGTCTGATAAACAGAAAGGTCCCAGATCCTGTCAAACTTTTCTTTCTGGTCTGTACTTTTGAAAGTCATGGTTCAGTTACTATAGGTGCCTTCTGACAGTTTGGAGTACACACACTTGGAACTGAATGGTAACAATCAAGGTTAAGCACAAGTACTAGTTAAGCAACTGACAGTTGGACTTCTGCAATGAAAGTTTGTTACTTGTCTATACAGTGCTTAGCACAAACGACCCTGATCTTTCATTGGAATTTCCAGACTCTGTAAAATAATTACAAAGCTGAATATAAATATAGCTTCAAAATCTTAATTGCCAAACACCAGAACAAAAACTTTCAGATATAAAGGAGACCAAGATTCACAAATGCCTGACCAACTTAGTAAAAACAGAAGGTCCATAAAGTTACTCATAAATATCTCCAGACTAAAAATTCTGAAATATTGTTGTAATTTAAGGAAACTTGTCTGGGAAAGTTGTTTCTCTGACAGAATTCAAGACAAACACACATTAGAAAGTATGGAATAAAAGATTTAAGAAACAAAATAAACACACAAAATAGATGAATCCAAGATTTAAATCCTCCAAACAGAAACCACACATACCATGTAAAACCTGTTCTTTTTGAAAGCTGTGCAGACAATTGTTGGATCTGCCTGGACATTCTGCAGAACAGGGTTTTCAGATGCTTTCATCTCTATAGTGGTTGCAGCACGATGTTTCTTTGCTACACCTTGGAACAAAGCCAGTTGCATTACCCTGATATTTTCCTGTTTGCCTAAGATACGAACACACCTGTGGTACATGATGTTAAAAAAAAAAAAAAATACAACTGTTAAACTTCCATGTCATACACACCACTCCAGCCATAACTAGACTCTTAGCACGATTCAGGAAATACTGCACCTCATTTTAACAAATATTTACTCATTTGTGTATCTATGTAGAGAAAGGAAGGGGTTAGGTTGGAATGCTATGACAGCTTTTTTTTTTCTTTTTAAAAACAACGCATTTCCCTTTCAAAACTGCTAAGGAAATTACTACTCAGCCTTCTGTACCCTAAAAAACCCAAACCCATTGATCCTCATTTATTCTGCAGTGCAGAATTATAAACAAGATGGTCACTAACTTTCCATGTGTATATGATTGTATTCAATATCAGACCAAACGAATTGTCTGTGCAAAATACTTATTCCAAAGATTTTTATGCATACCCTTCTTACATTTTATATGTTGTGAGCCACAAAATTTAATATTTGGCACATGAATGTTTTATTTTCAGACTAATTAAATTTATGACTGCCTTAAGAAATAGATTAACATGCAAAATTTAAAATGGAACAACAATACTGAAAAAAAAATTGGCTGAAATGAGACTTTTTGAGAGTAATCATTGCATGAAGTGGGTTTTACCTATAAAAGCTTATGACCCAATACATTGTTTAGGACTGCTTATTGCTGTTGAAGTTACAGACTAACATAGCTATACCTCTCAGACTTTATAGGTAAGTGCATAAACACAGTTGGAATAATACTTACCGGTTAGTTTCTACATTTATGACTTTAATACCCAGCATTGTTCCATACAGCACGAAGTGTCCAGTTTCATCAAAAATTATGTTAATTAACCTGACTGCATCCACCTTCTCTAACTCACGCTCAACAGCCATACGTCGGCCAAACTCCATGTCTGGCAGCTGTTGTCTCATCTGCTGCAGCTCAGTAAACATCTACAGAAACAAAATAATCGATCATGGATGTAAAATAATGCTGTGATCTAGCAAAACACTGAAATACTTGCTTAACTTTAACTTTAGTAGGATTACTCAATTACTCATATGCTTAAATATTTGAGTCAATCATTCAAGTATTTCCTTTAGCTAAAGCAGGAACTGAAATATACACAATTAGAATTATTTTTATTTTGACTATCAAAACCTGATTTCTAGTTAGCATCCAAAACCATGGGCGAAGAAAAAAAAATGTTTACTCAACAAATCAAAGTGTAAAAAGATTATTTTTTCCCTGATTTTGATTAAAGCAAACATTTTTTTCAAATGCTTCTAGCAAATGGTCAGTGAAGTTGCCCAAAAATTATAAAATTTCCCAGATGAAAAATAGCAATTAAATTTCAAAGTATGTTTAGCACAGATTAACATGTAGAAATTAGAGACCCTTGAAGTGTAAGATTAAAGATGTTAATTTGCGGGGGTGGGCGGATGGAGAAACGTCTTTGTGAGATAAGGTAAGTAATAAAACCCATCTTTATAAAAATTAGTGACAAATTAAATAAAAGGTACTGGCAAGTAATTTAATACACAAAAAAATAAGCCAGAAGACAGAAGTAAAACTTAACTCACACTCAGAGACTCATCAAAAATTCTCATAAGCTTCCCAGTCAAGAACCGGAAAATTCTAACTTTTCTATCGGAACCAATAGTAGCCATTTTCTTGCCATCAGGTGAGAAACATATACTGGATAGATAGGCTTTACATTTAGCAAATTCATATAAATCTGTATCTGTTTTATACTCCCAGTTCACATTTTTGGGGAATTTATATTCATGAGGAGGCCCAGTCCAGTATTCAATCATTCCAGACTTGTCTGAAGACACTACTACTTTGTATGTGGGGTTCAGTCGTATCTGAGTAAGAGGGGAGGTATGGAGTTTATCAAAAACATGAAGAGGCTGGTTATTTCCTCGACCATCATATATGAATATCTTTCCTGTGCTCTTCTCCGAAGATGCAACAGAAGATATGGCATCTCCAGGGCAGTATATCCATTCACACTGGCCAGGGTAGTAGCTGAAATGCAAAGTGGAGGGGAAAAAAAATCAAATAAGCAGGTCTTGATTTATCTAAAAAATAATAGATACTACTTCAGCCATCTTGTTTTGCTAGCATTCTGGGAGCAACATGGCTACACCAATATTGCAAATAACATTTTGCTACACATTAGTCTAAGACCTACATTTCTGTTCAGTATTATTTTTCATACATGGAGAGATAAGTAATGTGACAGTCGAGGGCATATGTACCAAGTTACCTCCTCAACTTTTTGAAGTCAAGTGGACTTTCAATTTGAAACCAAAATGTAGAGGGAAAGAATTGTTATTTACGAGCTTTGATGATATGAGGTCTATGAAAATTCAGTCATGTTACCAAAGGAAAGTGCCTTTGAGGAGCCTACACCCTAAATATTTAGGTAGGCCAGTTAGCCAAACTGCTTCACAAAACAGTTGTGACAAGAAGTGAGGGTATGAAAGGTAGGTGGAGAAAAATCAGAAATGTTTGTGATGTACTAAAACATCTCTATTACCACTGCACTTTTATGACTCAATGGTATTTTTTCCTCTGTCCTGAAACTGATAATTGCAAATCAGATTCTAATGCAACTGAAGACAAAGACAGTTTTGCCATCAAATTCAACAGGAGCAGGATCTCGTCCTGCAATAAATCACAAGGGCTATATTACAAACTCACTAATAAAGAGATCAAATAGACTATAATTGCAAATTATATTACAAACTGACTAACACAGAGATCAAATAGCCTATAATAAACCACCAGTACCAGATTTTATCTATGAAGAATACTTAAGGAATTTAAAATGAAATGGTTTGATTGCTAGAAAACATAGGTACTCTATAATTAAAAATGAACCTGAAGATTGGAGAATAACCAACGATATGCCTATCTTTAAAAAGGGTGCTCATAGAGATCCTGGGAATTAGACCAATAAGCCTTATTTTAGTACACTTCAGTACCTCTTTAATCCAGCAACCTTGGGAAATAAGCTATCTATGGTAGATTATGGAATTGTCCAGGCCATCATAATGAAGGATAAACAATGTCTATTACTACAGCTTTTGTATGTACAAACCACTGTGGAGTACTGTACCTGTGTAACACCATAAAATAAATCCTTAATGCACTGTGTTTAAACTTCTATTTTATTTTTATTAGAGGTAGGAAATTAAAAAGAAATCCACCAACTGTACAGCACAATGCTCTGCCATTTTTCATGTTTACAAGTTAAATTTGTGCTAAACAGTAGAGTTCCGAACCACCAGATGCAAGACATACCGAAAAGTATGAAAACTTTACCTGCACACTTTTATGGCAGGTGGTAAGAGAGACATATATTACAACTCAGTATGTATCAGAAAATCTCTCAACTGCTGGGCACATTTCTAATAGCACACACTCCCATAAGTCGGTTAAGTTAAAGCTGAGTGAATTTATTTTAACATAAAATGATCAAACAGAATTTGGTTGTATTAACTCTTATTCAAAGTACTCAAAACACAATCACCAAAAATGATTTTACAGAATAATGAACTTACCCAAGTTTCAGCATGTTGATCATATCAAAGTTCACTACATCAAATACCTTCATTGCTTTGTCATCCCCAACAGAACAGAATAATGCCCCTTCTGAACTAACTGCAATACTCTCAATGACCCCTGTTACAATAAACCCAATATAATATTAAAACATGGAAAAGACAGATACTCTTCATGCGTTGCTTGAAAACTCTATTTACCACTTTAAAGTAGAGAGGATCAAACTATCTGATTAACATTTTAGAGCAAGGAAGGGCAAATATGGCCCACTAAGCCTTTGAATCTGGCCGACCCCACAAAGATCCTCAGACAGGGAGAAACTCCAAGCTGCTAGCTGCTCTATGTGCCTCTCTGCACCCCATGTTGGGAGGCTTCACCTGCTGCTTCCACCTTCAGCACAATTTCTCACTGCACCCTAGCCAGTTTCCATTGGCTGCCCCCTCCTACAGCATAATCTGTGAGGAAACTGGAAAGGGGCCAGAGAAGAGCATCTAAAATGATTAAAGGTCTGGATTAAAAAATATGACCTGTGAGAGAAGATTAAAATAACTGGGTGTGTATAGTTTGGAACTGAGAAGTCTGAGAGGGGACATGATAGCAGTATTCAAGCACCTAAAACTGTGTTACAAGGAGGAGGGAGAAAAATTAATCTCCTTAGCTTCTGAAAATAGGACAAGAAGCAATGGGTTTCAATACCAGCAAAGAAGGTTTAGACTGGACATTAGGAAAAATTTCCTAATTATCAGGGTGGTTATTACTGAAATAAATTGCCTAGAGTGGTGGCTGAATCTCTGTCACTGGAGATATTTAGGAGTCGGTTAAATAAATATCTAACAGGGATGGTACAGATGGAGCTTAGTCCTGATGCATGGGCAGAGAACTGGACCTGATGCCCTCGAGGCCCATTTCAGTTCTAGTGTTTTGTTATTCTATGATTCTCTTAGCTCCCATTTGCCAAAAGCAGCTAATGGGAGCTAACAGATTGTACTGGAGGTGGGGGCAGCATTCGAAGCCTTCCTTCCACCCCTCACAACCCCAGAGGGGTACATGGAGCAGCCACACGCTTTGAAGGACCTGGCAGGGATCCTGCCTGAGTGTCCCTCTAGGCTGATGGTCAGGAGCTGCTTAGGCAAGCACCTCCCAGCCACAGTCTGCCTCTGGTACTCCACCACTTCCCACAGTCCAACTCCCTTCTCGGGTCACTAATCCTTCCTGCCCTAGGTCCCCACCCAAACCCTCTGCACACATACTCCTCCAACATTCCTTCTGCAGGCCAGAATCCTTTCCTGCACACATATGCCCTCCCAGGCCCTCCACCCCAATCCCCCCACTCCAAGTCACACCTCCTTCCTTCAACCAAACTCTCTCTCTCTCACACAGACCTCATGCACATTTCTGCACCCCAGTCTCTTACTCTGAGCTCCCTTCTGCACCTAATCTCTGTCCCAGGCCCCATATCTCATCCATAGAAAAGTATGGTTCTTAACCACTTACCAAAAACTTGGGAGCAGCTCCCCACTAAAAATAATTCCCCCACCCCTGTTTTAGAACTGTAATTGCTGTATATAGCATCTCTATTTTAAAACTGTAATACACAAATTAAAAAAAAAGCTCTACATTGCATTCTTCATGGCTGGGTCTACACGTGCCCCTTTCTTTCGAAAGGGGTATGTTAATGAGCGGGTTCAAAAGATGTTAATGAGGCTCTGCAATGAATACGCAGCGCCTTATTACCATAATGGCGGCCACGGCGATTCGAAAGTGCAGCTTTTCGAATCACGCACCGCTCATGGAGACGGGACCTTCCGAAAGGACCCCTCCAGTTTTCGAAAGCCCCTTCTTCTTATCTGGTGATCGGAAGAAGGGCTTTCGAAAACTGGGGGGGGGTTCCTTTCGGAAGGTCCCAACTCCATGGGCGGCACGTGTTTCAAAAAGCCACACTTTTGAATTGCCACGGCTGCCATTATGCTAATAAGGCGCTGCATATTCATTGCAGAGCCTCATTAGCATCTTTTGTACCCGCTCATTAACATGCCCCTCTCGAAAGGAAGGAGCACATGTAGACACAGGGCATGTGTGCCTTGCCTTGGAGTAGTCAGTCATAGTACAGAGAATTAGTGACTCAACATGAAAGCAGTTATATTTTAAATTGGTCCACTAATCCCACTTTAGAAAATAATGTGTGTTTTTTTTTGGCTCAGAAAGGATCAAACTTTTGTGTGTAAACATACCTTTTGAAGTCAATGGTAGCAATTAAACTTTTAGAATTAATATAAATGATATTTTTTTAAAACATTGACTGAAGTACATCTAATTAAAAATAGCAATTTACAAGGTTTACTGTTACCATTAATATTCAGTATTGTTTAAGTTCTGAAGGTACAGTAAAGTCTCAATATTTGCAAACCTACAGCTCGCAAATTTAATTATTCACGAGCATCTGGAGCAGCAGCTTCCCCCGGGGCCCCAGGCAGGAGAGCCGGCAGCTGCCACTTCCCTCCAGGCCCTGGGCAGCAGCACTGGCATGCAGGGACTGCCATATTCACAAAATTCAACATTCGTGAGGGTTCCCAACACGGAACCGCTGCAAATGTTGAGACCCTACTGTATACATAAAGCACAGAAAATTATAAAATAAATTGTTAATAATCCTGTAAATGATACACCTAACAAACATTAAAAGTTCATTTCCACGGTAAGTCCTATGCCCTCAGAACCTTATTGCATAATAGACTAGAACCAAATTCTTCAGCTTTGGAGAACGCCTGATGATACAAATATTTAATTACTATTACATATTACAAACATAACATAGATGGTAGAGTTCAAGAAAGAATGTGTTCTATTACATACAGGTCAAATAAAACATAATTTCTTACCTAAATGGCTACGAAAATGTTTAACAAATTCAATCCCTTCTTCTACTTTCTTCCAGAATTTTACATGCCCATCATGGCTGGCAGTTATGATAAAATCAGTCCTGCAGTGATAAACACATCAACTGAAACTCAAAGTTAGAACTTAGAAGGAAAACAATAATGGTGCACAAGATCAATTTACTACTACAGAATAACTATGGAGACACATATGCATTTTCTCCTTTTTCTTCACTCAGAAAAAGTACAACATGAATATATAATTTATTTGCAGCTAGTGGGGAACAGATAGTATCAAGACTGTGAATATCAGTAAAATTTTCTTCATTTCTTACTGTAAGCAATCTACCATGACAGTCTGTCAAAGTGTACAGTAGCAGTTCAATTTCAGTATTAATCATTTAAAAAAATATTGCCTTCCTGAACTGTACAACTTCCTCTGTAAAGACTACAACAATTTAAACATCACATTTCAGCCTAATTTTTTTAATCCCACTATTGTTAGAAGTAACATGCAATCATATGGAGTTTCAGATATTTCTTCTGTCTCTGCTGTTGTTTACCTAATCCATATGGCTGCATTTAATATATAGCTTCTCATATTAGTGTCATTTCACACAGAAATAAGGATGGGAAAAAGTAGTTTAAGATTGGAAAATGGGGTTTTAAATCCACAAAACTTGGTTTGGGGATACACAGTACTTCTTTTATTTAAAAAACAACAACAACAAAATGGACTAAATTTCAAATTTGTGTCTCTTTAACCAAACCAAATTTATTTGAATTAGCTCTGAGAAATTTAAAACCCCTTCTCCAGAATCATCATATTCTCTTAGAAAAGCACTTGTGGAAAAAAAAAGGAGACTATCATTTACACATAAAAGTTTTGGAACTGCAAGACACTGTGTAAAACAAAGGACTCACTTAGTACACACTACATGTGTAATGACATCTCTGTGCATGTAACTGCGTTCATACATTGAAGCACTCGGAAGATTTTCAAGGTAGACATGTTCAAATTCAAGGACTGAACAAAATAAGAGAAAAGTAGAAATTATTTCCTTTTAATAAATATTATATCCCATCTTTGGCTCTCTATTATTTACACTTGGTTTAGCTTACCTGCTTAAGTTTTAGTTAGAAAGCTGAGATATCAATGCATCACGCTAACATAATGAATGAAATTTCTACTACTATCTTTTAACCCAGATCTCCCAACTGCTAACTATAAACATCTAATATCTATTTCTATTAATACATAAATAAGTACACCCTTTTAAACAATTACATCTATTTTCTGAAGTAATAAAACATTAATGCCAAAGGCCCAAAGTCTGTCCCTAAAAAGATGCTGTCTCCCTCCTACTGCCCAGCACTAATGAAGTTAGCTTAAGCATCCAAACTTAGAATTTGGCTTTATGCAAATACGTCTTTAAAGTACACTGGTTCTCATTTAAAGGATGTCTTTCACAAAACTTTGAAAACAGAGTCGCTATAGAAAAATTGTCTTGTTAAAGAATACCTATAATTTTCAGAAGTTTGGGGACACATGTGTCGATGCATCTCAGGCTGAGGTGTCAAATTTATTCAAAGAAAAGAGATGGTTAGTCATGACCCACTTCTTGATAGTCATCATAAAAATATTTATAATGTTAGCTAGACATAAGAGTATAATCATGGGACCTCAAGTCTAAGAGGGAGAACTTAATGATAAAAGCAGTGGCATTCAGTTTAATAAATTTTACAATCCTAGCCCTCTAGGATTTGTTAGACTTCCACTTGTGGGTCTAACCAGTTGCACACAAACAACTGTACCCTAGTAAATCATCCCCATTGGTGGGGAAAGCATAGCCAGTGATTGATACTATTAGAGAAATGGTTGCACCTTTCCCTGATGACCCAAAGGCCGTGTCTACACGTGCACGCTACTTCGAAGTAGCGGCGCCAACTTCGAAATAGCGCCCGTCACGGCTACACGTGTTGGGCGCTATTTCAAAGTTGAAATCGACGTTAGGTGGCGAGACGTCGAAGTCGCTAACCCCATGAGGGGATGGGAATAGCGCCCTACTTCGAAGTTGAACGTCGAAGTAGGGCACGTGTAGACAATCTGCATCCTGCACCATCGAAATAGCAGGGTCCACCATGGCGGCCATCAGCTGAGGGGTTGAGAGACGCTCTCTCTCCAGCCCCTGCGGGGCTCTATGGTCATTGTGTGCAGCAGCCCTTAGCCCAGGGCTTCTGGCTGCTGCTGCCGCAGCTGGGGATCCATGCTGCATGCACAGGGTCTGCAACCAGTTGTCGGCTCTGTGGATCTTGTGTTGTTTAGTGCAACTGTGTCTGGGAGGGGCCCTTTAAGGGAGTGGCTTGCTGTTGAGTCTGCCCTGTGACCCTGTCTACAGCTGTTCCTGGCACCCTTATTTCGATGTGTGCTACTTTGGCGTGTAGACGTTCCCTCGCAGCACCTATTTCGATGTGGTGCTGCCCAACGTCGAAGTTGAACGTCGACACTGCCAGCCCTGGAGGACGCGTAGATGTTATTCATCGAAATAGACTATTTCGACGTAGCGTGCACGTGTAGATGTAGCCAAACTTGGCAAGACAAGAGATGAATGTCGAAAGCATAATATTTAGATTTCATGTTACTTTTTATAGAGAGGAGATAAGGCAACTGCAAGTTGAACCTCTATAGTTTGGCACCCTTGCCAGACCAGTGTTGAAAGAGAGAATTGCAGGACCATGGGAAGTCAATATTGCATAGCAACATTATCAACACTGCTTTCTGAGCTCTTTGAAGCGATTCAGAGGTAAATTACAGACAAGTAACAGCACAGAACACTGAGAGCCAGGACCGATGGCTGTAAACAAATTTAATGGGACTCGGGAAAACTTGTCCACACCCATGATAAGTGTTTGTCTGACTAACTAAAATGCCAGATTATGCATGTCGCCAGACAAGAGAGTGCTGGATTGAAAAGGTTCAACCTGTGCAAAATTTTGTGCAGTATATAAACAATGATGGCAGACAGTGCACTGCAATGCACATAGAACAAGTGCATTGGACTGCAATGCAAGCATAAGGCTCCTTTGGCTAGGTGCTACAACTTCATCATTTTTGATTACTGTTCCTGTAGGAGTGGTAACAAGAGACACCATTATGAAGAAAATTCGCTACAAGTCCCTCTTACTTAATAAATCTTATGACTGGGTTAAAGAGCAATAGAGATGAGCAAATGATGAAGGTGTCTGAATGTACAGCAGAGATTAAAAAGGCAAACAAAAATCTGGGATGCATCAGTAATGGGATGTAAAAATACTATAAATACAACATCATTCTATAAATTGACAGTACATCCTCTTTTGGATGAATATATTCAGTTCTAACTATCCCATCTAAGAAAAAATATAGCAGAAATACCGGGGTTTCTGAGACCGGCAGAGAAAATTATCTGACATATGAAAAACTTGCACATGAAGAGAAGTTAAAAAGGCTAATTTAGAAAGAGGACAAAGAAGATGAGACATGGTAAAGGTTTACAAATTCATAAAGGATGCATAGAAGGTAAGTCAGGCATTTTTATACATTCTTGGCAGAAAAAAAGCAAGCGTATTTCAATTAAGTTAAAAAGCCGTAAATTTAAGAAAACTGACAAAAGTGTTAGTGTTGGGAACACACACTACTTTGCAAGATTCAAACTAGTTTGGGCATTAAGGATAATAAGAACATTTAGTCACATATTGGTAAGGATTAAAAGAAAAATAATGGTTAGAAAGGGCATAAACCTTCAAGCCTCAGGGCATATGCCATTATTTAAAGGCTGGATATAGAAAACAACTTATTTCATGTGTAGTTCCCTCTGAAGCACCTGGGACTGGGAACTGACAGACCCGGTATCAAAATAGCTGTTCACATATGATAGTTGATACATAGCACCATAGCAAGCCATAACTTCAGATACCTATAAAAGTGGACCTTTTACAGTTAATATAACAAACAAAGGACAACGATGCCCAGTAGCAAACAGATGAAGTTTTCTGATCTAAGGTCAGCACAGCCTGCTGAAGAAATAACTCATATTAGAAAAGGTGACCTATAAACTAAAGTCATGAAAGAACTCATATAACAAACAAACAAATCCTGAATCTTCAGTTCCAGGATGACAAAATCTGACAAATAAGAGTTGTGTTCACTGATAAGACAGATGTAATTTTGCTATTTTTGAACATTCAAAAACACATCTGGTATCTCAGAAAAGTTGTGAAAACATAGTTACTGTCTTGAAGACTTTGCAATCAAAGTTTGACATGACAAAAATGTGGGATTGATAAATAAACTAAAGAGAAAAATGTGAAGATATTGCACAATTTTGAGGGCAAGTAGATATTTTGAAAGTTCTTTTATTGTATCACCTTTTTCTTTTATGATTTGCGTGTCCCCATTTCAAATGTAACAATTGGCATCGCTACCTATTTCATTAATAGACTGTCAGACGAAGCAGATTCTTTCTGGTCTAGTTCCTTACATCACAAGCATAGCTATTTATCTAGCTGAAGGCTACTGCACTCATTGCTGTCTAATTTAGTAGGGCTGTTCTCCACAAAGAGTCAAACCCATGTTTGTGTTAAGCAAAATTCACAATGGTTGTGTCTACATGAGCCCCTTCCTTTCGAAAGGGGAATGTTAATGAGCAGGTTCAAAAGATGCTAATGAGGCGCTGCAATGGCTATCTGGTAACCTACCTAGTATTAGGAAGAAAGGCTTTTGAAAACTGGGAGGGTCCTTTTGGAAGGTCCTGGCACCATGGGCGGCGCACGAGTTGAAAAGCTGCACTTTCGAATCACTGTGTCTACATTATGCTAATGAGGCACTGCATATTCATTGCAATGCCTAATAGCATCTTTCAAACCTCCTCATTAACATGCCCCTTTTGAAAGTAAGGGGCTCGTGTAGACACAGCCAATGGGAATGTCAATTAGGTAACTGAATTGTAACAACAAAGTTACAAGCAGCTGATTGCCAATACATGTTCTTTTGCTAAGATTTCAAGAATGTGTTCTTCCAGGTATTCTCCTTAAAGTATATCTTTCGTGGCATGGATTATGTATTTCCTTTTTTGTGGAGTAATAATTAATCTTCATAAGTGAAAACATCTCCTTTCTCAGGGTGCATCTACGCTTGCATTCCTCTTTTGAAAGAGGGACACAAATGAGGTAAATAAAAATGCAAATGAGGTGTAAATTTGCATATTTGCTACCTCGTTTGCATATTCTAATTTTGAAAGAGTTTATTTTAAAAGAAAGCCAGTGTAGACGCTGCTCTTTTGAAAGTAAACCCACCTTTGAAAGAATCCTTCTTCCCTTTATTTAATGGGAAGAAGGATTCTTTTGAAGATGGGGTTTACTTTTGAAAGAGCAGTGTCTGCACTGGCTTTCTTCTTTTGAAAGAAGCTCTTTTGAAATCAGAATATCCAAATGAAGTTTCAAATATGCAAATTTAAACCTCATTTGCATTTTTTATTTACCTCATTTGTATATCTCTTTTGAAAGAGGAATGCAAGTGCAGACGCACCCTCGATGTTCACAACTTCACATTAACTGCCAGCAATGGGCCACATCCACCCTGACTGAACAGACCTTGTCAGCTCTGGCCCTCCCATTCACTGAGACTCCTTTAAATTCTCCTCTGAAACCACCCCCACTCATGCATTTGACAAAGCAGGTCTTTGCCCAGGAAAACTTATGCTCCAAAATATCTGTCTATAAGGGGCCACAGGACTTCTTGTTGTCATTTCAGACTGTAGGTTTCAATGCACGTCTTACTTCTATACCATGAATAACAGTTACTCTGAGTAGTAAAGTTAAGACTGTACCCATTTTCACCAATCACAGCCATAACAAGTGACATCTTGTAATGTCTGTTCCTAACCCTACTTAAGGGCAAGAGATGCATGGGAGATTTGGAACAAGGAAAAGTTCTAAAGTTCTCATGCTATACGACCTTCAAAACTAGACAGAAAAAACAGTATCTCATGCATATGTCCTTGTTGCATTAATGAAGGAGGAACTACTTTTGGACAAAACTCATTCACGTACTGCTAGCAGTTAATTCCACACTTCAGACAGCACCACGAACATGAAAAGTCCTCAGCTGGGGCACAAAGTTTTCCCGATTGCCTCTTACAACGAGAGAACAAAGGTATTTTTGTTATTTTTCACGGGGAGAAGGAGCTGGTCACGCGGAACTGGATCACAGACGCGTTTGGGGGGTGCAGTTCCCTCAGAAATGCCATCGAGGCAAAGGTCTCGACGGCGATTACCCGCAGCACCCTGCACGATCCGAGCCTCCAGGCACAACCGTGTCCCTGCGCCTACCCAGACCGCCTCCCTCCTCCGATTCCCGGACCACAGTGCGGCTCCCCGCGTTACCTCTCCTCTTTTTCGGCTGAGCAGCCTCGCCCGGGAGGGGCCCGACCCAGCGCTCCTCTTCCTCCGCTCCCTCATCTTCGTCCCCGGCAACGGCAGTCACCGATCCTTCCTCCAGCTTCCTCCTCTTGCGCTCCGAGTCTGCGGAAGCCATGTTAGCGTGCGTCACTCCCCTGAGACACGGGCTGCCCGCCGGGCGCCCGACAGTGACGCGATAGAGCTTTTCGGCGGCTGCCGGACACAGCCAGTAAGAGCAGAGCGCGCGCAGGATTGAGACGCGTTGGAACCAGCCCGGGTCGCGGGGAGCTCATCATGGTAACGGGCCGTTCCCCCCACCCTTAGGGTTAGCGCCTCAGCTGCCGGCGGTGGAGCAGGCCGCGAGGCGTTCCCGTGAGCTTCCCCCAGAGCCCGCAGGCGGGGACTATGCCTCAGAGAGCCGCTCTCCGGGACAGCCGGCAACCGCTCACTAGCCCTGCTGCGAGGGCCGATCCCGCTGCTCGCCGCCTGCCTGTGTCCGTCGTTATGGGGAGGTCTCTACTCACCGTTCCGCGGCGCCTCGGGTTCCTTTCCGTCTCTGTAGCCGCTTCCGCCCCGTCCCTCGCCCGCTCCTGGGGTGGTTAAACGCCCCGGGGAAAAGGCACGCGCTGGCTCCAGTGGCCATGAATAGCCAAGGAGGCCTTGGGTTTTATAGCTCAGTTCTGCCTTTTTCAGAGTAAATTACTTGCGCATTGAGCTAGCCTGTTTTGGACGGACAAAGCGTTGGGTTCCTAGCGTTCAAAACAAGAATTGCAGGCCCCCTTTATGCAGTAATGCCGAGTGGATATTGAGCTATGTGGAGGACTCCTGCTTCCTTATCCTTATCCAAACTCCAGCGTGAGTGCTTGGTGACTTTTCAGTTTGCGTTTTAATGCCAGGAGCTTTCTGCAGCTTCCAAGTCATGTGCCTTTTTGATCGCCAACCATAAAATTTTCTCGCAACCTCTTTTGAGGACCCCATGTCTTTGTTTGTATTGAGTAAGAATTCGATATTTGTCACATTTCCCTCATTTAGACAAAATAGTAAAGCTGGCCACAATGATAAAATGTTCTCAAATTCTCCATTGGCTTAAACTGATACTGCTAGAATCAAAAATCAATTAGGAAGCATAAAACAAAGATGGGACTAAATGGTCAATTTGCAACATGGCAAAGGGTTAACATCAGGGTGCCCCAAGATTATGTATAAATTTAATATATTTCCTGATGATCTTGAAAGGGGGATGAATACAGTCATACCCCAAGATACACCCATTCGGGTTATGAGAATTCAGGTATACGAGGAGTTTGATTTAAAACCCCTACCTCGTCTTATGAGGCATTTCCTCGAATTTATGAGAACCAATTTCAATTTTTTGCGCCTCAGCGGGACGCGAACGCCCTGCAGCGGGAGAAAGGCTGCAGCTCCAGGCAACGGCTGCCTGCAGCTGCATTCTGCCCAGCGCGTCTCTCCACAGCGCCTGGCGGTGGTTTCCCGGAGCCCCCGGCCCAGCCTTTACCTGTGGCTGGTCTGGGTCTCTGCCTCGGCTCTGCAGCAGCAGCGTGCCCTGGCCCAGCCGGCAGCCATGGGCTCCCAGGTGCTCCCGCGAGACGTGGCTGCTGGGTGTGCAGCCCATCCCGACCCTGCCCCTGCTGCTCGCCCCCCGGGTGGCTAGGGGGCCGCTGCTGCCCGCCCTGCGCAGCTGTGCCTCAGACACCACTTGCTGCCTGTGGCGTTTCTTTGCATTTAGCGCCTCCGCCGCTGCTGGTGGGGCCTCTCTGCCGCGCAGCCCCACATGAGCAAGGCATCACCCCTTGCCAACTGGGGGCCTCCTGTCCTGCCTAGCTCCCTGCGTGGCCAGCCCCTGACACTGCTCCCTCCCCACTTAACCTAAGCTGTGCTCAGGCTGGGCTGCCTCCCCGTGCCCTGCTCTGCCCTGCCCGCCCCCTTGCACTGGCCCTGCTTCTGCAGCCGCGGGCAGCTACCCAACTTTGCGCCCCTCTCCCAGGCGCTCTTCAATTTCTGTTCCTGTCTCTGCAGTTAAACAGACATATTGTAGAGTAATTAATGGAGGGAAAATGCCTTGTTAGGTTCTGTTATGATAACTAATGTTAATTATTGAAGTAATTGTGTTCATTTTAATGGGATTTGGTGTTTTAGTGTAAGTGGGTGTAAATTTGGGGGCTCAGAAATGCATAAAATTTTTTCCCGGTGAAATTAATGGTAATTACATTTTCGACTTACAAGAATTCGCCCTAAGAGGAGTTTTGCAGGAACGAATTACCCTTGTAAGGCAGGGGAAGACTGTACTGAGGCAGCAAAATTTGCAGAAGACACAAAACTCCTGTTTGGTCAGGACCAGAAAGGACTGTGAGGAATTTTAGAGATCTAAACAAACTAAGTAAAACAGCAACTTGATGGGAAATGAAATTTAATGTGAACTTTGAAAAGTATTGCACATAGGAGAGAAAATTTTAACTATTTCACCTTATCAGTGAAGGCTTCACCACATCAATAAACTATCAACCTTAAAAAGGAACTAGAGGGCTCTGGTAGTTGGATGAGAATCTGCTCACTTAAGTCAGAAAAGGTAACAAAGTGAACGCATAAAGAGTGGCACCAAGAAAGCTTATAAAGTTTGCCCATGTTCTCAATGAAAGAGAGTTATGCACAGCAATTGTTCACTCCTATGTGTAACAGTTATTTACACTGGGTTTGGTGATAAATAAAAGTAATTTTATTAAGTATAAAAAGTGGGCTTAAAGTGGTTGTAAGTAATGACAGCTGAATCAAAGTAAGTTACTGAGCTAAAATAAACAAAACATGCCAGTTTAGCGTAATACGTTGAAGCTGCGTTTACATGGCCCTTCCCTTTCGGTAGGGGCGTGCAAGTGTGGCTGATCGGAAATGCAAATTATGTGGATATAAATATCTCATGCCTCATTTGCATATTCCCATGTGATCTGGCTTGCGGAAGAGCCATTTCTGGAAGCCAAAGCAGTCATGTGGACAGGGCCCCTTTGAAAGGAAACCCCTCTTTCGAAAGCACCGTTCTTCCTAACTTCCGCATGCGCAAGGCTACTCTCATAGAACTTTGTGATTTGCTGTCTCCCACCCTGCAGCACAGCAATACCAGAATGACATCAGCTTTGACAGTTCACAAGCGAGTGGCAATTGTTCTGTGGAAGTTTGCAACATCAGACAGCTACCAGTCAGTGGGAAGTCAATTCAGTGTGGTCAGCTCTAAAGTGGGAGCTGCGGTGATCCAGGTAGCCAGTGCAATCTGTGACTGTCTGATGCCAAAGACCTTGACTCTGGGAAATGTGTAGCACATAGTGGACGGCTTTGCTGCCATGGGATCTCCCTATGTCTCTAAGGCTACATCTACTCTACAAAATTAAGTGCAATGTATTGAAGTTGACTTTTTACTGCTAGATTTTATAAAGTCGACGATGAGTGACCACAAATATCCAGAAAGTCAACATGGTTTGTCTCCATTGCCTTAGCTAGGTTTGACCATGTCAGCTCCAGGGGGGTTGCAGGAGGTGGGGGGGCAGATGATAGATGAAACGCACATCATCATGGCTTGGCCTTAGAGTACATAAACTGCAAGGGGTACTTCTCCATGGTGTTGAAGGCATTGGTGGATCACAAATGTTGTTTCTCCAACATCTATGTGGGATGGTTGAGAAGGTGCACAAGATGCACATCTGTAGAAATTCCTGTCTGCACAGAAAACTTCAGGATGGGACTCTCTTTCCAGACCAGAAAATCAAGATTGGCAGTGTGGAGATGCCCATAGTTGATACTGGGTGACCCTGCTTACTCTCTGCTCCCTTGGCTCATGAAACTATATGTAGGCACTCTAGACTGTAGCCGAGAGCTCTTCAGCTACAGACTAAGCCAGTACAGAATGACGGTGGAATGTGCCTTTGGCCATTTAAAAGCCAGGTTCAGGTGCCTTTTGACCCATTTGGGGCCTTTGTCAAACCAATATCCCCACCATGGTTGCAGCATGTTGTATTCTCCATTATGTTTGCAAAGTAAAGGGGGAAAATTTCATGCTGGGCTGGGTTGCGGAGGCAGATGACATGAGCAGGGCTTATGCACAGCCAGACACAAGGGCATTCACCAACGCACATGCAGAAGCAACAGCAATCAGGGAAGCTTTGAAAAATAGCTTTATGAATGAGCAGACAGCCACACAATTCTGCTGCATTTAACTATTGTCACACCACCCCCATCCCTCACAATGATCTGTGCTTGGTCTTTTTGAAACCACCTCCAGCTGCACCCCACCCCATGTGAACCAATAAATGACACTGTGGTTTTCACAAAAACATTCTTTTTATTTACAGGTGGGGGGATGAAGGGATAAAATAGGACAAAAAAGGGAATCCTGGCATCATGTGTGGTGGAATGTGAGCCTTTTGCAGTGTGGAGAGGTCCTGGACGTGGCACAAGAGACTGTCCTTGCCCCGCCCCCCCTCACATTCAGGGACCCCAAAACCATAGGAAGGGGAGGCCGAGAAACAGGATGTTGAGGCTGCATGCTGAGTCCTGTGGTAGACATCCCTCTGCAGCTCCAGTATGGAATTCAGGGTCTCAGTTTGCTCCCTCACAGACATCAGGAGCTCTGCCCAGTCCTTGTTCCTGCACTGGAGCATGGTTTGTTGCCACTGCTGTGTCCACTTCTGGTTACCAATGGCTCTGGCTCGCTCTCTGTCAGCTTGTTCAAGTTGCTGCAGAAAGGTGTCCTCTTTGGATCTCTTTTTTTTTTGCCTCATTGCAACCATGTCTTCCGCTACACATGCTGCCTGTTGAAGACAATGAAGGTCAAAATTAGGTACAATTCTTAAATGTGACACAGAGTGCTTACCAGTTGAATGAATGGGTCTCTGTTTGACAATCATTGCAACCTGTTCTTCAAGGCCAATTTTGGCTTCTTAAGATGACAATGAATCAGTCTGTGGAAAACAGAAGCAATTAGTTATCCAAACCATTTCATTGCAAGCGTAAGGTCTTGTCGGCTTACAGATTGTGGGGGCAGGGTCGTCACAGCCTAGTAGCTGCGCAGGCTGGCGGGGTTATCCCTGTAAGCTGTAAAGCGTGGAAGAAATGTTTCTCAGTGGCTCTCATCAATCCTGTGCAGGAAAAGAGCCATTTAAAGCAGGGAAAGCCCATGCTGGACGTAAGTGTCTGGAAGCAGGGTCCATAGAGCCTGGCAGCCACCTGGCTGGCAGGGAGGGTTGATCCCCCTGGCCACATGGCAGCCTGGGGGAGATCGTCCCTGTAAACTGGAAAGCATGAAAAAAAAGTTTTTTGGCAGCTCCTAATCAATCCTTTGCAGCAGAGAAGCCAGCAGCATGGTGGGAGGGGAGAAGGCCAGGAGAGCCTGCCAGCCGCATTGAGCAGAGAGATGGAGCCCACCAGCCACATGGTATGACAGTGTGATCCTTAGAAATTTAAATGGCCAGGGAGCAAAAAACTTTATCCGAAATTGTCATGCTGCTGCTAGGTTGCAGAAAGAGACATCAGCCTCCTCAGAATAACAGTGCAAAAGAAAATACACTCATACTGTGTGAACACAGAGTTGGAAAATTTGCTAGAATGCTGTGTGGCACCATGAAACCAGATTACTTACTGGTTGCTTGCTGTGGTGAAGTGTCCATTGTGGAAGTCGCAAGAAGTCAGGCCTCCCCAAAAACCTTGTGTGACAAATATGAGTACCTGGCTGAGACCTTTATGGACATCTCAAAAAGGATAAGCGAACCATCCCCAGAAATATTAACAAGCTGTTCTATGGGGTACAGATCCACTGCACCTGAGCTGCAACCCATCTGTAGCAGTTTAAATAATGTGATCCCCAGAAGTAAACCTATACCTCAGTCAGCTACAACCTGCCCGTAGCATTCTAAAAACATACTCTACAGAAGAGCACTCTGCACTCAAGGTTGAGGGTGAAGATCACCAGGCTGCCAGGGTCAGCTTCCTGCTCTTCATTGGCCTCCTGCTCCCATTTTCTGCTCCCACCAGACTCTTGAGCATTGTCTCCTGAAGTGTCCTTGTTAGCTTCAGGGATCATGGTTGAGTCCCTCCCAAGAATGGCATTCAACTGCTCGTAGCACCGACCCATCTTGGGAGATGACCCAGATCACCTGAGGTTGACTTCTCTCACTTTGTGATACTTCTGCCTGAGCTCCTTTATTTTGACCCGACATTGCTGAGCATCCCAGGCATACCCTTTTGTGATCATGTCCTGCAAAATCTTCTCACAAATGTCTGCATTTTGCTTGCTGACTTGCAGACTGCTCATGACTCATTCTTCACCCTACACAGAAATGAGATCCAGGATCCTGTTGTGGCTCCACGCTGGAGCTCTTTTGCGACCCAGAGAACTCAAATCCTGAGAAAAACCTTGAGTAGTCATGAGGGTTAGATGACTTGAGGTGATGGCTAGATGTGATGGATGGCTCCTGAAGTGTACTATCCAGTCTGATCAGAAAGAAAATGAATTCAAATTCCCCAGGCCTCCTGTTACCTACTTCCTGCACACCTGGAGAGCAGCAGAGGCGAAAGTGGACAGAATGGACACTGTGGGGCATTGTGGGATACCTGTGGGTCCACTTTTAGAGGCCAGTAAAATCGATTTAAAGTAATGCTGTTTCCACACTAGCATTCATTCGGCCTTTTAAATTCCAACTTGGTGTTTCGCTGCCTCGGAGGGTCAATGCGAGGAAGTTGACCTTAGCTCCCCTTAAAATTGGTATTTGCAGTGAAGACAGTCACGTTGTAAAATTGAGCAAAGTGTCTTAAAATCAACTTCATGCTGTAGTGTAGACGTAGCTTAAGGAGCTTAACTGAAGCTGATGTGGTGGTTCTTGGGTACAGGAGTCTTCCTTCATGGAATATAAAGAGGACCTAGGCCTCAAAAATTATAAAAGTAGTGTGGCTGTAGACTTGAACTGAATTATGAAGCAGCATAGAAATTGTTAGCTTTGTTACAAGCTATATATTGTAAAAGAAATAGATGTTACAAAACTTGAGTATTTTGTATTTTTTTTTTTTGTGGTTACAGGATAAACAAGCTGAACTTTTAAAAGAGGTATGTACACCTTTGAGTAATTTATTAAATTTAATAAATTCTCGTTATTCTACATTTTAAAGAAATGTTTCTTGAAGAAATTAGAGGCAATATTTATCAGGTAATTCAGGTTAAACAAGGGATGGCTTTATTATAGAAAATTATAATATAAATGTTCTTATAAATCACAAGTTTAAAATTTGTTGTAAACTCATGTATTTTTATGTTGACATTGAATGTCAAACCGAAGTCCAAGACTTAGTCTGGTTTTATCCTTCTAACATTTATCAGGCTGAAACAGTTCTGGTTTCATGTATTGCTGAACCAGAAGAGTGTAGTTTTCAGTCTCTTGAGTGTTAGGGAATACATGACTATTACATTACTTGCTAATATGGTGACTTTGCACTTTTGTGGTAGTTATTGACAGTGAAGATTATGTGGTGTCTATGCTTAATATTACAAAACGGTGAAATATGCAGATTTTATGAGAATCCAGAGTTCAAGTACCATTGTTTTCTGTAATACTATGGCACTTGGAGGTGTGTGTTTGTTTCAGTCCTGAGGAAGAAAAAAATGTCATTTTGTAGATGTACACCTTTTTGTATACATCTCATTGTTTCATTAATAAAATGTCCCAGTAGAAGACTTGAGGACAGATTATGTAAAACAACTTTGAAAAATGGGAATTTTGTGTTAGAATATGATAGCTGTATTATATATCAGAAGTTTGGCTCAACATGAATACAGTAAACCCTCGATTTTACGGACTCTGATTTAGCAGACTTTGGGAACAACTGACAATCCCGTTCTTCCCAACGTCCACAGGGGTCTGTAAAATCCTAAATCCCCTCCTCCCCGTCCCTCAAAAAATTAAGGGATTTACCGCTGCCGTGGCCTGGATGAGCCACCATTTCCTCCGCTGGAGGTGTCATGCACTCCTCTCACCAGGGTTGGGCTGTGTACTCAAGTGCTGTCTGCTGACATACACACCCTACCCCTGGTGGGACGAGTGTGTGGTGGCTCCGGTGGCCCCTCCAGTTGCAGTCTGGTGAGTGCAGCTCTGACCACGTGGCAGTCTCTGGCAGTGCCAGCAGCCATGGTCTGGTGAGTCCCCGGCAATTTGTTTTGGGTTTTTTTGTTTTTTTTCTGGTGCAGATTAGGGAACTGGGGCAGGGGGAGCCTTGGAGGGTTGGGTGAGTAGTAGACCGTTGTATTTAATGGACATTCTGGTTTAATGGACTCCCCTTCCCACGTAAGTCCATAAAATCAAGGGTTTACTGTATTTTACATGAAGGGAAGTATTATCCCTTGAAGGATAGAATTAAGGAGGTAAGCAGATCATTAAACTGAAAACAGAGCATTTGATAAGTTAAGATCATCCTAAAAACATAATATTGGGGCCAGACAAGAGGGAGAACACACATTGTTAGGAAATGATTTCATGGACAAGATGAATTTGGAATATGGAAATGAGGTCAAGTTTGGACAATGCACAGATATAGTATGCTGCACATGTGATGCAGTATGTAGTATGCAATATAATGTCTAAATGGGTAAAAAGGAAGAGATATTTCTGTGCAACTTTGGAGGTGTAGTATACTGTTAAATCTAATCAATTCTGTGTAGTTTTGCAGAATGCCAAATAAAGGGACCCAAATGGTGAAATTTATAGTTGAACTGAGCTTATTGTATCTCAGAACTGGATGAAGTATTCTCCCACAACTGACAAAGTGTTCTGACCAAGCCAAGTGAAAAAGGTCTCTGGGGGACCATCAACATATTGGTGCTTTGTTTTTCTAAAATACTAGTTCACTAATAGATCTAGCAGCTTTTAATGAAAGTTTGTGCACTGCTCAGAATTTCTGTTAAGAGATTAAGTCGGTTAAGAAAAATCATACTTTTTTCCTGTTTTTTGGTGGATATGATTATCATTTTCTAATTTCATTTCCATACGATGACTATAATTTCCTGCTTGTCCATAGGCTGAAAAATTGGCAAAACATATGTCTTCATACCAACATGATCTGGCCCCAGC
Source organism: Carettochelys insculpta (assembly GCF_033958435.1). NCBI lineage: Eukaryota > Metazoa > Chordata > Testudines > Carettochelyidae > Carettochelys > Carettochelys insculpta. Next base: position 90,513,675 of record NC_134141.1, read on the forward strand.
AATCACCAGTAATATAATGTGTTCTGCAGACGCCAAAGAAGAACTGTTGGATGAATGTGAGGAGATATGGAGGCAGATGGAAGAGGTATTCATGTCATTAGTTATGGACCATGTTGTTTCTTGTATTTGATCTTCAAAAGTGTATATGCTCTCAAGGAGAAGACTGTGGGAGAAAATAATCTTATATTTTTACAGAGTTTTTGCCTGTCTAGTTAAGAACTGCTCCTAAGTGATAAGAGCTAGGACCACCATATTGGGTGTACAGCTTCCTCTTATCAAAATTTAAAGCAAGATTAAGGTTTTGTTGTGCCAGGAAAATGGGATGAGCCTGAATTTATAAGTATGTCCAAAAGGAATCTGAAAATGGGCTGATCTAACCATCCCTAAAATTAGAATCTATAAAACTGAAGTTACCATGTTGAACCTGACAAAAGTAGCTGCAGAATACAAAGTGCAACTGACACCTGAACCAGCTGGCTGGAAAGGACCCTTCCCCATCCCATGGTTAAGAGGACAAAAAGAAATGCCGTAATTTAATTTCGAAGACTGTATTTCCCCAAATGTTCTTTAATATGAATGCCTGTAGCTTATCTTGCTGAGTATTCACTCTGTAGTGAAACCTCAAGTAACCATAATTATAGATTGTAGTTCTTTATAAGTCTATGCAAATTTACTTAAAAGATATTGAAAATAATTGTTAAGTACTTGCTTTAAATATTCTAAGCATAGTCCTTAAAGACAAGTACATTTTTGGAAGTACAATAAATGTGTGAGGAGATGAGAATTTATGATCAAATAAATTGATAATTTGCATTGTCTGTATGTGACTCTTGATTATACGTTAGTGTAGTCCTGGGTGAATTGTTGGTTGGTTAACAATAAGTAAGTGTTGATTTGAAAAATACTGTTCTAGTTAAAAGTTGATATGATTGAAAAAAAAAAAAAACAAACCCTGTTAATACTAGTAAGCTAAATCTCCCTGAATTCAATAAAAGGAGTCAGCCTACTGGATTGTTATATATATTGGCAAATCTAGTTGTTAGATGTCAACTTTAAAATGTAGCTGGTAAGCCCTTTCCTGCTTATATATGCACCTTAGAAATTGGACTATTTGTGTTCATATGTTTTTCCTTGTGTATGAGACATGTTACCCTGGTGGTAGTGTAGAAATCTACAGAGGATGTGGACAGATGTTTTCAGTTGTTCTCCAGTGCTTTTATGAAAACTAAAAAGTCTTTAGCTATTATGCTAGTCAGTACAACTTTGAAATATGACTCCAATGGAACTGAAGCAGCAATATCTATCCAAGTTTACAAAGAAGTAGAAACAGTAACTGCAATAATTGTCCTTTTTATTTCAGTGGCTGCAAACTCAAGATACCACTGATGATATTTTGTATGCTAGCATCATTAATTTCATGACTTAGCAGTTGAGAAAGGATAGGATGTGTCATAGCGTATAGATTTAAGATATGGATAGAGCTTGAACAACTCATAGGCTGTTACTACACATGCCAATTTCTCTGAAAGTGGCATGCTAATAAACGGCCTGAAAAATGCTAATGAGGTGTGAATGTAAATTCCCGGTGCCTCATTAGCATATGGTCACATGATTTGAAGTCTGGAAGAAGCTCTTCTGGACTCCAAAACTGCATGTAGAGGCACAGTCCCTGGGGGATCTCCCGGAAGGAAAGCCCCTTGTTCCTGAAAATTTTCAGAGAAAATGGAATGTAGAGCAACGGCCATATTGTGATTGAAAGAGGACATGAATGGCTTTGTCTTCCCAAAGGGTCTCAGTATTCAAAACTTAGGGAAGTGCTGGTTTAAAGTGAGAGCCATCACTGATTAACTAACTTCCCTCTCTGTTCCTTTCCAAATCAGTCTTGTTCCCAACTTTTTCCTCTTAGTTTCCCCTTTAATACTGTTCCTGAGTCTCCTTTTGCATCTTTGCCTCATATATTCAGAACGCTGTCTTCCTCCTACTCACAGATATTTTCCAGTTATTGTATCTCTTTCCAGGTGGTCAAATCCTCTTTTTCTAGTGCCTCTACTTCCATTTATTCATTTAGGTTATGACTAGATTGCAGGGATTTGTCAGCAGAAGTTTGTGTCCGAAGATACCTTGCAACAAAACTTCTGTCCAGAGTGCATCCAGACAACAAGGTGCATTGAAAGAGCGATCCACTCTTGACAGAGGGTGGCCAGACAGCCCGGCCGCTCTCTCGACAAAACCTCCACCTGGAACACTGTCAGCCAGCGTTACAGGTCACCCGCTCCTTCCAGGAGCTGGTGCCAGAACCCTGCAGAAATGGGGGCTTAAAGGGACTCTTCCACACAGTCATTCCCTGACCCTGCTGCAGGGTTGCCTGGCTCTGCAAGGGAAGCAGAGCTCTCCAAACACCCACTGTGCTTGCCCTGCGTTTGGAGGGGAGACAGCCTGTCCCTGGGTGCCATGCTGTCAGAACTGTCCCGGGCTTGCAATGGCCTCACACAGACACGCTACAGCTGGTGCTGAACTTTCTGGCAGCCGTCTTCCTGTTCCTCCCTGAGGGCAACCCCAAGTGCACCATCGGGAATGTCATCCTGGCTGCAGGACTGTCACAGCTGCACACCCTCCACCCCCAGGTGCACAGGCAGCTCTGGAGACTCTGCACCAGTTTAGACTGGCAGGACCGGCTGGTCATGGAGCAGTGGGATGACCAGCAGTGGCTCCAGAACTTTCACATGCAGAAGGGCACCTTCTTGAAGCTCTGTGCCTGGATTGCCACTGCCCTCCAGACACATGACACCGAGCTGCAGCCCGCCATCACCATGGAGAAGCGGGTATCAATTGCCCTCTGGAAGCTTTCAACCCCTGACAGCTACTAGTTGGTGGGCAACCAGTTCAGCATGGGGAAGTCCACCATTCAGGCTCTCCTCATGGAGGTAACCTTTGGACTGTAGTCCCTGCCTGGGGGGCGGGGGTGTCCTGCCAAACGGGGACACTCAGGAAGTGGGGTTGGGGTGTGAGGGTTGAGGAGAAAGCCCATCCCTGGGGGACTGTACTGTCCCTCCCTCACACAGCTCTTGGAGCCCCGGAGAGGGTTCTGGGACCCCTGAGGCTGCTCCCTTGGGTACCTGTGTGTGCTGGTTGTTGTGGAGCCTGTGGTTCTGCCATGTCTTTCAGCTAGCAGATGGTGAGGGCATGTGTAGCATGATGCCTCTCTTCTCCCATGCTCTCAGCTTCCTGCCATGGGTTTCCCTGGGCTCTCTGTGGCTTTAAGAAAGGCCAGAGGATTGCTGTGGATGGGGCGTCTGCTGTGACACCTGTGCAGCTTCTCAGCAGCTTTTTCTGTTGGGAAAAGGCCCCCTGGGACATTCAGACTGGCGATTTGTAGACCAATTGCTCTCAACAATGGCGTTCTTCCTCATGGCAAGCTTGGTACAGCTGTCGACAAAAGTGCTCCATTCTGTCAAGTTACTTTTGACAGAAAGTGCTTTGTAATCTGGCTGCTCCCCAGGTTTTGTTGACAAATCCCTGCAATCTAGACATAGCCTTAGTGAAGACCCCCCTTTTGTTAGGATCTGCTTTTGAAACATTCTGTCACTATCCTGTCAGGTATGGTCTTCAGCAACGTGGTGGGAGCCACATTAAATCTTCTAGCTATAAAACAACATTATTATTTTGGGGGAATTTTAAATCATTATTTGTCTGGCATAAAAAGGAAAGGACTGATTAATAGTCACTTTTTTTTCTTTCTTCTAAGTGTCAGAACAAGCTAACACTGCAAGGAACAGAAACACTTCCAGAATCAGATGCTCAGGTAAGTTTGTATTTTATGTACTTAGTGAACAACTTTTAGTTTCCTATCAGACAAATATCAGTTCTCTTGCTTTTTAGGAAACAGGCTAACATTCTTCACTTTCCCTATACCGAGTTGTGTATCCTTTTTTAGCGTCTATTAGTAATGTGTAAATGTTTTACTCTCGAAGTATGTTCATATCCAGTAATTGCATGTAAGTTGCATTTAAATTTATCAAAGTGATCGTGGGCAAAGCAGTTCCAACCACACCGACTGTTTAATGTTGCCCCTAGCAAAATACAGGGACAAACAGGTCTTATAACAGCCATTTAGGCTTGTTGGTTGTTGGGAACAGAAGAAAGCTATAATGGGCCTGTTTGTGGGGGGGAAGTTTGTTTGTACTTTTTAGGGAGAGGTTGGGAAGGGTGGGACAAGAGAGATTGTGTACATATATTTTACTGTCTGCTCTGGAAATCTTTACTTGGGAACTCTGCTGATCATCTGTTCCCTGTTCATGGCTGTTTTAAGGAAGCAGAAATAGTTTGGTAATGCTGCCAAAAAAAAGAAAACTGGAGATAAAAAGATCAAATTGGAGCATGTGAGAATGGATTTCTGCAGTGTTTGCGAGGGAAGGTTAAGCCTTGAGTGGTGGATGTTGTATGTTTTTATAAACTGAATACATACATCCAGAGCTCTGGAAGGGAACAGTTTTATAAAGAGAACAAGTATTTGACTAAATGGAAATATTTCTCTTTAGCAATTCCCCATGTGTATGTTATTTAAGGATGTAATAATATAAAGTGGATATAAAAATATGTAGTTGGACTATTTGATTTGTCAATCAAAATTGAACATGGTACAAAAATGATTTGGGGACAAATAGCATCTGTATCTGTTAAATAAAGCTCAATATAGATAATTAAAATTTGTTTTTACTTTCTTCTATCAGTCTCTTTAGAGAAATAAAATAATGGTTCAGTGCAAAGTTCATACATTTATACAAAATAGTTTCAGGAAATTTTGCTGCTTGAGACAAATGTTTAAAATATGCTGTCCCACTGTAGACATCTGGGGGGAAATAATCTCTCTAGTACAAATAAAAATTAATTGTAGGACTGAAAACAAAAGTGAAGTCTTCAGTTCTAGAAGCTTGAAGAAGCCTACGACAAGGGCAGGAAAGATATGGCTTCTGGGTTACATACAGCCTGCCAGGCCTTTTAATCCACCCATGGCCTGCCCCTGTGGCAAGGAATAGCACCACTCAAAGCAGTTCACGTATCCCTGTGGCTCTTTGTGCTGCAAACTACCCAATAGGAGCTGAGAGATTTTGCTCAGAGTGGGGGTAGCACAGTTTCTCAGCTCGTATTGACTGGTTTCCAAACAGTAGTATCTGAAATATTTTGCTGCGGATGGTGGCAGCATGTGAAGCCCTCTTCCCCCTCCACCCTCTCCCCACCCCCGAGCAGAGAGCCGCATTGAATAGCCAGTGGGCTGGGACTGCTGGCAGGCCCCGAAGCCTCCCTGAGAGTGCTACTGGCTGGGGGCTGCTGAAATTGTCTATTTCTTTTTTTAACTGTGGGTTTTACAACATCTCCTTACAATGAGTTCCACAGGTTAACTCTGCTTTTCTTCTCTTTTTTTTTTTTTTGAACCGACTGTCTATTGGTTTGATTTAGTGGTCCCTGTCTCTTGTGTTATATCAAGGAAGTGTTACTTGCTTCATGGACCTCAATCATATTCTCTCTCAGACTAGCACTTTTCAGACTAGAAAAAAGACAACTTTCAAATCTCCTGTTGAAGCTGTTCCATACTCTCAATAATTTTTGTTGTGCTGTCTGTGCCCTCTCCAATTCTAATATATCTTTTTGAGCTGGGGTGACCAGAACTGCAAATAGTAGTCAAGATGTGGGGGTAGCATAGATTTATAAAGTGGCATTACAGTCATTTCTGTTTTATTATCTGTTCTTTCCTAATGGTTCCTAACATTTTATTTTGTTTTTGACTTCTACTGCACATAGAATGGGTGTTTTCAGAGAACTAGCCACAATGATTCCAAGATCTCTTGAGTGGTAACAGTGAAGTTAGACCTCATAATTTTATGTGTATAGTTGAGATTGTTTTTTCAATGTGCAATACTTTGCATTTATCAGCATTGAATTTCATCTGCCATTTTCTTGCCTAATCACCTTTGTGAGCTTCCTTTGTAGCTCGTTGCAGTTTGCTTTAGGTTTAACTTTGAGTAATTTTGTATTGTCTGCAAATTTTGCCACCTCAAAGTTTATTCTCTTTTCCAGATAATTTATGAATATGTTGAACAGTACTGGTCCTTGTATAGCAAGGGAACAAGCTCGAAAATGCAGACGAAGCATGGATTTACATATCTCACATCTCATTTGTATATTCTTGTGCAATTGCACTTCAGGAAGAGGCTTTTCCAGAAGCAAAAACAGCCCTGTAGATGGTGTTCCTTCAAAAACAAACCCCATTTTCGAAAGAATCTTTTCTGAAACAAAATACACTGGAAAGAAAAAGGGAAGACATTATTCAGCACACCCACTTCCTGATTACATCTACGCTACAGAGATCTTCTGAAAGAAGCCCTTCCAGAAGATCTCGTCTCAAAGAACTTCTTTGGAAAGCGTGCATCTATGCAGGCCCCACTTTTTCGAAAGAACAAGCCAGGGATTGAAAAATCAGGCTCCATGAGGACTGCTCTTTCAGAAAAAAGGGCCTGCAGAGCATCTACACACGCTTTCTTTTGAAAGACGTTTTCAAAAGGGGTCGCTTCTCCTGAAATTGGAAAGGAAGAGCAGTTTTGAAAGGAGAACCACATTCTTTCATTTTACTTTCGAAAGAACACTTTTGATGTGTAGACGCTCCTTGAGATCTATTGACAGAGCCCCCTTTCGAAAATAGGGTAAAAAAGGAAAACACGACAAGTGTAAGCAGTGCAAGGAGGTAGAGGGCCTTGTTTCAAGAATGAAACTTAATAAGGAAAATTCATTATTGGGAGAAAATGATATGGCTGAAGATGTGGTTATGTTTGGGTGGATCAACTGGTTAATGAGTTCAGTCATTCACTTTGAAATGCATAATTTTTACAAGACTCTTCCAATGCTTTTTAGCATGAGTATGATTTGACAAGTAAATTCTCAAGCTATTTTTCTGTGTTGGATATTGTTAGAAAGAAGATTTTGCTTATCTAATCCTTATGGCTTGTGTAATTAGTTAACTAGGTTTAGAATCTATCGTCCAAGTATTCAATACAGACAATTTCAGTAGGAGAAATCTAGAGTTGCCAGTTGCAACAGAGTGTCATTTTCTTATTTTGTATGACATAATACATGCCCCTTATTTTGGAACATCATGGCCACAGACAACAATAATGATGCCATAAATCTATTCTCTACTTTACCTTAAGCGTAACTCTCCTTTTCGAAGAGAACCCCGTGGTATGCTTGTTGTCTCAAAAAACAGAAGTACCAGTGAGTTCAATGGGGTTTACTCCAAAATTAAGAGTGCTCTAAGGCTGTCTACACTACCACCTTCCTTCAAAAGAGGGGTGGTAATTAGGGTGTTGGGGTTTACTAATGAAGTGCTGCAGTGCATAGGCAGCACATCATTAAGCAAATTCCCCACTGCGGCAACTTCAAAGTTTTAAACTTCGAAGTACTGGCATGCATCTAGCCGTGGCGCACCCACCGTTACTTCAAAGTGCAGGGGCAACTTCGAAATCCCCTTACTCCTCAAAAAGTTGCTATGCCAACTTTTCACAGCAGTAGGTCCCTCTGCAGGCACAGAAAGAATTGTCATCATTTGGTGTTCACAGTAATCGAAAAAATGGACTGAGAGTTAAAAAAGCAGGAAAACTTGTATTTCTGTTTGCCTGTGAATCAAAATGACAGCAGGAATGGGTAAGATAAAAGGTGATTATAGAAGCTTTAAGGATGCTGTATATTTAGTATTCTGATGACTTGCCTGTTAGAATTAACAGTCTTTACTTTTTTTTGAATTTTCAAATTCAGCAGTCTGACAGCAACTCAGGAGACTGCTGCATTTAGACAGGTGAAACATTTAGGTAACACTTAAGATTTAGGCTAAGTCTACACCAGACATAGCAGTCAACTGCTGATACACAATTTAGGTATGCCAATTGCATAGCTAAAATCGACTTATCAGTGGTCGACTTCAGTGGCTTTCTATAAAGAAGAAGGTTGACGGGAGCATTTCTGCCATTGACTTTCCTTAATCCCAGCCACTCGCGAGGAGTTCTAGGATAGACTTTGATTCTGGAAAGCGCTGTTTCACTCACGCGTGAAACAAGACCCCCCAGAAGATCAACCCTGAGCAGGTTGTTCTTCTGTGGCAATATAGACATAGACTCAGTATAACAAAATATAGGAGCTATTTTGCGTGTGTGCGTGATTTAGATCTTACCATTCCTAATGCACTGCTGCTGCATCTGCAGCTTGACACAAGTAGTGAGTATTAAGGACTAGTTCCTAAATTAATAAATCAAGTTATCTAAAATAATTACATGAAGAATACCCTTTTAGATGTAAATTGCTGTACTGCGTTTTAAATTAACATGCTTTAATGATCAGATTTGCACCATTGTTTAAGAAATATGTGAAGTATTATCAGTGGGAAACATGATTTAAATCAGTGTGTGTGTGTGTGTGTGTGTGTGTGTGTGTGTGATTTTAAATTGCTGTGATTTAAATCAGTCTACATTGGCTTTTGAGGAGTAAGGGGTCTCCGAAGTTGCCCCAGCACTTTGAAATACCAGCGGATGAGCTGCAGCTAGCCACACGCTGGTACTTCTAAGTTTAAAACTTTGAAGTTGCTGTGGGGGGGAATTTGCTTAATGAAGTGCTGCATATGCACCGCAGCACTTCATTAGTAAAATCCCAACACCCTAATTACCATCCTTCCTTCGAAGGAAGGTGGTAGTGTAGACAAACCCTTTAAGTAAGGCACTGTGACAGCAGTGCCCTGGGATCTGCTAGACTTTCTGCCCAAATGTATTAACACCTTTTTTGCTTGTAACCTGCCTACCTGAGTGATTGCCACTTACCCTGCAATGTGCTGACTGAACTTCAGTCATTGGAGCATTCACCTATAAGCCTCTATTTATAAAAGAAAAGAGGTTGTCAGCAGGGCATTCTCTGTAAGGGTCCTGGGAGTATGGAATTTGCTCCCCATCCACAATAAATTCGATGACCACATGGGCACACTGAGAGAGCCAATTGTCTGAGGAGGCTTGAGGGGAAGTATAAAAGGTTGTGTTTCTTAGTACAATATGGTTTAAGGGGTTTCTGAAATTTTTATTGTCTGTTGCTGAAGTAAATTATCTCTGTGATTAAGATTACTGATTGGCAGAGTTTATTTGTATATTAGCACTCAGATTTGTGCATGAGCATTTTTCATGTCCAATATAAACAAAAACCTGATAAAGAAACCGGCTAATTCTGTGGGCTGAGACAGTACCATAGTATTGCAGAAGAATGGGCATTGTCCTATAAAAGTAACTTTCTAGGTGGGATATGTGTATGGTAGTTACCTTTTCTACTATTTTCCTTTGGTTAAAATTACTATAATGGGTTATCTGAAGCAGTGAAAACCCGGCATTCATTTGTCAATTCTTGATACTTTTATTATGTGAACTTGGCTGATTCATAGTGTCTTGATCTTGAATATTTTAGCTGAGCAAAAGCCAAATTGAATCTGCACTACCTTTTATGGCATTCATGATCATGACAATAGCTTTGTACTTAAATGTACATTTCATTTCTTACTATATTGTTTTTAAAAATGCAAGAGTCTGTACCTACTTTAGTGTCTTTAAATGCTCTGGAAACAGAGAAAAGTATTACTGTTTTATCTCTTCTGCTGTAGGGAACTGCAAATATTTTGATAAATAGAAGCGAAGATTGGTTAACTTTGTTTTTATATGCTATACTGAAATCACATGTTGTGTTTTTCCCACTGCATTTTTTTCTGTGTATTTCAACAGAAGTAGTACAAAAAAGGGCTGATAGACATTTTTGCAGAAGCCAAACGCTACCCATCTGATTTAGCAGAGCTTTAGTATCGTGTTTTTACATATGTACTATTATACATGGCCTTGCATGTAAAGTGAAGACTTAAAATGTTCGATTTTGAATGGCTATAACATAAGAGAGAGTGTACTTACATATTATAAAAGTTGTCATGGATGCTGCTAATCTTTGTTCTGTGACCTGCATTGGCTGCCCATTCATTTCCAGATGATTTTTTTTAAGTTGCTAGTTTTCACTTATAAAAGGCTATCTGCTAAAGACTTCACTTTCCTATGACATTACTGTCAAACTTGCGCTCAGCAAAGGTATGAATTGAAGACTTGTTGTCAGTGATCTGGAACTAAATCTTTTACTTTATTAAATCCCTGCTGATAAAATTTGCATATGACATGATTGGAGAGGTAAATAATAAGAACAAAGGGGTCATATAGAACAATCTAGGCACATTCAGATAAAATGCACCTTAATACAGCCAAATGCAAAGCTCAGCTGTATATGGCCTTGGTGAAACTGGTGATTAGAGTACTGTATACAGTTCTGGTTGTCCAAATTTTAAAAGGAATATTGACTAATTGAAGAGGGTACAGAGCATAGCCATAGAAATCATTCATGGTTATCGAAAGTGCTTTACAGTGACAGGTATAAAGAAGTCAATCAGTTTAGTTTATCAAACAGAAGATTGGAAGGGGACTTAATTATAGTTCACAAATATCATCATAGGAAGAAAATATCAGGTGTTATAAATACTTAAATCTAGCAGAGAATGGCCGGAAACTAAAGCCAGACAAATTCAAATATTGACAATGAGTGATAATTCTTAGGAACCAACTACCAAAGGAAGTGGTGAACTCTCCACTGTTGTAATCCAATCCAAACTGGGTATATTTCTGAAACGTGCTTTAGTCAACCACAGGTTAAGCTTAGTCAAACACAAGTTGTTACAGTCTGTGATGCACAGGAGGTCAGATTAGAGGATTCTGTGCTGCCTTCTGACCTTAAACTCTATCAGTCTGAATAGGCAGTTGATGGTAGATTCTGGGCTTTTCTTGTCTAGAGCGTAGCAGCCGAAATTCGTCCCTTTTCAGGACATGAAGACCTTACTTTTCTTCCCAGTTCTTGAGGAAATGGAAGTTATCTATAAGTAGGTGTGGGACTTCGGAGAGAGGGGTGTTGATCAATTTCAGTTATTCTCATGTTGTCACTGTTTGAGTTGATCTGTGGAATTGACAGATCTGTGTTTCAGAATGTTCTTTAAATGTTGTCAAGGGCGCCCAGAGCACTGGATATGATATTGATTCTGTGCAAATCTGAATATTTAACTTCTAATTAGGTTTGGTATATTAACAAATAAAATGTAAGCAATGGTGATTCTAAAAACTAGTGAAATGTACTCCATTGGATCTTCCAGATTCTTCCTCATGTAACACTAGGTTACAATGTTCTGTCTCATCTTACTCAAGTACCATTTGGCACGTTTCAGGAATTAGTTTTTAACTACTATTTTTCTTTTCGTTTGACAGCTTTCATTGTTAATGTTGCGACTGAAGGCTCTAACAGCAGAGTATAATCAGTGGCAGAAACGAAGTCCTGAGAGTAAGGATTTGTATTAACACATTTATAGATTTTGTTCAAAACCTCAATTTATATGGTTATCTTGGATTTTCAACATGCTATTCATCCAAGCATCTGAGTGTCCATACATACAATGTTTATATTGTGTACATTGTCACACTTAGGTAGCTTGCAATGAACTACTGCCTTCAATAGCATACTTCTATTTTTGTCTCTGTGCTTTCTTCCTTGTGGAACTGATATCTGAGTTAGTATCTGTTGAAATGAAGGAGGCAGTACACAACTTAGAGCAACTGTTTATCTAAGGCCAGATGTACACTACCACTTAGGTCAGCAAAGTGAAAAAAACAAACCTCTGGGTGATAAAAGTTTCATTGGTATAAGTGGTAAAGTTTCATAGTGCTATGCTGGCAAAATCACTTTCTCCCATGAGCACAGAGCAGTTAAATGAGAGCTCGTACAGTGGCTGCGTTAGTACAGCTCTGCCATTGTAAGCTCTCTACTGTAAACATAGCCTAACACTCCCTTTCATTAGATTAGGATTTGTAGGTGTTCAGCATTCCTAAAATAACAGACATCAAATATGTGAGTAATATTCCACGAGGTTAACAATAGGCCTCTTTAGCAATTTTTGAATGGCCTTCATCAGGAATCATGGCCTTCAGTTACCGAAACTGCATGAGCATTCTGGCAGAAAACTCCATATTGTGCAGCAGGGGCGATATTTCTTGTTGACCCCAGTTTATGATCAGCACATCTTGTAACATGGATTGCAAGCACTTTCAGTGTTTGTTCTAGCTAAGGTAACTGCTGCTGATGTTTTTGTTTCTGTAAATATTCAATGCTTTTTAAAACTTTAAACTATTTGTGTTAACAAAAATAGATTTCCGTTGTATTAAATATTTTAGCATTACATTTGGCTCATAATGTTCTAATTTATTTGCATATGGTTAGGTGTCTTATTACATGCATTGATTTTATAGTATAATTACAGTATAATCTTTGGTGTATATAATATATAAACACCTTAGACAAGGTGGGTGAGATAATAGATAACATTTTCACCCACTTTGTCTCTTTAGTATCCAGGAACAACACAGCTATAACTATATTGCATGCCACATAAAAATAGCTTATCTTTTTAAAGTGGGGGTAGGGAACTTACGGTCCGTGGGGTGGATCTGGCTGGCAAGGTTTGGGGCTCAACGCCCTGCCCCCATTCCCCTTGAAGTGGTGCGAACCAGCGCTGGCTCTCCAGTCATTCAGGAGGTGCCATGGCTTGAGTCCCAGCACCAGTTCTATGTTGGACCATGGGGAGCCCTGAGCCTCACAGGCTCAATCCAAGCAAGCCAGGTCAGATGCAGCCTGTAGGCTTTCCTTGACAGGGGAAGGAAGTACTCCTTACATGCACTGCACCTGCTGTTTCTATTGGCTGTATCACGGCCCATGGGACAGGCATGGGATGGTGCCAGCAGAAGGCACTTCTCAGCCTCACTTTGCGCCCCGAGCCTCCAAGCTGTGTCATATATGTGGCCCTATATCATGCCCCCATCCTGCCAAGGGCCCCCAGCCTGCTCTTGTGCCCACCTCCTCCCACCCAGACTCTGCCCCCACCCTGCTCTTGCACCACCTGCATCCTCCTGTGCCCTCCTTCCTGCCTGGACCTCTCACCCCAGCCTGTACCTGCACTCTACATCCCACACTTTCACTCCCATCCTATTTGATTCCTGCGCCCTACCTCCTGCCTGGACTCCCCACCATACTCCCCAGCAACCCCCTTCCTGTGCATTGAACCCCTAATTTTTGGCCCTGACCCAGATATAAGGAGGGCCTCACAAAATCTATTCACCCTGGTCCCCATAGGCTCTGCGGTGGAGCTTGAGGGTAGTGTTGTAAAAGTCTTTTTTTTTTCTCCCTGCGTCTCAGTTGGAGGCCACATCTGTGTGTATTGGGGAGGCGGTGTTTATTTTCCCCCCACCCCCTTCACTTGGAGGTTAGGTCAGTGAGGTTTTTTGTTTTGTTTTGCTTTTTGGTTCTCACCTGCAAGTGGCCCTGTCTGATTTTTCTGTGGGTCAGTGGCCCCTAACTGAACCCCCCTGCCCCTGTCTTACAGTCTCGGCTTTCCTATGTTACTTATCAGTCTCTTATGAGCTGCTTTATTGGAGAATGGAAGGTGGGGGTTAACTTTAAGAGTTGTCATAAGTTTATGGCCATTATATGAGAATAAAGAACTGCCATGCTTTAAATTTTCCATGTCCATCTGGAACTTTCTCAGTTTGCCTATCCATCTTTGCAAGAGAGCAAGAAGATGTTACATTAATAGAAACAATGTCTGAATGATGTTAAATATGGGATAGGAATATTAGTCAAGTTACCACAACTCATAATGTCAGGATGTCTTGTACCCTTCTGTATATTTTAGTAATAACCAGTACAGTTACTATAATTGAAAGTCTGTCAGCATTTCCATTATAAACTTTGCTTTGGGGGGCTACAACCTGGCAGTTCCAAATTTCATTTGGCACAGGCTTGAATCTCTTTAGTCTCTTGTTCTTTCTGGGTTTCTGATACTCTATGTATAGCTCTAGATATGCTTAATCAGCTAAATTATAACTTTTTAACAAGCAGTTGGCACTTACAATAGATTTGAATTTTTCTCTTTGCAAAATAAGAATTAACCACATTTTTAGGTTTATAAAACATATGTGGTCTATGTATAGTACCTTTTTTCTGCGCATAGTACCAATATTGTGCCAGATTCCTATCACTTGAATAGGAGTTTCCGTACAAAGGCTTGCAGAGTAATGATTCCTTGTGTTGCTAACATCTGGTAGTATTTTGCAGTGCAATCATGCTACACATTGGCATGCTATTCTATTTGTTACCTCCAGGCTTGATATTTTTTTTTTCTTCACATTTTATGTGTAGGAATAAAACCACACACCAGAAAAAGATTCCAATTGGTAGAAGATGCATCAGGATAAATGCTTAATGGCTAAAATTGCCTTAAACACGTTAACCCAGTGTTCCATGCTGTGAACTGACTCACCCCTGAATACAAACCAATTCAAAATCTCTGTCCTGTTATCTAGAGTCCTCCAAAGGAATGGCCCTAGCTTCTGAAGAGTTTCCCACTCCTACAACCACAGCCTGCTCGAGTTGTAGTGCAGGAGACAGAATTTACTGTATGTGGACTATTGAATTCTTTTCTACAGGAGATAACTTCTTTTATTTTTTTAATACTTGGTGGACACTCAGATATTACAATTGATGGAGTATCATAAATACTAAGGTAGAAATGCTTAAAGTTTAAGAAAGCTGCAGAAAACCAGTGAATTGAATGGATTGAAGTGGATAATTAAAGATAAAAGCATTTCTGATCTGCACAGTATGTAGAAACTAGTAGGGTTTTTGGATTCTTCATATCAGTTGTAGCTGTAACTTGGCCTGTTGAAAGGAAGAGCAGAACACTAAATAGATTCTGCATTTGATACATTTTCATGTACAGTCTTTCCCCGCCTTGCAAGGGTAATTCGTTCCTGAAAAACCCCTCTTAGGGTGAATTCTCTTAAGTCGAAAATGTAATTACCATTAATTTCAATGGGAAAAAATTTTATGCGTTCCTGAGCCCCAAAATGTACACCCATTTCTGCTAAAACACCACCAAATCCCATTAACTCCGGTGCAAGGGGGTGAGAAGGGCAGAGCAGGGCATGGGGAGGCAGCCCAGCCTGAGCGCAGCTTAGGTTAAGTGGGGAGGGGGTGCTGCCAGGGGCTGGCCACGTGGGGAGCTAGGCAGGCACAGGGGGCCCCTGGCTGGCAAGGGGTGATGCCTCTCTTGTGCGGGGCTGCGCAGCACAGAGGCCCCGCCAGCGGCAGCTGAGGCAGCAGCGGCGGGCGAGCCAGGTGCTAAATGGGAGGGAGCACCACAGACAACGAGCGGTGCCTGAGGCACAGCTGAGCAGGGTGGGTGGCTGTGGCCCCCTAGCCGCCCAGGGGTGAGCAGCAGCAGGGCTGGGCTGGGCTGTGTGCCCAGCATCCACGTCTCGCAGAGCAGTGTAATCTACTGCTGGGGCTCGGACAAGTTTACCTTCCTGCACCAGACTGCTGCCCTCTCGCAGGGCACCGCCACCCCCCTGCACGAGCTCTTCATCAAGACCAATGCAGCCAGCTCCATCCCCTTGGTGCTTGCCTTCCAGAGCCGCTAGCCTCCAAATTGGTCCTCGTAAATACAAAGAAATGCCTTGTAAGCTGAAGTAGGGGTATTAAATGAAACTCCTCGTCGAATTCTCATCACTCGAATGGGCATAATTGGGGTATGACTGTAATTCTCAAGCCATGATGGTTAAAGTAACTGTACAGGGCGTCTAGTAGCTCATACACATCTGCTTAATTCAGGGATGCTCTTCTCTTCTTTTGGGTATATGTGATTTTCCTTCTGTCTTGCATACTTGTAATTCTTTATCTGAGTGTTTTGGTTTGGTTTGGTTTGGTTTGGTTTGGTTTTTTAAATCACACTCTAATTGAACACACTTTGGTCCAGAAATCTTCCTTGTTTCTTCTGTACTCACAGAGGTTTAATCAGAGATTTATTATTCGTTTTTAAGAAGATTATTTTGTTGATAAATTTAGATTTATTTTTGCAGATTTACCAAGCCCAGTCTATATTTTGGAAGACATCTGATGCTTCCATAGGAAAGCTATAATTTCTTTATCTGTTGGTAAAAAGAAAGCTTTGTCACAGTAACTCTTTATGATAGAATGAGTTGTTATGAATCTTGATATCCAAATTTTGGCATACTAATACTCTTCTGGTGATATGATTTGAAACTGCTGTGGAAGCTTGATTTTCTCTCATTACATAAAAAGTTACAAATGCATGCTTAAGTTCAAAATCCATGTTTTTATTCACATATAAGCAGAACAACTGATGATCCACCTAATGATTTCATCATATTTTCTGAAAAAAGAACAAGATTAGTCAAATAACCTAGAAGTCCCAAAATAAAGAAATCTCTGCTGATCTCTTGCATTTTCACCTTTTAAAATCAAATTTCACTTCTGGTTACAACGATCCACTCTCACCATAATTTAATCTATTTTTTAAAATGGTGTGCAATTATTTTTCTTTCTGTTGAACAAACTGAGGGTTTTGAGCCTCTTTCAGGGTGAAGGGTGACTTTGTTAGTGTAAACATAAACTAAAGCACTAGGTTTAAATGGATTTTGAGATGAGCGTTATAAATGACTTCAAGATACATTGATTGATCTCTTGTAGAAGATTTCTCTTTTTTTAACAAAGGGGAGTGTCTTTCAATGTTCTCTTAATTGCCTCAGTTTCTCTTATTTTAAGAAGGTCAAGATTCTGAGAAAGGTACTTTGAGTCAAACAATTTTCTTCCATAACTTGGATTTAGGAATGTTTTTTTTGGGGGGGGGAGTTGGAGGGGGGAATCAAAAACAAAAACTTTGGCTTGTAAACTGGTGGAAGTTATGCCATACCTATTCACCAGACAAGTTTTATTAAAATTGAAATTCAGTCTGTGATATTGATAAAATAATAGGTACAGTTTGCACTGCAGAGAAAATCAATATTAAAGTAATATTTTCCTCAATGCGGATTAGACATTTGATAGGACCAGCCTTTTAAGACTTAATTTTGTCCATATGGTAATGTTAATGGTGTGTCTTCCTCAAAGTCAGACATGCTCATTTTACTATATTTATTAAACATTGTTTATAAATTACAGAAAACAATATGTCTTGTTTTTCAGTAATCTCCACCAATCCAGATGTTCTGGTAGCATTAGGAAAAGAAGAGGTAGGTGTCTTAGGTCATTACTTGTATCAATACTGTGCCAGATTCCTATCACTTGAATAGGAGTATCGTAGGTCATTACTTGTAAGTAACTTCTCACACATAAGTTTTTAAGAGTTTCTTTTCAAATAATTGGGTAGCCATAATAAAGTGTCTGTATGTATTATGTATTTGAGCATTATGAACTTTTTAATTTGTTTTTTTCATTATTTGTTGTAAGTACTGAATATTTTTAGTTGTAAGTAAACATGATAATTTTAACTATTTTAAAAAAGTAATGTGGTGTGCTGAAGAGGCAGTACTTCTAGTTCTAGAGTTTTGCAGGAATAATATATGCAAATATCTATTTGAGCTCTTCCAGACTCAGGGAGAAAGGATAAATGAAGAATGTGTTAGTGGTAGCTTTTGAATACATTGGTTGGACATTGGTATGTAACATTAGCTGGGAATACTCTTGTGGCTGTAACATTGAAATGAGTAGTTATGCTTTGGCTAACACAAAAAGACACATTTAGATTATATGGTTTTTGTTTAAAAATAACTTGTGCTGTACCTACCTTTTTAGTTTGTCTAACTCCCAGCAACTCTTCTCTGCCTTGTATCAGTCAGGTCAGGGAACCAAAATGCGTGTGCAACTGCTCTTTTAACAAAAAGATTGGCTATGTATTTTCCTTTGAGTGAATATCCTCTCCATTGATACTCAATTTTGTGGTTAGTTTATCTGAGGGATACAACATTTTTCATAAATCTTGTGCTTATGAAACCCTTCTTCTCCTGGGAAATATTTTCTCTATTTCGTTTGTATTTCTTGTTGAGATAAATTTAAATTGTATTAGATGACTGCATAATAAAGGAACCATAATCGGGAAGGTGATGAGGCCATGGGAACAGGACTAGATGCCTTTAAAAGGAAGGCAGCTGCTGTGAGCTAAGGGAAAGGAGTGGGACTGCTAAACAGGAGACTTCTAGGATCAAGGCTGGAGGGTCACAGGAAGAACTCCCATCTAGGAGATGTTTACCCTTACCCAACAAGGAGTGAAAGTCTGCAAAGAGTAAGGGTGTGTGTAAGAAATAACGAACTAGGGACTGCCAGAACCGTCCATTTAAGAAACTAGGCATGATCATGTTCTCCCACCATCTGGGGCAAAAACCTTGGGGAACTTGTGTAAAAGGACACAAAGACATCTAAAGATAATGCATAGTGGAGAGCCCCAAACTTACTAAGGAGCCACATCCGTCTCAAATGTACAGAGAACATCTCAGTGTTAGACTTCAGTAAGCCAAGCATCCATTAAGGACCCAAGCCAATGATGTGTTAGGTGCTGCTCACTCCTATGTGGAGTGGAGGGTGCTCAGCCTCTGACAAAAATCAAGTCCTAAATTTCTTTACTGAGAAATAGCCTGAAGTGAACCTAACTATAGTGTCTTATTACTTGTACCATTTCCATATCCAAGGTGCGAATATCTCATTTGTTGTCAGTTTGGTTAGTAAATCGCCCTTTCTTTGAGATGCTCTCATTTTGGAGCTCCATAAGTGTTGTTCTTCCCAACTGCTAGTTTCTCAGTATACTACTATGTGAGATAGGGGTTGTTACTGATTTGTTTGTCAAGATAATTTTTGCTCCCTTCACTGTGGTATCTGAGTGATATAACAACAGCATTATCAGATGTGCTTTTACATATCACTAATAGAATTGCATTTCTCCATAATGTACATTTGTTTCCCTTTTTGTAGTTGCAGAAAGTAGACCATGATCTTGAAATGGTGCTGTCTACAATTCAATCAAAGAATAGAAAACTGAAGGAAGATTTGAAAAGGTATAAAGTGAATTGAGTGTACGAATTTCCTACAGTTTTGGTAGCAGATCAAGTGATATTCATTGTTTTGGTAGGTCTGAACATTTCTAATTATCCACTATTCCATCTCACTTTTTTCTACTTTCACATTTAAAGAGAACAGCAGTGGCTGGAAGAGCAGCAGCAGTTGGTAGATTCTCTTGATGCAACGCATGAAGAAATGAAAAATCACGTTGTACAATTTTCTGAGAAAAGGTATTTGTTGCTTTTTTTCCAAGCCAAAAAGTTAAAAAAGTGAATATTAGTATGGCAATTAAACAGATTTTAAAAATATAGTATTGCTGTTTGATAACTTTGGTAAATAGTTAATAGGTAATAGATCAAATAACTAAGTAATAAAATGCATCAGAAATCTATGTTGCAAATATTAGTATTATAAAGTACACGTGTACTATGTGGTAGTTTGATTACTGATGCCATTTTTTTTGTAGCAATAGTACCTTTTTATTGATTACATGTCACGTCAGTTTAAACTTTATTTTTTACATTGGGTTTATAGAGCATTCCAAGAATTGAAAAGTAAAATGCTGAAAATAAGGGCATTTAAGGAAGAGCTCCTGAGTGCTTTGGGAGAGTTCCTAGAAGAACATTTTCCTCTCCCAGGGGAAGATGAAAGTGCTAAAAAGAAGAAAAAAGTAAGATTTATTTAAAATGATCAAATTTGAAAGCTGTTTATAATATTCTTGGTTTTATATATAATATTAAAGTTGCAAGGCTGGAAAAACAGAAACCCCATTAAAGTCACACATAGGCCGTGTCTACACTAGCCCCAAACTTCGAAATGGCCACTTCGAAGTTTACTAATGAAGCGCTGAAATGCATATTCAGCGCTTCATTACCATGCGGGTGGCCACGGCGCTTCGAATTTGATGCGCCTCGCAGCCGCGCGGCTCATCCCAATGGAGCTCCATTTCGAAAGGACCCCGCCTACTTCGAAGTCCCCTTATTCCCATAAGCAGATGGGAATAAGGGGACTTCGAAGTAGGCGGGGTCCTTTCGAAAAGGAGCCCTGTTGGGACGAGCCGCGCGGCAGCGAGGCGCATCAATTTTGAAGCGCCGTGGCCGCCCGCATGCTAATGAAGCGCTGAATATCCATTTCAGCACTTCATTAGTAAACTTTGAAATGGCTATTTGCGTGGCCATTTCGAAGTTTGGGGCTAGTGTAGATGTAGCCATATAGTGTTAGTGCCATTATGTACGGCACTGGTTAGATCTCACCTGGAATACTGTGCAATTCTGATGCCCCATGCTTAAAAGAGATTAATTCATACTGAAACATGTGCAGAGAAATGCTACTAGGATGATAAGAGAAATAGAAAATCTACCTTATTGGAGGAGACTCAAAAGCTTGTCTTGTATAGCCTAACCCCGGGTCGGCAACATCCGGCTCCAAGAACTGCTGCCATTGACTTTTCTTGCAGCTCCGGAGGCTGCTGCCGTTTTAATAAAAAAGCTAAATTCAATTGCCCACTGTTAGACCAACTGAATTCAGGTTGTTGTTTAAGTGGTGGCAGCCTCTAGAGCCACTGAGCAGTCACCTGTGGCAGGGCAAGGAGCCAACGAAGTCAAAGCCACCCAGCCAGGAAGCCACCCCATGTGGGTGGAATTCTAAGCCGGCAGGAGATCTGGGCAGAGGGGCATCCAAGCCTGCCCCTGCCGAAGCCACGCTGAGAAGGCAGCAAGAAGCAGTAGGGCAGCCGTGGAGGAGCTGTGTGCACTGAGGTGAGTTAATCCTGGGGATAGCAGGGGCAGAGGTTGGGGCTCAAAGGGGGTAAGCATGGGGATAGGGGGAGGATTTGGAGACAGAGTGGTAAAGCCTGGAGATGGGGGTAACTTAACCTTCTGACTTACACAAATCATTGTGTGCATGCTGTCTTTAAAACAGGAGTGACAAAAAGTACAGTTTGCCATTATTTATTGACTCTCTTGTATTCACATGCATTGTGGCTCATGAAGGATTGATTTTTGTAACTGAGTTTGAAACAAATGGCTCTTCTCTCTAAAGGCTGAGAGAAGAGATGGTTGCTCTCTATAAATACATCAGAGGGATAAGTGCCAGGGAGGGAGAAGAGTTATTTAAGTGCCACTGTTGACGTGCAAGCAGATGGATATAAATTCACCATCAACAAATTCAAGCTCGAAAGGGATCAGTGGGGCAAGAAAGCCTAACTGGTTTCAGGAATGAGCTTGGTAAGTTAAGGAGTAGACGGTATGATGAGACTGCTTGCAATGGTATATAGCTGATCTGTGTTATATTGTAACCTTCCTGAGTGCACTTGCTGGCATGCTCTAGGTTTCTATAGCACAGTAACATAGTCCAACAGTGTTTATGGGGGCAGTTGGAGTGCAATATACAGCCTGTGGCTTGGGTGGTGAATCTAGCACCTCCAACTCCACTGACAAAATGAGCCAAATGTGGCAAAATAAACCACTGAATGATTCCAGAAATGCTTGCAAAGGACTGAAGAGGTCTGGCCAATATTGTGGTCAGACCTCCTCATGGCTGTTGATGTTATTAAATCTTACTTCAGCATGTATCACTGCTATTGCTCTAACGTGAACAGAAATGCATCTGACATGCATTGCAAGCTGTCATGGTGCTACCTGAGACACCACCACAAGAAACCTTAACTTTTTTTAATTAATATCCATTATAGTCTACATGCAAGGTTAGCATTTCTTCTAGCATTGAAGCATGTGATGAAAGATTGAGGTCATAATATATACAAGGCATAAGAATTAAATCAGAAATGTAGGATGACTCTCTAGTCTTAAAGTAAAGTTGCACCTTTTTTCAAACAAAGCAGTCTGACACTTTAGATTACCCAAAATATTTTGTATGTAAATTGTACTTGTGGTAAAGAAAAATTATGCCTTTTTACATGTGGAGTTGGCCATCTTGCTTAAAAGTGAGTAAATTCAAAATGCCGGTTAACTTTGTCATGCTACAGAATGGGAGCTGAAGTTAAGAAACTAAAAACGTTTAACACCATTGGTCTATGAAAAGTATTATTTTTTTAATTTTGCAAGTTTCAACACTTCTTTAAAAGTAATGTTTGAACTAACATCCTTAGTACTTAAAAGTAGCAAAATAGAAACTTCTCTTTATACAGTTATTTCATAAAATATCTCTCATACTGGTAGAATGTCCACACACAATGTGTGTGTCGACAAGTCAGCACTTCCACTGACCACGTTCTGCCTCTCCCAGATGAGGAACAGTGTCTTTTGTTGACAGGTTTTGTCAACAAAAAAGCTGCGTGGACACTCTCGGGGATGGTTTCTTGACAGACAGGGGCATCCAGAACAATGGGCAGCCTTGTCTGCTGTGCTTTCGGGTGCCTGTTTTGTCAAGAGAGCAGCTGGGCAGGCCGACCGCTCTGTTGACACAATGGAGTGCTCTTCCGATTGGCTTTTATGTGGGGCTGCACACTGTTGACAGAAGTTTTGTTGGGAAATTTCTTCTGACAGTGACTTCTGTCAACAGATGGCTGTAGTGTACCCAGAGCCATGTAGTCTCCACATCATATGCTCCCATATTGCAAAGAGATCACATGGAGGAGGGTGCTTGTAATGCAACATGATGTCTGTAGACAAGGTCTCTGGTGCAGCTGAGCCTCAGAAGTGTTGTTGTCAGGGAACCCTTCACAGTCATGGATGAAGGAGGCAGGATTTGGCCCTAGGTGAACTTTTATAAATCACCTAGTTCTTTCTCCACTCCAAAATTGGGGTGTATAATAAAATCCTGACCATTTTTCAACTTGGAAGACTCACAGATTGGGTCTATATTACAAATGAAACAGTGACCTAAGTGGTCACAAAAATACTGATTAAAAATAGTAACATTAAAAAGAAGAAAAAAATCTATATCAAAACTGAATTTTGTTTCTTGAGTATAGTAAACATATTTGGTTAATCTCTAGAGGCTCAAGACAAAAGATGTGAAATTGCAGTTTAAATTAACAGCAAACGTTAAAGCATTATGGACCAAACTCTTAAAATGTGTCCCACCAGTTCTAGTTCGCTATAGTGAAGTAGCCATATTATTCTGATAGTATATTTATTGTTGAAGCCAAATAGCCACACTTAACCATCCAAATAGCCACATGTGGCTAGTGGCTAGCATATTGGATACCACAGTCTTAAAACAAAATACAGTAAAAGCTGTGTTTTCTGGCACTGGAATAACCAGCACAGTCAGTTAACTAGCGTCTGCTGAAGTCAGTGGAGGGGGCCTGGCTGCTCAGCTGGGGCTGCCTGTCTGGGGCTGGTGGCCTGTCTGGGACCAAGGGCCCAGCTCCAATAACTGGCACATTTGATTATCAGGCAACACCTGTTCCTCAGGCAGTGCCAGATAATAAAGCTTGTATTGTACAGTGTTTTTGCAATAATCAGGTTTACATCTTGTTGCCCAGAACTTTGAAAATTTACTTAAAGGCATTGATCTCATGGTTTTTCTTTATAATCTTAGACACAAAGTAAGTATTTTATAATCCTATTTTTGTTTAGATTACGTTAGATATTTGAAGAATAAAATGTGAATTCCATTCTTGACAGATGTAATATTTAATATCTTGTCTTCAGCTGAATTTAAGAGAAACGTTAATTTGTTTAGCATTTGCATTGAACTTATTGCCGAATATAGGATTAAAATATATAAATTTTGTAATGTTATGACATTTTTAAAATTAAAAAAAAAGTCTGTTCATTCTTCCGAATTGTTTGAATTGAGATTTTTCTTTGTTAATTAACATTCTTTTCTGACTCTATTATTAGAATTTGAACATAATTTTTTGCTACTTTTGTAGAGTCCAGCTGAAGAACGAGCTGTACAACTGGTAACGTTACATGAAATTTTAGAGGTAAAGTGGTTTGTATGTGATGTGATTTTTTTTTTTTTTTTTAACAGTGGTCAAAACCGGCAATTGTTTATACGCAAAATGGATAATGGTGTCTGAAAATGTTATTAAAATAACAGAAACAGTGTTTAAAAAAAAAAAAACTAATGGGATTCCTCTTCTAATTCTGAGGGCATCCTGTCTAACTTTCTGATACAACTTATTTAACATTTAAACATAATTTAGGAAGCCAATCATGCAATCTGAGTTAGAAAATTATATGCCCTTAAAATTTTAAGACAAATTTAAATTCTTCTTATAATCTTTTTTTTTTCAGGCTTTATGACTCTTCATTGTTTACAGGAGAAAAGGATATTAAAAATGGTTCGGTTAAACTTGAATTAAAATTTTTAACTTTTTATATTTTGTACTATTTGCATGTACGCAGTTCTGAAATATAACACAGCAGCAAATCAGTTTCTAATATATTCATTTTGTTGGGTTATTTAATTTGATCTTTAGAAATTAATAGGTCTAATCTTTAGTATATATATTTTAAAAAATTGCCAAGAATGCTCTGATTGAGTGGATTACTTTTATAATGTTTAAAAATTCAAATAAATTAAGAATTTGCACAGCATAAATCTGATAGAGCTAAAAAGGTTGTTTAAGATCACAGCACCCTTTTCACCCTAAACTTAGTATTTGGGAATACAGTCTTTTTATAGCAATCTCTGTGTGAGAGACCTCCCTGAAGAACAGCAGTTGCTCTCAGGGAAGAAAGGCTTGAGGAATTATAACATTCTGGTGTTCAGATGCTAAAATCCGGTCACTATGACATTGTTGTGCTTCCCTTGAAAGTGCAGGCTGTGAGGTTTTGTACTTATGTCATTAACTTTCAACTTCATGTTACATGCCTCAAGTGTCTCAGCATGCCTTTTAGTACCAAATTAGGTAGGGCTTAAAAACTAATCTGAAATTAAAGTAGCCACATGTTACTAAACCATGTAGAAAAACAATTTCAAACAAGTTGTATCTTAAATTTACTCTTCATATTTCCTTAACTGATTTTAAACATGTGCAAAGTACTAAAACACCCAGTTGACTGATTTCTGTTTGAAAGACTAAACTAATTTTAGAAATTCAGACTTATTTTTTATTTGAATTATCTTAGCCTAATCTTCAGGTGTCACTGATGTTTGTTTGATATCTTTGTTGAGCTATTTAGTACTAGTTTCAGTGCCTGTTAAATTTCAAAATAGTTTTCTTAGGAATAACTTAATAGAAACAAATGCAAAGAAAGGTACATTTTGCTTCTGGTGCTGGCATTCTCGATACCAACAGTACCATTTCCAGTGGCAGCACGGCTTTCTGCCTCCTGCCGGGTGACAGATGAGTCAGATCAGTTATTCAGGTCTTGCTCTGCTCTTGTCCCTCAAATCCTGAGGCTCCTCAGGAGTGTTCCTTGTAAGCTGTGCACTTGGTCAGCCACCCAAGATAGATTGAGAAGCCACCCAGCTGGTTAGCAGAGTGCCCACAGCCAGCAGGATTTGTTTCTGCTGGTAGTGTACATCCACAAATGCCTTGGTATGCATAAAAATTTTTTTCTGCACGTAGAAGGGAAAAAAAGTAAAGGGAACATTGTTCCTCAGTATCTGAGTTTGGATTGTCCTCATCTCACTCATCATTACCTGCCCTGCAACAGAGGCCAGTTACAAGAACAATTACGGATACCAGAATTTGTACATATAGTCAAGGGAGAGGCTGACTTCCAATGCCCTATCCATGCTAAAGACCTCCATGGAATCTGTGGGATGGTCCTGGTTATAGAGGTTCTACACTTCATCTTGTTTGAAGCCAAGATCTCCAACTAGGTCTTTGGTCGTGACCATTGAACTGTCACAGGCCCAGGTACCTGTAGTACTCCTCCCTGTTGAACCTTCAGAATCATCCTGCTGCAGTCCATCTGCCATGGTACAGAATCTGGCTTTGATTCAGTTAAGAGCCCCCTTTTTGTCTCTGAATGATCCTGTGCTACTGCTCTCATTCTCCCCTTCCATACCGGAGAATTTTAAGGCAGCAGTTTTCAAACTATCAATCTGAAGACCTTAATTTTGATTTAAAAATGTTGGGGACCTCCTGCACTGAATTTCTGCCCCCTCATCATGCTGTCCCCCCTCCATCTGTCACTCACTGATCTCCACCCTCACTTTCACCAAAATGGAGCAGGGAGTTGGCATGTGGTAGGGGGCATGGGGTTCAGCGGTAGGTGTGAAGCTTGGATGAGGGATTGCGTGTGGGAGGAGACTCTGAGCTGGGGCAGTGGATTGGGTGCTGGGGTGAGTGAGGGTGTGACTTCTAGGGTGGGGACAGAGATGAAGGCCTCGGGATTCAGGGTGTTGCCTCTGGGAGGGAGTTGGGCTATGGCAGGAGCTTGGGGTCCTGTGAGTGGCCACGGGGTCACTTCAGAAACAAGGAAGAAGGCTCTGTAGACTGTCCTTGCGCTTGCAGGAACCACTCCTTCAGCTCCCATTTGTCTCAGTTCTCTGGTCTCTGTGGAGCAGCAGTCAGGTAGTGGCAGCATACAGAGCCTCCCTGGCAATCCAGTTGCCTAAGGCCCACGTAGATCTGGTGTCTGCTTTTGGGAGCTATGTGGAACCAGGGGAGGTAGAGAGTCTGACTCAGCCCCGGGACAGGGAGGAGTAGAGGGAGAAAGGGAGAGGAAGGGGTTGATCAGTGGGGCCTACGCATCCCCTGGAGTTACCAGGGGCCTACGGATCCTAGTTTGAAAAGCATTGTATTATGTCATTGGAAGGGAGCACATGACAGGTTACCTTGCACAGAGGCAATCAGGCTGTGGTAGCTCTATGTCTTCATCGCCTGACATGACTGCTGCACTGCTGAATAAAGAAATGGGGCGTTCACTGGTTGTCCTGTAAGTCATCTTTAACAGTAGAAAATCCTCTATCAGGATGGCTTATGAGATGAAATGGAAGCAGTTTTCAGTGGTTTTGTGGAACCCAGTCAATGCTGGCCTGTGCTAAAGACATTTTGGAGTACCTGCTATATCTTTTAGTCATCAGGACTTACATTTAGTTCATTGAAAGTGCAGCTGGCAGCAGTGTTGGCATTTCATTTCCCCCTTTAGCGACAATCAGTCTTCTCCAATACCATGACAGCATGATTTTTAAAAGAGCTTATTTTTCCGCATTTCCCAGTCCTAGAGCTGGTTCCTCTGTGGTACATTAATATGGTTGCCTTAATAATGCCCTCCCTCCTCCCATCTTTGTAATACAGTTCTCCAAAGACAAATGGCTTTGCAACTGCATCCAAAATATTTCTCTGAAGTGTTTCTTTCATTTTCATTTGAGCAGGTGGTATACTTACCTGCATTCCTTCCTAAGCCGCATTCACTCTAGAAGAGCAGCATCTCCCTGCCTAGATGTCAGGGAAGGTCTAGCCTTGTATTTGAACAGGGCTAAACTGATGTGTATTTAATCTAATTTGTTCTTGTAATGTGAAGATTGCATGAAGGATTAAGTGAACTCTTCACAAATGATCTCCAAATGGATAACCTCATGCACGAAGACTGCATATGAGAGCACCTCTGTTATTCCTCAGTGGATGTGAGCTCATTGTATGAGAGTGCAAACAATTTTTATTAGCATTGCTGCGTGTCCTTTCTGTATTGGATATTTGCTCGTCTTTGCATGGTTGTTGATGCATACATTTACGAACCATTAGGCCACATCTTCCACGTTTGAGGCAAGCTCTGGTAGAGTGGTCATGTAGTCCTTGGTTAAGTAGATTCTGAGCCCTGGCTCCTGAAGAGACGGAGGGACTGCTTGTGAATCTACTAAGTGGAATACACAGCAGCATTTACTCAAAGAAGAAGAAATAGTTTCTCATTGTATATGTGGTTCTTTGAGATGTGATGCAAATGTGTGTTCTATGACCCATCCTCTATCATCTTTTCATCGGAGTCTTGATTTTAGCTAGGCATTCGGTGTGAAGGAACCAAGGGCGGGTTAGGATGATGACCCCCTCAGGTAGCCAGGGAAGAGGGTTACAGCTAGAGGTTGAACCTCTCTAATCCGGAACTCTCTTGGCTGGCAAACTCTGTAATCCAGCATTATTTTGTTAGCCAGATGACCACTTATCATGGGTGTGGCCAAATTTCCCATGGTCCCATAGAGTTTGTTTACAACCACCAGTCCTGGCTCTGTGTTCTGTGCAATTATTTAGCTGTAATTCACCCCTAAATGTCTTCTACGAGCCCAGTAAGCAGTGGAAGTGTTGGTAATGTGATAGAAAATACTGACCTCCCATCATTCAGCAAATTCTCTCGTCTGGCACAGGTCAGGTCCTGAGGGTGCCAAATGAGAGAGGTTCAACTTGTACTAGGCATGGATGCCACCTATCAACAGGTAATATTTTGGAAATTTCTGCAGCTGTGACATGCTGGCGTTCACATGCCTAAGTGGAATACAGTCTGCATCCATCTCTGCATCGCATCCCGAAGAACCACACTTACAACACATATATTTTCTGCTGTACAGATACAATACCTATAGTGGTAACTACTTGACTGGAACCATATAAGGTACAGTGGCAAAGAATAGGTATAATTCACAAGTACAATGTAGTTCTACTCCACAATCTACTATGGTAACCATTCTTAGATACTCCTAAAAGTGTTGCATTGTATTTTATTTATGAATGTAACTCTTTTATTTTTGTATAGCATCTGTGAATATACTCATGCTTATATGTTCCATTACTTCCCCGGTGGGAACACACAATCTTCCCCTTCCAACTCCCCTTCCCTTAAATTCCCTTTATAACTTTTTATCAGCATTGTTTCAGTAAGTTTTGTTCTGCTTCTTATTCTAAGGATATTGTATGTTTCTATGCACAGTATATTTTTCCTTCGTCAGATCTCTTCAGTGATGATTCCCGCTCATGTTAAACTAATAATTATTTTTAGAAGTAACATAAGTAAAAGAACTAACATGTTTATTATACAAAAATAAGTATAAAAGTTAAATAAACCAGGAGAGAGAGCTTATATGTGCTTTTGAGTTATTGTAGGAAAAATCAGAATGTTTGTTGAATAAGGGAAAAGAATCAACTTCAGTTTTATATTCAACAATTTGATACTTTAAAAATCTATTAAGTATTCTTTAATGAATAAATTTGATTTGGAACAGGATTTGTTTCTATTAGGTAAGCAGTTCTTATGACATCAGTGTGTCTACCTTTCCTTACAAAACAAAATAGCAAGCATGTAGCAAATTTAAAGACTAACAAAATAATTTATTAGGTTACAAGCTTTTGTGGGACAGACCCACTTCTTCAAATCGATAGCATTTCCAGTCCAGACTCAGAATACAGACTAACACGGGCTAGCTCTCTCTTATTATCCCCCTTTCCTTGATTAAAATAGAGAAAAATCAATCTATTTTATACATGTTTTAAGTATCATTCTCTTGATCTTCCAGCGTCTTATAAACAAGTTAATAAGTACACCACATGAACCATATTTGACAATCAATGACTCATTCTGGCCACCTTATGTTGAACTCCTGCTGCGATATGGAATTGCACTGAGACATCCAGAGGACCCAAACAGAATACGCTTAGAAGCCTTTCATCAGTGAAGACATTTTTGTGACTGTTTAAAAAACAGAAATATGTTGAAGCAATGCTCATACTTGTGTGTGTATACTTTCTGATATTTTATCATAAGTCTTTGGGTATTAATCTTTTCTGCTTGGACAGAGAATATTTTTGATAACCATACCTGTTTTAAGTGCAGTTACTTATGAAGTTTGTGAAAAGACAAATCTTCCTTTTAACTTCAAATAATGATACCCATTCATCCCATTAATTGTTGACTTTATAATAGGTGTTACTGTGCTGTGAAATTAGGTAGTGCTCGTATTCTGGAAAATGTTAAGACTGCTTAGATAACACTCAAATTCAAGTTAAGGGACGATTGTATGCAGACAAGATTATTAAATTTGGTTTTGGGTGATTCATTTAAAAATGCTGTCTGTGTGTTGTATTTGTTTTCTTAGGTAACGCTCACACAGGCTTTGTATACACTAATGCTTTTGTTGATAAAAATTTTTGTCAGGGTTGTGAAAAAAACACTCATGACTGAAAAAGTTTCATTGACAACAAGCAAGGGTGTATACAATCCTATGTCAGTAGAAGACGCTCTCCCACCAACATAACTGCCATCTCTTGTTATCTGTGATTTCAGTATGCTGGCAAGACAGCTCTCTTCCATTGGCCTAGAGAAGCTATGTGGGAGACTTATAGTAGTGAAGCAGCAGCATTACAGCTGTGCTGCTGTGACATCTGTAGTACAGACACAGTGTTGTTCCAATTCTGTTACTTCTAACATTTACGCTACTCTTTTGGGCTATGTCAAGGCTTTAACTATCTCAGTTCTATTTGGCTGTGTCTTCACGACAAGATAAATTCAAGTTTGTTTATATCAGTTTTCTAATTTTGGAATAAATAAGTTCGACTTTGACCATCCTCACTTTTCACATGCTCCCCACAAAGTCGAGTCATTGCTGCCACACACACATTGGCTAACATTGCTTGTTGGAGTAGTGCATTGTGGGAAGTTATCCCACAGTTCCCTCATTCCCGTAGCATTCTGGGTATGCTCGCTGGTCTTGATGTCATCTTCCCCCATTGCATTTTCATCATTCCCCTCCGA
The DNA here is from genome assembly GCF_033958435.1 of Carettochelys insculpta. Lineage (NCBI taxonomy): Eukaryota > Metazoa > Chordata > Testudines > Carettochelyidae > Carettochelys > Carettochelys insculpta. Next base: position 90,544,337 of record NC_134141.1, read on the forward strand.
ATCCCTGAAAATATGTTGATCCATTGGAAACAATGCAGAAGACACTCAAAATTACAAGAAACAATTTTTGGCTTCCCCACGCATTACATTGCCAACATGGGTGCAGCGACTGTATTCTCAACTGGACATCTATCCCACCTTCCATCATTACCCCTTAGCCGCCAAGGGAGGCTTTCCCCAGCAGCAGCAACAAGCCCATGTATGGGGTGGGAGGGAGGTGTTGCTGGATGACCAGTTGAGCTGTTCCTTCCCCAAAGCCCCCAGTATCTTAACCACTGGGGAATTCCCCACAGCAGCAGCAAAGCCCTCAGTATCTTAACTGCCAGGGGAGACCTCCCCATGGCAGCAGCAAATCCCTCTCTTTCCCGCACAACTAGCAGCATTGCCAGCACTGAACAGTAGGCACATCCTTTTGTTGGGTTGGGTTGAGTTGGGCTGGGTGCTACCCATGTGCTGTGCCTGAGTGTGGGAAAGACACAGACTGTGTGGCACCTGTGGGGGAGGTAAGGGGGTTCACACAAAAATGTAAACCACTGAGAAGTTTCTCAGTGTGTTATGCAAGCATGATCCCCAGCACAGCCTTGTTGAAAGTTGGTACAGCGGGGCAGGGGCTGGCACCAGGCAGTGCAGAAAAAAATAGCAAGCCTACAGACAGTTGCAAACTCCTTGCAGGGGCTATTTGAATGGGTAGATGCATGCACCCCACTAACAGCATAGTAAGAAAGAAGCCATTTCTCGGGCTGTCATAAACTAACATGAGCCCACAGCTAAAGGCTTGCTGCTCCCTCTTGGAAAATCAGGGTTTTGCTGTTACTGGAGAGCAGTGGCCGGAGTGTAGCAGTGAGAGTGGCATTTTGGGTTACATAGAGAGCACCTCTGGAGGCTAATAAATTCAATTTTAAGATTTGGCACTTCCACACTGGCCTTAATTGAACTTCTGAATTCGAGCCTGAAGCTATATCCATCAGGTAACTGCAATTTTGTAATCTCGAGATTAGTGCACCCAAAACTGAGCTAATGGTTTTTACAGTGAAGACAGTCATGTGGTAAAATCGAGCTCACCAAAATCACTGGTATAGATGCAGCCTTTGTAGGTTTGAAGATCAGATCAGCCATCTGAATTTAAAAAAGTAAAATATTGAGAAATAGCTTTACGTAAATTTGTTGCACTCAGGGTGCCTTGTGACCAATGTCATAAAACAGTGTGGGGTTAGAAATAAACATTCTAGGGATCTATAGGTCTTTTTGTGCTCAAAGAGCTGGAGATCATCTATCATGCAACTTTGGGTGGTTTATATAGTGTGGATGCTGGTAGGTGTTGGTTGCATCTGTTATATAACAGGACAAACTAGATCAGAGATTCCCAAACTGGGCTGCATCCCCTTGGGAGGCTGTGGAGGAATGCTCAGGGGAGACATTTTAGGCTTGGATCTTCCAGAGCGTTGGGAAGTGAAACTAGCTAAGCAGAACTGAAAAGGAGATAAAAATCATGTTGGTGGCATTTTTAAAGCATATCCTAAAAATATACATTCTCTATGGTGGGTTCTCACTCCCTTCTTGGTGCCACCTAGTGCTGGACTCACCAACCTAGGCCTCCCTATCACATCATCTTGCTGTAACAAGCTACCAAGTCCTCTAGCCTGCACTTTCAGCAGCACACATACCCAGCTGCAAACGCTGGGACCAGTCATTGCATAGGAAAGCTCCAGCTAGGGTGGCTCCTAGCTTCTCAAGCATGCACCCCCTTTGGAGTATAAACACAAAATTATGCTGCCATATACCACACATGGAACTATACAGCATAAACATAGAGTTCATTGCCTACCTCAGTGTGGGAAATGAATATGCAGCAACCTTTTGCTCAAACGAAGATCATGCACTTCACAGTTTAGATAAAGCAAAAGTTTATGAATTGCAGAAGATTGCTTTTAAATGGTTATAGGTGATGGCAAACAGACCAAAGCAGATTATGTGGCAAATACGTAAAAATCACAAACTAAGTTTGGTATACTAAATAGATGGGATAGGAATAGCAGATTCTGAGCTACGTGATGTTAAAAGTAGGCTTCAGAGTCTTAAGGAACAAGCTGCACTTGCTTTACAGCTTGGAATCCCGGGGCATTGCATTCATAGGCTAAAATTCCCTTTAACCTGGATCTAGTATTCCTTCCAGTTTGGTCTTTTCCTCAGGAGTTTCTAGGAGTCTTCTCATGTGGGGATCAAAGAACATGAGATTATGTCACTCACACCTGATAGAGCTTTCTATATAGAAGCAATTCTTTATTTCAAAGCTTGTTTCTGAGACCAGTCTGAGGAAAAATACTGACATCGCCAAAAGGAGTCCAAAGGTGGGGTTTATTTATAAATCCTTGTAGAGTCACAATCTTTCCTCACAGTTTGAAGCATTCACAGAAAGGCTTGGCTGGTGGCAGACAAGCTTCTAAGGCCTATCTTTCTAATGGCCCTTCCACACCCACTGTCTAGGTCCGTGGTGTCCAATGTTTGTCACTTGCCACACGTGGGCCATGTCTACACTAGCCAAAAACTTCGAAATGGCCATGCAAATGGCCAGTTCGAAGTTTACTAATGAAGCGCTCAAATACATATTCAGCGCTTCATTCGCATGTGGGCGGCCGCGGCACTTCAAAATTGACACGGCTTGCCGCCGCATGGCTCATCCAGATGGGGCTCCTTTTCAAAAGGACCCTGCCTACTTCGAAGTCCCCTAATTCCCATCTGCTCATAGGAAGTTGCATGGCCATTTTGAAGTTTTTGGCTAGTGTAGACATAGCCGTGATGAATAAGACACTGCGTTGTGGTGAATGCATGCACACCTAACATAACATGGAGGTGCCCAACCTGCGTCTCTTGGAGCCTTTAAATGCGGTTCCTCCTGCGAGCTGCACATGTGGAATGCCGTCTGTCTGCTCCGCACACGCACCCCACTTCTTGGTGGGAGAAGCATGTGGCAGCAGCTGCAGTGGCTCCGGCAGCAGCTCTGGTGAGTTGCCAGCATTGAATTAGAATAGCGGGAGCTGGGGGTGCCTGGCTCTGGAGACGCAGGAGGGCATTTATTTTGCTACCAGTATTCTTATATTATTTAATAAAGTTTTATATAATGTGGCAAATATGGAAAGACATCCACAAGTGTGGCAAGCTTTGATTTCCTATTGGGACACCGTTGGTCTAGCTGCTAATTATGAGCAGTCAGACACCCATGCAATAAGGAGGGCACATCCAAGGACACTGCAAATTAGAGAGGCTTTGAAAACCAGTTTCATGAATGAGCAGACATTTGACAAGTGACATTTATGTATGTTGCTCTTAACAAGATGGCCACTGCGGTACATGTAGTGGTATGTATTTTGTCCCACTTTCCAGACACATTTGGCACAAGTAAAGACTGTTCCAACATCATGCATTTTTATTTAGGGTACTGAGGCAATAGAGAAGAAATTCATAGTGTGTGCTATGATGGGGGGGATGGAGTTCGGCTGTAAAGGACAGTGGTTTCTCCGCACTGTTTGCCAGTCACAGTTGGGGGAATGCCAGCATTCTGATCCAGGAGAGTTGAGTGAAAAGCTACATGCGACCGTTGCCCTTGCATTCTTCAGCACCTGAGAGTGGAGGCCAGGTAGTTCATCATAAAGTGTGGGGGAAGGGGGCTATGCTTCTGGTGCTTTCATTGTGCCTTTGCCATCTTTGTTTGCTCTGCAGCGAGCCTCAACACCTTGTGTACATGCTGTTTTCTCATTATGTGCATATCATCTGTAGAATCACTCTCCTCCATGCTTTCCAGTGAGTGCTCTCTCTTCATGCTAACTGTATCTGCTCATTGACCGTTTTGTCCCAGGTATGTTTTCTTTCACCACCTGATTTGAGATAGCCAAAGTGATGGAGCGTCCATGGGAGTGGGTAACAGTGTCTGCAGCAGCAAAACAAGGGTAGTCTTTAGAGAATAAGACTTGTAAAACCAAGGTTAACTCATGGACAATGACTGGATTACTGTTCAGAACAGAAGAGATGTGTTATATACAAGGCCAAATGTGCCATGTAAGTTCTGAGCAGGCAGGCAGACAGAAGGCCTAGCACAAGGTGGCTGCACTGAGTTTCAGGGAGCAGACATGGTAAGCAACAGGTTGTGCTCGTCTCCACTTAGAGAAAGACAGGTTACTCACCGTAGTAACGGTGGTTCTTCGAGATGTGTCCCCGTGGGTGCTCCACAATAGGTGTCGGGTTCGCCCGGCGCCGCAGATCGGATCTTCCAAGCAGTTTCTGCCGGACCGCGCATGCACCGGCGCGCGCCGCTCCCTTGCGCGCTCCTGGCCACATGTGCGATCCGGTCCCCGCCAGTTCCTTGACCAACCGCCTCGGATGCTCCTGCAAAACACTAAACAGAGATCCGAAGCGGGGAGGATGGGTGGGTAGTGGAGCACCCACGGGGACACATCTCGAAGAACCACCGTTACTACGGTGAGTAACCTGTCTTTCTTCTTCGAGTGTCCCCGTGGGTGCTCAACAATAGGTGACTACCCAGCAGTAGCCCAAGATAGGAGGTGGGTAATCGGATCATGTGCAGCTTGTCCCCGAGAGGACCGCTGTTGAGAGATGGGTATCCTCTTGGAATACCCTGTGAAGGGCGTAATGTTTGGCGAAGGTGTCATAGGATGACCAGGTCGCCGCTCTGCAAATGTCTTTTAGCACAACGCCCTTGAAAAAAGGCTGTTGATGCCACCACCGCCCTAGTGGAATGAGCCCTGGGAGTGGCCAGTAAAGGAGTCTTTTTGAGTTCGTAGCACATTTTTATGCAGGATATGATGTGCTTCGAGATTCTCCGCGAAGAGAGACCTTCTCCTTTCGATTTGGGAGCGAGAGAGACTAGGAGTCTATCCGTTTTCCGGAAGGACTTGGTCCTGTCTACATAGAAGGCTAGCGCCCTCCTCACATCCAGGAGGTGTAGGCGCGCCTCTTTGTTAGAGCTATGAGGCTTTGGGTAAAACAATAGGTTCGTTAATGTGAAACTCAGAAGAAACCTTGGGAACAAAGGCTGGATGCAGCCGTATGGTTACCGCCTCCTTGGAAAAAACAGTGCAGGGTGGCATTGCCATAACTGCCGCCAGCTCGCTCACCGTGCGAGCTGACATAATTGCGAGAAGAAAGGTCGTCTTTATCGTAAGGAGGCGGAGGGAAACCGTGGCCAAGGGCTTGAACGGTGGTCCTGTTAGCACGTTAAGCACCAGGTCCAAGTTCCACGAAGGTGGAATCAGTTTCCGAGGGGGGTATAGGTTTACCAACCCTTTGAGGAACCTGGTAACCATGGGATGGGCGAACACCGTGTGCCCTTCCTCCTCGTGTCTGAACGCCGAAATGGCGGCAAGGTGGACCTTTAATGAGGATAGTGAGAGTCCTCCTCTCTTGAGGTCCAGTAAATACTCTAATATTACAGGTATAGGCACCGAAAGGGGGGCCAGCTGTTTGGTAGAACACCAAGCCGTGAAGCGAGTCCATTTCTGCTTGTAGGTCTTCCTGGTGGAAGTCCTCCTGCTACTTTCTAGGACTTGCTGCACTTCCTCTGTGCATGTGCTCTCTAGGGAGCTGAGCCATGGATTAACCACGCTTGTAGTCGCAGGCCTTGGGGGTGCGGATGCACTATGGACCCCTGGGCTTGCGTGAGCAGATCCGGCGCCACCGGAAGAGGCATCGGTGGACGGTCCGACATGCGCAGGAGTAGGGGGAACCATTGCTGTCGATCCCATGTTGGGACTATCAGGATCATTCGGGCTCCTTCCCTCCTGGCTTTCTGCAAGACTTTGTGGATCAGCACTGTGGGAGGAAAAGCGTAAAGCAGGGGGCCCCTCCACGAGATCGTGAACGCGTCCCCCAGGGACCTCCGTCCCAGTCCTGCCCTGGAGCAGAATCGTGGGCACTTCTTGTTGTGTTGAGTGGCAAACAGGTCTATCTGGGGAAAACCCCATGCGTGGAAAATCAGTCGTAGCAGATCGGGACGGATCTGCCACTCGTGCGTGAGTGCAAAACACCTGCTCAGCTGGGCTGCCTTCACATTGTGAGCGCCTGGTAAGTACGAGGCTTTCAAGATTATATTGTTGGCGATGCACCAGTTCCATAACTGGACTGCTTCCGCACATAAGGCACGGGACCAAGCTCCTCCTTGCCGATTTATATAAAACATGGTGGAGGTATTGTCTGTACTGATCCCGACGACTTTGCCTTGTATATGGTCTCGAAAGTGTCTGCAGGCGTTGAACACCGCTCTGAGCTCCAGTATATTTATGTGCAGTGACTGCTCCGTGGAGGACCACAGCCCTTGAGTCACCTCTTCGCCCATGTGTGCTCCCCACCCTATGAGGGAGGCATCTGTAGTAAGAAAAACCGATATTTGTGGTTGGTGGAAGGGTACCCCTGTTAGCAAGTTCTTGGGGTTTACCCACCATTGCAGGGATTTGCGCACCTCTGCTGTGGGCAACACCACCCTGTGAACGGTGTGTGCTGCCGGTTTGTATACGCTCGCCAGCCAGTGCTGCATGCTGCGCATGTGTAACCTGGCGTTCTGTACTACGAATGTCGCCGCTGCCATGTGGCCCAGCAGCTGTAAGCACGTCAGGACCGGCACTGTAGGGCTGAAGGTGATGACCTGCACGAGGGAGCCGATGGCCCGAAAGCGAGTCTCTGGTAGATATACTCTCGCTGTAATAGAATTTATGCATGCCCCTATGAACTCTATGTCCTGTGTGGGGTCTATCTTTGATTTTGCCAGATTGATAACCAGGCCGAGCGAAGAGAACGTGCCTGCTGTGACGCGTATCATGCGTAGTACCTCCTCCTTCGAGGCCCCTTTGAGTAGGCAGTCATCCAGATACGGGAATATAAATACCCCCTGTCTGTGCAGGTAGGCTGACACCACTGCCAAGGTCTTGGTGAAGACTCTGGGGGCCGAGGAGAGGCCAAACGGTAGGACCTTGTATTGAAAATGTTCTTTGCCTACCATGAACCGGAGGAATCGCCGGTGAGCCGGATGGATAGTTATGTGAAAATACGCGTCTTGTAAACCGAGGGCTGCGAACCAATCTCCATCGTCCAGTGCCGTAAGGATGGAGGCGATTGTGATCATCCGAAAGCGTTGCTTGCGCAGGTACCGGTTGAGGCCTCGAAGATCTAAGATGGGCCTCCAGCCTCCTGTCTTTTTCTCCATGAGGAAGTACCTCAAGTAGAACCCTTTTCCTTGCAGTTGCTCCGGCACTCTTTCCACTGCCCCTATGAGCATGAGATGGTCTACCTCCTGCTTGAGCCTCGCTATGTGGGAGGCCTCCTGGAAGTGGGGCCTGGGTGGAGGTCGTGGTGGTGGGAGCGACTGGAAGGGGATGGCGTGCCCCGTGGCTATGATCTCCAGCACCCATTTGTCTGTGGTGATCCTTTGCCACTGGTCGTAGAATGGTCGGAGGCGATGGTGGAATAGCCGCTTCAGATGACCTTGTGCGATGGTAGTGATGGCGCAGCCCTGGATCTGTGTGTCAAACTTGTGGCCTTTGGCCCTGCCCCGAGGACGCACGGCTCTGTTGTGAACGTCGCCTGGGAGTTCTGTACTGCTGGTGCTGTTGATGTCGCCCTTGCTCGTAACCCCTGTGGTACTGGGGACGCTGTTGCTGGTACTGGTATCGTCTTTGTTGAGGGCAGTACTTTTTCTTTCTGTATGGAGGGGTGTAAATCCCCAGGGTCCTAAGTGTGGCTCTTGAATCTTTACTGGAATGAAGGACCGAGTCAGTTGATTCAGCAAACAGCTTCTGCGAGTCGAAGGGAAGATCGACTATCTTTGCCTGCAGATCCCTCGGTATACCCGAAGTCTGGAGCCAGGACTCCCTTCGCATCACCACTGCCGTAGCTGTGGAACGTGCTGCTGTGTCCGCAACATCCAGGGCGATCTGAACTCCCATCCTCGAGGCCGCGTAGCCTTCTTGCACAATGGCCTTGAGCACCGGTTTCTTGTCCTCTGGAAGCGAGTCCATGAGGGAGGTTAACCTAGTGTAGTTGTCGAAATTATGGTTCGCTAAATGCGCTGCGTAATTTGCCATTCGCAACAGTAGAGTGGAGGATAAGTAGACCTTTCTGCCGAACAGCTCTAGCTTCTTGCCATCTTTGTCTGTTCCCCCTGTCCTGAATTGAGATGTCTTTGATCTTTGTTGCGACGACTCCACCAACAAGGAATTTGGTTGTGGGTGGCTGAACAGGAACTCCATGCCCTTCGCTGGCACGAAGTATTTCTTATCCGCTCTCTTGTGGACAGGCGGAATAGTCGCAGGGGTCTGCCATATCGTAGTGGCGGACTCCAAGATTGCTTCATCAAGCGGTATTGCTATTTTGGAGGAGGCCGGAGGTCTCAGATTTTTGAGGGGCTTATGGTGTTTCTCTTGCACCTCTGCTGTCTGGATGCCTTGCGTGAAGGCCACCCTCTTAAACAGCTCTTGAAACTGTTTGAGATCGTCCGGAGGATGGACGTCCCCCGGGGCCGTAGCCTCGTCCGGGGAGGAGAGCGAGGAACCACTGGGGTACGCCTCTCTGGACCCTTCCGGTTCCTGTTGGTGATGGTACACCCTCTCGCTAGAGGCTTGCGAGGGAAAATCTCGGGGTTCCATAACGAGTCCCCCCTGAGATACTTGAGTCTCTGTCCCCGTTCGCGATTGCCCTCGGGGATACGAGATCGTCTGTGGGGATCTTTCCCTGGTAGATTGCCAGTGGTGTCTATGCCTCGCGTGATAGGGTCGACCATGGCAGTATAGGCACTGTTCTTGGGAAGGTGACCTAGACCACTCCCTTGGTGCATACCCTCTGCGTCTGGGGGAGCGAGATCGTCGAGAGATCTGGGACACTGGAGAGAGCGATTTTGGATAGTATTCCAGCGGCTCAAACCCCAGGAAGGGTGAAGGTGGTCCCAGCCAGGGCGAGGCTGGTTGTAAAAATGGAGACGGGGGCTCCGGGTAGGCTAGAGGGGACCCCTGCCTTCTGGTTGGAGTCTGCAGCATAAGCGGAGGGCTGAAAGAAAGCAACTCCGCAGCCCTGTCTGGAGAGGGGCTGTGGTGCCTCATTTTGTGTGCAGCCTTCCCCCTCCCTTGAGGAGGTAACTCCGCCCCCTGGCGTGTAGGGGATCTCGGCCCCGTCCGTGCCGTGCTCAGCACGCTCATGGGCAGTGCCGCACGGGCGGTGTCCTCCAATGCCTGCAGGCTGCGTGCCTGCGCGCTCTGCACCGCCGGTTCCCCGGGGGTCGGTGCCGCTGGTACCGGCGCTTGTTTAGCCGCCGCCCTGCCTGTGGTGCGGGGCGGCTGTTTGATTATCGGAGGCTGAGCCGCTTCCACGTGGTTCTCCGTGCCGCCGCCGATCAGCTGTTGCTGCGGCTGGGGGCTGCGCGCTCCTCCCGTCCCGCTCGCTGTTGCTGCCGGCAGGGATCGGGCTGGGGAGGCTTTCCTCTGTTTTTGCGCTGATGGGGTGAGGGAGGCGGCTTTCCTTTTATGGGCCCTGGAGGGTCCCTCCTGCTGCGGCTGTTCCGGCACATCTGGCTGGAGGGCCTTGTCGAAGAGCAGCATTTTAAGCCGCATCTCCCTGTCCTTCCTTGCTCTGGTTGTTAGTTTTACACAGGAGGAGCATTTCTGCGTGACATGGGACTCCCCCAGGCACCTTATGCAGAGACTGTGCCCATCAGATGCTGGCATTGCCTCTCGGCAGGACTCACATTTCTTAAATCCTGAAGAGGACATTGTTGGTGAGTCTTTCAGTTGTTAATGGGTACTTAGCACCTTCTCTGTGCTGTTTTTCCCCTTCTCGGATAGCCTGCCGCAGCAGGAGGGCTGATGGCCCTAGGCTCCTGGCCTCCGGTGTTCCGCTTGTTACTGGGACTGGACTGAATGCCGTCCCGCTTGTTGTTTTTTTTTTTTTTTGAAAAATAACAACTGGCTAACTTGCAGTAGCCTAAGAACTTGAAAACTTTAAAGAAAAAACAGTTAAAACCATTGAATACGCTAACTTGGCCTTAGCCTAGTTCGGATTCCGTCTGCAGCCGACGGCGGTTAAGACGAACTGGCGGGGACCGGATCGTGCACGTGGCCAGGAGCACACAAGGGAGCGGCGTGCGCCGGCGCATGCACGGTCCGGCAGAAACTGCTTGGAAGATCCGATCTGCAGCGCTGGGCGAACCCGACACCTATTGTGGAGCACCCACGGGGACACTCGAAGAAGAACATGTGTGATGCTTGCAAAATACAGCTCTCATGGCTGTGACTTTGCAAGGGGGCCAAGTTTGTGGGGGACCTGTAAGGACATCTGTAGGAGGGGTATGTGGAGGGGAATATTCACAACATGTGCTGTCTGCCCATGAAGGGAGGTATTTCTCCCCATATGGTGTGCTGTGTTGCCTGGCCACTAGGGATGTTAATGTTTAACCACTTAACTGGAGGAGCCCTTCTCCACAGCGGGATGGGGCAGCTGTCCGGTCTTGACTAGAGCAGCCCTGTTGCATGGCATGCATTTTATGTGGTGTGGGGTTGGTCCAGCCAGGCTGGACAGCCTTCCCATCTACTGCCATGGACCATCCATGGCAACACCATGCCACATAATGATCACCACCTTCCCTCCTTCCATGCTGGGCTCTCCCCCTGTGGTATGCTACCTGGGCATGTTCTGAGGCTGCTCAACATGCGGAGCACTGCTACAAGGGGGACAGGAAAGGTTAATTTTTCTGCAGAATAATCTCTTCACACAGCTTCCCCAATCAATCTAGGTGGCAATGCAGGACATAAGTCTCCTAAGAATCAGAGAACACGACAGGGAGTGGATGCTGACAATCTCAGCAGAAACCAGGGCTATATACCACTATGCTTTGTGCTGCAATGATGCCAGATTACTTACTACTGGAGTGGCACTGGAAGGATCTTGCCATGGCAGCTGGAATAAGCCATGCCTCCCCAGAAACCTTGTGAGGATTAAAAAGTACCTGGCCAAGAGCTTTAAGGAAACAAACAGGGAGGATTCCTGTGCCATCTCCAGAAACATGGTCACATTTTTCCATGGAGCACCTGCTGTGTAGGCAGTGTACTCCCCAGGCCAGATCAAACAGACCCACATGATTGAATTTACCCACTGTAGCGTGATTACAAATGTGAACTCACCAGAAGTATCCTTCTTGCTATTAGGTATGGCAGCGATATGTCCTTGGAGAGGATTGGCTCCAAAGTTATGCAAAGGTCCTGGCAGGTTTTGAGATCTGCTTCCATGCTTGCCTGCTGAGCATCTTCCTCTTCCTCTTCCTCCTCTTCTATCATAATGCCATCTTCATTGTTGCCCGTGTCTGTAGGAAGAGTCAGCTGGGAGGTGTTCACAGACAGCTTTGGGACAGTGGTTGGGCCGTGCCCGCCCCAGAACAGTGGGTGTTCCGTGACAACTGTCCAAGTGTAGGAGGTGGGGTTAACTGATGACCCTGTGCCAGCTGGGGCTCAAGCAGCAAGGCTGCCTGAGTTTCAGCTGTTGCGTGGTGTGTCAGTTTCCTCCTTGCAGTGTCTCTTTGCAGAGCCACAATGAGAGGAAATGTCAAACCCCCTCCCCCCCAGGACCCCATCTGCACCAGGAGGCAGCTGAAGTGTTGCATCCTGGCCTGAATGAGCTGGCATGGAGCCTTCCTCCATTTCCTACTGTGGTGATGGGGAGGGATGGCCAGAGCCTGTTGGAGCTGGGACGCAGTTCAAATGCCACATCCTGGCTCCAAAAGGCTGCTTTCAGTGATTACTCATTTATTCAACATTTCTAGCTTGGCATTGAGCAGATTTTGAAAATGTGTCTGTGCTCTCTAAGATGGTTCATTCTGTAGTGGATTTGAAACATTATTGCATTTGATCCTTGTTGAGCTTGCTGTTTGCACTACTACATTGCAAATCTCTCTAGTAAGACTGTAAGCATAGTATATGGAAGCAAATGTGATGTTTATGATCAATGGATTCAGCTGAAAAAAGTGGGTGTGCCTTGGAATTATCTCACCGAAGTGTGCCATGATACTGAAAAGATTGGAATCACTACTCTATATTAAAATAAAAGTAGTTAAACTACCACGTGCTGCTCAAATGAGGTTAAAAATTCTTAAGTTACCAACAGTACTGGTACATGTACTGATGAGTTTATATAATGCACAGTTGAGATAAAGCCATTGTTAACAAATTATTGCTGGTAACTTACAGTGTACATATTGCAAAAATTCAGAGAAGTGGTTGGTACCTTTTTAAAAATACAGTTTTCCTTACTTTTAAAAACAGGTTCTCTAAAGTTCATTAAATCATAGATAAAATATATTATTGGAAGTATGCACTAAATTTGTGCCTTTCACACTGTTTTCCCCCTACCATCTTCTTTACATTGAAGACAAGCAATTAATGTGCTTTTAAAGAACAGTGAATACTGAATTTTTTTTTGTTGTATAACCCTAACCTTCTATTTTTAAACTGATCACATAGGTCATCTTCTTCTGGTTTCCAAAGGTGAAATTCCAGTGATTAAGCCATGAAGCTTCTTTTTTTCCTTGTATATTCTTCAGCAAAACTAACACTGTATCTCAATTTAAATTGTTTCCAGGTTAAACAATGAACATTCCAAGGCACCTCGGCAGTATGGAACTATCCATAATTATAATCAGCCATACTTACAAAAACTTCTTTGTTCTGCACAAGTTTTAAATTCTGTACTTTACAAAGTTTATTATGTCAAATGAAACTTAATCTTGCCTTCCCTTTTTGGCAAAAAATTCTATTTGCAGGTGCTTCCAAATGAGCTTTTGGGTTATAGTGAGCCAAGACAAATGTAATTTTGATGGTATTTCTATTGTAATTTAGAACTCATTTACATGAGTGTCTGGAGGCTGTTTCAGACAGACATATTTAAAATAGAAATTACCCTGCATGAATGTAGTCTACTTGGTAATTACAGTTCTTTACTATTTATAATAAATTGTTTCCTCATCATTTGCTTGAGATTCGCTAATGTTATGAAGTACTTTTTTTGCTAAAAGGAACACCAGGAATTTCTGACTGACAAAGAGTTAAGCTGTTATTTTTGGTGGAATGATCTCCCAGACATATCTTATCCAGAATTCTAAATTGGATGCAAAAAATTAACTCAGAAAAATAACCCTATTGTTCAAAATACATTAGTGCATCTCAGAGTACATCCTTCCTATGCTTATTTTATTAATGGGTTTTCTTCTGTGGATTTTGCACCTTATGTAAAGCTCATAGGAGTAAATTGTTATTCCATTGAATATGCCCAGACAGCAGGTATTAACTTATAAAATCTGTGTGGTGTTTAAGTGTAACCTAGTGTACCAATGTCTGCTTCAGTGACCCAACTCTATTTTAAATGTGGAATGTCATTATTGTATCTTCCTTTAATGGAGATGTTGTCTCTCTTACTAATATGGAGGGTTTGGTTTTATGGCAAGCCTTCACAGTTTCTTAAAATTGTATCTTGGATTCAGTGCAGGAACATGGTGGTTATAGTTCTGCAACAGTGAAATGAGCTTTAAAAATAATGACTTTGTTGTAGTTAAGGGAAGAACCCAAAGGTTAAATTAACCGTGAATAAAGTTGCTTAATAAAAAGGGAACAGAAGTGTTTCCTCATTTAAAAAAAATGAAGCTGCTCGTGTGAGCTAAATTTAGAATTAAATAACATGTTTCATATAGGTCTCCAACAGATATGTGTAGCATTGTTAATATATATGAATTCTAAACAACTATATAGCAAAACTTTTTTTCAAATCCAATATTTAGTTCTGTTTTTTTATCACATTCAACAGAATTACAGGGCAGGGAATTTATCGTGCTAGATGTTTGTCTCACATAAATTTATAGTGTTAAGTGTTTTTGAACAGTAACACCATTTATTTTATTAACTGTGACTTTTATGGTTAGGAACTTTTAAAAAGAAAACAACCATATGCTGTTGTCAGTTACACCAGATAAGCAGGAAATAACTCAATTGAAATCAGTGGCACATAGTTGCACTGAGAGCAGAATTAGACTTGCTACCTTTTCAAATGTACTTACAATAGGTATATTAATGTGTTATAAATAGATTTGTGTTGCAATTATAGTTGCTGTAAAAGTCATGAAGCAAGGAGAAAACAGTGTCCCGCAATAAAATCTTATGAGAAATTAAACCAGTAAGTAGTTTCTCAGACACCTCCAACCCTGCAGAGTAATTCCTGATTGTGAGCAGGATCTTGAAGCTTCTTGCACATAAAGACTGAGGCTGCACAGTCAATAAATTCTTTGACAAAAATTGTGTAATCTGATCAGAGATATATATATGACAGGAATCTGGCAGCATTGCAAATAGCCTGTGATTTGTGAAGATATAATACTGCAAATCTGGCAAAAGTATAAAAATAATAGTATAATTGCATGTGTCAGGGTCTCAGCAGAATTCTGTTAAGAGCATGAGTTCTTAAATAACTTTTCTTGTACAAATAGGGCTGCTGTGAGCAGTAACAACAGCTGAATTTAAAAAAAATACAGTTTGAAACTTTTGACTGATAAATTTGAGATGATTAACTCAAAGAAAGCTTTCATATATGGGTTACAGTTCAGTAATTCTGAAATTAACCTTGAAAATAACTGTCTTGACCAAACTAGTCAAACAGTGACTGTTCTACATCAAGGAAAGTATACTTGCTGCAGTTTTGAAATAATATAATGCCATGTTTCCCAAACTTAAAACAGTCACATCCCCTTTTCGGGACTTTGGCCTTATGGGCGTACCCCTTCTCTGTGTCGTCCCAGTCTTTATCTCCTGATTTTTAATAATTTATTTTCTGCCACGTATCCCTTGAAATCCTTTCAAGTATAACCAGTGCTACATGTAGCACACTTTGGGAAAAAATGTTATAATGGAACACAGGTACTTTATGGAATATTACATTTGTATGTTGACTATGAATTAATCACAAGGAAATAAGTTTTTAAGGATGCCAACTGTCATTTAACTCAAATTAAATTGGGAGAGGGTGGGTAGAATCTTTCTGTGAACTATAATAATAGAATTTGAAGTGGGAAATTTCATATATACTGCCAAATACCTTGATCATCTAAATTTAGCTAGATCTTGATTATACTGAAACCTCTATCTTAAATCTAGAGGAAATTAATCAGTGGACCAGACTTATTTCTGGTATTCTTCCAATACAGCATGATGTACACATTAGTAGTCTTACACCAGATATGAAATTCTCCTATTATATCAACTGCAGTAGGAATGTGTGCAAGCAATAGTACAAAAGAAGCTTTGTTGTTTGACAAAATTATTTTTGCAGTGTTTATCAAAGTTGCTTTCAGGCTGCTATTAGCCATGAATCCAAATCCACAAGATGGTCAAAGTTTAGTTAGTTTTGTGAGTGAAAACAGATGCACACTGCCTACTTAAAAGAAGTTCCAAACAAAAACAGATTTAGAAAGATAGTTGGAAAAACCCAAGAAGTCATGTTTGTGTTTTTTAAACTTTTAAAGTAGAGCAGCAGTTCTAAAACAATTTAGAAGCTAAACGGTTAAAATCATATTAACATGTAGTTTTAAAATAAATATGCAGCATTTATAACTCAGCGGTTTATGTCAGGGAGGTTTTTTGTTTATGTAAAACAACTTTATCAGACATAGTAGCATGCGGTTTACTAAATTATTAGCACATAACATATTGTGTACCAGTACTATACACTGTTTTTCACTGACTAGATATCTGTTAACTACGAACAAATATCAGGAGCAGAATGTATGGAATATTTTGGCGTCCTCAATTGAAACTTTAAAGGGCGCGATCCATAGTCTATGCAGACTGAAGGATGCCTACTACTACAAGTAGGATGTTTCTCTCAGTTATGACAATGCTTAATTTCAAAGATTTTCATCTCTGGATTTTGATACATAGAAAAATCCTTTGTGAAAATCCACTGATGGTAGTCTAATGTTTAAAATGTCATTCTTCATTAGCATAGATTGATTAAAACTTAAGCAGTTCAGTAATCATCTTAAGGCCTTATTAGTATTTTGCAATACTGCCAGATATTAAAATTAAATACCTTTTCGTACTATTTTTGGTACCAAGATTTAACGAATAACAAGCATGCTCTGATTTACAAAGAAGATCTGTTTCCCCACCTATGGCATGGTAATTTATTGCAGATATTTAATCAAATTATATCACGGGAAGTGACATGCTCCTCATTATATTTTTAACTCTGTTTGAAATGTTCATCCATTCTCTGCTAGACTAAGTGCAAACTAATTGCATCACCACAGGTCATGTTATTAAAGTCATACCCATGATAATTTTGAATAGCATATTTTTGTGTACCATCTTTAGTTGTAAGATGTTGCTTGTTTTTATTATGCTCTTTCCCCTTGTATATTTAGCTCTTTCCCCCTTGATATTTTTATTGCATGGTTTCCAGTGCTTATTCCTCTGTCTCTCTCTATTTCCTTACCCATGTGGTTATAGCTTTCTTTCCCTGTCCTGTTTTCCGCTGTCTTTTTTATATTTTATGTCTCTTATTGCTCTGTCCAAAATCTCTCAGTAATTGTGCTACTCTTTTTTCTGTCCCCAATTTGTCAGACACTAATCACAGTGGGGTGTTCCTTATCTCCATAGCAACTACAGACAAACTAGATCTTTGGCTCTGAGCCAGGTTTTATGATAGGCCTTCAGGAATGGTTGTACACAATCTCCATTTTTGACAGAACAGGCTTTGCAGATTTTTCCATCAAAACCATTAAACTGAAAGAACTATTTTCATTTGGTTTCTGAGGTAAGTTTGAAGTACAGCACCCTCCCTTTTCCATCTCTGAAATGCTCTACAGAGTCAGTCAGGGAATCAAAATAGCAATAAATGTTTCCTTTTCCCATGAACTAGATTGCCAGGGTAACAGTTTAAACTCTCATCCACTGTGCGGACATTGTCCAGCTGCAGACAACTGAGCAGGCTACAGGAAAGAGTCCTTTACTAAGAACAGAACAGGAACTAAAGGCATGGAACCAGCAATACTATTGCCCCCAAACCCCAAGATTTTGAACACACATTTCCTGTCCTTCTGAAGGCATTGGACCTTTATTTCCAAAGATTGCAAAGTGAATTCAAAGGATTCAAATGAACCAAGAGGAAGAAATTCACATTCCCAGCTGGCATGCAGGAAGAGTCCATATGGAGGTTGGTGAGATGGCTGCAGAAGACCATCTCCTGGAAGAGTCTCAACCAATGGTAAGGGTGTCAGGTGCTCTGGCAGCTTATCCTCCTCACGAATCATCCTCCTTATGTGGCTTCAGCTCTCTCCTGCTTCTGTTCTTACAGCCCCCATTTGACCAGGACCCATCAGCAGAGACCAACAGGGCAAAGTGATTGATCTATTGGTAAGGGGGTGTGGTCCTACACCCTCTTCTTTCCTAGATTCTAGGAGTCCCAGAGGCAGTGATAAAGTGGCTACTTTTTTTCTTTAGGAGACATGCGTAATGCATGGCATTAGATTCTGTCTATTTGGTTCCCCTGGGAACTCTCCTAGGGCATTAATATCCCCCTGCACTCCTTTCCAGGCTTTTGCCCCAAATCATCCTGCTGACCTTGCTCTGAGAGAAAGGCATTGATTCTTACTCTTTTTTTTTCTGTTTCACAGTCTTATTGGATACCCAATGCAACCTTGGCATGGACAATCATGGAAATACCCACCACCACCTAATCTCATGCATTGGCCACCATGGGATCCCATGGCAAACTACAGACACTACTACATGGCTCCATCCACACCAGACCAATGGATAATCAGGTCCCCCCAGCTCAGACCCACAGGATGGTCTCTGATGGGGGGATGAGGAATTCCTTGAGGAAAAGAAGCTGGGGCCAACCATCAATGAGGTTTCTCCAGACAAGAACTCTTCTTCACCTGATGAAGCAGTCCTCTCACCTATGCCAACATTGTTGGACAGTCTCAAACAGTTCCATGAACTGCTCAAGAAGGCGGCCATGATGCAGGATCTTGCCAACAAGAGTTACAGGAAAAACAACAACCTCCTGCAGATCCTGGAACCACCAAGTTTGCCCTCCCAATGGATGAGGTGATCGTGGAACCTGCAGAAGCAGTCTGGTAAATATACACTTCTGCACTCACCACTAACAAACTGGTGGATGGGCAAGATTTTTTTCCAAGTAAGGATACAGACTTCCCCTTGTCACACTGTGGTTGATGCTGTCCACCATGCAGGCAAAATCCCCCAAGATCAAGAAGTCTCAGTCTATTCGGACAAAAAAATACACTCATCAGCCACCCTCCAGTTCTGGGTTGCAAACTACTCAGCACTTCTGCCTAATTATGACCACTGCAGTTATTCCAGGAAGCTTCTCAACCACTTGCTGGAACAGAAATGGCCACAGCTGCAAGCTGTTATACAAGATGGCCAAACAATAGCAAGAACAGCCCTCCGTGCAGCCTGGGACGTCATGGACGCAGCAGCTTGGACCACTGCCATAGCAGTTGTCTTGTGCATAGTGTCCTGATTGCAAAGCTCTGGAATCCCTAATGAACTACAGATGAACATCAAAGATCTTTCCTTCAACAGCATATATCTGTTTGTTTCAAAAACAGATGATGTCTTTCATCCCATGAAGGACTCTCAAGCCACATTCTGTACCATGGGCACTTACACACATCAAACAAGAGATGCCACTACCTACCTTCCTAGAGACATTGCAGCACCAATGACCACTTGACCAAAGGTCCAAACATAATTCTCAAAGGCATCAGACACCACATGTGTAAGCCAGAACAACTCAGCCATCTATTTCAAAACCACAGTTTTGAAAATTTGGTTGAGTCTGAACAACCTTTTCCCAGCACTAGCAATAACAGCCTCTCCTAAGTACCTATTTGGCCAATGTCTATGCCCATTCTCTATTCATCACTGATGGTCTACCCCGACTCCCACCCTGAACTTCATGGCGTCTCCTCCAGGGTCAGAAGGGTGATGAAGATGATGGTGCTAGTGTAGTAGCATCTGACATTCCTCATCACTTCTCTCCTAAAATGCTACAACAATCACCCCACTGACAACCAGCGTAACAATGGATACCACGTCCACTTCCTACCACCTGGCCTTACTGGGAACCCTGGTTACCTTACAGGGTAAAACAGCCACAAACATGCATACTATGCCACTGTTGCCTAGATCCAATATATTTACAGCTATGTCACCACGTTTGGATGTAGAGGAAGACTCTGACAAACCAGCAGAGGAATCAGCACCTGAATCTCCACCTCCTTCTCATATATCATTATCCTCTCCAGATGATACCATTATGACAATTCCACCAATAACAGGTGACTGTGGGTCATTTCAAGAGCTTTTTAGGAGGTGACAGAATCTCACTGCAAAATCTGCCTGAAACACATCACTCTGACAGATACCCGTCATGCCTCCCCCACAGCTACACTGGCAGTACCCAGGAATCCAGCGATAATGGATCCTGACAACAGTATATGGCAGACCCCCGCCACCCTACCACCCACTTGTAAAAGATCTGATGGGAAGTACTGTGTGTCGCTCCAGGGTACAAACTTCCTTTCACCCACCCTGCTCCAAATTCCCTCATAGTGGATGTGGTAAACCAGAAGGGTCGCCAGCACTTTTCCTGAACTACACGTTATGATAGAGTGTAGAACAAGCTGGACATTTATGGAAGGAAGGCCTGTTCATCAGCTTTGTTACAGGTAGGCATAGTTAACTATATCACATGAAAAGTATACTCATAACATTTTTGTTCAAATGACAGACTCTATTGATCAGCTGCCAGATACAAAGACGGACCAATTTAAACACTTCCTCATGGAGGGAGCTTTAATATCTCAGACAGCTCTGCAGGCCTCCCTAGATTCAGCAGACATGGCTGTTTGTTCCGTATCAACAGCAGTTGTCCTGTGGAGGATCTCATGGCTGCAATTCTCAGGCTTCCCCAAGCAAATGTGCGTGACAGTGGAAGATCTCCTGTTTGAGGGTCAAAACTCTGCACCCAATCCACTGATGCCATACATCACACATTAAAAGACTCCAGGTCTATCTTTAACATACTAAAACAAAAAGAAAACAGGTTCGTTACTTTAATGAAGTATACAAGTGTACTCCCTTCACACAACTACAAAGGCAATATGAACAGAGACGGAGGCAGAAACAAAATAGATGGTGTCAGCAAAGAGACCATTCCACCATGTCTCAGCTTTCTACTTTTAGGAAGACACTTTGAAACCTGATCTGAGGGAAGCTCAGCCCTGAAGTCTCCAGGGCAGTCTCAACATCCATTCATAAGCAGACTCCAGCACTTTTCCCTGGCGTGGAGCAACATCACCATGGACTAGTGGGGGCTCAAGATAGCGCAACTGCTTGGATGCTTGGTGGTGGCAATATTCATAGTCCCTCATGCATGTTTACATATGAGACCACTTCAAATGTGATTATGCGCTATATACAAACCTCATCTTCACAACATAGACAAGACGCTCTATGTTCCACTCTAGATCAAATACTCGTTTGGACACCACCAGACACTACCAAATACTTGGTGGACACCACCAGACAATGTACTCAGAGGAGTACCATTCCAAAACCACTCCCAACAGTAACTATCACAATAGACGCATCACTCACTGGATGGGGTGCTCACTTGGCAAGATATACCACCAAAGGCTATGGCCTCTCAAGGAATCCAAGTTCCATATCAATCACCTGGTACTCAGAGCAGTCTGCACGGTGTGCCAACAATGCTTACACCTAAAAGTGAGCAGAGCAGCACATATATTAAGGGACAATATCACCACGATGTTATATCTAAACAGACTGGAAGGAGCCCAATCATATCCACTATGCATGGAGGCAGTTTGGGTGTGGGAATGTTGCAACCCACACAATATATAACGCTCACTGCCACTTACTTGCCAAGCAAAGTCAACACCCTGGCAGAGGATCTCAGCAGACACTTCATCAACACCTATGAAAGGGAAATCATTCCCAGCTTCTTGAAACCAGTATTCAAAAGATGGAAATATCCTAGCATAGACTTGTTTGCTTCAAGTAACAATGCCAAATGCCCATTTTACTTCTCAAGAGTAGGCTTGGGACCTCACTTATTGGAAGGTGCAGTCTCAGTCCCATGGAGTGCTCCACTTATGTATGCATTTCCACCACTTCCTGTCATACTCCACACTTTCATCAAAATAAGGCAAAGCAGAGCGAGAGTAATACTGATAACTCTCAACTGGCTGAAACAACTTTTGTACTCCTGCCTCCTACAAATAAAGAGGGCTCCTCCATGGAGATCCCCTCCAGTATCCGCCCTCCTACTCAGCACAGCCCCAAACCCATGCATGCCCGATCTGACAACTAACTCCTCAGAGCATAGCTTGTAGATGGCTCACACTAGTAGAGCGAGCATATTCGCCACAGGTGCAACAGACACTTCTTAATTCCCATAGACAATCTACAAGGAAAACTTTTCAGCAATGTCACTTTTTTACCAGCTCGTGCACATCTTTACAAGTATCTCCTATTTTGTCTTCCATCCCTCACATTCTTCAGTACTTGCTTCATCTAAAAAGTTGGGTGTCTCACTCAGCTCAGTCAGAGAACAAAAAGCAGCTATGTCAGCTCTGCACTCACCTGTGGATGGCTCCTCATTATTTACCCATCCAATTATCAAAAAGTTCATGAAGTGTCTACAGAACATGTCTCCTGCCATTAAAGACCCTATACCAGCCTGGGATTTAAACCTGATTCTGATGGCCTTCACAAGAAAGCAATTCAAACCAATGGCAATGTGTTCTCTCCTACGTCTCTCAACAAAGACTGCATTTTCAGTTGCAATCACCTTCATTTGTAGAATCTGGGAATTGGGAGCTCTGATAACAGAGCCTCCCTATATATCATTCCACAAGGCCAAGGTGGTGCTTTGACCACACTCTAAATTTCTTCTTAGTTCCACTGTAATGAACCCTTTATAATCACCAGTCTTCTTCCCAAAGCCCCATGCAACTGACATGGACGGAGCATTCTAATTGCAAAGGCCAAAACCTTTCAGATATACAAATAGACCCTTCGTATCATCTACGGAATGCTCCAAGGGGTAAGAGATTTCAAGAGAGAGACTTTCCAACTGGATATCCAGCTGTATCTGCCTGTCCTATGAAATTCTCGACAAAGAGCCACCACCTCCTATATGTATCCACTCCACTAGGGAGATGGCAACATCAACAGCATTTCTTTGTAATGTGCCTATTCTGGACATCTGTAGAGCTGCCATGTGGGCCTCCCAGTCTGCTCCCCAACCCCAGGACTTACCTTTCAAAAGGAGCTTCAGGTGCTCTTGCTGCTTCCCCGGTTGCAGAACGTGCATTCCACTGGGGAAAAAAGCTGCCCCCCCCCCAACTTATGCGAAATTTGAGTTATGCAAGGATGCATGGTAATGCAACCCTTGCATAACTCGAGGGACTACTGTATTCTCTTTCTCTCTCTGGCAGAAAAGGAACCGAAGGGTTGGCGAACTGTGCATGCACCATAGCCACTGCGTTCGGCGTGTGCCAGCTGCTCCACATCCACAGCCCACCAAGAGAACCGCTGCTGTAATTATATGACCAGTGGCACAGTGATACCATAATACTAAGGTGTAGCACCCACTGGGACAATCATCTTGAAGAACCTCAGTTACTGTACAAGGTGAGTAACCATTTATTCTGCCTATAAGACTGCCCCATGAGTCTTCTCAATAACACAGTAGTGGGAGCATACCTTGGATGACAATGTGTAATAATATTTTCCTATCTTGACTAATGCATAATCAAGGACACCACACAGCATGAGAAACTAAATATGAAGTACACCACTGTGGACCTCTTCCAATGCCTCTTCCATGCGAGAAATTGACCTTGCAGTCCACACAAACCCTGGATTTCATAGGAACACTAACAGATGCCACCCAAACCAGAGCACTACTCACCCTACACAGATTCAGTACACTGACAACACTCATAAATAGTTTCACACAGCCATGATGTTACATCAAGAACTTGCCTCCACCTCTTAGGACACATGGCAGTTGTGACCTATGTGGTAAAATATGACAGACTTCACACGTGTCGCCTGCAGAGTTGGCTCACTATGAACTGCAAATATTTTCTAATGCTGCTCCAGAGTGGGATCCAAACCAGGGTCACTGGGGGATGCTTTTCTCATTATGTAGAACAATCACTCTTCTGTGCCTTCCCACCCATATCTCTGATCCCACATATGTTACCAAGGATACGCATGGGCCAGGCATACATTATCCTCAACACACCAACATGGCCCAGACGGATCTGATTTCCTTACCTAAGAGGACTTGTGTTGTGCGATCCACGCAAGCTACCCCAACAACCAGATCTCCTATTGCAAAATCAGGGCCACATGCTGAACCCATGCTGATTCAAAGCATGGCCACTGCATTGTTCCAACATGGAGAAGAAACCTGTTGTGTCAGAGTAAAACAAATATAGCTAAATAGCTGTCATCCTACAACAAGATATACATGCCTGCATGAGTGGAAAAGATTGCATCATACTAACACCAAGTGTGTCCTATCACAGTGTCCTTCTGTATGATACTCAGTTACAAGCTGAATGTCAAGGAATCTTCCCTGTCCCTGATCTACCTTAAAGTTCACTTTGTGTAGGAGGCAGCAACCAAAATAGCAAGAGGAGCCATTTATTCCAATATGGTTAAAAAAATCAATAATTCAAGAGCCGCAATGCATGTGAATACGAGACGGTCCTTAATAAATAACATCAAACCATACTTTTTGTAACCCTTATTTTAAGAACAGTGCACACACAATAATTTATAATGTGATACAAGATTACTGGAGGGCATTCACAAACTTTTTCCATATTCTATTTCGTCACACATTATGTGTGTTTGCACCACTGTCTTCCTGACTTTCACTCCAGCACCTTCTCTCTTTCTCTTTCACTTTCTCTCTCTCAAAGACACTAGGGGGAGTTATCCAACATTTTGAAATCATATATCATTTGCTATTTAGTTATGAGTTGTTCATTTTGGGGCTTTTAGACGTTCACCATTTATTGAAAATAATCAGGAGGGTCTTTTTGTTGTTGTTGTTTACTTTGCAATTATTACTTTGGGAGCCATAAAGAAGTCCTTAAATAGCCCCTGACCTAGTGGCTATCACAATCTTCCACAATTTGGTAGATGGTTCATCCATCTTTTCTCACCTTATCACCAAGTGTTTTCTCACAGGGATCCAAAACATACATTCTGAAGTTCAGAACCCTACATCATGGGACCTTAACCATGTCCTTAAGAGCCTTACAAGATCTCCTTTTGAATCCTGGGTTTCATACTCCCGCCTCCACCTGTCCATGAAGGTAGCATGGATGGCAATCACATTGGCTGGAGAGTGGAAGAAATAGCAGCCCTTATGGTAGACATGCTTTACGTTACCTTCACAAAAGATACAATCACATTATGCCCACACCCCAATTTTTTGGCAAAAATGGCATCCACTTTCCACATTAATGAGCCTACCAACTTATCTGCATTCTTTCCCAAACCACACAAGGATGCCCTTGAAGTATCCCTTCATAGCTCAACATCAGATGGGCCATCGACTTGTACCTCAGTAAGACCAAAGCATTCTGCAAATCCATAAGACTGTTGGTCTCCCTAGCAAAATAATCGAAAGGTGCAGCAATCCCTTCCTAATGATTTTCCAAATGGATCTGCATCTGTATGTATACCAGCTACACAATACATAATGAACACCTCTCAAAGGGAATCACAGCACAGTCTACCTGAGCAATGGGAGCTTCCATGGCATGCCTTAAAATGTCCTGTTAACAGACACATGCAAAACTGCAATTTGGTCTTCCAAAAAAAATTTTGCAAAACGTCATGCCATCACAAGTGGTCCCAGTCCTACATCAAGTCAATCTTGCTCTTCTCTCTTCCATGTCCAAGGCACAACTCCAAAGCCCTTGATCTGTGTGGAAGATACTGCTGTACAGACATAGAGCGGAGAACCCACAGGGGCAGCCCTCAAGAGAGGTGGCTTCCCACTGCCCACCCTTCTCCCCTCTCCTCTGTAGTTCATCTACTGAATATTATGGTAGAGAATGCACAGAAGGGCCATGTTGTGCACATGAAAAGCAGCTGCCAATGGCACCACAAGATGACAAATGTGCATACAGGGAAAGGCCAGGGATTGCTAGAAAAAATCTCCAAAAGCCAATGCAAGGGCACACTGACACCTAAAGCAGAGCACCCACACAGACACACATCACTACTGCCATTGTTACGAAACAAGATGAATAATTTCTTCATCCAGGTTATTTGCAAAACCTTCTGGCATGTTTGTGACTTGTTGTTCAGGTTTGATGCTGGCTGCAGACACTCATTGATCATTGATAAAGTTGTAGAAAACTCATTGGAGTGGGTTTTGGCAGTTTCTTTGGAGGTTGATAGAAAATTTTCTTGGCTGATAATCACTAAGAAGAAGAGTAAGTTCTAATGCTTCCTTTAAAAACATGACTTCCAATATAAATTTTTAAATAAATAGAAATGTACATACATGATATTTGCACCTGCATTTATCTTAGTATATGTCATCTGTCCTTACACATTAAACTCATTAAGGTTATAAATAAAGGGATAATAATAGTTGTAGGCACTTATTTTTAGGTGGGCCTCACTACAGCCTCCAGTATTAATGGAGCAATTTTGTGTCTGTAATGAAATCCAGGCACAGACCTGCAGGTGCAATCATTTACCTGCATCTGTTTAATAGTGCAAGTGCCTAATTTATGAGTGAAATCCTGTAGTTAGACTTTCACATGGCTGTGATTCTGGGTGCAAAGAGCTAAAAATAAATGCTTACAATTATGATTCCTTCTTGATAAACATACATCTAAAAAGCAGCATGTACAACACAGCATAGTTGCCTCTCATTCCCCCCAGAGTATCAGATACACCACAGTGGCTACGTCTACACGTGCACCCAACTTCGAAATAGCTTATTTCGATGTTGCGACATCGAAATAGGCTATTTCGATGAATAACGTCTACACGTCCTCCAGGGCTGGCAACGTCGATGTTCAACTTCGACGTTGCTCAGCCCAACATCGAAATAGGCACAGCGAGGGAACGTCTACACGGCAAAGTAGCACACATCGAAATAAGGGAGCCAGGCACAGCTGCAGACAGGGTCACGGGGCGGACTCAACAGCAAGTCGCTCCCTTAAAGGGCCCCTCCCAGACACACTTTCATTAAACAGTGCAAGATACACAGAGCCAACAACTAGTTGCAGACCCTGTATATGCAGCACGGACCCCCAGCTGCAGCAGCAGCAGCCAGAAGCCCTGGGCTAAGGGCTGCTGCCCACGGTGACCACAGAGCCCCGCAAGGGCTGGAGAGAGAGTATCTCTCAACCCCCCAGCTGATGGCCGCCATGGAGGACCCCGCTATTTCGATGTTGCGGGACGCGGATCGTCTACACGTCCCTACTTCGATGTTGAACGTCGAAGTAGGGCGCTATTCCCATCCGCTCATGGGGTTAGCGACTTCGACGTCTCGCCGCCTAACGTCGATTTCAACTTCGAAATAGCGCCCAACACGTGTAGACGTGACGGGCGCTATTTCGAAGTTACTGCCGCTACTTCGAAGTAGCGTGCACGTGTAGACGCAGCCAGTATGTGGTATGCATCTATTTGCTTTTCCATCCATTAATCCTCTGTATCTATAAATGCATCCCCACTTTATGTGCCCTCTCTACTCTGTCTGATCTTTCCAATTAACTACAAAATACAGAAGTTTAAAATAGTTAAATAGTTAAATACAAAAGTTTAAAATAAATAATGTAGTTATGATTATTGAGAGCTAGCAAAGTTTCAGCCTGTTTTAACAACCCATAGAGTAGGATATTTATTGCATGGGAAGTTGACTCTTTCCAGTAAATCAGTATTTTTCATGAGGAGAAAATTGCTGCAAAAGGCAACATAAATCCCTTCCAACAATTTCCAAAGATGACCTCAAGGAGGCTGAGGCCTCTTTTGTTCCTGAATAGGCAGCCAGTATAGACAAGAAAGAAAACCTCCATCATCTTACACATTAAAAAATAATCACTCCGACTGTCCTATTGCTATTTTATATTAGAATGGAAATCTGTTAGCAAATATTGTGCAAGTCTGCTGAGCCAGAATGTTAAACTTTATTAAAGTTTTTTAGAACAATTCAATCTGATCCCTTTTAGTAACTTGTCTATTGACGTAAATAATCACTTAATGGTTATAGCAGGAACAGCAGCATGCTGAACCCAGTTTATATTTCAGTTCACGGATTGTGCCCAGAATATAAACCTATAACTAAAGAATTTCATCTTTTAACTCTTTAGAAATTAAAAGTTGTTTTGCAATTTGATCCATAGCTCATTCTTTAGCAAATGACACAAAAGATTTCCCTCAATGTGCCTTGAAGAGTAATAAACAAAAAATAACATGAAACATCATAATTGTAGCTCAGAGATGGATCTATTCTGTTTTTGAGTGATTTCAAGAAATGCTTACTTGTAACTTACTGGTCTTCTAACTTCATCTGAAATGGTCTTTGTTTAGTTTTTATCCTTAAAATACAGCAAACTGAATTTACAAAATAATCATTTAAAATGTATACATGAGTTAAAGTATTTCAAGAATATTCAGTTTAATATTATAATATTAATAGGTCCAAATCATAACCGAAGGAAATATAATTGTTCTAATGTGTATTGGTTTGCCAAATCAGGGCCAATTTGATTATGTTCAGTTCTTTTCATTTTTTAAAAATGCATGATCATTCTTAAATCTGTCATTTAATACATACATTCCTGTCATATTATAAATCAGCTTCATCAAATGTTAGTAGTGTTAAAATGCCTATCTATATGAATACTACATAATCCTCATTCAATCCAAATAGTTCACAGTTTTTTTGTAAGTCATGTGGATTCTTTTAATTTAATTCCAATCAAATCACCTAATTTTCAAATAGTTGTAGCCTGGTATTTCAGTGCTTTCATCCTACAATCAAAACTAACAAGTGAATTGTTAGCTTTTGCATGTCCTTGGAGAATTACTACATAGTTTGCACATGTATTTATATGCCCCAGCCCCCAAGCAGTGCTGCCAACCTGAATTTTTGCAGAGGGAAATTTTGTAGAATTTCTCTCTTATGCTTTTATGGCTCTTACAGAAGGCTGCTAAACAAGTTATTTTGGACATGGGAACACAACAAAATAGAAATATATATAATTTGAGCCCAAAACTGCTCTCCTTCATCATGTGAATAGGCTTATTGGGCCAAGCACATCCTTGATGTAAATCCATTGACTAGGAAAATTGAAAATAGACAAATAAATCAGGCTCCCTGCCTTCTGCACAAAACAGTTTGAAGTGCCTGCAACTAGACTGCTTGCCTCCACTTCCAAGTTAGCAACTTCAAAGTTCGTGTGGCAGGAATTATGCTAATGAGGTGCTGCATATGCAGTGGAGCACCTCATTGCTATTCTCCAATGGGGTTAATTAGCATGTCCCCTTTGAAGAAGGGGGCTAGTGTACATAAGCCCAGCGAGGAAGGGTTTAAACTAAGTTCAACAGACGCAAGCTCACAGGTAGATACAAAACATGGAGACCCTGGGGGAATGGCTGGAATCTGGAAGAAGCATGGGCCATTATAGCATGAATAGGGGAGAGATGAGAGAGAGAGCATAATGTGGAGGAAATCAGATGAATATGTTAGATGTCTGTGTGCTAATGTAAGAAGCATGGGGAGTAAGGAGGCCAAAAGTGAAATACTACTAAAAAAAATAACTATGTCAGTTGCGTACCTAAAATTGACTTTTCAGCAGTAGACTTTCATCCCTGTCCTCACAGAAGAAGGTCAACAGACACGCTCCTCCCATCAACATTCCTTAATCCTTGCGGCTCATGAGCAGTTCTGGAGTTGACATTGACCCCAGAATGCACCATTTTGCACATGCACAAAAGGGCTTCATGGAAGATCAAAACTTAAGTGGTTGATCTTTTGGAGTTAGTGTAGATCCAGCCTCAGGGAGGTACTAGGCAAGGTCCCAAAGGAAACAAGTCTAAAGGGGAAGAGACCATCCTGATTTAACCAGGAGATTGTCAATGATTTGAAACTCAAAAAAGCTTTCTACGAAAGTTGGAAACTAGGTCAGATTACAAAGGACAAATATAAACAAATAGGCCTGTTCCCCAGCCTCTGTCCCTCTTTTTTGCCCTAATAATGTCATCAAGAGATAGATTAACTTATCTAACTCCCTTCCAGCCATCCTGATAAGGAAAGTATCAGGTCCTTTAATTTACCTGGCAATCAGAAGAAGGTAAAACCTTGAGTGTGTATCAGAGTCTCAGTGGAGAGGTCAACTGATCAGTTTGACCAATGTGTATGTGGGATCCCCTACTCCGGTCTGCCACTGGGAAGTTTATGTGGTTGCTGGTTACTTGTGGTAGCAGGCAGTATTCCCTTTCCACTCCCAACCCAACCACCATAGTTACGACAAACCATTATGCTCCCCTTGAAACAAAGGATGAGGAATCACCCCCGCAAATGTGAAGGAGGTGAAGCCATATACTCAGGATGTGGGGATCACAGCTATTATTCCCTGGAGAATATGCAAGGTAGTGGTGTTTAACTATCTGAGGAGAACTGAAGCACCCATCTGTCAGCCTCACATAGCATCCTGCGAGGTGTGCTGCCTGCCAGGGGCCCATATCCAAAACATTTTCGAAGAGCAGTCAAGGATCATCCAACTCTCTGCATGCTGCTCATCCATGTGGGAGTAAGGGAATTTTGAAGTTCGGCAGGCACAATGGAGTCCTTGTCCATAACTAGAGGTCCTAGGTGCTAAAATAATTAATTGTAAATAATAATTTGTAGAATAAAGTTTTCTTCAGTATGAATGTATAAAAGTCTTTTGATGATAAGAGATTTATAAAAATTCAATATTAAAACTGGTGTTCTTTCACTAAATATTGTTGGATTTTTTTCCTAGATATTTTAGCTGATCACATCTTCATTGCACTGACCAAAAGAGGAGTGTAAAGATTGTGAACAGGGTGTGTACTGCTCAGATACGACCACGCTCATAATCTTTAGTCATATTGTGTGTTTACCTCATCTATATGATTAAATGAAAGGGTTACTAATTTTGTGTGGGCATGGGGAACAGATATCACTGAAATTTTACCACTGAAATTATCTTAAAATCGTGGGTAATCACTTCCCTATAAGACTCTATTACCAACTGCCATAACTGACATCCTACATTCAAAAATTCAAACCTGGTGCAGTCCTCAATCAGGTCTATTATACCTGAGGGGACTGGCCCTTACCAAATATGGGCATCCTTCCAGAACTCGCTGAATACTAATGAGGATGGCCTATATAAGGACACACCTCAGCAGCACTGGGAATCTGAGGATCTCTCGAAGGAAGTGTGTGTGTGGGACTGACCGGACCTGATCTGAACACAGAGCTGAAATTACTTGCACTGTTGGCCTTTTGAGCTGCAGCTGCTACTAGACAGCACTTCCCTATAGGGGGAGCCTTGTCTGCTGCCGAACCATTCACCACCTGAGAGCCAGCATTCAAGGAGGAACTGCGGAGTCAGCAACCGCTGTTTTAGCACCCTCAACACCTCAGTGCACACACAACCCTCCCCCGCCAGTGCTGACCATCTT
Organism: Carettochelys insculpta; assembly: GCF_033958435.1. Taxonomy (NCBI): domain Eukaryota; kingdom Metazoa; phylum Chordata; order Testudines; family Carettochelyidae; genus Carettochelys; species Carettochelys insculpta. The sequence goes on from NC_134141.1 coordinate 90,575,185, forward strand.
CTCCTGGCTGGCGTCGCCTCGACCTGCTGCCATCAACTGCTGCTTCCACAGAGAGCCTTGTGACGTGGCACCCTGTGCCAGTGCGCCAGGCCTCTCAGCCATTTGCTGTACAATAAAGGCCTCGTGCCCTGCTTTTCAGGCTCTCTAGAAGCCGAAGACCATATCCTTTGAACTGTTATTTATAATTGTTATTACTTGTTACAATTGATTGTTATAATGTTTATTATGATTGTTTACACAATATTAATGTAGGTAATCTAGTTAATCTTGATATAGGTATAGATAGATATAGAAAATAGTGTTTATATAATCTAATTATTATCTATGTCAGGATAACTATCTAGTGACAGGGAAACCCTGCACTACATTACCCAGCAGTGGCCTAGCAACCCACTGACTGGACAAATAGGCTCTGGCCCAGCGAGCCAGAAAGCCAAAACTCCCTCTGGCCCATATTGCCAGATAATACCCCAGCAATGGCCTAGCAACCCACTGACTGGACAAATAGGCCCTGGCCAAACAAGCCACGAAAGCCTAAATATGGCTCAAACCGACCTTTAAGGCACCTCAGCCCAATATCTTAAAGGCTTTTAGTCTACATATTTCTTGTGGGTACAAGGTGCTCCAGCCAATCCTAACCAGATACATACTAACCAACCTTTCAGTTATTCCTGACAGCAGAGTACTGTGACCTGTGACAACCAAATTATCTACTCTGTTACTGACAGTAAATTAAAACAATGAGTTTCATATCTTGTATTTGTTACTGTTGTTGCTGTCTGTTTGTATTTTGCTGTTGTATGTGAAATAATATACTGTTTTTGATTCGTTCCAATTAAACATTGTCCCCGCACTCATCATTATATCTCAATCCCCTGGGCACAGGTACAAATTGACTTAGTGTTTGTCTGCATGTTATTTCCGGGTTATTCGGGCTGGGCCAAGGTTAGCCGAGCCTGCTCCCCTAGAATAGTACTTGAGGCATTCAATTTGGCTACCAATTTACCATTTTTATATAATTGCCTCGACAGGGAGGAAATGAACAAGTCTTGCAAGAAGCAAACATGCAAGCATAGATATCCAAGTGCAAGAGAAACAAGAAGCTCATTTTAGCTAATAATGGACAGCTCACCAAATATTTAAAGATTTCTATCATGGTCTCTTTGAAATTAATGGCAAAAATTCCAGGATTGGGCTCAAAATTCCTTTAAATATAAAACAATGTCCACATAAAGTTTAAAACAAATGTTTATTTAATCATAAAAGCATGGCAATCATTAGCTGTAAGTGTCTGGCAGACTAGGGGGTGGCAGGATAGAGGATTTAAAAGGCCTAAAGTCAGGGGTGCTTAATGTTTCAGCAAATCACTCTTACAATCAGAAAAGACTGGCAAAGTAGTTAAGATGTAGAATAACATATGCTATGCTGAATAAATCTGTAGCACTATTCAGGGTTTCTGGTGACATAATTAGTGGTTTATTAGTCACCAGAACCCCAAAATGGAATTACTGTTTTTGTCATGTGATAGATACAACAGAGATTGTCTCAGTCAACGAAGTATCTTCTGTGGTGTGACTCTGCATACTATTTGCTGTATGATTCCTTTAAAAAAAACCTGGAAGCTCTCAAAAAATGCATGTTTATTTTATTCATCTCTTGGCTTTTGAAGCAAAAAAAATTAGATAAATAGGCTGATAATTTTAGTTTAGCTGTATTAAACTTGAAGCTAGGCTTATTTTGAAAATATCCATTTTATGCAGTGAAGTGAAGCAAGCTGGATCAGGATGCATTGGGAGGTTTGTCAGAGAGATTCTAAAGTCTCTAGAGAAGAACAGCAAAATCCATGGAGCAGCTTTACAGTGCTACCACTTTTACTCAGTGAATCACAGAACACCAGCATATTCTTCTCACATTGTCACTGGCTCTGAAAGGTGGAGAAGAAACCAGCTGCCACGCCTTACAATCTGATCTTTTTAGAAGTGGAGATCAAAGTAACAGCCAGTGGTCTCCCCCATTCTCTGTACCGCTGCCTGAAGGAAAGAGGGTAAAGAACAGTCCACTAAGATGTGTGTTGTTGCAGCGTACACTGGTACTCTTCACTAAACCTCGCTAATTTTTTTAAATAATTTCAGATGACTTGAAACATGATGAATTTTTGTTGATTTTGCCAAATATTTTCAACCACAAAAAAATGTTTCAGTAATGTTTAAACAAAATGTTTACACCCAATGTCTCTGGACATTTTTGCTAAAAAGATAGGATTTACAAAACATGCGGGGGAGGGAAGCAGGTCTCCATTATAGGCTTTAGCCTAGTAGATAGGGTGCTTGCTCTCCCACAATCTGAGAGACTGGGCTTCAATTTTTCCCTCTCCCTAGTGAGAAGAAACATGACCTCACATCTCTCCTGTTGGAAGAGAGTAGCATAATCATTGAAATATGGCCATGTGGCCATGTTTTTCCTGTGGAAGCATTTATATTTTGGATCATGAAATAGTAGTAAACACCAGGCTGTATAGTTTTTCTCACTCTCATTCCCCGATCTGATGACTATTCAATGTCATTATGAATTGCTACTTTGAATAACCCACTATGGATGAGCCAACACCTTTTGATTTAATCCAAAATGAAAGTTCTATCAGAATTGCCAATGTTATATTCCACCCACTGTACTCACCACCTCCTTTAGCTTTTTGACTGTTCTTGTGACAAATAGATATTTTGGAGCATAAGCTTTTGTAGGCAAAGACCCGCTTACCTGTTAGTCTAAGGTGCCACAGGGCTTCTTGTTGTTTTTGTAGATACAGACTAACACAGCTACCTCTCTGATACTTGTGACAAGTGAATGTGAACACATAAGTTGTTGCAGCTGCAGAAAGTTTTGAAATAACCTATTTTATAAACTGTGCATACATCAACTGCAAAAATAACTGTTTATCCATATCTTTTGCTACACAGCTGTTGCATGCATGCACACCACAGGAAAAACAGAACCCCTGCATAGGCATAAACACACATGTGAAATACCAGGCACACCCTGGAAAACTGGATACATATTGGCAAACAGGCACGAATCCCACAGAACACACACGCAAAGCATACGCAACAAACAATACACAGAATGCACACAGAAGAAGCAAAATTCTGCCTTGTGAAAGTCCATCCACTCTGACTCTCCCTTTATAGCTTTCAGACGCAGGATGGCGCCCTTTGAATAAGCAATTATATCAAGGGCAACAAACTGACCGCTTATCTCCAGAGCAAAACGCTTCTTTAGAATAACTGGCATTTCTTTTTAATAATTCAGACTAAGGCATGCAGTTACATTCGTATTTCTTAATAGCACAGAGATGTTGTAACATCAATTTGGCTAAAGACAGGATCTGACCAATAAAGAAGGGTTTATAATACATCCAACAGCTACTCAGGTAGTATTTCAGTAAAACAAATGCCAACTACTTTCTTCCAGGTTTTTGTGTTACTCGTTAGAGCTACTGTTAAAAGCAGTTTAATGTAATTAGGTGTAGAAATCCAATTTCACTATAATGGCTCTTTATCTTCAAAAATGAAACGTGCTGCGCCATATGGAGTGTGTTTATTTGAAACTGTCAATGCCGACCACAGGATCTTTTTCTACATTTTAAATGGCACATAGCCAAATCCTGATTAAGGTCACGATAAGGACTATTGACTCTGCAGACTGATACTTTTCCCTTTCAGCACTCGAAGAATTGGCATAACTATTCTTGGACCTTTCCAGTCTGAATAATTTCATACTTCAGCCAACTATTCATGGATTCAACAGAAGAATTACACCTACAACCTCCGGCGTAGGATGAAAACAAATCTCATCAGATGGGAAATAATGTTAGCAGAAGCTTGAAAGCTTAGAAGCGGGATTCTGGAAAGATTCGTGATCTCTTGGCTATCGGAAATTAACTAGGCGCTTATGCGAGCTGAAATTCCAAGGCGCCAATTCCATTCTCTCGCGCCCTTCCCCCCACCTACCCCAAAGCCCAGACTTAGCCTTAGCCTGGCTGAACATAAATGATCCAGCAGAGCACACTGCTCAAAGGCAGCACTTGTCCTGCACTATTTTCACCTTTTTCCTGGTTCCGATTTGTAGGTCAGATTTTGTTTACGGTCCTACTACACTGGAAAATACAGCTGCGCTTCTCTTCCCCCCCACCTCCCCCCGGACGGGTGCCAGGTTGTTGCTCATTGCAAATGAAAGTGAAAGTGCCCGTGCTACGCGTTGTGCTATTTTGATCTGTAAAGTTAGGGCTGAGCGCATGTGGTTACGGGCCACACGTTTGTTCTGCTCAAACTTTAGCTTCATGCCGTTACAGACCGAGCTTTTGCTTTCTGGGTCTCTCTCTCCCTCCCGACTTAGTTGACTGCTGCCGTCAGTACTGTGCCAGTCGATGACCTTGCTTTCAAAAACACCCACCCCGTCCACTCTTTCAAGTACCAACCAGTCGCTTGCAGTCACATGGAAATAATGCACCGTTTTGTAAAGGCTGAAACAGCGCGTGGGGTCAGTGAACAGGCACCAAACGAGCCGTTTTCTGCTCTAGGTACAGTAGTACGGTTCCCTCTTCCGCGCCCGTTCTTACTAGTAAGGAAGATAAGTAGGTGCATAACTACTCTGCGTTCATACGTTAAAGCGGTGCATCAACCCCATGCTATAGCGGCAGAGATACTACGGCGGAAGGACCCTTACGGACACCGACTTGTTTGCACACAGTGTGTGGATCAAAGGACTTTTTCATAAGGGTCTGACGGTCTCTTCGCTTGTAGCCACTCGTTAATACGACCCCTTCCCACAGGGAAGACTCAAACCCGCGCTCTTCACACCGCCTTCCTCCCCCTCCCCCATCCATTGGGCTACGGCGTTGTACAGCTTGCAGCCTTTTCGCTGGTTTTGCACTCACGCTACAACACGGCAGCTCGGGGATGGGGGGGTGGGGGGGCTTGCCCGGGACTTTAACTCATATTCCGCCCCGCTCCAGACCAGCCACCACTCCTCGGCTTGGCAATCTCTGTGCGGTGCCCTGGGGCACGGGAAGCGCTAGAGGGCCAGCTTCCCTCCCATTCCCTGGGCGCGAAAGCGGACCTTGTACCCGGCAGCAGAGAGAAGGCCCTGCCAGCCTATCTGCTATCCGCACACAACCGGCTATTCTGTTCTGAGTGTACCCGGTGAATGACTTTCCTCGGTCGAGCTGCGCTTCTCCCCCTCTCTGGTTACCCTGATTGTACCTCCGCATCCCCCTCCCCCTCCACGTGACGGGCTCGGCATGCGCAGCAGCGCCCTGGGAGCTCGAGGCAACATCTGCGGCTGACGTCAGTGTGCGCTCAGCCTCCCAGGCGAAGCTGCCAAACTTTCGTCTGCTGCTGGAGCTCTAAACTTGGCTGCAGGCCGGCAGGGAGAAGAGATCTAGGGCTACTTCAACAAAACTTTCTTGAGTCCTCCCTGCCCGCTTTCTCCGTTTCCCTTTCCTCGCTCTCCCCCCCCCCCCCACCTCTGATGATATTCACATGGTACTTTGCCCAGAAGAAGCTAGCCAAGAAGAGGGCACTCACCACCACCCCAAAATAAGTCTCTTTTCCTTCCTCCCCCTCCCCCTTTTAGCTTTTTTTTCGGTTGGACGGACAAAATGTGCAGGGTGATAGATTGGGTGAATTGAAGGCATCCCTTTTGCTGCCAAGTCAGTCCGATATCTCAAAATCCCGTGTAGGAAGACTGGAGGATTTCACTTTGTTGGAGAGTATAACTGGTGTGGCTTGCAAAAAGGGGAAAAGCAGAGAGGAGTACGGGACTCGTACAGTGCTATCTCTATTGTTTGAAATTTATATCAGAAATTGAAGATGAAAACGGTAAGAAAAGATTTCCCGCTGTTCAATGAAACTTCTTGTGCTTTTCTTGTCTGCTGAATAATGTTGCATGTAGATCTTTTGGGGGATGGGGCAAGTTGTACGGCAATAAGAGAGGTGGATTTGGAGTCGTTTCAGAAAGAAACCTTTGAGGTTAGAGGATTACGGGGTGGGGGGGAGAGTTGTTCTATTGGAAATAATAGAATAGTGGTAGAGAAAACCTCATCAGGTCTGGACTAAATCACTCGTGGAAAATAGGCTACACTTGCTAAAAAATAGAGTTAAAAAATCCAGTATTTTGTCGTGTCATGTCAGTGTCTACTTAAGCGGCCAGACAAGTGCATATTTTGTGTCTGGGCTCAAAGGGTCCGCATGAATGTGCTAGCTGCAGTCTGATGCTCTAAGAGAAGCTAAGCTCTTAATAGGCTAATCAGCGAGATGGAAGCGTGTGTGTTTCTGATTTACTTCAAGCCATTTGGGATTTGCTGGACTCTTAACTCCACGGAGTCTTATTTAACGCTGTGTGTCTGTGTGTATATTGTACGGCACACGGTTCAAAGGGATTTTTAGAGGGAATAATTGAAACCCCGCTTCCTGGTGATGTGTGTGTATAGTTCTTGTATTTGCTCATTTCTTTCACTGTACGAGAGGAAGAAAGACAAACAGAGAGCGAGGGCGAGCGTCTCAGACTCTTGTTTTTATTTGGGCTGCCGGTGCAACGCATTTGGCCACATGCCAAGTGTCTGGGTCACACGCGTTTTATCCAAATAGATTTAGCGCTGCTGTCTGGAAATGGGCTGCTGAATGTTAACTTTCAGATCAACTCCGCCAGAGCAGCTAGACTCTTCTCTCCAGTCTCTCCGGGGAAGAGAATTGTTCTTTGTCATTTTACAAGTGTGTGTGTTTGTCTAATTTTATGCTGATGTTTTGTATGAGGCGATTTTTAAGGATTTTTTTTTGTTACTATGCCGGGTTTTTGGAAATAAAACTGCCAGCTGATACCTCTGGAAAGTTTGGCATGACTTGAGGGGAAGACTCGGAGAAGGCTGTTCAGATAACTGCCGTTTTGTGTCTGCCCCAAGGTGGTCCCCGATCTGGTGGTTTACATTACAACATACACAACATCACTTGGTTGTTCATGCTTTGGCTTTTGATTAATAAGTGGGTCGCAAGGACCCCTCCCTCCCCTCAGTGATTCCTTCTCTTTCTCCCCAACACGTTTTTTTCAACAAGCCCTCTAAAATGAGGTCCGTGTGTCTGTAACCCCCAGGGCATCAGCTTTCTAACTCTCAGGCTTCTGAAGCAGGGCAAGGCGTTTCATGGCCAGCCCAATACCTGTAACTGAATTTGAGGTCGGGTTGTTCTATTCCTACTCGCTCCTTGTCCTCTGTACCCCTCCCACCGCATTTGCTTAGCAACCACTCGTACTACCACCAGCACTCAAGTAGGACTGCCCCTGTCCTGTGGAGGCTGCGCTTTGCTTCAAGTCTGAGCCGGCTAGGGAGGGCAAAGGGGCAGGAGAGGGGACTGCACCTCGATCACTGCAGAAGGAGATGGTAGACTGAACAAGGTTTGCTGCTTATCCAGGCGTGTGTGTCTAACCTGAAGATTGTTCATGAAGTGGGGAACATTTCTTCTGAAGAGAGGAAATGTGGTTTATGTGTGCGATCAGCAATAACGGTAGCTTGTGTTTTAGCTGAGGGCATAACTTCCACATGTCATTTCTCTCAATTTCTTCTATTTGGGGCTCTTCACTGATAATACTTGATCTCCTCCTGCCCCCTAAACTGCAACCTGTGGTTTGTTTATATACCCTGATGTAATTTAATGAGAGGTTATTACTGGACCTCAGGTGCTGATGCACGAGCAAATAGTGTCAAAGGAAACATTAACATGGAGGTGATGCTTAGGACGTAGTGCTGAGCCAGCTGTTGTGGGAGACCAGTCAGGATTAGCTTCCCTGTTCTGGAGTCCTAGTGGTGACTAAGTGGAGGCAGGTGCTGTTGCCAGTGGCAGGGTTTGAGGGAATGAGGAAGTGCATGGACAGGGGCTCTGTTTCCTGAGACGTGTATCTGTTATTAAGTTACAGGAGAGAATCCCTGAGCTCCCCTACACCCCCCTGAAAGTACGGGAGAGTTGCCTCTAGGAAGTCTAAACCAAAACTCCCTGGAGCCTGCAATGGAACAACTGATAATGCACATGGAGCCATCTCTCCAAAATAGCCTTTACTGGGGGCAAAAGGAAAATGCATGTTGTTGTAGGTATGCTAGGGTAGGCAGATTACAGCCTGTGGGCCACATCCAGCCAGTCAGCCATTTTAATCCATCCATTGGGTCCTGCCTCTGTCCATGGCTCTATGCATCTCCTGGAAACAGCAGCAGGTCCCCCATCTGGCTTCTATCCATGGGGCAGCCAGTGGGCCCCATGTGCTGCTCCTGCCCAATCACCTCCCCCCACAGCTCCCATTGGCTGGGATCCACGGCCAGTGGGAGCTGCAGGAGCAGTTCGTGTGGAGTGACGGGCAGTTGCCTGGTTGCATTTCCAAATAGGCGCCAGCCAGAAGCAGGGCATGTCACTGCTCCAGGTAGCTGCTTGAGGAGTAAGTGCAGTCAGGATCCTGCAACCCTGAAGCCCCATCCCACATCCCAACACCCTGCCCTAGACTTGATACACCTCCTGTCCTCCAAACCCCTTGGTCTCAGCCCCGTGCACCTTCCTGCACCTGAAATCCCTCCTCCCCAGCACCACCCCAGAACCCACACTACCAGCCAGAGTCCTCACCCCTTTCTGCATTCCAATACCCAATTTTGTGAGCGTTCAGGGCTCTCCATGCAATTCACATACCCTAATGTGGGCTGTGGGCTAAAAAGTTTGCTAAATCTGAGCCAGCCTTTTTAGGCGACAAATCTGAGGAACTCACTCAGATTGAAGTGACATTAGAGGAGGTTTTGGAATTAATTAATAAGCTGAATAGTAACAAGTCTCCAGGACCAGATGGCATTCACCCAAGGGTTCTGAAAGAACTCAAATGTGAAATTGCGGAGTTATTAACAGTGGTTTGTAACCTATCCTTTAAATCCACTTTGGTACCAAATGACTGGAAGACGGCCAATATAACACCGATATTTAAAAAAGGCTCTAGAGGAGATCCTGGCAATTATAGACCGATAAGTTTAACATCAGTACCAGGTAAATTAGTAGAAACACTAGTAAAGAGTAAAATTGCAAGGCACATAGAAGAGCACGAATTGTTGGGCAAAAGTCAGCATGGTTTCTGCAGAGGGAAGTCGTGTCTGTCTAATCTATTAGAATTCTTTGAAGGGGTTAATAAACATGCGGACAAGGGGCACCCAGTGGACATAATATACCTAGATTTCCAGAAAGCCTTTGACACGGTCCCACACCAAAGGCTTTTATGTAAATTAGGTGGTCATGGGATAGGAGGAAAGGTCCTTTCATGGATCGGGAATTGGTTAAAAGACAGAAAACAAAGGGTGGGAATAAATGGTAAATTTTCACAATGGAGGGGGGTAACTAGTGGTGTTCCCCAGGGCTCAGTCCTGGGACCGATCCTGTTCAACTTGTTCATCAATGATCTAGAAAATGAGGTAAGCAGTGAGGTGGCAAAGTTTGCAGATGACACCAAGTTGTTCAGGACAGTCAAAAGCAAAAGGGATTGTGAAGAACTACAAAAAGATCTCAGCAAACTGAGTGATTGGGCAGCAAAATGGCAAATGAAATTTAATGTGGGTAAGTGTAAGGTAATGCATGTTGGAAAAAATAACCCAAATTACACGTACTACATGATGGGGTCAAATTTAGCTACGACAGATCAGGAAAGGGATCTTGGAGTTATAGTGGATAGTTCTCTGAAGACATCCACGCAGTGTGCAGCGGCAGTTAGTAAGGCAAATAGGATGTTAGGAATTATTAAAAAAGGGATCGATAATAAGACAAAAGATATCATACTTCCCCTATATAAAACTATGGTACGCCCACATCTCGAGTACTGCGTGCAGATGTGGTCTCCTCACCTCAAAAAAGATATATTGGCATTAGAAAAGGTTCAGAAAAGGGCGACTAAGATGATTAGGGGCTTGGAAAGGGTCCCATATGGGGAGAGGCTAGAGAGACTGGGACTTTTCAGTTTGGAAAAGAGGCGATTGAGGGGCGATATGATAGAGGTATATAAAATCATGAATGGTGTGGAGAAAGTGAATATAGAAAAATTATTTACCTTTTCCCATAATACAAGAACTAGGGGACACCAAATGAAATTGATGGGTAGTGGGTTCAAAACTAATCAAAGGAAATTTTTCTTCACACAGCGCACAGTCAACCTGTGGAACTCCTTGCCCGAGGCGGCTGTGAAGGCCAGGACTCTATTAGGGTTTAAAAAAGAGCTTGATAAATTTTTGCAGGTCAGGTCCATAAATGGCTATTAGCCAGGGATAAAGTATGGTGCCCTAGCCTTCATAACAAGGGCAGGAGATGGATGGCAGGAGATAAATCACTTGTCTTCTGTTCTCCTTCTCTGGGGCGCCTGGCATTGGCCACCGTCGGCAGATGGGATGCTGGGCTTGATGGACCTTTGGTCTGACCCAGTATGGCCATTCTTATGTTCTTATGTTCTTATGTTCTTATGTTCTTATGCACCCCTGAGCTATAGTGTGTTATAGCCATGCATAGTTATTGCACTTGAACAGTAGCATAAGGAGGAAGAAGAAATGGAAGTTAGGAACCAGTGGAAGGCTGCTAAACCAATCACCCCTGAGCTCATAGAGCTCCCTGCTGTGTGCAATTTCTACCAGCTATATCTCAGATTTCAAAATACTTCCTGCATCTTTTCCTTCACCTCTCTAGCGTGGCATTTTCATTTCTGTAGTGTCTGTTGCATTTAGCTAAATGTTAAAAACATGAAGTCACACAAACTATTATCTTGGAAATGCATCTAGTTCATTCCCTATGCTATTTATTTGTGAAGAAGCAAGTCTGACAGAAGATGGTACTTGACAAAAGGGGAGAGTGAAATCCAACATTATTTCACAGAACAGGTGTATTTTAGCTAGTGGAAGCTTCCCCAGCTTTGTGCTGGAAGGACCAATCTAGAGTTGAGTCAGTGGTTCAGCCTCCATGTCCATTCTCAGTTTTAAGGCTCTCAGCAGCAATAAAAACATTATTGCTCTTCACTGAACCTTCTCCACTTTGTCCACATATTTCCTGAAATGTGGTGCCCAGAATCGTACACAATACTCCTTCTCAGAGTAGAATGGAAGAATTACCTCTCGTGTCTTGCTTGCAAAACTATGGAAATACAATGTAGATGGGAATCCTATAGGATGCGTGTATAAGTGGCTGGATAACCATTCTCAGAGACTAGTTATTAAAGTTTCATAGTCATACTGGAAGGGTATAACAAGTGGGGTTCTGCAGGAACCAGCTTTAGGACCAGTTCTGTTCAATATCTTTATAAACAATTTTGGTAATGGCATGGAGAGTATGTATATAAAGTTCACAATGATACCAAGCTGGGAGGGGTTGCAAATGCTTTGGAGATAGGGTTCTAATTCAGAATGATCTGTACAAATGGGAGAAATAGTTTCCGATAAATAGGATGGAGCTCAATACAGCCAAATGCAAAGTACTCCACTTAGGGAAGAACAGTCGCTCTGCTAGGTACAGACAGAATATGAGCTCCCTACTGTGATGCTGTGGTTAAGAGGACTGATGTGATCGTTAGGGGTTTAAAGAGGGGACTGTCAAATAGGAAGGAGTCAGGAGGTGATATTACTTCTGCATATGGAATTCATGAGACCATTAGTGGAATACTGGTGCCCAGTTTTGCTTATTCACACTAAAAAAGATGTTGACAATCTGGAAAGGGTTCAGAATAGAGCCACAAGCATGTTAGAGGTCTGGAAAACCAGCCTGACAGTGAGCGATTTAATAAACTCAATGAAATCATAGACATGTATGGCTGGAAGAGACCTTGAGAGGTTATCAATTCCAGCCCTCTATGCTGAGGCATGATTAGGTAAATCTAGAGCAGAAGACATCAGTCTTTTCGAGGTGGAGTGCTGAAATTTAACCTTTTAACTTCTGTGTGTGGTCTGACTGCCAGTGATACTTTTTAAAGTCACTAATAGTCTTACTTACAATAGCTTCATTAATAAATACGTTCAAATGCAGAGCTTTACCAACCACCACCTAAATGATAGCATTAGCTGGTCTTTTAATAATCTACAGGTTACGCGGCTTCGAGCAAGCTCCAGGCTGAATGAGGTAGAAGGGGTGGGGCTGAGCTCCTGCCTTGTGTGGTGATGAAAATTGGCTCGCGTGCCCCTTTTGGCATGTGTGCCGCGGGCTGCAGGCCCCTGATCTAGACTATCCCTAACAAATATTTGTCCAATTTGATCTTTAAAATTTCCAGTGATGGGGATTCCACATCTTTATTTAAAAGACTATTCCAAAACTTAACTACTCTTAGAAAGATTTTCCTAATATCTGACCTAAATCTCCCTTGCTCCAGACGAAGCCTATTATGTATTGTCCTACCTTCAGTGGATATGGAGAAGAATTAATCACCATCCTCTATTATCTAAACATGTTTGAAGTTTTTTTTTAATGATATCAACCCTCACTCGTCTTTTCTCAAGACTAAACTTGCCTATTTTATTTTTCTACTAGCTCAGGTACTACAGTTGAGGTTTCACCAATGGTGAGTAGAGTGGGATCACTATCGCCCATATGATGTTCCTGTTAATAATCTCCAAATAATATATAGCTTTTTCACAGCTGCATCACATTGTTGAATCATATTCAATTTGTGATCTATAGTAATCCCCATATTCTTTTCCGCAATACTACCATATAGCCAGTTATTGCCCATGTCCTAGTTATACATTTGATTTTTCCTTCCTACAGGTAGTATTTTGAACATCACTGAATTTTAGTTGACTTCATACCAATTCTCCAGTTTGTCAGAGTCGTTTTGAATTCTAGTCCTGTCATCAGTTCTTGAAAATCTTCCCATCTTGATGTCATCCCCAAGTTTTATAAGCATATTCTCTGTTCCATTATCCACATCCTTTAAGAAAATATTGGATAGAACCTGACCCAGGACTGACCCCTTCAGGACTGCAGTAGAGTCACCTTCCCAGTTTTATACTGAATCATTGATATCTGCTCTTTGATTATGGTCTTTCAACCAGTTGGGCATGCGCCTTATGGAAATTTAATTCACAACATAGTTCCCTGATTTACTTATGAGAACCTCATCTGGAACTGTGGTAAAAAAGTTATAAAAGCAAGATATATCACGTCTACAGCTTTCCCCCATCCACAAGGCCAGTAACTCTGACAAAGAAGGAAATTAGGTTAATTGGACATGATTTGTTCTTGACAAATCTATGGTGGGTATGGTGATACCCTTACTAGGCCCGCCAAAGCTGAGGGTGAAGTGGGCAGTTGCCCCTGGGCCTGGCATTTCAAAGAGGCCCAGAGCTCTGGCTGCCACCGCTGCTACTTTGTCGTCGGTGGTGGCTGGAGCCCCGGGTCCATTTGAAGTGCCGCAGCAGAGCTGTTTTGGCTGTATGTGGATGTGAGTGAGCATGGGGATGAGGAAAGACTCTTCCATGGTCAGGTCAGTGCTGACGGCTGAAGTCCTGCAGCTTCTGCCCTTGGCCCCACCCATTCCGTGGTGTGAAACCAACCCCCCACCCCACCTTGTCCTGGAGCCCACAGTGGCTGTCAGCCTTGCTGAACCCTGCTATTCACCATGTGTTTACAAATTATTTAATAATTTGTTCCATTCTCTTAGTAGGTGTTTGGGTTAGGCTGACTGGTCTATATTTTAATGGACCCTCTTATCTTAAAATGGGCCTTTCTCCTTTCTGAAAATCTGTACATTTACCCTTCTCTGCTCTTTTGGGATCTTACCTGGTTTCCCGAGTTCTTGAAGAAAATTGCTATGGGTTCTGCAGTTTCTTCAGTAGTTACTTAAATAGTACCAAATTTAGGGATGCAAAATCCCATTTAATTAGTTAACTGGTTAAAGGTTAAGTATAGCTAGTTAACCGATTAAACATGGGAGACGACAGGGGGCTGCCCTGGCCTGTCTGGAGTGCCCCTGTGCATGACGTACCCTGGGCTGCCGCAAACCAGAGCTGCTCTGACTGAGCTCTCTCGCTCCCATGGTGCTCCTGGGCTGGACCTGCCACAGACGAGGGCTGTTCCAGCCTGGTTGGAGCTCCCTTACCCACAGTGTGGACCAGGGATACTCTGGCTGTGCTGGAGCTCCCCCCATCACCCAATAGGACTGGAGCAGCCCCCTGCCTGAGATGAGTGGAGAGCTGATCCAGCCCCCATCCGTTAACCATAATGGTGGACCATTAATATCCCTAGATAAATTTAATCAAACCTTAACAATCTGAATACATCCGACTTATCTAAATATCCTTTAATGTCTTTTTTTCTCTCTCTTGTTTGTGTTCCTTCCCTCTTGTTAACATTAATTGTGTTGAATATCTGATCACCCTTAGCCTTTTTTAGTGAAAAGTGAAGCAAAATAGGCATTAGACACTTCAGCCGTTTGATTTAGTCTGTTATTAGCTCTCCTTCTCCTCTATGTAGAGGACCCCCATTTTTCTTCATTTTTCACTTGTTCCTTCTGTGTTTAATAAGCCTGTTCTTATTACCTTTTATGTTCCCTGCTAGGTGTAACTCATTTTATGGTTTAGCTTTTCTGATTTTGTCCCTATGTGCTTGTGACAGGTTTTGTTCCCTTCTTAGCAATTTGTCCATTATTTTTTGTACTTCTTTAGGATTCCTTCTCGATTTTCAGGTCTTTAAAGAACTGCTAATGGAATTATTAAAGAGAAGATGAAGAGGAAATTTGATCAGTCTGTCAGTACCTGGATGGTAGAAGATTTCTGATAGAGGGCTTTTTAATAAGAGGCAAAGATAGAACATAACCCACATATTGGATGTTGAAGCTAGACAAATCCCAAAAGGAAGAAGGGCTCACTTTTTTAATGCTGAGTGTAATTAAGCTTTGGAGCAATTTATCTAATTGGTGAATTTATTATCTCTTGAACTCATCAAGTCATGATTAGCTAGCTGTCTAAAAGATAAACTTTAATTTTATCAGTTGGTTTTAGTACACGTACTTCTAAATTAATTTTCAGGACAGTATTATGTAGGCAGTCAGATTAGATGCTCATTATGGTCCTTTCTGGGGCTCAAAATCTGAGTCTGTTGAATAAATCTCCTGCTCTCCCTGGGGGAAAAAACCTCACTAGCTTAGACTTGCCATTTACTTTAAAAGTATCCTTTAATCTCACTGCTATTTCCTCGTCATACCATAATGAAATACTATATGCTATTCTGACAAGAAAGCTAAAATAACAAAGTGTAATATGTGGCAATAATTATGGTAACTTCATTTTAAACACTGGTTACAAAACATGTATACTCTTCACTAGAGCACTAATAAATAAATAGACCTAACTAGATGCTGAGTTTATTGAGAAATTTGTTGTACGCAGAGATGAAGCAGATAAACTGCGTACCAGTACAGAGTTAGAGAGCCTTTCAACCCACCTGTTACATGTGCAGCCAATATCAAGCCTGGAGGGGGCAGTAAAGGAGAAAGCCTGGCACAGTCTAGGAGGAGGGGGGGAACTGATTGGCCAAGAGGCAGGAACCATAGAATCATAGAACACTAGATCTGAAAGGGACCTCAAGAGGTCATCGAGTCCAGTTTCCTGGCCTTTTGGCAGGACCAAACACCATCTAGATCATCCCTGATAGGTGTCTATCAAATCTGTTCTTAAATATCTCCAGCGTTGGAGATTCCACAACCTCCCTAGGTAACTTATTCCAGTGTTTAACCACCCTGACAGTGAGGAAGGAAGTTTTTCCTAATGTCCAATATAAACCACCCTTGCTACAGTTTAAGCCCATTGCTCCTTGTCCTATCCTCAGAGGCCACAATTTTTCTTCTTCTTGTAACCTTCTTTGAGGTACTTGAAAACCACTATCAAGTCCCTTCTAAATCTTCTCTTTTCTAAACTAAACAAGCCAAATTCTTTCAGTCTTTCCTCATAGCTCATGTTCTCTAGACCTTTAAACATTCTTGTTGCTCTTCTCTGGACCTTTTTCAGTTTCTCGACATCTTTCTTGAAATGTGGTACCCAGGACTGGACACAGTACTCCAGTTGAGGCCTAGTGAGCGGTGAGCAGAGTGGAAGAATGACTTCTTGTGTCTTGCTCACAACACTTCTGTTAATACATCACAGAATCATGTTTGCTTTTTTGGCAACAGCATAGCGCTGTTGATTCATATTTAGCTTGTTGTCCACTGTGACCCCTAAGTCCCTTTCCGCAGTACTCCTTCCGAGACAGTCGCTTCCCTTTCTACATGTATGAAACTGATTTGTTTCTTCCTAAGTGGAGTACTTTACATTTGTCTGTATTAAACTTCATCCTGTTTACCTCAGACCATTTCTCCAGTTTGTTTGGAGCATTCTGAATTATGAGCCTATCGTTCAAAGCAGTTGCAACCCCTCCCAGCTTGGTATCATCTGCAAGTTTAATAAGCCTGCTCTCTATGCCAATATCTAAATTGTTGAGTAACACTGGTCCCAAAACAGATCCCCGCAGAACCCCACTTGTTATGACTTTCCAGCGTTACTGCATACCATTAATAACTACTCTCTGAGAATGGTTATCCAGCCAGTTATGCACCCACCTTATAGTGTCCCCATCTAAGTTGTATTTGCTTAGCTTATTGATAAGATCATGCGAGAGCATGTCAAACGCCTTACTAAAGTCTGGGTATCCTACATCCACTGCCTCTCCCTTATCCGTAAGACTTTTTATCCTGTCAAAAAAAGCTATCAGATTGGTCTGGCATGCGGGGACCACTAGCCCACCAGCCAAGGAAGCTTCCAGGCAGTAAACATTGTCTCCCTAGCTAAGGGAGATCGTGAGGAAGATATAGGACCTTTCAGTACCTAAGGCAATGGAATGAACAAACCCTAGAGATATTGTGGGACTTGGTCTCAACAACTTGTGGCTGTCAGGCCTGAAGGAGCCTGGGTTTGTGGCAAGGTGCTGCTCAGGACCTGAAAGAAGTCCTTACGAGAAGTAAGCACCAAAAAATTGGACTTAAGGGGCCATGCAATGTTTCCTATAACCTTTTCTATCCATGTGCAGAGTTTTCCATCCATGTGCGGAATACTGTTTTTATGTGTGGCAAGGCGTGTGTGAATGTGCACCGCCAATAGGAACGAAACATTTAGCTGTGGAAACTCTGCTAATCAGATGGACAACATTTGGATCTCTCTCAAGCAGCTGCACAAGTGTACAGGGAACGGGGGGGTGGGGCATGCACTAAACTGTAGGTAGGAAGCAATCCAGGACAATGAATTTTGACTCCTTGCTGGGAGGGCCTTGGTCTGTTTAGGGTTGATGTACACAGTGCTCTAGGCTAGGACCCAATGGAAGGGAAGGGCCTGTGTCCCCTGGTCCTCCCTGTGGTCTTAGACTGAGTCTCCTCAACCAAGGGGGAATGAGAGCCACGTGCTCTAACCAGTAGGTTGCTTAGCCCTCCAAGCTACATGTTAATGCACTTCGAACAGTGTGCACATCATGATCTTGATTCTGTAACCTTTACCCATTCAAGTAATTCCACTGACTTCAGTAGGAGTGTTTGTGTAAGTAAAAGCTATAGGAACAGGCCCCCTGTTTTGCTACAGTTCTGAGGTAAGGTAAGTTCCATTCAGTTGCAATGTTAGAGTGACTTCACATGGCATTTCTGTTTAAGAAGTTTTCAACTTTTTAGCTGTTTTGTTGTGACTCCTGATGGCCTCTCAGAGCCCAATGTGAGGCACATGATACATATTGGTGTGTACAACATTGAGTCCAGCATTTTAATTAAAAAAAAAAAAAAGTTTGTAATGTGTCCTTGTCAACAATTCATGTAGTTCCTGGATGCTACAGTTATTAAAGTGTATACAATTACATTGAGGCCATGTCTACACGGAGCTCTGCTGCCATGCTGCTGGGGCAGCATGATGCAAATGAGGGTTCTTGAAAATGCAAATTGATGCTCATTTGCATATTTGCACAGGTAGTTTGCATAGTCGCACAAGGTTGCCCTGCTGACAAGAGTCTGCTGCCAGCAGAAAACAAGCCATGCAGATGTGGTTCTGTTGGGGAAAACCCATTTTATCATCAGTTCCTTATCCCTGATTCTTTCAAGGGATAGGGGGCTGCTGACAAAGGGGGGTTTCGCCAACAGCACCACATCTACATGGCTTGATTTCTGCTGGTAGCAGCTTCTGCCAGTGGGGCAATCTCATGGGGTCGTCCATTTGCATTTTCGAGAGCCCTCATTTGCATCATGGTGCTGGCAGCAGTGCTGCAGCAGGGCTCCGTGAAGACATGGGCTAAATGATCAGCTGTGTGTACAGAATGTCTTTGTTAACATTTAAAATGCTGAAAATGAATTCAATATATAGTTTCATATGAGGAACTTAATTTTCTAAAAGCAACACATTGCAGAAAATGTCTAGTGAAGGGTGGATTGATTTATATCAAAGCAATTTAAAATCACTGATCTAAATTAAAAAAAATCCCCAAACTAACAAACCCACATGGACTTAAATCAAATTACCAAAAAAGCTAAGACTGCACTTAGAGTTCACTAGGACCCATTGAATTCACTGGCACTTCAGTTTTTTTGAGAAAACAAGCAAAGGCAACATGTGGGGCATGCACATTCTCCCAGCATCCCCTGCCTCACGCTTCTGATGAAAACCAGGGTCTTCCCCCGAAGTGGTGCAACATGAGAGCAATGTGAGTTTTCTAGCTTGCGCTGTTCCTAGGCTGTGCTACAGGGGATGGAGAAGGACTGCCCCACATACACTGTAAGTGGTGGGCTGGGGTGGAGCAGGGGTGGGAGGAGAGCAAGGCATGAATGGGGAAGGGGTGGGAAAAGGGCAAAATAGGGGGAGGGGCACAAGCAGAGCAGGGGTAGAGAATGTGAGGACAAGGTAGGGAGGGGGCAGGGCAGGGGCATGTGGCCAGTGTCTTCCCCCTTTTCCTCTGCAATTCCTGCACCAGCTGCCTCTGAAAACAAGTATAGAATAGGGTTCCCTGAGAAAAGCTGAGTTATGCTTGAAGTAAAATAGGGAACATACTTAAGAAGTCACTATTAAAGTCTGTGACAATGAGGTTCCAAAATAAGGGGCGTATATTATGTAATATAGGATTAAGAAAATTGCACTCAGTGGCAACTGGCAACTTTAGGCTTCTCTTAGTGCAGCTTTATGCATTGCATTCTTGAGTGATCAGTTCTAAACCTAGTTAGCTAGTCTTTGTCTTGTTTAATTAGTTAAAGCAAAACTTTTTTCTCTAGCTACATCTAATATGGCAAACAGCTTGGGAATTTATTTGTCAAATCACACTTAAACTAAAAGACATAGAGAAAGTTTTGAATAATGTTCAAATTTGATTGCCAACTGTGTTGTAGTTCATTACACTTGTCTAGCATTTTTGCAGTATGGATCTTCCAATTTAAAGAAGACCTTTTGCCCTTTTTTAGGTAAAGAAATGGACAAAGTTCAATAACTATCCAGTTTGACATCTTATTGATACGTAAAGAAATTTTACATCATACTTTTTTGAACTGAGAAAATGACTTCAGATATGGAAGAAAGCACAGCTTGTTGGAAAAGAGTACCAGTCAAAAAGTGGAACATCCAATAATTACTTTGGAAGAAATATAAAATAAATATCCCTGTTATGGTGCGATTCTGGAGTGGAGTTAACTCTATAGCTCATAGGTAGCCCTCCAAAGAAATCCAAACCCTTTTTGTTTTTCTAAATTATGGAAATTTTGTGGAAGACGTTGACCTGGATTTTGAGCCTAGTCATGGCTTTGTCAGAATTTCACAGTGACAGCAGGCTTTCATATAATTCTCAAGGTAAGAATCCCATTTTTATAGCTTTAAAGATATATACCTTTTGCATAATTTTAGATAATGTTTTCATCAGCCATTTTAATGTAAGCAGTGAGAGAAGAAATTGATGCATGTGTAGTTTTCTCATGATTTGTTGTCATTAAAGTCAGGGGTGCTGAAATAATTTGTATAGTGGAGGTGCTGAGAGCCACTGAACCAAACTCTAAATCCTAAAAGTGATGAAAACCAATTCAAGATGGGGTGTGACAACACTCCTAGAAACTCTAGTTTTAGCACGTATGATGAAAGTTAACTTGTAGAAAAATTCATTAGGTCCAAGTATATTTTGAGATTGATGTTTAATTTCCTTTATTTCTAACTTTAACTATAACATAGTCTCACAAGCATAATGCGCTGGCCACGATCTCATAAATATTTTTTAAAATTGTAGGAACTACATAAAGTGTATCTTGCATATTTGTATTTGTAGAGTATTTTAGTGAACTGAGGATACATTTATATCTTTTTACAAAGATATTTTTTCATTTCAACTGTTTTTATTTTGGCGAGTGCATGTAATAGCTTTTGTCTTTTAATGAAACAACTGGGAGATGCACATCCTTCACAGTGTAGAATGTATCTCCAAATATTTACATACTACAGGTTGAAATTTGCTAGTCTGGCATTCAGTGGTCTGGCAACATGTATAATCTGGCATGATCTTGGTTAGTTGAATGTCCACTCATCATTCCTGTGGCCAAGTTTCCCATAGTCCCATAAAGTTTGTGTACAGCCACCAGTTTTGGCTCTCAGTGTTCTGTGCTGTTGTTTAACTCTAATTTACCCCTAACTGTCTTCTAAGAGCCCAGTAAGCAGTGGAAGTGTTGGTAATGCTGCTAAACAATGTTGACCTCCTGTGGTTGGGCAAATTCTACTGGTTCGGCACTGGTCAGGTCCCAAAATTGCTGGAATATAAAGGTTCAACATGTAACTTAAATAAGAAAAATATTGTGAATTTGAAATATTTGCATTTCTAGTGACATCAAATTAATGGGAACCTGCATAAATTTGGCTGATTCTTTTTAAAAATAGGCTATTATCCTTGATTTTATTTAGTGAAGCTTTACACCTTGCACGTATTTGAAAATGACTTTCACTCATGAGGGTGATAGGATCTTGCCAGTTGTGGTTAATGTTTATACTACTACTTGTTTCCTGTTATGTTTTCTTCTCTTTTATGACTTTTCCTGGATTGGTTTACCTTGTGATTACAAAGAGGAATTCCTGTCTTATCTTGAACATTACCAACTAACCGTTCCAATAAGGGTTGATCAAAATGGAGCCTTCCTCAGCTTTACTGTGAAAGATGATGAACCCTCAAGGAGAAGGAAGAGGAGTATAGACCTTTATGACCAAGCATCTAAATTATTTTTTAAACTTTCTGCCTATGGCAAGCACTTTCATTTAAACCTGATTCTCAACACAGATTTGGTGTCCAAACATTTTACAGTAGAATACTGGGGGGAGAATGGACCTAAATGGAAACATGATTTGTTAGACCACTGTCATTACACAGGATATTTGCAAGACCAACATAGCACAACTAAAGTGGCTTTAAGCAACTGCAATGGTCTGGTAAGTATATATTACACATTTCAGTGTCATAGTGTATTATCTCTTTAAAATATAGAGGAAGAACTTAATTAGCATCTGATTCTCTGACTTTCTGCAAGAAGCAAACATACAGGCAAGGAACAGAGATCTGGCTGCTGAGGAAAAGTAATCATAAATTTTAGAAACCTTATTCTAAGTACTATGGGCAAGTCCAGAAGTCCTACTTGAGGAAAAATGTTAGTGCTGCAAGATTAGTTAGGGGTGAACTAGATTTGTCAGGACTACTGCTGAATACAGAAATAAAAATTACTTGTCTGATGGGTGTTGAGTGTCTTTACAATGGACCAACTGGCATTAACGTCCAGTTCAGGATGTAAGGTTTCTCTCAGTATTGGGTCCAAAAGGCCTGAAATAAATAATGAAGAAGGAAAACTCTTTGGCCTAAAAGACTTCTGTGATACTAGTCCCAAGGAGTGAAGAGGAAAGCAAAACTCTTGGCAGACACCAAAACCACAAAGAAATCATTGACATTTTTTACAGGATCGTTCATGTTTCATAAATCAAATAAAATACTTCAAAGTAACAGCATTGCTAGAAAGCTAAGTATTTACAATGGTCTTTGTAAATTGTTCTCTCATTGTTGATGAAACTATTGGTCATTTCAGCACTAGGTCTTATATGGAAAAACTCTTACTCTAATACTATGATTGAAGCGTTAAAATAACAATAGGCTATGGAATTACAAAGTGATGAAATAAAAGATCATGATTGGGAAATACTATACCAAGAGTCTACTGATTGCTGTCATAAATTTTAAAATACATGTTGCTATTATCCATTGAAAAAATGTTATTTTACTATTTCTATTACAGTAGCATGTAGAGGCCCCAAAAAAGATTAGGATCTTAATATAGCAGCTTCAGAATGTCGACATGTTTTTTTCTCTCAATTGCTGTATATAGTTATACATAAGCCTGTTCATTTCAAAGCTGACCTCCTACAATAGTTAGGCAAAAAATGGCAAAACGCTGTGATTCTTTCATAAGGCAACTTTATATTTCAGGGATTGGCAAACTTAGTTTCCCTGGCCATCAGGGTAACCCGCTGGCATACCCAGGATGTTTGGTTTACCTGGAGCATCTGCAGGCATGGAGCCATTTCTGGCTAACCGAAGCAGTGGATAGTATGTACCTCAGCCAGCACCAATTGCTGCAGCTCCTGTTGGTTGGGAACAGCGAATTTCAGCTACAGGGAGCTTAAGGGGCTCTGTGCCTGCCATTGCTCCAGGTAAACAGAACATCCCAGCACGTCAGCAGCTTACCATGACAGGCTGGGAGCCAAAGTTTTGCTGACTCATTGATAAGATGACCACCACGCTTTGCAAAACAAACAAACAAAAAAAAAGCAGTCCTGTAGCACCTTAAAGGCTAACAATATTATTTATTAGGTGAGGGGCTTTCGTGGGACAGACCCATTTCTTCGGATCTGGAGAATAACTGATGACTGATAACTGAGAGGGAGGGAAATTTAAAAAAAATAATTTGTTGAATGAGTATATATGGTACTTTGAACACTTCCTTTTTCTCCCTCCAGGTGTTATAAAATAATACATCCTGTGACATTGATCACAAAAATCCACTATTACAGTAGAGAGTGCCAGATCCTTAACTAGCTAACTACATGAAGTCCACCTAAGTGATTAATATGTAAAAATCAATGATACCAGCATGATACATTCTGGGGCACCCTTCCCCTAGGAGAATTTCAAGGGGGAAAATCATATTTAAGAAGTTTAGTTAAACATGTATTTGTGGTAAAATGTGTCCACAGCCTGGTGAGTGGGGCATACAGTATGTACTTCAGAGCTTAATTTAAATTTCCATTTACCTTTACAGTTCCTCCATAAGATTGTGTTTTTGGATGTGCCTTATGGTAATACTCTTGAGTTATCTGCATGTGGATTATGTTCTAAAGATAATGTGGTGACTGGATTGCCACTCTTGAGTCTCAGCTTGCTCGTGTACGTGCCCAGATGCCTGGACTCTCAGAAGTGTTTGCCCTTTGAGGCACAGGCTCGCTCACCTCATTCTGAGATCAACAGACTGCACCTCAGTGCTCTCCTGGGCATTCCATTTTTGTTCCTCTCTGGCCTTGGTCAGCTTACAAACCCCAGAGCTGGGTTTGTTGTGTGTGGTTCCTCTTGTCTGCCCCCGCAACAGACTTCAGCATTGACTTGGTCAACATTTTTATACCATTTGATTTTCTTCTTTAGCTGTTTCATTTGCCAGAACTAGCTAGCTCCTCACAGCACCTGTTTCCTTCAAAGCTTTTAGCTGCGCAGCTGGGAACATCTTAAGGTTATTGGCATTTCATTGAGACTGGGAGTTTTTTGACTTGCATGGATCACATGCTTCAGAGACTGTTGGTTACTTGCCTTGTCACTTCCCTCAGAAATTCCTCTGGCTTCTCAGTAAATTGATAGCTTGAATGTTTTGTCAGTAACGTGTCCTCCTCAGTACACAGGGCTTCTAGGGCCTTGACAATTAACTTTAAGTGTCAGGTCCTCACATTTAATTCATTATCTCTGGTGTCTTTTGGCTCTTCACGCTTGTGCAATATTTGTTCGAACCAAGCCTGGATTAAGGTAAATATGGTTCCCTAAGCACACCATAACAGGGTGCGGGAAGGTACTCAGGACCCTATTCTCTTGTGGGCCTGCCCCTTGCCAGGGTCATGCCTCCTACTTTGAATGGCAGTGTCAGAGAGACCCAGGCTTACAGATAGTGGGGTGTGGGGAAGGCAACAGTTGTCCTCAGGCCCGGCATTTCAAAGGGACCCAGAGCCCCAGCTGCCACCGCAGCTGAAGTAGCACCAGTGGTGGCCGGAGCTCTGGGTCCCTTGGAAACGCTGCCACTGCTCTGTGTGCACCTCGGTGGTGGGGGAGTGGGACGGGCAAGGCTGACTGCTCTAAGCCCCACACCTTCTGCCCTTGGCCCTGCCCTTCTGGATGCGAGGAACTAGCCTCCTCTCCTGCCTTGCTCCGGGGTCTGTGGCAGCTGTCAACACCATTGCAGAAACCACTGCTTCCTCCAGAAGGACTGAGACAGTAGCATGTGGCTTCTTTCTTTCCCCAGAAACAGCATGAAAGGTGGAAGTCAGGCTCTTCTTTCCTCGTGTCTCAAAGAGGCAGGGACCCTTCAGAACTGACACTTAAGTTTTTGGGATATCACACTGTACTCTGGGCTGGGCTCACTGCACACTTCTCCTGCCCCATAATGACTCCCTTGCTGGATGATGTTGGCAGGACCCTCCAGAGGTATGGGTTTTGGAGTTAACTTGCAAATCAGGTGAGCCCATCATAAAGCTATTTTTTCAGGGTCTCTGCAGTTTCAGGCAGAGGTCACTGGATCAGTTACACTTATGGAATATTTTCAAACTTTTCCTCACCATCCCTGGGAGTAGAAATTTAACTGCTTAAGCTGAAAACTTGCATTACAATGTAATCACAAATCTCCAAGAGCCAGGCCTCTAGCCTGTGCCTTAATCTTGACTTAATCTTGTTTCTAGCATTCCCACCACTTGTTTTAGGGGAAAATTTGGGAAGTTGTCTTCATTTTTGGACTATCTGAAACTGTTTTGTATAGTTTATTTTATTCCTCTAAAACTGGACAATCTGTGGGTTTTTGTAGACTGCCCTGTGGTTTTTAGCCTCTAAGAGTAGGAGTCAAGTCAATATTGTAAAGAAAAATAATTACTTATTGACAGTTCTGCTTCTCTGAAGAGGTCATTTATCTGAATACTTATTTCTGCTGCCTTCTTCCTGTCATACATGTGGATGGACCTACCTTTTCAATTATTTTTTTTTTCCTTCAGGGTTTCCTCTTATTACACATGTCCTTTGGTGTCTGTTGTATTTGGAATATGAGAAGCCTTGTTTTTTCCCTCATCAAGAAACTAAAATCTAATTTCTTGAAGGTTCTGAGGCACAATCATTTGATCTTAGATTAAGACTGTGCCTCAAAGGTACACGTGTTGTTAAGACAATTCTGCTCTGTCCCTTTCTGGCAAACTGAGACCCAAGAGTGGGAATACAATCTAAATGATATTTTCAGAGAAACAGAATGGCAGATAAACAATTATTCCTTTTCGAAGCGTCTGAATTAAAAGCCTCTCTTTAATAAACATTTCGGGTGCATCTACACTAGCCGGCTACTTTGAAGTAGCTGGCACAACAGCGAAATAGTACGTGCTGCCTCTACATGTGCCGTGAGCTATTTCGATGTTGAAATCGACGTTAGGCGGTGAGACATCGAAATCGCTATTCCTATCCGAAGATGGGAATAGCTCCCTACTTCAACGTTCAACGTCGAAATAGGGCGTGTGTAGACAATCCGCGTCCCACTATGTCAAAATAGTGGGGTCCTCCATGGCGGCAAGCAGCTGAGGGGTTGAGAGACACTCTGTCCAGCCCCTGCAGGGCTCTGTGGTCGCCACATGCAGCAGCGCTTAGCCCAGGGCTTCTGGCGGCGGCGGCTGCTGCTGCTGCTGTTGCTGCAGCTGGGGGCCCATGCTTTGTGCACGGGGTCTGCAACTGGTGGTTGGCTCTGTGGATCTCATGCTGTGCAGCGTGAGTGTGTCTGGGGGGGCCCTTAAAGGGAGCAGCTTGGGGCTTTGCTGGCCCCTTATTTCGACGGGGAGCGCTTGTGTGTTTGGACGTTCCGCATTTCCTTCTGGGGCGGCTCCTTTTGATGTTCTCTGTCGCTACTTCAATGTTGAACGTCAGTGGCTCCAGCCCTGGAGGATGTGTAGATGATATGCATCGAAGTAGCCTATTTCAATGTTCTTATGTCAAAATAGGCTTTTCGACATAGCGTGCTAGTGTAGATGTAGCCGTCATGAATAGAGAGAAAGTAGTCCCCAGTGGAATAAGGAGAGAGATTCTTATTGAGCCAATTCTAAGGTAAAAACTCAGGAAAACCTCACTCTGTTGTAAGAATATTTTTTGTTCATTACAACCTGTCATTTTCAAAACAGCATACACTAAATTAATGAAGACCCTGATGAGAAGTGCAAACAGAGAGTAATGTATTGCCATTTCTTCTATCCCAAAGTTTCATAGGATTCAGATTCATAGAGATTTAAGACCAGAGGGGACTATTAGGTCATCTAGTTTGACCTTCCACATATCACAGGTGCCTAAATTTTGCCCATTTACTTCTGGGTTGAGTTCAGTAACCTGTATTTGACTAAAGTTGGGTTAAAGCATAATTTCAAGAAAGGCATTCAGCTTGGATCTGAAGGCACCAAGAAATGGAGAATCCACAGCTTGCATTAGTAGTCTCCTTCAGTGATTCATCCCCCTCCCTGATAACTGTTGGCCTTATTTATCAATGTGTGTATGTCTGGCTTTAGCTTCCAGCATTGGTCCTTGTTATGTTTTTCTTTGTTAGGTTTAAGGAGTCCTTTGGCACCTGCTATTTTCTCCCATTGAAGACAGTTATATATTCTGATCAAGTCATCTTTCCTTCTTCTATGTGATAAGCTAAGAAGTTCTTTAAGTCTCTCATTGAAAGACAGTTTCTCTAGCCCTGGAATAATTTTTAGACTCTCTTCTGGACCTGCTCCAATTTTTAAACATCCTTTAAAAATATAGAGGCTAGAACTGTTCATGGTTTTCTGGTGTCAGTCTCACCAACACATTAGACAGAGGAGAAACCGTCTCTGTAGTCCTTCCTACTGCTTCCCTGTTTATAAACCAAAGGATCACACTGGTCTTTTTGTAAGAGCATCTGGTACCGGGAGCTCATGCTGAGTTGCTCACCCACATTGTCCATCTTTAAAAGTAATTACCATTTAACACAACTAAATACTTTCATAGCCGTAAAATCAATTTTAAATATGACACCTTGGATGACATTTAAAATATTATTTGATTTATGAAGATTAAGACCCAGACCACATCCTGTTCTAGGTCTGAGTGGAGTTCCCTTTGATGGAAATGGGCATTTTGTGTGTAGGCTTAGCTTTCAGATGATCATATATAGGCTGCCCTATGTGTGTTTGCAATTACTGGGAAATGAGTGCACACATATTAGCACAGTCATTTGCAACAGGACTATCCAACTACTCATGTACTGTGCAAAAATGGTTGAGGCGTGGGTGGAACTATATTTATGTTGGCACCTTTAACTTCCAGTGGAAAATTGTGTAGGAATCTTCCATTATGGTCAAGCAACAATGCACATGTGTACAAATTGAAGTAGGAGAGCTAGTATTCACGCAGTGGCTAGGCATGTGGATTAGGACATCTCAGAAAGAATATAGTCCAATACAGGGAGCAAACCAAGGAGCTGGTGGTGTGATTCCCCTGCTTCTGTACACACTCACACAGCTCTGTGAGAATTTGCATGAATCTACTGGTGTTACCATCAGGTCCACTGACCGGCAGGGGGTGAGAGTGCCAAATGTGGAATATGACCCTTTGTATAGCCACAGCAGTGCACAGCTGCGAAGGAGAGAGGGAAGGAGGGGGGCCAGTGCCACAGTCCTGGCATCGCTGATGTCAAAATGCCCTAGGCCCTGCCTCTTCTGCCATTGGTCCTGCCTGTTCCAGGGCATAAAGTTGGCTCCTGTCTCACCTTGCCACAGGGACCGTGACAGCTCTCAGTGATGCTGATTACCATGGTTGCTTTGCTATTTAGACATGGGCTATCTCTGAGAGCTAGTATGTATGTTAGCAGGGGACTCACACCCCTAGAATGTAGTATAGGCATAGCCTAATACATAGAAATTATTAATTATTCATGGCTTGTCCACACAGAAGAATAAGCCTTGGATATGAGAAAGTAACATGTTTGACCGCTGTGGGAGCATGTGAGAAGTCTGACATTAGTTCTGTGCTTTACCCCAATGGAGAAAATTGCCATCCATAACATTTTCAGTAATAAGTGTATTTTAAATGGTAACTTGTATAAACACCTCCCCCCAAAAACTTTTTGTTTCAAATCCTAGTTAAGATCACTATATAACAACACAGTTACCTGCAACATCATTTAGAAACCTCAAATTTATCAAAATAAAAAATAGGTTTTCAGTAGGAACAAGACAGGTTTATAACAACTGTTACTGAATTCAGTAGGAACAGGATTGGATCAAAATTATCCAGAAAAGTCGTACGTTTTCTAACTAATGAAACAGTGTTCTATGTCTAAAAAACACCTGAGTTTTCAAGGAGCTTTATCTACATGGAAAATTTGAAGGAGTGTAAATAAACTACAGAAAGACAAAAATATTAGAAAAGACAATATCTCAAATCATGGTCATTTTTGAATAATCTGTAATTCAAAAACAGTTTGATATGGGTTTGCAAAAATGTTCTCTTTTGCCTTCAAAAATGTCTGACTATTTTCAGGCCAAACCAATGTTCAAAGCTGAAGTTTCAGGGGACTAAAATAGGGTTACACATAACCACTTTCCATTATAAAACCCTAATTATGGAGTGGCTACCATTTCTCCATAATAGATGGTATTCTAAGAAAAGTTATTTTGATTAGTAGAATTATATTTCTTTTCCATCAGATAGCTTAATAAAAACCATAAATTCAGTTTATTAATGGTGATCTGCAAAGAAATTTAATAAATTGAGGGTTGTGTGCTAATTTTTGGTGTATTATCGGGTGGCCATCACCTCTTCTTGTCTGGTCTGGTGTAGGCAGACTGAGAGCCTGGATTGGGCCCAACATCCAAGATCGGAAAGGGGTGCCTATCTTATGAATCCTGGTTGAACTTAGATGAGCATTAGATGGTGAACAGCTTGGCAATATCAGGACTTTGTTGGCTTTGCACATTCCCCCCTTGCAGAAATGTCACAGAGACTTTACTGGTGGAATCACAGTAGTGTTAGGTTAGGTGGCACCTAAGTGGGGACTTTGTGAATTCCATTGGCACCTAAAGGACTGAAGTGCATGAGGGGGTAGGTAAATGCATAAGACCCTTTTCTGAATCTAGCCTTTCATTTTTATTTTAAATGAAAACTTAGATGTGGAAGAACAAGAAGGCACTATGAAAGAGGTATGGTACTAGCAAATGCTGACTAAATTTGAGCCAGGATGTTACCTCCTGTGAGAAGTAAGTCAGTTTAGTGAACACATAGTGAAAACTACTGTAGACAAGGAATGTTTTCTATGACCCTTTCGAATCTTGCTTCATGCACTTTACATTGCCTACATAGAGACAATAGCCTATGTGCTAATTTTTGAAAACAGAGGTCCTGAGCACCATCTGGGAGATGTTGAGCACTTTCAGTTCAATAGTCAGACCAGGTCTGTACATTGTTTTAAAAAAAAAAATCTGTGGCAGTGAGTCTCCGAGACAAGGTCTACAAGTGCCAGGTGGGTGGATCTCTGAAACCAAAATTCAAGCTAAGTGGCAATGTTTATACTGCTGTGGCCAGGTCTACACTAGGTATCAAAGTCAATCCCAGATACGCAATTCTAGCCATGCCATTAGCATAGCTAGAATCAACATATCAGGATCGACTGTTCCCTGGTGTAGATCGGAGCTCTTTGGGCTCGTGCTGACGTCCCTTACTCCACGCAGCAGTTGACTCAAATAGCTGAGTCCAGAGAGATCGATTTTTGCCAAGTCTTCATTGATGTGGCAAAATTGATCTCTGGAAGATCGATCACGGTGCATCAAACCCCCCTTAAGTATAGACATACCCTAAGTTTACCACCATAATGTAAGTCCCTCAAGTCTGTCTGTATATCCAGACTCTGCTTTAGTTGGAGTTGATTCTGTTTTAGGCAGGGGGTTGGACTAGGTGACCTCCTGAAGTCCCTTCCAGCCCTAAAATTCTGTGACCTTCTACAGTGTGGTACTGTTTTTTTTTCTTCTTCAGTATAGATCTGTGAAATGGACCATTTAAAACTCTCTAAATCTGGTTGATGCCAGCATAGTTCTTATAATGACGTTTTAACGTAAATAGCATCAGTTCTTCGGTGACTTGTCTAAGATAACAGAACCAAGTTAGAATTTGAAACTTCCTGCTTCTGAATTCTCTTGCTGTCCCATACCCCCGCCCCCCACCCCTCTCTCATACTGTAAAGATTATCATCAATTTCAAGACATTTTGATGTAGAGGCTGGAATCTTCGCATTTGCAGATAACAGTGTGAAATTATCAAAACAAAAAGGCAGTCTAGTATCATTTTAAAGACTAACAAAATAGTTTATTAGGTGATGAGCTTTCGTGGGACAGACCCACTTCTTCAGCTCATAGCCATACCAGAACAGACTCAAAATTTAAGGCACAGAGAATCAAAAATAGTAATCAAGGTTGACAAATCAGAAAAATATTATCAAGGTGAGCAAATCGGAGAGCAGAGGGGCAGAAGGTGGGGGGAGAGACAAGAATTAGCTAAAGCCAAGTCTGCAAAAGAGCCCCTATAATGAGCTATAAAATTCCCATCCTGGTTCAAACCACATGTTAATGTGTCGAAATTGAATATAAGAGAGAGTTCAGCAGCCCCAAACTGCTGTGAAAGAGCTCCTGAAGAGGAATATTCACAGCAGTTTGGAAAGAGAGGCTGCTGAACAATCTTTTATATTGAATTTCAGCACATTAACATGTGGTTTGAACCAGGATGGGAATTTTATAGCTCATTATAGGGTCTCTTTTGCAAACTTGGCTTCAGCTAATTCTTGTCTCCCCCCCACCTTCTGCCCCTCTGCTCTCTGATTTGCTCACCTTGATAATATTTTCTGATTTGTCAACCTTGATTACTATTTTTGGTTCTTTGTGCCTTAAATATTGAATTGGTTCTGGTATGGCTATGATCTGAAGAAGTGGGTCTGTCCCACAAAAGCTCATTACCTAATAAGTATTTTGTTAGTCTTCAACGTGCTACTGGACTGCTTTTTTATTTTGATAGTATATAGACTAGCACGGCTATCTCTGTTACTATTCAGTATGAAATTGTGTCTATTAGGGCAATTCTCTAGTGTTTCCACAGCCACAGGGGCACCAGAGATGGAGTCATTTCTTCTAAATTCACTTTTAGTGGTGAAAATCCATGTATTAAGACAGAAAAGAATTTGTGGAGTTTATTTGACATGCCTCTTTTCCTCCTTGAACCACTTCCTTTTTCATGAGAATCTGAGATTGCAAATATGGAAATAATGAAAAATAAAAAGTCTGCCCTGCCTTGTAAAATTTGGAAAAAATATCAGTTTCCTGGTGAGAATCAAATTGATGAATAATCTACAACAATCATGATCTGCCTAAGATCTGTGGTGTAATTCTGAGGTAGAAATGTATATTTAAAAACTGTCATAAATAGTGAAAATTAATTTAATATTATTAATTTAAGTCCAAAGAAGTGCAGTATAGTGTTAGAATTCAGCATTTGGAAACAAAACACAGTGGTTTCTTTTCATAATATTTGTCTAAAATAAATGTTATGTAAGTTTTCTCCTTTGATGCAATATATGGCATTAAACCATCCTTCGGCATGGCACCATAGAGGGACATTGTGTTCACTCTTTGAACAAGGCCATTTTGGCTTGGCATCATTTTTAATGGTATGAATCATATAATTCTGGAACATCTTTGTCAATAGATTGTTTCATGAGGAAAAAAAAGGCTGATTGTCTGTTACACGCGAAAATGTCTCTCGCTCTCTTACCACATCTGCCCAAAAATGGTGGGAAAGAACTGAAGAAGCAAGACAATACTTTTTTCTTCATTTTCTTGTTATGTTGTTGATAGGAGCCTACAGCTTTTCCCACTAAAGTCTGTGGGGATTTTGCTGTTGAGTTCAGCGAGAGGTGAACTGGTGTCTGCTCTGTTTAGTATCTGGTCTTGTAACTATTGATATTTGCAGAGGAGCAATAACTAGTTGCTTTTGTTTGTCTTCTCATTCATCTTTAAGCATGGCATTATCGCTACAGAAGATGAAGAGTATTTCATTGAGCCTTTAAGGAATATAACTGAAAATTCCAATCGTTTTAGTTATGAAAATGGTCATCCTCATGTTATTTACAAGAAGTCTGCCATGAACCAGCAACATTTCTATGATCATGCTCACTGTGGCGTCTCAGGTAAATAAGCATGAACATCAATTATATTTTCACTCTTTATTAAAAAGTGTCATTTAAGATTTAAAACTAAAAATACCTTCGTATTAGTTCTACATTGGTTTAATGTACAGTATGTAATAGGGTTCTGTTATAGTGAGTTTAGCACTAGGAACTCGCCTCTTGGATGATACTGTTCACCCCTTTGAAAAGTAGCTTTGCATTTTTTTCAGATTCAAGTCAAGACTGTAGTGTCTTTGAAGGCTAAGGCACTGTGAGTAAGTCTTGTTTTATTCCTGTATTGAGCACAGTGGCAGTGATAAGTGCAGGCTTCTACACAAAGTGCTGTAAGTTTACCTTGTCCCTAACTAGAAGGCATGACTTGAGTGACTAAGTATTACAGCTCAATGTTTAGGAAGTGTTGTGCGTGTCATTTGAAAAAGCTCAACACATGATAAATGTGTGTTAATGTTATAATTAATAATATTTAGAAATGATCAAGAAGTCTTGATCTTTTTTTTTTTTTTTTTTTTTTTTGATAGTGAGTATTGCTTCCATTTGTTAAGGTTACTCCAAAAAATGGTGCATGGGTGATTTAATTATGGGAGTCAAAGGTCTGACAGCATATTTTTTGTTGAAAGATGTTTCCATTCATAGCCCAATTTTCCATCCGCTTTAAACTTTCTCAGATCTCTTCTGTGTTCCTGAATTGTCCTTCCTCAGAAAGAGGCCAAAAGACAACTTTTTTTAGTCCAGTTTAGCATAAAGCTAAGAAGCTGTTTTAAATGTCTGGAGGTAAAAATATTTGTTATATCTTTGAAAAACCATCTAACCTTTTCTTGCTTATATACATTTTAAGAATAGTTTGTTCTTAAAAGTTCACTTTATTTTTGGGTGTTAATCCTCAGTAAGATCTGCTGCATAGGACAGTGTGGCAAATATTAATTTTCAAAATAAAAAGATATAAAATTCACGATAGGTGTAATCTCTGTTTCATTGCTGTTGTTGGAGATGGTAACTTGCTGGCACCATCTGAATGAGATTACAACACAAAGGTGCATACCTGTAGAAGATCTTTTCTGAGTGGTTAAGTTAGCTGTTGTCTTCCCTTGAGTCAGAAGAGCACCCCCAACTCCTCCTTTTTAATGAAAGCATCATGGAATGTATGTTAGTGTTCCCTCCCACCCTCCCCATGGACATATCTGCAAAGCAGAGAAAACATAGATCAGCCACTCAGCATGAGGACAAAGATAAATTAACTATACCCAAAAAGTCACAAGTAATAATTGAGGGGAGGAGAGATGAGAGATTACCAGCCTGTGCATATCACACAGTTCATCAAATGTGTACACTGAGATCTTGCAGTCCCATAAAATGTGTTGCTATACCACCCTTAGCTTTCAGACCCTTCTCATCCTTAACCTGCACCCCCTACCAACTCCAAACCACCAAATACAATGGGTTCCTCTCCACTTCACACTCACTGCCTTGGAACCTTCTTGTTTCAAGTCCCTTCCACTGAGATACTCTCCACATTTCTTTCAGACAGGTAGGTCTTCCACCCTATCCACTCAACTCCTTCCCTGCCCACAACTGTCAAACCCTCTTATGCCAGCCACCGTACCTTTTCTGATGTCCTCATCTTAGCTGCCAAAATCCTACAACCTCCTTCTACTACAATTACTTAGACTTCTGACTCCCATTTGTCAAACCCCCAGACTTCCTCAGGACCTCTGACAAGATTTCTTTTTCTCATCTTTTCTCAACTTCCAAATCCCAGGATCAGGTTGCCACTAGAAACATTTGCTTGTATAGTAATGTTGGTTAGAGTGTGTTTTTTTTTTAAATCTGACACTTTTTATATCAGTAGAAGCTGAAGTGTAAATACAGTTCCATCAGCAAAAATGTTTTTGCTGGTATATCTTATATCATTCAAGGAGCTAACCTGGAATAAGCACTTTGGCTGATATAAACTGTGTCTACACTAGAAGAGTATACCAACATAGGTAAAGGATCCCTAGTCAAAATCAACGAAATAGATATAGTGGGATCTCTAATCAATTGCAGTTGGTGGACATGGGTAAGATGATACTTCTGGCCTATCTGACAAAGATATTCTGATAGCTAACATGAAGTTCGATTCTCCTCCTTGTGTACTTATACATGACACTGGATTGTGCACAGGAGTCAGATATTTTTGCTGGAAGAACCCCTACATGGCATATTGCCCCTACTTTCCTTGTGCTCTCAAGTGAGGGCATACAAGGGGTGCGTCCAGCAACTCTCTCTCTCACTTCCTTTTTACCATTGGTGGTGAACGTTGTAGTTCCCCATAGCATTAGCTTTGGTTAGCTAGCTTTAGAAAATGTTCAGTGTATAATTAGTATAGTTGTAATTAATATCTAGGATAGAATAGATTGGGAGTAGTTTTCTTAGTACCTGCAGGATTTATTATGAAAAATAACCCGAAGTTTTAAACAGTGTGCCATGATCATGGGTATTATCTCTGTTGTGCTCTGTCATGCTCTGTCATGGATGGATTTGTTTTTTTTCGTGGGTGAGGGACAGAAGCAGGACAAATACCCTAAATAAACTTTCTTTCCAATCCACGCTAAGACACTGAGGGTGCATCTGCACTTGCATTCCTCTTTCGAAAAAGGTGTGCAAATGAAATAAATCGAAAATGCAAATTAGATATAAATTTGCATATTTGGAACCTTGTTTGTGTATTCTAATTTCGAAAGAGCTTCTTTTGAAAAAAGAAAGCCAGTTGTGACGCTGCTCTTTTGAAGATGGGTTTACTTTTGAAAGAATCCTTCTTCCCTTTATTTAATGAGAACAAGGATTCTTTTGAACATGGAGTTTGCTTTCGAAAGAGCAGCGTCTATACTGGCGTTCTTCTTTTGAAAGAAGCTCTTTTGAAATTAGAATATGCAAACGAGGTGCCACATATGCAAAAATATACTTTGT
This sequence comes from Carettochelys insculpta, assembly GCF_033958435.1. NCBI lineage: Eukaryota > Metazoa > Chordata > Testudines > Carettochelyidae > Carettochelys > Carettochelys insculpta. Next base: position 90,610,684 of record NC_134141.1, read on the forward strand.
TTGCATATTCTGTTTACCTCATTTGCATACCTCTTTTGAAAGAGGAATGCAAGTGTAGATGCATCCTGAGTGATTAGCATTTAAAAGTTCACCTCATGAAGTACGTTGTATGACCTGCAACTGAACCAAGCCCAAATCGTGACCCAGAGCACTCTGGATCAATATGGAGTGCTGCTCCAACTAGTTCAGGAAGCAATACAAAGTCTGGAAATAAATATTATGCTTCCGTTTCTCGGTTTGGATTGAAGTTTTTAAGCATTCAGATTATATTACCACCTCAAAGTCCGTCTGCTCAACAGTTACTATATTAACTGGATATATCACCCCATCAGTGCAGGATGGGATGGAGAAGTAATAATGTTTCTAGATCCCATTAATGACCGCTTCTTGGAGCAGGTAGTTCCTGAATCCACAATGAGAGCAGTAACTCTTGATTTAGTTATAAGTGGAGCAGAGCACCTGGTCCAAGAGGTGATGATAGCTAACCCTTTCAGAAACAGTGACCACAATGTAATTAATGTCTTTGGGTGGGTGTGTATAAATACCGAAGAAGCCAAGAAGTAGAATTTATCTTTCGAAAGGTGAACTACGTGAAAATAAAGAAGCTGGTGAAATGGAAATTAAAAGAAAAAGTCACAAGAGGGAAATGCCTGCAAGCTGCATGGAAACTTCTTAAAAACACTGTAATTGAGACTTAAGTGTATGATTAAATTAAGAAGACGACAAAAAAAATTGCCACCAACAGAGAAAAGAAGTGATTAGAGGCAAAAGAAAGTAAAATTCTTCTGAAGAAAATAGAAAGGAGGCTAAAGTCTGGCAAGTCAAGTGTAAAATTTATAATTAAGCAGTCCAAAAAAAGCCATTGAAGAGCAAATAGCAAAAAACAACAACAAAATAAAATTAAAACCAGAAACTAGCAGCAATTTTAAAAAAAAATAATACAAATAGGAAGTTTGCCAATCAGTGGGGCCACTGGACAAATGAGGTGTTAAAGGAACACTCAAGAAGACAGTGTTTCCCTGAGTGCTTTTCACCTTCCAGGAGTGAAAAACACACTAGGGGATTCCATCATTAAGGTTTTCACAAGTGGCCTGTCTAGACTCTCTAGAAGGATAGTCTCCTCCAGATTTTCTACTGCTGGGTTTTGGATTTTTCAACTATAATGTTGAATAAACTAATAAACTTATTTGCAGCCAACCTCAACAACAAATGCACAGTGTTTTGCTCCAGTGCCAACTGCAGCTGGTTCTGTCACTGATGCTTTTTTTTTTTTTGATGGTCTGTTCCAGTGTTCCCTGTAAACTGAGCATTTGGGTAGCCACCAAGGAGAGATTCAGGTGCTGCCCAGCTGATTAGAAGAGCACGTATAGCAGGCAGCATGTGTTACTACTGCTGGTGCACATCCCCATATGCCTTGGTGCACATAACAAAATTTATTCTTCCCATGGATGAAAAATATTAGAGGGAACCCTTGTCTGGTCACCTCCTAAATGCATTCCCTCCAGTTCCTCTCATTTCAAGGGTACTCAGGTTTTGTCTGGTTTCAACTTCCTATCTCACAGAGCTGGAAGGGACCTTCAGAGGTCATTGAGTCCAGTCCCTTGCCCTCTTGGTAGGACCAAGCACCATCCCTGACGGGTTTTTTTTTTTAAATTTATTAGCCCCAGACCCCTAAATGGCCCCCTCAAGGGTTGGGCTCAGAATCCTGGGTTTAGCAGGCCAACGCACAAACCACTGAGCTACCATTGCACTGGGATGGCTAACGCCTGGGGACCATCTACAGCTGGAGCATTTTCACAATCCCAAGATTCTCCCAAGTCTCGCTCCTTCCATTTACTATCCCACCCTCTCCCCAGCATTGCACCCTGTCTCCTGAGGCACACAGCCTTTGGGATTACTTGGGGGTGGGGGCGGGTCTGGTGCAGGAGAGCAGTCAGGTGCCCCTGCAGTCACTATGGCAGCAAGAGCCAGGCCAGATTGTGAAAATGTTCCACCTGTAGATGGCCCGCCAGCCATGAGTTTGAGATCGGTGGCCAAGACAATATTGGCTCAGTCAATGCGCAGGATATCTCTAAACATGTGACAGCCTGATGATGGATCACTGGAGAGTTGTCCTGTTCTGGTCATTTCCTCTGAATTATCTGGCATTGACCACTGTCGAAAGAAGGGATACTGGGACCATTGGTCTGATCCAGTATGGCCTTTTTTTATGCTCATCACATCAGTGTTCTTGAACAACATTTCAATAACTGATATGAGCAAGGTAACAACATGATCATCATCATTTTCCAGCTCTCTCTGCCATTGGTGAAACCTCTTACAATGATGCCAGGTGTGGCAAGTCTGTGTTACAGTCTCTGTTCACATGGTTTGAAATCCCTGTAAGGGAAGTGCTGATAAATAACCCACAGTGTGACGTTTATGTGCACAATCACTTGCGGAAGAAAAAAATATTACTTATCTGACAGTAAGCTTTCCAAAATGTGTTGGGCACGTAAATATTCTCCTGGCCTCACACCTTCCCTAGTAGGTCAGACATTACTTACAGTGGTGCAAAAGAACAGAGAAATGGGTATCAGACACATCCATTTTATGCCCTCACTTGAGAGCACGTGGCACCCGCATCACCTAGTGGTACTGCTGACAAAAGTCTCTAAGTACACTGAGTGTGCACGTGCGTAGAGTTGAATTTACGTGCACAGCTACACTAAAAGCCAGCTGTTATTGCAAAGTAAGTAACCATTTTGTCTTTGTTCCGTAAGTGGTGGATCGCATGCCAGTATGGATTGGAATTGTCTGCAGTCTGTGGCTCAGATTGAAAAATAATATTTAAGGAAGGGTTAAAGATTTCTGTTTCTGGCCTTGAGAGGTGATGTAGAGAAGGTTGTAGGGGAGACTTGAGAAAGAAAAGTCTTACTGATGTTTCCATCAAGTTTTGCATTTTTCAGCTGTAATATTGAATAAACATTTCATATTAAAGTATGTATGTGCTCACAGCCTTACCTGAGTTTGGCTGTGAGAATAGTGTTTCATTAACAAAATCAATGTACAATAGGACAACTTTTCTCCTCTAAATTACGCTAGTGTAAATCCAGAATAACTCCATTGTTCCAGTGTAAAAGTGATGATATCAAAAATTTAAGCAGAATAAATGGTGTCTTTTTAATGTTTCAGGAGAAAAAAAGAGTTAAGAGTAATACTGTTGGAGCTCTTACCCACCTTACCCCCACCAAACTGATTAAATTCCTCATTATAGGCCTGATCCTACTCCACTGACTTCAAAAGGAGTTGAGAGTACTCAGCTTATTGCAGGAGTACTTGGCACCTCGCAGGATCAAGACCTTAGAGTTATCTTAATTTTTCTATCTCTTTTTATAATTTTTTTTGCAAATACATAAATAACATTTTCCTAATGCAAAACCAAGTTAAGTTTTCGGAAGCACGTGAAACTGTATTTTGCCAGATCAGAATTTGGCTTGGTTTATAATCAAGCTTAATGTAAGAGTTTTATAGGCAGCACTCTGAAGTCTTTCACCATTAGTTTTGTGATAAAGAGCATAACGCAAATTTTACTTCCGTGGTATTTTCACTTGTGTGCATACTTTGTTGAGACGATTTTTGAAATGGTTACTTAGTTGATAAGTTGTCGTGTGTGTTCGAATAAGGTTGCAAAGTAGTTTTCATTGTAATCCACTGTTTTTGCATAGCATATGAATTTTTAAATAAACACACACTTTTAGCAGAAATGTTCTTTTAGACTTTTTTTCTTGAAGGTGAATTATGGTGCATTTTGAGAATTTAGCAAAATACCTCAGCAATTTTATAGACGTGAGAGAATGAAAAATGTTATACTATTACACATTATGCATTATCCTATTAAATGTGAATTGAATCTGCTGATTGTAAAAACAATTGAAGTTTGAACTTTACAATTGACAAGTATGTAATCTGGGGTGGCACAACTATGTGATTCCCCATGTCCAGAACAAATTGTATATGCACAGTCTTGTGTAAATCAAGGGCGTCAGGGAAAACACATTAATAGTTCCTGAACTGGACGTTGTAAATCCTATTTAGTATTACTAAAATCTTAAAACATTTGTCAATGCAAGAAAAAGTTGGTACAGGTTGCAACTCTCTGGTCCAGCATGGTCGGGACCTGACCAGTCCCAGACAACAGATTTGCCAGATCAGAGGATGTTTCCTGTCACTGGCCCCCACCTCACTGACCCCTCCCCACTGTGTTTCACGGGGCTGCTCACCCATCTGGAGCATGTGCCCTGTATGTGCCCTGTCCTAGGCTGCTGCTGGGGCTCCTGCTCCCACTGTTAGGGCTGTTTGTGGGATACTGGTTCCAGCTTCTACTCAGCAGGGCTGCAGGGATGGCTGCCTATGGTCCCATGGGGCTGCCAGGAGAAGCTGGCTCTGGCTTGGCCAGGTGTGGCTGCTCCCAGACCCAGTTTTGGCCCCATAGAATTGTCAGGGCTCCAGCTGCGGCTGCGTGGGGCTGCACCAGATGAGGCTCTGGCCCACAGGACTACTTGGGACGCTGTTCCAGCTGTCAGGGCTGTGGCTCCAGTCCTGAACGGCAGCCCTGGTCCCATGGAAGTTCCAGGAGACTCCACCACTGACTCTCTCCCCACAAGTCAGCCTAGGGACTACACAGTTCCCCCCCCCTCCTCCTTCCACACCCTCATTTTTGGGGATGCAGGCTCCTGCCTATGCAGCTGCCCCACCATGGGGCTTCCGGGGATCCTGGCTCCAGCGCCAAGAACTACCTGAGGACATGAGCTGCAGCTTGCCCTCGTGCCCAGCTCTCTGGTCCAGGAACATCCCTGGCCCTTCCGGATGTGGGATGTTGCTGGACCAGGGAATGCTGTTTTAGGAGGTACAATCTATACTTACAGAACTTTTTTTTTTAAAGACCCTTTGTGCTTTTTCATGCATTATTCAATTGAATAGCAACTCTTACTAATTCATGGTTATTTTCTGCTGCATTATTCTCTAAGCCATTAATAGAATGTTATATCATTCAGTAATATGGAACTGTTATTTTTGTGACTGGTTGGACTATTGGTATAAAAGGGTACATACAGCTTACTCAGGAAGGATAGATGAGGTAAACAGGGAGGAAGTGTTGCCTTATGTATTAAAAATGTACACACATGGACTGAGGTGGAGATGGACATAGAAGATGGAAGCATTGAGAGTCTTTGAGTTAGGTTAAAAGGGGTAATAAACAAGGGTGATGTTATGCTAGGGGTCTACTACAGACCACCTACCCAGTCAGAAGAGGGAGGTGGATGAGGCTTTTTCTAATCAACTAGCAAAACCATCCAAAGCACAACATTTGGGGGTAAAGGGGACTTTAACTGTGCATACATATGTTGGGAAACTAACACAGCGAGGCACAGACTATGCAATAAGTTCTTGGACTGCATTAAAGATAATTTTTTATTTCAAAAAGGGGAAAAGGCTAGTAGGGAAGAAGCTGTTCTAGATTTGATTTTAACAAACAGGGAGGAACTGTTTGAGAATTTGAAAGTGGAAGGCAGTCTGGGAGAAAGTGCCATGAAATCATAGAGTTCATGATTCTAAGGAGTGGTGGAAGGGAGAGCAGCAAAACGGAGACAGTGCATTTTAGGAAGGCATATTCCGGTAAATTCAGAGAGCTTGTAAGTGAGGTCCCATGGGAAGCAAGACAAGGGGGAAAACAACTTAAGAGAGCTGACAATTTTTCAAAGGGACATTAGTAAGGGCCCAAAAGCAAGTTATTCCACTGCATAGGAAAGATAGAAAGTATGGCAAAAGACACCTTAGCTTAACCAGGCGATCTTGCATGATCTCAAAAATAAAATGGAGGTCGATTAAAAAGTGCAAACTAGGGCATATGACAAAGGATGGATATCAGCAAGCAGTATAGATATGCAGGGGGCAAGATTAGAAAGGCAAAGGCACAAAAGGAATTCAGAAAAGCTAGACATAAAGGGTAACAAGAAACAGTAAGATGACCAAGGACAGGATAGGCCTGCTGCTCAGAGAGAAGGAAGAAACAATATCATCAAACTTGGAAATGACAGAGGTGCTTAATAACTTCTTTGTTTTGGTCTTCACCAAGAAGCCCAGTGAAGGAATGCTTAACATAGCGAATGCTGTTGGGATGGGGATAGGTTTAGAAGATAAAACAAGAACAATTTAAAAATCACTTAGAGATGTTAGATGTCTCAAGTCACCAGGGCCTGATGAAATGCATCCTAGAATAATCAAGAAGCTGATAGAAAGGTTTCTGAGCCTTTACATATCATCTTTGAAAAGTTCTGGAAGTCCAGGAAGATTCCAGAAGGCTGGCAAAGGGGAAACATAATGCTTGTCTATAAAAAGGAGAATAAGTGCAATCCAGGGAGTTACAGACCAATCAGTTTAACTTCTGTCCCAGGAAAGATAATGGAACAAGTAATCAAAGAATTCATCTGCAAACATGTAGAAGAAAATAAGGTGGTAGGTAACAGCAAGCATAGGATAACAAGCCTCGTGGATTATGGAGAAATGGTGGAAGTGGTATACCTACACTTTAGTAAGGTATTTGATAGGGTCTCGCACGATCTTCTTATCAATAAACTGGAGAGAAGCCATTTAGAACCCTACTATAAGGGGGGTTCATAACTGGCTGGATAACAATTCTCAGAGGGTAGTTATTAAAGTTTCACAATCATGCTGGAAGGGCATAAGAAGTGGCGTTCCACAGAGGTCTCTTTTGGGACCAGTTCTGTTCAGTATCTTAATCAACAGTTTAGATATTGGCCTGGAAAGTATGCTTAGTAAATTTGCAGATGATACCAAGCTGGGCTGGGTTGCAACTGCTTTGGAGGATAGGGTTGTAATTCAAAATGATCTGGACAAACTGGAGAAATGGTCTGAAGTAAGAAGGATGACGTTTAGTAAGGACAAATGCAAAGCACTGCACTTAGGAAGGAATAATCAGTTTCACACATACAGAATGGGAAGCGACTATCTATCAAGGAGTCCTGCAGAATGGGATCTTGGGGTCATAGTGGACCACAAGCTAAATATGAGTCAACAGTGTGACACTGTTGCCAAAAAAGCAAACATGATTCTGGGATGCATTAACAGGAGTGTTGTGAGCAAGACATGAGAAATCATTCTGCTCTACTCTGTGCTGATTAGGCCTTAATTGGAGTATTGTGTCCAGTTTTGGGCTCCACATTTGAAGAGAAATGTGGAAAAATTGAAGAGAGTCCAGAGAAGGACAACAAGAATGATTAAAGGTCTAGAGAACATGAGCTATGAGGAAAGACTGAAAGAATTGGGCTTGTTTAGTTTCGCAAAGAAAATGCTAGGAGAGGGGTTTGGGCTTGTTTAGTTTACAAAAGAGAAGACTGACAGGTGATTTTTATATCAGCCTTCAACTTCCTAATGGGAGCTCTAAAGAGAATGGTGAGAAACTGTTCTCAGTGGTGTCAGATGTCAGAACAAGGAGCAATAGTATGAAGTTACAAAGGAGAGGACTAGATTGGAAGAACTACTTCACCAGGAGGGTGGTGACGCTCTGGAATTCGTTGCCTGGAGAGGTGGTGGATTCTCCATCCCTTGAGGTTTTTAAGTCCCAGCTTGACAAGGTCCTGGCTGGGATGACTTAGTTGGGTTTGAGCCTGCTTGAAGCAGGGAGCTGGACTAGATGACCTCCTGAGGTCCCTTCCAGCCATATGATTCTATGAGAGGACGAGACAGCAGATTACAAGTGCCTAAAAGAGTGTTACAAGGAGGAGGGAAAAAATTGTTCTCCTTGGCCTCTGAGGATAGGACAAGAAGCAATGGGCTTAAAGTGCAGCAACAGAAGCTTAGGTTGGACATTAGGAAAAACTTTCTAACTATCAGGGTGGTTAAACATTGGTATAAATTGCCTAGGGAGGTTGTGGAATGTAAATCGCTGGAGTATTTAAGAGCAGGTTAGATAGACCTGTCAGGGATGGTCTAGATGGTACTTGGTCTTGCCATGAGGGCAGGGGACTAGACTTGATGACCTCTTGAGATACTTTCCAGTTCTATAGTTTTATGATTCTATGACTGTTCCTTCTTTCACTGAAATTAGAAGTAAACATCACATAAACTTCAGCATGAACAAGATTGGGCCTTTCTTTGGAGATACTGTGGAGGTCACAAATCCAAAGATTAGGTTTAGTCAGGTTTTTCACTTAATCAACTATTTAACATCTGCATGACTTATGAAGAATGTAGAGTTTTCTTCCCAAACTGACGACATATACTCTTGTTACACTGAATCTATACGAATACACAATAAAATTTGTTAAAATTAATTTTAAATCTATTCTTTTAGAAATGTAGGACTTGTTAGACATTTTTGTGTCCCAAATGATATTAATAACAGAATAATGCGGATTCATTGAACTTTATGTGGAGTCGAAAGTTTTATGCATCAGTCAAAGCATACCAAGTGTGGCATTAAAAATTAAAACAGAAAAATTATTTAAGATTGATATTATAAATCTTTACTGATTTGTGATATTACATAACAATGATCTCTTTCGGGTTTATGTTTCGTGTTCATATGTGCAATTTTAATACTTAAAAACAAAACAGAATTCAGCAAAGACATCCACAGACAAAAATCCCCTCTGCTATGTTAGTGTTAAAGTTGAAAGTATATGTCAATAACCTGTCTTGTCTTGTAGTGATAAAATGTAATTACAGTATGATAATGAAAGAATTTTAGTGCTTCTAAGTCCATATTAGATAGAACTGATTTTAAATATTAACTATTTGGGGAGGGGTTTCCCTTCTGAGATCTTTACAGGGCAGAGTTAAGGTTGTTTGAGTACTTTAACTTAGTGTTTCCATACCTAACAAGTTTGAATTTCTTTAAATCTGAATTTCTTTGGTTTGTAGTACTTGTTTTATGGATCATTACAACACTCTTGAGAGGGGGTTACTTTTAAATTAATAATATATACACTCTTAACCTTAATGTCAGCTTAAGTTAGATATATTTTCTGGAATCATGTATCAAAATGATAGAATTACAGCTGGTGGGGAAAAAAGGCAATTATCATGAAAGGATTGCCAATGTGCTTCAGTTTTCATTGAAATTTAATTTTTTTTTAAAGTTCTAACCAATTTTAGTTAACATGAATTTAAAAAAAACAAACAGAAAAAAGAGCATATAATGACTGAGGAAGGGACCAAGAGTGTAGGTACCTGGATTCATTCCAAAATTTCCCCATGATTTGTGTGACTGGTCAACACCATGTTGCCCATGGCTACGCAGGAAACCTCTGTCGACAGATGTCACTGTTGGAAGAGATTTCCCGGCAGGACCTCTGTCAACAGATGGAGTCAACACACAAAAGCAGATGAGAAGCGCAATCTACTCAGTCAACAGAGAGCAGCCAGATTACCTCTCCGTCGCTCGACAGAGCTGCTGACCGGACGCTCGGCAAACAGGGCTGCCCGGTGAACTGGAAGCCCGGTCTGTCAGCAAAAGGGCCCCAGAGCATCTTCATGGCTGTTTTGTTGACAGAACACTGTTAAGGTAGGCATCATACCTGAATGGGGAGAGGCATAACGCTGCTGGTGGATGTGCTGGGTTTTGTCAACAAACTGTCGACATAGCGTATTTTGCATAGACACTCCATGCGTTTTTACAACAAAAAACCCAATTTTGCCAGGAAAAGATACTCATGTAGATATGGCCTTTTGTGTCCCAGTTTTCCCAGGTGCAAAATAAAGATATAAATACATGTTGGATTTTCAAAAGTGCTTTGAAACCTTAATATAAAAGCCAAATCGAGTGTAAAACATGGTTTGTTATTTACACTAGAAAAGGGTTCTGTAAATGCACACTAGATGATTTTCAAGTTATTTGTAGTGGTTTAATGAACAACATTTTTTTCTAGTCCACGTTTCACTTCTGTAAAGTAATTTTTTGCATTATGGGAACACCAAAAGCCAGACTATTTTCAACTTGAATATGGCCAAATAAAAGGGCTTTTTCATCTTATTACACAATTTATCAGACAAGATTCCAGACATTCCCAAATCATTGTTTCAGTGAGATTAAAATCTTTAAACATTTAAAACAAACTTTAATTTCCTTGAACTGTGATTGAAATATAGGAGGATGCTTTGTTTTGATTATAGAAACCGTTCAGCAGGCTTTAATACGTGAAGATGTTTCTTTTTTTCCCAAAGGAATGACTATAGCCTTGCTTAAGGTTTGTCACAATGATACCAATAAAACCAATGCTCTGGTGTAACTGAGTTTATTTGCATTTTCTCTACAATTTAAGAAGGGTCTGTTAAAGAAATGGCACTTGGTAAATCTGTATATTCTGTGAACTGTAAACATTTCATATATAAGAACTATACTCCAGCAATGAGGATTTGATCTGTACAAGTTTTCTTCATAGCTGAGTCACTAACCATAGAAAATGGGGTGTATAGTTGAAGCAACTACGGGCTGCCACTGACACTATAGGCACCGCCACAAATTAACTCACTGCAGTAGATAACTATAGGTTTCTTTCTGCATGTATGACTCCCCTGAGTTGTCCTTTTAAGCATCCAGTTCAGCAAAGCTCTTAAACTCAAGTCCATCCATACACAGCAGAGAATGCTTAAGTTTAGATGTGCACTTAAACTGCATTGCTATAAATTGGACATAAGCATGTGCTTAAATTAAGCTTGTGCCTAAGTGCATTACTGAAGGGTGGGCTCAAGCACATGCTCAGAGTTATGTATATGCTCATTTTATTAAATGAAGCCCAAGCCATCAGGGCTACTTTTAAAAATAAGGATTATTTATTGGGGCTAGGTTTACACTACAGCAATCTTTCAAAAGAAGTTCTTCCGAAAAATCTCTCCTGAAAAAACTTCTTTCGAAAGAGCACGTCCACACAGAAAAGCAGATCAAAAAATTGGTCCGCTCTTTCAGTACTGAGTATCCAACACAACCCCTGCTCTTTCAAAAGGACAGGCCAGAGACTGAAAAATCTGGTGCCATGCAGACTGCTCTTTCGAAAAAAGGCCCTCCAGGGTGTCTGCACATGTTTTTTCTGAAAGAATCTTTCAGAAAAAGGCGCCCTTCTTTATCTGGGAGAGGAAGAGGGCTGCTGGAAAAAGTGCTGCGTTCTTTCGATTTCAGATCAAAAGAGCTCATTTTGTGTCAATGCTCTGCGAGTTCTTTCGGAAAAGGGCTGTTTTGTTTTGTTTTTTTAAAGAACTTGCTAGTGTAGATATACCCTAGGCGTGTGAAGTGCCAGTTGCTGTTCCATAGCTGAAGATGACAAACTTAAATATTCATTGAAAGTGAGAGAGAGAATGATTTGGTAACCCAGGAATTTAGATGCCCACCTGAAATTTGGGAAATCCAAATACAAGTCCCTGTTTCAATGCTGTTTGGTTATTTACACATTATGGCATAGGTTCACTGGGAGACACTGAGAAAAACCCAGCCCAGAATATCCCCAAAGACCAGTAACTACGGCATGCCAATGGGAGGATGAGACTGGACTTCAAATTTTTGTGCCATTGGGCCCAGAAAAGGGATTTGAACATGATTCTGTTGTATTATGGATGATATTTTAACCACTTGGCTAAACTTAGTAGGGATCCTGCATTTGCCTCCTCCATCTGTTTTGTACAAGGTCTGATTTCAATAGCTTTGCTCTGATACACTTACAGATTGGGCCCCACAGGTGAGATAAGTGGGGCAAAGCCTAACTTGAAGGTTTCACTGGGATTTGGGTGTAAACTAGACACCGGATGTAGGTGGCTATACCTATGCATGACAGAAGAAATTTAGGAAGCTTGGGGACTTTACCTGAAGAAACTTGGGTATCTGCAGGGTTAGGTAGCAGCTGAGCTGGTGTTTTGGGGACCTAAATTTTGGACTGAGGCACATAGTATGAATCTCTCTGTGGATCTAGCCCTTAGTTTAATTTATTGTTAAATTTAAATTTAATTCATTTTATGTTATTTACATTTAATTTATTGTTTAAATGTATGGTTTAATTTATTGTTAAATTTAATTAAAAAATTAGTCCATGAAGATATGCAGTCAGGACATTTTTAATTCCTGCCTGAATGAAAACTTTTTTGGTATGTTTTCAAACATCAGCTTAATTTAATCTGGAAGAACAAACACTATTATGCATGAAGCAAAATTGAACAGTTATTGCATGAGGTCCTAATGGGGCACAATCATTTTTTTTAGTGCCTTAAATGTGTATTACCATGACTTAGCATGTTTGGAGTTCCTTAAACTTTAACTCTGAATTTCTGAGGATTATAGTTCTTATTTTGGGATAATGACAAGATCCCTGTAGTAGTTTTACCAATAAAATACTGAAATGTATTAAGCCAATGTAGTTTGTATAAGGGAATATAAATTAGGGTTTTGCAGAATCAGACGTTTTAAGAGAGCAAGCTGATACTGATATCAGCAGATTTATGAAATAATGTATGAAAGCAGAACTTGTGTATAATATTTTTTAAAATATTTTATATTAAATCTTTCTCCTTTTCAATTTGCAAATATAAGTGCTAATGAAAGTGTAAAATATACTATGTTTTTAAAGAAAAGATTTAATTTCTTCCTGCCCTCGCGAAAGTCTTGTTTATTTTAGAAACTTTAAGATAATATCAACATGAAACAGCTGTATCTGAACATGTTTAACTAGTGACCTATCTGAAGTGGTTAATTATTTTGATTCCTAGAAGACCTCACAAGAAGTAGTAAACCTTGGTGGATGAATGATACATCTGCTTTTCCAACTGTACTTCCAATTAATAACACTCTAAGTAGTCATCGTCGACAGAAGAGATCAGTAAGCACTGAACGCTTTGTGGAGACGCTGGTAGTAGCAGACAAAATGATGGTGGGATACCATGGTCGCAAAGACATTGAGCATTACATTTTGAGTGTAATGAATATTGTAAGTTTGACCCCTCCATATGTTAACATAAGTAACATTTTTTGTAGGATAGGCAATTGTGCAATAAGTATTTTTTTATTTGAAATAAACACTGCCTTAAAATATGTATCAGCCTGCAAAAACTGATACAACAGAATGTTAATATTAAAAGATAAGTAAGACATCCAATACTATTGTCTTTCTTATTCAGATGGATATTGTGATAGTTATTAATACATGTTGTTTTGAGCTTTATTTTAAATAAATTAACCCTGTTGTGGTTATACTTTTAATTGGTTCTTTTGTTTAGATTAGCATTCTGAACATCTTTTGTCATAAGGTATTCAGTTATGAAACAAGTTTATTCTCTTCAGTATTTGCAGTGCAAAAAAGTGTATGGGATATTGATTTATCTTACTGAATAAGTTAAGATTGACTTAGATATATTTCTTTAGATAGTTGTAATAAGTGTTCAAATTATTAAATTATATATAGTAAAAGAAAACAGACTAATTTTAAACATATGTCAAATAAATGGTGTTTTTTGTCTGACTTTGTATCTTTTCTTCTTTTCTGGAGGTCAGGTTGCCAAACTTTATCGTGATTCCAGTCTAGGAAACGTTGTGAATATAATAGTGACTCGTTTAATTGTTCTTACTGAAGATCAGGTAAGACGGGGCTACTGTAATGTTAAACTTCAGACCACTAAACTACAGGCTGTTTCACTGTATGTTATTATAGAATCTTCCTAATTGTTGTTTAGAAAGGCTATATTTCAATATAAAGCCTCATCTGAAATCTTTTGCCATTTTTAAGGAAATTAGAAATAGTTTGAAGGACTATGCCCCATCTAACATCTTAATAATATTCACCTGAAGTAACAGATGTAATCAACTTTTGGAGATTTCAGTAGTAGAGACTTAAAATTACAATTTTATTTCTAGGTCTATATTTTAACAATCTAAACATTTTAAACTGGTATACCCATTATTAAGCTGGAAGTGAAAGAATTCCTGTTCACAAACTGAACTCTAGGTCAGATTTTAGAGATAAAAATTGGCAAGAAGAAATTATTCCTAGAATCCACTGCTTCTAATTATAGTCCCATTTTAGTCTTCAAAAGGCTTAACAACTGACCTTAGTAATTTGTTTGGAACATTTCTGGTATGCATTTTGTATTGCAGCCAAACTTGGAGATAAACCACCATGCAGACAAGTCCCTCGATAGCTTCTGTAAGTGGCAGAAATCCATACTCTCCCACCAAAGCGATGGAAACACTATTCCAGAAAATGGGATTGCACACCATGATAATGCGGTTCTTATTACTAGGTATGGTTTATTGCAAGTCTTGTATTTATTTTATCTTCTTTCTATGGTTTTCTTATATTTACTTAAGTATAAAACATACATTTAAAGTAATTTAAGGGGTAGGTAATCTTGTGATGGTAAAAAGATAATATGTTGCTTGCCTTTGAGAATGTATCAGACCATTAAAATACATATGTAAAAAATTGAAAAGAGAATGCATAAAAACTTCAAGTACATACAGTTTCAGTAACGTCCATAACTGTGCTTCTCTTAACTACTCTCATAAAAAAAATCTTGGAGTAGAGCTGATGAATTTGTTTGATCATTTGAAACTTTTATAGCTGAACAAAATTTCTGGGAAGAGGATCAAAAAGCAGGATGAAAATTGTTTTGTTACTACTGCATAATGTTTTCAGTGTAAAACATTCTTGACAGATCCTAGGTGTAAATCAGTGTCACTTCAATGAAGTCAGTGGAGCTATGCAGATTTACACCACCTTAACTTCTGGCTGTGCATATGATGCTTTGTAACTTAAATGAAGAAAAAGACAGTGAAATGTCAGTGTTCATACAACACTTATGTCTAAAGGTATTTCACTGTATATAAACCTTTTCCATAAGCAAGTTCTATGCTGCATGCTCTGTAATCTCTCAGTCCTATTATTCTATTTTCTTTGTGTGGTTACAGGTAAAGAAGTAATGCATTCTAGAATTAGAATGTCTTAAAATAGTATTTCTGTGCAGCTGTTTCTGAGGGACATTTTTATTATTTTTAAATATGAAAATGATGCTAATATTCATGGATCTTTAATGTTTAAGGATCTTTAAAGTTTCTATTATAAATACCGTTTTCAGTGGTTTACGCAACATATCAAACTTCATTGGAAGCTTTTGGTATGAGATTAGTGTAGAATAATGCCCTCAAGATTTATACAACAAAGTATCTGATTCCTGGTTGGCATTTGAGGATAAATGGCATGATATTTTTGAGGGGGAAAAAATCTGATTCTAAATTATAGTAGCATATCAATGAAAGAATATGCTACAGGTACTGATCTCTTGCATGTAACTATTTTGAGTGCAAAATGTTTTTCATCAATATTTGATAAATTGCTTTTAATATATTCCATTAAGGAACATGCAGTAGCTACACAAATACAATAAATTCCAGTATCTTTGAGAGAATCACTTTGCTTTAACAGTAGAAATTGTTCTGAAAAAGTCCTTAAAAAAAGTACAAAATTTAGAACCTAACTATGTACCATGTTAAGGCACTGATTTTGTAAAGACATGCTGAATGTGCAGGATTAATGTTGTACACGTGAACACATGTATGTCTCTGGCTCTGAGACTGTTAGTACATGTTGAAGCGCTCTCATCTGGAACACTCTCGTCCAGCATGTAATCCAGCATGATTTTAGTTAGGCAACCACTTATCCTGGGTGTGGCCAACTTTCCTGTGGCCCCATAAAGTTTGTTTACAGTCACCAGTCCTGGCACTCAGTGTTCTGTGCTGTTATTTATCTGTAACTTACCCATAAATGTCCTCTAAGAGCCCAGTAAGCAGGGGAAGTGTTGGTAAGGTGCTACACAATATTGACCTACCATGGTCCGGCAAAATCTCTTGTTTGCACCAGTCAGGTCCCAGTGGTGCCACATGAGAGATGTTCAGCCTGTACAATAGATAATGTTTTTATGTACTTCCTTGGGGGAATGGTTCTCTTCATTTAATGGTTATAACTATTGATGATAAAAGTGAAAATTCGTGCACCAAAATTGACACTATATGACATTAAAGACTTGCCCTTGCTTATCTTGAAATCCCTGATGTGCACTGATTTATTTTAGTAAACAGTGCTCAGTCTGAAACATCAGCCGTTAGTCCCCATTTATATCATTCCCACATAGAACATGGCACCAAGCTGGTGTAGAAAAGGAAGAGATTGTGAGGCATTCTTTCCTCCCTTCACCTCTCTCACAGCAATGAAAAGATTGGTACGCTCTGCTTTCTGTAGGCAGTGTTGGGAGGATGGCTTTTGATTCTGTCAGTGATGCCAGTGTTTATGCTATAGGCAGAAAGGAATGCTGATCATCAAGAGTATTTCCTGCCCACTAAAACTGTACTTCATCAACATTGTTGTGGAGGTTCTGAGGACACAAAGCGTGAAGCCTTTAGGTTTTTTACTTTTTGACATAGCTCAGCAGCTTATTTACTTTCAAATAAATGTCCTGTAGTAGCTGAGTGCAGCTAGCTTATAGTATGTGCTTATTGCAGAGTCTCAGTGTAGTGGTTGACCTGACGTGACATCGGAGTAGAAATTACTTAAAGACAATAGGCATATTTGATAAAGGAATTGCATTCTTATCTTTTTACTCAAAAATTGTGAGATTATTTTGTTTGTGTTGGTTTTGTGCACAGAATAATTCTGTGGTTGGACTAAAATGTTCAATAAATGAAGGCCATTTTTTCTATCACAATTCCTTATTGCATGGTTCAGTTAACTATTTTTAGCCTGAGACTATAACAAATATTTTATCCTGAAATTGTTGCAGTGAATTCTTTAAAAAGAAATATTAATGTTTGAATACTGAGCTGACAGTCTTCTGCATAAAGCCTACTGTTGATTAATACTCTAATATTGTTTGTGTCATCTCTTTCCTATAGAGTAACTCTGACTTTATCAAACTCCAGTGGAGTTTTAAATATTTTTCTTTTTATTGTCAAAGCAACATTAATAATAGTATGGAAACTTCTGTGGGTCCATATTTTATATCTGAATGCACACAAGAACAGTTTGTGTCTTTGAGGACAAACTACCATCATTACATTCGGGTAGAACATTGTTGGTGTCACAAATAGTATCATCTTATTAACAAAATGATCTCCAGCCCAGCTTTTTGAAGTTAGCACTGTGGAACTGGGCATAGGCTTTGTGAATCAGTGCAAAACAGAAAAGAATAGAGACCTTTCCTGCATATGAGTGAGATCCTGTATGTTTGTATATGTGCAGTACACTCTTCCTGGTAGCCTCTTGTCTGCCTGTGTCACAGCTGCTATCTCACATCAGAGGTGCTAAGAACTTTAGAAGCTGAAATATCCAATATATTAGACTACTAATTATTTTTGGTATGCATGATTGCATTCAAACGTTCTGAGTTGGGCTTTTCTCCACAGTTTCAAATAATCTTTTCCTCTCACCCGAATTTAAATAAATAAAAGAAGAGAGAGAGCATGAGAGAGATTTTGAAATCATGCATACCTTTATCCTCCTGGCAAGATTTAAATTCCCTCTTTGTGCTCCTGCTCCCTTGCGACCCCCTGAGCCCCCCGCCAACCTCCAGGATTATTCTATAGCAGCAAAAGTTAGGTGCAAGTGTGTTGTTTGTTCTAATCACCTGTGCAGAAATGTATGGGGGCATAAAGTGTCTTTTGCTGTCATGCACCGTCTGCTTGTGCCACAGATCACAGTGTGAGGGGAATAAACAAAGCAAACAAAATGTAGTTATAGTCTCTCTCTCTTTAACAAAAGGATCTTTAATCAAGCCCATTCATTTCTGTAGACTCATAGCTTGCGACCTTTAACTTGTTACACTCAGGTACTGAAAAAGCTGTTTTTTTCAAATAACGTGACTGATTGAATAAAATGTGCAGGGAATGATTCTCCTCCTGCTGGAGTTAAGATCCACAGCCATTAATTTTATTCCCTAGTATGGCAGCAGACCAAATTAAACACATATCCAACAACCTATAGAGAAAAGAGTTGTTCCGTGGGGAAATTGAGATGCGCATGTGTGTCTCCAAAGGACAGCTTTTGGCCCCTAGGCTTTAAATGTTTTAAACAGATAGATAAATATTTGGAAGTTGATTCTCTTAAAGGGATGGTGTTTCTTTAAAAGAATAAGAGCATGAAATTTCACATCCTACTGACATAATCCCATCGCAAGTCTTTATTTTATCCTTTAGAATGAAAAACAAACTTAATGTGGTTTGCAAAACCATCAGGATCATATTTACACAGCCACAGTGCTTTATGTATAAGAATAACTTATTACATCCATAAAGGATTTAAGAAGCATTCATTTTTTTTTAAACTTAGGCGCAGTCTTGCTTTTCCCATTTACAAACTGTATTATTACTTTTTCAGTAAAGTGTTGCAGTGATACACTGACATGGCTGTGGGCCCTGTAATTAGTACCTTATCGTGCCTAGAAATTTGAAAAGTTTGTAATATTAAAGTGTTTGGAATCCCTATAAATGACTTATATATAGCTTAATTTTTCAAACCTGATATACATACTAGTCCTAATGAGTAAAGTGGAACCTCTAATGTGAGTGTAAACACTACATATGGGAGTAAAGAATCAGACTGATAGTGTCTCACACTGAGCAGTCCAAATAATTTTATAATCTATATAGTTAGACAAACTGCAGGAAAACAAAAAAACATGCCATGTGTGGTATATTTTGAGTATTTTTAAGTGGTTGACATTCTTCTTTGGGCTGAATAGTAACAGAGAGGAAACCGTGCTAGTCTATGGTCTGGCTATGGTCTGAAGAAATGGGTCTGTCCCACGAAAGCTCACCTAATAAATTATTTTGCTAGTCTTTAAAGTGCTACTTGACTGCTTTATTCTTTGGGCTGGAGACAATTGAACAGGCCCTGAGTACTTTTCTTAACTAGACAGTTATGTAATGTTGCCAACTACTACTGTCTTTGTTATTTAGGAAGACATTTCTAACCTATATGCTGTGTCTCTTTTTGTCACCAATCAGAACACATAGCAACATGTGTCTCCAGCACTGCCCGTATTTGCAGGAGAGGAAACAGTATTGCTAAATGTTTGTTTCTCAAGATTTCTTGTCCTTTCAGATTTGAAAAAGTGCACAGAGACGCATTTACTGTGTATATATTAAAAATCACTTCACACAATGAGTGACCGACCCACTGCAATGAGTCACTTGACAGCTATTTTCCAGTGCATAGCAGCAGTATGTAATACTTTAGAATGTACAGTAGAAAGTATTGTATCAAGGGGAAGTGTGGGTAGGCAGAACTTAATTCCTTCGAATTTGCAGAGATGAATTATGCCTTCAGGACATAACTTATGATAGAGGTTAATGCATGGCTGCAGTGGCCCAAATGAGAACCTGGAGGCATGGTGCCACGTGGCAATGAGGCCCTTTAAAATAGCCATGAATTGGGAGAATATATCTTGCGCTATCTCTGCTGGCCTTTTCAAGGAAAAAGAAAACTTTATGGCATCAGTGTAATAGACTCTTAGTTCTTGAGCTCATAAATTAAGGAACTGTAAATTTTCTTGACCGCTGCAAAGAGGCACAAAACCGTCTCACATACCTGTGCAGAGATGACTAAAGGCCTTTCATTTTTAATATATTTTGAAGTGCTTTTGGCTTTTAGGCTCCAAGAGGTGGTGTTCAAACTTTATCATCCAAAAGTAGTTCCAGAAGTCACTGAGATGTTACAGACACAATGCTTTCTGTGCATTCTCTTCAGTCATGTGGCTCTTATTAGAGTTGCTTGCTCATGTCAGTTCCATATTAGCTGTGGGTGCACCCATCAGCACAGTTGCTGGAGATTTTTCCCATCAGGATATTTTCCATAGGGCTGACCTTAGTGGTGTCCCCTGAGGCCCCATGCTTACGCCATGTCATTAAAGGCCTCTATCAGCTCTGTGCCTTCTCAATTACTTCTAGCCCATGAAGGTTACTGCAGCCTTTTCTCGTGTGACTGTAAATTCTTGCAGTGGGTTTTTGGACTCAGTTGTTCTTGTGTGCAGTTAGGTGTTTAGTTGTTAGTAAATTGGTTAGACTGAACAGCAGTCCCTGTCACAGAATGTCCTAGGGATGGGACATGCCTTGGTCCTTGGGTATCAAAGCATGTACCACTTCCCATAAGTTTATCCAAGTAAGAGACCAGCATGCAAGCTGCTTAAAGATCCTTGGGAAAACTCACATTAAAGATAGGTGCAATATCTGCAGCAGCTTCACTCCACACAGAAAAGGACCAGGACATTTGTTTGAATGTCTTGTTAATGGAACCAAGTGTATTTAGATCTGTTCCCATTCAACACCAAGCATTTCAGCCATGATAGAAAGGGCTTTCTACAATATTGGGACCTTCTTGACACTGATCACCATCTCCAGCACCAAGGAAGTGGCACCAGAAACAGTGTGCAGAACTCCCCTCTGCCGAATAATAAAGGGGGAGCGACTGAGATGAGACCTGCACCAGGCCACTCTTCCTCCCCACAGTCTCCACTCACCACCACTTAACTCCACTTACCACCTTCACTTGAGAGCAGTCAGGGCATACTGTGCTTAATATTTCTTCAACCTGAGGCTTTTCAGATGGCAATGAATTTGATGGCCCTCCCAGTACCACTGATTTCCCAAGACAACCCACCAGTCTTAGAATCACTGAAAGCCTCTCCTTCCAGGGGGAGACCACCATGAACCTGCTGCAGTGGTTGCCAGCTCCACGTTGATCACCAGCTTCATGGCCCACACTCCAGCTTTGTGGCTCTGATTACCATCTTCATGACCCCAGTTCTCGAACTAGTTTCTGGAGCCACACCATTGGGCCCTGACTCCCCAGGACTGCTCCTTGTCTCTGCATCCCAGCCAATAGGTGAAAGTGGCAATGACTGCACCATGGTCTCTGAGTGAGGAACTCTCAGAAGAAGAATCCATTCCCCCCCAGCAAGGAGACACTGCTCGTTTTATGCATGGATTTTTGGTGCTGTACCAGCCAATGCACTGGAAGTACTGGAATCCATTGAGGTGCCCTCCAGTGCCAGATCCTCATTCTCCCTGTTATCTGCAGTTGCATCGGAGAGACAAGCCCCAGCATGATCTGACTTGGACTGTGTCTACACTTACCTTGAAGGTTGATGGCTATTACGCATGTTTTGGTAGGCCAACTGCTTACCAAAAATTGACTTTTCAGCCATTAACTTCTGTGCCTGTCTTCACTGCAGAAGGTCAATGGGAGCACTCCTCCCGTTGACCTTTGTTACTACCATGCGGCTCAGGAGGAATTGTGGGGTCAGTGTTGACCCTGGAACACGCAGCTTTGCACTTGCATGAAATGGCACCCTAGAAGATTGACCCAGAGTGGTCTGTCTTCTCTGGTAAGTGTAGATGTAGCCTTGGATTCTGTCCCAATTTTCCAGCTCACCAATAACTCCTCAAATGAGTCCTCACAAATTTGAGGCAAAAAGTAGAAGAGCTAAAGGAGCCTATGTGATGGCCATTTTGATATTTTGGCTGCAAGAAACCCCTTCAAAGATTATGCTGCCAGTCCAAGATGGGATGTTAAAATTGTTCTGCCGTCAACCTCAAAAAGAGCAGAGAAAAAAATATTGTGCCCTGACTGAAGGATTTAAGTAGATGTTCTAGCACCCTCCATGGACCTATAATATGTCTGCACCCACTGGTGTTATCTGAAGCATTGGCTAGGGATGTGGAGAGAGCCAAAACTCAATACGTTTCTTGCTTCTCACGGGTCCAGGCTCCTACAGGGGTGTAGTACAGGAGGAGCTCTTACTCCCTCTTACTGGGTAGATAGTCCAAGTTGCAATCTAGTTTTTAGCAACATATACCATCAAAGAAAGTTACTTCATTAATTTTATTTGTATTTTCAGCTTTACAACTATACAAAAATAGTCTCTTCCTACAGGAAAAGTGGGTTGACATTTTGAATGACTTAGAGCAGCAATTGGGCATGCGATCAATATTCTGAACACTTCTGTTTCTTCTTTGGCCGTGTCTACACTAGCCAAAAACTTCGAAATGGCCATGCAAATGGCCATTTTGAAGTTTACTAATGAAGCGCTGAAATACATGTTCAGCGCCTCATTAGCATGTGGGTGGCCGTGGCACTTCGAAATTGATGCGGCTCACCACTGCGCGGCTCATCCAGATGGGGCTCCTTTTCGAAAGGACTCCAGCTACTTCGAAGTCCCCTAATTCCCTTCTGCTCATAGGAATAAGGGGACTTCAAAGTGGCCAGGGTCCTTTCAAAAAGGAGCCCCGTCTGGACGAGCTGCGCGGTGGCGAGCCACGTCAATTTCGAAGTGCCACGGCCACCCGCATGCTAATGAGGCGCTGAATATGTATTTCAGCGCTTCATTAGTAAACTTCGAAATGGCCATTTGCATGGCCATTTTGAAGTTTTTGGCTAGTGTAGACATAGCCTTTATGAAGTAATGTGACTGAAAGTTGAAAGCATCTGTCACAAGGATAAAATGAAACCCATTTTCAAGCTTGCATTGTAGCAAGGTAAACCATTGATCATCTAAATTTCAGAAAGGATTTACTGTTCTTCATCGGAGTGCGTTTTAAGTTTAGTAGTCAGGCAAACAGCATAATACATGCATTTCTTGGCTCTCTTTTCTGTAAATTCTTTAAACCATTAAACTTCTTCCATGTATGTGAGATTAGGAAATGCATAAATTCAAATGCTTAAATCGATTATACTAAGTATTGTAATATAAGGTTCAGAAAAAAAATTAAATTGTTTTTCGTACTGTGAATTTTACGATTAAGTAGGATAATCTGAGGAATTAAGGAAATGCATTAATTAAAAGGAAAGCTACTGCAGATACACTTGTGAAGTTTAGACCAAGTATTTGCTTTACATTTAGACTTTTAAAATAACTCATGCACAGGACCAGATTGCTCTCCTGATATAAATTTTGTACAAGGAGTGTCTGGAGGAGCAGATGCCTTCAAAGAGCTCCTTGCAGAGATCCCTTGACATCATTCCTTGTGTAATGGGGAGGACAGGTTTTGTCTCTTGTGAAAATGGCTAAGGAGACTGGCCACAGGTGGTGTGTCCTGAAGAGGATAATTGAGATCAGAGAGGGCACCCTGTACTCACAGATATTTTCCTCTAAGCAGAAGGGTGTTCCCTCCAGCCCTGCTCCTTCTGTGAGCCACCCATTAGTCTGGGGTCCATGCAGACGGGAGGCGAAGTTAGTAGGAAGTGGAGACCAGCTAGGCTGATGGAGGGTTGGATAACCTAGAAAGAATACACTTTGGAAATGTACTGCTTTAGATCCTTAAGATTTTATGAGGGCTGTGGATGATTCAGCTGATGGAGGAACTGTTTATAAACCTTTGCTCTCTGCAGTTATGGAGCTCTATGTTTCCTGCTGCTCTGAGATGCATGGGTTGTGCCTGCTCTGAAGTGATGCAACACTGTTAGGCTTCAGCACTGGTTTGCTTGCCTTTTCTTCGACATACTACCTCTCTGGCAATGTTCCATATCAGGATAGCTTGTCCCACTCCCATTCTGAAGCCTGCCTTGCCTTGCAGAGAAATGCTCCTGCCCAAGCTTGGTACATACATTAAGTCCTGCCTTAGGTTCTCACTGAGCTCTTGGACCTTGTCCTGTCAGGGAAAAGTGGCTCCAATTTCAGGCAACAACCTAAAGGGCATGTTTCTCAGGCCTTGCACTCTTATTTCATTAGGGAATATCATGTCCAAAGTTTCAAAGGCAAAAATCCGTCTGTTCCTGTCTCTGCATGCACTTAAAATGTAAGGAATACTGCAGGCAATCCTAGCCCAGAACAAAAGTGCTCCATTCCTACGTGGTATAACAGATTAGGTCAAATGACTTTCTGCCTTCTCCCGGAATACAAATCCAAGCCAAAAAAGTACAATATTAGCTTCAGGGTTTCCTGTACTCTTCTCCTTTAAGGACATCTTAAGATCTGAAGGAATGATGCAGATTAAAACTAAAATATTAAATAAAAACATATGGAAATCTCATAAATTATGAAAATTAGTACAGATACCAAATAAATATTCTTATGGGGGGTAGTGTGTTGGTCTGTAATTTCACAAATAACAAGCAGTCCTGTAGCACCTTAAAGACTAACACATTTATTAGGTCATGGGCTTTTGTGGGTAAGATGATTGTAACAAGCAGTCCTTGGTGCCAAATACATAAGATCAGCACAGTAATAATCACCTCTGCAGTAGAAGGCTGCTATCCAAAAGACTCCAGACCAGAGGAGAGAGGACAATTTATGTAGAAATTTTAAAGCCTCAGTTTGTCCATCAGACTGAATGGATTCTTTGTCATTAGACAGGCAATTTACTTCATGTCAACCAACTGGTTTATCACTGTAAGTATGATGTGTCTTGGCTTGAGACTCTAGAGAATTTCTTGCAGTAGCGTATAAAATACTTGTGACCATCTTCCCTGTGGCTTGATGCACTTTGCATTAAGATCTATAGCTCCCAACTCAATGGGTACATGACAGTCATGTTTAAACCCCAGAATAACATACAGTTATCCATAACATGTACTTGTGCCAAAGAATGCCAATTTTTCCACATTTAATAGTAATGGCACAAAGCACATTCCTGATCTAAAGATCAAATGTCAAGCCCCTGCTCCAAAGCATAAGGACACTGGAAATTTCCAAATGAATGGTCACTGATTGTTTTTAAATATTGAAAAATGTATTTTTTTCAGAAGCCTTTTTCTCAGAAATGGCTGAATCAGTTTGGCTCAAACTATATAGTTAAGCCAAAACATATAATATGAAAAAACAAATATAAAACAAACAAAAACATATAATACAAAATATTGTGGACCAGTTGGCTTTGACATCATGCGGTACTTAACTTTAGATTTCTCAGATATTTACTTTATTGAAAACCAAATTCTTTATTGCATGTGTGTTGCACGTTGTATCCGTTCAAACATTTAGAAGGCTGTACCCAATCAGACAGTGTATTCAGACCAACTGCTGAATTGAGGCAGAAAATATTACTCATTTTATAATGTTGTGTATTAATTAATTTTAACCCAAAGAAACCAGTATGGTAGTGAATTATGAATAAAGTTCTACAATCTAATTGCATATTAAGAGTTTAGCAATTAAATTAAGAATCAAGACCAGAAGTTTTATCAGCACTTTGGCTTTAATTTCCATTATTGTAATTTATTTTATTTGTCTGTTTCTTCTTTTGTACACATTTGTGAGTTGAAGGCCTAAGATACCACCCGGGTTTTTACCCTTACGTGTCAGCTTTGGACTTCTGTGTGTGTGTCAGTTGGAACTTTAACATTTCTTAAACACAGATTTTTGTAGCTGAAAGGAGTCAAACAGACTCAGGGAATTAAGGGAACTCAGAACAATAAAGACGTTAAAATGTGATTCTGAAAAACTGCTTACTACATAGTAAATGTCAACCAGCAGGTGATTTGCAGCTAATTAACAAGAGCATTATGTGAGTGGAATGTTTTCTAATCACTAAAAAGGGAGTTATTTTTCATTTGTGATGGAGTTAGCTGAGCTGTGATTTTCAGTTGGTTAGCAGGTGTCTTCAGATTTAGTTTATAAAATTTTTGTGTATGTGGTGACAGGGATAGAGAGGTGGGGGAAGGTATACCCTTAGGCTGCCTAATCCGTTCCAGATGGCCACAGTGAATTTTATTTAATATCAAACCCAGTGGAATGACTAGAACCACAAACTATAGTCCAGACTGTCATGTTTCTAACTAAAGGAAAATCTGAAGGTGTTAATTAACGCTGGCGATGCACTGTATGACTAAACAAGTATATTCTTTCATCTCAATTTAAAATGAAAACTTTGAACCTAATCTTGCAAACCCTTTAGTTTAACTCAGACAAGCAAACCCCGTACACTCATTGGGACTGCTCCTTGAGTAAAACCTTTACATATGCATAACTTTTTGTGAAGTTCAGCCCAAAATTTGTCACTTGAGGTAGACTGCTTCACCATTTTATAGGTACCTTGATGGGAAGGTGAGAGAGCTTTCCTTGTCTCTTTGGTACACTGTTAAAGACCAGTCACAAACTATTTCTTGGATTTATGGCAGCAAGGACGTCTTTTCTTATTTCCTCAGATTGCTTTGTACCATAGTGGAGTTGGAGAGAAAACAAGGCCATGATCACCTCCCTTTTCCACTATTGCACGAACTCCCTGCAGAGGAAGGGTACAGCCAGAATAATAAGATCTATGTGGGCTGTGTCTACACTAGCCCCTTTCTTTGAAGGGGGCATGGTAATCAGTCTGAGCGGAGAATACTGATGAAGTGCTGCAATGAATGTGCAGCACCACATTGGGCAAATTTTCCCCATGGCAACTTCGAAGTTGCCTAATATGGTGCTGCATATTCATTGCAGCACTTAATTAGTATTCTCCACTCAGGCTGATTACCATGCCCCCTTCGAAGAAGGAGGCTAGTGTAGACAGTCTTTTAGATTGGGTGTAGCAGTAGGTATGCTCTTTTCAAGTGCTGCAGAGATAGATAATACCTACCTGTGATCTACCCAGGTGATGCGAATCCCTCTTGCCATCTGTTTAAGTCTATATGGTACAACTGAACAATTAAAAGTATTTTAGGACAAATTCATGAGACAACAGTAGAAACTAATAATCTATGAATAGCAGTGGTATTAAAGCTTGTTTTAGATTATAAATAAAAACTTGCTGCTGTTACACACTGAGCTTACTACAAAATAAAAAAAATGAAAACTTTTTTTTTTAAATCAGACATTTACTTTCTGACTCTGGAACTCACAAAGGGTCATAAAACTATTTTTCCAGGAAATGTGTTTGGATGTAATTGTTTAAAATATCTGTTAGAACATTCAGTTAATAGTTGGCCAGATATCTAAGAAACAACTTTCTAGGCCTCTGGAATGTCATATTTTTGTCATCTTCTTTAAAGTACATAGACATGTTTAAAATTACTTATTTTTTGTCTTCTAAATCAAAATCTTAAGTCTTCTTTCTTTTTCATTCTCTGTTCCTTACATAGAGAGAAAGTACTAATTTTATTTTTCATGTGTTACAATCACTAGCAAAATAATGTATCGGCTAGTGAATAGCTCTACTCCTCATTCTTAATAATGTAGAATATCATGATAGGCCAATTTCTTCATTGGATTTTCACCAAAGGTGAATTTGTTAAGTAATTGCAATCTTTTGCACAAATCCTGCCTCTCAACAAACACAACTATGCACTGCATTTTCATCTTTCTTCACTTTTTCACCATGGAAAATTTACTTGAACTTCGATCAGATTTTATTAGATTTCTTGTGTATAAGAATGCATTTAAAGCATATGTTTTAGATAAAAGATTGAATGCTAATTGCAAATTAATTTTAGTTATGAACAGCTAGTCCATTTAGCAGTCTGACATTTGTAGTAGTTGAGAGACCTATCTTAACATAATCATGATCATTCATGCTTTAAGCTCAATAGCCAAACTCCCATTGAATTTAAGGGGGTAGGATTGAGTTCCAATCTGGGGTCGTATCGTATTTGCTTTAATCCTAACAATAGTGCTGTCTGAAGGTGAGCAAGACTGGGTCCACAATATTTAGCCAATTCCTAAAATATTTTGACATAGCTTTACAAGTAAGTGTGCGTGTGTGTGTGTATGTGTATGTGATTCTTGAAATGCATGCATATGTAAAATGTATGCTCTTAAATAAATATGCCAGTGTCCATTAAGCATTTTTGTTAGGACTGGTGTTTTCTTTTTAATTGATTTACATCTATCATTACATTCTACTCACTGCTCTTAAAGATTAAAGGCCAGTTTAAGTGAAGATAGATCACTTCTGAATTAATTGTGAAATTCTATTCCATGTGTTGGAAATCGTTTCTATTATGATTAGCACAGTTTACAGATGAGCATTTGGGCTTGCTTTATGAGTTGTGGTCCAAGTTAGGGTCACCTCTTTGGTCTGAACTAACAGAAAATGTCTGGATACTTTCCAATCACAGAGCAGGTGCGATCAAGCAGGAGCAGAGTATTGAGTTGTCCTAAGTAAGAAACTACCTCGGAGTTCATGACTGGAACTGTGGCTGCTTAGTTTCACAGTTACAATATAATATGGAATACTGTGTTTAGAACGCTATTCTGTCTTTGAAAAACTAAACAATAAAGAGATCATCCTTTATTAAAAATAAAAATTCCTATATATTACTATCAGTTTCATAATTATGCATAATTTTAAAATGAAGACTGTTATGCACTCTATTAATTGGTACTAATGTTTATTCAATTATAATTGTTAAAGATTTGTTTTACAGTAGATAAGATAAGGTGCTTCTGTTTAAGCTCATGTCCAAACAAGATTAAACAAAAGAATTCTGATAAGAAATTAAGCTGGCAGCCTTTGCTACGTCTACAGGTTTTATTTTGTCTTTCCTCAACTTGAAGATGTAATGTTAGTATTCTGAGACACAGTAAAAGTTAGTATAGAAGACACTCTGATTTGTTTACATATAGCATACTCAAATTAAAATGATAAACAGGGAGTCTGAACAGGATTTTTTTTTTTTTTCTGAACTGACACTTTGAACTTTAGGAAAGCATATACAGCACATTTTTGTTTATGTGAAGTAAGCATGTTAAAGAATGTTATGAGTACAACAGAAAAACAGACAAATGCATTTTCAGCCATTTGCTTGCTTTTTATATAGTCTATAGTTACATTTATGAATTAAAAAGGTTTTTAAAGCTATGAGGAGAGTAAACATATTTTGGTCAAACCCTGTAATCTGCCAATTGTGTAGCTAAAATAGATTTATCAGTGGTCGACATTAATATCTATTTACATGGAAGAAGATCAATGGGAACATTTCTCCTGCCCACCATCCTCAATCCTTGCCGTTCATGAGGACTTCTAGAGTCAATTTTGACCCCGGAAAAAGCTGTTTTGCACACGCGCAAAACAAAACCCCAGAAGGTCGACCCGGAGCAAGTTGATCTTCTAGAGCAGTGTAGACGTAGCCGAAGGGTGGAAGTTTCTGGTCCACTGCAAAGAATTATATGTGTAGTTAGGCTAGGTCTACACTGCTTTGGAAGATCGACCTGCTCAAAGTCAATCTTCCAGGGTTTTGTTTTGTGTGAGTGTGAAACACTGCTTTCCAGGGTCAAAGTCAACCCCAGAACTTCTTGCAAGCAGCGAGGATTAAAGAAGGTTGACAGGAGAAACCCTCCTGTGGACCTTCCTCCATGTAAACAGACATTAAAGTCGACCACTGATAAGTTGACTTTAGTTACGCAATTGCAGTATCTAAAATTGCGTACCAGCAGTCAACTGCTCCATCTAGTATAGACATAGCCTTAGTCTGTAATCTCTTCATCAGCATGATTTGTGTGACTCTGCCCTTCCCACTATGTTATATGCTGTCTTTTCCATCCTCTTTATTTTTTCCCCCTTTCTCTTGGTACCCTATGAACTAGTCATTGTTGGGTCGTGGATTATGACAGCCTATCCCATGGGAATGTGACATCAGTAGTAAATTTGTCCATAATTCATTTTTATTCTTTTGCGTTTGTGTCTTAAACTTTTGGTGTTAATTTTAGTCTTTGGAAGCTAGGGAATTATCTGTTATTTCTGAGCGGTAGCTCCTCATGTGTCAGTCTCGTTGCTCAATAGGCAAGCTATTTTTAATATTCTGTAGCAATCTGAAAGAAATTTGTTACCATTCTCGGAAATTAAATAATGGAATATTTTAACTTAATCAGATGTGGAAATAATACAGTCAGCCAACCAGTAGCCCTTCTGTTATTTATTTTTATAGTAAATTTTAATTAATTTTACTCTGTCCACATCTCATCAGTTTTTCATATGCCACAGATACTTATATGGTCAGTGCTTAACTTTATCATAACATCAGCCTGTTTAGTGATATGCATCTGGGCCAGGCTCTGCAGTGCTGCTCTTCACTAGGGCTGGCCCTAGGTGTTTATTTCCCTACTCTCCTTGGTACTGATATGGCACCCAGGTTGACAACCTTCATTGACTGCCCCTAAGTCTGGCAGGCTGCAGACAGGAGTGGGGCTGGGGGCTGTGGAAAAGGGGAATTGCCCAGGGGCCTGGGTGATTTGAAAGCCCCTGAGGCCCCTAGCTTCTTCTGGTACCACTGGCAGTGGGGCTAAGGCAGACGTCCTGCCTGCCCTTGCTCTGCGCTGCTCCCAGAAGCAGCCAGCACGTGTGTGTGTGTGTGGGAGTGAGAGAGAGTGTCTCTCCACACACTGCCACTGCCCCAGGCTCTTGGTTCCATAGCTCCCATTGGCCAGGAACTGTAGCCAATGGGAGCACACAGGTGACATGCGGAGACCCCACTGATCCTCCAGCTAGGAAGCATTGCTGCTGCTAGAAGGGTACACTAGTCATTTCTGGGAGCAGTCTGAGCTAAGTGCTGAACCCCACACACCTCCTGCACCCAAACTCCTTCCTCTCATCAACTTCCTGCCCCAGCCTGGTGAAAGTGAGGGTAGAGTAGAGTGAGCAGCTAAGAAGGGGGATTGAGTGAGGTAGGGCCTTGAAAAAGGGCAGAACAAGGGCGTGGCCTTAGAGAAGAGATGGGGTATGGGCAGGGCAAGAGTCATTGGGTTTGCACGGTTACAAGTGGCAAACATACCAGATAGGCATGTGGGAGCCCTGGTTGTGCCAGAAGAATGAATCCAGCCGTGCATCTTGCAGCTTGCTGGGCACCAGTCACTGCAGACACAGCATCCCCCACATGGGAAAGACTTATGCATGTAGGGGAGAGATTACCTCTTCTGTCCTGGGGCCCAGAATTGTTGTGGGCCTGAGACTGGTCCTATTCCCAGGTAAAGAAGCAATTCAGGAGGGGCTATACTATAGAAGTCTGAAAGAGGGGCCCAAGTTGATATGTAAGAATGCATTTACCCAGCAAAGAAAAACACACAGCTGACCCATGCCACCTGACAGGCCTCAGTGTACATAGCTGTTTCATTTCTGCATAGATTTCTGTGCTCTGGCCAGAGTCTTGGCTCTAGGACCTTGTAGGCAGTGTGGGGGAGGGGCCCCGTATATATATTTGCTATTCAGTAGAATGCGTTTCATTTTTTGTGTGAACAGTCAGTAGTCTTTCATGCTTCCAGACTCATAGACCATTAACAATTTAAATCATCTATTTAAATATGTGAAGCGGGTCTAGTTTATATGAATTCTGACTAATATTTTTTTGGAGAGAGTGTTTATTTTTTGTTCTAAAAGCAAAAATTATACACAATTTAATGGGCCAAAGTTTTTAATGTCTGTAAACATCTTATATGCTAATATTCCAAATGGATTTTCTGTCATACTGCTTTTGTTTCTTTGTTCTGAGTGTCAAGTGTACTTTGCTTTGCCTACATCTGATTTATATTACACAGCAGAGGAAATGGATTAAGCCTTTAATTTTGAATGTTGGTGTAATTATAATTGAAGGGCAGGTGAAGATTTGCTTTCCACTCTCACTCATGCTGCTGCTTATCTACTGAACATGAACCTACAAAATATCTTCTGATTTCTGCCGAAACCAAATTTGTGTCTTGCTGAATTTTCTAAATGTTGTGTTATCACTTGTCTCCATAAAACTTCACCTTTGGGTCATATACAGTGTGGAGACAGCATTGTTTAATTAGGTCTAAACCCTTCCATCCATTTTCCACATCCCCTAATATCTTATCCAAACTTCTGGTTATAATTTTCTATCCGAGCAAGGACTGAATAGCCAAAATATATTTAGTTTTTATGTAGTAAGCATGCATATTATAAAACAAAAAAAGCTGTCTTGTAGCACCTTAAAGACTAACAGTTTTAGTTTATTAGGTGATGATCTTTTGTGGGATAGGTCCACTCTTCAGATCTGGAGAATACTGATAATTCAGAGGAAGAGAATTTTTAAAAAAGGGAAAAAGAAAGAAAGAAAAAGGAACTCCCTGACAAATCAGCTACATAGAGCAGAAGGAAGGGCTGAGAATGGGGCAGAAAAAAAGCCTCTGCAAGTGTCTATTAAGTGGGATGCCTGCAGTCACTGTGAATATCAAAGGTGAGAAAATAGTCCTGTAATGTGTAAGATAATTGATATATTTGTTGAGTCCAAGGTAACAGGTATCAAACGTAAAAATAAATTCCAATTCAGATGTCTCCCTTTGTAATCCGGTGTTAAAATCTTTGTTTTAAAATGCACACCATTAAGTATTGAATACTGTGTCCTGCTAAATTGAAATGCTCACGTACTGGTTTATGTGTATTCAGTTTCCTAGTGTCTGATTTGTGTCCATTCATTCTTTGGCAAAGTGATTGTCCAATTTGTTCCATATATGTAGGAGTGGGGCATTGCTGACACATGATGGCATATATCACATTAGTGTAAGTGCAGGAATATGAGCCCCTGATTGTGTAACTGATGTGGTTAGGTCTTGTGATGTTGTCTCTAGTGTAAATGTGCAGACAGAGATGGCAACGGGGTTTGTTGTAAGGAAAGGTTCCAGGTCAGTATTTCTGTGGTGTGGTGTGTGGTTGCTAGTAAGAATTTTTTCCTGAGATTGGGCAGCAGCCTGTAGGAAAGAACAAGCCTGTCACCTAAGGTCTGTGAGAGTGCAGCCTCTTGTTCCAGTATAAGATGTAGATTGTCAATAATGCACTGGAGGGGTTTGTGTTGGGGGCTATAGTGATGACAAGCAGTATACTGTTGTTATCCTTCTTGAGCTTACCTAAAAGTAGCTGGTTTCTGGATGTTCATCTGGCCCTGTCGATCTGTTTCTTTACTTCTCCTGGTGGGTAATTGTTTTACAAATGCCTGGTAGAGATCTTGAAGTTTTTGGTCTGTCAGTAGGATGAGACTATTCACTATGCATATTATAGTTTCTATAGTATATAGTATTTAGATTTGTATAGTAATCCTATATCCTTTCAGAAGTATGAGAAGCAGCTCCTCTGTCTGTGGCTGCTTCTACACTACAGGATGAATTCGAATTTAAAGCAGTTAGCTCAATTTTACCATATGACTGTCTTCTCTGTAAATACCATTAGCTCAATTTTGAGAGCACTAATATCGAGATTACAATATCGTAGTTACCTGATGGGTATAGTGTCAAACTTGAATTCAGAAGTTCGATTAAAGGCCAGTGTGGAAGTGCCACTTCTTAAAATCAAATTTATTAGTCTCCATGAGTGTCCCTATGTATCCAACAAAGCTATTTGCTGCACCTGGCTCCCAGCTCCCTGCTACTAGTAGGAGCCAGGAAACTGACCAGGGCTGCTGCGCTGTCAGTTTCCTGGGTCCTGCAGCTTGTATCATATTGTCCTACTTGTGTCAAATTGCAGGAGCTGGGCCTTCCAAGGTACAATTAAAGGAAAAGTTATTCTTGTTTATCGCAAGTACAACACTCTGCTTAATTTGTAATAAAAGGTGCTGAAGCCGAAGCATTTTTTTTTTTTTAATTTTACATTCATAGCTCACCCAGCAAGTGTAATAGTGCTGGGGCTCAGGCCTGGTAAGTCCTGGCACAAATTAAGCACTGACAACACTTGACTTTTGTAGGACAGTAGTCTTTGTAATAATCTTTTACTTTTTTATCTTTACATAATTACTCTTCTTAAAAACAAAACAATGCCTCCCAGCCTGTACTTTTCGGTAATAGTCCTACATTAGCTAATGTAAATATTAGTGTTTTGGACAATCATTGTGAAAGATAGTATTCTTTTTATGATTGTCATTTTTTTCTTTCAAGTTTGATTGTGATTTTACTTAATTTAGCACAGTGTGTGGGGCAAACGGAAAGAAAAGCAAGGAAGGAAGCTGCACTTTTTTAAATCCCCCAAACTATTTTGACTGCTTCAGTATTGCATTGTTCCAGCTACAGCCTATGGCTGCATCTACATATGAGTGAAAATCAAATTTATTAAAATCAATTTATTAATGCTGGGTTTTAAAAATTTGATTTTCATCATCCTCACTTTCCCACATGCTCCCCACAAAATCGCCTTATGCTGCTACACGCAAGTAGCTTAAATCGAGTGCTGCAGCAGTGTATTGTGGGAACCTATCCCACAGTTCCCTGAGCCCCATAGCATTCTGGCTATTTCACTGGTGCAGCATGGGAAAAAATGCCCTGCAAGTACATGTGGGTATCTGAGGACATCTTCCCACATTTCATTCCCCTCCTTCCCCTGCCATGTTAAACAAATATCCCTTTGTCCAGACAGGGGTCTGGCTTGCCTTTATAAGAGATGTGCTTTGTATAATTGAGGGGAGGGGAGTGGTACTAAACCTGTCCCAACTGACAGGTTTTTGAAAAATGGATGGAAAAGCACTGGATCTTTGCAGGCTTGGATCTGGACCCAGACTTCCTGTCAAAGGAGACCCTCAGAAGAAGACGACCCAAAAATCTTGATCACCCTGGAAGACTCACCACCAGCCCTTATTAACAGCGTGCCTAGTCTTGGATCGAAGTTTGGACCTGAATCTGGATTTAGACCTTCTGGAAAAGAAGACCCTTAAAAGAAGAATATGTTTAAGCAGACGTTGGTGTTACACTGAAACTGCAATGAATCATTGAAACAGTTATGGCTTGGGGTGGCTAAAATACTCCAGACTGTAGCCAGCCCCCAAAATTGTGGCCACCCAGGGATACCCACCACCTGCCCTTATTAACAGCGTGCCTAGGTAAGGCTCTACATTTAGACCTGAATCTGGATTTAGACCTCCTGGAAAAGAAGACTGTCAGAAGAAGCCAGCTAAAAGACCCCTGTCTACAGCCAGCACCCAAAAATCATGACTGCCAAGGGAGACTTCCCCTGGGCTCCTGAAAGAATCCCTACTACAGCCAGCCCTGAAAATCATGACCACCAAGGGAAACTTTCCCCAGGCAGCTGAAAAACCCTCAGCTACAGCCACAACCTGAAAATCATGACCGCCGAGAGAGACTTCCCCCAGCTGACTAACAGACCCCACACTACAGCCAGGTTTGGACCTGACAAAGAGAGGACTCTAAAAACAAGAATATTCCTTGGTGCAAGCCTTACTTTGTGAACTGTGGTAATTGTATAGCTACTACATTGCCTTCTCTGAAACAGTTATGGCTAGGGGCAGCTAAAAGACCCCCCAGCTACAGCCAGCATCTGAAAATTGTGGCTGCCGAGGGACACTTCCCCCCCCAGGTGGCTGAAAGACCCTCGGCTACAGCCAGCACCCAAAAGCATGTCTGCCCAGGGAGACTCCCCCTCCAGCGGCTGAAAGCCCCCCTGTTACAGCCAGCCCTGAAAATTGTGACCACCAGGAGTGACTTCCCCTGGTTGGCTAAAAGACCCTCTGGTTACGCCCAGCCCCTTGGCCTTTGACTAAAGCCCATTCAAATTTTTTCCTCTCAGAGGACAGCCATGCTGGCAGCAAAGTATCTTCTTCAGTTGCCCAAAAATCGTGACTGACCAGGGAAGTTTGACCTGGCTGCCTGCAGGACCCGCACTATGCGTGAGCTGCCTGGCACCTTGCACAACACATCATTTGATTGGTTCAGGGTCAAGCCACATCATGTGGCTGGGCACAGGATAGTTCCACGCTGTGTGGAGCCTCCAGAGGGAGGGAAGGGAGGGAATGTGGAGGGGGGTCAGGACAAATTGTAAGTGGCTGAAAAGAAGTCTCTCGTCCAAGCACGACCCTCACCACTGACTAGCTGCCACATGATGCGGGCGAGGGAAAGTTCCAGAATGCGTTGCACCTCGCAGGTAGGGAAGGGAGAGGAGGTAAGGGGTAGGACAACATGTAAGTGGCTGAAAAGAAGTTTATCGTCCTATTAGACATGCATGACCCACAGCCTAGCTGCCACGTTGGGGGGTGGGAGGAGCACAGAAATAAAAAGGCAGCTAGCAAGGGTATACATGGAACCACAGACCCCACAGTTGCACTACTAGCAAACAAAAAGAAGATATTTTCACCCTCTCATGACCTTACAACCATGGGCTTCCAGGTGCCAAATTGAAACAGTCTTCCTGTTGCCTAATTCCTCTGCACCTGAGAGCAGTGGAGATGGAAGAGAACACATCAGAGAACTGGGGGGTGTTGTGGGGCACATAGAGGGCATGTCTGGAGGCTAATGAATTCAATTTGAAGACATGGAACTTCCTCACTGTCCTTCATTTGAAATTTTAAATTTGAACTGAACACTACACCTGTCAGGTTACTATGATATCCTATCAATATTTTGTTGATTTTAGCGCTCCATAAAATCAAGCAAATGGAATTTACATTGAAGAAAGGACTTGGAAAAATTGGGCTCCATGACTTAAAATTGATGTTATCTTGTAGTGTAGACACAGCCTAAGATGAATTTTCCCATTTAATGAGATAGTTGAAACATAAATCATTTACTCCACATACCAAATACTCTGCTGACTTGCTTAACTAAGCCATAGGAACCCGGCTATGTGAGCTCAACTACATTCTCTTTAAAGAAACCAACATGGCTGAAAGATAAAAGATGAACTGAGGCATTCAGCAGTAGGAGAGACTGTCCCTGTAATTTTCCTCACAGATACTGCATATATTTGTGCAGTGCTTTTGTGGTAAAAATAAATAAATAAATAAAAGAGTAGCTGGCACTCAGTGGAAGTGTTGATAATGTGCTAGAAAATATTGATCTCCTGTTGTCTGGAAAATTCTCTCATCCAGAACTTGTCAGGTCCTGAGGCTGCTGGATGAGAGAGGTTCAATCTGTATTATGTGCTTATGTAGAATCTGTATGGGCAAGATATCGCTGACAGTATTGTGTAATCAGTAACTATTCTCTTCCATCTGAGAGAACTTTTCTGATCTCTTGCAGTTAGGGTTTTAGTAGTCCTTTAGTAGTCCTTTAGAGTTGCAGGAGGGGCCAGGGATTTACAGTAGAACTATAGAAGCTTTGAAATCTTAACAGCCCATTAACAGCAGGATGTGGTTCATGAGATTTAATGGGTAGTTGTAAAAAATGAGACAGGACTATTTCAATTCAGAGGGGTAAAAGGGTACCAAATGTTTGTTTTTTTCCCTCCTTTCTGTCTGGTAATAAATTTAGGTGGTAATGAAATGGACTTTATCTTGATAAGTAGCACTATGATTGTGAGAAAGCTTTTATGGTTGTATACATTAATTTCCTTTTCTGTTGAGCATTTCTCAGTACTGTTTTAGAAAAATTCACCACCTTAAGAG
Source organism: Carettochelys insculpta (assembly GCF_033958435.1). Classification (NCBI taxonomy): domain Eukaryota; kingdom Metazoa; phylum Chordata; order Testudines; family Carettochelyidae; genus Carettochelys; species Carettochelys insculpta. Next base: position 90,647,955 of record NC_134141.1, read on the forward strand.
TGATTTTTGTGACTTCCTCAGCTGTTTGTCTGATCCTTGGCCACATACTTTACAAGAGCTGTGGTGTCCTGGCTGGCTGACTTATAAGCCTTAAATGACAGAGATTTCAGTTATACCTGTACCCTTAAAATACCGCCAACAATTGCTTTTGAGCCACAGAGATGCTCTGTCAAGACTATAGCATCTAGTTGAACAGCCTTGAATTGCCTCTGGACAGCAGTTGGCAGTTAGCCCCTTTAAACAAATCCTGTGCTCATCAAAGCTTATGCACTCTCTCCTATCAGGATAAAAGATGGCTAAGATGGTGGCAGACAATACATCCATAGGGAAGCAGTCCCTTCTGTGTGTGCCTCAAAGACTATAAGGCTAACAGGAAGTTTACTTTCTTAACAGAAGTACCAAGGGAAAGCTGCAACAGGGCTACCCTGGAACTGTGGATCAGGCATTCAGATCTGAGGTGGCAGGCAGCAACATGTCCAATTGCCCTGGTGAAAAAGACTTCTTCCTGTCTAATCTGAGTGTAGAAGGCAGACTTTCTTGCTTCAGTAGAAGAGTCCCACTCCACTATGGGTGTGTAGGTGAAAGAAGTAGTGAAATTCAGTTCTCTCTCAAATTCAAGAATCCTGCTCACCCTGCTTTATACAATCACTCGTCTTGGGCAACCCTGTCAAACCTGAGGTGATGGTCAAGGGCTCCAAGATGCCCAGGCCTAAGGTGCAGGAGAAGCTGTAGTCCTGGCCTGGAGGACCTATTAGATAGAGAAACAGGTTCCCTTAGAAGAAAGGTTCTTAGGTACATACTCCGTGTTTAGGTTTCACGAGATTTGATTAGGTCAGTATATTGGTAAAGGTCTATTTTAGCCTACATTGAAATAAGTGTGAAAATACTCATCCGTGAGAGTCGTAATGAGAGCAGACTCCCCCAGCAGCTTGTGTGTTGTGGGATTCTTCTGTCACAGAAATTAGTGAGCACTGTTGTGCTATTTGAGATGCAAGGGGTTCCCTTCACAGCCATGGGGCTGGGGAGACCCGATAACTGCAGGAACAAAGTATGATGAAGGCCGAGGTCTTGCTGGAAGAGATCTGGGAACCCTGGGCCAGGGCTGCCAAGAGGAAGATGAACGCCTGACTGTGAGGGAGGCCAGATTTCACAACGTCCTGTGCCTGTAGGGATCAGGTGTCACCAGCTTCACAGCTGTACAGAGAGCTCTCTGTTTTCATGGGCCTGATTGTTCACTTGCTCAGCAACCAAGGGTTTGGGTGTGGGGGTGCTGGGCTTCAGCATGAACTCTTCAGCAGTAAGGTGGCCTCCTCTCATTGCCCTTCTTGCAGCCCTGGCTTAGCATTTCTGTTCCTTGGGGCTAGGACGTCAGCTTCCCCCGCACCTTAGGCCTGAGCATTTTGGAGCTCTTGACCACACAGGTAGCGCCTCCCCACCCCCTCACACTCCAGCTTTTTCACCCTTAATTTCCCACAACTGTATACAAAAATGGGCTTAAAATTAAAATTATTAGATGTTGAAATTGCAGCAAAAAATCCGTCAAGTCTGCCCAGTAGATTCACATTGTTATGATTAGAGAAGATGTAATGCAATAATTTTTGGTGGCAAAATGAAACAAAAAATAATTAACTCAGAAATAGAAATAGGGTATATTTAATGCCCTTGAATATAATTTGTTATATGTACTTTGTCCTTCCCCCATGCATATTCCCAGAATAATGAGTCAAAGTTGGTGTGTAAAGATGTAATAGCAAACAATATGTGATAATAAGGAAGTTTGGGAGTGTTTTGGCTTTGGGAATTAAATGATACCATTACAGAGATTGTAACCATGTTCAGTATTTGGATACAGCTCCAAATAGCTTCAAAAAATAGAGGGTTTTGAATCAAGGGTATTTGTTTGGGACCGCTTCTAATAAAACATACTCCTTCTTCATTGGAAAGTACACAATGCCTCCAAATCATAATTAATATGAAAGCATGAAACTGATTTCACTATGAAAACATGAAATGTCTTTTTTAAATGGTGTTATGCTTTGGATACATCAAGAAAATACCAATAGTTTATGTAAAATGAATAGTATTTAGGTCTTGTATTTAAATTGATTTCCATAGTTCTGTATAATATAAAATAACTGAATTAGGAAAACATGGAGTGATTCAATATTTGAATGACTTCAATATTAAGCACTGCACAACTAATACAAAAGTTGAGTGAAATTACGTGCTAGTCACTAGAAAAACTGCACATGCAGTGCGTGATTGTGCCATCTTAATTGCACACTCAAATATCCATGAATGTAGATCTTCAGAATACCCTTTGTCACCATTAAAATCTTTGAATATAAGGCACTATTTTGAACCTCATTGATGTGTAATTCAGGACATACTGCCCAAACAAAAGGGCTTAGGTGGTGGGAGGAGAGAAAGACAAGAGAAAGTCTTCAGAAGATTAATTTGAAAACGTTGTGATTTTTCAATACATGATGGCAATAAAGGTAAAAAACCTGCAATATAATTTGGGAGTACTTGTTGGTAGGGTACATGGGGATTGTGCTGAAATTTTCTTAACTGTGAGAAAATGTTGCTAGTGCAGTATGCTAAATAACACAACCTCCAAACTGAATGCAGGGAGAGAATATTACAATAAGAATAATGGCTGTATTTTTATAAAAAAATTCTGCCTATAAATTCAAATTGATCACCTTAACAATTAGTTGTAGTGCACAATAATGTCTGCTGAATCTGTTTTATAATTTGTAACTGTTTCTGTAACTGAAATGAATGAAAAGGGGTCTTAGCAAATGGACCCCCTTTCTTATGAAATCAGCCCTGCAGCTACAGTATCCAAAAAAACAAATGTTCTACTTTCCAAGCTAGTGAAAATCTTTTAGGATTCTGTTTTCATTTCTAGTTATTCCAAGACACACATTTTTCAATAACGTTCAATAATGAAAGAAGCAATGTTTGCAGCTTTTAGGACCTGAACTGTGAGCCTAAGCTCTTAGGTGCAAAATGGTAAAGCTAAGGCTCATCATCGATAACCTGTTGGTGTCTGATGCCTCTGTCACACTTTCTTTCCATCTTTCCCTGTCCAGTGCAGAGTGGCTTAGTTTCTGTAGACTAGCTCTTTGCCAATCTACTATATAATCTATCCATACTCTGTGGGGTCTGCCTCTCCTGTTTGAACCATCCATTATGCTGAATACTAGGGTCTTGATTTTTCGTTCATTGTTCATTCTGCAAATATGTCCAAATAGTTGTAGCTTCCATTTTATAACCTTCTGCAGCAGGTTCTCTTTTGGCTGTATCTTCCTATATAATTCCTCATTGGTGACCTTCTGCATCCATCCTATTCTTGGAATCTTTATATAACAACTCCTTTTGAATGCCAATATTCTTCTTTTTGAATCTTTCGTTATCACCCATGTCTCAGATCCGTACAACATGCTGCTGAATACACGTTTTCATGACACTCAGCTTCGTTCTTCAGCTAATTGCTTTGCTTTTCCAGATCTTATCCATTGCCTTCAAACTCGCTCTTGATTTTGCCATTCTAGTCGCTATTTCCTTCTTACAGTCTAGATCATACGTTATGTTGCTCCTCAGATATGTGAACTTCTCTACATTTTCTAGTTCAATACCATCGACACTGATCTTCCTTCCTATTTTCTTATTTCCAAATACCATTGTTTTTGCTTTATCAATGTTCATAATCAGTCCGTACCGCTTCCCTTCTTCATTTAACACCTGCACCGTTTTTGCTAGCTTCTCCTTATCTTCCTCAATGATAACTATATCATCCGCGAACCTCAAGTTGTTAATTCTTTTCCCGTGCACAGATATCCCTTCTACCTCTTCCTTGATCTTGTCTATCACTCTCTCCAGATGTGCGATGAAGATACTTGGTGATATTGGATCTCCTTGTCTCGTACCTCTACTTGTTTTAAACCAACTTCCCAACTCCCTCCAGTTTCTCACCACTGCCTCCTCATTGTCACTGATATGCTTCAACAACCATATCAGTCTGCTCTCCACTCCGTATGACTCCAACACTGCCCAAGTCACTTTCTGATCTATACTGTCAAATGCCATTTGAAAATCGACAAAGCAAGTGTATATGTTCGTGTTCTTTCATCAAGTTTTCTCCGCTATCAGTTTCAGTGCCAATATCTGCTGTATGGTACTTCTATCTTTTCTGAACCCTGCTTGCTCATCTGCTGTGTTCTTCTATCTGCAATCTTAATCTCTCAGTCAGTATCATCATCAGCACCTTAACTAGATGACTTGTTAGGGCAATTGTTCTGTAGTTCTTCCATGCCAATGTACCTCCTTTCTTAGGTATTGTCACTAGCACAGATCTTGTCCGTTCCTTAGGCACCTTCCCTTCTTTCCATGCTATATTACATAGTCGGTGTATTTCCTGAATCATGTTTTCTCTGCTGTATTTGATCATCTCTCCCGTGATCTTATTTCCAGGCCTCTTATTGTTCTTTAGTCGTTTCACTGCTTTTTCTACTTCCTCCTTCAAAATATCGGTCTCACTCTTGATGCTTGGGGGAGATATTTCTTTCAATTCTTCCGTTAGTCTCTCTGAGATACTCGGGTCCAACTGTGCTTTGTACAGATCAGTGCAATATCTCTTCCATCACTGCACAGTCTTCTCCCTATTCACGAGCACTTCTTTGCTCTCATCTTTGATCGCCATCTGCTTTGGTTGTCATTTCCTATTAATATTCCTAATTGTTTTATACGCCTCCCTGGTCTTACGTTTGCTGTAATACCTCTCTATATCTTCACATTGCTCCTCTGACCATTTCTCCTTATCCTTTCTGGCTGCTTTCCTTACCTCATTGCCTTTCATCCTATGTTGCTGTTCTGCCGTCTCAGAAACATCTCTTATGATCTTCAATGCTCTCTTCTCTGGAACCAACTTCAGTGTCTCCTGGGGTAATCCACTTCTTATTGATCTTTTCTTCTTCTGGAACAGTCTGCTCAATTGCCTTTTCTATAGCGATGGCTATCCCTGCGACTCTCTTATCTAGGTCTATCTTTGTGGTGATGTTCTTAATCTTCTCTTCAAGCGCTCTTCTGTATGCATTCCCTGTGTCTTCCTCACATAGCCTCACCACGTCTCTTCTTTGCTTAAACTGTGTTTTACATTTTCTTTTGAGTTTTATCTTGATGTTTGTGATCACTAGACTGTGGTCTGAGTCCGTATCCGCTCCTTGGAAAGTTCGGCACTGTTCTACTAATGTTATCTATCTTCTTCTTATCAAAATCATATCTATCATGTTCTTGGACTTCCCGTCATTTGATCGCCATATCCACTTCCTACAGTCCTTTTGTTGGAATCTTGTGTTTCAGATCACCATCTCATGTTCTGTAGCAAACTCTAGCAGTTTGTCACCTCGTTCGTTTCTTTTTCCATATCCAGCGCTTCCCATGACTCTCTCCCAACCTTCATTATCTGTTCCAACCTTCGCATTCCAATCTCCTCCGATGATCAACACATCTTTCTTGGGTATCTCCTCCACTGTCTTTATCAATTCTTTATAGAATAGCTCAATCTCTTCCTCCGTACTCTCTGGTGTGGGTGGATGCACCTGAATGACTGAGATGTAGAAGGGTTTTGCTTCGAATCTCGCTACCATCATTCTTGCACTCACTGGTTTGTATCCCAATAATGCTCTTCTAGCTGTTTTGCTAAGAAGGAATCCAAAGCCTGTTTCATGCTTCGTTTCATTTTCTGACCAAATGACTTCGTAACCGCATAGCTCTCCTGATGTTGTCTAAAGCATCTCTGCCAGTCCAGGTATATCGCATCGGTGTTTCTCCGTCTCCTACCGAAGCAGCTCTAATTTTCCAGTTGCCCACAGTGTTTGGACGTTCCATGTTCAAATGGATAGCATATGTGTTAGCTGTAATTTTCTTTTGGTAGCTGTTAGCCAATGGCCGGGGGTGAGGTACCACATGTGCCCTTATCTCATCCGAGTCTTTAACTGCTAGGACAGACAGTCCCTTCGCAGCGGGCAGCCGGGGTGGCTGACGGATGCCCCAAGGATTTACTACCCGAGTCTTTAACTGCTAGGACGGAAAGTCCCTTCGCAGCGGGCAGCCAGGGAGGCTGACGGTGCCCCAAAGGTTGTACTGAGAGCCTCCTTCACCCAAGTCTTTGACTGCTAGGACAGAAAGCCCTTTCGCAGGGGGCAGCCAGGGAGGCTGACGGGTGCCCCAAGAGTCTGCCCCATGGAGGCGGCACAACTCAGCACTCAGCTCTCAGTATGCCTCACCAGTGGCCACGCTAATACAGCCAAAAACTGGCTGGGTTCTTTTATTTGCGTTCGGTTTGCACAGTAACAGGAAGAGTCAGGTTAAAACTTAAACAGTTACTATTTAATTGATAAGGAAAAGCTTAATTCTTATGGTTACAAGGTTTATAGTTTCACTTCTTTAGTTACAAGCAGCTAGCATACAACAAAAGTACTTTAACTCATAGATCTATTATTAAATGTGCGCAAAAGCAAAACATATAGCAGGTCTTATTCTCACCCCTGTGTTACCCGGCTTGGCGTGGCCAGTGTGTGTCACTCAGTCCCTCAGGAAGAAGTACGAGGAGGGTGTCCCCTGGGACCTCGGGAGGCAAAGACCTTCCTGACCGACAGGTAGAGGTAATTTGAGCTCAATTACAGGGGGCTGCCGGACCCTTCTTTATACCCCTTGGGTCATGTACACTCTTTCTTATCTTTAAAGATGCCAATTGTGTTAGATCGTCTTGTGACACTAGTTCTCACAGGGGAGTTTCAGGGACTTAATTCACACCTGTGAGGTGGAGATAATTTAGACATTCTTTTCTTATGGGCGGGAGATTCATCTCCTGGGATGATGTGTAAGCGTATCAATCTCCAGTACTAGCCAAGGGCAGCCTGAGGCCCCGGTCGTCTGCTAGCCCATTTGTCTTTTGTTGTCTGGTTTTGGTCCGTTCAGGGTCATGATGAGGCAGTCTGTCTATGCTCTGAGGCATCAAAGACTGTGCTTGAGATTAGCACATCTTTGCTCTCAGGCATTCCAAGACTGGGTTGTGTCCTTTTGCTCCTTTGTTCTCTGAAGCACCTAAGAGGGGCAAGATGGAGTAGAGCAGGGGGGATTCTGTCTGGCTTCAGTAGCCAACTTATCGACCCAACCCCAATTGCTCGATTGGTATCGTGGACCTTGTTTTTCTGGGTGACGTCCGAGCCGGCTTCTTTTAACACTTAGTTGTACTGGCATCAGATTTCATTCGTATTGTTGTTTAACAGTCAGCGCATCGACACGCATCTGACCAACCCACCTCCTTCATCCAAGATTGGGACTGGCATGGAGTTGGTAGTGGCTTCATGGCAGAGTTAAGCTAAGGCTTCAGATCTGTAAATTGCTAATATGATCAGTTTATAATAATGTGAAATGATAGACTGATTGCTAACCTGGTAGTGTGGTAGGCTGTCCTGTATAAATTCCTGCCAGGAATTCTTAAAATGGCAGTGTTCTAGATGGTAGTTTATATATGTTGCACCTAAGTCAGAAGGCATTACCTCATAATGATATCAAACAATAAGAGCCAGATCCTGATCTGCCAAAAATCAGAAGCTGTTATGTATGAGAGGTAAGATGCTGATCATTATTATAGAGCCATAAAATCATAAAAATGTAGGGCTAGAGAGACTTAGATAAAACTTAGGCTATACCCAACCCATACTAAGGCAGGGTTTTGTATACCTTGTCCATCCTGGTCAAAAAAAACCTCCAGTGATAAGGATTCCACAGTGTCTCTAGGTAATATATTCTAGTAACTTTCTTTAGTTAAAAAGCTTTTTCTAAATATCTAACCAAAGTCTCCCTTGCTGAAGATTAAGTGATTATTTCTTGTCCTGCCTTCAGTGGGCATGGAAAACAGTTGGTCACTATTCTCTTTATAGCATGGGTTAGGAACTGCTCTTGGGCCCCTTAGCCTCCTGCCCAGCCCCACAGAGGTCCAGGCTCCCTGAGCAGCCCTTACCAGAGCCTAGGGAAGGGGTGGCCAACCAGTTAGAGACGAAAAGCCAAAACAATGGTGGATGGAGTGCAAAGAGCCTTCTGTCTGTCTGTATAGAGAGAGAAATATAAATGTAGATCATATATAGATATATATGTGGCTCAATGCCTTCCCCCTCCCCAAAAGCTAAGTGCTCCCAGCCCTCTCCACTCCCATTGCCCCAGAGCCAAGCACCCCCAAGCTCCCTCCCCACAAATAAATGAACTCACTGGAGATGCTACTGCTGCCACCATGGGCATCTCCCACCAAGTGGTGGGGCGCATGTGCGGAGCAAGCAGGAGGCACTCCCAATGTGCAGCTCGAGGAGGAGCTGCCACTGCTGTGCCACTGCCGTCGCGTGCTTCTCCGACCAAGCGGTGGGGCATGTGGATGGAGCAGGTGCAGCACTCCCAGCCCGTGGCCCTGAAGAACCACATTTAAAGGCTCAAAGACCCATGGGTTGTCCACCCCTGGCCTAGGGTACCATACATCTTACTGATCTCATGCAACTTTCCCACTAGCTCTGTGCACATGAGTACTTACACCAGCAAAACATGGCACGCAGGGCTCGGTGTTCTTTTCCTGCTCCCGAGTGACATAAGCCTTGCTGACATAAGTGGTAGTGTAGACATGGTCTCAGAGAGACAAAAATTCCTTTCAGTCTTATATATCAAAGATAGTTTAATTTGATAGGTAAAACTTGATGATAGAAATCTTCTGGAGTCCTTTTGGAAAGCGCAGATGACTCTGACTGCTATTTGGTATTTCTCTGGCAACAGAAGAGTACCAGCGATGTCAGCATGACATGCTGGAAGGATTTGAGTGGATGCTAATGCTGATTATGATTGTAAGCTGTTGGCACTGCTCAGTAAAGCATATCTATCTGAATTAGGAAACCACAAGACGGCAGCTGTTAGCTATACCATGTATTAGACACCAAGGGTCTTAAAACCTGACCCTGGAAATATATAAGCAATTCTAAAATGTCCCATCCAAGAAGTGAGCAAGGCATGAATTGTATTTTGGCATTTGTTCATTGTTTGTCATAGGTCAGTGAACCCTTTAGAACATTGATTCACGGATTCTGGAAAGTGTTAGGAAGCTCAACCACAAGACACTTTCAGATACAAATTCTAGTGGCTAACTAAAATGTTATCATGTAAAGGAACCTGTAATTAGAACTAGGTGAATTTTTTCAGTTGAATAGTTTATTCACTAATAAATGCAGTTTTGGTTGTCCAGAAACTGCTTGTGAGTCTGAACTGATAAGTTTCGGCTGGGAAAAAAGTTTTCCAGCATTCTTGCTCTATGCCCCGTGTTTAGGGCAATTACCTGTAGCATATAGGATCCAGATTTGAATCCCACTCTGGAACAGGGATTTGAACTCAGAGTCTCCCCTCTTCCTCCTTTAGTGCTTACGCCACCAGGCTACTAGGCCAATATGGGGGGTTTTCTCAGTCCTGTTGAATCTTTTCTTTGAAAAATATTTCCATGTTCATTGGGCCAACAGGAGAGTGAGAATGACTCTTTGGTGTGCTGCGTAAGGCACTCACATGGGCATGAGGAGGTAAAAAATCAAATCTCTCCTCTGAGTCAAGGAAAGAGAAGATTTGAATTGATATATCCATTGTTTCTGCATGTAAACACAGCTGACCGTTGTCTCCTAGGATGTGATCATATACATGTGGACACAGATTTTAAAGATTTTTGGTCCGTCGTCAGAAAATTTTTATCAGCTCTAAGCTAACTTCAGGCAATGTTAATGAAACTTCAGAAATGTTGCGTAGGTGGCAACTACAAAAACTGCAGCCTTTTATAAGCATAAGGGCTGCATCTACACTACATTCCCTTTTTGGAAGGGGACTGTAAATGAGGCACTGATTTACATATCACATGCCTTATTTGCATAATGACAGCCACCTGCTGTTGTACAAGTGCTGTTTTCAGGGGGAAAAAAGCAGTGTAGATGGGGTTCATTTGAAAACAAACCCTTTTTTCTGAAAAATATGAGGAAGAAGGGTGCTTTCAAAATTGGGTTTTGTTCTCGAGTGAACCCTGTCTACACTGCTTGTTTTTTTTCCCCCGAAAACAGCACTTCCAGAAGAGCAAGTGGCTGTCATTGTGCAATGAGATGCACAATAAGTAAATCAGTGTCTCATTTGCATTTCCAATTGGCCGCATTTGCATTCCCCTTCCAAAAGGGGCATGTAATGTAGATGCAGTCTAGATCAGAAACCCATGTATAATAAAATCATATGTGGAAGTGGTAAGTTTAGTAATCTTGTAATATTTTGTAGATGATGTTGTACTGACAATTTGAATTATATATATTCAGCTGGCAAATGTAAGTTGTTACTTTGAATTTAATAGTATTTTATGAATGTGACAGTTTTACTTTTTGGTTTCTTGATTAGTTCTGCACTTTTGCTACGTAGTAATTGCCCAAATAATAAGGTTTGACTATGTCACTTAATTTGTAAATAATAATAAGTAGCATACGCTATACATTGTGAACTCTTGTGAAAAATTTTATTGTATAAATAATTTTAGTAGATATCCTTGAGACTCTTTTGCCAATAGCTCACTAGCAGTGTGGATGTGTTGATCTTTATTATCGTTATCAACACCTTAATATCTACTAGCCGAAAATGGGGGCCAGGAGGACCCCACTGTGGTAGGCACTATAGAGTGTGAAATTGAAAAATGCTCATTTGTTTAAATATTTTTCATTCAGGAAATTTGTGTTCTCACCGAATTCTGCACAAGACCAAGTGAAATTTTCTTGAGCTTGACCTTGGTGATTATGTTTTAGTAGAGTTGTCTCGGAAAGCAGGCTTTTGTGTGTAGGAATGTGGTTTTACGTTATATTTCTTGATTTTTATGGGTTTGATTTTTTGGATTACTGTCCCTTAGCAAGGTGTAACTGTTTTTCACTAACAGTTCTGTATATTCTGAATATGAAATTATTGTGGAAAGTATGGGGTACTTGACATTGAGAGTCCAAAGTTTTGTGGGGCTGTTAAAATCGATTGATGGAAACACCAACATTTAGTTCTTACAATAAATTTTCTAATAGAACAATGTATTAAAGATAAGACTGATTTATTAAAGATAATTAATAGGATCAGCATAATGGCAGCTTTTCCATAGTAAAAGGCACGGGAAAGTCTCAGTGTCTGTAAATTGCAAACATGTGCAGGAAGTATAGCTATATAGTTGCTTTGCATTGTTCTATCAAACAAGCCTGCAGATAATGATTGTCATATTCAAGGGGGAGCATGACCTAGAATAGTAGGTGAAACCTCTTAGATGAGAGAGTAGGAATAGTCAGAGCAATTTTTAATTGTAGCTAGATTTTTAAAAGTATTTAGGCGTTGCTGTAGTCAGTGTTGCAACACCGAAATGACTTTTTTTCAAAATAGCTGTGCTGCTAAATACATAAATCCTTTTTGAAAATGAGATTTAGTTTCCTCAAGCAGTTAGGTTTTGTTGTCAGTGCCTAAATACTTTTAAAAATCTGTGTGTGTATCAGTGAGCACCACTCAAGAAGCAACCATCCTGGGCAAGCCCATCCTTGCCATGCAATTAACTGTTCATAACTCTGCATTCTATGAATTATGTTTCTATTTTGGATTGTGACTGTCTTGCAATCAAAATGTTAAGATTATATTGGGTATCATTGACACCACATTCAAAAAAGGCATTGGGTCAGAGTTTAAGGAACCATTCGGAAAAGATGGTGGTTAAATGTAAGAAAGTAAAGAAGGAAATGTGGTAGGTAGTGGTTCATTCCCAAATATCTAGAAGATCTGCTGTAATAAAAAATACCAACTGAAAGAAATGGATAATATCAGCACTTTTCTAAATATTTATCTTGATTGGCAAAAATAAATGCCGCTGTTGGCTTAGCTGATGAAATGATACCTTGTTGGAGTGGAAGTGAAGCTGGGGCCAGAGAATCTAATTTCTGTCCCCTAATTTACTTTTTTGGCCCTATTTCCAGTATTCCCAACATTGTTTGTTTGTTCATTTATTTTCTTGGTCTTGGCAAGTGTGACTATCTCAAGAAGTTAAGTTTTACTCTTTTTTTCCCCCAATTAAGCTACTAAGTCAGCAAAGTTGGAAGGTTACCCTAATGTTCTATAAGCCAATTAGATTACAAGGTGTCTGACATAATTTGGGATGCTGAATAATCTTAAACATATCTGAACAAGTAGAATTTGCTGTGATAGATGAGAAGTAAAAACACAGTTCCCTTCCCCCAACTTTTAAATGCAAATCAAAAGAACAGAACCGTGAAGCAGGGTGTAATTACAAACCTTTGAAAAGTCAGTCTGGTAATCAGTCATAACAGTTGAGTTCTGCTAATCTTTCAACAAAAGTTTGCATCTGGTTTCAATGTTAAAACTGTCTCCTTTTAACAACGGGTAAAATATAAAAAGTTCCCTTAGGCAGGAAGATGTTTGAATTATCGGATGTGAAATCTTGGTGACCTTAAACTGTGCTGATATCAGCCCATTGCAAAGATTGCAGTCTCAGGGTAGGGGGAGTAATTACATAAAATGGGAGCATAGAAAATTGTAGGCTGGAAAGAGGTTTCCTTGTTAATTGATCCGATAATTTATAACACTGAGTTTCCCTTTTATCAGTCTAGAGTGTTCATATTTAAAATAATATTTGAAAAACATGGTTAATGTAAATCTTTATATAGTGGGTAGTATCATTTTCTTGCACATTTGTGGTATCATTCAATGAGTGCCTTTTTCACTGCATTTTTATTATATAATGGAAATTAAAAGGATCTTAATTTTTGTGAAAAATCCTCACTTATAATAAAAATTTAAGCAGCACTGTCACATTAGAAGTCTCTGTGCTAGCTTTAATATACAGAAACTGCTTTTAGTGTCTGTTTTAGAAAACAGTGAAGCATAACAATGATTAATGGCTTAGCTGGCAAAGAACATGAGCGCTAAGTATAAAAAAAGTCTCCTCTCTCTTGTTTAGGAATTTAGTTTAGAAGACATAACAAAGATCACAGTCCACTCTTGCCTTGTCCAAGATCTACATGTGGCTTTTAACAATATAAAAACTCAAGTTTGTTCTATTTGTACCTTTTGGCATAATTTCAGTATGGTCTTTCTAAATTTTTATACTATTTCTTCTTTGAAAGTTTCATTATTTTTACATTGTATAGGCTTTATCCTATTCTGCTGATGTCAGTGGCAATTTTACATTGACTTCATTAGGTGCAGGACCCTAGCCTAACTCACAAATGGAATACTTGATAGTGCTGTATTGTAATAACTATCCAGAAAATTCTATAGTAAAAGGTGCAGGGGAAGGAAACCCGATGAAGACGTGAACATGCTATTAATGAAAGTAAAGTCTATATACGAAAACATGAACCTCAATTCAGTCAATTTTTCATGTAGTCAGACCTCCTCATGGAAAAATATGTGCAGGATATCAGATATAAATCAGGATATAATAGTTCTATTATTACGTTTAGCACAATAAAAGACAAAAGATATAAGCCAAGTTAGACTCCCTACTTACAACCTTCTCCACCTGTGCACATCTCAGCGTCTCAGCAGAGCTACACTGAAGTCAGCGGAGCTCTGTGCAGGTACAGAAATCTTTGTTGGTGGGTCAGCTTCCAGAATTAGGAGCCTAGCAATCCAACAACAAAATGCATCCCATTTATAAATTAAAATATTGTCTGTTTGTTAAAGAGCATCCACTCTATAGTAATTGAACATGTAGTAAGACTTGCTTGTAATAATACTATTCTGTTCAAGTTCTTACACCATGCCTATCACTGGTTTAGGTGAGCACCTTCCAGAGTCTGACAAGCCTACTATCTGTCATTCTTACTTTTTAACTTCCTTTCTTTAAGGGAAAATTGTCTGTGTTTTACTTTTATACTTTGTTTTCTGAGTGCTGTGCATGGTAACTCTGGCCTGGCACTAGCATCTGCTACAGTGTTGACCAAGAGGAGTAGTGTTAGGGCCTGCAGCTGTGATGCAGCTGCACAGAATGCTGTCCTGGGGGTGGGGAGGAAGCCAATGAGAGGGCAGCTGGGGTCAGGACTCAAAATCTACCCAAATGAGGTGGTTAGAAGGCAGTTTGAGAAGAATGAGGTGAAAAAAAGCAGTGCTGGTGTCTTTTTGGAGGAAGCTGGGCATAGAACGTCAGCATGCAGAAGTCCATAAACAAGGGGCATAGAACATATCAGTGGGTGAGGTTGGCCATAGGGATATTGACAGAGTGATTAGGGAATGGGTGTAGCCCTCCTTTTGTTTGAATATCACGTCTTGGAAAGAGAGTGGTCATTGCAATGTCAAAGCAAAGGAGTATCGCTAACCAGGCCAAGGTCAAGGCAGGACTACTATGGTGAAGATGGACGTTGCAGCCCAAGAGAGAAATTGATTCCTTCTTGGGGTGAAATAGTATGGCATTTAAAAAAAACACTTTTATTGTGATGGTAATTTTTATTTATTATTTTCCTAAGTAAGTATTTGATATTATTTTATATTATTTATATTCTGTCATTACTCTGTTTGTTTATTGTACATGCATAATTTCTGTTTTATTTTGTAAAGTTTAAACTTCAAGCTTACATCCATTGTGTTGGTTTGCCTCTGCTTCTCCTCAGTAGGCCATAACCTACCTGAGACCTGGGTCACTGCGCTATGGTGGGTGTATTTTAGTGATGGCCAGGTGTCACAGATCCTAGCAAGTGCCTCCTCCTGGCTACCCATTAGGACTGCGATGAGTGTAATCCAAACTTCTGTGTTCTGGATGGAGGTGAAAGTAAACAGGTGTGCCCTGGTGCACAGCTCCAGCAAGAGCTGGGTAAGTTGTGGCAAAAGCCACCAAGGAGCTATTTAAAAAGCTAGTGGGGATCTGGGTTGCAACAGGACAGTACCTGTAAGAAATTTTAAGTTACTTTCACCCTTGCTTCTGGATCTTCTGGGATGTTGAACTTCTGGAGGTCAATAAACCTCAACACTGGCTCCTTTTTTGACTTTTCTGGTATGTTTCCCTCTTCACTGACACTGTTTGTTACATTATCTCAGAAATGGGGATCCTCATTCCAGCTGCCGTAGGACACCAGTACCAGCATTGACCCCAGAAATATTGGTGGGTATGTATGCACTTGCTGGTAAATCAGCACTGCTGCAATCAATGTAGCAAGTATTGATTTAGTAGATCTGGTAAAGACAGGCTAAATCGACTTGAGAGCACTCCCCAAGTGTTTGTGTATTCCATCTAGCTGAGAAGCTTAAGCGAAGTTGAGGGGAGGCACTCTCTTGTTGATACAACACAATGTAGCCACCATGGTAAGGGGGTGTAAGAATTTCGACTTCAGTTACATTGTTCATATAACTGAAGCTGCATAAATTAGATTGATTTACTGCCATTGTGTAGACCAAACATTAGTTACTTAAACACACCCCTCTTCTACAACTTCACCCTAAAGTCATGAAATTTGTGGTCTACTGCATTCAGTAGTTGTGAAGCAGGTATCATGCAGAGAGACATTTTACATTGTCTGACACTTTTATGCTGTTTTATACTTAATCATGTGAAGCAAAGCAGAGTTACAGATTACACAAAATAATAAACATCCAAAACCTCAGATGTGTCTCACTTTCTAGATCAGTTTTCCTTTCTGGGTCCTAGAGGAACCATCTGGATCCAGGCAGACAGGCAGTGTCTGCCCTGCTTCATTGAGGCTGTTGCCAGGAGGTGGTCTGTGTGTCTGGATTGGAGGAAAGCTGCTCTGGCAACCAGACTCTGCCTTTTTAATGCCTTCAGCCACTTGTGTCAAGCGACACTGTGGACATCTTCTTCACTTGAGCACAAATCCCTGTTCTCAAAGGCTATGTTTTTTTGGAGAAGGAATGCAAATAACGGAAATTAAAAATGCAGATGAAGCACCGATTTACAAATCTTGTGGTTCATTTGCATAAGTTCATGTGATCACATTTCCGGAAGAGGCTTTTCCAAAAACAAAAACAGCTGTCTAGATGAGGTTCTTTCGGGGGGAAAAAACCCTGTTTTCTAAAGAACCCTTCCTATTTTTTTTCAGAAAGAAGGGTTCTTTTGAAGGAAAAATGTAGTGTATACACATCCAAGGTGACTACTTCTGGGCAAGAGTTTTTCCTGGGATAAGTCTTCTATCGAGTGAATAGATTTCCAGCAACTGGGTATTTGAGTCAACTATCCTGTTTCTTTTGGTACTAGCCTTTGGAAATTTCAATGCAACATAGAAGCAAACTACAGAGAAGGCAGAAGGCTGAACATTCAAAGTGGAGTTTTCAACCTGACACAGACACACAGGGTTTATAACCTCAAACTACTGTTACTTCAGTGCAAGCCTTGGACATAGTACCTACAATGCTGTTTGGATGAAAAACATTTTGATTTCACTGAGCTGTTGTGGTACCTGAGATGCCTGATTCACCATTGCATAGATCCGATAACTTCCAGATTTCTGTATGTCGATCTAATGCCAATGGTGGTACCTCACGTCCTTGATATTTAGAGTCTCCAGACTCCCCTCTGGTTCTGATGTGGTATCTCATGCTTTTTCTGGTGCCCTGCTGTTACTGAGTGACTTACAGAATTCTGATGAAGATTTGGCCTCAGCCTCTGAAATATCTATCTGTGTAAGGCTCTCCACTCTACCCCTCTCAAGTTTTCTTTTCCTGATGTCCCTGAGCTGTCTCATGACAGTTATCCACAGCTACCCACCTGCTGGGGCGAGCATCCACAAATTGCACTATCAATGCTGTAAGCGCCACCCCCTTGGCCTGTGAGCAGGCACAAGCGGTCCTCCACATCCATGTCTGGGGGAGACAATGCCTTCTGGCACTTTGTCTGCTGGGCTGGATCTACATGGACTTTTGTAGAGTTTTGCAGATACTTGAAGGAGAGAGCAAGAATTTCAGACTTGTTGCAGAATGTGAGGGAGGATAATGGTGGGAAAAATGAGAGAGCAAAATTAGAGTAGGTCGATTGTATCGATGGAAGCGATGAGCGATATGGCAGAGAGGGAGTTGCAGAAGTCAAAATCAGAGTATTTGGCCAGGACAGAGAAGCATGGATTTTAAATATCCGATAGAACAAGTGGCAGAATTTGTAGGATCTCATTGTGGGAAGAGGTGATGAACAATAAGGAAAATAGGTATTAACCATTACAGTGATAGTTTTGTAATTTTAAAACAATCAAATAAATACATAATGTATTTAAACATTTGTCTATTATGTTTAATTTTTTTAATTTAAATTCTGTAATCTTTATATTATTTTCTGTGTGCTTTTTTAAAATCAGGCCTTCATTTCCCACCTTTTGGCTGGAGGGCAGATTCTATATATTATTCATATACCTGTTCCAGGGTGTGCATAGTAGAATTCTATCACTTTACAACCTATTATAGCAGCTGGTGACAGCAAAGGGCACTGTACACATTCAACTCCTTGAGGAACTCAAGCTCAAAAAAAAAAAAATTAGAAGGGCCACAGATTTCACAGGCTAAAGTGAGCATATTGTACATGTTCTTGTTACTTCTTAGGAACTTCCCTTATATATTTCTTGTTATATTTTTAGAAAGTCTTGCCACACTGTAACAGTATCTTTGCGGATTTACATGTTTCTTTGTGATAGGTTTTGTTTAGCGATCAGTTTATATGTGGGACTTGATTTGTTAAACTTTGAGTAAATGAAGAAGCAGCAACATTTTCAGATGTAAATTTAGGGCATTGTGTTGGAGCAAATACTGCATGTTTTGGAGACACTTAATCAGCTTCCCGAATGCTGGAGAAAATTATGATGTGTCATATAGAAACTGAATAACACATAGAGAATTTTCACATGACGAGATAAGTATTTGCTTTTCTCCACATTCAGAGTGAGAATGATAAGACTTCCTTGGTAGAAAAGGTCTGATTTTATTCTGTAAACTGAGCTGTACGAAAGGCTCATATGCAGATTCTACTGTTGTTGTTAACCTCATTTGGCTAAAGATTATCCTAGACTGAGCTGTTTCTGAACAGGCTTTTCCATTTTTATTCTAAAGTGAGTAAAAATAGAGAAAATATGTTTGCTGTACTCACACTTTGCATGAATAGTTATGTATATAATATTCAATCAATTCCAAATCCCTAAGTTACAGAATATGTGCCTTACTGCTGCATAAGTGTTTTAGGGCAAAACTGAATGTGCAGTAATCAGTCGCAAATGAGAACACCCAGTACCTCTGTTATGTAAATTTTACATTTTACAGTATTTGGATAGATTTGCTTTTTGATATTGAAAGTGAACATTACTCTTTTGTATCTGTCCTTACAAATTAGCGCTTAGTATTCATTGGCTGTGGTGAGTCCCCCAACCATAGGTGTAACCTGGTGAAACTGAATCATAACATATTGTGGATCATGGACTAAAAACTACTTATGTGGGTGACCAGATTTTAATTTTTTTTTCTTGTTGTTTGCCTGTAGTAAATAATTCTGTTTGTGCTGTGGCTCTTTTAACTTCCAAAAAAATGGAATAATATATGAGAGAATTTAATGATAATTTAAAAGCATGAATTTAGTACACCCTCGATTTAACGGGCTAATGGAGTGGAGAAGTGTCCGTTAAACCCAGATGTCTGTTAAATCAGAGGGTTTACTATGACCCACCCCTGCCAGGCTCCCCCAGCCCCTCCATCATCACCCCCCAAAAAAGGCCCACTACTCACCACCACAGGAGGAGCCACTGAAATCCACCACTGCTGCTGGGGAGCCTGCCATGGTGAGGACTCCACTGCTGATGGGGGCTCCACTGTGGTTGGGGGCCCTGCCATGGCAGCAAGGGTCCCATTGTGCATGGCAGTAAAAGCCGCACCGTGACTGGGCACCCTGCCATGCATGACAGCAAGGGTCTCGCTGTGGCGGTGAGCCCTACTGCCTGCGGCACCAAAAGCTGCACCACAGTGGTGGGCTCCGCTTCACATGGAAGCAAGAGCCACCACTGCCACTGGAGCCACCACACACTTCTCCCATCAGCAGTGGGGTGCGTACGTGAGTGCCATCTGCCCCCATGTTATTTATTTAATATGGAGATACACCTATCTCACAAAGCTGGAAGGGATCTTCAGAGATCATTGAATCCAGCCCCCTGCCCTCACAGCAGGACCTATCACCATCTCTCACAGTCTGTCTACACTGGCACAAAACTTCAGAATGGCCCTATTGATGGTCACTAAAATGCACAGTCAGCACCTCATTAGCAAGCCACCAGCCAATGCTCTTCAGAATTGCTGCTTTTTGCTCCTGCATGGCTCATCCAAACAGGGGTCCTTTTTGGAAAGAGCCCCACCAACTCTGAAATCCCCTTAGTCCTAGGAATTTGCATAGCCATTTTGAAGTTTTAGGCCAGGGTAGACATGGTCACAGTTGTTTTTTTTTGGTCTCTCTCTGCTGCAGATCCCTAAATGGCCCCCGTAAGGATTGAGCTCATGACCCTGAGTTTAGCAGGCCAGTGCTCAAACCCCTGAGCTGTCCTGTCACCTATACATCTGCCTGTCACCTATACATCTGCCTGACCCCTAGTGGGAGGAGTGTGTGGTAGCTCCAGGGGAAGAGGCAGTGGTTCTGGCTCTGCAGGGATAAGTCCCCTGTGGGGGGAGGAAGCAGGCGGGTATTTAGGATTTTATGGTCCCTGGTTAAGCGGACTTCAGGAGCAACAGGGTCTGTTGTTCCTGAAGTCTGCTAAATCGGGGTCTGTAAAATTGAGGGTTTAGTGTGTAGTAAAACCGTTAAGGCACCTTCATGAAAATGTCTGTTTAAAAACGTTTCAAGATTTTTTTTTTAAATTATAAATTGAAATGTTTTGACGATTTTTGACAATCACATTTTATGGACATTTTCAAAATTATTGGTTTTAGTTTTGACAGCAAACAAAACACATTCTGAAATTGTGGATTTAACTTGCAAAATAGAAATTGTGGTTTTCATACAGCTCTACCGGATGTACTTCATTGTACCTATGTATTGCCCCTCATTACATACATTTAAAACTGAAATAAGAAAGTATCTCTGTACCACACCAAAGCTGCTATTTCAATAATAAATTATTAACCTCAGATTTGCTAATTACAAAGAAAAAAATATATAGTAATTTTTGGGTTAATTTACTCCCTTTGGATAAAATTTTCAAAAGCACCTTAGCATGGAAAGTAATGGAAAGTTGGTGAGATTGTGGCTCCTGAATCTCTAAAGAATGTTTGACACTTTTACCTTAGTGAGAGTTAGAGGGATTTAGGCTGTAAATCTCTAATTTTTGAAAATAAGACATAAGCACCTAAATCACGTGCATACTTTTTAAATTTTTATCACACAGAAATTGATGTGAGTGGACCTATAGAAGTTTATACCATTGGAGGATTTAGCTCATTGTCTGAACTAAAAAAAATTGGTCGCAGTTTGCTGAGTTTCCTTTACTTCTTTATATGTGTGCTCATACACTTGCATGGCTCCTGGGTAGCTGCTCCCTTGCCAGTCCCCCAAAGTGCACCTCTTTTGAGTGCTAGAACTGTGCCTCCATTTCTCTTTTGTGTGAGTTCCTGCGATCCAACCACTCTCCAATTGAGTGTCTAGGTTACACCCTCTTGGATGCCAACTCTGTTACTTAGCTGCCTCAGCAGGCTTGACTCCTACAAGACTTTTCTTTCAGCAGTATGTAGTCAGTAAGTGTACGGTGACACAGAAGCAGCTTCATCAAAACCAAGTGTGGTTTATTTTGCCAAAACATGCAGAGCCTTTAAGAGATGGATTTAAAACAACAGGGAGACCTGTGTGCATAGTGTTTCCCTCAAGCCTCTAGATACATGTGATTTAGCTTTGGCATCCCCTGCTTTCTTGGGGACCAAGGTAAAGCGTGCCTTTCCCTGTCCCTGTCAGCCTACAGCCACTGACAACTCCCTCTCCTGTTCAGGACAGATCATTAGATCTGTATCTTTGTCTCTTTGATTTCCAGCCTTGCAAACAGCCCTGTTGCTAGGACTGAGGGAGAGGATGTCTCCTTTTCACAGGAGTGTTTGAAGGGATGCTCCTTTTGTATGATATTGCATTACATTTCCTGTCTGGTTTAACAGCCCTTCTTTTGGTGAAACTAATTATTCAGTAACGTAATATCACACACATGCTGAGGGGTTTATGATATTTCAAGTAATAATACAAATGTTTCCTTGTGCTCCACATTTACATGTTTTATCTTAGGTTTTATTCTTTTTTTTTTTTTACCAACTTTACCACAGTGGGCTCCTAAGGGTTTAGTTGGGACCACTTGCTGACTAAGGCTTTGTCTTTATTAGAAATTGAGTGACAAAGCTTTTGTCACAGACAGCTGCTATGCATGTACACGCACACACTAACTCACTCCCAAAGGACAAAAGCTTTGCCAGGGCAAACAGCTCTCCTGCCAACAAAGCAAACATTTGTGAGAAGTGGAAGTTTTTTTTGTTGGCAAAAGTGCCAACAGTGTTTAGACTGCCTGACTTTTAGCCACTTCCTTGTCACTAAAAGCTGTGTCATGTAGACAAAGCCTCTGATGCTATTCAGTGTAAATAAAGAGGGAGTTGGGACCTCAGTGAAACAAACAGTTTTTAATACTCACAGACAAACAAGTTAGTCGTACAACTTCTATTTCTAACCCATTATTGTAGCTGGGGCTAAATGTTATTTATTTCCACACAACGTAGCTACGACTTGATTAGTAGCCATATCTTTTATCCGTGTCTTCTGCTTGAGGACTAGGTTATAGTTTATTCAGTTTACTATTATCTGCCATGTGGCAAGATGCACCCAGCATTGTTTGCGTAGCAGTTCTCTGAATGCTCCTTCCTCCCCACTCTCTGTGCATTACAACATTCCATTGAGCATTGCCCTACAAGTTTCTGGTGCTGTTCTGGGCTGAGGCCCTATAGGTTAGCTGCTGGATTTTTCCCAAATGACGCAATACGTACATGATCACAAGTGTACTTGGTGTGGATAGTCCAATATTTGTGTTGTCTCCAGTCCCATTTCAGCCATTTTGTGCCCGTCTAGTTCTATTCAAACCATGGCAAAGTACTGAGAAAGCAAGATCTGAGGAAGGGGATGTAGTGATCTGAATATCATCTTCAGGCTGGCAATAATTCCAAACCTCTCAGTCTCTACCAGTGAGCTTGCACAACAAAGGCAAAAAAGTTGCTGTGTGGCCACAAATTGAAATGTATAAATTCAGTCAGCTAAGGTAACTGTGCCTCTAGCTAGTTATATTGGGGTGTCCCACATTCTCACTGAATTTGAAGTCAAAAGGTAATTGCAGAACTAGAGCCACAGTGTAGGAAGGAAATTGAAATAAGTCGTCACAGAAAACCTTCAGAACATTACTCATAATTTTATTAATTGTGACTTGTTTGATTAAGTTTATGAGTTTATTTGCAGTTTCTAGCTTCATGTCCAGTAGGTTAATTTGAATCTCTTTTCAAACTTACATTGAGCAATTGTGGCTCTTAATTCCGTATTTGGTACTGTGAGTGAAGCAAATGGCATTGCATGATGAGTAGATTAAGGCAGAATTCGGCCTTTAGTCAGTGCTAAATAATCCCTGCTTTATCTCCTATTATTTCTTTTCAATGAATTCATTAATAAAAATCATCTGATCAGTGTTTATTTTACCAAACTGGGTGGGGACTCGCACAGGGCTTTATCATGCTCTGTCATTCTATATCCCTGGCCAACATTACTCATGGAGCCAAAATGGGGCTGTCTTAAACAGCTGATTAGCAAAGTGCCCACAGCCAGTAGCATACGTTTTTATTGGTGGCGCACATCTGCATATACCATGGCACATATAACAAAATGTGTTCTGCCCCTGGATGGGAAAAAATAGAGGGAACATTGCTGGCTAATGTATTTTTTTTTCTTCAACTTCTTATGGGTTTGCTGTGCACCCAAAAGAATAGAGAAGGACAGTCGTATGCCAGCAACATTAATTCCCCTGATGCTGGGCAGGCACAGCCAGCAACAATGTAATTTCACATAATTATAATTCAAATATAGTGGTAAGATCTAGACCATAGGAAAAGGGGCTTTGTAAATTAAGAATGTCTCATTGGCTTAGCAGACTATATTTAACTTCTAAATGTGTCAATTTACTGGCCTAAGTATTATCTTTAAGTGAATTGCTAAACCTTTTCCTTATGAAGAGAGACTTCAAACTGAAAAGCAGTCACTAAGGAGGGTTGCAATGATGAATTTTTGAAGGAGAAATGAATAACAGATTACTACTTCCCCGCAATCACCAGAGTTCCTAACTTAGCCGCTAATAACCTGTCTTAAATCCTGCCAAAGGAGACAGACATTATTGGAATATTTATTTTCCATGCCCTCTCTTAGCTTCAGTTGTTGTGCCAGCAGTGCCGCCACATAAAACTGCCATTCCCTCTCTTTTTCCTGGTACTTGAGCACATAGAGGTTTCCCCATTACTTGTTGAGGGCAAGACGTCTCACTTGCATAAATGTTTTCTGAAAACTTGTGAGTATTGAGAACAATTCAGGAAATGAGACACCAGGCACCCAGTCGATATTTGGGGGGAGAAAAAGTGACTCACCTCAGCCCTCCATGTCACTGAACATGAGGCGTTGGGCCACATCCTCCTCCCAGTGGAGTCTCATCTCTTTAGTATGCAGTCAGGCCTCTGGTCACAGAAAACAAACTGTTTAGGATAAGCAAAATAAACACAGGAGAAAGAAATATGCAGACTCTTCTAGCCAGGCCACTGTTCATTCAGAGGCCTTTGGTATGCTTAAAAGAAGCACACAGGATCTTCTTCAAGGGGATAAGACAACATGACACATTTATTAATAATATAACAAAGTAGTATATGCATACACACATACGCGTTCTGCTGATGTTCTACTTACCAGTCTTTTGCCTACCCTAACTTACTGGACAGATAAATTAGGCGTGTGTGTGTGGTTGAACTGAGTCCTATCCTTCTGGACGAATGCTCCATGTTGTAACAGGACAGAACCCAAAGACTAATACAAGACACCCCTATTTTTATAGGGTGTTTTTTCCATGCAGGTCTATTCATTTTTCTCTATCAGGCCTTAATCAGTTACTCAGCATCACAATCAGTCCTTTTGCAACATATATTTATCTTGAAATTGTTCTTGCAGTTACCTGATATCAGTATGCCAATGACCCCCACTGGGTGGTGTTCTCTATGAAAGCCATTGTCAGTTCCCTATCAAGGGATGCTTGTCCCTAACTTGTCAATCTGCCTGCTTGTCAATCTGCCTAGTTCAGTCTTCATAGTCATCTCCTGCCCCCAAGTCTTCAGCCCCACCTCTGGTCATCTGGGTTGCAGTGACTTTTATGCCTATCACTCTCTAAAAAGCATTCCTTCTTTCATTCACATGGACGACACTTTTACATAATTGTAACATGGAATGGAGAGTAGCGAAGTTTCTTCCTAATACTAAGAAAACAAAAAAGCAGTTCAGTAGCACTTTAAAGACTAACAAAATAATTCATTAGGTGATGTGCTTTCGTGGGAGGGACCCACTTCTTCAGATCATAGCCATACCAGAACAGACTCAATATTTAAGGCACAGAGAACCAAAAATAGTAATCAAGGTTGACAAATTAGAAAAATTATTATCAAGGTAAGCAAATCAGAGAGCAGAGGGGCAGAAAGTGGGGGGGAGTCAAGAATTAGCTAAAGCAAAGTATGTAAAAGAGCCCCTATAATGAGCTAGAAAGTTGTCATCCCAGTTCAAACCATGTGTTAATGTGTTGAATTTGAATATAAAAGAGAGTTCAGCAGCCTCTTTCCAAACGGCTGTGAAAATTCCTTTTCAGTAAAACACAGACTTTCAGGTTGTTAACAGAATGGCCTGCTCCATTAAAGTGCTGGCTGACAGGTTTGTGAATCAGGAGTGGTTTTATGTCTATTTTATGCCCATTAATTCTTTGTCTAAGACAGTTTGAAGTCTGTCTAACATACAAAGCATGTGGGCATTGTTGGCACATGATGGCATATATGTTAGTTGAGGAACATGAGAATGTGCCCGTGATTCTGTGAATAACCTGGTTAGGTCCAGTGATGGTATCTCCAGAATAGAGATGTGGACAAAGATGGCAATGGTCCTTGTTGCAAGGAAAAGTTCCAGGATTGGTGTTCCTGCTGTATATACTGTGGCTGTTGGTGAGAATCCTCATAAGGCTGGGAGGTTGTCTGTGGGAGAGAATAGGTCTGTCACCTAGGGCCTTCTGGAGTGTGGCATCCTGATTAAGGATTGGTTGTAGGTCTTTAATAATGCATTGCAGTGGGTTAGGGTTAATGACCTGAAAGTCTGTGTTTTACTGAAAAGAAATTTTCACAGCTGTTTGGAAAGATTGGCTGCTGAACTCTTTTATATTCAAACTCAACACATTAACGTGTGGTTTGAACTGAGATGACAATTTTCTAGCTCATTATAGGGGCTCTTTTACATACTTTGCTTTAGCTAATTCTTGACTCCGCCACACACCTTCTGCCCCTCTGCTCTCTGTTTTGCTCACCTTGATGATAATTTTTCTGATTTGTCAACCTTGATTACTATTTTTGGTTCTCTGTGCCTTAAATATTGAGTCTGTTCTGGTATGGCTATGAGCTGAAGAAGTGGGTCTGTCCCATGAAAGCTCGTCACCTAAAAATTATTTTGTTAGTCTTTAAAGTGCTACTGGACTGCTTTTTTTGTTTTCATAGTATTTAGACTAGCACAGATATCTCTCTGTTACTTCCTAATACTAACATCTTCATAGCTACATCTACCCTACATTGTGCTTTCAAAAGGTGATCTTCTGGAAGGTATCTTTGGGAAGATCGCCTTTTGAAAGAGCGCGTCTACATACAAAAAGCAGATTGAGCTTTCGATCTGCTCTTTCGAAAGACCGGCCTGATCTTTCAAAAGGGACCATCCATGCAGCTACGGGCACTCTTTCAAAAGAACCAGCCAGGAAACACCAGGGATGGGGTCCTGTGGCAGACAAGCCCTTCCAGGGGCACAGCTAGCGGCTCCCTTAAAGGGCTCTCCTGACACCCTTGCCCTGCACATGCTGAGGGCTGCCAGGCTGTCCACAGCACAGCAGACCCTGAGTGCAGAGCGGAGCCACTGAGGAGACCCAGTGGACTCACAGTAGCACCCCGATGGGGACCTCCATGAGGCCTTATTCAGTCGTCTCACCACAGTGCTCATCATCATCTTCTAGTGCCTTTGAGAGGGCCACCCGCCTGGCTGCAGTCCTGCAGGCCTTCTTCTTGGGGCAATGTCCACACCCCCTCCTGTGGGCAAGCCAGTGCCTTTGAAGCTTCAGGTGGCGGGACTAGCTCATCTTGGGGGAGTGGGACGACGACTGCTGGCTCCAGAACTTCTGTGTGACGAAGCGAACATTTCTGGAGTTATGCCACTGGCTGGCCTCTGTCCTTCAGCACCATGACACCCGCATGCAGCCCTCACTTTCCCTGGAGAAGCGGGTTGCGATCTGGAAACTGGCCACCTCGGACAGCCACTGGTCAGTTGGGCACCAGTTTGGGGAGGGTAAGACCACCGCTGGAGTAGTCCTCATGGAAATAAGCTAGGCCCAGGTCACATACCCACCACAGAGAGGGGGGAAAGGGACTGCCAGGCAAGGGGTCTACTGGGGGCAGGGGAGGGAGGAGGGAAGGGGCACAGGGGAGGAGACATGGGGCAAGGGCCAGGGAGGCCTAGAGCACCCTGCCACACACTTATGGGTACATACACTCTCCCCCACTTTGCAGGTCATCCGGGTGATCAACACCGTCCACCTGCGGAGGGTTGTTTGCGTCGGGGACCTAGACACTGCCCTTGTGGGATTTGCTGTCCTGGCGTTCCCCATGTGTTTTGGCGCCTTTGACTGGACACACATCACCACCTGCATCCTCGACCACAGTGTTGGAGGGTACATCAACAGGAAGGGATACCATTCTGTTGTGCTCTAGACCCTCGTGGATTCCCATGTGCGCTTCATGGACATCGGTGCAGGGCTCGCCATGGTCCTGGATGGGGCTCACCCGGGGCTCAAATGGCAGAACTGTGGAGACAGAAGGGGAGAGAGGGACGACCCATTAGTCCTATGACCTGTCCCCGAGGGATCTGTCCTCCGTCTCCCCTGGCCAGCCCCTTCTCCCACCTCATTGTCCACTGGCTTGGCAGCCCAGGGGGCTCCTGGACACTGGGGGCGCTGCATGGTTGGGGTATGTGCTAGGTGCAGTCCCCCCACCACTCCCTACCCGGGCATGCAGCTTGTGATGCTGTCCATGGGCGTGGGTGCTGAGTGCCTTTACGCAGCCCTCTCTGCAGCCCAGGAGACACGGCCATCTGGAGTTCGTCTGGACAGGGGCTGATGATCCTGTGGCCAGCCTACTGCCAGCTGTGGTGGGGGCAGGAGCCCCACCCCAATGCCTCGGGGTGTCCAAAGCTCCAGGTACATACCAGAGGGTCCCTTGAGGCATTCAGGGGAGGCCTAGGATATGGGGACTGGCTGGAGGACCCAGAGGGGAGGGCAATCACCAGGGCCCCCTGTTTCCCCAACATGGGCTTATTGGCGGTGGTCCCACTTGAGGGTCCTGGCTGGTCTTTGGCCCCCAGCTTGGTCTCCACCTCTGCTTCTGACCCGGCAGGCAGTCCAGCTCATTGTAGTGGGGGCAGCTGATGGGCACCGCCCTTAAGCACCTGGCCATATCTTAGGCCCAGCAGTAGGCCTGGTGGAGCTTTTTGACTTTCAAGCACACTTGCTCAGGCATGCGGGTTGGGTGCCTCTGGGTAATCAGGCCACTGGAGAGCCATCCAAAGGCCATGGCAGTTCCCCACTGGACACCGGTGTGGAGAGTGCGAGGCGGTCCCCCACCTCAGCCTCAGTCCATGATGGGGCCCTCTTGTTTGGGCCATGGCCAGACTCCTGGGAACCCTGGAGGGGCATGGAGGGGGGCTTCTGGAGGGGCACAGGGCTCCTGGCCACTGGCCGTGTTGGTGCTGGGGTGCCTTGTAGGGCTGGCTTGTTAGCAGGAGGGTAGCTCATGTCCTCCTGGCTGCTCATATGCTCTCAGCTTCCTGCCACGGGGTCTAGGATCCCTGCACCTTTAAAGGTGGCTGGATGCAATGAGCATAGAGCTCTGCCCGTGCTGGCCAGGGCATCTCCATGTGCCAGCTGACCAGTGCCATGGAGGACTACTCTTTCGAAGGAGTGGCCCGCAGGGTGTCTACACGCATTTACTTTTGAAAGAGTGTTTTGAAAGCAGGCATTTTTCCTGAAAGGGGAGGGAAAGAGCACTTTTGAAAGGAGAGCTGCATTCTTTCAAAAGAACACGTTTTGTGTATAGACGCTCCGTGTGATCTTTGGAAAGGGCCCTTCCTTCGAAAGAGATTTCAAAAGAACTTGCTAGTGTAGACACAGCCTACATGTTACAATTTAACGTCAGACTACACCAATACCATACAGAGCTGGAGCTAAGATGACAAAGCTGCCTGGTGGTAAGACCTAAGGCCTACATCTTGTATTTAATTAATATCACAACAGAAATTCTTTATAAGTAAATTATTGCCTACAAAACTATAAAGTTACGTTGTTTATATTGATTATAACTAATTTTTTGAACACTACAATACTATAAGGCTACCACTCAGGACTGGCCACAGTCTGACAAAAAGTCTGCTAGGTCACCGAAGAAGGAATAGGATACTACTTCCTTCTCATCGGAGGACATAGTAACAGAGAGGAAGCCATGCTAGTCTATACACTACCAAAACAAAAAGCAGTCAAGCAGCACTTTAAAGACTAGCAAAATAGTTTATTAGGTGAGCTTTCGTGGGACAGACCCACTTCTTCAGGGTCTGTCCCACGAAAGCTCACCTAATAAACTATTCTGCTAGTCTTTAAAGTGCTACTTGACTGCTTTCTTTTGATCAGAGGACATGTAACCTTCATGTAGGCAAGTGTCTAGACTCTGTTCTCTTCCTGGGAGCTAAGCTCTCCTCTCCCAGACCTGTCTGATACTGAGCTGAGCTTCCCTCCTCTTAAACGCCTTTATTTTTTGATGACTTGTAGGTGTGGAGGAGTAGGTCCAATCCAGCCCACAGCAGCACCTTAATCCCTCCTTGTCTGATGCAGTGTTTATACACTGCTGCTGCTGTACTTCTTCAGTGGTGGAAATTTCTTCCTCTAAAAGGCAGACAGTTGTATAAACTTCAGATCCTGCTGAAGAGGGCAGGAAGTAGCAGAATCTTCTAATCAGAGTGGGTGGCTGTGATAGCAGAATCTTCACAATCCACCAGCCAAGGGCAGGCAGCAACATTTGCATACACAATCACACCAATGCACATATTTCAAAGTCTTTTCCCATAGTGACGATCATTCGTTTAGTTCTCCAGGAGCAAACAATGAGTCATGTAGCTCAAAAAAGGCGAGAGATGGGGGTGGGGTTTGCCATGGATCCCACTAACTTTTGGAGGTCAACAGTATGACTTTTGGAAAGTCTAAAGGAAAACAAAGTCAAGGGGAGACAGATAAAAGCCAACCAGCCCCAAGCTGCACAACCCTGGAGCAAACCACGCAGTGCCTGAGGAGCTGCCACACTGCCACCCAAGCTACTGCACCAGCTCTCGGGGCTGCGCAGCTTGGGGCTGGGTGGCTTTGGCAGCATTTCTCTGGTGGCAGCTCCAGTGAGTCATGCTGGGCAGGGGACCTGGCTGCAGGGGCATGAGAGTTAGGGAGCCTGGCTGGGGGGAGAGTCGCCTGGCTGTGGGGAGGGGTGTGTGGCGATTGGGTGTCTTTCTTCCGGACACCGCTGCCCTCGGGTCTAGTCATTCCTTCACCTTTCATTTTGTTACAAACTTATCTCCCAACATCTTTTTCTGCTCAAGGTTCTAACAAATAGAAACAGGAAAAATAAGTAGCCTTCCTAAGAGCTCAGCCATGGGTGAGACTGGTGAGGTTTACACATATCTGTGAGCTGGCTTACACATATCTGTGAATCTCTCTGCTTTCCTGTGAAAACAGATTTCCTCTCCATCACATGCCAATGTGTTGGTGCTTCATCTCAATGCATGGCTAGATAGCTCTCTGGTGTAGAACAAAATTGTTCTCCAGATGAACAAATAGTACTGCTTAATAGTCAAAGATACACAACCAGGAAAACTCACTTATTTTGGCATTCCCTCTGAGACCTTTCTACTTGGTTTCTCCGAGCACTTTGTCCAGTTCTGGAAGAAAACTTCATCCAAAAAACTCAACTTTACTCCAACTTATCATTCAGGTTATTGTATTATATGTGTAAAAGCCCTTTGCACGGACTGGCCAGGCCCAGGTGCAGTGGGGTTAGGGACAGGGTTATACTGCAATTCCAATTTGTGTCACACACTACTCAATTTATATACATCTTTACTAACTACTGACTATCTGGGATTCTTGCATATAAGCCCAATTACGTTGCAGGTTGTGTAAGGCAAGTTTAACAGTTCAGTGTTTTTAATGTCTCAGTGTCTGACTCCACTGTTCTATCATGATAGTGATGCTACAGCCACATCCTCATGTCTAACTTCAAGAGTTGTCAGGATTCCACATTAATCAGAAGATTTCTATATGTACAATATAGTGTTTTATTCCAAACCTCGCTCTTCCAAAGAAGAAGCCTTACTGAATGTAAGAAGTCATCTCACCTTTTATGTTGATAGCTTTATGCCTCTTAGGATTTCATGAAAGCTTTTCGTCTTGGTTGCAGAGTGATCAAAAGGACACCTGTCCAGTGGATTACACGATAAATCTTAACCTTGTATGAAGCCTTTGGGCTTGGGGGTCTTGTCTCCCTCCAAGGGCGATTTGCTCATGTCACTAAGACAAAATCTAACTTTGAAGCCCTGCTGAAAAATGTGTGTGTCAGATATTTCTATGGCAACCACCTGGTCTTTCAGTGCACAAGCTTTTCCCAGAACTGGTCTCTCATGCTTTCTTGATAACTAGGGTACTGTTTGGAGATGGTGTGCTACTATCTGTACTGGATCCAACTCCTTGGCATCTTCCTTTGTAATTAAGTATTATGAATATTTGCTAGAGGGTATGCGTAGTGATGCTACTCAAAGGAAAAGGAGACTTTACTTACCTTGTTCAATCAACTGAGTTCTTCAAAATGTGTGCTGCTCTTATTTCCCTTTATCTTGAATTATTTCATTTTTGAGAAGGAATTGGAGTAGCAGGGTGGATCTGTCCCTTTCTTATATTATTCTTGTAATGGAGCACAAGGGTGTTTAAGGTACTGGCATAGTGTAATGGAGCACAAGAGTGTTTAAGGCACTGGCATAGACTACAGACACCATTGACAAAAGTCACTGATTAAAAGTGCATTGGAGCATATACATTTTGACATGGAGCATCATAAGAACACACATCTCGAGCAACTCCAGTTACTGTACAAGATAAGTAACTTTTTTCTTCCTAACTATCACTCAGAATTTCATTTACTTAACCAACTTAAGTACTGAAATGAAGCCCAACAGAGTGAGACTTTGGTTGTCGGTGGCAGTTTTTAAAAGATATGGAAAACTAATAATAGAAAAAGCTATTTCTGTTGAGTGATGTGTAACATGTATATTATGCTTTTCCTTCCTTAGCTGAAATAGCTCCTTTGGTTTTGAGGTTTTTGAGGAAGAAACCAAATAAGATGTGTACTTTATTTTAAGGCAAAATGCTGTTGTGGTACACCACTTTCTGTAAGACTAAGCAGATGCTATAGTAAAGTTTTTTGAAAGAATTCAAAAGGATTTTAGAGTTGTAAAATATATTGTTATTTGCAAGGTATACACATCAAATCAATTACCCTGATGTAAAAATGATGAATAATCTCTATAAAAGCTTAGTTTTTATATAGTAGTCATCCAAATGTGCTAAGCATTAGATTTATGTTCTAATTATTGGTCCACACAGCTCCTTTAGCACCAAGGGGAGCAATTGAACCTGCAAAAATAAACACATACACTTTAGGTAGGCAAAAACTGCATTTGTGTGTATAAATAATACCTATGTAAAATGCCAAACCACCCAAAATTTGCCTGTTTTTGTTTTGTGTAATGATCTGGACATATAACCCAGATTTGTCTAATGATTCAGTGAAGCTTGTGAATCCTTTTTGCAAACCCAAAGGCCTACTTTTGAGAAAGTCTGGACTAATTTGTGTTTCTATATTTGAATCAGGTGAATTTGCCTTTTTGAACTGTTCTGCTTTCTTTTTGAGTTCACTAAACCTAGACGCATGATCAGCGCAGCAGTATTTCCAGTGTAAGTTTGTAATATGATTGCTATGTGGTCTGAAGAAAAAAGAAAAGGAAGAGCAAAAAAAAGGGGGATGGAATCAGTATATTTGTATTGTGGTAATTGTCTTAGCTGATGTCAAAGTGTGTAAGGCCGACAGTTCTCAAACTCAGGGTCCTGACCCAAAAGGGGCTTACAAGGCTATTATAATTAGTCACAGTATTGCTACCCATACTTTTGCACTGTCTTCCGAGTTGGTTTGGCGAGCAGCGGCTGCTGGCCAAGTGCTTAGCACTGCAGGCAATGCTACTACCAGCAAGTAATACAGACGGAAGGTTGGCATGGCAGCAGAGGGGTTCATCGCTTTTGGGGGGAAGGTCATCATGCATGAAATATTTTAGAAAGGGGGACCCGAAACTGTATAGGTTTGTTAGATACAGGCTGTCCTCTGAAGAGCTTAAAGTCAAAATCTGCGATGTTGCAATGATGAGATACAAGGGTCAGAATAAGTAGGATTCAGGTAATAGCAACAGAACTATAAAAAAAATCTTTGTTCATGGATTATTTATTTAGAAAAGTTTCCTATAAAGAAAGTAGCATTAATAATTTTTGATCAATGGCCTCCTTCCCTCTTAGTTATTACCATGTCTATCATGAAGTTTAATCTTGTTCCCTGGTCCTGATTAAATATATTCCAAGTGCATCTCAATTTACTGGAGCAAATTCCAAATAGCAAATCTCTGAGTCTCTTAACCTAAGGGAGCCTCACTTCTCTTTGAAATACCCAATACTTACTTTTCTCCACTCTGAACTTTTTCCATTGCAAGTGCCCTCATGACATTTAGGCATTTTTGTAGTCCCGTTCCCAGATGGAAATAAGGCATTACAAATAATTGACCCATTGGAACAGCTTACTAATTACCATGGTGGGTGCTCCGTCACTGACAAATTTTAAATGGAGATTGGGTGTTCTTCTAAAAGATATGTTCTAGGAATTATTTTCAGGAAGTTCTTTGCAACTATGTTATACCGGAGGTCAGACTAGATGATTCCTTGGTCCCTTCTGGTCTTGGAATGTGCAGTTTTCTATGTTTCTACTTTCTGCTTGTTCAACATTTTGCTTAAAATACATTTCCTTGGAGTCTTTTCTACCAGCTATCTCTATTTCATACATGCTGCTTAGTGGGTAAAATAATCCCCATAGCACGGATGCATTCGGGTGATTTTGTAATATTCACTGCTATTTGGTCTTCTGTGTGTCTTAGTTTTATAAATTTTTTTCTCCTATCAACTACTTAGCTTTTTTTAGTTTGATATATGCCATCATCACTGGTAACTCCTATGTGACAGTCAGTTCCTTTCAGGCATGCTCTTTACACATATTTGCTTATAATATTAGCAATCTAATAAAAGTCTCTTAATACCATTTCTGGGCCGACAACTGGCTTGATTCCAATCCAGTGCAGCTAATCCCTTTTCCCAAAATGATAGTCATCTCCCGTAACATTCATTTCCCAAGACAGTAACAACTGTACTTCTGAAATCCCCCTTTTTGTTACTTTACAATTCCACTTAACCAGGATGAAAAGCTATCCTGTGGGGCTTACTGATTGAGTGGATTCCACTGTAATGCAAAACAAGGCTAGAGGAAGTGGAGTCAAAAGAAGAAAAGGACAGAACAATTCAGAATTATTGAATGCTTAGTTCTGCTGAGAGGACAGGGAACTGGACTCGATGACCTCATGAGGTCCCTTCCAGTTCTGGTGTTCTATGACTCTGTGGTTCTATGAACAGACCAATACACAAACAGATGAATGAATTAAAACAAAAAGCAGTCAAGTAGCACTTTAAAGACTAGCAAAATAGTTTATTAGGTGAGCTTTTGTGGGACAGACCCACTTCTTCAGACCTTATCCAGACCAGAACAGACTCAATATTTAAGACACAGAGAACCAAAAACAGTAAGCAAGGAGGACAAATCAGAAAAAGATAATCAAGGTGAGCAAATCAGAGAGTGGAAGGGTGGGGGGGAATATCAAGAATTAGATTGAGTCAAGTATGCAGACGAGCCCCTATAGTGACTCAAAGTTCCCATTACGATTTAAACCATGTGTTAATGTTCTGAATTTGAATATAAATGTGTATATATAATATATATATGTTATTATATTGATTATATATATATTAATATATTATATATTATAATATATAATATATAATATATTAATATAATATATTATATATTATTATATTGAATATAAATATAAATTTATATTCAAATTCGGAACATTAACACATGGTTTAAATCGTGATGGGAACTTTGAGTCACTTGGCTTGTCTGCATACTTGACTCAATCTAATTCTTGATCTTTCCCCCCAACCCCTCCACTCTGATTTGCTCACCTTGATTATCTTTTTCTGATTTGTCCTCCTTGCTTACTGTTTTTGGTTCTCTGTGTCTTAAATATTGAGTCTGTTCTGGTCTGGATATGGTCTGAAGAAGTGGGTCTGTCCCACAAAAGCTCACCTAATAAACTATTTTGCTAGTCTTTTAAAGTGCTACTTGACTGCTTTTTGTTTTGATAGCGTACAGACTAGCACGGCTTACTCTCTGTTACTATTCAAGATGAATGAATTGTGCAGTTTACCTCAGAAAAATGTTAGGTAATAAGATAAGAACAAATCACATGAAAAGGGAGCATCCAGAACCTTGTGGTACAAAGGACTGAAAAGATCTATAGTAGATAAAATAAATTTGTTGAGGTTGTTTAGCCTAAAAAAAAGTTGGAATTCATAAGAGAAATTATGAATGTCATTAGGACAATATTCTAGTCTGTACCATTGACCTGTTTAGTGAGGCCATATGTAGATTAGTCTGACTGAGGGTTTTCTTAAAAATGGATAGAGCTCATCGGAAAGCAGAAAAAGGTTTTTCCAGAAAATTTTATTTTGTTTTATTTTGTTTTGTTTTTGTCTTTTTCATCAAACTTTTCCTACTAGGTCTACCCTACATAATGGAATTATAGAAGGTACCTGGGACAATCAGAATGACTAAAGGTCATAATTATTCAAAAGTGTGAGAGAATGTAGGGATTTTATTCAGGTCTCATTGTTACCCTAGTGAAACATTACTTAGTGCAATGGAGTTACTGCAGATTCATACCAATATAATTAGAAGGAGAATCATTCTCTAAGGATGAAGTCCTGAACCCAATGAAATCAGTGGTGAAACTCCTATATACTTCAGTGGGGGCAGGATTTTTACCAAAGAATACATTATTGTTTTAGGAAGTGCTGGTTGAGCTTTTCAGTTCTTAGTAGAATTAAAACTACAGTACACTATTTACTTTATGTGCTTTCTTTTGTTGGGTTCAGAAATAGATATTTAACATTTTCAGGCAAGATATTTTTTGTCATTTAGTGTGATTGGCTCCAATCTTTGTGGTCTTTGGATAAACAAAAGTATTGCCATACTTCAGTAAGAGTGGGAACAGGCCCTGTACAGAATGCAGACTAGAAAGTCCTACATCTTCACAGATGTCAAGACCTGAAGCATGTAGTGAAAAATCTTGCTGCTCATTTATAATTGTGATATATTAGATAGTTATTTTCCCACACATTGTATAGCAGAATACTGATCTGAGTTCCCATACCTCAAATATCGTAAGAGGAACTAGGTTAGTGCATGAAGATGGGTTGCAGACAAAAATTTACTCCGTTTATACATCTCAGACTCAATCATGTATTAATCATAAGAGGTCACCAAGTATTAGTTTTTTTAAACATTTTAGCAGTCTGAAATTAGGTCTGAATTGTAAATTGAGAGTGAAAAGAGGAAACCATGTCTCCTCATCTTCTTCTTTGGATTTACTTTTTCATAATGCAGAAACCTCTAAACACACGCTCTGAAACATTGTGCTGCAAGAGATCAACGTAAGTCTATCAAAATATAAGTCTATAATAATGCTGGCATATTGGAGCTATAGGATTGTGGCTGTAACACATTTAAAATATGCAGTTGTATTTCATTGGGCCACATTATGTACACTGGATATTAGCTGTACTGCAGGAAACTTTTAATTCCTTTACAGGCTCCAAAACACTATGTCATCTATACAGAGATTCATTATTTGAACTTCAGTATTGGTAAGATTATATCTAAAGTGAGGGATGTTTTAGCAACTTATTTAGATGTTTGTAAGCAAACAGAATACAAATAAAAATATTAGTGACTTAGTATCCATTACTTCCAAAGCACACATAATATGGAAGATAAGGAAAGGAGGAACCTAATTCTTATTTACTTGAATTTTGATAATGTTAGTCTAATAGTAAATTTTAATGAAAATCAGAGTTAGAATAGTAGCAGTTAAAATGAAAGCTGTTCAATTTTTAAAATATGCCATGTCTACCAAAAGAAATTTTTTCAGCAGACTTAGGAATATAAAAGTTGCTAGTTAGCCTGTTGAAGGAGTAGCAGTCTTCAGACATGCAGCTGTAACTTCATAACAGCATGGCAGACGGTTTTATGGAGCCGGTGATTACAAAGATCCACTTTAACTTTTTTTTTCCCCTTGCTGGCAGGTGTCCCACTGGCCTGAGGCCAAGGGCTGTGAACATACTGCAGCCTGTGGTTTGCACCAGAGTGTAGAAAATGCCGACACCAGCTGGCTGCACATAATTACACTGATTGCGGTCTGACAACTTGACCTGTGATATAGAAAAGTGATAAATATGCAAAATATCTCACAGATATGATCCTCGTACAAGTTGTGTCTGTTTTTTTCCTCCACAGATACGATATCTGCACTTATAAAAACAAGCCCTGTGGAACCCTGGGTAAGTTTACAAAGTAGAATTTCAGCTTGTATTTGCTGTTTGTGTGCTTTATTCTTAATTATTGATTGATTAGTTTTGACCTGTTCCGCTAGTAAGCTTTCTCAAATATACATACATATATAAACAGTAAAATGTGACTTACACGGGTATATGTTTTGTTAGATCGCTAGAACATTAAATTATGTGACTTGCTGTTGGGCGTTTCTTTTCTGGCAGCTGTAATGCTGATAAAACCTAGTAGATGATTCAAACTTACCAAGCACTAATTAAGGGAGAAAACTTACTGCTTATTTCCATATAATCTATTTTCATTATATATTTAAAAATACAAATGGGATAGAAAGGCTAAAAAGACCCAGCCCTAGGAAACAGACTTTGTGGTTTAAATTTTTGTATGCTGCATGAGTCAAGGTGCAGTATCAAGACTGCTTCTTCTATAAAGCATTGTGGAAAATAATCCAGTGCCATAAATTAAAACAGTATTGGAGCTCCTTGGTGCCTTGAGAGTGGAAAGCACATTTGTCAACGTTACAGACAGGGATTGTCCTTGCCATCCCCAAATTTGTCACTACAAAGGTGTGTATTATAAATATTGCAGTTCACTAGTGTTTTAAAGATAGAAATTATTATTAAACAGACTTTAATGTGTGGACTACGTGTCATATTTACATAAGAAATCATATTTTCAACCTTAAATCATTCTGTTAGCTTCTTCCTTATAACTGTCAGAACTCGAAGTCTGAGTGGCTGTGTACTTTAGCATACTGATTCTTGTGTGTGATGATTTTGTAGGTCTTCCACAATCAGGGTCCACCAGTGGGTTTTTTTTTCCCCAGTTTCCTCTCTTACTATTTGCACTGACCAGACTCTGATAGTCTTAATTCATGTTGAATAGTAACTTACTATGTAAATGTTCCTAGTGAAGTAACTAGGGCGACCTGTTTACTTAAACTGTAGTCACTGTGCATAAAGGGTATTGGAATCTTGCCCACCGTAAACATAAACCATATGCATAACTTATTTTAGTATAACATAAATGCCTTCAGACTACAAATTTTCTAAATTAAAGCCAGCACAGAGATGTCAAAACTGTTAAGATGTAGTAGTGTGTCAGAATTGCCACTGTAAGTGTTCAAAGGTGGAAATATCAAAGGAAATACTCAGTGAAAAAAACTTTTCTTCTTGCATACTCATACTTGATGTATTTAACTATTGCGTACTAATCCTCATTGCATAAGACTAACGTAGAGCCTAATTCTGCTCCACAGCAAACCAGCACACTGGAGACTAGACATGGCCCTATACTTCACTAAATAGAAAGTGAACACATTTTAAATTGACGCTTTTGTTCGTAGAGCATTAATCCCAACCCTGCTCCTGAAATGGCTTCTTGGAAATGGAAATAGAACTATGGCAGCTTCTTTGCATTGTGGGAACTGGAGTGGGAGAATGGACAATGTCTTCTCTGGCCCTGAATCAACAAAACACTTAAGAAATACTTGTGTCGTTTACCTCAAGTAGTTAGAATAAAGCACATGCTTAATGAGGGCCTATATGAAGTCCTCATACTGCAGCAGCACAATGAGTAAGAGGAACCAAGGTCAAGGTGCCCTGAAAAGAAATGGGACTAGATGTTCAGCTCCCAGACACATCTTCCTATTCTTCCCTTCTAGCGTCCAATATAAGAAGCTGTGTAAGGTTCTACGTTGAAAAAGCAGCCCATGTAAAAGATATCTCCACACTGCAGTAAATCACCTGTGGCAATGGCCCATGCCAACCATTGTGACTCTGTGAGAGAGGAGAGATCCAGAATTTGGGCTCCAGCCTCAGCCCAAATGTCTACACCACAGTTTTACAGCCCTGTGAACTTAAGTCAGCTGACAGGGCCAGCTGTGGGTGTTTTACTGAAGTGTAGACATACCCAAAGTGGCCAGGCAGCTGTTCTGTGGTTTCAGTGGAGGATTTCTCCTCCATTTCTTACACATCTGTCGAGCACCTGGCACAGCTTCTTGGGCCAAGTACTAGGATTTAAATTTGACCTCCACTTTTTGCAAGCCTAAAAGTACTGTACAGATTTACAAGTATTATCCTGACCTTGAGGCTATTATTTCTGTGAATAGGGCTGTTGATCCAAGTTCTGTACACTGAACATAATGGGA
This sequence comes from Carettochelys insculpta, assembly GCF_033958435.1. Taxonomy (NCBI): domain Eukaryota; kingdom Metazoa; phylum Chordata; order Testudines; family Carettochelyidae; genus Carettochelys; species Carettochelys insculpta. The sequence continues at coordinate 90,687,352 of NC_134141.1, forward strand.
TTGCTTTGTACATCCTTGAAATGTGGCCACCTCAGTGGGGGAATATGACAAGTTATAAAACTTCTAGGTATGCTACGTTCAGATTCAGGAAGTAAAGAATACTTCATCCAGTTTAAACAGGAGAGAAATTTAGTCAGGTGGAACAATTATTAGACTGACAACAGATAGTAGACTGCAAAAATTTGTTAAACATTTTCTTAATTTTCTCTCCCCAGTTATGCTCTCCTCTCTAGAGTTTACTAGTCATCTTATTTCTACTTATTTTAGGCAGAATGGCATCCTTTAGCATAATTTTCTCATAAAAGGTAATAACTTGCCTTCAATAGCAAGGTAATTCTTTTTCCAGTCACTGTTTTGGAGTGCTGTGTTTCGCAGCACAGGTGATTCCTTTGGAGAGGCTGTTAATGCTTCTTCCAGATAACAGACCACAGGGAAGAATACCTTAGGGAAGGCTGCTGGTTACTCCATCAACAATGACAGCAAAGTGGTTCTGCCATAGCATATTTGCTATATGATATTCTAATGCTGAAGACACTGTATGACACAGCAAAGCTGTATTCTATAAGTGCCGGTGCCTTTCTTCCCATTAACGAATCTTTAATATAATACGATGATAAATGGAAAAACCTTCCATGTTTACCTGAATTTTTTTTATTAATGTGTCTCCTTTCCCTTTATTGATGCGTTCAGTTTTGTTTTTATACCAAAAGAAAAGAAAAAGGAAAAAAAAGTATCCCTTGGGGCTTTTTGTAGCTTAAAAAGTTTCTTGTGCATTTTTAGGAGCCCACTAAACTTAAACAGATCTCTTTAGAAAAAGAATGTGGATACGTTTTACTTGCTACAGCCTCAAGAATGTTAAAATAGAAATGCTTTCTTGAATTCCCTCTCCTGGCTCAAGTTACTAGGTGGTCCCAAGTTACCAGAAGTAAAATTTATAAATCTAACCCCTAGTCTAGACATTTTCCAGCACTGACTGTAGTTCAAAAATATTAATGTCTAGCCGGCAAGGAGAAATTCCCCCCAGTGATTTTGAAAATGGCTAGAAAGTTAACCTTTTGCCAACTGCTCCTTCTGCATGTAGAGGTTATTAAAAAGAACCCAGCCATTTATAACTAGGGCTTTTAAGAGTTGAACACCTTGGCATGACCCTTTGTGTCTCTTTCTATTTATTCAGGCTTGGCATCTGTAGCTGGAATGTGTGAGCCTGAAAGGAGCTGCAGCATTAATGAAGATATTGGCCTAGGTTCAGCTTTTACCATTGCACATGAGATTGGTCACAAGTGAGTAAGTTTAAAAATAAGTATAATAAATTTGATTATACCACCTTTGAAATAACAATGCAATAATTATTATTATGATTTCTTATGTTTGGCTGTAGCATCTGTCCTCTAGGTCCCCTGGTTGCTCCAGATAATATTATCGATGATGAGTGATGATATATTTTATTTGGTGTGTTTTAGCAAGGACTTCTAATTTAGAACTGAGGATGTACTGATCTCAGTTTAATCCCATTGATCCCACTGCAGATCCCAATTTAATCTGTGATTTTGAGGCTGAGCTCAGAAATTTCTGCCTTGTTTCATATATATTTTTAAACGTGTGGTTTTGGTGTTGTCTTTTTTCCCTCTTTCCTTTGTCTATCTTTCATACTAGATCAAAACCAGTTAAAAGGTAAAGATTCTTACTTCTCATTATTTTGCTTTTAATTTATTTTGATCTGTACTGGGGCCAGTGCTTTTCAACATATTCATAAATAATCTGGAAAAAAGGTAAACAGTGAGAAGGCAAATTTGGTAGATGACACAAAATTACTCAAAATAGTTGAGCTTAAAGCTGAATATGAACAGTTACAAAGTCACTAAACTGGGAATATGGGCAACAAAATGACAGATGAAATTCAGTGTTGATAAATGCAAAGTAATGCAGAATCGAAAACATCTCAAATACTTAAATTTTTAGAATCTAAGTTAGCTGCTGCCTCTCGAGAGAGATCTTGAAGTCTGTGTTGATAGTTCTCTGAAACATCTGCTCAGTCTGTAGTGGAAATCAAGAGCTAACAATTTTTTGAGTCATTCAGAAAGGGGTTGAAAGAAGACAGAAGATATCATACTACCACTATGTAACTCCATGGCAGACCTTGAATACTGTGTGCATAACTTCTCAGAAAAGATCTATTTGAATTGAAAAAGACGCAGAGAACGGTAGCGAAACATGACTGGGACACTGAACCATTTCTGTATGAGGATAGGTTTGGACGAATGTGGCTGCTCAGTTTAGAAAAGAGATGAGTGAATGGGGATATGATTTATAAAATCATAAATGGTGTGGAAAAAGTGAATAAAGAAGTGTTATTTACTACTTCATATAATCTAATAACTCAAAGTCACTAATGAAATGAATAGGCATCAAATTTAAAATAAACCTAAGGAAATACTTGTTCACACAATACACAGTTGGCATATGGAACTCTATCTAGGGATGTTGTGAAGGCCATAAGTGTAACTGAATTCTAAAAACGGTTAGATAAAGTTTATGGAGTATCAGTCCATCAGTAGCTATTACCCAAGATGGCCGGGGATGCAACAATATACTCTGGGTATTCCATAATCTTTGATTTCCAGAAACAGACTAGATGACAGGAATTGGATTAACAATTATCCTGTTCTGTTAATTCCTTCTGAAGCATCTGACACTATTTGTTGCTGGAAGACAAGATATTGGTCTAGACGGGCTGACGTGGAGTGGCCATTTTTATGTTTTCATGATTAAAACAATATTTTTATTTTTACTTTTGGTACAGCAATAGTAATGTAGTAACCATGAAGTATGCACAGTAGTCATAATATCACTTGCACTTTTAAGGCACGCACACATCATTTGGAAAGAATGTCATGCTTTGGGATTTGATTAAAGATTGGTCTTGGGATGTTTCAGATCTGCGTTCAAGAGCAAGAATCACCAGTAATCTCTGATGAATATAAACTGACTAGGCACCTGCTGTTATGATTCAGTGGGTCTCCTTCGTTGTTTACATGTGTTGACCAATGCTGAGTTATGGATGAATTTTTTTTGAGTCATTAACTGATGCAACAGCTAAGAGTTCCCATACAGACTAAAATGGGAGCTATCAATCTACTGAACAGAATTAGCAGCTGGAAGTTTATTTATTCCAGCCCACCTCTCATGCAAGATAATCATTAGGTAACTATTACCTCATTTATTTTATCTGTGAAAAAAGGTTGTTTTACAAATATTTACACTGAGGTAGATTTTTTTTTTATAACTGTAAAACCAATTGTTTAAAACTGCAACAAATATAAGAAAAACTAATTTAAAACACATGTAGTTCGTTCTCTCTTTATATCTCTCCTTTTTCTATAATTATTTACATAAGTGGTAGAGTAAAGGAAAATATATTTTCACTCATGAGGGAATACTTTCTGTGATTCAGTAAAAACCCTGAAAATTTCTCATTCACATCTTTTGTAGTTATATAGAACCCTACTGTGAATTTAACGTACTCTCTGTTGCGGTGATACGTATACATTCTTGTACAGTGTGCATTATAGTGCTCTTAAATCATACAGATTTTAGAGAGGTTATTTACACAAGTTTAAAAATAGTTTAAATGGTTTGGGTATAGATTATAATCGAAGAAGTATGATGCAGCCATCCTGCACATCCTGTGGTCACAGAATCTTTTTTTCTTTGAATTGTGGCTAAGTTGGCTACTACCTGTACTTCTACATTTTCAGCACTGTCTCCTTCCTTTATACTGAAAGTCTCTTTTAAAAAATTCTGAACTTGCCACTGCTGGAGGTTGCTACTTTATATAGCAGAATCGACCAACTTTGTCAAGCTTTGTGTTGAGAAGTGCGTGGACACCAGTTTCACTTTCCCCTGATTTCTAATGCATGTGATGACTGGAGAATGCAGCACAGCCTGTCCTTACTAGTAAATGTTAATTACAGAGAAATATTTGGTTTGTAAAGAGTGACAGCTGTTCAGATATTTTGAGACGTTCAGCCATCATCCCAACTTCCATGAAAAAGAGCTCTGATTAAATGATCAAGTGCAAATTTCCTCTCAACCTATTTCTCCTTATTTTTAAATTGGATAGAGCTTGGTACTGAGTGGTACTGTACCTGAGAGAACTTGCATACATAAGTAAAGTAATTCTATCAAAGAACATTCGTAAATGTTTTCTTTGATTGTGCCATGATTATCAGTTTATTTTTCATAATTACAGTAAAGGCCAGGTTATCTGGCACTCCGATAACCAGCATGTTTAGTTAACTGGCATGCTCAGCTGGGTCCACATGGCCGGTGTCTCGGCTTTGGCCAGTTGACGCAGAGGCTGGCTGACAGCAGGGCTGAAGTCCCGGCAGGGCCAGCTGGTGTGGGGCTGGTGTCTTGCCTGGGGGCAGCTGCTGTGGGTCAATTTCCCACTGCTGCAGGGCCAGTGTCCCATCTGGGGCTGGCTGCCACAGGGCCAGCTGCTGCAAGGCCAATTTCCTTCTGCTGCAGGGCCAGCTGTCCACTGCCCAGCTGGTGGGTGGAGGATATAGGGGGGCCAGCTGCTCTACTAACCAGCACATTTTATTATTCGGCATGCCGGGTTCCCCATGGAAGCCAGATAATAAAGCTTTTACTGTACATGGGAAATTGAGAATTGTCTTCCTTGTTAAATGCAAAAATTTGAAGCATAGAACTATCTATAAGTGATATGTCTAGATGAATATGTAACATACACAAAAAACTGAGTTAAACTAGAAAGAATTCACTCTGAAATATTGTGTTCTTGTTACATCGTAGTCATGGCATATGGAAGTTGTGAAAACTGTGGAAGATGGGAGAAGAGAGTAGTAAAGAATGAAACAAGCTGTTGTGTTTGTATGAAAATTGTAATGTAATTATTTGCATTTTGCTGAATTGTGCATACTTTCTCTGAAATATGACTTCTAAGATATCACTGAAAGAAGTATAACTCAACAGGTGTTATAGATTCATAGAGTTTATGGTCAGAAGGGACCATTAGATCATCTAATCTGATATGCTGCATATCATAGCCCATTAAATTTTACCCATGAGTCCTCCCTGTATTGAGTCCAATAGCTTGTGGTTCACTAAAGCATATCTTCAAGAACGGAGTCCTATCATGATTTGAAGACATCAAGGCTGCGTCTACACGTGCACGCTACTTCGAAGTAGCGGCAGTAACTTCGAAATAGCGCCCGTCACGTCTACACGTGTTGGGCGCTATTTCGAAGTTGAAATCGACGTTAGGCGGCGAGACGTCGAAGTCGCTAACCCCATGAGCGGATGGGAATAGCGCCCTACTTCGACGTTCAACATCGAAGTAGGGACGTGTAGACGATCCGCGTCCCGCAACATCGAAATAGCGGGGTCCTCCATGGCGGCCATCAGCTGGGGGTTTGAGAGATACTCTCTCTCCAGCCCTTGCGGGGCTCTGTGGTCACCGTGGGCAGCAGCCCTTAGCCCAGGGCTTCTGGCTGCTGCTGCTGTAGCTGGGGGTCCGTGCTGCATATACAGGGTCTGCAACTAGTTGTTGGCTCTGTGTATCTTGCACTGTTTAATGAAAGTGTGTCTGGGAGGGGCCCTTTAAGGGAGCGGCTTGCTGTTGAGTCCGCCCCGTGACCCTGTCTGCAGCTGTGCCTGGCTCCCTTATTTCGATGTGTGCTACTTTGCCATGTAGACGTTCCCTCGTTGTGCCTATTTCGATGTTGGGCTGAGCAACGTCGAAGTTGAACATCGACGTTGCCAGCCCTGGAGGACGTGTAGACGTTATTCATCGAAATAGCCTATTTCGATGTCGCAACATCGAAATAAGCTATTTCGAAGTTGGGTGCACGTGTAGACGTAGCCCAAGAGAGAGAAAATCTACTCCCTCCCTTGGTAGTTATTCAAGTGGCTAATCTCCCTCACTGTTAAAAGTACGTGCCTAATTTCTGATTTGTATTTGTCTGGTGCCAGCTTCTAGCCATTGTCCTTGCGATGTCTGCCTCTACTAGATGAAAGATCCATTTAGTATTGTGTATTTTCTACCCATAAACATATCTATATATTGTAATCAATACATACCGCTGCCTTTTGCTTGATAAACAGAGCTTGTAAAGTCTTTCATTACAAGGCATATTCTCCAATCCTCTAATCATATTTGTGCACACTCATCACTGCTTTCCAGGATACAGTCCCCTTTTATGTAGATGTGGCCTAAGTTTCTTGCTCCTTTAAATGTCTAAGTTTCCATTTCAGGGTATTAAAGTTCATTTTGTTTTAATGGGCCTAGTTGATCAAGCAATCCAGATAGCTTTGTGTAACTGTCCTGTCTTCGTCATTTCTCACTTCACCAATCTCTGTGTCATCTGCAAATTATCAGCTGTGATTTTATGTTTACTTCCAGATGATTGAAAATGCTGAATAGTGTTAAGCCTAGTATCCAGGCCTACCAAGCTCCATTAGAAACACCCTTGAGTTGATAATTCCAGAATCCTGAAATTTAGACGTAAATTCTTTACTATGGGCGTAGACTACACTGAGATTGGACGGGATTTGTTCATCTTCCCTGTATAACATAAATATTGGCAGCTAACATGCCCCATGCTTTCATCACAAGAGATGGAAAAATCAGTATGTGTCATGTTGAATGCAAGTAGTCTGTTGGAGATCTGAGGTCAGATGTTGAAAAGACAGAGGTGTGAGACAATACATAAGAGGAAAAGGCTGGCATAGAGTGGTAGATTGCTGAGTCATTGATGTGGAGTGAGAAAGATGATGGAACAGAAGGAAAACAAGATGAATGTGTAGTGGAAGATGTCTGGATAGTTTCTAGATTTTCTACGAGGTCTTTCAAACATTTGAAGCAGTAGTGGAGAAAATGAGTATGAGAAGAGAGAGAGCTCAGTGGTTTGAGCATGGATCTGTTTAAACCCATAGCTGTGAGCTCAGGCCTTGAGGTAGCCATTTAGAGATCTAGGGCAAATAGAAGAGAAAATGGGGAAAGGGCCTGGGGAGAATGCTTAGCTCTGACCATGGTAGAGGGATATCTCAGTGGTTTGAGCCCTGGGCTGCTAAACCTGCAGTTGTGAGCTCAATTCTTGAGGAGGCCATTTAGGGGTTGGGGCTAATAGATATCAGGGATGGTGCTTGGCCCTCCCAAGGGGACTGAACTAGGTGATGTCCCTTCTAGTTCTAGGAGATGTGTATATCCAATTATTTATTTAGTTCTACACTCAGGGTACACAAATGGTTTACCAGTCTATCTTTGGATATGACAACAGTACAATTAAAAACCCTCTGTTGACTTGGGCTCATGGGGCTCAGGCTAAGAGGCAATTTAACTGCAGTGTAGACATTTGGGCTTAGGCTACAGCCTAGGCTCTATTACTGTGCCAGGCTGGGAGGGTCCGAGGCACAGGCTGAAGTCTCCAAGATGCATTTTCCTGAATCTTAGCAAGCTGTGTTCAATTCTTCAGCAGCACTACCTCCTATTACCATCTATGTAATGGGTCATTAAGTGTGGGGCTGAGAAGCTCTCTGTGCACTAAACTAAGGAAATCCATTTCTTATCCAAGGAGAGCATATAGGGATGACGCCGCAAAAAAATAATACTTTCAGCTGGTTGAAGGCATTGCTGCTTAATGACAGGGGAGTGTGGTTCCAAATCGTAGAGAAGACTACAACGTAAAAGAGTAGGTGTATGCTTATCAAAGCCCAAACCACATCTAGCACCAAATGTCATTTGGGTCTCATAAACTTGTCCCTGACAGTTCATGATGACTGGGTTGGTACCTAATTATGAAGAAAAAACATGTTCTCTGCCATGGGAAGGCTGAAAGACCACATCCAAGCTTTACTTGAAATCTTGCTACCAGGATCACAGGCTCAACAGTATGTGATGGTCTAAGTGATATAAGTGTGAAAGATACTTGCAAGCAGACAATTGGCCCCTAAGGTCAGCCTAACTAATGAGAATCCATGAAGCCATTTTAAGATAGTCTTTGCTGGAATGCCAGTGGTCCAGATAACCCAAGCAATAGTTTTTTGCCCTGTTGCGTGTAGAATAATCACTTCACCTTAAAGAGGCACTGAAATAACTGGAAAATCATATAAAGCAATCATTAAATGACATATTCATTTCAGCATTTCTTTTGAGACTCAAGAAATGATTTCCTTTATTATGTCTTGTGTCTGCCTCATGTTATATTGCAGTTGTAACAACACGTGTGCATTAAAAAGAACCCTTCACTGGGACTTTAACTTTAATTATTAATTGTCCAAATACACTTAAATGTCATAACATTGACGCTAGAAAAACAATTATTGTTCCTGTGATGTGAAATAAGATTCGTCTTGTGATTTGTAAAAAATGCAGTTTAAAATTTAAAATTATGATACTAAAATGATTAGTCTGACATTAAAATATTGTATTAAAAGAAAGGGAATGCAGTAACATTTCACAGATCTTCTGCATAAGTAGCGTTGAATACACGGAGGTGAAAAGAAAGGTTACATTAACAGATCAACATGAATGCTGGTTTCATATTTCAAGTGGCATTCTGAGCACAGAAGTTTGCTTCATGATTTAAGACAAACTTACTTCTCTGACCCACAGGGCTGATGATCACTATTGCATATTTGTACTCCTTTGTGTGGCACCTTCACTGACTTTACTTGATTTTCCTCCACTTGTAAGATATCTGCAGGCTAGTTATCCACAGTGAAAGGAGAATTTTGCTGTATGCCATTAAGGGTGCATCTACACTAGCCGGCTACTTCGAAGTAGCCGGCACAACGTTGAAATAGCACGCTTCGCGTCTACACATGCCGTGTGCTATTTTGACGTTGAAATCAACATTAGATGGTGAGGCATTGAAATCGCTATTCCCATCCGAAGATGGGAATAGCGCCCTACTTTGACGTTCAACATTCAACGTCGAAGTAGGGTGTGTGTAGACGATCTGTGTCTTGCTACTTCGAAATACCGGGATCCTCCATGGCAGCCATCAGCTAAGGGGTTGAGAGACGCTCTGTCCAGCCCCTGCGGGGCTCTATGGTCGCCGTGTGCAGCAGCCCATAGCCCAGGGCTTCTGGCTGCTGCTGCTGGAGCTGGGGGTCTGTGCTGCATGCACAGGGTCTGCAACCAGTTGTCGGCTCTGTGGATCTTGTGCTGTGCAGGGCAAGTGTGTCTGGGAAGGGCCCCTTAAGGGAGCGGCTTGGGGCTTTGCTGGCCCCTTATTTCGACGGGGAGTGCTTGTGCATGTGGACGCTCTGCATTTCCTTCCAGGATGGCTCTTTTCGCTGTTCCCTGTCGCAACTTCGATGTTGAACGTCGATGGCACCAGCCCTGGAGGACGTGTAGATGATACGCGTTGAAGTAGCCTATTTCAATGTCCTAACTTCGAAATAGGCTACTTCAGCGTAGTGTGCTAGTGTAGACATAGCCTAAGAAGCAAATGAGAGTTTCCCATTGCCCTGTTGTGAAGTTTGTTTCTGAGCTGACTATAATTTTTTCCCATGATCAAACTTGATGGTATTTTAAAATATTTCATCAGTAGCACAACACAGAATTATGCTCAATAAGGTGATAACTATATATTTTAAAAGATTCACGTTCAACTATTTTTGCATTCATTTATTTTAAAATTTCAGAGAAAAATCATGTTGAGAGTTGAAGAAATGCTTTTGTAGATTTTTGCTTCTGTTTCATAATAAAACATCAACAAATAGAAGATAAGAAAATTAATATAATGGAGGTGTTGCACTTAAATGTAAAGAATATGTTGCCTACGCTTTTTGTCACGAGAATAAGATTTTATTGTGGTATACAATGAAGAATATAAATTGAGTTGACCAATGGGCATATATTACAAATTCATATGGATATTCATCGTGGATTCTATGTAAATATAAAGGGCAGAACACAGTCTATTCTAAATCATGATGTGGAGAGAATGTTAAAAACCAGGTGCTGACACACTCATATCCAGCATTCTATTTTCTGGAACCCTCAGATAACCGGCATTTTTGCCATAAGTAAATTTTAGTTCCGTTTTCTGTAAGTACATTATAGTAAAAATAAATACAAATAAATACAGCAAATACAGTATACGACTGCAGTTTACAATGCTACTGTGGTTGGTAAATAATGTACTCTGCATACATTATTGTTTGTTTCTTAAACTCTAATCTTGTTTTACTTTAATGTTATGCATTGCTTGGTATAACTCTCTATTATCCAGAATATTTGAATATCCGGCAACTTCCCAGTCCCAGGGCTGCTAGATATGAAAGAGTTTACTGTATTGCTGTAAAAGAATAAAAAATTAAGATCAGTTTACAAATAATTATTCTATTAGCTGGCATAAAACTAATATATAAGCCAGAGGTCTTTCAAACGGTTCATCAATTAATGTAGGTATTTGCGTAGTTTTACAATGGACTACATAAAAAAGCACTGGCAGTCAGTACAAATTAAGATTTCATTGGAGAATGACTTGTTTATACTTCTTTGTATACTGTACAGTGAAATGCAAGTGTAACATTTCTATTCCAATTATTTTTATAATTGTAAAAACTAGAGAATGAGCAATTTTCAGTAATAGTGTGTTGTGACATTTTTGTATTTTTATGTCTCATTTTGAAAGCAGATAGTTTTTACTTGAGGTGAAACTTGAGGTACATTACACAAATCAGACTCCTGAAACGGGTACAGTACTCTGGAAACAATGCAAACCACCGATGTAAACAACCTTGCCACATATGGTCTTAGAGGTCTTGTCGAGCTGACCACTTGAATTTCAGAGCTCTGACACAGTAGAAGAAATCCCAGTATTCCGTATTTGTGGTTTTTGTGCAAGTTCATACTTTTTTTCTGATTAAAACAGATTATTGATTAAACACTCCCCTTTCCCCCTTCCTCCTTGCAATTTTCTTATTGCCACTATGAAAAGACATAATTTAGAGTCCTGTTTATACATGTTGAAACTTTCTTGTCCAGCACCCGCAGGACCTGACCAGTGATGAACGAGAGAATTTGCTGGACCCTGGAAAGGCAAAATGGTCTAGCACGTTACCAACACTTCCACTGCTTACTGGGCTCTTAGAAGACATTTAGGGGTAAATTCCAGCTATGTAACAGCACAGAATATGGAGAGCCAGCACTCGTGGCTGTAAACAAACTTTATGGGACCACAGGAAGCTTGGCCACACCCATGATAAGTGGTTGTCTGGCTAACTAAAATCTTGCCAGATTACAAATTTTGCTGGACAAGATAGCGCCAGATTAGAGGGGTTTAACCTGTATTTTACAATAATAATCCTTCTGATTTTTATTATCCCTTAATATTTTTCAATGTAGTTCTTAAGAAGAATTCAGTTATCATAAATATTATTAATATGAGATTTCTCAGTTATATAAAGCACATATTTTTGAAATTTAAGTGATTCTGTGTATTTGATACTAGAACAAGCACAATCTATTTTAAAACTTTACAGTGAAGAATGAAGGCTACACGAACTTTATGAAAAATCAAGTGTGGCTTGCTTAATAGAAACTATGATGTTAATAAAGTGTTGACAGTGTTTTGCATCCAGATTGCTTAAGAGCAAAGAGTGAATTGATTAAAGATTCACTTTAGTTGTGTTGAATCTGTATCTAATTTGAAAACATCTGTTCTTCTTTTACTGTCTTCTGTATATCCCCCCATAAAATGCACCAATGATGCTGTTTCTACAGTGAAGTTTTTTTTTTGTATTCATGTTCAGAGCACTTTTGTGCTCCCATCCTTTCCCCCCACTGCTCCAGAAGATTCTGAAGATGAGGCTATATAATGCTGTGTTTCTTATATTATGTTCCACAGAATGCTGGTGTGCCATGAACAACTTGCAGGTGTGCCGCGAGTGTCTGACACTTTTTTGTTTCATACACTGATGGCATATATTTTTTGTTATTAAAACCGGATACAATGTTACTTCTTCATTGCTATGATACCTGATTCAATTACTTCATTTTGTTTTTGCTGTATAATTTGCAGTTCGGGTTTTTTTGGGTCTGACAGCAATTTAAGAACATTTTCATAGGTGTTCTGCATGAAAAAAATTGTATGGTGTTCTGTGGCCTCAAAAAATTTAAGAAACACTAATGTAAGGGTAGTGCCTTGACCACATCAGCTCCTTTCAACTGCCTTAAGTGCTGGATAAGGTATTTTATCTGGGCCTTTGGCCCAGATTCACAGCTTGAATAATATCTATTATTTGTATAAGGCAGATTTTAGCCTTTGTCGTTGGGTTTTATTTCTTTTTATTTAATTTTTAATTATTTTCTAAGTAGTTATTTGAATTTAAGATTTTAGCTCTGCTCTTAGGATCTGATGGTGGATTGGAAGTTCAAGAGGCTGAGTATTTAAGAAGCGTGCCTCTTGCCTAGAAGTCTTTCCAGCATTAAATGCTCATACAAGATGCTTAGCCTTTCTTAGGAAGTGAAACTTTCCCTCTGGATGCCCAATCTGCAGTACTTTCACCTGAAAGCATAGAAAGAGTGGCAAAATTGACTTAAAGTTCTACTGCTGCCCTCCAGAACTGGTACATCTTCTTATCTGGCAGTGAACACAGATTGGCGCTAGCCCTTGCCCTTAAAGAAGAGAAGCAGCAGACTCTTTTGCAGAAGGGACTATCACAGTTTTTGGGGAAAAAATACAAAGGAGTCTTGTGGTACTTGATTGCTTTTTCTGAAACAGGCTAAAACAGCTACTTCTCTGAAATTTGTCAAGAGTTTTGTACATGACTGCACTTTTGACCCTCTTCCCCCTCCCAGTCTGCTTAAGGAATGCACCCTTAGGTCATGGTCTCTCTTCTTTCTGAGTTTTTATATTGCATCTTCCTTGTTATAGTGTTTACGGTATTACTTTTACTGTGATTAAAATCCGGCACCAGTGATTTGCTTTCTCTCCAAGGGCTATGAGCAATGCAGGCCACTGATTTCAAGAAACTAAACAGATCTTTCAAATGAGAGAACATTTATTTAAGGACAAAAGCAATACAGAGAAAACATAGGAAACAATATAAGTCTAAACATTTAAGTGGCCTCCCATCAGTCCTGTGGAGATCCTGGTAGGTAACAGCCCTTTTCATCCTACGGAGTTTGGCCTCCCTTTGGACAAAAACACACTTTTGGAGGAAGAGGAGCCTATGGTGTCTGACAAATACCAACCCATAAAGCGTGAACTAGAGAAGTAAACTTCTCAGGGAGAGAGTATAGGGATTACAATAGTGTGTTCCCTATGAGAGGTAGCAATATTTCATGAAGTAGCTGACAGAATGGCATCTACTTTGAAAATCCCCTCTGTGATAATAGAGGGGACTTCTCATCACCTTCAACATTCTTGACTCTCCATTCAAGGATAGAATTACACTGCTAGATTTAGATGGGCTTGACAGCCAGCAAAAGCAATATTATGGTTCATTTTCACTTCTGTTCAGGCAGTGTTGAAAAAGATATTTGCCAATTACCATGTGAACATTTTTCATCCTTTTTTTCATTGCTGTCCAGTTCTGAACTTGCATATATGTGAAGCTGCCATTGATGTTTAAAGGTGGCTTGATGTAGTCTACACCTTCCCATAAAGAAAGCATGAAAATGAATATTTTAAGCAAAAAACTATTTTAATCTGAAAAATTGGGTGTAAGAATGTCAGATTGCCAGATTGTAATTGCATGCAACTAACACAGTCTTTGGTAAAAGATAGTAGTATTTGTAAAAATGCATCTCGGGGTTTCCAAGACAATTAGCCAATGCTCTCCTCTCTAAAGGACAGATTATTGCACAATGCTATTTTACAGTATAGATTAGATCATCTGAACTATCTTCAGAGGGAAACAATAAAATGGAGGCACTTCACTTTAAAGGTGTATTTTGTAGTAAAATAAGCTTCTTGAAGAAGTGATGATCTCTAGATACCAAATCTTTGTGAATGTACTAATAACCTAGGAGAAGATCTTCGAATCATCTGTGTTCACTTATCAGTGACAAATCCTAGCTCTCAATGAGATCTCCAACTGGCAAGGAATTACAAATGAAACTTAGGTTGCACATCTGTGACACTGATTGTACCAAGGCACATGCTCCAGTCTTTATTGTGGGAGAGTTGGAATTTCAATCTGAAGGGAATAGCTTTCAATGCTCCAGCTTTATCAACAACAGTCATATCAAATGTTTCCAACCTATGTTTAGAAGAACATTTTGATAAATTGAGCTTTTGGCCAATGGACTTTTCAGGAAAAGAAATTGAACATCAAGATGTTATAGCTAAAAATGATACATTGGGCTCTGAAATATGCCTCTCATAAGATAATTTATATCTTTGTGGACAATACAATGTCAATGCATTATATAAAGAAGGAGGAAGAATTCATTGCATGTAGCTGTATATAAAAATAGTGGCACTGTGAGGATGGGGAATTCAGTACAAATCCTTTAGTTCTACACCTTCCAGGGAAAGGAAGAAAAACCCTTGCACACCAACTGAGCAGGGACATGGCAGAACTTTAGGAATGGTCTTTTCAAGCTGTCAATGATTCTGGAGAACTTCAGTGCATGAGATTATCCAGAGGTAGATGTTTTGTGACGAAGCAAAATAAAAAGTTATCCCAGATGTTGCTGAAGAGCAGGGAAAAACAGTCCATCTGTCATTGCGCCTCAGAGGGTCACAGCTGAGAACAATATATTCTGGACAAACTCCTGAGAATAGGGCAGTCTCGCCCCAAACTGGTAATTATTCTATTAGATTATACCAAGATAGTTATACAATTTAATCTTCCGCCTCAACAATGCAGTCTCCTTAGGCATTGCAGCCCTTATCTCAGCTCCTAGACATTGGACTCTATGATGAGTGGTTATTGAAAACCTTCTAATCTCAAGATATCATTCACATAGCTAAATTGACACTTGATTTTAGCCAAAAAGGGTTGATGATTCGGGGTGTGGGGCGGTGGGTAACAATTGGCTCCTTCAAGGCTGAGGTGTCTGCAGGAATTTGTATCTGGGCAGAATGAGCTTGCATCACAGCTACACCATCAGCAAGAGAGTCAGTGCTCAATGAGTCCTCATGACTGACCTGCCATATGTTGTGTTCCAAAATATAAAGTTGTGCTTCATCATCATCCTGAGTTTCCTATCTAGAGAATGAATTTCATGCTGATCAATCAGTCAGCCAGCCAATAGGCAAGATCCCATGCACATGCAGATTAAAATAGGTTATATGGTTTAGATGTCATTGAGGCTTTTATTGTTAAAAAGCTCTAATTGATTCAGAAAAAATCTCCAGATTTACTCAGATCATATGGTAATAACAAAAAAAGGACAGACACTTGCTTCTCAAGCATTAAAATAGGCTAGACTGTGCATACAGGATGGCTGCTTATTGGCATCTAGTCTCTTCCTATTCCTGAACTGATTAGGTTCCATTCCATGGAGACCACAGCTTCATCCGCTTCATCCATGGTATAGGTTTTAGATGCATTCCACTTAACAGAACTGTGTATTGTGAAGCATGCTCACGCTTTCTGTGTCCCCTAATTACAGTATGAGAATTTTGGGAAGGGTCTTAGAAAAAACAATGGTTGTCAAAGTGCTATACCCTTTTTATAACCTTGCCCTCAGAACATTAAGGTACATTGAGGGCAGACGCAGGAGGGCATGCAGGAGTGTGCCCACAGGCAATATTAGCAAAAGTTTGTGTCCATCAGAGCTGTTCAGGTGGTATATTCTGTGGGTGTGACTATGAAGAGTACATATCTCAAGAACTCCAGTAACCTTAATGTACAGTATTACAACAAATCATGAGACTGCGTGCATAAATTACATTTATGCAAACCTTAATTAATTTACAGCATTTTCACAATATTTAAATGATTTATAACTCAGGAACAGAGCAGAGAGATATGATTAAGATTACCATTTACATTAAAAAATTGAAATTAAAAGTACATTTTCCTCTTTCAGAATTTTGTTTCTGCATAAAAATGTAAAAAATTGATAACACTGAGAAGTAAGACAGAATAAATGCAACATGCCTGAGGGATAACTTGTTTAACATGTTTTGATTTTGCTTTGAATTTTTTTCCTCACAGTGGGAGTGGAAAGTTTGTATTTCACAGTTAGGAATATTTCATTTTCACTAGACTTCTTTCTCCCGCTTCCCATGAGTCATGAAATGTGCAATATCTAATGGCTTATGAGATATCATGATCTTTTGTCACTTGATCCACAATTAAATACAACAAGCCCATTATCTTAAATGACATTTGCATAGAAAAAAGAAATTCCTTTGAGATAAATGAATTTCAGAAAATTAGCCATACTCCAAAATCCCAAAAGACAGATGGGGGAATTTTCTTTATAAAAACTACACAGTTAATTTAAAAGAGTGCCATTAGGTATGTTTTCTTTCATTGTTGTGATTAATTTGTCATAGCAATCACAGTGCTAGCAAACTGACTATTTCACTAGCATGTCATATAAAATGCCATTGCTATTTAATTTTAAAGGATAATGTGATCTATGAAGTTAAATCATTTGTTCTTAAGTAGTCTGTTAAAGCAGAGTCCTTATGGATGTAGCTTTCAGTTTTAGTTTGGTGATGATTTGGCTCATATGCATTATGCTGGCCATGTACAGTTCCAACAGGCTGTTTCAGGGTCCCAGGATCCTTGGGCAGACCTCAAAATAGCAAGACTCAATTCACTATAGAATGGATGCAGATAGGGAGCATGGATTGTTTAGTAGTTAGGCTGCCTAAATTCTGCTGAGTTTTTGATTCACAGTGTGATCTTGAAAATATCACCCAGCCTTTCTGTGTCTATGTTTACTGATCTGAGTGCAAGACCAGGTACTGGCCTGTAGTTCTTGGTAGGGCGGGGGGGGGGCGGGGGGCAAACTCCCAAATAAGCCTATAGTGCCGCTTAATGTCATGTAGTAAAATGTTTTGATATCATTGTAGAAAACTGCAAATTGCATAGTATTCTGAGTATGCGGAGTTTATTGTGAATTAGTCACATATATCTTGTTTCGGTCCTTCTGCATTAACTAAGTGTGCCCTTCCAGTTCCAAACTTTATTTTTGTGGAAATCACAACACGCTGTGAGAGTTGTCTGGTACCGCAGAAAAGTAATGGGGTACTTGATTTCTTCTGTTTTGGACAGTTTTGGTATGAACCATGATGGAATTGGAAATTCTTGTGGAACCAAAGGTCATGAAGCAGCAAAACTTATGGCAGCTCACATTACAGCAAATACCAACCCCTTCTCCTGGTCAGCTTGCAGCCGGGACTACATCACCAGCTTTTTAGAGTAAGTAACCTCTGGAATGAATAATGAATTGCTCCAAAATTTTATTCAGATTGCAATAAATAAATGGTGGTGATACAGTGATTTACACTAATTTTCATTCTATAGAATGCGTAAATGTTTGGTGAATTACTTCCAACTTGTACATCGTAGGTAATTTCTTTGGGCTATGGAATGTGCTTCTGTCCCCTTTTATGAACTATTGTATTTGTAGTCTGCTGGTCATATTTAATTATTTTATTAAAACTGTGGATCGGGAATAGGAATGAGAAGGCTCTTTTAAGGTTAGTGATAAGGTTTGGTTTGTTAAATACAGAGTGATGTCAGGCTTAGATTTTTGTTTTGTTCATCTGAGTACTGGCCATAGTCTGATTAAAATACTATGTTGTTTTGGAAAACAGATTATTCCACAGGTTTCAAAGTGTGTCTAGTAAAACAAACAAAAAACAAATAATGATTGAACCCTGAGGGAGGTAGAAATTTCAGTGTAGTGAGCTCATTGATGGTCTCTTTGATGCACAGTATCTTTTGAAAGAAGCTTGAAACTACTCTGCAGTTCCCCTTTATGAATATTACATTTTTTATGGCTTAATCCTGACAAGTTCTGGGCCCTGCCTTTCTTACTGGCTCTTGTATAATTTATTTCAGAAGATGAAGCTCAACTGTAACTTTCCATTGCTTCATTGTCTTTGAATATATTTAATTTAGTTTGCTTGGATTATTTGCATAAGAACCACTAACAAATCAGAGTTGCAAGCCCGTACATTATGGGTCATATCCTTAGCATGGATGGCATGTGCTTAGTGCAAGACCCAGGAGCTGGGAGAGTAGCAACAATTTTTCCACTCTTCCAATCCCAAGGATTGCCTGGTCCGGTATGGCCCCTAATGCTATGTACAACAGCTCCAGGGCTGTTGATATTGAAAGTGGCCATTAATGGGACATTCCATTGCCCTGTGAGTCTTAGAGCACAAGATAATCTGGCCAAGCCCACTCATATATGCCATGTATAGAGACCCAGGAGCAGGAAGTATAAAGTAATGTACACTGGTCCTCCAGCAACTGGGGATTCCTACTGCATAAAAAAGGGTGGAGACAGAAGAATGGCTTTTAGTTACTTTTCTGCTCAACTGCTCTTGGGACTTTCCTAAGCACTGCAAAACAGTCTGAAGAGGGGGTTGAGGATCTATCCCTATATCTGTCAATTTGATTATCATCATTCTCCATGTCTTTTGTTTGCTTTCTATGAAATATCATTAGATACATTTTGTGAAGGTAGATAGGTTTGTAGGACAGGAGGACATACCCTTAGATATTAAAATCTTAAAACGTATTGAAAATTTTTATCTAAAAGTACTTTTGCCCTTTTGGCTGCATGATGTTTTTACATCTACTTACACCTATTTTTAAAAGAATTATTGATATAGATTAAGTGCTAAGAATGTTCTCAGTGCTGTACATGATATAAATGTAGAGGGGTCCTCTGCCAAAGAATTTACAGTGCAGAAGGCAGACAAAAGAAGCGAATTGGTTGAAACTATAGTTACAAACAGAAAAATGAAACATATAAATTAACATGATTTGTTGTGGGAAGAGTCAACATTATTTTTGTATAGGGAATTCATGCATCAACAATTTACTAGAATTCTTTGTGGGAGATAACATGTGTAGACAAGGGATATAGGGTGTCTGGATTTCCAGAAAGCCCTTGACAAAATCCCTCTCCAAAGTATCCTAATCTGTCATGGGGTAAGGGGAAATGCCCTTTCATGTCTCAGAAATTGGTTAAAAGATAGAAAACAAAGGGTAGGAATAAATGGTCAGTTTTCAGACTGGAGAGAGGTAAATAGTGGTATTTATAATGTGAGGTGACAAAATTTGCAGTTGATACAAAAGTACTCAAGATAATTCAGTCCAGTGCAGATTGCAAAGAATTACAAAGGGATCCATATAAAACTGGGGGATGGGACAACAAAACGACATCTGAAATTCAGTATTAATAACAGCAAAGTACTGCACATTGGAAAACATAATCCTGACTATAGATATAAAATATAAAATTATGGAATCTAAATCAGCTGATAAAACTCAGAAAAGAGATCTTGGAGTCATTGCAAATAGTTCTCTGAATGTACAGTAGTAGTCAAAAAAGGTAACAGAATAATGGGAATCATTAGGAAATATATTGCCTTTATGTGAATCCATTATATGCTGACATCTTGAAGAGTGCAGGCAGATCTGGTCAAACATCTTGAAAAACCACATATATTAGAATTGGAAAAGGTATGAAAAAGAACAACAAAAATTATTAGGACAGGGTACAGAACAGCTTTCATGTGAGGAGACTGGGACTTGTCAGTTTGGAAAAGAGATGACAGGGGGATAGAGGTCTATTAAATCAGGACTAATATAGAGAAAGTAGATAAGGAGGTATTATTTACTTCTCATAACACAAGAACTAGGGGTCATCAGATGAAATTAATATGCAGTAGGTTTAAAACAAAAGCAAGTAATTCTTCACACAACATATAGTTAACTTGTGGAATTCCTTGCCAGAGTATGTTGTGAGGGCCAAGACTATAACAGTGTTCAAAAAAATCACAAAAAAATAAACAAGAACAAAAAACCCACCAACTTGATAATTTCATGGAGGATAAGTCCATCTATGGCTATGAGTCAGGGTGGACAGGGATGGTGTCCTTATCGACTGTTTGCCAGACGCTGGGAATGGGTGACACTATCTTGGATCTACGTATCACGGATTTATAGAAGTTAAAAACAGAAAAAACCTGTCGGAACAACCAACTGATTCATGTCCCTATCAATCAGTTTGAGACTGTATACTCTGTAGTAAGTTTCTACTGTATTGTAACATCAAGGTTTAGCTGTGACATAAGTCCACTTCTTCCACAGCCTAACAGGTCTCACTATCTGGAAGCTCTTTTGTGATACTCAGCCTTAATCAAAGGGTTTTGGAATTTTGTTTTGTAGGGCTTTTTGTTTGTGTATTTTTACTGTATCCCTACTATTTTACTGTAGTATTATCTTAGACTTTTTGTTGCACTTTTTTGGTAATCCAGTTGAGCGATATCATCCTAGAAATGAGTTTTGACAAATGAAAACAATACACCATGTGTTGTCATTCCAGAGACACAGCAGGGGCTGTTTCTTAGTTATGGAATTGATGTAAGAACCACTAGTTGAAATTCTTGGGTCTGTGTTATTTGGGAGATCAGAATATATGATAATTATCATCTCTTGTGGCCTTAAAATCTATGAATCTGCTTACCTGTTTCACAACATAACGCCTCACAGTATATAGCACAATAATTCAGTAACTCAATGGTCTTTTTAACTTTTTATCATATTGCTATGTCGCTGATAGCAAATCCGTCACTGTTTTTCAGTCCAGGGACTTAATTTGTCAGTGCCTGCTCCAAGTTTAAGCCAGTGCAGTGGAATTAAAATCAATTATACTGACGTTAAACTGGATGATCATATTGCTAATCCATTTTGGTTTCTTTGCATTAGTTTTGTATTGTCATTTTTGCTGTAACTCATGTTAGATTATACCATCTCAAAATTTCATTAATATTTTAGGCACATGTTAGACTATTAAAAATATATTATATAAGACTAGAACTGTCTTACATCAGCAAAATATCTAGTAAATAAATTAGCTCCCCTAGTTCAGAACCCTTTCTTTTTGATAGTGCCATGATTTTAGTTGTCAGTGACCATCCGTCCCATTTTGGCTGGGACAGTCCCATATTTCAGGTGTCAGGAAGGCATTCTGACTTATTTTAATATAGGGAATAATTATCCCTATTTACACCCCCAGGTGAGCTGCCCTTCCCCCAGGTCAGTGCAGCTTCAGCCATTGGCCGGAGAGCAGGTGGAGCACATACACACTGGCCACATGTGCAGGCAGCAACAGGAGAGAGAGCCACAGGGACTGTGCCATAGCTAAGGCAGGGCATCTTGGGGCAGGAGGGTAGTGTGTGTCCCCCACAATTTTTTAAGATTTTAATGAGCCCTGGGTAGCTGCCCCTCCATCCAGGGACACGATCCCCCAGGGTGGGGCTGCAGCCCTGTTCCAGCTCCCCGCAGTGTGGGGAGAAGCCAGGATCTGCATTAGCAGGGCTGCAACCCCATTCCTGGTGTCTGGAGGCATGGGGCAGCTGGGGAGGTCCCCTACAGGGCGGCATCCCCCTTCCCGGTGCCCAGTGGCATGCTTCATCTGGTGAACCCCCTCTCCCACTTCCACAAGGCAACCACTCCTGCAACTGGGGAGCTTCCCCCTGGGACAGCAGCCTGTTCAGGCACCCAGTGATATGTGGCAGCCAGGGACCAACACTTGTGTGGCAGCTGCAGCCAGGAGAATGCCCCACCCCATGGGTGTCCTGTATTTGGTGTAGGGAAATATCGTCACCTTAGTAGTAGTGATTTTTTCCCTAGGGAAAAATCCCATTAATTATTTGATTCTGAGACATTGTATTAAATACGTTACTAAGATCCAAACATATTATATCTATCAGTTTCTCTTTATCTACCAACTTTAAAATTCCGTCTTAAAAATTAATTGGTTTTTCTGGCAAGTGCTGTTTGTTTTACTTTCATGGTGCTTGTTGCTCATGGTTCCACTCTCCTCTAAATGCTTCCTGATTTTTCCTCATAATAATTGTTCCATTACTTTATCAAGAGTAGACCTTAGAATTATGGGACAATATTGACTAAGATCAGTTTTTTTCATGAAGATTATTCATGACTCATTCATTTTTTTCCAGTCTGAGTACTAGCCATCCCAATTTTTCATGCTTGAAAAAAAAAGATTGTTAGTAGATATGCATGCTGCTGCAAGTAACTCTAGCATGATACATGGCTCCAGTCCAATAAGGGGCCTTGTTTCTTCCCTCTCTTCCAGCCTCTTCCCCCACCCTTCTCCATGAGGCAGGAGCTTACAGCAGAGGCTTACCCTCTTGACTGTTCACACTCCATCACAGAACAGGGAACTGTAGGGTCTGTTCAGACAGCAGCCCACAGAATTAGCTCCCAAACTGCTCCTGACTTGCAGAACTGCATCCAGAAAAGAAAAGCTGCTCCACATCATGTTAGCTCCTTTAGAATCCAGCAAATCAATCCTTTAAAGACTCCAGACTGTAGCTTGAGGCACTATGCCCACAGCAGATGCCTATGAAGCTTGGAAAGATGAGTGCACCTAGCGTCTCTGAGTGGCAGAAAGGAGAGACTAGGAACAAAGAAACAGTGTCATTTCTGGGTTCCCTCAAGAGTAGACAGGAGTCAAGAAAGGAAGGAAGTGTTTTGGGAAAACTCAGGATACCTGTGGTCCCTTCCCTGCTCAGGTGGAAGCACTGTGGAACAGTTGCCATTAGGGATGGGGCTTCAGTTCAGCTTCAGTTCAGTTGCCACTAGGGATGGGACTTGTGTTCAGCTTCCTCCTCTTCTTCCTCCACACCTGTCTAAAACTAAAGTCCAGATCATGGAGTTTTTGCAACTTACCTTTCAGACTTTAAAAGGGAAAAAGGGAATGAGACTAAAGAGCAAACATAGCTCCTTTCATTGTGAAGGGGGAATTGCCAAACTCTAGCCACTGAATATCACTTAGAAGATGTCAGTTCAACCAGACAGCACTCAATAAGATTGTACCCAAGTTGGAGGGTGACATTTAGTGCATTGAATGAAGTATGCCACATGTTGGGATAGGCATGGGTAGAGAACTCAAAGTTCTTGCAAGGTATGTTGTGGAAGTATTGATCATTGTAGAAGATATGTCTGCAGGCTTTGCATCTGTTCTAACATGATCTGGGCCCGCTTTGAGTTGGTGTGTCCTGGCCTGTGGGGAGTTAGCTTCTGGTATTGAGCTTAGAGAGGCTGATGGCTGTTTGAAGTCAGAAGGGAAATTCAGGAAAAATTGTTGTAATAATATTTCCTGAGTCTGTTCTTCTGACCTTAAGTAGATATAAAGCAGTTGAGTTTACCAAAAGGTAGATCATGCCAAACTAGTCAGATTTCCTTCTTTGAGAAAATAACTGATATCTTGGACAAGGAAAAAGAAGTGGATCTAATACACTCGAACTTCAGTAAAGCATTTGATATGTACCCCAGGGGAAATTATTAAGCTATTAGAGAGGATGGGGATTAATACAAGTACTGTAAAATAAAGAAGGAACTGGCTAAAACAGAGAAAGACAGTGTTTTCTGCTGAAAGGTGAACAATTAGACTGGAGGACAGCAATTAGTGGAGCTCCTCCAGGATCAGTCAAAGCTTGGGACCAATCTTCTTCAATATTTTTATTAATGAGACTGGCAGAAGGAGTGTGCTAATGAAATTTACTAATGATACGAAGTTAGGAGGCATCATCAATGCAAGTTCCAGTGCAGTTTTCAAGTAAATCACAACCACATCACACAGTACTAAATCATGTCCAGAACCAGGATGTTGCAAGAGCCTGAGTCCACAATGCTTTCTTCAGCTGTAGCACCTGCGGTATAAGATGCGGTGATAACATCCCTAAACCTCACTTAAATGCTGACAAATATATAGCTGCAATCAGTCTGGCTTGTTAGCATTGTTGAAATAAGTGTAAGAATTATACAAATGTGTTTAGTATTTTAGACTTTATGGTATGATCATAAATTGCTTCATGCCTTAATCTCATGTATAACATCTGTAGATAATATTGTAAGATAGCAGTCAAATATTTGCCTTGTAACCCTCTGTAACTATGTGTATTGTCAGACAGCAGAGAGACATTAGCTAATTTAAAATGCTGATCTGATGCAGAATGTTCTCTCTCTTGGCCAAGAAGAAAGGTTTGTTGATCCAACCAACTGAACTATACTGATATTAAAGAGTACAAAAGATTTTGTTGTTTATACTCCTCCCACCAAATGAAGATGCATCTTTCCAGTGAATTCCTCCCATCAAATGAGTTTGCAGCTTAAAGTAGAAAAGGGGAAGGGGACCCCTAAATAGGAGGACTTGTATCTTTTTTGCTTCGTGGTTCCTGGAAGACAAGGATTACTAGGCATAAGCTAGGTTTGCCCTAGAAGACATGCAGGGCTTGCTTATAACAGAAGCTTTTGTTACTTTGGGAAGTGCACATAAGACCATAGCTCTGTGTATGTTTTTACTTGCTTTAATTACTCTGTTTTCTTTTCCTATATACAATAAAGCCTTGGTTATCCAGAACTTTAACTGGAAAACTTTGTTAACGGGCATTGTGGCACTGCTGTCTGATGTCTTCAGCAGGCGCTTCTATTCCTGTGAGCCTGCCTCTGGCATTGCCAGATGATGACATCAGCAGGTGCCTCCTTTCTCCTCAGCCTGTGTCTAGCACTGCTTGGTGACATCATCAGCAGGTGCCTCCTTCCCCTTCAGCCTGCCTCAGGGTGCTTAACCCTTTGCTTGAGTGTGACACGTTCAATTAACCAACACCTGGCATTTCCCATGAGTGCCAGATAACATAGATTTCACTGTAATATCTTTATAGAGTTTATTATGGCATTGGTTGCAAACATTGTCTTTGTTGTGACAGTTAAAGTGCAGTTGACTTGGGGTAAGTGACTGGTTCTTTAGGACTGGGATTGACCTGAATATTGCTTTGAAAGGAACCATCTTTCACAAAGGCAAACTTGCCTGGGAGGCAAGGCAGATCAGAGTACCCAAGGGGACTGTGCGTGGATCCATGTTAACTCTATTACAATATATGTAGATTTTACCCTTAATAACTGGTTGAAGGAATTTAAGTATAGCACTTGCCACCAATGGGGGTTTTGTTTCCTGGTTCTTTAAATTTTCCCCTGAGGTGAGTAGTCATGCTTTAGAGCCACTGCAGGCCAGCTTGACACCTAGCCATCTTTGTCTATAGTAACAAATAACTGTAGACTCAGCACTTTATTCCTGTTACTTCTGCTCCTCTGTTACACAGAGGTTGCACTTTTTCATCAGCATCTGAGGGCAATCTGAGAAACTGAGGCAATAAAATAAGGCAACACCAAGAGAACAAAAGCCAAAGTACTTGGTCAAAAATCATCCTTGTTCGCTATTTTGCAATATCTGATGATGAGTTCTCAGACCCTTTGGCTAACATACAATTGTATGGTAGATTGGTACGGTAATGAGATTTTCAGATATGCTACCACCAATTTTCTTTACTGGTCACTGAGGATCATTTGATTGCCAGAACGAATCTACAAGCTGAACTTGATATGGTAGATGCCACCTTAAGATCAATGGCCAGGCCATTGTGATGAGTGGAGCCACATTGCTTCAGAGGTCTTGTTTTTCATGGGAGGTTAACTGCACTGTGGAGGACTTGCCATTCTAAGGACCAGATTTATTTGGTTCCAAGGTGAACAATGTCCTTCATACCTGGAAGGATTCTCAAGCTGCACTTAGCTCTCTCGGGCTAGCTACCTTAGAAAAGAGATTGAGAACATATCTTCCTTAATAATTCACAAAAGAGTTAAACGCAAACTCCATAGTGAGGATGTGTTTTTATCTTCTTTGGAACATAGCTTCAAGTACCTTTTTTTAATGACAAATGACACACTACTGCTGCAAGCAGGGCTTTTAAAGATTGTTTTATGTTCCCATCAGATATCAATTGGATATTTCTCTTTGTGTGCTTCCCTGAAATGGTCAGTATAACCCAGGAACAGGTGCAAAGGGGTACCATTCCATCAAGGACTAATACTGCTCTTCACTGTTGAGATGGGGATCCTATAATTAAGGCCTCTGGAATCTGTGAGAAGCACAAATGCACATAAACTTGCTGAATCTCAGACCAGTCTTCAGAGCTTTCAGTCCATCTGAATGACTGACAATTCAGCCATGTTTTGTAGAAACAAATTGGCAGTCGTAAAAATTTTTCCCATTATTTTCAGAGACAGAAAGACTATGAAAGTGGTATAATTGGTATTGAATCCCTACAGCTGTGTACTAAGTTGTTTTGTAGAACAGCTTAGTGGACAAACTGAGCAAAGACGAGTCTCAAATCATGAATAAGAGACAAGGATTTGATCTTTCATGACACTTTTCAGGTAGAGGCCATCTTCAGGTGAAACTGCAATACACAGTAAGAAGTTTCTAGCCTTCTGTTCAAGAGAGGGTTTCAGCCCAGGCTTCCTCTTTGATGCTGTTTTAAATGTATGGTCAAAGACCCTAATTTATGCATACGTACCAGTTCTCTTGATCCCAAGAGTAGTGCAGAAGAACAGACTGGACTCAGCCAAAACTATATTAATTGCATCAGGATGGCTAAGACTATTTTGGTTCCTGAACATACTGAATTTGCTAGACTCTAAGCTGTCACCAACAGTGCATTGCTTCACTGCTAGCAAGTCACCATAAATGCAACATGTATATGGGTAAATATCTTGATGAAGCAAAGATACTTGTTTGTTGGATAATAGTTCTTCAAGATGTGTTGTATATGCCATCATTCTACTACTCATAATGCTTCTCCTGCGCTTCAGAGTCCGATATCCTTCAGATTACTTGGTGGAAAAGGAGCCAAGCGGTGGTTGGCTTACCCCATTCTGTATGTTCTTTGTCTTGAACATGAGGACACTGAGGCTATGTTTAAACTGCAGAGCTATTTTGGGATACTGAGGTAGCCCGAAATAGCTACTCCGCATCTATGAAACACGCCTGGCTTTTCAAAATATTTTTTGAAATACTGAGTGCATTGTTTCGGCATCCCTCTACACCTCATTGCAGGAGGAGTAAGGAATGCCTCAAAATAGCACAGTATTTTGACATTGCCTATTTTGCCTATTATTTGCCAAAATAACCTATTTTGAAATTAATCCAAAATAGGATTTGCAATTTGCATATCTTATTTCAAGTTAAGGATGCAGTGTAAACATAGCCTCAGTGTGCAGATGTAACCAGCAAGGAAGCTGCTTTCCAAAAAACCCCAGTCTCAGGCACTCGGGGCATTTGCTCATTATAAGTGTAATATACTTAATGATAACACATTTAAAAAAATCCAGTAGCTGTACACATAGGTAACTTTTATTTTCTATCCTGATAAAAAGTCAAATATAGAGACACTCACTGAAAAATTAAGATGCATGTATGCATGCATTAAGACAGTATGCAAGAGGTGCAGCTTTCAAGGATGTCTTTGACTGGCAACATTCTTTGAGATCCCAGGCCTAATATTAACTTCTGATTGTGCATCATGTTTCTCAAACTTGGCAGCGAGGTAGCTTCTGTGTAGTATGGCAATTAGCCAGAGACAAAAATGAGGAGTTTGAATTGACTGAGTCTCCCAGTTTTGGGATCAGTTGCTTGCACTTGGGGCAAGATATATAAAACAATCTGATAGAATTCTGGAATCATGGCTGCCTCATCACCTCAGCATCATGGAAAAGTGCCCTGTTTCCTTCAAAATCTGTCTAGAAATTCTGCCTTTAATTGGGAGATTTATTTCCAGGGAAGAATTATAAAACAGCCAACATTCTTTAGCTACAGCAAAAAAAAAAACAAAAAACTACCCCGGGGAGGTCCAGATGGCTTCTAAGATTGCAACAGGAACAGACCCAGAGACGCTAAACCTTGTCATTGAGGGAACAAACCCAGTTCAATAGGAAGGCAGACTTAAATGGATTAGTCACTTTTATTAGCTAAGAAGAAGTAAAACTGTTAAAGGCTTGCTTTTGTTATACTTCCAAGAAAAGCTAAAAAAATTCAGCAGTAATTATCTTACACAGTGCCACAACCATGATATGTATCCACCACGAAGGAGACGCAAAAAGATAGTGAATTTCCAAAGAAGCTACTACTAAAAATAAATTATCCACTGATCATGTTGGCTGAAAAGTCCTATCATTCTATCATTGGTCCACAGTGAGAAAAATAAATAGCATAGGTCACTGCATGAACAAATAGCAGGTGACTCAAAGCAGATATGCGTTAACTTCCCCCACTCCAGGTCTTCGCCTGTCTATTTATAGGACAAGACTTACATGGTTCTTATGGCACTGAGGAAAAGCAGGCAAGTCCCAAAATATTTCAGCATGTACAAAGAAGCAAGAGGAAGCAAATGCCCTATTTATTTCCCTAGACTGTCAATCTACTTTTACCTTTTCTCCCTTCCCATTCTACTTAGTCATATAGAAAATTGCCAGATCAAGAGAGATTTTTACATTCATAGCATCCGACTCGGTGAAGAACCTGTGATACCTGGATCTGGTGAACACGTCTACGTTCTCCCCTCCCTGGCTCATGCTAACTGTATGGTTTCTTCAGAAAAAGTGATTTCTGCAATCCAGGAAGACATTAGATGCCATGTGCTAAAACTTAATCTGGCAAAGTGAGAACAGTGCCATTCAAAGCCATATAAGTGGATGACAACATGGTTGCTGCTCTGTTGATATACTGTTGGATCTAAGAGCGAATTGTCCTCCAGCACTGAATGCTGGTATGTAGGTATCATCGGTCTCAGGGACCGTTTGTTACCCTAGTGTCTAAAGCAGGCCCACCGATAGGGGGAGCAAAGGGGTAATTAGCCCAAGTCTGGTGTTTTAAAGGGGCAGCTGCAGTGGCCAAAGCCCTGGATCCCTTTGAATTGCTGTGGTAGCACTGCTGCGTGTGGTTGGGAGTGGAGATGGAGTGCTGCAGTCTGGGCAGTGCTGAGGGCCAAATGCCTTAGGGCCCTGCCTCTTCTGCCCTTGGCCACGCCCCTTCTGAGGCATGGAGCTGGCCCCCTCCACCTTGCACCGGGGCTTGTGGTGCCTCTGAGTGCCACTGATCTAAAGGGTTAAAATAGACCACACCAGCCACTGCTGATAGGAAGTCTCTTCACAGTCGGGAGGGTAAAAGGATTGGGAAGCAGAGAGGCATGGCAGCTACCAAAAGTGAGTGAGCAGGCTGGAGGAAGGAGCTTCTGACTACAAGCTATCCTAAACTGTCCAAATACAATGCCCCAGGAAGGCTCACATGGAACAGCCAGTGGGCTGGCACTGCTGGCAGACAGGGTAGCCTGCCTGAGAGTGCTGCTGGCTAGGAGCTGCTTAGGTAAGCACTTCCCAACCACAGCCTGCCTCTGGCATTAGTTTCCAACTCCCTCCCAGACCCTGCACCTTCTTCTACATTCCCCTCCAGGCCACAACCCTCTTCTACATCTATACCCCTCCCAGACCCTATCTCCCAAGCACCTGCCCCAGGTCACAACCCCTTCCTTCACCCAAACTCCCTCTCTGACACCCCATTCTCTCCTGCAACCAATCTCTTACCCAAGCTGCCTTCTGCAATCAACCTCCATCCCAGACTCCACACCCACTCTATAGAAAAGTGTGGCCCTTGACCACTTAGTGTAATCTTGGAGTGGCCCTCCGAACAAAAATTATTGGCCTCCCCTGTGGTGGATGCACAACCCGTCAGTGCTTATTTAAACGAAATTACCATTTAAAGTTTGTCTGAACAAGGAGTACAGAGACAGGTGATGCCTCTCCCCTATTTAAATACAGGACTGTTCTCTTTCCTCACCCAGTATGATCAGTGCGAACACTGAGAATTTGGGTGCACAGGAAATGTAAGATCAGGTTCACCCACAGGTGCCGTGTTAAAAAAAGAAAAGAAAATTTTACACTAAAATTGGCTTAGAGATGAATGGGCTCTGATTTTTATCTCAGAATCATTTTCCTCTGGTGTTCTGAAGATGGATTGGGGGAAAGATTTTGAGCCCTCATCCTGCACACATTTGTGAATGTGAATAACTTTACACTTGTGAATAAATTCATTTCTTTAACTGGTATTACTAATTGCATAAAAACAAAGCAGCAGAAATGTTGCACTTTGAAGACTAACAAAATGATTTATTTGGTAATGAGCTTTCGTTGGACAGACCCACTTTTTATTAAGTGATGAGCTTTTGTGGACAGCTTTTTCTGTCCCATGAAAGCTCATCATCAAATAAATCATTTTGTTAGTCTTTAAAGTGCTACATTTCTGCTGCTTTGTTTTGTTGGAGTACAGACTAACATGGCTCTCTCTCTGTTACTATTTAACTGCATAAAGATACTCTTGTGTTTACAGGACTGATGCCTTCATTGATAGTTGCCGTTTTGAATGTTCAAAGTTTTCTACTGCAGAAAATATAAATAAATTAAGGTTAAAAATTGAGACAGTGCAATGAATAATTAAAGGGTGTTGTACTCTAGTTTATCTCCCACTAGAAATAATGAAAATTTGAGTTGTGCAAAATAATATGTGTAGAATATTCATTTGTGATATTACTTTCCTTTGCCAAGATGCATGGAAAAGCTTTATGTGTGGGGAGGTGGGGCAGAGAAAATCCTAAAACAAAAGCGTTGGCAAATTTTACAGGCATGTTAGAAATTTTTTTTAAATGTTGGCATAGAAATTCTTTTAAAATCCTACCTTATTCACGTGTGAAATTAAAGTAAAAAGCATCTGTCGTATTTTATTCACACTAACTGAATAAACTTGAACAATCATATTTAGCAAACTATAGAGCTTTCTAACAAAGGAACTCTGTCTGACTTTTGGCTTCCTTTATATTATTTGTTCCACTGCATTAAAATATTATTTTTGAATACGGGCATACTTTTAAAAAAAAAAAAAAACAGCAGTGATTATAAAAAAGCAAACATTAACTTTTTCAAGAATGATCTTTGCTGAAATGTGATTTAGTCAGACTAAATCCTACTCATGCATTCGATCAGAGACCTTTGGCTTCATACATATTTTGTCATTCACCTCACCTCTTATTGGCATGCTAAAAGACCATATACAGTTTTTATCACAGTATCTATTTCTTTGCCCAGCTAGAAGAATATAGATTATGGACCTAATCCTGCAAACACTTAAGCATACCTTTGCACACTTGGGACTTGTCTATACTTGAAATGATACAGCAGCAAAGCTGAAGCACTTCAGTGTAAGATACTACTTAAGTTGATGGAAGGAGTTCATATCTCTGAGCGATGGCAACTGGATTGATGGTGGAATTCTTCTGTCAACATCAGTGTCTACACAGGGGGTTAGGTCATCTTAGCCAAGTTGCTCAGAAATGTGAATTTTTCATACCCCATAGTGATGTAGCTGGTTCAACCTATTTTTTTTAAATGTAGACCAAGCCTTAAATATATCCACAAAAGACAGTGGAATACTGCCATTTATAAGGTTGTACAAGTGCTTCACTTGGTAGGATCAGTGCATAGACCCTGAAGGGTTCCACTATATTTCTTTTATTGGTGTCTTGTTTTGCTTTTTATTCTACATTGGGAAGTAGTTATGTTTTCAATAGAACAAATAGGCTTAGAATAGAAATGAAAATCAGTCTTGTGTGGCTCAGAAATTATTTAAATTTTAAAGATAATATTAAATCCATTTAATTGTCTAAAATGAGTATTTTTGTTAATTAATATTAACTCATGAGAAATTATTCTGATCTCTTAATTCCCTCCTAATTTATAATTTTTCACTATGGGTGTACTATATCACTGTTTGTTTATTTGCAACCTTATCTGTTTCACACACCCAATGCTGTTAAAACTAAGAACTAAATACATGATATCATAACTGTGATTAACAGTCAATAGAGTTCCTAATTCCTTTGGTCCTTTATGTTGAACAGTTCAGGCCGTGGTACTTGCCTTGATAATGAGCCTCCCAAGCGTGACTTTCTTTATCCTGCTGTGGCCCCAGGTCAGGTGTATGATGCTGATGAACAGTGTCGCTTCCAGTATGGAGCAACATCACGTCAATGTAAATATGGGGTAAGAAGTCTTAATCCTTATGCTCAGTGTTCTGATTAGTCATTTGTATTTATTCTTTCATGACAAACAATTTAGTTAGATGCAATATTGAGTTACACAGTTTTCCTAAAGTAATCCACGCAGTACAGTGTGTATAAAAATAAAGAGCAGGAAGTTTTAATCCTTATGCTGCATCTTTTGCTTGAGTCATTTGTATATACTATATTCCCAAATGTTTGGGTAATAATGCATGTATGCAGTGTTGTAGCTGTGTCAGTCCCAGGATATTAGAAAGCGATATCCTTTATTGGACCAACTTCTGTAGGTGAGAAAGAAGAGCTTTCAAGCTTACACAGAGCCTGACCTTAAGAAGAGTTCTCTGTAAGCTCGAAAGTGTGTCTCTCTTTATGTTAATTAATTGAATAAATATTGTTTAAGTAAGGCATGCAAAATAGCTCACAAAGCTCAGTACTGCTTTCTTTGAAGTCAACTGGAAAACTGCTATTGACTTCCAGGGGGAACAGACTCAGGTTCCAATATGTCAGATCTTGAAATATGAAGTTTGTGATGCAGGCTTTCATTTTTAATTTACATTTACATTTTGCGGTCATTTTCTACTTGTTCTTTTTTGCCAGACTGTCTGTTTCAGTTCATATTTGCTGGCATTCAGGTTGTTTCACACACTGATCAAATCTCTTACTAAGAAAAGGCAAGAACATAGAGTAATAAGAAACTAAATGGCCAGAAAGGACACAAAAGTAGCTGCTGATGAGAATGGTAGAGAGTGAAAGATTTATTCTCCCGCCACCAAATTTCAGTTGCATTTAGAATAGAGATAGCAATAGCTATTTGGGCATTACTGTTTTATACAGTTCATTAAAAATATATTAAAATATTGTTTTAAAGAAAATCTTGCAGCCCAAGATTACATCTGTTAAATGATGTTATTGTCAGTGATAGTCAATATATATTCAATATCTTTAGATTAAATCTGAATAAAACTAAAAAAGTCTATTTTATAATTTATATTTTAAATTTGTCATCATATATGAAAGAAAATTAAAATGATTAGACAATTCAAATAACATCATGTAATCATAACATTTGCAATAATCACTTCTGATAGAGCTAAAATACAGAGAGAGTTCATTTTGAATAATCCTTGGGTGATAAATCAGTATTAATCTTGGGATGGATCCTAGGCTGATCATATAGGGCATTGGAAGCAGGGCAACAATGCTACACTGGATGGCGTGGAGGGCTGATGTTCTGCCCCTTTCAAGGGCATGCCCTTCTGCCTGATGCTCTGCCCCTTCAAGAGCATGGAGCCACTACTTCCCCCACCTTGGCTGGGTGCCTGCAGGGGTTGTCAGGCTCCCTGTAAATAATACTTGAAAGATGCATGACTTTAACTGTGGGTTTTGCGGTTTAAAATAATTCATAGCTTTATTACTGGTTTGCATCTAGTCGTAGAACTGGGCCACAGATAGTTTGGTCAGTGGCTAAAACCTCAGACATTTTTATGGAGGTTAGCACTTTATGCATATGGTTGGTTTTGTGTGGTGCATTTTATTATCTGTGAAGATGTTGACTGCTAATGTGGACTTACGGATAGTGCTTAGTCATTCTTTAGTATACTAATTGCCTCTTTGGCTGCTGCTCCTTTAAAGGTTCAAATGCCTACTTCTGTTGAAATCAGCAGGAGCCATCTATGCACGTCTAAGAACAGAGTTTTGTCCATACTTCAGGGAATGTACTTCAGCAGGGACTCATCTTTCTCTTGTTGGTCATGATGCAATATGTGTAACTAAACTTTCCAGTCAGTTTTTCAGCTAAGATACCATGAAACTCAAATGTCACAGTTCTTGTTTGCATTTTGTTCGTGTATGTCTGAGGGGAGATGAAGTTCAGTTCATGCAAACTGCAGTAGAAAGCATGTACACTGCCTTATAACAGACAGCCAGAGTGCACATTCTCACATTGGAGTGATCCTGCTACTTTCAACAGCATACCTAAGATCCCATGGGCACTCATACATTACATTGGAACTCAAGAACACTCAGGTTTCCTACCAAATAGACTTTCCAGCAGTGGCTGGATTAACTGTGCCTCTGCTGTTTTTGGGGAGCCAGTTGTGAGGCATGAACCTGATTGTCATCAGTAGAAATTACTGGAGCATTTAATAAGGGGCATTGATACTCATGCCTTAACAGATGCACCTTCCCTGAGAAACCAGTTCTCTGCCTTCTGTTGTCCATTCCCATTATGTTTCCTACCTTGAGTAGATCGCAGTGCAAGGGAAAGCTGAGGCCTATATGTGGCTTGCCTGAATTTTAAGAACAGAACTTAATCTGGCAGCTGGTCTCACTGTACAGTATCAGAATATGTAAACTAAAAAGGAAATGACCAAATCCAGAAAAAAAAAAAGGTGGGGAAGAATGACTGGGCAGCAATTTTTCCTAGTTCTATGTACTTCTTTCAATGGAAATTAAAACTACAAAAGGATTCAAGTTACAGTAGAAGTCATAGTGGGATACTCTAAATATTCAGGGGGCATAAAAGTAATGTATTGTCACACATTTACTTATGTATGTTTTATATTTATATATTTAGAAATGCTCCTGAAGTAGCATGACCTACAACTTGTGGTGAATGAAGTGTTCCTTGTTGTATACAAGTAACCTACCCCATCTAAATGATGTTGACAAGATACTCTGTTAGCCTAACTTGAGGTCTTCTTGAGAGTGGAAATAAATGTGAGAAAACAAGAGCACATTTTAAGGGGATGCTTTGGAAAAAAAAAAAAAAAAAGAAAAATAGAGAGAGAGAGAAATTGTCCAAGGTCTTCACCTGAATAACAGACAATTTGAACCTTCTCTTCATTCCCTCACGCGTTGACATTATGAGATATACTCTGAATTATGTTTTCATAAGTTCCTATTGAATTCTTTCTAATTCATTAAATTGTGACCTTGTTTTCCGCTTGATTCCTATCACACTGAAGTCACATTTTACCTGTAACACTTGTGTTTTTTAGAAGAGCCCAAATTATTCTGCTGGGCCCCGATTTAATATTTTTTGTATCTACTTCATAAATCTATGTTAAAGAGAAGAGTGAGGGGGATTTGATAGCAGTCTTCGACTGCTTGAATGAGGGTTCCAAAGAGGATGGAGCTAGGCTGTTATCAGTGGTTGCAGATGATAGAACAAGGAACAGTGGTGCCTAGTTGCAATAGTGGAGGTCAAAGTTGGATATTAGGGGGAAAAATTACTAGGAGGATAGTGAAGCACTGGAATGGGTTACCTAGAGAA
Source organism: Carettochelys insculpta (assembly GCF_033958435.1). NCBI lineage: Eukaryota > Metazoa > Chordata > Testudines > Carettochelyidae > Carettochelys > Carettochelys insculpta. The sequence continues at coordinate 90,722,782 of NC_134141.1, forward strand.
GTGGTGGAATCACTATCCATAGAGGTTTTTAAGGCCTGGCTTGACAAAGCCCTTTCTTGAATGATTTAGTTATGGTTGGTCCTACTTTGTGCAGGGTGTTGGACCAGATGACCTCCTGAGATCTCTTCCCACCTTAATCTCCTAGCATGCTGTAAAAGTTTTTTTTGTAGACTGAGAGGCAGCCTGAGCTTTTAACATTCTATTTTATCATTGTAGGCTCCCTAAAATCTATTATTTTTAAGGTGAGAGTGTCTTGGTTATTAAGTGCAAAATATTGTATCAGGAAGGGTCCCATCATGCAGGGTTTTCCAATTCAAAATTATTGAATTCTGTTACAGTTTTGCTTTCAAAACTAGTTTGGACCATTGTTCTGTTCTTGACGTGTACTTACATCTTTTAAGATTAGAATAGAGTCTAAAAAAGAGGACCATAGACTTGACTTTTTCTGATGCTTTTTATTCTTTTCCATCTTTTCCCTTACAGACTCCCATTAAGGCAACATCATCCACCACCTTGATACAACTCCCACTTTCACCACCAAACATTTCTGGCTACGTCTACTCTTAGAAGCATCTGTCGACAGTAACGTCTGTTGGCACAGTTGTGTCGACAGAAACAGACAGAGTGCATCTACACACGAAAGGAGACCAACAGAGCAATCCACTCTGCTGACAGAATCTCTGATCAGAAGCTCTGCAGACAGGGCAGCTCCATGAATTTGAAGCCCCTTCTGTCAACAGAAGTGTCTACAATGCACTTCAGTCAACAGAACTCTGTCGAAAGAGTGTTATTTCTCAATTTTTTGAGAGATAACACTGTCAAGGCAAAAGCAGAGTTCTGTTGAGACTCTGTTGGCAGAATGCTTTATGTGTGTAGATGCTCCCTGAGTTAAGTTGACGGAAGGCACCTTCTGTTGACAAAACTCTGTAGTATAGACACAGCTTCTGTGTCCATCTCTCCTTACCTTTAAAGATGTACACCCAAGCACACAGACGTTAAATGTAGGTTATACCACTAAGGCATATAGGCCCTGTAATTCAATTTTAGGGGAGCCAGTAGCGAAACAGGGTGGGGGTCATAGAAGGGTAGAAGATTACAAAGTGGATTTGGAGCCATAAATGACAGTTCAGAGGCTATGAGGTGATTGAGACAGGAATAAGAAATACTGTATGGGTCTGAAAGAAAAGGTGTTTGTCTCAGTCTGACTTATTGTGTGGAACCTCTGTAGTTTTGGAAAGGTTCAGATAAGCACTCAATATTTAGTCAAATGAGATGGTAATGTAACATCCATACATCATCTAAGTTTAAGAAGGACACTTCACATTCCTTCATCATGTTTTGATTTATAACATGCTGCACAACTTAATGAGCATTTATGGAAATAGAGCATTAAAATATTAACTTTTGGGTGCTTATCTGAACTGAGCAAAACCTCCGAACTGTCTGAGGTTCACCCACAATTCATAATCACCCTCATAATTCTAAACATGTTGGAAGTAATATTTTTGTAGTGAGGGTGATAAGCCAGCCAGAATTTTTTGCAATTCTCAATCATGTCATAATTCAAGAAAAATATTTTAATGCTCTATTTCAACAAATGCTCATCAAAGGGTGCAGCATATTATGGATTATTATATTCTGAAAGAATGTGAAGTCCCAATTTTTTAAAAAAATTTTATTAAAGAAGCTCAAATCCCAACTGTATCATTAATTCATGTTTGGAGTCAATGTATTTCTCATTTTATTTTTCTGAAAATTTTGGGGTTTAAAAAAACTAAATTCTATAGTGAATATTATTTCGAAACTTTCGTTTGAGTCTAGATTTTGCAAGCAGCACAACAAGTTGATCTTTCTCATATTATTGAGTTTATTATTGAGTTTTCATTGCGCTACAGTGTTATCATCATTGTATCATTATTAATATGTAGGATGTTTATTTGTTTCATAATTTAAAAATGTCTGTATGTAACTCTGTATGACATACAGAAAGCGGCTCCTTCATTTATAGCATGTAGGCAAAAGGAAGATAATTTGATTTGCTGTTTTTTTTCTCTAGATGGGTTCAGCTTTGTTTAATTTACTGCAAATACAACCATCCGAATTCCAAACTGAAGTCATGGAGCCCTAAGATACACCGTTACAGGTTGTCATCTATCTTGTCTTAATCTTGTGAAAGGCCTCAACTTCAGTTTATGTTTCCTGGATTTTTAAAACATTTTCCATTGTTTTCTTTACAAATTAATAGGTATTACATCCAGAAATTCAGTGACTGACTTTGAGCTCATTGATCAACTTTTAGATTGTTTCCTTCTTTTACCATGATCCTTTTTTGTGCAACAGGATTAGGATCTATTTGAAGTTGGGAAAAAGATATAGTGTCCTCATTTGATGTCCAGAAAGGAGCAGGGCTATTGGGTTAACTTATGTAGATTTTTTTGTTTTTGTTTTGTGTGATAAAACATCAGTATCCTTTTTAATAGTGGCTCTGGCCCTGACCTTTCCAGGGTAGAGCTTTCAGATGGTTTTCAGACTGGCTTATTGGAAACAGCTGTTTAGAGATGTTACTGATAGGGTAATGGTAACAAGGAGAGTGTCTCAAATCCGTAATCAAAGAGTAAAGTTAGTGCCCGGTTTAGGGTTGCCCTGGAGTGCAGAATGCTTTGTGAACCATAAAAATTCTTTAAAGCCTTTCTTTCTAATTTTTCCAAACTTCTTTGAAAATAAAGAACAACCTGAATCAGATTTATCCCCGGTGTAATTCCAATTTCATTCAGTAGAGTTACATTACAGGTATCTGTCTTTTAACTTCTGTTTTTTTGAATTAGCATGCTGGGGGAAACAAATACTTTTTACAACTCTTGTAATATCTAAAAGAATAGACAGAAATTTTTATTTATTTCTCTTTAAATTTTCTATATGGAATGACAAATTGTGCTGTTTTGGTGATTAAGGCCTTAGTTTTGTCATGATTTTTCACAAATAAAAATATTATATGCACAATGAGTGATGTGACATGATTTTTAAAGTAGAATTCCTTATATTTATTTAAATGGGGGGTACTTCTTAAACACTAATAAGGAAAAGTCCTTGCTAGTTTTATGTAATTCATTATTTCATTCCTTATGTGCGACTTCTGCAGAGTTTACTGAAGCAAATTCTGAGTAAAGACTGGGTTCATAATATTATTTAGCTCTTATACAGAACTTTTCATTTGTGGCTCTTAGAGTGTTTTATAAATGAGGTAAGCACCATTATCTCTGTTTTACATATAGGGAAACAGAAGTGGAGGGACTTGTGCAAGATTGCCCAGTAGCTGAGCTGGAAATGGAACTTAGGTCTCCTACCAAGTTATTTATTTGTAGTTACACACTGTAGGGTAAGATTCATCTGTGTACTACAGTTGGTATTGTTCAGACACCTCAAAGTAGTGTGTAGAAAAGAGTCTCTTCCATAATTTTCAATGTTTTTTTTAATGTTTAATAACTCTTAACTTCAATAATGCTACTCTGACACTGGATGGGTAAAAAGTTTGTTCCATTACCATTTCTCCCTTAATAGTAAAGTACAAATGTGGTACATGTAAAACATAAGTGAAGGAAACTATAGATGTTGTTATCTGAAGTTCAAAGATAGACTTTGAAAAGTGTAAGTTGTGCTGAAATTCATTTTACTAATAGCTAGGCTGTTTGGTAGCCTAGAGGTATGAAAAGCATGAATCTGAATTCAGATGACCTTGGAATTTAAAGGTGTTTAAAATCCAAATCAGAATCCAAATCTTTTTGTAAGTGGCTTCTGCCTTTATAAGGAACAATCAAAGCACCGTATCCAAAAACATAAAATCTTTGGGCTGTTTAAGATCCTAATCCAGACTTTGCAACCTGAGCCCAACTATCAATTTAAACATTAAAATTGTTCAGGCGCAAACAAAAGTAGTGAGGTTGCATGCAGGATGATCACAAATGAGGTGAGATTTTTTTGAGATTTGCATCAATATGAAAAAATGTCTAAACCACATGTTATGGTACATCAGCCAAAAGAAAATGAAATGGGACATGAGATCACCTCTCCTTACCAGAAAATTGTACCAAACTAATTTGGGGTGTCCTGTTTGGAATCATTAATAAAAATGGATTAGAGACAGGAGTCCTCTTTAAAGGCATATGTTTATGGTTTGGTTTGCATTTTGAAACAGAGCTTAATCAAAGTGAAATTACTAAACCAAGAAATAAATTTTTCAAGGTGGTATATTTTTGGTCTGTCTGTCTATGCTTTTCCTCTTTTCAAGGATCTTTTAAGCAATACACATCTGACAATGTGCATCTCAAAAACATTTTGAATCTTGAGATATTTCTGAAATTTGAAAGAGCTTTTTCTTAGTACACAGCCCAAAATTTTTTTTTTGTGGAGCTATAGTGGGGCAGGGGACAAACGAACAAACTTAATCAGGAAGTAATCCAAATACACTGTATCTCTATAACTGAGAATTTGTTCCAGAGGGAAATGATATATTTTCTTACTTTTCATCAAACATTTTTCATCAAACATGTGAAGGCGCAGCCTTGAAACTGAATGTCACTGTATCATTCATCCAAACTGATTTCAATGCATCTGTGTTCAAAGTTATTTGCATTTTATTCCATGTTTAAAATACTGATTATTTTGAGATTTTATAATCCACCAAAAACCATTACCTTGTCACTGGCAAATAAGCATTGAGTTCTCTATTACTCTGAAACAACTTCTCTAAAAAGCAATATGGTCAGCTGATGTGGCTCTGAAGTATAATTCAGGACAGACCTAGTTCTGTGCCTGCTGTGCTACTGACTGGCTATTTGACTCAGTTCATTTTGTCCATTCACCTCTCTGTTTCCCCTTAACCTCTGTCTTGTCTAGTCAGATTGCAAAATTGAACATTTTGAAACTCTGAAGTAAAGGCAGACACAGAACCTTCCTGTATGGCGTTCTCCTGCCTTAGCCATTACCCCACTCCCTCCCACCCCCCCACAAACTTTCTATAGTAACTGCTTTATTCTTCGCGTGACCATCCGCCCTGTTTTGGCGGGGACAGTCATATATTCCAGGAGTCAGGAAGGCATCCCGACTTATTTTAACAAAGGGCTAATTGTCCTGTATTCCCTTTTCCTAGGTCAGTGCAGCCACAGTTGCAGATGCCAGGTGTGAGCCAGAGAGCATGCATAACATGTACTGACCAGCCAGATGTGTAGGCAGCAGCAGGAGAGGGAGCCTGCAGGGGCTGTGCCATAAGTAAGGCAGGGAATGCTGGGGTGAGGGGGGTAGTGTGTGTGCCCCACAGTCCTTTTTAAGATTTTAAGGGGGACTTGGTGCCTGGGGTAGATGCCTCTCCAGCCAGGGAGAACCACCCCACCCCTCAAGGAAGGGCTGCAGCCCAGTTCCAGGCTGCAGCTTGGGACAGCCGGGAGCCTCACCCATGGGGCTGCAGCCCAATTCCCAGGTCCCCGCAGCATGTGGAGAATTTGGAAACCTTACCTGCAGCGCTGCAGTCCTGTTCCTGGTGCCCTGTGGCTTGCGGATGCTGGGAGCCTCATGCACGGGACTGCAGCCCTCTTCCAGGCTCTCCACAGCATGGGGAGAAGCTGAGAGCCTCACATGCGAGGTGCAGCCCTGTTCCTGGCTCCCCACATGAGAAGTTCAGGTGTAGCAAAGGCATGAGTCTTTCTCAATATGAGATTATCTAAATTAGCATTTTAAACACTTCAGTGGTGGGGGAGGGGGCTATTTTTGAAAATTAAGGCATTTTTCCCATCTGTTATCATAAAAAAATCAGAATTGCTTTTGGACATGGTAACATCTCTCCTAAAAAGAGTTACTAAAATATTAAGTAATAATATTTCAATTGCTCAGGCTCATACCTAAGTAGTTACATGCAGGATGATCACAAATGAGGTAAGATGTCTTTGACATTTGCATCAATATGAAAAAAGGTCTAGCACTACTAATTCAGTAATCTGACTTTCTAAATAATCTCATCTACTTCAGTTGAGCTCCAAAAAGCAATAGGAAAGTGACTTTCAACTGGTTTAAAATTAAACTGGATGCAAACAGGGTGCAGACCATACAGTTAAAAGTGGGACAGAGGCTCTAGAAAATAACACAACCCTGATTCTCTGAGAGAGGTAGCCATGTTACTCTCTATCTTCACAAAACAAAAAAATAACAGTCCTGTAGCACTTTAAAAACTAACAAAATAATTTATTAGGTGATGAGCTTTGGTGGGACACACTCACATTCAGAATTTCCAGATCTGAAGAAGTGGCTGAGTCCCACGGGAGCTCATCACCTCTTAGTCTTAAAAGTGCTACAGGACGGCTTTTTTGGTTTTCTGAGGTTCTCAGTATTTATCCCCCAACAGGTCAATTCCACTGCAAAGTTTTTGAGAAAATCATTCCTTTAATATTCACTATTTGTACCAACATTGAAGAAAAATATAGCAGGGACCCAATCCTGCAAACATTCTCTGTGCACGTCTCTCACTAATTTTCATTACTTAAGTGGGGATTTTTCCATTTGGGGTGGCCTGCAAGATTGGAGTCTAAGTTACTAATATTCAGTGGAAAGGACCACTACTATAGCCATTAATAAATAAATATGTACAGGAATATTTCTGAATGTAGTATAATGGAAGAAAACTGAATCTTATAATGAAGTATAGTAATTTTTACAAGCAAGGTACATATAAATGCACCTTTAATGTAGGTGTGGAAGACAGAAAACTTAATTAACTACACCGTATTTGTAGTAATATTGTTATAAAATGTGAAAGGTAAGATAAATTGCTTCAGAATGGAAATTTTAACTCCTTTTAAATATGAACTTTTGTTAAAGACGGACCATAATGAGGTTTGATAGTAGGTTCTTCAGGGAACCAGTAAATTTTGAGTGGACAGTAGACTAGTATCTTTGACTTACTGATACCTCCTGTTCCTTTAATTCTTTATGTATGTGTTTGTATCATTAAAAGATCTATAGTAGAAATAATAATTGCACTGGATCATTAAAACATCTGTCTGATTATTTATCTTTACATTTGAAATTTAAAAATTGCTTCTTTGGGGTTAACAGTAAAAAAAAAAATAAATTCCATCTATTATTAAGGTCTACACACTCTCACAACATTAGATTCCCATCCGTTCAAAGATATCACCTCCCAGCATAAAACAAAAATTATCGCACAAACCAATGAATACAAAAGCACTATATCCCCCTTTCCATTCCACATAAAGAACATGATCCAAAAGTCATTGAAATGACAGGAAAGACTGATAAAGGCTTCAGAGGTGTTTAGGTCAAATCCCTAGCCTTCAACTCTTCTCAGAAGCCCTAGAAATATCTGACTTTTGCAGTGTACTGTAATGGTCAACAAATCTGGGCTAATTTAAATTAACAGAATTTCAACTGCAAAAGTCATAGTATTTTACAAGAAAAACTATATTGATTTGTTTGATACCACAAATATGAAAATCTCATTTATAAATCTGGGAGGTCTAAAAGAAATCTTTAATTTAGATATTTAATATTCAATATTTAACATTCAATTGTTGCAAAATTTACATAATTATTTTAGTAACTGTAAGCTCAGAACCTTTGTCATTTAAAACATGGGAATAAAATACATTGTTGCTGTTTTGTATTTCAGAAGTAAAGTTATCATTCTACAATTGATATTTGGGGTGGATAGGTAAGGCAATGAGGATGCAGAAGCAGACAGTAAGACTTCTTTTTTAAAGGCATCAAATACGGTATTAGTGTTAAGCAGAGGGTTCTGCTTGTGTCAGAACATCACTTCCATGGAAACATGGAAGACACATTTTTGTAATCTACAGCTGATGCTGCCAGATTTTGTTGGCAGAATATTCCTAGGCAAAGTATAGTGGCTTTGAAATTGCGCCAATATAGTTTCCAAACTCTTTTAAAATACATATATAAAAATTCTATCCATTCTTATTATCTCTATTCAAAATAAATCGTGTGTGTGCGCGCACACTTTTGTAGGAGGACTGGAAACAATTTTAGACTGTTACTCTGATCAACTTGCTCTTGCCTTCTTTCCTAGGAAGTGTGTAGAGAGCTCTGGTGCCTCAGCAAAAGTAACCGCTGTGTTACTAACAGCATTCCAGCAGCTGAGGGTACTCTTTGCCAGACAGGGAGCATTGAGAAAGGGGTGAGTTTAAATGATTTATTGTTTTAGGAGAAATTGAAACACTGCAAAAATGAAAAACTGAAAGTGCTTACTCTTTGATGCTTAGATGACATGCACTAATTCAGAATATATTTACATATTGACCTTCTGCCTAGTGGAAAAGTCCTAAATAATTTGATAGAAAATATTATTTGAAAAAAGCAGTATCTATAATTTAATGTGAATTTGATCCCTGTTATAGAATTCTGTAGGGTGGCTGGAAAAATATGCAGAAAGGGTACTAGACTCTATCAAATTCTTTTGGTTTTCAAATAAAATTTCCATAAAAACGCTATTGGTTTCATCTTTATTAAATTCTATAGTACTCTTCCATAACGAATTATTTTAACTCTGGGCTCATCGTGTTTTCATGAATGAGGTATGACATATATCTGGAGACTGAAAGTTTTTATTTTGCTCAAAGAAAAAATATTCTTTCAGCAATAAGCCAAATCACTCAGGCGTTTAAAAAAAAACGCTGTCAGAGTAAAAGAGTCCTTTATGGTCCCACATTTACCACTGACAGCTGTTTTGGCTTTTAGAGTTGTTTCTATAAAACCCTGTTGTTTTCATAACTACTCAGTTTTAAAGGACTTTTCCATGAGAGCTGATAAACTTGCAGATAATAAGGTTTAACGGTGATAGCTGTAGAAAGTAATTCTTACAATGGGGATACACACAGATTTATTTTCTTTTGTCTCAGGTCTACAAAATCTGTGTATATATGTCTGCACATGCATATTTTTAATAAAAATGTAATACTTTGTTTGGTTAGTAAAGATGTGTATTTATTTTTTTCCATGGAAAGGTTTTATGGCTGAAAATTTATTTTATAACTAGAGGCCAGAGTCTATTCAGAACTTATAAGCTAAAACAGAAATTATTTTAAAATAAATGAATTTACTGAATAGAGACACAGACTTGAAATAACTTGAGTTTCATTTGCAAGTTAATACACACTTTACTTAGGCTTGCTCAAATTGACAAGAGTAATTCTATAGAACCATTACCATAATTTCCTGGGAGTTTGCCAAAGCTACATTTGCAGAACAGTCCCTAAAATTTACTGCTCCAGATGGATTTATGCTAACAATGACTACTGTCATCTTTCCTCAGTTCTGACTCTGACTCTGCCATATTAGCTGAGCTAGTTTAAAAAAACTGCACTACATTTCGGATTACCATCTGATGCTTAAATAAAGAGAATAAAAGCTTTTGGGGAGCTGTCATACCTTATTAATCCTTGCTGGTGACTTGATTCAGAACATGCTGAGTTTAGAAGTATTGGTAAACCATGTTAAATCATTTCTTTGAGATCATTAAAGTAGTATTTACAGTTAGCTAAAAAAATATGGAGATCTTCAGGTTACCAGAAATGACTGTTTATTAGAGTAACACAAAATGATACCATCCTTATTTATAATCAGTAGTCTAGGTTTACTTTGGAATCATCTGCCTTTGCCAGTGATTAGAATCAATTTACCTCTCTTTCTATGTCTAAACTCACAAAACTACAGTGATGAAGTAAAGATGCTTTAAAACACTATTAGAGTCCATTTGCCAGAGGTTGAAATCATCCTCTTTGCTATAAAATATCATGTCACCTCATCAATGACTTATTCCATCATTGTAGAAGTCACAGGAGCATGTGTTTTTTTGCAAATGTAAAATTATCCATCACATGAAACAGTAAAGAAGCTCATCTGTGAATTGAAGCTTCAAAGTACTGTATCCTGTAAATTAATAATCTCTGATAGCAAAAAGCCGTAAAGCACAAATCCTTTCCAAGCATGTAGTTATTTTCCACACACTAAGGAGACAACAATAGCTTACATTTCAGTAATACCTACTGTTGTTATTTGTAACAACAACAACAACATGTATTTTGAAGGCCACTACTAAGTTGGGCCCCACTGAACTAGGCACAGTCCAATAATATAACAGGACAGTATCTATGCTAAAAAGCCGAATTGTATTTAAACATATTCAGAAAACCAGTTTCTGCTTTCAGTTTAATGGGGGGTAAATTCTGAGCAAATGTGTTAAGTCAGTGACATTACTCCATATTTACAATGATATAAATAAGAGCAGAATTTACTCTGTTGTTCAAGAGTGTGTAGTAATGGCCTATCTGCAGAGCTGGCAGCAATATCTGTAATTAAGAATACCTAAAGTTTTTATTACAAGGCCCTGTTTTCAATAAGGTTGCCAAACTTTAACCGTTTGGCTGAAATTGTTATGCAAATTCTGCCTGCTTTGGAAGTTTAAATAGAAATAGTTCATCTATTTCTGACAAAGACATTAGAGAATAATAGTTCTTCCAATGTAAAAATTCTTACAGTTCCTTTATTGAGAAGCTCTAGTTTTGCCATGCTTCGGTGCAGGGACTTGAAATTTGGCAAGGTGTCACCCTGGGCCAGAATTGTGCCTTTTGCTTTCCCTGTGAAAACCCAGCCAGATTTAGTTAAGGTAGGAGCCTTAGATATTATCTTTTGTCCTTATGTCATGCACTGCAGGTGTTCTGATGCTGCTACTGCATAATATTACATATATAAAATGTACTATGTTAAAACTCTCTAGGATTATTATTTTTCATGCATTTATACATTTGTCATACGTTTTTGTCATTATATTTAAGCAACTCAAAAAGCATTAACTTTTTCTTAAGCTTATCAGTCTGGACTTACTTTAGTCAGTTTACCAAAGTCCTCACAATCTGCTTCAGATTTGAAAGAGGTGATGAATTGCATGCCATGATAAAAGTTACAGACAAGCAAAAGAAGGTACTGAAGGTAAAGAAGGTAATGAACCCATTTTCAGATGAAGATAACTATTGAGATTTATTTGTAGACACTTTGTTCATCATTGTTTGAGGTATTTATGTACAGGGTTGAACTATTACTGCTGATTTAAACTGCTTTTAAATCATGCCTCCCACTACATCTTGATCACTTCTGCTCTCCTTGATTACATTGCATCCAAGTTTTTTCCCATTATTTTGTTTTCCTTAATCTACAAGCACATTTTGATGATTGTGGTAATGAAAGTCAGTCAATAGGTTATTCCTTGGAAATTGATATAATTGACAGTGTAAGGGGTACACAGCCAAGTGTCCAGAGCCAGATTAAGAAAGTTGCTGTAGGGTTTTCAGCCTAGGGCAGGTGACTCCATGTTTTGACCCCAAAATATAGTTAATCTGGCCCTGCAAGGTTCTTGCATTAAATTTAACTCAGAAAATTGTAAATGAACAGTATGAATGGCTTAGGTTTTAAATAAGAGGTTGTTGCCCACAAAGTGTAAATACACTGTACAGAAAGAAGTGTCAATAGAAAGCTTACTTGCTGGATACTGAACTACACATAAATTAACAATGTTATGAAACCTACAGTTGCAGCACCATCACTGACTTTAAGATGATTTTTGCACTTAAATTCAACTTCTTAGTTTTGTATGAAAAAGAAGTTCTCTCTCTCTCTCCCTCTCTCTTTAGCACCTGGCGTTATCTTTATAGCAGAATAGCACAGATAGTTAATAACATAGATAGAAGAAGAAAAAAAAAGAAGCAGTAAACATAGTTTGACTGTTCTGTAGTATTCCAGAATGGTATGATGTACCAGAGAACACCAGTACATCTGGCCAGAAAAGTTAAAATAAAATTTAGGATTCTTACTTTTTATCATCAGATTTTTAAAAAATACCACATGATAATATTCTCATTCAATTTCTTGTTTTTATATAATTTTTAATTAAAAAACAGAAGTTCCCCAACAAAAATTGTTAAAATGGAGTTAAGATTGTTCATATATACCAGTAGTGTAGGGTAGAATACATTACAAAGATACTGTGACTATCTTAGATCAAAGTCTTATAAACCAAGGAAATGCACATATAAGATTAAATTAAAAAGAAAGCCATATATGCTAAGGAACAGAAATATGCAATTAGAGCTTATTAGCAACTTTAAGTGTGCCCTGCAGTGAAAGCAAAATGAAAAATAAAAAGAAATTGTAATATGACATTAAAATCAGTTTAATTTGTAAAAATAAATATTAAATGCCTTAATTATAATTGTATAGCTATTGTATGGTGTCACAACAGGGTTGGCACTAAGGTTGTGTGTCCTAAATGCTACAATTCCATGCTTTAACTTGTTTAGATTTCTTTTAAGTTTAACTTGAATGCTGAATTTCCTGTTTCTACAATGATTGGTTGGGGATAATTATGGTCTTTTTGTAATATATTTTACCCTAAATTACTGATATATGTGTGTGTGTGTGCATGCGCGTGTGTGTGTGTGTATATATATATATATATATATATATATATATATATATATATAGTCTAAATTTTCATTCTTTTAATGTAGCTTTTACAGGAATTATGTATTAAATACTGTATCTATCTCTGTGTGGGTACTTATTTGATCCTCCTCAACATTGTACTTGAATTTCCATGCACTTGTAATAGGCTTATAACATTGATGCTTACCTTTAATGGATGAAATGATTATTGCCTACTTTATTATTACAAATATCAGTGTTGTTAAAAAGAATAAAACTCTTCATACATAATTTACTGAACTACTTCTTTACACAGTACATAACTAATCTGTGGAAAAGATTTCCTCAAAATATTGAGAAGAGCTTGACAGGATTCCATAGAAAGTTAGACATGTGTATGAATGATATGGGTATCCATAGTTACATTAGAAAGGAAAATATGTCTGTATAGAAACCCTCATGCTTTAGGGCATAATCCAGTCACTAACTGTCTGGATTTAGGAAAAGACACTCCAAATCTACAGACAGATCCATGAATATCTGCATAATCTCCATTCATCAGGTTTAGTTAGAATCACAGGCACCTTTTCACAGGAAGAGTTGAACCCTACTTCCCCGAAGGAAAAATTCCATCCAGACTGCTAGTTAGCAGGGATTATGCTTGCTCATGTCAGTTTTGTTTCTCTTAGAGCAGTGGCTCCCAACCTTTTTGAGACGGCGACCCATTTTGATGATTCAGTAAAACTTTGTGACCCAAGACAATTCAAAACCAGGGAAGTGGGGGAAAGGAGGTTCTCCCTGGGGTGGGGGGAAAAATTATAACTCTTGATTCAGACACGCACACACACCCCTGCAGCCAGGCTTAAACCCCTCACAGACATAAAACACTCCCCACCAGCTAACTCACTTGAATGCCATAGCTGCCCCTTCATTGCTCCTTTGTCAGGCTGCCACCACCTCTACATGGATCCCCCCCAGCCCTCCTACTCCCTTCCCTCACCTGCAGTGCAGGCTGTTCCCTGCCCTGCTGCACTGAAATGGGACTCTGTTTAATTGGTTTAATGGTTGGAGCCCTACTGCCAGCCATTAAACCAGTTAAATTTAGTTCCATTGCAGCGAGGCAGGGCAGGGACTGGGAGCCAGAGGAGAGAGTGGTAGCAGTGGCAGGAGCCGCACACAGCTCTTTAAAGGCCCAGTCAGCAACCCATAGAAAATCTAATGGCGACCCATATTTAGGTCCTGGCCCATAGGTTGGGAATCACTGTCTTGGAGAAAGACCCTGCATTTTGAACTGAGATTTAAAATATTTCACCTCAGACGTTTTGAAGGGGCACATAAGCTCCTTTTTCCTTCTAGCTGATGAAGTATGAGTTTTTGTGAACAAAAATATGAAGCACGCCAGCAGCCCTGCTTAAAAAGAAGCTATATTAAAGGTAGACAGCTACAAAAATCCTTATAGTGTAGACAAATGTGAAAAAGTGACTAGCATGCATGTGGTTAGCAAAATAAGAAGGCCAAAGGTCTCAATTGTTTATGATGATGCTAAACTCTCATGTGTCTCTGTGTGCTTGGTTTGTAAATACCGCTGTACATAAATGTACTTGTTGAAGGTAAATTACAGTCTATTGATAGTGCCATGTTGTTCCAATGTTAGTTCATTATAATGATGCCTGTAGCACCTCCTTATATCAAAGCACATTTGACAATTTGGAATGGACTTCTTGTTAAGGAATATAATTTTCGGATTACCGTCCTTACCTGCATTAATTGAAAAGAGTGTTTCACTTTACTGAAAGCCACATCCTGTAATCCTTACTCATATAAAACACCTGTTGAAAATTGGAATTTTGCCTGAAAAACTTCAGGCTACATTCTGCTCTCAGTTACTCTGTTGAAAATCCAGAGTAGGTATGTTCATCTTAAGTTGAGCATAGAAAGCAGAGTTTGGGTCTAAGTAAGGAATGCAGGATTTGACCTCCATATTATGTAAATAAGATTTGTCATACTGGATTTATGAGAAGATAAAATCACTGTAATTTGCTTCATTTTATAATGGATTCCTTGCTTCATACTTACATTATGTATGTTCAGAGTATGTAACATATTGCAGATGCTCAGCTATTGTTTGAAAAATATTAATTATGCATGTTCATCCAGTCTCTGAAAAAATGGTAGCCAACATGTATAATTATTTTCTATACCTCACCCCTACTGTCTTGGCATTGCTTTTATTATGTCTGCAGTGTTAGTGTACTGAAATACTGCAACAAATTCCTCTTCCGTTGTAATTTCACACAATTTTTTTAATAAAAGAAGATATTGTCATAAAAATTCTTTAATGGGGAACATTCTCTGTTGCATTATCAAGCCATTAGTTGAATAGTAGGTGCAGTGTTTTTTCATAAGCATTCTTAAAAACCGATCTTAATTTCTAAAAGCTAAAAGAATTGAAAAGACATCAGTCATGTTTAATGACAAAATTGTGAGTATGGTTGTGAAAAGAAAAAAAGGAAAGTCTTTAAACAAGCTCTCGATGTATGTTAAGGATTTATAATGCAGGACTTAGCTAAAGATAATTAACAAATCACAAAACCCTCACCAAGGTCTAAATATGGCTAGAAAAAGTAGAATTTCAGTCTGTTATCTATAGAGGGAATGCTAATGCCTACAATTGGTCATTGTCTGACCTTTATATTTTTCTGTCCTGATAACTCTATCAGCCTGAAAGCTAATTCTGTGTTTTCTGTAAAATCTTTCAGTGGTGTTATCAGGGAGAGTGCGTACCTTTTGGCACTTGGCCCCAGAGCATAGATGGGGGTTGGGGTCCGTGGTCAATATGGGGAGAGTGCAGCAGGACCTGCGGGGGAGGAGTCTCCTCATCCATAAGACACTGTGACAGTCCAGCGTAAGTAGCTAAAGTAAGCCGGAGCCAACAAAAAGACACATTTGGAAAGTATTCAAAATTGTGGTTTCACATATTATCTGTAAAAATGTTTCACTAGTGTGCCAACACATGTCTTAAGACGAGCAGACAGAAACAGCTATACAGGAGAAGTTTGCTAAACACTGTTTAACATTTTTTAAATGTATACATTATACATGTACTGTAAAGAAAGTGAAGCTTTATATTTAGCAGTAACCAGAAAAACTTTCTTCCACAAACCATTTATGTAATGTAATGGTGTACATTATGTTTACATTACATTATGTAAAATTAACTTATCTATGCCTTAGATATACTTCTCTCTTCTCGAAATCTTATGTCTATGATGTTCATACAGAATATAAAATAACTATTGCTATTTACGAAAAAAGAGCAGCAAATATGTCAAGGTTTAGGAATGTCAAGAATAACATGCAATCGTAATGAGTATAAATTAGTGCCCATGTAATACATTATGCCATATCACATCTGATACTAATAGTTCTCCAGAGCTGTCACTCCCCACTGACTCTTTATATGGTTTGACTACTCCTCTCCCCACCACTATCTGAAAAGTCAAGAGAGCTCTCTTCTTCCCCACTGCTGCTGTCATGTCAGTTTTCTTGTTGTCTAAGCTCCTGTCATCTCTGTCTAATTCTTTCTGTCCTATACCGTGTTCCAGGGAATGTCTATCCAGGCACGTGGTAATCTTTCTCTTTTCACCACTTGCCATTTTAAGCTCTGAGCTTCTTTTTTTTCCCCCAGATAGTCCTCACACCCCCCAGCCCTTCCCTTCTCCCCACTTGCTTTTTCTACTACTGCTTTCTCTTTTCAGATTTCTTAACACCTTTTCATCTTGGCTGTAGTTATTTATAGGCTGGGACACTTGTCTTCAGCTCTAGTTTGTTTTTTTTTTTTGTCATCCCTGGTTCTGTCAATTTCTATCCCCAACACTGCTCTCATAAGACTGAATTCTCTTCAATACAGCAAGTGACTTAAATATATGATTTTAGAGCAATGTTATTTAAGTATGATATGGAATACCCATGAAATGGTCAGTTGTTAAATACATTTTCTAGCTACCTATAGGTATTTAATTACTTTTAAAATAAAGCAGAACACAAAGATTTTTTTTCTTTTACCTGCTTTTAACTTGATTATCATCAGCCAGTCATGTGGTGCCTAATTAAACTCCCACCGAAGTCTGTGTAGGCTTTCCTTGGACTTCAAAGCTGGATAAGGCCTGGATGACATTGGGCACCAATTTCTGTTCAGGGACACTAATGTAAATCTGGACTGACTCTGTGGCTTCAGTGGAGTTACTCCAGGTTCACAGCTGTGTAATGTAGATCATAATAATACAATTGGTCTAGAAAGAATGTAGCCTTAGTTACTGACCTTATCATAAGACAAAATCTACAGGTTTAATTTGTAAAATTAATACATAATGGTTGGCCACTATTCACTGTAATGTTGAAAGGCAAGCATGAATAAACAGAAAGAAAGAATATATGTTGTTTGAAGTTTTATTGTGTGTAATTTAATTTTAGAGTTTGTGAAACTATGCAAACTACATAAATATTATATAAATGTAGGATTTTCAAAAGTGCTCTTAAGTGCTTTATTTCTGCTCCTATTGAAGTAAATGGTCAAATTTGTCTTGATTTTGGTGGGAAGAGGGTGAGGACAATTTGAAGCACTTTTGAAAATTGTAGTATAAATTATATATATGCAATTGTATTTATTTATATCCTATATATGCAATATAAAGCTATGTATACAAGACATAATACAAGACATAAATGTTCTTTCAGACCTTCTGGTGGAGGAAAATACTGTCTTGGCGAAAGGAAGAGATATCGGTCCTGTAACACAGATGTGAGTAAAACCATAGTCAGCTATAACAATTAACCAACTGTCTGCTTTTTCTCTCTGGAATCAATGGAATCACTGCATTTCACATTTTAAGAGGGAGTGAGAGCTGTTGTTCAGCTTGCTGGGAAAGAGGGAATAGCATACTTCACAGCCAGGAGGCAGTGAGGCTCAGAAGAAAAGAAGGGGACAATGTTTACCCAAGACCAGAATGGCTGGGGAACTGAAAAATGGCAAGCCTAGGCAGAGCAGTTCCTACCCTTACTAGCCTTGAGCTGCATCTACACGTGCACGCTACTTCGAAGTAGCGGCACCAACTTCGACGTTAGGCGGCAAGACGTCGAAGTCGCTAACCTCATGAGGAGATAGGAATAGCGCCCTACTTCGACGTTCAACGTCGAAGTAGGGACCGTGTAGACAATCCGCGACCCGCAACGTCGAAATTGCTGGGTCCTCCATGGCAGCCATCAGCTGGGGGGTTGAGAGATGCTCTCTCTCCAGCCCCTGCGGGGCTCTATGGTCACCGTGGGCAGCAGCCCTTAGCCCAGGGCTTCTGGCTGCTTCTGCGGCAGCTGGGGATCTATGCTGCAGGCACAGGGTCTGCAACCAGTTGTCAGCTCTGTGTATCTTGTGTTGTTTAGTGCAACTGTGTCTGGAGGGGCCCTTTAAGGGAGCGGCTTGCTGTTGAGTCTGCCCTGTGACCCTGTCTGCAGCTGTGCCTGGCATCCCTATTTCGATGTGTGCTACTTTGACGTGTAGACGTTCCCTCACTGCGCCTATTTCGATGTTGGGCTGAGCAACGTCGAAGTTGAACATCGACGTTGCTGGCCCTGGAGGACGTGTAGACGTTATTCATCGAAATAGACTATTTCGATGTCGCAACATCGAAATAAGCGATTTCGATGTTGGCTGCACGTGTAGACGTAGCCTTGGAGTGACAAAATACCTGGTTTGGTCAGGACCTGCTGTGGGCATTTCGCTAGCTACTCCTTTCTAGAAAGGCTGAAAAGGAATTTTTTCCTTACCACCAGATATTCTTAGGAAATTTTTACCTTTCCCATTGGCTCGGGGGCGGGGGAGCTTTGTTGTAGTAAGTAGAGAGAGGTGTTTGGCTGTGATGTTGAATATCATTATGGCTGTGTCTACACGTGCACGCTACTTCGAAGTAGCGGCACTAACTTCGAAATAGCACCCGTCGCGGCTACACGCGTCGGGCGCTATTTCGAAGTTAACTTCGACGTTAGGCGGCGAGACGTCGAAGTCGCTAACCTCATGAGGGGATCGGAATAGCGCCCTACTTCGACGTTCAATGTCAAAGTAGGGACCGTGTAGACAATCCGCGTCCCGCAACGTCGAAATTGTGGGGTCCTCCATGGCAGCCATCAGCTGGGGGGTTGAGAGATGCTGTCTCTCCAGCCTGTGCGGGGCTCTATGGTCACCGTGGGCAGCAGCCTTTAGCCCAGGGCTTCTGGCTGCTGCTGCTGCAGCGGGGGATTCATGCTGCATGCACAGGGTCTGCAACTCGTTGTCGGCTCTGTGTATCTTGTGCTGTTTAGTGCAAGTGTGTCTGGGAGGGGCCCTTTAAGGGAGCGGCTGGCTGTTGAGTCCGCCCTGTGACCCTGTCTGCAGCTGTGCCTGGCACCCTTATTTCGATGTGTGCTACTGTGGCATGTAGACGTTCCCTCGCTGCGCCTATTTCGATGTGGTGCTGCGCAACGTCGATGTTGAACATTGATGTTGCCAGCCCTGGAGGACGTGTAGACGTTATTCATCAAAATAGCCTATTTCGATGTCGCCACATCGAAATAGGCTACTTCGATGTAGGCTTCACGTGTAGACGTAGCCTATGTGAGCATGGGTCAGATGTCCATTTCAGGAAATGTATATGGGATAAATGGCTTGGTAAAGGACTGAAAAGAAGATAGTTAAAGGCATGGACTTTGTGGTGGTATTCAGGGCTTTGATGAATGGTAAGCCCAGGAGCTAGCCCCCCTCATCTTAGCCCATCTTAACCCTCATTTGAGGTAGAAAGGACCGCAAGGTCCCAGCAATGGGTTGGTTGGGAGACCTGGGTCGATAAGTTCTGGTAGAATTCCCTCCCCTGCAACACAAACACACCCTCCTGAGTAGGTAGTTAATGATCATGGAGGTACTTGCACTGTACACTTTGTCTGCCAGGTAGTCCCAGACATCTAATTAAATTGTGTCCTGATTAAAACCATCTCAAGTTCTCCTGTCCTCCTTCTGACATAGTTGGGACAACTGGTTCAAGTCCACTGACTTCAGTGAAGATATAGAAGAATTTCATTTTTCATTCTGTATGCATCTGAACAGTCTGATGTCATATCAAATGTTTAGACAAATAAATATTGGAGTATCTTTATAACAAATGTTAATTCTGTATAATTTTTCTTTACCCTCCCGTCATCGAAGATCATCCACAGAAATTGCTTTAGAATACTTTGGTCTTTTACTTCGACTCAGCCACTTATGCGTTATTGCTCCTCTTAGTCAATATATATTTTTAATTAACAAAAATCCATAAGTAGCATTTAAGGCTTCAATGAAATTGTAACAGGGATGAACTTATCCAACAGAATAAGATACAGCAGATGCACTGGTACTTAGAAGTATAGACATTCTAGGTTAATAATAAAGTACTTCCTGCAAAAAACCTTCATGACTTTGTGTCATGCCATCAACATCTAGAGAGTAATAAATTGTTTTATCTCCAGCATATGCTGAAATGTGGTGCACAACTACAGTTAACTAGTCAAAAACTTCCCAACTGAATTTTTGCTGGGGAAAATGCCTTGAAAATATTAAAAATGAAATATTTTATTTCGTTTAGCAAGGGAAAAAACTTCTCATTACTTGCTTATGTGAGTTCACGATGAACAAGGAGTATATTAAATGAAGGATTTCAGTGCTTCCCCTCAATATGACTATTCCTCCATGAAATGTCCAATTATTTTCCTCTTTTATCTTCCCTCTCCTATCCCATCCATATTTTCCAACACAACAGAATACATTTTCTTTTCCCCTAAATGTGTGTAAAATGACTGTGGTGTGGAAGTGTGAATATTGCTTTTGCAGCAAGACTTTGCTTTGTACCCTTTGGGGATCATCAGAGTTTGACAGCCCACAGGAGGATTAACAAAGGCAAGAGTAACATCATCAATGGAGTTAGTACATTCATTTCTGGACATATGCTCTTCTTCCTCTCTCCCTGACCCCGGGATGGTTAGAGGGACCAGAGAGAGCAGGAGCATAGGAGTGGACTTACGTATGAATAAGAGCCATGGCTCCTACAGCAGTATTTAAATCCTGCCTCTGTCAATTGTCCTGTGCATTATTGGAGGCACAGCTAATCCAAGCCACTGTTGATGCCTCAGACAGAAATCCCTGAAGGGGCGATTGATCCTACCCCTGCTCTCCAAATCTGTGCAGCTCAGATGGGGCGGAGCTTTGAAGCAAGAGACAGGAATATCTTCCTACCCCTAGCACCAGTGATTACTTCCTCCTCCCCCCAAGTGGGATTTTTACCACAGCCTGACCACTTCTCTGCTCTTATGTGCTGCTCCATTTCCTTATGGTCTACTCTTGGCAGTGGGCCCCAAGTGTCCTAAGCTATTGAAGACTGAATAGAAGTACAAAGAAGGGCTGGGTACCGTTGCTATATGGGATTTTAGGTTTATACCACTAAAGACACGTCTACACTAGCCCCTGCCTTTCGAAAGGGGCATGGCAACGAGCAAGGTTGTAAGATGCTAATGATGCACTGCCATGAATATGCAGTGCCTCATTAGCATAATGGTGGCTGCAGCGATGCAGAAGTGCCACTTTCGAATCATGCACCGCCCATGTAGATGGGGGCCTTTCGAAAGGACCCCCCAGTCTTCGAAAACCCCCTATTCCTATTTAGTTTTAGGAATAAGGGGCTTTCAAAGACTGGGGGGTCCTTTCGAAAGACCCCCATCTACACGGGCAGCGCACAATTCAAAAGTGATACTTTAGAATCGCCGCAGCCACCATTATGCTAGTGAGGTGCTGCATATTCATGGCAGCGCCTCATTAGCATCTTCCAATCTTGCTCATTACCATGCCCCTTTCAAAAGTCAGGGGCTAATGTAGACTTGGCTTACATGTTTCATGTACCTTACATAACAGGAATTGTATGGGGCTTTATGTGAAATTTTTGTCAGTTTTGCGAAAAAAAAATATGTAAAGTTCTTGAAAACTTCCGTTTCATGTTAGAAAGGAGAATCCTAAATGCCTGTGCACAAATAGGCTATGGTTACTCTACAGCACTCTGTTGACAGATGTCACTGTTGGAAGAGATTTCCCAGCAAAACTTCTGTCAACAGAGTGCGGCCACACACAAAAGCCAATCAGGAGATTGCTCTGCTCTGTCCACGGAGTAGCCAGACTGCCTGACAAAACAGGCTCCTGGAAGCACAGCAGACTGGGCTTCCAATTGTTGTGGACACCCTGTCTGTCTGTCTGTCTGGGGGCATTTACACAGCAGTTTTGTCAACAGAAATCTGTGGATGAAGGCATTAAGCCTCAGTGATTTGAGGCAGAACGCAGTCAGCAAAAGTGCTGAGTTTTTTCGACAAACTGACAAAACCATTTTATGTATAAATGCGTGGTGTGTTTTGTTAACAAAACAGGTTCTGTTGAAAAAACTCTCTAGTGTAACCATAGCCGATGAGGGTGATTTTATATAGATACATATCTGAGAACAGGAGAAGGTTTCAGGCTACACAATCACCTAAAAGTTTGGGCGATGTAGACTTTTTTATTTTTTTTTTTACGTTGTTCACAAAGGTTTGAGGTAGAGAAGAGTATGACAGTCACACTGAAGAGCAAAGGGAGCCTCTAATGTATTGAGCTAGAGCAGGAGTGACAAAACTTTGTCTCACAAGACACATGTGGTTCTTTAACCATTAAAGTGCAGCTCACAAGTCCCCATTTTCTCCCTTCTTCACCCAATTCTCTGCTACCCGACAAGAGTGAGGCAATCTGGGGACCTTTGCCTTGTGTTCAGGTTGGGGATAGGCACATTTGTCCATCAGGGAGAAGAATCTTGAGGCTTCAGTCTTGCAGAATGCACCTGCTGAGGCTTAGGGCTTCAGCAGGAGTGGGGGAGAAGCCCTGAGTCCTGGCTCCTGGCAGGTTCGCTGTGGTTCTCAAACTTCTGAATATCATTGTATGTGCCTTGGAGGGCCAGTAACTATGGCCAGCCTTGGAATAGAGCATTGTTGGACCAGAACTTAGACAAGATGAGCTTGTGGTATGAAGTACAGCTGGTTGAAGTTGACCCCAGGCAAGACCAGAGTTTATGTTGATGGACATAGGAAAGTTTTTGAAGTTTTTGCAGCACAGTGCAATGTTCTCTGGTGGAAGATATGCATCCACAATTGGTCACTACTTAGTTTGTATTTAAGGAGTGCCCTTGGATTCCTTCTTGACTGTAAACTCACATAGCAGTCTCTGGCCATGTCAACATTAACACATTTTTCAAAATATTTTTTGAATGAAGGGGATTTTTTGAAATATGCAGCAGAGTATCCACACGCCCAAAGCATTCTTTCAACAGTAAATCAAAAGAATGAAGAGCTCCTTTTGAAGCATGCTTCCACTCCTGTTTCAGGAAGAGCACCTTCTTTTGAAACCTAAAGAAAATGTGTGTAGACGCTCTGTGGGCCCTTTTTTTTGAAAGAGCAGTCCTCATGGTGCCAGATTTTTTGATCCCTGGCCCATTCTTTTGAAAGGGCAGGGGCTGTGTGCATGCTCTCTATTGGATGAAGTTCTTTTGGAAGAGACCTTCCAGAAGGACTTCATTCAAAAGAGTGCTGTAGTGGAGAAGTAGCCTAATATATGGCTTCATCACCTCTTGGCTACGCTACAGCAATGCAATGTGCCTGGGCATGAAGCCTTCAATGTTTAGGAAGCCCCAACTTTTACAGAATGCAGCACTTCTCCTTAGCAATATACACTCCTGCAACCACATCAAACCTGGAATGCACTGCTTTTGTCCTGGTAGGCTGAAGGTTGAATTCACTGTCTTTCTGGCTCCAGGAGATAGATGGATGGAATGCTGAGGTCTTGGATGCTGCCTCTCCACGTCCAGTTTTGGGTAGAGGCTGGATGCCCTGACTCTCTTCCTCACTGTCTCCGCCATTTGTAAGATTCATAGAAGCAGATAGCGAACTTGATAAGAAGACTTCCAGCTGGAAAGCTGTCATTTTAGTTGTTCTTCAGGAATTTTGTTTTCTTTTTAATTATTAAACTGAAATTGTCCATGAAAGTTTTTGGTTTTGTAAAAGGGTAATGAGAAAACCATTCCAACAAAAAATTTCAGTCAGCTCTAGTTCTTTGTCTTATGGGATAGAATTGGCACCAGATTTGTCACAGAAAAGACACATAAACTAGCTTTTAAGCACAAGCTCAACAGTATGTTTTGTGTCAGTGACACGGTGATAGAATCTTCCATGGCCAGGCAGCCAATTGGCTAAATCGCTGGTCTTTCAGATGGTAGGGGAATCTTGTGCCCCAGCCCAGGACCCTGTGTAGGTCGACCCCTAAATAGGGGAGATGAGTCTCACTCGTGGGATGGTGGGGGGTGTTAAGACCACTTCCCTCGGCTGTTTCCTACCCCACTAGTCACGTTACCAGCTGCACTGGCTTGTTTGCAGATTTCCCTTGGCAGGAGAGCCCTTACTTGTCTCAAGTGGTTGTGCTGGCTGGCAAGTCATTGACCCATCCCATTGAGCAGGCAGACAGAGAGGACCTGCCTCCTCAGCACTCAGCCCTCAACTGAGCCAGACTCTATCATCTGCTTCTTTCCTCCAGTCATGGCATTGACTGAACCCAACAGTTTAATTTAACTCCCACTGTGCTGGATGCAGTTCCTCTGCTCCCCCACAGGTACCTTTAAAAATATCTCACTTACAAAATGGCATCAGAGAGTGTTGTAATAGTACCAGGCAACTTCATATAACTGTTTCTAGTATAATTAATCTTAACATGTTAGAGCTGGAAGTTATTGCTGACACAACTATACTAAAAAGTACAGACTGTCCTAGACGTTCTTGTGATGTCTGTGAGACTGTATCGAGAGACAATTCATAAAGAGCCTCTCAGATTTAATATGTACTATTTTGTATTTGTAATTTTACTAATGCATTTGTAACTTGCCAGGTTTGGGAGATATTTGAGGTAAAGGAGGGTGCTGAGGGCTACTGCAAAGAGAAGAGACTCCCCCAGTTCTTTGTCCTTGCAGCAGCACCAGGGCTGGGCTAGGGGCAGCACCTCTTGCCTCTCTGACAGGTCTGTGGCTGGGCAGGGCTGGCTGCGGCATTGCTGGGGCCAGGATCACGGTGGCATAGTCTAAGCCAAGCCCCAGCCACTTGAATTCTGGGCTAGGTTGGGGCCAGAATTAGAGCAGCCCTCCTCAAGCTGCTTCATGTCCCATCCCCTGTGCGGCTTCCTTCAGCACCTGTGCAGTGCTGAATAGGCAGCTGTGCAGCCACATAGCCATGAAGTGTACATGGAACTTAGGTAGAGACCCTACTTTGGCCCTTTGACAACTTAGGGTACTGTTACAATCAGCTTTCCTTACCTAGCAAGCTCGTACCACTGAGAGTGTATGAATGGCTCTGATTTCATTCACATTACCATCTCTGGGCTAGCTTTCTCTGACACCGATGTATTCCGCTCCTCTTACATAGGAGGGCTAAGAGTATTCATCATCTTCAAATTAAGAGGTTGGGTTCTGTGTGTATCAGCTGTGACAGAGCATTCATTCACTGTCAGATATTTATGTACCTTGGATCGAACAGCAGCCTCAGCAGTGGCTGCCTACCAAGGGGTAATGGCCCAGTTAAATATGGCCATAGGACCATGTCAGTGAATGTATTTAATGTGAGCTGCTGGGCAGAGGACTGGAGTGTGCTATCTCTCAGAACCCTCTTGGGCCTTCATTCAAGACCTGTAGGAGCTGACATTTAAATGCCCAGAGATTTTTTTAGTGCTGGACTTAATACTGTACATAGCACATATCTAATGCGAATTTCCTGTCCTTTTTAGAATTTTAGTTTGAATGATTACGACAGTTTGAATGATTACAATAGTTTATATAATTACTTTTTGGAAATATGTATTAAGTTTATTTATCCTGAGAGGTAAATGTAGTGATTAGTATCAGAAGGGTAGCTGTGTTGGTCTTTATCTGGAAAAATGAGAAGTCCTGTGGCACCTTGTAGACTAACAGATATTTTGGAGTGTAAACTTCTGTGGACAAAGACCTGCTTCAAAGCGAGTCTTTGCCCACGAAAGCTTATGCTCCAAAATATCTGTTAGTCTGTAAGGTGCCACAGGACTTCTCGTTGTTTCGAAGACTCAAGTGAATGATTGGGAGACCAACAAAAATACAATGCTTGATAGGGAGGGAAGCATTGGCTTTGTAAACTCAGGATTGTGAGTTCAGTCTTTGAGGGGGGCCTGTCAAGGGTCTGGGGCAGATGATCACCTCTTCTCATAACTGTTTTTTGCTTTGCATAATTCTTGATTTGATTCTTTTCCCTTTTTCTAATTCAGATATAGGCTGTGTACAATTTTTCCCCTACACCTTACTACTTTTCATTTTTACTCATATTTCTGATCATACTTTTTTCCTGGTTTCTCCTTTTATAATTTTCTCTTTCTCATAACTTTCTTCAGAGTCTCATTCTTTAACTTTAATTCTTGTATACCAAATACTGTTTTTTTTCTCTGTCCTAATTTCAACTCCCTGTCTCTTCAGTTGCACTTGCATCTTCAGTCAGAAATTAATGCCTGTTGCTGCTCTCACCATGTACATTCAGGCCCAACTCCAGCTTACTTTTGGTCTTAAAAATTAGTCCACTGATAGTCATTGTCTAGAATGCTATTGGTTAAAAAGTCTGGCATTCTTTAAGGTTCATTTCTACCTGTCTGTAAGAGTGTGAGAGGGAGGCCAGGCATGGCAGGGGTAAACGACCTGTTGGCCCAATCAGCCGCACCCTGATTCACCTGCAGCCTGTGTCAGGCCTGGAGGGGTATAAAGGGAGGGAAGCTAGCCCAGTTTGAGGCTGACCAGCCAAGAGGCAGGAACGAGCTCTGAGGCAGCAGGGTCCGAGCCAGAGCTGCCACCCGGTTGGCTGCCGGAGGGCACATCCTCAGGGCCCTCCCACAGGCACAGTGCGGAGTCAGGAGTCCCTCCCAGGGAACCCCTCTCCCACCAAAGGGGCAATTAGGCTGTCGGGGCCATGCCCCAAACTTATCTCATAGTCTCTCAGGTGGGGCTGAAGATCCACACCCCAAGCCCCGGGCAGGGAGACTAGCCACTAGGCAACACTGACCCAAGTGGGAACCGCTCACACTATCCTTATCATTTTTTGCTGTTAAACACTCTACTAAACTTTTTTATTCTAATCTTGTGTTTCAGGGCATCTTTTCAGTCTATGCAAGAAGCAGTTTAAGAGGTCAATGCAGTGATGTAATCACTCTTCATTAAATTATCATTTCCCACTTCCACGTTCTGAAGTATGTGTTGTAATAAAGTAACTCTTTGCTATGTACAGTATAGTCTTCAGTACGTCCTGGCTAAGTCTAACTGGCCCCCCCATTTTTAAAGGGGCATTAAAAAAGGGACCCATCAAAATGCAAACTATGCACTGATTTGCATATTCAGTGCCTCATTTGCATGACGGCCACTCACTTTTCTGGAAGTTCTGTTTTCAAAAGCCAAAACAGCCGTTTAGACAGGGCTCCTTTGAAAGGAAACTCTGGTTTTGAATGCACCCTTCTTCCTGAAAAAAATTAGGAAAAAGGGTGCTTTTGAAAGCAGGGCTTCCTTTTGAGGGAACCATGTCTACACAGCTGTTTTGGTTTTTGAAAACAGCTCTTTGGAACAGCGAGTGGCTTCCATTATGCAAATCAGAACCTCATTGGCATTTTCGATTGGCCATTTTTGCATGCACCTTCCAAGAGGGAGGGGCCAGTGTAGACATAGCCTCAGAGTATAACTCAGGTGTCTGCATGAGAAGGTATAGTTCCTTTATTTTCGTTACTGTGATGATCTATAATGATAACTGGAAGTTGACAATCTCTTTTTAAAAATGTTGATGTAATCCCCTTTTATCTCAACACAAAGTAAGATTTTTCAAAGGTATCATTTGATGGGGAATATATGAAACAGTTTAATTTTTTATCCTAAAAGATTCCCAGCTCACATCTGTTTTTCAATGTAAATGAAAGAAGAATTATTCTAATAATATTACTATGAGGAGGATGGCAGTTTGTTCAGGCTTGTAGCAATTCAAATTGCACTAGAATATAACTCTGGTAATCCGTATTATTAATTTGTTATAAAGTAATTTCTTTAAGGTTTTAAAAATTTCCTGAGCCTTGCAAATTGTTTCAAGATTTATGATGGACCTTATTGCTAGTCAATTTTTGAAAGGAGAGGAATGTTTGATTAATGTAAACATTAAGAATCTGCAAAACTGTCATGTGTATGAAAAATTTGTTTGTACCTCTCCTTTCTCTTGGGATTTTGTGTAGTGTCAGCATTCATTACTCCTCAAGTAATTTAAAAAAGTATTTCTCCTAAAAGTTCCTAGTATTCATAAACAAAAAAAGGTATCATTGATTTAATTTTTCATTGCGAAATGAAATAATGCTTCTGCCCTTTCCTTTGACCATTTTCGTTCTTTGAAATCACAGTACTCAACTCCTACTAGGCAGATCCTTTGAAGACTTTCAGAACAATATTTGGCTTTTCAGTTGAGAAGACAGCTGCTAATAGAAACATTGAGATCAGCAGAAAGGAGTTCATGAGTACAGTAAACCCTCGATATAACGGACTAACTGGGGGGGAGGGATGTCCGCTAAAAACTAAAGTCCGTTATGTCTGAAGGTTTACTCACTGACCTTCCCAGCTCCTTTCAGTTCCAGCAGAGTGTGGTGGCTCCTTCGGTTCTGAGCAGCCTGCACTCTGCCCTATGCATGGCGGCTTTTCTGGCTCTGAGCCACCCACACTCAGGGCAAAGCACGGGGGCTCCTCTGGCTCCCAGCTGCCCACACTCTGCACTGAAAGTGGCACCTCCTCTGGATGTGAGCCGCTGCTGCTGTGTCCCTTTCCCTGTTTAAAGTGCCTGGGTGAATTTCACCTATTGGACCTGTGCAAAATTTGTGATAATTTCAAGCCCCAGAAGGATAGACAGGACAGGCTGACTCTCTTGATGGAATCTGTTTTAAGACTACCATTGAGGCCTTCCTGTTCAGAGAGAGGAACAATCTCTTCAGCTTCAGTGAGAAGCATTCTGAAATTTTGGTAGAGTCCTGGCACCAGTCACAGATTAAGTATGGTTTCTGTGTAAGAGACTGGAAAATAAGACTCCAGCTGCTAAGCTCACCAATAAGAGTGAGAGAGACTCTAGTAGAGTGCATCCTTAATCTAAGTACTCTTTGACCAGATCATCAGCTAAGGAAGCACCTTTGACTCTGGCATTAAGACACACTCAGCTGGTAGGTGAAGTGGCACTTTCAGCTAATATGGTGCAGTTTTTTATGGTAACTCATCAAACACTGAGCATTCTGGTAACTGACTACACCAGAGGCATTGGTGGTGGCAAGGTATTTATTGTTTGTCGGTACCTGTTTCTGCTCCCATGGTACCATCAGCTGATGCTGCACTAACTGCACTGGTACAATACCCAGTACTGCTCCTGCTGCTCTTTTCTCTGAACTTTCATCCTATGATTCTGTAATGGAGAAAGATGGCAAACCTGGCATCATTTCAGTCATCTCTGAGATCTTAACACTTATCCCCAGTTTATTTCTGTACCTCTTCTGATTCTCCCTTCCTGTCTCCCACTAGAAGGCCCTTCTCCAGGAAGTGCTAACTATGCCTTTGTTGGGGAGTGAAAAAAAAGTTTTGTGAGAGCAAATCCATAGAGAGGTATAGGTTTATTCCCGCTGTTTCCTTATCCCAAAACGACTGCAGACCTGTGAAACTCAGAAAAAGAAGCTTCACATGGTCTTGCTGCCTTCAATAATCCCACATAGTGGTATGCTGCCCTGGACATAAAGAATATGTATTTCCGTGAATTTAAAACTTCCTGGTGAAACATTCTCACTACCACATCATAGTGCTATCCTGTGGCCTATCTACAGCTCCCAGAGTTGTTACAGGATGTATGACAGTTGTAGCTGCAGTTTTGAGGAAATTAGGTAGACTTACATGGTTGGCTTTCTGTTAGCTGTCAACAGGCAAAATCTGTTAGCCTCGGGGATGGTGTAGAGATAGGTCAGATGCTGAGTCCTAGACATGGTCAGTCGGTGTGGGGAGCCTAGCTTGGCTCCTCTCTCTCTTTCTGCTGTACAAGGAGTGAAAGATGTTCTCTCTCCATATTATACTGCCAGAAGCAAAAGTGATAGGCTTCTTGGGCCATGTATTGATTCCAATAAGTTGTTGGCGGAATCAGACCACCCCACTGTTTTTCTCCCATCCCTTTGGACATTCTGGGGAGCCTGTTTTCATGTGGTATCTCCAGAGAGTGAGAAAATCACTTGCTAGGTGCAGGTGGTGAGCCTGGGGGACATGGTCTTTACAGGATATGACCCTGGCTCCATTCCTACTTCATGTATCGCTCACAGAGTGGGGTATGTGCTGGCTATTAATATATGGAGAGCTCGGTTCAACTCTCTCTTCCTCTCTGCCACAAATGCTCTGACAGCTCCCAGTACCGTGTCTGCTGCTGTTTTGGCAGCAGCATGAGACCAGCCTTAGAATATTTGTTTATTATTTTGTCAGGCTGCCAGAATTTTCCTGGGGAAACCTAGAGAAGACAAGTGGCAAATTTTAACCGTTCAGCTCTCAGCAATCACTGAATGAAGTTTCACAGGGCAAAGAGAAGGCACTGTTGTAACCTGATTATTGTGCCTCTAGTGAATAGGAAAGTCCTGCTAAAAACAAAGATGCGAGAACTTCTTAAAGGAAAGGTGGAGAAAGGGTGGAGGGATATTTTACAAAGGCGATCAGGCAGAAATCACAGAGCAGTGCTGTGTTCAGAATTTTATTGTACTTAAAATATTTTTAAACTTGTAGGAAACTTCTTGCTTTGTTTTCAGGTCAAGATTCTATGGCCTTTCTATGATAGGAATTTGACCTACAATATACTGAGAACTCTGGTGATTACGCAAATATTTGCATAGTGCAGTAAGTTTTACCATACTTGTTTATATAGTTCCTTTCACAATTAATTCAACACAGATTTCTGAACACCATGAACTGGCTTAGAAATACAGGTAGGCCAGTAAAAATGTCAAAAATGAACTCTGAGGCTGCTCATAAAAACAGTAAAGTTTATTAACAGCTAAAAATTTCTGTCAAACTGGTTCTTCTGGTCTTGCTTAAAGACAGTATTCTTGATCTGTTTCAAATGTTTTAACTTTACTATGTAAATACTGTAGATGCAGAACTGTAAAAGATAAATTATTTTAATTATCCTACTTTACACAGATTGTAGAGAAGATTATTTTGCAATGTTAAATTCAGAGATTAAGTCAATTAGTTGACTTTGTTATTTTGAACCTAAGCTTCTCATAGACAAAAAAGTGTATGTAATAGCAGTGAATTATATTGTTCCTGTAATGCTTCTTTAGGGAAAATTCATTCTTCTACATTCCTAACAGCACCCCAGATGAGAAAGCTATTTAATATGTTTCTGGGCTCACTAAATTGATTGTAAGAAGTTAGTAGGTGAAATGTAACTAGAAGTTATTCCAAATGCTTTACATTTGGAAGGTGCTTAGAATTGAGACTCAACTTTGTCCAGTCTAACTTAGACCTCAAATGTGTTTCTCAAAGCTAGTCATTGAACAATAGTAGGTCATCAAACTGCGGTTGAGTGTTGAATGTGATATTACAAATCCTGTTTTTTGATCAGTTAAATGCATACTTTAAAAGCAGCTGTGGCGGCTGAGCCTGAATCTGTCATCAAAAAAAAGTTTGTGTTTTAGTTTTTCGTTTGGTTTTTACGTGTGTTTATAAGGAGATACCTGATGGATTGATTGCAAAGTGTACTATGACATAATTCTGAGTGTAAAGTTATACAGAAACTTGTAACACTTAACATTGTTTAAGTTACTTTGTGCCTGCCTAAGATTACAAAATAGACACTTCACTTTGAATTTCAATTGTGAAACAATAAAGCAAGTGCTGGAATCAAAGCCACAAAATAAAGCTGTGAGCTAACATGACACAGTTTAGGATCATTTTGTCTATAGTAAAACCATGCCCTGGCTATGTTGATAATATCTAATTCTTTTTTTGTTTTACTTTTACTTTAGCCATGCCCTTCAGGTTCACGTGATTTTCGAGAGAAGCAGTGTGCAGACTTTGACAATATGCCCTTCCGGGGAAAGTATTATAACTGGAAGCCCTACACTGGAGGTAATGTGTTACTTGGTAGAAATATAAAATGTTTGGGGCCTCTGAAAACAAACTCAGTTGATTAATCTTGCACTTAGATTTTTAAGTAGCCATCAATTAACCTATTAATTAAAAATACAAAATTCCCTAAAGGGCGTGTCAATGGAAGGGCCACACTGGTGGTTAACTGGTGTGGTTCAGTTATGAAAGTGTGACGGGGCACTAGGCAAGAAGAATGCACAACTTCATAGTGTTAAGCTCTTCTCCGTCAACTTCCTTGGCAGCAGCATGCTGAAATTGGACATGGGTGATCCACTACTATACCTGGACACTGTAGTGAGTTGTACACTATAGAAATCCCAGCTGAGTTTCCAGACCTGGAACTCTGCCATCCTGGATGGAGCATGTGTTTGTAAGAGCCTATACAAGCTATTCAATCATTGAGCTACAGTAGCTTCCATTGTTTGGGTAGGACAGTTGTGCTCCCTTGAGCATCTGTACTGTGCTCAGCGTATCTGTTTGTGCCAGATTTTTTTCCATTTTGGGACAGATTCATTTGATTTCATTTATGCCAGTTGTATGCTGGTCTTCACTCTGATGAATTCCCTTGTTGTGTGCCTTTCCCCTTCAAAGTAAAAGATGAAAGCAGATAAAAGATGAGCTCTTTAGGACAAGGAATGTCTCCTCTTGTGTGTTTGCTCAGTATCTGGTACACAGGGCTTCAGTCATGAATGGGGGTTGTGGATGCCACAAAATGAAATTAGTATAAATTAATAGAATAATTTGCAACCTAACTACACTAATTGCATTGTGAGAATGCAAGGATTACTCAAAGCTAAACTGAAGATATCTATAAAAATTATTTTTACATCCAAAGGTCTAATTTCAAACTTTCAAGTGTATCCCTGAGCCTTAAGAGCTGATTCAGTTTACTAAAATCAAGTACAAAGGAGTGAGCTGTGATACCTACACTGTATGACGTAAATGTAGCAATAGAAATATAATCATAGATGCCTCTATTTTACAGTTTCAGCTTTGTGGAGCAGTTAACATCTGACATAGTTAAAGAAGTCCGCAACTGCTCTAATTTATTTTAAGGGATCAGCTCTGTACACAGTAACTGGGAGAGTGAAAAGATGAACTTTTCTTCTTCTTCTCTTCCAACTTGTGCTGTTTGTTCTTCAGCCCTCGCCAAGGATCTGTCCTCCTGTTTTTCTTTTCCTTTTTGTTTCTCCTTAGAAGAAAAAAGGAGAGAGATGGAGAAGGATGGTCTTTTGATTTAGATACTGGACTGGTAGTCAGTAAACACAGGTCCTTACTTTATGCCAGCTTCACAACTGTCCCCAGTCTTGGGGGTATCCTTGGGCCATGTAAGCCCTGGTAATTATTAGAGCAGTATCTGGCCTACTCCAATTTCTGTCTGATTGCCAGTAATTCCACAAGCTACTTTCTTTAACCAGTCATACGCCCTGCTAAATGTTTGCTTTCCAGAGATAGAGAACTCACTAAATTGCTCGAATGTTTAATTACCCCCACTGTTAAAAATGTTACATTCTTTCTATTTAAACTTGTACAGCCTCAGCATCCAGCCAGTGATTCTTTGTCTGCTTGACTAAAGAGTCCTCTGTTACCATGTTCGTAAGTACTCACAGACTAGTCAAAACACCCTTTAACCTTCTCTTTGATAGAACTAAGTCAACTGAGCTCCTTAGCTCGCTCTTTCTGCAAGGCATGCATTCCAATTCCTTAGTCATTCTCCAGACCATTCCCTGTTTCTCAATAGACTTGTGTTGTGGACACCACAACTAGATGCAGAATTCTTGTGGTTGTCACATCACTGCCAAATACAGAGATAATAATACTTCTCATTAATGCTATTTGTACATTTAAGATCATAACATTTTTGGGCATAGCATTGCACTGGAACTCATGGTCAGCTGATTTTCTACCATGAACTTCATGCCCCCATCCTTTTCAAAGTCAGAGCTTCTCAGAATAGAGGCTCCCCATCCCATAAGTAGAGCCTGCTTGAAGAACAACAGTTATGATATATTATGGTTGTTTTTTCTCCCCCAAGATGCTGAGTCACAAATTAAAATATTTTTAAATGAGTGTCATCAGCATGGAAACATATCTCTGGAATAGTAGTTAAAGCAGGAAGGGGCATATGACTGTTTAGCATACATGACATGTAAATAACTTTCAATGCCAGTAAAAAAGTGCCACACAAAGAACTATTCTCACTTTCAATTCACATTGTAAACATGAAACAGGTAGCATTATCGTCAGTACAATGTAAATAAACTTGTTTGTATTAGTGATTGGCTGAACAAGAAGTAGGACTGAGTTAACTTGTAGGCACTAAAGGTTGATTTTTGCATGCAAAAACAAAACAGTTATGTAACAAAATCTATGTTTATCAGTTGCACTTTCATGATAAATTGCTCTACAGTACTTATATGAGATAAATTGAAATATGCTATTTCTTTTGTTTATCATTTTAACAGTGAAAATATTTGTCATCAGAAATACAAAGTAAGCACTGTACACTTTGTATTGTGAAATGTAACCAAAATCAACATATTTGAAAATGTAGAAAATAGCTGAAATATTTTATAATACATTTCAATTCAGTTGCTATTCTGTTAGGCTGCATCTACACTAGCAAGTTCTTTCAAAAGAGTTTTCAAAAGAAGGTGGCTCTTTCAAAAGATCCCGTGGAGCGGCTACACACACACAGCATTTTTTTGAAAGCAAATTGAATGAACGTAGCACTCCTTTCATAAGTGCTCTTCCACTCCAGTTTCAGGAAGAACACCTTTCAAAAGAAGAAGTATGTAGACGCTCCTCAGGGCCTTTCTTTCTAAAGAGCAGTACTTACGGCGCCTGATTTTTTGATCCCTGGACTGTTCTTTCAAAAGAGCAGGGACTGTGTGGACCCTCTCTTTTGAAAGAGAAGATCGCTCTTTTGATCCGCTTTTTTGTGTGTGGGCACACGCTTTTAAAAGAAGCTCTTTCTGAAGAGATCTTCCGGAAGGGCTTCTCTTGAAAGATCTCCATAATGTAGACGTAGCCTTCTTGTTTAACTGTGTAATTAAAGCTGCAATTAATCATGATCAATTTTTTTAATTGCATGACTTAACTGTGATTGACAGCCCTAGTTGGGA
This sequence comes from Carettochelys insculpta, assembly GCF_033958435.1. Lineage (NCBI taxonomy): Eukaryota > Metazoa > Chordata > Testudines > Carettochelyidae > Carettochelys > Carettochelys insculpta. The sequence continues at coordinate 90,757,706 of NC_134141.1, forward strand.
GTTCTATCCTTTAACCTAAAATACACTGAAAGTGTGTGTCCTGTTCAAAACACTATGAATGTAAGCTTTAAAACTGCTAAGCATGACATTTTTGTTCATTATCCTAGCATAAAAACAAAGGAAAAGTGACCCAATTAATGATATTTTTAGTCCATGCTAACTAGTAATAGTGAAACAAGAATGGAAATCTTTGCTCTATATTTTGTTCATTGCCTGCGCTCCACACAGGTGAAAAACTGTGTTCAAGAGCTGTGTTATTCTATGGCTGTTAGGGATCCTTTTTGGTGCCTTGTATGAGATTGATTTTCACAAATTATGCCTTGGAAACTGTCTTTTTATGCTCACAATTTGTGTTTGCAGATAATTATGATTCTTACCTCCTAGTAAATTTAGTGGTGGCTGAGGGCACTTAGCATGGCTCAGAAGTGCTTGTAAAAATCAGGCTCTCCTGGCTCCGTTACTTGCTGAGTGAATAAAGGCATCTATATGTCCACTTAATGGATTGTGCTACAAGTGAAATAATTAGACATCTAAATGTCCCATTTTATGTGCAAAAATATAATTATAAGCATTCAAGAAAAGTGAAGTCAGGTTAAATTCACTTTACATTCAGGCCCTACATCCCCAAACATTGTTCATTTTATTAAACATATTGTAAACTTTACTATATTTCAAAACTTGAACGAACAGTAACCATCGTTACGCTATTGCTTAATGCTTTTCAAAAATAATCTTTTTATGTGTTTTAGTGGTTCAGCAGGCATTAAGATGTTATCATTAAGGACTGTTTCACCTGAGCTCACCTGTGTCTTGTTTTGCTATAAGATGAAGTAATCTTTTTATAGAGAGAGAATCTAATGGATAAGGCACTCAGAAGAATTGAAGACAACATTAAAAACTGTCAGTATTCAGATGGAAGAAGATACTATACGTTTCCAGTCTGATTTTGTATGTGCTTTTAAATTAGTTCTTACCTATTTAGGAGCTGTCCATTAATATTTTTTTTCTATTTTGCTTGTTTAGGAGGAGTTAAACCATGTGCATTAAACTGCTTGGCTGAAGGTTACAATTTTTACACTGAACGTGCCCCTGCAGTAATAGATGGAACTCAGTGCAATGCTGATTCGCTGGATATCTGTATCAATGGAGAATGCAAGGTTGTATATTTTCATAAACACTACATTATGGATTATTTCATATTGTCAGTTATTTATCAGGAGTAATTTTGCATAGAATTTTAGTTGCTGTACAATTTTTTTATCTTAGATAAAACAGGATTGTTGACAGTAAAAATTAATTTCTTACATAGACAGTGAGCCTGAGACAAGGGAAAGGAAAACTGCAGAAATGGAGCAGATTACTATGAGTTGTGATAAGCTTTATTAGAAATTGTAATCAGGGCTGTCCCCTCCAGAGCATCCCCTTATGGCCAGAGGTAACTCTGACATGTCTATCCTGTGTTGGTATTCCACTGTTCAAGGCTCTTTAAGAACTGCAGTCCACAGTATTTAAAAAATTCTTCTTCTTAGCATCCAATTTATTCAGTCCTCAGGTAAACATACTGGCCCTCTAGGCCCAGTCCCATTCCACATATCTTTCAGCTTAGGTAGGGATCCTCCCTCCCTCCTCTCTCCCCCCTACCCCCCAGCTCTACTTCCTAGATCTGGGTCACACTTCAGCCACTACTTCCAGACTTCTCCTGACTGCTCAGCCTCCAGGCTTTGACTTTCTCTTGCTCTCAGTGGCCTCCTAGCTAGGGTGCCCTTCAGGAATCATTACTCTTTCCCTGCTTCTACCATAGCTTCCTTACATTCCTACTTTCCTTGTACCTTTCTGCAGTCTATAGAGGGGAATTAGCTGGCCTCCATCAAGCCCCATGAAGACTGGTAACACAGCACAGATGGGCTTGTGCAGTTCCTTCATTAACCAGTGTTTGCTAGCCCCAGGCCTCCAGCCCTTAAGAGCCAAGTCACCCTGTTGCAAGACTGAATTATAATCTTTTGTTTAGTCTCTTTTGGCTTCTCCTAATCTCTAATGTCTGTTGGAGGAGCAGTAACTGTAGGGACCATTTGTTTAAAAGTTAAAGTTAATCATTCGTTTAAGTTCTTTGTAGAATTGGAGTCTTTGTGGGATGAATGGTAATATAACCATAAATATGGCAGTCCAACTCCATCTTTCTTAAATGTCATGTAATTGCGTCATTTATGGCTATACTGCTATTTGTTGGGGTGCCATTTCAGAAAAACTTTGTGGGGGAGGAGCTAATTTGTGTCAGCATATAGAATGTTATATGATGATATTATGTCCTACAAAATCTGAAGTGCAGGTAAACAATGAAAGACCTACTGGAGCACATACATCTATGAAAAATCTGTGGAGGCCCAGATAGCAAATGATGCCACTGCTATTGATTCCAATAAAAGCTCAGTTCACCTAAACGCTTAAGCACATTCTTTACTTTAAACATACGAGTAGTGTTATTGATCTAAAAATTCCTGATTTCTTAGTGACTATTCACTAAGTTAAGTCTAATATTAAGTGATTTGTGGAATCTGGGCCTAAAGAATTTTTTTAAAAGATAAAGAGTTCTGTTTCTACGAAAAGTGACACAATTAGCATCAAAGATTTGCCATGTATTAGCAAACCAATCACAAATCAGATTAAAAAGTAAGTGTTAAATACTCTTCCAGGATGCTAAAAATATGTGAAGATATTAGAAAACAGCTAATACTTTTGAGGATTAAGGTAAAATTGATTGTGCCAGATATTACATGTAATTCCACAAAAATGGAGGAGTGCATTTGATAAAACTAAATTAAAATCTTTCACACAATTGCAAGAAAAATCTCAATTAAAGCCTAGAGGGTTTGTAGTTTCTTACAGTTAAGCTATTATTTATGAAATGGGAAAATACAGATTTGTGTTGTTCCCAGTAGAAGCCTGCCTAAGGAAATATAGGTTAGCCAGATCTCTGGTTTGCTTTTTGTAATCAGTAAACAAGTTGAAATTTGTGTGACTGTATTTATTTGCCTAGCAGTGAAAACATTCTGTAACTTTAACTTCTGTGATCACATCTGTATTATTTATAAACAAGATAATAGAAAATTACATTTTTGCCAATCTGTTCATGTGGCAGCCATATGTTCTGTTGTGGAGATCTTTGATTCTTCTGTGTATTATATAATCATCTGAAAAAGTGTAAATCTGCAATGTTCCTCCTGCTCAGTTTATCCTCTGCTTTTTAAATAGTTCTTCCATCTTTCCCTCAGCATACATTTTTCCTCCATTCTGTGTCTGAGGTGAATCCTTAGTCATGCATAGCTATCCCCTCCAGATAAATAGAGCCCTGCAAATCCACATATATCTGCTTTATATCTGCAAGTATCCGCATCTGTGGATGTCAGTATGGATATCTGTGGCTCATTTTTGCAGACATTGATGTGGATGCAGATACAAATTTTATATTTAAAACCCTTCAAATTTGCAGATATTTGCTTAATATCCATTGTTGTCTGCATACGTAGATGTCAGTGCAGATACGCACAGCTCATTTTTGTGGACACAGATTTTGTATCTGTGCAGAGCTCTGTTGATAAACTCATGACATAGCACATGTACAGTTTAAAGCTCCTTTGTCTTCCTGCCTCTTCAAGGAGGTTCTTCCAATCCACTGCTATTTTCCTGCCATCTTATTTCCAGGCAGTAGTGTAGGCTAAACTTATTTTTGTGTGTCTAATTCTGGAGGTTAGATGCAAGAGACAATCAAATCCAGATTATATACAAGCTTTCTCTGCATCTAGCTGTATTTCCTTCTGCTTGAGTGAGCAGTGAACTCACATATTTAAACTTTTATATAAGTTTGTTATCAAAATAATTGTGATGTCATAAATTTAGCTGCATTACTTTTCTGTGGGATGTCAGATGGTCTGTGAAGTGTAAAGATTTTTAGAAACAAACACCACAAAACTTGCTTTTAAGCAATATAAAAATAGTGTTTTGTTAAAGAAACCAAAGGTGGAGGAAACTTAGTACATTTGGGGCCACTGAATAGACATTAAATAATAATTGTGTTAGGTTGTGTAGTACATTAACATTTGTAAAATACTGTGACAATCTCCTATGAATAGCAGTATAGAAGCACAAATTATTTATTGTCATAAAAACTAAATTTGGATAATCTATAATGTCTGAGTCTCCTTTTCTGGTAAGTAGCTTTTTCTGGTAACTCTTTTATAGTGTGGCTTACTCAAATGGGGAAGGCAAAGGAAGAAGTAAATCTCAGATATTTAGGAAGAAATCTTTTGAGAGAATATTTGGTATTTTCAGATAGTGACCCAAGAAACCACCTGCCTGCAGTAATATTTGTTCTCTCCTTATTTTTCTCAGCATGTGGGCTGTGATAATATTTTGGGCTCTGATGCAAAGGAAGACAGATGCCGGGTATGTGGAGGAGATGGCAGTACATGTGAAGCAATTGAAGGTTTTTTCAATGATTCATTACCCAGGGGAGGTAAGTATGCAGATATAGATCACTTCCTACCCTGTGAATCAGACTGTGAAGGTGGACTGCTGTGCCCACATGGAACCTAAATGAACATGGAAGATAATGTATCAATATTTTACAGTCAGCTTGTAAGTGACTCAGTGAAATCTGAAACTTTGTATGAAGGACTTTATTAATATATAGAAAGGTGAAACTCATGGCTGCATGCTAGAATCTTGCTATAGTTGTTCGTGTTTGTCTCTGAGATTTTACTTCTCCATTTTTTGGCATGAATGGCAGTGTTTGGATATATATGAAAACAAAGTATAATTTATGAATTATTAGTTTCATAAAGGTAATAATTATAAATAAGGTTTACATTTACCTTATAGGCTACATGGAAGTGACTCAGATTCCAAGAGGTTCTGTTCACATTGAAGTAAAAGAAGTAGCTATGTCAAAGAACTACATCGGTAAGAGCTAGTTGAAATAAGAGTTTAATTAGTTAGTTATATTTATAAAGTGCTTTGAAGATTCTGCAGCAGATTCTATGGTCTGGGTAGGCTTTGCTGGGTAGAGGACCTGTGGGTGGGGGCAGGGACAGTAATATTATCCATCAGTTTTAGGTACTTGGATGCCTCTATAACCAGAGTATCTAGTTACCCCACAATCGTCAATGTACTTTACAACATTCCTATGAGGTGGGGAAATACTATTACCTACATTTTACGGATGGGAAAAATGAGGCATAAAGATGCTAAATTGATTTGTCCAACATCACACAGGAAGGCTGTGATAGAACAGGAAATTGAAATCAAGTCCTAACTTCCAGTCAGCATTCTTCCTCCCTGTAGATGTGGATTTATAGATGGTTTTAAACTTGCCTTGTACTCTTCTGATCTTGGAGTCAAACAAGAGCCAACCTGATCCATAGAGTAAGAACAGGTTTCATGAAGGACAAAAGAATAAGCATGGCTAGTTATTTCCCATGGTTTATATAGCAATTCACAAACAAACAAGGCAACAAATTTCTCAGTTGAAAGAGACTGATGATTTAGTTGTTCATCAAACTAATGAACTGACAGTCCTAGAAGCTGTTATGTGGCTAGGCTACAGCTGTGCTGATTAAGCTGCTTTGTTGTGCTGTAGCCACAGGAATGAAAATATCTAGCAAAGCAAAAGCTTGTGGAAGACTGTGATGTGTAGAAGGTGGGAGAGTGGAAGTAGCTAACCTCCTAGACAAATTAACTGCATCCATCCACCCACCCAGAATGATTTGCTGTAGTGCTAGTACTGGACATCTGCTCCCCTCTGATTCAGCAGTATTGTCAGCCTCCTGCCATTTAGGAGCAATAATAATATACTTAATTCCAGAAATCAGAACATCCTGTTACATTTGCAAGACCCAACTCTCCATCCCTTTTCCTTTCCCTCCACCCCACAAAAAATTGGATTGCTGGTAAATTATCTTCTATACAGTAGGGTCTCAACATTCGCAAGCATTCTGGGTTGAGAACCCTCACAAATATTGAATTTCGCAAATGCCGGTCCTGCCTGGAGCCCAGCTGCTGAGGGTCCTCCTCAGAGTCCTGGGGAGGCGGCAGCTGCTAGCGCTCCTGCATGTGGCCCTAGGGGATGCGGTGGCTGCCAGCGTTCCCTGCCTGGATCCCCAGGGAAGCGGCAGCTGCTGGTGCTGCTGCCTGGAGCCCTGGGAAGCAGCAGCTGCCGGTGCTCTCCGCCCTGGAACACCAGGAAGCGTCTGCTAGTGACCTTTCGCAAATACTTGAATTCGCAAACCTTAGGTTCACGAATGTTGAGACCCTACTATATCTTATAACTTAAATGTCAAGCAGAGACCAGGTGAGGTTATATCTTTTAGTGGGTTGGCTTCTCTTGTTGCGACAAAGTTTCAAGCTTATAGGCTACATCTGTGCTTCAGCACTCTGTCAACAGAACACATCTACACACAAAAGCAGATCGACAGAGCATCTGCTCTTTTGACAGAGAGCAGCCAGACTATCTTCCCCTCTGTCGACAGAACGGCTGACCAGAAGCATTGCAGAAATGTCTGCCTGGTGAACCGGAAGACCTATCTGTCTACAGAGTGCTATTCCTCAAATTTTTGAGGGATAACACTGTCGAGGCAAAAGCAGAGTTCTGTCTAGACTCTGTCAACACAACGGTTTATGTGTGTAGATGTTTCCTGAGTTCTGTTGACACAACCATACAGAGAGAGCTCGTCTTCTGCCTGAAGCAGAGCTCTGAATAAACTTGAAATATCATCTGTCCAGTAAAAGATACTACATTGCCCAATTTCATTCTGTAATATCATTGGACTGACATGACTACAAGAACACTGCTCATTTCAAGCAGAGAAATGAGAATCACAGTGTATGCTCTCTCAGCCGTTTCATATTACAAACCAAATTTTTAAAGGGTCATTTTGTAGCTGCACCTCCATTCATTTTACTACAATTACAACTGAGAACAACTCAGCTTCTTTTATCACAAACTCCACAATTAAGGGTAAACATTAGACAGAAGGGCAACTAGTTTTCTTAACTACTTCAGTTCATTTTGTAAAATTGCACAGAACCTAATCCCCTTTGAAAAAAATTGCCGTATATGAAACAATGGAAACATAATTTGGAAAATATTTTTATTGAGAAATCTGTTTTAAAATGTGTTGGGGAAACTTTTGGTTTTATTTTTAAACAAATTTAAAAATCCATACAAAATAGTTTGCAAGAGGTTTATTTTAGTTCTTGGACATCTATCTTCTTTGGCAGTCATTTGAAAATGAGTAGGACGTCTTCATGTCACCTGCCTATTTGTGAGTCTGTTGATGGCTGATCAGCCAAATACTGGAGCTGCAGATCTTATCGCAGAAGGAGCAGGTGTCGGTAGCATTTGGAGGGGTGCAGGGCAGTTTTTTTTCTTCTGAGCCTCTCCTCATCTGCATGGTGGTGGAACCTCTCAAATCGCACCACCTCCTCACGGATTGCCATTCTCCACTGGGGACGGTCCTCAACAAGGTTCTCCCAAGTGTCGACAGTGATGCTGCACTTTTTCATGTGTGCCTTCAGCATTACTTTATATCACTTCTGCTGGCCCCCAACTCTTCTCTGTACTTCCTGCAACATAGAAAACAGAATCTGTTTTGGGAGGCGCTGATCAGAAATCCGAACCACATGACCAGTCCAACAAAGTTGTTGATGAATAATAATGTCTTCAATGCTGGCTGTGTTTGACTCTTCCAGGATGCTAGTGTTCATACTCGTATGCTCCCAAGAGATATTTAGGATTCTCCTGAGGCAGCATTGATGATATTGTTCAGGTGCCTTCAGATGGTGTTTGCATGTTGTCCAGGTTTCTCATGAACATAGTAGCATTGGAACAACCACTGCACGGTATACAAGGAGTTTTGTCTTGGGATAGATGTCCCCGTTTTTGAAAACCCTTTGTCTCAAGTGGATGAAAGCAGAGATTGCACAGCTCAGATGATGCTGGATTTCTGCATTAATGTCGACTTTAGTGGCAAGATGACTTCCAAGGTATGCGAAGTGCTCCACATTTTTCAGCCACTCTCCATCGATTTCAATAGAAGGTACATGAGATTGTCCCATCAGCAAGGGTTGGTGGAGCACCTTGATCTTTCTTATGTTCAGTGTGAGGCCAAAATTCTGGTATCCTTCAGTGAAGGCACTTCAGTCTGCAAGGCTGCAGGAGAAAGAGCACCGACCTGTTGTCATCTGCATTCTGGAGCTCCATGATCAAGGTAGTGGCATTTTGCTTTTAGCCTTCAGTCTCCTGAGATTGAATAGCTTCCTGTTCATTCTATGGACAGTCTTCACGCCATCTGGAAGCTTGCCATCAATCGGCTGAGGGGTCATGGAGATGAAGATGCAGAATGGTGATGGAGCAATGACACAGCCTTGTTTGACTCCTATTTTGACCTCAAAGGAGTCACTTTGGGATCTGTTGTTGCTCAGTACTTCGGCAGTCATGTTGTTGTGAAGCAGCCTCAAAGTGCTAATGAATTTTGGCAGCCAATATTTGGGAGGATGGCCACAGTGTGCTATGATTGACTGAGTCAAATGGTTTGATCAGGTCGATGAAACTCGTATAAGGCTTGGGATTGTTCACAACATTTTTCTTGCCATTTGTTAGCCGGTGGCCAGGTACAGAGCTCGTCGCTGCAGGCATCCAGGCCTGGCTGACGGAATCCCCTGGGTCCTAAATAACCCAGTTTTTACTGCTGGAGCAAGGAAGCTCCTAGCACTCTCACCTATGGCCAGGCTGTGGTAACCAAACGGTTAAAATTCTTTTATTGTGCCGGCTGTGTTGCAGTGACAAAGAGTCACAGCAGTCAGGCTCAGAACTTAACTAGTTACAGGTTTATTTAAGCTACAGTTATAAGTGTGCGGTTACAAAAGGCTATTGTCTACTTCTTATATGCTAGCAAAGATCAGGTGTTAACAGGTTACGTTACAATCCAATACAAAGATATCTGTTACCATCTAACACAATTATATCTTAATACAACGACATCTAGTTACAGAGCTCTAATTCTTTAACTGTGCGAACCAAAAAGGAGACCTTAACATGGGTATATCTTACCCTCCTTGTGTCTCTCGATACCAGCGTAGCCAAGCCGGATCGATCACTCAATTCCGCGAAAAGATGAATACGAGGTTGGGCGTCCCCAGTTGCCGACCTCGGGAGGCAATCACCTGACCCGACCAGCAGGTAGTTGGTGGAGATGCACTCAGAGTTAGAGTTCTGCTGGGCCCACCTCTATACCCCCTTAGGTTATGTATTCTCTTTCTTACCTATGGTGCCAGATCGTACTGGTCTGTCTTCTGTGACTCCAGCTTTTACAAGGGCAATTCTTACTTAATTTGCACTTGTAAGACAGGAGATAAGCAATTTGGGAGTACAGGACATTCGTTTACAGGGGCGGAGATTTCCTCTTCTGGGATGGCTGTGTGGTCATCAAATCCATCAATGCCAGCTGGGGTGATTTCCTGAGGTCCCCCCGCCTTCTCTTGTTGACAGTTTGGCCTGTTAGCCTTTTATCTGTACTTTCTGTTTCTCAGGGTCACGATGAGCTAGCACATCTGGGCCTCAATGAGAGACATCAAAGACTGTGCTGTCAGCAGCTGTTTCCGTGCCCTGTGTGCTTGTGAGGCACCTCAGTGGGGGTGGGGGGGGTAGCGAGCAAGCTGGCTTGTAAGGGGGCGACTTTTGTCTGGCTACACCATTGCTGGGCAGTGAAGATCATATCTGCTGTTCCTTGGAATGGTTGGAAGCCACACTGGGGTTCTGGCAGAATTTCTTCTGAGAGTGGCAGGAGTTAATTTACAAGGACTTGAGCTAAGATTTTCCCTGCTGTTGCTGGGAGGGAGATGCCATGATAGCTTCTACAGTCCAGCTAGTCACCTTTATTGAAGAGACTGATGATCATTGTGTCTTTGGAATCTCATGGCATCTGTTCCCTATCCCAGATCTTGAGAATCAGGAGGGGGAGCTGTTTGTGGAGCTCTGGCCTGCCTTCTTTGATGACTTCAGCAGGGATTCCATCTAGTTTGATTCCCTTGTTGCATTTCATTGCTTTGATGACAGCTTGGACCTCACTCAGGGTAGGAAGCATGCAACATCGTCTTTAGGTAGTTGCTGAGGGATTTGGTCAAGGGATTTTAGGACCAGGCTGGACGGTCGGTTAAAGAACTCAGTATAGTTCTCTCTCCAGTGAGAAGCAATGGCTTCATTGTCTTTCAAGAGTTGGGTACCATCCTTTGATCTCAGGGGATTGATTCATGGTTTCTCGGTCCATAAACAGCTTTGGTAGCATTCAAGAAACGTCTTGTCTCATTGACATCTGTGAGATGCTGGAATTCTTGTGCCTTCTCAGTCCACCACTGGTTTTTCAGATACCTTGTTTTGTGTTGGACTTCTGCTTTGGCCTTGGCATGCATTTCTCTCTTTCTTGTGCAGTTGATGTCACTTTGCCAGGCCTAAATGCTTTCCTTTTTGCCTCAATCACACATTCAGTTTCCAAATCATTCTCATCAAACCAGTCCTGGTGCTTCCTGGATTCGTAGCCAATGGTTTCTCCACAAGCTCCAATGATGGCATTTTTCAATTGACACCAACATTCTTCCACATCTTCAGGCTGTATTGTTGGCAGCTTCCTTTGGAGCACTGTCTGGAAGTCACTTTGGCTGATGTGGTCTTTCAAGCCTTTTATGTTGATCTTTCATCAGATCTGTTTTCTCTGACTTCTCCATTTGGTGATCATCCTGAGCCCTGTTGTGGATCAAATAAGGTGGTGTTTGGTCCAAGAGTCATCAGTACTAGTCACTGCATGTGTGAGAAGGACATCACGCCGATCTCAAGCACAGGCAATGACATAGTCTATGAGGTGCCAGTGCTTCAATCAAAGATGTTGCCATGAGGTCGTAAATTTGTTTTTCTAGCAGAAGAGAGCATTCGTGATGATGAGCTTGTGTTCTGCACATATTGTAAAGAGGAGCACTTCACTGGAGTTGCTGTTGCCATCTCCTTCTTTCCCAATGGTAGTCTGCCAGAGGTACATCTCTCTTTTGACACTGGCATTGAATCCCCCGGAGAATAATCTTGTATTCTTTAGGATTGTCTTTCAGGACTGTGTCCAACTGGGTGTAGAATTTCTCCTTCAGATCATATTCAGCGTCTAGAGTTGGTGTATAAGCACTGATGACAATTGTCTGTTGTTTGTTGGCAAGCTTCAAGCAGAGAGTTGTGAGATGCTCATTGATGCCAAGAGGGACTTCAGATAGGATCTTCATAAGTTTGTTTATGATGTCAAATACTTCTGCATGAATTCATTTTTGTTTCTTTGCAGAAAAATATGTACCATCTGCCATCTTCTCTTAGCTGTCCTTCTTCCGATCTGTATCGGAGGGGTAGCCGTGTTAGTCTGGATCTGTAACAGGATGAAGTGAGTCTGTGCTCATGAAAGCTCATGCTCAAAACTTTTCTGTTATTCTGTAAGGTGCCACAGGACCCTTCGTTGCTGCTTCTTCTGATCTGTGCGTTTCGGCTAGGGCAACTGTATCGATGTTGAATCATCACAACTTGTGGGCAGTAATTGCTGTGCATCTTTCAGGTCGCTCACTGTCTGGGTTGTCCATTAGAGTCTGAATATTCCATGTTCTATATTTGATTTTGACCACATTGATGTGAACCCACTGGATGGGGTTATCTGTCGGGGGATTGAGGTGAACTATGTTATGTTTCTGTCTAGTCCCCTCCCGCTGTGTGGTGAGCAGAGCACACCCTAAATAGGGCTGCTCAGTCATGGATTAAGCAGCCGGACCATTCTGTCATCTCAGTCCTCAAAATGGAATGGCTGATACATCCACCACCTACATGCTGGTCCATGACTAAAAGCTTCCAGATTTCACAATCCTCCTCCCGCCACTATTTGCTGTGGGGCTTAAGTTTAAGAGAGTAGTATGCAGAGGAAGGTGCCTGTTCATGACTTTTTATTGTGGGGGGACTATTGCACTGCAGCCACCACACAGTTCTTGACAAATAGAAGGCTCAGGTCCAATGCCATGGGATCCACAATGACTGGGAGTCTCCTGTCTGCTGCAGCCTTTGTCTTCCTACGCGGCTGTTGTAGCATTACCCTTGCTATCCTCTGCTTCTTCTGCCATTGAGGACTTTTAGGATCGTTCTTCGTCTGGACCCTCTCTCTTGACCTTGCCACCATGGGTTACCCTGCTGGGAATTTGAGACGCGCTATGGCATCGCTCTCGGGTTCACTGGAACACACAAGCCCACTCACCATGACAAGGTGACAATCTAGAGAGTGAGAAAAACTCATGAGCTGCCTGCGACATTTATATGATAGTTTTAAATGTGTATATTAACTCCCTTTTTGTGTTGAAATGTCTTGTCTTGCCAATTTAGCCTGATTGGATCTTTTGAAGTAGATAAAAATTAGGGCTCTGGAAATTTAGCTTCTGCTAAGGCAAAATTATGACCAGTATTCAGATTTTGTCTTCACACACATTTTAAAATAAAAGCATTTCCCTCCATTTAGTATTGTACAATATCATGGGTTGTTCTCTCTTGCACCTTTTGAGTTTGATTGTGATTTAGCACAGTTTGGGCATGAGTGGAAGTTTGTGAGCAGACTCTAGTCCCTTTTCTGGTGAGACCCCACCATCCCTTCCCCTTCCTTGTTACTCTCTTCCCACATACATGTTTCCCTGATACCAGTACCTCTTCATATAAAGTCTGGTGTCATCTCAGGAGCCCAGGGAGAGTAAAAGTTTGAAAACCAAATTTTTCTCTGTTATATATGTCATTCCCGAGTAACACCAGTGAAGTCACTAGAGTGAGATTTATATTGAGACATATTATTTGTCTTATTGTTCACTATTGCAATCTATAAAGCAAATCCTGAATTCCTTTTTTAGTCCAGTAGATACTTTAATTCAATGAAGACTAAGTACTCCATGACTAGATTAATCTGATCACAGGCCACAAGACATTTTGCTGATGTTCTGATGTTGACCACCTGCAGGCACCACCTTCCTCCTGCCCCCTTCCTGTTCTCTGATTCTGGCCAATATGCAGCAACCAGCATATATGTTCCTGAGCCTCTTTGCCTATAGGCACCACTTCCACAGTTCCCATTGGCCTTGAACAGAGAACTGTGGCCACTCAGAGCTGTGAGGGTGGCAGAGCTAACAGACAGTCAATGTAAGCAAAATGTCTCTTGTCCTGCAATCAGATTACTCTGAAGGACCACATGTGGCTTGTGGACTGCAGGCTGCCCATGACTGATCAGATCCGACTTTCGGGGTATCATAGGACACAAACAGCACCAAGAACCCACTGGCTAAACCCAACAGCCTAAATTAGATTACAGTAATACAGTCCATGGTAGACTAGGCTAATATTTGCCACAGTCAGAGAATAGCAAGGATGAAAATGCATCAGTGCCTCAGGCCCCTGCAGTGGCAGGGTAGTGATTAAGTAAGATACACCCAGATAACCCTGGCAATTGACTTGCTCTGATGTGCTGCTGAGGAAAATTTAACCTCTAATGTCCCTGCTAACCTCCCATGGTTAGCCATGGGGGAAAATTTCTTCCTAGCTCCACACATGGTAATCAGTGAGATCCTGAGCATGTGAGCTAGAATCAGCCAGCCAAGTACCGAAGTGCCACCTCAGAGCCCATATTATACATAAAAGAACATTCAGAGTAAAATCTGCAACTTTCCCAGAGTCCATCTTATATTTTTGAAGCCAAAAAAGGAATCTTTTTGATTAAAAAAAAATCAAATACCAACCTTTGAATAGAATCTGTAAGACTACCCTCAACAAACTGATGAAAATTATAAAAAGCTAATATTTTGTACACCAAATAAAATTTTTATTTCAAGCTGTTTTAAAAATGATTGCAGTCTTAAGTAATTTAAATAAACTAGTGAATAAAAAAAAAACGAAACATGTTACCCACAGTGCTATTTTCATCATGTCTACTGTTAAAAATAGTAGTTTAACAAATTATATTGCAAATGCAATAGTTTACCAGTGTTTGGTTTTCTAAGTTGCATAATTTGATTAAACTATTGGTATTTATTACTAATTTCTTGTTGCTTTGAACAATTTATTAGATATTCATGGAATTATTAAAATGTGAATATTCTGTATTACCCTAATAATGAACTGTGATTGCATTCGTATGTACACTTGGAACAGCATAGCTAATTGATTAGTTCTAGGACTCAATCTGAGGGCTGGCCACGTTTTTGTGTTTTGACATAATATATATTTCTCTTCCATGTTTCCTGACTTCAGAAAAGAATCACTGAAAAATCATCTGGGATTTGTGCAGAGTTTTCTGATTTTAAACATTAGTGTCTTTCTGAGTACACGCTTCTAAAATACAATACTTGGGGTTGAACATAAGGAAGTAAGAACTGCTTGGGGACCCCCTTTGGAACTCAATCAGCCTTTTCCTTGGTCCTACACACACATATGCAAGCTTGTGCACGTGCACACACACACTCTCTCTCTCTAATGGTACCCAAGAGATTTGGATATTCTGTACTCCAAAAGATGGGGGTTTCAAGGTTGTGTTCAACTGAAGGGTACATTGCAAATTATAAATTTAAGAGGCACATCTAATTCGCATATAATGGAGTAGATTCACATTACCCATTGTAGTGCAGAGTGCACAGCCTATTAATGTAACAAGTTCTAGCACACACTACTGTATCTCGAACTGTATACCCTGTTCTTGCTGAACTCTGTAGTCTCTGCAGATCAAACCGGCTACTGGAGATATCTGAAGTCAGTACTGTAGATCTCCACAGACCACAATGGTCATTCTGCCAAAAGGAAAAGGAGGTTTTAAATTCTTTGAAACCAGTGATATAGAACTAAAATACACATACTTCTGTCACATTAGTAGTTTAATTTGCCGTGGCTTCTCTATTACAAATGCTGCTTCCAATTTTTAGGTGGCTTGTATTTTTTTTTAAGCTTTAAAATCTGAAGAGGATGACTATTACATTAATGGTGCCTGGACTATTGACTGGCCTAGAAAGTTTGATGTTGCTGGGACAGCTTTTCATTACAAGAGACCAACAGAGGAACCTGAATCCTTGGAAGCTTTGGGCCCTACTTCGGAAAATCTCATAGTCATGGTAATGTAATAATTTAATATTTCTGAACTGAAACATGAGTTTATGTTCCAAGTAAAAGGGGGAGGGGGAAGAGAGAAATAAACTCACTAAAGATGCATGGGAAAGGAGTATGGCTTTCCTAGTCCTTGAATTTTGAAATTACATTGCACTCACCACCTTGTCTTTCCAAAACAGGTGGTGTAGCAATGGAGATAAAGCAGAGGACTAAAAACAAACTGTTACTATTTTTATATTGTGACATTGTATAGAAAACCTGAAGTGGGAAGGGCCTCATTAGTTCCCTAGACAAGTTATGTATACTCCCAGCATAAGAAGTCATTATGGGCATTTGAAGATTGTTGCTCACCTGCACAAGGCCAGCTACAATTAAGTCCCTTAATATGAAGTCATCTCTGTGAAATGATTCAACGTGTTTGTATTAAAAGTTAGTTCGTACTTCTTTTCAGAATATCTGCATGATCTGTTGTGGCTTGCTTGATGACATTTCCACCTTCTACACGATCTATTGCCTAGCTTGAATGTTGTAGTTTTTCTCTGCTTGCATGTTTTCATGGCATAACCAGTTGTTTTCAACTGCAGATTCTGCTACAGGAACAGAATTTGGGGATAAGGTATAAATTCAATGTTCCCATCTCTCGTACTGGCAGTGGAGACAATGAAGTTGGCTTTGCATGGAATCACCTACCTTGGTCAGAATGTTCTGCCACTTGCGCTGGAGGTAAGACACATATCTGGCAGTCAAACTGAAGGATCAGTTGAATTACAAAACATACATTGCCTCACATTTGTTTAGGAAACTAATTGAAAACATTTATTTCAGGACTGCCTCAAGCCTTACTTTAGTGAAAAAAGAAGTTTCTTTTGATTATCGCATTGTATTTTATTTTCAAAGTATGTAATTTGTACAGATTTGTTGATTACATTCAGTAGTTCTTGGCACAGTGTCTGTCTGCTCGTGCGTCTCCTGAGAATCTCTTAAAGTTGGCAAGCTAGGTTTTCACAGGAGCTTTGTTGAGAAAAGACATCTGAAGTTTTAAGTAAGGATATACACAAGACTCAGAAGGTAAATATAAGGTACCTGTAACAAACGAAGAGGGATGTACTTGATATGCTTTTAGGCAGGCCCTCCTATCTTCCAGGCACCAAAAGTTAAGGATATATACTGGCAGCCTTTCAGTAGTAGATATTTCACTACTGGATGATACTTCCCAGCCCATAGCAGTATCTGAGATTCACTGGCTATTGGCAGTGGTGGGGGATTTGTGGGTTGTCCCATGTGAGTTCATCATGGGTGCCTTTTGCCCACAATTTACTGTATTCCTAATCCTCCTCCCTCTAGTGGCCACCAATGCAATTCTTTACCTCTGGCTGGGAGAGCAGGACAGTTGGCTTCCTTCAAAGCCAACACCATTGCTGCTGCATGGACTGGTGAGTAGAAGTGCTGTGTGAGCAGCATCTTTCTTCTCTCTGGAGACTAAATTCATCACCTCCACCACACACATCAATTTCAGAAGACAAGAAAGTGAGAATTTAAATCCATCCCTGGGCCTTTGTAGTGCATGTCCCTGTATCATGGGAAATGCTTCATTTTTATTTAAGGGTCACCAATATTGAGAGGGTAGGATTTTTTTTTAATAATTACTCTCAAATTCAAGTACTCAAGTGATTTTTCTTGCTATTGAAGATTTTGTATTTAGATCTTTCTTCCTCACAGTAGCCTTCTGCTAGATCTTGGGGTGTTTATTTACATTCCAACAGTATGTTCAGAATTGCACGGAATGCAAACAAAGATACAGATCCTTACTTGTGGTGCTATCTAGAAAAATATTTGGACACAAATACACTGGAAGATCAAGAGGATGGTGCTAACTTAGTGTCTTTTTGATTGTTTGACGTAGGTTTTTTGTTGCATAATAGTGTGAGTGACAGAAGTTTTAGTGATCTGCAATAGCATTTTTGAGCCTAATAGAAAAATGATGGTTTAAGAAGGACATTCAAAGAAAGAGAGAGAGTGCCCATCTCATTAGAATAGAAAGGCAGTTCCAAGCATGAGGAAGTCACAAGTGATGGCAAATCCATGTTTATGAAATAGTGAGTGAAATCTAGCCCTACCAAAGTCATTGGCAAAATTTCCATTGACTTCAGTAGAGCCAAAATTTCCTTCCAGAATCTTTTGTTATGAAAGTGATTCCAATGTCACAAATGCAGTATTATGTGGGAAAACCGGTTGTGAAAGAGCTGGCAATTTTTTAATAGATGATGCTAAGATAGTAGTATTTCATCTGTAAACAATGTATGAAAAATTGAGAGGTAAATGAAGTAATTGTGGATTTAAAAGTTTATCTTAACACAA
Organism: Carettochelys insculpta; assembly: GCF_033958435.1. Classification (NCBI taxonomy): domain Eukaryota; kingdom Metazoa; phylum Chordata; order Testudines; family Carettochelyidae; genus Carettochelys; species Carettochelys insculpta. The sequence goes on from NC_134141.1 coordinate 90,775,254, forward strand.
AACTCCCTCTTTAAGTACTTACTCCTGGCTAAAACCAGTCTCTTTCCTCTCTCTCTTTTTCATTTCAGCTGAATATGGAATATGAATATGAAAAAATATTGTGGTGACTGATTTTCTTTAAGTACATGAGGACTCTGTTCAGTGACTAATTGTTTCATTGTAGCTGTAATTCATAAAGAAATGATCTACTTTTCCCATGTTAACTTTTTTTAAATTTATGAAATGCTTTTTGCTATGCACCAAAAGACAGGAATACTCAATTGAAAAGAGGCTGAGTCAGGGAACAAGAGAAGTGTGGTTGATATTGCAAACATTAAGTTAATAAAAATAGGCGTTACGAAAAAATCCTAGAAATGCTGTGTGGTTTTGGGTATTTTATAGAATTATTTTTGCATTGTGCAATCTTAATTTGCTGCCTTTGTGTGTATTCGTTATCATACAGTCTTTAATTTTCATGATCTTGTGCTATTTCTTCCATGGGATTCTTGCCTCATTCATTGAATACATTGTACAGTGCTTAATTAACAAGCAGCAATTCACTATTTTGTTTTATCCTCAGTGTTCATTGTGTGACCCTAGCTCTTCTTTACTGCATACTATTCAAACCCTTTTATGATGACGAAATTATATATTTCACCATAGGCTGTTGTTTGGCACTCATCACTATGACATGTGAGTGTTTCAAAAACATGAATTAATAGTCTAAAAAGAACTCATGAAGAAAAGAGGAGGTATATTATATTCATTTTAAGGATGGGGAGCTGAGGCACAGAGAGACTATATCAAAAATTATCCTCTCTTTTTGGGTGCCCCATCTCATGGGAGTAGGACCTGATCATTATATAGCACTTTATATACTGAAGCATATGGATTTCAATTGTAGTTGTGTGTGCTCTGTACTTCTGCAAGTCAGGCCACAAGGTCTAATGTTGAATACACAGAGAATAAAGGACACACAGTTGGTAACCACCTCTGACTTGCCTAGCATCACATAACAATTCTGCGTCAGAGGTGTGGATAGAATCCCCCATTCAACTCTTTTAATCACAAGACCCTTCTTTCTGTTCCAGAATCCCTCTGCCTAATATACTATACATCTTCCAGTTTCTGAAAAAGCATCAGGGATCTTACAGACAACAGCGTCTTTTACAATACAAGCCCAGTTGCTTTCCAGAGCAGATCCATCCTGTGTACTCAATGAGCCAGGGGTCCTGTGTTAAAAATGGTGTATGAAGTGTAATTAATGACTGTATCATAATGGACACACACAGGGGGTAAGTTATGATTACACAAGCCTTAATTCCATCCATATATGAATCAGGCAGCTTTGTCCATTATGTGGGTGCCCGCAAGGGATATCACTGATAGCACAAGAAATATGAGCTCTCTGGTCTCAGTTTATTTACCTGGCCCTACCTTGACCCAGAACAGGGTGGGAGGGAATGGAGATCAGGAATACCTGGGTTGGGGGGATACTCAAGAGAAGGAAAGAGGGCCCCATGGCAAAGAGTGTAGATGCATGGGCTGGGCGGGGGACCTTGGGGAGGAAACAGGGGGCTTTAATTTACAGAGGCTGGTAACAGTATTCTGTAGGCCGTTAAGTAGCCATGTATTTCTGGAACACAAGGCAGTCTAGCCACACATCCAGTACGCCCTGTATGCTAAAGGAGTAGTTCTCAATGTGTAGTTCATGCAGCCCTGTGGGTCTGCAGACTATGTCTAAGATTTCCAAAAAACATCTCCAGTCAAAAAAATTTAGAGGCCTGCAACTGAAAACAGATTGAAAACCACTGTGTTAAAAGAACTGGTATAGAACCAACTGTATGCCGGCCAAATATTATCCCATCAAGGGAGTCTCCAGTTGCCTTATGAGGATGGCTTTCTAGAAGGGTACAAAGGGCCCAGAGTAGGACTCACGTGTATGGCATAGGAAATGTTTATACTTAACATCTATCATGTGGAAACACTCCTAGGTTATATGAATTCTATCTGAATCATTTAAAGTTAAACAGCATAAAACACTGAATGATATATTGTGAGAAACAATCTTGGAATACCTCTAATGTTCTGATTTTTCAAGATGAGACAAAGATAGCCAGGCTTAATATCTTTCTTGCATTGCTTTTTGATGGAAGGTAGTTATTATAAACTAATGTATGTTGTTAGAAATAAGGTTGTTAAATTAAAAATGTTAGCAAATGTGGTCTCTAAAAAGTCTGTATCTTATGTCCTTTTTAAACCAGTACATACTGAGATGCAAACCGGCCTTTTTGTCATTTATCTAACAGTTGTTCCTCTTTGGACGATAGGGTTAAAATTCAAAATGTTCTGGACAAATAGGAGAAATGGTCTGAGATAGAGAGGAGGAAGTTTAATAAGGACAAATGCAAAGTACTCCACTCAGAAAGGACTAATCAGTTTTGCTCATACAGAATGGGAAGCAACTGTCTAGGAGGGAGTACCACAGAATGGAATCTAGGGGTCATAGTGGAGCACAAGCTAAATATGATTCAACAGTGTGGTGCTGTTGCAAAAAAATCAAACATGCTTCTGGGCTGACTTAACATGAATATTGTGAGCAAGACCCGAGAAATCATGTTTCTGCTCTACTCTGTGCTGATTAGGCCTCAGTTGGAGTACTGTGTCCAGTATCACATTTGAAGAGGAATGTGGAGAAACTGGAAAAAGTCCAAACAAGAGCAACAAGAATGCTTAAAGGTCTAGAAGACATGAGCTATGAGGAAAGACTGAAAGAACTGGGCTTGTTTAGTTTAGGAAAGAGAAGACTGAGAGGGAACATGATAGTGATTTACAAGTACCTAAAAGAGCGGTACAAGGAGGAGAGAGAAAAATTGTTCTTCTTAGCATCTGAGGATAGGACAAGGAGCAATGGGCTTAAACTACAGCAAAGGAGGTTTAGGTTGAACTTTAGGAAAAATTTCCTAACTCTCAGGGTGGTTAAACATTGGAATAAATTGCCTAGGGAAGTTTTAGAATCTCCATCACTAGAGATATTTAAGAGCAGGTTAGATAGACATCTGTCAGGGATGTCCTAGATGGTACTTGGTCCTGCCAAGAGGGCAGGGGAGTGGACTCAATGACCTCTCGAGATCCCTTTCAGTTCTAAGCTGCGTCTACACGTGCACGCTACTTCGAAGTAGCGGCACCAACTTCGACGTTAGGCGGCGAGACGTCGAAGTCGCTAACCTCATGAGGAGATAGGAATAGCGCCCTACTTCGACGTTCAACGTCGAAGTAGGGACCGTGTAGACGATCCGCGTCCCGCAATGTCGAAATTGCTGGGTCCTCCATGGCAGCCATCAGCTGGGGGGTTGAGAGATGCTCTCTCTCCAGCCCCTGCGGGGCTCTATGGTCACCGTGGGCAGCAGCCCTTAGCCCAGGGCTTCTGGCTGCTTCTGCGGCCGCTGGGGATCTATGCTGCAGGCACAGGGTCTGCAACCAGTTGTCAGCTCTGTGTATCTTGTGTTGTTTAGTGCAACTGTGGCTGGGAGGGGCCCTTTAAGGGAGCGGCTTGCTGTTGAGTCCGCCCTGTGACCCTGTCTGCAGCTGTGCCTGGCATCCCTATTTCGATGTGTGCTACTTTGACGTGTAGACGTTCCCTCGCTGCGCCTATTTCGATGTTGGGCTGAGCAACGTCGAAGTTGAACATCAACGTTGCCGGCCCTGGAGGACGTGTAGACGTTATTCATTGAAATAGACTATTTCGATGTTGGCTGCACGTGTAGACGTAGCCCTAGTGTTCTATAATTCTACATTCTGTCAATTGCTGCTGTGATCCAGAACACTTGTTTGCTCTCTTACATAGACAATGCTGCTGGTTTGAATAGATTGCTTGGCGTGAAGAGTCCCAAATGAGTGTGTTAATCTTGGCATATAATGAAGCCTTCCTATTATTAGGGAGGGAGGCCTAATTAATTAAGTACTGTGAGATTTTGGAACAAAAGATGTTAAGGATTGCAATTTTTTCAAAGATTTCAGAATCTAAAAACCAGGACACAAATGGCAAAAAAAAAAAAAAAGCGAGTTAGAGGCTTTTCTGCTTATATTTACCTTGATATATGCCACTAGCACATTCACCCTGCATTGCTCAGGTCCTTAACTCAATGAAGATTTTTCTTCCCATAAATAAAAGGAAAACGTCATTCCTTTGTTTAAATGATGGTATTTTTCAAAATCAGGGAGCAAGAGTGAACTGCACAGCTTGTCTGCCTCTTGTGCACTTCCTCCTCATTCTTTGACAAAGGGGACAGCCCAGCAACGTACCTGTATGAATCTAGGTAGGGGAAGATGGGGGAAACTTCAGCTCACCCCCTCCTAGTGTGCTTGGGGGTGGGAGGCTCAGGGTTGGGGCAGTCCCAGACCCAGGAACAGAGGTATAAGGCGCCTCCAGAGAGGCCCTTTCATTGGCTTGGTGATTCTCTTTTTGTACGGTTTTGTGAGAAGCAATTCCTGTTCTAGGCACATCCCATTGTCCTGACAAAACCAAACCCTTATGTTGCTTTAAGTTATGATAAGAGCAATCTAAATACCAAATTTGTTGGTCCTAACTCTTAACATTTAGGAGGAGTTCTTGAACAGAAAGATAGACAAACTCTCTAAAATATATAGTAGCTTCAAAATAACCCATGATTACAAATGATGTGCTTTGATGTCCTTCACTTTCTAGAAGCTAGTCAAACCATAGATCAAAAAATGATTGTATTCATTGTTATGGTGTACACAGGTGTATAATGAGCTCCTCTCTGACATTCATTTTTGCCCATTCATTACACAGTTAAATAACATCTTTAAACATTTTTCAAACGTTTTGTTGTTCTCATATTTAGAATTTTTTTGGTTAGGATTCTATTTATCTTCTTTGGTACTAGTCTTTCAAACACTTTCTTTGGGTAGGAAGTACATTGTGTGAGGCTGGTTTTTAATATGTGTAATTATTGTTGCACATTAAAATCTTTTTATGCATTTTAACCAAGAATTATTATGCAGAGCTCCTAGCAGGTTGATGGAGCAAGAAAAGGACTATAAATATAAAAATTAATATGATTATTTATGCATTAAACTTACTCTGCTTTAATGGGTTCTATCAATACACTATCCCTGTGAAAACAAAATACCCAGATGAGACCCTTCACTGCACATCCCCTTTATTCATGTTTGCCTGGTTCAGAAAAGATTCATGGATACACACATGAATTTTTGCATCAGTTTTTAAAATTACCTCTGTAATTCAGCTGCATGCATATGCTGATTTCCTTGTTTACTCACTGCACCTTTGACAACATAGCTCTGAGGGCTAATCCAAACCCATAACTGTGAATTATTTCAGATTTAAGACAGCTTCACATTTTGGGACCTGTACACTATGAAAGTGTATTGGGAGCGTCTTGTAGAATAGTAGATAAGCACTATAAAATGACAAGTAGAAAACAGAGATTCTACCTCACCAAGACTCACTGGGATGGATTCTCACCTTGTTTAAATTGTCATTGTTCCGTAGATCTATGTTGTTTTGCCCCAACTGAAGGTCTGCTCTATTGTGTTTTTCACACTATGATAGTAAAAAGAGACAGTGTTGTGTAAGTACCAAGATACATATGTTTGGTTTACGCTACAGATTTATGTCATAACAGTCAGTGACGTGGAAAATGTACAGCCTGGAGAGAGACAGTTATGCTAACCAAACTCCTATTGTAGATAGCACATTGTTGGCAGGAAGGCTTCTCCCATCAACATAGTTATATTTCTCAGCGTCTATGCCCAGTGTTTTTTTTTGTGCCAGTACTTGCTGGTACTGAGTACTGGCACCTTGACAGCCCCAGATATGGCTGGGGGATCTGGCTGAGTACTAGCTCCTCATTTGTTGTTGTTTTTTTAAAAACAATAACAAGCACTGCCTGTGCCTATAGGAGAAGCTTTCCCACAGATATAGGTAATATTCTCACCAAATATTGCTATGGTGTGGTAGCAGCCATTATCCACCATAGTCCATCAAGCTCTCAAACAGAACTTGAAAGGAAAACACAAAAGAGGAAGATCTCAGACAACACAGAGAAGAGCTTCTGAGACTGAAGGACAAAAACTGGGGTACTTCTGGAGTCAGATGGAAGTTTTTTCCCAAGACAGAGTGAAGTGGAGGAGACTTGTAGATGACCTATGCTCCACTCAGAGTACAAGGGTTTAAGTCAAGTTGCAGCAGCACAGTATGCATAGACAAGCCCTCATTTTGGTTTTTCCAGAAGGAAACATCTGTTACAATTTTAAGTGCTCTCAATCCATTTATGCAGCCTTTTGACAATTCAGTTATGCCTTGTACATATCTTTCCCCCAGACTCTGGGTGAGGAAAAGATAAGGAACACAGAGAGTCATGATGCTGTGTTGTTCAAAGGAATTGTCTTTAAATAGTCAGCAACTTCTCTGTCAGCAACACACCTGCCAGGACCCCCTCACCCAAGCAGATTTCAGCAGATTCTAACCCTAGAAAACAAAAGAAGTGGAGACGTTTCTGGGAATAAGAAGGAGGGTCAAAATTTATCGTTCCTTGTGATTTTTAGAACTGAAGGCTACAATATTTTGCAATTTTCCCATAAATTATTATTCATGGCTATACCTGAATAATTATCACCATGTCAACAGTTTTTAAATTTGTCCTTATTTTAAGATTAGAAACATGACGGCTACATCTACACTAGAAGCGGCTGTCTACAGAAGTTGCTGTCAGAAGAAATGTTCCGACGAAACTTCTGTCAACAGATTGCTTCTACAAATAAAAGTGTATTGATCTTTTGATCTGCTCTGTTGACAAAAGTCCCCCTGGAGTGTCTACACAGCTTTTTTATTGCCAGTTTCTGTTGACAAAACACATTTTGTGTGTAAATGCTCCGCAAGTTTTGCTGACAAAACCCCAGGTAGTGTAGATGCAGCCAATATATATTATCTGAAAAGATTCTGTTACTTCCTGAAGAAAAATTTAAAGTATCTTTCTAATTTTTAACTTTTCGCCTGTTATTTTTGCAAATCCGCTATAAGCCCATTATGTACCTAGGGATTAGATAGCAATAAAATGATAAATAATTACACGACCATTATGTTTTTTTTTCACTTTACTCTGCAGCCTGGATCACAGGTTGCTTACATGTTTAAACTAGTGTAAATGGTGAATTCTCTACAACTTGAAGTCTATAAACCATGATTTGAGAACTTCAGTCATTCATCTGGCGTTTATGGTGCGAGGTTCGAAAGCTATATTGTCCAGTGTGCTCCCCATTCGCCACATGTGGCGAATGGGGCTGTGGATTGTGGTGAATGTGGGACACCTCTCTGGACACTCCACATGTTTGCCCCCCCACGTGGCAGCAGGAGTGGAAGCGGCTCCTCAGGTCCCGCTGGGCTGAGGGGCCTGCGTGATATGGCTCCAGCCCTTGGGTGGCTCCAGAGAGTAGCCTGGCTCAGAGGGTGTGAGGCTATAGTTACACTTGCAAGTTTTGCCAGCAAGAGCCCAGTTTTGTCAACAAAACTCATGGAGTGTGCATACACAAAATGGGATTTGTCGACAGTATCTTGACAAAACACAGCACTTTTGCCAGCAGCATTCTGCCTCAAAGCTTTGAAGCATAATGCTGCTGTTGACAGATTGTGTTGGGGAAAAAAAAAACTGTGTCAAACACCATGAGGGGACCTCTCTTGACAGACAGGGCATCCACAATACTGGGCAGCCCTGTCTGCTATGCTTCCAGGTGCCCATTTTGTCGAGAAAGCAGTCAGCTAGTCCAGCTGCTCTGTCGACAGAGTGGAGTGCTCTTTGGATTGGCTTTTGTGTGTGGCCGTACTCTGTCGACAGAAGTTCCATTGGGAAATCTCTTCCAATAGTGAATTCTGTTGACAGAGCCCTGTAGTGTAACTTGAGTCTATGAACTGCTGTCCTGAAGCAGACCGTTCTGTGAATGAAAAGACTTCAAATATATGTTCTGTTTTAACTGAATCCACTCATATTCCAGTTCCCAATATGCAGAGTGATACCAACAACTGATATTCTACACAAACTATCTATAATCTAAATAGCCACAAGAACAACCTTCAGTGTGTGTGTGTGTGTGTGTGTATATATATATATATATATATATATATATATATATATATATATATAAAAATAAACAAACATCATGTAATTTCAGGGCATTTTGAGCAGAGGCCAAAGTCAATCAGTGTGCTTTCTGTGTGTGTGAGTGAGTGAGAATGGACAAACCATGGAATTATCATAGTTGTCAGTGTCTCAGAATAGCCACAAAATATTGCACTGATTTTAAAGCCAGACAGAACTATTGTGGTCATCTGGTTTGATCTGCATAATTCAGGTCATAGAACCTTCATCTCAAATTGTGTGGAAAATAATTTTCCTATTCCATAAAACTTTTAGAGATTTTTTTTCATTTTTCATCTAGATGAAATCAAGTCCTTTTGAAGTTTTTCCTTAGAAATATCTGAGATCCCTCAATATATAGTCTAATACTTTAGGGCACTGTGGCATGAAGCTGGGTCTTTTATATCCCAGGTCTTAAGCATTTGGCTATAGCTTCAGTTCTTGCTGTGGCCTTCTGAATATTTAGTTTATAAAGTGGAGCAACTTTATAAAGGAAATATTTACTGAGTCACAGAGAGAGAGACTGATTCTATAACCCAGTGGTTAAATTACTCACTTGTTATATGGGATGTCCAGAATAGAATTTCTGTCAAAATGCAGGAGTGAGTGACAACCCCTCCAGAAAAGTCAGGTCTTCCATATCCCAAGTGAATACTCCAATCACTGAACTGTAAAGTCAGCCTCTCTGTGTATGGCCCAGTGAATATTGAGTGGTTTATACAAAATGGAAGCACTCTAATTAGAAATACTTAACTGAGACAGCCTGTTGCTGCCTGGTTCAGACTACGGACTTGAAGGAAAGTTTCCCACATCTCAGGTAACATCTTACTACAGGCTATTGATTGTTCATGAGCAATGCTCTTTTACACACACATTTTTAAACAGTAATTTCATTCTGGACTTGAGAAAATGTTTCTGATGAAGTTTAGCTGAAACTGTAATATTTCCTATGGAAAGTTTTGATGTTGATGAATCAGCATGTTCTCATGAAAAGCATTTTATTGAAAATTTACCAGCCAGCTTCACATCACTTACAGTTTCCTTCATCAAGTCCAGTGGACATACTGGAACAGTTCAGTATCCAGGACAGAACAAAACTCAGAAGATTTGGTAGCTGGGTTGAAAAGGTGCTTATCTGAGTTTTATCTACATTATTCAGAGCTATGGAGTTTCCAGATTGTGGTGGAAACATCACAAGAAATGGATTCTAATGATATTTGTGGCACTTATTTCTTCTCTGGCTTGACCAGAAGGTGCAGAACATGAAAATGAAACATTACAAGTGAAATGAAGATGCTATCTAAACTATATTAATGCTCAGACTTTTGCTCAAAGCCATGCTGCCTTTGGCTTAACAAAACATCAGCTAATGCTATCAAACACAACCTGAACAGTAACACGCTGCATTTTTATTTATTTATTAATGAAGCTGTTGAAAATAAGACTATTAGTGATTTTAAAAAGTGTCACTGGCACTCAAACTGTACACAGAGGTCAAAAGGTCAAATTTCATCACTCCACCTTGGAAAAATTGCTGACACTTGTGCTGTATCACTCTACCACTCAAAGTACTGGTTGGATGTACTTTCACATATTTCCATTTGTACCTTTTGCCTTATTTTGTTGGTCTTAAAAGTGCTCCTGCACTGCTTTTTTGTTTTGATAGAATATAGACTAACACAGCTATCTCTCTATTACTACTGCAAACTTGTAGGTATATTTACCACCTGGGGAAGTCCAAATAACATACACAAATATTAAGGAGGCACTCATGTATTATGGTGATGGACCAGTTATGTATCTGAACAGACAGACACAAAAATACAGAGCACTGACGAACTGAATAACAGAATATAGAGTACGCAACTAGGCTGTGCAAGTTTATATAGTGAGAGGGGAATAGATGAGGATAAAACAGAGGGAACGGAGAGCATTCATCATCCAGAATTGGCTAGGCAACCTGATGTTTGTTTTTTTATTACAAGCATTTCTTTGCAGCTCACCTCAAGCTGGGTTGTATCTTTTTTTTTCATATGGGATGAGAAATTTTTAGTCAACATACTCTTATAAATTGTTTGACAGCTTTCCTTTGCTGATAATCTTGTGTCCACTATTGTTTTTCTTCCATGCACTCAGAAGAATTGTAAAATTGAACAAATAAATAAATTTTCCTTGCTAAGGGCAAGCATGTTTGTCTCTGGGATGATTATCTTGTAATCTGATGAGTGAGCTCAAAAATATGTCTGGGTTAACCAGTATGCACTAGTTTTAGTGGTGCAACATTCACAATGTATTGGTATTGTCATCTTTATAGTTAACCATTGGAATTACAAACCACAATTTTTGGGGGGTTGCTCTTAAAATAGCTATAGCCTCTACATTCCTGCAATTTTAAATTAAGAATAAAATGTGCCCTTTGTAATTTAAAATTTGGCCACTGAAAGTCATGCAGACTATTTGGAATTGAAATCCACAAAACATCTGCAAATCTCCAGGGAAATATGGTCATTAAACCACTAGAGTTTTGTTTTTTGTTAGACTTGCACCGACCATTTTATGTCTTTTGTTATAAACTATAAATCTATGTATTTGAAAGCATAGTGTTTCTGTCTAACTGCTAGTAGTTTTTCCCCAGGGGTTTAAATGAACATGTTTAGCAATGTTTTTCAAATTATTTTAAGAGAAGTCATGTACTCAGGGAAGAGTTGATAATTTGGAGATTCCTTAAGGCCCACAGGGCTAAACTAGACTTGTCTGTTGCTTAAGTTTATAATATTTCCAGATATCGTCCATTGTTTTCTAGTTCAGAGTTAAAAGTTAAATTTTGTTTGGGAGAGTAAATTTTAAATAGCGCAGTAGTTGGGTGGTAGAGATTAAAAACTGTTCCTAATCCATACTTTTATTCTTCATCCATAAAGTACATTCTGTAGTATAAGACATAGCATATTACAGAATAGCATATTTAAAACTGGATCAGTTTGTGTTTTCATTAACGTGTCTTCATCTCTGTTATCGCCTTGGAATGGATTAAGGAGTCTTCATTATGTGGATAGTGATGAGTGATGTCTTGTTTGGTTTATGAAACATTGTCTGTATAGGACTAAAGAATACTGGTCCTATAAAAGTGAACTGAAAGTCAAGCACAGTAAGGCTTTGTGTTTATAGTGTTTAAAATGCTTTCATACTAAACAGTTCTTCAGAAATGAATTTCACATAGTTCCCAAGTTTCAGCTACACAGAGATGCAAGTGATGTAGGAGGGAAATTTGGAGCAGATGACTGTGAGAATTTGCAGAAATCTTAAAAGAAGAAAACAAAATAACTTTATTTCATACAACTGATAATATGAGTTTACTATTAAAAGTTCTCATGCTAGTTTTCAAAATATCTAAAATATCTAACCTTTAAAAATGATGACATATTTGAATAATGTCATCTGCCTAGCATCGCTCTCTAACCCTGAGAAACAGATCGGTCTGAAATTGAAAGGAATGAATGATCAGCCACTGTCTTTAAAATGATTTCAAAAAAAGTGGGGGGAGATCTGTTGTAAGCTCAACGAAACTATTTTTTCATACACTTGTATGCATATATTACATAAGAAACATAGTTTTAGCTCAGGAAACTGTTACACCTCTTTATTGTTTGTTGTCATTAAATGAAGCAAAAGACCTCATAAAATCAATAAAATAAAATATATGTTGTGAGTTTAAGGGGTTCAGTGAGATTCATAGAGATTTGAGGGGCTCTTTGGGAGCTGGGACTGAGGTATAGTGAGATTCATTGGAATTGGGAGGACTAAGAGTAATGACATTTGTTGGCATTTAGGGTCTTGGGGTTAAAGGTATCTGGGATTTGGAGTCTCTCTGGCAGCATTTACACTGCAGTGACCTTCTGAAGACAATCTTCCAGAAGATTGCATCTACACACAAAAAAGTTTGAAAGAGATCATCCACACAGTTCCTGCTCTTTAGAAAGAACGGACCAGGGGTAGAAAATCCAGCACCATGAGGACTGCTCTTTCAAGGCAAGGCCCCCCCAAAGTATATACACATTCTTTTTTCCAAAAGAATCTTTTGGAAAAAGGTGCTCTTCCTGATCCAGGAGAGGAAGACGGTTTCAAGAAGAGCTGCATTCTTTTGATTTCTGATTGAAAGAGCACATTTTATGTGTAGACACTCTGTGTGCTCATTTGGAAGAGGGCCTGATTTTCCAGAAGGACTTGCTGGACCCAGACACAGCCTCTGGGTCTAGAGGGAAGAGTGAGTAATGACATTCTGAGGATCTGGGCATTTTGCTATTACTGAGGGGTACAGGGGCATTTGGGGGTCTGCCTGGAAGGCATAGTGAGACCCTGAGGCTGAAAACAGGCTTCTCTGCTTCTTTTCACCTCAGTCCATACTGGCTGATCCAACTCAGGAGCCTGTCCCTGAAAGGTGGTATGATGCCAGCTAGAAAGAGTCATTGTTTCCTGTGGCTCATCCTGTAGTGGGGCAGGATTGTAGGTCCCCCAGGGATAGACTTGGGAGCAGGGAGATGTAGTGTGATTCATAGTGTTAGAGATCTCTCAAGGATTACCATATCTGTTTACTGCCTTGCCAGTGATGGAGATGCACCCTCCACTCTCCCCTCGCCTAGAGGGTGGGAGGGTGCTTCTGGGCCTGACTGGCTTTCTGTTTGGGAGTTGGGAGCCAATTGGAAAGAAATAAACAGAGCCAGGTGGGGTGGTGTCAGAGTCATTCCCCTTCAAGTATGACAGACAGGAAGATGGGCCAATGATTGGATGATGCCTGTGTCCATGGAGGCGTAAAGCCCAGAATTAAGAAAAAGCAAAAACTCAAGAAGTTGCAAATGTAGCAATTTTGATATAAGATTTCATTCCTCAGCGTGACTCGATCATTATTTCCTGAGTCTGTGGCCTCTTGTGCCTCCCCCACCAATCACTGATTGGATATCAGCCACAGCTGTTGAGCACCCGGGTGCACAAATTCTGTGTTAACAAACAGCTCAGCAAGAAAGAGCACTATTAGCATTAGTTGTTGACTTGGGTTATGAAACATGGGGCTCCCTATGGAGGGAGTTAAGAGGAGTTTAGGAGAAGTGCTCTTTCTTCGCATGTGAGAGTCTCAGGTGATCTTTCCTTTGTGCATCTCTGTTGTCTGTATTTTAATGATTTAACATTTTAAATTAGAAGATACAGAGATTTCAAGTGAATCACTGGGCTTGCAACTGAGCCCTTCAGACCTCAAGATCTTTAATTTAACTGTCAGATATTGAGAGAATGAGAGCTGAAGAGACTAAGCTAATAATCATTTTCATCCATCTCTCTTATGACAGTTGAAATTTCTCGATCCCTGTAAAATAGTAAGAGTTATATACATGGAGGTGAAAAGGCTAATGCAATCCTGCAATACATCAGGCAATGTATTTCCAGTAGGAATAGGAGATTATTATTATCATCATACAAGGGCTGTTGCAATCTCATCTGGAATACTGTGTGCAGTTCGATGTTTAAGAAAGATGAATTCAAAGTGTGATGCTGTTGTGAAAAAGGCAAACATGATTCTAGGATGCATTAACAGGTGTGTTGTGAACAAGACATGAGAAGTCATTCTCCCGCTCTACTCTGCGCTGGTTAGGCCTCAGCTGGAGTATTGTGTCCAGTTCTGGGCACTGCAGTTCAGGAAGGATGTGGAGAAATTGGAGAGGGTCCAGAGGAGAGCAATGAGAATGATCAAAGGTCTAGAGAACATGACCTATGAAGAAAGGCTGAAAGAATTGGGCTTGTTTAGTTTGGAAAAGAAGATTGAGGGGGGACATTATAGCAGTTTTCAGGTATTTAAAAGAGTGTCATAAGGCAGAGGGAGGGAACTTTGTTCTTCCTTGCCTCTGAGGATAGAACAAGAGGCAATGCACTGAAATTGCAGCAGGGGAGGTTCAGGTTGGACATTAGGAAAAAGTTCCTAACTGTCAGGGTGATCAAACACTGGAACGAATTGCCAAGGGAGGTTGTAGAATCTCCATCACTGGAGATATTTAAGAAGAGGTTAGATAGATGGCTTTCAGGGATGGTCTAGAAAATGCTTGGTCCTGCCACGAGGGCAGGGGGCTGGACTCGATGGCCTCTCGAGGTCCCTTCCAGTCCTACTCTTCTATGATTCTATGAAAGTGGAACTGGGACAGAGAAGGGCTACTAGGATGATCAGAGGAAAAGAGAATCCTTTAATGAGAGGAGACCTAAAGAGCTTGTGTTGTTTAACCTAATCAAATGAGGGCTGTGGTGGATGGGATTGTCCTCTATAAATACATCAAAGGGATAAACACTAGGGAGGGAGAGGAGTTATTAAAGTAAGGGCCAGTGTTGGCACAAGAACAAATGAATATAAAGTGGCTATCAAGGAGTTTAGGCTTGAAACTAGACTAAGATTTCTAACTATCAGGGGAGAAGAGATGGAGGGCAGCTTTACAAGAATAATGAGGGGCAAAAAAACGAACTTGTTTTAAGACTAATCTTGATAAGTTTATGGAAGGATTGAGACTGCCTGCAAAAGAATATGGTTTATCCTCATCTGCTTTTAGCAGATCTTTTAGAAAAATATCTCCAGTAATCAGAAATGGGATGCTAGTTGGGCAGGGCTCTGATTTACTACAGAGAATTCTTTCCCAGGTGTCTGACTGGTTGATCTCACTGGCATGCTCATGCTCTAATGGATTGCTGTATTTGAGATTGGGAAGGAATTTTGCATCAGGCTAGATTGGCAGAGACCTTGGGGGCTTTCCCCTTTCTCTGTAGTGTGGGCCACTTGCTGATTTAAATCATAATTTGAAGAATTCATTAGCTCAGCCAGAGGTTCTCGAGGTATTACAAGAATGGGTGGATGAGCTTCTGTGGCCTGCAATGTGCAGGAGATCAGACTAGATGACGACATTGGTCTCTTCTGGCATTAAAAATCTCTGTGTGATCAGTATCTGTAGGAGCTTTCTTTTTATTATAGTTTCCAAGAGAATTAGGTATAAATTCTTTGTTACCAGAATAATGGAGCAGAAAACCAAAAAGTCTGCATGACTCTCTCTCACAATGCAAGCAAGGAAGGAGAGGCAGAGCAGGCTTCAGACAATTTTACTTTACAAAGCTTTGTTAGTGAAGTCTTCTGGAACCAAGCAACTGCAGGCTTTGTATAAGTCTCCTATGCCTCCATCACCTATGAATATGTCTGGAGCAAAGAGAATTAAGTCATCTTGTTTGACGTTGAGTATCCAAGGAAGGATCCAAAGGATAAGAATACTCAAGCTACGGTGATGTCGACCTCTGTTGCTAGAGCAAATCCACCAGAGAAACTTTGGAGTGTTATAGTGAATACAAATGTCATTTGTGTTGGCCTTTTTGTCAAGAGTCAAATCACAAGAAAAAGTCCCATCTAATCCACTGATCTTTAAGGAAATGGGATTGGGCAAAACCTCTTCTGTTAGTGTCAAACATATTCCTGTAATCCAGTTGTTGTATATCTGGATGAGTCAGTTCCAAAGGAAGAATAAAGATCCCGAGTCTCTGGCTCAAATAGCAGACTAGTATGTATCTACAGTCTGGTACTGTGTTAGCTTCTGAGATAGTAATAGTATAGTACAAATTCACCAACCAGATCCATCTCCGTCCATGTTGGTGATAAATCCTTGTGTGTCACTGGAACAGGAATCACAAAGTTTTTGAGCACTGATTCAAATAGACAGTCTTTCTGGGATGAGACAGTGAATTGAAGAAAATAGGATTTCTCCAGTACCTTCAGCACCTGAAAGTAAGACTCTTTCAGAATCCCTGGATAAAAATTTCTTTCCAATCTCTTTAATTCAGCATAGACAGTTGATTTCAGAACAGTGAACGGCCCTCTATCCATCAATGGACCTGGAAGAGAGATTTTTCAAGCAGATTCACTCACAGGATCCACATGTTACATCTGATGAAGTGGGTCTTTGCCCACAAAACCTTATGCTCCAAAATATCTGTTAGTCTATAAAGTGCCACAGGACTACTTGTTCTCATAGGATCTATACACTCACAGATATTTCCAGCCAGAACCAAATATGCAGTTTTGGCTAGATTGGCAAGCTACTGCCCCCCACAATAGCGAAGGGTCCTGTGGCACCTTAGTCTATAAGGGTCCTGTGGCACCTTAGTCTTCGTTGCTGTTACAGATCCAGACTAACATGGCTACCCCTCCGATACTTGCCCCCCACAATGACACCCGTAGGTGTCTTAGCCCCTCTCACTACTTCCTCCCCAGGTGTGTGCAGGGATCAGGGAACCAATGCTTACATATCTTATGTGAGCTGGGTTGTGGAGAGGGGCTTGCCCTTTTCGGAATGCCTAAAGCTCCTTTTTTGCTCCCCATATAATCCCAAATCTGAGGAATTCCTGACTGTATGGGTGGGGAGCTGAGAAGAGCCATGCTTCATGCATATCACAGGCTTTAAAGTATTCAATATTGGGAACACCCACTGAGTGAATGGAGTAGTTCACACATCTCAGAGCTATTGTTTCTGGCTTTATTCATCTCCATGGGGTATTCTCATTCAGATGATAACACCCAATTGAGATGAATGGGCCACTTCACTTCTTTCACAGTCTCCTTTGAGGACGATGAATGGATAGGGGGAGCCCTTTTCCTCTTCCTTTTTCTATGCTTCCTGTTTAACGGCTGATGTTCTGAGAGCTCCAAGATTCACATGCTTGTATAACTTGTCTTGAAATTTTCTGTGCATTATCAGGGCAGGGAGAAGGGCTAACCAGCTAAATTTGGGGTCAGGTGAGTCAGGAGTTCTGAAGACAAGCTCTCATAAAAAAGTAACAGAGAGGGAGCCGTGCTAGTCTATATACTATCAAAACAAAAAAGCAGTCAAGTAGCACTTTAAAGACTAACAAAATAATTTATTAGGTGAGCTTTCATGGGACAGACCCACATCGCCTTCTTCAGAAGAAGTGGGTCTGTCCCATGAAAGCTCACCTAATAAATTATTTTGTTAGTCTTTAAAGTGCTACTTGACTGCTTTTTTGTTTTCATACCATAAAAAAGGCATCTTAAAAAGTTTGTATGTGTTTTTTAATCGCCTCAGAGATTGAACTGTTTGCTGTGAAGTAAGTTGAAATGGTCTCATTCGGTTACCCAAGGTAGTACATGGTGCCCACTAAATCTTTGGAGAAGATAATTTAAGAACATACTCACTTTTTCACTTGTATAGATATGCAGTCTGGAAGGATTAGAGTACACAGTGACAAGTTAGGGAAAAAAACCCAACATCAAGGTTTTTTGTGTGCAATCACTTTTTGCATGCATGGGTAATTTGAGTGAATGTGCTGATGCCATTACCCCGGTGAACAAGCCACCACTGACTTTTCTAGTCCAAACCCTTGTACACCTGTGCAATAAAGATTTAATATCTTGTGTTGCTTACTACAAGCTGTCTGTTATAATATAACGTAGTTTAATTTTATGGGGAGGTTTCCTATGAACACAGCAGAGTAGTCAGCAGCCAGTCTAATGAATATTTTTGTTACAAGAAGTATGAAGGAGACAGAGCCAGAGAACTACATATGCGGGGGGTGGGAATGAGGCGGTGGGAGACAGGGTGAGGGGTTGCAGCTGTGTTGAGGTGGGAAACAATAGTGGGTGGCAGCCAAGTCTTGTTTGAGAAAATCTTTTATTTTACTAGTCTGCAAGGGAGGTGGATGCAAGTGGCTACTTCCTGATCTTGCATCAGATTAATATGGTGTTTTCAAAGACATAGTGCAGAGGTTTGGAACTGACAGAACAGGCACTTCAACCACTAAAATAAAAGAATTTTGTGCACTGCTAGGGTTGCCATCATGTGACTTCTGAATAATTCTTGGATCACAAGGTGCAAATACTTGTGGGAGAGCAAGCAGCACACACTGACAAGGGGATGTTGACTGCAGCTTGATGTGGGTGGAGAGATTTTGTATACTGTTCAGCATCTAATCGGTGACTTTGGGGATGATCTACTAGACATTGTTGTGAGGCATGCTGGTGGAAATAATCAAGGTCTTTTCCTTTTTCACACAAAGAATTGTAGAGATTTAGGATTGGAAGGAACCCAAATATGTCATTGTGTGTTTACGCTAAGACTGAGTAAATAATAAGGGTCAATTAACTCTGTGACAGGTGGCACTTAGAGTAGGGTCAATGCTGATAAGCTTTGATTCACAATGAAGACCAGCTGGGTAAGCGGCAGGCTAAGCTGCTATAAAACCAGGAACCGAGTAAGAATACAACTGCAGTATGTAAGTCTTGAGGTCACTGTCTATCTGACAGAGGGAAAAGAGGCAACCAGGTGAGAATAGAAGCCCAGGAATCCAGGCCCCGTGTGGCAGGCATACCAAGAGGAGGCTGAAGAAGGAGGCTGACAGCAATGAAGAGTGATAAAATGTGCAGTGATATCCAGAAATAGTTCATCTGTCCGAGAGGTTACACACAGAAAAGGGGTTTTGTTTGTTTGTTTTTTGTGTATTTCCATGTATGAAATGGATCCATTTACAAAGGTCCATCTTTCTGCAATATGAGCATACCATGTCCCTGTGGATAGTAACTCATGATACAGTTAAAAAAACAATCTGTAACATCAAGCCAGTTTAAATCTTGTACCATCTTGGGGTTTTACTTTAGCACTGATTCAATTCAGGTAACAGCCCTTTGGAACTAAGCGTAGCTGCACATTGTTCTGTTTATCTGACAGTATTGTTTATACTCCTCACCTCAGCAAGGCATATATGTGAATAACTAGCCTTAATTGTGAAGCTACTATTTATTGTCTTTCCTAAATTTGAAGCAATATTAAGTACTCACTCCAGGTTCTTTCCCGCAACAGTACTAATTTTCATAAAATCAGTCTATAATTTTACTTGTTTGCTTTCTCAAATCTCATATTTAGGTTGGTGATGCTAGATTTCATACATACTACAGCTACACTAGAGAGTTTTATAGAAAAAAAACAAAGGTTTTGTAGACAAAACTCGTGGAGCATCTACACACAAAATGCGTTTTGTTGACAGAAACTGTCAACAAAAAAAGATGTATAGATGCTGCAGGGGGCCCTTTTGTTGACAGAGTGGATCAAAAAATTGATCCGCTTTTATGTGTAGACAGGATCAGCTGACAGAAGGTTTGTCGGAACATCTCTTGTGACAGTAACTTCTGTAGACATGCTTCAAGTGTAGATGTAGCCACAATGTATGTTGCGAGTGTATTAGCCTATATACGTAGAACTAAGCATTTTAGACAATCTGCTAACTTGTTTATCTTTTATAAAGAGAGGAACAAAGGCAGGACTGTACCAATGCAAACACTTTCCCAGGTGGTTACACAATGTATTAAAGAGGCTTGTAGATTAAAGGATATCCGTTTTCCTGGGGCTAGTTAGAGCACATCCTACATGCGGTAAGGTGGCTTCAGACACATTCCTTTAATTGAAATTTGTAGAGTGGCAACAAGGAATGCAACCTGTACTTTCACTAGGTAATATTCTTTAGACTTAGAACCTAGTAGATGCCAGGCAGTCTTGCAATCATTATTTAGTTGGGATAACGATGTTTCTTCTAACACTCATGGATCAAAATTGCTATTTTAGTCTCTCACCCTCTATGTGGGTATATGTAGGGACACTCAAAGAAGAAATCAAGGTTCCTTACTTGTAACAGGAGTTAACATATATATCTCATAGAATCGGAAGGGACCTTGAGGTCATTGAGTCCAGTCCCCTGCATTGATAGCAGGATCTATCACAACCCCGCATAGATATGGTTTGTTTTTGTTTGTTTTTTTTACATCTAACTTGCCCCAGACATTTGAAAGGCTCTCCCAAGGATTGAGCTCACAACTCTGGGTTTACAAGGCCAATGCCCTAACCAGTGAGTCTTTGAGATGGACTCTGAATATTTGCACTTGTCACCCACTTTCCACATTTTCTCAGAGTCCTAATTATCACAGGGCCTGGGGTCACAGGTGGCTGGAGTGCCATCCCCCTTCTATACTCTTGCTATGGAATGTATGACATTTTCTAAGAGAGTGGGTGAGGGAGGCCTGTGAATGCTCCAACTGATGTCACTAATTTCAGAATCACCATTCAGGCTGCACGAGTCAGAGCATGAACATGAGCATGCAGAAGTCATCTTGAAAAACTCCAATTAAGATAACTCACCTTAATTTTTTTGATACTGAGAATGGAGATCTTGCAGTGTAACAGTGTGATGGTCTTGATGTCTAATGGAGGAAAATCTGAAAAGGGGATTATCTATCTGTAAGTAATACTCATAGCTGGGAGAGGAGTCTCTTTTAGCTGAATTGTGAAGCTGCTGCTTTGTGACTTGACACTTTAGTTCTAGTCCCAGCTGGGAGAGATTGTTCTGTGTAACATTAAAATAAAATGTTTCCAATATGCCTGCAAGAGATTTGGTGGCTGAAGATTATTCAGAACCAGTCCTCTTCTGTTAGTTTGGAAAGTTTTATGTAGTATGTAAGTTTTTACAGGACTGGCTTACATACTCAGTTTAATCACATGGATATATTGGTCTAATGCTGCAGTACAAAAATATATGTCTAAAAGTGTGGCATCATGGAGGTATCTGACATGGCATGGGGAGGATCTTGGCTTACTGGTGAGAGTGGGCATCCAGAGTGCCTGGTGCTAAACAATTTCTGTTTCATAAATAAAGCTGATTTTAAAAAGTAATCATTATGCGTATGGTCAACCTGAGATGTCTGACATGTGATGGGATTTAATGAGTAACAATGGCAACATTAGAAAGGTAAGTTGTTTATGTGGTTTAAAACAGGCAAAAGGTAAGAAAACATAAAGAAAATCTTTTAAAACTTAGTTATATGGCCTTTGCGTCCTTGCAGACCATAAATAATGCTTTCTGAAGTGTATCCTTCTGACTACCCTGAGGACTAGTAGGCCTTACAAGCTTGGTGGGTCTGATGGGTTTTCCTTTCAGCTTCCTGAGCCTAATGTATGTGATGGGTGATTGGCCAGAGCTCACATAGCTTAAGTAAAATAAGGTGCAAAAGTAACCTGAACAGTGTTTTAATGACTGTTGTGCAGTTCAGAAAAAAGTATGACATGCCTAGAATTTAAGGTGACAGTTTCTCATATTTAATTACTGTGTTTCAGATTAATTAACTTCACATGTGATCCCGCATTGCTTTCTTATAAATACTGTCACAGATGCAGTTTGCGGATTTTATGGAACAATTGGAGAGTGACAAACTGCAACTGTTAAGAGGATATTGTTATAATAGTTTTTTTTACTCCTGTAGGAGAATTTAGCATTCCTGGAATTCTTAGTTTTAGAAAATACAAGTAAAGTGCTTGCTGAAACACCACCATATATCTCTGTATAGACTGGCTAATTCCTAGTTTTACATATGCCACAGGTTCTCAGACTTTTTTCTTTGCGTTCACCCCCTGCATAGGGTTGTCAGATTTTTGGGGAGAGTATGCAGGACAGGTAGCCCCAGCCACGGGATCCCCAGCGGGGGTGGGGGAGGAAAACGAGCAGCCCTGTGGCTGGGATCTCTGGCTGGAATGAGCGTGGGGTTGGAGGAAATGGCAGTCCCATGTCTGGGAGTCTACCACCAGGCTGGGGCACCCCACAACCCAGCCAGCTCCTAGCTGCTGGGGTCCCCCACCCCCACAGCTAGGGTTCTCGTGGTTGGGAGCCATCTTGGGCGTAGAACCCCACCAGCAGCCCCTGTTGCAGGATTTTCCATGACAAGGCCTGCATTTTGGCAAAAAGATCACTGCGGGACATTTTTGCGTATATATGGGATGTATGTACTTTTCATGGAAATTTGGGATTGTCCTGCACATTGCAGGATGTCTGGCAACCCTACCCATGCAACAAAAGTTCCATGGCTTTCCTGCATCAAAACAACTGCTTTTCAGAAGATTAAAAGCCAGGGCCAGCATTAGGGGTAGCCAGCAGAACAATTGCCCAGGATGCCATGCCACAGGGGAGCCCTGCAAAGCTAAATTTCTCAGGCTATGGATTCTCCTCTGGGAAGCAGGACTTAGAATTTATCTTTTGCATCCCAGTGAATCTAATGCTGGCCCTGCTTTCTGGTTTATTTTACCAGACCCACTGAAACCTGCACCCAGACCCCGAGGGGCCCTGGAACAGGTGATATATGGCACATTTAGGTCCTTTTCCCCCCCATTGTTATAGTCCATTTCATACAAAATCCTAGTGTTCAAAAGAAAAGAGCATGTGAATGTGCAGTGACTGAGGATTATCTCACTGAAATAATTTAGCGGATATTTTAGAATCAGTTTATGTTAATTCTTATTTGTTTTTAGACAAGCTGCAATGTAGAACAAGTAACCCCCAAAACCTTTACCTCTGCCTTTTTCATAAACATTTTTGCATGAAAGTATTCCCAGTCCTGCAGCCTTTATACAAACAAATATTTCTATATTACAGTGAGAAATTAACTTGCAAAAAGAACTACAATGTGTTGTGGTTAGGCTCATGCCTTCTTTTAGCTCAAGTAAACAGAAAAAGATTGATTTGAAAAAAGGAAGAGGGGTGCATATTGCATGCAAATTCCAATTATAAGTATCCTGGATTTATGACAATACTCTACACTACAGAATTATTATATGTAAGTGATTTGTTAGCTCCAACATCATAATTTACATCACATGGAATTACAGTTTTTATGTGACAAAATGTTATGGTCTTAGGATTTTGCCCAATGACCACATTTTATCGTGTTTTAGGTAGTAACAGTGAGTTCTGTACAATATGTTACTGGTTAACATAACGAAAGAGGGTCTAGAAATGCCAGACCAATGAGCACTCAAAAAGCAAAGCTGTGTCTATGAGGATTAATAATGGTTTATAATTGTAATGAAGATACTGCTTATGGGATATAATGTGCGAAAAAGAAGGCATTGAATCCCACACTAATGCTATTTTATTTAAAAATGAAAACATAAAAACAATCATTTGGCACTGAAATGTGTCCATATTCTGACTGATGTTGTTTCATTTGGAAATTGAAGAGTTTTTAGTTGGAGAAGCAGTAGATGGGATATAGATTTTGTGCAATATGCAAATAAATATTTGTTATTAAATCTATAAATATATACTCTTTTCGTAGAAAACAAGAGCAATTTAAAATTCTTTATGAAGTGTGGGTGACTGAGATTAAAGTAAACTTAAAGCTTGGTATAGGTGCATTCAGTGAATTGGTCCTTTTACTTTTTTTAACTTTAGGAATATTGATTACAAATGGGTGAAAGATATATGTACTGTTATAATGGGGTTCAACTTCTTTTCAAGGAATACAGAAACAAGAGGTGGTGTGTAAAAGGCTGGATGATAACTCCATTGTACAGAACAATTACTGTGACCCAGACAGCAAACCACCAGAAAACCAAAGAGCCTGCAATACTGAGCCTTGCCCGCCTGAGTAAGTACTATACACAGATGATAAGGTAACTGTTAAGGGTGGGCTAGCTCAGTGGTTAGCATGTTGATGCTGTAACCACAGGATTATGAGTTCAATCCCTCAGGGGGCCATTTAGAGCAAGCCATTTTTAAAAAAATCTGTCAGGGATGGTGATAGGTCCTGCTGAGAGGGTAGGAGACTGGACTCAATGACCTCTGAAGGTCCATTCCAGTCCTATGAGATAGTAGGTACAGCTCCATATTTTTAAGGCAATCACTTATGTTACTTATATCGAAAAATCTGTAGAATATTTACTTTTGACCAAATGTGGTATAAAATGCAATTGCGTGAGGGTCCCATATTGTCACATAGGAGAGCTGTGTTCAGTTTCGGGGTTAGCTTCTTGCTTGATGTTCACTCTGACTTATCTGTGGCCCTTATTTGATTAATGAGCAGTATTAATAAATATATAGGAAAAGTCTGTGAAGTTCAGTCTCTGTTGGTCAGAAAGATAGTACTGAAACAGTGTCTTGAAGGTCGAATGTAGAGTATTGGGAGGGATGCTGAGAATAGAAATGAGGGACAGCCATAAAGCTCCAACATAGGCACAAAGGAATTTTAAGATGAGAAGGAAAAATAACAGCCACTGCCTTTATAACAATTCTTATACAGTTATGGGGTTCAGTAGATGTTTACATTATGAGCTAAGATCTTGCTATATTTTCAAACTTCATCATGTTAAATTTAAAAAATTAAAATGTGATAAGAATTTCAAATCTGATGCAATCTATACATATACTTTTAGGTCAGCCCTGCCATCTACTGGTAGGATGACCAGATAGCCAGAATGAAAAGTTGGGACAGGGCTCAGGAATAGGTGGTTATATAAGACACAGTCCCAAGTTCCAAGCCTGCAACAGTCTCTATAAAATAGGAACATGTCATCACCTTATCTACTGGTAACATTTTTATCAAGTAAACTCTACTGAGCAATGTATGAAATGGCATTGACAATATCTGGACTGCTTGGCACCTAACAGGAGATTCTTTTGAAAGTCCTTTATAGTGTAAGACTCCTAGTTGGGTAAGTTTATTTGCTTTTAGTTTTGAAGATAGCGCTGTGTTACAGTAAAAATAAAATTAAAACCACCAAGCTCACATATTCATGAAACACAGTATGTCAGGGAGCTAGACCTCAAAAGGATCAATTTACTTGAAAACTGTAAGAAACAGGTGAATTATTTCACTTGGAGATACTTAAAACTTTTACTGAAAACAGTAAGAAAGCTAAAACATTTTGGCTGTGTCTACACTTACAAGTTCTTTCAAAAGATGCTTTGAAAGAGGGAGGCTTTTTTCCAAAAGATCCTGTGCAGTGTCTACATGCAAAAAGCATTCTTTTGAAAGTAAATCAAAAGACTGTAGTGCTCCTTTCGAAATCACTCTTCCTTTCCCGTTTAAGGAAGAATGTCTTCTTTCGAAAGCTTCTTTTGAAAGAAAATGTGTGTAGACATTCCACAGGGCCCATCTCTCAAAAAAGCAGTCCTCATGACTTCTGATTTTTCAATTCCTGGCCTATTTTTTCGAAAGAGCAAGGTCTGTGTGGACACTCTCTCTCGAAAGAGCAGATTGCTCTTTTGGTCTGCTTTTTGTGTGTGAACACACTCTTTTGAAAGAAGTTCTTTCAGAAGAGATCTTCTGGAATGTCTCCTTTCAAAAGATCTCTGTAGTGTAGGTGTAGCCTTCGTTCATACCATGCAGACTGGTTATGCCTATTAACAAAACCCTGCTCAAACTTGCCAAGTCAATTTGGCATACACTTGCCGCTGGCTACCTCCAAAAAGGACAAGAAAAAGTAACAAATACTGGCCAATGGGTTTGAATATTTTTTATCAACACCTGTCTGCTGGATCCCTGCTCATGCAAGCTTTCTAGGGCTATGTCTAGATTTCAGGCTTCTGTTGGGAGCCCAGAGGTCTCCCAACAGAAGTCTGCCACTCCAGGAGCTTCTCTGCCAACATCTCGGTCATTCTCATTCCATGAGAAAGAAGGGAGATGTTTGCAGAGGGGGGTTTCCCAAAATTTGGCCCCATGTAAATGGACCAAATGTTGGGAAAGCCTCTCCCAACAGAACTGTCGGCAGGAGATGCGCAAATGCGTTGCACAATTTGTGTGTCTTTTGTTGACGTATCTCTTCAATCTAGACGTAGCCTAGGAGAGATCAAATAAACAGGGTTGTCCAATGACCACCTCTTGAGAGGAGGACCTGAAGAAGTTAGATCATATTGACTGGAAGGTCTACTCTTCAGTGAGCTTTCAGCTGCCAGTAACTATCATACATTTTTCGCAAAGTATGACTTGCTTAGGTGGGATTAGTGCTGGAATTTGGTAGACAAGCTGAATTTGTGTGAAGGCCAACTTACTGCCACTTCACCACATCAGGCAGTGCTGGACATGTCTAAGACATCAGCAAGGATTACAGCTAGTGCTAGTGGAGTGGAGAGATCTTCATGTACCAGGTGTCAGGATCCCTACAGAGGTCCATGTTACCAGAGAGAACCTCCTTTTTGACAGTGGCAAATTATTCGGTAATGGCACAGGTTCAGTGCTGCATATCCTTACTTGTTCAAGAGCAATGATGTGCTCTTTGAGGCTATATTTTTCAACTTTGTAAAGGAAAAGCACTGAAATCAACCTTTTTATAGACAAAGACCTCCAATATAATATTATCTGCAGCAAATTTCTCCAGATCCTCTGAGAAGGAAGCATCGTTTTAATCACGGATGACTCTCTGCTTCCTCTTTGACTGTCCATAATCCAGAGCATCAGGCAGGCAACAAATTTGAATTCAATGTTGAGGTACTGACTGTACCACTGTCAGGTCTTTTATCTTTCATCCCTCCATTTGACAACTGGCTTTCTCTTTTCCAAGAAGCCTCAGCTGGGATAACTTCAGACTGGTGGGGCTTTGAGATGGTAAGCAAACTATCCCTTTAAGTTTCACGCTGCTCAAGTCTTTTCTTCACCCTCTGTATCCCACTTCAAGGACCCCTCTTGCAAGAGAAGTTGAAGGAGGAGATAGTCTCTCTTCTACCACAGGGAGCAATGCAGGAAGTGTCTTTAGCTTTGGGGACAAAGGCTTTTATTCCCACTACTTCTTAATCCCAAAGAAGGGGAGGTCAGTGAGAGTCCTGTCATCCATCTTTAACATCTCAACACATTTAGCTGTTATTTCAATTTCTTCATTGTTACCCAAGCCACCATAACTCTTCCCTTGGATTCTATGAACTGGTCTGTAGGTTTCGATTTGCAAAGTACATACAGTATTTTCACATTTGGTACATCTGTAGCACAGAAGGTATGAGATTCTTGGTGAGCACTACCACCACTATCACTACGTAGTTCAGTCCTTTGGCCTTGACGTCTCCATATGTTTGTGGACCTTCAGGAAGGTCCTGGCTATGATAGCAACCCATCTTAGAAGACAAAGAAGCCCCTTTCTGGACAACAGGTCAGTAAAGGGAAAAAATTCCCCAACAAATGAGATTCTGCATACACAGTTCTATACTTACCTCAACTCCAGATATAGAGTTCATCATGGGAGGTCTTAGCTTCCAAAACAGTGAGAGCATATGTTTATCAGAGAAGGTTTCAGACAATGACAAATATCATCAAAGAGCTCCAAGCAAACTTCAGAACAGTAGTGATGACATACTTAAATTCACAGTACATATGGAAGCATGCACTTACGACACATGGTATCCTTGACTTTTGTCCTTTACAAAAAGTACAGCATGGATCCCTCTAGAACTCTTATTATTAAATTGATGGCCAAAATGATCTAAGATGTGCAGTCGAGTTTCTTTTTGCATGCTTCTACTTGCCAGCACTTAACTAACAGATGCCTCTACTTTGAAATGAGAACATATTTTACCCAGTTGAATATCCAAGGGATACAGTCCCCTCAGGACAGCGTCACTCACGTAAATACCCTACAATGCAGAACTGTATGACTGGAGTTCAAGGTTTTCCTGGCCCCTTCTTTGAGGTTTAACAATCCAGATGTTGATGGACAACATCGTGGTGATGCATACACTATGCCAACAGATAAGAAAGAAGCAAGATCCTTCTCACTCCATCAAGAAGCCATGCATCTTTTACCCTGCTCACATCACACCAGCACACACACCCAACCCACAATCAACAGATTACCTTAGCATCCAATTTAATAGGTACATCTCAGAAAACCAGAATTGGTATCGCAGGGGCTCCATTCTGTAGTATCTTCAGAAGAGGAGATTCCATAGTGTGATGTGCTAGGAGTACATTTTGCTCCACATATGCCTTGCCACCAAAACTCATGATGCCCAGGGCTTTGATGAAGCTGAAACAAAATGCAGGACACATCACCCCCGATAGCCTTCACATGGATCAGGCTGCACTTGTGCTTGAAGCTGGTGGATCTATCAACTCATCACCTTACCAGTTTGTCTATTTCTGATTTCTCAGGAAAGCAGACAAATCTTGTACTAAGACCCAGCATTGTAGCACCTGATTGCATAAAAGCTGTCTGGATGACTTTTAAAGAAAGAAGCTGCTGAGTTGAGGTTTAAAACATTTTACATCAAAACAGAAAATTGGCCACCAGACTTCCCTCCTGGGATCACGTGAGGATTTAAATTGTCATATAGTTCCAGGGAAATAGTCATTTGTGGAGATATTCTTGCATGCCAATCCTCTTGAGTTGAGGGTGGTCAGGAATACCTGTGCCCATTTCCTCCTGCTGAAAACAGGATCTCATATAAAGATCCTAACTGATAAGATAGTGTGCATGTATTATATCAACCATGAGGGAGGAGCCAGAACACCCTTTCTTTGCATGTAGACAATCTGTGGAACTCATGCATCTTTCACAACTTCACCTTGTTGGCAGCTTACCTCCAAGACAGTGTTTCCTGTAAGCTGAGAATTTGGGCAGCCACCCAGGAGAGATTCAGGTGCTGCCCAGCTGATTAGCAGATACCCCGCAGCTAGGAACATATGTTTCTAGCTGTGGTGCACATCCACACATACCTCAGTGCATATAACAAAATTTATTCTGCACATGGTTGGAAAATATTAGTGGTAATGCTGCTCCTGTACATACACAACATGGTAGTGACAAACTCTGTTTCATGTTCCCACAAAACCATGAATCAGAGATGCACCTATCAGTACTGTCAGGAACTAATGCTTGCTCTGTCTATGAGGCAATATTACCCTTGTCCTGGTAGGCAGACAGACTGAGAATCTTTAAAACTAGGGCCTGGGGTCCTCAAGGCTAGCCCACACTTACTAATGTTCCAACAGGAGAGGTGGATGCCATCCAGAACCTGCAGAACTACACCAGTTGTTATCAAACTCTCAGTCCAAATCAGATAGATCACTAAGAACTTCAGAGGCAGTTAGAAATCATTAAGGCAACCTACAGACGATATGCCAACCATTATCTGGCTTTGGGATCGGGGATGATCTGTGGTTCTCCACCTGGAATCTGTCCCTTGTCACTTGTGCCTCCATGAAGCTGGACCATATGTACCAAAGCACATTAACTAATTAATTGGTACAGCTACAGCCCAGCCAAATGTTCATGGGAACCTGGATAATATCTCCATGCTTTAAACTTCCTTTGTGCCTTCCAGAATGCCAAGCCTAAGAAACCAGGCTCCAGGTTCCCTAGACAGTACCCTTGAGTGTGGGGTGGGGTGTCAGGAATTGGGCCTGCAACAGAACAAATATCTCAGGCAGCCTCAGCATTTGTAGCTGGTCTTCAGCAGGCTGCCTGACTGGTTGCAGCAGGTGGTAACAGCTCACTGGCTTCTCACTGCGCATGCCCACCCCTGTGACTGCTCTTGTATTGCCTCTTACTTATATTTTATTTTATGAAGAAGAGCATGTATATTATTGTCCCTAATTTGGGACTATTAATTTAGATTTTATGATTGAAAAATCGTCTCCATTTGAGACAAATATCTGTCAGGAATGGTTTAGTTATTACTTATTCTTTCTTTGAGTGCAGAGCTCTGGACCAGATGACCTACTGAGGTCCCTTCCAATCCTACAGTTCTATCATTCTATATGTGAAATGTGTTATTTAAATTTTCTGATTTTCTCCCTCCAGGTGGTTTATAGGAGACTGGTCGGAATGCAGTAAGACCTGTGATGGAGGAATACGTACAAGAACAGTTCTCTGTATCAGAAAGATTGGACCATCTGAGGAGGAGACACTGGATAATATTAACTGTTTAACACATCGGCCTATTGAAAAAGAACCCTGTAACAATCAGTCTTGTCCACCACAGTGGGTTGCTTTGGACTGGTCAGAAGTAAGGATATTTCACACAGATGAGTATTTTTAATTCATTGGCAATGCCAATGAGCAAGTCATGAGCTTCTCCCACTGAATGTAAATACATCTTTATTGTTGTTTGTCATCTGGAAATTGTGATCTAAAGGCAGAGGACTAAAAAGAAATTAGTAGCTTGTCTAATTTAGAATATTAATTTAAATGTTTTTAAAATTACATTAATGTTCTTTAATTTTCCTTATCTGTCATCACGTAACCAATAAGGCAAACTTTTGCCAACAAAGGCTAAAACCCAAGCTGCTGCAAAGTTTTTGCTATGGGGCAACTTCCTGATTCAGCAAAGTCATATATTTAAAAGGGTTATTTTAGTTGTCATAGGTTTCTTTACAGGCATATGGCTTAAAAAAGGATATGATGATCGTTAGAGTACTTGTGTATCAAAAGCTAAAAGAAATGTCATATTTTTTTCTCAAGTAACCTAGCAAATATAGATAAATAACTACCTTGGTAAGGTGATGTGAAAGGTGGAACTAAGACTTGGATCTCCAACATTCCTAGGAGAGGCTGGTATATCTTTCATTAATATGGCAGTGTCTGTTAGGCCGTGTCTACACTAGCCCCAAACTTCGAAATGGCCATTTCGAAGTTTACTAATGAAGCGTTGAAATGCATATTCAGCGCTTCATTAGCACGCGGGCGGCCGCGGCACTTCGAAATTGATGCACCTCGCCGCTGCACGGCTCGTCTCGATGGGTCTCCTTTTTGAAAGGACCCCACCTACTTCGAAGTCCCCTTGTTCCCATCAGCTCATGGGAATAAGGGGACTTTGAAGTAGGCGGGGTCCTTTCGAAAAGGAGCCCTGTTGGGACGAGCCGCGCGGCAGCGAGGCGTGTCAATTTCGAAGTGCCACGGCCGCCCATGTGCTAATGAAGCGCTGAATATGCATTTCAGTGCTTCATTAGTAAACTTCGAAATGGCCATTTGCATGGCCATTTTGAAGTTTGGGGCTAGTGTAGATGTAGCCTTAGTGTGTGTGAGCCAAGATGAAAGTTCAGTTTATGCTGATTCAGCTCTAGTGCACCTATACAACTAAGAGCAGAAAATGATTCCATTGCCCCAGCTCTAAGCTAATGTAGAGAATGAGAGAAAGTATTTGATGGGATATCGTACATAGTAGGGAATGGTGTGCTAAAACTAGTAAGTAGCTTGTGGTAGCTGAGGTTAATTAGTCAATCTTTAACAATAGGGTGACAGTTTGACCTGCCAGTCTTCATATACCTTGAAATGGCTGAGTTTTGGCTGCATTACTTTCCCTGCACTAAGTAACGATTGCATTTTATATTTTTATCCAAAGTATCTCAAGGTAATAACATCAAAACAGCAAAAATTGCTTGAAGGATTTCTTTGGAGGATCCTTATCCGACTTTTTAGACAAGCTTTTCTTCCTATGCATACATCCAAGGGCCCCACTGCTTTTTTAGCAGGCTTCCTGCTTCAAAAAACAATAGCAAAATGTTTTTTAAATACATTAGAAGCAGGAAGCCTGCTAAAAAAGCAGTGGGGCCCTTGGATGATAAAGATATAAAAGGAGCGATCAAGGAAGACAGTGCCATTGCAGAGCGATTAAATGATTTCTTTGCTTCAGTCTTCACAGCTGAAGATGTTACAGAGGTTCCTAAATCTGAGCCAGCCTTTTTAGGCAACAAATCTGAGGAACTCACTCAGATTGAAGTGACATTAGAGGAGGTTTTGGAATTAATTGATAAGCTGAATAGTAACAAGTCTCCAGGACCAGACGGCATTCACCCAAGGGTTCTGAAAGAACTCAAATGTGAAATTGCGGAGTTATTAACAGTGGTTTGTAACCTATCCTTTAAATCCACTTTGGTACCAAATGACTGGAAGACGGCCAATATAACACCAATATTTAAAAAAGGCTCTAGAGGAGATCCTGGCAATTATAGACCGATAAGTTTAACATCAGTACCAGGCAAATTAGTAGAAACACTAGTAAAGAGTAAAATTGCAAGGCACATAGAAGAGCATGAATTGTTGGGCAAAAGTCAGCATGGTTTCTGCAGAGGGAAGTCGTGTCTGTCTAATCTATTAGAATTCTTTGAAGGGGTTAATAAACATGCGGACAAGGGGCACCCAGTGGACATAATATACCTAGATTTCCAGAAAGCCTTTGACACGGTCCCACACCAAAGGCTTTTATGTAAATTAGGTGGTCATGGGATAGGAGGAAAGGTCCTTTCATGGATCGGGAATTGGTTAAAAGACAGAAAACAAAGGGTTGGAATAAATGGTAAATTTTCACAATGGAGGGGGGTAACTAGTGGTGTTCCCCAGGGCTCAGTCCTGGGACCGATCCTGTTCAACTTGTTCATCAATGATCTAGAAAATGAGGTAAGCAGTGAAGTGGCAAAGTTTGCAGATGACACCAAGTTGTTCAGGACAGTCAAAAGCAAAAGGGATTGTGAAGAACTACAAAAAGATCTCAGCAAACTGAGTGATTGGGCAGCAAAATGGCAAATGAAATTTAATGTGGGTAAGTGTAAGGTAATGCATGTTGGAAAAAATAACCCAAATTACACGTACTACATGATGGGGTCAAATTTAGCTACGACAGATCAGGAAAGGGATCTTGGAGTTATAGTGGATAGTTCTCTGAAGACATCCACGCAGTGTGCAGCGGCAGTTAGTAAGGCAAATAGGATGTTAGGAATTATTAAAAAAGGGATCGATAATAAGACAAAAGATATCATACTTCCCCTATATAAAACTATGGTACGCCCACATCTCGAGTACTGCGTGCAGATGTGGTCTCCTCACCTCAAAAAAGATATATTGGCATTAGAAAAGGTTCAGAAAAGGGCGACTAAGATGATTAGGGGCTTGGAAAGGGTCCCATATGGGGAGAGGCTAGAGAGACTGGGACTTTTCAGTTTGGAAAAAAGGCGATTGAGGGGCGATATGATAGAGGTATATAAAATCATGAATGGTGTGGAGAAAGTGAATATAGAAAAATTATTTACCTTTTCCCATAATACAAGAACTAGGGGACACCAAATAAAATTGATGGGTAGTAGGTTCAAAACTAATAAAAGGAAATTTTTCTTCACACAGCGCACAGTCAACCTGTGGAACTCCTTGCCCGAGGAGGCTGTGAAGGCCAGGACTCTATTAGGGTTTAAAAAAGAGCTTGATAAATTTTTGCAGATTAGGTCCATAAATGGCTATTAGCCAGGGATAAAGTATGGTGCCCTAGCCTTCATAACAAGGGCAGGAGATGGATGGCAGGAGATAAATCACTTGATCATTGTCTTCTGTTCTCCTTCTCTGGGGCACCTGGCATTGGCCACCGTCGGCAGATGGGATGCTGGGCTTGATGGACCTTTGGTCTGACCCAGTATGGCCATTCTTATGTTCTTATGTTCTTACATATTACCATTAGTCATGCTTGCCTCCATTTATTTTGTGAGTCAATAATTCTGAAAGCATGTAGTAATGGGAAACTTTTATTCCTGTTTTTTGTTTGTGTGGGCATTTTATCTTTCATTTGCTTTGGAGACGTACTGTTTTTGTTGAATTCTAGTGATGCCTTTGGTTTTTGGTGATTCAATATTATTGTAGACAGCTTAATTATTTCCTTACTTCTCTTCATTACTGGGGACAGAGTGTAGTTCATCTTACTTAATGGAATTTTGGCTATGTCTCCATAGGAAGTTTTCCTTCTGAATGATGGGTTTCGTCTCTTGGACCTAGTAGCTTCAACAGCATATTTCTCACATAGTGGCTTACATCTTTTCCCTCTGGTATTTACTATGTACTTTGTTGTTTGGATGTAGGACTCCTTTGGTGTTTCACCTGTGAATTTTGCTTACAAGTCCTACTAGGAATGTTAACATGTAACTGGCTAACCAGTTAACTGGGCCTTGTCTAAAGCAGTTATGCTTAATCAGTAGGGTCTGGCATGGGCAGGGGGTTGCTCCAGCTCTGTGGAGCCACGGCAGGTGGAGAGTGCTCCAGTGCAGCCAAAGTAGCTCCCAGCTGTGGCATGCCAGGACCAGGACTGCAGCTGCTTATACCAGCAAGGAAGTCCAGTCTTGTGAAAGATTTAGATTAGTCTGTGTACATGCCCTGTGTAACATGAGAAACTGATTCCTGTCTAAATGTCTTATTGGTGAATTTGCAGGAAAGAGCTGCATATGCATCTCTTTAATTCTAAAGCAGTACTGAAACTGCTTCCCTATCCAAATCTCCTGCTTGAGTGATGGAAGGAAACTGGTATCAGGAACTTCACAGGGTGGTATTTTGAAGTTGTTCTGTCTTCTTTTGTCTCACTTCCCATCCTACCTGTTACCCTGTCATCTTACAATTTTGCAGCTTTGCTAGGTAATGGAAAGCAGCAAAACAAAGGAGGAGATAAAATAATGAGAAGGAAGAGAAGCAAGCAACAGAAGACTTTAGATCTGCCTCTATTAAAGTTCTTCCTTCATTAGGTGGTTGCTATCTGAGCGAGGGAACCAGAAGGAAAAAGGGGGGAAAGTAGCTGGGAGAAGAGAGAGTAGTAACTCGAGGAAAGTTCCTATCTAGAAACCATTTCTACATATACCACTAATGCACTCACCTTTACATATGTTGCAAATTTTCTTGTGCTGTGCTCCAGTATATGTTACCCTCCTTTCTCTGTATTTCATTTGTCTATGTGGGACATTGAGAGAGAGAGACTTTGGATTTGACATTAACCTCTGTATATATATTGATGTACTTGGTAAACTTTGCTCACATATTGAAAATTAACAATGTGTTGCAGTACAATAAAGTAAATGATAGGAAGGCATATCTATTAGAAAATGATGATGAAGAAAATCAGTCACCAACCATCTTGTTTACGAAGACTCTTGTATCTCTGATGATTCTCTGAGGGTATGTCTGCAAAATAAACTTATTTTGAAATAACAGCGCTATTTCAAAATGACTTTGGCCATGTCTACACGTGACCAAAATTTTGAAAGGGCCACGCTAATGGCCAAATCAGAGAATACTAATGAGGTGCTGACATGAATATTCAGTGCCTCATTAGCATGCTGCCAGGGATTTCGATGTCTGCTGGGTCCTTTCAAAAAGGACCCCATGTAGACAAGCCGTAAGCAAGTGAAACGCGGCACTTTCAAAATGCAGCAGCTGGCAGCATGCTAATAAGGCACTGAATATTCATTTCAATGCCTCATTAGTATTTTCCGATTTGGCCATTAGCATGGCCCATTCGAAGTTTTCCCCAGTGTAGACGTAGCCTTTGTGAGAGTCTACAGAATGCAACCGCCATTTTGAAATAATTTATATGTAGCAGTTGACTTATTTCAAAATAAGTAAACCTCATTCCATAAGAAATAGCATCTATTTCAAAATAGCTGTTTTGATAAAGGGGCTGTTTAGACAGGGAATAGTCTATTTCAAAATAAGCCACAATGGCTACGTCTACACGTGAAGCCTACATCGAAGTAGCTTATTTCGATGTAGCGACATCGAAATAGGCTATTTTGATGAATAACGTCTACACGTCCTCCAGGGCTGGCAACATCGACGTTCAACATCGACGTTGGGCAGCACCACATTGAAATAGGCGCTGCGAGGGAACGTCTACACGCCAAAGTAGCACACATCGAAATAAGGGTGCCAGGCACAGCTGCAGACAGGGTCACAGGGCGGACTCAACAGCAAGCCGCTCCCTTAAAGGGCCCCTCCCAGACACAGTTGCACTAAACAACACAAGATCCACAGAGCCGACAACTGGTTGCAGACCCTGCGCCTGCAGCATGGATCCCCAGCTGCAGCAGCAGCAGCCAGAAGCCCTGGGCTAAGGGCTGCTGCACACGGTGACCATAGAGCCCCGCAGGGGCTGGAGAGAGAGCGTCTCTCAACCCCTCAGCTGATGGCCACCATGGCGGACCCTGCTATTTCGATGTTGCAGGGCGCGGATCATCTACACGTGCCCTACTTCGACGTTCAACTTCGAAGTAGGGCGCTATTCCCATCCCCTCATGGGGTTAGCGGCTTTGACGTCTCGCCGCCTAACGGCGATGTTAACATCGAAATAGCGCCCAACACATGTAGCCGTGACAGGCGCTATTTCGAAGTTAGTGCCGCTACTTTGAAGTAGCGTGCACGTGTAGACATGGCTAATGTGTCCAATGGCTCTGTTTTGAAGTAGGCTCTATTGTGTGTAGACACTGAGCACTATTTTGAAATGTGGTTTGTTTGTTTTTTTTCTGTGTAGCGGTGTTATTGCTGAACAAGCTATTCCAGAAAATCTCTTCTGGAATAGCATATTTTGAAATAACACTGCTGTGTAGACATAGCCAG
Source organism: Carettochelys insculpta (assembly GCF_033958435.1). Lineage (NCBI taxonomy): Eukaryota > Metazoa > Chordata > Testudines > Carettochelyidae > Carettochelys > Carettochelys insculpta. The sequence continues at coordinate 90,811,588 of NC_134141.1, forward strand.
AGTGTCCATCACTGTAGTATCCAAGGACAAATTTTATTTATACTTTGAGGATCTCATCCTTACTATAGACAGGCAGGGATCATTCTAGAGCTTATGGAAATTGTGATAATAGTTTGGTATAAATGTATATGTATATACATTTTCTTAGGAAATGTTTGTCTTTTCAAAATGTAACTGTAAATTTGTTTGCATATTTTTCCAGTGCACTCCAAAATGTGGTCCAGGATTCAGACATCGGATTGTGCTGTGCAAAAGCAGTGACCTTTCAAAAACATTTCCGGCTGCACAATGCCAAGAGGAAAGTAAGCCTCCAGTCCGCATCCGCTGTAGCTTGGGCCGATGCCCGCCACCTCGTTGGGTCACTGGAGACTGGGGACAGGTAAAATAACAAACGGTGTAACTGCTTGCTACCATTTCTTACTATTAATATCCATCAGAAGTTTCTAAAAACATTTCATTCATGGAAATGAGTGAGGGATGCTTCATGTGACATCCTCTTTTGTCTCAGATTGTAGTGTTACACAAGATGATGGTGCCCTCAGAGATCTGTTGGTTTATATAAAATGAGTAACTAGTCTCAGTCCAATTCCTAGTGGACAAGTATTTTTATTATTACTGCTAATTCTTTAATTACTAGAAATGATTCTTCTAGATGTGGTTTCATCCTCATTTGGTGGATGTGACAACATGGTGAAACTTGTGCTTCTGTATCTCTTGTGCTATCTCTTTCCTCTGGGTATCATGAATATCAAGAATATTATGCATAATTTCCAAACAGAAGCAATAAGGTTCATGCCAGAGAAAATTCATGGCACTATTTTGACAAATTTCTTAAAAGACACCATCTGCTACTTTCAGGCTTATAAATATCCATAAGTTCAAAGTTCAGGATTCTGCATGCCAATTCCCACCAGCACGATACATGAAAAATGTTTTTTGCTATAATCCCTGGAGAAATCCATATGCATGTAGTAACCCATATACGAAGTGAACTATTAAAACTGATATAAATAGAAAAGATTTTCTGTTTTTTTTTCTTGTTCTGTTTAAGACATTTAAAATATTTTCCTGTCATTTTACGACCTTGAAAATACATGTGTGTTAGCTCTTGTGAGCCAGAATATGAAACAGACTAGGAACAAAAATGAAACTGGCCACTGTGAATTAATTTAACAGTTAAATTTTACTAATTTTTGATCCCAGCTAATCAGAGCATATGAACATTAGAGCAGTTAGAAATTTTAAATTCAGTGAGCCATATAATTAGTGTTCTTTAATGACTCATGAGAGCAAGAAATTGAGAATTAGAACTTCTGAGTTTAACTCTGAATTTGCCAGTAGTTGACTGTGGGAAGCTGTGCATTTTCCCTTTTTCTTAGTGCTTTAGTTTCCTCACATATGAAAAGGCTTAGAAAGGGTTATTGGCTGCACAGCAATATTTAAAGGCATAACTTAATGAATATTTTAAAAGCACATTGAATTCCTTATTTGAAATGCACAATGGAAGTAATATTATTATGCTAAAATTACTAAGATGATCTACATTAACAATAAGATGTGCAAGTGCAGCATTGACTTCTATGGACTCTGGAAAGTATTTTAAATCTTGTATATAGATACATGCTAACCTATACTGTAGTACAGAGATTGTAATGCTTTGAGATGCTACAGTATTGGCAGAATGGCATTGCCAGTTTAGCCAATGAGTGTAGCTTAGTTTTTATATATAGGCAGAGAGCTACGTTTTCTCTCTTCGATTAAGATTTAGAAATCTAATTTATGATTTATGGCTTATTAAGTAGGAGCTTGAGCCTTGAAACTGTAGTTCTGTCAGAAGCTTACTCTTCATGTGAGGTGATCTACTGAATTCTGTTGGAGTACTCAGGGAATGACAGTTTGCCATATTGGATCCTAAGTAATAGATTGGGGACCTATCTCACCATCTTACACTGACATACATGTTACCAATGCAAATGCATAATTCTCTTAAACTGATGTAAATCAATTAAGCCACTGTTTAGTTATAGACCAGCAAAACATGTTTTGGAACAGCCATTTGAAAGCAACTATTAGTTACCCTCCCTCTTAAAATTCATGGAACCAACTCTGTTATAACAACAGTTATTCATGCAAATGATACATCTCTTGTTCTGCGGATTCTGTGGGAAATAGTGCAGAACCAGCTGTGTCACTCTGTGCCTATTGGAAAGAAACATGTTGGGATATATGTGGGTGGGATCCTTATTGCTGAGCTGAATACTTTTGCCCTGATCAGTCGTTCTAGTGGTATCCCACGTTACTGTTTAAAAACAGAGTCTATAACAGTAAATACTGTTAAAAATAACATCACATAGGAGACAGACACAAAAACTTGAAGATTTCGGTCCATCTTTAAATCCTCAAAGGGACAGTGTCAACTACTGTTTGTTTTTCTTCACTGAGCTGCTTTTTCCATTAATTATGCTGTAGTGGAAACTTGAAAATAAAATGCGTATTTTATTTACTGAAAAGACTTAAAGAAAGGGAACCAAGGACTCTGGGAACTCTCTCTATTTTGTTCACTTTGCAGTATCCAACTATTCTTCCTTACATGGGAAGGGTATTGGTAAGTTTTGGAGAGAGGAAGGCTAAAACTACTTCAGATTTGGGGAATTAATGGGGAAAGGAAACTACTGCTATGTTATGGATGCATGGAGAATGAATCCTCTTTCCCCCTGGCAATGTGGTTACTTCAATCAGGCTTCCACTCTATGCACTCGCTCCACTTCTGTGGTCTATTTCTGCACTTTAATAAGAGGGCAAGAGAGATCATTGCTTTTTAGCTATATAATTTTATTAATTTTATTTTTATTTACTCAGTATGCTACACACAAGTGGACAACATAAAGGCTACTGGTTTTATGCAGGGACTGGAAAATAGTGTTTTCTTTTAGTTTCTCTAAGGTGGTTTAGCACATTATTTTGAAATATTTATGAATACTTCAATATATCTGTCCCCAAAGACAGGTGTCTCAAGGGAATTAGCGGGGAGATTCAAATTCTTGTTCTCTTTGAATTTTGTTCTGTGATCTGACGTAAAAAAGAAACTTTTGAAGACATATGCCTAAATTTAGAGATGATGGCTTATGGCTTGTCTATATGAACACATAATTTGCAACAAGCTGCTTCTTAGCCAGCTTCACACTAAATATTCTCTAGTGTACTGTAATTCACCCCACTTTGAAATGGTAGTGCAAAGAAAGTTTACACCACAGTTTGCCATGAAGTTTTTGTATGGTCAAACCATTAGTGTTTATGGAGACAAAACCTAAGGCAGAGTGAAATAGGTTCCTTCAGACTCAGTTCTGGGTTGATTCAAGAAAGTAGTATTCCATTGTTCTTCATCTCCTTAAAAAACCAGATACTTGGATATAGTATTGGACATGTAAAATCCTAACTTGTTTACAATTTCCGTCTGTTGTATTAGTCAAAGGAGGTGCTGAGAAGTGCTGTATATGCTGTCCTTGCCCAAAGTTTTTTCTAACCATTACATGTCCGTGGGATAATTTATTCTGGAAATACATGTCCTCAGTGACTTTGTTTTTTTCCATTTTAAATCTCAGCTATCCCTCTTCACTCTTCTGCTATCTTGTTTATATGTTAAATTTGAACAAAATTGTTATCCTGATTTCTTTTTCTTTGTCCTTAGTGTTCTGCACAGTGTGGTCTGGGACAACAGATGCGAACAGTGCAATGTCTCTCATACACTGGACAAGCATCCACTGAGTGTCCAGAAACTGTTCGACCTCCATCAATGCAACAGTGTGAAAGCAAATGTGACAGTACTCCCATTTCCAACACGGAAGGTGAGTTTGGCTTCTTAAAATATTTGATTTCTGTAAAGTGTAGAGTGGTGTGACTAACAATCATGAATAACATGTTGATTGATTTTTTTCCCAATCAATCATTGAATGATTTAGCTACAAATATTTTTTCATTAGTCAGCCAGCTGTAATCTGGAGATCACTGTGAAAATACAAATATCATGTCACAGACATCTTTAAAAAGGCAACATTTACCAACAGTTAGTGTTGAGATATCACACTCTTTTTTCTGTAAGTGTGGGGAAGAATTGAGGCTGTGTCCAGATTGCCAAGAACTGTCAGCAAAAGATATGCAAATTGCACAATCCATTTGCATATCTTTTGCTGAGAGTTCTGTCAGGAGAGGATTTTCCCACATTTGGCGCATCCACCCTGCACTCTGTTGACAGATGTTTGGTCGAAAGAAACCTGCAGTCTACATATAGCCAGAGATACTGCCACTACCACTGTTGGGTGACTGTTGGTTTAATCAACAAGAAGTCTTGTGGCACCTTTTAAACTAACAGATATTTTGAAGCATAAGCTTTCGTGGGCAAAGTTCTACTTCGTCAGATGCATGAGTTCGGATTCCAGAGGAGGGTCTAAATGTACAGGCTTATGAAAAGGAGGGAGTCCCAGTCAAGAGGAAGGCCAGAGCTGACAAGGTCAATTCAGTCAGGAAGGATGTGGCTCAAAAGCCAGAGGCAAGGGCGACCAGGGGAGCGAAGCAGAGAGGGAGCTGCAGACAGGGTAGTTTAAGAGGGAGAGCAATTGATCCTGCCGCTGCAGAAGCTACCAGGTGAGAGCGCTGGCTTTTGGGGTGAGTGAGTGTGCTTAACTATTTGAATTTGAACTGCCATTTTGATTTCAGGTGGGTGAGTTTCAGTTTCAGTTTCTGTGGCAGTTGGGACTGCGTGCCTGACCTTTGTTCCCTTGATGGCCTTGATCAGCCTTCCCCTGTGTGACTCACCGGGGGAGGGCCTGAAAAAGCCAGAGGCAAGGGCGACCAGGGGAGTGAAGCGAACAGGGAGCTGCAGACAGATGAGTTTAAGAGGGAGTTCTACAATGGTGAGGAAGACCCGCAACACCTGTGCCAGTACTACTGCTGTTTCCTCCACCTATGCCTGTGGCCAGACAGACTGCCTGACCATGGATGCCTCTACCCAGATCCTGGTGTGGCTTTGCAGGGACTGTGGCTTGTAATTCCCACTCACTGATATCCAGGATGAGGGGACCATCCAGTGTGAAAGGTGCCTGCTGGTGGAATCTCTCAGGTGGCAGGTGGGAGAGCTATAGGAGGAGGTAGCTAGGTTGAGGAGTATCCGACTCCATGAGCAGTTCCTGGATAGTATTCATGTGGAGACAGCTGAGGAGCTGTCCCAGTACACAAGATGGCTGATAAACCACTGGTGGAGGAGGAGAAAGATCAGGGTGGACGCTGGCAGCTTGTTACTTCTGGCAGTAGGCAGCGTTCCACCCCGGTCAGAACCCTCCCACCATGGCACTAGCAAACCGTTACGCTGTACTTGATACAGGAGACACAGAATCACCCCCTACAGCAGAGGAGAAGCCTCGTATCCCCAAGGCTGGGAAGTCTGCTGCCACCACTTCAAGGAGGAAACGTAGAGTAGTGGTGGTCGGGGACTCTCATCTGAGGGGGATGCAGGCGCCCACCTGTTGCTCTGACGTTTCATCTCAGGAGGTGTGCTGCCTGCCAGGGGCCTGTATCCGAGACGTTCCAGAGGCATTGTCGAGGATTATCCGGCCCTCTGAATACTATCCCATGCTTCTCATCCATGTGGGCACTAATGATACTGCGAGGTGTGAGACTGAGCAGGTCAAGAGTTACTTCAGGGCTCTGGGGGCACGGGTGAGGGAGTTTGGGGTGCAGGTGGTGAATCCTCAATCCTGCCTGCCAATGGTAGGGGCCCAGGCAAAGACAGATGCATCCTCGAGGTGAATGCCTGGCTTCGAAGATGGTGTCGCCAGGAAGGCTTTAGCTTCCTCGACCACAGGATGCTATTCCAGGAAGGATTGCTAGCTAGAGATGGCATTCGCCTTTCAAGGAGGGGAAAGACTGTATTTGGACACAGACTGGCTAATCTAGTGAGGAGTGCATTAAACTAGGTTCGACGGGGCAGGGGAGCAAAGCCCACAGGTAAGTGGAGAACATGGAAACCTGGGAGATGGGTCAGAAATGGGAGGCAGCATGGGCAACAATGTCAGAGTAAAAAGAGGGTCAGGGCAAAACAGGGAGGCAAGATCAAATCAATGTCTTAGATGCCTATATACAAATGCAAGAAGTATGGGTAATAAGCAGGAAGAACTGGAAGTGCCAATAAATAAATACAACTATGACATCGCTGGCATCACGGAAACTTGGTGGTATAATACATATGATTGGTATGTTGGTATCGAAGGGTGCAGACTGCTTAGGAAGGATAGACAGGGAAGAAAAGGGGGAGATGTTGCCTTAATTATTAAAAATGTACACACTTGGACTGAGGTAGAGATGGACGTGGTGAGAGTCTCTGGATTAGACTAAGGGGTAAAAAAACAAGCGTGATGTCCTGCTAGGAGTCTACTACAGGCCACCTACCCAGGTGGAAGAGGTGGATGAGGCTTTTTTCAAACAACTAACAAAGTCATGCAGGGCCCTGGATTTGGTGGTGATGGGGGACTTCAGCTATCCAGATATATGTTGGGAAACTAATACAGAAGGGCACAGACTATCTGGTAAGTTCTTGGATTGCATTGGAGATGATTTTTTATTCCAAAAGGTTGAAAAAGCTACCGGGGGGAAGCTGTTCTAGATTTTATTTTAACAAATAGGGAGGAATTGGTAGAGAACTTGAAAGTGGAAGGCAGCTTGGGTGAAAGTGATCATGAAATCATAGAGTTCACAATTCTATGGAAGGGTAGAAGGGAAAACAGCAAAACAGAGATAATGAATTCCAGGAGGGCAGATTTTGGTAAACTCAGGGAGCTGGTAGGTAAGGTCCCATGGGAAGCAAAACTGAAGGGAAAAACAGCTGAGGAGAGTTGGCAGTTTTTCAAAGGGACATTATTAAGGGCCCAAAAGCAAGCTATCCCGCTGCGTAGGAAAGATAGAAAATATGGCAAAAGACCGCCTTGGCTTAACCAGGAGATCTTGCATGATCTCAAAATAAAAAAGGAATCATATAAAAAATGGAAACAAGGACAAATTACACAGGATGAATATAGGCAAACAACACAAGAATGCAGAAGCAAGATTAGAAAGGCTAAGGCACAAAATGAGCTCAAACTAGCTACAGGCGTAAAGGGAAACAAGAAGGCTTTTTATAAATGTATTAGAAACAAGAGGAAGACCAGGGACAGGGTAGGGCCATTGCTCAGTGAGGAGGGAGAAACAGTAACAGGGAACTTGGAAATGGCAGAGATGCTTAATGACTTCTTTGTTTCGGTCTTCACTCAGAAGTCTGATGAAGGAATGCCTAACATAGTGAATGCTAGTGGGAAAGGGGTAGAGTTAAAAGTTGAAATAAAAAAATAACAAGTTAAAAATCACTTAGAAAAATTGGATGTCTGCAAGTCACCAGGGCCTGATGAAATGCATCCTAGAATGCTCAAGGAGCTGATAGAGGAGGTATCTGAGCCTTTAGCTATCATCTTTGGAAAATCATGGGAGACAGGAGAGATTCCAGAAGACTGGAAAAGAGCAAATATAGTGCCCATCTATAAAGAGTGGAATAAGAATAAACCAGGAAACTACAGGCCAGTCAGCTTAACGTCTGTGCTAGGAAAGATAAAGGAGCAGGTAATTAAAGAAATCATCTGCAAGCACTTGGAAGGTGGTAAACTGATAGGGAACAGCCAGCATGGGTTTGTAAAGAACAAATCATGTCAAACCAATCTGATAGCTTTCTTTGATAGGATAATGAGCCTTGTGGATAGGGGAGAAGTGGTAGATATGGGATACCTAGACTTTAGTAAAGCATTTGATATGGTCTCACATGATATTCTTATAAAAAAAAACTAGGCAAATGCAATTTAGATGAGGCTACTATAAGGTGGGTGCATAACTGGCTGGATAACCGTACTCAGAGAGTAGTTCTTAATGGTTCTCAATCCTGCCAGAAAAGTATAACAAGTGGGGTTCCACAGGAGTCTGTTTTAGGACCAGTTCTGTTCGATATCTTCATCAACAATTTAGATATTGGCATAGAAAGTACACTTATTATGTTTGCAGATGATACCAAGCTGGGAGGGGTTGCAACTGCTTTGGAGGATAGGGTCATAATTCAAAATTATCTGGATAAATCGGAGAAATAGTCTGAGGTAAACAGGATGAAGTTTAATAAGGACAAATGCAAAGTGCTCCACTTGGGAAGGAACAATCAGTTTCACGCATACAGAATAGGGAGAGACTGTCTAGGAATGACTACAGCAGAAAGGGATCTAGGGGTTATAGTGGACCACAAGCTGTATACGAGTCAACAGTGTGATGCTGTTGCAAAAAAAGCAAACATGATTCTGGGATGCATTAACAGGTGTCTTGTGAACAAGACATGAGAAGTCATTCTTCCACTCTGCTCTGCACTGTCTAGGCCTCAGCTGGAGTATTGTGTCCAGTTCTGGGCACCGCAGTTCAAGAAAGATGTGGAAAAATTAGAGAACGTCCAGAAAAGAGCGACAAGAATTATTAAAATTCTAGAGAATGTGACCTATGAAGAAAGGCTGAAAGAATTGGGTCTTGTTTAGTTTGGAAAAGAGAAGACTGAGGGGCGACATGATAGTGGTTTTCAGGTATCTAGAAAGGTGTCATAAGGAGGAGGGAGAAAACTTGTTCTTTTTGGCACTTGAGGATAGAACAAGAGGCTATGGACGTAAACTGCAGCAAGGGAGGTTTAGGTTGGACATTAGGAAAAAGTTCCTAACTGTCAGGGTGGTCTGCTGATAGGAATAAGGGGATTTCCAAGTTGGTGGGGTCCTTTTGAAAAGCACCCCCGTCTGGATGAGCCATGTGGCGGTAAGCTGTGGCAATTTTGAAGTGCTGTAGCTGCCAGCATTCTAATGAGGTGCTGAATATGTATTTCAGCGCTTCATTAGTAAACTTAAGTTTTGAGATAGTGTTGACATGACCAAAGAGAGGAGAAACTGCTTCTGTAATTGGCCAGCCACGCCCAGTCTCTATGCAATCCTTGGTTGATGGTGTCAAATTTGCAAATGAATGGCAGCTCCGCAGTTTCTCTTTGGAGTCTGTTTTTGAAGTTTTTTGTTGCATATATATAGATATATATTTTCAAGGAACCATCAAGATTTTTGTGTATGTAACATTAGCTGATGATAGTTCTGATAGCCTGAGAGCCTAGTGGTAGAATGTTGTCACCACCTATATCTTGCAGTAAGAAATTTCAGATTTTAAACAGTCAGTCCTAGAACACATAGCAAAGGAGAAAGAGTGGAAAGTGTATTCCTTATCCACTGAACGTTATCCATCCCATGAAGGAAAAAGATCAAAGTATTGTGTGGGCGTTTAAAAATAAGTTTAATACAAGCTGTGGCCACATGGCATCAATATAGATCAGAGCTAAGGTTGCATACATTCCTTAACCATGTTTCCATACATTAACCTGTAACTGTAACTGTTCTTTTTTGTTAACTTTATTAATTTTCTTTCTTTATAATACTTGTTTTGGCATGTTTATATGGCTCTAATGATCTTTACCTTCATTTGGTCACATGTACTCTCAACCTTAACTTCATTTAAACACATTTTTGTCTGGGAATGGGCAGAGCTGGTAGCACCATCTGTTTATTAAGGCTACTCCCTCACTTGTCACTACAAGACCCTGATTTCAGTTGCTTATAACTGTGCCAAACTTCAATCAATTGATCTAAAATTTTGCTTCCTGGCTTTCTTCCTCAGTCTGAATGGTTTTTGGGTGGAAATTGTCAGCCAGAATTGTTCAGCTATTCCCAAGAATGAGGCTTGGGAAAATCAGTGTTTAGTCCATAGAAACAAAATATTTGGAAAGCGCTAGCCCACGATTCTTTGGATTAGGGACTTGAAATTAAGTAGGATGCTGCCCTTTGTCAGAATATTCCTGTTGTGATTATAAAGAAAATCTGCTCAAAGGTTATAAAATGTTTACAGTTTGCACATGCACAATAGAAACATCTTTGATTTTAGCAACTAAATTCCTCAAAGTCCATCAGCTTGGGACAGAGCAGAGCTTTCAGTTGAATTGATTGAGTTCAGGGCTGCTGCATGTTAAGCCAGGTTTGAGTCGAGGCATCTGAACTGAGACCAGTGTGCCTGCCTGTCTTACGCTTTCAAAGACCACACTACTGAATTGTTGCGGAGGAGGATTCTAGATTCAAATCCAGAGGAAGTCTGAGCTGGACTTGGGGCTGGATCAGGAGTGTACATAGGAGCAGAACCAAAGAGAATGGTAGATGTTTGGTGTGGAAATTAATGAGTAGAAAGAAGGAAACTGGGAGCTGGGATGGTGAGGAGGACAGGAACTTTCTAGACAAAGAAACTGGGGCCAGCAGCTTGTGAGGGAAAGAAGTAAGGTTTGTAAGGTAGCAGGTAAGAGGAGGAGACTGAGATTGGGGAAGAGCTGTGGGAAACCAAGACCATCTGGATAAGGAAAATGGGACTGAGAACTGGAGGGTTAAAGAAAAGGAATTGAGGGGAAAGAAGAGCGAGGTCTGAGGATGCTCGGGGAGAACTAGGGACTGTGTAAGCAGAGAGACTGGGAGCAAGTGGATACTGACATTAGTTGAAAAGCCTAGGGAGGAAGGTTGAGACTGGGAACCATTGGGGACACAGAATGGGATAGAAGGTGGGTGTAGGAGTTTGGAGGGCAGCGATGGGGTCCGTGAAATCAGGGTGGGGAAAGAGAGACAAATTGGATAAGGAACTAGGAGAGGGAAATGGACTGTCTGGGCAGGAGAATGGGACTGAGATGAGAACCCCTGAGGAGTGGGGACTGGAATTTTCTAGGTGCAAAGTATAGGACCAAGATAAAAATCCGAAGCTGGTAAAGAAATAATATTGGAATGGGTACAGTTTGGATAGAATGGAGCACAAGAGTTACATTTGAGAGAAATGGGCAGAAGAGCCTGTGTCCATTAGAGAACATGCCCTTTCAGGGGCTGGATTCAACCCAAAATTTATGAGAGTCCCCATTCCTTTGCTGTGACCAAATGTCTATGAAACTCACTTGCATAGTGTCTCATCCCCGTCAAGTGCTGGTCCACACAGGATAATGACATACTACTGCTATCATTTACTCCATTAGCTCAAAGTCAGAGGACTGCACAGCAGACCTAAAGTTTTCTTCAGACACTTACTTAAAACTTTCCTTCGGATGAAGCCTACAAAAATTATGACGGGTTAGGCTGCTGGCATGCTGGGACCACTGACTATAACACAAAATCTTATAATGCTGAAAAATATTGTCTAATTGCTAGCTTTTACTCCTCAGTGAGGTTGTCTGAATCCATCTATTGTCTTTCTTCTCATACTGAGATTTTAAACTCTTTGAGACAGAACTATTTGTTTTGTGTTTGTGCAATATCTAGCTCAGTGGTATACTGATCCATGACTGGGGCTCATAGATGCTATGATAATACAAATAATGATGCTGATGATGATTATAAGAATTAATAGGTTCCACCTTGATGATTTAAGTGGGTGTCACTATGATGCCACATGGTGGAATTTGTTTGTTCAGTTTGATTTTTCAAAAACCTAGAAAATTATACAACAAAAATATGTGAAAGTATCATATATTAGGGACCTTAGGAGGCAGGGGGCTGGACTTAATGATCTCTTAAGGTCCCTTCCAGCCTCAGGATTTTGTGATTCTATGATCTAGTCCAACCCCCCTCCTCAAAGCAGGACCAACTCCAACTAATCATTCCAGTGTGGGCTTTTTCATGACTGGTCTTTAAAATCTCTAATGATGGAGATTCCACCACCTCCCTCGGTATCCCGTTCCAGTGCTTCACCGCCCTCTGAGTGAATATGATTTTCCTAATATCCAGCCTACACCTCCCCCACTGAAACTTGAGACCGTTGCTTTTTATTCTGTCATCTGTCACCACTGAGGATTGCCTATCTCCACCTTTTTTGGAACATCACTTGAGGTAGTTGAAGACTGCTATCAAATCCCTCCTCATCCTTCTGTTCTGCAGACTAAATAAGCCTCCTCAGCCTCTCCTAGTAAGTCATGCACCCCAACGCCTTAATCATTTTTATTGCCCTCTGCTGGACTCTCTCAAGTTTGTCCACATCCCTTCTGTAGTGGGGCCCCAAAAGTGAATACGGTAATTCTGGCGTGGCCTCACCAGTGCCAAATAGATGTGAATAATCACTTCCTTGGACCTGCTGGCAATAGTCCTACTAATGCAGCCTTATATGCTATTAGCTTTCTTGGCAACAAGGGCACACCATTGATTGATATGCAGCTTCTCATCCACTTTAATCCCAAGATCCTTCCCTGCAGAATTGCTGTGCAGTCAGTCAGTATCCAGCCTGTAGCAGGGTATTAGATTCTTCCATTCTAAGTGCAGAACTCTGCACTTATCCTTGTTGAACCGTGTCGTATTTTTTTAGCCTAATCTTCCAATTTATCTTTTTCACTCTGGACCCTATCCTACCCTCCAGCATATCTATCTCTCTTCCCCTTACCCCATCTTAGTGTCATCTATGAAATTGCTGTGGGTGCAATCCATCTTATCATCCAAATCATTAATGAGGGTATTCAACAAAACAAGCCTCAGGGCTGACCCCTGGGGTACTCTGTTTGATACCAGCAGCCAAATAGGCATTGAGCCCAGTGATCTAAGCAGCTTCCTGTCCATATTATTGTCCATTCATCCAATCCATATTGCTTTAGCTTGCTGGCAAGGGTACTGTGGAAAATCATACCAAAAGCTTTGCTTAAGTCCAGGTATATCACATACGTTGCTTTTCCCATATCCACGAAGTCTCTTATATCATCTTAGAAGACAATTAGGTTGTCCACGTTGACTGCTCCTGATCACCTTCCTTTCCTTCAAGTGTTTCAGAATGGATTCCCTGAAGACCTGCTCAGTGATTTTTTGAGGGGCTGAGGTGAGGATGACCAGTCCATAGTTCCACAGATTCTCCTTCTTCCCTTTATAAGATACGTAACATCACATTCGCTTTTTTCCAATGATCTGGGACTTCTGCTGATCACAAAGAGTTTTCAAAGATAATGGCCCAGTGCCTCTGGAATCACATTAGCCAACTCTCTCAGCACATTCTGATGCATTAGATGCAATGCTTTTCTAAATAGTCCTTAACCTGTTCTTTCACCACTGACGGCTGCTCTCCTCCTCCCCATGCTGTGCTGGCCAGTGCAGCAGTCTGGGAGTGGACTTTGTGTTTGAAGACTGAGGCAAAAGGAGCATTGGCTACTCCAGCTTTTTTCCGCATAATCTGTCACTAGGTTGCCATCCCTGTTCAGTAAGGGACCCACACTTTCCCTGGTCACTTCTTATTGCTACCATACACATAGAAACCCTTCGTGATATCCTTCACATCCTTTGCTAGCTGGAACTCCTGTTGCACCTTGGCCTTCCTAATTACACCTCTTCATGCTCAAGCAATATTTTTATACTTCTCCCTAGTCATCTGTCCAAGTTTCCATTTGATGTGAACTTCCTTTTTGCTGGTCATTTTCCATATTGCTCTTCTTTCTGTAGGAACATGGTTAAGATTGCACAGTGAAGTTGCCCTCTGAACCTTAATTGTGGCATTTCCCAGCTCCTGGGTTCTTGACTTTGCAACCTTAATCATTATCTGTTCGCATCATTTTTATGTGTAATATGAAATGGTTAGAAATCTGTTGTCCTATTAAAGTTTAGCATCAAAAGTTGTCCTGTATTCTATACTTTTAGTCAGAAATCACAAATTTAGAGTAAAGTCTTTCATGTTTAGGACTCTTATTTTTCACCATGTAACTGCAACAGTGCTTGTATTTGGTGTAATACTGATAGCAAGATATAAGATTGCAAATAGGTAATAGATTAGTTTGTCTTCATAAATTCAAAATTAATGTGAAAACTAATCAGTTGGAGATCTCAGTGAGATAAGTGAAGCAATGTAGTGTGAGTTTAGATGGTCATTTTATTTAATTTGTTGGAATTTCTGATTTCACATGGAAGCTTATAATTTCATTTTGTTGATTGAAAGTACCTTCGTAACAGACTTTCCATTTATTATCCTGATATTTATCATTCCCTTTGAGATATTACACCTTTTATTTTGGTTGCCTATTATTAATGAGGAGAGCAGTATAAATGATGTATTTTTATAAATCAGGAGCTAACTATTAATTTGCTGCATAGAAGTTGTCTTTTGTCCAGCAGAAGCACTGTAAAAAGTTTTTATTGAGTATTATGTATTCCCTACTTAATAATCCCTTCTTAATTTCACATGGCAATTTATAATCTCATGCTGTTTGTTGAAGTATCTTCATAACAGACTAACTCAGAGTGTTATTTAGTAACCCTGTGATTACTGAAAAAAATTGTGTTCTAGGAACAGTAAAAAAGAGGAAGGGATGGCATATATTCTTATATTGGTGACAGTTGTTCTAAGTTTTTATCTTAAGTAACTGTTTTAAAAATTAGATTTCCCCGAATGGTCACTTTTTCGCCCCCTGACCCAATGAAAATATTCCTTAGAAGTCGGGTGACGTATGAAAGCAGTTAGGGAATATTCTAAAGCTTCTGGTAAACTTGTTAATATTAGCTAGTACAGATCACAGTGTACATTGATTCCAAAAAGGGTAAGCAGTGCTTAGTATTCCTCCTCTTGAAGCTATTACAAATACATACATCTGTGAGCATCTTTTGGCCCTACATTTTGAAATATTAAAGATGCAAAATTTCAAAAATAGGCAACTAGAATTTAACTGCAAAACAAGTGTTTTCTTTCAATTTGTCAGGATTGTTTTACAAATACCTCTAAATGGATAAACATCTTATATCTAAATACTGAATATATGCACATAGACTGTGTATTGTCTCAGAATAATGAGTACGTTCCATACATTTTCTGCTTATTCCTTTTGGTCTTAAACAAAATCCTCTTAACTAAAATACGAGTTGAAGTGTCTTGAATTAATAGCTTAAATGGCCTCTGTCCATTTAGTTTATATGGCCAAATTGCTTGTGTTGTTATAATGTCACCTTTGAAATAAATGGTCAAAGTATTTTAACATGCTGGTGGTGACAGAAAGCTTTTAGGATTTCAAGAATTTGCTAATCCTAAAGATAATAACTAATCTCAGGCTTTTATTTCATAAAATCTTTTCTTCTCCTACAGATCAACCATTTTCCAAGTTTCAAAGTAGACTGAGCTAAGCAGGCAATTCCACCTGCTCTTAGTGAGACTTGCTAATGTTTCTTTTAAAATAATATTATTTAGTTGCTAAACAAGAAAAAAATGAGTTTTGGTTATATCCTTGCCACAAAACTGAAGGCGAAATGAATGTTACTCTACATAACCAGAATGGAACCAGATTGCAGTCATGTAAAACTCAAAAGCTTGGGGAGGAATTTTTATACTACAGCTGAGAAAAAGCACAGAGGAGTGGTGTGTTTGAACAGACATATCCTGAAAGGGAGGATTTTTTAAAGGGGATATTCAATAGCCTAGTAAAGTGAAGACAGAAACTGAGGAATTAGAGGTTGGAACTGAAGAGAAACAGTCTAACTAAAAAGAGTCCCAGGCAATTACATCACTGTAAGGCAGACAGCTAAATACTGCAAATTTTTATAAGTGCTTGTATGCAAATGCTAGAAGTCTATGTACTAAGATGGGTGAACTTGAGTGCCAGTTATTAAATGAGGGTATTGATATAAACGGCATAACAGAAACTTGATAGAATGATGATAATCAATGGGACAGTGACAGCAGCATACAACATATATAAAGGGAGTATCTTGCACTGCTGAGGGAGTGGCATTATACGTGAAAGAAAACAAAGTCAAATGTAGTGAAAATGTAAAATCAAATTGTATCATAGAATCTCTATGTATAGAAGTCTCATGCTTGAATAATGAGAGCATAGTAGTAGGAATATACTACCAACCACCTGCCCACCACATCTTTCTGCTATTTTGGGACCGACATATCATAAAGGTTGATGATAATTTGAATTCTCAGGGGGATTAGGGAGACAACAAAAACTGTCCCCATAGCAAGTGGATACAGGTCATCTCCAAAATGATTACGGGATAACATTTCTAAACAGCATTAATGACTATTTCTTGAAGCACCTAGTCCTGGAACTTGCAAAGGGAGTGACAGTTCTTGATTTAGTCCTAAGTGAAGCACAGGAAGTGGTCCATGCAGTGAATATAGCTGAACCACTTCATAATGGAAACCATAATGTCCTCAAATATAATGTACTTGTAGGATGAAAATTAGCAAAGAAATTCACCAGAGTAGCATTTAACTTCTAAAGGGGGACTACACAAAAGCGAGGAAGCAAATTAAACAGATATCAAAAGGAACAGTCAAAAGAGTTTAATGTCTGAAATCTGCATAGAAATTATGTAAAATGTCATAATAGAGCCTCAGAAAATGTATACCCCAAATTATAACAGAAAAAACATCAGAAGAATAAAAATTGGCACCATGGCTCAACAACAGTGTAAAAGAGACAGAGACAAAAAGACATCCTTCAAAAGCTGGACATCATATCCTACTGAGGAAGATAGAAAGGAGCACAAACTCCAGCAAGTCTGATATAATTAGGCAGGCTGAAATAGAACTTGAAGAGCAACTAATAAAAAAGACAAAAAGTAAAAATTTTAAGTACATAAGGAACAGGAAGCCCACCAAACAAGAAGTGGGGCCACTGGATGTTGGCAATACAAAAGAAGTGTTCAAGAAAGCCAAGGAAGAATCTGAATGAATTGTATTGGTCTTCACTACAGAGGCGAGGGAGATTCCCACATATGAGCCAAAATTTTAGGTGACAAATCTGAGGAGCTGTCCCAGATGGAGGTTTCAACAGAGGTGGTTTTAGAACAAATTGATTTACACGTCACCAAGATCAGATGGTATTCACTAAAAAGTTCTTAAGGAACTCAAATATGAAATTGCAGAACTACTAATTATTATATTACATGTTGATTAAATTAGCCTGTATAACAGCTAGCTGGACGATAGAATAAGTAATGTACTTTGTTTTTTAAAGAAGTGGGGGGAGGGGCTTAAGAAGTGATTCTAGCAATTACATGTTAATAAGCCTAACTTCAGTACCAGGAAAACTGGTTGAAATAGTAAATAACAGAATTAAGAGATACATAAATGAACATAATATGTTGGGAAAGAGTTAACAATTTGTTAAAATTTTTGAATGTGTCAACAAGCATGTGGACAAGGGAGAACCCGTTGTTATAGTGTACTTAAACATTCAGAAATTCTTTGACATGATTCAACATCAAAAGCTGTTAAGCAAGCTAAGCCATCGTGGGATAACTGGAAAGTTTTATCATGAATCACTGACTGGTTAAAAGATTGCAAATAAAGGGTAAGAACATTCATTTTTCACAATTAAGAGAAGTAAATAAGTTCTCCTAAGGAGGTGTAACTGCTCAGTAACTACAGATTTGTTAGTAGCAAAGGCAAAGCATAGACTGCAAGACCATTAAGGCATGCATGCCCATAGCAATGGACACAGCTTTTAAGTGGTCCAAAGACACTTCCTTTGAGATTCCATTTTATAAACCAGTTAAAAAGGTATGCATTTCCCCTCTGATGTGGTTAGCTCTCACCTATTACTTTGTACATGATGGTTCATGTAACATCAAAACATCTCTTTCCATCACACTTTTATTCTGAACTTATCTTTAAGAGAAGTCAGTGTGTTCCTGTTATCTTTAGGGATTGTGCTTGAACTGACTTGGCATTGTGGCATTCTGGAATGTGATTATGCAAGTGTCCTGAGCATAACGGTTCTCAGAAATGTTTGTTTTTGCATTATCAGCCCTATTTTTGCCTCATTCTAGGAGTTTTTTCTTGCTAACTTTGCTTTATATTAGCAAGCCTAGATTAATACTTTTGTTCAGGTCTCAGGCTTCACACCTCTGATACAAGGATTTATTTGTCAGGATCTGTTTCTTTCTGTCGCTTTTCTGACATTTTCTTTGTGGCTGTTTTACATTTAGAGGGAATGTAAGGAGAGGACAATATCAAATAAAATCATGTTAGATCAAGAAGTTAGAGGATTCTTTTGAGATGAACTTCTTGCAGGGAAATCAAGTCTGACTTTATTCTCCTCATATTTTTTTCAATGTGAACTTGTGTGATTTACTTTTCCTCTGTAGACATGTATTCCATCTGACTATACAGGAGGTGAGGTTTTTGACTAGAGTCTGGAGCAATACTTCTCTTTCCCCTATTCGTATATCACTCTGGGGCTTAGGCATCTGCGTGCCCAGAATGAGGCAGCAGCCTGCATATACAAAGGCAAAAACATAGGTGCAGAAACATGGGTGCAAGGGAGTCTACACACCTACAGGTTTCAGCCACAGCTGACTGGGAGTTTGTAAATATTAGTGGGGCCTACTTCTGAGATTTAAGCATCTAACGTGGCAGTTAGGCAGCCAACTTCTTTTGTGAAGCTAGACCTAAGTTAGAAAAAGGCCTTAAACAGCTGAGAGTTATCGGTGGAGAAATGGCTTATTTCTCTTCAGAAAATGAAGTATTGATGCAGAGGAAGAAAACCCCCAGTAAAAGTGGCAGTGCAATGCTGCCCTTTACAGTCAGTAAACTCGCACTGCCAATACCTTTACTAATACTGTTCATTCTCCTAGTCACTGCCAGCTGTAATGCATGTTCCACTTCAGGGAATCTTATAAATGCATAGTACACCCAGTGCAACCCAGGCTAGATTTTAGATAATCTTTCACTGATGAATAAAATAACTCCCAAGAAATAAATTATAAAAATACCATGAGAACAATGACTCATATTTTTTGGTTGTCTAAAATGATCACTTATCCCAAGAAATGGTAATTTGTTCAACACAAAGTAAATGTACCTACAAACATCTTGGAGAAAAGACCTGAAATATTTTTCTTACTTTTAAAAATTTACTATATCTGGAGAACTGTACTGGAAAGAAAGTTACATAGTGGGCAATGTGGATAGACAAAGCAGAAGCCTGCTAAATCACAATACTGTGCTTTCTGTCTAATACTTGCTTTTAATTTGTCTGTCTAATATTTTCCCTTTTATACCCTCAATTATCAGAGTGCAAAGATGTGAACAAAGTGGCTTATTGCCCACTGGTGCTGAAGTTCAAGTTCTGCAGCCGAGCATACTTCAGACAGATGTGCTGTAAGACCTGCCAAGGACACTGACCCACAGAAGCAAGAGAAAGTGCCTTGTTTTATCATTGTGAAAACGTGTCAATTGAAGAGAGCCACACAGCGGAATGGGATTGAGGTCCTTGCAAATGTATTACCCTGTGGAAAACGTAACCACTGGTCAGCCCCAGCTGACAGGATTTCAATATTATTTTAACTTCTGTGAAGTGGGATTTATTCATCCAAAGTGCTGGACACAGTATAAGGAGGGCATGCCAAATTGGAGAGATCCACACAACACCTATAGAATAGCTTACTGTGGAACATTTGTGTTCTTTTGACTAAATCTAATAGTCTGTTTACCTCCTTGGACCATTAAAGTAATTTTTATTATGGACTTAGCAATGACACTGAAACCATTTATATTTAAAACTGTTTAAAATGTAGATGTTATGACTTCGTCTACTATGGAAGAAAAGAAGAATCCAAAAATCTTAAGTCATAGCTTAAAAAGTGTTAACTATTTTATCTCATTACACAGCATCACAATTTAAATTATAAAATGGGCTTGGAAATGTTATTTAAGGAGCAATTATAAATCTGAAGTTTAAAAAAATTGTATTTTTTCCTACATTTCCCTGAATTCCTTTAGGAGTAATCCATATTTGCTGAACACTGCTGTGAGCCATATATGAAGCTAAACTAAAGAAAACAACCGTGAGGAACTTAGTTTTAAGAGGGGCAACAGTTATTGCAGGTGTGCATGAAATACAAGTGTGCTAATAAACATGTGCTTCAGGTATATAGCCATTTTGCCATTGTACAAATGTAGCTGAGATGTCCACAGAAGGGAAAAACATTTCAATACTATGGGGAGGCCAGACTTCAATAGCAGTGAAGACCACAGTGCTTCATACTTCACTACTACTGTATAGGCTTACAATTTATGATTCAAGTTCCCTATTGTTTACATCACTAGACATGGAGAGGCATCTAGTTGTGTTTTACCTATTACTCCCTACTTACCGTCATCAAGAAACTCTGGTGAAAAAGATCAGCTTAATGTGTAATAATAAAGCAGACTCTGCAAACTTTGTTGACCATTACAGTGAGTTCCAGATGTTTCCTTCTTTTATATCGTAGAAAGATATTTATTTATGAGAGAGAGTTTCAGTTACCAGGTTTGAAGACCATAACAGAGTGGGCAAAAATTACAACTGAAGAATAAGAGACATATGGGGACTTTTTGGTTATGTTATAATTTTAAAACTCACCGAATATTATTTTAATAATTTTCTCAATTGTGTTTAAATGTGAAATCAAACTACCCAGACAAGTCAGATCCAGAATTTAGCATGAATAAACCTTAATGTCATATTCCTCTTCCCCTCTTCATAGAAGGTTCAACAAGGAGATAAGGAAAGTGGGTACTTCTTTATTTTAATATATTGTACTTGAACTTTTGCAGTTTGCAGCAGGTATTTGATGAATGTGCTTTTGTGACCAACTAGGCCTCCTTTGTTGTAGTGCAATTAACAGTATGTGAACAACACATTGTGTTAACACTAAAAATCAAATGGCACTTTTTAAAAAAAATACTCTTTCATTGAAACAAGTCAATTGAATAAATCACGTGATACCTAAATGTCAGTGTATTTAACAAATCATAATAAGCCAAATGCATTGCACACTATTTATTAATGTGAATTAACAAGGAAAAAGGATTCCTGTACTATGAAATATGTTGACAATCTTATGTAGCCCACTTATTCAGAACCATGAATCTCCTGTCATCTCCTACCTCTTGACGGTGGTTTTCACTTCCTTAATCCATTTCCAGTAAGCATGACTTTACTCACATATGACCATGTGCTGCTCTCAGGCCCCATGTATACAACTCTCATTGTCAATGATTGTCAATAAATAAATAAAAAATAATACAAACTGGGAGTTGCATATGTGTATCAAGGGCAGTGTATAGCCCTTAGTCAATGAGTGAATGAACTTTCTACAGTCTATTGAGAGGATAACTTGGTGCTAGCCTTGACTGAGTCAAAAATATGATAAAAGAGAAGGGTCTTGTGGCATTCTTAAGTTAAGAGGCTTCTTTGTGTCAGGATCTGTTTTTTTCTGGTGCATAATTGTGTCTACTAGCTAATGCGTCTGTTCAACTAACAAGAATAGGCTTATTTTAAAAAATGTACTCAAAATGAACTTTTATTTTACCTCACTTAGGACAAGGAGTGTTTTCACAGACACATTTTGCTCTCTCTAACTGGTGCTAGAGGACTAGGGAGTCCCATGTTTACTCTCCAACTTAAAACAGCACTGAAGCTGGAAATTTAAGGAACTCCCTGGAGCAACATTGAATTGCATTATTAAAGGGAACAAAATACCAGAATGTGTTTGAATTTACAAACTAAGCAAAACTTCAGACTAAGACCTGAAAATAAAACCTAATTGGAAGGAAAAAGAAATCAATGTTTTTTCCAAGCACAGTTCATTGCTGCTGCTACGCTGTAGCCACCTATGTAAGCTAAGCTAAATAATGTTATATTCTTAAGTAGTAACAGTAGGACTATTTGTACTGGCCATATAAAGATGACAGGCCTAGAATCAAATAGTAGAGTTCTAAATACCCAGAGCAATCTGCTTCCAGTACTTCCATTCAGCAATATCACCAACTGAAGCAGATTAAACTAAAAGGAAAACAAAAATTCTATACATAAACCCCGTAGGGTGCATATACCCAGAAACAATCCATTTCATTAGGAACTTTGTTAATGGAGTGAATGTCACATGGATATCCTTAATACAGACTGAAGATACCTTTGTATTATTGTGATTAGTTGCTTATTATTTTATATTCAGTATTAATGTGGTACACTGTTACGTTATTATGTTTTGCTTTTGTAAATTATATTCTAATTTATTGTCGTATTTCCTAACACATGTTCTACATGCATTCTCCTGCTTGTAATGAAAACAAAAATATTGTAACACTTAATGCAGTGAAATTCCACACCAGGCACAGATTTGTTTTTAACATAGTTAATTTAGTAAAATAAAACTGCAGCTTTTAAAAATGGCTTCAGTGGTAAAGTTGTCTGTTTCCAAATGCTCATATTCTACAAGCATGCCTAATTGGTTCATACAACATATTTAAAACTCTGTGGCCATGTCTACACTAGCACAAAACTTTGAAATGGCCATGCAAATAGCCATTTCAAAGATTACTAATGAGGCACTGAAATGCATATTCAGCGTCTCATTAGCATGCTTCCAGCCCTAGCTCTTCAAAATTGCTGCTTTTTGCTGCCGTGCAGCTCATCCAGATGGGTCCTTTTTGAAAGGACCCTGCCAACTTCAAAATCCCATTTTGAAGTTGGAGGGGCTAGTGTAGACATAGCCTATAGGATGTTTCCTATTCATAGATTAGATGTTACGTGTTTTCTCAGAAGTCTGTTCTTGACTGCCACAATGTCTGTCATATATAAGAATAAAAATAAAGTCAGAAACTGTGAAAGACTAAACCATCTACATTAGCAAAAAATATTTTAATTGAGTAATAAATGTTGAAAGAGATCAAATCAGGAAAGGAGTTAATGAGCAGTGGAGCAACCTGCATCCAGTCAGCTGATAGGAATAAGGGGATTTCGATGTTGGCAGGGTCCTTTCAAAAAGGACCCCCCATATAGACAAGCTGTGGGCGAGTGAACCACGGCACTTTCGAAGTGCTGTGGCTGGCGGCATGCTAATGAGGCACTGAATATTCATTTCAATGCCTCATTAATATTCTTTGATTTGGCCATTAGCATGGCCATTTTGAAGTTTTTGTAAGTGTAGACACAGTCTATGACTTATTTTGAAAAATAGTTATTTAGAAGTAGGTGCTATTCCTCATGCAACGAAGTTTACCTATTTTGAAATAAGTCAACCACTATTTCAAACTAGCAGTTGCAATGTGTAGATGCTTGGATAGTTATTTCAAAATAACTTTGTTATGTAGACCTACCCGCACAGAACTGCTTAGAGGAGCCCAGTTCAGGGAGCTTAAGCAGAGTGCTGGGGTGGGGATTGGCTAAGCCATTGGGAAGATCTCTGGCTCCCTATAGAAGGGAAAGGTCAGGTGAGAGATCACTGTGAGGATCATTGGATGAACTACTAAAGAGCTCTAGCTCTAGTGGGAGGAGCAATCATTTGAGGAGACCTTCTTAAAGCATCTCAGCCACAGAGACAGCAACCAGAGGGAACAAGATCAGAAGAACAACTGAAGGGAGGCCAAGAGAAGGAATAGCTGGAAGGGTAGATTACATGATTTGGGGAGCTCTAGCAAAGGCACTAACTATATAATTTGGGGAGCCTCCCCCACCAGGCATCCTGAAGTTACCTGCTTTAAACCTTAAGTGGAACAGCTACAACTATTTCTTCTGTAGCTTGAGTGGCAACTGTCTGCATTATGAATCATAAGGTCCCACATTCTTTTATCTCATCAGACACGAGCTGCTAATGGCTGATGGTAAGCAGCTGTGGGTTTGTTACATTGTGCATAGCAAGGAATCATTAAAACTGGCATAGTTACAAAACCATGTCAATATGACTGACAGAGGGACAGCAGCAACCATGTAACATCAGATAATCAATTAATCCAATGTAGAGCTAGTATTCTTGTGAACAAACCCCTTTAGGCTCATTTGGGAATGTGCTTGAACTCACCACTATCCTTTGGAGATGAAATACTGCACAAGCCTGAAAGATGCCAATAGCTAACATAGTCGTTGCCATCTGAAAGTGCAATTTGGTAAGCCCTGGACTGAAATCTTTATTGAGTTAGCCATTAACTTTATCTGAGCTTTCCTGAGGTTTGTGAGAATGGAGTCTAGCAATGTCCTAGACACTGTCCCAACTAAGTAAAAAAAAAAACAGTTGCTTGGGCAAAATAGTACAGTAAGTTCTGTAAATTGGGCTAGCTGTTTAAATTGAACAGTGCTTTTATTATTGTTCATCATGTCTCTCTCATGATCAGCACTCACACATTCTCTTATGTGTTTTTGTCTACTGATACTAAGGTTGCACTGCTCTGCTTGCTCTCAGAGGCACTTGTAAAAGTCCATGCTGTCTCTGAACCCTGTCTGCATGGTTTGGTAAAAGTATATACAACTGTGCTTCACTATATTGCCAGCCTCAAGTGTTTGTAATTTATGAGTCAAGACCCTGCAAAGATCAGGAGACTCACTTAAAATCATAAGATTTTTAAAATGATAACATTGGGTTGCTTTTGTTTGCTTTTGTTACACTCAAATAATGTTTTGGTATTGTTTGCCACAATAAGGAGAGCTATAAACTTTTTGTGTTCATGTGTGTGTTTTTCTGCTGAAAGCTGAGAGACTTGTAATGACCAAGACTTTAGTTTATGTTAAAAAGCAAAACCAAACAGATATTACCAGTCTTGTGGATAAAATCACAACAGCTGGCAACACTAGATTGGTTTCTGGAATAAAATGCTCATCACCTTTTTAAGCATGCCACCAGTGAAGGCAACTGGTTTTTAAACATTTTAAGCTTCATTCCGCACTATATAAATTTAATGAGCTGACCTGGACAAATGTTCCTTCCTTTCAGGCCATTTCAAGGTACAGTTCTCAAGCTGGGGGTTGTCAGCGCACAATAATACTCCAGCCACCCTCTTTTTTAACCTTCAACATGTCTTCTGCGGTGATAGCGGGATATGCTAACTCCATGCTAGCTGGAGAATTCTCAGATGATAACCTCCAAAGGGTTTCTGGACTGTTGTATCTTATTGATGCTGCTCTTCTAAAGACCTTAGGGGAACCTGAAGTTGCACCTTCTCTGTCACACTCCCTGAGGGTATATATTGATAGACACAATCTTCTCTGTGCATCGAATGTGAAGCTGGCACAACGTCTGAAAAGTGATCATTTAAAAATAATTTTGAAACACACTGAATGCTCTGGGCTCACTGACATTCCTCATATACTGATTTGAGCTCAAACTGCCTGAGTAGTTAATCAAATGTACTCTAATATCAGGGTGTAACTGACTATGGATTCTTGCTCACCCATTGGTACAAGTACTGAGGATGCGGATTTCAGCAAATCTGAACTTCCAATGGCCTTTTTTATGTATAGGAAACAATTACATGCACAATCTCCTTTATTATTTGCAAGTATATAGGAAAACATGCTCACAGATGTTCAGGATCTTTGATACAGTCTGCCACAACATTCTTGCCCATAATTTAAGGAAGTATAGATTGGATACACGAACTGTGAGATGAATAGAAAACTGGCTTGACGGATGGGCCCAATGGGTAATGGTCAATGGCTCAACGTCTAGTTCGCTGTCAGTTTCAAGTGGAGTGCCCCAGGGATTGGTTCTAGGGCCAGTGTTGTTCAACATCTTTATTAATGACCTGGATGAGGGGATGGATTGTACCCTCAGCAGATTTGCAAATGATACTAAGCCGGGGGAGGGGCGGTGTCAGGTAGATACATTGGAGGTAGGGATACAGTCCGGAGTGACCTAGACAAATTGGAGGATTGGGCCAAAAGAAATCTGATGAGGTTCAACAAGGAGACTCTGCACTTGGGACAGAAGAAGCCCAAACATTGTTACAGGCTGGGAAACAACAAGACCTATAAGAAACAACAAGAAGTCCTGTGGCACCTTTATAGACTAACAGATAAAGTCTATAAGGCGCCACAGGACTTCTTGTTGTTTTTGAAGACACGGACTAACTCGGCTACCTCTCGATACTTATGACCTATGAGGAGAGGCTGAGAGATTTGGGCTTATTTAATTTTCAGAAGAGAAGACTGAGGGTGATTTGATAGCAGCCTTCAACTTCCTGAAAGGGGGCTCTAAAGAGGATGGAGAGAGATGGTTCTAAATGGTGACAAATGGCAGAAGAAGGAGCAGTGGTCTGAAGTTATAGAGGGAAAGGTACTGGTTGGATATTAGGAAAAACTATTTCAGCAGGAGGGTGGTGAAGCATTGGAATGCGTTAGGGAGAGAGGTGGTGGAATCTCCATCCCTAGAGGCTATTAAATCCTGGCTTGACATAGTCAGGCCTGGGGTGATTTAGTTGGGGGTTGAACTGGCTTTAGGCAGGAGGATGAACTGGATGACCTCCTGAGGTTCCTTTCAGCCCTAGAATTCTATAATTTTACAAGTCTATGATCCAGCTAAAACAAATATTTGCAGCCAAGCCAACACAATCTTGTTCCCAATAAATGTTTAACTGAAAAATTTAAAAAAGTGAGTATTTTGATAATACTGAACAATTACATATTTTATCCATTGTAATCACCACAGAATATTATTTACTAGAAGATGAATTAAAATAGTCTTCAGCACCTACTAAAGGTAAGAAAAAAGCTAATCAAAGGTTTTGTTGTAATAATAAAAAAAACTCTCAGACTAAAACATATTTGACTGTTTAGAGGCAAATAATCCATTTTTAATCCAGTGCACAAGTTTGATTTACAGCGTATTTCAAAATATTTATCTTTTTTTAGGGTTTCCATCACTGCCTAAGCCAATAACCTGCTGTGTTTGAAAATGTCTGGGCAGTAATTGCCATTGTTTGCAAAGCTATTTTGGAAAATAGTGAGCGTCCTGGCATTTTGCAAAGTAAAGGAATGCAATTACCAACATTGTATATATAATCCAAGTGACCTTCTGGCTTCAGAAGCTCAAATCCACAGAAAAAAAATTTAACAACAGCAAAATGTTTGTTTAATTTTTCTTCTGTAGTTGGTCAGTGGTAGGTGGCTTATGTTATAGCCAATTTGGCAAAAAGACCATTAGTTTAACAATTCCTTATAAGTACATAACAATGCTGAAATAAACACACAAGGATGAAGAGTATAATTTCTCTGGATGGCTATTCTGACCCATTTTCATAAGTTCTTGAGAAAGGACTGCAACTATCTGGGTGATAGCTGGCTTTTCCTGTCACACATCTATAAGGAGACAAGACTTTTTTTTTTTTTCCTTAGGTAGCAGAAAGATTCACTTACTTCAGCAGTTGTCTGAAAGCTTGTTGTAGCTTACAGCAAATGGAAGGTTTTGAAGTCTGGATCATGTATAAACTTACTAGCTAGTAATGTGCTACAGAGGGTTGAGATTTCATGGATACAGCGACTTACTAACAGGCAGAGACATAGATTCTGGAACTAGGGGTGCAGGGTGGTTTCCATTATATACATGGTTTACAGTTTGGTTCAATGGCTCTCAGCATCCACTCTATATAAATTGCTGCAGTTCCCCTCTACAGAGATCCCCCCCACAAATAAAGTATTTTTCTGTGCTCTTCCCCTTTCATTTAAGGGGACAGAGTAGTACAGCTAAGGGGAGGGGGATTCATACTGTATTATTCTATCCTTGATATAATTTTCTGAGGACAAGAACTGGTGCAGGGAAAAAAAGCTTGAAAGAATCTGCTGGAACTGCAGTTGCCCAAGCACGAGGGGTAACACGTCTGTCTTTGAAATATATTGTTACGGTTAATGAAGAACAAACTTTTAAAAGCCACAGACATATTTTAAACTAAAGTAAATATTCACAAAATGTGTCAGAAGTGGCAATAGCGGAAGAGAAATCTTTGGGCGTGATATCACCAGGGCACACTGAATATGTTACCATAGCTTAGTTACACCATGAAAATACCTAATGTGCTCAGCACTCTCTTCTCTGCTTTTTTGCAATGTATTTTGGAATAGTTTGCAAACGTGAATTTACACCACCAGAAGGCATGTGAATGTTATATCCATTTGACAAACGGCAAACTAAAGCCCCAAACAGTTACTGACAGATCCATTGGTAAAATACAGGAACTGACTGTGTTACCTTACATTGCCTAATGAACAACACTTCCTTCTTGCACTAGGGGTTTTGAAAGGGCAACACTGGCATGATTTTGTCACAAGTTACTTGTCATCAGGTTCCCTCTAATTTTTTTCCATCAATGGGCAGAATAAATTTTACTATGTGCACCGTGGCATGTGAAGAAGTGCACCACCATAGAAATACATGCTGCTGACTATGGGTGGCAATAGGCTCTGCTAATCAGCTGGGCAGCACCTAATTCACTCCTGAGCAGCCGCCCAAGAACTCAGCTTACAGGGAACACTGTTTGTCATATACATTTTGAAAAATGGACATTAGAAGTCATATAAACAATACAGCTCATGGAATAAAAGCCTGGAAAGAAATATCAGCATTAGCACATCGTGTCCTTTATTTTATGTGCCCAGGTCAGGAGTCTGCAACCAAAATAGCAAGAAGAGCCATTTTTTTCAAATTCTATTACAAAAGCAATACTTTAAGAGCTGCAATGCATGTGAATACGAGACAATTTTTAAAAAATAACGTCAAAGTTTTAAACTTATTTTGGGATGAAGTCTGCCCCCATGACACCAGAATAAGATATTTTATTACAGAGGACCTAGTCCTCATCTATGCCACATACTTTTAAAGACATTTGTAGAATAAGGGTTCTAAACATAATTGTGTCTATAACCATGCTTACTACTCATGTAATATGTATAGCTAGATGGCACAGCAATAGGGGCAGGCCTCCATCCCCACTGCCCCTCCCACTGCCACCCTGCCCAGTTGAATGCTGGCCATCCCCATCCCCTGCTGTCTTGACCTGGCTAGATGTGAGATGGAGCGGAGGGATAGTTGAGTGATGGCCAGTCTGGAGATAGCTGCTATTGTTTCAGGAGTGGCAGGGCAGAGTTATTACAATGTCCAGAGCTGCAAATGACTCCATAAAGAGCCACAGGTTGCTCACCCCTGGCACAGGCTGATTAGACTAACATTTGAAGGCTGCATTCAACATATAAGAAGAGCTAGTAGCATTGTCTGTTGGGCTATGTCTATACTATATATCTTATAGCAGCACAGCGGTACTGCTGCAGCTACGGTGCTGAAAGGTCTCTTGCTTTATGCCAAGAGAGTAATTTTCCCGCAGCATAACTAAACCATTGTCAATGCTGTCCATATCCAGGGTTTTTTTTGGAGAAACTTATGTTGGTCCTGGTGTGTTTTTTTTCCCCACACTCCCACACATTGCCTATGTAAAATAAAATTAAAGTTAAGATCAAAGTAACCTGGGAGCCTATTTTTGCATCTTATTTTTAGTTCGGTAATAGACTCCCCATTAGCAAAGAACTGTTTGACTTTTAGGCTGAATTTGCTTTATAGTATTTTGCTACTTTTCACGATTTTCTTTCTAAAAGAAGGGGTGTCTGCCTCTCTAGCATGAGGTTTCCCAGACTCAATCCTGTGATCTGATCAGTGTGATTTTGCTATGGCCATTTGAAACCATCGTTCGATGTACATATTAATTCAAACTCTATCTTGTGGTAGTAATTCTTTCTATTTCTGTCATTTGTGGCATTGTTGCTGAATCAGGAAGCAGATCTGTGATACGAGGAATCTAAGCTTGCGTTAGTAGGATACCATGATCTATAATGAACTGTTTGGCAAACTAGAACCATGACAGCAATAATAAAGGCGCAAAATGGAGGCTTCTTTCTGTTTCCAATTACTGCTTTATCTCTGCCTTACTCCTCCTAGTTACTCCAGTGTTTTCATAGCTGTCAGCCGTTACTGTGTAGGATTGAGAGGATAAATGTGAAACTTAACTAATTATAAATATCTTGTCTCAAGTTGTGTTATAACCCTCCAAATAGAGACCAATAGCAGACAGAGACTTTGAAAGCAATGCTCCTTTAGCTACTTGACTATAAGTTAATTCAACAAACATCTATACAACTCTAAGGTTGTGGGAGCAAAGGTTAAACTTCTTTGCAAAACAAGTGTTTAAAATTCAGTGAACGTTGACATGGAAACACACCTATGTGTTTAGTATCTTGGGGGAAAATAAAACCTCAAATGAAGAATTGTTGCTGGAGAATGGAGCGCTTGCAAACAGCAGGTAATAGTTGGCCTAGGAAGTCAGTGGCTTGGCTCACTTACTAAACTGGCTGGATCTGCAGGCGACTGGTAGAAAAGACGAGAGAGAAGAATCTAAAATGCAAACAATATAAGAGATGAGGTTTGGCTTGATTTAAATTTTCCACCTCAAAGCATAGTAGAAAAACAAAAGAATGGTTCTGCCAGATACTTCTTGATGACAATGAAACCTGAGTTATCTAACTGACAAAAAAGATTGCTCTTTTGGAATATTTTTAATAGCCATGGTGTGGACTCATTTGCTGCCTAGGGCCATGAAGATTTTGAATGTTAGACAAGGTGAAATGTTTCCACTATCTACCAGGAAGAAAGTCCTTTACCTTGCACAGTAAGATCTATCTAAATAAGGAACAAACATGCAGCTAGCTTTGGCTTCCAGCTGTTGCTGCAGCTTTCCCTCCCAGCATGGATCTGCTTCAGGATTTTTGCCTACAGCTTTCCCTCCCAGCATGGGTCTGCTTCAGGGCTTTGTCTCAGGATCTCTGCCTGCAGCTTTCCTCCTAGCATAGCCCTGCTTCTAGGCTGTGTCTCTGGCTGGCATGGTGCTCAGCTCAGCTCAGCTCAGCTCAGCTCAGCTCAGCTCACCTCAAGCACATATTGTTTCCTTAGCTGGGCCCCATTCAGTGTAACCCAGGAAATTGTAGTTGACAGGAAGGATGAGATACTCCCCACACTGCTCACTCCCTCATTGGTCTGCCAGCTCTGGCAATCAAACCATCCTGGAGGGCTGGCCTCCTCCCATTGTTCCCAGAGGCTGTCAATCTCAGGGTCCTGATTCCTCAGAGACCCCGCCTCTTCTTTTTCTCTTCCAGTCCCCTTATACTGAACCTGGTAGGAAAGGGAGACATGACAGAGGCGGAGCCTGCTGGGCAACCAATGGGGAGTGAGATGCCCCTCCCACAGAGACCAGGGAAGAGGAGATAACCATTTTGGAGCATGGCATGGTGACAAGTACCAGATGGGCAGCTGAGTTAGTCTGTATCTTCAAAAACAAGAGTCCTGTGCCACCTTCTAGACTAAGAGATGTTTTGGAGCATAAGCTTTAAGCCCATGAAAGCTTATGCTCCAAAACATCTCTTAGTCTAGAAGGTGGCACAGGACTCTTGTTCATTTTGGAGCAGTGACCAGCAGGGAAGGAGAGTGGCTGAGTCAGGGTAGCTGGTGAGGCCTGCATGCTGGGATTCTCCACAGACCTGGCTTCCAGGATCATGAGGCTGAGACCCTTCTGCTTGAGCAGGTCCCACTCCGAGGTAGCTGCCAGTTTGTAGCGCTTGGCTGGGAGGACGTCTCGCAGCCAGGCAGAATGTGCCCCAGAGCTCTATAGGTGACAGCAGCCACCACGTGGCCAGCTCTGCCCTGGCTGCGAAGCCGAGGCTGCTGCCTGCTCTGAGCGTGTCTGAGTGCTGGGGTGGAAGAGTTGGGATTTTTAGTATCGTGTTGTAATCTGCATCCTGATCCCTGCATCCCCTTTGTGGCGAGGGGAAATCCTGGCACCAGAAACAGCCTGACTCCTGCATTCACCCATCAGCTGTGGTTATCAGTTCTGTGCAGCGAATGAACAGTCTAGTCGAATCTTTGAAGCTGCAGATCCATCGTGAACTTGTGAGTCCCCACCTTTACTTGGCTAATAAGGGAAATTATCTGGGCAACTCTGCTCCCTGAACTGTGTCCCCAGGCCGGTGGGGAGGGGGGAGTAAGGGTTTGGGGTTTTGTTACCGGCTACATGTTAAATCTGTGGAAGTTCTCACCACTTTAGCCCAATTGTGAGTCTTTTGGGTGTAGTGAACCCAGTCTGTGCAGCAGTCAGCATTTTGGTCACAGTCACCAAGGACTCCTACAGTGTACACATGCCAATAGGTCACTAATTTGATGTGTGTTTACTGTATCAGATAATCTGACTGGGGAAATTCATAGCCATTATCACTGAAGCAAAGATGTAGTCATGGATATTTTCAGTGAAAGTCAGGGACAGGTCACTGACAATAAACAAAAATTCACACCATGTGACCTGTCTATGAATTTTTCTATGAACTTTGCTGACTAAATCTTAACTTCCTCCGGGCACTGCTCTTCTGGGAGAAGGTACCTGTGGGGTGCTGCTGCACTGGAGGGGCTTGGGTCCTGTCCCATGGGTCCCTGCTCTGGCCATCCCCAGGGCCAGCTGCCCCGGCTGCCAAGCAATGACAAATCTGACCTCCCTTTCTTCAGGGAGATGGAATTGGTGACAAGGGGTGGGGTTGTCAGACAGCAGAGGCACGTCCACATGGCCTCTTTACTACCAGCAGCCTCCTCTGCCAAGAGTGAAATCTTGCATAGCTATAGAAAAGGGAAAACATTTTCCATTTCTAGAAATCTCCTTAGCATAGCACTGCTGGCAGCAGTGCTGTGCTCTGGGGTCGTGTAGACATGGCTGTTGAGAGCACCTTAAAACACAGATTGATTTGGGTTCCTCTTTTCAGGTAACACGCTATTCCCTTCCATGCTATTTCTGTTTCCATGCCCTGCCACATAACCAGTCCTATACCTGTTAATCAATGGAACAGCGAGTGCCTTTAAATTTAGTTCCCTGAGAACATTTGTGATGCCAGATTGTTACTTGGCTGGAAAGTGGGGGTCATTTAAATCTATTTTTTTCTGTTTTGTTTAGCAAATTAAGTAGCTTTTAAGACCTTATTTTCAAATAAATGCAAATGTAATATTAATCTGAACACCCAGTGCATCACACAGTGAATTTGCTGCTTCTTCTGACTATTCAGTAGCAAAATATGTAAGAATTCATTGTGTTGACAGATAGCACACTAAGTTAATACTCTTTGGCAGTGAACTGCACTGTTACAAAGAAAATGAAATTGTAGCAGGATTCAGCACGCTTTTCTGTGACAATCCTAGCTTGTATTCTGTAGAACACCTTGGCATGTACATGAATACAAAGGGTCTTTAGAGGATGCATGGTATATTTAAAGTGACCAATGAAGATAAAACCCCTTAGGGTTTTACAAATAACATAGTTGTGTGGACAAAAAAGCAGTCAAGTAGCACTTTAAAAACTAACAAAATAACTTATTAGGTGAGCTTTTATGGGACAGACCCTCTTCTTCAGTCTATAGCCATACCAGAACAGACTCAATATTTAAGGCATAGAAAACCAAAAACAGTAATCAAAGTTGACAAATCAGAAAAAAATTATCAAGATAACCAAATCAGAGAGCAGAGGGATATCAGTAATGTTTAAATATAATTAAAACTGAAAGATTTGAAATGCTAGTTTAATTGCATTGTTTGTTTGTTTAATTTTTTCGTGTTTGCTCTTTACAGACATTGAAACTGGACTAGTTATTTTTAGTTTCGTTTATAATAGACATGGACCTGAACAAAAACACCAGTTGCAAACATCCTCAGCATTGGATCAGGGCCTGAACCCAGATCCAGAAGTGAAATTTAACCCACAAAGTTTGCTCAGAATCTGGATCCAGGTTCCCTGCAAATGTTGTGACTTTTCAATTCTCAGCGTGTAGTCATTGTCACCTTCTGGTTCTTACAATGGTAAAATAATGCTACCTTTGGGATAACAAACATATAACAAAAAACGTTTTAAAAACAACATGGCTGTGTCTACACTAGCCCCCTTCTTTGAAGGGGACATGGTAATCAGCCTGAGCAGACACTACTAATGAAGTGCTGTGATGAATATGCACCACCTCATTAGGTTAATTCTACCAGCAGCAACTTCGAAGTTGCAAACTTCCAAGTGCCAGCATGCCGTGTAGCTGCGGGCACTTCGAAGTTTGCAACTTTGAAGTTGGCGTGGGTAGAATTAGCCTAATGAGGCACTGCATATTCATCCCAGCGCTTCATTAGTATTTTCCGCTCAGGCTGATTACCATGCCCCCTACAAAGAAGAGGAACAGTATAGACATAGCCCATATGTTCTAATTGTAGTATCATACCCTGCTCCCCACCAACAAAATTTCCTCTTCTGGTCACGCTGGGTGTTGTAAAATAAAATAAACTAAACCCTACGTTTATGGGCCAAAACTATATAGACAATGACATGGTCCCCAAAAGTTGGGCCCACATGTACCCTCTGTTAGGTTGTCATAACATTAATTGACATCAGCGGGAGCCACGCCTATTTATGGCCCGCCTTTAGGAAAGCATTTAGGCAGGAGTTTATGTGAACTTTGAAATCAATAAGATTTAAATGAGAACATAGTTCCTGAATAGAATGCTTTTGTAACTGGTATTTAAGAGAAGGCAGAATTGGGGTGTTCACCGTATAAATCATTCATATTATTTGGGGGATATGGAAGAGGTACTTGGTTTCTTCTTTTTGATTGGCTTCAGGAGATTGTATTACACCAGCTGCTGCCTGGAGCACAGTGAAATGTTGCCCAGATGCCTGTTGCTTGAAGAGGTGGAGCACTTGGTTGCAAGCAGGCATTCATAAACCAGGCGGAAGCATACGGCTTGCGTGTTTGCAACCAGGATCTGCTAGCCTTCAAGTGTCTGGAGAGCATTCTCCACAAGTAGCCACCAGTTTCCTCTTGCTCCTATGAAAGTTGGGGAAAAGGGCTCATGCATTTATGGGGAATGAATGAAGAGCTGACTTGGGGAAGCTAGCACCAGGCCCTACCCTCCCCGCTTCTGTGCCCACTGGAGCCTATTGTAGCTGCTGACCCTCTACCCCACATCTGCAGTCTTCCCAAGTGGAGTGCCAGGTTGCCGGGCAGTGCAGCCCCTGCTTCCACCCCTGAAGTATAGCGGTGAGAGGGTGGCAGCCTTCCTGGCCCGAGTGCCAGATGGCCATGCACCCCAGCTTTTCTGGCCCAGATCATCCAGAGGCCCTGGCCTTCCCAGGTCTGGAGTGTGGGGGAGGAAGGCAGCCTTCCTGGCTCAGAGTGCGAGGCAGCTAGGTGGCCACGGAGCCCCAGCCTGGAGTTTGCAGAGGCCCCAGCTCTCCTGGCTCTAGTGCAGCCAGTGGTCAGGCAGCTGCTCGGCCCCAGCCCTCTCTGGGGAGTGGTGTGGGCCACGCTGCCCTACCTGACTACTTGCTGACCCTTCCACCTCCAGCTTTGGGCCAAGTGCAGCCTGCTGCATGTAGGTAGGAAGAGGCCTGACTCAGGGCAGAGCATGAGCAGGTCTATCTATGTCTGTTTGATAGCCAGTGCTTCAATTGCCTTCATTACTCACCAACCCCTGTGTGTATTCTTCAGGTCCTTGTTCTGGCCTACCTGGGTGCTCCCTGTAAAGCTGAGATCCTGACCCATTCTCTTCGTGCAAGAGGACTTCCTCCTTCTGTTGCCTAGTATGCTGTATCTAACTGATTAGATACTGAGTTCTGTTAATTTTGCTCGCATTTGTTTTAATTTCAAGAAGAAATAAGTAGGCACGCAGGGGCCATGAGTAGGAGTACACAGGGCACAAGAGATATAATCTGCCATTAATATAAATAATTCTTCAGTATTTGCAGACTGTCATATCCTTTCTTAGCCACGTTCAACAGGACACTTTTACATCTTATCTTCTAGCAGAAGCTGAACCCTCTTATTGTCCACGCTTTTCTGCACTTTTCTAAACTCCTAGTAGATCAGTATTTTTCTGCTATCAGGTTATCCAACATAGGCATGTTATTTCAGGTGCTGTCAAACCAGAGGCATAGTCCTTATTGTACTATTTCTAGTTATCATAGCCCAAAGCTGTATTCATTTTAATAATAGTCCATTTTGCAAACTTGTTTCTAATTTACCTCATTCTTTCCCCTCTAACTCTATTTCAACATTACTAATTTTTCTTCTTTCTTCCTCCCACTGACTATTTAATATTTTGGGTTCTTTTTCACCAGATGTACTAGCTGCCATTTGTCCAAACTGAATCTTGTTTTGTTATTCTGTTGCCATATTTTTTTTCTCTCTCTGTACCTTTATTTTTCTGTCTTTACTATTACTGGCACCACTTCCAAATTTCACCAGTATTTTGCTTATGCCTTATAGGTCTTTAATGAAGATACTAAATAAGATGGACCTACCACAGATCCCTGTGTAAACCATGAGGCACCAAACTTAATAGTCTGGCATTGATCCCAATCTTTTGTTTGTAGTTCTTCAGCTGCTTTTTTCAGTTCATATGAGTGTCCTTATCCAAGCCCGTTGGAAATAATTTCGAGATAGAGCTTTCACAAGACACTGTATCCAGTGCTTTTCTAGAATTCCAATCTATTTAATCTACCCCTTTCCTTTCAGCAATGAATTTTTGTAATTCTATTTTTTAAAAATTAAAAAATGCCAAGAAATCAGTTGAATTTACATGAAAAGATCTGTTCTGTGTAGAGGTATATTGCTTTTTATCCCCCCTAGAGCTGGACAGACGATAACACGTCCATCTTTAAAGCTAATCATGACATTTGGTTGGTAGTAGGCATATATAATCCCATGTAAATGGTTAACTGGTTAAATGCTAGGTTAACCAATTAAACGAATGAGGACGAGGTAGCTGAGGAGGCAACTGCAGCCCAAGTGTGCTGGAGTGTCTCCCCTGCCGTGGGTGGGGGTGATCTGGTTGGGCTGGAGCATCCCTGCCCACCTGGGTGCGCTGTGGGGCAGGGTGCTCCAGCCAGGCTGGAGAAGTCCCTATAAGCAGTGTCCCCACGTGCGCTGCAGGTGGGGGAGCACTGGCTGGGCCAAAGCAGTCCTGGTCACAGTGTGCTGTGGGTGGGGGCACTCCAGCGCTGTCTGTGGCAGACAGGGCCTCTCCAGCCCAGGGCTACTGTGGATGGGGACTGTACTGACCAAGCTGGAGCACCCCTGCCTCTGGTGCTTCTTGGCTGGGCCATTGTGGATGGGGGCTGCTCTGGCTGGGCTGGAGCACTCCCACCTGTGACAGGGCCATGGTCATCTGCAGCAGGGGAGCTCCTCAGCCACCCCACCACCCATTTAGGCAGGGGGCTGCTCCAGCCTATCCAGTAAGCCTTATCTGGTAGGGTGGGGCATACTGGTTAACT
This sequence comes from Carettochelys insculpta, assembly GCF_033958435.1. Taxonomy (NCBI): domain Eukaryota; kingdom Metazoa; phylum Chordata; order Testudines; family Carettochelyidae; genus Carettochelys; species Carettochelys insculpta. Next base: position 90,848,785 of record NC_134141.1, read on the forward strand.
GGTTAAACTTTAACATCTCTATTTGGTAGCTAAGTATAATACTGGAAAATGAATTCTTAGTGACTTTATTTTGATTAAATGTCTTTTGTTCATGACATATGACAAAGAATAGTTTATTAGTATTGCTGTTGTTATGATATCACGTATAGGTCTACATTCAGAGCAGGGCCTTGTGCTAGGCACTGTATAAGTGCATTCTATCAGACAATCCCCTTGCCTGAAGAGCTTGCTGTCTAAATAGACTAAACAAACTAAGAGTCTGACAAGAGAGGCGTATGTAAGAGCGGTTAGGGAAACAGAGAGAGAAGCGAAGTGACGTGTCCAGTCAGCAGCAGCACTAAGAATAGAACTCTGGTCTTTTAACTTGCAGTGCCATGGATGATTAGATTACAGAGTCTTCTCTGAACAACCGTAACATGGATTTATAAAGAACAGGTCTTTCTCTGCAAATTGTACTGCTTTGTTCACGTATTTAGATAGAATTACAGATTATTCATCTGAAAGGAAAGCGAAGGCTGAAACAGGTTGGCATTGAAGCAAAGCTTTGAATACAGGATGTTTTGGCGTCATGCTATTCATTCGGGAAGAAGTATGATGAGTTATGTGCACTGAGGATCTGTCTGTAAATTCTTTTGCTAGTTCCTTGAATATCCAACTAGAGTGGCTGATTTCAAAACGTAGTACACTAGTATGCTCACTAAGCATTCAATAGCTAATTTTATACATTCTTCCTCACCTAACTGTATAATCTAATGTTCTTTAGTCTTGTTTAAAGGATGGGATAGTGTTTTTCAAACTATTAACATATTTCTTTTTAGTGTGCATTACTTTTTCTGTCATAGCCAATGGTATTGTGAGGATTTGTGTGAATGTGAAATACTATATATCATAGTGAAATATATTGCTATTGGAAGCTGCTTGAGTCATGCAGGCCACAGGGTGCTCGGTTATTCTTCTCTTCAGTAACTGATGCTGTTTCTTTAAGAGCAGTAATGACATTTACAGCAGCCAATGGAAGAGAAGCAGGCATTTGTTCCCTGTACATTAATCACTTATGGAATTGTAGACCTCAGGGGCATGTCCATCAAATTAGGCCACACAAGCTACATTCTTGAATTTCTGACTGCACTCAGTGCACAGTAAACTGAAAGATTTTGAAGAAGCTTTTCTGTAACCTAGTAAAAATGCTTTGCTAATTAGCATGTTTTGGATAAAGACTAAACAGATTATTTTAAACAGTTTTTTTTATATGTACCTTCAGATTTCAGTTGAAATCTATTCAAACCCAGATCCTCCTAGTTATTTAGGCAACTAAGTGCCATTTATGTCAGTGCCTAAATACCTTTGGGGATCTGGGTCTCAGTGTCTTGACTTTTCAACAGATTTATTTATGACGCAACACTTGAACTGTTAAATTGATAAACCAAATCAATGTGCAGCCCATACAGTATGTTTCCAAGCCATTGTTCAAATGTTCTCAATCTTGACTATGTGAAATAGGGCTAAATAATTTTGCATAGTTTTATTTTCTTCACCCAAAACAACAGGAAAAATGATTTTGCTTTCTCATATGAAAAAAAATGCAGTTGTCTTTGTTTTATGCTAAAGGGTGTAGTTGCTTGCATTGTTTGGGTTCATGTTCTAAAAGGAATGAAACTCCTAAGATTTTTCTAGAGCAGATATGAACAAGTTGAGGGGGCCTGACACCTCTGATACATAGTGGCCAGGTCAGTCATAGGCGCTGAAATTGCCCAGCTACTGAATAATTTCTGTCAGCAATGAAGAAATATTCCTAATCTGTAATATATTATCTCAAAACCCGTACATAGGATGTTGAAGATTTAACATCCCAATACTGCAGCAAAACCAAAGAGAACAGAGTTGACATTCCTGATACATACTGTAAGTATGTGAAAAAGGGAATAAACGTAACTTTTTAAAAAAAATCCTTTATAATTCACCTTTAATAGGCAGTGCTCTTGAGTCTGGCACTCTTTGGGCTGATGTGGCGGCAGTTAAAAAGAAATAAATGACAGCTAGAAATATGAAGCAATATCCGTTAAACTTGCAAAATGAGGTTTAGACAAAACATGAAAAACTAATTTTAAATCCCACTTTTCAAGGACACAGTGGAATTGCAGCCTCTGTCTGGAAAGAGCTCTTAAAATGAGAAGTGCAGAGCTATTACACAAGTTTGTTGGTTTTATCTTGAGTAATAAGACTGAGTGTTGCCACCTGCACACTTAAGAAGCTGATGTATAAACCTTTCTGGTATTCAGATGTAATGCTCTTCTGTGGACGTTGAGAATGGGTTAATGTTCAGTGGTGTGCTAATGCTCATTGCTTTGAACTGTGGGGGCATGTCTTCCTTTCAAGCTTCTGTTATCTTTGCACAGGATTGAGAGGATTTGGCAATGAAACAATTCTTTAAGGCACCAATAGCAGGAAGTCAAAATCAAGACTTGCCTTAATTAATTCAGGAAGACTTAACTTTTTTGTAGAATGCTGCTGACAACAGCTATAGCCTTTCATAGGTCATGTACGCTCGGGTAGCAGGCTTGCAGATGTAAACGCATAATCTACTTATCTGTGTGTGTGAAATACACTAAGTTTTAAATGACACCAGATCTATGTCTATGCTACTTCTTACACTGATATAACGTGTTGCTCAGAGCATGACTAAGCCACCCAACTGAGTGCATAAATTATTTCCACCTCAGAGTTATATGGACTTTGTATTGTTTGGCATATTCTGTTGGCATGGCTGTGCTGCTGTACTCTCTATAGGAACTGTAGCCTTAGATTCTAAATTCTGAAGTACAAGGAATTATCTCTGGCTACGTGTATACTATGAAATAAAGTCGAATTTATTAAAGTTGACTTTTTACCACTAGATTTTATAAAGTTGAAGTTGTTTCCTATATCTGCTCGCAAATTGTCCAAGTTCGACTGTTGCAGCAGTTAATTGTGAGCACCTATCCCACAATTCCTTCAGCCCCTGTTGCATTCTGGATTTTTTTGCCCGTGTGTTCTGTGAAAAAAAAATGCCCTGCAAGTGGTTGTGGGTGTATGATGTCACCTTCCCTGACTGCATTGCCCTCATTCCCCCGCCACTGGAAACAAACAGCCATTTTCAGAAGTCTCATCCCCCTGGTGAAAATACACCAAACAGGAATGGTTCAAAGTGGGTCTGTGTGACTGGTGAAAGACTTCATGTTATTCACAAGGAAAGAAGATGCAATGACTTGAGGAGGAAAAGTGTGGAATCCCAGAGGGCATTGGTGTCTAGTGGTTAGTGTGACTATAAAAGTTGACGAGAAGAAAAGACTGAGGGCATTGGTTTCTAGTGGTTAGGGTCTCTTTCTCCAGTAAAAATACACCAGACAGGCATACCTGCAACTACTGAAAGACTTATTTGCGAGGAAAGACAATACAATGCAAAAGTGATAAAATAGGGGTAGTGTATTTGGCTGAAGGAGCCAGGTTTGAAGTAGAGAGAGAGAGGAAAAAAATGTGAGTAGTCACCACATAGAAGTGAAGAATGCTCAAGGGAGGCCATTGCACTGTTGTCTCCAACATGAAGTGAGAAACTGTTAGAAGTATTAACTCCATACTCAAGACTAAATAGAGGAGAAGGAAAGAATCCCAGAGGGCTTTAGTGTTTAATGGCTGCTGGAAGGAGCCATTCCCCTGTCAGAAGTAGTAGTGGCTCCAGAAGAGAAAGAAAAATTAAGGAAGCATTAGAAAAGTTGAGGAAAAAATGAAGGGATTCCCTTGCCTCTTCTGGTAAAGAAGCCCTAGCCTTAGCAACTGCCTGTGTGTGAGAGAGAGAGAGCAAGACCACAAGTTCTATTCCAGCATAGGAAATATGCTCATGAGCCTCATGATTTGGGAATAGAGGGTACGCCTTATGTCCTTCATCACATTCTGCTCCATCCCAATGAGGGTAAGCCCTCTCAAGCAGTGAAGCCCTGCACAGGACAAGGAGGAGAGCCACATGGTGTGAGAGAAGGGGCTAGGCCGCCAGCTGCATGGCTGCATGGGGAGCAGTCCCATAAAATGTGAAGCGGAGAAAACAAGTGTCTCGGCTGCTCCTGCTAAAACGCATGCAGGGAAGAAGCCTTCACCCTGGGCAGGGCAGGACATGATGCTGTCTGTAGGAATGGTCTGCACTGCCCAGCCACCACGTGGTCATGATGGTGAGGGATTAGCCCACCAGCTGCATGGTGCCTGGGGTCGGGGGGGCTGCCCTGTACAAATGTGAAGTGTAGAAAACAAGTTGAACAACTTGTTGAAATGGTTCAGTGAGTTGAGTGCTTCCAGAACTCATTTGGTAAAAAAGGTTATGGTTCTTTGAAAATCAAGCTTCATTCCTTCCTATGAAATCCTCCCACAGCCACACGTATGCCATATGTCCCCCAGTTACATTTTGTTGCCATCTCAATGATTCTTGAGCCAGGTTATATGACTGTCTTAATGGCACCAGTAAGGTGCTCCCAGAACTGCCCGAAGGAGGTGAAATACATTTTGGTAACAAGGTTATTTTTAAAAGTCACTGTTCTTTAAAAAGGGATAGAATGAAGCACAGTCCCAGTAGTGACTGCTTAAAAAATGTAATCTCTGCAGCATGACAGCCTGGGGAGGGGGAGAGGGGAGCAGCAGCCCTATAAAATGTGAAGCAGAGAAAACAAGTTTCCGAGCCTCTCCCGTCAAATCCTGTGCAGAGAAGAAGCCGTCTTAAGTGCTGAAACCCAGCGCAGGACAGGGCATGCTGCTGTCTGCAGGCATGGTCCACACAGCTCAGTGGCCATGTAGATGTTGGGGCGGGGGGAGAGCTTGATTTTCACCTGGCACTACTGAGCATCCCTGGAGTTTACACAGCAGATTCATCCACCCACACAGAAATGAGATCATGGCTCTCCTGATGGCTCCATGCTGTGGTTCTTTCATGACTCTGAGAAAGCATGGCTAGATCGCCACACTGGCCAGAAAGAAAAATGAATTCAAATTGGTGGGCTTCCTGTTTCCTACTTCCTGCACACCTGGGCTGTGTCTACACTGGCCCCAAACTTTGAAATGGCCATGCAAATGGCCATTTTGAAGTTTACTAATGAAGTGCTGAAATACATATTCAGCACCTCATTAGAATGCGGGTGGCTGTGGCACTTCTAAATTGACGTGGCTCGCTGCCGCGTAGCTTGCCCAGACGGGACTCCTTTTCGAAAGGACCCCAGCAACTTCGAAATCCTCTTATTCCTATCTGCTGTTAGGAATAAGGGGGTTTTGAAGTAGCTGGGGTCCTTTCGAAAAGGAGCCCCATCTGGACAAGCTGCGCGGCTGCAAGCCGTGTCAATTTCGAAGTGCTGCAGCCGCCCGCATTCTAATGAGGTGCTGAATATGTATTTCAGCACTTCATTAGTAAACTTCAAAATGGCCATTTGCATGGCCATTTCAAAGTTTGGGGCCAGTGTAGACACAGCCCTGGAGAGCAGAGAAGGTGAAAGCGGCCAGAATGGACACATTCGGGGAATTGTGGGATACCTCTGGAGGCAAATAAAATTGATTTAACATAATGCTGTTTTCACGCTATCATTAATTCAGCCGTTAGAAATCAAACTTAGCATTACACTGTCTGGGAGGGGTGGGATGAGAAAGTTGACCTTAACTCCCCTTAAAATTTACAGGGAAGACAGTTACATAGTAAAATTGAGCTAAGTGCCTTAAAATCAACCTTATACTCTAGTGTAAACGTAGCCCAATAGTGAAGTTTGTAGCATTTTTTTAGCATTATCATTAATTACACGCAAACTGCATTAAAAGAACATTTTGGATATTTGACTTTGCAATCTTAACAATTAGAAAATGTTGGCAGGAGCAGTTTGTGGGGGGTAGGTGCGGAGCTGCTGGAGGGGTCAGGAGCAGGGCAGCAAGGCCTCAGAAGTCAGGCCCTCCCAGCCACACTCACTGGTGGCAGTGGGAAGTGGAGCAACATGGCTGGAAGACAGTGGATCCAAGGGGGCTGGGACTGGGTTGCTTTGTTTCCTGTAGCCACTGGTGAGTGCAGGAGTGGGCCTGATGCCTGCCGCCAACACTAGGCCCCCCTCTCTGTTAATGCCCCTTGCCATGTTGCTTAGGGAGGGGGTGTAATGGGGCAGGGATGGAGCAGGGGCATTGTCCTAGGCCCTGCAACCCCATTGGAATGTATATGCATGGCCATTGTCTTCAGTCAGTGACCACTTCAGTAGGTCCAATTCTCTCCCGCCTCTTTTTTTTTCCCCTTTGTTTCCTGCCTCCTGAGACACCATATTGCATTACCTCTGATTGCAGTCCGCAAGTCATTTCCTGTTTCTGGCATGAAGCCTGCTAAATGCTAACAGTTCACTTCTTCTCTTTTTTCTGCTTATTACTGCCAAACAGGTAGCCAGATGAAGATGATAAATCAAATGCCAGAGCAGTACCTATGTTATGATATTAACCATCACCAGAATACTTACTGTTATCCTTTGTGGAATTTACATACAATAACACAGAACACAACTCAACTGGGCAAAGCCCTGACTTTGAAAACTCATCCCCAATTCCATCTGGAGTTACTTATGACCTCCTCCAATCTGGCAGCTTTGGATGGATACAGCTGATGCATGAGGAAGAAAGAACCTCCTAGAAGCAGAAAAAGATTACCATGATATGTGGACCAAAAGGTGCCCATCTTGCAAAAGGTGCCCATCTCCTTTGTAAACCAGAAAATAGGGCTAACCATCTCCATCTGAATAGACTCTCTCTCAAGCTGGGGCACTGATTCCTTGGCTCATATCAGATCTGTTGACAAATCAACCTTGTTACATTTGAGCTCTACTTACCTCAGTCAGTCAGAATGCACACTGCTTTTCATGCATTGCTCATGAAGCCATATATAGAAGGCCCATTTCCTCACTGAAACCAACCTCCCTAATAGCACCAACGTAAATCTAGAATCCTGATGAATATATCATCCACAGAGCCTTTGATTTAAAGGCTGAGTAGGACAGACTTTGGAATTTGATCAATGGGGAGGCCTCCGGGCTTGAGAAATGCACCTGGGAATGAAAATGGATGGTCATCTCTAGTGGTCACAGTCAGAGCTTTTAGCCAAGGGTCAGTTTTGGACTCAACAACCAGGGCATAAAACAGGAACAGGGCAGGAATCAGGAGGAGAGAAAGAAGGTGCAATGAGACAGGAAACCATGAATACACCCAATCATCTGAATAAACTTGTGCTTCCTTCTGGCTTAACTAGTGCAGCTGCACCAACCAGTGGGACCAGGCACTTCTCCAATCAGGAGAGTCCTGGGCTGTGCCTCTGATAGGGCCAGGATGTCATTTGCTGGTAGTGCACATCTTTATTTAGTTAAATAGCTGTTTTTATTGTGACAGAGAGCTAGCCGTGTTAGTCTGTATTCTATCAAAACAAAAAAAGCAGTCATGTGGCACTTTAAAGACTAACAGAATAATTTATTAGGTGATGAGCTTTCATGCGACCGACCCACTTCTTCAGATTATAGCCGTAACAGCACGGCCTCAATATAAGCTGTTTGTATAGTGATCCTTTTGAAATCACTCCTACAGACTCTCTCCCACCATATTCATTCAGCATGTGCACCTCTGAAAATTAGAAGGGCCTAAATTTTGAGATCTGAAATTTTCAACCTGTATCTTCACACAAAACATTCATTTCAGAGCAGGTGAAGGGAAAGAGGAATACTTCTGGAAACTACATGATTAATAATCTGCAGGGTCAGGGTTTTGGAGCTTTGAACCCTGAAGCAAGAGAATGATTACAGTGCCCCAAATTGGATCAGAGATAGCAGAGTTTACAGGTATAATTGCTTTTTCAACCTTTCACCTCCATACATTTGATTGTCTAAAAGCCCCTGAGGCCATCCAGATGCCCTTGTAAAATGTGAGCAGGCAGAATATAAGGTGAAGGAAATGAATGGTTAATGCTTTATCTATTAAGAAAGGTAACTGGCTCAAATTCAAAAGCTGAATGAGCTCTTAAGCTTCAGTAATTCCCTAGCTTTTCCATGCAGTTGTATAAAAAACTGTGTTATTGATCCTATTATGCAGAATTAGCATGCAGGGATCTGTGCGTGCTGCTGTAGGACACAGCCTACTGCCAGATACATTAATTTATTTGTCCATATCATGTCTTTGAAGGCAATGGGAGATTTACCTAGAGAGCTGCGAACTGGGCCTTTTGAGCATTTGTTGATAACATGTAAGAAAACATGAATTGGACAGACCTCAGACTCTCTTAGACAAAGAGTTAATGGGCACAAAACAGACATAAAAACACTCCTGATCTACAAACCTGTTAATCGGCATTTTAAGGGAGTGGGACATTCTGTTAATGACTTAAGAGTTTGTGTGTTACTGAAGAGAAATTTTCACATCCTTCAAAGAGAGGCTGCTGAACTCTCTTTCATATTCAAATTTGACACATTAACACGTGGTTTGAGCCGAGATTGGAATTTTTTGGATCACTATAGGGGCTCGTTTGCATACTTGGCTTAATCTAATTCTTGATCAGTCCCCCCCCCATCCCCTCTACTCTCTGATTTGCTCACCTTGGTAATGTTTTTTTTTTCCTGATTTGTCCACCTTGATTACTGTTTTTGGTTCTCTGTGCCTTAAATATTGTCTCTGTTCTGGTATGGCTATGATCTGAAGAAGTGGGTCTGTCCCATGAAAGCTCACCTAATAAATTATTTTGTTAGTCTTTAAAGTGCTGCTTGACTCCTTTTTTGTTTTGATACCTTCTCAATGTGTGAATTCCTTGTTTTGCACATTGGCCTTCTATATATGGCTTCATGAGCAATGCATGAAACGCAGTGTGTATTCTAAGGGACTGAGGTAAGTGGAGTTCAAATGTAACTAGGTTGATTTGCCGGCAGATCTGATATGGGCCAAGGAATCAGTGACCCAGTTTGAGAGAGAGTCTATTCAGATGGAGGTGGTTAGCTCTATTTTCTGGTTTACAAAGGAGGTGGGCACTTTTTGCAATGATTGGTCCACATATCATGGTAATCTTATCCCTCAATGTGTGAATTTCCCCCAGTATGCAACTATTTTAAATATTTTTTGTTTTGTTTCATTGTCTGGTTTCAGTGTTGTTAGCTTTCAGTTCTTTAGAGCTTATAAAGTCTTGGTAAGCTTCTGCAGTGTAGAAAACTGGCATTTGCTCAACTGAAAACACGTTTATCAGTTTCTTATTTTACATTTCAGGATTATGAATACTACTATAAACCTTTTCGTCTTCTCATGTTCGAGATGTTAGGACCTAGAAGGGCCGGGCATGATGAATGAATGGTATAGTGGGAGTTCAGTTAACTGCGGAGTCAGCTCATTAGGACTAGGTGTAGTAATATTTCTATTTTAAATTGTTTCAAACTAATGAAATGCTGCCATTATTTTAACAAGGGCTGTCTACAAAAACTCCCTCCCTCTGTTAGAAAAGATAAATTATGTGACCAACTCTGTTTCCCAAAAGGTGCAGACAGGAGGAGGTGAAAGACAGTGGAACCTATCAGTTTATTTTCCTTTTTAAATATAAATGCTTTCTTAAAACCATAATTATGGAAAAAGACAATAAATATCACATGGCAAGCAAGCTTATAAGCTGCACTGTACTGGAAATGTTTATACTTTTGTTCTGGAAAAATATCCTCAGTGTATTAATTGGCTAGCACTTAGTTCAACATGTGTAATGTGAAGTGATAGTAACAGAGAGATAGCCGTGCTAGTGTATACACTATCAAAACAAAAAAGCAGTCCAGTAGCACTTTAAAGACTAACAAAACTGGGATGACAATTTTCTAGCTCATTATAGGGGCTCTTTTGCATATTTGGCTTTATCTAATTCTTGACTCTCCCCGCCACCCTGCCCCCAGCTTCTGCCCCTCTACTCTCTGATTTGCTCACCTTGATAATATTTTTCTGATTTGTCGACCTTGATTATATTTTTGGTTCTCTGTGCCTTAAACATTGAGTCTATTCTGGTATGGCTATGATCTGAAGAAATGGGTCTGTCCCACAAAAGCTCACCTAATAAATTATGTTGTCAGTCTTTAAAGTGCTACTGGACTGCTTTTTTGTTTTGATTGTAAAGTGATGTGTGAGAAGTACATTAAAGTAAGTTGGCTTGCTGACTTTTATGTAAAACTGTATGCCTATAAAACTATGCCTGTTTATGCCCCAAGAACTGAGTTGCATAAATAAGAGGGTGGAAGAAACTTTTGGACCTAAGCAGATTTTGCCACTTTGCAAATGAATCGGACAAATGATTTCCCAATGTAACGTAGCGGCAGACAATAGTACAGTTGTGTTACTCCAGGGGTGAATTTGACCAAGTGTGTAGGGGAAGTGTGTGTGTGTGTTTATGGTACAAAGTCAGATTATTAATCATTGTGTAACACCTGTTTCCTACCCATAAACTAAACTTTATTTTAGTACTTTCCTCTTATGTTTTTTTGATCACAGAAATACTTTCAGGCTCTGGTGGCTGCAGTGGAGCATTACCACTTGTCTTAGATGTGCAAGTGCTCATTTATTAGGCTGTTTATTCAAATTCTGCTGCTGCTGCTCTGTAAAACCTAAAGGATAATGTAAATGTGCTCATTCCTTAGGGGCCCTTTTGAAATTGCTCTTAAGTGGTCAGATATGTCTGCCAAAGCTATTCAATTAACTCCTCACGTAGTGCTGCAGAGTTGGATCCCACTACTGGATTAAGCACATGCACTAAACTGTCAGGAATCAGAGCAGCTGCCTGTGCTTAACTCCTTCATCAGGAAGAGCTGGATTTTTAAATGAACAACTTTGAATGAACATAGAACTGGAATGAAAGTCAATTCATTTTACTCAGATTTTATCTTCCCACTTTTCTGAGGAGAGCAGCTCTCCTATTAGTTATTACATTTTCACTTTAAATCCAAATAAATGATCCCTACAGACAATCTGGTTTAGTATTCTTTGACGAATCTGGTGAGTGGTTGTCTATAAATACTGAAATTAGACATTCACAGAAATCAAATGAGGTTTACCTGTAAAACATTATTTATTTTTACACCTTCACTGACTTTCATTATAACTCATTGTGCACAAATTTGTAATCTTCCTAATCAATGTTTTCTATATTTTTGCCTTTAGCTAAATAAATTGTTCCCTGGCTCCTTCTTTCCTTTATTAAACAAGGTAACCTCATCAGTTCACGTAATGCTATCCTGTTCTCAGTAAGCTGTCATAAATTTTTCCTTATAAGATTTCCTATCTCCTTTTTTCCCTCTTCCATAATTTGGAGATTAAAGTCAGGTGGGTCTGGTGCATTGTTGGGTTTCAGTAGTTCTAATTGCCTACTTATCTGCTCTAAGATGAAGTAAAGCCTTTCAACAATTTACTACCCGAAGGCTAGGAAAACATGCTTCAGTCACTAGGTTGGTATCACCTTTCCCTTTGTGTGTTCTTTGAAAAAAATCATTCAGACTCTGAGCATATTATCAGTCTATCACTGACTTTCCACTTTGACCCTTCAGTGTCTCTTCTGAGTCTTTCCTTTTGTTTTGGCTCCGATGTGCCGAAATATTTTTGCATTGTATTTACTTTAGCACCTCCTTTTATTTATATTATATCTTGTCAAGTTGTTTTCTGCTACCTCCTTATCATCTGTCTTGGATATTTTAGATGTTTAGAAAACCGCTTCTTTCTCCCTTTAATTTTATTTCCTTTTTTAAACAAAGAACCTTCTCACTTATCCCAGAATTCTATTGTTTTACTACTACATATTTATTGCTAAATGGCACACACAAACATTTTTCTTTAACACCTAATCGATGTGGTGATAACTGTTCCAATGAAACCATCCCAGAATTTCATGAGCGGTTATTTCATCAAAACAAAAAAGCAATCATGCATCACTTTAAAGCCTAACAAAATAATTTATTGGGTGATGAGCTTTCATGGGACAGACTGTTAGTCTATAAGGTACCACAGGACTTCCTGTTGTTTTTGAAGATACAGACTAACTTGGCTATGTCTCTGATACGTTTATGTTTTATCTAACTCTGAACTACCCCACCCCACACTCTGCCCCCATCCCTCTGCTCTTCCGATTTGCCAACCTTGATAACAATTTTTCTGATTTGTCAACCCTGATAACAATTTTTGGACCTCTGTGCTTTATATATTGAGTCTGTTCTGGTCAGGCTATGGTCTGAAGAAATGGGTCTGTCCCACGAAACTTATGCTCCAAAATATCTGTTGGTCTCTAAGATGCCACAGGACTTTTATAAAATATCAAAGTATGTAAAAGAGTCTTTATAATGGGTCAGGTATTTGCTGTCCCTGTTCAGACTAAGTGTTAATGTGTCATATTTGAATATAACTGACTGTTCTGAGCATTCCCTCTGTAGACAGTGGTAAAAGTCCCTTTTTAGTAGAACACACACTCTCAGGTCTTTAACAGAATGGCCCACTCCATTAAAGTGCTGGCTGACAGGTTTGTGTATTTGGAGATTTTTGATGTCTGTTCTATGTCCATTCATTCTCTGTTGAAGAGTGTTTGCAGTCTGTCCTATATACGTGGTGTGTGGGCATTGTTGGCACATGATGGCCTATATGATGTTAGTTGAGGAATGTGCCCTTGATTCTGTAATTAACATGGTTAGGTCCACTGATGGACTCTCCAGAAGAGATATATGGACAAAGTTGGCAACGGGGCTTATTGCAAGGAAAAGTTCCAGGTTTAGTATTATTGTGGTATAGCCTGTGGTTGCTAGTGATAATCCTCATAAGGTTGGGAGGTTGTCTGTAGGAAAGAACAGGCCTGTCACCTAGAGCCTTCTGGAGTGTGGCATCATGATTTAGGGTAGGTTGTCGGTATTCAATAATGCATTGCAGTGTTTGAGTTGGGCGCTGTAGGTAATGACAAGTGATGTTCTGTTATTGGTTTTTTTGGGCCTATCTTGTAGTAGCTGGTTTCTGGGTAAGCGTTTAAGGCTTTCACCTCAGAGTCACCCCATACACATGCTTTTATAAGGATCTGGCCTCCCCCCTAAAGGTGTCTTGCAATTCTATGCAAGCTAGGATATTTTTCTGCTGGAGTTCTTTCCTGGGCTCCACACTAACAGCAGTGAATGAATGTTCCACTTCTGAGTATTAGCCTTGTATATTGAACGACCAAAGACATTTCGAAAATCAGTGCAACTCTTGATTGCACTTGTGGAGTGTATGAAGGGGCTGCCAATCTTGTGCCAAAAGACCTCTTCCTGGATCATGTCCTGTATCTGGGTGTATTATGACTTGCAAAGATACTTTTCCCCATCTCTCCCCAACACCCATGCTGACTGTACGCTCCACAAGGGTGCAGGCATTCTCAGTGATGTTCCTGTCCCATATTGTTACCTAGAACATCTACAAGACAGTGATCATCAGTCATCAGTCCACAGCTTTTTATCACACTCGGCCATTATACAGGAAGAAGCAGATTATATAACTTTCAGCAGAGTAGTGCTACAATAAACAATATCATAAACTCCAACCCCAACTCCTAGGTAAGACTTGGGAGCTGCTACTTGGAATTGACATGAGCAAGCACTCGAAGAAGAAAAAAATGGTCACCTAACCCTCCTCATAACTGTTGTTTTTCTGGGTGTGGTTCTCATGTCCATTCAAAAGTAACGCACCTCCTCTCCGTCAGAGTATCCAGCAAGAAGGAACTGGAGAGGCAGTGGGCCATCAGGGACCTATACACACTGTCATGAAGGTGCAGCTCCAGAGAGTTCCACAGCTGGCCTTATGGGTACCACTGGAGGAAAAAAAGTCTTCTGATGCTTATTACGAAGTGGTAGGTAACCATCTTCTCACAACACACATAATTGGCCATTGTCTCTATTTGTCTTCATGATGTTCTTTTAATAACTTTTGGCTAGAAGTTTTTTTTCTTCTGATAAATTACTTCTCATAATAAGTAGTAGTAAATATAATTATTTTTATTTATTATGTTTCATACATAGATTTCAAAGCTTCTCATGCATCCACCTCTTTAGTGTCTGATCATCATGAGAATCAAGTGTACAGACAATTCATTAGCTTAAACATCCTCCACTGAGAGATTTATTTTTGCATTTGCAAAGAGATGGGCTCAGTCCAGCAGGCTTTTTTTTTTTCTCTAATAGCTTCGATCCCTTTATCTCTTTTCCTTCACCAGAATCTGCATGCCATTTCACTAGGTCTTGGTTAAATGTAGACAAAGAGTTTTTTGCAGTATTTGTGTACAAGAATTACCAAAATGCCGCTTGATGAGATTGCTTGCAACCCTTTTATATTTCTCATATCCTTGATAAAGTGACTTCCAAATAATTCCATTTATAATCTGACAACCGATTATAAAATTAGAAAAAAAGTTTTAGAACAATGCTATGTGTTTCCCACTGGCTGTATGCAAGCTGTAAAGGCTCTTGACCAGCTATTTCCTTATGATCTCTCTTTTCTTGTTTGCTCTCTGATGGAGCCATATGTAAATTGTATCAGAAAATTGTATCCAGCTCCTGAACCAAAACATTCATAAATCAAGCAATCTACTAGGCTAGAAAGGGTGAACATGGGAACAGTCACTGAATTTATATGGGGAAGACTGTTCTCTCCTGCAAAGGGGGATTCATAAAGTAAATATATTTGGCTGTGTACTGTCTAGACATAGCTGACGGTCAGACAATGTGCTGATATTTGGAGCAATCTTGAAAAAGAGGGAATAAAAGAAGTGTATTTGTCTGTAAAAGAGGACAGTCTATCACCCAGCCTGTCTGTGCAATTATCTCTTAGACTTTATTGTGGTTAGGTTGTCTGACTAGAGGTATCCACCTGCATCTGTTTTTTTGTCTCTCTTATATGTGTGCAACTTTCTAAGTGGAACCATTTTTTACATTATGAAGTATTAGTAATGATTTCAGAATTATGTTTAAGTTGAAACTTATGAAGCAGAGCTAAAATTTCTTTGGCACAATAACACTTTTACAGGACAATGAAGTTTTCCACATAACTTCTGAAGAACAATATTAATTAAATTTTGTAGAGGAATTCTTTAAAAATTACCACTGACATTTTTTTCGTGTTTTCCTCACATTTTTAGCATTCTTGGTAGCGGTTGTACTAGAAATGCTTTTTTTCCATAATACTACTGACAGGGAAATAAAAAAAATGAAAAACTTTAATTGCAGCTTTTGTAGCTGAACAAAACAAAGTTGTCACATATGTAAACACATGGGCATGCACAGAGAGATCTCAGACACAGCCGACTTTTGAAATTTTACAATTAGACAAGCATTTATTCCTCTTCTTGAAACTATACTTCTTAAACTATGCTAAGAAAGCTACACTTGCTTAGATCTGCTAGCTTTTGCCTTTCTCTAGCATTGCGGGCCTAGGGAGGGGAAGCTCAGTTCCATCTGGAGATTATCCTGATGCAAGCCAGCCTTCCAGCTGCTTTGTGCCACTGGAGTGGTGCCTAGCATCTGGAGAGATGGCCAGAAACTGGGTCCTTGCTACTTATCCTTGAAGGTAGTCCGTATTTAAACCTCATGGTGTGCAAAACATACTTTCTTGGCAGAAAAACAAAAATATTTACATAATTAGACAAAAATGCCATTCTGGGTTAACACAGTTTTGTTTGCTCTGTGATTCCATCATGCCATGTTGGTT
The DNA here is from genome assembly GCF_033958435.1 of Carettochelys insculpta. NCBI lineage: Eukaryota > Metazoa > Chordata > Testudines > Carettochelyidae > Carettochelys > Carettochelys insculpta. The sequence continues at coordinate 90,864,514 of NC_134141.1, forward strand.
GTGAAGGAGTTCTTTGTCTTCAGCACTGAAGAGACTACAAGATAAGCTGTGTGATAGCATGCCCTACTGGATATGTCAAACATTCAGCGGATTTTGGAAATCTTTTAGTGAAAGATTCCCTTGTCCATTTTATCGTATCTAAAGGGTTTGTTCATCCAAATCCCCCAATATGCTATTTAAAAAGTGAATCTAATAAATATGTAAATATTACTATAGGCCAGGTCTAGAGTAGGGGATAAAATCAATTTAGGATATGCAACTCCAGCTATGAAAATTGCATCTCTGGGGTCAATGTATCTTAAATTGATTTCTGCCACTGTTATGGGGAGGGGGAGATACTCACCCATTGACTTCCCTTACTGCTCGTGCTTGTGAGGACTGCAGAGGTTGACTGTGGTACCCTGATCGTTTGATTTAGCATGGCTCCACTGGGTGCACTTAATCGAACCCCACAAGCTTGACCGCCAGCGTGTCAATCTTCCTGAAAGTGTAGCTATAGCCTTTGTGTACTCTGTAAAGGTCTGTGGATGAAGTGGCAGTAGACAAAGAGGTGATAAACTAACATCATTGGAGGCCCACTTTAGTGTTTGATGGCCATGATTAGTAGAACACAATGGGCAGTGGGGAGGAAAAGCACAGCAGAGAACTTGTAGCCCAAGATTAGGAGGGGCAATTTGACTCTAGCCATCTGTTGCCCTATTGATGCTACATTGTTGTGGGAATTAGAGTCCCATAGTGCAACTTGGGTGGCCTATGTGCATTATAGCAGCCTTTTAAGGCTGCCCAAAGAGCTATAGGGCTGCCTGGAATCCCAAAACCACTGCATGATGCAGATGCACCCCCAGTGCAGCTTTCCAACTTCCTGTCTTGTATCAGCATGTCCCTTATTCAAGAACCCATGGAGCAGACATGCACTGTCTTCTTCAGTGTCTGTGATAGGGGAACTTTCATTGGCAAGAAGAAGGGCTTTTAGGGAACTTCCTGCTGCTCCCAACCCTTTTACCTGGTATTTGCTTGTTTATGGTTTGTGAATTTAATAATGTTTTTTCTTATCTAGATAAAAATATAATACGAAATACTATTTGAGGAATCTGTGCTCTTTCTGAATGGCAGTTTGTTTGTGGTTTGCATTCTGAGTACAAAGAGGAAGGTCTGAGGTGGCATGATAAGAAGTATTTCCAAAAGACACGCTGTAGCTCAGAGGTTATGGGTGTGATGTAAAATAGATTAATAAAGTCCAAAGTCTACAAAAACAACTTATGTATCTTGATCGAAGAGCTATTATACAAGTCTGTTTAATGCATAAATTATCTTTCAGCATATATCTCTTTATTTGAGTCCTGTTTACTGTATCCTAAGCAATCTGCATACTTTAGGATAGTTTGGACATTGGAGGAGACCAATGTATCTCAAGCATCTGGCAGTGCTTTGCAGTTGTGTGGCCACTGGGCTAGTGTGGACGCTGTCATGATGTCACTTTAATATTGAAATTACCCCTCTTGTTTTGATGTGGAGTGTGAACAGATTCTGAATGAGAGTCAGTGAGTGTCTTAAGAGCAGTAAAGCCAGCCCAGCATCCTCAGAAAGAACAGCACTAAATTCCATTTCTTCTTTCAGAAAAGTAGAAAGACACCTGTACAGAAATGTGGTCAAGGGAAATTCCTCTTTTAAGACAAAAGATTGTGCCTCTTGGTTAAATTATTCTTTCATAAGAAAGACACAGCACAAGACTTGATGCTGACATCTAAACAATATCACTTACAAAAATCTATTACATTCTCACTGTAGTTTTATTTAATGATTAGGATGAATTGATAGTACCATCAGGTTTTAAATGTTATCCAAATTAGCTCTGTTCTGAGGAAGTCTAATTTTCCTGAAAAGCTGTTTCTGTGACTAGACATAAAATAGTTTATGGCCTAGACTTTGTTTGTAGGAACCATTTTTAAGAGGGAAGAAATGTGACTGTCTTCTATTATTTTCTGTTGTCTGGCTCAGACATTTTTGTGTGATGGCAGTTGCTTTGGATTTGCTGAGACAACGAATATTCATTTGACAATAGACTATACTGTAGACAATGAATACCCATATTGTCTTCAATCCACTTGCTTATCAAGCCTTCTTGCAAATAATTTTCAATTTCAGGTCTACTCCTTCCTTTTTGTATAAGAGAGGTAGCTGCATTAGTCTGTGGCTTTGACAACAACAAGAAGTCTTGTGGCACCTTGTAGACTAACAGATATTTTGGAGCATAAGCTTTCGTGGGCAAACACGCACTTCATCAGGTGCATGAGTGGGGAGGGGTGGTTTCAGAGGGGCATTTAAAGAATGGGGTCCCTGAAAAAGGGAGGGCCAGAGCTGACAAGGTCTATTCAGCAAGGTGGAAATGGCCTATTATCAATAGTAGGTCTCAAAAGAGGAAAAAACAAGTCAGATCAAACAGGGGGATATGAGCCACTGTCAGAGTTCAATGGGGAGATCCATTGGGTGTTGGGGTCTCCCCATTGGACTCTGACAATGGCTCATATCCCCCTGTCTGAACTGACTTGTTTTTTCCTCTTTTGATACCTACTATTGATAATAGGCCATTTCCACCTTGCTGAATAGACCTTGTCAGCTCTGGCCCTCCCTTTTTCAGGGACCCCATTCTTTAAATACCCCTCTGAAAGCACCCCCCATGCATCTGATGAAGTGGGTGTTTGCCCACGAAAGCTTATGCTCCAAAATGCCTGTTAGTCTATAAGGTGCCACAGGACTTCTTGTTGTTCTTCCTTTTTGTGTATTTTACCATTTTAAGACTTTGCATATACTATCTTGTTAACCTATATCTTCACACATGGGTTACAAATTTATTTTTCAAAATTGTCTTTTTTATTTTGAATATTCAGGTAGCCACTATGTTAAAAATGTTTCTCAGTTGTGCATTTATATTTTCAGTTAAGCTTAGGATTTCCAAAAATAATACAGGAGAAGAAAACTCAAAAGCTCATTACTTTTGTGGCTATTTTTGCTGAGGCCAGTTTTAGGCCATGTTTCCAATGATCAGTCTGTACTCCTTAGTTATGTACTATATACATAAACTGTGTCTGCTACAAATTATGTTTTTTTAGCTTACCCATATAGCTTATTAAACAGTAGTTGGAATACTTCCATCCCAAAAAAGAACCTTTGGCATAAATAATATTGTCATTTGGGCAGGCTAGACATAGTTTTGTGAAGTGACCTTGTAAAAATATTGTCTGAGGTATGACTGAGCCTAAATTATATGACAGTGAGCTAGTATATTCTGGTGCCTCCAATGAATGAAGTCTCTTCTTGTAGAAGTGGAATCATTTGAGTTTTTTTTTCCAAAAAATGCGATATTTTTTGTTCCAGAGATGGTAATAAACCATCAATCCTAGGCACCGATCTATATTTGAGTCCTTTATAGTAATGACAGTGTTTGCTGTGTTTTTACTTTTTGATGCTTTTGTCTTCTTGAGATGAAAGGACAGAAAGTTTTAGAAGGAGGCTGTTTTCCTTGTTGAAGAAAGGTCAGTCTGGCACCGCTGAGCTGAAGAAACCATTCTGACTCGTGTACAGTACAGTCATTCCAAATGAATTTTCATGCTGCTCATCCTCATGCAGAGGCTTAGCAGGTCAACAGCATTAATGCTAGAGTGCTTTATGTTAAAACAGTTTGCAGCTTCATTTAGACATACGAGACATATTTTGTTTCTCTAACAAATGTGTCTCAGTCTCTGATCAGAGATAAGCAAACATCAAGCAGTTTCCCTTCTAACTTATAGGGCAGTGATGGATATCCTAGCTAAATATTCCATTTACTTTTTTTATACTTTGGAATCTGTTATCCAGTCCTACTGCTGTAATTTATGCAGCCAGGTCTATTCTAGCTCCTAAACAGAGATTGGGCCATTTACAAACTTCCAAACAGAGGAAAATCTGTCAATATTTTTCTGTCACATCATTCACACTTCTTCGCACACCTAATGTGTCACTTTTTGGTTTATATATTCTCTAAAAATATAGGAGAAAATAGAATTACTCCCACAGCTGTAATAGAAATCTTTGCTGAAATGACTATGTTTGCTTGTTCTTTTTTTATTTAAACTGTTCCCCCTGACATACTTGAGACTAAAAGCTACTTATAATACTAAAAATCTGGAATTACTAAAGTTTCTTCACCAGCTTGGGTGGGGGAATTAATACCTTGGTGAAGTCAGCAAGGTAGAAAAGGCACAATGAACAATGATTTTAGGTTAGATCATAAAGTTTGGGAGTGATTAGAACTATATAGTGAAGCTAAGATGGAAGCATGGAAAAATACAAATCTGTGAGTGAATCAGAGTCTACATCTTGCCAGGAAAATACATAGAAACCCAATGCAAGCAGGTAGAGGAAATGTGGTTGTGAGAAAGAAGCTGTATCTAGAAGGACCATTTTTGAAGAAGAGCTGTTACTATATTTTGGGCCAAATTTTCAGTCATAGCCTCACAACTGCATACTTCCAAATTCTGCGTGCATTTTGGGCTTTCAATTTTGAATGGCTAAATTTGGCTGCCTAATTTATGGTGCAAAAATTAGAAGTCAGGTCCATCCAATTTAAGCTTATTCATAACCCATCGTCTCTGTGGAGCATCCAAGCTCCAACAGCAGAATTAAGTATCTCAGAATAAAGGCCAGATACTAAATCCTGCTAAATCTGACCCACTTTCATTGCCCCTTCAGTCATTACACTGACAGCTTGGATGATGACTGAATGAGAGTAATGATAGCCAAATCTGTGCCCCCGCATACAGAAGGTTTTCCACATAGGCAGCCAGCACAGAACTCCAATACCAAGGGTCCATAACTTGCATACTAAGAACACTCACATCTAGCCCCCTGGAAGTCCATCTGGCTACAGTCTCATCATGCTCTGGTTTAGTTATAATCCATTTTCTTATATCACACTGTAATCATGGGCATCATGTTTATATAATTTTTGGTGATGTCCAAAATAGGTCCTAGCAAAGGCATCCCATCCATAGGACAGACTGGGGCGACCATATAACTTGCTGCCTGTGGTGATAAGATGCCTCAAGACTGTTATATTTGTACTCCCAGTAAGAGACCCAACTCCTCTGTGAGACATCAACATTGTCCTTTTATAAAGAATGCAACCACCATTTGAGTTTCTTTTCAAATGTTTCTTTTTTTGGTGTATGTCTTTTCACTACTGCAGTGGCATTCTTGTTAGCCAGCACTTTGGCCAAGAGAACCTATGAGATCCAAGCCCTCGTGTCCAGATCACTGTATAAAACTTTTAATTAGGAGAAAGGTGATGGTATCATGCTCACAGAGCACATGCTCAGCTATAGCAGGATCTGACTGATTACACCTTCTCAAGGAACTATAGTTATTGTAGTGTAAATAACCATACTTCAGCAGCTTGAGTTCTATCACAGACTCCCCTGTTGGCTTTGACTCAGGCAGATATCTAGAATTAAAAGCTGAGTGACCATGAGGCTTGGCTACTTGGGAGGATGTTGACTAGCAAAGCAAAATGCACATTTGCAGTCTATGAGCTTGCTGTGCAGTAACACTCACTCCATGCAGACACTATGGCCAAGTGGAAAAAAGGAGCTTTCAAAGTCCTTGGGGTCCTTTCAAAATGCACGTGGCTGCTGTTATGCTAATAAGGCACTGCATATTCATGGCAATGCCTCATTAGCATCTGCCACAGTGGTTCATTAGCATACCCCTTCTGAAAGGCGGAGGCTAGTTAGCCACGGGGTACTACAACATAGTGGAAATCCCAAAATGTGGCTTAAGTAGTAGTGGGAAAGCTTGTGTGCTATAGAGTCAAATCCCGGCACCTACGGCAGTAACTTGCTGTGTAGGAACAGTAACAGAGAGAAAGCTGTGCTAGTCTACATACTATCAAAACAAAAAAGCCGTCCAGTAGCTCTTTAAAGACTCTCAAAATAATTTATTAAGTGATGAGCTTTCGCTGCGTAGGCAAGCCCTGCACAAACAAGCTCTATGAAGACATGTTCCAGGGCACTTATGAAATTTTTATCCCCGAGCTCAAAGTTTTTGTACTGCATTTAAAGAATCCTGGAAGCCGATTGAAGCTGCTTCCTCTTCCCCTAATCTACTCTCCATGTTAAGGTAGGGAATGTCTACACTTAGGGGAAAATAGACCCCTTTTTCAATTATCAGAGGGGTAGCCGTGTTAGTCTGGATCTGTAGAGCAACGAAGGGTCCTGTGGCACCTTATAGACTAACAGAAAAGTTTAGAGCATGAGCTTTCGTGAGTTAACTCACTTCTTCAGATGCTGGTCCTGGAAATCTGCAAGGCCAGGTATAAATAGGCCAGAGTAAGGCTGGCGATAACGAGGTTAGCTCAGTCAGGCAGGCTGAGTTGTATTGTCATCAGTAGATCTGGAGGTGTGAACTCCAAGAGAGGGGAAGCTGCTTTTGTATTTAGCCAGCCAGTCACAGTCTTTGTTTAATCCTGAGCTGAGGGTATTGAATTTGCAGATGAATTGTAGCTCAGCAATTTCTCTTTGGAGTCTGTTCTTGAAATTTCTTTGCTGCAGGATAGCTACTTTTAAATCTGCTACTGTGTGTCCTGGGAGATTGAAGTGCTCTCCTATGGGTTTTTGTATATTGCCATTTCTGATGTCTGATTTGTGTGCATTTATTCTTTTACGTAGGGACTGTCCAGTTTGTCCGATGTATATGGCAGAGGGGCATTGCTGGCACATGATGGCATAAATTACATTGGTAGATGTGCAGCTGAATGAGCCCACAATGGTGTGGCTGATCCGGTTAGGTCCTGTAATGATGTTGCTGGTGTGTATATGTGGGCAGAGCTGGCAACGAGGTTTGTTGCATGGATGGGTCCCTGAGATAGAGTGACTGTGGTGCGGTGTATAGTTGCTTGTTAGGATTTGTTTTAGGTTGGCAGGTTGTCTGTGAGCAATGATAGGTCTGCCTCCCAAGGCCTGTGAAAGTGGGGGATCATTGTCCAGGATGGGTTGTAGATCCCTGATGATGCGCTGTAGAGGTTTTAGCTGAGGACTGTAGGTGATGGCTAGTGGTGTTCTGTTGGTTTCTCTCTTGGGCTTGTCCTGTAGTAGGAGGCTTCGTGGCACACGTCTGGCTCTGTTGATTTGTTTTCTCACTTCCTCAGGTGGGTATTGCAGATCTATACACCGCACCACAGTCACTCTATCTCAGGGACCCATCCATGCAACAAACCTCGTTGCCAGCTCTGCCCACATATACACACCAGCAACATCATTACAGGACCTAACCGGATCAGCCACACCATTGTGGGCTCATTCAGCTGCACATCTACCAATGTAATTTATGCCATCATGTGCCAGCAATGCCCCTCTGCCATATACATCGGACAAACTGGACAGTCCCTACGTAAAAGAATAAATGCACACAAATCAGACATCAGAAATGGCAATATACAAAAACCCATAGGAGAGCACTTCAATCTCCCAGGACACACAGTAGCAGATTTAAAAGTAGCTATCCTGCAGCAAAGAAATTTCAAGAACAGACTCCAAAGAGAAATTGCTGAGCTACAATTCATCTGCAAATTCAATACCCTCAGCTCAGGATTAAACAAAGACTGTGACTGGCTGGCTAAATACAAAAGCAGCTTCCCCTCTCTTGGAGTTCACACCTCCAGATCTACTGATGACAATACAACTCAGCCTGCCTGACTGAGCTAACCTCGTTATCCCCAGCCTTACTCTGGCCTATTTATACCTGGCCTTGCAGATTTCCAGGACCAGCATCTGAAGAAGTGAGTTAACTCACGAAAGCTCATGCTCTAAACTTTTCTGTTAGTCTATAAGGTGCCACAGGACCCTTCGTTGCCCTTTTTCAATGTAATGTTCTGGCATCTCAGTTATTTCTGGCAGGTTCCTTTTTGTCCTGATTTTCATTGTGTGCAGGAGCCTTGAATAATATGATCCAGAATAAGTATAGAAAAGCTTTTCAAATATGCTGCTGTCTTCTGCCTAATGGATTTTGGGCATAGTAGAGATATTTATTTTACTTATTCCAGAAATAGGAAAAAAATTATGAATGAAAGCCAAAGACCGTTCTTTCAGGAGATACCACAGCTGTACTGCTTCCTGTAAAATAGTAGGATCTTGGAGTAATGTGACTATTTATTAATTTAAGTTTTCTCATTGCAAGAAGAATCAAGGAAAAAACAGTAACCTATATAACCAGAATCTTTGAGTGAAGGGGATGAATGTTGTACAGGTGTAGAAATAACATACCATTCAGTAGTATGTTGGCTCACTGAGACATTTTTGAGACTTTCTCATGAATTTTAGAAAAATAATACTTATCATGTATACAGCTAATTGCATCACCAAAATGTCGTACAAATAGCCCTTGCAATGCTCTGGTGAGAAGGATAAATAAGAATTATCACCCTTTTACAGATGGAGAACTGATAAACTGATTTACCTGAGAAAACAAAGCAGCAAAAATGTAGTACTTTAAAGATTAACAAAATGATTTATTTGGTGATGGATTTTTCAGAGACAGACTCACTTCATCAGATCTGAAAAAGTAGGTCTGTCCCACGAAAGCTCATCACCGAATAAATCATTTTGTTAGTCTTTGAAGTGCTACATTTTTGCTGCTTTGTTTTGTTGGAGTACAGATTAACACAGCTACCTCTCTGTTACTGATTTACCTGAGGTTGCAGAGGGAGTCCCAGTAAATGTTGGGACTGATAGTTAAAAGTAGCTGCTGGACTCCAGTCCTGTAGTCAGAGAACATATATTGCTGATGTTTACTAGATGCAAATTTTAAATGATGAAAAGCAGTGGCACAAAGAGAGGACGTGGCAGAGGGTGCCTAAAATGCCTAAGAGAAATGGTTAGCAGGTGTAAAAGATTTATCCCATCATCCCAGTTCAAAATATAACTGCTCACCTTTCCACCTTCTTACTCTCTTCATCCAAGTAATTCAAGGAGAAGGCAGATCTGCTCCTTGAGTTAGAGATGTGATATTCAGCTCAAAGAGATGTGATTCAGACAGCATGCTAAACAAAGAATGCAGCAGCATGGCAATGGGAGGCATTAGATGTCATGTCTAGCATTTCTGATAAGGACACACTTGGGCAGAGGACTAGTGCCACTCCAGAGGCACTTTAGTGTTATAATGCTCACTTAACGAAGGCTAATGCAGGTATGTCTCCCTAAGATGGGAATCACAGCCCCAGCTCAAGGAATAGCCATCACCTTGGTTCTCCTTCAGGTGACACACCCTTGAAATCAGAATGTTCCTGAGTGAAGATCAAGGATCTCGGAATTTGGCCATATGTTTTTAACACGAGTGATACAAAAAAGGCAGCGCTTTTTTTGTGCTCGTAGCTGGTAGTCAGTACCAGCACTTCAGAAGCTCAAGCTGTGTGATTGGTTGAGGGCGGAAGGGGCAGGGAGCCGGCTGAGTAACAGCTCCTCTTTTTTTTCAACAAAAAAGGCACTGCAAAAAAGGTTTCAGTACACCAGACAAGCAGTTAACATCTGAAATGGAGAATTTGACATGTTTTCTCTTGCCAGACCTTAGCTCTCTTTCTTTTGTTTTGTAATCCATGTGATATCACACTGCCAAATACAGTGCAGTTTCTAGTTTTCTCCCTGCAAAGTGCCTGATAAGATGCTGTATTGAAGACCCATATTGCTTGAAGAGTTTAAATTACTCCCAGATGATTTTTCTTCCCAGTAAAAATTAGCAATTTAAACAAACCTTGAATGGAGACATTTTTGCAACTTGCAGGTTTAATTACAACCATAAAGAGTATAATTTGATACAAAGTGGGTGATGCTTTTATTATTCATATTTTCATTTTGTTAAACTCTGTTTTGGATGTCCATTTTTGGTCAAAAATACCTTATTTTGATATAGTCCAGAAACGTATGTTAACAGTGTAAATGCATATATATAAAACATAACAAAATGCATTATCTTCCTCCATAGCTAATGTGTGAGGGGCTCTGGTTGTATTTAATATGAATTTGATGTGCTGAAAAATACTTTTACAACCTGCTTTTATAGGCTGAATATAAAAATTGACATATTTACATCATTAAAAAATACCAACAATTTAAGCTCACAGCTTGACTTGCAGATCAGTTTGGCAGATTTCTCTCATTCTAAACATCTATCATCTGTACTACTACTACTACTGCTACTATGACTTAACCCTTGTGTTCCACGTGGAACATAGGTTATGTACAAGTCTCCTCCACTTCACTCTGTCTTGAGACAAAACTTTTAGCTGGTTCCAGGAGTACCTCAGTTGTTATCCTTCAGTCTCAGTATACTTTCTTCACGTTGTCTGAGGTCTTCCTCATTTGTGCTTTCCTTGCAGGATCCATGTGAGAGCTTGATGGACTATGCTGGATGGTGATTTTCTGGAAGTGTGGCCTAGCCACCCCATTTTCTTCTTTTGGGCTATGTCTTCGCTAGTTCAAAACTTTGAAACGTCCATGCAAATGGCCATGTCTAAGTTTACTAATGAAGCACTGAAATACATATTCAGTGCCTTGTTAGAATGCCGACAGCCGCAGCACTTCAAAATTGACGTGGCTCGGTGCTGCGCGGCTCATCCAGATGGGGCTCCTTTTCGAAAGGACCCAGGCAACTTCAAAATCCCTTTATTCCTAACAGCAGATAGGAATAAGGGGTTTTCGAAGTTGCCGGGGTTGTTTCGAAAAGGAGCCCCGTCTGAACGAGCCATGTGGTGGTGAGCTGAGTCAATTTTGAAGTGCCGCGGCTGCCGGCATTCTAATGAGGCGTTGAATATGTATGTCAGTGCTTCATTAGTAAACTTCAACATGGCCATTTGCATGGCCATGTTGAAGTTTTGGGCTAGTGTATGCACAGCCTTGATTTCAATGTCAAATGGTTCATGTCGTGCTCTGTTCCAAAGCTCCTAATTTGTGACAAAGTCTTCCCATTTGATGTGAAGGATGTACCTCAGGCATCTGTTTATGGATGTCTACAGCTTGTGATTTGAAGAATTTTTAGTACGCCAGGTCTCTCATCCATACAAGAGCGCACACATTCTTCACATTTGTGTTTCAGAGCCACAGTTTTGTCTTCTCAGATATTATTTGTGAATGCCATATGGGACAGACAATCTTGAATAAAGCTGTTGCTTTCCCTATCCTGGCATTGATATCCTTATCTTTTTCTCCATCTATGCCCATAATACTCCCCAAGTAGGTAAACTGCTCCACATCTTCCCTCCCAGTGTGGCAGTGGTGTGATTGAACTGGTTGATTCTCATTGTCTTAGCTTTCCCTGGTTAATGCTCAGTCCAGTCACTGAGGCAGTTTTATCTTGTGTTGTGACCTTTTCTTTCATGCTTTCATGTTGGTGTGAAAGGAGGGCAACATCATCAGCAAAATCAATGTCCTCTACCTGTTTGAAAAGTGTCCACTGAATGCCTCATTGATGGCCATCTGTTGTCCTGTTCATAATCCAGTCCACTGTGATCAAGAACAAGAAAGACATTAGGCACCCTTGTCACACTCCCAACAGTATGCTGAAGGATTCTGTCAAGACACCATTGTGAACAACTTGGCATGTTGAGGGTTCATACATTGAACTAATCAAATTAATAATTTTAGATGGGATGCCATGGTGTTGCAGCAGTTTTCACTTTTTCAAAGTCTATGAAGCTTATGTACAGTGGGGAGTTCCACTTGAGTGACTGTTCTGTGATCACTCTGATAGTTGCTATGTGGTCACTACAGGATCTCTTGCTTCAGGAGCCATCCTGTTCCTCTCTGAGCAGTCTGTCGATTCCTGTCTTCCTTCTCTCCAAGAGAATCGTACGGAACACTTTTCCTGGAATAGACAGTATCATGATGCCCCTCCAGTTCTTGTACGCCTTCAGGTTGCCTTTCTTTGGAAACTTGATAAGGTAGCCATGTTTGCAGTCTTGTGGGATCTCTTCAGTGTCCCAGATTTTCCCAAATAGATTCTACATCATGTTGACTGATGTCTCAATACCTGCTTGATTGCCTCTGCAGGGATGTTGTTTGTACCAGGTGCAGTTCTGCTTTTCAGGTAGGCAATGGCTTTTCTGATTTCTTCATTTGTAGGTCTGCTGCTGTTAATTTTCAGCGTTATATTTGCAAGTGGTAACTCAGGAGGTTCCATGTGGGCAGGGTGGTTCAGTAGCTCTTCAAAGTGTTTCTTCCATCTACTGGTTTGCTCAATTGGGTTTGTTAGCACACACCCCTCCTTGTCCTGTACTGGCTGATCCACTGTACACCGTGATCCAGCTAGCTTCCAGGTGATGTAACAGAGCTCTTTCAAGTTTCTCTGTCCTGCAGCTTTTCTGTTTGTTGTGCAAGGTTTTCCACAAAGTTCTTCTTGTCCCATTTTACAGCCTTTTTAACTTCTTTGTTGGCTTCTGAATACAATCTCTGGACATCTACCTTAGTTGCTCTTGTTTTGCTGTTGACTGCTGCTTTTTTGTCTTTTTTGTTCCATCACTTTTCTCAGAGTGATCCATTCTTTGTGATGCTTTGGCCTCTTCCCCAAGGTTTTATCACAGATTACTTTCCAGGTTGTTTAGGTGTGTTCCCACATTTGTTCCACAGTTGTATCTTTTGGGATGAGGCTTTCCAGAAGTGCATATCTGTTGGACAGCTCCACTTGGAAAATGGCTCTTGTCTGTAAATCCTTCAGCTGCTCCATGTTGAATCCCAGTCCCAGCTTGTGGTGTACCTCATGAGCTTGAACTTGAGTTTTACCGTGACCAAATGGTGGTCTGAACCAACATCTCTCCTCTCCTAGCGTGACGATGACTGACCTTTCCAGCCCATCGCTCACTCCTGTCCTCTGCCCTTCTCTTCCCTTCCCCCTTCCTGCCCCATTCTTCCCCTCACAGCTCCATCTCTATCTCCCAATGATCAGGAGAGGAGGTGCCCACTGGCCTGGCTCCTTCCACCTCCTGCAGCTCTTGGAACACTCAGCGCTGCAGCTCCTCCACCCTGGTGGCCTCAGCCGGGGCGGGTATCCCAGCGGCTGTGGTGGCCCTGGTGGCTCCAGCCATGGTGGTGGCCCCAGCCACTCTGGTGGCTCCTCTGGCCCCAGTGGCTCCAGCAGCATCTCTGACCTTGGTGGCTCTTCCAGCCCTGGCAGCATAGTCAGCTCTGGTGGGTCACCAGCATTTACTTTTGGGCACGAGAGGGCCCAGGCGGGCAGCATCCACTATTTCCAAAGTCTGTTAAATTGAGGATTTACTCTACCGCAGAAAGGGGTCTGAGGGTCAACTTCCCCTCCTCCACAATCTGGGATATATCAACAGCTAGGTTGTAACCAATTCTTCTGCTCCATTCTGTACCACCTCAGCTGGTGTATTGTGTCCAATTCTGGGCATCACATTTCAGGAAAGATGTGGATAAGTTAGAGAAGGTCCAGAAAAGAGTAACAAAAATGATTAAATGTCTAGAAAATATGACCTATATGAGAGATTATTGAAAGAAATGGGATTGTTTAGTCTGGAAAAGAGAAGATTAATAGGGAACATAGCAGTTTTCAAGTATCTGTAATGTTGTTTACAAGTAAGAGGGAGAAAAATTATTCTACTTAACGTCTACGTCTACACGTGAAGCCAACATCGAAATAGCTTATTTCGATGTAGCACCATCGAAATAGACTATTTTGATGAGTAACGTCTACACGTCCTCCAGGGCTGGCAACGTCGATGTTCAACTTCGACGTTGCACGGCACCACATCGAAATAGGCGCTGCGAGGGAACGTCTACACGCCAAAGTAGCACACATCGAAATAAGGGTGCCAGGCACAGCTGCAGACAGGGTCACAGGGCGGACTCAACAGCAAGCCGCTCCCTTAAAGGGCCCCTCCCAGACACAGTTGCACTAAACAACACAAGATCCACAGAGCCGACAACTGGTTGCAGACCCTGTGCATGCAGCATGGATCCCCAGCTGCCGCAGCAGCAGCCAGAAGCCCTGGGCTAAGGGCTGCTGCCCACGGTGACCATAGAGCCCCGCAGGGGCTGGAAAGAGAGCATCTCTCAACCCCTCAGCTGATGGCCGCCACGGCGGACCCCGCTATTTCGAAGTTGCGGGATGCGCAACGACTACACGGTCCCTACTTCGACGTTGAACGTCGAAGTAGGGCGCTATTCCTATCCCCTCATGGGGTTAGCGACTTCGACGTCTCGCCGCCTAACGTCGAAGTTAACTTTGAAATAGCGCCCGGTGCGTGTAGCCGTGACGGGCGCTATTTCAAAGTTAGTGCCACTACTTCGAAGTAGCGTGCACGTGTAGACACGGCTAACCTGTGCTGATTAGAAGCAATGAGCTTAAATTGCAGCATTGAAGGTATAGGTGGGATGTTAGGCAAAACTTCCTCATTGTATTGTTAGGGTAGTTAAACACTGTAATAAACTGCCTCGGGAAGTTATGGAAGCTTTATCATTGGAGATATTTAAGAGCAGGGTAAACAAATACCTGTTAGGGATGGTCTAGAAGGTGTCTGGTTCTACTGTGAGTGCAGGGGACTGTACTTAATGACCTCTTGAAGTTCCTTCCAGTTCTACAATTCTGTGAATATTCTGAGCCAGTATGAGCATGCTGATGTGGCTGGTACCTTAAGAAAAACGTTCAAAGATATTTTAAAACAAAGTTCTTCTGCTCCATTATAAAGTAAAAATATTTTTATTATTACAAATGGCCTGGAGGGGCTGAGGGAGAGCAGTGAGGCACTTCCTTTGAGCTGCACAACTATCTGACCTGTCTTCTGCATCTTAATTGATGAATTCAGTAGATGTTCCTTGTTGGTTTAACTTTCTACAGCAGTGGTATCCAAAAGAAATTGAAGGATCACCACAACCCACCTACTCCCCCACACCCAGCTCCTCCCCCGCCACCACACAAGCAGCCCCCCTCCACCCAGTACAGCATTAACTTCTTTATTTTGGAAAACATTAAGCAGAATGCAAACTATGGACTAAACAGCATTCATTTTGTTTTAATTATTCACCTGTTTCAGCTGTATCTTTCCACTAATATAACCGCATTCAGATTGCTTCACATAGTTAATGCTTAACAAATGGCAAGTAGTTTTGCCACAACTGCATTTATTTTTTCATTAAAAACATCTCCAACAAAAAAAAATCCCTCTCCCACATTTAGCAGTATAACAAGTAAGAGGTAGAAGATGCCCTCTGAAATACAGTGCTGCTCTGTTCACCTCTTTGAACAATGGTAGAGAAACAACTTACCTCTAAAAATGGCACCAGTTCTCTCATTGGATGGATACCCATAATTCTACTCCTCCTCATACTGTGCCCTTGTCTGTTCTCCTAGACTATATATTGTGTGTCAGGCCTCAGCCTTAGTACCGGCTGAGTGCACGCCACAGCTTTGGTGGCATTTCACCAAAAAGAGGATGGATTCTTGTTCCTTGCTCCTCCCATTGCCAAACATTTTCTGATGGGCCTCCAAAATACCTTCCTGTCAGTTTGTCCCCCGGTCCCCATTTGGGACCTCAACTATATACTCCAGTGCCTTATGCAACCCCCTTTCTACCCCGTGGCAATGTGCTTCTGGCTTCACTTGTCTATGATGGTCTCATTTCTCATGGCCATCACATTGGCTAGATGAGTCAGGGAGCTCACTACCCTGATGGCTGAGCCCTGCTACATGGTATTTTCCAAGGATAGAGTCACTTTTTGGCCTCATCCCAAGTTTCTCCCCAAGGTTCCCTTGTCATACCACATTAATGAGCATATTTACTTGCCAACATTTTTTCCAAAGCCAAATTCCAGCCCTGCACATGTGGCATGGCACACATTGGACATCTGCTGGATGCTGGCCTTCTACATTGATTGTACAACACCATGGTGCAAATCTCCCAGCCTTTTTCTGTCTTTCACGGTCTAAAGGCCTGCCTGTCTCATACCTAAGACTCTCCAAGTGGATTTCTACCTGCATCCACACCTGTTGTGCACTCAATTATAGGGAACTGCTGGGCACCATCACAGCCCACTCCACTCGGGCCATGTCTTCTACTACCACCTTTGTCAAAAAAGTATCCCTAACAGACATTTGCAAGGCAGCCATGTGGTCTTCCAGTAACACATTTGGTTGATACTGTGCTTTCCCAATTACCATCACTTCTTCTATTCAAGTGGGCCAAGCTATGTTGTCTACTGTAGTAGTGACTGAGCTCCAAACCCACTTCCACTCTACTACTACTGCTTGCTAGTCACCCAGAGTGGAGCGCCCACTGGGACACTACTTGAAGAAGAGGAAGAAGTTACTCACTTTGTGCAGTAGCAGTAGTTCTTTGAGATGTGTCCCCCTGTGGGTGCTCTACTTCCCTCTTGCCTTCCACTGCTTTGGAGCATCCTGCTCTATTTCTCCGGTAGAAAAGGAATGGAGGAGTCTGTGCTGCGCGTGCACCAGATAGCATGCGGAGGTGCTACTGCACATGCACAACATGGGAAAACTATGGCTATGGAATAATCTCCAGGTGCCAGTGCAAGGATGCAACGACACCCAGAGTGGAACACCAACGGAGAGACACATCTCGGGGAACCATCATTACTGCACAAGGGGAGTAACTTCCTCTTCGCTCTGAGAAGCATAGGTTCTCTACGCCCATAATCATAACCAGTATCAAGATGTTAAAGTAATGCACTTCTAATTTCTCAAGGTAGTAGTGATCATATCTCCCTTGATAAGGTGAAAGATTATGGAGAATATTGATGAGCTCTTCAACTCTGGGAGAAGTTTACAAGATGTACCTTACCCTAAAGAACCACAATATAGACAGATCAGCAATTCTCCTTGCAGAAGTGCTTGTTTCTAAAGACTGTTTTTAGGATGAGGCAATATACACTTCTGGGATGCAGTTTATTAGCTATATTGCATGTGGTTCCATCACTTCCAAGATCACTGTACTAGAATAAGTAAATCTGTTCGTGAAGCACAATTGTCTTGAGCCATTATTTAGTATTACTTTATTGATTGAAGGCCCTTACAACTGGAGTTCTGCATGGCCAGAATTAGGCCTCCTGTACATGAAACATTTTATTTTTAGCTACATAATCATAATACAAAGTGAGGACCATGTCTGTGCAAAGAAGGAACAAGACAGGCATAGTGAAGGGATTTGTTAACCTGTCATTACATATGTGTTATAGGCAAGAAATAAAGGGATAATACCCATTTTCTTGGCACTGTACTATCCAAACATCTCCATTTAGTAAAACAGACCTGACAAAATGTTTACTTGGATTCATTTTAAAAATTCAATCTAGAAGAAGGTGGTGGTGGTGTTCCATAAGTGAAAAAGTAGAAAGCCTGTAACTTGAACAGGGTTTTCCCGTTTATGTTAATTGGCTCCTTTGACTTCACAATATTTCTTATGTTGTAGACTGATGTGGAATGATATGTGGTTAATAATTTCTTGAAGAAGTCTAGGTAGTTACTGTTAAGCTCATCCTGTTGTTATGGGGAAAAGAGGGAAGGGGTGAAACTGCAAAGGCCGTTATAAATTGATCTGTGCAAGATGACATGAAAAGAAAAACAGTTGAGGGTGATGATGGAGGGTCCTTATGAATCCCAGTTATTACTCAACATTTGTAATGTGTCCCAGTATTAGTCGTACTTGGCAGCTAGTGCTATGTTCCCGAGTTACTGCATTACAAGCTGGCCTGCTAGAAATCGCTGTCTGGAAAATCAGCCTAGGTACAAAGCAACTCTGGATGGGAGAATTGTTGCCTGTGTAACATACTTATCATGGAGGTCCTTCAGTAAAGCAAACCAGGGATTTGTGTTTTTCTATTCATTTGGTGCCAAATAGTCTGGAGCTTGTACAGTTTTTCTTTAAAAAGTCTGCAGTGTATTAAGGTGATGAGCTTGGAGAACTTTTCCTATAGGTTGTCAAAGTAGTTTCAGAGGCCACAAATCTTCCAAACCATGAGCAACATTTTAGACCATTAAATAAATGTGAAAAATAAAATATAAATTTTCTGTCCTCTTTCTGTGCACCTTCACATTTTTGAGTTTTCTGCCAGACTAAACGTAGTGTTTTACTCTCCCATCTAATGTATTTTAGACTGGGGAGTGCTGCTCACATTTGCACATGAAGGATAAAGAATACAGATTTACAGCCAAATGTGTATTCCCCTCCCTGCCATAGGTTTGGTACAGCTCAGAAAGCAAATATGTCTTCCACAGCGCTTAATCTTAGCTCTGGAAAAATCTTCCTTTCAGAAAGAGGGAAGACAATTTAACTTCCATGATTTCTAATTCTTCTGGGGTTTTTCTTTTCTGTTTCTTTCTTGCACCTACATTTTCTGGTGTTAGTCCAAACCACATGTTAGACTTGAAGTGTGATCTTAGAATATATGCATTAAATGTATGTTATAGTCTAAGCCCCCATAAACAATATTTATCAGATGCAGTGGAAGAATATATTGTACTTCTGCAAGATTATTGCTTTTGGGAGAACTTTACTGACCGAGAATGGCTTTTTGCACTCTGTCATCTTAGTGGAGTGAGCAATTAATTTTCTAGTGTCATCCTACATGTCCCATTAACCTAGTGCACAATATTTAATGGCACTAATATAATGCATTAATATGACCACTTTTTCAGCCTTCCCTCAATTAAAGGTAAAAATAGGAATGAAAAGAACTGCTGGACTGAATTGAGTTTTGGAGAACATCTCTCCTTTAGATGTAAATATTTTCTGTATTCCAAAACAGTTTTTAAAAGTGTGATAATAATTTGTTTTAATAAACAGTAATTCTGCTTCTTTGGAAAGGGGATATGGTGATATATGCCATTTAAAAAAAACTATAAAATACCAAAACAAAAAGCAGTCAAGTAGCACTTTAAAGACTAGCAAAATGGTTTATTAGGCGAGCTTTTGTGGGACAGACCCACTTCTTCAGACCATAGCCAGACCAGAACAGACTCAATATTGAGTCTGTTCTGGTCTGGCTATGGTCTGAAGAAGTGGGTCTGTCCCACAAAAGCTCGCCTAATAAACCATTTTGCTAGTCTTTAAAGTGCTACTTGACTGCTTTTTGTTTTGATAGTGTATAGACTAGCACGGCTTCCTCTCTGTTACTCTAAGATACCATGCAGAAAGTGTTCTGTGGAGGTTCAGTTCAGATATACAGAACAGCTGATAGGTCAGACAAATTTTCTTTAGATTATTTCAAAAGAGTGAGAACTTTTTGTGAAATGAACTCTTCATCTTGCTCAGTGATTAAAAAAAAGAAAGAAATTCGAACTTCTGAGCAGCCTAGTTGCTCTTTATGAGTGAGAACAGTTACAGAACACTTCTAGTAGAAATTCAGGACCAAGACAAAAACTAACTCTAAAAAAATCATGCAGTGTTAAGGATTTCTGTCTTGCACTATATGTAACCAGAAAGGAATTTCTCAACTCTGAAACTTTTGTGGAACTATTGGTGAGGTTCCAGTTTGTGTATATCTTCAGTCAAAATAAGCAAAATATAAGATAACAGGGGATTAAGATAAATTAAGATACTATGCTAATATGTTGTGACCCATGCATTTTCCCAGTTTGTTTTGACCAGTCTTCATTTTTTTTAATAGTAGTCTACTCACGCAGCGTCCCATGGTGCTTTTCAAGCCAGTAGAAGCAGCTGCAGAGGCAGCCATAACAGGATTGCTGTACTGAAATGAGGGGTTAAAATAAGGCCTTACCAGGGCCACATTTCCAACAGCAAGCCCCAGACCTTAATTCTACACCCCCACCCTGCCCTTCTCCCCTCACATAATAGGGGCAGTAGGGTCCAGGTGATGCCGCTTCTCCTTTCCTGCCATTTGGCCTTGGATGTGTGAGAAATCACAGTGAGGACTTGATCAGGGATCCCAGCAGGTAGGAGTAGTTGGAGGAGGAGCCCAAAGAAGAGACCAGGCAGAGAGCGGTCTGTGAGTTTTGACTGGATTTTCCCTGCCCTTTGCTGCTTGGCTGTTTGCTTGAACCCCCTTCCTACCTCCCAGTTTTTGCCATCAGTCTGAGAGCACACATAGCTCTTTTGTCTCACTCACACTGGTCACCAGTGCCCCCTCTTCCTTCCTGTTTTTCTGTTGAGCTCATCCTCTTCTACTTAAGCACCCTCACCAACAACCTTACAAAAAAAAATGTAAATTTTGAGCCACTCAGTGTCACTTGTGTGTTATACTTTCCTTGGATCAGCTGTCTTGTCTTGGGTCACAGGCAGGTTGCAGGCAAAAAACAAAAATTCATGGACGGTGAGCTATGATTGATAAATACCCTGAGTAAATTTGTGTGTGTGTGTGTGTGTGTGTGTGTGTGTGTGTGTGTGGGTCGGGGGGGGGGCGCTGCTGGGAGAGAGAGGGCCACTGCTGAGAGTGGGGCAACAGGAAGGAGAGCTCTGGGGAGCCTACTGTTTTGGTGGAGCACCCAAGGCCAGCTGCATCAGCTGGCAGTGGCTGCCAACCATGGCTGCTCTGGCCAGCTGCCTGGAGCCTGCAGCTGGTTGCTTTTGGCTGGCTGCCTTGTGGGGACTGCTGCCGGGGCCACCCAAGCAGCAGCTGCTCCTGCTTGTTTGCACCCAGGTGCACAGTCGTTAGCAGTAGCTGTACAGTTGGCTGTGGCACCCCTTCAGTGCTGTGCTGATATAGTAGGTTCCACCGTCTCTGTGCCATCTCACTTCCTTCTTACCATCCATGCTGCATGGAGCACCCTGGTTTGCATTGGAAGAGCATTAGTCCAGGGATGGGGGGATATGGTCCATGGCTTGCCTTGATCCAGCCTGCAAGGCTCAGGGATCTTCCTCCCTACTGTGGGGAGGGCCAGAACTGGTGCTCCAGCCATGTGGGAGTTGGGGAGCCCCAATCTTCATGAGCTGAATCAAGTTGAGCCACAGGCTGCATCCAGCCCAAGGTTTCTGCTTGGGGGCGGCGGGGGGCAAGGGAGAGAGAGTGGCTCTGTGCCAGGAACAGTAGTGTAAGGAAGTTCTGTTCTCTGTGGTGGCTTGTAGGCTTCATCCCTGCCACTTCTATTGACCAGGATTCCTGGCCAAGGGGAGCAGTTGGGGGTGGGGGGGTGCCTGCCCGTGAAGGGCAGTGAGGATCCACATGCGCCCTCATGGGAGCTGCACCAGATAGGTCCACTAATCCCCTGCACCCCTCCCCCCACCCCGTTCCACTTGTACAGCTCTTTGCCCAGTTCTACCCCTCCCCGGCCCACACCTGCAGCCTCCCTTCCTGCCCATACTCCACACTGCTTCTGGGCCCTACCAGGCCACGCAGCACCTCCTTCAGCTCACTTCTGCACCCTGGCTCCTGCCAGATGCCGCACCCACTCCTTGCTCCTGCAACCCTGCCCTGAGCCTCAGCGTGCTCTCCAGCAGCCCCCTCCCACGCACTGATGCCCTCATTTTGGTTCCATTACAGATCCTAGGTGGACCCCCCT
Organism: Carettochelys insculpta; assembly: GCF_033958435.1. Classification (NCBI taxonomy): domain Eukaryota; kingdom Metazoa; phylum Chordata; order Testudines; family Carettochelyidae; genus Carettochelys; species Carettochelys insculpta. The sequence continues at coordinate 90,886,021 of NC_134141.1, forward strand.
CAAAAATCAACTAGCCCTCACTCCCCCCCCGCCCCCCCCACCCAGCCGGAAGAGTTTATCCAGACCTGGGAAGACCTGAGCCATGGCATCATCTCCCCCTCACCAGAAGGCAAGTAGGACTTTGACTCTCTGAGGTGCCTGACTAAAGTGAGAGTCTCGCTTTCATTTTTTTATTTTAATCAATTAGGGAAGAGGTGTTATTTTAATTCTCAACTGCATGTGCCCCCCCACCCAACTAATTTTTCTGGGGGTCAGTGGCCTCTGACTCAAGACATGATCCCTGCATTAGTGGTTCTTTTTTTTTCTTCCCCCAGCCCATTCTCTGGCTTCTTTGCATCTAGGTACTTACCCCTTAAAGTAAGTGTTAGATTAATTTGGCCAGAGCATGGTATGCCCCATGTGCCTCACTTCAACCTATGCTTATCAGGCAGCAAACTGATGGCTACTAGTGACCCCCCCACCACCACACATCAGCTGTTTGAAGTGCTTTGGGGAGTCCTATAGCGAGAACAAGTGCAGCAGTTGTAAAAATTTCACCCCAAGAGCCCCTAAGGAGGGGGCTAGCTGCATGTGAGTCATGTGTGCAGAGGCTTTGTTTTTGCATCAGCAGCTCCAGCTTAGCCCCCCTCCCCGCCCCATATCTAGTACCTTGGTTTGGTGTGTTGCCGACACTGGGCTTGGCCCGGCACCATTTTCCCCTTGCTAGTGCCTAAGAACTGGCAAAAAACAGTGAGCTTCCTGATACCAGAGGGGACAGGAGTCTTGGGCGAAGGACCTTTGTCAGGCTATGTGCCATCTGCTGCTGTCAGAATGCCTGGCTTGTCCAGTAATCTGACCCCGGGAGTGGCAGAGGAACCTGGAATCTCACGGGACTGTGTTGCCTGAAGTGGCCCCAGTCACTAAAGAACAAGCATATGCCACACCAGATGCCAGACTCAGTTAATACGGTGGCACCTAAGGGCAAGCTGGTCATGGGGCACCCCCTAAGGCAGTGGAACGTCCTTGCTCCCCAGACCACAGTTTAGCAAGCCATTTCCATGGCCTAGGATGCTGGCAGTGCACCCAGGTCTCTGGTCTGAAGCTCCAGCGCTGCCCTGCCCTCCCCCACCCCCCCAACCCCACACACTTGCTGTGCTCTCCCACTATGAGGAATGAGGCGCCAGAAGTGATGCCTGGTCTCCACACCCCCCACTACCAAGGAGTTTTATGCTAGTTATACATGTCTAGATAACCTTTCAGATATTGGGCCCACCAGGGTGGGTTTGCTTCCCATCATTGAACCAGGCGCCATCTTCCCAGTACCACTAGTTGAGGAACCATTGCTCTCCACTGATGTGTCACTGGTCACTATGGCTGTGCCTTGGTTGTTAGAAGGGCTGAGTCATGCACCGCCCCCCGAGTCATGAGACTGGTACACTATGGTGGTATGGCAGCCAGTATAATGGGCCACTTAATGGCCATACTGGAACCTGGGAGAGACCGGGGGGAGGTACCATACTGCTGAGATCATATTCCCATTCCTCCCTGGTTGCCTTGGACAAATTGCCTCTGGTACTGCAGGCACTCGAGTTGGACCATGGTACCAAACCCAAGCTGGGGGTGGGGGGAAATGCACTGCAGGCTCCACCACCTAAGGTGCTATCTTTGGTGTGGGAAGGGGAAACCTGCTCTTCTCCTAGCAGTACAATTATCATTGGCCTCGATGGGTGAAGTGCTGGCTGGTCCTTCCCAATAGGCACCCCCCCCCCCCAACAGCTTTGAGGAGCACCAGGCCCTTTTTAAAAGGGCCTTCTCAATTTGTACTTGAGAAAAAAAATGCTTTTTGGGAGGAGGCTAACGACCTCTTTAATGCTAGCGCTGCCTCGACTCTGGCTCATGTCATTCTGCCCAGCCACACAGAGGTCCTTAAAGGTGCCAAATTGCTCTGGCAGCCCCACTCTTCTGTTCCACTTTTGGAAAAGTACTATGTCCCTGCAAAAGGGTTTGACTCTTTGTACACACACTCCAGTGATGTCACTGATCATTTCCATTGTTAATGAATGGGGCCATGTCAGTGGCATGACAAAAAAAAAACAAAACCCAACGGTGCCAAGCAACTGGACATTTTTGCAGAAAAAATTATGCAAAGGCCAGGCTGCAATTTCAGGTGTCTAACTACCAGGCCTTGCTAGGTGGATAGAACTTTAATCTGTGGGTTTCATTTTGCAAAGTCAGGGATGCCCTATCACTGGTCTGAGCCCAAGAGTGGAAGCTGGCACTGGAAGAGAGGGGGCCCTCCAGATTGCCTGGGATGCTAGGGACTTGGTAGTCAGGGTAGTTGCCTCTGTGATGGTTCTGAAACACAACGCCTGCTTGCAGTACTCTGTTATCTCAGGAGCTGTCTCAGTATGCGTGCAGCATTTGTGTGTGTGTGTGTGTGTGTGTGTGTGTGTGTGTGTGTGTGTGTGTGTGTGTGTGTGTGTGTGTGTGTGTGTGTGTGTGTGCGTGCGTGCGCGCGCGCGCGCGCGCGCGTGCCACAGCAGACCCTTCAGCTATTGTGAAGGCAAAAATGTGCCAACTGTGCATCTGTGTGAACACCCACCTACAGTGGAATGGACCAGAGCAACACAGATTGAAGACCAACAATTTCAGAGCCGTAGCTAACCTTTTATTTGTGCACCCTTTCACAAGCGATTACCATTGATGCAATTGAAGAAATGCTTCCCCTTTTCCTATGTGAATGACATGAAATATTAATATACTATGTTTGCAGCTTCAGTAGTAGGAAAAAAATAGTAGAGCACCTGACTGAATAAATTATTGTAATTAAATGAAGTTTTATGTGTGAAAGGCCAGTCATCAACTGTAAATGATACACTTTGGGGGAAAATATTGTCAGTTTTAAAGGCAAGGGTTTACTGCTTGGCCAATCCTGATGAGGACAGAAGAGTGTTGCATTCCTATTGACTTGTTTTAGTTTAGCAATAAAATGAAAAATTCAGGCTAATATTTGCAATCAAGCATGATATCAAATTCATGAAATAAACCTGTGCTGAAAGGCAGTAAATAAAAGGGACACCTATGAATGGTGTGTTGTAAGGGCATCTGACACCAGAATTGACTAATAGCATGCACAGACACAGCTCAGCTATGTGTAACTAAGCTCCTACCACTGTTAACCTCAGGACAGAATGAAAGGTTTATACAGCTGTTCTGGCCTGCTGAAGAACAATAGTTTTTGAAGTGACTTCATGTTTTTAATGGACTGTTAAAATAAGTTCAGAGATCATAACAGAATATGAAGAGAATCTGTATAAACTATGTGAACATTAAACTGGAGGTCTCAGCAGCTAGCTAAATGTTGATGTAGAAAGTGCACAGCATGCTTGCTGAAGTTGACCACAGGATGCACTCACAGTAAGTAGTGCTCATGGACAGTGACTTGTGGAAGTAAGTTACACTGTGCTCAAGCTTGTTGCTATGCTCAGCATGTCCCAACAGAGGAGTAGCAACAGCTGTGACCCAGGTTGTCTTATACAAACGGGTCTGACATGATACATTACACAAAGGGATTGGACTATTCAAAGTAAGAGATGAGGCCATGCTCTCAGATGGGTATGTGAGGGGGAACACTCTGGTTGGGCATTTCAAATCTGTAATCCAATGATATTTCATATTTCTGTGAGTCCACACCAGCATCTCCAAGAAGAGAAACCAGGTTGGATCAACCAGTAGAATTCCTGGGGGAAGACTGTGCCACTGAGCACATGCAGAATTCATGTGTCATAGACTTACAGTACAGGTTGAAGTGCTCTACTGCAAAATGCTCTCATCAGGCAAACTCCAAAACCCAGCATAATTTTAGTTAGCCAGGCTACCACTCATCACAGGTGTGGTCATGTTTTCCATGGTCCCATAAAGTTTGTTTCCAGCCACCAGTCCTGGCTCTCAGTGTTCTGTGCTGGTATCTAGCTGTACTTTACCCCTAACTGTCTTCTAAGAGTCCAGTAAGCAGTGGAAGTGTTGGTAATGCTGCTAGAGAATATTGACTTCCTGTGGTCCAGCAAATTCTCTCGTCCAGCACCAGTCAGATCTCCAGGTGCCAGATGAGAGAGGTTCAACCTGTATGTGTAAATGGTCTGAAGCCCCCACCCAGTATCACCAGAGGAAGTTAATTCACAGTGAATAAAGTAAAAATTCACCTTAGAATAAGGTGAGATGATGGCATGGCATGTTCTACAGGCTCATGTAGACAAGGCACAATATACTTCAGCATGAAATAACTGCTCAAATTTAAAAATTGTCAAAGTGAACTGGAAAGCCCAGAGCAGTTTAATACATATTAAAAGTGGAGTGTCTTCATTACATTAGATTTTAAAAATTGTTCCTCGAATGTATAATGTAACAGACTCTACTATCACATTTTTTTATCTTAATTTATACAAGACCTCAACAGCTAGTAGGGGGAATAGACAAAGCAACAGAAGCTAAGGATTTACATGGTTATGGGGGGTAATAGTCTCTTCAGTATTGCAGCTGTCTCAATGTGGGATGTTAGCATGTGCTCTTCCTCCCATATAGTTTGCCATACAGAATAGTTACGCTGAGGAATTAGTTTCAACCTTTGCAAGTACATACAGTTGTCCCACAGTGACTTCTCTCATTTTTTGTTTTTGCTTTTTGCTATTTAATGTTTAGAGTCATAGTCTGCAGGAACTCTAGCCGTTGTCAACTACGATAAACTAAGATGGCTGTATCAGTGAGGTAGCTGTGTTAGGCTGTAGCTTCGAGAACAACAAGAAGTCTTGTGGCACCTTACAGACTAACAGAAACAATGATCTTTCGCTCTCACAGACCTTGGGAGGCAGGCCTGTCCTCACCAGCCACTACAAATCACAAACCAATGACTCTAGGCCTGGAACCAGCCCCTGCAACTGTCATCGCTGCTACCTCTGCTCACATATCTACACCAGACACATCATCCCAAGACCTAAAACCAACTATACCATCACGGGCTCCTTTACCTGTACGTCTACTAGTATAATATATGCCATCATGTGCCAGCAATGCCCCACTGCAATTTACATTGGCCAGACTGGACAGTCTCTCCGTAAAGGAACAAATGGACATAAATCAGATGTCAGGAACAGTAATTTACAGAAGCCTGTGGGGGTAACACTTCAATCTCCCTGGACATTCAGTGGCAGATTTAAGCGTGACAGTCCTGAAACAAAAAAATTTCAAAAATCAAATGGAGGGAGAAATCTCCGAGCTGCAATTTATTTGCAAATTTGACTCCGTTAACCATGGATTAAACAGAGACTGGGAGTGGATCGCAGCTTACAGAGGCAGTTTCTCTGCTCTGGGTGCTAATATCTCCCATTAGACTCTGACAAAGGCTCACATCCCCCTGTCTGAGCTAACTTGTTTTTTCTTCTTTTGCTAAGTATTGTTGACACTGGGCCATTACCACCTTGCTGAATACACCTTGTCAGCTCTGGCCCTCCCTCTTACTGGGACCCCACTCTTTAAAAACTCCTCTGAATCCCCCCCCATGCGTCTGATCAAGTGGGTCTTTGCCCATGAAAGCTTATGCTCCAAAATATCTGTTAGTCTCTAAGGTACCACAAGACTTCTTGTTCTCTAAAATGGTTGTGTGTATGCCCATTTTATTCCCATCTTAAGATATAACTTGCCCCTTCATTCCAAGGATTTGACCGTACACAAATTGGGACATGAGAAAGGCCAATGAAACTGATTTCACTTAAGCACTGTAATGTAAGTGCTGCCAACTGAATCAAATGTGCATAAACAATTTAAATAAGTATTAAACATACTTACTTATTTCAATAATGTAAATATTTAATTTATAATTTACAGTGCTCACTGCATTAGTAAGCATCATCTTAGTCATTTCCCCCGTGGAATGAGAGGAGTTGATAAGCATTTTTACAAATTATTTTTCTAAAACTTTATATTGTTTCTCCTAGGAAAGCAATAAATAAATAGACGTGACTCAGTGTGCAACTGTGGATGGAAAATTGTTCTCGGCTTTTTTAGTAAATAGTAATGACAGCCCATCATAAAATTATTAACTGATTCTAAAGCAGATCACAAAGAACTTTGACGCACTTTTTTGGTGAATGACAGCATTAAGAATGTAACCCCTTTTAACTCTGCTACACCCTGCCAGTATATCATTCACTCTGAACAAAAGGAGGACATTGACAGCTTTCTCCAGGAACTTGTTTCACACCAAGTTTTTTTTTTCTTCTTATCTCAGAGATTGCGTAGCACATTTAAGCAATATTCTGCATTAAGCTAACTTCTGTCATTTGAACCACATTAACATGCCAAGACAGGTTTATGTACCTCACACGTCAGACCCTCTCAAGAAAGTTGGTAGTGGTGGTTTGATAAGGACACCATACCCTACTGAACTTGTTCTAAAAATGACAGCAGCAAAACACTCATATACTGTTTTTATTGACCTTCGTGTCCACTTATTTAGTTTTTTTATTAACTGCCTTACTGTATGTATATGTTGCTTATAAATTTATGCAACCAAAAATGCTACAGTGCTGGGCATTTCAGCTATACTTTTGTTTTGTACACACTTCCATTATACTCCAGAGAAATCTGCATGATGTATTAGTTATTTAACTTTTTAGATTCCTCTGGTGACTTTAAGGTCACGTCATACTAGATGTAAAAAGGCTTTAATTAAAAGTCTGGGATGAGGTTTGCAGTTTCTGTATCTCAACATAAATAAACCCATGATACTGACAAATCAGTAGTGAAGATGAAATTAGAGGACAGGTACTTTGTAATAACCTCTCATTCTAGGACTCAAGCTTCTTTTAAACATGTGATTTAAATTGTTCTTTTTTTCCCCATATTAATTGCTATTTAAATTTGGATTCTAAAGTGGTCTCAAGCTAGTGAAATAACATTTCCAAACTTGTAGATTATCATGTCTTTCCAAGTAATTTTTTGGATATGTTTCTCAAGATGAAGAAAATTTAACCACACCCTCAAATTAAATTTTGATTGTGTTTCAAGAGAGCTGAGAACATTGTACACTCTGTGCTGGGAGTCTGGATTTTTAAACATATCTTCTGAATTTTCCGATATGATGTTGATGAAGAACACAGTTGCTTAACAAAACAAAAAAATTAATCATCTGTGAATGGATTTAATCCTACCATATTTAAAAATTTAATCTTAAAAAGTCTGTACAGCATGTTTTTTCCTTCATTCTTTAATGTCTTCATTTTGGCAAATAGCTTTTATTCACTGTCTTGAAAACATAACTTCTGATTATACTATTTTCAGTATTTAATTACTATAGCTCAGTGGTCTGAGCATTGGCCATGTAAATGCAGGGTTGGGAGCTCAGTCCTTGAGGAGGCCATTTAGGGATCTGGGGCAAATAGTTTAAAAACAAAATCTGGATATTGCCCGATCCCAGCAGGGGGCTTGATTCGATGGCCTTGTGAGGTCCCTTCCAGGTCTGTGAGATATGTATGTAAATAGTGACCAAAACCACTCCAAAACTATTAAATATTTATTAACATTTTAAAAATGTTTAGAGAGCTTGGATTCTACACTGACAGCACTTGCTTATTTTACTGCACATTTCATAAAACATGTAAGCTGTATTTCAAAATCAGACAACAGATTCTTGAGAGATTCCTTTTCATACTAGTTTTAGGAAACACAGCTATTAAAGGGTCAATACTTCATTACACTTTGCAAACCAGCTCTGGATCGCTTTACATTCATTTCATCTCCTTTCTTTTTTCTCCCGCATTATCCTTTTGCTTTGTTCTCTTCTCCTCTTATTTACAGGATTTCGAGGATCATAGATTTCAAAAGTATCTTCATCCTGCATGCTTGCATCTTTCACTTTTCTGCTTCTGTCCTCAAACTGAAGTACATGTGACATCCTAAAACAAATCATAGTTCAAATTTGCCAAATGAAAGAAGAGATAGTAAAAATTGTAATTACGATACAATATACTGTTGTGAGATGGTCAAAATGAAAAAATAGGTTTATTGCTACTTTATATCTCAGGAGAACTGTTTTTATCAAAATATTTAAACTCGACAGTAATCAGATTGACTTTTATGTCTAGTACAGAATTCTTTTGGCCTATTTTTATTTGATAAACCTTCCCAAATCAGATTGATTACCAATGGAAACTTTTTGTCATGGGTTTGTTCCTGTATTATGAAAATTGGATTTACCAGCATTTATTCACTCCCAGAAACTGGGCGTGTGTTTTTTTATTAGTCACTTTAGACCTTCCTTTTTTTGTGGCTATGGTCAGCATGATTGCAGGCCTATTTCTATTTTCACAAGCTGTGTCTACATGTAAGCGCCCTTCTGAAAGGGTGAAAATCGAAGTTTGGCGGTCGAAATAGCAGCCGTCGAAAGGGAGCACCCGCCTCCATTTTTCGGATCGGCACTTCAATCCGCTCTTTCGAAGTGTGGCCGCGGTCTTTCGAAAGAGAGCGTCCACACAGTTCCTAGGCCTCTTTCGAAAGAAGGGAGGAAGAAAACGCCCCGGATGGGGTCCCATGGCTGACAAGCCCTTCTGGGGCCACAGGCAGCTGCCTCCTTTAAAGGGCGCCTCCCTCAGTCCTCCCCTCCACACGAGTCGAGCGCTACCCAGCCTTTCCCAGCCTGGCAGAGCCCACTCGTGCCCACCATGGAGGCCTAGCAACAGCTCCTGCAGGAGGACGCCCTCATCATGGACGCACTGCTGTGCACCATCACTGCAGGTGCCCCCAATCTCATTGAGTGGCTGGGCGGTCCCCCCTGGGGCCGCAGGGCTCCCCGCCCCCAGGTGCCCTGATGCCTCTGGACTCACCCCAGCAGCACCAACTGGTGGGAATGCGTGGTGCTAGGGGAGTGGGGCGAGGAAAGGTGGCTGTGGAAGTTCCGCACCTTCGATGAGATCTGCCACTGGCTCGCCCCTGCACTCCAGCACCAGGACAGCTGGATGTGGCCAACCCCCACCCTGGAGAAATGGGTCGTAATCGCCACGTGGAAGCTGGCCACCCCAGACTCCTACCGCTCCATGGGTCAGCAGTTTGGGGGTGGGGCAAGGCCACCGCCGGGGCTGTACTTATGGAGGGGAGGTGAGGGGAGGTGAGGTAAGGTAAGGCTGGGTGGGAGGGTGGAGCTAGGGCAGGGGGAACCCTCCACTCCAAGGGGCCAGATGGGGCAGGGGCTGGATGGGGGGGCAGAATGGGCCCGAGGTAGGGGAAGACGGCCACCACACCTGCACTAGAGCACGCCCCCCTTCCTCTCCTGCAGGTTGTCAGAGCCATCAACACGATGCTGCTCCATAGGGCATCTGCCTGGAGGATATAGACAACAACATTGCTGGCTTCCAGGACCTGGGCTTTCCGAACTGCATTGGCGCTTTGAATGGCACGCACATCCCCATCTGCGCCCCGCCACACAAAGCTGGACAGTACATCAACAGAAAGGTGTTGCTTCAGGCCCTGGTGGACACGAGGGGCCAGTTCACCGACCTCTATGTGGGCTGGGCCAGCTGCATCCACGATGCCCAGGTCTTCTGGAACTCCGGCCTCTGCCAGCACATGGGGGCTGGCACTTTGGTTCCCCAGTGCGAGATCCCGGTGGCGGAGGACGTCACTATGACGCTCTGCATGGCAGCAGATGTGGCGCACCCCCTGCAGCCGTGGCGCATGAGGCCGTACACAGGACACCTTTACCTCACCCGGGAGGCATTCCAGTCAGCGCCTAAACCACACCCACAATGTCATGGAGGGGGCCTTCGGGCGCCTAAAGGGGCGGTGAAGGTGCCTCCTCACACAGCTGGAGGCTGGGGTCCTCAACACGCCCCAGGTGGTGGGCGCTTGTTGCATCCTCCACAATGTCATGGAGGGAAAGGGGATGCCTATGTCCCTGGGGGGTGGGGCCCTCCGGCTGGTGCCGGCTATGAGCAGCTGGGCGCCAACCCCATCCGCCAGGCCCACCGGGACGGCCACCACATCCGGCAGGTCCTCAGGCAGGCCTTTGCCAACGGCCACTTCTGACCCGCATGCAAACCCACCCCACATACATCTGCCACCACCTGTCCCCGCCACCCCCACCCCCACCCGCACCGCACCCACACATCCATCACCCATCGTCCCCCCTGAGAAGCACAGCACAGAGTGGTGAACAATAAAAGAAACATTTATCTAACTCTTTCTGTTGGTAGCTATAGTAACAGAGAGGAAGTCGTGCTAGTCTATACACTATCAAAACAAAAAGCAGTCAAGTAGCACTTTAACGACTAGCAAAATAGTTTATTAGGTGAGCTTTCGTGGGACAGACCCACTTCTTCAGACCATAGCCAGACCAGAACAGACTCAATATTGGGTCTGTCCCACGAAAGCTCACCTAATAAACTATTTTGCTAGTCTTTAACTAGCTGCTTTGACTGCTTTTTGTTTTGTTGGTAACTATGTATAGGGGGGAACCTAACTTGGAGGTGGACGGGGGAACCTAAATTGGAGGGGGGGGCGAGGCACTTATTCTGGGGCACGGGTGTTGGGCCGCGAGCCCTGTTGGCCCCTGGAGCCCCTGCCTCCCCGGGTGTGGGGTCCCCGGCAGGGAGGAGAGGGTGCGGGTAGCAGTGGCAGGTATTGGTGTTGAGTGGACCTGGTGGGGGCGGAGGGTGCAGGCTGGGTGGGGGCAGGCTCAGCAGGGGGAGCTGCCGGGGGGGCCAGGCGGCAGGCAACACTAGCCATATGGTCCCGGAGGGCGTGGCCAATGCCCTCCAGGGTGGTCATCAGCCTCTCCCAGGCTGCCCTCCTCCAGTCCATGTCGGCCTGGGCAAGCTGCAGGTGTTGCTCGGCCACCTCAGCCTGGTGCTGGCTGGCTAGATCCTCCTTGGCCCAGTGGGGGATCCTCCAGCCATGGCCCTGACAGCGAACGGCCTGGGGTACTGTCCGGGCACCTCTGAGGACTGCAGGCAGGCTTTCAGGGACGAGGGATGGTGCAGGGCTCTCCCAGCCCACGGATGGTGTGGCTGTGTGGAGAGGAGAGCATGTCAGTAATGCGCCCCAGATGGAGGGGACCAGGCTGTGGCCCACCCCATGGGGCCCCCGTCCCCACAGAGGACACTGACTCCCCACCAGGGGGCATCGACACCCCCCCCACGGGCTGGGCCTCCCAGCCTGGGGTTACATCCAGGAGTCTCTCCTGTAGGTAGCCCTTCCCGGCCTGTGGTATGTGGGCCTCAGGCGCTGTCCGGCTGCCACCCCCCATGCAGCTTGCAGCACTGTTCACTGAGGGCAGGTGCTGGGCATTGCTGGTGCACCACCACGGGGTGCTGCATCTCATGTGGGGGGTGGCCTATGCGCAGCCCGGGAACACCAGTCCTGTATGCGGGCGACTAGCTGTTGCATCACCCCCACCCTGTGGAGCAAGTGCGTGCTCTTCCCTGTACATACCAGAGGGTCCCTCGGCGACATCCGGGGATGTCTGGCTCCTGGTCTCCCGGCTGGAGGAGTGGGAAGGGATGACAATGGTGAGGTCCCCCTCCTCACTTGACCTCTTGGTGGTCCCCTTGCCTTCCTGGGTCCCCAGTCCGGGCTGCTCTCCTCCTCCTCCTCCTCCAGCTGCAGCCCCTTGGCTGAGGTGTCCAGGAATGCCGGGGGAGGGGAGGTCTCTTGGGGCCCAAGGATACCCCGGAGCTCCCTGTAGAAGGGGCATGTCGCTGGAGCTGCCCTGGATTGTCTGGCCTGGTCCCTGGCCTGGGCGTAGCCCTGGTGCAGCTCTTTTACCTTGGAGTGTACCTGGTCCGCAGTACGCTCCGGGTGGCCCCTGGTGTGGAGGCCCTGCGCCAGGCAGCCAAAGGCAGTGGCATTACACTGCTTGACCCCCATGTGGTGCAGGACCTCCTCATCCTTCCAGAGGCCGAAGAAGTCCCACAGCTCCCACTCCGTCGAGGAGGTGGCCCTTTTTTTTCTCCCCATGGGAGCCCTGGGAGGGCTCAGGGGGTAGCGGGGGCTGGCTTCTGGCCACGCTGGTGCTGGAGCATGCAGCTGGAGCACGTGGGGAGGCTGCTCCTAGCGTGCTCTCAGCTTCCTGCCACAGGCTTCCCGCATGCATGCAGCTTTAAGGCAGCTGAATGCGGGGACCATAGAGCCCCATGCTCCAGCTGACTGGCGCCATGGCGGACCTGTATTTCGAAAGAGCGGACTGTGGAGCATCTACATGTGTATTCTTTCAATTTAGTATTTCAAAAGGGAGCCATCTTCCTGATATGGGATGGGGGTTCAGATTTCAAAATCTGTACCCCGTTCTTTCGAAAGACAGGTTTACATGTGTGGACGCTCCTCCTGCTCTTTGGGAAAAGGGCCACTTCTTTTGAATTATTGTGCACGTGTAGACACAGCTACAATGAAAAATCCTACAAGTAAGCTCAGAAAATGCAATGTACAGGATCACATCTTTTAAGAGTAAACAGGGAATGCATCAGTTCTTTTGTTCCACTTTAAATTGACTGTACTTTCTCATTCATAAATAATTTAGGAAGGGTTAAATTTTTATTTGTAAATGCTTGTAACTCCATATTTCATCATACACACACAAACCTACAACAAAATATTTCCACTGATAATCAAAATTTACAGATAGGCAAAGTCAGAAAAATACTGCTCGAGAACTTATGGTTTGATTTAAGAATCTTTACCATGAATGTTGACATTTTGTTTTTTAATGCACATAAAACTAACTTTTGGCTTCTCAACATCTACAATCACTAAATAAAATTGTCTGACTCCCTTAATTTCTCACAACCATACAAGCTTAAATGGATAAAAAAATTTAAAGAATTCTAACATAAAATGGGTATTATCTGTCAGATTTATAAAACACAAAAATTGAATTCTGTCAAACCTGTCTGCATGGATGCTTTGGTCTACGTGCATGTGACCCAAACCATTAAAGAACACATTTCCCCTATGTCGTGCAAATTCTGGAGTCCTGTTTTCTAAGTGTACTAAGCTTAGTGCAAATTAACTTTTCATAAAAACCAAACAACTAAGGCAAACATACAAAGACAGAAAGGATGACAGACGATCCATTGTTGGCCATTTGATCTGTTCATTTATTAGGGATGTAGACAGGCATTTTTAGCTAGAGCCCAACAACCTGGCAGAGACTCAATGCAAGAGTGCAAACTGGGGGATGAGGAGGAGGAGGACAATAAAAATACCTTCCCAACAGCCAGGATCTCTTCAGAATGTGGGACCCAAATAATGGTCATGAAGGAAGCCAGTCCAATTCCCAGTTTTGGACACAGAAAGAAGACCCTACGGAGCCTACCAAGGCATGTAAGTAACCTTCAATTTTGTTAGTACACTGCTGCACTAAATTTCTTTTCCAGGTGCCCTATGGCTTCTGTCATTTTGGGCAGGTATAACCTGTGGCCTTTTAGAGTTTTTGGCCCAATCACCCACTCCAAAGCTGTTACCTTAATTTCTCCCCACCTAACACATTTTCAAAATGGCAACTGGACCAGCTAGGCAATTGTCATGTTCTGAGGCCCTGAATGATACAGGATATTGGGAACACGAGCAGATAATCCCAGCTGTAGCCCTGGCATCTGTTCCCTGCCCCAGCACAAGCACAAGGCAGTGAGAGGACCATCATGCTGAAGCTGGGCATATTCAAACTATCCAATCCACTTGGCACCATTAACTAGCACTCAATATCAGCAGGCAGAAGGATAAGAAGTAAATGCAAGATGTTCACTCCTCTGTAAACAGGAATTGCCTCCCTCCTTCCCACTGTCCACCACACTATCCATGAATTTTGAACTTTTTAAAGTTCAATTTCAATCTGTTTTTTACTATTGTTAGCACAACTTGTAATGTATTTCATTCTTGGCCATTACATTCTAGGATATATTCCAGAAAACAAACATTTAAAAATGGAAGAGTCTACAAATGCAGGCACAGTACACAGAATAAGTACAAATGTTCCCAGGTAATATGGTTTACAAAAGCATAACATCATAAGATCAAGACAAAGAGTGCAACAGCATGCCACTTTTACCACCCAAAAAAGCCAAGGCTCACAATTCAACTCTCTCATTGCCCAAACATAGATAAGAACCACACATCTTCAAGCACCCAATTCCAAATAAGAATAAAAGGCATCTCTAACAGCATTAACCTGATGATCTACACTTTCCAGTGGATGCCTTAATCATTGCTCTTCTTGTTCAGCAAGTCTCTGTACCTCCACCTCACACTCATCAGTAACACTTTCTTCCTTGCTCTCACAAATACTGTGCAAAATAAAACCAACAGCTGTTATCTGAGGCAAGTTTTGATCTGCAGCTTCTAAAACAGCCATAAAGACAGCACCATGTAGTTTTGCAGCTTCCCAGTATACATTCCATTGTCATTCTGCAGCTACTGATGTTAAACTGCCTTTTGTTCTGTGTAATGGCTTGTGAATAGCTTCATTAGCTAGGGAAACAAATAAAAAGCCAAGGTCTGTAACAATAACTGGAGCAATGGCTATACCACTGAACAGAGAAGGTGTTGATGACAAATGTAGTGTCCCTTGAGCCTGGGAGGTTTGGGTAAACTCTGGCTCTGATGCAACTGAAGATGATCTGGCTTTAGGACCTTGGTATGTACCCTGACCTGATGATAAGCCAGGGTCCAGAAGGCCTATGGTGGGTTCCATATCTGTGCCCACTGTCCTGAGGAAGGCTGGTGGTGTCACCTGGATCTTGATCTACTGCTGAATCTTCTTGATTGGTTGGAGTCTGCCTCAGACTTGGTCTCTGAGGCCAATGACCAGGGTGGTGCATTTGAATCTCATCCACTATTGCTCCCTGGACTGTCATGGCCAATACACTCAACTCTTACATATCCTGAAAACATTTGAGGTGGCTCAGGGGTTGATTTAAATGAAAGTGCCAGACTCAGAAAGAAAAGAACAGGCTACAATATCTCCCAGGTCACCAGTGCCATCGCGTAGTAAGCCTTTCCTACGACCATGTCAATCACCATCTCTGACAAAAGCTTCCCTGTTTTTTGGTCCCTGAAACAGAGGTCCACCATCTGCACCTGCTCCATGAACACTACCAACCTGGAATTGGACCTGTGTCCTACATCAGTCTGTCCTTTGAAGAACTGTGATGCTTCCTTTTTATTCACTTATTCTTGCTGCTCTGCAGATACTCTTGGATCTGCATCCTGTGCTTGCAACAAAAGTGTCTAAAAACCATCACCCCTGTATATGCACTTCTCTCTCTTCTATGCCTTATGTTTTTCTGCCACTTGCAGAACTTGCTCCTGAGTTGAGGCATGCACTCCAATGAAGAACTCACCTGCACATAGCGAGGGGAACAAGTTCTGCCATCTTTTATTTTGAGTGCCTTCAAACTTTTGCACACCAGTGTTCGCATGTCAAAATCAGATCACTGACCATCTATTAAAGCTGAAAGTACAAATCTGAATTTTACTTTAAAGTAGGTGCATATACAAAACAGAGGCTGGCTAACCAAGTGGCTGTTGGGTCCACTATCAAGAGGCACCGAGGTAAGCAAGGCACAGTTTTTCACATTCTAATCAGCAATAGTCCCTGGAGAGAACGGAGTGTTAAACTCCCGCTAGAAGGCATATACACATCTACAATACATACAGAAACTACAAATCCCATCCACCTTTAGGTCAAATAAGTTCCATTACAATGAATGATATTACAATAAATACCAAAGACATGAACATTGTAAATTGTAATCACTGTATTCTATATGGACAGTCAGTTTAATCCGTCAGTGACATTAAAAGACAAAAAAGTTGAGACGTATAATAATCCGATCACTATCTGAGTATATTTTTAAGATACAACTGCAAAGATTTCCAAATAATTTGTTAGGTAAAGCTTAAAATGGACCTTCATTTTCTTATAGTATTTATGTTCCTTCATTCCATCACTGCCCACAAGAAAAAATGCTGTATTTGAGTGATTCCTCTTTCTCTAAATTATGCCCCATTTATAACATAAAACTTTCTTGAAAATACTGTGAAATCAGATGATTCAGAAAGTACAAGCACAAATAACAGAAAATGCTGCAACATTTTTCTCCTGTCACCCTCATGATTTATAGCCAGTAGATAGAATTGTAACCCATATGAACAGAGACACAAAGCAGACAAGTGAGTCCACAGATCAAAGCAAAAGAGGTTTCTCTGGGGGGGGGTTAATTGTTCTGGAAGAATGAACTCACTGGCACTCTCTTCACTTCCAGCAGAGTAATGGGTGGCACAAGAAGAGGAAAAACAGAAAAGACCAAACAAAAATAAATTGGGGAAGAAAGGTAAAGAAAGAAAAAGGAAAAGAATGACTAACAAAAATGAAGAATAAAGGGAAGCTGACCAAAACGCAAATAATGGAAAATAAAAAGGAAAAAAAATGCCAGAGAAAAGAGTAGAAGAATGAAAATTGAAAACAAGCAAAGTATTTGAATTGAGGAAAGACAATGAGGGAAGACACAAGACTGAGACACAAAAACAAACAAAAGATAATTCAGAAACAAAAATCTTGGAATACCATAGACAAAAAGTACCCCAAATTTCAAAGTAAAGAGAACTGTAAATTTAATTAATAAACTTATATCTGTATTAAAGTCAGATAATAGATGTCTCATAGCATTGACTAGCACATTGGAAGGGAATACTGTTTATAAACAATCACTGGAGAAAGATCAGGTCAAACTTAGTTTCTTCAGAATATTTAGCATATAATCTCAGAAGAATGACTAATTGCATCCATTTGGATCAGTTAATCAATAACTCTTCTTACTACTTTTAGAGGCAGAAAAGGCTTTTGTTTAGGCTGAATTAGCATTTTTCTTTCAAGTACTGAACAGGCTATAGGAGGAAACAATAACATATCACATCAGCAATCTGTGTGTTCTCCAAAGTATCAAGGAAGGACCATGCAAAATACAGTTTTTGTGTTTTCTCCTGGCCTGAGCCTGCAGCTTAAGATGTTTATATCTTTTTGGACACATTTTTTTTTTAAGGAATTCTAACATAATACTCAATTCAGATACCTTCATCAAACGACATGCATTTACAAAGGATAAAGTTGATGGAGGAAAAAATCTAGGATTAAATGCACTAGGGCTTATTGCCTCATTTGAATTTTTAATTTAATTTTAATTTTTAAAATGTTGCTCACCATGGTCATTAATTATTATTTTTCTTTTAAAATAAGATTAATGTTGTGATTAACCAGTCTACTGGGATACTGCATTTATCCATGGAAAGCCCATTCAGTCCAAAAGGCTCTGGGTACAGCAGAAGTGAGGCAACTCTGGTGTGCCATTAGATACTTTATCTGAGCATCCATAGGGATGGTCACTCACAGCTCCAGTGGCCACAGTCTGCCATTAATGGCCCATGGGAGGTGTGGGAAGTTGTGGTTGGTCCACACTGCTTCCCACAGCTTCCATTGTCTGGGACTAGTCAACTGTGGCCAGTGCGGGTGTGACTGTCCATGCCTGCAGATGCTCAGGTAAACAAAGTGTCTGGTGGCTTTCCAGCAGCTAACACTGTCAAATAGGCCAGAGGTTCTACAACCCTGCTCTACAGCTTGGGGACTACAAATACAGAGGAACATAGGCATAACCAAGCCATGTAAATGGAAGGTGTTTTTATTGTGTTACTAACACCTTCGCTCTGAAGAAAGTTAGAGAACTTGAAATGTTCTTTTATCAACCTGTGTCCAGACTGCGGTAACATCACAGCTGGCCCTGTCCACCTCTGCGTCAGTCAGGAGATATGTTCTTTTCACAGCCTGGATCAATGTCACTCTGGCAACCTGACTTTTAAATGTAGATTAAGCATTATACTCTCAGACTGTGTGTACACTACAAGATAAATTCACGTGTATTAATATCAATTTTGTAGTGCTGATTTTATAAATTCAAATTTAACTATCCTCACCTCCCCATGTGCTCCTCACAAGGTTGACTTATTGCTGCCACACTCAACTGGCAAGCATCGACTGCTGCAGCAGTGCATTGTGGGAACCTATCCCACAGCTCCCTCACCCCCCTAGCATTCTGGGTATTTTTGTTCGTGCAGCAAAGAAAAAAAATGCTCCACAAGTGGTTGTTGGTCTTTGACATCCTCTTCCCACACTGCATTGCCCTCATTCCGCTCCTGTGGTAAGCAAACATCCATTTTTCCACATGGAAGGAAGGAAAATGAGTGCATCAGCAAAGATCACCAAATGCACAGAAACCTCTAACTGAATTGCTTTTTAAAACTGTAGTTGTAACTGAATTATGAAAGATTTTATCTTCTCAACTGACCCTCCACTGACTGTCCCTGCCCCTTGATTACATGTGATCCTGAAAATAATACAGGGACAATGAAAAGCATGAAGGAAGAGTAGATAGTAAAAGTTTTGAAAAAAGAGATTTGCTGGGGGTAGGGTTTTTTGGGTTCTAGGTTCATTATACAGTGTCTGTGCACAGTCCCTGTTCTCAACTGGTCCTCCACCATCTGTCTCCCCTCCCTTCATTGCATCTGATCCCTGAAAATAATACAAGAAGAATGAAAACCATGAAGAAAGAGTAGATAGTAAAGGTTTTGGGGAAAAAAATATATTTGGCGAGGGAGGGCTTTTGGCTTCCCAGTCCATTATACTGCTTCTGTGCACAATCTGTATTCTCAACTAGCCCTCTACCCACTCTTCCCTAAGTTAGAAGAAAGAGGATAGAAAAGGATAGGAAAAAAGATTTTTGGCTTCCCCCTTCACTACATAGACATTGCCAACAGGGGGGGATGGGGCTTGCCAAATTTCATTGCCATTGTGAGGTGGTTTGGTATTTGGGAGGTTGAATGGCCAGCTGACATGGCGCCTGAAAATCTTTTTTGGTGGTGGGGTACGGGGTACTTGGCTCAAGGGGCACTTGCTCCCCCCAGGCAGCAGCCAGCTCCCACAATTCATAGTCTCCAGGGGAGACTTCCCCCCAGTGACAGCTAGCCCTCTCGGGGCCTTATTGTGGCAGGGAGAGTGAGGGGATTGAGTGGGGAGCCTGTTTAGGTAGTCCCCCTGGGTGGCTGCAAGCCCCTGCAATTCATAGGTGCCAGGGGCAATGTCCCCCTGGCCCCAAAAATCCTTCCCACCCTTGGAGCCCTCAGCACGCACAAGCCAGGCTATGGTGCTGCCTGGCATGGCAGGCACGGCCCTTTATTGGGTTGCGGCTAGCCATGTGATTTGGCTGAGTGTCGGAAAGACCATGACTGCATGGCGCCTGTGCACAAATGTAAACCGCTGAAAAGTTTCTCGGCCTTTCATACAAGCACGACCGGCACAACAGCCTTGCTGCCATGAGGTGCAGTGGGCAGCTGGTGCCAGGCAGCACAGAAAAATATACCAAGTGCGCAACTAGGTAGAGACAGAACCACATTGGGGCTATTTGTAATGGGTAGATGCACTCACAGCGCTAATAGCAAATAAAGACATTTCTCAGCCTTCCAAACAAACGTGACCCCACAGCCACAGGCTTCCTGGTCCTAAATTGAATTCCTGCTCCTGGGGAGCAACGGCCAGAGCGGAGCACTGTGGGTTACATACGGGACACCTCTGGAGGCTAATAAATTTAGATTTTAAGACATCACGCTTCCACACTGGCCTTTATTCGAACTTTTAAATTTGAACTCGACACTACAGCCAGCCGGATCCGATGATTTTATGATATCAATATTAGTGCTCTCTAAATTGAGCTAATGGTATTCACGGTGAAGACAATCACACTGTAATATCAAGTTAACTGCTTTAAATTTGAATTTATCTCATAGTGTAGACATATCTTCAATCAAGAAATTCTCATTATGCACTTTAAGGAAGCTGATATTCCACATTCTCTCATCAGAAATAATTTACAAGTACAATGTACTGCATTTCCCTATTCTCCGTCACAAAGTATATTAAGTACTTTGATGAAAGAAGAGCAGTGCTTTAAACAGAGAACACACTGGCAGAACAGATCAGTATGGAATACCCTAATGTAAATTCCAGATTTTGTCTCAGACAGTGTACCCATGTAGAGAAAATTTACAGTGTTTATTGTAAGAACAAGTGAACTGCCATAATGGAAAAGACCAGTGATGCATCTAGTCTAATATCCTGTCTCCAGCAATAGCCTGATACTTCAGAAGGCAGTAAATCCCCTCCCCAAATGAAACCAGCCAACTGCAATACTATATCATATGGTCTACAGCATTGGGAAGAGGGGAGGGTTTCCTTGAAGCAAAATCACATTCCAGTCAAACTGCACTCTGTTCTAGTTTTCAGAACTTAACATGCAAAATTTTATTTAGAACACCCCCACTCCTCAAAAACTCTGTATGTAGATAAAAGCATGTTGCCTACATATATGACAAAGTGAGATAATGCAGGGAATGTATGTGAACAAAAATGGTATACCAGACCTGGGATGTTTAAATTGGGCTTAGATGCTGAAAATATATTTCTTCATCTTTTACTAGCTTAGCAATAAATAAACCATAAGATTTCAAGGCAGTATATGCACTGCTAGCCATCCCTAGAGTAAAGCATGGATCATCTCTGAATGTGTTAAATGAACAAGGAGCCAAATCCAAACCCGGATTCCTGGCCCAAATAAACTTAGACACAGAGAAATAAAATCTGTATTTCTCTGGCATGGACCACTGCTAGAAGCATTAGCTCTAAGGAGTATAACTTTGGCAGAAGGACCATTTTGATCAAATACAATCTTCCAAACATTCAATGGTGGAAGAACAAATAAAGGACTGACGTTTTGGTCATATGCTGGTAATGTTGGGGGTATGAGTCAGAGTGAGGATGAGAAAAGAAAGGGATTTACTGCTTATATTTTTACCAGCTTAGTGGCAATACAAAGACCCTAACAAATGTTTTTGCCAAACAGAATAAATATTCCCCTCTTTCCAATATGTTTTTAATACAGATCTCTGGCATTTATTTATATTTTAAAGGGGGCCTGTAGTAATTAAAGAAATATTTTGATCATTTCTTTTTGAAAAGGTAGCTTGGTAAGTTAATGGTCTTAACAAGAGAGAGCCAACATAATGCCTGATTTTCCAGTGTAGCCAAGGTTCATTGGCATAAGTCTGAAGAGGAGTGGAACAAACATGATTACTAATCCATCTTTGTGTTCATAAACTGGAGCAGCATTTTCTCTTTCATTCTCCAGGCTACAAGTACTCATGTCAAAGTAGCCCAAATCTTAGTTTCCAAAAACTGACCGCTCAGAGCACACTTACCAAACTGAGTCCCAAAAACAACACAGAAAGGGGAACATCCAGTGTGTGTGAATCCCACTAGTGTTTAGGTGTGAATAAGGTACTGAGCTGCTGGGACCTGTCAAACTCTAATTGGGCTACAGAATGCCAGGAAACGTTGGAATTTGAAGATTTAATTTCAAAGTTGTTTCTGAATCAAGTGGACAGTGCTGAAGATGCCCTGGAATCCATGCCAAGCCAGACTGAGCTTTGTGATAATAGTCTTTAACTGGACACGATCTACAGAGATCATGAACTGTGAGTTTCCTATGGTCTTAGAGACTGAAAGAACCGTGCGTTGCACAGTGCAGACTGCAGCTCTCATAGCAACTTCACTTTATGAGCGATATGAAAAGATGTGGACACCTTGCCTTCTTGGGTGAGTTGTTGCCATACGGTGATGCATTTGTTAACTACTTGTAGGCTGTGTCTACACTACAAAAATAACTTCAAAGATGGAATATGAGGAAACTGAATTAACTGGACAGCACCAGAGAATTCAGTAACCACATCAAGACGTCCCTCTGTCCCACAGAATGTGTTTCCTGTGGCAGAGGTTTCACTTTCAGCTGCAGTAGATTTCTTAGCAACAATGGACTCATGGTTCCAGTCTTCTTGGAACCAGCAGAGGAAAATATATATAATCCTGAGAATATTGCTGCTATTCCTTTTTCTCTTCTCATAGATTATTGGCACCAACAAAGAGCATTTTGGACCAGGTCTGGGCTTGGTAGAGGTCTACAAGATAGTGTCAAAAAAGCCTGGACAACTGGACAAAGTGTCCTTTTGCACCATTTTTAAACACATTTTCAGGAATGTGGAGATCCATTCTACACTTCACCTGTTCCATAGCTGTATCCCCTTGACTAATAATGGTTTATTTCCCGCTCTCATGCACTTCGGTGCAGGCATTGTGATTTGTGTTGTTCCAGGAGTTCAGGCATTCATAATAGTCCATACAGTGAAATGAGGTCTCTCACATAGCTGAGGCTTCACCCATTAGTTGCCTTGAAAATAAGGACCAAAGACTTGAACCGTCATTGAAAGCTGACTGGGAGCAACTAAAGGGACTTCATGGTTCTGATGTGCTCACAGTGGCCTAAGTAATTCAGAAGGTGGACAGACTCATTTTATACTAGCTGGAACTGGTGTATTATCTTTACACTCCTCCTCAAACATTCTGAATTACAGTAATCCATGGTAGGTGGAGATGACAAATGTACAGACTAATGTGATTGGGTCTTTTTGTGCTATCTGACTGTCCGAGGTTAGTGAAAGTTCAAACAGAACCCTGGGGCTTCACAGCACTTTGATGAATGGGGGGCTGCATGCCTTCAATGGAAGATGGAAACAGCTTCTTGGCTATTTTTTCAAAACTTCCTCTTTCTGTCTGGCATCAGATAAATCTTGCCTGGGTTCAGCTTGTACCAGTTGCTCTTCATCTTATTCAGCTTCGTCAAGTCTACACTAGCCCCTTCCTTTTGGAAGGGGCACTGTAATGAGTGAGTTGGGAAGATGCTAAGGAGGTGCTGCCATGAATATGAATTTGGTTTTAGGAAGAAGGGGCTTTCGAAGTCCAGGGGGAGGAGGGGATCCTTTTGAAAGGCCCCTATCTACATGGGTGGTGCGTGATTTGAAAGCAGCGCTTTTGCATGGCATGCAGGTGCCATTATGCCAATGAGGCACTGCATATTCATGGCAGAACCTTATTAGCATCTTCCCAACTCACTTATTACCATGCCCCTTCCTAAAGGAAGGAGTTAGTATAGATGTAGCCCTTATTTCTTGTAGGTGAGCTGATATTTAATAACAGTGCTTGCATAAGTTGACCATGGGATAAATAGCTGAGTGTCACCAGCATACTGTTGACAGCCAAACCCAACATACTCAATATTTCTTCCAATGGTGTCATGTAGATACTGCAGAGAAGAGGGGACAGTATGGATCACTGCAGGACCCCATGTATGAAGGTCTTCAGAGAAGGAGGAGCAGCAGTCATCCTCAACACTCTATGAAGAGCAACAATTGAAAACAGTTGTTCTATCTACTGCTGTACCCTCCATGATCTCACATAGAAAAGGATGAACCCACAACTCCATTTGCTCCCTTTAGAAAGTGACACAACAGGACCTCATCATCTGTGTTACTGAAGGTAACTGATAGGTTTAATATCAACCTGGACACCTGGTCCCGATAAATGCAAATACTGCAGTTTCTGGGCAAACCACTCAGATCTGCACTGAGATACACCTACAAGCTTCAGCCAAAGCAACCTGACCTAGGCACTGTGAGAGTTTTCTTCTCAAAACCTGAAGTACAACATGGCCTATTAACTTCACTTATATGGTCACAACAGTACCCTATCACTATGCACTGTGTATTTACATGCAGTAGAAGGCTTTCTGAATTAGATGGCAACAAATAGAGGCCCCTGCCAGTTGTGAAAATTTGAGACTCCTTGAAGTTTGTGGAGGAAAGTAGATTTTTCAAATACAGACAGTACATGTAATCACTGCCACAGAATGATCATAAAATTCTACGGACCTCGGTATCTGTCCCAGTAAGAATTCTAAAATTTAAAATTAAAACTACATCATGTGTTACTACTATTTAGCTTTCTTTAACAATACTTCTTCAGCTGCCTTTTTAGACAGTAAAATCTGGTAATAATTATCATACACCATGCACACTATTTACAATAGAGTCATATTTCTTTTATTCCTTTTTTTGCATAAAAACTAGAATGCTGCTGAAAAGTACCCAAATGTCTGCTGTGCTCTGTGCCAATACAGCAGCTCAGCCAAAAATGCAAGGAGAAAAGTTTGCCAAATAAAAGAAAACATAACAAATTGGTAATGGTTTCTGTCTTGACAGAAAATGAAAATTATGCCTCAATGTGTGGCCACTCATGTGGACACATAAAAATATCTTTGAGACAATCATTTTACCTCAGATAACACACCCTGACAGTAGAGCACAGCACGCTGGCTAGTTTTCATTTCCCTTAAAAGCAGCAAGCATGACTGACAAAATGGTCTAGGAATCACATAATTTATGCCTATCACACAAGCACATGTCATGCACTCATAGTATTTACTATAAATCATCTCAAGTACGAACACTGCATTTGAGGGGTGGGTTGAAAGTAAGAGACAAAGAATTTTATGAGAACTTCCCACAATTGGATCAAATCACCCAGTCCAGCTGAGGACACTGAGGGGGGAAAAAAATCACAAACCCTTGTCCCAAAAACCAAAGTTTAATTTTAGTTTCCAAACCATGCTAATGTTTGTGTATGTATATAGTTTATAAACTGCTTAGGGTTGCATACTACAGTAGTGTAGACCCTGAGTGTGCAAACTTAAAGGTACTTAACTTCAGGTTACCATCAGTGTGCTGGGGCAATTTGTATACTGTGGTTGATGAGCCATGTTCCCTCTTTTCCCATTGGTGTGCAGAATACATTTTGCTATGTGTACTGATGCATGTGCTGATGGGCACCACCAATAGATACACACGCTACTGGCTGTAGAAATCCTGTTATTCAGCTGGGCAGCACTTGAATCCTTCCTGGGTGGCCACCCCAAGCATTCAGCATACAGGGAACACTGGTGCTGAGAGCTCCTGAACCAAACTGTACAATGTGTATGATGGAAACCACTTCAAGACAAGGAGTGCAGCAGCACCCCCAGCATCCCTACTTCTGGTCACCATCGCCCCAAGTTAACAAGAATTATGTACTTTATTGTTCATGCTGCAAGGATTTACATGGCATAGTTACAGTGCAGAACTTCAGTATGTGCTGTAACTCACGCTCTGTAGCCCACACCATGGGGCTGTATAGACAAGCCATTAAATTATAAGTTACACTTTGTCAATGTTTTGAGCAGGGACCATGGCTTATTTGATTGTAACATGCCATACAGACTTCACATATCATAAAACTAATAAAATATCTTAAACACTTTTGAAGTTTATTATGTAGCTATACTTATCTTTGATTTATCTGTTAAAAATCAATTAAGGTAAACAAACATGGCCATTGCAAGTCTGTATTTTGTACCTCTGATATCAGGGATTAAGCCACCTAAATTTTCTTATCATTTTTAATGTTTTTGAAAGCTCTTACTACTAATGAGCTTTAATGAGAGTTTGTGCACTAGATGCCACATATTAGGTTCAAATTCCTCCTAAGTTAAAAACAAATATTATGCTGGTAGTTCCCAAAGGTATGGGCCACCCTCAAAGTCTGCTATGTGCATTTTTTGCAGCAAAAATAAAATGTGCATTAATTTTACATTTCTTATTCATTCCTGCTTTGAAAAAATTCTAAGATTTTTAACAATACGCGTTTGATGCTACCACAGCTTTATTCCACTGATGAAAATGGAAGGAAAAAATTTGTTAGAATGAAAGCAGCTTTAATCTATAAAACTATCTTTTGAAGAGCAGAAACCCACAAAACACGTGAACAATTATTTTTGTCAGTTTTACAAACAGTTACAAATATATAGTTCACACTTTAAATTGGTCTCAGACTTTCCCACAGTACACATCAAAAAAACAACATAAAGTCTGGCATCCATGGCAATCTTTGTTCAATAGAGGTCCAGAGAATCATCCTCTAGTCTTTCTCTGGTACAATGTTAAGCAGTAGCTCTCATGTCAGCCTTCACAATATCTCTGTTAATTAGTTTTGGTTGGATTTAGGTCATGGGGAACCATAGCAACAAGATTAAAGCCACATCTCAAATGTTAAAAAAATACAGTGAACACATCCATAAAACATTTCATCAGAGAAATATGGATATTATAATGCTATATTTATCTGCCAGAAAATATGTACTGTACTCAGAACTGTGAATGGGCAGCATAGTACACAGACAGAGATTATGCAGCTCCCTATGGAGCCTGTGACAGATATGGGAATTTCCTACCATCTCCTTGGTAGACCTTACTCAATTAAATTCAAGTGTCTTTGGAGTCCATTGCATTAAAAGGATGGTTTATGTATGAGTGATGGACAGAATTATATGTAATATCTCAAGGTGGGAAATGTGACTACAACTGAACAACACATCAAACAAGAACAAAGTTGAAATAAATTGTTAGGTTGCTTTTCTGGGAGCATGTAGGAGGGAGGTGAATACAACTGCTCCATCTCTGATTATGTAAAACAACCTCTTTTTGAAACTCTGCTTTGTGGAGAGGGTCCTGACTCCTGATTGCCTGTTGCCAAAGACCAAGTTCAGAGGCTGAGCTGTATAAAAAATGGCTGCTCCCCCAAGCCTGTGCTCTACTTCTGAGTCTCAGGCTGCTGCTACACTACCCCTCTCCTGTTGGAGAAGCCATGGCAAATGAGGCAATTTGAAGCAGGCTAATGAGGTGCTAAAGTGCATATCCAGCACCTCGTTAGCATAATGGTGGCCACGTGAACAGACTTCGAATTGCAGGTTGGCAGTGTAGATGGGGGTAACTTTGAAATAAGCACCCCACTTTGACATTCTCTTACTCCCACAAAACTAGATTGGAGTAAGAGAACATCAAAGCAGGGAGCTTATTTCAAAGCTGCCCCCACCTTCACTGTCAATCAGCAATTCGAAATCTGCACTTTAAAATTTGCGTGGCTGCCATTATGCTAATGGGGCACTTCGAATTTCCTCATTACCATGGCACTTCCGATAGGAGCGTGGTAGTGTAGCAACAGCCTGAGATAGTTATGAACTTGTAATTATGGGAAAAGCCTGTAAAATTTGAAGGGCTGACACCTACTACAGTCCCAGACTGCAGCTGGATTGGCTTTGTGTAAGCTTTTTACCATACAGTAAACTTGTGAGACACGCACAACTTGTCTCGGGTTAACGTCACTGATGCCTGACAGAAACAGGGAAAGTGCTCCTGTTGGGTGGCAGCCGAGAGTCAGACAGAGTCATGCAGAGTGACTGGGCTGCCACCTCTGACAGGACATATTTCCCTGCTCCTGTCAGGGGTGGCAGCTGCTCCTATCAGTGTCAGCAGCCGAGAGTCAGGCTCTCAGCTGTCGCCACTGACAGGAGCGGAGAAACTGACAAGGGCACCAGCTCCGGTCAGTTTCCCTGCTCTGAAAGTGGAGGGGAGATGGGAGCCAGGCTGCCACCTGGCCCCAAGCTCCCCTCCACTTGCCAGAGCTAGGCAACTGACCAGGGTTGGTGCCCTGGTCAGTTTCTTGGCTCCCCTGAGTTGCGTGGGAAATTTAACTTATGCAGGGGTTGCAAGAACACAACTCCCATGTATGTTGGGGGTCTACTGTATGTGGAAATTATTTTATGGTTTAAAATGCTTTCTCTTTCACTTTAAGAATAATCATGCTTGCTCATAAAGAGCTGTTGTATGGTAAATTATAACTGTGGGCAATTGCATGGTCATAGCTTCTAGAAAGAAAGCAAATCTCAGACACTGGGCTTTTCGGTGGTCTGTGGTTATCACAGTATAGGCAGGAACTGTGCTATGTGGAAACTCCCCCAGTCAGGAGAGACAGGGATGCGGGTCTCTGTCCAAGAGAAGTGATAGCCGAGGAATCGGGAGCCTAAACTAGATGCTCTTGAGGGACCACAAAGAGTCAATACTGACCTAGTTGCCCTGAACTGTGACATATATTTACACAAGTCTTTGAAATGACACCAGAGTGAGCACTCAAGGCTACTACTTTTTGTGATTCTTCAGCTGAAGAGAACTTACTATCTACATTTATCTTAGGGTAACGTTGATACTACTGCCACTGAATATGACACATCCCTCTGACACAAGTAAGTTCAAAATACATGAGAAACAGGAGATGATATTCTGAGGATGTTTAGAATAATGCAAGCATTTCTTTAATGTACCAATCTCAACAGCCACGTATCTCGACATCACATACAAGATTTTCTCACAGTTTTGGCTTCCAGTAAATATTTAACACTTGTTTTTGTATTTCACCTCTAAACTATATTAGGAAAAAGTATTTTTCACAGTAGCTAAGAGAACTTGGCTGGTATACATTTTCATAGCTTCACACTTTTATGGAGCAATCTGAGGATGGGCCTCCTGGCTTATTAAACTAACAGACTTAGGTATTTCAAAAGTAACATTAGAACAAAAAACATGGAAATAGTCATAATAGTAAAATGATACTGGCCCATCTATTTCTGTAAAAGAAATGCCCCCTTTGAAGTAAGTATATGGTCTGGAAGTCAGGACTTCCCAATGTCAACAGTGAAGCAAAAATCAACTCCCAGTGACAGGAAAGGAATGGGGCATGCCAGTGTGGCTCCTTCAGCTAATATATTTATGTAACTGGATAATATCTGTGAAGTTAAATAATTAATGTGCTATTACACTGATTGGCATAGGCAGAGCAAAAGTTTCATATGAACATCTAAAAGTTAGAAGTTTATTATTACTGTCCATGAGATCTCTTCCCTGAGTCACACCTCATCTCTATCAATAGGCAATAGTTCCCCTGAGCCCTACAGAGCGGTACTGTCTGGTCTTCCCTACTTTCCAAAGCGACAACAAGAAGGAATATACTAGTTCGCTGCTAAACTGGTGGCTCTACAGCTTCTGAAAAGTATGCTTCAGAGTGAGTAAGATCACATTTGCTGTGGAATTTCAGATGCAGGTAATGTAAAATTGCAGGGGATTAAAGTAAAGAATATAATCAAGGGCTTGCTTATATAGTGATATAGTGCACACAAGCCAGGGTGTGAAGCTACAGTTCTCTAGCCTGTTGCAAGCTAAGTGGCAAAGTGTACCCTGCTCTAAAATTTGCCTACTTTTTCAAAACAGCCTTAGCTCAAAGTATATTAGAGAACTTTTAGTACATGGCAGCAGGATCAACATAGGCATTTAGTGCATGGCAGGCTAGCATGCAGTAGACTCGCATGCCAATTGCTGTAATGCTACTGATTCTTGCTTCTTCACTAAAGTAGGAGTAGAGAGCAGATTGTCTGACCTTCTCCAGAAAACAACTCACCACTACAGGTAAATAAGATGGGGAAAAAAAGACTTGCTAAACGGAAAATAGGTTCCGTTTCAGAGACGGATGAAAATTTGAATAGGCCTTACTTTTCCTTAACAGATTTTTCCCTAATATAAAGCATTAAAAATACTCACCATCCTTCATCATTCTCCACTTCAGGTTCAGACATTTCATCTTCAGCAGTGTCAGCGATTGCCTGTGTTAGCTTTGATTTGAATTTGTCCAGCAGCGCCAGTGTCTGAAATTAAATATATTGTTTTACTGAAGTTTACTGAAGTTTTGTAAGAGTAAAATATGCAACATGCTTACATTTGGATCAACTGAAGAATAATAAATTGAGCTGGATAAACAATTTGTTCAAAAACATATCTCAGGAAGATACTCCCACACAGTTCACAAATCCCCCATTCCCTTCAGTGATTACCATACTGCCTTTTTGACATAACGATATGATGTAAGTGTTGGGAGGCAAGGTGTGGTGTAACAAACTGAATGAAATCACTGGCTTTTAATATGGTCATTCAAGGCCATTTCCAATAATTTTAACAAAGTCAACGATAAATTAATAATCCTCCAGCAGAAAACATCTTCTAGACAATTTATGAAAGACGAGGCAAACTATACAAATTTCTATCATACACTGAAGAAACAGGTTTTTCTCAACACCACTTTTATTATTTTAAGCAACTACCTGATCTTCACGAGAAATCCCTTTCTTTGGCTGTTGCTTCCGCAGATCTTCATACTTTTTCTTCTCCTGTAGGTATTCTGTAACAATGCTGTTTGGAACAGCTTCTTCCTCTGAATTAGAAAATATAAAATAAAAGTTGCTGAACAAGGGCAGTAACAGCAATCCACCAGATTTATTATGTCTTCCAAATTATCAGACCAAATAACGTTTAAGTCTCTTGCTGTAAAACACTCTCTCTAGCGCTCAGATCATTTTTGTGCTTCCAATATACCACATGATCCCATTCAGTCTACAGTGTTCCCCCACCTTACGAGGGTAATTCGTTCCTGAAAAACTCCTCTTAGGGCGAATTCTTGTAAGTTGAAAATGTAATTACCATTAATTTCAATGGGAAAACATTTTATGTGCTCCTGAGCCCCAAAATTTATACCCACTTACATTGACCTGGCAGAGGGCACACCTGTGCAGGGCGGGTGGCGGCAGCCCCTTAGCCACCCAGGGAGCCAGTGGCAGGGGCGGGGCCAGGAGGGACTGTGCGCCCAGCAGCCATGTCTTCCAGGACTGCCTGGGAGCCCGCGGCTGCCGGCTGGGCCAGGGTGTGCCAGTGCTGCAGCGCCGAGGCGGAGACCAGATCAGCCCTGGTAAAGGCTGGGCTGGGGGCTCCAGGAAACTGCCGCCAGGTGGCGAGTGGCACCCTGCACCCGAGGCACAGCTGTGCAGGGTGGGCGGAGGCGGACCCCTAGCCATCCAAGGAGCGAGCGGCAAGGGCGGGGCCAGGATGGGCTGACTTTCTCCAGCTGCAGGGTGTCTGAGGCACTCATAAACTCGAGTAAATGCCTCGTAAGGAGAAGTAGTGGTCCTTAATCAAGCTGCTCATAAACTTTAATTCTCATAGCCCAAATGGGCATATCTCGGGGTATGACTGTATATGATTGCCCTGTCCTAATTATTTACCATTCCACCAATGCGTGCATTAGCATAAATTCAATCAGTAATGATTTTATATTTACTCAGAGATCATTGACAAAAATGTTAAATAGCATAAGGCCTTGTATCGATCCCTCCAGAACCCACTTGAAGCCCAGTCCATGATTCCCCACTGACAACTACTTTTGAAGGCTTTTCAGTTAGCCAGTTCGTAATCCATTTAACATGTGGTATACTGAGATCGCATAGTTCGTTTTTTTTTTATCAGAATGTCATGCAGTATTAAGTCAAATTCTTACATCTATGCAGATGCCTTTGCCAACCAAACTTGTAATCTTGTGAGCAAATGAATCAAGTTTGTCTGAAAGGCCTGTTTTCTATTAAACAACATTAACTGGCATAAATTATATTTCTATCCCGTTATTCTTTATTACCTGAGTCCCACGTCAGCTTTTCCATTATTTTGCCTAGGGCTGATGTAAAATTAACTGCTCTAGTGCTACTCAAGCTACCCTGTTAGACCTTTCTGAATACTGGCACATTAGCACTCTTCCAGACTTGTTTTAAAATATAAAACAAGTGTACAAGACAAATTAACAGAGAGAAGGCGTGGGAAAGAAGACAAGAGTAAAAGAAATAAGACTGCATGGTTACACAGATTACACCCAAGCCGAAAATTACTGATTGTGCTGCGGTAATGTTTTTTTTTAAAACCAGGGCATTGTGGCACCTTTTCTCCTGGTGCCACCGCCATTTTGGAAGGCGGCTGTGCTATGCTCCCCATTCACCACGTGGCAGTGAACAGGGCAGCAGCGGGGCGGGGTCGGAGGGCAAAATGTGGCTCAGTAGAGCTGCACACATGGAGTGCCCCTCCCCCCCCCACACGCAGTGCCAACTGGGAACTGCACAGCTTCCCCAGTCACGACACGGCTCCTGCGGCTCGACCCAGGAGCCTTGCAGCTCCTTCTGCCCTGGCACCTTCAGCCCGACGCGGTCCCAGAGGCCCGGCACAGCGCTTGCACAGCTCTGGTGGCATGACATTCCTCTACTTGTAGTGCCTGTGGTGCCAGGTGAGTAACTGGACAGCATTCACTTGGGGGGGAGGGGAGGGCTGGGAGTACCTCGCTCAGTGGAAGTGGGAGGGCACTCAGTTGCGTGGGCTGGGGATGCCAGGCTCTGGGGGAGGGCATGCATTTAGAGTGGGGAAAGGGGGCTGG
Organism: Carettochelys insculpta; assembly: GCF_033958435.1. Taxonomy (NCBI): domain Eukaryota; kingdom Metazoa; phylum Chordata; order Testudines; family Carettochelyidae; genus Carettochelys; species Carettochelys insculpta. Next base: position 90,918,191 of record NC_134141.1, read on the forward strand.
GGATGCCTAGTTCTGAGCATGTCTGGGTCTGGGGGAGTGCACTGATTTAGAACTGGGGGTGGGGAAGGGTATTCATTTAGAGCAGGGGAGGACTGGGATGCAGGGGGTTAAGCCTGGGAGTGGTTTGGAGCTGTGTGGGGGTGGGAGGAGGTGGGGTTTGGGGCTTGGTTTCCAGCACCTTTTTTCTAGGAAAAAACCACTGTTTTAAACACAGGTACTTCAGTACAAATTTGCAAAATAATATCCAATATGTAGCAGGTGAAGTTTAGAAGTGGAAAAGACCTGCTAAACTAGATAATTTATCTCCCTGCCAATGACAATACAAATTGAAGTCTGCATCCACAGCTAAGATTGGAACGTCCAGCCCAGTTTGCCTGATTTGAGCTTGCCTATCTTTAAGGTCAATAACACTTGCTACTAATGTTGTTCATAAAGTATAGTCCTGAAGTCCTTTAATAAAAGGAAAAATATACTGGCTAAACACAATCAAATTCATGCAGAACCACAAGCAAATTCACAGTACAACCTTTTTTTTTTGTGTGTGTGTGGCAATAGATGTAAATCCTTCGAGCAGGTATTCCAGCAGCCATACCAGCTGTCTGGTTTTGCTGCTCACTAGTTGTTGGTCTTTTAAGAGACTTAGTCACATGGTTTAATAGGGTTTTTTTTTTTTTTTAAACACATCCTCCCCACACTCCCAATACATTTTATTTCAAGCCAAAATGAACAAGCAAGCAGCTTGAGAACAGCTGTGAGGCCAGACGGCCTTTCATTATTGTGCCTCTGTGACATCAGGATTAAATCCTACCTTAGGGTCCATCTGGAATGCATAGAAATGCAGTGCTGTTGAACTACTTCTACATGGTGCAAAGAAAAATTAATAAAGTTAACACAGTTTGGCAAACAAAATCCATAACTTTTGCCCATTAAGTGGATATGTTTGTAAAGTATAATATTTTTATTAGAACTGCCACAGTGAGGGGAAGTTAGTACCTCTGCCAGAGATGTCTGAAAAAGTATTTTGTGACAGCTGAATTTGAACAGATTCTAAATGACAAGACCTTATTACTAATACACCTGTTCCAATTAACCTATCTTTTTGCAAGATTGTATGATGTGATATTTGAGGATTTGTGAATAATTTATTAGCAAAAGTTTATACACAATCAAAAACTATTTAAAATAATCATTAGCTCTTGACTGCAAAGAAAATCACCACCTTGTTAGCATAACTTTGAAAGAGTCTCATCTATCTAGGTAAGAAATAATACAGCAAACAGATTACAATTCTGTTCTGTTTCTCTGGGTCTGATATGGGATGATTTGGACATGGAACACCTTGCAGGTGAAAAGGGAATAATATCCTACACCGGAGATAAAAACCCATTTGAACCTTCTCCATTGTAGCATGTGTGCAGAAGGAAAGGACAGGCTAAGGGCATTATGGGGGAGAGGCAGAGTTTGGGGTTCCCTTGTTACTTGGTCTGCTTGTCTTCTGTTCTGTGGGGGACAGCATTACAGAGCCTACTTCAGTCAATAAACTAGAACAGGTTTTTTAACCACCCTGTCGCTTGAGTGAAATGATTCCTTCACCACTACAGCATTCTGCATCTACCTATCATCCAACCCTGGCTAGTCAGTTGGTAGCGGGGCAGATGTTTTAGTTTTAGGGATAATCAGAAAAGTTCTTTCACAATATTTAAAACCTACCTGAAAGAGTGTACAAATTCACACACAATCTGCTAATGCAAACCAAAACTGAATAAAAAAGAAGAGAAATATACAGATTTCCAGATGAAATGCTTTATAATTAAAATGACCAGGGCAGGAGCAAAGAGGGTAACAGTGCAAACTGGTATAGTACCCATGCTGAATTCTTTTATTAAGAAGCAGATCAACTGTCATAGTTTTGCTCTCATTACTGATACTCTATTATTCAACGAATTTATGCAGATATATCTAATTTAAAATCGTGTTGTAGTATGAATAGAAATTCAAATTCTAGGTCATTGTTAAAGGGTTCTAACATTTTTAGTTGTAAACAGGTGGGTTTCCCTACCATGCTTGGACAATCACATTCATGATACAAAGGCAACCTGGTTTTAGGTGGAAGTTTATGAAAGAAGCCTCACTTTAACTCTCTAAAACAGTTGTAAAAGAGATTTTCTGCATAGCATATATAATATCAGAATATATGATGGTATGTTATGAAATACATGTTTTATTGACACTCATTTTGACTGAATGTGTAACTCACCACTTTTGTGGACACTTTGGTTACCTGTACTGAAAGCTTACAGGGACAAAATCAGAAAGGCTAACCCACAAAAGGGGTTACAAATAACAAGGGATGAAAAAGGCTATGAGAGAAAATTCTTTAAAAACATTTGGAACGGACAAGTAGGAAAGTGTAGGTCCACTATTTAGTGGGAAAGGGAAAGCTAATAACCGATATTAAGAACTCTGCATTGTTTTCAGCCTTCACTAAAAAAGATTCATGGAGACCTGATATTGAATATAATTAATATTAACTACAGGGGAGGAACATAAGCTGAAAAATGCAGCATAAAGAATATGTGAGCTTGAAGAGCAACTTAAAGAATATTTTGATAAATCAGATCTATTCAGGTTGGCAGGGCATGATGAATTCACCCTACAATACTTAAGGAACTAGCTAAAGCATCTTGGAACCAGCCATTAGCAATGGTCTCCAAGAGCTCCTAGAGAGTGAGTGAGGTCCAAGAGGACTGAAGAAGGACAAAGGGATACAGGTTACATCTCCCTGGTCCGGCACTCTCAGGTCTTGAGTGGTTTCAAACAAGGAATTTTGCCAGATCAAGGGACGTTAATGCCCTCTGGTCCTTAGTACACCCCCCCCCCCACACCACCACCACTGGGTAGCCCGCCAGCTGTGGCTCCCTGATTCTCTGACTGGCTTGTTGCTGCAGCCAGCTCCCTGGTGTTCTAGCCCCACAGGGCATTGGGAGAAGCCACCACTCCTGCCCCGGCCCCTGTGGGGCTGCTGGGAGAAGCCCGCAGTCCTGCACCAGTCTCCCTGGGGTTGCCAGGGGAATGTGGCACGCTGGCCCCAGTCTCCTGCAGAGCTCCCTGGGGATGCTGCCTCCAGCCTCAGCCTCACCATGCACAGCTGCCAGCTAGTTGCCCTCCTTCCTGGCTCTCTGGTCCAAGAACATCCTTGATCCTGCCGGACAAGGGATATTGGCTGACCAGAAAGTGCGAATTTTAGGAGGTGCAACCTGTACCTGTCTTAAAAAGTGTAATTAAAAATACCCATGGAATTATAGACTAACATCTATACATGGTGAAGGACTGAAACACATTACACCATAAATTTACAAGCACTTAAAATATAATAGGGTTAAAAGGCATAGCTAGCGTGGATTTGTCATGAACCAATCATGCCAAACCAACCTCATTTCCTTATTTGACAGATTTACTGGCCTGGTACATGAGGGAAGGCGTAGATATGATAGATCTTGATTTAGCAAAGCTTTTGACAGTCATACATGATGTTCTTTAAAATAAACCACGGAAATGTGGTCTAGATAAAATTACTAAAAGGATGGTGACTGTGGAATGCTCAGGGAGATTAGGGAGACTACAAACTCTACAAAAACCAATAAGAGGGCTTTTCAGCTGTCCCTATATTGACAGGGTACATGTTCCCTTGGAGTAAGAGGCAGTGATAAAATTGCTAGATATTATTAATGGATGCTTCTTGGAGCAGCTAGTCCTTACACCCACAAATGGAGAACCTATTCCTGATTCAGTCCTAAGCAGTGCACAGGATCTATTCCAAGAGTTTAATACAATAGAACTGATGGGTAATAGTAAACAGCATCTTTGTAGGAGGGAAATTACCAAAAAAACCAATCACAGCAGCACTGAACTTCAAAAAGGAGAGCAATCCTAAAAGTAGGAGGATAGTTAAATGGAGATTAAAGGTGAATGCCTGCAAGCTGCAAGGAAACTTTTTTTTAAAAAAAAACCCACCATAATAGAGGCTCAAAGTACATGTATACCTCAGATTAAAACACCCTCTTCCCCCTAAACCACCATGGTTAAACTACAAAGTAAAAGAGACAGAAAAAGAGATAAATATATCTTTTAAAAATTGGAAGTCAAATTGTACTGAGGAAAACAGAAATCATCATAAAATGCAGCAAATCAAGTATAAGACTATAAATAAGCAAGTGAAAGAAGAACTTGAAGAGCAACTATCAAAGGACAAAAAAAATCTAACAATAAAATTGTTTTGAAATACAGGTTGAGCCTCTCTAGTCTGGCATTCTTGGGCCCTAACCAGTGCCAAATGAGAGAAACTGCCAGATCACAGAATCTCAATATTGTCTCGCAGCATTACCAACACTTTCACTCCTTACTCAGAAGATATTTAGGGTTAAAGTAGAGCTGAATAACAGCACAGAACACTATCAGCCAGGACTGGCGGTGGTAAACAAACTGTAAGGGACCATGGGAAATCTGGCTACATCTGTGGTAAGTGGTTAATGGGCTAACTTAAATTATGATGGATTATGGATGTTGCTGGACAAGAGCAGTTCAACCTGTATATCAGAAGCAGGAAGTATGCCAAACAACTAGAAGGGCCACTGGAAAACTGAGGTGTTAATGTAGCACTCAAGGAAGACAATAAAACAAAGTAGGAATAAGTGCTCATTTTTCACAATGGAAATAAATAAATACTGTGATACTTAACAGATCTGCACTAGGAACACTGCTGTTCAACACATTCATAAACAAGCTGAAAAAAGGGATGAAACAGTGAGGTAACAAAGTCTGCAGAAGATACATTACTAAGATAGTTAAGTCAAAAGCTGACTCTGAAGACTTACAATGGGATTTCACAAAACTGGGTGACCAGACAACAAAATGGTAGATGAAATTCAGAGTCAATAAAAGCAAACCAATGCACACTGGAAAGCAATCCAGTTACACACACAAAATGATTGGGTCATAATTAACTGTTATCACTCAAGAAAGAGATCTTGGAATTATTGTGGATACTTCTAAAAAGCATTTGTTCAATGGGCAGCCGCTGTCAAAAAACCTAACAGAATGTTAAGAGCCATTAGCAAAGGGATAGATAAGAAGAAAGAAAGTAAGTACCACTGTATGAATGCATGGTATTCCTACACCCTGAATCACTGGTGCAGTTCTAGTTGCCTCATATCAAAAAAGATACCCGGATTGCACCTCCCTGGTCTGGCATACTCAGGACCTGACCAGTTCCAAACGAGGGAATTTGCTGGACCAGGAGAAGGCCCTTTCCTCCAGCCCCTCAGTGTGCTGTCCCTCCTGACAGTCAGCTTCACTTCCACCATCACTCCCACCCGGGTGGACCAGGGATGTTGTCAGACTAGAGAATCCCACTTTTGGGAGGTGCAACCTATATTAAAATTTAAAAAGGTGTAAGAAAGGGCAACAAAAATTATTAGGGATATGGAACAGTATCTATTGGAGGAGAGATTAAAAACACTGAGAGTTCATCTCAGAAAAAAAAACAAGGGGGATATGATATAGGTCTATAAAATTATGAATGATGTGGAGAAAGTTAGAATAAGATTAATAGGCAGTAGGTTTAAAACAAACAAGAAGAAGTACTTCACATAATGCCCAGTCAACCTATAGAATTCATTGCCAGAGGATCTTGTGAAAGGCAAAAGTATAACTGTATTAAAAAAAGAATGGGTGTAAATTTATAGAGGATAGGTTCAACAATTCATATTAGCCAAGATGGTCAGGGGCATATCCCCATATACCAGGTGTCCCTAAACCTCTGATTACTAGATGCTGGGATTGGATGACAGGGGGATAGGTCATTTAATAAACTGACCTCTTTCTGTTCATTTCCTCTGAAGCATTTGACTGGCACTGGCTACTAGGCTTTATGAATCATTGGTCAGCATGTCTATTCTTACGCTTTATTCAAAGTGTAGTTTTCAGTGGTTCACTGCCAAATTTGAAGGATATATCTAGCAGGGCTCCACAGAAGTCGATCCTGAGTCCAGAACTAATCAGTATTTTTATGTGATAAAAGTTATGAAAATGGCTAATAAATTTCATGTATATAATTCAGGAGTGTTATACTCTATTCAGCACTGGTAAGGCCTCAGCACAAATAATATGTCTAATTCTGGGCAGCGTACCTTAGGAGAAATTGAGGGAGAGCAACAAAAATGATAAAAGATTTAGAAAACCTGACTTATGAGGAAACGCTGTAAAAAATGATCATGATTAACCCAGAGTAAAAAAGATGGCGGGACTGATCTGCTTCCAGTCTTTGAATATGTTAAATACTATTATAAAAAACATCGTAATCTATTGTTCTCTATGTCCACTGGAAGACAAAAAAGCAAGGGGTTTAATCTGTAACAAGGAAGATTTAGGTTAGACGTCAGGAAAAACATTATCAGAATAGTCAAGGTCTAGAATAGGCTTCAAAGTGAGGTTGCAGAATCCCTATCAAGGAAGGTTTTTAAGAACATGTGGACAAATAGCTGCAGGGACGGTCTAGGTTTACTTGACCCTGCATCAGAGCAAAAGGCTGGACTTGTAGTAACATCTAATGACTAATTTTATGTTTAAAATTTCCCGAATTTGTAACAGGAGTTTGTTTTCATTAAAATGTCAACTTTTTGCACTAATGTGACAATTTAATTTTTAAAGTTGAAGGAATTAGTAAATTAGTTGATGAAAGACACTTCTAATTCAGCACAAAATAAACAAAAACCATTAGCTATTTAACAGGCCAAATTAAATGAGAGAAAATTAGGGCTATTTTCTTCCTTATCCCACAAATTCAGGCTCTTATATGTGAATGGGAGACAAGTACAGGCAGTCCTATTAATGTCATAGAACCTGCCTACAGTTCAATATCCCCATCTGTAAAGTTGAGGCAAATGATACTTATGGGACCTGTATAAAAAAATAAAAAACCATGAGAACTAGGAGTGAAAAACATTATATAAGTGCTTATATTATATTGATTTATTTGACCATTTAAAGAGCTAATCTCTCACTATTATAGCTGGTTTTTAGTTACAGTGAAATGTCACATATGGCTGATTTGTTAGCTTTTAAAATTTGCTTCTTGGTACCAGGAAAAATGTTTGTCATTATTGTTACTTACACAGGCAAATAGTTTCCAGGGATAAACGAGAACATAATCTCCTACCATGATGAACTTACAATTAAAACATTTGCAAAGAACAAATGCTGAAGGTGTAAGGAAAACAGAGTAATTTACTAACAAAGTTAGCAGGAATCATATTAATATTTCTCTATTTAAAATACAGAACTAATGTAATGTATCTTTTTGTTACCCTCATTAGGGAGGAGTCGCATGCTTGAAACAAATGTGTTGGATAGTAGGCATGAGGGAGGCAAAGATAACACATTTTCAACCCCCAGAAACTGGTAGGAAAGTAGACTTGCCACTAGTAGTAGGGAAGTCGAAAAAGAGAAGTATTTGGATAAAAAGACATTTATATTATACAGTCAAACATGTGTCACTTGAATTAATGAATTAGGGCATATTGAGGATTATGGATATCGCAGAACGTTGTTAAGGGAATTTAAATGACAAATGTCTAATTTTTATTTTCAGGGATTCCAGCTGTCAGTGATATTAGCTGTCACAGCTTTGTCTCAAACATTTTTACTTTTTCATTGAGTACTAAAACACTGGATGCTGAATGATGTGGCCTGAAGGCATTATGGCTCCCTCAGTTGTAACTACTATTCTGTAGTCTGATCATCATACTGATAATTTTCCTGTTTTGTCCTGTCTCCCAGGCAGAGGAAGCTACAGATCACATTCTCAGTGTTGTGGCAACAAGCAAAATTCTTTACCATAAACAGATTTCATCATGACACTAAGGAAAAAAACACGGAAGTATAATAATATTGTCTAAAATATCCCAAGGCTGTTCTTTATATATCCAATTGAACAGTTGATATCAGTGTGACAAATACGCACTTTAACAATTCAAATTATTCCATGATGTTGATTAATAATGATAATTAAATAGGGTACAAAATAAAATTAAGACTATTGATCAGTATTTTCCTTTTTTTGACTAGTAGAACAAAACTATTCTTCTCCTTGGACAAATCTCCATGATGTGAAATATTTTAAAACAATTACAAAATATTTCATAGTTGGGCATAAAGCATTTTTTCTGAGACACTCAATTACAATAATGAACACAAAAGTAAATTAAAAAAACTCCACTTCTCCAGACTTCTGTAGGACAAGACCAAACAGACAATAATTATAGAGCAAAGTGAGTGAGCTACGTTGCAGGTAGGACGGAGACCCCTAAACCGTAAATCTAACTCAAACCTTGATGTCAAGACTTTTGAATCAATGGTAGAAGACTTCAAAGTCTGACAGCTGTCTAGGTAATTGGTTCACACACACTCCCCTATACTTTTTTATTTCCTCATTGCTCCAGCAGACAATGTGTTGCTCCAACTATTATGTTGAGGACTAACAGCTAATATCTGAACAGTCCATGCCCACTGGAGTTAAAACACAAAGACTTGGAACTAGAAATACAGCACATATAGAAACATGGGGAAAAAATAACATTCAATAATAAACAGAAACTGAAGAGAGAAACTACTGCTGAATGTATCAAATAAAATCTACCAGAAACTTCCTGAGCTATAAGATGAAGTGAAGTGCAAACGTAAGAAAATATAGTATAATACCACTAAGTTATAATGGTATGATCCTACGTCTTCTGTGTTTCCTTGGGTCTTGTCTTCCATGGTAAAAAGGTGCGTCCTATACTAGATAACCTGAGGGAGAATCCTACTGAAGATAGCAAGGCAGTTGCAGTTTTCAAACAAGTTAGCAGGCCAACTTAGAAGACTATAGGAAATCCTACATCTCTACCACAATATGATAATGTGTGAAAAAGTACTGAACATCCTTGTTTTCATTAGAATTTTTACCTTGAATTTACCTAATTCAACTTAAGAACGACCTTTTTTAACTACCAGGAGATGTGTGCTCAAAGGTGTAGAAAAATCCTCTTCTAAGGTGATTTATATGTCCCCGTCCATGAGCCGTGGTGTCTGTGTGGTTGCCCTGCATCCTGACCAAACAGCCTTTAAGCTAAGCATTTAAAATTTATAATCTGCTTTACCAGCAGTGGTGACATATTTCCCTCACAAACCACATCAAAATTAGATAAATTGTAAAATGTATTTACTGTTAAAATGGTGTTTAGATACATAAAATGGCCGCTGGAAAATGACAGTTAGAGAATGACAGTTAAAATTCATATTCGGCAGGCTATGAATATGTATGAAGTTATGGTTTGAAATGTTTCAAACTGATTGGTCAATTTAGAATCCTTATACATATGTAGTAGTCAAATGCCCCTTTGATACATTGTGGCACTGAGGATGACCTAGCAGGCAGAAGTTGTCAAACAGGTCCACCCAGGCAGCATATATTCAGGAGAGCAGCCCCGCTTGGGGCATTCTGGACCAGACCTCGGAGGAGAACAGACGAAGAAGAAAGAAGACTACAGAGAAGGACTGAGCTAAGAGCTGGACTGAGCCTGTAGCCGAACATCGCTGGCAGAAGAGCCGAAGCTGACCTGTGTGTCAGTCATCGCTCGCTAGCCGCCGCGGGCCGACGAAGAACAGAAGAGTTCCAGCCAGAAGACCAGATGAGCTCCAGTCTACAAAGAGCAAAAATCACTAGTAAGGCTCCGGTTCTTTTATCCGGAGGGTTTGCCTGGCAGACTGCACCGCCTAAACAACGGTGCCCTGCACGGAGAAACCGCAGCAGCAACCCTGCCCTTCCAGTCACTGACCTTAGCTCGGGCCGGTGTCTGAAATATCACGGTCGTTCCTAAAAAAACACAGGAGGTTTTTGTTAACCAAGCCGATTTTTCCTCCTGGCTTTCTTTTTTCTTCCTCCTTTACTATCTGACCTGACGCGGCTGCCGTACAAGCGCGCCGTGAGGGTCATAACTTCCTAGCTCGAAGAGAACTACAGGCCCAGCGCCTGGATTACAGAGCAGGAATAAGGAGGTATTTGTGGTCTGGGTTTAAAGCCAATATAAGTAATTTGGTGAGCAGTTAATAAAAGGATATCTTTATATAGTTTTGTTACAGAAAGTGGATTGGGACTTCCCCAAGTCCATGATCTGCGTCTTAAATTTTGTATCCCTTGTCTCTTTGTAAAGGCACAGGAGGCCAATGCTATTGGTCTAGCCTAAAACTATTACATGCATACAGAAGAGTAGTCAGGTAAACTGCTTTATAATTATAATTCAGAGCTACAAGCTCCCCCCTATTTAGGAAGGTAGAGCGACCAGGGACAACCCATTAAGGGGAAAACCCTGATATTCTTTGCAACCCTTCAAGGGAAACAAGGTTCTGCAATAAAGGGCTACCATAACAAGGTGGTCGAAATAGGCAGTACCATTTTTGAGGGGATAACCTTTAACTAGGAAAACCCCACCATTTAACTAAGGGGATAACCTCTCAGAAGGAAACCCCGCATATACTGGGCTCTCCCCTGCTTGGCCAGCAGGGCAACCCACTTAACTAGAGAATTGACCTAGCTTAGCGCAGGCAAATTCTTATTCTAAGTAAGATCTGCTCCCCGCAGTAGTCGGCCAAGGGTCGAGCAACCTGGTGAACCTCGGGAAGATCCAGGAATAAATAAATACAATATTCAGCTCTGAAGTTATCCTTTCCATTTTACAGCACGCATCGAAGGCTGCACGGCCCGTCCCGGAAGCGCAGTAAGTAGCTAAGGGGTTAGATAGCAGTGCTGTTACAGCAGTTACCTATTGTTTCAGGCTATAAGCCAATTAGTATTCAAATCCTGTGCTTATTTCAGAAAAACAAGGGTCCATATATTTTGTGTCACCTAGCTTACCATAATCCACACTTTGCTTTGTTAAATAAACCCTTTCTCCCTGTTTGAACCTAACACCTTGTCCGTATTTCTTCCTTGGGTAAACACACTGTAGCAGCGCAGTTCACACACCCTGAAACCCCGTTGTGATTAGACCCACCGTAGACAGCGAGCAGGATCGCGGGGTAAAATCCTGGGAGCATTGGTAAGGACTCTGTTTTAGTCCAGTCCATTGCTCTGGTGTGACTGACTTAGCCTAATGAATATTCTTACGTCACTCACATCCTCGATAAAAGGGATGCTTCCAAGGCGTAATCTCCATTCAACCAAACACAAAGATTGCATGTGAGGCAGGCCCTTGTGTGGCGTGCGGAAAGTATGTATGGGAGGAACACATGGGGATATGTATGAGTCAGTACCAATTTGGTCTAAAAGTTTGAATACTCTGATTTAAGCCTAGGTATAATTAAATAAACCAAAATTCATGCAGTTTTGCTCCTCGATAATATTTTTAGGTTGAATTTTTAATTTAGTGCTGTGAAATTTACACCATGATTCTCATGTAAATTCACTGAGCTCCCATTCTGTTGTACATACATGCACACTGGCTATATGCTGATGTTTCCCACTCCAGGGTAGTGTCGTTTATCGTAAATGTAAATAACTTCCATATCAGGTTAGCCTTTGTCCAGCACTTAAATGTTCCTAGTTTTTTCTTTGCAGAAATTTCTGGAATCCAGTTTCTTCTGCTTCAATTAGAATACCTTTCATGAGTTGAGTTGGAAATAACTTGCATTTACCTCAGTCAACCAAAATAGCTCTATGCAAAATTTCAACAACTTTTATCAAGGATAATATAACAAAAGAGCCCTGCATTCCTCTGCAGGGTGCTCTATCACTATTGTCATAGTCAAAACAATGGGTAAGACTGTCAAAAGTGTGTAAGTCAAGGGACTTGTGCTTCTAAGCCACTTAAAGACCATCTACACTGCCATTAAAAACACATAGGTGGCTCATGCCAGCTGATTTGGGCTTATGGCGCTTGGACTTTTGGGCAAAGTAATTGATGTGCAGACTTCTGGGCTCAAGCTGCTGGGACCCATCCACCTTGCAGGACCCTAGAGTCTGGGCTCCAGCCAAGCCCTGAAGTCTACACATCAATTAACCCCACAGGCCACATTCAGCTGGCAGGCACCAGCTGTGAGCGTCTAATTGCACTGAAGACATAACCTTAGAAATGTCTGAAAATTCCAGCAGAGTGAATATAATAAATTTATTTAACATGACCCAAATATTTCTGTGAGGTGACATACATCTTTGTAAACTAGATTTTTTTTGTGTATACTAAAGAAATAAACTCTACTGGGGCAAATTAACTGAGCAGAGAAATTATTTCTGAGCAGATAGCCCTTGGAAGGGAGAATGCATATAAAATAAAAACACGGGCTTGAAGGTAACCACAATACATATAATCTGCTCAAGCCATTTAATACTGAGCAGAAAACAAAAAGGTGCCCAAACATATTATGGACTTGATCTTTTTACTAGGCTCTGCTAACTTGTGACTTGTTGATCCAGCAGAGTGATCTGATAAACCTGCAGTGAAACATTGTACTTAGACTTCTGACCCCTCATCCTCTGAACTTAAGGAATTCTTCACATAAAACTGCTGGAAAATGGCATTGCATATGCGAACGCCATTGTAATACAAATAATATTTCTCCATTTTTCTTTTCAAAGTAGTCCACAGCATAGATCCATGATATCTAAGAGGCTGCCTAAAGGCCCATGTTGAAGAAAGTAGTTCACAATGCCACTCCTCTGGCAAAATGGCTCTTTCACCAACAACAGTAAAGCTTGTCTTTGTGGGAGTTACAACTTCATGGAGTCTGTGGATTGAACCCTCTCAAGAACTAATTATCACAAACCTCACCACTTTCCACAAGTGCAAGGTGCAGTTCTTTTATTAGGACTCTCTCATATAAACACAAAGAATATTTTCATAAAAAAAAGCATGACCCCCTCCCAACACAAAACAATATGCCCCTTTACACATGCTTCTCTCTCTGGAGAGAGGACAAAAGAACAAGGAAGATGAAACAGATGTGTAATCACATTGCTGACTGCAACAGGAATATGCTTTAGTACTACCGTGATGAGCTGAGTATAACAGCTTACAGAGAACAGAATTTTAAAATACTATAGGATGCCAGCAAAGCTAATTTAGAGAAATGAAATATAAGGCTCTTGCCTAGTTGTGCTCTAGAGAATCTCTTTCAGTAAAACGCATATAGACAGGGAAAAGGAGACATTTTCCTTGGCTTGAATACTTCCATGTTCATTCAAGCAAATGAAAATTACCTTTGTTGGTATCCTACAATAATTTAAAAATTCTATTCTATATAATGTAAAGTCTCATGCTGAATGTATCATTTTAGAACCTGGGCATCTTCCAGATGTTCATTAAACAACACATCTACACATCTGTTACATCTGTTTTGTTCTCTTATCCTCTTGCCACAGGCAAAAATATGTGTAGAGTATCTTGTTGTGGTAAAAAGGGGAGTTGCTTTGTTTTGTGTTTTTTATAAATATACTGTTGCTATGTGTTTACATGAGAGAGAAGCTTGGTCAAAGCAATGTGCAATACCATTTCCAGCAGTCTTTTATGAAGGAATCCTTAGTTCAGAGGATGAGGAGACAGAAGCCAAACAACAGGGCTTTGGCTCCACTTTCTTATGCCCAATTTCAAATATCTAATTAAGAAATTATAAGGAAAGAAGAGCCCCAATATAACTTACTGAATAAATATAATTTCTCATTTTTAAACCTAGACTTTTAAAAACACATGTCCCTTACCCCACCAATCTGATCCTAAATGGAGGCATATGCCAGAGGGTCTTTCATCATTCTGTGACAGTGACTTCAAAGTTTGAATTAGTTTGTTTTCTTTTAAATAGATTTTGGTCTTCTAAGATATTTCTTCAAAGGCTAACAGATGCCAGCTCAATGTCTGGGACAAAGTTTATAGTCTGGAAATGCAAAGTAAATCCCATATGTTCTGGAAACAAAATAAATTGCAACGTGATGCAAATCAGTGAGCCAGTCCTCACACGGTGTGAAAGAACATGTTTATGGATTAGATGAAAATAGTTTCTACCTCTGTGGCTATCAATATGATTGGCAATAAACTTTAGCTAAGGACACCAATATATTTTTGTTAGTGCCTGGACTGGATACTTTCAATGTGTCTCAATATTAGAGCCACAGATTAATTATTTTTTTAAAAATGTTATAATGGAAATATTGGAAATAAGTACCAATAAGTTTGAAATATAGCAGGACTAACCACTTAGAGAAAAAGCAAATTAGAGATGTGAGATACTTTAGGGAAGTTTTCTTAGAACTGGGAAGGAGTTCTATCATGAAAAAGGGAAAACTACTTTTCCCTCAGATCTCTGATTTTCCCACGCCCAGAGCACAATTATTCATTTAGGGTAAAATACTTATCCCTGCATTGGTTATTTTACAAGTATAAAAGGACCAGAGAATCCCTAAAAGAGGGGGTTGCTTACTTGCAACTAGAGGTTCTACAAGATATGATTCCTATCTGTATTCCATGGAGGGCTATGCACATGTAACGTGTCCAGAGCCAAAGCTTTTCAATGCAGTATTGCTTTCAAAAATATAATAATGACAAAGATTTAAAGTCACAGGATAAAGATTGAGCCTTTTACCTCTAGCATGTTAGCTGTGCACTCATCCCTCACTTTTTGAACACAATTGGTTCCCACCTTTCTGCTCATAGGTGAAAACTCATAAGAGGGACACTAAATTCCTATTAAAATACACATAAAAGTCTGTGATTGATTACTAGTGCTGCTAACTCGGCAAAGGAGTGGCGCTACTTTTGAAAGGTAAGTGAACCTTGGGTTTGGGGTGCGCGGGGTTGGAGAGGGTTAAAGGTTGGGGACAGTTTGGTGCCATGAGTGGGAGGGAGGGTTAAAATCTGGTGGTGGGTTGGGTTCATGGGGCGGACGGGGGGGCATTAAGGGTGTGGCGGGTTGGGTCCATGGGGAGGGTGGGGTGTTAAGGCTGCGGTGGGTTGGGTCTGTGGGATGGGCGGTGGGGGTTAAGGCTGTGGCAGTTTGGGGCCGCGGAGCCGGTGGGGGACTCAGGCTGCGACAGGTTGGGGCCGTGGAGACAATGAGGGAAAGGGCCAGGCTGAGGCAGGTTGGGTCTGTGGAGCCGGTGGGGGGTTCAGGCTGCAGAGGATTGGGGCTATGGAGCCAGTGGGTGGGGGGGCGGTCAGACTGCAGCGGGTTGGGGCTGTGGAGCCAGCAATGGGGTGCGGGTGGTGAGGCAGATTGGGTCTGCGGGGCCAGAGGGGTTTCAGGCTGTGTCGGGTTGGGTCTGCAGGGAGAGGGGTAAGGGTCATATTAGCGGGGGGTGGGGAGAGGAGCTCACTCATCTAGTGAACAAAGGTAAGTATGCGTGTCCCTCATTTTAGCAAGTACTCGTAAGTAAAGTACTCGTTTAAGGAGGGATGAATGTAACTTACATAATCATACCCCAAATACTGTAAAGATCTTCAAAACAAGGACTGCAGTACTCTTAAAATATACATGTTTATGATGTATAGCTAGAATCTTGTATTTTTTAATATTGTCAACATTGTCTAGCTTAAAACATTTCTTAACCTAAAATCTTAAGCCTCACTTCAAGAAAGCCTCCATCTCATGAGGATAACACTTAACAACAACCTTAAGTCTCACCGAAATCAACCAGACTGAACAAAATGAAACATGGAATTTAAACATAAACTTAAATGCTGCCATGAATCAAAGCCTTAGTTATTATACACTAATCTCTTATGCTATTACTATTATGTAAAGTTTATTATTATTATAACACAAAAGGTTTCATACTTAAAACAGGATCCTTAGATTTGCTGAAAGTTTCACTGTTTCCTTTGTATTCTGCGGCATTTTAAGTATGTGGCATTTTTTTCAGCAGTTAGGGGTTAATGGGCTTGTACCAGTACTCAAAAGCTGCAACTGAAAAGATGCCAGTTAAAGAAGATAAAGAAATATATTTAAAACAAATTAAAACTGTCAGCATACTGAATACATAAAAAGTGTATAGGTTAAATTTGTCTAAAGAGATTTTCAACAACACATTCATCGTCTTGCACTACAAAGATGTGAAACAAATGATAGATTTTTCAAATATTTCAGAAAAGTACTTGCAAAATCCTGAAGAAATTCAGTGTTCAAATGAATTATATGTTTGATGTAATTTCTGGCATTGCCGCAGTAAACGTCAGATAAAAGAAAAACATCTTACTTCTTACTTGAAGTAATGTCTTGACAGCAGTCTGGCATAGCTAACAACTTTATTCTCAAATTGGAAGGCTGGTTATAATCAAACTTGTAAGGAGGGAAGTAGGTTTATTCCCTCCTCTTTAAACCATGTAAACACTCAAATCTGCTCTCCTCTGCACGGCTCCTCCCCCACTCAGTACACCACTCTGTAATTACTCTAACGCTTTAAATCTGGAATAAACACAAGCAGGCAAATACGTAATATGTACAATTTAAAGTATTAATACCAAATGTGCTACTAATATTAATAAAGGGCTGTCAGCAGCTGTCGAAGTAGATATGTGGTGGAAGAACAGACATCAGCCAGTGGCCTCATAACAGAACTGGGTCCTGATCCTTCAAAGAGCTCAGTGGCTACTTCTACACTAGAGGGTTTTTCCGGCAAAATCAGGCTTTTGTTGGAAAAACCCGCAGAGCATCAATACACAAAATGTGCTTTGTCGTCAGTTTGTTGACAAAATCCAGCACATCTGCCAGCAGCATTATGCGTCTCTCTGCTCAGGTACAACCCCTCTCTCAACAGTGTTCTGTCAATAAAACAGCTGTGCAGATGTTCTGGGGCCTTTTGTCAACAGACAGGGCTTCCGGTTCATCAGGCAGCCCTGTCTGCAGAGCTTCCAGTCGGCCGTTCTGTCAAGAGAAGGCCGGACAGTCTGGATACTCCCTTTCAATAGAGCAGCTTGCTCTTTTGATCTACTTTTATGTGTAGAAGCAATCTGTAGACAGACGTTTTTCCAAGAAATCCCTTTCGACAGTCACTTCTGTCGACAGATGCTTCTAGTGTAGACACAGTCAGTATGAAGAGACTTCTGTCTTCAGTGAGGATCACCTCTCTTCCACCCAGATACAGTTATAGGATGACTTTCAGTTCTTTAATGAATGAAGAAAAAAAAATCAGTGACCTCCACTAACAATATATATAATATGCATGAATCACGAACCCTCATGAGGTGAAAATACCAGGTACAAAAGGGCTTTTAAATACTATGAAAAAAGTACGACAAGAAGCAATGGCTGGAAGCTGAAGCCAAACAAACCCAAATTAAAAAAATTAGCATGATTTACAAGTGAGGATGATTAACTGCTGGAACAAACTAGCAAGGGAAGTGGTGGATTCTACATCTCTTTATGCCTTCACATGAAGACTGGATAATTTTACTCCAATGGTTATGTGATTCAGTACAGGGACAATGGGTGAAATATAATGACACGCAAGATGCAGAAAGTCAGATAAAATGTTCTAATAATAACTTCTATCCTTAAAAGCTAGCAATCTGATAAACTATGTCACAGCTAACATGAGCTGAGAAGAACACGTGCACTAATTAATTTGTTAAAATGAAATAAATTGGTGGGCTTTATTTGTTCAAAGCAAAGCAATTTAAAGATGCTTATATGCCTCATTACTTTAAAATTTAATCATAATAAGAGGATTTTTTTGGGTATCAAAAACACCAATACTGAAATGCCTAACTTTCCAAGGCGCAATTATTTTAGACTGAGTTGTATAAATTGAAGAATATCATCTATACAAGTCTACACAGAAAGGCAGAATCCCTCACTGCAGATCTCCAACTGGAGAAGGAACAGGGGAAGCCTAGGGTCACGTCCCCTTCTGAACAGTGAGGTTCTCAACATCCCAAACCTTTTTACAGGAGGGGATGCAGGAGTTGTATTAAGTGTGATGGATCGGTTTCACTAATTATCAGTCAGAGAGAAAACATCATCACTTGGCCATGTCATCTATTTAAAATTGTTTGTTGAAAAAGTGAATATCAAGCAGTGATGAATCAGAATCTCATGTTGGGATATTATTGCCACACAATGAATAAAGAAATTGGAAAGCAAAAAGATCTATTAGATCATCAAAATCTCTTTCTCTGCCAATTCAAACTTGTTATTGTTACAATATATTTTATAATATTTTGGCCAGTTATTTAAACATTTCAAGTCCAGATGCCCATGCACATACCCTCTCTCCACCAGATCCCAGATATGCTCTCTCTCCAGCCAGAGTCTTGCACTCACCTGCTCCCTCGCACCAGTCCAGACAGCAGTCCCTCTCCCACAGGTAATTGCACAAGACCCTCCCTGGTCCCTGCAATGTTCCCTCTAGTCTTTTCCATCCATGTGCAGAATACATTTTTATGTGCACTGAGGCATGTGTAAATGTGCACCACAAGTAGGTACAACACACTTACTTGTGGGTGCTCTGCTAACCAGCTGGGTGGCATTCTACTCTCTTCTGAGTGGCTGCACAAGCACTCAGCATACAGAGAACACTGCACCCAGGCCACTTGCAATCTAACCACACCCAAACCAAGCCGCAAGCTCCAGCTCTCTTGCACCCTTTCACCTACAGACTTCAGTGCAGCCTCCCCGCCAACTCCGACACACCCCCTCATTCCAGCTGCACCCCTGCCAATCACACCTCCTCCCCCACTCAGACACTTGCACTCGCCCGACCTTCGCTGAGCCATGTTCCCACAGCCCACCTGCATCCTTCCCCCACAGAACCAAGCTGCAGGTGCCAGCTGACTCATATCCGCCCTCTCCTCTGACCTTAACTGCACCCCCCAGCTCAAATACTCGCAACTCCTTCCCCCCCACCATGTCATCTGCCACCTTGCCCAGCCCAGACACTTGCATCTCCACCACTCCAACAGAGCTAAGGGATCTAGAGGGAGAAACAGCCTGATGTTGGGTTCTGGGTTACATTGAGATTCCCCTACGCTGCCTCCTTTCTTCAGGGTGTGCTAAGAACTGCAGCTGTCTGGAACCCCAGAAGCGTCTTATGTTTGACAATGTGCTCTGTGGGGGTCCAACAACCCCTAGTGACAGCCAGCAACTACAAAGCCCATATCCATGGAGGAACAGGAAATTTTGCACACAATAAACACTGTTATGGGCAAATTCTGCACGAATGATGGTGCAAAATTCCTCCGGGAGCATTCAGGTGCACTCACATCAGACATGCACATGAAGGCACTAATATTTCTTTGTTTCATGAGTACTGACTCTGTAATGCTGCTTTAACCAGCTTATTGCTTTATGCAGCTCTCTGCTCCAGATCTCAAGGGGAAGGGAAGCCTTCAGTTGATGCTTTCCCCGCACCCCCGGCAAAAATCTCTCAACTCCCATTGGCCAGTCACCACTCAAATCCTCTGCAACCCCCCTCCCACAGGTTATAATTCCTTCCCAGGCCCTGCATCCCCTCTTGCACCCCTTCCCCAGGCCAGAATCCTCTCCCACACCCATACCCTCTCCCAGACCCTGCATCCCAAACCCTTGCCCCAAATCACAACTGCCCTCTCAGCCCTCCCCTGTCCTGCACCTAGTCCTCTACCCCAAACTCCCTTCTGCCCCCATCCTCCATCCCAGACCCTGAACTCCCTTGATAGAAAAGTGCAGCCCTTGACCACTTATCAAAATCTTGACCACACATCAAAAACTATTGCCCACCCCTGCCCTAAATTGTGACCTGTATTAAATTAAACAGGACTGCTCCATGATTTTTGCTAAAAAAAAGTGCTGTGACAAACCCGCAGCCCTAATCATAACCAAGATTTTAAATCCCTTATTTATAAGATGAGTCTGCCTTACGTGGTCTGAATATTGGCAATATTCACAATTGAGGCATTGTTTTGATAATACCCCAGAGATAATCTGATACTTCATCTTTCAAAAGCACATTAGAAAAATCGTCTAATCTTGCACTCAGTACAGTTTTATTTGCTGAAGGTTCTGATAAAATATTTAAAACTCAAAGAAACCCCTAAAGGGATTAGAGAAGTAATTTAGCTAAAAGGATTGAGAAGATTTATTAAAGCACTGGAGAAAGCCAAACCAGAAAATTTACTTTTGACTAATTAACTATAAATCTTTACACAAATATTATTAGACAACTGAAATTCATTCAAGAGAGGAAAGTACCCTCCTTCCGCAATTGAGGGTACTGCTACACAGTCACCTGATGTGGAGCACCCACAGGGACCGATCGAAGAAGAAAGATAAGTTACTCACCTTGGAGCAGTAACTATCGTTCTATGAGATTTTGTTGGCAAAGCCCAGCATTTTTTGGGTAAAATCTCCAAAGCTGATGATGCCCTTCTCTTATGAGAGGGAGCCTCCGTGGAAGCCACAGCCCCAGAGGACGAAGGCTGGAGGGCTTTGTCAATTATTAACATGTGGCGCCTCCGATCATGGCAGGCTCTCACTGTCAGTTTAGAACCCTGTACGCATTTTTGAGGCACATGGGCTTCGTCCAAACATTGAATGTAAGAGTTGGACTCATCCGATGCCGGCACTGCCTCACAGCCAGTCCCACATTTCTTAAATCCGAGTGATCCAGGCATAATGGCAATTGAAAATGGTAATTAAACAGTAAAAATGAAGATCTGAGTCCTTTTCTTTTTTTTTTTTAAACAAATGAATGGAAACTTAACGGTAGATAAAGAATGTTGACTAAGCTACTACTACTCAGTTTTAACTTTTTTTAAAAAACATATGAATAGGGAAGAACTACGCACAACCAAAGTGAGGAAGATAACTATGTGCAAGGATCTAAAAGAACAGTCTCGCTCTGAAGGATCTCCATGAGGAGAGAAGAGGAGAACCTTCTGTCTGCAGCGCGGGGCAGTTAAAGAGAAACTATTGGGAGCTGGACAGCACATATCACCAAAACTACACGAACGGCAAGAGGCCTGGCTGACTATGGCTCTAGAAAGTTCTCCCTATAGTGGCACTGGGGCAAGCCCAGCACCCATGGGCACTGCTCAAAGAAGAACAACAGTTTTTGCTGAACACACTACAAGATATGACATGATTTGAGATTATCCTACACTGCTCACCCTCTCCTTACCCTTTGGCCAAAACTAGGTTTTCCCCGCTGGGTACTACAGTCATAGAATTAATACAAGAGAACATACTATCCAGCTACTCCATTTAAATATGGATTTGAGGTTTCATATAGTCTTTGCTTTCTCTCACCCCTAAAATGAGTTGTATTTTACATTTCTTTCAAAGACAGAAATAACTAAAAATGCCTGCAAACTGGTATGGGGTTGAACAAGTGTTTGAATCCTTCTTAATACCCATTTAAGCTTTTGAGAAAGTACACCTGCATTCTGAATACCCTCCAGTATGGTGGTGACTGATTTCAGCTCCTGTTGATTAGTTCATCACACTGCAGACTCACAACATGAACAAAATTCAAAATAAGTATTATTTGCTTATGGTATTGCAATATTAAATCTTTTTAATAAGTTTATTACAGAGATAGCTTGCAAATTTCAAAATGTTTTAAAACAATTTCCTGTTACTTCTTCTAAAAAGAAAAAAAATCAATTTATTTTCATCCTGCTGGGTTTTTTTTTCTAATTTGGATTTGACAATGTAGAAAGACTATTCAGTTCTACTTGTTTCTTGTTCATTTACACTGAGTTTAGTTTCCAAACCCCATGGGCTTGCATAATCTTACAATGCCTGAAAGTGCTGAAAATTAAAGTGCTTTCACTTAAATTTAAAAAAAAAATCACAATTTACAAAATTCACATCCAAACATTTAACCTAAAGTTTGGGTTTGAATTACCTGCTATTGTTTCTTTAAAATCAGCTGAAGGGTGGGAAAATGTTAATGACTATTAGTTGCAATTACACAAGCTGGGATATCTGTGGTGAAATCTAACATTTCAGGGTCTAATCCAGGGTTTGCATCTGTCCTGTTGCCTAATTTAATCCAGACTGGTTCCCCATCCTTAAGGTGTGTGGGGCTGGTGAGGACATGGTATGCTGCAGGGGAAGGGAGCCAACCAACTGCGGCTGTACACAGTGTCCCTGGCTTTGTTGTGTTTGCTGCTGGAGTCCCGGGCAGGGGGCTTGGGACATAACCAACCAGGGGGCCCAGAGGATACATATACATAATTTTATTGTTATAGCATGTTTTCTGTGTAATCCTTTTCAACATGCTTGCACAGCAAGTAATGTGTGGTAACTTACAATGGTTGGCTATTAATTTCAGAAGAGAAGCCTGCTTAGGGAGCCTGTCTTTTGTTTGGAATAACAGTGAAGACAGGTAACTGGTAAGCCCGGCAATATACTAATCAGGAGGGAGTGAGAGGTGAGTCTCCCGCCAAGAAAGGTAACAGCAAGACAGCTAGAAACCTGAGAATGGATGCCTGTACTGTACCACTAAGGGGAAATTCAGGAGCAGTTGCCCTGAACTGTAACAGTGTTCTTGCTAGCTCCACAGAGTTTTTCTGCAGGTTCCATGGATCTTTTAACACATGGCAAAACAACCAGTCCACTTGAACAGTCATGGTACTGTAACCCTTTCATTTGTTTCACATAAGACCCAAGACGGCTTTGTTTTTTTTCCAGACAAAAAGCTAGCGCTTGACAAATAACCAGATTGTGAAGCTTTGTTGATTTTTTTTTTTTTTGGAGGATGCACTCTTGCAAAGAAGACCAGAAAATACATTGATTGGTTGAGGTAGAAATCAGATAGTACTTTGGAAAGAAACGCAGCGTGTAACCTAAGCTGCACCTTCCCCTTGTAAAAAATATGTAACAACAGATCATGAAGCTCTTACACTCTTCTTGCTGAGATCACAACTATTAGAAAGCAAACCTTTGCTGATAGGTGCAACAACTAGCTGGGCTAGTGGTTCAAAAGGGGAGCCCATAAGGGCTCAGTTCAAATCCCCCTATGAGGCAGGGACAATCTCTCTCAGATTTTTGAGGAAATTGATGGCCATGTGGTTAAAAAATACAGTCCAAACTGTAACACAAAATTGCGTCCAGGTGCACATTGGTAGAGCTGACTGCCAAACTTGACTCTTCTGAGTGTTACAAATAGCCCAATGTCTTTTGAACTGTAGACCGCACAAGAGACACAATGCAGGGAGTCACCCACATAAAGACCCCTTCTACTCATTAAGATAAATACTCATTGTGGATAGTTCCCTAATGTGAAGTAGGATTTCCTGCGCTGCTTTCAAATAGTGTGCCTCCTCTAGGGTTAATCGCTGAGGTACTATGCCTTGAGGTATAGTGACTGAAGGTTTGGATGCAACATCGGCCCATGTTTCTGGGATTCCAGTTCCTTCTCCCTGATGGATAGCCTGCCCAGGTTCAAAAACTATGCCTATATTGCCCAGGCTAGTACAAGGAATATCAGTTTGCCTCACTGTAGCTTCATCTTGAAAATGATCTTTGGAAATCAGAGATACAAGACAGTTGTGTAGAGCATAGTATTGCAAGGGTAGCCATGTTAGTCTGTATCCGCAAAAACAGTGAGAAGTCCCTGCGGCACCTTATAGAGTAACAGATTTATTGGAGCATCAGCTTTCGTTGCATCTGATGAAGTGGGTCTTTGCCCACGAAAGCTGATGCTCCAATAAATCTGTTACTCTGTAAGGTGCCACAGGACTTCTCATTGTTTATGTAGGACATACAAGCTTACAGTAGAATAAACATTAAGATAAACTTTAATTTATATTTTAAATAAGTTTATGCTGAATGGATTTAAAAACTAGCTTTTGAAACACCTTGGCTTTGAGCTTTGGTAATGTGAAATTATCTTTCACATAGTTCCACAGTGTTCCTTACTTTGTGCACGAGGCCCTGTCTGCCTTGAGAAAGCATAAGCAAAAAACATGTGAATAGGCAGGAAAACGTTTCTAAGACCATATCTACACATTAGCACATATATTGGCAAAACTGTTGTCATACTAGGGTATAACAAAAACCACACACAAACCTCTCTGCCCAAGGAACATGAATTTTGCAAACCAAATGTTTGCATGTCTTGTTCTATGTTGGTGGTAGATTTCAGGGAGAAGGGGTGGGGAAGGGCCACCACTTGTTTTGGCTCAGGGTGCCATAAAACTAAAATCCGCCTCTGCTGATTCAATCAGAAAAGTGCTGCAGAGGTCCCATGAGATAATGCCAGCTAGTGTTTTACCCACAGAAGACCGTATAACTGAGGAAGAAAATGTGCATCTCACAATGACAACTAGACAGCTGTTCCTCCAGGAAACTAAAGATGAAGACACTGCAAACCAGTCAGTTGACTGCAGAATGATACCCACTAGATTCATGGTACCTGAGCCAGAATGCACTGCTTGGTTCCCCAGACTGCAGTTTCTAACAGACTCTTACATGCCACAAAGCAGCCAAAGAGCCAATCTTTTTTTCAAGTATCTTTTATGGTTTCTTTAGACAATATTGGAATATCTCTAAGAATGCCTGCCAGGAAAGACTTGTCATAGATATTTTGGAAGGGCCAGAGGACAATATGTGCATGCATGCATGCTCAGGAAGAGAGGTAAGTGGGCATTACAAGTGCAGCACATAAATTCAAAGTACAAATTACTACTGGGCACTAATTAACCTCGGTTCATAGCAAACCTTATCGCAGATCTCTAAAGGTCACCTGGGGTATAAAAGATCAAAATCTTAATCCATTGTTCTTACAAACAAAAGTATAAGCTGCTAAATAAACTGCACAGAGCTAAAAACACTAAAAAAGCCATTCAATTATTAGTGTTTTTTTAACTTTGTGATTTGATTATTGTCTGCTCCTGCAAAGATGTAAGTAATTGCTGTTTTTAAATTATATTTTAATAATAAATTCTAATGTGTATTACTGTTAATGCCTTGATTTGACTAACTATGTATACTGATAATTAATCTAGTTTTCATGTTGTTTAGTACTTTATGGAAATGCAAGAAATTAATTAGCCCTTTAATTTTTATACGCTTAAATAAAAGATATAAAAATCCACCAAAATGGTTTTCAGTGACCAAATAGCAAAGTAAAAGCAACTTTAACTATGGGAACGTGAATTAAATATTAATAAAGCATTTGACTCAAGTCTTGGAAACTCTACTGTTATTATTATAGTAGGCACGGAATAAGCCTTCTGTCTCCAGGAAGAAGAAAAGTATCTGAGATGGACTTAAAGTCATGGCCAGCCCTCAAGTAGCAAAGGTAGCATATTCTCTTTTGGTGGGACTTCTGTTATGTGTTCAGCCTGTAAATACACAGCCAGAAGGAAGAGAGGTGGGTGTGGTCAGTCAAAAGAATCAATGTCTGGGGAGCTGGAAGCCTAGATTGGGATCCTTGCTGGACCTTATATGTGCAATTGTTCTGAAATGTGACAGCAGGAGAGAGCTGAAGGGTGTGTTCTATATTTGATACTTGGGTGGCTAAACTCTGGTTGAGGAGTCCCACACCAAGTATTCTAATTCAGAAGTCTTCCTCTTCTTTGGCTTTGGCAGCTGAGGATGACCCAAACACTTGTGCCTTTTCGAGGTATGTTGTGGTGAAGAGCATCTCTTCCTGGATCAGAAGGAACTCCTTTTAGTCAACCAAGGTTATCCCAGTGCAGAGCAAAGAGAGGCCTCCATGATAAAGTATCTGGGGTGCTCTCTCTAGTCCTTAGTTCCTGTCTTGGGAAATGAAACACCAGCCTCACCTAAGCACTTCAGGCTGTGAGAGTAAGGCCTGTCACCAGCATCAGTTTTGAGTCTTGCAGCAGGATCTGAAGCCAGGAAACATTGGCATAGGCTCAGAGCCCAGAGTCCACTGCTACTAACTGTGGATTACAGTCCCTCTCTGTTACAGCCCTTCCTTGCATCAAGGCATGATGTTCCAGCAATCTGTGTTTCTAGTGCCATCTGCAGGTCCTCCATCTCTATGCACTATTCATCCTAACTGAGAAGCATCTGAAGTCCAATATTTTAGAGAAACAAAAGCTCAAACTATTAATCAGAGTCTGAACAAATTCACCTTTTTCTAGTGTCTTTTTCCAATCTCCTTCCACTACTCTACTCCAGCTCCAGGGCTGTGTAGAGACTTTCCAAACTAAGTCCCTCTGAGGTCTCTGTGCTTTTGAAGATTCTGGCTTAGGCTCCATCGCTGGAATCCCTGGACAGTCTCCTCTTCAGACTGAAACCACTCCCCTTTTATGAGGGCGAGTTATCTAATTATCACCTGATGCTTCCTAGTTCCATCCATCCGGCTAAGAAGCACATAATTACATATATATGACACCTGACATAATGCAATAGCTATAAAACCATTTCCAGCCTGTCACTGGGTCACAGTGGAGAATGGGTAAAGAAAAAGAACCAAAGAAAGTGAGCTCAAAGACCTGAAAATGAGTATCACTAAATACCTGACAAACAAGAAACTACCTAAAATGTTTTGTTCACTGAAGGAATAAACAGAGATGCTTTGACTATCTGCCATGGACAATGAGAAGGAACCAAAGGAGGGTTGGGTGGCTCCATCCTTTTTATCCTTGGCTTGATATTCTTGATGTGACCCCTCACTGTGGATATTGCTAGAGAAATTGCTCCAGCACCTGTGCATGAGAGGTGCACAACCTAGTCTAATGGACACATGCAATCACTCAAAGAATAATGAGAACATTCAGAGATGGCAGTAGAACTTGACTCACGTTATATCAAAGGTTTTCCCAGTTAAATTTTGCACATCTGAACAGATTCATATTACAGCAATGAAAAATTTTAAAGCTACAACAAAACACAAATTTTGTCACTATCTGTGCAGCTGCAGATATTTTCTATGGTCCCTATTCAGCAAGATACGCAAGCAACTGATTTTACACATGTGAGTAGTCTCACTGAAACCACTTAAAGAAGTTGGAGCAGTTTAAAGTCAATGGAAATATTAACATTCTTAAGGCTAGACACCTGCTTAATACTTTGCTGAATTACAGGCTGTAACAGATGTATCTTTGTTAGAGAATACAATGATATAGAGTAATAAAAATGAACATTTCAGCTGCTGTAGCTCTCCAATAAATGTACATGCATGGAACACACACAAATAAATCTATTTAATAGATCAGAGAATGGCATTTTATATTTTATTTATACATTTGTATATTTTTGTTCAGTGCCTTTTTTTGTTTAAAAAAAAAAAAGAGATGGTACTCAGCTGGCTCCCCGCCCCCTCCCACATCACAGTCAATCCCATGGCTAGGGCTGCCAAAGTGCCAATACTCAGTTTTGGCAAGTACAAGAACAAAAAAAGCACTGCTTTTGTTGCTACTATTGTACATTTTCAAGGATTTTTTTTTCAATTTAGCAATCATGTTTAAATTCATCCACATGGAACCTAATAAACCTTGATGTGAAAGATGGGAGCTTAACTAAAACATTTACAGTTCTTTACTATATGCCTACCTTCTGCTTTATTTCCTTTTGATTTTGCAGAATTTTCTTCTTTTCTTTGCTTTGCTTCCAGTAGTTCACGCTTCAGCTGGCGTACTTCTTTGCGTAGTTCTTCACTGCAGAGAGAACAATATTTACATGAGCCTAATCTTCTAAGAATGTAAAGCCACTCAGGAGAAGCAGAGTCAAAGTTAATGGGCAGTAAATCTCTGATGTAAACAAAGGGAATGAATGTATTGCCTCACTCTTGTTAAGTTTGGTATGAAGAACTTGGCTTAAAAATAAATTGGAACCTTAAAAAGCTCTTCTTTACATTAGGAAAGACAACAAGAGTCTGATAAATGACTTCTTTTAAGAGCCCATTAGAAATATGTCAAATGCAGGAGACAACCAAAACGGGGACCCAGCATTTATGATTTGATTCATTAATGTAACACTGCATCATCCATAATACTTAACTAAAAGAACCACACTTAAAGGAACTATAAAGCAAAGGGGTTTCAAAACAAACATAGCATTGTCTTGTAAAATACAATTTACTGAAATGATAATTCTTCCAATCTATGATTTCCTACATGGACAATAAGTGGACTTGATGAATCTGCATAAATATGACCGAACACCAGGTTAACTATTTTTAAAAATATATTTTGAGTTCTATAAACTTTACCAAAGAATGATTATCTGAAAAAGGTAGAACAGAGAAAAGGAAAAGGATGACAAGTATCAGAGAGGTAGCCATGTTAATCCAATGCGTCTTACAAAGTTGCTCTTTCCCCATGAAAGCTTATGTTCCAAAAAACCTGTTAGTCTAAAAGGTGCCACAGGACTTCTTGTAACAAAAAGGATGAGAGAGAAAACATATTAACATTGAGTGAATCTGTTTTGTTAGTTTATGTATTAAATATTTTCTGTTGAATGTCCATATTATGTTATCCTTCAATTGCTTTTTCTAGATGGATTTTTTTCTTTGGCTCTTCAATTATTAATAAACTTCTGTAGACTAATTAGAGACTGTCCAAAGGTATGCTCAAAAACTGTGTGTTTGGTTCATGGAAAAGACAATCACAATGCGTGAAAAGATAATTTACCGAATTCCGAAATGAAGTCTGGTTAGTGACAGAAAAGGTGTAAAAGACACAATTACTGTTTCAAACTTTTATGGTATTCTAATTTATGTATCAACCATTTTACTTTTTAAGTTGTAACAGACTTAGTGCTCATCAAAGTGAATGAATAGCAGCACTAGCCAGAGCAGAGCATAATGCAGGAATGCACTATGAAAGCTTATGCAAGCTTCTCCCCCACAGTTCTGTCAGAGCACTTCAATTCAATCCCCAGCCTCAGAAATCAAGACTTAAAATTATGTGCTGATTAGTTCTTTTGATTTTTATTTTCAATTGTGTATGTGAATGGGATGCTTGTGAAAAGTAGCAGAATAACTAGAATATGAAGTCATTTATTCACAGAAAAGGGGTAGCAGGGTCAGAAACACTGCAAACTTTGTCCTACTGTCTGAAGGGACCATTAGGCTACACTCATTCAGTCCTTCAAACCCATAAGATACTCCTGTTGTTTCACTTTGCTAATGGGTCCAGGAACACACCTGGTAGCTGCAGCATAATTTTGCTGACTCACTTATGCTTTTAAGGTTTATGCTGTTTATATGGGAAATTGACATATGCCCTAGAGAGAATATGTTGTATATGTGGGAGATTGACATATCCCCTAGAGAGAATGCTTAGATCTGGAATAGGCAGACCAAGGAAAGAACTCTATGTCAGCAAAACAGGCCCATATTGAGTAGTATTTGTGATCTGGAAGTTGGATAGAGACCAACACATTTCACCTAGATCACCAAGCAGCTATCTGGTAAGGATCTGTCTGACTACAGAACTACATATTAATCAGCTTCTGGAGGTGAAAAGTAGTTTTGTGATGTACAAAAATAGAGACTAGGACAAGCCTAAACCAGGAGTGTCCAACACATGGCCCATGGGCCAGAATCCAGCCGACAGAGCCTTTTCATCCAGTCTGCGGAGCCAGCAGCTGTGCCATTTTAAAAGACTCTGCGCAGCATATGTGGCTCTTTAAGGAGCCATTTGCGATTCCAACCACTGCCGCCTGACTCCTCCTCTAGCTCTGAGTCCCTGCCTTGCCGTGCTGAAACAGAACTCAATTTAATTGATTTAACAGCTGGCAGGAGAGATCCAGCCGTTAAACCGATTAAATTGAATCCCATTATTTCAGTGCGGCAGTCCCATTATTTCAACTGCCCCTGCCATGCTGTGCATGGGGGAAGGGAGTAGGAAGACAGGGGGGAGACGTGCAGTTGTGCTGAGGAGCAGACGGCAGCCTAATAACACCCCGAGCTCCTCCATAAGGTAAATTAATCCTGGGTTTGGGGCAGCTAGGGATTTAAGCCCGAGACAGGGGGTCATTTTGGGGCTGTGAGAAGTAAAGCCTGGGGGTGGGTTTGGGTCTGCAAAGGGTTAAACCTGGAAGCGGAGAGGCAGTTTGAGGCTGAGAGGGTTTAAGCCGGGGGAGGGGGGTAAAGGGGGCAGATTTGGGGCTATATTGTGTTCAGCTCCCAGAACATGTGAAAAAATTGCCATGTGGTCCCCGCAGTGAAAAAAGGTTGGCCACCCTTGGCCTAAACAGTTTACTCTCCCACTTATAACCAAAGTCTTTATTTGAAGACAGGTCACACTTTCATCTCAAAATGCTAAACCTTCAAGAAAATATACTGAGGCCATGAATTATCAGGAATTAGTAGGTTTTGACTTCACTCAATTAAAAAAAAAAAAACCTTTGAAGTTCCTTAAAATGTCTGAAAAGATTTCAAACTCATCTGCAGCTGCTGCATCAGGAACGTAAACTCTCGTACAGGGTTTTTCCACACATAATAGATGGGAACAATTTGAGTTTCCATGCAGAGCCTTTTATATTTTTTCTTTCAGGGATTTGATTCTCCACACCCCTTGATCACAGGAACTGATTCTGCTGCTTAAAAACACAATGTGCTAAAACATATAGAAAAGGGTTTTGGAAACAAGAAACAACAAATGAAGAGAAGATTCACAGTGAGAATGGGTATATGCTGTATCTGGAAGACAGGAGCAAAGGAAGGAAAGACATTCTCAGTTGCCTCTAACTCCAAAACAAACCATCTCCCCACCTGGAAACTGGTTGCTGTAGGGAGCTGGTTGTGACCTCCTTTCTCCTCTCCCACCCATTCCTGGCAGCAGTTAGGGCTGGCCTCTTGTTTATTTCACTTACACCACTGGTGTAAAGTCTATTACAGACCTTGCATGAATGAAAAATCAGACGCTCTGTTTCAGTTCATGCTTCTGATGCAAAGTAAGTGCTCCTGACCTGCTCCCTTCTTCATCTTCCACTGGTAAGGGGCAGCTGGCTCAGGAGGAAATGGAGCCATCTCTGCCAGCAGCAAGTTTCTATAGTTAAGTGATGAAGGAAAATTCCACTTATCAAAAGTGATTGGGGAATGGAGAATAAAACTTTCCTCTTTAAAAACATATTAAGGTTCTACCATTATTATTCTCAAAGAGGTAACTAGAAGGAAATCTTAATGCAGTGGACAAAAAGAATGAAGTTAGGAACTAAGTGAATAAAGTATCAAATAGTAAACTCAGTTATAGTCTAGGAATTAAATGAAGAGAAGATTCACAGTGAGAATGGGTATATGCTGTATCTGGAAGACAGGAGCAAAGGAAGGAAAGACATTCTCAGTTGCCTCTAACTCCAAAACAAACCATCTCCCCACCTGGAAACTGGTTGCTGTAGGGAGCTGGTTGTGACCTCCTTTCTCCTCTCCCACCCATTCCTGGCAGCAGTTAGGGCTGGTCTCTTGTTTATTTCACTTACACCACTGGTGTAAAATTCTATTACAGACCTTGCATGAATGAAAAATCAGACGCTCTGTTTCAGTTCATGCTTCTGATGCAAAGTAAGTGCTCCTGACCTGCTCCCTTCTTCATCTTCCACTGGTAAGGGGCAGCTGGCTCAGGAGGAAATGGAGCCATCTCTGCCAGCAGCAAGTTTCTATAGTTAAGTGATGAAGGAAAATTCCACTTATCAAAAGTGATTGGGGAATGGAGAATAAAACTTTCCTCTTTAAAAACATATTAAGGTTCTACCATTATTATTCTCAAAGAGGTAACTAGAAGGAAATCTTAATGCAGTGGACAAAAAGAATGAAGTTAGGAACTAAGTGAATAAAGTATCAAATAGTAAACTCAGTTATAGTCTAGGAATTAAATGAAGAGAAGATTCACAGTGAGAATGGGTATATGCTGTATCTGGAAGACAGGAGCAAAGGAAGGAAAGACATTCTCAGTTGCCTCTAACTCCAAAACAAACCATCTCCCCACCTGGAAACTGGTTGCTGTAGGGAGCTGGTTGTGACCTCCTTTCTCCTCTCCCACCCATTCCTGGCAGCAGTTAGGGCTGGTCTCTTGTTTATTTCACTTACACCACTGGTGTAAAATTCTATTACAGACCTTGCATGAATGAAAAATCAGACGCTCTGTTTCAGTTCATGCTTCTGATGCAAAGTAAGTGCTCCTGACCTGCTCCCTTCTTCATCTTCCACTGGTAAGGGGCAGCTGGCTCAGGAGGAAATGGAGCCATCTCTGCCAGCAGCAAGTTTCTATAGTTAAGTGATGAAGGAAAATTCCACTTATCAAAAGTGATTGGGGAATGGAGAATAAAACTTTCCTCTTTAAAAACATATTAAGGTTCTACCATTATTATTCTCAAAGAGGTAACTAGAAGGAAATCTTAATGCAGTGGACAAAAAGAATGAAGTTAGGAACTAAGTGAATAAAGTATCAAATAGTAAACTCAGTTATAGTCTAGGAATTAAAATAATACACCCTAATTTTACACTTACTACAAAGAGATGCTCATTTCCTCTGAATGTTATTTACATGAAAAAGACTAAAGTAATTGCCAAACAGAGATAAAGAGAATTTTTCCCCACCCCAGGATGGGAATTCATTTTCATTGATCATAGATTAGAATCGGGCAAATGTAAGTGATTTTATATCATCACTGCTCTATTATATGGATAGTGGTGAAATTCTGTCCTCTATATTTTCATCTTCTGGGTTTGCACCTAATCTGTTCTGGAATGATTGTTCAATGTTAAAAAGCCTTTGTCAGAAGAACATGGATTGGTATCGTCAAAGAAAAATCTGGAGACTACAGGAAATAGGACCTCAATTTGGGATGAGTCAAGATTCTACATTTCTTTTTTTCCAAAAGTTCAGGTGTTAGCTCTAGTATCTTCATGACATTTCAATTATTATAATTTGCAGTTTACATTTTGCTGATCTAAATTCCCCTTACAATTTCCTTTGGCTATTCTTCATTTCCCAACCAAAAACACATGAATATAATGTCCTTGGCACAGAATGGTTTCATACAACATTTACAGAACTTTGGCATAATTTATGTATCTTTTCTATGCTAAGTTATAGAACCTTATGCCTCTCTGGCAGGCCTTGGCACCTGCTTCTGCAAATCAAAGAAAGAGATATGCTAAAGAATTCCTCTTAAAACACATTTCATTAACATTAATTTTACTAACAATCATTACCAGGTTTAAAGAGCTTGCCACTTAGGCTATGTCTAGACAGCAGGCTTCTGTCGACAGAAGTTTTATCAACAGAGCATGCATCCAGACTGCAGATCTCTCGGAAGAGATCTGCTGGTCAGGAGCATTCAGTCAATATCCCTGTACACCTCATTCCACAAGGAAAAAGGGACATTTGGCTGTGTGTGGATGGTGCAAATGTTGGAGAAGCCCTTCCCGATGGAACTGTCAGCAAAATATAAGCAAATTACAGGTGCATAATTTGTGTATATTTTGCTGATAGTTCCCTGCTGTGTGAACACAGCCTTTTTGCTGTTGATTTATGTTTCATGCACCACTTTTGTAAGTGGATATACATGGGTTTTTTTGATGGGTGCTATCTTTTGACCTCTATAATTCCAGTAATCTCAATACGCATCTGAAAATTGTTAACTGCTATTTTAAAGTCACACTGTAGTGAATACAAGAATTTTGCTTTATTTTTGTGACTGGGAAAAAGGTATCTTTACTTCAAATTACTGATATCACTCCCATTCAATTATTAGCATTATAGAGGTGGAAATATATTTTCCCAAAGTACAGTAACTGTATTTTAGTTCTTATCCCTCTGTTTTTTAAACTATTTTTCATAAAAAGTGCTTTGTTTGTAATCCATCCTTATTTATTTCATATTTCACCAAGCTTTACGAAACTTTTTGGTATTTTGATCCCATTGTTCATCCAGTGCTGTTTTCTTCTCTAGAAATAACAGTATGCTGAATCAGTTTCCAACCAATTTTTTTAATATCTTGTAAGAGTTTAATTTCCATATGACTAAGATCAAAAGAAAATATGTTAGTAAATGAACTCTTTTCATTCAGATTATAAAAGCAGATTCTGACTGCATAGTGAGTGGTTCTAAAATTTGCCTTGAGGTGATGACAAGGCTGCTTTATCATCTGGTATTGATAAAATTTAAAAAAAAAAATCGGTCTGATGCTGTTCTACAACTCTGGCATTATCCATTTCCTGGGTAGATATTGTTGCAAGAGCAATGTTTAAATCACACTTGGTGCACACACAGCTCTGTGCATTTATTTCTTCTCTGACATAAGGCCATGGTTATCATATAGATTACTAGGCAGCCACAAAAATACAACTATTTGAGATACAGTTGCCCTCTCGTGCATTTCATACTGTATTTGAAAAATCATACCATAGGAATGGCTTAATAATGTTCACATTTTTCACATGCCCGGGATATGACTGTAGCAGCAGAACACACATGTCCAGATTATGCTAATGCATTATCTGTTGATATGTCCTGCCAAACCGATATGCTCTAGCACTGGATCATCTTTGCTCAAATTACACTTTCCTCAGTTTTCAAAGACAATATTTGTAGTGCCCAAGGCTAACTTGAGCATGGCACCCAAGCAAACATCAGGTTTATCTTATTTGGTCATGGCATTGACAGGGACTCAGTTTTTCGCTAATCATCTATTCTCCAAATGTTCAAAGGGATAAATTTATCAAGCATCAACACTGTATCAGAGTAGTAGATAAAAGGATTCAAGAACACCTATAATTATTGCAGGGACCATTATTAGCAAATGAATTATGGGCATACACAACAATCCTAATGTATTCTTATCCATTCTAGTTTTATAGCAGTCATCTTTATAGTTTTATAGTAACCATCTTAATAGTAATATGCAAATAAGTATAATTTTGTCACATGGTGGATGATACAGTGATATAGAAACAAAGCTGTTCTTATTTCTGAATATTTCAAAACCCGACCATAAAACTGACTCTTTTGATGAAAGACATGGGACTGGTGTGCAATTTCATCAATACATCTATGCTGAAATTCCAGCATCCTGATTAAATTCCCCTAATCATACACGGCCAACAACAAATGATTGTTTTAACATAATTTTAAGGGATTTTATGTAGCAGTGTTAGTATTTTATTTTAATAACCTCTTTCTATAGATCATAAAACTTTGACATGGGATAATTAATTTAGTGGATGTAGCACTGCCTCACGTGATATATGCCACACTGCTTTCTTGGCTGAGAGTGACTGAAAAAAAAATAGGCACCACACCACAGCTTGGGTTTATTTGTGCTCTGAAGATGCTACATACTAGTAAATGATGGGCTGAAACATTCAGTGCCTCAGAATAAACAATCCTTTTACTACTCGTCTTTAGAGAGTGGTATATGCCTTCTTCAGAGCTTGGGCCTGCTAGGCCTATTCTTTGTCCTATTTGGCTTGGCTAGTGTTACTAGCCACACAAGAGCAAACAGCAACACTTTCACACCAGAAACTGCAAGGATTGTAACTATGGGTTTCTGTTCAGAAAATAGGCCCCTTTACTACCTGTACTAGGACCAAGCATAATCTGTCCCAAAAATCAAAACTTAAAACTTCTAATAACTATCACTATTTTGTTTTGTATATTGAATTGCCATCACTGAAGGAAACTGATGCTTAAAAAGGTATCCACTGAGGATTCCTTATGTCTGAAACTAGACTGCCCCCGCATGTGTATCCAACACAGTCCTTATTTTACTAATCAATTAGCCCTGAACTTGAACTGCTGTGCCAAGAGATTTTAAAAATTTTAGCTCCTTTCATTTACAGTATTCTACCCACCAAATGTTAGCATAATACCTAGAATTCCTCCAGCACTGCAATAACCTCTCTAGGTTTTGAAGCTCTGTGGAATAGAGTTGATAACACGACTGGACAGCTTTTACAGAAGACATAAGCCACAACCAACTTTTCTTATCTATTTCTTGTGGTACTTCTGCAATAACTACTCCTTTATCATTCCCACAAAATCAGAAGCTTTCAACCATCAATATACTGTTAGTGCTAGTAATATTTAAGAATAATTTTGAATTGTTATGAAATCAGTACAAGAAGAGCTTCAAAGTAATATTTTAATTCCTAAGTAATTTAGAAACCAAAGTCTCAAATTAAAGTAACAGACACTTAATTGCTTTTAAAATTTTACCCTTAATTTCCATTACTTTGAAGACACATTTCAGCTAAATGCCATCTAAATAATTTAAAATAAGCATTAAGTCCACTAAGTTTTGTTAACATGTTAGGGCAATGCCCACTACAGGGTTGCAACTTCTAAACTGCATTAAGCTGTTGAATAGGTCCATCTAGACCCCGCTGGTGCACATCAGATGTTCCATAGGGCATTTTAACATAGGGCTGTTTCAAACTATGAACCTCATAGAGCATTTGACCCCACCACATATACAAGCCCCAATTCAAAGTGATAACTTTTTCAATTGTGACAACAGTATTCACATAATCAATAGTGTAAAAATCTTTTACTTTACTTTTGGAAGGACAATTATCCTAGTTATTTTTCTTAGAAAGCAACGGCAGAAGTTCCTGACTATTATGCTGTAGCTCTCTGTGACTGGAATTGGACCATATGAAGTTGAAAGGTAGCTGCCATTAAATTTCTTAATCAACCAGGCACTAACACCTGATACTACTGCTAATTACCCCTTGTATTCCACGTAGAGCATAGGTCATCTACAAGTGTCCTGTGCTTCACTCTGTCTTGGGACAAAACTTCTAGCTGGCTCCAAGAGTATCCCAGTTATTATCCTTCAATCTCAGTAGACCTTCTCCACGTTGTCTGAGGTTTTCCTCTTCTGCGTTTTCCTTTCAGGTTTCATGTGCAAGCCTGGCAGACTATGCTGGATGATGGTTTTCTGAGACTGTGGCCTAGCCACCCCATTTTCATCTTTTGATTTCAATAGCAATTGGTTCATGTCCTGCTCTGTTCCAAAGCTCCAGATCTGTGACAAAGTCTTCCTGTTTGATGTGAAGGATGTACCTCAGGCATCTGTTTATGAATATCTGTAGCTTGTGATTTGAAGACTGTTTAGTACAGCAGGTCTCTCATCCATACAAGAACACACATGCTCTTCACATTTGTATTGAAGAGCTGCAGTTTCATCTCTTCAGATATTATTTGTGAACTCCATATGGGCTGGAAAGTCTTGCAGGCAGCTGTTGTTTTCCCTATCCTGGCACTGATATCCTTATCTGTTCCTTCATCTGTGCCCATAATACTCCCCAATTAGGTAAACTGCTCCACATATTCCAGGTCATCCCCTCCCAGTGTGACGGTGGTGGTGTTGGTAGCTGATCCTCAATGGCTTGGTCTTTCCCTTGTTAATGCTCAGTCCAGTCACTGAGGCAGTTTTGTCAAGTGTTGTGACCTTGTCCTTCATGCTTTCATGTTGGTGTGAAAGGAAGGCAACATCATCAGCAAAATCAATGTCCTCTAGCTGTTTGAAAAGTGTCCACTGAATGCCTCATTGATGGCCATCTGTTGTCCTGTTCATAATCCAGTCCACTGTGACCCAGAACAGTAAAGGTGACAATAGGCACTTCTGTTGCACTCCCAACAGTATGCTGAAGGATTCTGTCAAGACACCATTGTGAACAACTTGGCATGTCGAGGGTTCATACGCTGAATGATTAACAATTTTTAGACAGGACGCCACAGTGTTGCAGCAGTTTCCACAAATTGTCTCTATCAGTGCTTTCAAAGGCTTTTTCAGAGTCTATGAAGGTTATGTACAGGGGCGAGTTCCATTCGAATGACTGTTCTATGATCACTCTGAGAGCTGCTATTTGGTCAGTGCAGGATCTCTTGCTTCAGAAGCTGGCCTGTTTTTCCCTGAGCTGTCTATCGATTTCTGTCTTCATTCTCTCCAAGAGAATCCTATTGAACACTTTTCCTGGAGTAGTTCTTGTATTCCTTCGGGTTGCCTTTCTTTGGGAGCTGGATAACATAGCCAGGTTTCCAGTCTCATGGGATCTCTTCAGTGTTCCAAATTTTTCCACACAGATTATATATCATATTGACTGATGTCTCATTTCCTGCCTTGATTGCTTCTGCAGGGATGTTGCCTAGACCAGGTGCTTTTCCGCTTTTCAGATGGGCAATGGCTTTTCTGATTTCTTCTTTTGTAGGTCTGCTGCTGTTAATTTCCAGCCGTATACTTGCAGGAGGTAAGTCTGGAGGTGCCATGTGGGCATGGTGGTTCAGTAGCTCTTCAAAGTGTTCTTTCCATTTACAGCTGCTCACGCCCCTCCTTATCCTGTATTGTCTAATCCACTGTAGACTGTGACCCAGCTAGCTTGTGTTTGATGTTATGGAGCTCTTTCAAGTTTCTCTGTCCTGCTTGTCTTCCTTGGCTTGTAGTGCAAGGTTTTCCACAATTTTCTTCTTGTCCCATTTTACAGTCTTTTTAATTTCTTTGTTGGCTTCTGAATACAGTCTCTGGGCTTTCATCTTAGTTTCTCTTGTTGTACTGTTGACTGCTGCTTTCCTGTCTTTTTGTTCCTTTGCTTTTCTCAGAGTTTCTGCTGTGATCTGTACTTGTGATGTCTTGTCCTCTTTCCCAATGTTTTATTGCAGGCTTCTTTCCAGGCTGTTTCAGTGTGTTCCCAAATTTGTTCTATGGTAGCATTTTTTGAGATGAGGTTTTCCAGAAGTGCATATCTGTTGGACAGCCCCACTTGGAAAATGGCTCTTGAGTCTAAATCCTTCAGCTGCTCCATGTTGAATCTCAATCCCAGCTTCGTCACTTTTGTGGTATTTCTCTTCAGCTTGAACGCGAGTTCTACTGTGACCAAATGGTGGTCTGAACTCACATCTGCTTCTCTTCTAGCATGGACGTCCTGCATCGATCTTCTGAAAGAACTGCTGATACAGATGTGATCAATCTGGTTTTTTGACTGGTGGTCCAGTGAAATCCAAGTGATCTTATGGATTCTTTTGTGTGGAAAAACACTACCACCAATCACCAATCCATTGAAGGAACAAAAGTCACTGAAGCGCTCTCCATTTTCATTCATGTTACCTACGTCTTCTTTTCTCACGGTCTGTTCTCTGCCTGTATTTACGCTTCTAATTTGCACATTGAAGTCACCCATCAAAATCAAGAAATCCTTTGCTTTCTGGTTCACCATACTTTGTAGTTTCTCATACCTCATGGTCCCTTCCTTGCCAGCGTGAGGTGGCTTGTGTGCATCAAGGACCCAGAGAGCTATGGCAGTGGGAGCTGAAGCTCCTGGATGGGCTACCCAAACTGGACAGGTGAAAGGGTAGAGGCCAGACAAATTTGGATCACCTCTCTCCGAAGTAAAAAGGGTTGACTTAGGATTAAACAACCCTATCCATAAAAAAACCCAAATATTATAGAAACATCTGCAAAGAAGGAGGAAGGGAAAGCCAAAAGGAAGCTGCCCCACAGATGACTCTTCTCTCACCCAGGACTACCGCCCAATTTGTTATGTGGAATGTTCGAACCATGCATCAAGTGGGAAAGGCAACACAGATGAAACAGTACAAGCTTGCAGTTTTGGGCTTGTGTGAGATAAGATGGACACAATCTGGGCAGCTATGCCTGGCAACAGGTGAAACCCTCATCCATTCGGAACATGAAGAAAAGGGTGCACCACACACAGAAGGTGTGGGTTTTATGTTATCAAGAGAGGCATCTGGTGCTTTAATGGAACGGACAGCAGTAGCATCACACATCATCACAGCCAGATTCTACACCAAAGTGTAAAAGGTACTAATTGTGCAATATTATGAACCAACCAGTGAAGCAGCTGAGGAATATAAAACAGACTTCTATGGGAAAATGACTAACACCAATTCCCCATTAATGTATAATGGTCAGTGACTATTTTGAATGATCATCTCCATTTTATCACAGAAATGTAGAGCCAGATGTGACCAGGTGAAGTCCAACTCCCTATGCTGAGGCAGTAAAACAAGTAAACACCATGTTCAAAGTTCCTCACTGAGAATGAGAAGCATAAAAATTACTGTACGCTAATAATAATAGCCACAGACTGCCAGATAAAGACCTCTGGCTGTGCTTAGAAAAGTATTTCTATATACTATTTACTTGTTAGAGATATTGTTTAATCTAGTTTAATTGGTTTACCTGTTTGCATATTGATGAATAAAGGAAAGCCTCGCCAATCACAGATTTGCAGTTTCACTTACTCATTGTTTGCTGCACCGCAGCTTGTCACTGCCCACTCTGCCACACCATCCTGAGCCTGATTCAGCATGCTCATGCTTTCTCAGAGCCCCCACATTAAGGCTGCTAAAGGAACACCCAGCCTTAAATCATGGCACCAAAAAAGACAAGCAAATGATGCAAAAGTAGAGAACAAGATAAGAAGGGAAAAAAAAGTGCAATGATACTAAGGCAGAAAGTTGAATTACTGGATAAGAAGGCAAATGCAGCCTCAATAGCTAGACCACATGGCATTACATATTTGTTTTATTAAAAAAAAGTAGCAGTGTTGCTGCAAGTGTTGCAACTTGTGTGAAGATGTCATGTGTGAGTCTTGATCCCATAATTGAAAAAATGGAAAAGGCATTAAGCATTTGGATTGAGGACACAGCACAGAGATCAGCACCTATTAGTGGTGCAGTGATCCGAGAAAAGTTTTCAGCTTGTGGAAGCACTTTGCACAAGCATCAAGTGATGAGGGGGGAAGTCAAGGCATTGCAGCATCATTTGTCGCAAGAAGGGAGTGGTTTCACAAATTTAAAAAGAGGCACCATTTACAGGGGAAGCAGCATCAGCAGTCCATAAGTAGCCTGGGTTTATCCTTTGCAACTTCTTAAAATCGCTGAGGAAAAGGGTTGTGTGCCCCACCATGTTTTCAGTACCGTTGAAACTGGCTTGTTCTGTAAAAAGACGCCCACGAGAACATAGCTTTCCGAGTAGGAAAGGATGGCACCAGGCTACAAGGCAGCAAAAGACAGCTGACTCATATTCTCAGTGCCTCTGGGAGTGGATGGTGAAACCTATGTTGCTGCACGGCACACTAAATTCCAGGGCATTAAAGAGAAAGAATAAGAACACTTTGCAAAGTTTTTCTGGAGGTCAAACAGAAGTGCTTGAGTCACAGCTGATATATTTTTGGACTGATTCCACAACTGGTTTGTCCATGAGGCAGAAAAGTACATATGGTCCAAAGGACTGCCCTTCAAAGTGCTACTCTTCTTGAACAATCCTCCAGACCCTCCTCACCTAGCACTTTGGAATTTGCCCATTCTGAAGTGCAAGTGGTTTTCTTCCACAACTTAACATGACTTCCCTCATTCAGCCTCTCAGCTAGGGTGTAACTGCTACTTTTAAAACCTATTACACCAGGAGGACCTTTGCTCTGACTTGTAATGAGCTGGGAAGTTGATGAAATGCTTGATCTCAGACAGTGCTGGAAGGACTACAACATTGCTCTCTGCATCACTAACACCAAGGAGTTGATTGATGAAATAAAATTATTAACTATCAATGCTTGTTGGAGAAAGGTGTGGAAGGAAGCTGTCAATGATATGTCAGATGTCCCACCTGTCCATGAGGAAATTACAAGGGTTGTCAGAATGGCCCATGATAAGGGAGAGGAGGGGTTTGAGGACACAGAATTGGAGGTGGAAAAACTGACTGAGTCACATTGAGAGGAATTAACTAATGAGGACCTAGCAGCATGGTGACACATATTAGTGAGGATGAAGAGGAAAGAGAAAATGAAACAGAAAACCCCAGTTTAAATTTGGAAACACTGGCTGATCTCTTCAGATGCAGCAAATAGTTCACTGACAAAATGTTTGACTATGATCTCTCAAAGTTAAAAGGGACATTGAAGCTGCAATGCTGCCATACCAGGAAATTTTAAAGAACTTAAATAGTAAGACTAAACATCTTCCCATCACAATGCTCTCCTGTGAACCCAACCTTTCAACACTCCCTTTCCAGAGGAACAATAAGGTTCCCCAGGCAGCAAGTTCAAAGAACTGTTTTGGGTGATTAAGGTTAAAGTTGAATGCTTTATCCTTGTGTTCCAGTTTGACTGTTAATTTACTGCTACATTACTACTTTTAAATTAAACTTGCTTGTTGACTGTTAAACAGCAGACAATAAAACTTTTTTTTGCCGTGTGTTGCATCTGAGTCACACACACTGCCCCCCCCCTCACTCCATGTCCTGGTATTTGAGGTTTTCACCATTTGTGGCTTTCTCTGGAATGTAACCCCCTGCAAATGGCGAGGCCTCCCTGTACCTGTGTTTGTAGCCAGACATGAACCCCCCATTTGGCCTTTTCTTCCTCTCCCCCCCACTGGGAGAGACAGAGAGAGAAATAAGCAGGGGAGACAGGCAGCCTTTGATGTCCTGGGAACAGAGGTGTGCTGTCTCGCCCAGCCTCTCTACTATACACAAAAAACAGACAGTGGATGGGCTAGCTAATGGCCGCCCTTCTGGCTGATCTCAGTAATTGACACGCCTTGATCACTTCCCCAGCCTTGATCACTTCCCCAGGAAGATTGGGGAAACCCCGCCCATCACCTCCAAAGGTGCCCAATTGTCCACAATTCACAGATGCAAATTGAGCCTTGCATCTTCCCTGGGAAACCTGGGGTTCAAAACATTCCTCCCAATTGCCCACTTGAGACCAGGAAGAAGCGTACATGACAAAAGCAGTATAAAGGGCCTTGGTAGACCATCCCCCCTTTGAGTTTCAATCACCTACACCTGCTGGTCAGGTCTGGAATTAACTCCCGAGACTGGGGACGCCTGGTTCGTATCTACTTCTTCCTGAGGGATTGAGAGAATCTGGGTCACACTGGATCTAGGAGGCAGGGGTAAGAATTACACCTGTATTAAACTTCTTTCCTATAGGAATTGAGGGAAAGACTCTGGTTCCACCAGGTCTAAGAGGCAGGGGTAAAAATCACACCTGCAATTTGCCTTTCTTGTGTACACATTAATTGTATTAGTTTAAGCTAGCTAGTTTGTCTAAAACTCTTCTTAAGTTAAATTGTGTTGTTTCCCCTTTTAAAAACTGCGAGTACTAACTTGTACTTTAATCACTTGTCTTAGTTATATTGTTT
Organism: Carettochelys insculpta; assembly: GCF_033958435.1. Classification (NCBI taxonomy): domain Eukaryota; kingdom Metazoa; phylum Chordata; order Testudines; family Carettochelyidae; genus Carettochelys; species Carettochelys insculpta. The sequence goes on from NC_134141.1 coordinate 90,961,282, forward strand.
CCATCTTTGTATAAATAAAAAGTAACTGTTAAAGCCTCTCTAAGTGTAATTTTCCTCTTGCTGCTGTACCCGAACTAAACACAAACCAAAGAACCCAGCCTGCCCTGGCTGCTTAGCGTAGCTGCTGGTGTGGCATCACCCCTTTGACCCACCAGACCCTTTAGCTGGCACCTGGGCATCGGCTCACAGTGTTACAGCTTTATATTCCCAAAGTATCTTCGGTTCTTCATAACAGAGTTTGGTGAAGCTTTCTTCACAAGGCAGAGTGTTACATGTTTTTGTTTTTAGACTAAATAAGCCTCATTATTTTCATCCACATTTTGTGTAATTAATAAAGGGATAATGTCAACTGAAATATAATCAACATAAAAAGCCTTTAATTCTGCACCCGCCTCTACCATATAGTGGATGCCTCATGTATTAAAAATCTTTGGTTTGTCTACAAGTTATGGCAATATTATAACACAAGTGTTGCATTCAGTATGGGGAATTCTGTATTAGACTTCATGATTACAGATAAAAAGAATCAGTCACAGAGCTAATATTTCATGATGGCTTCGGTACACATGATCATGATTTGAGTATATCTGTTACGTGCACAAAGAATGTCCCTACAAGTAACACATACCTATTACTTTAAAGTGGCTAATTTCACAAAACTGAACACAATTAAGAGTTTAATAAGGGAGAATTTAATTGAAAAATTTTAATGACAATTGGAAACTGTTGAGAACATTTTACTAGTTACTCAAAAAGCTGTAATAGCCACAATCAAAAAAGAAAGCTGTATCAGTTAAAAGAATCTATGTGCCTAATGGGGAAGTAAAAGCATCTATAAAAAAATTAAAAACATATATAAAACCAATGGAAAATGGGAAAGTTGGTTGCAGTAAATACAAATGTGAATCTAGGAATTGTTTAAAAAGAATTGATAAGAGAAACAATGGATACAAGGAAAAATCTACGGCCAGTAGAGTTAAGGACAACAAGCATTTTTTACGTATGGTAGAGACAAAAGGAATCCTAATTTTGGTACCAAGCAAATTACTAGATGAAAACAGTAGAGTTGTTGATAGTAATGCAGAACATGCTGGAGTGCTCAATAAATATTTCTGTTCCGTAACATAGGGGGAGATGACGTAGTCATATCGTATAATGATGAAAAATACCTAAAGGTCCAATAGTAATTCAGCAGAACATTACAAAGAAGCTATTAAAGAGATATATTGTTAAATCAACAGATCCAGATAATTTACATCCAAGAGTTTTAAAAGATCTGGTTGAGAAGCTTTATGGAGGAAAGCTGTCCAATAATAAAGTAAGAGAAATGGAAGAACAATAATGATGTGACAGCATTTTAAGAGAGATACTGGATGACTTGGATATTTACAGGCTTAGACAAAGTAATGATGTCTTGGACAAAAACTGCTAAAGAACTTGACTGACAAAGAATTAAATGAGTAATACAATTAATGCCAATCAACATGTTTATGAAAATTAGATCTTGTCCAACTAACATCTTTTTTTGGATCAGATTACAAATTTGGTTTATAAAGGTAATGGTGTTCATGTAATAGACTTCTGTAAAGCATCTGAGTTTGTACCAAACAACGATTTGATTGAGAAACTAAAACCATATAAATCAAGATGGTACAGGTTAAGTAGATTAAAAACAAGCTGATGGGTCTCAAAATGTAACTGTAAATACGGAAATCATCACTGACAGGGTGTATTTTTAGTAGGGTCCCATAGGTGTAGGTTCTTAGCCCTAAGCTATTTAAACCTGAGAACACTAGGACCCTTGTGTCACATCCCCTCTCCCTCCAACCACATGGCCTTGGGAGACAATTGCAGACTGGATCTAAGCAGACTCTGGGCTGCGGGGAACGGGGGCTGAAAGATCCAAAGCACACCTTTGCTACTGCTGACATTCAGAGAACTCTACAATTTTGACTGGACTTCCTTTGCCATGTTTAGATTCACTGCCTAGTCCAACAAACTCAAATGGGCAACAAGATATGATATTTTTAATAAAGTAATCAACCACTGGCATAATTTAGCCTGCATTATGATAGACTCTCTATCACGACATGTTGTAATAAAGTTTGAGTGTTGTTCTAATAGCCATGTTTTAGGTTAAATAGCCATGAATACCAGTATTACATCCTGTTGTATGCAGGAGCTCAAAGTAGAAAGTGACCAGAGTGCCTCTGTCCTCTGGGGGGGGAGGGGGGAGGGCACCTTCTGGGCACACTCCTTACTTTGAAGTAAGGAGTGCAGAGCATCTAAACACACTTAACTTCCTGGGAATGAAGTAGTGACTTAGAAGTTAGCCTCCCTCACTTCAAAGTTAACTTTGAAGTAAGGGAAAGTGTGTGTAGATGCTTTGCATGCTACTTCAAAGTAGCAGCTTACTTCCAAGTTAACGTCAAAGTAAGTTTGTAGTGTAGACATAGTCTATGTCCTCTCTACTCTCATAATAACAAGTATGTTAAATGTTGTAAGTAAGAAGAGTAGATAGAAATTTCTGAACAGAAAAGTAATTTTTCACTGACAGAAACCCTTTAAATTTATTTTTGTATCCAAGTTTTCCCTTAGCCTATTCACAAGTATATGATATTGTGGAAAGTCTAAAAATAAAATAAAATAAAATAAAATAAAATAAAATAACCATATTACATATTACTGTAGCATTGTGCTTCTGAATTGCTCAGCTAAACTGGTATACTAATTTAGTCTAGATATGACAAGACAAAATTACATTGTGATGTAATTTAGATTGAGAGCTCTTCAGAACCAGAACTTCTCATTCTGTATTTGTACAGCACAATGATTAGGACTCATAGATGCTACTATGATGCAAATAATAAGCAACATTTTCACATCAAGTCAGAGGTAATAGTGACAAATCAAATTATACCCAATATATAGCTTTTTTTGGTTCTGCAAGATGAACTTGAGAAATGAAGACTAAATCCATGAAAAATAAATCAGACTCATGACTTTCAATATTGACATCAACTTTTCCTGAGAAACAAATAAGACTTGAGTTAACTCATAGATGTGAAACTATTCTAAATGAAAAGATAGTGTTTAAAAATGCACAAATCTTACAAATTAGATTCCAGAATGGCACATTTGTAGGCAGTAACTGATGTACAATGTACACAGGAAAATCGAGAGTTGTTTTCTATAATGTCATAATTTTGGAGATTATCAGGCAATGCCCTTAATGGGTACTTGTGGAATGTACAGTTCTTGGAATATGGAACAAGTTTTCACATTTAGCATGTAGATCTGAATCTAGTTCTTTGGGTTCAATTATCTTATTTTATCTGGATAATAATACTTCTTGTTTTTGGCACAGTAAAACTGAGACTGAAAGTTATGGGTCTGGATATACGTGCTGCTTCTTCCTGCCAAGCTAGGGATTTGCTGTGGAGGTCAGACATATGTCTATCCTTCTCCTGCAAATGCTACAGTGTATCAGTATGATATAAGATGACTGCATGAAAGTGGTGGGAGATACGGATTTAGAGGACCCTTACACAGAAAATTTAGTCTACACAATTTCTGGGATTTGTGTGTGCATGTAAGAGTTTGATAAGCTGAAGAGGCAGTAACAGCAATTAGGTAGTATGTAATTGTCTATAATTCATATAGTAACTTTTTTATTATTGCGTTAAAAGTGTTTTCTGGTTAATTGCCAATATTGCAACTTCAATGCTGCAGTTTAGGTAACTAGCAGGTGTATAGCAGAGATTGCTGGCAACCAGCACAGTTTTAATGCAACTGAGGTTTAAAGAATGGAGAGTATCTCAAGGTTATTTAATTTTTCTATTTAAATAATCATTCTCCATTTGGGATTTTACTTTAGAAATATTCATGTATAAATTGTGTCATATACAAAATTACACACAAATATGCAAACATACTCCCTCTTTCTCTCAACTAGAAGCGGTACATTTTGTGTCAGGGATCTCATAGTTCTTTACCAACACCTACATGAAACTTTAGAGAGGAAGCTGGAATAATAGATTGTAATATCAAAAGTGAAGGAAGTACAATCCTAAGATGCAGCATGGATGCTAAAGAAGTCTCAGAAGGCATGCACGGTTCTCAGCAAAAAGGGAACCAGGCTGGTAAAAAGTAAACTTGTAGAGCTAAATGGCAATTTCAAGACATTATTCAAGCCAAACATAAAAACTTTCAAAATTAGGAAATCTAACCTGAGTGAAGCCTATAAATGGGAACATGAATTACAACTGGCAATATGCAAGAAGTATAGGAGGGATAAGATGAATTTCAGAGTTTTTAAACCAGTATAAATAAATAAATAAATAAATAAAAGAACCAGGAAATCTGCAAGAGAGTCAGTTGTTTTATGAGTTTTACAAGAACAGTTAAGGAAAACAAAGACATGGATGAGAAACTAAATGACTTCTGAGCATCAATCTTTAGGGTAGAGGGAAATACCTTTTTGCTCTTTTCTGGAAATATCAGAGACTGGGGAATCAGAAAAAAAAGGGTGTTAGAACAAATTTAAAAGTAGATGATCACCAGGCCCAGCGTTATAGAACCAGGAGCTGTGAAGAAGCTTAAAAGAAGGTGACAATTATGGGAGAAACCAGCATTCTCTGCCTGGAAGGCATGTGTGTACACTACACATACTAAGACTTTGGAAACCACCGCAAGGCTACGTCTACGTCTACATCAGGATGAATATTCAACTATCTCTTTCCCTACCCCCATCAGATTAATGTTTTGTCCTAACCACTATTATTTAGAGATTATTCTCACTCCTAGGACATTCTGTAACCTTCCAAAACTCATTTTTGCATTACATGTTATAATTGTATATTTTTTTCTTGCCTCTTCATCTTCAAATCTCTGTTAAGTCTTGGGCCGTGTCTACACTAGCCCCAAACTTCGAAATGGCAACGCAAATGGCCATTTCGAAGTTTACTAATGAAGCGCTGAAATGCATATTCCACGCTTCATTAACATGCGGGCAGCCACGGCGCTTCGAAATTGACGTGGCTCGCCGCCGCGCGGCTTGTCCCGACGGGGCTCCTTTTCAAAAGGACCCCGCATACTTCGAAGTCCCCTTATTCCCATCAGCTCATGGGAATAAGGGGACTTCGAAGTTGGTGGGGTCCTTCCGAAAAGGAGCCCCGTTGGGACGAGCTGCGCAGTGGCGAGCCGCGTCAATTTCGAAGTGCCGCGGCTGCCCGCATGTTAATGAAGCGTGGAATATGCATTTTAGTGCTTCATTAGTAAACTTTGAAATGGCCATTTGCGTGGCCATTTCGAAGTTTGGGGCTAGTGTAGACACGGCCCAAGACTTAACAGAGATTTGAAGATGAAGAGGCAAGAAAAAAATATACAATTATAACATGTAATGCAAAAATGAGTTTTGGAAGGTTACAGAATGTCCTAGGAGTGAGAATAATCTCTAAATAATAGTGGTTAGGACAAAACATTAATCTGATGGGGGTAGGGAAAGAGATAGTTGAATATTCATCCTGATCTGGCCACTGAGAGGATAATGAACTACATGTAAAACAGAAACAGAGAGGGAGGTGTGCTAGTCTATACACTATCAAAACAAAATGCAGTCAAGTAGCACTTTAAAGACTAGCAAAATAATTTATTAGGTGAGCTTTCATGGGACAGACCCACTTCTTCAGACCATAGCCTGACCAGACCAGACTTAAATATTGAGTCTGGTCTGGTCAGGCTATGGTCTGAAGAAGTGGGTCTGTCCCACGAAACCTCACCTAATAAATTATTTTGCTAGTCTTTAAAGTGCTACTTGACTTCTTTTTACATGTAAGATGGATGTAAGCTAATATGGTATTGCCAATGTTCCTATCTGTAGTCTTTGCTCAGTGGGTGCATCTCACTTTTGTTCCACAGTAACAGAATTCAGATTAAAGTGCCACAGGAATGTAAAACTTCAGCAACAATGTGCCAGAGCTACATGTTTCCTCACCCAGCCTAAATAATAGAGATAATTTAACTGTGGGTTCACTTTATTTTAAATGGACTGAGAATCCATAAGAGTAAATACACAATTTTCTTTGCAAAATATTTAAAGTTATTACGGGGGCCCTAGACTTGTCATCTAATTTTTCTTCTTACACACCAGAAGAACCCTGGCCCCAAAACCCAATTTGACTTTTACACTATCAAGAGAGGGCAGTTGCAGATGCCTGAAGAAGGTATTAGTGTAAGACTCACTCTGACCCTCCTTTTCATGAAAAAAAAAAACCATATGTGATTAGAACCATACTTTAATTATTATGGTACTAAAAAGTTTAAAGCAACATCCTGTTCTTCAAAGATTAAAAATATATATAAAATTTGATTAAAGTATGAAATATTTTTGTATACTCTTCATACCTAGATAACCTGAGTGGATACATTGTAAATACCTAAATAGTAGATTAAACTGAGAACACACTACGTGCTTATTACGTATCATTGTTTCTTGGAATTTGGATGGAGCATTCACAATTAGCTTATGTCTGCTGTTTCCCAACATCTGATAAGAATTTATAACAGATGGAAGTGATTGCAAAGTGAACCGCGCTCCCTTCATGTTCTCTATTCTGCTGATTTAATCACAAACATACTGAATCTGATAGTAATAAAACAATAGCCTTGCTGTTGATGAGATCACCAAATGGATTCCATAAAAACATATCAGACACAGTAAAATGTAGACCCTACAAATGTATAATCTTTTTCAAACCAGCAGCATCAACTGTCTGTACAAAACAGTAAACCTTCTATCCTAGAAAAGATTATACCTAAAAAGTTAGTTCAACTTGAGCTAGCTTATAATTGTGGTGGGAAAAACTCAAAATTTGCAACAGCAAGGCAAGCCAAAGATGCATTTTCTGTGTTAGTAGATCCAGAAATTTCCAGACTTCAGCAATCATGTATTATTTTTATTATTAAAAGGCCACATTACTCCCAAAGAAGGCCTATATAATCTTTATTCACCACACAATTATGTATTCTGTAAATGCTTCATTTATCAATCTATTTTCAAAGGCCCTGAAACTTACACAGTTAAGCACACATGTATGCACACAAAATTGTCCCCATAAACTTCAATATAACTTGACAGTTTGGCTTACAGAAATCCCCCTTGCGGTTGTCACTGATTGTGGTGATCAGGCTACAGATTCCTGTTTTCCTGTCCTCCTGGGCCAGAAGCGATGGTTTCCCCAAGCCAAAACACAAGGTTTGGGTTACTACCCCCAGCAGAGCAACATAGATGCTGAATTAGCTCAGCTCTGGGAGGGGGATTAGCTAAAAGGCCATAGAAAGCACCCAAGAACTCAACTCTCAAAAGGGATCAACACCCCCCAAATAAGTCTGTCTTACTCTGTATAAAAGTTTTACATAGAGAAAGCTTAAAATTTCATCCTCTTTATCAATGAAAGAAAGATATGCTGAGCTGTGGCTGCCCTCCACCCCCAGTAACAATTATATACCCAGCTTGATCTACACTTGCCCCCTCCTTTCACAAGGGGAATGTTAATGAGTCAGTTCAGAAGATGCTAATGAGACACTGACATGAATATACAGCCCTTCATTAGCATAAAGGCAGCCATGCACAATTCGAAAGCGCCGCTTTCGGAACACACACCACCTGTGTAGATGGGAGCCTTTCAACAGGGCCCCCCTGCAAGTTCAAAAGTCCCTTCTTCCTATTTGGTTTTAGGAAGAAGGAGTTTTCAAAGTCTGGGGCAGTCCTTTCGAAAGGTTCCTGTCTACACGGCCAGCTGTGCATTCCAAAAGCAACACTTTCTAATCACACGCAGCTGCCATTATGCTAATGAGGCACTGCATATTCATGTCAGCACCTCTAACATCTTCTGAACTGCCTCATTAAAATGCCTCTTCCGAAAGGAGGGGGCAAGTGTAGATACAGATCCAATGTCGGCTGAAGAGAGCTCTCCTGGCCAGCATAATTAAACCACCCACAATTGTATGTCAGCAGGAGATGCTGTCCACACCAGTGCTTTTGCTGGTGAAACTTGTGTTGGTAAGGGGTGTTTTTCTCATATCACTAGCCAACAAAAGTGCTAGGCTCTGTCTAGATTACAGCGATTTTTCAGAAGCTTTCTTTCAACAAATCTTCTATCGACATATTGCAGCCAAACTGGCAAGTGGATTGCAAGAGCGAGCTGCTCTGTTGACAGAGAACGGTTGGACTGTCCAGCCGCTCTCTCAATAAAACGACCAACCAGAAGTACAGCAGACAGGGCTGCCCAGTGCTGTGTTCTGTTGACTTACTCTTGGCAGAATGCCTTGGGAATCTGGACATTCCCTGGTTTTGTTGACAAAACCCTCTAGTATAGACTTAGCCCTGGTGTAGATAAAGCCTCAGATGACCTTCAAGTGGAGGGTGGGGGAAAAGAAAAGTTCTTTAAGAAGTTCAAACATACATATGAGAGAGATCCATTAAGCAGGCTGCGAGATGAAAGCATCAACATTTGTCATGTAACTCCATTTTCTTGTTAGCTTTGCAGTTCACCTCAAAAATAAAAGCTTCGGATTCTGCTGAAAACAGAAAATATGTGGAAAATCCAAGGGGAGACTCCAAATCCTTGGGATTTGTGCATTTTCTGTATGAACAGATTTCTATTGTTCCTGAACATTACCCACACATTCAGGCACCAGGCAACATGAGTTATGTTACCTTATGGCATTTAAACAGTACCAGCAGGTACCAGCTGGGCATTCCAACCCCATTTTTCCTAGCTAGCAGCATGCCAAATAGCTGTTTAGAAAGACGAAAAAAACCCCAGAATGATCTTATCAATTTTGTTAATTTAACTGGGTTTAATCACTGCTGCTGACTTGTTAAATAAATTAAGTTATAAAAATATTTTTGTATGGACTGACAGCTCTATTTTCATTCCTTTTGTCATTGACTAGTCATATACTATAGGTAAATGGCTATGTCTTGGCCAAATGCCAGAACATTTACTGCATCGCACACTGCAACAATAGTGGCCTTTGTTGGACACCATCTGCAAGCAAAAAATATTTTCTTAAAACATTGTGCATCTGTTAATACAAATGTACCGCACTTTCACAAACAGCGAAAGTTAGGCAGACCAAATACTAGCCATGTAAAAAGTGCTTTGCATCATGACTGACCTGCAGTTACACTGTCTCATGAAGACAGTACATATGAATTAAGGACATTGTACATGGTAACTTTCCCATAGAATCTCCTTGGTTATAGCCTATTAAGTTTCATATTCTGAATTTTCCACCCTACATTTTAAAACTCAAATAAATAACCTTATATGGTTCAAAATTTAGCAGCTTTGCCCCAGCACTTTTTGTTCACTTAGTTACATATTGAACTGATCTTGATAAAGAACAAAAAGGCTTGACACCATTCAACATTTTATAGATAATATAGATCTTAATTTTTAAGCATTTTTTCTATTTTATGCATTTAAATGTGGGTAATTATGCATTTAAATGTGGGTAATTATGGTGGAGAGGGTCAGAAAATAATTAATGATAGTAGATGTTGCATTTCAGATCTTTAAATTGTTATAAGTGTTACAGCACAGACTGTCATCACGATCACAAATCAAAATATACTAAGTAAACATTCTTGAAGCAAATGCTAATAAATTCTCAAGTAGCATTTTTCTTACTTTACCTAACGATAAATATTGATAATAATTGATGAAAACACTTTTTTCATCAGGTGCTTCATGAACAGTGAAATAAAATCATTTCCCACTCTTTGTAATTGTTGTTCTTTGAGTTGTGTTGCTCATGTCCATTCCTTTGTAGGAGTGCACATGCCCATGTGGGTGGTAATTGGAGATTTTTGCCTTTACAGTACTTGCAAAGACAGATGAGCTGTTCCCTTGAATGCAGCACTTGTGCACTGGTATATCAGGTGCTGCCTGACTGACTCCTCTCAGTTCCCTCTTGCCAACAATTCAAACAGAGGGTTAGGATGACAGGTAAATGGAAAGGACATAAGCAATACATCTCGCAAAACAACTGTTAAAATAGGTGTGTAACTTGTTTTCCCCTTTTTTCAAGTGTTGCTCTTTTTGATTACATTGTAGGTGACTCCCAGGCAGAATTTCTGGAGGTAGGCATGGTATTCACCATCTTGCAGAGTACAGAATACTTATGCCAAAGCCAGCATTGCTGGGAAAGCACGTAACGTGATATTAATGTGTGGATGAATGACCAGGTTGTGACCTGATAGATTTCATGAATTAGTACTTGGGCCAAAAAAGCCCCTGAAAGTATCTGTGCTAGCTCATAGCAGCCACAGGTAAAGGCCAGGATTCAGGGTTGGATTCTCTATGTGGACACAGGGTGCCCTTTCATCCTCTCCACCACCACAATGAATAGCTGTAATGACTTATGTAACAGCTTCATTCTATGTAGAAAGCCAGTGAGCCCGCCTAATATCCAGGATGTGAAGCCTCCATTTGTCATCTGAGGCTACATCTACATTACCAGGGAAGATCAACCCACTCAGGCTCAACATCCAGGTTCAACATCGACTTTTACTCCCTCTGAGCCATGAGGATTAAGGAAGGTTGACTGGAGGAGTGCTCCTATTGACATTCCATGAAGTTGACAGCATAGCTAAAATTGTGCATCAGCCATCGATTGCTATGTCTAGTGTAGATATAGCCTTGAAGCATGGGGCATCAGGCAGAGGACTGGTAAAAATACATCCTGACCCAATCTTGGGCAGGAACGCCAGGTGAAATTTCAGCTTCACTTTCTCCTTGAAGAAAATTGTATACAAAGTCCCGGAAGTGAGCACCCTGATCTCCGACACTGTATGAGCTTAAGTACTAGTGGACAAAATAAAGATTTCCAGGACAGAAGAAAAGAACAGGAAGCCAAAACTTCAAAGAGCAGGACCCATGAGTCTGGACAGCAGTAGGTTCACGTTCCAAGAGTAAATTGGCTGCTAGATGTGTGGGTAGAGGCATTCCAACCATTTTAGGAAATGCGCTGTCATGGGATGGGTGAAGAGAGCCCCACCATGGACCAGGGTGTGCAGCACTGGGATGACTGCCAGGTGGCCCTTAACAAAGGAGGACACCCCCTTGGGGTTTCAGATGCAACACGTAATTCAGGACATCCTGCAAGAAGCTTGCCTGGACTGAAGATGCCTCACTGCACTCAAGCACTCAAAACTCCACATCATCAGGGAGGTCGCCTCGGTCAAGTCTTTTCTGCTGCCAAGCAACATGTGCTGAACATGGGCTCGTTGTGTTCTTTCATCCTCAGTCAGCCATGCAACAGCCACACCATCAGATTTAGAGCCAATAGATTTGGGTGCAGCAGGTTGCAGTGGTTCTGCAACAGAAGATCTGGTTGAAGAGCCAGTGGCGGCGGGGGGGACGGTTCCATAAGATGGGCCCATAGTCAGATATCCTCTCCTTTTGGGTGCAAGGTTGAAAGTTTTCACAGATCTGATACCTTTCTTTAACGCACGCTTCCCCAGGCACTTCGGGGAGCTCCTGTGATGTTCACTAACAAGCATAGGCCTGTTACAGGAACTGCAGGCCTGTACTTAACAGGAACTTAACAATACATGCAACTGTATACAAATCTAAAGGTATAATGTCAAAGAAGAGGGGAACACAAAACCTTGACAAGCGAGGAAGGATACTCCAACTGACTATGATGGGCAGTAAAAAATAATCAAGAGGGCATAGGGCTGGCAGCACCTGACATACTAGTGTATTTGTGTGGTACTCAAGGGGGCAACACAACTGGCCATATAGATACACTAAGGCAAAAGCATCTGAGGATTGAGTATGTGGGTGCATGCACACCTGCCAGGGAACTAACAGAAGCAGGCACTCAAAGAACAACATTTATCGACATTTACCAATAAAACTATAATCCTTGCAAGCCTAGATTAGAACCAGGCAGTAAATTGCAAAGTAATGAAAACAGCACACACTAAATCAGGGAGAGATGTGACCATTGCTAAGAAAAAATAAAACATAGAAATAGCCCTTCCAAAATTAAAAATACAGGCCAAAACCGAAAAACTCACTCCCCTGCCCCCCCAAAGAAATGCAAGTAAATGTATTTGGCAAAAATAGTCCAAAATACAGCTGCTCAGTAGAAGAAAAAAACAAATAATGTGAAAGTAACAAATATGGTACAAACATAGGTTTTTAATAGCTGTGACTGAATCCAGAATGGAAAGAACAATGTGAAAACATGAAACCATCTTTTGTCACGCTTCTAGTGATATGTACACACTGCAATAAAAGATCCTCATCACAGTATTTCAGAGCCCAGGTCAGCAGACTGCATCCATGTTGCTCTGTTGGGAGGCAGTTACACCAACTATATGCCTTGGCTGGGAGAGACTATAACAGGACAGAGTAGTGAAGTGCCCAAGAGGGCAGGCAGGCAGATTCTGTGCCACAATCAGCACACTGGGAGACAGCTCCAAGGGAACCTCTGTAATCAAACCGATCACAACACTGTTCATATGTTTAACATAGTTGGAATTGTGCACTTTAATTGACCTTCCCCTGTAGTAGAGACCTGTCATCAGACATATAAAAGATTCTGCAGAAAGGTAATTTTTTTAGGTGGTCATATGGTTCCGTGGGTTTTCATATACCCTTCTGGTAGGCCAACAACTCAGTCTCTTATTCCTCACTTATTATGCCTTTCCTTCGATTTTTATAGGCAATAGCTAATCAGAGAATGGCTTGTCATTCTTTCAAAAAAAAAAAAAAAAGCAAATCTAGCAATCCGACTCAGACCCTGTTAGAATTATTTTTAACAAATGGAAAAAAATATGTAGAAAATAAAATATTTAAAATGGGCTACAATAATCAAGTTAATAAAAAAAGGCCTGGAAGTATTGCAAGAAGATACGGTTATATGAAAATTAATGCTAACTGACTCAAAGTGTTGCTCAGACTTGTTCCCTTCAGACAGTATTAATGGTCTTTTTCTGACCACACCTGTCCCTTAGGAGTCTCCAGAGGAGTAATGATGTTATGTTTTTGGTCTCAATTCATACAGAGAGAGAAAACATTCTTTCATCTTCTTGGGGGTGTGAAGAAGAGACACGTGGGAGACACATCTCCAACATACATAGTGTGTTTTCATGAAAAGGCATCCTTTCCCAGTAACTTCATTTCCTTGAAACATTCCACGTTCTGCCTCCCACCCGCATCCTCTGCTGAGTGTTTATGTATATCGTAAAAAATTCCAACACCTGGAAACTGTTTTGTCTGCCTCTTGTCCCAGGGCCTTAATTAACAAGCCTCCACTCTTACCCCATGACCTCAAAAGCTTTGCCACTTCAATTCAACTAATTACCCAGTGTTGCCTTTTTTGTGTGAGGGCTTCACTGAGTTTTTTCAGTCTCTGCAATAAGGCAGATATTTCATTACACTTCTAACCAAAGGGGATAAAATTGATAATTATAAGGGCAAACAGAACTGTGACCTACTGCAAAGAAAACAAAGCAAACACTTCACATAAATGGACATGAATATTCATCCAATTAAAAAAACATATCTCATCCACATTTGTGCCTTTTTTGTAACTGATTTTTATTAATAATTTATCTGGCAAGTTTACAGCCACTACTGATCAGAGAAAAAACAATATTGACATGAATATTAACCAAATGCAAATTTTCTACATGCAGATTCAGTTACTGGCACTTGGACCCTGATTCTAAATCAGAGAACAGAAAAACATCAATGTGTAATCAAAACTACATGTCAAAAATTATGAATACTTTCACTGAAGTACTCATGGCTGATGTACAAAAATGCTAGTTTCTGAAAACTGAGTAACTACAAAATACTTACATTAAATGTTAGTAGACCCAAGTCTTAGAGGTTATTAATTTGGCATAAAGAATTTTCTTCAGCCAACAATTGACTCACCGAGTGTTTTAGAATCAACTCTGACAACAGACAAACTGAATGAATCCCACCTGATCTTCTGTGGTGAAAAGGTGATGACAAAGCCATGGATAATAAGGGGATGTTCATGATATGAGAGAGAGAGAATGTACCCTCTGGACCCAGAACAGAGAAACAAAGACTTCTGATAGAAAGCTAAGCTAAGTTTGGGTGCACTTTGCAAGAAGTTTATCTAGCTTATAAAGAAGAGGAGGCACGGGATAGGAAATTGAATAAGTAGCTTTATTTCTGACATAGTTCACTCTTAGAGTCTCATGAGACCAAAAGTAAATAGGATTTTAAAGTTGAGGTTCTTTTAATAAAATATCTCAAAGCATTAGTCCATACAGATATCAAAGGCATTTTTGAATAATGAAAGGAGGTATAGCCAGGGTAAGTGTAATTCAGAAATAGGAAGTTTCACCCGAACAAAGGAATTACTTCCTGGCAGTTAATTTTGTCAGGCTGTGGAATAATCAAGAGACATTATGAAAGGCCCAATAATTAGAAGACTTTTTTCTAGAATGAACAAAATATCAGAAATCCACAGAAGAGAATGCTCCTTCATAGGCAAGGTGATACATGAGATAACTTAACAGATTTGTCATTGGCTGCTGCTTACGGGAGTCTAATATCATTTATAACAGGAATGATCTCATGTTTCAACTACTTAGTGAGGTAACAGTAATTGGCACAATTAGTTACATAATTGGTATTACTGAAACTTGGTGGGATTATATCAGTGGTGGGCAACATGTGGCTTGCTGGAGTTCTATGTAAGACCCATGAGACATTTTGTTTACCATTACCCATGCACAGGCTTGCCAGATTTCGTTGGTTTCCATCCACATATTTTTTCTCCCTACCAGTATTACTAAAGTGAAACACACAAAGAAAGAGCAAATGAAGTGAGGTGTGTGCTGATTGCATACAATGTTGACTGTGAGAGCAATGAACACCCTCTGCATCCAATCAAAGCTTTGCTACAGTTCAATCGGCACACTTTGCAAATTCTAGGTACACAAGTGAAGTTAGAGAAACTACCCTATCCCACGAGACTGTCGTGGTTATGACAATTTTGTGGCTACTGAGATAAAGGAGGCCCATTCATGCCACCCACTCACTTGCCTAGGTTGCCTACTGCTGGATTATATGAATGATTGGAATGTTAAAATCTTTTATTATAAACTATTCAGGAAGAATAGTATGAGTACAAGAGGTATGGGTAGAAGATATTAAAGGCAATTGTTTTACAGTTACTGATAACTAAAAACTGGATGATCTTGAATGCATATTGATCAATGTTCTAACTAGCAGAGCCCACGAGACAATACTAGTGATGGCCAAATTAAGCTATGAACAAGATTAGTTTCCCCTAAACCACCTAGCTAGTGTATGGAAATAAAAAAAATGGCTAGTTATGGGAACTTAAGTTGGGATACGGTAGGCTGGAGAATTCCTGCAGCCAGTAGTAAAACATAATCAGAGTTTCTGAAAATTATAATAAATTTTCTAGAACAAAAATCATTGCAATCATTTTGAACTTTATGGTGATAATGAAGATGAATTAATCATGGCACTAGAAGTTGGTGGCAATGATGATGAGATAATCAGTATGAGCATGTAGAGAAGAGAGATAATAAAATTGTTACTGAAGATACCATAAAGGAAGAAGTGTTTAATAAATATTACTGCTCTATATTTGAAAAGGAGTAGGAAGAAATACTCTTATTATATGAGAACGATTAAGTATTTTTTCAGTCTATTAGTAACCAAGAAAGATGTTCAACAGCATCTACTAAGAATTTTTAAATCAGCAGGCCCAGATAACTTACATACAAGAGTCATTAAAATATTGCTGATGATATCTGGTGCCTAATGATGTTCACTTTCAATAAATTTTCAAATTACAGAAAACCAGAAGAGTGCTAATGTTGTACAGAGCCCCAAATGTAAGAGAGCTCCACAGAGAGGCTACATTTAGTTTATGCTCCCTTTTGTGAAACGAAAGGCTCAACACAATGTTTTTGGACAAATCTCTGCCCCCACTTTATTCCTACTTCACTACTCTGGTTGCATGAGGGCGATGGAATCTTGCTCTATGTACTCTCCTTTGGAATCATCAGGAACAATAGCCAGTGTAGCTAACTCCTAAGCCAACATCTTCCAAAATGCCCAGAACAGATTTAGGAAGGGATGGAAACAAAGGATAGCAAGATGTTAGATGAGGGAACATCAGAAAAGCACATATGGGCCGTGTCCACACATGCCCCTCCCTTTCGGAATGGGCATGTTAATGAGGCACTTTGGAACAGGTTAATGAGGTGCTGACATGAATACTCAGTGCCTCATTAGCATAACAGCAGCCAGTCATGCTTAAAAAGTGCTGCTTTCAAAACGCAGACTGGCTGTATAGACGCAGGCACTTCGAAATAAACCCCACACTTCAAAATTCCCTTATTCCCAAAATTCCTTTAGGGGTAAATTACAGCTAAATGACAGCACAGAACAGAGAGCCAGGACACACAACTGTAAATATATTTTATGGGATCACAGGAAACTTGGCCACACTCCTGATAAGTTGTCGTTTAGCTAATTAAAATCATACAGGATCACGGATGTTGCCAGATAAGGAAGGTTCAACCCATAATAGAAATGATGGTCCGATATGACTACATGCCAACATGAAATGTTCACGTGACAGAACAAGGTAAACAGAAGTCTAATATAATGAACAGAAAAGAAAAATAAGCTTTCAGAAACTAAGGAAGTAGAACTCAGAAAAACAGCGGCTCCCTCTGTGAAAGCTGAATGTCAATGGCATTGATCTCACAATCAGAGAGACAAATCAAGAATCAGAAAATCTAGTATGTGATACATAATTTCTTGCATCAAGTTTTACAAGGAACTCACACAACTCAATTTCCCTACTCAGATATGCACAAAACAGTTTTGCTATGATTAATTATTCATTGGCCCAAACAGAGTTACAGGCTTTAGTTACCTGGCTTTGTTTCTACTTTCAAAGATGCAGCTAGATAATTTCAGAAGGGGTATACGCAGCACTGGAGACATTCAGCAGCAAATACGTATTAAGCAAAAAAAGTCTTTATACATACATGTAAGTGATCTTTTTTAAAGGCAAATCTGAAACACAAAGGTAGCCTGGCTACTATTTTTGTGTAATCTGTGTACTACCCAAAATAAATTAGACTTCAAATTATGATGCACTTTGCACGTATGTAGACAAGTGGGAAAAGGGAGGCATTTAAAGTAAAAACAGACCATATTTCTAAACCATATTTAATCTAGCACAGTCTTAATTTATGTCCTTAAAGTTATCTGGAAACCACAGCCTGCGCCAAACACAGAAACCACAAAACCCACAAGATGACTGTTTTTGATATTTTAATTTGTAATATTTTCAGTACACAATGGAAAGTATAATTCATTCAAATGCATTTGAGTGTTTATAATTAATAATTGTGAATAAGGGCCTCACAGCCTGATGAAAAAGACAAAAGTTCTAGAAATACAGTAAAATTAAGTGGCATAGGCATTGTTTGGTACACCAACTAGTCCGAGTATTTAAACAAGCTGGTAAATAATTACTATAAAGAAACTGAGATTTCTAAACAACAATGTACTTCATTTTTTAAAAACATATTGAGGTAGTGGAAGTAGAACTATCTTTAGATCAATTAAAGTTCTCACTGAGAATTCACATGCCTGGTTCTTTGTGTCACTGCCTGAGCTCCTGTTTCCACTAGCTTCCCATGCAGCTCACGACTTAACTTGGCAGTTCTAAAAGTTCTCATTAAAACTGGTGCAAACTGTTTACCATCACATCCACCCACACTGAAAGCCCAGAATGCCAAGTCATGGATAGTTTAAAAACACATGAAAATCATAGAATCCAAAAGTCTTGTGACAGCCATGACAAAAATGCAGTTTTCATGATGGGATACCAAAAATTTCATGTAACCCTACGCATTTGTGAAGGGTGAGTTAGAGGACATAATATGGTTCATTCTGCATTCTGGAAATTTTCCCTGTGTGGTCACAACTGCTTAAAGGCGTGAAAATGATTGGTCACTGAATGCATACAAAGTTTTTTTTTGTTTGTTGTTTTGCTATTTTTGAGGTATTAGAGGAAAAACCAGCTTTTATGCTGTCTTGATACAAAATTAAAGCTATAAAATATTTAAAAGCTGCCATAGTAAGATGTTAATGCATACTACATCACTCTGAATACAGAGGAATGTTACCTCCCAACTTACAGACCGACACAGAAAAAATCTAATATATTGGTTAAATTTTGGTAACACAAACCAGTTTGAGAAAGTAAAAATTTAATTATAAAACTTATCTAAAAACTAAATAAAAAACAGTGCAGTATGAAACCTTGCGTACAGCTGCATCTACACTAGCCAATTCTTTTGAAAACCCAGGCCCTCTTTCAAAGAGCGCGTGGCGCATCTACACTCACCATGTGCTGTTTCGAAAATGAAATTGATGCGATGTGCTGCAGCAATCGAAAGCTCTCTTCCAAATATGAAGTAGGTGGAAGCCTCTCTTTCAAAAGCCTTTTTTGAAAGAGGATGTGTGTAGACATTCTGCAACTTGCTCTTTCAAAAAAGTGGGGTCCACCAAGGTGGCAATCAGCTGTGAGACAGAGACGTGCTGCCCAGCTCCTGCAAGGCTCTATGGTCTGTGTGTGCAGCAGCCCTTAAAGCCACACAGACCCAGAAACCCCGCTGCAGGAAGCTGAGAGCGCGAGGAACCACTTGCTAAATGTGCTGCCCCTGCACACCTCAGTGTGACACTGAGCAGGCCCCTGCTTGCAACGGCCAGTACCTGGGCAGGTCAGGAGCCCCAGGGCCCTGCCTCCAAGCATGCCAAGGGCTCACAAGAATCCACCCGAGGTGGGAAAAATCAAGACCCCTCCTGGATGGAGCATGAGCTCCAGGACCTGCTGGGCCTATGGCAGGAAGAGGAGAAATGGGCACGAAGTGGAGAAATGTGGCTGCTTTTCCTCAGCTGGCCAAGAGCCTGAATTCCCGGGGCCACCCTGCCTGCACTCCAGACCAAGTCAGAAGCAAGGTCAAGGAGTTGAGGCAGGGGTACGCCTGGGCTTGGGACTTGGCCAGCCAGCCAGCTGGGGGCCGTCCCTGCTTCACGCCCCTACTACTGGGAGCTCCGGAGCCTCCTGGGCCCCCAGGACACCTCCTCCCCACCTGCCATCCTCTATACCTCCGCCAAGGAGCCCCAGCCTGGGGGCGGTAAGGAGCAGGACCATCAGCCAGCTCCACACCACCTGGACCAGAGCCGGATCCTGCTGCTGCCAGCAGAGTGGCCCAGTGAGGAGGGGGACCTCACCGACCTCCCCTCCCGTACCTCCAGCTGGGCCTCAGCCAGCTGGGCCTCCCCCAAACTCAGCACTGGACCCTCAGGTACATACCGGACAGGACACACACCCCGGATCACAGGGCAGGAGCTCCAGACTTGCATGTCAGGCTATGGCCCAGCGGGGCTGTGGGTCTCGGGTCGGCATCACAGCTGCCAATACCCTTCTGGCCTGGGGGAAGTTTATGGGGACCTTCCAGGATGTGGTGGCCACATTCTGCGAGCTGCTGGCCTGGATGTCCCCTCCCACTGCCCCACCCTCTGCCCCTCCTGCCGCGACCCCACCCACCAGCCCCCCCCAGAGAGGGCCCTGCTGTGCCTGACAGCCTGGTTGGGGCTGACTCCCGGCCCCTCCAAGCCCCACTGGGGACTCCAGACAGGGGGTGGGGGGGCGCGAGGCGGGGGGAGATGGGTCCCAGGCCAGCATGTGTCAAGACCATCCATCCCTGTCCCGCAGTAATGGCCCCCCAAGCAGGCCACCCATGTCCCCCACCGTCTATAAATAGTTCTATATGGTTATGTTACCCACAGCATGCATTAAGAACACGTTATTGTAGTGCACAATATAGCAGTTTATTTTGGCCACATCCCCATGTGCTGTGTGCTCTTTAGGAGGGGTCAGTGTGCAGGAGGCAATGACAGGGGATGCGCAGGGTGGATGGGAGTGTGTGGTGGACCTCCTGGAGGTGGCCGTGGTGGCACTCACAGCGGCCCTTGTGCGAAGTAGTTGCGCAGGGGACTCCTGTACACAGACCCCATCGTGGTGGGCCTGTTGGCGAAGGGTGGCAGCTGGCTGTGGGAAGCCCGTGTCAGACTTCGCCACCCACCCCTGAACAAACACCTCCCCCTTGCTCTCTATGATGTTATGTAGATGCAGCAGGTGCTGTTGAGGATGCCTACCTCCAGGCAGGCCAGGAGACAGGGCCACTGGACCTTGAGGCACCCGAAGGTGTGCTCACCACGTTGTAGGCATGGTTTAGCTGTGCATTGAAGTGCTACTGGTTAGGGGTGGGGTGGCCTGTATAGGGATGCATGAGCCAGGGATGGAGCAGAAATGCTGCATCAACCACCAGGCACAGGGGCACCATGGTGTCCCCCAGGGGGATCTCCCTCTGGGGGATGTGGGTCCCTGCCTCCAGTCAGAGAGACCGGCCCAAATTGTGGAGAACCTGTGCGTCATGAGTGCAGCCGGGAAGCCCCCATATATGTCCTGGAACCAGCCTCGGCCACCCACCATGGCCTGGAGGACCAGAGAGTAGTAGTCTTTCCTGTTAATATGCTGTCCTCCTCTGTGCTCTGGGGCACAGATTGATATATGAGTCCCACTTAGGGCCTCAAAGTAATTTGAGAACCCGAGTGCTGTAAAACCTGCGATGGCCATGTCCAGCTCCCCAGTGCAGATCACCCTCTAGAGAAGCACTGCGTTGAGGGCATGCACCACCTGCGGGGGGTGGACATGTACCCATGAGGGTGTGTGGGGTGTGCCAGGACCCCCAACTCCACCCTGGGCTCCACCAGCCCCACTTGGGCCCCTGTCCCAGGCTCCCCTCCTACCAATGGGTGCGTGGTCCGGGACTCCAGAACTCCCTGTTAATATCCTGGTGCAGAAATGGTAGCTACGCTCGAGAGAAACTGAAAAATGTGGTCTTACCTATAAGTTTCTCTTCATCAAGATAGTATGTCTTTCATTGCTCTCCCTTCCAAATCAGGTTGTTTAGTGTATTAGTTATACAAGAAGTACAGTATCTATAACTTTTCCATAAAGTGGACCAAAGCTTATAAAACTGACAGATTGTTTCATGGAACACCCCGCTCACAGTGCAAATATTTGGACCACCTTTTTAGTCCTTCACAGTCACATAATACTTCGGTTGGTAACTACAGCAATTGCTTTCATGGAAAATGAATGTTACAAAAGTACTTTTTTTTTTTAAACCTGTTTATACAGTTTGGCAACTGGAGAAAAGAAGAACCAGTACCATATACCCAACTAATACCCAAAAACTACCAATTGAGAACTGTGCTGGAATACATAGTCATTTTTCTAGAAAGATTCAAATAAGATCTTGCTTTCGCTGAGTAATCTGGGCATAGGTATACTTTTCAAATTTTAAAGTCATCTTGTCAGTTTAAAGAGAACTGGCAGCAGCTGGTATATATTGTCCTCCGTTTTTTGTTTCTGCTTCAACTATATGAAGCTGTATTCAGAGAATGTAACTTTTGGCAAAAGGATAGAAAAAACAAGAGCCACGGAACAGAAAAGTGCAGCTAGCACCATTTTTTCATGATACTGAAACAGCTGCTGTATATTATCAGTTCATGCATTTAAATAAATTAATTATATTATCTTGATTTTAATGGTGGAAACTATCAGTTTAATTTCCAAAACCACATTTCTTCTCCATTTCAGCAACACATGAATTACTATTGAAAACCTGCTTTGTTGCCATTTTAAAGTCACATGAATGGTGAGAAATAACTATTTTGGCTGTTCACATGAACGGATATTTACATGCAACATTTCCTGGCAACTTTATGAGGAAAAAAGGAAGTTGAGATTGTAGGAAGAGACCTTGAGACATTTCACAGTATAATAAAATGTATTTTCTTATATACCACAGAGGTTGGGAACAACACCCATGTCCAGCAACAATAATCCTTCATAATTTCATTTACTTACCCATTCTGAAAACATGTTTTTTTACTTCTGTTCCAGTTAAGAAGCCTCAAACTACATACTTATCCAAAATTAAACACAAGTAAAGCATATTAATATAATTACTTCACACATTCTATAATGCCTCAGAGTTCTCTTGCTGATTTTCTCAATATGAAGTGGAGTAGACATTTGAGTACCTTTTGTCCTGAGGGTCCACTGTCCCTAGTTCTAAGAAGTACAATATGCCCTTCTGAATGACTTGGCATTTCTCATCACCTCTAAAACTTGCAGAGAGGGTAAAAAAGAGGGATTGTCAATATCAAAGAGCTCCATATTCACCATATTTAAGAATTAAAATATATTTCAGTATTCACCATATTTAAGAACTAAAATATATTTCAGTATTAGAATTTATTCTAATTCTGGTGCTCAATAGTTTTCTGTTATTAAATCAAGATACTGTGGCTGTAACTTATTGGCCGTGTCTACACGTGC
This sequence comes from Carettochelys insculpta, assembly GCF_033958435.1. NCBI lineage: Eukaryota > Metazoa > Chordata > Testudines > Carettochelyidae > Carettochelys > Carettochelys insculpta. Next base: position 90,983,824 of record NC_134141.1, read on the forward strand.
CCCAAACTTCAAAATGGCCACGCAAATGGCCATTTCGAAGTTTACTAATGAAGCGCTGAAATGCATATTCAGCGCTTCATTAGCATGCGGGCGGCAGCGGCGCTTCGAAATTGACGCCGCTTGCCACCGCGCGTCTTGTCCAGACGGGGCTCCTTTTCGAAACGGGCACCCCAATTCAAGAAAGATGTGGAGAAATTAGAGAAGGTCCAGAGAAGAGCAACTAGAATGATAAAAGATCTGGAGAACATAACTTATGAAGAAAGGCTGAAAGAACTGGGCTTGTTTAGCTTGGAAAAAAGAAGATTGAGGGGGGACATGATAGCGGTTTTCAGATATCTTAAAGGGTGTCATAAAGAGGAGGGAGAAAACTTGTTCTTCTTGGCCTCTGAGGAGAGAACAAGAGGCAATGGACTTAAACTGCAGCAAGGGAAGTTTAGGTTGGACATTAGGAAAAAGTTCCTGTCAGGGTGGTCAAGTACTGGAATAAGTTGCCAAGGGAGGTTGTGGAATCTCCCTCGCTGGAGATATTTAAGAACAGATTGGATAGATGTCTATCAGGGATGGTGTAGATAGTGGTCGGTCCTGCCGTCGGGGCAGGGGACTGGACTCGATGGCATCTCGAGGCCCCTTCCGGTCCTAGTGTTCTATGATTCTATGAAGTCCCCTTATTCCCACGAGTTGATGGGAATAAGGGGACTTCGAAGTAGGCAGGGTCCTTTCGAAAAGGAGCCCCGTCTGGACAAGACGCGTGGCGGCAAGCCGCATCAATTTCGAAGCACCGCTGCCACCCGCATGCTAATGAAGCGCTGAATATGCATTTCAGCGCTTCATTAGTAAACTTCGAAATGGCCATTTGCGTGGCCATTTCGAAGTTTGGGGCACGTGTAGACATAGCCATTGTCTCTCAACTTCCCATACTACCATACCACTTTCAGGAATCTTATTTGTCTTGAGTATTCCCAAGTTTCACTTCACTTAAACACTACTTACTTAGAAAATCAGACATTTGCACAAAAATGTCACAGCACTTTACTGAAAAATTGCTTACTTTCCCATGTTACCGTATCATAAATCAGTTGACATATCGATAATGTACTTACTTTTCAGTGTATGGAATAGAACAAGACACAACATCAAATTTTATTTTGTTTCGACTTCACTAGGGCTTTTCATGTAGCCTGTTGTAAACTAGGCAAATTATCTAGATAAGTTGATGTACCTTTAGCTAAGCACAACCACCACCAAAGTTTCTTCAGTGGTATGTGAACGAAGTCCATTTTTAAGAGTGGGACTTATCTTTATGTCTGCAGTGAAGAAATTTCCCTCAGCAGGAGTTACCACTGCATCAGACTTGTAAGGAAAATAAAAACAGGATTTGGAGAACCATGTAGAAAATAGCTTAGCCTTTTTCTTTTGTTGGGAGTTTCCAACTCTAAAGCTGTGTCTACATGTGCAAGAAGCTGCAAAATATCTGGCCCTCTTTTGAAAGAATGTGAGGAGCATCTACACGTGAAACATGGTCTTTCAAAAGGAAAATTGAAGGAACGCAGTGCAAACTTTGAAATCCCAACTCTGATCCCATATCAGGAACAGTGTCCCCTTTCAAAATACTATTTTAAAAGAGTACACATGTAGACGTGCCTCGGCCCACTCTTTCAAAAGAGGAGTCCACCATGACGCCAGCCAGCTGGAGTGCGGGGATGCTCTAGACTGCAGCAGCAGGGCTCTATGATCTCTGTATCCAGCTGCCCTTAAAGTAACACAGACCCAGAAAACCCGTGGCAGCAAGCTGAGAGCATGCTAGCATCACAGCCAGAAGCTGACTGCAGCACACCCTCCCTCCTACCCTCGAACATCAAAAACAGACCGAGAGCCAGCAGCTGCCAGCCCCTGGAACTCCAAGGCCCACCCCCTCAGAGCCCTTGCAGCATTCCCAGGGGCCTGGGACAGAGCAAAAAAATAAATATAAAAGGGACTCCCTCCTATATGAAATGGGAGCTGAGACACCTGCGCGCCCTCTGGAAGAGGGAAGAGGTCCTCAGAGAGATGGGTGGTCAAGCGGCTTGATGCCACTGCCGTTGCCCGCCTGGCCCATGGTCTCTTCACCCAGGGGCACCTGGAGAGTACTGCCTTTCGAAAGGGCAGATCGACGGGTCGATTCACTTTTTATGTGTGGTCGCTCTCTTTCGTAAAACACACTTTCAAATGCTCTTTTGATGTTCCCCCTTTCAAAAGGGTGCTTATGTGTAGACACAGCTTAATACTTCTTTAAAGAAAGAATGCAGGGGAACAATTCTATTTCAATTTTGGAGGTTAAGAATTTGCCCTTTGTTTTATTCTGCTCATCTACTGGCTCAGGCTGGATTTTAATGATGGCCACCACATTGCATGGTTTCAAGTTGCCCTGGAGACACCATAGCTTTGTTTATCTGAATCAAGGCTATTATGATTTGAACCTGAGAGTGAGCTAGAGGAGGATGAGAAGGTTCTGGAGTGCTCTTTATCTTTTTCATTAAGATTTACATCTCTTTGTAGTTTCCTTTTGCTGTTTGCAGGAAGGATGGCCATCCCTTTGAGAGGACTGGACTGTCTTCTGATGTAATGTTCTTTTGGGTCTTAGTCCATGGGTGTGACTGTTTAAGCCCCTTTGTGTGGCAAAGAGAGAAGCTGCAGACTGGGAAAAATAGTGATAGTGCACCTCTATCTAGAACTTCTGAGACGGTCTCTTTTGATGATAGAGCTGGTCTGCTCCACCATTTTGGGGAAGGAGACAAAAAAAAGAGGAGAAACCTGGTAGATACTCTCATTCAGGAGGCAAAGCCCTGAAATTTCAGTCACCAAAGGGAGAGGAAAGGATGGCAATAAAGATTCTGCTCATGATTGCTTCAACATCTGCTTTAAAAGTTCAAAGAACATTTTAAATCAGAGTTCTTATACATAGCTGTTTGCATGGTCAAAGGCAGAGAATCAAAAGAATGATTTTTGTGGAGTTTTTGTTTAAACCACTTCCAAAGCAACATAAGAGTGCCTGCTCAAGTTTTATTTTCTTACAGAATTAGTGTCCACACAGGGATTAGTAACATATCATTTTTTAATTCACCCTCAACCTTATACCAATATAACTTCCCTGTATGGTCAAGCCCTGAGGCAAGATAGAAGAAGCCTGGCCAAACTCTAAAGCTTTCTTCATAAATTGGAACTGTTGCCAGTATTTGAAGAAAGAACGATGCAACACAAATATCTTAAGACTTCCGAGAGGTAATAACCAAGCAAATGTTCCAGACTAAGGTTTCAGTCATGAGGACCAAAAATGGTCCAAGAGTCCAAAAGGGCTTGCAACTACAATTTTGTGTTGATTCATAAATCTGGAAGGCGCTTTAGCTATACATTTCTCTGGAAATGAATTTGTGACTTATATTAAAAAAAACTTACATTCTATCTGTTTAGAATATAATCTAGTATATGATCTAGAAATAAGAGTTAGCACTCACATATTATGCAATTAAACTTACATAATGAAATTTCTTCAATGTAACTGAAGGCAGAAGTTGGTTGCAGAACTTTAACTGTACAATAGTAAAAGCATCTCAGGTGATACATGACGTTCTGCTAATTTATATATAGTATTAATTTTTTTTTTAGCGTTATATTCTTTTTGCATCATTTGCCATAGTAAGAATTTTATTTTTGACAAACTGTATGTAGCCACAGCAGGAAACTTTTTAACATTATGCTTTTCTGTACAAATAAAGTATAGGTTTATTCATGTTTGCAACACAGAAGAAGAACAATAGTTGCATTGTAAAGGACACTTTCTGTGAGACAGAAGGCAGCGGGGTAAAAAAAGATGCCAGTAACCTACCTCAAAATGCATTCATACACAATCAAGACAATACTGATTTGTTATAATCACAGCCCATGATGGTTGCTTTCTTTAGATTAGCAGGGATCCATGCCTTTAGAAATATGACATGACTAAAACCATGGGTTGCTCATAAATACAGTCTACTTCAAACAGTTCACGCAACTAGAATCTGCTGAGAAAGTCACTGAATGTTTTACATGTGGAGCTATCAAAACATACAGATCAAAATAAATAATTACAGATTATCATGAACAATTCTGGCAATTTTACTTTGTGAACTTAAAATCAAGCACAGTATCCTGTTGTACTATTTTGGCAGACTTGTAAAAATGTAGTTTCCACATTCCAGTTTACAGCCCTTTTGGTTCCACCGTAAGAGACAGATCTTTGAGTAGAATGGCTAATTGATCAACTGTCATTTTTAAAATCTATTTACAATTCACACAACAAATAAAAGCAGGCACAATACAACCCTTTTATGTATTTTATTATTCCCTTTGTATTAAAAATCTGACACTTCTGCTAATCCTGCTGACCATCAAGATACTCCTTCTGGACTGGTGTCAAGAGCATAGTTCTACTTCAAATAAAATATATTATATATATACACTCTCTCTCTCTCTCTGTATATATACATGCACACACACACAAGCGCAAACATTTGTAATATTTTACAACAGTATGTTGTGGAGGAACTATTTGTGACTCCACAGATAAAGCTGAATTATATTTTGCACATAAAGCAGTGGCCCAAGAATATAAATGCATATAAAAAATGAATTAAAAATGAATACATTTTTCACTGTTTATTATTTATTATTATTATTTATTCACAATAATAATAGTCCATAACAATATAAATCTTGACATAAAATGCTTAAGTGCCTAACTTGTTATTACCTTAATTATGGAGGAAAATACGAAATGTACCAAAGTAATAAGATTGTGTGTGATAATTTGTATATTTTCTACAGACTGGTATTTTTCTTCCCAGGACCAGTACTGGGCCACGGACCACACATTGGGAAACGGTAATCTGACAAAAATTACATTTCCTAGTCTTCAGAGGATTAGTTAAAGTCAAAAGACGGCAATAAATCCCTATTACCTGAAAGTGCTTCCAGAGCTACACAGCATCACATTTGCTATGTAAAAATACATAATTATTTAAACAATGTGTGATCAGCACAGAACATATTTACAATTCAAAGTCATTGATTTATTATATTTCTTAATACTTATTAAAAAGGGAATTTAACTTTCAAGTATAAAGTAAACTTTAGCTGACCAATATATTGAGGATATTACAATGTCCCAACACACTCAACTCCTAGGGCTTTTCACAGTGTTATAATTCATCTTCAGGTTATTCTCATGAAATAGAGACTTTGTCACTTAGTTCTAGCAGGCATTCTTGCTGATCCTGTAACCAGAGGACTTTAACAGCAAGAGAACAATAGCCATTATTCAAAAGCCCTCTTTTTTGCCACCAGGCAGGAACTACCATTTCAGCAGTCATTAAACATTTAAAAACAAATAAAATAAAAACAAACCACACACAGTTAGCCTAACAGGTGTGAATAAATTTATGGAGGAAATGCTTCAACAAGAAGAAAGACATTGGCGAATAAAGTTTTGCCAATAGTGTACAAATATTATAATACTGATTAGAGAACAATTAAAAGGGGTGTTTAACCACACTGTTATTGCCTACTGGGTGGTTTTAACTATAATTCTAAAGAGCATTTGGACTCATCTTTCCTTACAATAACTTCAGTACCTAGCCAAAGTTCTCAAAACAACTTTGTGCAGCTCACATCACATTAAAAAATGTCAATCCCCTTCTTGATCAAGTAGGTCCTCCAAATACTTCAGTACCACACAGTCAGGGATGAACAAAAGAGACTGTCTCTTTCCCACCATTTTAAATGGTGTAATGTTATCTCCTCTCTTTTAACCTGTTGTGGTATGAGGGTCTAGGTGAATTAATGCCATTTTTGACAGCATTCCTTTAAGAGTAAATTAATTAAGACTCTCTCCATAAAAAAAAATAAACTTGAACAAGGTGGAGGCTCTGGAGACAATCTACAAGTTATTACGCAAAAATCAGAATATTACACCAACTCCTACAACTATTGCAAGACACACAATAAAATTGGAAACATTTGTGTCACTCCTAGGGAGGGGCCAAACACTGTCTTATATGCTAACGTTTATTATATTTACATCTGTTGATGAAAAAAAGAGCATCAAATTACCAAGAGAGACGGTCAAGGAAGATTATCTGCACGTATTTTTCATTCAAACATATATATTAAAACATTCAATAGAGGCAATTCAAGTATAAAAGTTCCCAAGTTCCTTTAATATTATTTCTTTGAAATCTGCAGTGCTTTAATTTTAGAACAGTTTTGTTAAAAGTTAGAGGATCAAAAGGAGGGAAAAAATTGCAAAATAGTACAGCTTGTGCAACTGACAATTTTGTTTTTTTATCATTAAAGTTAACACAAATCATCCATAAAAATGAGCTATGTTTCATCATGTCTTTCACACAGCTAATCTTCTAATTTTTGACATATAATAAATACTCCTGGAGGACTTCTGTATCACAGTCCATGTGCAGATTTTTTTTTTTCTCTGCAAAAAATTTTCGCTGGAGAGGCATTGTTGTTGCCCCTTGCTCTTCAGGGGCTGCTTTGACACCAGAGCAGAGGATATTCAGTAGCAGCCAGCAGCTGACATGGAGGCGGAGAGGCTGCTCCACATGGCCAGTTGAGGAAGCACATGTTAGGGGGAGAACAGATGTAGCAGAGCACAAGGGACTGATGAGGAAGGAGGGAGAGGAGGAGGGAGGGACGGAGAGGTGTCACAAAGAATGGGGCAGGGGCTGAATGGGAGTGGGGATGCAGGGCCACATGTGGATGGGGACATCTGGTAGCTGAGTGGGGGAACAAGGGCACATGGGGATAGGGAGAGAGGGAAGCAATGCAACATGGAGATGGGGCAAATGTGCCTGACTGAATAGGAAATACTAGGGGTCAGCCAGAGTCTGCATCGTGGAGGATACCCAACAATCCCTTTATTCCCCCAACCCCTCCAAAACACTCGTTCCATACTTCCCCACCTGCATCCAACAACATTCCAAGTTCACTCTTAGGCTCCTTCCCAGCAATTATTTCCCACTCTCAGCACTCTTCCATTACCTTTGACTCTCCCAAGCTTTCACACTTACTCTGAAGCAAGCAGGAAATACTTTTCTATATTGTAATGAATTATTACTCTAAGTTCTGTATTAATATGCCTAACAATGAACCTACTGACAAAAAACATTCCCTCAGTCAATTTTGTGGTTTGTATTGTTACACACATAGTTATTGACAGGTATTTTGAAATAAATTATGAAAATAATTGAAACTGGCATGATTATACTGTGCTATTTTGACAAATAAAATATGCAGAAGTTTGCAGAATTTTAAAATGGTTTACATAACTTTCAATTTTTTGGCACAGAATTCCTCCATTAGTATATAAGTAGCACAATCAATGTAATATAAAGGGTTATGAAATTTAATAATGTATAACCATCCAAGTAGAAAAAGCCCACCAAAGGGCAAAATAATGTTTGTAACATGAGTTTTCAGCAAGAGCCAAGGGCGCTTACAGTGTATATGGCTATGTCTAAATTACAGGTATCTGTCGACACAAGTTTTTTCAACTGGCTTCCCTTGAAGCTGATAGCAGGTTGGTGCCCATGCTTGGGGGCTGTATGCTGCGTCCGGGTGGTACACACTACCTTGCACATGGTTCCACATGCTGGGGCCGCAGCGTGAGGACCCGCCCAAGCTGACCAGCTGAGGCTTGCAGCACACCCCATCTGTGCCCATCTCCCATGCCCTGGGATGCGTGACACACAGGCTCCTCACAGGAGGGACTCTTGCCCAGCTCTGAAGATGCCCAGGAGGTGGCCTGGCTGGTGGGGACTGGCTCCAGGCTGATCACAAGGGTGCTGCTGCTCACCACTGAGGCCCTGTCTGCTTCCAGCTCTGTCTGGGATTGTAACTTCGAGGCGTGCTCCTCCTCCTCCAGGAGCTCCAGCTGCAGTGGGGGGGGCCTCCAGTGCCGTGTCAACAATGCAGGTTGGAGGTGATGTGTGTATCGCCCACCCAGGATGTCCTGGAGCTCTTTGTAATAGGGGCAGGTGCCAGGTCCTGCCCCAGAGTGTCAGGCTGTATCCAGGCCCAGATGTAGTCCTGACAGAGTCCCTTTACTTTAGCCCAGACCTGCTCCATGGATCAGGGGGAGTGCCCCTTTCCACCAGGGCAATGGCTATCTGGGCACAGGCAGGAGCACTGAGGCACTTTGCCTTGGGGTCCTACAGTATGTCTTCCTCACCCCACAGATCCAAGAGGGTCTGGACCTGCGCCCAGCCCAGGAGGGGGCCTGCCTCTTTGAGCCCCGGGGTGCCCCCTGGGACCCCTCAGTCTGGTGCCTTGAGGGCCCAGGGGGACTGCCATCTGAGAAGGCTTGGACAAAAGGAGTGGCTGCGAGGGTGTGGGGACCACAGATGGTACTTCTGCTGCTTCCATGCTCTCAGCTTTCTGCCACAGGACTTCCTGAGCTCCCTGCGGCTTTAAGAAGGGCCAGAGGCAGAGACCACAGAGGTCTGATTGCTGTGGACAAGGTGTCCCTGGGGCACCTGCGTGACGCCCAGAAGGCCTTTTCTGTCAACAGAGGTCACCTCCCCCCCCCATAAGTACACACCCATCTTTCGTCAGCTGATCGCTGTCAACAGAGGTGTTCTTCCTTGTGAGAAGCGGGATACAGCTGTTCACAGAATTGCTGCATTCTGTCGATTTCCTATTGACATAACGCGCTTGATAATCTGGACACTCCCCAGGTTTTGTGGACAAAATGCCAGTTTTGTTGACCAAACCCTCTAGTATAGACATAGCCTCTTAGGCCACATTTACACAGGCAGCCACTGTCGACAGAGAAACCTCTGCAGTACCTCTGTCAACAGATTGCATCTACACACAGAAGCAGACAGAAACAGTAAGCCACTCTGTCAACAGAGCAGCCAGACTGACCTGCCCCCGCGACAACAGCTGACAGGAAAGCTCTGCAAAGAGGGCTGCCCAGGGAACTGGAAGACCTCTCTGTTGGTAGAAGTGTCTACATGGTCACACTGTTGACAGAGGCATTATACCTGATCAGGAACAGGGATAATGCTGCTGACTGAACAGCTGAGTTTTCTCAACAAACTCTCGACAGAGCACTTTAACTATGTAAACGCTCTGTGAGTTTTGTAGACAAAAGCCCAGTTTTGTCAACAGAAGCGGCCCTACAGACAAGGGAGTTGGGATAAGAGAAAGCACTTTATCAAACAAGAAATTGCAACTGCCTATTTGTTTAAGGCTCAGGCAAAAAAGTAACTGTTGCAGTATCACTATTGTGGAATTAACCACAAAAAGGGGAATGTTCATAGATAATCTTCATTAACAAATGTAGTTATGGCACCCTACTAAAATCTGATGTGTAAATTCTGCATTTGTAAAAATGAATTTTTCAGAGTGTCTTCTGTGTAAACTCTATGTAACTACAGAACTTCACAAAACTTCTCAAATATACCCTAGCAGTAAATCTATTACTGATTATGAACAGGAGGGCAGCAAGCTTTGCAATAGTTTTGAAGAACAGCCACCAGCATATTTTTATTTTTCAAAACGTACTTATTATCAAACACCAGAAAATGTGAGTGACTGTAAAGCCGAGCAAGTTCCTTTCTCTACAACTTACATATTATGCCTACTAATTGATGGAGCAACATTGCAAAATTGTCCTTGAAATTTTGTCCTTGCCCAAGGATCCTAAATAGCAGCAGCTGATGGAGGCCTTTTCCTCTGCCTCAATCACATCAGCTTTTTCCTGGGCCACTTCTCCCACTGATCCCTGGCACTTGGCTGAGTCTCTCTTTTCCCCTAAATCTCAGTTTCCAGCATCAATTCCTGGCCCATTGCTCCTTTACTGAGGAGAAACCTTTTAAGGGTAAGCCTGTCAGCCTTACTGACTGCAGGTGTCTAATTAGCCTGCTACTGCAGGCCAGCTCTTAATGAGCCTCAAGGGCTTTTTTTTTTATGTGGGGAACAGAACCTCACTCACACAGCTCCTGGTGTATCTGCCCTCTAAGTCTCCCACAGCCCACTGCTTTTGGTCTGCCACAGTATGTAAAGAAATACCAAATTTCAGAAAAATAAGTTTTAACTGATTATATATACAGAATAACATCTGTAAAATATAATCAATTCCAATCATAACTTAAAGAATGAACACTATTTGACATAACATAACTAACTGTAACATATCAGTGTATTGTATAAAATATGAAAAATAAATCTACAAATCAAAATACAACCTTTAGTAAATAATTATATGGTTAGTCAATATTTAGCTGAATAATGCATTATTGGGAAGGAATGGTATATTTCTTATTTTCTTCAAAGTTATTTGCAATGAAACTATTTTTGAGACACTTTTTTCATGGTTGGAAAAGTGACAATCTGAATTTAACATACACAACAGGTTGCCAAACTAGTACTACATCTAGCAATTTTCCTCAGTAAATTGAGCTCTTTCGTGATCCTTCTGACCTTTCAACATGTAGTTCAGAGACTATTGGATTATGGCAGTTAACTGACAGGTGCAACCAATTAACAAAGCAATGACGTAACTGTGACTTCCAGGCTTTAACATGAGCGTTGCTTAGAAAATGATGCTTTTCTATCAATGAGCTCAGTATGGCTGCTTATCAGCCAAGCATAAGAAGAACTTCAAAAGCTCTGCACTGCTGATATACTTCTCATTAAAAAGTGATTTCACTGTGAAATTATCCAACTGTGACTATGGTATGCTCTACTGTTATACAACTTGCAAAGCTGTCAAACAGCATGGATCAACCCTTTTACTGCCAAGATCACTGAAATTTCCAAAGCTACAACGAATCTAAATGAGCATTGATTAAAATGGTGATGATCATTACACATCAAATTGAATGACTCCAAAAAAGGATTACTTAAAATCATTTAATCCTCAGCCAAAAAACAATTTGCAAATTCAAAGATCTAAACCACTTCCCTGTCCCATATCCTTAAAGCGTGAAAGGGAAAAGGTAAGCAAAAATCAGAATGAAATTGCTCTGAAAGACTTTCCCTCTTCTGGGTTTGCAAAGCCTTTTTCAGGAAATTAGGCAATGCATACTAATCTGGAAATAAGGTCCATATGGTGTCACTTTGACTAATATCCTTTAAGAGAGCTTAAAACAAAAGTAATTGGAATAGTCTACCCAGGGAAGTACTGGAGTCTCCATCCCTGGAGGTGCGTAAGTCTCGCCTCTACAAAGCCCTGGCTGGCCTCATCTGATGGGTTTGGTCCTGCCTAGGACAGGGGGCTGGATTTGATGGCTTTTTTAGGTCTCTTCCAGCTCTATTGTTCTATGATTCTGATACCCTGTTTCTAGTTTTCATATGCATTAACAATGCAGGTTAGAAATTTTATAATGTGTTTGCTCCTAAGAGTATGAGTAGCATGGTATGTATATAAAAGATTCTGGGATCATAATCTGTCTATGTGACACTCAAGAAGTTTAAAATGATTGTCAAGTAAGTATTAAGAGATGAAAACATCTACACAAATGCGTGAAACTCTTTTTGTCTAAAGTATCACCAGGTTCAATCACTGGATTTAGGATCCGTCTATTAACATCAACATTCTCAGACATTTTGACTTAAAAATTATACCAAGTGACAGCAAGGCATGCATTTATGCCATGCCAAGAATCCTAGACCATTCTGATACTAGAGGTAACTCAGTCAATCACCACACTTACATTACAGCTAAGGTGCATGCAACAATTTCACTGGTTATATGAAGGAAACTACACAAATGGTGGATTATCAGGCCCAAATGCCACCCCTGTGCAATGGTACGAACTTTCATTACTGTGTTACAAAATGCTATTGCTCTTTTTTCAATAATTTAATTTTTTCCTATAAAATGAGGTTGCCTTTTTTTAGTTAGAAGTAGTAACTTCTTTTTCAGCAAAAACTGAAAACAATCATTTGCCAGCAATACTAGGAAAACAGGAAATGACTAAATACTTCTTCTGAAGTATCTGGCGTGGTTGGAAGAAAATTCAAAATGTATACAAATGTATAAAATTGTCCAGGAAGTAAAATAGATAAAAATTATAATGAATTCAAATCATAAGGCAAGGGGGTTAAAGGTGAGTACTGCCATTCCTGATATATTTCTGGTAGAATTATCTTCAAGGTATACCAATGAAAAATTAAAAATATGGGCAAAAATTATTTAAACTATAAATATTCAATTGCCATTTTTGGAAGACGCTCTGGATGAAAAAATCTCCTGTTTATAAAATGTAGTATGCAGTCTATCAGTCACTGTAGACAGAATGTCAACTATTTAGTCATGAAAATAAATTTATTTAAGTGATGGAAAACAGGAACAGTAGTCAAACTTAAGAAACAATAATATACTTAAAATCTCACAAATCATTAAGAGGAGTTTATGTGCCACAAGACAAAAAAAATTTAGTTTCACACACAGAAAAAAATCTCATTAAGAATAAAAATATATTCCACAACATAAATATATTCCAGCTAAAGTTCTTCTGTTGTTATGGAAAACTTACTGATTTATTTACCCCTAAAAGCACTGGGCTCCCAGGCATTGGGGCAATGTGCCTGGCAGCTCTGGTTTACAAAGAAAATTTACTTGTGTTTCCGCAAATGTGTAGTCAAATCTACAGCAGATTTGGCAAAACAGAGAACTGGCTCTTTTAAATTACTCTAGCCAGAATGGGGAGCTTTGCTCAAGCTGCTTATCCCTCTGCTCAGCCTTTCATTGCAGAAGGTTGTCTCCAAAACATGGAAGTACATCAGTTCATATCATTGTGTGGATATCCATACATTAAGAAACACAGCTCTGTATCAACGTGCTTCACTCTATATAATTTCAAGCACATAAGTGATACTTCTTACCAAAACAGCTTCAAACACATCTAAGCTATGAATCACTGATGATCAAATCCTTAGGACCTGTTAAGGATAATTCGTTTATGAAGTTTTCAAGTTACAATTAAAATGCCAAGGGCGCTTCTGAAGGTGTTTTCAGATCTGTGAAAACTATACTATTTTCATACTAGGACAATTCAAACAGTCCAAACGGAGTGTTCGTAATCATCATCATCAAAATGGAAATTAAGTTCTGAGAGAGAAAAAGAGGAAGTTCAACTGAAGTTGAGAAGTTTATTTGCACCTAAATGTAGGGCCTTATAACAAATATTTAATCCCTTATGAACTATGGAATGAGTGCCAAAAATGTTTTATACCACTTCATCTTGCTTCATTGTGTGTTTTCTGTGTGTTCATTCTTTTATTATTATCTTCAAGGGATACCAATAAAAAAATTAAAGCAAAAGTGTATTAATGTATGTTAAACCAATAAGGTTTTTTTTATTGTGAATATTTTTTATCCCCCATACTTTATAAAACCACCACAGAAGAATACAGATATGAAAGGGACCTACTGAGTCATCAAGTCTAGTCCCATCTTGTCATACAATCCTATTAATAAATATATTAAGCTCCATCTTAAATTGATTAAGCCTCTTGCCCTCATTATTCCTGTTTGAATGGTGAACTTCACTGATATAATGGTTAGAAACAATCTAGTTTTCAGCCTAAATTTGTTCATAACTAGTTTGTTCTTGTACCCATTTGTTCTTGTGCCAATGTTGCCTTTAGCTCAAATAGCTCCTCTGCCTCCCTGATATTTACTCTTTTGGTGTATTTGGACAGAGCAATCATATCACCTTCTCAGGCTTCATTTTGCTAAGCTAAACATACAAAGCTCTTTTCGTCTCTTCTCATAAGCAGGCTCTCCATTCCCCTGATCATTGTAGTAGCTCTTCTCTGCATCTGTTCTAAGATAAATTCATCTTTCTGGAACAAAGATGAGGTCTTGCCAGTATCTTGTACAATGATATTAAGACCTTCCTCACTCTGCCAAAATGCCTTTTTGATCCATCTTAGAATTGAATTTGCACTTTTTCACAGCTACATCACATCTTACATTGTATAAGAAACAAGACAGAAGTACCATGGAGAATACAGTACAGTCTTTATATACTCCATGATGCAGATGCACTTGGCATACTCTTCTGAAGCATTAGTCTCATCATAGCAAAAAGGTGGTTCAGAGGAAAAGAACGATCAAGTGGCTGGAAAAAAGCATATGAAAACAGATTGGAAAGAATGTGATGGCTTACTTTACAAAATTAGCGTGTATCAAATAATCAGTGACAAACAGAAGGTAAATTGGGAGCTTCCGTTCTCATCTCTCAATACAAGAAAAAAAGGGAAATTCAATTAAACACAAAAGTTGGAAATTGAAACCAAATAGGGACACCGAGAGAGAGAGACGGGGCGGAGGGGGGGAATTGGGAAATTCTTCACTAAGGCTACGTTTACACTAGCCCAAATATTCGAAATGGCCATGCAAATGGCCATTTTGAAGGTTACTAATGAAGTGCTGAAATATATATTCAGCAACTCATTTGCATGCCGGCAACCACAGCACTTCAAAATTGCCACAGCTCGCTGCCATGCGGCTTGTCCAGACGGGGCTCCTTTCCAAGAGGAACCCGCCAACTTCAAAATCCCCTTATTCTGATCAGCAGCCACCGGCATGCTAATGAGGTGCTGAATATGTATTTCAGTGCTTCATTAGTAATCTTCACAATGGCCATTTGCATGGCCAAGATTTGAGCTCGTATAGGCACGGCCTCAAGGAAACCACTGAGAATAAGTACTTAGTAAGGTTATAAAGGTTATGTCTTGATATGGCTGTGGACATGAAGAATACCTAGAATTATATTTCGTGATAACTAAACTTTTATAAATGGTATATTAAGGCTCATGCTCCATGCCTAAGCCAACATCTACTGGCAATCATCGTGGGTCTATGCAGAGGGCCAGAGAATCCCACATATGCTTCCTCTGACGTTTTTTACATTGTCATCTGTAATATCTGGTGAAGATCACTGCCAGAGACAGGTCTGTACAAAACCCTTTCTACAAGCAAACATACTGCACAACATGCTACCCAGGAGAATTGAAAATAAGAAACCATTTTTTATTGTTTTTCAGCATTAAATACTAAGGCAATCTGCCACTTAGAATGACTTTGGGGTGGAATAAAAAGTTTGCAATATTAGAAGTCATCCCAGGAAAGAGGAAATACATGTTTATTACAGAAATGACTTGCCAAACAAATCCACTCCGTTTACAAAGTAACGAATCTTTTTCTAAATGCTAGCACTGCAAATTTCACCTAACAACCTTTCAATCAAAAACTGAACTGTGCCCTATTCACTATATACATCATTACCAGTAATGCAAATTCTGAAACTGAAATTTAGTAACCAACTCTTAAACTTGTCCTTTGACATGATGTGAGACAGAATGAAATCCCAGTAACTCTCATACACCTATGTTAACTCTTCAGTGTTGTAAGGAGTGTAAAATAAAAATATAGGCAAATGAGCTGTGACATGACTGTAAAAGATTTTTTTTTTTTTTTTTTACTGAAGTTGTCTCTGAACGTAACCCTATTTTAAAACTACATTATTCATACTTACAGAAAATGAACTCTATGGTAGAAATATATAGCCCCAAAATGTTTTTTCCCCCCCTTGCTACTTAGCTACTCAGCTTAGTTGAAAAAAATGCAGGAAATGGAGCATAAACATTTAGAAATTACTAAGTGAATTACTATACCACAGCTAAATCCCACATGCTACATTACAAAAATCACATGTGCAACTAAATAGCTCAGAGTGCTGTAGACCTTTAAAATGATATCTTATCCTTAATACAGTGCTAGCAGTCCACTATATAATAAGGATTACACATTCTCACCTTCCATCACACTAACTACATTTTCATGGGTCATCTAAGCATCCTTTTTCCAGGTTACTAGACAAGTGCATACACAAACTTCACGTAGAACTACAATAACTCTTGCCAAGTAACAGCACGATGAAATATACCACAATAACAGTTCAGTCTTTGTTCCAGGCTAACACTATACCTATTAACGTGCTTTGATAATGAGCCAAGAAAAATCACAGGGCTGGGATACAGTTTTGTGCCTAAATAATCTGTGCTTGTGTTTAATATACTATCATCTGCTTTTAAGTCACTGCCCATTAACTCCACAAATAGGTCTGGGATTTTAAAAATTAATTTTAATAATGTAAAGAATACAGAAAATCTACAGTACCTTAACAAAAAAAGAATGCATCACACAATCTTTAAATTAAGTAGATGATATTTTTAAAAATATCATGTATATTTAATACCTGTTGAGAAGGAATGTTTTTTGACATTTTAGTTACACGCTTCCGAAATAACAGATTTCTCAAACAAAATATGAAAAACGAAAGTTAAAAAAATTATAAAGGAATAGACTCAGCAACTGAGATTTATATGTTTGCTTAAGAAGTTGAGGAAGTTTCAAATATATAGCTAAATTAAACATCCCAGCTTATTGTAATGAACTTAACTCAGCCTGCAGTTAGTGACCTTGGATTCAGTATTCACTGAAAAACAGATGTCATTTTCTAAATTAAATTGAGGTATATCAACAGAAATGCCTTTAGTATCAATATTAGGATTTCATTTAGATAATACATAAAAAGGGAAAAAAAAAAACCTAAAAGATATAAGGTAGCAGAACTCTGATCAGTTAACTAAACATGTTAAAATAAGAAAAAGGACATAGTGTTAGGAATGCCAATTGAGGCTCCAGTCTAATCAGATTTTGACTTGGTCCTTCATCCTTTAAAAAGAGCTCAGTTTCACTACCTTAATTTACTCTGAGGGGCCTTTTGCATGAGAATTTGAAAAGCATAAGTCCTGTTTATTGCTTGAAGTTTAAAACCTTTTGAGACTATTTTAGGAGAATGAGGTTGATGCCCCTTGTGTCACTGGTCAAAATGTTCCCTCCTCTCCTTTGTTGTATATCATTCTAATCGACTGTCAAATCCGAAGTCAGAATTAGCAGATTTCAAAGATTTGGGTCCCTTCTCTATAAACCTTTATTCATATAAGCAGTCCCACTAATTCAGTAAGACTATTTATGTAAGTTTTTGCAAGAATGGGCTCATAATTTAACAGGTTTTATAAATTTGGTGTTGATACATGATTTATAAATGAAAAATACTGCTCATACTTACGTTGAATTCTGATATGGCATATCACAAATCATACACAGAGTAAACATTCACCCACTAATATGAAAATACATCTTCAGGGACAAAAGTTAAGTCAGTGTGGGTGTAAATTTTTCATAGAAATAATTTGTATACGAAGATTTCTGATAGCAAAACTGTTAAGGTTGAGCCGAGAATTCGATCAGTAGTGCACATAATTTATTTACTGTAAATAGGGCTTGTAGCACCACCTAACTAGTAAGGTTGTGCAACCCTTTCTATTGCAAGTCTTTGCTTTCAGCTGCTTACAAAACATTGCCATACTTTACCCATTTGGGCTGAAATTTCACGTTAGATGTCAGTCTCAGGCTAAAGTTTTTATAAAATTTCAGTCAAAATAATTTAATCATTTCCAATAATGTGAAAGTAGGGAAAATATGTGGTCTTCCCAGCTTAAAAAGTTCTGGCAAGGTTTTCCTTGAACTTACCTAGCACTTCTATTCTTCGGATAGGAACTTTAAATTTGACAAGGGGTGATGCATGTGTCAGAGGTGCTTTTTGCCGTCATTGTGAAAAATCCACCCAAATTCAGCCTAATTATAAGCCTTTAAAAATAGCAGTTGGCATATGACCTACCTTGCTAGAGCTTAGCTAAAACCGTCAAAGATTTCTTCCTAACTGATCACACTTGAGACTCAGTTTTTAGTGCAGACCAGACTGCACAAGCCACTTCCACAAAGTAAATAAACACAGAATCATAGGACTAGAGGGAACCTTAAAGACATCATCAAGTCCCATCCCCTATACTTGTGTCAGGACCAATATATGGAGCTACACATCTTGTAGAAGTGGAAGGTACCTCAGGAGGTCATTGAGTCCAGTCTCCTGCACTTCTGACAGGACCAAGAACCATCTCTTACAGATATTTTTTCCCCAACCTATTTGCCCCTGACTCCTAAATGGCCTCAAGGATTAAACTCATAATCCTGGGTTTAGAAGGCCAATGCTCAGACCACTGAGGTATTCCGCCCACCCCACTCAAGTACCAGGCGTTCTTAACCTTTTTGCCCTCAGATGTCCCCTGAAAGTGAAATTAATGTTTACACCTCCCGCCCTCCCCCAAATTAATCAGTGAACCAATCAAGACATAATCAAGATGATAAAGGGATTTTATCTCTAGCCAATTCCTCACATACACAAAAAATATAAAAATAAATAAATTAAAAAGTTCATCAGGACCACCTTAATGAGATGGCTGTTGCTGCTTTCGGTCAGTAAGGACAGAAATTCGAGAGACAGTCTTGGACAATCCTAGGCAAATGTCATGCCTGGCATCCAACCCATTTCTAGCCTTTGTCTTCACACTGACTAATGTTGAAAATCCAGATGTGTGGATATAGGTTGTAACAAATGGGATCAAGGCTGAAAGAGCTTTCTTTGTCAAAACTGGGTAGGCGGCTATTTGAGAGCACCAAAATTCATCAAAATTTTGATTGGAGAATCCTTGCATCAACAAAGCTTTGCTCTGCAAATCAATGAGGTCATCCTTCTGCACGTCAGCATCATCCATCGAGTCCAAATTGAAGGTGAAAGGATTTCAAATCCACTTGTCATTTTTCAATTCGTCTTTAACAAAGGAATTATCAAAAAAGAGTCCATGAGATTTTCCAGGTGCCTCAAAATATCACCTTGAATCCAATCTGGGACTGCCTTTAACAAACCCTCTCCAGAGAAAAGAACATTTTCCAGAGTAGGAAAATTTGCATAATTGTTCTTTGCCACATCTCTTCCAAAGAGCCAGTTTTTGCTGGAAGGCAGCGATCTTTTCATTTGCATCCAGAACAGTCACTTCTGACACTTGAAGTGAAATGTTGAGGTCATTAAATTGCGAGAATATATCTGCAAGATGGGCCAATGACACAGTGAAACCTGGGGTTTCAAACTCTTCACACAGTTTGTTTTCCTTTTCTTAAAGAAACATGGCTATCTCAGTTCTAACTTCCACAACACAAGTGAAGCCTCTTCCATGGGAAAACCAGTGTACTTCTGTGTAATATAACAATAATTCATGAGCAGCTTCACCTTCTTGGCAGAATATTTTGAAGAGTCTGTGGTTCAAAGCTTGAGACTAGATGAAGTTCATTGCTTGAACAGCCATATCCATGCTGATTTTAGTTTTGAAGAAAGAGTTTTTGATGCCAGTGCATGACAATGTAGAAGACAGTGGATGAACTCCACCTGTGGGGCCTCCATCTGCACCAAATCTCCAAAGCCAGCACAGAAGGTTCACCATCAGTGCATATGAAGCCAAATTTCACCTTCCAGTCCAGTCCATTTTTTGAAAAGAACTCCTCAATTAGCTGGTACAGATCAGCAGCTTTTGTGGTAGCCAACAGGGGTTCACAGAACAAAAACCTCTTCTTTGATGCACGTTTCGGTGGCGTATCTCACAAAAGCCAAGGAGTTGACTGCATTGAGCCTCATCAGTACTTTCATCCAACTGAAGTCCAAAGGACAGAGTCACTTTCTTGAGTTCATCCATGAGTGGATCCAAAATATCAGATGACATATCCAAAATCTGACAACTGATGACGTTGTTTGACAGAGGTATTTCAGCAATCCGTTCCCTCTGTTGCTTTCTGAGAATAACTTCGAGCATTTGAAGAGCACAAGGCTTGATCAGAGTCTCACCAATTGTGTGAGGCTTTTTGTTCTTTGCAATGAGATATGCCACTTTGTAGGAGGCCTCAAGGAGTGGCTTCTGAGTAGATCCAAAACCTAACTTGGGTAAAGTGCCTGATGAGTGGAATTGAGCTTTCTTCTGCTTCAGCGACTACAGCGAGTCTCCAGAATTTCCTGGGTGCACATTTGCGAAATGATCTCAGAGTTTAGCATGCCTCATGTTATCATTACAGAGAACTTTTGCACATGAAAAGCACTGAGGTTTTTTGGTTCCATCGCAGTCAAAACAGCACATGAACCCAAATTTCACATAATCCTCACTGTATTTCCTTTTCTTTGACATTTCTTGTCTTCTTGAGGGTACACAAAAATGTAAATTAAACTATCAAACTTGGTAGAGTTAAACACAAAAACAACTACCTGCACCGGAGACAGACTGCTAACTGAACCAGTGCGTGTGGGCAGAGTACATGAAAATACAGCGCTACACAAGAGGAAGTGGCACGCCTGACCTTGAACAGGTGCAATCGAGGCGTGGGATGTGTGTGAAGATTGCAGTAATTCTACAAAAGCACAATATTGTGTCTGACCTAATTTTTTAAAAGTGTCAGCCTTGAGGAAAAAAATATCACCTCTTGTTGCATCGGCCAATCAAAATGTAACACAGTTAGCAAGATGTTAGTTTCTGTCGTAACCAGTTTAAAGCAGTTTTGTGGAATATGATCGAATAGCTCTAACTGTGAAAGTAGACATTATTCTTTTAAGTATCCAATCTCACCCCAAGTTCCCCTATATTTAATTAATAAGCAATTAATGTTGTTAATTTTAATTCATAATATTAATTATAAAGAATTCTAAACTTTAGAATTTTATACAGTGAGAAAACAATTGTGATAAATTTTCTGGGAGACACCTCACACCTCCCCTGTAACCCTTCTGCACCTCCCCGGGGAGGTGCACCCCACAGGTTAAGAACCCCTGATCTACACCATCCCTGCCAGGTCTCTATAGAATAGCTTTACTGCAGCTACACTACGAAGATATATTGAAAGTTAATGATCGAAAAAAGCTTTGCCATCTCATTTATTTATACGCTGCATAATGCAGTATGCTCTTCATAGAGTCACTGAATCACAGAATGCTAGGGACTGGAAGGGACCTTGAAAGGTCATTGAGTCCAGCCCCCTGCCCTCATGGCAGGACCAAGTACTGTCTAGACCATCCCTGAAACATTTATCTAACATTTATCTAACCTGTTCTTAAATATCTCCAGAGATGGAGATTCCACAACCTCCCTAGGCAATTTATTCCAGTATTTGACCATCCTGACAGTTAGGAACTTTTTCCTAATGTCCAGCATAAACCTCCCTTGCTTCAGTTTAAGCCCATTGCTTCTTGTTCTACCCTTAGGGTCCAAGAAGAACAAATTTTCTCCCTCCTCCTTATGACACCCTTTTAGATACCTGAAAACCGCTATCATGTCCCCCCCTTAATCTTCTTTTTTCCAACTAAACAAGCTGAATTTTTTCAGCCTTTCTTCATAGGTCATGTTTGTCAGGGATTTTTCATCCCTTGGGCATAATCGTCCCCGTGGGCCAGGGGAAACAAGCCTTGGGCCATTAATATTATTACAAGGGCAGGTAGACCCTAAAAGGTACATAGGCTGCCAGTTAGCAGCCCCCGTAACGGTCACTCTGTGTCGGTTGGTTTTACCGGTAACCTGAACTCACAAACATTTCAAATCATGAATTTCAAAATCCAGGTTCCTCATTGGACGGAAATGAGGTAGCTCCTGGAAAGGGACCTGGTTGAAAACAGGCCCCTCAAAACGCTTATATGCAAATGACCTCATGAACAATTCATAAAAACAGGGAATATAAGGCAGCGCCCCGCAGCGCTCGGGGGGTCCACTATCCACCGGCAGCCGGCGCTGAAAGAAGACTTTGCGAAGTGCTCCTGACTTTGTGAAGAGCTCCTGTTCCCTGAAGGTCCTCAGCTGCAATTCTACATCCGCCCAGCAGAGTCCGCTCTGCTGAGGCATAGCTGAAATCACACATACAAAAAGAGCTAAGGCAGTCTCCGCTCTGAGGTAAATTGGGTGAGGGACGAACTGGCCTCACCCTTAGGGTGGGGTACTGCGCCCTCACCCCTTAGCACCCAGAGCCTGCCAAAAATCACTGCGGCACCTCCGATCTCGCCGCCAACAAACAGATTGAGAGCGGATTTGGAGTGGGTCGAACTGGCCCCATCCCTAGGGTGGGGTACTGCGTCCACTCCAATTGAGGCTTAAGATCTGCCACCATCGCAGCACCACCGCTCTCGTTGCAAACGCCTCAGCCTTTCTCCACCGGATGTGACCATCTTATCGGATTAGACCACCGGATCAGACACGTAAAACCCCCTACGCCCTAAACACTAACTTTCTAGCTTAATTTGGGCTGTGTGGGGATACTTACCAAGCCAGTAACTCTAACTGGGAACTATTATTACTTGGGGCTATAACCATTGGCTTAAAGCTGCACACCTGGTTAACAAGCCCATAACTAGAAGTTTTACTAATTAACTGTTTATCGTTGTGTTCTTTTTCTATAACCCCTTTTCTCCCTTCTCTCCAATCCCCACTGAAAAAATCAGTTGGGAAGGACCCTTGTAGGGTGGACCTCAAGGTGTCCAATAGAGTGGCACTATTAGTCACTCAGGGTACATAGGGGTGACAAACTAATTCATCCCCTATAACCCGGAGGAAAAACTTATTAGATTTTTGTGTCCTTGTGTTTTACAAGGAGAGTCTCATACAGACTTCCCTCATGGAACCCTTGTTGCTGTTTATTGTAAGTGTTTAAAGTATAATTAGAAGTAGATAAGTTAATATATATATATATATATATAGTTACAAGTTCAATTATTGTGCTGTTTGTTTATAAGTTACTGTTTTTGTTAATAAATATAATCATTATTTAATCCAACCTTTCTCTCCGTATCTCACCCTTGCCCTCAACAAACAAGCCAGCACCTAACCTACCAGGGATTAGCCTCTCCCCAGTCTCTCCCCACTTACACTGCACTGCGCTCTAGGCCCCCTGCCGGAGGTGGGTGGGGTCGGTTTGCTGAGGAGCGGAGCGGTCCTTTGCCAGTCGGCGGGCTTCCTGCCGTCTCCTCTTTGCCCTCGTCTGAGGCCCCGTGGGGATCCGGACGGACTGCTGGTGCGGGGTCAGCGGGGGGTTTATTGCCCGCAATTCTGCCCGCACTGTCAATGTTCTCTAGACCTTTGATCATTCTTGTTGCTCTTCTCTGGACCCTTTCCAACTTCTCCACATCTTTCTTGAAATGCGGAGCCCAGAACTGGACACAATACTCCAACTGAGGCCTAACTAGTGCAGAGTAGAGCAGAAGAAAGCCTTTTCGTGACTTGTTCACAACACACCTGTTAATGCATCCCAGAATCATGTTTGCTTTTTTTGCAACAGCATCACACTGTTGACTTATATTTAATTTATTGTCTCCTATAACCTCCAGATCCCTTTCTGCCTTACTCCTTCCTAGACAGTCGCTTCCCATTCTGTATGTGTGAAACTGATTGTTCCTTCCCAAGTGGAACACTTTGCATTTGTCTTCATTAAACTTCATCCTGTTTACTTCTGAACAAATTGGAGAAATGGTCTGATCATTTTGAATTTTGACCCTATCCTCCAAAGCAGTTGCAACCCCTCCTAGTTGGTATCATCTGCAAACTTAATAAGCATACTTTCTATGCCAATATCTAAATCGTTGATGAAGATATTGAACAGAACCGAACCCACAGACCCCTGCAGAACCTCACTTGTTATACCTTCCAGCAGGACTGAGAACCCGTAAGTACTTTCTGAGTATGGTTATCCAGCCAGTTTTGCACCCACCTTACAGTAGCCCCATCTAAGTTGTATTTGCCTAGTTTATTGATAAGAATATCATGTGAGACCCTATCAAATGCTTTACTAAAATCTAGGTATACCACATCTGCCGCTTCTCCCTTATCCACAAGGCTCGTTATCCTATCAAAGAAAGCTATCAGATTGGTTTGACATGATTTGTTCTTTTCAAATCCATGCTTGCTGTTCCCTATCAGCTTATCACCTTCCAAGTGTTTCCACATGATTTCCTTAATTACTTGTTCCATTATCTTTCCTGGCACAGAAGTTAAACTGACCCGCCTGTAGTTTCCTCCATTGTTCTTATTCCCCTTTTTATAGATGGGCACTATATTTGCCTTTTTCCAATCTTCTGAAATCTCTCCTGTCTCTCAAGATTTTCCAAACATGACAGCTAATGGCTCAGATACCTCCTCCATCAGCTCTTTGAGTATTCTAGAATGCATTTCATCAGGCCCTGGTGACTTGCAGACATTAACTTTCCCAAGTGATTTTTACCTTGTCCTTTTTTTATTTTATCTTGTAAACCTACCCCTTTCCCACTAGCATTCGCTATGTTAGGCATTCCTTCTTCAGCGTTCTCAGTGAAGACTGAAACAAAGAAGTCATTAAGCATCTCTGCCATTCCCAAGTTTCCCGTTACTCTGATCAATGAAGAAAATATGAAAAAATTAAAAAAATTTAACAAGGAAAAATAATCATGGAGCACCATATGAAGTGGAGCAGAAATTTTTTGGAGAATAAGTTCATGATTTTTTATTTATAAAATGTTTGCTCCAGGTTGAACCGCTCTAATCCAGAACTCTCTCTGCCAGCAAAATCCATAATCTGGCATGATTTTAGTTAGCCGGATGACTATTTTGGGCATGGCCAAGTTTCCAGTGGTCCCATAAAGTTTGTTTACATCCACCAGTCCTGACTCTCAGCATTCCACGCTGTTATTTAGCTGTCATTTTTCTCCTAACGTCTTCTAAGAGGCCAGTTAACAGTGGAAGTGTTGGTAACGTACTAGAAAATACTGACTTTCCATCATCCAGCAAATCCTCTCATCCAGCAGTGGTGGGGTCCTGAGGGTGCGGGAAAGAGGTTCAACCTGTACTATTACTGTCCTATTTTCAATCCAAAATCAAGTACATTCAGTGACCAAAACCACAGCTTTAAGATGTCATGACTATATAATTTTTGGTTTATAATAGCAATAACTTCCAGCAATTAAAAATTATTTTCTAGAATTCTAATCTTTTTCTCATTTGCTGTGAAAATAACACTATCTGCTTATTTAAGGCTGTGTACTACAACAAAAGACAGATTTCCATTGATTTCAATAGACTGTGAATACTTTCTTGGAAAATGGAGAAGTTAGAAAAATAAAAACTGTATTACTGCCATTGTTCAACTCACTTTTGCTTTTCCTCTATTTTACTAAGGCTACATCTATACTCCGAGATACACTCGAATTTAAGGTAGGTAGCTTGATTGTACCAAGTGACTGTCTTCACTGTAAATACCATTAGCTCGATTTAGGGAGCATTAATATCAATATCATAATACCGCTGGAATTGTGTGGGTGTAGTGTCAAGTTCGAATTTAACAGTTCAAATGAAGGTTAGTGTGGAAGTGCCATATTTCTGAATCGAATTCATTAGCATCCAGAGGATAAGTGGCACTGCTGCTCCTGGCTCCTTGCCACTCTCAGGGGCCAGGAAACTCACCAGTGCAGCACCTGGTTCCCTGCTGCACCTGGCTACAGGCTCCCGCAAGCCAGGCGCAGCAGCACTGGTCAATTTCCCAGTTGCCCAAAGCTGCAGGGACCCAGGAACCAGGCTGCAGGGTGAGCTACCAGCAATGGGGTGCAGCAGGGCCTGGGGTGAGGGCACAAAATGTGGGGCTGAGGAAACTGAGGGATAGGTTCCTACAATGCACTGCTGCAACAGGTGATGTTTGGCCACTCTAGTGTGGCAGCACTAACTCAACTTTGTGTGGATTTTGTGGGAAATCAAATTTATAAAACCCAGAGCTACAAAATCAAATTTATCTGGTAGTGTAGACGTAACCCAAGTGACTAACCTGTTCTTAGCGTGCATAAAATTAGAAAACCTCACACTTCTAATCTGTTTAAAAACCTTTGTACACTTATTTGATTTAATGGGGTAGCATACTACAGTTTTTCAATGGAATGTCATCATTTTTTCCATGTCTATGTCAATAAATTGTGCACTTACTGCTGTATGAGTATGGATGTCAGGTTTTTAAGAAATTAATTTATTTACATAAGTAGAGCTCAAAGATGCTCTTTAACGGTTATTTACAGTACAATTCAAATGTGCATTTCCTGAAGCACACCAATGGGATGAATATCACTTATTTTGTGAAAAAAAATCATTTTGAAAAGGTTTTAATCAAAACTTTAACTGACAGCATGGAAATGCAAGTCTCTAAGTTGTCACATATTGAAGTAACTGTGCAGAAATAAGAAAATATTGCAATGAAAAATTCCAGGTGCTACAGTAATAAACAGCAGAACAAGAAAGAAAGGAAGTATTCTAAAATACAAGATAAAGTGCAACAGGCAGTGCTGGGCAAATGTCACACTGAGTTCACGAATTAATCTTATGTAGTAATACAATGTTCCTGGAGTCATACATTCCCATCTGTTACTGGTTATATGTAACATTAATTTGGTAGTTTTAATAGTATCATGAAGATGATGTAAATTTCACAAAACATGGCATTCATGCTGTCTCTGCCCATGAAAGAGCTTGACAGAAGTTTGAGGTCAGGACAAAAGGCCAATGTCAAAATTGCATGGATCACCCTGCATTATACACAGCTGTAGCTAATTAATTTCAGTGTGTTCACAACAATAAAAATTAGTCAGTATAAATCTATTCCTGTTTAATTTTAAGTCAAACCTTATATATATTTTAGAGAGTTTGTCTTTTTCTTGGATCAAGAAGTCCTCCTAAACAGTATGAGGTCGGACCACCAAATTCAGTATCCCACCTTCCTCTTATAACTTAAAGTAGCATAAAGGTTTGGTTGTGCCAGGAAAATGGGATGTACCTGGAATGGGACTGCTTCTTATAAAATCAAAACAGAAAAGACACAATCACCAAATCAAGCACAGTCCTCAAAACAAACATAATTGAGAGAATGTTGAAAGAGACTGAACCAAGATGAGGCAGAAAAATGGTATGAACCTGGAATAGGACTGCTTTACAATAAACTTTACAAAAAAGAGGTAAAATGGAGACATATGGAGTAGTCCTCTGTTTCAGCACAGCTAAATTAATGTTTAAAGTTTGAAAACTAAAAGAAAAGGTTATTGGAAACCAAATTGACCATAGCCATTTTTTGTTAAAACATAATGACTGGTATGAGTTTATAGGGGCAAAGAAAAAATATACTTGCTGGAATTCCCATTTAAAAGACATTTATTAAAAATAATTAAATGGGCAAATTTTAATAACCCCTTTTTAAAGAAATCTGAAATAAAAATGAACTTCATAAAAACAACACTAGTTTTGAAAATTACAATAAAACATACATTTTCCTTTAAAAAAAAAGCCAAACAAATAAAAAACTAAAAAACCACCCTTGATTCTGTTAAGGAGCCAAGCAATGCAAGACAAATCTGCAAGGTCTTACATATTTAATCAGCAATAAAACTTATTTAATAGTCTTTATTTTTTCTGGGACTAAAAATGTCCAGATTATGCCTCAAAGCAGAAACTACATAAAAAAACTAAACAGAATGGAAACTAGATGGTTTGCCCATGTCTGTATTGAACAGATGGGTGTATTTCTCAGGCTTTTGAGACTGAGCATAGTGGAACACTGGGGTCCTGATCGCTACGGGGCCTTTAACATCCTGTTATGATCTTCCTCCAGTCCTCATTCATAATAATGGTCTCCAACTGCATTTGGCTATCCATTACAAGGATGGCAGAATTCACAACAACCTTCCCTGGTGGTGTCGGGATGGTTCTGACCACCTGATTTTGGATGACACTGTGTTGCAGCTGGCAGGCTCTTGAATGGGACTTACAGTTACACAAGACATGGGAAAGCATCTCTCTGGCACAGACTCATTTCTTCTACAATCAAGTGGATAAGATGACAAACATAGTGATTAACTCCTAAATTTACTTAGTGCATTAGACTCTTTTCTACTGGTGCTTCAATGCTACGTGGACATCACGTTTGGCTCCCTCGAGTGCCACTCTTGTCCAAGAGTGCGTGAGCTGCCATAACAAAGGGGTGTTGACAGATCATCTATGATGTCACATTCCAGTCTGCAGACTTGGAATTCCCCCTTGGAAAACAAGCAAATCCTCCCACTGGCATTTCCTATTGCTTCCTGATAAATCCAGCTCCATGTTGACAAGCTGAATGTGGTAACTGTGCCACAAACCACAGTGCAGCATTTAGTTGAAGCAAACATCAGGGCTAACAGAGATATATTAAGGACATAAAGGATCTGCTCTTCAAGAGGTTCCCAAGAGTTTTCATGTAATTTGTATCAAAACACTATAGGAAGAGATCTTCATTTTAATTTGTTCCAGGTGAGGCTAGTAAGGCTGGCTATAGTTTTACTTCCAAATCTGTCAGTTGGATACAATGGCAATAGCCTGCCTCGGGCACAGATCAGCAAGATGACTGTGTAAGATGGAAAGTAGTGCCACTGTCTTGATTTCACTGAGAATTTCATTACTAGCAATCAGTGGTCAGAGCATCTACACATTGACTGAGATTCCCTTCAATCTGATAGAAGTCATCCCCAGTAATAAACAGATGATTAGCATACACATTCATCTCAGCATGCACTTCAGGAAGGTTGTATGTGTGTATACCTTGAACAAAAAAGGAGTCAAAAATTGACTTTTATGGAAGGAGGTTATGCAGTCATTTAAGGTAATATATGTTCTCCTCAAATTTCATGAGAAAGCCTTGAGTGCTAATCATTTCTTGAACATACCACAACATTGGCCTATAGGCGATAACTTGTAGCAGCTTAGCAGTCTACCTGATGTGCCACACAGCATAACTAGTTGCCATCAGATCAATAAGAATTCCACCACCTTGACTTCCTAATCCAAATGTATTTTCTACGTCTCGAATCAGAGAACCTTGTCTTGGGTTCATTATCCCCTTCTGAAGACAGCCTGAATGGTGTTAGCTCTGCCCCCATATCTCTCACTTGCTTTCTTAGTAACAGAGAGGAAGCCGTGCTAGTCTATACACTATCAAAACAAAAAGCAGTCAAGTAGCACTTTAAAGACTAGCAAAATGGTCTATTAGGTGAGCTTTCATGGGACAGACCCACTTCATCAGACCATAGCCAGACCAGAGCAGACAATATTTAAGGCACAGAGAACCAAAAACAGTAAGCAAGGAGGACAAATCAAAAATACAAAAAGCAATCAAGTATCACCTAATAAACCATTTTGCTAGTCTTTAAAGTGCTATTTGACTGCTTTTTGTTTTGCTTTCTTACTTCCTCTTCACTATTTACCACTCCCTCAGTTTACGTTTTCACCCAAGTCATTGGTAAAAATATTAAGCAAGCAGGATCAAGAACTTCTAAATCTTTGAGGGCATACCCATAGCTAGATTTTGCATTTTTAGGAAGAAAGGATTAAATAAATGTGACTTTACTTAAACCTTTTCACAAGGCCTATGTTAGAGGTTAGTGAGATTCCAGCTACACCTAGGAATAATTTCACTATTACCCCATGTTTATATAACTGAACTTACAAAATTCCTTCAGAATCTGTTGGGAACTTTTCCCATTCCTACTGCTGTATGATGTACAAAATTTCACAGAAAGAATAATTTATAAGAAGATATAGACTTGTTTTAATTAAATACACAGCCAACAAATTTTCCTGTGTATTCATTCACTGTTAGCTGTATACTTTACCAGTATTTTTTTTAAAGTTGTCATAATTTCAATGTACAAAGTTAATGTCTTCTGCATTACAACTCTAACCTTTTTCTCCAATATATTTAAGGAAAATAAACATTTACATGTCTGAACTAGTATATTATTAGAATTGAGTTTGTATAATTGAACTTACTTTCAATAACATGAATCCATGTTGCATTACTTTTATCTTTTGACTTAGTAATTCTAGCCTCTGGCTCAGAACAATTTCTCAGTCATTTTTCTATTCAGCACTATTTAGGAGAGACTTACTTACTATACTTCGATTTCTTTAAGGTATTTGGCTACCTACCCTATGATACTTTGATTAAATACAGCATATAAAATTAAATGGATTAAAAGCTTAATGACAAGGTCTCAAAATATAACTAAGAGGGATCATCCCTGAGTGGATGTGTTTATGAATGAAAATGACCTAATGCTATACTTACAGACCCCAATTAAATTTTAGGAAGAATAAACTAGATCTTAAATTAAAGGAAATTAAGAGGATTTAATCTAGCTAATTTACATGGCAATATTAAAGGACCATCCTATAAACTAGCATCAAGAGATCTTTCTGGCATGGACAGTGTGTTTTTATTTTTATCCAAATTTTTAGAAAGTACTGTGGTGTCTTAAATTCATACACATTTTTAAAAATTATGTTTTCTACCAGAGCTTGTAGCTAGCTTATATTGCAGATTCTGAAACAGGCCTCGCTTGCAGCAGAGCTTGTCTGCTAATAATACTGCCCTAGCACCCAGGAGTGTGAATCATAGAACAGTATCCCTACTGTGCTAGGAGCTGTAAAAACAGAGCAAAAAAATAAAATATATATATATATATATATATATATATATATATATATATATATATATATATATATATATGCCCCCAAAAGCTGACGATCCAATTATAGGACAAGAGTCAATAGATGGGTATGGACAGAGAAATGGGAGAATACAAGAAATATGAGACGGCTGCAAAGGTCTACCACTAAGATATCATCTTTTAGCCATAAAGGTACAAGTCTTTTTATAATCAAGCAACAGAAAATAGGTACGTAATTTTTTAAGCAGGCAGCTCAAATGATTACACAAAATGACTAAGAAATAAATAAATATCCATCACATCACTACTTTTCAGATCTGTGTGGTTAATTCCAGAGACATTAGATCTTTAATTTGATTTTGAGATGTCATTATTCAATTATGTCAAACATTTCTTCACATTCCTTTACTGCCCTCTCACTCTCCAGACAGCTATTTCATAGACGCTATTCAGCATATTACCTTACTTACATTTTAATATACACCATGAGATCATTAATGACCAGACCAAGGCTGTGTCTATACGACAAAAATAACGTCGAAGTAAGCAACTTTGAAGTTGAGTGGCTACACACACCCTACTTCCAGGTTAAACTTTGAAGTAGGGGACTACTCCATACCCCGGAATGCAGTAAATTAACTTTGAAGTAAGGGTAAATGTGTGTAGTCTCTCTGCTGGCTACTTCGATGTAGTGTCTAACTTCGAAGTTAGTTCCTAGTATAGACACACCCCTAGAATAGGGACAAAATTCTATTTAATATTCTGTATTTGTTATCTCGATGCATATGAATATCTTCAGACTTCCTTTTAGAAATTTAATTTCATATAGGTGAATGGAGTATTCCTGCAATTTTGGGACTTTAAAATTATTTCAACCCATGGACACACCCTCTCTGTTTCTATAGGTGACCAATGCATTACTTTTTGTACTGTGGCTGCATGTTGTATGCCCTGTAAATAAAAAGTATGGAAAATAAATGAAACTATTGTATTTATAAATGTGTAGTACCTGAGCTCCACCTAGAGGATGAAAACAAACATATGTAAAGAAATGCTTTTCACCCATTCACTCTTCTAAAGAGCCATTAGACTAGAAGAGGATCTCTCTATACAGTATATAACATCCAAAAGATCCTCTCGAGCCTTCAACAAGCAAAGGCTTTATATTTAAAAGGCCAATTTGATGCAAGTCTAAAATTGAGTTTGATTCCTGATGCATGAGTCTAATTTTTTTTTTTTTTTCAAATCTGGAAGTATGCTTTTGAAGTATTCTGCTGTTCTGAACTCTGGAGTTTAGCTATACAGAGACCAAAAGACTTTGGCACTTCCCTTTCATACTCCAAAAATATATACAACTTGACAGAATCCTTGTCCCTCCAGCTTTAACACCAATGAAGAATTGAATGGTCTACTAAGTTAAAAGATTCATATATCAAAGGTCTCACATACACTGAAGCAACCAAAATGAAGCTCCCTATTCTGAGTATAATTGTATTGATAAAGGAAGTGCTGCCTTAAATGTTGGTGCCTGGTGTCTTTTGTTTTCAATTTTCTCTTTTCGACTGTGGATTTTGGATTAAGGATCAATGGATTTTGCATTCGTACAGCAACGGATTTTGTATTAAGGAAACAAAAAGACAGACCCATCTGACTGTACATTTGCTGAAAAAGTTACCCTACTTAGAAACCATTAATCTGAATAAAATACTTTAAAAACTCAAACAGTCTGCTTTCATGTTTAAATTTCTGAGGCGATGAGTAACTGTGATAGAGACCAGATGTTCCTTTACACACCAAAATGCTACTAGAACTTCCCACTGAAGTCATACACTGCTGATTCTACTCCCTGTTTGTGGACAGACAACTACTACAGCACTGTCTGCTATGAACAAATGACGCTTGGACTACACTAGGTGGACTCACAAGGCTATCGTATCATTTATTGCCAGCACATAAAGAATTCCTTCTTAAGACAGAATAATCAAATATGATACTAGGCTAGCCATATCGTCACAATGGGATCTAGGGTTAATACAACTGCATTTGGATCCAACAGAGGCATGCCTTTAATGTCTAAGTAATAGAATGTTAGACTCTTTATCAGTTGGAAAAATAACAGATTTTAGAATTTAATGCGACTGATACAATAAACAAGACAGTAATGAGTACTGTAAACACACCCATGGTCACCAATGCTTAAAACTGAAAGAATCATGTGCAATACACAAAACACTTTCCCAGAACCAAACATGAGAGACATCAATACTTCCCAATGTACTTATATCTATTCAAAATATTTTTTTATTTGCCATCCTTATACCTGAAGAGATGATGTTTCAGAAAAAATAAGAGAGATACTCCCTTTGATGTTCCTGGTCCTGGATATTTGTAACATGGAACAGATAACAAGACTGGAGGCCTTAATAATGAATCAGCTAGAGATGTCAATTTAACAAATTTTCCTCAAAGAAAGAGAATTCAGCACTTAGGCTTTAAAACCAACCTACACTAAGTTCCGAGGGTAAATCAAATATTGTTTTTACATCCTATAAGCCGTGGATTTAAAAGAAAAAAAAAGCCTACTTTCAGTTAAACAACAGAACATGTAAAATAAATCTGTAGTTTAAATGAACTTTTGATATCTTTATAAGTTTTGTGTGTTCTTCCCAACTAACAAGAATCTGACTTTCTTTGACCTAGAAATAAAGAGCCTGGTACCGTTTGGTCCAAATCACGGTGTTCTAGTTGAAAAAGAATGCATATTTTTATTTGATTAAGCAAATCAATTACACATTGACTGTCCCTGAATAAAAGAAAATAACAGAATTATAATTATTTGCTGATGTGTCATTTTTAAAAATATTTTTGCTTTTCATGGAGAATAACCTATTAGGAAAAATTCATAAAGTTCGACAGTGGGAGAGATCCTCGCATCTCACTGAACAGTCACCGCCCGCCTCGAGCTGGGCAGCCCCCAGCCAATAGGGTACTGTCCCGCCACAGTTCACCTGCCTCGCTGGGTGCGTGAGGCTTAAGGTTCCTGAACCTGACAAGTGACTGAAATTTGGGTACCAGGCAAACCAATAAGAAAATCAACAAGAAATGAGAAACATCAACAATTTAAGCTTGCTTGATGGAATGTGCGGACCATGCTGACTAGCTTGACTGAAGATCTTCAGGCCATCAGTGACATCCACAAGACCGCTGTCATCAACGAGGAACTGAAGAGGCTCAGAGTTGATATCGCTGCACTGCAAGAGACGTAACTCGCAGATTCGGGATCTCTAAAGGAAAAGGACTACACCTTTTTCTGGCAGGGTAAAGTCCAAGAAGAACCCAGAGAGCATGGTGTCGGCTTTGCTGTCAGAAACACCCTTCTACAAATGGTTGATTTAGTCATGGGCGGATCAGAAAGACTTCTTCGGATCACGCTTCAAACTTGTGCCGGTCCTGTCCACCTGATCAGCGCTTATGCTCCAACCCTGTACGCCACACCAGAAGTAAAAGACAAGTTCTATGACGTGCTTAGTGCTGCTGTAGCACAAATACCTGCTCGTGAACAACTGTACATCTTGGGTGACTTCAATGCAAGAGTTGGAGCTGATTGGGCCTCTTGGCCTTCCTGCTTAGGACACTTCGGTGTGGGAAAAATGAATGAAAATGGACAGCGTCTCCTTGAACTGTGCACGTACCACAATCTGTGCATCACAAACACATTCTTCCGAACGAAGCCACAGCACAGAGTGTCGTGGAGACACCCACGCTCGAAGCACTGGCATCAACTAGATGTGGTCATCACTAGGCGTAATAACCTCAAAAATGTCCTTCTGACACGCAGCTATCATAGTGCTGACTGTGATACACATCACTCGCTAGTTTGCTCCAAGCTCAAGCTGAGACCCAAGAAGCTGTACCGCTCTAAACCTGCTGGAAGGCCCCGCATTGATGCCAGAAAGACGGCAAACTCAGAGAAAGCTGAAAAGTTCAGAGAGACCCTCCAGGAAAATCTGCGCAGCGG
The DNA here is from genome assembly GCF_033958435.1 of Carettochelys insculpta. Taxonomy (NCBI): domain Eukaryota; kingdom Metazoa; phylum Chordata; order Testudines; family Carettochelyidae; genus Carettochelys; species Carettochelys insculpta. The sequence continues at coordinate 91,018,348 of NC_134141.1, forward strand.
CCCTGGGGGTGCCGATGCGACATCCAAATGGCAACATCTGAGGGATACAGTTTACAACACGGCCTTGTCGGTGTTTGGAAGAAGAGCTAGAAACACAAACGACTGGTTTGAAGCTTACTCCGATGAGATGATTCCAGTCATTGAAAAGAAGCGTGCTGCACTCCTGGAGTACAAACGCTCACCGAGCCAGAGTACCCAGGAAGCACTTAGAGAGGCCAGAAGAACAGTACAGCAGACAGCCAGGCACTGTGCCAACATCCACTGGCTCCAGCTATGAAGCAGCATCCAGACCTGTGCCGACTTTGGTAATCTCAGAGGAATGTACGAGGGTATGAGGAAGGCATTAGTACCCACCCAGAACAAGATGGCACCTCTGAAATCCAAAACTGGTGAAGTCATTGCTGACAAAGCCAAACAGATGGTGCGCTGAGTTGAGCACTACTCTGAGCTGTACTCGCACGAGAACGTTGTGGTTGACGCAGCTCTCAATGCCGTTGAGCTCCTACCAGTAATGGACGAACTGGATCAAGAACTGACTGTGGATGAACTGAAGAGAGCCATCGACAGCATTGCAGCAGGAAAGGCCCCTGGTTAGGACGGTATACCACCAGAGGTAATCAAATGTGCCGCGGACACACTCCTGGAACCCCTACATGAGCTACTGTGCCTGTGCTGGAAAGAGGGTGAGGTTCCACAGGATATGCGCGACACTAACATTGTAACATTGTGTAAGAACAAAGGAGACAGAAGCGACTGCAACAACTACCGTGGAATCTTCCTCCTAAGCGTCACTGGTAAACTGTTCGCTCGCGTCATCCTTGGCAGACTCCACAAGATTGCTGAGAGGGTGTACCCCGATCGCAGTGTGGATTCCCCGCAGAGAGGTCTACCGTTGACATGGTCTTCTCTCTAAGACAGCTGCAGGAGAAGTGCAGGGAGCAGAGAAAGCCACTCTACATAGCCTTCATCGACCTGACCAAGGCCTTTGACTTGGTCAGCAGGGATGGTCTGTTCAAACTGCTCCACAAGATAGGTTGTCCTCCACGGTTACTCAAGATGATCCAGTCATTCCCCAAAGACATGAGAGGAACCATCCAATATGATGGCACATTATCAGATGATTTCAGAATCAGGAGCGGCGTCAAACAAGGATGCATGCTTGCTCCGACATTGTTCGGGATCTTCTTCGCACTCCTCCTGAACCATGCCTTTGGATCTTCAACAGAGGGCATCTTGCTGCACACAAGATCTGATGGGAAACTGTTTAACCTTGCAAGGCTGACAGCTAAGTCTAAGGTGCGAGAAGTCCTCAGAGACATGCTGTTCGCAGACGATGCTGCTGTAGTGTCTCACACAGAAGACCAGCTTCAAAAACTGCTGGATCAGTTCTCCAAAGCGTGCAAGGACTTTGAGCTTACCATCAGCCTAAAGAAGACAAACGTACTCAGTCAGGATGTTGCTGAATCCCCATCAATCAACATTGACAACTATACGTTAGAGGTTGTCCATGAGTTCGTTTACCTCAGATCCACCATCACTGACACCCTGTCATTGGACACTGAGCTAAATAGGAGGATCGGAAAAGCGGCCACAACTCTGTCCAGACTCAGCAAGAGAGTGTGGAATAACAACAAGCTGTTCACTCACACCAAAATGCAAGTCTACAGAGCCTGCATCCTCAGCACCCTCCTCTATGGCAGCGAGACTTGGAGCCTGTATGCCCGCCAGGAAAAGAGGCTGAACTTCTTCCACTTGCGCTGCCTCAGGCGCATCCTTGGAATACCATGGAAGGACAGAGTGACCAACACCACCGTCCTCAAGCAAGCTGGAATCCCAACCATGCACACCCTCCTCAGGCAGTGTCGACTCCGCTGGCTTGGCCACGTCCACAGGATGAATGATGGAAGGATTCCAAAAGACATCCTGTATGGTGAGCTAGCCTCTGGCAAAAGACCTCCCGGACACCCCCAGTTGCGCTACAAAGATGTCTGCAAGAGAGACCTCAGAGAGGTAGACATCAAGCTGGACAACTGGGAAGAACTAGCAGATGACCGCAGCAGATGGAGGCAGGGGTTACACAAGGGCCTTCAGAAGGGCGAGATGAAGATTAGACAGCTAGCAGAGGAGAAGCGAGCGCACAGAAAGCACAATAAGGACTTCCCAGACACCCACTACATCTGCAAGAGATGCAGCAAGGACTGTCACTCTCGTGTGGGTCTTCATAGTCACAATAGACGCTGTAAATGAAGTCCTCAATTGAAACTTTAAAGGGTGCGATCCATAGTCTATGCAGACTGAAGGATGCCAACTACTACTCATAAATATTTAAGAAAAACAGGAGGAAAACATTCTGAACAGTTTTGTCTGTTTAGAATGTTTTAAATTGATTTTCATAGTTTTGTTGTCCTCTTATACTGCAGTGTGTTTACCCCATGTGCCCTCTCGTCTCAGATCTGACTCTACAGAGCCTTACCAATGTCCCAATTCCCACCTCCACCTTCTTAGCAGGCCTGAATATACATACTTTCAGTGCATTCCCATAGTCACACCCATATTGTATCCCATGAGAGGAAGAAGAAGGAGGTTGTGCTACAGTCAGGGACAGGCATTTCCTTCCTCATTTGGTACTTTATATTTCCCCCTCAACTTCTTTTAACCCCACCAGCTGGGTACCTGACCCTTCCTTGAGATCTGAAACAATCAAAGTGCGCTCATTTACTACACTCCCACCATAGCCTGAAACACTTTACCTGCTCTAATCCTTATCTGCACGCATTGTACTAACAACGCAATCTAGCTAGGCAGAAGCAACACATACTTTTTCACTTTTGTTCACAGATACTAGTATAAGATGTGAAGAGTATCAAAAGGTCAAACCCAAAATTCTACCTCAGGCTAACATATACTAAGACAGGCCTGGGAGCTGCCACAACAGCAGCCAGAATGGTTGTTTCCAAGGCTGCACCACTGTTCACTACTGCTGAGCAAGTCACTGTGGTTGCAAAAATTCATGAAATCTGTGACTTCTGCATCTTTTGTGACAGATTTGCATCCTTAATTATAACTGTTACACTGTAGATATGCAGCATTCTGTAGATATTTCCTTCTAAAGGCCTTTAACAGGTGACTAACAGGCCTTTACTATTTTGTTCGTATATTTCTGAATAGGAATCACTACAACTTAACATTTCACTTACAAAATAAATTTGCAGAGTTCATATTTAACAGGATTTAGCTAGAAAATCTGTAAAATTTGATTGTCACATAGGAAGTGAACTAATTAGATTATTTTGCTACTTCTTACAACATGCTATTATCACCCCTGTCATCACATTCTCAGGGGGTTCTCAAACTTAATTACACTGTCAGTCCCTTCTGACAACAAAAATTACCACAGCCCCAGAAGGCCTGAACCTGCCCAAGGCCCACCATCCTTGGTGAGAGGACCAAAGCTGAAGCCTAATGGCTTCAGCCCCAAGTGGTGGAAGTGGTGGAGCTCAGACTTTGGCTTCAGCCCTGAGCCCTAGCAGGTCTAACAGCAGCCATGAAGACGATTACATTGAAAAAATACCAGCAAAATCACAAATCCCATTATTTTAACACAACCACCTAATTCTTGTACATGGAACAACAAAAGCCTACATAAAAATTAATACAAATTATATAATTACCCTAATATCATTTTTCTGTAAATCAAACATTTAATTCAACTTCAGGATGAAAAATTAAGGAATGTGCTTATCAGAGAAGCAACTAATTCTTATCAAAAGTTTAACTTCTGTGATTCAAACATAATATGTAATGTTCAGCATAGTGAAGAAGCAATAGTAAAAGTGAGCAGTTAAATATTTTCTTATAAAAATATTCAAGTCGGGGAAAAAAAACCCACATGTTGCTTACCTACGGCTAGTTGCTTTCTTTTCAGTTTCTGGTTCCTCTTTAAATGGTAGTTTAACATTTTCATTTTTACCTTTTCTCAACTTTTTAGCTACACTTTCTCTCACTTGATATTTCTCATCACTATCCATTTCTCCATTTTCATTATCACTGTCCTCCTTGTCTTCATCCTACATTGATTTAAACAGAAAGCTTCAATTTTAGCTCTATTTTACTGCAGGATTTTTTTAATTTGGGAACAATGTCTCAAAAAGTGAGCTGATATCATGCTTATATTTTTATATATATGCACATATATGCAAATATTTTGTAATTGCCTAAAAATATCAACTATTTAAACAAAGGAACATGTCCACTATATCTGTCAGAGGTAACTTACACAGTGATTCAATAGTAACAATGAAAGGCATACATTTTTAGAGCTTGTAACAAATAATACTGGTCTTTTCATATTTAAAAGCCCCACACTATTTAATATTCTAAAGCATTCATTTTCAAACAGTGGTTGATGAATCTGTCCAAAATCAGTCAGTGACAAGCTGCTGAGGTATCGTTGCTGATTCCAGATTCTAAACTTTATTAAAAGACAAATTAAATATTTGAATATTAATTTTCCAGGTAAACAATTACTGTGTATTACCTAACACAGGACTGTTATACTGTTCTGAATGGAAGGGGAGGTGATCCTACATAATAATCTCTCTATTATGATATGATCTATGCTATGAAAAAGTTTGACAGTCCAACAATATACACAAACAGAATTTAAAAGTTCAAGTCAATACATATTTAAATAAAATATGTGAAAAAATCATGTCCAATGTGCAAGAACCTCAGTTCAGAGCTTTAAGCCAGATTTCAGTGGACAAGCATCCACGCCATCATTGGTATATACAGCAGAGAAGACAATACATGGTCATGGAAACTAAACTAACCAAGGAATAGCATCAATAGCGTTTGCTGATGGACTGATACACAGTCTCTCGTAACTATTAAGTCTATCATTTATGGAAAACACTAAGCAAGAAAATTGACTGAAATTTGATTATATAATTTTGATTTACAATTAAAACAGTGGGTAATACTTGCAAACTTTCTATAGTTTGAAACCTTCAAAGTGATGCTAATTCTACTGCACCAATTATGATGTCTAAAATACTTTATAGACAAGTAAACAGGCATGACTCCTGCTGAAAAGAAAGAATCATCAAGTCCAACTGTTTTTGATGTCTCAACCCAAAGGCCAAATCATGGCAAGAAAATAAGAGCCTCAGACCAGTCACTCATGCCATGTGTTGTTCTGTAGGATGGATCAGATTGTACAGAGCTACTATTGCCCTCTGCCCAGGAAAGCTTCTACAACACATTTGCCAGTATTGAGGCAAATATACCCTACCAGGCATACACCTGACACATGGTTTCTGTCTTCTGGGAGTCTCAAAGTTACTATTTTCTCTAGGGGCAGTGCGACAACATGCTGCCCTTTGCTCAAGGACTCAGACAAAGTCACAATTCACACAGAAGTTTTACTCACCATAGCAAATGTCGGAAGCTGCTTTTTTGTAGTTAAAAAAACCCCTCTATTCTGCTGTTGGCTCTGGACTTTATTATCATTATAGTTTGCTTACCTAAAGGACGTGACTCAAATTTCTGACTCTCAGAAATGAGAATCCTGATGGATGCAGTTTAGGTAAACCCATGATAGATGGCATTTTTAGTAAAGAAAAAGTTACCTGAAATTCAGCTTTCATGAACATGAACATATCTTTCCACTCAAATGCACACTCATTTACATGCCTGCCCTCAGTGTCCGGAGCTTTTTCCTTCATTGAATTTGTTCCAATACATGTGTTTTACTCTGAGGGGTTTTTTTCCCCTCCACTTTTTGATTGGTTTATAACACTGGGGGAGTGTTGCTAGCCACATACCTAAATTATTGTCAGAAATGTTTGGGCAGTAGTCTATGCAGAATGTAGAAGCTTGTATGGCAGGTCATGGTCACACTCTACCTTGTGGAGATGGCTCAAAATTTAGGGGCTCTGAGAATTCCATTAGCTTTACTTCTGGGAATCTTAGAACCACAGTCAAAATCTGGGTGGAAACTCTATTTTCAGAGTTTACCTCACCCTTAAGAACAATAATTCACATGAAATATAGAATGAATATCTAGAATGAGTCAAAACTTTGTTTTCAAAAGTACCACTCACCTCATCTGAATCCTTCATTTCATTTGCTTTTTCACTAAGAAAAAATACAGAGAGAATCCATATAAGATAGTAAGTCTTTTTTTAAATAGTCTCAATTAGTTGAAACAGATAAGAGTAGCATTTAAAAACAGTACAGCAGTACACTAACCTAGAATTCACTTATGTTACCTATTAGAAATTATGCCAGCACTCACTCAATCTAGACATTTTCACCACACTCATCACTACAGTGTCAGCTGATATTTTTGCACCATTTGATTGCCCTACTGATTAGATAAATGTTTGAAAAATGTGGGATAGACCAGTAAGAAAATACAACACTATCATGTAAAAGAGAAATTCTGTTAAATAAGGACATTTCAAGACCAACAAATTAAACACCACTGTATGCTTTTTCCTGGAAATCTGGAGGATCACATTGTACACTTAAATCAAGCAATTCTGGCCCAAGTGAAGAGCACAACAGGCAAGTGGAGAAAAGACAGCATGGCTGTGTCTACACAGGCACAAATCTTCGAAATAGCCATATTTCAAAGATTACTAATGAGGCACTGAATTGAATATTCAGCACCTCATTGTCATTAGGACACTTCCGGACACTGCACTTTGAAAGCGCTGCTTTCGAAAGTGCATGGCTCGGCACGGCTACGCAGGGGTCCTTTCTGAAAGGACTCGCACCGTTTGAAATCTCCTTATTCCAATCAGTAAGCAGGATAAGGGGACTTTGAAAGGTGCAGGGTCCTTTCGAAAAGGACCCCTGTGTAGCCGTGCCAAGCCGTGTGCTTTCAAAGCGCCGTGGCCAGAAGTGTCCTAATACTAATGAGGCGCTGAATATTCAATTCAGCACCTCATTAGTAATCTTTGAAATGGCCATTAGAATGGCTATTTCGAAGATTTGTGCCCGTGTAGACACATCCTATGGGTATAACTCTGTAAGCAAATTTTTGTGGCCTTGGTCACTAATTTAGAGAAAGATGAAGTATGATACCTCATCTAAGCTTAGTTTGAGTAAGCATGAAAAAAGGTCGCTCCTGAAAGCAAAAATGCCAGTCAAAGAATTATACTGAAAACACAGAAAAGCAAAAGTATGCCATCTGTTGATTTTTGGACTAATAGCTATACCAGAATGAAATGTAAAAACAAAAAACCGAATCTACCTTTATTCATATTAGTAAAATAGATATTCATGATCTCATATGTAAAGCATTCCTTGGCTTGTACTGAGTAGCTGGTATCTGGGTTAGCCTTTTCACTAATTGAACATTTTATGGGATTTATTAGAATTTAGGGGAGAACAGCAACAACGTAACTGACTCTCTCTGTTTTTTGTTGGTGTGCGATTCTTATTTATTTTCTTTCCATTCTCTACTACTCCAAAATCCTAAATTCTTTAGTCTCAGACCTACAACTATCATTCATCTACCAATAAATAAATAATAAAATTTATTTCTTATTGATTGTTGGACAATCTTTTATAGATCAGGCATTAGTACATATTTTTTACTAATCATATGTAGCCGCCCAATACCCAGTTTTCTAAACTGTAAATACATTAATTATTATGAAAGTATAATAGATCATGAGCATTCAATGAAATATGTTTAAAGGAATCCCAAAGACCAAGATTTCATGAAGTGCTTCAAGCCAATAAACAGCTTCCCATCACCAGATGGGAGAGGGCTGGGAATGAAACAATCTAGCACGCCAGCTGTCACTTGAATTTAATGAAAAATTTTATTTAGAAAAACCTATATGGAGAGAATTGTTACCCAAAAGAAGATAACAAACACTTATAGAAAAGTAATGGCTAAAATGAAAATGCGTAGGACAGTGAGATCTAAAATACTGAAAATGAAACAGTTCTTCAGGTTAGACTTATTATATTCACCTTTTAACGGCAGGAACTGAGCTTAGATGTGGATCATCTTTCAGCAAGTCATGACTACTCTTACTTTTTCCCTTCATGCTCTATAAAAATATAAACAAACACAAGTTACACACAACCACACTTAGGAGAGTGAGAAGTGAAGAGAGGTGAACCTGGTACAAGAAAAAGGAATTTCTCCCCTGTTGACTTTAGCTCATGAAGTAAGAAAGAGAAGCAAAAAAAAGCATTATGATCACATGTGCCTTTCTATGAAGGGGACTGGCTAGTTGATTCTAGAAATTTAATAAGTCCTTCAGCAATAAAAATGGATATTAAATCTATAAAAATTACATAAGAATGACTTCAGAAAAACACTCCCACTGCCACCAACACAATACAATAGAAAATAATAGCTTAATTAACAACATTGTTAACCTTTCCAGCTACCAACTCAGCCCAGCAGAAGAGACTCTCTTATCCTGGGGTCTTTCCTTCTGCCCCACTTCCTCCATGAACTTAATACAATTCTGTGGTGACCTTGAAGTCTTCTTTAGCTGTCTCTGTCTAAAGGAATTCTTCCAACCCACCTATGAACAACAGTCTGACTCTCTTGACCCCTCTCTACCAACACCAAAAGAAGAACAACTCTACATGGACTCCCCCGATGGTCGTAGTGAAAGTCTGGATTTCTACGTATAATGCTTCCGCAACCGTGCTCAGACTGACATTATACGCAAACAATACCAAATGAGACACAATCTCAACTACGCTGAACACTATGCTGTCCAGAGTCTCAAAAATAACTCAGACATTATAATCAAACCAGCTGACAAAGGGGGTGCTGTTGTCATCCTGACTAAGTCAGACGATGAACAGAAGGCAGCCAGACAACTCTCCAACACCAAATTTTACAGATCTTTCTCCACTGATCCCACTTTGGAATTCCAAAAGAAATTACAACAACTACTTAAGGAACTCCCTGCTGCTACTCGGGACCTTATTCATTCAGACACACCATCTGAGCCCCAACCTGGATTATTCTATTTACTTCCCAAAATCCATAAATCTGGAAACCCCGGACACCCTATCATTTCGGGTATTGGCACCCTTACCACCAGACTATCCAGTTATGTGGACTCCGTCCCCAACCCTATGCCACCAACACTCCCAGCTATCTCCAAGATACCACTGACTTCCTGAGGGAATTACAAAACATAGGAAAAGTTCCTGACAACACCATACTTGCCATCATGGATGTAGAGGCTCTGTACACCAATATTCCACCAGAAGACAGATTACAAGCGATCAGGAATACCATCCCTGATGTCACCATAGCCAATCTGGTGTCTGACCTCTGTAACTTTGTTCTCACACACAATTATTTCCAATTTGGGGACAATTTATACCTCCAGATTAGTGGAACTGCTATGGGCACCCGCATGGCCCCACAATATGCTAATATATTTATGGTTGACCTGGAACAATGATTCCTCAGCTCTCATCCCCTATTATCCCTCCTCTGCTTATGATACATTGATGACATCTTTATGATTTGGACCCATGGTACAGACACTCAAGAAGAATTCCAAACAGACTTCAACAATCTGAACCCCACCATCAATTTATGCCTCAACTACTCCAGCCGAGAGATACATTTCCTGGACACTACAGTATAAATCAAGGATGGCCTGATCAGTACCACACTCTACCAGAAACCCACTGATCGCTGTACTCACCTACACACTTCTAGCTTCCATCCTGCAGACATAACTAGACCCAGTGTTTACAATCAAGTCCTTAAGTACAATTGCATTTGCTCTGATCCTACTGAAAGAGACTGAAAACCACAAGATCTCTACCAAATATTCATAAACCTGAATAACCCACGAGGAGAAATAAAAAACAAATCGACAGGGCCAGATGAATACCCAGAGACCAGCTACTCCAACACAGGCCCAAAACAAAAACAGTAAGAGAACACCACTGGTCATTACCTATGTCCCCCAACTCAAACCACTGCAACACATTATTAAAGACTGACAACCTAGCCTTAATCAGGATGCCACACTCCAGAAGGCCCTAGGGAACAGGCCTGTTCTCTCCTACAGACAACCTCCCAACCTTATGAGGATTCTCACCAACAACCACAGTCTATACCACAGGAACACCAACCCTGGAACTTTTCCTTGCAACAAGACCCGTTGCCAACTTTGTCCACATACCTATTATGGAGATACCACCACTGGACCTAGCCAGGTTATTCACAGAATCACAGGCACATTCTCATGTTCCTCAACTAACATCATATATGCCATCATGTGCCAACAATGCCCACATGCTTTGTATGTTGGACAGACTTCAAACTGTCTTAGACAAAGAATTAATGGGCATAAAACAGACATAAAAACACTCCTGATTCACAAACCTGTCAGCCAGCACTTTAATGGAGTGGGCCATTCTGTTAATGACCTGAAAGCGTGTCTTTTACTGAAGAGGAATTTTCACAGCACTCTTGAAAGAGAGACTCCTGAATGAACACACACACACACACACACACACTCTCTCTCTCTCTCTCTCTCTCTCTTCTGCTCCTCTGCTTTCTGATTTGCTCACCTTGATAATATTTTTCTGATTTGTCAACCTTGATTGCTATTTTTGGTTCTCTGTGCCTTAAATATTGAGTCTGTTCTGGTACGGCTATGATCAGAAGACATGGGTCTGTCCCAAGAAAGCTCATCGCCTAATAAATTATTTTGTTTGTCTTTAAAGTGCTCCTGGACTGCCTTTTTGTTTTGATAGTATATAAACTAGCACAGTTATTGCTCTGTTACAGTACAGTAGAAAAGTGGGATGCCCCAGCCAGTACAGATAAACTTGGGTAACTAAACAGGTAAGAAAGTCTGTCATCTTTCCATGTCAATTCAGACAGCTGGCACTTACAGCAGCAGTATCCATTACAATAGACAGACAGTAAATACCTACAAAAAACAGAGATTTAACAACCCAGAGTCCAGCATGAGGTAACCACCTACTGCACATAGTATCCACAGAACAAATCTAAAGATGTGACAACGTGCCTAGATCCTTATATACAGACATTCTAGTAGGAAAGCATTCCCTTTTCAACTGAAGAGACTGGATGAATGTGGACTAAGGTTTGATAGAGAGTGAAGCCTTTATACAGCATACGTCTGTAATGTAGTAATTTAAGGACCTCAAAATCAGCTGCTTGAAGCCTCAGGAAGGAACCACTGACCTCATCCTGAAAGAAGGAAAAAATATCAGAAAGGTCACATCTAAAGACACAACTTTTAATCCTGAATGAGGTCCTATGGACACCTTCAACTTTGTATTATGTGGAAGTTCAACGTGAAAAAGCAGAGAGTTCACCCCAGTTTCCTGAACCACATCCTGAGTTGGTGGTTTTTGGGGTGGGGATTATCTTCTCTAGTCTCAAGTGATGACTTCTCAGCAGTCTGCTTCCTACACCACACCACAATCCTATTGTAATAACTGGGGCCTGACAGATCCACTCCACTTGTTAGCACTAATGTACAAAAGTGAATAAAAGTTTATAAAATGTTCCGATACCTATAACAAATAAATGTTCGTAGGAAAAGGAACTAAAAAAGACTGAATTAGACCAAACAAAAGGGCCTAGTGAGATAACTAGGAGATCGTGCCCAGTAAACAAAAGAAGAATGTGACTGGAAATGTGTGGACCAAAATGGTGTGTTGGAAATTAGGTCTATCTGGTAGCAAAATGAGAGGATGGGATCTTTTGCCAATCACCATTTTGCAGGTTCCTTACAAAAAAAGACTTGATGAAATGGGGAAAGGGACAAACTGAGAAATTCCTGGAAGTGGGGAAAAGGCTGGCAGACTTCCTTTTCACTTCCAAAATACTTTCACTCATCCAATCGTAGAATTTTAGAGTTGGAAGGGACCTCAGGAGGTCATCTAGTCCAGTCCCCTGCCTCAAGCATGATCAGCCCCAACTACATCATCCCAGCCATGACTATGTCAAGCCAGGACTTAAAAACCTCTCTCAGTAACACATTCCAGTGCTTCACCACCAACCTGGTGAAATAGTTTTTCCTAATATCCAACCTACACCTCTCCCTCACATCATTATGGTAACAAATCTCTGGATGCTCGTGCATTATCATTGCACTGGTAAAAATTCCAGCTTGAGACACTCAAGACCCTACTCTGTCCTCCTTTCCCATGTCTATCCCCAATAATTTTCCTCCTATCTTATCTCTAACAGGTTTTTACACACAATTTTGAAACCTACTGTACCACACAGTACCAACACAATGAGAAGAGACTGCTCATACAGCATTGCCCAGTCTGAGAAAGACTTGTAAGGAAAGTGACCTAACCAGACAAGTGAGATGATGTCCCACTCTGGTAAAGTGAGCTTGAATCCCACAGGAATAATGCTGTGGTGCCAGCTCAGTGTCTGTATGCTTAACCAGGCAGTTGGTTTCCTGACAACATCAATAAAATCCATATTTCCCTCATCTCTACTATCTTCTTTTTTCTTCTTTTGTCAGAGGCAGAGGAGGACTTCCAGTAATACCTCAGAAGCAAACAACAAAACCCTTTCTTCCCCACAAGGACTGCCCGACAAAATGAGACCTAAAGTGATAGCTTCTAAGAAAAAGTAACTTAAAAAGTTTTGAGTTTGTCCTGCATAAGCATTCCATTTTAATTCTAAAATATCCGTGTTGTCTTCTTTGTGTATCTCGACCAATAAATTTCCAAACATTGGCATGAATTTTCTAGTGTGTTTGCCACGGTGATCACTTGTTACTGAGTACGATCATCTTCTATGGGAGTTGTGGATCCTCAGATAGCTGATAAGGCCTATCCTTGAATCACAAGCTCTACTACAGTGAGGACAAATGTTTCCAGATGTTTCAGGAGACTGTTGACCATGAATGAAAGCCAGGCTCTACTACCTCCTAAGTGTGGCAAGTATGTAGGCCTAAATGCCAAAGAATGCCCATTTTTAGGGCTATGAAAAGGCAGAGCTAGGGAAAAATCACCTATTTAATAGATCAGTAACCAGGCCTAGACAAGGAGTTTTCCCTAATTTTCAACAAATAACGAATGGCGACTAGTGCAACTCTCTTTTTAGAGATCGTTCAGCTCAGTTGGTCTGAATACATATGATAGAGGAAGAGGAGTCACCCAAAATAGTCATCAAGCACCGGCTCTGAGTGGAAGAAAGGATGATAATATTGAAAACAGTGGCACTGATGAGGAAAGCAGGAAGAATTTGGGAAGAAAAGGGAGATAAGGCTCAAAAACTGATGGCAGACCTTCCAAATGGAGGTGTCATAGAGTCGTAGTCTGTCACACAAGACAAAACAGTAAAATAGGAATGTAAAGGTAGATATGTGACTTGTCAATAGACAGATGACAGCTGAGTTTTTGTAAGTAACAAGATCCATCAAAAAAGAGGGAAAGTCTAAGAACATAATCCTAAGGATTACCATCTTCAGAGTGGCAGAAAGATGAATGGGAACTCACCAAAAGATGCAAAAGGACAAATCAGAGAGGTGAAAGAAGATCCACTGAAGATAGTATTGTGAAACCCAAGGGAGAGTAGGAATTTGTGCCTAAGGCTATGGTCAGCAAAATGAAAATGTAGAAGTCAAAAGATGAAGATATAGTAAAGACCCTCAGATTTGGCCAAGAAGAGACCATTAGTGATCCTGGTGAGGGAAGTTTTAGTAGGCTAGAAAGGGTGGAAGGTATATTGGTGAAAGATGAAGATGATGATGCAGTGGAGGAATGCAAGGCAATGGATAATTTAGATATGCACATTTGAAAATATTATCCTAGGTTTTCAGAAATGTGCCATTATTTTTGGTTAATAGTCCTTCTAACCCATTGAGGTCCCTAGCATAGAGCCAACAGATCAGTGTACCTTTGCAACTAGACTTTGCTGTAGACAGTTCCAATCACACAAAACTGAACTTTGGAGAGTACAAAAACATTTAAATAATTTTGTGTAGGTAGCAAAGTCAACCACTTGAAAGTCAGAAGAAACCTGAACTATGGTACCAGTCTAATCCTAATTTGCCTACTTCTGCATATTCACCACGATATACCCTTTAATTACATGAACACATTTTTTTTCCCATGAGCATCATTTAGTTCACTGGAAGGATGAACAAAGGGCCAGAAGTGCAGTTGAATAGACAGCCATAAATCTGACATTTCTTACCTTCTGAATTTTTCATTTAGCCTCTCCTTCTGAATGGAATCTGAATGGGAGAATTTCTAATATACTGTGACGTCTAACATCATTGTATTTAAAGAGACAACAAAACAATTGTTCAAGTCAGGAACCTAAAATCATATTCAAAATTACATATCAAAAGATAAGTTACATAATAAGCTTTAAAAGACTAAAATATCTGAAAATAGAATGCTATGAACTGAGTATGCTACCTACTGCTAATATTGTTATTGATCAAATCTAAGAAAACTACAAAATGAACTTTCAAGGCTTCAAACTGATATATTATCGCTATAAAACAATGATGTCAAAATAAAAACAGTAAGAACAGAAAAAGAAGAGAAAGGGACAAATAAATGAGAACTGTACCTGACTAACTCTGTTGACTTCCACTTCCTCCTCTTCAGCTTCCTCTCCAAATGAAAGCAAACTAAAATTTCTTTAAAAAACAAAATACACATTTTGATCCAGTGACAGTTTGAACGTGTAAACAACGAACATGAAATTTCAAAATTCTTATAAATAACATATCCAGTAAATAACTGGTGCTACTTCATTTAAATTATTAGCTACATGTTCACTACTATTCCACCCTTAGCATACAAAGGTATTTTTAGTTGCTATAACTTTTCCAAACTTCAACTTTTGGGGCCGAAATTTTCCATTCCAGGTGTCTCCCTCAAGCTGATTTTTCTGGGGGCAGGAGATTTAAAGGGGGGGGTAGTGAAGCATAAATTTCAGCTAAAATCATCCAGATACTTCTGAGACTAGAGAAATAAGCATTGTTTTGCCTATGTCACAAAAATTCTTACAATGATTTTTACAACAGTAACAAGAAATGTAACAAGGAGCTGGTTGTCCCAGTATCAGGAGCAAGCCTTTTGCCACCCTCATGAAAAGTCACACAAAGTTTATCCAAGTTGCAGACCTCTGAAAAGACTGCATGCAGTTGGCTCAATTGTTCCTTCTAGTTTCAAGACGTCAATGAGTGCAAGGCATAGAAACTGCTTATACCCGGCACTGGAGAAGGCAGAAGCCTAATGATGATAAAGGGTGGAGAGAAAGGAGAGGCTACTATCCTTGAGCAGTAACTGGAGTTCTTCAAGATGTATCCTTTATGGATGCGCCACTTCAGGTACACATATACCCTTCTGTGCTTTTCATTATAAATGTTTGGTAGCAGTGCTGATTTCGCCCACACACCTGCCCTACTAGATGGGTGAAATGCCTTCAGTTCCTTCTCTATTACCAAGTCCCACCAGGGAGAAGGTAGCAGGTTATAGAATATCTGTAGGTACACACATTTTGAAAATCTGTTACTGCACATGGTAGGTTACCTCTCCTTCCTTCAAGTAACATGCCTAAGTGGTCTCCGCTCCAAGTGACTTCCTTGCCAGAGGAAGGTAGGGTCTTCAGAGTAAAATCCTATACTGAAGACAGAAATGTACTAACTGCCATAGCTGATCTAGAAGCATGAACATACATACTAAAGTACAAAGTACATACTGAAATCAAGGTTTCAGGCCTTCTAATTTCAGTAACTGGAACATTTGTTAGTAATGCTGAAAACATAGATTGCAACATTGTAGAACGGCCTGGCAATTTCTAATGTTGTCTGAGTCATAACATGAAATAATATACCCAGAGATCCACCACCACAGACTTTGGGTGGAGCCTCTGGATCCTCTAGATACTTCCACAGTCAAAACAGTCAGGTACACTTTCAGGGGTGGGGAGGTTGAATGGTGAAGGAATGATCTGTTTAAGAGGAAAGGTAGAGGACACTTAGGAAGAAACTCAGGATTTGGTTGAAACAAAGGCTATTCCTTGAAGAACACTATAGGATGGAGAGGGAAAGTGGGGAGGGGATCTGCCATTAAAACCCTCAATTCTTTCCTTCTCTGTGCAGAAATGGTGGTCACTTAAAAATGGTTTCCATTGCCAAGTGGAGTAGTGAATATGTAGCTAACAGCTCAAAAACCTGTGTCATAAGGCAATTGAGGACGAAGTTCAAGTCCCATACTGGGTTACATTCCTTAATATGTAGATAAAGAATCAAACGTTTTCAAAGTCTTGAGATTGTCATAAAAACCTTCCATGGATTAGTGAAGGACTGTTATTCCTGCTCAGTGAATTCTAACAGAACTCAAAACATGAACTTTTTAATTATAACAGATAGTCGAGGAGGTGGAGAAAGAAGCAGGGACAGGTGACATTCACCAAGAAACATAGCCATTTGAAATTTCTTCCATTTCTGAAGATAAGTATTTCCTGTAGCTGCTTTTCTGCTATTTAACAAAACCTGTTGTACCTCTGCTAAGTGGGAAGACTCCCTCCTGAGAACAACCTAGGAGCCTTGCTTGAAGTCACAAAATTTCCATACTGGTGTGATCCGTTTGACTAGCACCATGTGACAACAGGTGGCAACTGACTGGAAGTCTCAGGAAGGAACAAGAAGTCAACTGAATCAGCTAAGGGTGCCAGTCTGCCTTGGCCAAGTCAGTGCAATCAAAATGACTTAGTCCTTGTCCTGCTTGATCTACATGAGGTGTAATCTTTTTGTTAGCTCTAGCTACTTTTCCCTCAAATGTCTCCTCTCCTGGCTCTAGCTGGAGAAGAGGAAGGTAAGATACAAGAGAATGGGTGTCTGTTTTAAGGGACTCAGTTCCCTTTAACATTTTATCAATACAGTGCCAAGGTATCTCAGTGGCTTGAGCATTTGGCCTTATAACTCCAGGGTTATGGGCTCAGTCCCTGAGAGGGTCATTTAGCAGCCTGGGGCAAACAGATTAAAAAAAAAATCTTTCAAAGTCCCATCTGGCTCTATGAGATATGTATGCATAGTGAGGCCAGTGAAAAAGAGCACAGGACATGAAAAGAAACATCCATGACTGATCACCCCAGCAGGCTGAAGGGCAGTGTTGTCTTTCTGTACGTGAAGGACAGTAACAACTCAGAGTAGGCAAGAGATTTGAGAGTCAGAAGACACCTCTTTCATATAGTCCAGGGAAGCAATACATTGTGTAGTCACATTGTGTAGTCAAAATTGGAGAAGGAAGAGAAGTGTGGCAATAGTGACCCAGGAAACCTTGTTACTGAAAGGTGTGCAGTCCTGGTAAGTAATAGAGGCACTGGATCCTTTAACACCAGGAGGACTTTTGAGTACTGAAATTCCTGCTGTAGCAGGGAGAGGTGGCAGGGGGACAAATAAGCAGGAGCCATGCAGAGTCCCACGGTAGTGAGAATTGGAATGGAGGCAGGTACATCTATATATATATATTTTAGATTCTATCTGTGCAAACTTTGTTCAAGAACTCCTCTTAACCCATAAGAGCTACGACCATAAAATTTTGTATGCAGTTTCCTCTTATCTTAACTTAAACCAAGGTCAGGGTTTGGTTGTGCCTGGAAAGTGGGAAATGCCTAAAATCCCAAGATTTCCCAGAACATGGAAAGCAAGGAGGGGCAGGAGGAGGGGGGAAGTGAAAGTGTGGGGGGAGGGTCTCAGACAGGGATGTAATACTGAGAGTGGCCACTGGGGAGCTGGGGGAAGGTGCAGTACCAAGAGAGAGGCCAGCAGGGCTGGGGCTCTACCATCTTGCCAGCCACAAAGACTGGGTAAGTAGCTCCCCTGCCCCAAATCCAGAGCCTGCTCCCCCAAAGAACCTATAGGCCACAGAGGGGGCTGTTGGAGGTGGGGCAGACCCCAGACAGCCTGCAGACCACAGGAGGGGATGCTGGAGGCCAGTGGCAGAAAGAGCCTGCAGGGTGTGGAGGGCAGGGGACAGATGGAGTTGGAGGCAGTCCCCAGACAACCCGCAGACCATGCGAGGTGGAATAGTCCTGAATCTCTACATTTCTCCAACTGCAGATAGATACATATACACACATATCTCACAGAGCTGGAGAGATCAAAGTCCAGTCCCCTCTCCTCTTGACAGGGCCAAGCACCATCCCTGACAGACTTCTTTAAAAATCTATTTGCCCCAGACCCTTAAATGGCCTCCTCACAGATTGAACTCACAACCCTAGGTTTACAAGGCCAAGGCTCAAACCACTGGATGTGATTCTCAGTGTCAAATTGTGTGCATCTCATCCCCTTCCAAAGCACTTGATCCACACAGAGGTTAAAAGTCTTCTACTACAGCCAATTAATCTGTTGGCTTTAAGTGGTAGGTATCTGTGCTGGGATTTAACTGAATTTTGCTGAAAACTCAATATATGTTATAGATCCACATGACGGAATTTGTTTTTACATTTGTGTCCCTTTTTTGTAAACCAGTAATATACTAAAAAAAACCTGTTAGAAGATTAAGGCCATGCAGCATTCATAAATTAAAAAATGTTAGAATTAAGGTTATCCATGCAAATTTGCTCTCTTGTGCACATGCATTATCATACAATTTTAATTACATAATGACACTATTCTCTACCTAGGACTACTGCCTCATTTACTGAAGGACTAACTAGAGACTGATATTTCTTTTTACGGTCTGCCTTCAAAATTCATAGTCACAAAACATTTTTTTAATACACACCATCCAAACCCTGCACTGAATAAAAAACTCTTATTTTTTTTTTTTTTTGGTAATCTCGCTGTTCTATCTTAATGCTTCACAAACATTAATGAACTTATCAATACAACCATTCCATGATATCACAATGGTACTATCCTCTTTTGTAGAAAAGCACAAAGATATTACGGCTAAAATTGTCAAAAAAGCATTCATTAATTTTAGGTACAAAACTTGAGATACTAAAGGACTGATCTTTACAGATCACAGCATTTTTGTAGCACTTTATTCATTCAAAACACATCTCCATTGACTTTACTTGCAGATGTGAGCATTCAATGCTTCAAATTTGACAACAAATGTCTCCAAAAATGATATCCAGAAAAGGAGAAACACATAATTAGCAGCCATTAGTGAATATTTTAATTTAAATAACTTTCCATATCACAAAGGAACTCTGTGGACACAGGTATGAATAGAATCCAGTTCTCTAGAATGGAATTCAATTTCTTTGAGTATAAGACCATTTTTCTTGCAAATCTTTGCCTTATTAACTAGACACTTTCCAATTACTGCGCCAAATGAATGGTCCTACAGAAAACTCTGACACTCACTAGAGTGTTAATTTATTCCCAAAACTGAGTCAGTCGAGCACACAGAAGGAGGTGGAGATGCCACAGACAAAGTACTATATAATTAAGGAATCAGACACTTTATCACGATGCTTAAATCCAAGAGACCCATATTAAGGTTGCACAGGCACCCTTTATTCTGGCACTTCTTAATTTATGACTGGTTCGTATTACAATCTTACTGCTCTTTAAATACGTTTTTAAAATTGTAATTGGGTATATAATGCTGAAATCTTATACCTATAGCTGTACATGAACAACACTGTACCAACTATAGTATTCAGCATTAAGAAAAAGGAAAAGAACAAATTGCTTAAAACTGAAAACTGATTTTATGTACTCCCATCTTGAAAAAGATCAGCCACAACATTTATTTTACAAGATACTATACAAAGGCACTAGCATATCATACAACAGGAGTGAAATTATTTTATAATTAGAGCTGTAAAAAAATTAAAGAAAAGCCCACATATGAAGTATAATTACTTTGTGGCTTTGGATTTTGACTTTTTTACTTCTTCCCCTGGTTTGTCCTTTTTCAGCTTTTTATTTGTTCTTGGAATGATGTCATCAAAAGGATTAAACAATACCTACAAAAAAGTCAAATATTTAAAAAACATTTTGTTGTAATTTAGAACGCTTATGTCATTAAATATAAGACTTAAAATACACTCATAAATATTATTCTGCAATAATATATAATTCACTCAGATAAATTAATGCCAATACTTCCTACCAGAACACAACTGTTTAAAGATATAATATTTTAGTTAACACCATACATACCTCACTACTTTTTATTTTGTGTGGATTGAGTGGTCTTTCTTCTTTGTCAATTTCTACCTCAGCCAGTCGTAACATATTGTATATGGTATCCCCAGTAATCTATCAAATGCACAAAGAAGGTTTTAAACTTCTTTAAAAGTTCATTTTTAATACTTCTTTTAAAGTTGAAAAAACATCAAGTTTTTGAAGTTAGTTATTTTAAAGCCAAACATTTTTCAGATTGCTTGTTAATTATTCTGCAAAATTTAAGGAAACGTTTATGTAAATAATTTGAATATATAAGAGTGGGATATCTATTACATATTTCAAACACAACAAGACTCTGCTCTTTAGCAACCTGATACTACGTTCAAGGTTTTTTTCATTTAATCACCACAAAAGTTAGTTGAAAGAAGCTAAACAAGTATTTGTGGATCCCAGAAAAAAGTTATTTTTCTCTAAAATTTCTCAGTGAGTGCTGTGAGTTGAAAATAAAACTAACAAAAAAATTCTGTAGTGTACAGGTGTATAAAATGGGTCTTATTTTGAAGTTAATCTACTCGACAGCATCCATGTTTCCTTGACATCATTTTATTGCTTTAATTGCTTATGTTGCTCTTGAATAGTGATATTAGAACTGCATTTCTAAATTAACATTTTAATAATAGAAAAAACAAGCATATATGAGACAATCAGAGAACTATTATTTTTATTAGATTTCTCTGAAAAAGTTTATTGCAAAATTTCCATGTAGAAAAACAATGGAAAATTATTAAGGGGAACTACCGAAAACATTAGTGTCAGGCATGGTAGGTGTAGAAAAATTGCAATGTTCTTACTACTAAAATAACTTTGAAAATAGCAAAATGCATTTGAGTTGTGTAGAGTACTAGATAGTAAGAAAACTCTTTCTAAATTTAGAAGTGCACATTATTGCCTCTGTCAAAACTATGATTCAAGTCAGGACTCTAAAGCAAACCTTTCCAAAAATGGTGTGCTTGCTGTTAAGCTCATCTGCACGGCCCAGGGTAAAGAAGAACTGACTGCCATTATCATGAGCTCCAGCATTTGCCATAGCAACCAGTCCTCTTCGATTAAAACGCAATCTTGAGTGGAATTCATCCTACCAAATACAAAGGAAGATGGTTTAATATGCACTTTTAATTTTCAAC
The DNA here is from genome assembly GCF_033958435.1 of Carettochelys insculpta. Lineage (NCBI taxonomy): Eukaryota > Metazoa > Chordata > Testudines > Carettochelyidae > Carettochelys > Carettochelys insculpta. The sequence goes on from NC_134141.1 coordinate 91,039,658, forward strand.
TTGTTTAACAAGCTCACAAACACCTTAAAATACATACAAGAATTTCTTGTATTTGAAAAATTTCATAATGTTGTACCAAAATAACATTATTTACGGTTGTCTTCCTATATAAGTATCGTGCTTTCTGATCTTTAATTGAAAAACTTTTAAACAAAATTTCTGCTCTTTCCATCATTTCTTTTTGTTTTCTGGTATGCCAATGTGAATAAGCACATAATTACTCCTCTTTAGGAAAATATTCTTGAAGGAAACATCAAAAACTACCCTCAGGTCAGCAACGCAAACACACACATTAATTTTTTAAAAGTGCAAGCTGAAGAGCGTCTTGTTAACAAGGCCAACAAATGGAAAAAACATTTGTCAACTTCACAACAATATTTTAAAAAAAAATAGTATTTAAAATCTTTTCCATCGGGGAGAAAAAAAAAGAAAAGAAAAGAAAGAAAAAAGACTAAAACCTGCATTTTTCTTGACACATCAAAATTATCATATATTTGTTAGGCTAATGTTGTATTTAGGAACAAATCCAGTTCCCCTTAAAATCAATGGGAATTTTGCAGTTGATTTTAATAGTACCAGCATTTCACCATTTTTATACACTGACTTCTTACTTGTACCGCACAACACAATACTTCCAAAGTAAGGTACAACTCTGAGAAACTAAAGGAGGAAGAATCAGCCTTTATTCAAAGATAGAATATGCCAAAATTAAAGTTGCTCATGCAAACTTAATTCAAACTCCTGTGCATACACATTATGATAACCTTCAAATACAAGATCACATGCAATTTTCCCACAACCACCTCTAGTTGTCATTTCTTTTTCTTTCAGCCAGCCCTGACTATAGATAAATATCCTGGAAACGTAAAGATGATGCACAAATAGGTGATTGTGATTTATTTAAGTACAGTAAACTCTCGATTTAATGGACTAATAGAAGGAAGGGGTGCCCATTAATGAGAAAGTCTGTTAAATCTGAATCTGCAGGACTGGAGGCACCTTGCAAGGTGCACTAGGGAATGCTCTGTCTGAGACCTGGGAGAAACACCACAGGCTCAGGAGTAAGAGCTTGGCAGGAGGATCTTTGCTTCTCTGGCGCCGGTGGCTGCTCAAGCCCTGGCAGCCCCAGCTGCTCAGGTGGCTCCTCTAGCCCCAGCTGCTGCAATAGCCCCAGTGGCCCCAACCCCGGTGACTCCTCCAATCTCTACATCTGCTATGGTCACGGCAGCCCCAGCCGCCCTGGTGAGTTGCTGGCATTTATTTGTGGCGGGGAGGAGAGACTGGCAGACAGCGTCCATTATTTCTGAAGTCCGTTAAATTGAGGGTTTACTGTACACACAAGAGCTAGCATGACAAAAAGAAAAGCTAAGCACAGGCATTTGTCCACTTCTCACTTTTCAATGGGGGTTCTGCATAAACTAAGTTCTCACCCACACATCTCAGAGCATGATTATGACTTAACTGGGCTCCTGTTAACTTTACAGATGCACCCTAAGACCAAGGTTAAGGCAGTGGTATGAAACTACAGTTTTTTTGTGATCTAGTCTCATAAGGCTGAACTGGGAAACAGGAATGGATCCTGTATAACTACGAGGGTGGCAGAAGCACAGTGAGCCTTACAAAACAGGTTATTTTTCTTCTGTTTGTGTACAGAATTTCACTTGTGGAATGGAAAGCTCTCAAAAGTACCCAAAGTGCCCTTATAAGTAGGTCCTCCATTTGGAGCATACTCTGCAACTGCTGAGGCACAGGTCCTCTTTCTCCCTTATTCCTTAGCCTTTTTGTTGAGTCTGTAAGCTCCCTCACAGATCAGAATGGGAAGGAATCACTGCCATATGGAGATCAACACTGCAGCCACACTATTGGACAGAACTACCATAGTGGCATCTGAGCAACAATACCCTGCTCAGTCCTGATTCCACGTAATAGTCCTTCTTGTACATAAAACCTGAAGCTAACTTCATGCAACTCAATCATTTCCAGAAGATACTGTACGCCGAGATAGCACACAAAAAATAAACAAAAGTTGCGTACTAATGTTAACTAGGAAAAAAAATCAGTCTGGCCAATTGATCACATGTTCCCAGTTTCGTAATATAAATCTGTTTCTTCATGCAGTCAGGATAGGGAAACTACCCCTTTGAGGCCTGAGGTTTAAAAAAAGCATAATCCTGAGCTGAAAAAAATCAGGGCAGGTTTACACAGAGTATACAGGGCCTTGCCTCTAAATATTCCCAGTGACACAATAGCTGCCATATAGCATTAACCACTTTAGAGTGGTCTAACAGATCACAAAAACACAGGCAGCATGTACAGCAGATCCCCAAGTTATATGAGTGTTGTGTTCCTGCACACCCACAAATTTCATGCAAGTCGGTGGGGCAGGAGAGAAAGGGAAAGCCAAGAACCAGGCGGCAACCTAGCTCCTGGTTCCCCTAGGCTTGTGGAAGCCAAGAAACTGACCAGAACACCAGTGCTGGTCAGTGTCCTAGCTCCAGCCAGTGGCAGGGAGCCAGGCACGGATTCTGCATGGCTTCCTCCAGCTGGGAGAGCCAGATGGGCAGATAGCCATGGCAGAGCAACTGCTCCTCAGCTTCCCCCAGCTGAGGGAGCTGAAGCCTAGAGCAGGGAGCTGGCAGAGAAGCTGTGCTCCCACCAGCCCCCAACCCCTGGGAACCCCAGGATTTTGACTTGCACATAACTTGCATTGACACAAGTTAAGTGCTAGTCGAAATTGTGCATATCAGGGGTTTACTGTATTACATAGGCTGTGGGCTGAGAACTACAGTGACCACCACCCCCAATCTCCCCACATTTCCCTATGCTCAGTGCCCATGCCCAGAGGAGAGCAGTGGGCACGGTACAAGGGATACATACACCCCTCAAGGACCAGAGAGCGGGACCTGGACCCTGCCGTGGGCCAGATACCAGACCCCACAGTGTGGGGCAAGACAGAATCACAGAATATTTCCCCCACCATGTAGGGCTTGGTGGCCAGCAGCCAGAATCTGGGAACCTCGCTGGGCAGCCCTAAGCCTGGAATCCTGCCACATGGGGCCATTCAGTCCTATGTCAGGGGCCAGGGTGACCCTATCCGCAGTGTTCTGCTCCAATGGGCCCTATGTCCAGTGCCCCTGCCCAGAACAGGGCCAGTTCTGGGGATCACTGGGCCAGGCACTCAGGATCCAAAACACTTGCGTGGAAATGGGTAGTTGGACACAGACCCTGGAGTGGTGTCAAATGCCAGACGCCCCCCGCACAGAGTTGGGTGACTGACAGCTGGAGGCCACCATGTAGGTGCACAGCAAGTAGGCAGTTGGAGTGAAGCCACGACCTTGCCACATGGGAACAGGCAGAAGGCAGGTGGCCACCAAATGAGTACATGGGATCCTGCCACACAGATGATAGAAGCCCAGGATCCTACTGTGCAGCACCAGATGGCCAGCAGGTAGCCAGAGAGAAGCTGAGATAGATCCTGCCATATGGTGTTGCAAGTCTGGAACCCTGATTTGTGGGGCTGGGTATACAGCCAGGGAGAGCCCAGGACTTCATTGAGCAGGGCCAGGCAGCAAGTGGGCAGGGCAGCCAATGGAAGTGTGGCCAACAGGAGCCTGGGACTGCACCCTATAGGAAAGGGCAGGCTCCAACTGGGATCCATCTATATGCTAATTAGGTGACATGCAAGCCACAGGCTGGAAGTCACTGTAATAAGCTAATACATTGTATTAGGGTAATGGGTACAATTCAGACAGATTTTTGCACATGCAAAAATATAGAGAAAAAATATGCAAGCAATCCCTGTTTATGCAAAAAGAGGCATTTCTTGTGTAAAGTTTGTTTAATCAATCTCTCCTTGCAGTAAAGTAACTTGCAAATGAATATAAAGTAATTTAAAAACAAGCTATACAGATAACTACCTTGAAAGGGAGCCCATAGATTGACTCTCCACCAGACCCAGTACCAGTTGGATCTCCTCCTTGAACTATAAAACCAGGCACAACTCTGTGAAATATTGTGTTGTCATAATAACCTGAAAAGAAAAAAGAATATTTACTGCAGATACTTTTAAATTGTTCTAAAAGGACACTTAATATAAGCAACGTAGCCTGCATTCTCCACTAAAACGTTATGCTGCTAAGAAGCACAAAACATCTTTTTGGAAGAAAAGGAACCACGCCACATTTATTGAGAATATAATATAAATGGTAGTATATGCATCCATTCACACATATATACCAGTCCTGCCAATGTTATAATTACTAGTCTGTGGCTTTGACTAATCTAATAGACAGTTAGATTGAGCCTGAGTGCGAGAGCCAGGTAATGTCGATCATCATCCACTGCACCAAGGCTTTGCAGAATGGAACCCAAAGCGTCATGGCAAGACAACCCAACTTCTATACGTTTATTAGTTTTTGCGCAGTATGTTGAAATCAGTTACAATGCAACAGATGGTTATCTCAAGACTGCTTCACTGGAATTCTGCATCAGCATCTTGATGACTCTTTCTGGGTACTGTCTCATTCTGGTTTCAATTGGATTTTTTTTCCCCCAGGAGTCCTTGCTTTAGCTTCACAGTCGTCAATCTGCCTCTTTTAAATTACTAAGTACAATGAGTCATGAATCTGTCTGTTCCTGCTTTGATACCAACAATATCAGTGACTTTCTACTGGTCACATTAAATTAATATTAGAAACTACATATTAGCTAGATGGCTACATCATAGGATGTGTAAACATCTTAAAATTTTCAAGCAAGCAGTGTCAAAAGTAAACACACAAATACACAATACAGAAGAATTTGCTATTTTGCTGTACACTGATGCTGTAAGAAGGCACTGCATGTCACTGAAAGGATAATATTGATAGCTGAGTTGGATACAAAATAAGTCATCACCCAGATAGCCTTAATGGACATAGTTCTCCTAACCAATATACTTCTTTTACCAAGGACTTTGCGTTATTGCTGACAAACATCAGCATAAAAAGAGAATTAAGTTTAATGTGTCTGTGTTTATTCTATTTTACTGTCTTATTTTTAGACTCTTCTAATATAATCATCAGGTGGAGCTTCAAAAAGTATGAGTGTTCTAGCACTATATTTCCACCAAGCTGTGGGACAACTCTTATTTTCCTAACCTGAAAAGTTAGTTTATGTGAATAAAAGGAGCTAAAAACTACATGCAAACTGTATCAATAAATTTGAGAAAAAATAACCTGCATATTCACATTATTTGTTGCAGTGCTGTTTTTTTTCCCTGTGCAAATAATTTTTCATTGTCAGTTATCGAGCATTCAAGAAATTGAGGATAACACCACTATCAAGTAACTGACTGGAAACAAAGACAACTATGTTAAAAAAATTAAACAAGAATACTGAAAGGCCACCCTGCCATGACATATAATCTGGTAGAATATAACATTCTTAAACTGACAGACTAGGGCTATACTCTCATGGAAGGCTTTTCCTCTTTCCATTCTTTCCTTCCCTCTCTATGACCCAATCTTCAAATTTGTATGGCCAAACAATGGTACTGGCTATACACCAGCACTGACAAATATTCATCGGTTTCACCTTATATGGTGCACTAATAAGACTTTGAAATACCAAGTCTACTGTGTTTCTTGGTTTTATTATAGGAAAATCAAAACAGCTTCTGGTAGATGAAAAATTTAACTTTGCTTGACGTGTTCAGCAGGAGGTGTTTAAAAAATATGATGTCATTTTAAGACAATGGGTGACTTCTAAATTTTATACTGTAGGCAGATATATTTCCATTTAAAATAGGAGAAGTTCAAAGAGCCTTCTCATATTTTAAACATTTTTTCACCATATTAGTAATGTTACTATTCTGACTACAGAAAACAAACTTCACTCTAATAACCTCATGTAAAAACATAACTTTTGCTCTCTTCCCATAAGGCCTCCTAATTATGACATAATTATACACTATTCCAGTAATGTGTATGTTTAGGTAGTGTTTTAAACTGGGAGCTATAAATCAGATATTCAAATTAATTACCAACATAAAATTGTTACTTCATAGCATTTGGCCAGTTTATCTTTCTCAAAAAGTCCCTCTCATTATTTGTATTGTAACATGTCCAAGGCCCCGTTGTTTGACATGACAAAGGAACAAACAGGAAGACTGTTGTTGCCTTACTGAGATAAATTTTAAACAAACAAAAAATGGGAGGGCCAGTGGAAGAAAGATGAAAAACCTAAAAAAATGATTCAGCAACATAGGTTAGCTATAAGGTACAACTTAATGATGCCAAACCATTTAGAAGGCGGGAGGGAGGACGTTCAAAAATAAAAAATAAACTATCCTCATCTGCCACTAAACAAATATTTTTATACACAGATTGGTTGTCCATCTAAAGATGCACTTCAGCTTGAAACATGCAAAATTATTAGGTGCAGTTCCTTTTCTTGTATTAGTGAAATCAAATTATATAATCACAATGGTCCCCTGGCCTTAAAAACCATTAATTTAAATATCAATAACTGCTTTTTTCTTGCAAGCATCACAGCATTGTTGGGTCTTAAAAGGATACTGTATTTGCCTTTCATATGAGTACAAGAAAGGCATTCCGTTGGTAAAAGACAGCATGAAACAACACATGGAGGCATTTGTAGGATAAACGAGTATCCACAGTTGGCCTATAGTCTCAGGAGGCGGCCGTGTTTCACAAATAACAAGCCATCCTGCAGCAATTTAAAGACTAACAAATTTATTAGGTCATGAGTTTTCATGGGTAAGACCCGCTTCTTCAGATGATTGGAGTAGACGATTAGAATCCAGAGTTTATACAGCAGGGAATGGGGGTGGGTTAGGGCGCTGGCCTAATTAGCAAAGTATTTTGGGAAAAGTAATAAGATGAGTGGATTGCTAAAGAGGAACAGAGTTACTTGGGTCCAAGAAGAAGTTCATAAGAAACTTGAAGCCTGGAGAAAGGCAAGTCTATGGGGGTTTCCTTGGGGAGGAGAATATGCACAAATCATAGAAAGGGAGAAAAACCAGGAAGATAAGAGGTGTCTAGGAGTAAGTCAAGATGGGATGCGATCCAGGCTTGGACAAGAACTTTAGCTGTCTAGACAGTGATGAAGGCTGAAGTCGGAAGTGAAGAAGGAAGAAGTGCTAAGATTTGCATCGTGCCCCATGAGCTAAAGCAGTGATCAATGTTCCCTCTAATTTTTTCACTGATATGCAGAATAAATGTTGTATTGTGCACCAAATTATCAAGATGTGCGCACCACCAATAGAACCAAAAAGCCCTAGATGTAATATATATATTTACAAGTTACCATAGGGGGACACTTCAGCCAGGACAGGATAAGCATTTTAGATCTCAGTACTCAAAGAATTAAATTTAGGTGCAAGAGAGAAATAAAAAGTATTCGATTCAAAGATCAAATGACAGCACTTTGAAGGAATAATATTACAGAGAATATATTAGCATTACAGGAGGTATCAAGAAGTAACAATAACAACACTGGTATATGTTAGGAGATGAGTGTGAGAGACCCACAGTGTATGTGTGAGAGTGAATGAGAGACACATGTTGCATGTTTAAGTAGATTAGCATTCAAAGCAGCCACAACAGCAGCCAGCAACACAACACCTCCTTCCTACTCCTTAGCCCTGTTGTGTCCTCCCATGCAAAGATGGGGGAAGATGTGGTGAGATGGGGGACATCCTGATACCCACATCTCCATCCCCCTCTCTGCACAGTAAGGCTCCCAGGAGCAGCTAACCAGGGACTCCAAGGCAGAGGGCTATGCAGTCCAGCAGTGGGGGCAGAGGCACCTGAACTGCACAGGGTGCAATCTCTGACGCAAAGACAAAGACACTATTTTTTTCATGGGTCACTGCCGTAGCTTATGGAGCACAGTGCTATGCTTGGTGTTCAGAGCATGGATATTTGGAATTCACTATGATAATAGTCTCATCTGGGCCTGGTTTCATGAGGGATTGGCTTCTCCTTGGTATATGACTTAGACCTTTGGATGAAGTCCCTCACCTAAGGGAACTGTATCAAGAAAAAAGTGACTGAAAAGGACTTTAAGATTATGGTCATGGTGGATAACCAAAAAATATGAGCTCCCACTTCAATGAAGCTATTAAGATAAAGTTCTTTGTTTATATAAACAGGGGATTATCAAACACAAATCAATCTTACTGCTCCACAGGGCATTAATAAGACCCTTACCAGAATACTGAGTCCAGTTTTGGAGTTTATATATTTCAAAAACAATAGAGACAAACTGGAAAGAACTCAGAAAACGTCTACAAGAATTATTTGAGGTCTAAAAAACTTCCCTTACAACTAGAAAGGTAAGAAGCCTGATCTATTCAGATTATCCAAGAAAAAGACTCAAAGGTGATTTGATCATTGTCAATAAGTACCTACATGGGAAGATTTTAAGCAGTGCAAGGCTCTTTAATTTAGCAGACAATGGCATAACAACATCCAATGGCTAGAGGTTGACACTAGACAAATTCAGACTACAAAATGCATAATTCTTTAAAAAAATATTTAAAGTAACTGACCATCGGGGCAACTCATGAAGGGACGTAGAAATATTTACACCATGACTGAATGCCTTTCACACTGATATTATTCTAGCCTTACAAGAAATTATGGGCTTACTTTTTGCTGGAGGCACAAGACACAGGAGTGAGAATCTCCAGAACAGAGGATATCTTCAAGAAATAGTACATAGGAGAAGGGGGTCTGCAGGTACCTTATCTCTAACAGATATATACAAGGGGGTGATGGCACCAGTGTGGGGGTGCTGGCACCAGCTGAAGACCCTGGGTAGCTGCAAGTTCCTTCATCCTCCCATGGTTTAGTTTTCCCAAGGTGACCCTGTACAGGGGGTCCCTGTTCTAAATCCAGATTACAATCCTAAATAACGCAATTTACAGCAAAATTACTTATAATGGGGAATTAATACCCATAGGCTGTGTCTACACATAACACTTCTTCCGGAAGCAGAATGGTAATGAGACTTCTGGAAGATGCTAATGAGGCACAGATGTAAATTTTCCATGCCTTGTTAGCATATGGGCATGTGATTTGGAGTCCAGAAGAAGCTCTTGCGGACTTCAAAATACACATGCAGATGCACGGCCCGCTAAGATCTTCCAGAAGGAAATCCCCTTCCGGAAACCCCTTCTTCAAAATTTTGGGGAAGAAGGGGATTCCAGAAGGAGGGTTTCCTTCCAGAAGTCCCCGGCGGCTGCACATCTGCACATGTATTTTGGAATCTGGAAGAGCTTCTTCCAGACTCTGAATTACATGCCCATATGCTAATGAATCACAGAAAATTTACATCCACACCTCACTAGCATCTTCCAGATGACTCATTACTATGCTGTTTCCAGAAGAATCGGCACGCGTAGACACAGCCATAAGGAATAATGTAATTAGCTTGAGATACATTCCCAACACATAGACTTCACACACACACACACACACACACACACACAGTGTGTGTGTGTGTGTGTGTGTGTGTGTGTGTGTGTGTGTGTATATGTACATATAGCCCATAAAAACAATACACAGAAATAGATAAGACAAGTATGTTGTTATTCTTACCTTGCAAATGGATTTGATGTGCTTGATGGTGGAAGTAGGGATACTGAAACTGTAACCCTGGTTGATGAAAGTTAGGCAAAGGAGAAAGGAGATGACACAATGGAGTCATCCACAACCACCTCTTCTTCATCCAAGATGTCAATTTCTTCATCCTCCTCGACACCTAATGGCTGTCAACAACTTTTACCTGTGCTTCTTCCATGTCTTGAAGGCCTTACGGTCCAGCTTCTTCTGTGACTGATTCAGGTTTCACTGCTTTCCTAAAGAAAGATTCTAGTTTTCTCTGCTTGCCACTGCAAATTTTTGCATCCAAAATCTCTCGACAGCATGAAAAGCTGCCATTTAGGAGACATGCAGTCTTAGAAGAGCAATCAGTTAGATGATCATGAGTCTTGATTACGTCAATGATTTCATCAGCAAGGTTAAAAATATGAAAGACGTCACTGTAAGTCCTTTATCTTCCTTCTTTGTCGTTTCTTCTTCATCTTTCCTCTTCAAGTGCTTCGTTATTTAGCTCTTCAGGTCTTCATTACTTAGAGGTTCTGAATGAGTAGACCGACCATATCTCCACCTCAAATACGGAATGGGGGGGGTCAGGCGGCTCCTCCAAGCCCCAGGGAGCCAGGAAGGAGGTGGCAGCTGCCGGTGCTACCAGGGATCCCAGGGAAGCCAGCCAGTGCTCCCATGCAGCTTGCAGGGATTTACTCTGGTTACTGTATCTTTTACTTTCTGTTTAAATAAGCTCCTCATTTTTGTGTAATTCCCCTTTTTGAAATTAAATGCCAGAGCGTTGGACTGCTGAGATGTTCTTCCCACCACAGGAATGTTAAATGTTATTGTATTATGATCACTATTCCCAAGCACTCCTGTAATAGTTACTTCCTGGACCAGATCCTGTGTTCCTCTCAGCACTAAATCGAGAACTGCCTCTCCCCTGGTGGGTTCCTGTACTAGCTGCTCCAAGAAGCAGTCATTTAAGGCATCAAGGAACTTTACCTCTGCATCTTTTCCTGAAGTGACATGCACCCAGTCAACATGGGGATAACTGAAACCCCGTACTGAGTTTTTTTATTTTGAGAGCCTCTCTAATCTCCCTTAACATTTCAATGTCACTATCACTGTCCTGGTCAGGTGGCCGATAATATATCCCTACTGCTGTATTCTTATTAGAGAATGGAATTACTATCCACAGTGACTCTATGGAATATTTTGATTCAAGATTTTTACTTCATTTGATTCTATATTATCTTTCACATACAGTGCCACTCCACCACCTGCATGACCTATTCTATCCTTCCAATATATTTTATAGCCCAGTATGATTGTGTCCCACTGACTGTCCTCATTCCACCAGCTTTCTGTGATGCCTGTTATGTCCATCTGCTCCTTTAATATGAGGTACTCGAGTTCACCCATCCACACTGCTAGCAGTAAACATTAAAAAGGTCATAGAGCAGTTTTTAAACTAAGAGATGGGGGAAAGCCTATGGGTGCAGAGGAGCATGTGGATCGGATGGAGACTTCTCTTAGAGGAGAGTCCATTGACAGAGATTCTCTAGGTTTTAATCAGAAAGAGAGGAGGGGAGATCACATAACATGCACCAGATCAGGCAGGAAACACTCACATATAAAAGAACCTAATACATCAGGAAAGAGCAGACTAACAAACAGTGACAATTTTTTAAAATGCTTCTACACAAATCCTATCTATGTTTTTAATGATCGAATTGCCCACTACTAACACTTTCCTCTTCCTAACAACTGGTGTTCCCTCCCCCACAGAGGTATCCTCAGTGTGAGAGGAGGCCATAACATCCTGCGGAAGGAGGGTCCCAACTATGGGATGATTTGCCTCTGATTCCATTGACTGCTCTCTTTCCTGAGCCTTTCATCCTCCTTCACAGCACTGAGGCTGTCAGACTGGAGGTGGGACAGTACTACAGTGTCCCAGAAAGCCACATAAATCTCTCTGCCTGCCTTAGCTCCTCCAGTTTAGCCACCCTGGCCTCCAAAGGGCGAACTTGGTCTCTGAGGGTCAGGAGCTCCTTGCACGGGGTGCACACATGGGCAGGCAATCATACTTGTTACACTCAACACAATAAACAGGATAGACCCCACTGTGCTGCTGGGCTTCTGCCTGCATTTTATTCTAAGAATAAACTGAATTATATACAGGGCTTTCATTTAAATGTTTGTGATATAGTTTTACAAAGTCTTACATCTAAAGGTGGTCAGAAGTAACTAGTGCCCTCTGAGAGCACTCTCTAAACTCCCCTCTCAAAACTCCCTCCTGTTAACAAATGCCTTGTTTGCAAGCTCCCTAGTCGCTTACTATCAGGGATTATAAAGCTCCGGCCCTCCTGATACTCCTTCCCTCTGGCTACGGCTTGACCAATGAGCAGAGAGTTTTTTATTTCAAATCCTAAATAAGGCTCACAGCTTCCAACCGCCGGCCTGCGCACAGCCTAAGCGGTTTAATTTTCTTGTCTCCCTTGGCATTGCCACCAAGCAAGGGTGTCAGGTGGTCTTTTGAAGTCTGGTGAATTTTTTTCATTAACAGAAATGTAGGTTCATTTTGGCATTTGTTTCCAATAAAGCCCCATTTCATTCACATTAAAGACTAGTTGTGGATCATATCCTCCTTCCTGAATGATCTCTCGACTTTGCCTCGTATGCCTTGGCTGGTTCTGTGTTAGGACTCACTGCTTCACCTCACACGCTAACATTCCTGAACCCACAGCACAACTGGAAACTGTGAAACCAGCCATGGCTAGCATTAAATGTTTCTTCTTTAGAAGTGCCTCCCTGCTCCTATTTCTCTGTATCCTTCAGGAATCTGAATAACCTCAGTGTCTTCTCCTGAATGGCACTGAGACTTATCGACATATTCCTCATACACAAGTCATCCAACCATGTAGCCAATATTGTCTCCATTGTTTCCATCACCTTTCTTCTTTGCCGAGCGATCTTTACAGAAGAATGCTGCATCATATGCTTAACCTTTTCCATTACATCATCAGCATTCTTGGCAATGGTATGAATGTTTGTCAGAGGTAGATCAAGATGGCAAGCAATGTTGGTAGCCCATTCGCTACTTCTGATGAGCTTTATCATCTCTATTTCCACAGGAAAACTCACACCAACATGTTGCCTCTTGCACATAGCACTTAACTTTGCACAAACACTCGATTTCCCATTCATGGTTAAAGGATTACACAAATATATGAAGATAAAAGTATGTGCACTTTCAATGCATTCACTTCAAAACTTACACACAGTAAGGAGGACAACAAAAAGGATTGCTGTCCCTTGAAAAATGATTTAAGTGCAGAGCTGTGTGATGTATAATGAACTTAGCTTTCTTAATTAATTTACGACTTATATGCGAAAAAACATAACGGGGACCCCCTATAATTCCGAAACCGTCTTACTTTGATCTGGATTACAGTGCTCCTGCTACTCTGAAACAGCGGCACAATGAAATATTTAACCCACAAAGGTTTACTGAAAGAAAACAGGAAGCCATAAACAGGGAAAGGAAAATTATACAAAAAGTAAATTTTCAAGAGACTTTCTTGGATTGGTTGGCTAACACTTCATGAGTTTACTGAAGAACACAGTTGTATGTTACAATACAGTCACAAAGTAAGTCCTCCAAAGTCTCTTTTGTAGCCTGCCATCTACTAGATTTGAGAAAAATGTTTAAAATGTTTTTTAAAATCTTCCTCTAGGTGATTTTCTGTAGCTTTGAAAAGGTTATTTCTCAATGCTTCTAGTTCTTCTACATGCAGGTAACTATGTCTTAATGTCTGTTCCCCTGGGATATTATTGTAATGTTTTTCTGATTTTTGTTTTATGGAAAAGCATACATGAAAAAAGTGACAAACACTGTACATTGAATAATATTAACTACTACTATCCAACTCCATTGTTACCTTCCATACAAAGCTGGACGAAATTTCGGCATGCTTTAGGTGCTTCTTTTGACCATAACTCTATGTCAATATCTCCAGCTGTTGTTTTCAGCAAAACCTATAAAATATATGCAATGTATTATTTATCTTAATGCACTTAAACATTTATAGGTGAAATTTCTGATAAAATAATAAAGTTAAAAGTAAAAAAAACCAAAACTTAGGAATGTATGAACAAAATCAGGAATTTTGTCTGGTTTTAAGTGGCAGCTATTATAATATACTAGATGTCAACCATTTGTCCTACAGTTTGTCCGACAGACAAGATACAACATAAAGAATAGTTTTCATAAGACTTTATTGCCAATGGCCTGCTGTGTGACATTGGGCAAGTTTCTTTGCCTCTGTATCAGTTTCCTTTCCTGACTTTAATTTTTGCATAGAAAATAAAACTTCTGCCACCAGAGGGTATTACAGCATTAGAACAGAGCAGCAGCACCAGCCAGCAAGGGAAAAAAGAAAGACTGTGTCTTTCCTGCATTCCCTGTTGGGCCACGTCAGGAGACAAGGGGTATGGAGAGACAAGACAATGTGGAGCTACTATAAGGTCAGAAAGGACTCATATGGAATAATGGCGAACGACCGACTGGGATAGGGGCTGAATGGGAGTAGAGACACCAGGGCCATGGAGGGAGGAAGGTACAGAGTCACATCGGGGGGGACATGAGCAGCTGAGTGAGAACGCAAAGACATACGTTAATGGGGAAATGTACGTCTGAGTGAGGGTGGAACATGGGGGAGTTCATGAGCACACAGGGACAGAGACGGCTTAGTCCAGGGAAGGACTCTGCACCAAAAAAATTCAAAATTGTGCACCAAAAAGTTCAAAATTCTGCCTATTTAATTTGTCAAAATAATGCAAACTAATCACACCAGTTTCAATTGGTTTGGTAATCTATTTAAACTACAGGTAGCTCCTCTTTGGTCTGGCACCTGGGATCTGAGTGGTCCCAAATGTGGTATTTTGCCACACCAGGACAGGTTAGTACTCTCCGGTCCCTGGCTGCCCTCCATGGTTCTCCAGCCAAGGCTGCCAAGGGACACTGGCACTCCAGCCCTGGCCTGCTGTGTGGGGCAGCCAGGGGACACTGGCTTTCCAGCCCCAGCCCAAGCCTCTTGCAGTTGATTAGGGGCTGCTGGCGCTCCGCACCCTCTTCCCCCTCCACCCCCTGTGGGACCTTTGTGGGCTGCTGGCACTCCGGCGCCAGCCCCACTGCCCTTCGCAGGGCTGCTGGGAGGCCGTTAGGCTTGTCCTCAAGCCCTGGGTCTCTGGTACAGGAGCATCCCTGGTCCTGACAGATGAGGGATGTTGCTGGACCAGAGAGCACTGGTCTCTGATCACACCACGCGTTAATGCGTCGAATCTGAATACGTACTCTAATTAACAAATCTCTTGCTCTAATCGGTTGTTAAATTCTTTGTGTTCCAGGACACAAATTCTGGGGTCTTTAACAGAATTGCCCATTCCACTGAAGTGTTCACTGACTCACGTGTGTACTGAGTTTCTTGAGGTCTGCTCTGTGTCCATTTATTCTTTGGCAAAGGTTTTGTCCAGTCTGTCCAATGTACACAGTGTCAGGGCATTGTTGGTACATAATAGCATATATAATGTTGCTGGAAGTACATGAGAATGTGCCTTTGAACTTGTAACTAACATGGTTAGGTCCATGTCTTTTCCTATAGACAACCCCTTAACCTGAGAAAGATTCTCACCAACAATCACAGGGTACACCACAGTAATACAAATCCTGCAACTTTTCCTTGCAACAAACCGCACTGCCAACTTTGTCCACATATTTCTTCTGGGGATACCATCAGTAATTTAAACCCATTGCTTCTTGTCCTAACCTCAGAAGTAACAAACTTTTTGGTACTTGAAAGCTGTTATATCCCTTCTCAGTCTTCTCTTTTCCAAACTAAACAACCCTAATTCTTTCAATTAAACAATAAATATCTATTTTTTAAAATTAAACATCTTTATTAGTTCACAACACAGATTAGCAGAACATACAGAAGTACTTGAAACACCTACTACTTATAACAACTGCAGTACCATTGAACTAGAAGTTCAATGAAACAGAGTGATATAATTACATATGTACAATACGCATCTCATAATTCATAGGTTCACCAAAAGACATGGTGTAGTATTTATAAATGTATAACTGGTAGTATAAAATTCCTCAAATTCTCCAAAACTTCAGGGCCAGAGGACATTCTTGCACTTCACATTACTGTGGTTGGCCATCAATATACTCTTTCAAGGCCTCCCTCAACCACGCAACTCCATGCTGAACTCCTGTAATCGCCCTGTGCAAATTCAGCAGACAGCCATTTCACTTTGGTCTTCCATCCTGGAGATAGCTTTTCCCCATTTGCAGATACAAAAGACACAACAAGCAGCTATAACCATTGGAATTAGTCTCACTGAGATGCAATTTTGTGAATACACATTGCCAGCAGCATTACATCCATCTTCAAAAAGCACATTCAACTGTCATTCTGCATCGCCGAACTAATAACTAAATCTCTTTCACAGGTCCTCTTAAGGGGCTGGCATACAACTTTATAAGTAGTGGAACAAAGCATAGGCTGGGTCCCAAAGAATCATTAATGATACTTTAATATTGCAAATGGTAACCCTTCAGTCAGCAAAGAATGAAGCTGTTTGCAATTTTTTGAATAATCATTTTCTTAAAGATGCAAGCATCATGCACTCCTCCCTCCCATTGCTATCCAGACCACACAATGTCAGTAAGGTGTTCCTAGTTATCTGTTACATAATCACAAAAATTATTTCTATCACTATACTCTAAGGCTGGGGTCAGCAACCTTTCTGCCACAGAATACTGAAATTTGACCTTTTGACCTCTATGTACAGTGTGACGGCCAGTGATACTTTTTAAAGTCATTAACAGTCCTACTTACAGAAGATTCATTAATAAAGATGCAGAGCTTTACCATTTAGGTGGTGGTTGGCAACATTAGCTGGTCTTTTGTTAGTCCGCACGCAGACCTCCCTGGCTTTCTGCTGCCATAAACAAAATTTGCATCCTTCACAAAACCTCTTCCTCATTACAAAGACTGGCATTTTTGGAACAGCCCCAAAATGATTGCTTGATGTTTGGAGCCAGAAGTGGGTGAAAGTTCAGGGGAAGCAGCAAGGCCAAGAGAAAAGAGCTCTTAAAATCTGATCTACAACTGAATCCTGTCCTGATTCCCTGAATCCACTGGCCAGTCACTGAAGAATATTGGAGCAGGAGCACTAGGGCCCCCATCTTTTAAGATCTTTAGGCACCTAATGTCCTTTGAAACTTAATGGGAGCTGGGCACAGAACTCCTGTAGGTGCTTTTGAGAACCTCAGACTTGACCTCTGTGCCTCAGTTTCCCTGTGAGTAGAAGAAGACAATTGGTTCTCTCACACTCCTTACTTGGGAGCTATGACAAAAGGATTTAAAAAAACCAACAACATGCTAATGAGATAAGGATGACACTACAGGAAAAGATTAAATATGGTTAAGTCTCAGGTTTGAAATTATCATTTTTCAAAAGGAGGCTGAATAGCTACCTGTCTTGGACAAATTAGCCACATCAAATCCTGCCTCTTGACAAGGTGTTAGACTAGATCAGTGATTTTCAGCCAGTGCACAGTGGCACACTGGTGTGTCATGAAAACTGTCCTAGTGTGCCGTGAAATTCTGTCAATTTCCTTTCACTGTGGCTCTTTGCAGAGCCTCTGTGAGGGGAAATGTTGATCCTGCAGGACCCATTCACGCCAGGAGGCAGATGAAAACCTGCTTCCTGACACTGACAAGCTGGCAGGTTGTAGTTGCAAGGGAGAAGGTAGGAGCCTGTCAGAGCTGGGACACAGTTTAAATGCTGCATCCTGGCTCCAACAGACTGGTGGGAAGAGAAGCCTCCTTTTAGTGGTTACTCGTTTACTCAACATCCCTAGCATGGCATTGACCAGCTTTGGAAAATGTGTCTGTGTGGGCTAAGACTGTATTTTGTGGTGGATTTAAAATATTAATGGATTTGATCTTTGTTATGTTGTTGTATACACTATGATGTCGCAAACCTCTCTAGTAAAACTGTAAACATCGTAAATGTGACATTTATGAACAACAGATTTAGCTGAGAAAAGTGAGTGTGCTGTAGAATTGTCTCATTCAAGTGTGTCCTGTTAGTGAAAAGTTTGGGAATCACTGGATTAGATCATCGTCTTCTAAACTGTATACTGTGAACTTTTCTCTCTTAGAGATCTCTGGGGGAGCCATTGCTATCCCTGCATAGAAGAAGAGGTACATAAAAGCATCACAATAGAGGGTACCAGCATTGCAGGCTGTGACATAGCAAACCCCTGATACACTCAATTTCGACTTGCACTTAACTCTCGTTAATACGAGTTAAGCGAAAATGGACCTCCTGTGGTTCCTAGGGGCTGGGACGAAGCCAGGGGGACAGACAGTGGCTGTGCGGGGATTCGCCAAGGCTTCCCGCAGCTAGAAAAGGATGCGCTTCCGCAGCTGTCTGCCCGCCTGGTTCCCAGCTGTTTCCCTCACCCCCATACAGGAAATCTGAGTTACACCAGGGTGCGCAGGACTAGAGGGCCCACTGTATAACCGTGATCACCGCACCTTGCAGCGGCCCAAGCGCTCCCGGCACGTGTGCACGGCTTGGGAGCACGCAGCCGAAAATGCAGGCACGGGCCTGGGCGCTGGCAGCCGTACACGAAGGTACCTGCCACCCAGCGCAGCCCGGACACAGGGACCCGTCCGGGGGGGTAGGGGCTGAGGAGGGAGACCACCTATTTCCGGTTGGTCACTGTTGCTTCAAACCACAGACAGACAGGAGCGCCCTGCTCCAGGCCCTTCCCCTAGCAGCGCCCAGCCCACGGTTCCCTACGCTGGTCAGTGGCGCTGCCCGACAGGATCCCGGCTCCCTTCGCCTCCCCCAGGGGCCCAGTTGCGGCCCTCTGGCGCCGCGCGCACCTTGCCGTTGGTGGGGGGCTCCTGGATGTAGATGTTGCTCATGCTGGCGGCGGGGCAGCGCGCTGAGGGGGGCAGCGGCGCGCGGACGGACCCGGCGGCTGCTCTTTTGCTCCAGTCCTGGCGCTGCTGAAGCCCCGACTAGCCCCGCGAACCTCCCGCCATATTGGACCACGGCATCCGCCGGCGCGGCGCGGGGGGAGGCAGAAGGGGAGCGAGGCCGGCGCGGAGCCACCGCACGAGCGCCAAGAAACGTCGCCTCCGTCGCGCGCACTAAGCGGGCGGTTGCCCCGGCGACCCGGCTCGTCCACTCCCGTGGGCCCCACTCCGTTACCCGGCTGTGACTCCCTCATCCCTCCCCGCCTAATGGTGCGGGCCGCAGTGCGCTGCCCAAAGCCCTCCGGCCGGGCCGCGCCAGCGCCTGGTTTGCGTCCGGCTCAGCTCGGTGAGCGGCGGCGGGGCTCGTGGCTCCATGGCGCTGCCAGGTGAGGGGCCTGACCCGGCGTGGCGGTAGCGGTAGCGGGCGGCCGAGAAGACCCTGGGGACACCGGCTGTGAGGGGTCCTCGGCTGTCATATGGGCGGCGGGGTGTTTCCTGTCCGCCGCCGAAGCGTCCGGTGACCCTTACTTAGTGGGGCCAACACCTGGCGGGGGGGTTGGCTAGGGGAGCCGCGGGGGAAGGCTGCCGAAGAGACGAGCTGGGAGACCAGGCCAGGCAGGGCATCCTGCTGAAAGGTGTCCAGCATGAGACAGCCCTGTGACGCTTTCAGAGAGCCAGCAGGTGACTGGTGCGGGTATCAGCCTGGGGAGGAGCTGGCCCCAAAAGACGTAGAAGGAAAGAAATCCAGGTTCCGTGGTGCGGTCAGTAGTTTCACGCCGTAGGGTAAGGCTCAACACGGTCACCTTCTCTGCCCTGCGCCTCGCAGGCTGCAGCCTCTCACCCACCCACTCCAGCCATGAACCTCTCAGCTCTGACCTTCAGTTCCTGTTTTGTGTGTGTACAAATGCTTGTTCCTGCCTAAGTTGAGAACTTTGCACTTGTCCTTGAAGTTCATCCTGCTTACCTCAGACCATTTCTCCAGGTCATTTTGACTCCAGTCCTATCCGCCACAACAGTCGAATCCCTCCCAGTTAGGTAGCAGCTGCAACCTTTAAACATATTTTCTAATCAGACCATGAGTATGTGTCTGAGCTAGGTAGCAGCCCTCCCCCCTTAAGGGCCAAGCTCTAGCCTTTTTGAGGAGATATTTGCAACTAGCAATTATAGATGAGCCATGTGCCATTGTAAGCAACTTCATCATAGCCTCCCCTCCCTAAACTTACCACGCTCTGTCTTGAAACCAGTTAGAGGGAGCCTTCCAAGGGAGGCAGGGAGGGCAAAACCCCTAATAGTTAAAAATTGTTTAATTTTTATGCCTACAGTGGTTGATGGACAGATTATAGTCATTTGCTCTTATGCCATAAATAGTTTATTTTAAATATCTCTTTTTTTATTTCTCTGATAGATTTATCAAAAGCAGTTCTGTGTACCCTCTGACTTCATTTGGCTAAGCTAAACCAGACAGTTTTTCTGCCTTTAATTTTTTACATTTGTGGGAAATCAGGGGGCTCAATATTTTTAAATAGCAGTAACCATTCAGATTCAGAAGGTAAAAGTTTTATAACTGAAAACACATTTATTATCATCACCAGTTGAAATATACAAAGTAAATATCCTTTAATCAAGTTCTAACAAGCTGTCAGGCAGCATTTTTCTTTGTCTGCAAATTTCAGCTATTATAAATTGAAATATTTTTCATCAGCTTGTGTCCATTGAAATCAATGTTGACCAATAAAATCTTGCAGGTTCCATAAAATGTTCAGTTGTCATTGTGATTCAGCTTAAAAATAGATATCTACCACATCTGTAAGAAGGGATTTATGACCCAGTAGCCTCTTTAGAGCCAGTGGAATTGTTTTTACAGATTCTTTATTGTGCCAGAAATTATTGTGTTACTAACAGTTCTATAGGCCCTTATTCAGAAGTATCATTATGGTGCCCTATAATCAATCATCTCATGAAAACGCAGAGATACTTTGCAGATATTGGACAGACTATAATTTGAACAACTTCTTCAACAGGAAGGTTGTCTTTCTCTTTTAGATTGGCAGAAATAACTAAAGTTTTATCATAAAACATCAGGTTTATTATGGTAGCATAAGTGTGAGTGGTGGAATGTGTCATGAAAGCAGCTAATATCCCTTCTGATTGCCCACAGAATGCCAGGGTAGCACAGGCTATGACTGTCATTCACTCCTGGGAAAAATAATTTGGGAATGTGTAAAGGGTTAGACTTAACGTTTCTAGCTCAGAGGTTGTTGGGCAGATCCTGGAACTTTCCCAGGAGTAAAAATTGTTTGGATGTGTTGCAGCACCGGGTGTAGCAGTAAGCTGTGAAGCCTCCCTGGGTGGACAAGAGTAGGAGGTATGCAAACAGGCAGATGACTAAAATCATGGATGGTAGGAGCTGATGATGTCACACCTGGACAGAGCATACTGCGCTAAGGTTATATAGGGTAGATGAGGTTTACCTACAGACTTAGATGATGTTATGTTTTTGACTGATATGCCTTCTTCAGTAAGTAGACTTGTGGGAACCAGACAGGGTTCGAGGGGAAAACAACCAAACCAATTGCTTGTGCTTCCTTATGGCAGATGTCCAGTGCAGGTACTCCATAGGGGGTAGATACACTGATCAGATAACATAAATTGAGAGAGGATTTAAAGAAGGTATTCTTTACAGGAGGGGAGATGGGGGTTTAGGGACTGATAAGACAGGGAGTCAGCCCCCCTCCTTTGAAGAGGAGGAGAGAGGCCCACACGCTGGGGAAAGGGGAGCACTGTCCCCAGGTATCTGTATCAAACTTTACTCTACAGAGTACTCCCAGATGTTTAGGAATAGAATTGTGACCTAATTAAACCACATCCAGTGTCTTCTGTTCCTCCAGCATAGCAAGACAATAGACCAGATATTAGGTTTTTATAACAGACTTCTCTAGAATAATCACTGCAGGATGCATATGTACTTTGATGTGGTGAAAGTCAAAAATATTTAAAAAAAAAAAAGCAAAAAAAAAAAAAAACCCACTATGTTCTAACTAGTAGCACCCAAAATTAATGCAAGTTTGTTTGTTTTCAGGTGGAAATAAAGATAACATCAGGGCAGGATGCAAGAAGTGTGGCTATCGTAAGTATGAAGGCAAGATAAAAGAGGCCCATACTGCAGTTTTGCTCAAACACCTTAAACGTAAGCTCTCTCTTCAGGAAAATAAGCAGTGCCCCCACCCCCACATACACCAACTCTACCGTTTGTTGTTAAAAGCTTATCATAATTTATACTTTGTGTGGGAGTAGATAACTAACTCTGAGAAACCTTAGTGTAGCTCTTCATAATAAAAGTCAGGCCCTACCACTTTCATAGTTGGGAAAAACATGTCATGGCCTGTGAAATAAGCCCTTTCCCATGAATCTAATCTCTGCTATGTGCATCCCAGCTGGGCTGGGGAGGGACAGGATTTGTCCTTCCCCTGCACAGCCACTCAGGAGCATATCAGACCTATCTCTGAGTGCATCTCTGCTACAAGAAGCTTTGTGGAAGGAGTCTACCATGTAGATTCCTGCAGTCAGTCCATTCTCCCCTGCTGATGGGCTAGGGAGAAACAAAGACTTCCTCTTCTCTTACCTGGCTGTGCAGGGGCAGGATGACAAGTAGTGAAAAATAACATGCAAAAGCTTTAGGAGAAGTGGTTCTCAATGTTTTAGAAATGTTCATGAGAATAGCACCAGATGCTACTGGGAACCCTCACTCCCTAAAACAAAAATGTCTCTGCTCTGTACATAGACCCAAGCTTGGCAGTAGTTTTTCAAACAGATCTTCCTTTATTTTCCCGCTGATAAACCCCCAAATTAAAAATCCATCTCACCTGTGAAATCAGTATAATACAAATGTGCATATTTCTCAGCACAAAGCATTAACTCTAACATTATTTTATGATTTGGAGTGTTTCTGCTCATGGCTTACTCTTTGATTTTTACTCAGCTGGCCATCTGACATTTGAATGCCGAAACTTTCTCCGGGTCGACCCCAAAAGAGACATTGTTTTAGATGTTAGCAGTACAAGCAGTGAAGACAGTGAGGAAGAAGAGCTGGGCAAACTGCAGGCCTTACCAGAGAAAAAGAGTAAGTTTCAAATACTGAATTTGGCAAATATCTTGTTTAAAATCCTGCAACTGTCATTTTACTCCTTTGAGTTCACTTCTTATCCAGTGACTTAAAATTTTTGCTTTTATGGCATAGCTGTAGGTTGAAGAGATTTGAGACTCCCTGACACATGGTGGAAAAATGAGAAAAGCTTCCACTTAAAAACATTTGACTAAGATTTCTCAAGCATGGTTGCTTAAAATTAGGCTCTTAAAATGCAACAGATTAGGAGGCTGGGAAATGTGCAAATGGGGGAAAAAAGTATTATTTCATTTGTTAACCATTTGTTAACTGCATAAAGCTGAAATGAGTGTCCCTCTCTCTCTCTCTCTCTCTCCCCCCCCCCCCCCCCGTTGATTGTTTCTCCCAAGCCTGTTTGTGCTTTTCTTGGATTGGTTTTTTTCTTCCCTCTTCAGTATTAGTTAGCTTGAATGTAGCTAATAATTTGGATTTGACATCTAACCTTTGGAAAGATAGCTGCTCACTCTCTGTCTTGGGGAAATGAAGCTCAGCCTCTATAGATCTAGAGAAAACAGGTAGGATTAATTAGTCCAGAGGTGTGCAAGTTCATCACAAGATGGAAGATGGCAAAAGTCTCAACCTACCCAAAGGCCCCAGATTGTGGATTGGTAACTGCTTTAGCACATCCTGAGTCCCCTGAATTTAGGAGTACCGGGGAATGGTATTCTGCTGTTACTTTGCAGTTAGTCTTTGTTATTCTGGGAGCATGATGTTTAGATGTGCCTGCCCACCGTGGATGTATTTTTTTCTTAATTTTATTCATTTGCATTTTCACATGTTAAATTTGTTTGCTCTCTTATCCTAGAGCTTGCCTCCCCTTCCTAAATCAAAACTCTGTAGGGCCATGTCTACACTTACAAAAAAAACTTCAAAATGGCCATGCTAATGGCCAAATCGAAGAATACGAATGAGGTGCCAAAATGAATATTCAGCACCTTATTAGCATGCCACGGCTCTTCAAGAGTGCTGCAGTTTGCTCTCCCGCAGCTTGTCTACATGGGAGTCCTTTTTGAAAGGACCCTGCCTACATCAAAATCCCCCTCACCCGATAGGAATAAGGGGATTTCAATGTTGGCAGGGTCCTTTTGAAAAGGACCCCTGTGTAGATGAGCTGCGGCGCTTTTGAAGTACCTCAGGTGGCAGCATGCTAATGAGGCACTGAATATTCATTTCAGCACCTCATTAGTATTCTTCAATTTGGCCATTAGCATGGCCATTTCAAAGTTTTTGTAAGTGTAGACATAGCCTTTGTGTGCATCTCTACGGTGCATCTGGTGTACAGTGCATGTACACATACCCAAGCTGTCTTTAATCTAGCTAGTGCAAGTACTAGTACAGTAAACTGTGGTTTTCCCGCTCCTGTCAGGGACAGGAGCCTGACTCATGGCTGCTGCCCCGACAGGAGCCATCTCCCAGCCTGTGGAGTGGCAGCTGGTTCCCAGCTCCCCTCTTCATGCAGAGCTGGGAAACTGAGCAGGGCAGCAGCCCTGGTTAGTTTCCTGGCTGCAAGGAGGGGATCTGGGAGGCAGGCTGCCCTGCTGCCCCTGGTTCCTGGCTCCCTTTCACTCCTTGGAGCCAGGAAACTGACCAAGGCTGCTGCCCTGGTCAGTTTCCCCTCTCTGCAAGTGAAGGGGAGCCAGGAGCCAGGCTGCAGCCTGGTTCCCATCTCCCTGCCACTCCTGGGACCTGGGAAACTAACCAGCTGGTCAGTTTCCCAGGTCTCGCAAGCAGCGGGGAGATGAAAACCAGGCTGCCCCTAGTGGGCTGGTCAGGTTGCTGGCTCCTGCAAGTGCAAGTAGTCTCCCATCAACTTGCACAAAAATGTGAGTTACATGGGGGTTGCAAAAACGCAATCCCTGCGTAACTCAAGGGTTTACTGTACAGTAAAGCCATGGCAGTACAGGCTTCTGCATGGAATGTGCAAACCCACCTGGGACTCTGGATACTCAGACAACTAGCCCATGTTGAAGTCCTTGCTGCTGTGACTTCACTGCTATTGAGACTCACTCTAGAATGATTAAAGCTGGCATGGGCATCTCTAAAGGCAGTATAAACAGTCTCTGAGATGGTTATTCTGGTGGCATAAGGAATCTGGGAGATAGGGATGTGTTCCAACATAGCCTTCTTAATTGCTAGAATGCTTGAAAAGTAGTGTTTGGCCCTCTGAACACTCAATTAGGGAAAAAGGGTAAATGTAGCTCGGGACTCTTAGTTGTACATCTATAGGATATTGTGCTACCTCTGTGTGGTAGGTGCTCTGTAGAGTATTAAATCTTTAATTTGTACGTTTTATGTCTCGAATATTTCTTAAAATTGAAATCTTGCTGTAAATTAGTTGTGTATTTTCTCCATTTATGCAGTTTGGTTGGTGCTTGTTTGAAAATGGACACTCAACTATCACCTGTTTTAGTAATATCTTCATGGGTATGGAATGATCTCATGTCCTCACTCCTATCTAGCCTACCCCAGCATCAATCAGAGGAGTGATCCAAGTAAGCTCTCAGCCAGGCTCCCCTGCCTGGGAGCACGTGGGCTGAGCTCCTAGGATAAGTCTTGCTGCTTGAAGGATACCTTTCTATGGCAATCTGTGGGCAGTTTGAGAAGCCCTGGTTTTAAGTATCCTTAAAAGGATGCTGAATAGAACTTGCCTTCTTTTGGGAAAAGTTTCTTTTGGAAAAAAAAAAAAAAGGTTGTGTGATAGCCAAGTGTAGTACATTAAGCATTTAACAGACTGCTCTGGGTCTGTGGAAATAAAGTAGCCCTGTAAAAGCTGCCCAAGATGTCAAATTTTAGCTAACACAAAACTAATGGTGCAGCCAGCCCTGAGTGTGCATGTTGGTTAACTGAATGTGCCAGTTATCCAATTGCAGGATAACTGGGCTTTTACTATACATACATTGCAAATCAAATCTTTAATTCTACAAAAATGTTAAAGGATTATGTTTGCATTGTATACAAGAATGAAAACAAACATGATTCTTGATCAGCTCAGTACACCAGTGCAATACAAGGCACATACGTTTTTCCCTAGATTCAAACTTATGCACTGACATCACGTAGCCCTGAGAATAACTCTAGGGAGTGGTTGGAGTTTGTCATTTTAAAGATAGTTATATTTTTTCCATTATTAAATTGGCTTCAAAAAAAAACAAAACAAAACATACATTGGCTGTATCTACGCTACAAAAATAACTTCAAAGTAGAACCTCTACACACGCCGTACTTCGAAGTTAAACTTCAAAGTAGGGCACTTCTCCATTCCTGGGAATGGGGTAAGGACTTCGAAGTTGGGAAACTAACTTCCAGGTAAGAGGGGGGAAAAAAAGTGTTTGTAGACTCTCTGTGGTTACTTTGAAGTGGTGCCTAACTTCGAAGTTAACTTCAAAGTTAGTTCCTGGTGTAGACACAGCCATTGTCTCCCAGAAAAAGCCCAACCATAACTTGTAGTTCCTGAGCCAGAATCAACATTACAGGATAGCATCACACCTCTGCATGTGTTTTTGATGTTCATGGGGCTACTTTAAAATATCTCTCAAAATCCTTTATTGCATTTCAGAAGACATTTAGAATCAAACTTAGATTGTCCAAGGTTGAGAGCCTTGTGGCACCAAAATATATTAAAATGTCCTGGTCCTGCTGTAATAGTTATTTTATAGATAATGTATTTGTTTTCTTTTGAAATTGATTTACTAGAACAGAGTACTACTTTGTCACCTTGTCCGAGTTCCTGAGGTTTGCAAGACTAATTTTTGAGTATTCAATAATTTCATGATGTAATTTTATAATATCTTGATTCACTATACATCTTTGGGAATCCTATTCTATGTCAGTATCTCACAACGTTCTTCTCTAGGAAGCATTAAAGAAGGAAGTTGTTGTTTTCTGAGTTTGCTTGGCCAGTTTCTACTACTTGTCAGCAGCTATAATTTAGTTAGGAATTTAGGTTGCTAAGTGCTATAATCTGCCCATGCTGTTAAGTGTACAACATCCTTGGAAACTGCTCTATGTTTTTATTGTCTCTACTTTTTGACAGAGCCAACACACAGAATATGCAGATTTAAGTGGTGTCATTGCTTACAATTGAGCAATCTCAGCCAGCATGCTTTTTATATATATATATGTATAACATAGAAAGGACACAACATTTGTGAATTCAATTATTCACGAGTGGTTTGGGGAGTCAGTTTCACTTTCCGGTGCTGGAATTGGTGGGCTGGCAGGCAGAGAGAGCTTCCAAACAGATCTCCCAGCCTGCCAGCCACGGTTATCACAACAGAGACAAATGCGGGGTCACGGAAGTGGTAGGGGGTGCAGAAGCAGAAGATCTCCCCCCACAGCCATGCATACACACACAGTCAGGGATCCCACACATCCTAGGGCTGTGGGCATAGTGGAGCAGGGTGGGGGTGAGGCTGGGGCACAGGGCTGCGGTACCTGTGCTGGAAGTCAGCCCAGCCCTGCCTCCGGCCAGGGGCACAGCCCAACCACTGACCGGCTCCCCACAGCCCCACCACCAGGCTCCACCTCCCCCCCCCCCCCAGGTTCTGGAGGCCATCAAGTTCTGCTCCCCTAGCTGCTCGCACTTGCAGGGGGAGAGAGCGATGCTGGGCAGCACTGGGAGCAGCTCTGGGAACCGGGGATCTCTGGGGTGGGGACCTGCAGTGGGCCCAGGGAGTTTCAGTATTTGTGAAAATTAAACATTCACAAGGGGTTCCCAACACCAAATCCTTGTGAATATCACAACCCTACTGCATAAGGAAAGTTTGTTTGAAAGCCTGAATGATAGCTGTAAGGTTAAAGATTCAAAAGGAGCTATTTGCCTCTATTAAAAGTAAATTACAATTAAAAAAAACCAAAACCTGATTTTCTTACTGTGTGACAGTTTTAAATTAATTTTGAAGTTAAAATATTTCATATAAAATGCATTTTCTTATCTGCAGATACAGATCAGGAAGGGGAAAAGAAGAATTTAAAAAGAATAAGCAAAGAAAAATCAAAAACAAAGAAATTAAGGAAAAGGTAACTTACAAATGCTTAATTCCAAAAGTTTTCTTAACATTTTAAAATCCAAAATATACATTTAAAATGGTTAGGTCTTGTGCATACTAACCTTTTATTTTTGTTTCTATCATAGCACAAACTAAAATTTGAATTTGATACAGAATGTCTTTCCTTACAAAAATTAAAAACCTATTACAAATCTTTTGCATACAAATCAGAAATGTGTTTAAAAATGATAGTCTTAACACTTGTAACTGCGAAGTCTATTTACTCTAAACAAGATACATTTATTTAAAACTAAAGGGTTAGTTCATCCATTACAGGCTGATGTGAAGAACCTTCGTACCTAGGGTGTATGAATTCATGCATTTGTACAATCTCCAGCATTAAATTCAGTACAGAAGAAAAAAATAAAATGAATCTATGATTCTCCCATACATAAACTGATTGGAGTTTTTTGTTTTGGTTTTTTTAAACAGATATTCTTCATCAAGTGTAACTGAAGAGGAAGAGCCAAAGCCAAAGAAACAGAAATCCCACAAAAAAGAAAGGAAAAAGGAGAAAAAGAGTAAATCTAAGAAAGGAAAACATCACAGAAAAGAAAAGAAAAAGAAAAAAAAAGAAAAAGGTTCATCATCTGATAGTTCAGACTCTTCTAGTAGTGACTGAGGAGTCAGTGCTATCAGTGTTTATTACCCTGAAAGATTAGAATTGCTCACCTTTTCAAATCTATCCTCTATGTGCTTTATAATACTGCAGGTTAAAAGTAAAACACAATATTTTAAAAGTACACCTCATTTACAAATATCCCCAATTTAAATTAAGCTGGAAAATTTTGAGGTGGGGGGGGGAGAATTTACACTGTCGTTTTTTTTGTTTTTTTTTTTGCTGCTAGTAGTTTTGTTTTATTATTTCCAGTCTATGCAACTAGGACCAAGAAAATAAACTAATTCTTTAAACTTGTGGTTAGTCCTTTTCTACTCAGTTTTTCAGTGCTTGCTCCCATGCACGCCCAGAATATGCAGGTTGCTAATATGAGCAGGGAAAGATTTGAACTGATTAAAAATGCTTTTCCTTGGAATTAACAAAATTTGTTTAAGTATTTTTATTAACTTCACATTATCTAAAACCTTGATTAAAATAAAAACCTACGTGTTTGGCATGATTCCCTATATGTTACCACTTAACAGCAATAGGTTGAGACCTTGAGCTAGGGTCAACAGAAGTGACAGTAGGGAAAGAAATTCTTATTTATAGCAAATATGTACTCTGTCTCGAAACTGGTCTGGTAATGTACTTTGGAACACGTGGTAATTGTTTTCCATCATACTTGTAAAGTGGCCCTATCACACCTGTTATTCTTTAGTTTTTTTTTCTTTTGTGTAAAATGGACAGATGTAAGGCTATGTCTACAGTATGAACTATGGGTGTTTACACATACATTAGCTCTGATGGGACGAGAGCATGTATAAATAGCAGAACAGGCATGGTAGCAGAGGCAGAGCTGAGCTTTGAGTATGTACCGGTAATTTCAGGTGGGTCTGTGTAAGGCATATACAGTTAGTGAATTGTCACTTAAATACCAGTAAGTAACAATCTAGAAATATTTTCTACAGCAGCAACCAGTCCTGTGTCAATATATTACATTAAGATTACTTGGCTACCTATATCTTTCTGGAAAAGAGAATCAAAAGACTGACACTTTGCATACTCTCTGTTTACACTGGTGTAAAATCAGTACAATGAGTGAGGCCCATAGTCTGAACCTTATTACTTTACCTTCTTAACGAGGGAGAGTTTATCTATACAAATTTAGCAAAGTGTGCTAGAGGGGTGTGATTTGTAAAGCTCACTTACATGGGCTGCGTCTACATTTGCATTCCTCTTTCAAAAGAGGTGTACAAATTAGGTGTAAATTTGCATATTTGGCACCTCATTTGCATATTCTAATTTCAAAAGTGCTTCTTTCAAAAGAAAGCCAGTGTAGATGCTGCTCTTCCGAAAGTAAACACCATCTTTGAAAGAATCCTTCTTCCCTTTATTTAATAGGAAAAGGCATTCTTTCAAAGATGGGTTTACTTTAGAAACAGCAGCATCTACAGTGGCTTTCTTCTTTTGAACACAAATGAGGTGCCAAATATCAAATTTACACCTCATTTGCATTTTTGATTTACCTCATTTGCACACACCTTTTGAAAGAGGAATGCAAGTGTCTACGCACCCATGCTGTGCTCTAAGTAAGTCAATGTTAACTTGACAGACACATTTAGACTGACAGTATGCTTTTCTTGGGCTGTTGGAGCACTTTAAAAATCACATCCCATGCTGCGTATTTCAAAAATGTTCATTTTTCTTTATTCTGGACACAGGACACTTTAGTAATACTGTGATGTTACTCCGACATTTATATTTCAGCCTTTAAAATTGTGGCCTATGGGCAGAAAATTATTTAAATCTCTTGTTAATCCAGCAGCTAATCATTCAAAACATTTGTCTCAAAAAAGCAGATCAAAGAATATTTTAAGAGTTAGCCTATATTGTGCTTTGTCTGAAATGTTTTAAAAAAATACATCTAGGAATCAGATGTATGACACTGATTTTTGTGTTTTCCCTCTAATTGATTTGCTGACACTTATTTGAATTCTAACCCTTCATATTTGCACAAACAATACTTTGAATTCAGGAAGTGATTAATAAAAATGTTGCTGCACTTCTCTGCAGCCTTTTACAAAAAAACACAAACAATGGCACAATTGTAACTTACTGTACAATTATAATTATTTTATTTGCTACTACCAGTATGCACATCCATTTTCATGATCCGATAGACTGTTCAGTGAATTTTAAAACAAATTGACATAAGTGAGGTTAGATAATCTTCCCCAATGCGGTGGTAAAAATATTTTTTGAGCCCTCCAGGTTTTTAACTTCTGACAGTTGCAGGAATTCAGGTTCCATCTTACATGACATCAAGCCTCTCTTTCAGTATGCTCAATGCTGTTAGTTACGATTGATGTGGAACTTGAGTGGTCAGTATGTCACACTGAACCTTTAGCATTTAAGTGGCGATATAAATTTATTGTGAAGAAAAAATGTAATTTGATTTTAATTTAGAAACTAAATGGCTCAGGGGATTAATAGAATAGGGGGTCACATTTTATAGTTTCTGGAGGACAAGCTCACTGCACTGATAAGAGATTCCTTCTACTCCTCCATTATACCCCACAAGCTTCCCCCTGTGTCAGTGGCTTTAAGAGTGAAGATGAGGGATTCCCTCCTGTCCTATACCAGAGTCAAAGGTTCTGTATAAATCCATTTCCTTCTC
The DNA here is from genome assembly GCF_033958435.1 of Carettochelys insculpta. NCBI lineage: Eukaryota > Metazoa > Chordata > Testudines > Carettochelyidae > Carettochelys > Carettochelys insculpta. The sequence goes on from NC_134141.1 coordinate 91,070,813, forward strand.
TATATACTAATTTTGTGCATCCCCTCCTTTCTGCGCGCCCCCCCCCCCCCCATCACCATTATTATTAAGAGAAGTTGTTCAGAGGGTCAGTGCGTTACGTTCTAGTGGGAGAATGTGGGGTAATATGCTAGAAGACAGTCATGGATGACATCAACCAGTTTGATCTATAGACAATGGCAGATGTCCTTAAAGTTGTGGCTATGCTAAGCAGATAGCAGGAGCTCCATGTATTCCCCCCATTTCCTCTTTTTGGTTTTCCAAGTTTCTCCAACAGCAGTAGGTTTCTGGACACAGACACTGTGTTCCCTGAAGTTTTGGAATTGATCATATGTTTGAAAGTTATACTCAACTTGTTGGCATTTTTGTGTGTGCATATGATCCTGCAAGCTCAGCTAAGAATGGAGAATTTCATTTATGTGATCTTGGTAGGAGTCTGGCCAGGTCAGCAGTCAGTGGAAGTTGTTAGCATTTGACGACTGTTTGGCCTATGTGAAATGGATTGGAAGTCTGTTTTAACTGCATATGTATGTAACATCATAGCAGTCTCAAATAAATACCATTGCTGGCAGCTTCAGTAAAGATACCATGGAATCAAAAGATCATGAGAACTAAGTTACTATACAGGAGGCCTAAAGGTGGCTCTTCTGCATGAGTGTTGGAGCTGATTGAGAAAGCTTGCACTGCTGCATAAGCACCATCTGTGATGCAGATGGAAAAAGGTTGCCATTTAGAACTGTCAAACCTGCATTTTTCATTAACAAATATTCTTTCAGACAAAAATATTAAAGAAAATTGAGATCTTACTTAGTATTTTTCTACCCCTCCCCATGTAATCTTGGATAATAGATCTTCTCCCTCAAGAGGAAAAATAGTAGTTTGCTAATTTCTCATGATCAGGACAGCCGGAGAGGAAATATTCACCTCTGCTTCAAATTTTCTACTGGTGAAAATTTGGCAAAAGTAGAAATGAAATATTAGATATAACTATATAGAGTTGGACTTCTTAAATGGTAAAACTGACATTGACTTCTAAATTTTTCAATCACATTTGAACAGCCTTTCTTAAATGCTGTCTATACTAGCATTGCTCTTTCAAAAGAGGCATGCCAATGAGGGAAATCAAATTCAAATGAGGTACAGATTTATATGTTGGCACCTTATTTACATATTATTTCAAAAGAGCTGCTTCTGGGGGAAAAAACCACAGTGTAGATGCTGCTTTTTCGAAAGTACCCTTCTTCCTTTAAAAAAAAATTAGGAATAAAACTGATTTCAGAAATAGGGTTTACTTTCAAAAGAGCAGCATCTCCTGAGGTCCCTTCCAGCTCTATGATTCTGAGGTGCCAAATATGTAAATGCACCTAATTTGCATGCCTCTTTTGAAAGAGCTGTGCTAGTGTAGACACAGCCAAAGTGTAATATCATATTTAGCTGTGTTTCATATCTTTGCTGTTAACAGATTTTTTTGTTTTGAAAGTGCAGTGTTCCTACAGGTTGCATCTCCCTCGTGCAGCATGGTCAGGACTTGAGTGATCCCAAACAAGAGGAAGGTCCAGGGCATCTGCCCCCAGGCAGCCTGCACTCTTGGGGCTGCTACAGCCCCAGCCTCCTTCACTTGGGACTCCAGCCCCACTCTGGGCTCCATGGGGCTGCCACAGGACGCCAGCCCCTGCCCTGCTCCGCTTCTGTGGACAGGGGACTCCAGCTCTGTACCCTGGCCCCACAAGGCAGGTGAGTGGCTGTTACTCTTCCCCAGCTGCCACGGGCAAGGCAGGGGGCTCCAACTTCACCCCATGCTGCCTGTGGGCAGGTGGCGGGGGGGCCCTGGCTCCCATGCTGCCATGCTCTATTGTCATGTAAAGTCAAATGATAAAATAGATGGTATTTTGTACAAGGTCCCAATGACTCAATGTTAATGACAGCATCTCAAAGTCTGAGTTACTACATTTTTTTTCCCCAAATCAGTTGAAGTGCGGTATCTAAAGAAACTGTGAAACAGAGAATGTTGATATTACTTGCCCCCCACCATCCCTCTTAGGTCACAGTTTAAAAAAAAAAAACCACCCAAACACACCCAGCACAATTGCACCTTACTGGAATAAATACACTTTTGATATTGTATTAATTTCATTCCTTCAGTTCTATGAAAAATTGAATACAAACTGTATGTATATTAAAACAACTTTTAAGGATTTTGTTTGAATGGGTATAATCAGAACCACAATATTGTCTTTCAACCATACTTTTCTGCCTCATTGCAAACAGCCTATCCACACGTTAGCTAGTTTTTCACACTATGGGCCAAATTCTGCTTAGTTAGTGCATGCGAAAAGCTGTACTGAAGTAACATTCACTAAATTGACTCCACTAGGATTTGACTCATCTGAAAAGTAAGCAAGCTTGTGGCCAGGATTTGAGGAATGGAATCCCACTGTTAACTGAAAGCTGGAGTGAACAGTTTCTCTTTCAGATGTGTACGTCAACTAAATAAATGTTTATGTTACTGTAACAGAGTACATAGTTAAAAATGAATAGTCTAAACTTTTATCATTGTTTCAATATGCCCATAACTCTGAAGAGCTCACATGTCTCACAGTAAGCTGCACTTATTTCATCTGTGTCCCAGCAGGAATTGCTCTCTGCTGCTCTAGTTTGTGACAAAGGGAGTACTGTTCAGCAGGAAAATGCATGAAGATACAGAAAGATTGCCAGTTATGAAACAAAAATATTCAGGGGGAGGGATATTCTTCATATTAAGTGACAAACCTGGGACTTCATAAATCATGTTTTCATAAAAGGCCATGCCTGCTGTAGCTGGAGGAGTTAATTACTTTTGCATATGTTTATTGTAAGAATTGATGGCAGAGTACAGTAAATTAGATCAATGGTGTGCAACAAAAATGTAAGAATTGCCAGAGGCTCTCCCCCTGCACCCCCTCCAAGCTAGGCCACACCCATCCCACCCCCGCTGCATGGGGCTGTGCCTGGAGCCACTGCCCTGCAGCAGCTAGGCCTGAGGCCACAGCCACAGGAGCCAAGCCTGGGGCCACTGCCGCAGGAGCCCACAGCTCCAAGCCAGAGCCGCTGTTGCTGCCACTCTTGTCCCACCAAGTGGTGGAGCATGTGTGCGCAGCTCCAAGAAGCCACATTTTACCACAGTGCAGTGTCCAGTTTGCCACGTGGGGAACAAAGCATACTGGACACCAAGGGATTAGATGGACTCAAAGCAGTGCCTGTCCCAGAGAACTTACTATCTAAAGGCACAGTCATGTACAACAAACATACATGGTCATTAGAGCTCAGTTGCACAATGGAACAAATATCATTTGAAAATTACTTGAAGGAAAGACGTGACCTAATAAGTAAGTAGCTGTCCCAAGCCTAAAAAGCAACCTAAGAGGAGAGTCCGCACACAAAAATCTGTACTGCAGAATGCCCACAAGCTATTTTCTGGTTATGAGCAGTGAATCTTTTCTTCAATCATTTGTAATTGTCTTGCTTGTGACATAGAACATGTGAAATGTCACCAGAGTTTGTGCCCTACATTTAGCCTGACCAGGGATTTCACAACTCCATTCCACATTCTGGGAAATAAGACCACACAGAAGCATTGCATTTGCATTAAGTCAGTCATTAGGAAACAGGGCCTACTTACCAGTTTTCTTTAGCTGAGAACCTCACTCCCTTAAACTGAAAGGGGATGCTTTTTAGTTCCCCTCCGTGGCAGATTCTTACAAATCATCCAGCCCAAATCATGTTAAGCGTAAGATACAAATTCTGGTTAAATGTCAGGTTTCATACCACAGCTAGGCTTCAGCCACAGATTTAAAACGAAGAAAACGGAAAACACAGTATTATAAACGATTGAAGAAAATGTCCTTCACAAAAAGGAAATGGCAGCCTCAAGTTCTACAGTACCTATGAAATGCCACAGGAAATGCACAGCTCTCAATTTCCAATGCACAATATGAACAAGTTTACTTTTCAGTGGAGTTGAATAAGTTCCAATTATGATGTTTGGGCTGTATATGCAAACACATACAAAAGACAGAGCACTGTGATACTGTATATTCCAGAACAACAATTTCAAGCAGCATTCTTTTGCAATTTAACCTTCACCCAGTTTATACTGATATTCTATTGAACTGGTAACGTCTCCTATCTGTACAAAGGCACTTCATCAATATAAGACCCTCTAGCTTAGGTCTCAAGAAAACATTTCCACATCCTATTCTGTCCATTAAAGTATTTAGTTTCCAACCCTCTCACTCCAGCATTAGAAAAAAATGCATTAAGTAGCATTTATTCTTCAAGAGGTCAGCTGTACTTTGTGTCATACTAATCTTATTTCATGAAAAGTATTATAAAGACGTGTGCAGATGAGTGAACTGCTGCTATAGGATAAGATTTTTAAACATTGACAAGTACCTGCTGTAATTTCTTTGCCGCACCCTTTGTTAGCAACTGCCCACCCTTTATACACTAACATGGTCATGTGGATGTCAAACTTGAGTAAGATCTGTAATAGAGAGGAAGCCGTGCTAGTCTACACACTATCAGTAGGTTTTTGCTACAGTGTGGTACCACAACCACACTGTACCAAAAACCTACTGATCGCTCTACTTACCTACACCCTTCTAGTTTCCATCCTGCACACGTGACTAGATCCATTGTTTACAGTCAAGCCCTTAGGTACAATCGCATTTGCTCTGATCCAACTGACAGAGACCAAAAACTACAAGAACTTTACCAAATATTCATAAACCTGAATTATCCACCAGGAGAAGTAAAAAAACAAATCGACAGGGCCAGACGAAAACCCAGAGACCAGCTACTCCAAGATCGGCCCAAAAAAGCCAAGAACAGAACACCACTGGTCATCACCTACAGCCCCCAACTCAGACCACTGCAACGAATTATTAAAGACCTACAACCTATCCTGAATCAGGATGCCGCGCTCCAGAAGGCCCTGGGTGACATGCCTGTTCTCTCCTACAGACAACCTCCCAACCTCATGGGGATCCTTACTAACAGCGATAATCTATACCCCAGCAATACCAGTCCTGGAACCTTTCCCTGCAACAAAGCCCACTGCCAGCTTTGTCCACATATCTTCTCTGGAAATACCATCACTGGACCTAACCAGGTTACTCACAGAATCACGGGCACTGTCTCATGCTCCTCTACTAACATCATATATGCCATCATGTGCCAACAATGCCCAGATGCTTTGTATATTGGACAGACTTCTAACTCCCTTAGACAAAGGGTCAATGGGCACAAAACAGACATCAAACCACTCCAGATCCACAAACCAGTTAGTCAACATTTTAATGGAATGGGGCATTCTGTCAATGACCTAAAGGTATGTGTGTTACTGAAAAGGAATTATTGCACCGTTTGGGAAAGGGAGACGGCTGAGCTGGCTTTTATATTCAAATTTGGCACATTAACACATGGTTTAAATCATGATGGGAACTTTCTGAGTCACTATAGGGGCTTGTCTGCATACTTGGCTCAATCTAATTCTTGACCTCCCCCCCTACCCCTCCACTCTCTGATTTGCTCACCTTGATTATCTTTTTCTGATTTGTCCTCCTTGCTTACTATTTTTGGTTCTCTGTACCTTAAATATTGAGTCTGTTCTGGTCTGGCTATGGTCTGAAGAAGTGGGTCTGTCCCACGAAAGCTCACCTAATAAACCATTTTGCTAGTCTTTAAAGTGCTACTTGACTGCTTTTTGTTTTGAGTAAGATCTATTATATATTCAGTTTCGATATAGGTATGGGTCCCATTATCATAGTATCGGAGTGTCTCATAATTTTAATGTGTTTTTCCTCACAATCTCCATGAGGTAGAGCAGTCTCCCCATTTTACAGAGAGGTAACTGAGAGGCTAAATTACTTGGCCAAGGTGACAGCAGTAGCCTGTGCAGAGGAATTAATTGAACTAGGTCTCCAAGGTCCTAGAGCTAGAGTCTTAACTACCAGGTCACCTGCTAATATTGACACTAGCCCAGCCCAGATATGCTCTTAAACTCTGACACGTTTACTCTGAACATAAATCCTCAAAATATTGGAGCCAGGACAAACATGAAGCCATAATTCGTCAGTCTTTACTGAAGCAAAACTTCCATTCAGTTGAGTGCAAGTTTTGCCCAAGTAATAGCACGAGTTGATGCTGGGGCCTTTGAGAAAAGAGAGGAATACCATTAGTTAAGGCAGGCTTAGAAGACAGTGTGCAATACTTGTTCTGTGCATAAATTGAGAACTTGGGTTCTCAGGTGCATCAGTAAGGTAGCTTTCACATACCACTTTATCCATTTAGCATTATTCATGTTATTATGATGAAAATGTCAGTACATCAATTCTGACATTTCCACTTTGCAGTTCGCAAGTACTGGTCACAGTCCTTCTTAATATCTTTTACAAATAGAAAACAGTCTCTTCCCATCTACCACTGGTTTTCATTCAGTTCACTCATTGATTCTGCTGCTCTTGGTAAAGTAACTTGTTAAGGACTAAGATGAAGGCAGCCTGGCCTCTGAGTCAGGGTTAGTAGGTGAAGCAGGCAATCATGGTCAGGAATAAAGCCAGTGCAAGCACCAGAGTCAGCTGCCAGTTACCAGAGCCAGGGGTCATGTCAGAGTCAGAACCAGAACCCGGAATCAAAGCAGAGAGTCAGAATCAAGCTCTGATATCAAACGACAGTCAAGCCAGTGTCAAGGTCCAAAGTTGGAGGCTGGAGTTGGAGCCAGGACTGGTCACTGAGACAAGGGGATCATGCAAGTATCAAGCACAGCGCAGGTGCATTGAGTAACATAAGAAAAGGTGGGATGCAGGAGCAGACCAGGAAAAGGGTTGGGTACAGACATCACATGCAACCAGGGTATCTTATAGCCATAAAAGGAAAACACCTTGTTTCTCAGTCAAGTTCCCTCTTCCTGGCTTAAATGACATAGTCCCATTGCTCAGTGGAGCTAGGCAATCCTCAAATCAGAACTCCCATGAGTAGTGTCTTGGCTGGGACTTTCTAGCAGCAGCTTTCCAGCCCCACTGGTTTCTGAAGGTATTGGTGAATCTCAGGATATGACAGCTGGCCAGAGACTTCCTGACATGGGAAATCATGTCACTTATCTAAATGTTTTAGGATTGATTCTGAACTCCCTTCAGTTTTATACTAATTTCACTTCAGCAAGACTAGTCCCAACTAAAATACACCTAACTGGAGAGTAAAATTATGCTCTTTGTGTATTAATTTCTTTTGCTCAAGTGTTATGAGTCCCCCAAAACCCAGCCTTAGAAGGATACAGCAAACAAAACTCAGTGTGTTGAGCATCAAAGTATTGCCTGGACCTTGTGTCCCACTCTGAATTTCACTGTGAGAAAGTCCTCACTTATCAAAGCTCATTCAAACCTCCCAATCACATAAAACAAAATTTTTGACTCAACAACTAAACTAGCCATTAACACTTACGTGGTTCATTACTTCTTCAAAGTGATGTACAAATATTTATTAATCCACACAAAATCCCTGTGAGGTAAAAGAAACTTCTCAAGACCATATTAATATAGCTACTATATAAATAAGCTTGATTAAGAAAGTTATGTGACACAGTCGAGTGCTTGAAAGTGAGGAGGGGGTCAGCTTTACCATTGCCAGTACAACCTTCATTCTGTCCCCTTTTGTTTCCCTTCTGTGGAAAGGTACATTCTGATGATGTCATTGAAGACGGTATCAAAAGGCAAATATGTAAGACAGCTACTTGAGCTTGCTTTAAGCAGTAGGCAAATGAGGCACCTGCAGGCCTGCTGGGCTGCTTGAAAAGTTCCCCCCCACCCCTTGACCTTAGGTTAGAGAGAAAAGAGGAAGAATATGTTGCTAAAGAGCTGAAAATAGATTTGCTTGGGTACCAGGAGAGTGTTTGTAGAAATGGCCAGGGAAAAATCTTGTCAGTTGCTGCCACCTGGGATCCCTGAGCTGAAAACCTGGCGTGCTAGGTGGGCCTGGGTTTCCCTCCCAACCCTCTTAACATCATAAAAGTCTGCGCCTGGAAGGGTGGGGTGGGGGGGCAGGATTGTAGAGGAGTTTCACCCAATTTGTGAAAATGAGAAAGGTGGCTCAGGAAGTTGTGACTCTGGCCTCTAGAAAGAGTTAAGAGGCAGCGTGGGGGATCACAGCAAGCCTCTGAGCCATATAATAACTGCCTAAAAGTGTGCGATTCACAGGGCATGTCTGGAGATTTGCCACATATTTCCATAGGGGAGTGTTACCTACATGCATACTTTGCTGATAGCTTTATCCACCTACGTCCTGTTATACTGATCACACATGACAGGATTCTTCTGTTCAAAGCTCTTTAGCAGGGTGGTTGGGGGGGAAAAAGGGAACACAACAGCAGTGTCTACACTTGCATTCATCTTTTGAAAGAGGCAGACAAATGAGGTGCAGATTTACATATCTGGTGCCTCATTTGCATATGCTTTTCTTCTTTCAAAAGAAGCATAGATGCAGCTCTTTCAAAAGGAAACCCCATCCCCAAAAGATCACTTCTTGCCCTTTTTTAAAAAAAAATTGGAAGAATGTTTCTTTCAAAAGTAAACCCCATCTTCAAAAGAGCTGCATCTAAACTGCTTTTATTCTTTTGAAAGAAGAATATGCAAAGGAGGTGCCAGAGATGTAAATCTGCACCTCATTTGCATACCTTTTTGAAAAGAGGCATGCAAGTGTAGACACAGTCAAAAGTGAGTCATTCAGTAAATAGCACTCTTCACACTCAACTTTCTCTAAAAGAGTTCTTAGTTCAACAGGTCCCTCTTGTCTGCTCAATAAAAATACTTTAGATTCTCTAAACAAAGCACATTAGAAACCATGAGGAAAATTAGGTAATCAGTACAATAGATACAAGAATAGCTCGAGTTCTTATGAAGCTGTTTCATTATTAGACTATGGCTACGTCTACACATGCACGCTACATCGAAATAGCTTATTTCGATGCAGAGACATCGAAATAGTCTATTTCGATGAATAACATCTACACGTCCTCCAGGGCTGGCAACATCGACGTTGGGCAGCACCACATCGAAATAGGCGCTGCGAGGGAACGTCTACACGCCAAAGTAGCACACATCAAAATAAGGGTGCCAGGAACAGCTGCAGACAGGGTCACAGGGCAGACTCAACAACAAGCCGCTCCCTTAAAGGGCCCCTCCCAGACACAGTTGCACTAAACAACACAAGATCCACAGAGCCGACAACTGGTTGCAGACCCTGTGCATGCAGCATGGATCCCCAGCTGCAGCAGCAGCAGCCAGAAGCCCTGGGCTAAGGGCTGCTGCACACGGTGACCATAGAGCCCCACAGGGGCTGGAGAGAGAGAGTGTCTCTCAACCCCTCAGCTGATGGCTGCCATGGCGGACCCCACTATTTCGATGTTGCGGGACGCGGATCGTCTACGTGTGCCCTACTTTGACGTTCAACTTCGAAGTAGGGCGCTATTCCCATCCCCTCATGGGGTTAGCGACTTTGACATCTTGCCGCCTAACGTCGATTTCAACTTCGAAATAGCGCCCAACACATGTAGCCGTGACGGGCACTATTTCGAAGTTGGCGCCGCTACTTCGAAGTAGCGTGCACGTGTAGACGCGGCTAATATTTCACAATAATAAATCAGTTTAAAGCAGCAGAAATGTAGCACTTTAAATACTAAAAGACTAACAAAAAGTGGGTATGTCCCATGAAAGCTCATCACCAAATAAATCATTTTGTTAGTCTTTAAAGTGCTACATTTCTACTGCTTTGTTTTGTTGGAGTACAGACTAACATGGCTACCTTTCTGTTATAAATCAGTTTAATGATTCCCTAAGACTTTATACAGAAGTCTTTCTTTTAAAAGCCTTTAGACTGCTTTTAAAAGCTAGCTTTTCTCAAGTCTGACATTCTAGTTACAGTAAAATGAAAATACAAGTCAACCAAATTCAAAAGAAAAGCCCTTCAGAAATATTTATTTAATGTATCAACATTTGTCTTATTTTGAGAACCAGTTTTAGCCAGACCCTTTCCTTCCCAAACCCCACTTTCATTTTTACTCAGTTCTGCCAGTGTTTATCCTCAACTCCCAGGAAGACAGATAATGCAGAAGGGATGTGGCTTAAAAAGACCACAATCAACTAATTTAGCTGACCTGGGAACTATCCAGCAATAACTGCTACCGGTCAGGTTAGCCACCCTGTCTATTCTATGCCAGCTGATAGCAAACCTCTATCAGGTTCTCATGGCTCCTCCTTTGATCTTTGTCCATTTCTATACTCCCACCACATTAGCTGATGTTTACTGAAAAGGGAACAGGGATATTAGTCTTCACTGTACTAGACATTAGGAGCCCTAACTCACTTCCCAGAACTCCACTTACAGTTCTAGCTTATCACTAAATTGTATTCCCTATTAAATAAATAATGTCACTTGTTCTTAGCATGTAATTCCACTTTTCAATGGGGGGAGGCTTATGTGCCCTTTTCTTAAGAGTGTGGAAACTTCTGGCTGATCAGGGGGGTATTACAATCAGCTAGGATGCCCACACTTTGCAACTATCATCCCTTCTCTCAAACAAGCTCCCACAAGGTTACCAGCAGAAAGTTAAAAAATTTCAAGCCACAACATTACATTTATTTTATTTTGTAATTGAATGAATTGACTTTAAGCTTTGAAAAGGCACCATCTTGCTCTCCTTTAATCTGACTTCCCATTCCCCTTTTAGTTTTCTGGTTATGAACTATAAATACAAAGGCTACTTCTACACTTAAGAAAAACTTTGAAATGGGCATGCTAATGGCCAGATTGGAGAATACTAATGAGGCACTGAGATGAATATTCAGCGGCTCCCTAGCATGTTGCCGGCTGTGGCACTTCGAAAGTGCCGCGTTTCAATAGCGCACGGCTTGTCTACACTGGGGGAATATGGAGATTTCGATATTTGCAGGGTCCTTTCGAAAACAACCCCCCTTGTACAAGAGCTGCGCGCAATCGAAATGCGGTACTTTTGAAGTGCCGTGGCTGGCAGCATGCTAGTGAGGCGCTAAATATTCATTTCAGTGCTCATTAGTATTCTCTGATCTGGCCATTAGCATGGACATTTCAAAGATTTTCCTACGTGTAGACACGGCTAAAGTATTTAGAGAAATATTTCTGAAGGAAAGAGATTCTGAAGACTTTCCAGTAATTTCAAAGTGTGCCTGCTATAGTAATACAGTCTAAAATTCCAGCATCCTAGTACACTTTCTCTTGCCTTGGGCCGCACTGAAAGCTGGTAAGTGTGCAGAAAAAGCACCTACCAGAAGCTTCAGCTACCACTGTATTTGTAAAATTACTTGGGAAAGTGTTTTTGGGGTTTTCCCCCTGGAATTCAGGGTTTAAAGACTTAATGTGAAAAAATAAATTAGACTCAAAAGGAATTGAACAGAATAGCTAAAATACTAATTATAATAGAAAACGGGAGCTTAGCAGCCCAGACAGAAATTCTAAAAACACTTGCTGGAGCAATTCTTCTGGATAGTGTATTGGGGGACTGAGATTCTGTTAATATTGTTGCCACAGAAAAAACAGAATTTGTAGAACATTATAATGAGTAGGTTTTTTGTCAGGGATTCTATTTTATCACGTTTAAATTTTACTGATTATTTTAATCCTCTTCCCCAAATCTCTAGAGTGTGCTGTATCTCCAAAAAATAAAAAAAATTTCCCCACCCCTTCCTTCTCTCAGATCAGTTTCACGTACAATTACTATTGCTTTTATATCATCTACTGACTGAAGGAGATTACTTGAATCTGGGGAAAGGCCAAAAGAAAGAAGCTGATGTTCTTAAAGGCTGAATGCATTTCTTTTCAGTTTCAAAGTGTCAGTACTTTCCCTTCGAAGTTTCAACTCAGTAAAGATTAAAAGCAAAATTAAACTTCAGATAAAAGATTTTTTTAATCCTCCTTGAAGTCTAGTAAAGAGCTTTCCAAGCTAAACATTGAAGAAGACTTATTTAACTCATAACACTTGCAGTTCTGTATTGAGATAACTGAACAAATCATGCTTCAGCTTGTTCCTTCCATGAGGGCATTATTTTTCCCCTCCACCCCCCTTACTGCACAATTGGATAGATGTATTCTGGCCTTTATTCCCCCCCATGTTTTGCTGAGGCATCAAAGATTGGCCACAGCTAAATATTGAACACCACATTGTGGGGTGACCCAGTGTTCCAAAATGGCATAGACAATCCTCTCTCAAGTGTCTGGGCCATGTGACCCTTCCTCAGGGTCACAGCCAGATTTTTGGTCAGAAACAAGTTTTCCCTCAGGTCCAGCTGGAAGGGCCACTGCCTTTGTTTATTTATTTTGTCTTCCTCTGCAGCCTAGGACATGAATCATCTGCTGGGATTATCCACTCTCTGTCACTGAAGGGTCTTCAGTCATTAACAGCACTTTGGTTTCTCGTCTTCTCTGCCTGTGGCACACAGTTTAGTCACTTGAAATGCTCTGGTCTAACCATGCTTTTGACTTAATATAGAGGTATCTGGGTGAAATTGAATGGCCTGTGATACACAGGAGGTTAGATTACATCAGGGTTTCTCAAACGTCATTGCACTGGAACCCCTTTTGACAATCAAAATTACTGCACGGCCCCAGGAAGTGGGACCGAAGCTCAAGCCCAAACAGCCCTAGCCAGGAGACCCAAACCAAAGCCCCACCATCACTATTATACTAGCTCTCCTCAGGATGTGCTTAATTCTGAAGGTGTTTCAGCTTTTTTGTATCTCTCATCAAAATCTTAACCAGAAAACCTAACTGATTATTTCTTTAACTGGGCCAGGGGTCTACAACCAAAATAGCGAGAAGAGCCATTTTTTCAAAATTCAGTTACAAAAAATCAATACTTCAAGAGCTGCAATTCACGTGAACATGAGACAGTCCTCAATAAATAATGGCAAACAGTACATTGTGTTACCCCTATTTTAAGAACAGTACACATACAATGATTTGTACATGTTAGAAAGTTAAGTTACCCCCCATCTCCAGGCTTTAGCCACCTGCCCAAATCTATCCCCTATCCCCAAGCTTCCTCCCCCAACGTCATGCAAACCCACCCCTCTATCCCCCAGGCGTAACTCCCATCAGCAGCAAACTCACCCCCATCCCTAGGATTTACCTGCCTGTGACATATAGCTCCTCGCACTGCCCCTGCTCTTCCACAGCCACCATCTCCCCCCACCCCTCCGCCTCCTTCTCAGCACAGCTCCAGCAGGGCAGGCGCAGCTGCCTCTCCCCACAGCTCTTCTGTGGCCTTAGAGTTCCCCCACGTGCAGTGCGCAGGTGGCTTCCTGCCCTGCTGGCTTCCTCTTCCAGGGCTCCCTGCCACTGCTTACTCCACTTGCGGCTCTGGAGGCTGCCGTCGCTTAAACAAAAAGCCACTTAAACAAAAAGTCCATTTTAACTTCAGGCATTGCTTAAGTGGCACCAGCCTCCAGAGCCACAAGAGAAGTTAGTGGGGGCAGTGCTCAGAGCCACAAATGACTCCTTAAAGAGCTGCATGCAGCTCCAGAGCTGCAGGTTGCAGGCCCCTGCCCTAGGATATATACCTCTTATTAAGTCTTATTTCAAAAGTTGTTAGTGCAGGCTCTCAAAATGGTAAAATAAAGGAGGGAAATAGGTGTCCACTCAACCTTTTTGGAGTAGGGCTATTACAATTTACAGGGGTTTATTAAAGCTGATTTCTTTAAGACCATACCCAAGATAATGAGAAAACTCTTTACTGCATAGGAGACAAGAGAACCAGAAGATAAAGCACAAAGTGAGAATTAGGAGACATGCAGGGTTAGATCCTCTGCTGGTATATTGTCATTTCTCCATTGACTTCACTGGGGGCTTTGGCAATTTATACCTGATGAGGAGCTTGCCCTGGGATTCTGTTCTCCATCATGGACTTGCTGTGTGAAGTTTCATAAGTCACTTAGCCATGTGATGAGGTGACCTTCCCACCCCTAGGGTAACAATGCCTATGGGTAATTTCACCCCAGTCATGTGGCATGGCTCTGGTACAGAGCTTTGAGGCGATAGCGGGAAAGAGGGAATGGTCCCAGGACTTCATAACGTTTATATGTATTCCAATTACTGCCTCTGTAAAGGTACAGACACAAGAACCTTGCAGAGTGGGCAGGAAGCCACCTTTCTGCCATTTGAGATAAGCGTCAAGAAGGCAACAAGGATATAAGCTACTTCTTCTGGCATAGCCAGGTGATTATGTAGAAGAGAAGGCTAGTCTTTTGAGCCCTCTCAGTAGGGACGAGGGAGCGCCATCTGAAGGAGTAGCTGGTTCAGGCTTACAGCTGCCTCAGCTTAAAAGTTCAACTCCAAGGTGTGAATCTGGAGAACAGCCTACAAGAGGAATGCAGTAGGGAAGCAAGACAGGCAGATGGAATCACATATTCACATTTTTAAAGAGTCTTTCAAAAGCAAATCAGCAATGTAAACAGGGTTCTCTGGTTCTTTTGAAATAAAAGCCTGGTTTTTATTCCTCAAAAAAAAGTTAGGAAGAAGTGTGTGCTTTCAAAAACAGGGTTTTATTTCGAACAAACCCTGTCTACATTGCTGATTTTCTTTTGAAAGACTCTTTAAAAATGTGAATGTGCAAATGAAGTGTGAGACAGGTAATCTGATTTGCCTCACTTGCATTCCCCTTTCCAAAGGGGACTGTAGTGTAGACTCAGCCTCAAGGAAAACAAATATACCTAATGTGATTAGAAACACAAAAATAAAAATCACTCACCCCTAAAATTCAAATCTCATATAGGTAGAGAAAATAATCCAAAGCACAGATTCAATGGGAAAGAGATTTTTTTGGAAGCTGGAATCCTGAAAGATCTAACATGGCAGATCATTAAACAAAGCACCCACCTCACCAGATAGGCAGTGACAGATTCAAAGGAGTTCAGAAAAGAACAATAAAAATTGTCAGGAGGTTGGTTGACTTGTAAGCAGCGTTCCCTGTAAACTGTGTGGTAGAACAGCCACCCAGGAGAGATTCAAATGCCACCCAGCTGATCATTAGAGTGCTCCCAGCTAGCAGTATGTGTTTCTAGGATGGATAGTGTTCATCTGCACATGCCATGGGGCACATAACAAAATTTATTTTGCTCATGGCTTGAAAAATTTAGTGAGAACATTGCTTGTAAGGATAGATTTAAATAGTGGATTACATATAACTTGGAGACTTGATAATCAATTAAGCATATTTTAATGTTGCAAGAACCAGGGAAGTAGCCTGAGGCATTTAGTATTGCAGGTATTACTAAAGTAATTAGGAAAAAAAATAAATTGAATCTCAGGAAGAGATTTCCAACTGAGAAATCTAGTCAAACGTGGGATAACTCAAAACAGAGGTTTGCACACCCTACCATATGCCAGAGTGACCTCAGAGTACCTCTCCCATTCCATTTGGTCTACTCAACCCCCTCTTGCATTTAGCAGTAAAGGAAGGGCAGGGTGATCATGACCCATGACCACTGATCATGACCCTTCTGTGTTGCGCTGAGGGAAATAATGGCAGCCTCATCTGTTGCAATTCAGAAGTAAACCTCAAAAACAAAAAATGTAGGGAACAATTCTGGATTTTAATTGGACTAGAAAACCTAGTGCTCTTCCCATGATTCTAACTCACTAAAGGTCTTCATTAATATACTTACTTTTTCTTTCATTCTCTTAGATAATCATGTCTAACATATATACAACTTCCAAGTATTTATTTGTTCTATGTCCAACAGGTTTAATAAGAATAATTATCCTCATGGTGCCTGTTTAATACAAGAGGGTGAAAATATATATTTTTAGGGGTCATATGAAAATAAGAATGTACAATAAAGTGGGAGGGGAAATAGAATATGGCAGGTCAGATATTAGCAATGTGTTCAGGCTACATAGTTCAGAGTGGGTACTGAAGTTGAAGAATTCTGTGAAAGTAGTAGTTTTCCGTGATTCCCCAATGTTTCTAGATGATGATGCCCATAGTCATATTGATACAAGAATCAAAACTCCTTGGGCATGTTTTTGCCAGTTGGGCATTTCTCAAAAAAGAGCAGACTCAGCATGGTGTTATTCAGTTATTTTGGTTTCAAATTGTCTGTCAGAAGTATAAAAAAAATCAACCTCTTCAGAATCCATCATCAAACTCAAGATAAAACAGATAAAATTTTCCTGTAAAATAGTTCCAATGACTGTGAAAGCTCCCAGTTTTTCTGAATAAACAATATTAATGTTATTCAAAAGTAAGTTAGTATTACAGGTATATTTTAGCACATAAAACCAGATTTAAATTAGCTTAAAGGAAACATTTATAAATGGTATATGTTGCATTAACCAAGCACAGTCACAATAAATTGTGCCACTAATGATGACATCACTAGATAAGTTAGAATTTTACTCAGATTCATGCTTACCTTCTCATGCAGATGAAGTTTCCAGGTGTTATCTTGTAGGACAGTGTCTAATCTTTGAGGAGTTGTATATAAATATAACAAAGCACAAGGACAGTGATGATAAAGGCAAATAAAAATTGGTGCAGCAATCCCCAATTCAGTCTGTGCACTTAGGCTGAAAAAATATACATAAAAATCACATACTCTGTTTAAAAAAATTGGTGCTCCCATATGTACTTGTTTGCAGAATAAATACCACTAAAATATAATTTTTCCACATTTCTCCTCCCTGTTACATACATTCAGATTACCTTTTAAAGTCATCAGTAAGTTTATTTAATTGGCTGCATGCAGTCTAACTTTGCCTCCCCACCTGTAGGGCTGCCCACTCTCAAAGATCAACAGCTGCAGAAGTTGCACTCTATTTCAAGACAAAGTCCTCCACAACAGTGATGTGCAGTTAGAGCACTACCCATCTTCTGCAGATAAGAGCTTCCACTACTCCTCCCTGCTTAATTGACGTTGGAAACAGATTTCCAGTATTTAAGGGAATGATATGCATAATTAAACCCATATTGTAAGAAGTAGCAGAGAGGTAGCCCTGTTAGTCTGTATTCTAACAAAGCAAAGCAAAGCAAAGCAAAGCAAAGCAAAGCAAAACAAAACAAAACAAAACAGCAGAAATGTAGCGCTTAAATAATTTTGTTAGTCTTTAAAGTGCTACGTTTCTGCTGTTTTATTATGTTACAAATTGGAAGAAGTGAAGATCCATAATTTAAAAGACCTTGTTCATATGCTTAGATTGAAGCTTGAAGCCTGTACTGACTATGAAGCTAATCAAAGAGTATGCATTTCCAGTTTGCATAGGGCTGCAAAAAAATCAAATGGAAAATTATTAGCAAAAGATTTTTATGTGGGGCTGTTGTAGCTCAGTCATTCACAGGTATTAGACTCAAGATGGTGAGGTAATTTTTGTTTTTATTGGAACAATATCTGTTCTGACGGAGAAGAGCTTTCCTCAGGTTAGGAGAAAAATACTCATGGCAGGACCAAGTACTGTCTAGACCATCCCTCATAGACATTTATCTAACCTGTTCTTAAATATCTCCAGAGATTCCACAACCTCCCTAGGCAATTTGTTCCAATGTTTGTCCATCCTGACAGTTAAAACTTTTTCCTAATGTCCAACATAAACCTCCCTTGCTGCAGTTTAAGCCCATTGCTTCTTGTTCTATCCTCAGAGGACAAGAAGAACAAGTTTTCTCCCTCCTCCTTATGACACGCTTGTAGATACTTGAAAACTGCTATCTTGTCCCCCCTTAATCTTCTTTTTCCCAAACTAAACAAGCCCAATTCCTTCAGCCTTTCTTCATAGGTCATGTTCTCTAGACTTTTGATCATTCTTGTTGCTCTTTTCTGCACCTTTTCCAATTTCTCCACATCTTTCTTGAAATGTGGAGCCCAGAACTGGACACAATACTCCAACTGAGGCTTAACTAGTGCAGAGTATAGCAGAAGAATGACTTCTCGTGTCTTGTTCACAACACACCTGTTAATGCATCCCAGAATCATGTTTGCTTTTTTTTTTTTTGCAACAGCATCACACTGTTGACTCATATTTAGCTTGTGGTCCACTATAACCCCTAGATCCCTTTCTGCTGTACTCCTTCCTAGACAGTCGCTTCCCATTCTGTATGTGTGAAACTGACTGTTCCTTCCCAAGTGGAGCACTTTGCATTTGTCTTCATTAAACTTCATCCTGTTTACTTCACACCATTTCTCCAATTTGTCCAGATCATTTTGAATTTAGGCCCTATCCTCCAAAACAGTTTCAACCCCTCCTAGCTTGGTATCATCTGCAAATTTAATAAGTGTACTGTCTATGCCAAGATCTAAATTGTTGATAAAGATATTGAACAGAACTGGTCCCAATACAGACCCCTGCGGAACCCCTCTTGTTATACCTTTCCAGCAGGATTGAGAACCATTAAGAATTACTCTCTGAGTACGGCTATCCAGCCAGTTTTGCACCCACCTTATAGTAGCCCCATCTAAGTTGTATTTGCCTAGTTTATTGATAAGAATATCATGTGAGACCCTATCAAATGCTTTAGTAAAAGCTAGGTATACCACATCCACCGCTTTTCCCTTATCCACAAGGCTCGTTATCCTATCAAAGAAAGCTATCAGATTGGTTTGACATGATTTGTTCTTTTCAAATCCATGCTGGCTGTTCCCTATCAGCTTATCACCTTCCAAGTGTTTCCACATGATTTCCTTAATTACTTGTTCCATTATCTTTCCTGGCACAGAAGTTAAACTGACCGGTCTGCAGTTTCCTGTGTTGTTCTTATCCCCCTTTTTATAGATGGGCACTATATTTGCCTTTCTCCAGTCTTCTGGAATCTCTCCTGTCTCCCATGATTTTTCAAAGATGATAGCTAAAGGCTCAGATACCTCCTCTATCAGCTCCTTGAGCATTCTAGGATGCATTTCATCAGGCCCTGGTGACTTGCAGACATCTAACTTTCCTAAGTGATTTTTAACTTGGTCTTTTTTTATTTTATCTTCTAAACCTACGCCTTTCCCACTAGCACTATGTTAGTCATTCCTTCTTCAGACTTCTCAGTGAAGACCGAAACAAAAAAGTCAGTAAGCATCTCTGCCATTTCCAAGTTTCCCCTTATTTTCCCCCCCTCCTCACTGAGCAATGGGCCTACCCTATCCTTGGTCTTCCTCTTGCTTTCAATGTATTTACAAAAAGTCTTCTTGTTTCCCTTTTCGCCCATAGATAATTTGAGCTCATTTTGTGACTTTGCCTTTCTAATGTTGCCCGTGCATTCCTGTGTTGTTTGCCTATATTCGTGCTTCGTAATTTGTCCTAGTTTCCATTTTTTTATATAATTTCCTTTTTATTTTGAGATCACGCAAGATCTCCTGGTTAAGCCAAGGCAGTCTTTTGCCATATTTTCTATCTTTCCTACGCAGAGGAATAGCTTGCCTTTGGGCCCTTAATAATGTTCCTTTGAAAAACTGCCAGCTCCCTGCCATTGTTCTAACCCTCAGTCTTGCTTCCCATGGGACCTTACCTACCAGCTCTCTGAGTTTACCAAAATCCACCTTCCTGAAATCCATTGTCTCTATTTTGCTGTTCTCCCTTCTTCCCTTCCTTAAAATTGTGAACTCTGTGATTTCATGACCATTTTCACCCATGCTGCATTCCATTTTCAGATTCTCAATCAGTTCCTCCCTATTTGTTAAAATCAGATCTAGGACAGCTTTCCCTGGTAGGTTTTTTTCAACCTTCTGAAATAAAAAGTTGTCTCCAATGCAGTCCAAGAACTTACTGGATAGTCTGTGTGTCATGGTGTTAGTTTCCCAACATACATCTGAATAGTTGAAGTCCCCCATTACTGCCAAATCCTGGGTCCTGGATGATTTTGTTAGTTGTTTAAAAAAAGCCTCATCCACCTCTTCCATCTGGGTAGGTGGCCTGTAGTAGACTCCTAGCAAGACATCACCCTTTCTTTTTCACCCCTTTTAGCTTAATCCAGAGGCTCTCAACACATCCGTTTCCTATGTCCATCTCCATCTCAGTCCAAGTGTGTACTTTTTTAATATACAAGGCAACACCTCTTCCCTTTTCCCCTTCTATGCTTCCTGAGCAAGCTGCACCCTTCCATACCAACATTCCAATCATGTGTATTATCTCATCAAGTTTCTGCGATGCCAACAATGTCATAGTTGTGTTTATTTATGAGCACTTCCAGTTCTTCCTGCTTATTACCCAAATAAATTTAATTGGTTTAATGTCCACCAGGGGGCGGGAGGGATCCGGTCATTAAACCAGCTGAATTTAGTTCCATTATTTCAGTGGCAGCAGGGCAGGGAGCAGCAGAGAGCCCCTCACTCACCCCCGCTGCCTGATTGGCCACACCCCTCTGGTGGGCATGGCTTGGCTCACCACCACCAGCGGGACACCTCCACAGCAGCCTTCCTTCCGCTGGGCACATGTTGCTGCCCAGCATAGGCTCCCTGGCCAGAGCCATGGATGGTTTAGTCCCAGGGGCCAGTTTGGGGCTGAGACAGGTTAGGCCTGGGGATGGGAGGGTGGTTTGTGGGATGGGGGGGAGAGGCGGAGCTTGGGATTCAGGGCAGATTTG
Source organism: Carettochelys insculpta (assembly GCF_033958435.1). Classification (NCBI taxonomy): domain Eukaryota; kingdom Metazoa; phylum Chordata; order Testudines; family Carettochelyidae; genus Carettochelys; species Carettochelys insculpta. The sequence goes on from NC_134141.1 coordinate 91,091,427, forward strand.
TGGATGAGGTGAGTAATTCTTGGAGATGGGGGGCGAATTTGGGGGGTGATGGAGGTCGAGCTTGGGAATGGGGTTCTGCAAAAATGGGGTTCCATGGCCAAATAAAATTGGAAAACTCTGACCTAAAATGTCATCCTGCACTAAGGTATTCAGTGTTCTAATTACCATTGACTTATAGGAGTGAACTCTAGGCCACACAGTCCCAGAAATATGTTTATGAGAGAGAGTTATCTGGGTTGAAAAATCAGATCAGCTCCCAGTTTGCAAACATGCCATTTTGTGAATGAGTATGTCATGTATCCAAAGAATACCTCATCAACAGTCTCAGAGGTGGGGAGATAGTCTGGGCCATCAGGGAAAAGTAAACCTTTTGCTCCATTAAAGATTGATTCCTCTCTCCCCTTGTTGCAGGCTCTCAGATTCTTTGTGGGTCAGAGCGGGGCCTTTCAGCTGATCCTTTGGACTAAAGGATGCAACACAAAATTGTATGCTTCAAGTGAGATCTTCCCCAGCCTGGAGACACCTTTTTGTACCATCCCTCCCACCCTTGATATTTTTGGGAGTTGCCATGGTCATCACACTAGTCACCTTTTAAAGTCTGGAAAGGGATCTTTCTCGCACGGCCAGGCTGGTATAGTCATTGTGAGGTTTCTAGGATTGAATTCCTCTCAGCAGCTCAGGGTCCCAGTGGGTAGGATTGACAGTAAAATGCATTTGTTGCATTGGCAGGTGCGTAGTGCAGACACTCATTTGATTGGGGGCAGCTTCCTGACCAAGCATAGCTGGAAGCAGATTAGGATGAGGCATCTCTCATAGGTGAGAAAGGTGGTTTGGGCTCCTAGGCTATGTCCTGAAATATCTGCCCGCACCTAATCAACGCACCCATTGTCTCAAAATAGTTGGTGAGATAACAAGCACACTGCTCTGGCATCTCTGTACTCCTCATCGCATGCCTCAAAATAGGACTTTACTTCAGACAGAGCCATGTGCTGAAATAGCCTATGTCAAAATCCACTCAAAATAGGCTATGCATATTGGCTATGTCTACACTAGCCCAACAGTTTGAAATTTTTGACGTTTACTAATGAAGCACTGAAATACATATTCAGCGCCTCATTAGAATGCCGGCAGCCGTGGCACTTCGAAATTGACTTGGCTTGTCCAGACAGGGGTCCTTTTCGAAAGAACCCTGGCAACTTCGAAATTCCTATCTGCTGCATGGCCATTTTGAAGTTTTGGGCTAGTGTAGACACAGCCAATGCATTGCAAATTTTGTGTAGCTTATTTTGAGTTTACGGAGCCATGTGGACATAGCCCTAATGTCCACAGCAGGGAAAAAAGAGACAACATCCTTTCCCCATCCTCACACAATGGTCCCAGCAACAGTGATGCAGCCTGGTTCTTGCTGTGGAAGGGTGGCCTGCTTTTCAGTGTTTTCAGTGGCTAAAGTGGAATAGGATCAAGCAAGGGTCAGGGCCTGTCCTCAGAAAGGAGGGAAGTGGGCCAGTCTGAGGCATTTTGACCCCCTGCAGCAGGGGCAAGGTTTCAGTGCTTCAAGGGGAGACCTGAGCCCAGCTAGCCCAACAGAAGCCACTTCAAGTGAGACAGGGCATTTTGGGGGTCCACGCAGGACAGTTCCACAAACTTGGGACTGTTGGAGATTTGGTGTGGTAGGGGGTTGATACCAGCCCTCTGCCAAGTATTACAGATCACAAGGGAAGGATGACCTGCTCTGCAATAGTTACTGGCAGATGTGTTCCCTGATGTGTCAACATAGTTGCAGCATATTCTTGAATAGTAACAGAGAGATAGCTGTGCTAGTATATATTCTGTTCTGGTCTGGCTACGATCTGAAGAAGTGGGTCTGTCCCACAAAAGCTCATCTCCTAGTAAATTATTTTGTTAGTCTGTAAAGTGCTACTGGACTGCCTTTTTGTTTTGATAGCATATTCTTGGTGTCTTATCTGTTGTCTCCATAGCTATGTCTACACTGCCCCTCTCTTTTGGAAAGGGCATGCAAATGCAGCTGATCAGAAAGGCAAATGAGGCATGGATTTAAATATCTCATGCCTCATTTGCATACTCCCATGGGATCTCATTTCTGGAAGAGCTGTTTTCAAAAACCAAAACAGCCGTGTAGATGGGATTCATTCCAAAGGAAACCCCGCTTCCAAAAGCACACGGCTTCCTAGTTTTTTTCAGGAAAAAGGGTACTTTTGAAAGCAGGGTTTCCTTTTGAATGAGCCCCATCTACACGGCTGTTTTGGCTTTTGAAAACAGCTCTTCTGGAAGTGAGATCCCGCAGGAATATGCAAACGAGGCCCACAATATTTAAATCCATCCCTCATTTGCATTTCTGATCATCAGCATTTGCATGCCCCTTCCAAAATTGAGGGGCAATGTAGATGTAGCTTCTGTGTCTGAGACAGTAGCTCCCAAACATCTATGCCCCGCAATACACAACATCACCACTGCTTGTCAGTCTAAATAATGCATGTGAGCTGACTGTAATTTGTTGTCTTCTTAACAGAACAGCCATGCTGAAAATGGAGCAAATGCTATTATTGAGAGATTACAGTCAACTGATTTCCTAGTAATATAATAAGAGCACAGACAATTTTTACTTTAACTAAAAAAACTTTATTAACAATGTAAAATGTCAAGTATGTTACACTCTGAGCTAATTCTGGCATGCCCTATAAGAGTTAACACTAAATTCATGTGCTGACACCATGCTTCAATTCTTAATGGAACCAAAGTATTTTCTGCTTTATGTTGGAGGGTTATTGTATATTGTACTACACCATCTTCTAACTCCATTGCCCCTTTCTTCCAAAAGTTGAAATAAACACTATTCGTTTAAAAGGAAATTAATTACCTTCTATGTTCTGTACACTATATAGTTATTATGATTACTTTATATTTACAAATATGAGTATTTTATATTTTAGTATGATAAATTAAGAGAGTTTTATTGTGAAATCCTTTACTAAACTGAGATATAGTGGAAGACTAAATATGAATGAGAGCACAAAAAGCAACAGGAGTGCTTGTGCAGGTTCTGTTACAATAGTTTTTAATATTAGAAGTTCAACATGTTTTGATGTTTGAAATAGTTTTCTATGTTTAAAGACTGTTTACAATATTTGATCATATTCTATTAATATGATACTAGTAAAACCTATAGTCATAGTATTGTACTGTACATGACATTTCTGTTGTGGTTTGTATAATTAAAAAAAAGAACTTTAGGGTGAGCTAGCAACCATAATTCTTGCATCTAGTCACTGAATGGTTTAAGTAGACATGCAGAATGCCATCACAAAAATCTTAAAAAAAAATTATAATAATGTTAAATCTGTTCCCTTTCTGGTTCTTGAGACCAACAACTTTAAACTGTAAAACTTTTCAAAAAGGGGCAGGGGGAGAAGGAATAGGGCAGTGTAGAAAACCCTTTATAACCATGAGCAATACGTTTAGCCTTTCACGTGTCAAATAACGTCAGTTTCATGAAAGTTATGGTTTTCTTTGTGTTGCTGTATTGGATCTTTTAGCTTGAGACAAGGCAGCACAATCCAAAGAACCTTCGCTTCCGTCTTCTCACTAATGGATAAGGAGTCAGGTTTAGCAGGCTGCTATCATCTGTAGTGAAAGAAGAACAGCATTTAACACAATTAGGCATAGAAAAAAGAAAAAATGCTTAGTTATTTGTATATCTGGGGAGCCCCAGTAGTGGGCCAGGAAACATCACACCTGTCAAAGCCTTTTTTGATGGACATTGGAACATCACATTCTTGACCAGTATTCAATCTGCGATCTGCTATTACCACAGATCCTTTTCCAGGCACTAGTTAGTTGCTCCCCATTTTTCTAGTTGCACATTTGCCTTACTAAGTACTTTGCACTTGTCTTTATTGAATTTAATCTTGTTGAATTTAGACCAATTTTCTAATTTCTCAAAGTGCTTTTGAATTCTAATGCTTCCCACCTCAGTGCTTGCAACCCCTCTGAAGTTGGTGTCGTCTATAAATTTTATAATACGATTTTGTTATACCACTTCCCCATGTCTGGTATAGCTCTGGTCAGCAGAGCCATAGCTTAGCTCTTAATTTCCAAAATATACCAGCTTTAGAGGATGCTGAACTAATGTTATTGAGTGAAGTCCTACCTCTGTCATTGACATCAGTGGACTACGACTTACCTTTTCTCTTAGATATTATAAAGCAAAATTCTGGGTATTTTTTTTATTAGGTGACCCAAAACACTTAAATACCTTAATGTACAATACATAGTGAAAAAGCAAAACTCACCTTGATTTTTCAATGGTAAAGGCATAGTCTCCCTGAGTTTGCTTAAAAGGTTTTTCATTTCTCTCATGTCTCTGTGGAAATTAAAAGTAAAATAGGTTTTCTAAAGTTTCCATTCTGTCTATTTTCTGCCTTTTGGGGGTTGGTAGGAATAACACAATACACTAAAATAATGAACAATGATAAATTCAAAGTGGGGCTAATGAGCTCTTCTTGATCTATCTAATGGACAAGTACAGGTTGAACCTCTCTAATCTGGAACTCTCTCATCCGGCAACCTCCATAATCTGCCATGATTTTAGTTAGCCAGATGACCACTTACAACGGCTGCAGCTAAGTTTCCTGTGCTCCCATAAAGTATATTTACAGCCACTAGTCCTGGCTCTCAATGTTTTGTGCTGTTATTTAGCTATAATTTACTCCTAAATGTCTTCCAAGAGCTGTAAACAGTGGAAAGTGGTGGTAATGAGCCACAAAATATTGACCTTCAGACATCTGTCAAATTTTCTTGTCCAGCACAGGTCAGGTCCCAAGGGTGCTGGATGAGAAAGGTTCAACCTATAGCTAGTTCCAATATAAAAACCATACCAATTTTTTTCTTTTTTTGTTACAAAAGCAATATGCCTTTATAGTTAATGAGAAATTTGGAGGGCGGATTAGAAATATGACCTTTCTCGGTGACATTTGGCCCAGAATAATGACATAATTACCGCTTCCTGGATGGTGAGTGGTCTTTATAAAATGAGTTGGTGGGCTCAGTCCAGTTCCTAGTGGAGAGATGCACCATATACAGCACAACTGGTATTTACCAGAACCAGTGATGGCTGCACTACCCTTGTGCCCCTGGACAGTGAACACTTAGCGTATGTCAACACAGTAAAGTTATTTCAAAATAACGACCCTTATTTCACAATAATGTTGCACGCATCGACACAATGCAAACTCTTTTTCAAAATAATTTTGAAATAGCAGACAGCTTTTTTTGAATTTGGTAAACCTCCATTGTGCCTATGCTGAAATAGGTATTTCGGAATAGGGGCTGTGTAGACAGGGGATACGGGCTATTTCAAAAAAAGATATTCTACAATAGCTTACTCTAAAATAGTTCTGCTGTTTAGATGTAGTATTTCAGATTAGAGCCTCTGGAAGTAGTGCTGCCAGGGGCTCTAACCTGAAATAGGCTCTATTGTGTGTCGACACATTTTTTGGAATAAGTTTTGTTTATTCCAGGGCTTCCCTGTATTGTAGATGCATTATTCTGGAATATCTTATTTTGGAATGTTAACTCCAGAATAAGCTATTCCAGAATAACTTTGCTGTGTAGATATACCCTTAGGCTATGGCTACGGTGTAGTACTATCTTGAAATAACTTCTGCAATTTACGTTGCACAAATTGCATAAGTTATTTCGAGGGAATTTATTTCAAGCCCAGTAACGGCTACACTGCACCAGAGTTCCAAGTAAGTGCTTATTTCGAATTTCCCGCTACCTGTTGTGGGGTAGTGGAAATGTTTGGCCACAGGGCTTCTCTATTCCAAAATATATCATAGTGTAGCCATAGCCTTGGAGTGTAAGTTCTGTGGGACAGGGACTGAGTTTGTATCTTAGACAGTACTAAGTATAAAGGCAGTGTTTAAAAAGTAATAAATAAATGACCGGAAAGGACCACCCACATTGTAGCAGTTCCCACTTTGTGGTTGAAGAGAACATTAGATACAGCATGTCAACCTGATCCCGCTCAGGCACACATGATTTAGCTGAAATGTTAAGGTGTAGAAAACCCTAAATAAACCCTGCTGATATTATAATGCGGCTCCCCTTTCCCATAGTGGGCTTTTTGAGGGTGAAACATGGAGATATACATATATCTCACAGAACCGGAAGGGTCCTTGAGACATCATCGAGTCCAGTCCCTTGCACTTACAGCAGAACTTATCATGGGTCCATTAAAAAAAAAAACAACCCTCTAGCCTGCTCCCCAACATTGAGTTCACAACTTGGTAAAGATATGTGAAATCGAGCTCTCTGGGATTGATAGTCTATCCCTGTACTCCTGCTATCATGAGGAGTAAGGGAGGTTGATGGGGAAAATGCTCCCATCGACCTCCCTCAGTGAGAACAGACCTTACAGTCGACAGCAGATATGTTGATTCTAGCTTCGCAATTGCTGTAGCTAGAATAGTGTATCTGCAGTTGACTGTAAGGTCCAGTATAGACCAAGCCTAAGTACTGACTTGCAAGTGCCAAAATAGAGACTAGGTTATTTGGGATACAAAAGCAGAGACTTAGTTACAAATAGATTTAAAATCAGTCTTCTTATCTCTTTTCTGTAAGTAGGCCTTTTATTGCTGTAGTTTCTTCTCCTTTGTGTTTGACAAGTGGCATCCATTGGTACTTGGCTAAATCAAGTATTTCACTCCTGGCCAATCTCTGTACCTGCTAATTTAGAAATTACTGTCATGTATATTGAGTTGTGAAGACACATTACAATGCCTCTTTTATGTACTAAGTAACAATATTGATTTTCTATGTGGGAAAAGCTGAATAAAGCATTAGAACTAAATTTCTGTATTTAAAAATAAAAGCTACGCATACCTTTCAGTGTTTTCAATATCGGTGGAAACCTGCCAGGAATGCTGTTGAGTATCTACTGGTGAAGAAGATGTGTCTTCTAAGATAGGTACTTCTGAATTCTCCTCCATTTTACTGTCTGTGATCTTGGGCGTCGCACAAGGCTCTTTTCCTTTAAAATTTTAAGAAAAAACCAAACATATCCCTGTTATTAAACACAGCATATACAAAGACTTTAATCTGCCTTTTTGGATTTGATCAAGCGTGGCATACACACAGAGAGTTAACAATATAAACTCAATGGGTGTGTCCACACTTAGTTCCCTACTTCGAAGGGAGCATGGTGAATAGGGTGTTGGGAGATTATTAATGAAGTGCTGCAGTGCATATGCAGCACTTCATTAAGCTAATTCTCCCCCATGGCACCTTCAGAGTGTTAAACTTTGAAGTGCTGGCTTGCGTCTAGCCGCAGTTAACCCGCTGGTACTTGGAAGTGCCTGGGCAACTTTGAAGTCCCTTTATTCCTCAAAATTTTAACACAGTTTAACACTTCAAAGTTGCTGTGGGGGAGAATTAGCTTAATGAAGTGCTGCACATGCACCTCAGAACTTCATTAATAACCTCCCGACACCCTACTTACTATGCTCCCTTCGAAGTAGGGAGCTAGTGTAGACATACCCAATGTGAAAAGTGAGCTGGATGGGGAGTGGATGGTAACTTGTCCATCTACTAATGAGAGCTCTGCTGCTTGGTGGCTGGATTAATTATGCAAAGGAGAAGTAGCTGGAGCGAGGTTAAAGAAGGGAGTGTGGAGATAAACATTTTACTTAACTATGTGTAAAATCTGTGGCAGGAGCCAAAGGACAGCAGGGGTGAAGAACACCCAGTGAAATATAGTACAGCTACTGCAAATTTCAAAAACTCTAACACCAATGGACAACACAATGCATGTATCCTAATTACTAGTAGTAAGCCGTGCTAAAAAACGTGCTGTTCTGTAATTGATAAGTTTTAGATGCCTGCCAACATTCACAAACCAAAATGCAGCAGACTCCAAATCTGCACCAGGTTTGTGATTCATATTTAAATAAACAAAAGGATGTGTTAGAGCTGTGTCATTAAGGATGGTAGCCAGGTCCTAATGGCATTTGTGTGGGAGAGAAAGAGCTGTTGGGCATGGACCATGACAATGGTGACAAGGTTCTAGTGCATGGTCCTTGGGCAATCCCTCTACAGTACCAACCATGGCACCAGGCATCAGATGGGATGGATTTCTTTTGTTTGTGCTATTTGATTTGTGAAATTTCAGTTCTGGGTTCCAGATACTTTCTTAGAACTTCACGTTGGTTTATCTTTCTGGAGAAGATTCATGAATTTGCCCAAACAATCTAAGACCAAAAAGCTCTTGTTAAGCAAGATTCATTGCAAGCAGAGAGACATTAATAATAAAACAAAAAAAATAAAATAAAATAAAACAAAAACAAAAATAAAAATAAAAAACAAAAATAAAAAAACCCCAAAATCTGGGTCTGAATGACTATCTCAACTCTAATTTGGCCATAAATCAACTAACTAAACGTCATCTGTATAATTGCGGTGTAGAAGAAATTGCTTATTTATTTCTACTATCCAGCCTCTCAGGTCATCAGTGCAGTTTGCATAGTCTCAGCCTGTCAGTCTGCTAGAGAACCTGGGAATCAAACTTCCATGTTTTTTTAAACCTCTCACTCACCTCATGTGTCCTTGGCCAGAGGGAACATCTCCACATCTCCTGGAATCTCCTTTCAAATTCTAGATTAAAGCTTTGCTCCTTCTCTCTCTCCCCTCCTGACCCACCCATCAACAGAGTCAATCAAACCCTCCTCCTGGGTGATCTCCTTCTATGCTTGTAGCATTAGCACCTTCTCCTTTCAACTGCACATTCCACTAGAATGCAAGAATGGCCATTCTAGGTCAGACCAATGGTCCATCTAGCCCAATATCCTGTCATCCAACAGTAGCCAATGCCAGGTGCTTCAGAGACAACGGTGAGGACAGGGCAACTATCAAGCGATCCATCTCTTGTTGTCCACTCACAGCTTGCATCAGTCAGAGCCTTTAAGAGACCCAGTGGATGGGGTTGTATCCCTGACAACCTTGGCTAATAGCCACTGATGAATTTATTCTTCATGAACTTACCTAATTCACTTTTTGAACACTGTTATAGTTTTATCCTTCACAAAGTCGCTAGCAACAAGTCCCACATACGGGCGGTGTGCTGTCTGAAGTACCTCCTTTTGTTTGTATTTAAACATGCCGTCTGTTAACTTCATTGGTTGACCCATGGTTCTTGTGTTATCTGAAGAGGTAAATAACACCTCTGCACTTTCTCCATACCCTTCATGATTGTACAGACTACTCTCATATGTCCCCTTTATATCTAGCTTCTTCCTCCTGGAGTGGCACACTGGCTTACTTTCACCTCTGGCTGTGACCCTCTGGGCAGGTCAGGTCAACTCATAGGACAGTAGAGTGAGCAGCTGTGCCACTGTCAAGCTGTGAAGAGGTTACCTATGCAAATGAGAGGGCTTCTCCTGTCAGCATAGCTACAATCTCTGATGGAGGGAAATTCTACCATCCACCTAGCACTATTCTACACTGGTGGTTAGGTTGGTTTAACTGTGTTGCTCATAGGTGTGGATTTTTCACTCCCTGAGCAACACAGTTATACCAATTTAATCTCCTAGTGTAAAATTAGACTCTGAGTTCCCTTCTCAGCCTGCAAGTAGAGGTTGATGTAGCTGAAAAACCTGCGTCTCTCATTAACAGAATTTGGTACAGCAAAAGATACTGTCTCACACATCTTGTCCCTCTAATATTCTGTGACCAACAACATTGCAAACAACAAATATTTGTGACAAAATTCACTGACATTTGACATAATGATGACTAGTGCTTTAATTACTGGTGGCTCTAGAGGCAGTCAATATTAAGTTACAAACTGGATCACTCCAAACAATCTGAGTGTAGAGTGTCTGAAGAAAATTATTCCTACCACCCTTTCTAGTGGTTAATTGACTAGCTCAAGATTTGCTCATACTTGGATGAAAGATTATAGATTGTTGGGAAGCATCATTTGCAGGGTTAATAAAACATGCAGAGATTAGCAAAACAAGAGGCATTTTATTTATCGAAAGTGGAAGTACATTTTGTAACTGCTGCAGAGCAGTTCCAAAGCTAGCTCTGAGTTATGTCCCCGGTACTCAGCTTCCCATAAAACTATGATTAAAACATAGTCTCATGCCTGAGGCGTGCGTTTAACAGTGCTCCCTAACGTCTTTAGTGAATGATCTTTTTAAGGGGCTCACAATGCTTTATAAAGAAACTTAGAAATGATCAGCTCATGAAGAAATTTCAGCTCACTGCTTTAGGGTTATTATTTATATTACTGAGTCTGCAAGAGATTCCACGTTGTGTTATGAGCTCTACACTTTAGCCTCAAAGAGACTGAAGTTTAAATAGGTTACATGGTTAAGTACATGGAAGTGATGTGAAGTAACTTGACTACAGTCACAGAGTAAGTCCACGAGAAAAGCAGGATTAGGACCCAGGATTCCTGACCCCCAGTGCAATGCTCTATTTGCTGGATGCTGCTGCTTCTACAAGCATAAACCTATTCAACTTCTTATGTGGCTAAATTCATGCACTCTTTTGTGATTTTTTAAATAAATTTTCATAAAGAAGTCATGAATAAAAAATACAATAAGATCTTAGAATATATATATGTTACCAAAACCTACACATATTTCACAGGCTCTTCAGTAACATTATGAATCTTTACAACTTATCAAAGTTGAAAGACTAGACAATACAAAACCAAACAGTGTCACACAGGTAAAATATACTGGGGTTGGAGCAACAATAATAAAAAAGACACACACAAGTAGGAAAATAAAAAAGTGTGTGGGGAGGAGGGAGGAACCTGGGAGAAGGTACTGGGAGGGGTAAAAACAGAATGATCAGGTAGAATAGAAGTCTGGCATTCTTTGAGGTATCTCAGCATTCTTTATCCAAATGTATCAAGAAATAGGGTCCACATTTTTTTTGAATTCATATAGTTGTTCTCTACGTTGATAAGCTATTTTTCCTTTTGCTATTAGCTCAGACAGAACTGAATACCCCTTCTCTATTCTGGATATAAGCCTATTCTTTCATTTTTGTAAATTCATGCACTTGGTAATCACTGAGGCCCTCAAGAGCCAGCATAATAGATGCATAATGTAAGATAGAGTTTACAGTGGAGGTTTGGTTCCTGAAGCAAAGCACTATTTTAACTTGTCTATCTTTTTCCAGCTTCCGGGCTGTTGGACAGTCCCATATCGTGCATGAGAATGATTAGAGGGGTTCCTTTTCTTTACTATTGCATCAACAAACATCACAGGACAAGTCCCTGCTCTTCTACAACCTCTGTAGTGTCCACTATGTTTTAAATAGAACCTTTTGCTACAGCAGGCATAGCCTAAGATCCACAGCAGCATTTTTAACATTCTGTAATATGTACTGTCACTGGTGATCCTTTAAAGGCTATGTAAAATCCTTTTCACAAAGAACTCCAAACCACTGGACTTCTTCTTCATTAGTAGAGCGTACACAGTGGTGGAGTATATTAAGCATTTCTAAGGTTCCCTGTAGTTGTAAGGATATGTCTACACAGTCTGTGGCAGTGAGCTTTCCAGCCAGGTTGACTGAGTCAGGGTCCCAGGGCTCAAATCACCACACTAAAAATGGCTGTGCAGAGTTGAAGAGTTAGAGGGGCATGATGAGAGTCAACAAATACATTAAAGGAGTAGCCAGTTAAGGTATTAACCTAATGCCTGGAGATCAGAACAATCCAGAGGGAACTAAGATCCTTATATTTGAGAAAACTATGAATAGTTCCTATGCAAAAGAAGTATAAGTCTTGAGATATCACATACTCCTAGGTTTTTAAAGCACAACTCCAGAGCCATTGTGGCTGGCTTATGCCACAGAGCAGTATTCCCTCTACCTTCTATCCATGAGCAGAATAAATTTTGTTATGTGCAACAAGGCCTGTGTAGATATGCACCATTGATAGAAATACAAGCTGCTGGCTGTGGATGCTCTGCTAATTGGTATTTGAATGTCTCCTGGGTGGCTGCCCAAGTGTACAGCTTAGAGGAAACACTGCCTCTGAGGCCAAGATACTCCCTGAGAAGGATTAAGCACTCATTAAAATCTCTAGCAGAATACAGCGTTCTCCATTTAACGTAGCAAAAAACCTACGACAGATTTCCCAGTCATCAAGCTTAGGCCCATACATATAAGCCATGACTAGTTCAGATCAATTGATGGAGACTTTAAGGATTAAAACCCTGCCCTGAATGTCTGAAATTGATTCAGCAACTCTTATAGCCAGCGTTTTACAAAACAGATTGGCTCCTCTGCTGGATCTGTACAAGAAGCCACAAGATACTTGTTTTTCCTATCCAGTCATGCTCTAATTTAACAGTTTCATTTGTGGCCAGTGTGTCTCTTGGAAAAGCACTGACTTCCTTTGCTTTCATTAATAGTGAATGCACGTTTCTTTTTCGTTGGAGTTTTGAGGTTCTTTACATTTCAGGATAGAAATATGTATTACATACTCTTATATCTTATCCTATTCCCCACACAGAAACCCATGGGGGTAAGTCTATGGATGAAATATCTCAGAAGCTCATTCTAGAGATTTGGATTACCTTGCTAGATGCTTGCGACTTGCCAGACTTCCAGGGTATAGGGAGGAGAGGGCTTCCGAGAGGGAGAGCGAAGAGCACAAAAAGACAAGTTAAAGCAAAAACATAAAAACACATAACATGCATTTTACTACTCTTGTTTACTACCAAGCATAGTAGGCTACAATACAATGGCAACTACAGGTTGAAGCTCTCTCTAGTCTGGCATCCTCAGGACCTGACTAGTGCCTAATGAGAGAATTTGCCAGACCACTGGAGGTTATTATTGTCTAAGAGCATTACCACACACTTCCACTGCCTACTGGGCTCTTAGAAGACACATGGGGGTGAATTACCGCTAAATAACAGCACAGAACACAGGAAGCTAAGATTGGTGGCTGTCAACAAACTTTATGGGACCACATGAAACTTGGCCCACACTCATGAGAGGTGGTCATCTGGCTAACTAAAATCACGCCAGATTACGAATGCTGCCAGACGACAGGGTGCTGGACTAGAGAGGCTCAACGTGTATTACCCAACATCTAACACCATAAACAAAACAAAGCCAGTTGTACATTTCAGTCTGGGGTGGGGAAGACGTACCACCTAGGCAAGAAGTTCCACCAATATTCATTATATAAATGATTATTTCTATCAGCCACTCTATTATTCCCATACAACCAATTAGTGTCTATATTAAAAGGCAATAGATGGGGAGTGAACATTTCACAAATGTAATATTTCTTTCCCTGATATGTAAAGGATATAGCTGTATATTATCTCCTAATTTGTAATCTTTTCAGTTTGCTGAACCAAAACCCGGAGTACTGGTATCAGGGCTTGCTGCACTGTAGTATTATTTTCTCATGGCCAGACAACTTCTTCCCCCTTTTAGTTTACAACCAAACTGTTAGTTTCCCTTCCCTACATTAAGTAACAATACATCTAACAGTGGAGAAATCTAAATACTCACACAAACAGTAAATTACTGCACCAAAAATTACAACAAACAATTCATCTGAACAAGTGACTCTTCTCCATTAATGTTATACTTCATGTTCACATGCATGGGATTGAGCTTATCAAAGGTCGGGAAAGAGACAAGGGAAAAGAGACTAGAGGAGTAGTGCGTGGTGGGAAGATATTAGGGAAAGCAAGTTAGAAGACAGGGAAAAATGGGCAAACAAAAGCAGGGTGAGAGGGAGGAAGGAGAAGGTGATGGGGAGGGATCCACATATCTCAGGATCCTGCACGGGTCTTCCTCTGCTCTGTTATTCCACAGGGGGCACTAACAGTTGCTCAGTCCTATGCAGCTTTCCATGACATCTTATAGGGAGGAGGGCTGTCTCTTAGACTTCCACCCCAAGCTACTGCGCTTTGAGGGCCCCCAGCAGTAAGGTATGGTGATACATCAGGCTCTCCTATGGGCACCAATTTTAAAAAGTAGCACTGGAGCCCCCACATTTCTACAGAGTAACAGAGAAGCTAATTATCTCTTTTGTGTACACTTAGCTTTGCAAAACCGCAAACAGCTCATTCATGTTGATGTTCATTCAGAGATGTTGTCTAATATTTCATTCGTTCCCCTGCACAAATGCAGAAGCAAAGGCACCTAATATTGTTAATATGCAGTTTAAAACTATCCTTTTCCACACACAGCTCACTGTCATGAAATCAAGTTGCAATGAGTTGTTTCCTTAACTCCCTGGCTGGGATGATTCACATTTAGCCATTTGATGAGAACTGATGCACATGTCCCAAAAGTTAATAAAGTATCAGCTTGAAGCAGGATGGAGAACCTCAATAAGTGGATCATGGTAACTGGATAAACTCAAACGCAGGTAGCACACACATAACTGAGATGTAAATTTGATATACAACAGAATAAGTACTTGACTCACTAAAGGCTATTGAAAAAAAACAAAACAAGCCTTCCTGCTGCTTGTGTCTCTTAGAACAGATATAGTTTCTTATAAACCTCGACATGAAACTGAACTGGAAACTTTATAAAATATTTTTGCACTCAGCAAGTTCCCTTGCTCTTCCAAAGCTGATCTCTGTTTAACCACATCTTTTGAAAAGTCTTGAAAAATCATTATCTCATTTTGTGGCATCCACCCAAAGAGTCCTTTTATCTACAAGTTAGATGCATTATGTCTTCTTTTACAGTAAATCTGTTAAATTGGACAATCAGTGCATGAGGTTTGGCGTCTGAGGCTGGCTTAGGGGCCAGGCATCTATGCGCTCTCGCAAAATCAAATTTCAAACCATATGTCAGGCTGAACGCCTCTGAAAGAACCTGGGAAACAAATTCTAGGGGGTTGCCTTTCTCTGCTCATACAGGTACTCCTATAAAAACCCTGTAACTTACCTCTCATAACTGTTCTTTAAGATGTGTGGTTCATGTCCATTCCATGTTAGGTGCATGGTAGCTGGAAGATTTTTCCCTGGGCATGTAGTTGTATGGTTGTGTGGCACCCACTGGAGAGGAACCTTCATGACACCAAATATAGGCAGCACCAATCTCTTCAGTTCCTTCTTGCCTGGCTACTCCATCAGAAGGGATGGAGTGAAGGTATTGGAATGGTCATGAAGAATGTATTTAGAAGAAAAACAGTTATGAAACGTAAGTAACCAATTTTTCTGCTTTGAGTGATTGTTCATGAGCATTCCACATTAGGTGAATACCAAGCTGATGTTAGGAGGTGGGGTCAGAGTTCTGAACTGACTGAAGCACAGCTCTACCAAAGGCCACACCATTTCTTGCATGCTGATTGCGTAGTGGTCTGCGAAAGTATGAAAGGAAGACCAGTTGCTGCTGTATAAATATCTTGCTTGGGACCTTGCACTGAGAAGGCCATAGAGGATTCTTGGGCCCTCGTGGAATGAGCCCTAATAGCTGGTGGGGAGAACTCTACCAGCTTATAACATTTCTTATATATGAGCCAATCCAGGAAAGATTCTCTGAGAGGAGATAGGTTGTCCCTTCATCCTATCAGCAGTGGCCACAAACAGTTGTTGCCACTTCCTGAAGAGCCTAGTTCTACCTATATAAAAAGCTAAGGCCCTGTGCACATCCAATGAGTGCAAACTCTGCTCCCTAGTATTAGAGTGGGGTAGGGTAAAAAAGTGGTAGTGGCATGTCCTGGTTGACATGGAAAGAAGCAACCACCTTTGGCAGAAATGCCAGGTGGGGTCTCAGTCTAACCTTGTCCTAAAAAACAAAACAAAACAAAACAAAACGAACAAAAAAACCCCCCAAAACATATAGGGCAGATCTCCCTTATCAGACACTCTCCTGGATGAAGAGATCACCACTAAGAATACCACCTTGTATGAAAGGTATAGGAGGGAATAGGTGGCCAAAGGCTCATTAAGAGACCCATAAACTTGGATAGTACTAGGTTAAAGACCCACACAGGTAATGTTGTCTGATCTGAGGGTGGAGTCTTTCTAAGCCCTTGAGAAATCTACAGACCCTGGGGTTAGTGAACATGGAGCACCCCACTACTCCTGGGTGAAATCCTGATATAGCTGCTAAGTGTACCCTAATAGATGCAACTGACAAGCCTTGTTGACTGTGGTGCCACAGATAGTCTAAAAGAGAATCCATTGAGGTCTCTGAAGGAGATATACCTAGCTAATTTGACCATGCTGTGAACTGCTTCCACTTGGCCAGGTATGTCACCCTTCTGATAGGTCTCCTGCTATTCATAAGGATTTCCCTCGCAGGATCCAAATGGGAGAGCTTTGAGGCATTCAGCCACAGAGCTTCCATGCCCTTAGGTGGAGGGAATGAAGGTTGGTGTGCTGAAGCTATCTTCCTGAGTAAGCAGTTCTGGAAGCAGAGCGAGTGTGACTGGGTTCTATGTGGACAAGTCCAGCAGGTGGATGTACTGATGCTGTCTGGCTTATGTGGGAGCTATGAAGATTACTGTGGCATGGTCCAGTCTGATTTTGAGGAGTACCTTATGAATCAGCTGAATGGGAGGAAATGCATATGGGGAGGGGTCCTCCTCAAAATATGCTGAACCTGTCACCTAGTGACCCTGGACTGTGGCTGTGGTAAGAGTAAAACCTGCTGCACTTCCTGTTGAAGTGGGGAGCAAACAGATCAATTTGGGGATGCCCCCGGGATGAGAACATTAGTTTTATCACATCTGGATGAATAGACCATTCATGATTCCCTGTGGACCTGATGAAATGGTCCACTACGACATTCTGAGTGCCTGGTAGGTAAGATGCTTGGAGGTGAATGGAGCGCCAGTCGCACAAATGAAGCTGAAGTGACCAAGGGGGCCCAGGAGTGAGAATGGTGGATCCACTCCAGGCTCTCATGATAGGCCTAGGGTGTCCAGAAAGACCACTGGGGAGCTGGTTGCCATGGGATGGGCCATTGCATCGGCAGGAGTGGTCGCTTATCTGCAAAGAGGATCTGGAACTCCTGCTCCTGATGGAGTGGAAGGAGTCAGACTCTGACACCTCTGACGCCAAGGACCACAGAGGTACTATGCCTCCTGGCGCTTGTGGAGGGATGGCGTGGTCTGATGAAACCTGGTGTGATGCTGTAGACACAGTGAGAAGAGTCAGCGTCGGGGGGCTGGACATCATCACTGTTCTCCCTCAGGATAGAGGCCGAATGGCTATGCGCCTTGGCAAAGGATCTCTCCTGGGAGATGACGTTCCCTGGTGTTGACTGGAGGTGTGGACTCAACCTTCTAATGGAAGTCAATGCATGCTCAGCAGGCTGAGGCACCAATATGGGATGGCTGTGTTCAGGTCTCACCGGTGCTGTCTCTGTTTCTTGAGACAGGGGACCTACCCCTCTCATGTTTCTTCTTTTTGTGAGCCAGTAGAGATTGAGATCTGTGTCTCCTTGGATCCTTGGTGCTTGACAAGAAAGCACGGTGCTGTGGGCACCTTGTCTTTCATTGGCACTGGAGTCGAGCTCAGTGCCAGTATGCTATGCACCGAAGATGAAGTGGTTGGTGTCAGGTCCAACGAGAACTTTTCAGGCTGAAGCTCTGCTTTCATAAGCATGATTTTCGGCCACTGACCCCTATCTTTCAAAGTCCTGGTCTAGAAAGTCTTGTAGATCATGTATCGATATCTCTGATGAGACTCTCCCAAACACTTCAACCACAGAGTGTAGGGCTCGCTCTGGGGCACATGTTTGCAACAGTCTGCATAAACCTTAAAGCCTGGTGACCTAGGCATGCCCGTCACCAGGGAAACAGTCCTCCCAAGAGCTCCAGTACTTAACACTAATTACTAATTACAACTTTTTACACAATAATAAAAGCTATTTACAATACAAAGACTAACAGCTACTGCTAAAGCACTTGCTAGGACAAGAGTGGGAGAGTTTCAGCTAACCATCACTGGTTGTAAGAGGGAACTGGAGCAGGAAGAGGCACAGGTCTGCTGTGTCTATATTTGGCACCACTTCAGGGGACACCGGACTGACTCTATGGCTATCTGCTACGAAAAAAATCTTCTGGCTACCGCGCACACAGGCGCATACACACCTCACTTGGAATGCCCATGAACAATCACTCAAAGAATCCTCATATTATTGCATCAAGGCCTTCCCTCAATATCTGCCTCTGTAGATTTAAGAGAAGACAGCTCTACGAGGCTTCTTTTCACCTGGACTGAGGGCCCTTGTACCTGATCTTCCCTCTTCTCCCTTCCGGTTCATTCACTTGTCCTGTCAGCACTTGCACAGAAGAGTTAATGAAGGTGTCACGACCTGTATATCTACTGTGCTTGGAGCAATTTTCTCCAACACAGACATCATAGACACAGGGCCCTCAGCACTGGCTATCTTGTCTAGAAGCTGGGAGACTTTTCCTCGTTTTTCAGCATCTTAGAGACTTCTCAACAGAGAAATCTTTGCCTCCTGACATTCCAGAGATTTTTGGGTATCTGTTCCTTTAGTTGAGGGTGAGGGAAGGGGGCAGCTGGGGTGCTGGACTCCAGATGGAGATGTAAGTTAGTATCTGACTCTGGAGCTTTAGGGATCTGCTCTCCACATCACAGAAAAATTCTCTGAAGTCATGCATCTTTGTCTGGTACATCATCATTTCCAGCATTGCTTTCCAACCTGGTCAAAGGATTTGTACTGTAAAGTTATTTGAGATAGGCAAGAGAGAAGGGAAGATAACTAGACACTGCTGAGAGAGCACTCACCTTATTTCTGGTATTTCCTGACTTCTGAGTTGTTGAGTTTAGCACCTTAATAACAGTCTTTTGACATAGCTGTTTGCATGTACTACAGTAATCAACGTACAGAGAACCCTTTTCCTCAGCATACTTGCTGCATAGCAAAACTGGACATATTTTTGGCTGTTGGCCTTGCTGTGACTGAGTATGTTAGAACATAACAAAGAAGTAATGAATACTGGCATATATCTTTTCTAACAGAGGCTGTATGTAGTAGTGAAGTTGTCCTGAAGATTGTAAGTACGCTGAAAATCTCTCTACAGGAAGCCTTGGATTCTGTACTATCATTGTAGGACTGTTTACTCAAAAAGAAAGAGAGAGATGGGGAAGTTTGGGATGGTAGAAAAAAAAGTACATTGAACATTCCACTTCAACTTATGGTCTGTGTTCCATTAATTTACCAAAAAATTTATCTCCTCTATGAAGGAGCTGGCTGTGGACCTCTTGGGAAAAAGCATCAGAAGAAGCAGACTATTTTCATGTCTTGTCAAATCTGCAGTTTGTTTGACCATGTCTAGTCAATGTACAAGAATCCAGATTATTTATTAACCGCAGGTTGGTGTGAACAGTGTTCATATTATTCTCCTTGAATCTGCTGGCTCCAGAATAAGAGCAGAAATTGTTGAAGTCTGAAGAGAAATTTCTAAAACTTCCCCAACAGGTTAGAAGAAAAGAAAATGGAAAACATACAGTACTACTGCAATTCAAAAATGACACCTGCCACAAGACCTGCCAAGTAATTATATATCTGCTAGCAGGGATCAAAAGCTTAGTCATATATACACATTGTAACAATAGTTGTAAATACTGGAATCATTTACACTTTCTATGGCTTTCATACCTGCAAACCAGGAAAACCTTTTGGATGTGTATTCTCAACATTGCTACTTAGATTCTGTTGAAAAACTTTCAAAAGCTAGATATAGGAAACAACACAAGCACTCTATAATGATCAAAGGATCTATTTGTCCACAGCTACAAGTTTTATAATACACACCCATGGCTGTAAACCTTTTCCTCAAGGAATTAATTTAAAGAAGCAGGCACTAAAGTTTGATTCTCTTAGATGAAAAAGTTGGTACAATGAGGAACAAAACATGTTTAAGGATTCAACATGTGCTGAAAGACTGTTGATTAAAACGACTCCATCAAGACACATCTCAGTGTCTAAGAGACTTAAATAGTAACAAAACAGATAAATGAAATATCTTCTGTTCGTCTTCTATGACAAGTGAATACCATATATTGTAAGTATCTCTTCTGTCCCACTACAGTATTAAAGTTAAGTCTTCTTATTGCTGTCTATCATAATGCTAACAAAACAAAAAAGCAGTCATGTAGCACTTTAAAGACTAACAAAATAATTTATCAAGTGATGAGCTTTTGTGGGACAGACCCACTTCTTTAGATCTGGAGATTACTAATACATTATTTTGTTAGTCTTTAAAGTGCTACTTGACTGCTTTTTGTTTTGTTAGGATACAGGCTAACACAGATACCTCTCTGTTACTATCATAATGCAAGTTATGCTGCTAGTCTTCTGGTCAGGTATAAATAGATTTTTAAGCTAAGCCCCCTGGAAACAAGAAGCTATTACTGAAAAAGAGTGATGAAGATTGTCTGATCAGCTTGCATAATGTTAAAAATGTATTGTGTAGGATGGGTCATCTTAGTTTGTGTTTTTAAGATTTCTAAGTTATGAAAGCTTACTGGCTGCTGAGACAACATATGGAAAGTTGGAAACTTTCAGAAGGTATAATGGGACTTAAACATTTAAACATGTGAGGGAATAAAGCTGCAGTGACAGAAAATTCTCTCCTCTATGTGATGTTGTCTACCAGGGAGTAGCAAGTGGGAAACTTGGGTTCTAGCCATTGACTGCTTGTGCGATCTTGGACAACATGTTAAACCTCTAGTTTCTTTGTCTGTAAAACTGAGGTGATACTTATAGACCTCTTTGTTTTACCTCAGAATCTAGAATGAAAAGTAACCATTCTGTATATACATTTTTTTGGGTCAGGATATGACGAAAGTTATGACCTATCGTAGTGACACATGAAACACGATTTTCCCTATTTTTGGATTCTCCATTACCTCAAGTACCACTATATAGTAACATGATAAATGTGGACTTTAAAATGATAACCACCATAGGGCAAAAAATGGCTGCACTCAATAACTAACTACTACATCTCCCTAGTTTGAAAAATCCCCTGAGTAAGCTTTTAATGACAGCTGTTGGGAGGTACACTACAATCTGTCATGCATCTTTAAGAAAAACATGTTTTAGTAGCTTTGATAACTTTGTACGCTGTAGCTCTATTAATCCTGTAACTCATATTGCACATGCTGCTATTTTTGGGAGGGAACAGTCTGAGAAGTTCCCCCACTGCTTACTTCTAAATAACAGCTGTTCAGAAGTACGTATAACTACAGAAGAGGCTTTAATATTTCTGGAGTGCAATATTTTATGGATAGGCTTATGTCTAAAAATAACCTTCCACAAGTCACAAACCTCTTACTCGGAGTGTGAGTGAATAAAAAGGATTTCCATACTAGCTACATCCGGTAATTGAACATGGACAATCCCTTGGATGAAAATATCTAGTGTTAAAGTGCTCATAATGATGAAATTTCTATTCTTCCTTGAACAGAATGTCAGTACATTTTGGGGAGAAGTTGTGGCTTCCTTTTTTCTAGGATAGCTAGCCTAAACACGGCCCAAACCAACCAATCTGGGAAAATCAAGGAAATTTGCCAGGCTACATGAACATATAAAAACACAGAAAAATTCAGTCTTGGTCAGTGATGGAAAAGCCTGTGAGTCTGTCGCAGGTTCTGTGACTTTCCAGAATCTCCATGATTTTCACAGCAGCTGTTGCAGCTTGCCTTGGGTCCTGCCTGAGCAGCCAGGGAGCCCCCGTGTGAGCCTCACTGACTGTTGCTTGGGCAGTCTCCTGCCATCATGCCCCTCCCCACAACAACGCCAGGAGTTTGGGTGTGGGAGGGGGCTCAGGGCTGAGTCAGGGCGTTGGGGTGTGGGAAGTTTTTCAGGGTGGCCCTTACCTTGGGAGGGTTCTCTGGAATTGGCAAAATCTCCATCAGCTCCGAGGAATGGTTTCTGGTCAATGGGAGCTGCATAGCAGGCACTCAAGGTGGGGGCAGCATGTGGAACCCCCCAGCTGCGCCTCTGCGTAGGGGCTGCAAGGACGTGCCAGCTGCTTCCAGGAGTCACACAGAGGTAGCTTGCTGGTCCTCCCTGCCTCCCAGTGTCAGCACAGCCTCTGGCCATGTGCTGCTTTCTGCCCTCCCAGCACTAGCAGGGGTGTAGGGCTGTCCCCCCAGAGCACCTCTGGCACCTCCAGACTGCCTCTCCCCAAAGCACTCACGGTGACCCTGGGCTGCCCCAAGCCCCAGAGCCCCCAAGTTTTATTTAGGGGTATAGATCACAAATCACTGACAAGTGAATGAATAAGCTGTGATTTTTTGTTAACTGCCTTTGACCTCTCCATGGCTTTTATTAAAAATATTTTATATTTTATTTTATTAAAAATATCTGTGATTGAACATAGCCTTAGTGAAGGAGAATCCAACTTAACTCTTGGTAAACTGCTCTCATGGTTAAAAAAATTATGCCTTATTTCCATTCTGAATTTGTCTAGCTTCCACTTCCAGACATTTGGTAGACAGCAGGACAAAAGCAGGAATCAGGATAACTGGTTTCTCTTTCTACCTCTGGAGGGCAGGGGTATTTACTAATCAAAGACAGTACAGCCAAGCACATAGGTCTTGTACATGCAGCCTGAGCGCCATAGCAGAGACAAGATGTCACTGCCATTTCTGCCAGAAATCACCTTGTACAAACTCTCTGCCCATTTGTTAGACTGGGCAATGACTCCTGACTGTCTCCTGTAGTAGGAGATGTAAGACCTTGCTCAGTAATAAGCAGTGGCGACTGCTGAGTAGGATTCCAGAGGAGGCACTGCCCATCCGGTGGCCCACCCCACCCCATCCCCCCTCTGCCCCCTCCCTTGCTCCACCTCATCCACCTCTTCTTCTGAAAGTGATGTACCACTCTAGGACTGTGTTGCTCTGGGGGAGGGATAGGCCCACCCCTGCACTCACTGGAAGTGGCACAACACTGACAGTGAGTATGGGGGGGAAGGGCAGACACTGGGGAGTGCATGTGAACCTCTGTGCACACCCAAACATTGCTCCTGATAAGAAGAGCTGTGAAGTAAATCTAACTAACCCTAGCCAGCAGAAGGCCTTCTCCTGGCTTCCAGCCCCTCATGCCCTTTTTAGGACCAAGCAGGTAGAAGTTCTGTTGTATCCAGAGCTATTGGTCTGTATTTACTGTGAAGGTGTTTGAGTGGGACTTTGGACCATGCTCAGTGCAGTTACCATGTCAGAGTACTGTGGGACTATGGTCAGTGCAGATGCAATGCGTAGTGATCCAAGCAGACAGCCTCTCACAAAGCTCTGAGTATGTGCAAGTAATACTTTCCAGAGGCTTAAAACTTAAACTTGGCAATATCTGTGTGGATTTTCCTGCTGAGAGCAGAAGGCATCTATTGAATCCTGGCACTGTCTCCGTACCAAGGTCACATCCATGCTCCAAAGCAAATGGAGGGTCTAAAGCTCTTCAAAGAAACATCTAGAAAAATATTTAATGTAGGAAAAATTAGGCAGGCTGCCAAACTTCCTTCCTAGAAATCACAAAACTGATTTTACTGACACTTTTTAAAAATCAAATCAAAGAGCAAATATGGAAAATTATCTTGAATGACGTTTGACAAATTTACAAACATCTGAAAATAGTAATCTGGTAATGGAAAATGTTAGGTGACTGTAGTGTTAACTACAGAGTTTTAAAGCTCTCTTTTAGTTTGGTAACTGTACAACTGTTGTTCACTACTGTGAATGTTCTTTCACTCCTTTCAAATGAATAGGACCAGTTGCATGAGTAGCAATCATCAGTGTACAGGAAATATACAGCTGAGATGTGCACTGTGTTCAGCAACATGAATCAGCCTCTGCACCCCACAGAAAATAGCACTTGCAAGTATATCAGGGTGAAATCAAGCTATAGAGGTGATAATGCAAAGAGAATATAGAATATTTATGAAGATTCTCCTTTTGCCATATGGTAGTATTGCTTTATCTGAATATGCCAAGCAGTTAGTCTTTGAGTAAAGTGAGAACTGAAGTTGTTATAAGAATCATTTTACAAATGTTTCAAATGGTGCCTGTGCTTGAATATATGAGATATGCAGGAGGGGGTTCCCGCTAGTCTGGTTGCTGACAGCACAAGCTCGTTTGCTTACATCATCTTGTAAGCTGGCAGAGTTGATCAAAAATTTTCCATTTTCTAAACATTTTAATAGAAAATGCAGTTTCCATAAGGACCACAATTTTAAATAAGAAAAATTTGGATTTGGCCAAAAGGTAGTTGTTTATTTTTTTAAGCATCAGGAAACTAAATCAAAATATTTCATTTTGAACTGGGTCAACCCAGGACCTAAATGTTCTGGCATTTTTGAACAGAATCAAAATATTTACTTTAGGGTCAGTTCAACATCTGGGTATCTGCCTGTGTCCCTTGGGAGTTGTTGTTTGGATGCCATAGTTGCCCATTCTCCTCTACTGGCTAGGCTCTGGTTGAACTACATCTCCCACGAAAGCTGTGGTGCATCATGGGCGTCTCATGACCATGTTGGTAGGTGGAGTCCAGTTTATGGAGACAACTGGAGGACTATAGCAGTGCTTCTCAACTTTCTTTTTTAAATAAAATATACCTTTAAAAATTATAAGTACCCCAATACCCACAATTTTCAGAAACAAGTTTTTTTTTCTACCTTTGCAACACATTTGTTCAAACAACTTAATCATAACTGGTTGGTTAGAAGAACTTGCCTATTGGTAGTAAACTTACCATCGAACTTATGACTGTGTAAAAAGGATAAATAAAAAGAAATAGATGAACATCAAGTAAGTCTGATTTTTTATTCATGAAAAAGGTTGAGAAACACTGTGTTAATGTTCCCCTGGAAGAGCTCTGCCTGCCCCCAGGAGTACACATACCCCAGGTTGAGAACCATCTAAAGCACCTGGACTACTACTCCCTTGAGGAATCATGGCAACTCAGAGTGCTGTAATTTAATGTCCAGGTAGCCTGAAAAGAAATATTTGATACTTTTTAATAAAAAAAATACAGAACCCACCATTCTGCCTTATTTATTCCAGCAAATGTACAGCATATCTTGTTCAGTGGTAGCTGAATAACTGGTACAAAGAGCTAAAACCTTCCATTTTGAGTCAAACATTAGTCCAATTTCAGGATCCTAAATCACAATAATATATTTGTTAGGAAGGTGACATCATAGTAGAACCACAGCTTATGTAACTAC
The DNA here is from genome assembly GCF_033958435.1 of Carettochelys insculpta. NCBI lineage: Eukaryota > Metazoa > Chordata > Testudines > Carettochelyidae > Carettochelys > Carettochelys insculpta. Next base: position 91,116,655 of record NC_134141.1, read on the forward strand.
CTCAGTTGTGGGTAATTCCATTCAGGAATTTAGTGTTATACCTACCTTAAAGGTACCCGAGGAAAGCTAAAACAGATCAGTTTTAAAGGTTAGTGTCTGTGATGTGTTTGTGTAATTCAATACCTTTCCGATGAAACTGGAGGGATCCTAGCAGGCATATGGACTTGAGCATCTCTGTTGTGTACATTTCTAAGCAACATTGCAACTGAATGTATAGTCTACAGATTTCGGGATGAATCTCTCCATCTTCTGGGCTGCAATAATAATAAGAAAAAAAAGGAAAACTGTACTTAAAACAGATTTGCTTAATACAACCTTTAATACAACCTCAGCTGTCGGTAAAATCTAGAGAAAACTGGTTGTTTCTAGAAAATCGTATTTAAAGTAAGTTTTTATTCATATAAACTTTAGACATATTTTACAAAACATTCAATTTAACTGATTTCTCTCCGTCCAGTGAGCCATGAAAGGAATTTAAGTGACAACAAAAGAGGGATTTTATTCTTAATTATTTTGGATGTTTAACTCAGTCTGTCTCAGGTTTTCTCTACATTGTGGCTTGTGGTTTAGTGTGCACGACCCTAGTGCGCCCCTGAACATTTTTTTTTCCAAAAGCAGAAAAACTAATTTGTAACCTGCAAAGTCTGAGCATTCTTTCCTTCTCCACATGTTCTGTGGGTGCATAATTTCAAGGGTGGTGTTAGACTTACGTAGTCCTGATGCAATTGCAACACAGGGAGGCACAAACTCAGGGAGGGTCAGGCCCAGTCATGCCCATTATATTGACAACATTTCTGCAGTCTAGTAGCGTCTTTGGTCATAACTTCTTGTCGTGTATTGCTTAGATATTACTACTGCAGCATTCATGCAAAGAACGTCAGAATGAATAGGCTGCAACAGCACTAAGTACTTCATGGATAAGTATGCAGACAAGGTTCCTGCCCTAACAGCATACAATCTAAAACCACAATGCTCAAAAACAAGCTTGAGGGTAGGATATGACAGACTGGAGTGGTTGAATGGTGAAGCTGAGAGTGCAATTCTTTAGTTCCATGACTTCTGTATTAATTTCTTTTTTAATTTGTTAGTCCCTCAGTTTAAAATGTTAGCCATCGGATTAGGCAACAATGTTGTGCGGGAAGGTCTGGAGCTTACAGGACTTTTGGAAGAAGTGCTTTGTGAGCAAAACAACAACCAGGACTACAAAAGTCCATTCAATTTTCAAACTAAATGTAATTTCTAATTTACTCTTTATACCACAGATAAAAAAATACACAGGGCCCAATTTTCAAACCTGGGAGCCAGGCTGGACACCCAAATCTCATATTTGCACGATCAATATAGCTCTTAAAAAGTTTATTTTACAAGCCGAGCTGTTCATGTGCATCTCCCAAAGAAAAGATTTGTCCAGACATGTTGGAGAGGTGGGCTTGCAATCATTCTCTGCCAACAGTGGCTTTAATTATACAGTGGTTGTTCAACTCAAGGATTTAGGATTTCAGCAAAAGAAAGGCAAATAATAGAAAACTGGATTATAAAACAAATATAAACACTTGCCTTACTGAATAAATTGTGAATCTAAAGGTATTTCTGAATAACAGTAATATGGGACCTGATAAATTCCATAGCATGCTTCTAGATTTCTAGAGCAGGGATATTATAACAACAAAAAGATCTGCAAGCATTATTTAAAGGTATGTAATTTCCTGTAGCTAAATTGATAATTTTACAGGGCCTCTTATGTTTAAATAAAATTAGATGTGTGGGGTTTCTCAAGGGAACTGAAGCAACTAACTTGATAAATGATTTGCAACAGCTCTGCTCTGTTACTTCTCCTATTAGGCTCAAATCATGTCCTAACATCAATCAAGACTGAAGTGTTTTGAGACCTACAGCAAACAATGTTCATTTAACCCAGTCAAATGGATACTCTACTGCAAGAGCCTACGCAGTCACTGATGCTTATCTAATTGCGAGCTTGATGTTTTTGCCACCAACAGAAAGACTTCACATTTCTAAGCAAACTCCCAGCAGTTCGCACTGATTTCATACCAACGAGTTCAGTTCAAATTAACATTTATAGATTAAAGGCTAAAAGTAAGCATTACAGTTATGTAGTCTGACTTTCTATATAACAAAGGCCATAGCACTGGGGTGGGGAACATTTCTGGGTTGAGGGTCACTGACCCACAGAAAAATCAGTCAAGGGCCACACATAAGTGAGAAGCAAAATAAATAAATAAGGATCCATCACTAACCTGGCCCCCAAGTAAGGAGTGACAAAACCCCTCAGAGATGTGGCCCCCAACTGAGGCTACATCTACACTACAGCAATTCTTCAAAAGAACTTCTTTTGGAAGATCTCTTCCAAAAACCTTTTTTTGAGAGTGCGTCCACACACAAAAAAGTGGATCCAAAAAATTAATCTGTTCTTTTGATAGAGAGCGTCCACACAGTCCCCGCTCTTTCAAAAGAACGGGCCAGGGATTGAAAAATCTGGTGCCATGAGGACTACTCTTTTGAAAAAAAAGGGCCCCTGGGTGCCTGCACATTCTTTTTTTCCCCAAAAGATTCTTTTGAAAAAAGGCACTCTTCCTGATCTGGGAATGGAAAAGTGCCTCCAAAAGAAGTGACGCATTCTTTCAATTTACTTTTAAAATAACATGTTTTGTGTGTAGACGGTCTGCTGGATCTTTTGAAAGAGTGCCAACTTTTCTGAAAGATCTCACTAGTGTAGACACAGCCTGAGATAAAGGAAAAATGAAAGACATTCATTTCACTCCCCTCAAACTCCAGCCATGGTGAAGGGGAGGCACCAATGCTCAGGGTTTACCAGAGCCAGATTAACTCTTTTGGGGGCCCAGGGCTAGCATACTTTGTGGGGCACCCCTAGTTTCTGGGCAGGGTCAAAAATGAGGGGTTCAGTTTGCAGGATGGGGTGGGGGTACAATTGCTTTAGTATTCGTCACTGAATTATCCTAAAAAAATCTAAGTCTTATAGTCCACGCATATTCACATTTTCTTCCATTTTTAAATAATCTAAATGCAACCATATATCCTACAAACCTTTAGTAATCTGAAAAGTCCTCTTCTCTTTCCTAGTGTAAGAACTGCCACACTGAAATTACATTTAACAGTTTTGCTGCTTTTAGCTGGCAGTTGAGAAGGATTGCTGATGCAATCACACTGGAGTTGCCCAAAGTAGACTAGGTAAAACATAGAAGCCAGATGCTGATCTTGTTTATTGTGGTGCAAAGAAGGAGCAGTTCCACTGAAGCACATGGTTATTCCTAATTTACACCAGTGTAAATGAGATCAGCATTGGTTCTAAAGATGTACCTGCTCTGAATGTAGAAATCGCAGTGACTTAGAAGTTCTGTGCAAGGCACAGATACAGGAGTGGACTCACAGGGAAAATGGGCACCAAGCACAGTCTTGCCAGGTGTATTGTAGGTTGCAAGCTCCTCCAGCCATCCATGTGGAAGAAAAGTCTCAGAGTGCCTCAAAGCCCACTGAAAACAAGTATCAGCTTCAACTGGTGTTGGGTCAAGCCCCCAATGTCAGCAGATGCCTTAATGGCACAATTTACCCCCATATCTTGTTGCAGAGTCACAACCGCATTTTGCAACTTCAGCACTGACTTTCCAAACTGAACAAAATCCTGAAATGGCAAGAGTATTAGAATAAATACTCTTAGATTGATCCTTTTCATGGTAGCAATTTTAGATAAAATAGATGATTATCATCCCGTTCTTCTGTCTGTTTCATTCCAAGTGTTAGAAAGTGTAAATGAGTAAGAGGAATATTGTACCTAATTTTTTGGGGTCAACAGTTGCTATGGAAACTATACTTAAAATAATGACTGTCTCTCACTTTCTTCATGGCTGTCATTTAAAAAAAAGGCGAGGAACTGGCTACTGGAATTGAAAATGATATATTTTTCATCTAGTGTTTGGCTTCTGAGAAGGAGAGATTTTGAACTACAGCCCTTAAAACTGATCTTACTCATAACTGCCATCAGGGTATAGGCTAAAGAGTGTGCATATTACAATTTAAATAATTATTGACTAGAAGGGACACTCTTCAGCTAACTAAAGTGCCACATCTAAGCCACTTTCGGTACATTCACAAACTACAACAGATATGAGAAAATGCAATTACAGCCACCTTAACTGACACTTTTTACTTTTGTGAATTCTCAAGTGCATGAGTAATGTGAAAATAGCATTCAGCAAAGAGTCACAATATACAGAAAAATGATTGAATTGTGTCTTTTGACCCAAATCTGCCCTAGGAACAATACGTATCATGTGGATGTATACCAAAGGCCAAATGTTGCTCTCATTTACACCTATACAAGCGTAGAGTACTAGCAGTGACATCTAAGAACATAATTTGCTCCTGTTTCTAAAGTTAACATCTAATTATCTCCATTATCTCCTTGCCTCAGTATCACACTCATCTGTTGATCAATTACAGTAATGCTTTATTCTACATAGTATCTTTGAAAAGGTTTCCAATTATTTTCAGCCACAGTCTGCTCTCAAATGCATGTAGGTAGCCCACATTTACTTCAGTGGAAGCCACTGATCTGAGGGCTGAATCTGAACCTCAGATTCCAACTGGTAAAAAATGTTCTTTACCATTCCTGATGGTTTCACTGTAACCCAGTTTCTTGATTCATCCTTTGTACTGCATTTAAACACCCTCCAAGATAGTCAGCTCAGTTTGGTTTCTCTCCACAATCATCTTTGGCCTTGCCATGAGGTGAAGTGACATAGCCTTTGATTTTCCCTTTACACTCACAATAAAAATGTATGATGCAAGAGACAATAGGTACCTAAAGTAACATATACACACTGAGGGCTGGTCTACACTAGACTCTCCTTCAAAAGGGACACATAAACAAGCCAGATCTGGGAATAACGATGAGGTTCTGTGCTGCATATGCAGCACCTCATGAGCATAATTCCTGCTGCACGAACTATGAAGTTGCTAACCTCGAGGAGGCGGCAAGCAGTGTAGCCATGGGCACTTCGAATTAGGGGGCTAGTGTAAATGAGCCCTGATAGTTTAAGCGATATTTAGTAAGGAAGGAAGCACAGGTGTAAAATCCATTATACAATTGTATGAGTGGATAAATATAGAGTAAACTGGTCTTTTTCAAATGGTAGCAATAACTTAAATAACTTAAACTATCCCCACATAACTGTTAACAACCAACTTTTCAGTTTCCTGTTTGACTATTTTCTCCTTTAAGTCCATTTTAACATTCAAAGCACTTTCTTAAAATTCAGTGGCTATTACTAAATATGCCTTTTAACATTAGTCAAATTAAGTAGATTAGCACTGATAATACATAGAATATGCCCCTCTTTCTGAATAAATGACTGCTAAGACATTTAATATAATGCCCATAGAGGGAGCTCTAACATCATTCTCTTTTCTGTATAGCAGAAACCAGAACTCTGTGTCCACCACTCAGATAATCAGTTTAAGACCGAGAAGAATATGCAGGGATCAGTTACTCCTTCTTAGAAACAAAAAATAATACTGGATATGAAAATGACTATTGCTTTTTAACTCAAAACATTCTTCTTAAGCTGTAAATATTTCTTAATTGTTTATGGATAATTAATTTTATAATGTTCTCTTAACAAATGTTTAGGATGATTATTCAAATTGGAGAACAATGTAAAGGTTAGTCCAAAACTCAGCCTCACGTCAATCAGGAGAGGCTCCATTGTAATCAATGTAAATGTCACCAGTGTAGTTCTGGTAAGAACCAGAGGCAAATCAGGCCTAATTTTCTTATTTCAGCTAGAAATTAACAATGGATAGTTCAGTTCTAGGCAGCATGCCAAGTCATTTACAGAGCTGGATATGACTTTTTCGTTTTGAAGTGTCTTTTTAGATGAAGCCTGGGGTTAACTGTCATTACTGCGTCTACACGTGCCGGCTACTTCGAAGTAGCCGCGCCAACTTCGAAATAGCGCCCGTCACGGCTACAAGTGGTGGGCGCTATTTCGAAGTTGACATCAACGTAAGGCGGCGAGACGTCGAAGTTGCTATCCCCATCAGGAGATGGGAATAGCGCCCTACGTCGACGTTGAACGTCGAAGTGGGGAACGTGTAGCTGTTGCGCGTCCCGCAACATTGAAATAGCAGGGTCTGCCGTGGCGGCCATCAGCTGAGGGGTTGAGAGACGCTCTCTCCAGCCCCTGAGCTCGATGGTCGGGCAGCGGCCCCTTAAAGGTCCCCGCCCCCTGCCTTCCTGTGCAGGAAGCTGAGAGAGCGTGCAGGCGGCAGCCCAGCCACGTGGCCAGCCTGCACGCCCCTCTGCAGCCACACACCCCTCCACCGCTGCAATGGCCGCCCGCCAGCCCCCCAAGCGCCCCCAGGGCACCCCCCACAAGGGGAGCCAGGGCTCCCAGCACAGCAGCCAGGCTGGGAAGCGGCAGCGGGGCCCCTCCTGGACGGAGGCTGAGCTTCGGTACCTGCTGGGGCTCTGGAGTGAGGAGGAGGTGCTCCAGGTAATGGGGAGCAAGAGGCAGAACGCAGATGCATTCGCTCGGCTGGCTGAGGGCCTGGCCGCCCAGGGTCACCCTGCCCGCACTCCTGACCACCGATCTGGGGCTGCCCCCATCACTTGCCCCTTTTACAGGGAGCTCAGGGCCATCCTGGGGCCCCAGCACACCTCCTCCCCTCCAGCCACTCTTGATACCTTGGCCGACGAGCCCCAGCAGTCCCCGGAGGTGGAGTCCGCCCCGGAGGTAAGCCCCGCACCCCAGGGGCCCCCCCAGGAGCCCAACCCTGGGGCACCGGAGGAGGAGGAGGAGAGGGAGTCCTCCTCCAGCAACGGGGGGCTCCAAATAATCCTGCCATCACGGAGCTCCAGCAGGGCGTCCGCCCACCGGGTGTCCCCCGACCGTGGGAGCGGATCATCAGGTATATACCCCCCCGGTGCACACCCCTGGGGTTGAGGGGCGGGAGTAACAGACATGACCAGGGCCCTCCACATGCCCAGATGACCATGGCCCAAAGGACAGCAGTGGCATGTCCCTCACAGGAGTGCATCAGCCCCTGCCCCCCCCAGCACGACAGTGCCATGCCCCATCCCTGGGGATGGGGGGAGCGGAACCTAGGGTCCCCCGGGGGGAGGGGGTGGGACACCCATCATCATCATCAGCATCTCCCGGGGACGGGGATGGGGAACCAGCAGCAGAGGGGTGGGGGGACAAGGGCCACGGCTTGTGGGCCACGGGGCCCACACTAACGGCTGTCTCCACTCTTCTTCCCCCCGTGTTCCGTAGCTGCACCATTGGAAGGACCGGAGAGTGCCGGCGAGGTGTCAGTGGTCCCGGAGAGCCCACCGGGGCCATTAGTCCAGGCCAGCCCCTCGGCGGAGCACCAACCGGCCCCCAGGGTGGGGACGACGGCGGAGCCAGCACCAACCACGGACGGCGATGGACCCCCAGCTGCTGGCGATCCTCTGTCGGCAGCTAGAGGTCTCCAAGCAGCGCCTGCGGGTGGAGGAGTGGCACCTCGAACTTCAGGAGCGGGCGCTGGCCTGGCGCCAGGAGGCATGGGGGGCCTTTATGCGCACCTTCGAGCACATTGCGGACTACCTGGCCCCCCATGCCGCACCGGCTGCCGCTCTGCCCGCCCTGCCTGCTCCACCCACTGCTCCATCCGCCATCGCACCACCATCCGCCACCGAGGGCCGTTCTGCCGAGGGGGACCTGGGGTCAGCTGACACCCGCTGGCCATATCTACTGGTCCGCCTGGCCTCCAGCCAGCCCCGGCCAGGGCTGAGGCCGAGGCACGGGTCGCGGCCGCCCACCCTCAGCGCTGGACATTAGGGGGTGTGGGGCCCAGGACGTGGCCTCCCCCTCCCTCTTTGTATATATCCCCTTCAGTTATCATCTTTTGTAAATAGTTCGTATTAGACCCCTGTTGTTATGCTGATACCTGCCCCCCCCATGTAAATAGTTCTCCCCTTCCTTGTCTTCCCCTTTTTTAATTTCATCTTATCTTATTTATAATACATATATATATATTTATTTTGCCTGTAAATAGTTAGTTATGATAATAATAATAAGAGTTCAACATATATATTCTGGTTTGACGAACAAATGTCTGTTTTTATTTGCAAGAAAAGTGTGGGGGGGTGTGCTCTTGGGTGCTCTGTGGTGTGGGCGTAGGGCCACGGAGTGTTGTGGAGGATGGGGGGTGTAGTGGGGGGCCTGCCAGCGTTCACCCTGCGGCCTCGTTGAACTGGGCCCGCAGGGCCTCCTGGACCTGGGTCCCTTCGGGGTCCACCTGGCGACTGGGGGCAGTGGGTGGCTGCACATCGGCCCTGCCAACCTCCACAGCCCAGCCCTGAAAGAATGCCTCCCCCTTGCTCTCGATGAGGTTGTGGAAGGCGCTGCACGTGCACACAATCTGGGGGATGTTGGTGAGGCCCACATCAAGGCGGGTGAGGAGACACCTCCAGCGCCCTTTGAGGTGGCCAAATGTGCGCTCCATGACCTGGCGCACATGGTTCAGGCGCATGTTGAAGCGCTCCTGGCTGGCTGGCTGACAGGTGGCCTGTGTAAGGGTGCATGAGCCAGGGCCGGAGGGGGTATGCCGCGTCTGCAATGACGCAGAGGGGCATGGGGGTGTCCCCCACAGGGATCTCCAGCTGGGGGATGAAGGTCCCTGCCTCCAGCCGGCGGCACAGGCCCGAATTCCGGACTACCCGGGTGTCGTGTGTGCTGCCAGACCAGGCCATATATATGTCCAGGAAGCGGCCCCGGCTGTCCACCAAGGCCTGAAGGACCACTGAGTGGTAGCCCTTCCTGTTTAAGTAGCATCCTCCACTGTGCTCCGGGGCACGGGGTCCCATCCAGAGCCCCAAAGCAACTGGGGAAGCCCAGGGTGGCAAACCCCGCGATGGCGGCATCCGGGTCCCCAAGCCGCACAAGCCTGTGGAGGAGCAGGGCGTTGATGGCGCGGATGACCTGCAGGGGAAGCACATGGGAGAGCACCAATGAGGGATGTGCAGGGTGTGTGTGGCCCTCCCCTGCCAGGGCTCCCCTCCCCTGCCAGGGCTGCCTCCCCCTCCCCACGTGGGTCCTCTTACCTCCATGAGGACAGCCCTGATGGTGGCCTTGCCGACACCAAACTGCTGGCCCACGGATCGGTAGTGTCTGGAGTGGCCAGCTTCCAGACAGCAATGCTGGCCCGTTTCTTGACGCTGAGGGCACGCCGCATGAAGGTGTCCTGGTGCCTCAGTGCGGGGGTAAGCCACTGGCATAGCTCCAGAAATGTCTGCTGGCTCATGCGAAAGTTCTGGAGCCAGCAGTTCTCATCCCACTCTCCGAGCACCAGCCGCTCCCACCAGTCGGTGCTCGTGGGGTAGCTCCACAGCTGGCGGTGTGTGCGGCGGGCGGGGGGGTGGGAGGGGGCTGCAGGGTTTGGGGTTGCTTCCTCCTCCCCTGCGGGCAGCTCCTCCTCTGTGGCTAGGATGTGATCAACTGCCTCCTGAATGGCATCGAGCAGGGCGAGCACTGCTCCTGCAGGGGCGGCTGGGTGGACCTCTGGCTGCTGCTGCTGCTGGGGGTCCATGACTGTGTTGCCCGAGGTATGTGTGCCTATGGCTCTGCAGACCGCGTGCTGTGCAGGCTGCGTGTGTCTGGGAGGGGCCCTTTAAGGGAGCGGCTAGCTGTTGCCCCGGAAGTGCTAGTCCCCCCGTGACCCTGTCTACAGCTGTTCCTGGCACCCTTATTTCAATGTGTGCTACTTTGGCGTGTAGACGCTCCCCTGCAGCGCCTACTTCGATGTGGTGCTGCCCAACGTCGACGTTGAATGTCGACGGCACCAGCCCTGGAGGACGTGTAGACGTTATTCATCGAAATAGCTTATTTCGATGTCGCTACATCGAAATAAGCTATTTCGATGTAGCGTTCACGTGTAGACGTAGCCATTATCATTTTGTGAACAATAGGAACAATTTTCATGTAGTACAATCTAAACGAATATGGTACACTTGCAAATCTCCATGTATTTAATTACGCAAATATATATGTTTTAAAATATTCAATAACAAGGAAGAAAAACTAAGGTATTGTTAAGCCATAAGTAAAAGTGCTACAAGGTCAAATTCGGTCCTGTGCTACATGTATACAACTCATATGAAAGTGAATGAGAGGTACAAATATGTATTCCAATCGTGATTATGGCCTACTGTTAGGTAAAACAAGCAGTCCTGTGGACTGTACCTTAAGGACTAACAAATTTATTAGGTCATGAGCTTTATGGGTAAAAGGCACTTCATTCGATGGATGGAAATCACAGAAGGTATACGTAGCAGGAGAGAAAAAAGAAGGAAGGAAAAGAAAGTCTCCATGTCGCTAGCAGGACCAGTTAATGAAGCAAACGTGTCTCATTCATAGCATGTGATGTAGAAGTGAAAATATCAAAGGTGCGGAAATTGAATGTCCAGGGAGATTAAAATGCTCCTCTGCAAGTTTGTGTGTGTTTACATTCCTGATGCTTGATTTGTGTCCATTATCCTTTGTCACAGAGTCTATCAGGATCGTCCAGTGTACATGGCAGAGGAGCACTGCTGGAACTTGATGCATGTATTATGTTAGTGTATGTGCAGGTGCATGAGCCTCTGGTGGCGAGTGTTATGTGGTTAGATCATCCTGTGGTAATGTTGTTGTAAAGATATGTGGACAGACTTGGCAACAAAGTTGTTGCAGGGAGAGGTTCCTGGGTTAGTGTTTCTGAGGTATGGTGTGTGGTTGCTGGTGAGTACTTGCTTCAGGTTGGTTGGGGCTGTCTATAGACTATGCACGCAAGTTGAGACTGTCAGAGCAGTCTAGAGGTTTCAGATAGTCTTCCACTAAAATTAATCTACTTTGAAAATCTTGACCATACTCCACAGGAGTTAAATATAAGTGTGCAATTATACTTACAGACATTGGTTAAAAAAGGAGTGGATAGAAGCAGTAAAAACAAAGGAAATGTTTTTTCTTCTTCCCTGTATTATAAGTTGTAAATTGGCTTGACAGACCAAGGAAAAATCACTGTTGAATGTATTTCACTCTATAGCTCACATTCTACACTAAGGCCCTGGAGCTGTAAAGTAAAATGCCATGGGAATGACTTAGACGTAGATGTGAGCTCAAAACTTATGACCTTTCCCAGAGGCTGAAAAATACTAGGTTCGTTGCACAGGAAATTCGTTTACTTCCTGTAGATGCTAAGGGCCTGATCTTCTTCTCACTTACATCAGCATGACACTATTCAAACTCCACTGACTTCAGTGGCATTATTTTGAATTTCAATTGATGTGAAGCAAGGAGAAGGTCCATCAAGTGCAAAATTTCTTTCAACTAGTTCTTAGAGTCAGAAGCAGCAGCAGCAGCAGCATATCCCTAATTTAGGAACTTGACATCAAATGCAGGTAAAAGGTGCAAGAAAACTCAACCAAAACTATGCCATGATAGAATATTCAGTGTGGTACCTCTTTTGTCACTAAATACAATTCCCAGCTTAGTTACTTCTTACACTTTTGCAGCTTCTTGCCATGTTGGTCAACCCTACTTAGATCTCTTTATAGGCCGTGTCTACACGGGCGACTTCTGTTGACAAAACTCACTGAGCATCTACACAGCTAAAGCGCTCTGTTGGAGTTTGTTGACAAAACTCAGCTGTTCAGGTGGCAGCATTATCTCTGTTCCTGATCAAGTATAACTCCTCTGTGGACAGCGTTTTGTTGACAGAGTGCCTGTGTGGACATTTCTGTCAACAGAGAGGGCTTCCGGTTTGCAGAACTTCCGATCAGCCATTCTGTAGAGGGAGGGCAGGGCATTCTGGCTGCTCTCTGTTGACAGAGCAGCTTGCTCTTTCAATATGCTTTTGTGTGTAGACACAATCTGTTGTCAGTGATACTGCTGTTGATAGTGATCTTTGTTGACAGAGGCTGCCCATGTAGACATGGCCATGCATTAGTAGAATGGGTGCAAGTAGAGCTAAAGGAGTTTAACATTATAAAGGTTTAATTTATGCCATCACCAGCTACTGCAAGAGAACCAAAAAATATTAAATTCAGAACTCACAAGGGCTGTACGTGAAAGGAGAACTTTAAAAAAGTGTTATATTTGGAAATTTGTTTCTGTGAGTTTCAAGTCTAGGAAAGCATGATTTTTTATCGATACCTTAAACACTGTTTGCTTCTTTTGCAGGTTTACAGTCCTTTTTTAAATTACAATGAGGGATCTGGTGAGCTGTTTTGAATATAAGTATAAAAGTAATCAAACTGTAATGTTCTCTTCTAAGTGGATACTGAGAAAACATACTTGTTTGTTCTGTTCCCATCTGCTACAGTCATTTTAGATTGGATACTGACAAAGGGTACTCGTTTCTAAATTACTTGCCTTTTCCTAGAAATTGTTGCCATGTTTCCATATATCATGTTATTTTTCATTCTATGCTCTTGCAATGTAATGAATCTTTGGTGATGAAACGTTAAATGGGATACAACAGAACAGTACTGCATCCTAGACAATAGCAAGCTGGAGAACAGATTAAGCTCTTTCCAGTAGACAGATAATGTACTAAGAAGAAGGAGATAATTTAAAAGGCTTGTATTTATGTGGCTGAAAAACTAATTTCTTAAATCATATCTCTGTTTGAAAGGTGTTTGCTGGTAAACTGTATCTGCTCAGCTGTGCTTACTATATTAAGAAAAAGCATTTCCATATTCACTGGCATGTACAGAAAAACAAACAAACAAACAAACCCAAAGATTTTTAATCTTAGTTTTGAGAATAACTTTTCATTCTTGCAGCAACAGACAGCAGAATCTAGCCTCATGGCATTTGCATTTATTGTAGTGATATCGTACCTACAGTGACTAAGTTAGTAGAACTTGAGTTGTTCCGATGTTAAACTGTTCATCTAACAGGTTATCTGCTTTCCTTCAGCCACTCCCATTGACTTCAACAGAAGCTCACTTATAAATCAAGAGCATGATATGGTCCTTAACCTGTAGGCTGTCTCTGAAGATATTAGTCTTTTAAAATTCATTTTTCTAGCTTTCCTCCTTCAGAACTACCTTCCAAAGAAAAAATATACAGTATTACTTATTTTATTCCAGTCATCTTAGTGTTCTGTAGCAGTCCTAAAGTTCTTTAGGCAGCTCATTATAGCTATGTCTACACGTGAATGCTACATCGAAATAGCTTATTTCGATGTAGCAACATCGAAATAAGCTATTTTGATGAATAACGTCTACACGTCCTCCAGGGCTGGCGCTGCTGATGTTGGGCAGCACTACATCGAAGTAGGCGCTGCAGGGGAGCGTCTACACACCAAAGCGCCCCACAATGAAATAAGGGTGCCAGGAACAGCTGCAGACAGGGTCACAGGGCGGACTCAACAGCAAGCTGCTCCCTCAAAGGGCCCCTCCCAGACACACTTGCACTAAACAGCACAAGATCCACAGAGCCGACAACTGGTTGCAGACCCTGTGCATGCAGCATGGATCCCCAGCTGCAGCAGCAGCAGCCAGAAGCCCTGGGCTAAGGGCTGCTGCACATGGTGACCATAGAGCCCTGCAGGGGCCCTGCAGGGGCTGGAGAGAGCGTCTCTCAACCCCTCAGCTGATGGCCACCATGGCGGACCCCGCTATTTCGACGTTGCAGGTCACGGATCGGCTACACGTGCCCTACTTCGACGTTCAACGTCAAAGTAGGGCGCTATTCCCATCTCCTCATGAGGATAGCGACTTCGACATCTCGCCGCCTTATGTCAATTTCGAAGTTGGTGTGGCTACTTCGAAGTAGCTGGCACGTATAGACGTGGCTTATATGAGAAAGGTGGAAGGTAACCCTGCCTTTAAAATGGTTTTAAAAAAAAAACTCTCGATGTGGTCTGTATAAAAATTTCAGTAATTCTTTCACACGTGTGACCTTTATTACTGAAGAAGCAAGTCGGTATTAATCAATATAGGTGAAGTTGTATAAGCATTAACCCTTTATGCCTTTTTCGGCTGGGCATTTTGTGATACTATTCAGATAACTTTCTGAAGTTCTGAAAATTTATGGCAAAATTTTCCAAGCTTAGTTTCTCCCCAAAGTTTAATTTTATTGACTAAGTTCACTCATTCACTATGCATCTTATAAGGTAAAAGTTGCACAGCTCCTGGAGTACTTAGATGGGATGCTCTTCAGCAGAACCTCCTAAGGGTTTGTCTACACAGGGAAATTGACTGGAGTAGCTCTGTGTACGGACGCTCATATTACAGAATGAGTGAGTCCACTTGGGATTTATTCAGGAATACCACTAATTCTTTTAATATTTGCATCGGGGCTGCTGAGAGCTCTTGAACCAAACTGGAAACCCTGTACAGAATGGAAACCATGCATCCCTAGTTCCAATGCTTGTGTCAGCAGGCAGTTCCCTTAGTTCCTTTTAAACAGGTTGACATGCTTTGGATCTGAGCCAAACACCACTGAAGTAAATGGAAAAACTCCCACTAAAACAGGGTTTTGGGTCAGAAGCACATTGTGTTAAAAGACAGCTACAAATGCAGGAACATTTCCCATATATTAATTTTCCATGACAAGGAAAAGAAAGAGTGATTCTGACAGTAATCTGCAACCTTTAAAAGAATACCATTTACTTCCCTCCTAGATGGAGCTTAGCTGCACAGGCTAGAGTATTAGTGGGCAGCACTCTGCTCCCTCCCTATTTGTGCCCACATCCAACCCATTTGTTCATGTAGGAAGTATCAGATAATAGATCCTGCTCTCATCCTGAATATAGACCAGCTACGGGGAAGCCCTAATATGACTGTGCAGGGAATTGCTCCCCTGTATTCACCTGCACAGCAGCCTTAGGGCAAGTAGCAATCTGCTCCTCAGAGGAGGATATCATGGATTTATATACTTGAAATATTACACTACCACAGTCAAATGTGTGTGTGTGGGGGAAGACAACTGGAGAGAGAGAGAGAAGCTAAAACATTTTTCTGAATAAAGTGTGGATCACCAACCATACTTTTACGACAGGAAATGCATTCCTACTAACCTGTATCTACTGTTCGACATCAAAGTTATAGCAAGATGCTACTGAGTGGCAGTGAGGGATCTGCTTTTACTAGAACTACTGTAATGTCTGCTTACTACACTGGCTAGTGCTGCTGAAGGCAGAGCAGGAGCAGAGAAGAATCTACTTAGGATTTTGTGTGGGTCCAACATTGGAGCATAGTACCTGGGTACATAGATTTTAATGCCAGAAGGCAACACTGTGATCTAGTCTGATCTCCTTTATACCACTTGCCATAGAACTTCCCTGCAAGTCATTCATAAGAGTATATCCTTAAAAAAAAACACAAAACAAAAAAATTACATCTTAATTTAAAAGTGGTCAGTGGTAGAGAATCCACCGCAGGGTCTTTGACAAGCTGTTCCAGTGGTGACTTCTTCTTACTGTTAAAAATGCATGCTTCGTTTCCAATCGGAATCTGTATATCAAACTAACACTTGCATGGATGCATCAGTTATTTCCACTCATGTGGAGTGAGGCTGCAGGAGCATCATGTTCTACTGTGGCTTCCGGGTTGCAGCAGTGACCACAGAACAGCTGCAGTGCCACTCTATGGCCTGGGGAGAGGGATTTCTTCTTGAGCCCACTGGAATCTGCCAACCCACACTCCTTTTTGCTCAGTCTGGGGTAGAGGTGGGAGCAGAGACAGAAGTGCCTCTAAGGGTATGTCTACACCACAAACTAAAACCCATGAATGGTCCAGGGCAGCCAACTCAGGCTCATGGTGGGTCTCATGCTGTGGGGATGTTTCATTGCTGTGTGGACTTTTGGGCTGAAGCCTGGGACATAGGTTCCTGTAGGGTTTTCTTTACTGTATATAAATACTGAAGGTGCTGTATTCTCCAATCCCGACTGGGGAGCAAGTGAATGGAGTCATATTTCACAAATATATTGATAGTGGTAATTGTAGAGATGTAAGTATTTTTACCACTGTGTTGTCTAATTTTACTCAGAGCAGGGTTGTATGGTGGTATAAATGACAACTGTCTTCACACAAAACCCTTTGCTATTGCTAACACCAACGGACTGCCAACTGCCCTGAATTATAGGTCTGAATCTTGCCAAGGTAGGCAGCTGTGAATTGTCAGCTTTTCTCTGCTCACCCAATAAATATAAACTCATTTTCCTTTTGAAGAGGAAGGCACTTTCTTCAACAACTTTGAACACATCATTTAATACAAAAAGACAGCACTGGGATTCTTGCACATAAATCTGCCAGCATGAAAACGTTGGTAATACAGACAGTATTCAAAATAAGGCAGATAAGAATAGCATACCAAAAAATGGAACAAGGTGGGGAAGGACTACTGTGAATAAGATGTTCCTGTACAAATAATTGTGTGCTATTATTGCTCTGTTCACATGATACACATCTAATTTCAACCCTACAAATGCACAGTTAAAGGGAAATATGATACAATTGTAGACACCAATTCAGCAAAGCGCTTAAACTTGTATGTAACTTCAACATCTGACTCATCTCATTGCCTAGAATGCCTCATGCTTAACTTTAAGCACATGCTCAAATGCTTTGCTGAACGGAGACTATTCTAGCTGAAAACCTGAGAAGAGATTATTAGGAAACAGAATCATAAGAAAATAACTCTAGGATTCCTTCTGCAGCTCTTAAGGAGAAGTATAATGGAGTGGGAGTTTCGCCTTAGTAAGTCTGGTAAGAACAGGCTCTTTGTTAAGATCTGGTTCCAGCTTACAAGTTGCTGATCGTTCAGCTCAGGGCCCCAGGGTTGCCAATACTGGTTGGATGAATTCCTGGGAGGTTATATCACATGACATTATCTTTAATTTCTGGAGACACCAGGACAATTCTGGAGGCTTGACATCCTTAACAGCACTTCCCAGGCAGTGTACTGTATCCTGCAGGCCAGGGGTGGGGAACCTACAGCCTATGGGCTAAAACTGTCCCATTGCTGAGTTTCATCTGGCCTGCGGGGCTGGAGCTGCAAGCGCAGGCAGCAAAAAGGTTCTCACTCCCGCTACAGGATCAAGTCACAGGGCAGGAAAGGATGACAGAGAACAGGAAGTCTCAAGATCACTAGAAATAAGAAGCCTTTGCTTAGATAACCATGCAAAAGTCTACCAGTGCAAAGGGTGGACAGTACATGAATCAAGGAAAGAAAGATATAATCTACAAGCCTTATCCAGCACATCTTCCTCAGGCAATACTCTTTCTGACCTTCATGAAAGCACTGCCTGCAGTGGAGTGCAGCATCAGACCTAATTTCTTTCAGTCAGAGATTGCTGCCAACACTATTAATAAGAGGCAATCTGTTTCAGAAACCAGTGAGAGTGTTCCCAAGAATGAACAGAAATGTTTCGGATAACAGGAGGAGTTGGGTACACTATTAAAAAATTAAATAAATAAAGTGAAAGCCAGTATAAACATGGAATTAAAGAGCCAAAGATAGATTCTTTTATTCTAACTCACACACAGCTCTCATATCTCAGAGGATATTCTGACCTCCTGACTGGCAGAATCAGTTGCAGAAGAACAGTCTGAGTCACCTAGCCCAAATTTTTTCAGATTAAAATAATATGAACCATTGACACAATTATACCAATTTGAAAGGTCAGGTTTTTATAAATACCCCCAATGTGCCAGCTTAATAACAGTTCTCAGTAGGAAAATGTGTTAATGGCTTTCTAAATTTGAAACTGAATTGAGAAGGTTTATCCACTTGGGCAGAATAAAAGGACTAATAGGTTGGGACTACACTAGAGAGTTTTGTTGACAGAAGGGGTCTTCCGTCAACTTAACTCAGGGAGCATCTACACACTTAAAGCTTTCTGTTGACAGAACTCTGCATTTGCCTAGACAGTATTATCCCTCAAAAATTTGAGGCATAACAAATGGTCGGCAGAGTACTGTCAACAGAAGTGCAATGTAGACACTTCTGTCGACAGAGAGGGCTTCTTGTTGCCAGTCTGCCCTCTTTGAAGAGCTCCCATTCTGCTTTCTGGCACCAGAGGGAAGTGTAGTTTGGCAGTTTTCTGTCGACAGAGCAAGTTGTGTGCAGATGCAATCTGTTGACAGAGGTTCTGTTGAGTTTTCCCTGTTGACAGTAACTTCTGTCAGCAGATGCTTCTAGTGTAGGCATAGCCATAGTCAGATTTTAAGCAGCCCCAGGTGGCACAGAAAATAAAAATTAATGAATCTAAAAGCAAAGTGGAAATAAGAACTGTAAAATTCCACAGAAAAAAAGCCCTTTGCATGGGTATCCTCGGTGTGGCTCACACCACCACCTCCTCACAATCTTGGAACGCATCCCAATGGAAAACAGTCACATTTCATCTACACGCTAATTATCATTGACTGAACCATATGAACAGCTGTCATTAACAAAGCCCACTGAAGTCAGTGGGAGTCTTTCCAATAATTTCAATGCCTTTGCATCAGGCAAACAGAACTCAAATAGGTTCTGTCTGAGACATTGCATGCAAACATGTCTCCTCTCACACACACTTTGTGGTCAGGTCCAAAACTTCCAATCAGCCTCCAAAAATCCTCTGATTAAATAAATTGGGAAAATATCCATTGCATTCCTCAAAGGGATCCGCAACTCAACACACTAAAAGAAATATGGCATCCTGCTTTAGCTTAAAAAAGATGCTTTTACAACTCAGGTGCGGGCCAGACTAAACACAAGAAATATGACATAAGGAATAAACTACAGCCAGCCTGATTCTGATAATCCCAGAACCAGTTGGATGACAAATGGAACCTAACAGAGCTACTGATATCAGACAAAATAACAGAGCAACAACTGAAGGGCCAACAGAAAAATTTCTGCTCTTCCAGGGATACATGACATAACCACAATAGTTTTTAATCTGTATTTACAAATAAAAAGGGACAGTTTACCCAGCTTAGAAATCATATTTGTGGAAGAGAACTTATCGGTGCCAATGAATGAGTAACTTAGGCTGGGTGTAGCCTGTGGAGAACTGACAGCAAAAGATATGCAAACTGCACACTGCAATTTGTGTATCTTTTGCTGACAGTTCTGTTGGGAGAGGCTTTCTCGACATTTGGCCCATCCACATGAGGTAAAATGTTGAGAGAAGCCCTTCTGCTGGGACATCCCTTCTGCCTCATGGCACAAGATGTACAGGGATGTTGGCAGAACATGTCCACTTTTCCAACGGAGGTCTTGGAAAAGCCAACACATTATTTGGAGGTGGCAGACTTCTTCCGAGAGACCTCTGGTCTCCAGGACAAAGTCTGCAGTATAACCCTAGCCCTAATGTAAACACGGAAAGATCAATAAAATAGTAGATGCCAGAATCAGATAGCATACTGGGTACCCAAGAGTGCTTAAAATGGAGAAACCTTTACTTTTCTAAAAAAAGTCAATACTTTAAAAAGCAAACAAAAGAACCCCTAGCAAGTATGTTATTATTTGAGAAAGATCAAGGAGACATAAGGCTGTATAGCTCAGTTATCCAACCATCAGTTGAGGCATAAAAGGCTTCCAAATTAGCCATCATACTTGCAGAAGAAGAAGGTCATACTTCACTGACCTGTGGGAATTCTTTGAGGATATTTATGGCAAAGTAGAAAAAGAAAAGACGCCTTCCAATACTTTGATTTTCAGCAGCATTAGACAAAGTTTCACATTAAAGGTTAATAATGCTAAAGGCACACAGGTAAGCAGATAAAAAGAAGGGACGTTAACTCCCTGGATTAAAATAAGGTGGAGGAAATGTGATAAAGGCTAGAAATAAATGCATTCTTTTCCATAAAGCATTATGGAAAAGCAGTGCTGCAGGTATCTG
Organism: Carettochelys insculpta; assembly: GCF_033958435.1. Taxonomy (NCBI): domain Eukaryota; kingdom Metazoa; phylum Chordata; order Testudines; family Carettochelyidae; genus Carettochelys; species Carettochelys insculpta. Next base: position 91,136,554 of record NC_134141.1, read on the forward strand.
AGGAGAAATGGATCTTACTCAGAGGGTCCCAAATTGTTCTCACTCCTCAGTGATGCTCCTAAGCTTCCACTGGAAAGGATAAGTGATGAACAACCTTAGGGATAGTCTGTGGCATGAACTATGGTGCGTATAGAACAATATTACGGAAGAAACTATAAAAGGAATATGACAACCCTAATGTTCATCAGTAGTTGCTGCAAAAGGTGGTTTATATAAACTTGTTATTTAAAATAAAATGGTGAATGATTTTCATTTGCATTGTATCAGATGATGAAGGTCAGTATAATGATTCAGTTTAATGCTATTCATTATTTGGAAAAAATCTGAAATTCTTCTTTAAAAAAGCTTATTTTAATAAATTTACAAACTGATTTCCTTTCATCTCCCTCTCTCCAGCTACTCTTAATCAGTCTCACTAATTCTCTCCGATTCTGCTAATTTTGTATATTGGTTGTCTCTGTCCCATTAACTTTCACCTTTGAAAAACACTCCATATTTATAACAGTGTACGTGATATCAAAGAAATAATTCTATTAAAGTCAATGGAATGAAAGCAATACAGAATCCATATAAGTGGAACATCTAACTCTCAAAGTTCTAGTATCGCGGAATTTCTAAATTTAAGCAAAGTTTCAGAACGTGACCTTCTGAATACAGTAACTAAAAACCCTGGGCTGGATTCCAAGCTATGCTCAAGGCTGTATTTCAGTGGAGTTTCTAAACTTTTTACATTGTGCCCCACTTTTTGTTCCTGCAATTAGCCAGGGCCACCCTAACACAGAAGTGCTGTGCCACCCTCCCTTGGCAACGGTAGCTGCAGATGTGGGAGAGGGGAAGGTCCCTGTTTGAAGAGCCTGCCCTACCACCTTCCCCAGCCCTGACAGACAACCCTTACAATAGAAAATTCATGCTTAAAGAACCCACCCAACTAGTTCTCCAGCAGTCACAGGTAGCTCTGGGCAACCCTTTAAACTTAAACAAAAGAACAAAAGATCAACGTAATTGCACTTTAAAAAAAAAAAAGCCTAGACTCTCTCTGAGAAGCTGAAACAAGGGGCTGTCTCAGTAAAAGCTTATCCTGACTCAGATGCCTGTCCAAAATGTCAGCTCCAACTTCCTCCTGGTAGGAGACGTTGACAATATGGCTGGGATATTCTGGGCACTCCCAGGGCACTGTGGACCCCTAGAGGGCTGGAAGAGCATATCAGGTGAGCCAGGGGAGGCCATGGGGAGGCAGTACAGGCCCCCATGGGGCAGGGGTGGGGCCAGAAATGATGCCAGCCCTCTGGCATCGGGAGAGACTGCGAGGGCAGAGAAGCAGGCAGCACAGCACACGAGCACAGCACAGCTATGCACAGAAGCTAAGGGGAGGCAGTGGAGGGCCTCCAAGGGAGGGGAGGGAGATGACTGCATTGTGACCCCCTCTTGTATTAGAGTATTACGGTGGTCTGCATTATGAACAGGACAACAGGTGGCCATCAACGAGGCATTTGGTGGACACCTTTCAAATAGCTAGGACATTGATTTTGTTGACCACGTTGTCCTCCTGTCACACCAACATGAAAGCATGAATGAAAAAGTCACAACACTAGACAAAACTGCCTCAGTGACTGGACTGAGCATTAACAAGGGAAGGATCAAGACAATGTGGATCAACCAGTCTAACAGCACCACCCTCACACTGGGACTGGATGACCTGAAAGATGTGGAGCAGTTTATCTACCTAGGGAGTATAATGGGTTCAGATGGAGGAACAGATAAGGACATCAATGCCAGGACAGCGAAAGAAACAGCTGCATGCAAGACTGTCCATCCCATATGGAGTTCACAAATAATATCTGTGAAGACGAAACTGCAGCTCTTTAACACAAATGTGAAGAGCGTGTGTGCTCTTGTATGGACGTGAGACCTGGCATACTCAAAAGTCTTCAAATCACAAGCTACAGACATTCATAAACAGATGCCTGAGGTACATCCTTCACATCAAATGGCAAGACTTTTTCACAAATAAGGAGCTTCAGAACAGAGCAGGGCAAGAACCAATTGACATAGAAATCAAGGGAAAAAAGTGGAGATGGTGAAGCCACACTCAGAAAATCATCATCTAGCATAGTCTGTCAAGCTGTAACATGTAACCAGCAAGGAAAATGCAAAAAGAAGAAGACCTCAGACTACGTGGAGGAGGTCTGATGAGATTGACGGACAACAACTAGGGTACTCCTGGAGCCAACTAGAAGTTTTGTCCCAAGACAGAGTGAAGTGGAGGAGACTTGTTGACGACCTATGCTCCACGTGGAGTACAAGGGTTAAATAGTAGTAGTAGTAATATGCTGGTCAAGCAGACCCATGTAGCACTTGGGCTACAAGGCTATTTGTGCCCATCTGGTCCTGATGCCAGTTCCATGCCAGCCTCAGCCTCTCAGGCTGGTCTAAATCCAGTAGACACCACAGAATTTGGAATCAAGTTCAAGATTTTGGTCCTTAACATCAAAATACTCCATGGCCTGAGCTCAGAACACCTAAAACATCACCTAAAGCTCCAGAATCAAGACTGTGATTGACAGCTTCCTCCTTGGGCATAATGAAATTCTCAGCAATAAAAGTAAAGCTTGTTTTTTCAGGTGACAGAATCTCCTTTTTGAAGTGCCCAGAAACTAAGGACTACCACAATCCTCACCATTTTCTGCTTAAAATGTGTGGTGCATTTCTTTGACCTTGCCTGCTCTGATACAAATATACAGCCACAGATATACTTATCAAACAAAAACAACTGCTCTACCAAAACAGGACAGTCCCCTCCACCTGTGTCTCCTTCTGACAGAGGACGAGAAAACAATATGTGACAGAAGTGTAGTCTCATTACTTATGCACTACTGGAAAGCACTTGGACACTTTAACAATGAATGTAGCATAAAAATCTACAAAGAATACAAAACTAGTTAGGATGTGCTAGTCCAAATGTATTTTGGGCCAGGAAGAGAAGGAGAGAGAAAGAGAGAGAGAAAGAAAGAGTTTTCTCACAGAACATGTAGCTTCTGCAAAATCACTATTTTGTCATTCTTAAAAAAAAAATCCAATAGAAGTTTTTTAAATTAAATGTTTGTTTCAGGTTGTAGTAATGTGTATCTGCCTATGCTGCCACAGTATTTCATGGGATTTGTAGTTTCACAGTTTCATGCCATCACTATCCTCTATGGGTTGGGCCCTTTGACCTGCCCACAATGCACTTTGTCAGCTAATCCTGTGGGAGATATTGCAAGTTATCACAGCAAACGTAGTCAGCCAGAAAGGCTAGCCCATATGACCATGAAGCATCCAAAATACAACTCGCAAGAGATCCCAACGCAGCATACACAGATACAGATTACTTTCAAGAAATGAAATGTTCCAATTCTGGGACGCTAAAACTTAATTTTTTAACAAAGTTGAAAAATGTTTGGACATCTCAAAATGAAAAATTTTTCAGAACTTTGCTGTTATACAAAAAGAGGCAATATTTTGAAATATTATCATATCCGACAGGTTGGCAATTCAAGTTTTTCAATCATCTGACAATGAACTTCGGGTCACAAAATAAGACTTTTCTTGTAGATTAGATTATTCTGATTGGGTAAATACTCCTAACTTCAAAAAGTATTTAACACCCCCGGCCATTAATAAGAAAACAAAGCAAAAACACCTAAATCCAATAGTTTCTATTTTTGTGGATTTCAAAACATCATGATGGGGTATATGTTAGAAAATATGGCTGTGTCTACACTAGCATGTTCTTTTGGGAAATCAAGCCCCTTTTCGAAAGAACATACAGCGCATCCATACACAAAATGCATTCTTTCGATTTGAAATCGAAAGAAAGTGGTTCTTCCTCCAGAATCCCTCTTTCACTCCCAGATCAGGAAGAGTGCTTCCTTTAGAAAGCCTCTTTTGCAAAAAGAAAAGGAGGTGTACATTGTCCACGGGCCCTTTTTTGAAAGTGCAGTCCTTATGGCACTGGATTTTTTGATCCCTGGCCTGTTCTTTTGAAAGAGTGGGGGCTGTGTGAATGCTCTCTATCAAAAGAACTGATCAATATTTCAATCCACTTTTTTTATGTGTGGATGCGCTCTTTTGCAAGATCTTCCAGAAGAGATCTTCCTGAAGATCATCTTTCAAAAGATCGCTGCAGTGTAGACAGGGCCTGTGTGTTTGGATGTAACCCTGCAACTATTAATGAACCATGGGACCCCTTGGTGTTATCACACCAAAAATTACCTCTTTTGTGCTCCATCTGCTGGCCAATCAGTGTCACCCACATTATCTCGCAATTATTATTCCTTGAACTGTTAGGATACCGTGGAGGAAAATGTTGTGGCATGATAAAATACAGCATATATTGAAGCTGTTTATAAAAAACAGGGTGGGGAAGCTAACTGATCTGATTGTCTTATCACTAGGTTTACCAATTAGTTGTCTTTTGAGAACTGTATGTTGTCCTGGCCTGACAGTAGCACAAAACAGAAATGCAGAAATATACAGCGGTCCGTATTATAATTTAAAGGAGACAATGTTATTTAGAGACTTGTTTGTTATATCTGCAGTCATTCTGCTACCTGTTAGGCTCATACACCTATGTTCATCTTTCAGTGTCTCAAAATCTTTAAAAATCTGGCTCTCTGCTCACTTAAAATTATTAGTTATTTATATCTATACCAGTGAAGGTTTTGAATGGGAATATTTAAGTCAGTAAGAGATTCAAACTGTGAGGTACTAAGAATTTGGTGAGAGGCGTTCAGCTACTTAAGCACTGGGTCCTAAACTTGCAGCAACTGTTTTACAGGGGGGAAGGCATGAAATTGATATATCCCAATTGCCAGTTCAGGAAAAAAGTTATTATAAAGCTGTCATCTTTACTTATTTAGGGAGTGTAATAATAGCAAAATGGAAGAACTTAGTCTTTCTATTAAGACTTTCCTCAATTGAGATGTAATTTAAAAGTCTTAAAAAAAGTTGCAGAATGCCCCGGCAGGTAGTTAGGTATAACCCTTTTAAATGGGGGGTGGAGATGAGTTATTGCAAACAAACATTTAGGGAGCTAAATAAGAACCTGTTTGCTCAACACAATGGCAACAGGATTTAGGCAGCATTAATTGAAATCTTTAGACTAAAAAGAGTTTTTCTGAACTGCTTAGTAGTTATGGGTCCTTTAGTTTTTGAGAGCAAAACCTGAGACATCTTAAAAAGGTCTGATTTTTTCTGGGTTTTGCCAAAGTTGAATATCTTTAAGGCCAAGGTCCCTGAATTTTTATTACTGAGGCTTCTTCATATGTATTTTAAATCTTGGTGGTTCCCTGCAACCAAATGCCAACTCAGGACACTAGGTTTAAAAGGGGCACTAGAGTTTAGAGGCTTTTGCAACTTTTCTTGTGATAAAATGTCACTGTTATTTCTGGTCACTGCTGCTTGCCCACCAATGCACAGTTCCACATAAGACTATTTGGGAGGGAAAGGGAGGGATATCTTGGTGGCTTCAGCATTGGGCTGTTAAACCCAGGGTTGTGAACTCAATCCTTGAGGGGGGACCAGTGGTCATTTAGGGATCTAGGGCAAACATTATTTAAAAAAAAAATCTGTCAGGGATGGTGATAGGTCCTGCTGAGAGGACAGGGGACTGGACTCAAATTGCCTCTGAAGGTCCCTTCCAGCTCTATGAGTTAGGTATACCTCCATATTATCATTTACTGAGCATCCTGAATATTTCCTCATCAGTAATTCAAGTTGCAATTTTTTTGCAAAATAAAATTTTTTCCACCTCCTGAACTTGTTTTGACAAATATCACCTAACTCAGAAGTTGAGCCACACGGGCTATAATCAAGCTGGTGTGTGCTTATTTATTAGTGTGTGGTTGTTTGCATTTGGCACACCTATGGCTACATTTTGTTAGGTTTTTGAAATGCTACATGACTGCTCATTTGTTTTGTCACAAAGGTAGACTTTTCTAAGGCTTTTCAATGAACAGTTGCATCTCTAAAAGGTACTTTTTTGTTATTGCTGTTGTTTTAATTCAGTTTTGTGCCCAACACTTTCTCAGCCATAAAAAAAGGGAGAGCCTGGGTGAGTGGAATGAGCGGACACCTGCATACTAAGGGCATATTTACACTACAGTCACAGTGTGTCACTGTAGCTTGCATAGACATAAATGAGCCAGCTTCAGGCTTGTGTGTCAGAGTACTGGAGCCAGGGCAGCTAGGACTGGCACTGCAACTAATCACTGAGGGTGCAGCTTCACTATGCCCACACTTGAACTTGGTGGATTAAAACTAGCTTGGATATGTTTACACAAGCTGCCATCATACTCCCTGCCAGTGCAGCCGAGACATATCTTAAGTCTGGGGTAGTCAATATGCGGCCTGAAAGCCAAATGTGGAACACCAGATGATTTTGAATGGACCATGAAATCTTTCTGTTTACTTATTATGAGCATTATTGCTATTGCTTTATACCAAAGGTTTCTTCGGAATCTGGACCTTGCAAATACCTTAACCAAGTAATTTGGACTTTGACAAAAATATTTTGGTCTACCTTGTGTTAAGTTTTTTGGAACAAATTTATAGAGGGAGGCATTTATGCTTTGCCTCTTCAATATTCAACTGCTCTCCAGGGAAAGCAGGGACAAAGGAAAGGTGAATCTGTGGAAGCTAGATATTTTGGGAATTCCGGTTTCAGTAAATAAACTTGTTTTTGCCTTCTTTAATTGCTTCCCTCGATTCCACTCTTGGAGACTAGCCATAATAAGTGTCTGCAATCACAAATTATTATTTTTGTTTGTTTTCTTTTCTCCCTGTGACTTAAAACTGACTAAATCGATTTCATTCACAATTTGTATTTTTGAAAGATTTAAATGTGCATATGCAAATCGTACTTCAGTCCAGAGCAAATTTTTATGACAGACTCACAAATCCCTCTAAGTAAAGAGTTATAAGATAAATGATAACACCACAAGGCAGCAGAAATACACTACTGTTGATGCAATCTGAAATAAGCTGTCTCTTTCTTTAACACATGAACTTTGGAGCCAGGGAACTGGAGTACTATATTAAGAGAGTGAAGCCAAAATGTTCATTTAGTCACTAAATCCAGATTTTGGGCACCTACATAAATGGCCTAACTTTCAGCAATCTGGAGCACCCACAACTACCACTTAACACATAATCATAATGTGAAATAAGAGATGATCAAACACCACTGAGAAAGTATCATTCAGGAAATACACCCACTGTGTAATATAGCACGGAAAGAAAGGACAAGATCCATGTTAATGCCAATACACAAGAAAGGAAGCATGTGGAGTGCAAGAACTACAGAGCCATTGCCCTAAAGCATCATCTAGACAAGGTGTTGATGATACTAATGGAGAGCCTGAGATTACAGAGAGGACATCTAACAGAGAAGCGAGCGAGTTTCAGGAAAGATAGAAGAACCATACAGCAGATATTGGCACTAAGATTGATAGCAGAGAAAGCTCAATGAACGAACAAGAACATCTACAATTGCTTTGTCAATTTTCAGAAAGCATTTGACGGTATAGAACAGAAAGTGACTTGGGCAGTATTGGAGTTGTACAAAGTGAATAGCAGACTGATATGGATGTTGAAGGATATCAACGACAGTGAGGAGGCAGTGGTGAGAATGTGCAGAGAGTTGGGAAGCTCATCTAGAATGAGAGCAGGTATGAGGCAAGGAGATCCAATATCGCTGAGTATCTTCATCATGCACCTAAAGAAAGCAATGGACAAGATTAAGGAAGAGGTAGAAGGGATGTCAGTGCATAGGGTGAGAATTAGCAACTTGAGGTTCGTGGATGATATAGTCATCATTGAGGAAGAGGAAGAGAAGCTAGTGAGAAAGGTGAAGGTGCTAAACGAGGAACCGAAGTGATATGGACTGATTATGAACACTGATAAAACAAAAACAGTGGTATTTGGAAATAAGGCAATAGGAAGGAAGACCAGCATAGATGGGATAGAACTAGAGAACACAGAGAAGTTCATGTAGCTGGGGAGAAACATGACATACAATCTAGACTGTAAGAAGGAAACAGCAACTAGAATAGCAAAAGCAAGAGCAAGTTTGAAGGTGATGGATAAGATCTGGAAAAGCAAAGTGATTAGCTTAGGCATGAAGCTGAGCATCTTGAAAATGTGTATATTCAGCAGCATGTTATATGGATGTGATTCAAAGAGAAGGATATTGCAAGAAGAGTTGCTATAGAAAGATCCTGAGAATAGGACAGATGCAGAAGGTCACCAACAAGGAATTATAGCAACACACAGCCAAAAGAAAACTTACTGCAGAAAGTTATATAATGGAAGCTACAGCTATTTGGGCATATCTGCAGAATGAATGACAAACTAAGTCAAGATCCTGGTATTTGGCATAATGGATGGTTCGAATAGAAGAGGCAGACCCCACAGAGAACAGGTAGATTATATAGTAGATTGGTGTGGAACTAGTCTACAGAAACTAAGCCATTCCACATTGGACAGGGAAAGATGGAAGGAAATAGTGAGGGAGGCATCGGACACAAACGGGCACTGAGCCCATGATAGTTGATGATGATGATGTGGCAACTTCATATGTATATCCTCTGTGTGGTAGGAAATCATGACTTTATCATGAGTCTCACAAAGTTTGGAGTTTAAGAAAAAACAACAGTTTGTGTGGTTTTGTGATTAATAAGACTCATCTTTCTTTTATCAAATAAACAACATTTCTAGTTCTCCTGGTTATGGAGGAAACCTTAGAAACATGGACCCTAAAGATTCAAGAAGCAGAAGGCAGATAAAAAAAACCCCACAATTTTATCCCATGATTCTGGAGGGCCTGATTCATGATTTTTAACTGCTTGGGATGGACAATATCGATATGTCCTGCAAGGAGGTAATTGACTTCAACACCCACCAGCATTAGTAGGATTTGAGGATGCTTAGCAGCAACCTTAAGATGCTAAAAACTTCATGGAATTTGTCTGTAAGACTTTTAAAACCAAATTAAGATCTGGTTCCTGCCACCTGTATTCACACGAGCAATCCTTAATCGTGGGCAATATCATTGTAGAAAATGGGACTACTCTCTTGCATAGGCACTGCAGGATTAAACATTATGACTGAAACTCCCTCCTGGGCAAAGGTTCAGAATAATGTGCACAATGAAAGCCCCACTCAAGCCCTCAACTATGGGTTTAATTGGTTTATAAAGCAGGCTCTCTGGTCAGGGGCAAATTTTATCTCTGTGACTTGCCTCTGACCCCTAGGTCAACATACTTTAAAATAAAGTGAAGGGCTTGGACTTTCCTGCATACCTACATGTTGACAAAATGCAAAGTCACACAAATGTCATATCACTTGCTGTAACATTACTGAGAAACTGGATATTTGTCATTACCCTGCTTCTCAGTTCGAAATATTAAAATATATCAAGACATCCTTCCAAACACTGTAATATATTTGATACAAATAAATAATGTTCTTCCATGAAAACATAACCAAAGAAATATCACTGTGAGTCCAAGGAAAATTCATCTATAATTTACATATATTAAAATGGATTAATTTTCCATAATTAGAAGTCAATCTTATTTTTAAACTCCGTAGTAACAAAGAGAAGTCAACAAGAAGTCCTGTGGCACCTTATGGACTAACATATTTTGGAGCACATGCTTTCATGGGCAAAGACCTGCTTCATCATTTGCATGAGTGGGGGGGTTTCAGAGGCGGATTTAAAGAGGGAGTCTCGGTAAAGGGGAGGGCCAGAGCTGACATGGTCTATTCAGTCAGGGTGGGTGTGGCCCACTATCAGCAGTTAAGAGAAGTCAATGAATGTTTGCAGCATAGCAATTTTTGGCATGTTTCACATCATTCCCATTTATGACAACAGGAAGTGATTTAGTAGTTTATAAACACAGAGTATGGTTACAAATTTTAGGCTAATTCTTGCTTCTGGAGCCTGATCCTGCTTCCATTGCTGCCACTGGGAATTTTGCTACTGACTTCAGTGAAGATGACTCAGAACATAGGTGTTCCTTGCATACACTAAATTCACACTGGAATCAGTGGAATTTTAGGATCTTGCTGTGCACCACATGTCCCTCCATTTAGAAGATTTTTTTGAAACCTCCCAGGGGATTTAAGTTGCATTCAATGGAAACTGAGCTCTGAACTCCCTCACAAGGTTTTGAAAATCTGCCTTTACTGGATTTCTAAGGGAAACAGCAGTTGCCCTGCTCACATAATAACTACAATTCCGATGTACAGATTGTGCCTAAACAAACGATCCACATAAACTAGTCTCATTTCACATCTATTCACATTAATTCAGAAGACACTACTGAAATTCCTCTGTGATGTGGCAATTGTTGGAATAAATGGACTAAAAGGACTTCTGGTTCTGACTGTGGTTTATTGTATATACTGATTCCCCTGGGAAAAAAAAAAGAGTTTTGCATCTTTGAATCCAGGATATATATAAACATAAAGTATTTTCTCAGATGGACTAAGTGATATGCAATCTTCTCCTATTTTAATAAATTCAAGAGCTGATTACTGCCATCGGATGACATGGACAACTTTCATTGACATCAACGGGAGTGGTGCATCACTGAACTGGTCTCCTCCTACTGTCTTTGGACTGACACTGCATTCCTTAAACATCACAAACTTACAATGGTATTCCCACAAAATAAGAGATTTTTTTGCAACTAAGCTGCATATATAAACATACACTCTATATCAGGCCTTATTTATAATGGAGTGGAAATGTTTAGTAACAAGCATGGGCTGGAACTTGTTCTGTGGAGCTGGATTCTGCTATCTGAGCTCATGTTGAATCATACCTTATTCAGTGACTAGTCCTTATAAAATAAATAGAACTTCTTACCAAGTAAGGTATTACTCCACAACTACAAATAAGTTGGAACTCAGATGTTCATTACAGCCATGGCAATTTGTGGGTATTAAATAAACCAGAGATGTGATCTGGTCCAGAAAAAAATATAAATATATTAAACACCTCCAAGGAAAATAAAATAGTAAAATTGAATAAGCATTACATAGTTTAAGCAAGACCATATTAAATTTTTCTGTGTGCTATTAGGCATGAACTACAACGTGGTCTAAGTTAAGTTGCTGTGAGAGCCTTAGCTTTGTTCTTCCTGCATGTTTGATTTTTTTTTTCACAACGCAAATTCAAAGGCACCAAATATTGTGTTATCAAAAATAACAAATATATAAGGAAACTGTCTTGGAATTCACACGACAAGATTCTCTACCATGGCTTAAAATGTCACAATAACCATTTGATGACAACTTTTCCTTACGGTGCTACACAATCACTTAACTATTTCTGTCTCTATCTAGAGACACTAGAATACCGTAATTCCTCAATTTACATGGAGGTTGTGTTCTGGGCAACCTCTGCGTAAATCGAATTTCATGTAAAGTGGGGAGGGTTTGGGGGGAGTGGGCATCTTGGGGAAGTCAGGGGTCAGCCTTGTGGCCCCTGGCTTCTCCCACCTGGGGGGCACACAGCCGCTTGCTGTGCAGTTTCTGAGAGTGCAGTGCAGTTTCCATGAGACAGGCTGCTGTCCTAGCTGGGAGAACCAGTGCCGCAAGCAGCTGTCCGTGCACCTGGCTCCCAACAAAGGGAAGCCCGACACACAAACAAAAACTTGCAGCACGGTGTGCGCTGGGCTCCCAACACACAGACAGTCTTGCAGCACGGTTTCTTGGGACCATGCAGCAAGCCTCTTTCTGCATGGCAGGCTCTCCAGCTGGGGAGCTGGGCATGCAGACAGTTGTCTGTGGGGCCAGTTCTTCCAGCTAGGAGAACCGGCATTGCAAGCAACTGTCTGTCTGAAACAACAGCCTGACTCGCAGCTGCTTTCCCTGACAGGAAACCGCTCCTGTCAGGGGCAGCAGTTGTGTTAACATGAGACGCGCAACTTGATTACGTGTACCTCAAGGGTTTACTGTACTCAATTATATTATCAAGTTTTCTGGAAGCAAACCTTGAGTAATTTTACAGGTTAATACTAATATAGTATCAAGCAGGAAACAGTCAAAGCTTCTGATCAGTTGTGTAAAGTCCGGATAATGCCTCAGAAATAAAGTTCTCTGTCTGAAAAATAAGTCCAGGTTTTCAAAGTTAGATCCACAGAACTGCATGTACGCATGTATGCACATTTTTGTATGACCAACTTCCACGCATAAAGAGTTAATATTCATATGTAAATGAGATATTAGCAAACAGATGGGGTAGTTAGGTGTTTAGTTAGCTATGTGCACACACATCATATGAATTATATAGTACAGGCATATCAGGTACCTAAATGTATATATTAGGCATTTGCAAAAGTGTGTGTGTAGTGGTGCATACCCATGTTTAAAGTCCAGCTCTGAATTTTCTTTGTCTCCTTATTTATGGCCCAAAATAATGCACTTTGCCCATGAATCCAGTTCTCGACTCCTTGCACCCTGTTGTCCCTTACCTTCAAACAAACCAGATCCTCTTCCAAAAAAGAATTGTACCTCCTCAGTACTTTCAACCATGTGCCCTTTTCGTTTTCAAATCTTTCTCTGAACTTTAGATTTGAAGAAAATCGGGCTGATTCATGTTCTAATGCTGCTATAGTCTCTGCTGCTTGGACCATAACCTGCGATCCTCCACAAGCATAACACAATAGAAGTAGAATTCCACTGACGTTTGTGTAGGTTCTACTACCATAATTCAGTACAATAATTCAGCTCAAGAGCTAAATCCTATTCGCCTTATTCTTGGACATAGTCTCTTTAAGGTTTATTGAATTTCTTGTGGTAATAAGGTAAGAAGGATTTTACTTCATGCGGTGATACTTGAGCACCACCAGAAAGGATTGCCTTGTTTTTCAGTTTCTGTGAGCTGAAGATATAAAGTTGAAATGTTTCTTATTCAAATATTTTTATTTATATTTGTTATTCCCCAAAAGCCATACTACTGTTGGTGTGAGGCAACATCAATATATTACTTCCAACACTGTCTATTTATTTATGGGAACTTCAGAGAAACATGTTTCAACAAGAAAAAAAGATATGCAAGCAATTTACTCTAAGGATGTAATTGTATTAAAATGTAATTGCATTTACACCATTATGATGAAGTTAGAGTGCTTTTGCCCAAGAAACTAGATTGAATTTCTTTGTACTGCATTGTAAGGTTTTTAACATTTTCATTGTGTAAAGAGATCTATTTTATCTGAAGCATTTTCTGAGTAAGGAACATTCTAATAGAGGTCAAATCAATAATAGGCCAGGACTGTATTATCCTATCTCAAAGGAATACATGCACATTGGGGATACTGAGGCACTGTTCCTGAGGATTCTACCTGGATTTCCTTCCACTTCTTTATGTTGTGAGGTGATGGTGCCATGTGATTGCCCAGAGGGTTCCCTCCAGAAAAATGGAGAATTCTCTTAGTTCATCTGTAGGAATCTACCCCTGCTCTGGACTAGTTCTGGCCCTGCTTCTGTCAGCTCTCTCCTGACCAGTTTCCACCCTCTTTCTTGTGTATACCCCTCCACCAGATCCATAAGGGAAGGGAAGAATGTTGCAGTGGTGGCTTTGCCCAGCTGACAGTATATCACACCAAGACTACCACTATAACTCTGGATGCTGTATCAAAATTTTCAGGAACCATATGTGTAGTAAGTACACAGAGACTTCCATGGCATTCAATGCATAAACAGAACATGTATTTTTGATTAAACATTTTTATGACTAGCTAATATTTTCAGCTGTTTTTTATTCCTTTAACTTACATACAATATATTTTAAAGTGGCACTAACTGCCACAGAAGCAATATTCTTGGTATTGATTTTAACCAATAATTGTAGTTAAATTTAAAATCACTGATATTCTTTAAACTTCTCTCATCACTGTTTATATTCAGCATGACCACCCAGGGCTGTGTCTCCATAGAAACAGTACCTCAGTGTCCCCAACCTACATGTGCTTCTTTGAGAGACGATAACTTTATAACATCTCTTTGTGTTCCCCGCTCATTCCTCTCCATTTATCTTCTGTTCTGTTTATTCTCAGATTAGTGACTTTTGTGATACCAGAAAATTTGATCTCCATCCCTTCATTACTGGCTTCCCCTTGCACTCACCACTATTTTTCCTTCCATGCTTCCTCCCAATCATGTTTCTCTTAGTGCTGCTGCCTCCCGACCAGTGCATTCTAGTCTTCACAAATCTTTCTTCCTGCTTCTTTCCTTTCTATTATGCGACAATCACTAATGCAGCCTGCCATCCTATCTCAGTCCAGATCCCAACCCATGTGCAACACATCACACTTCTTACAGATACCTATGTCTGCTGCCATCTCTATGCCAACTGTCACTCCTCATTGTATACCCATCTCCAACCTTCCCTGATCTGGCCCTCTTAAATCCAGTTCTCAAACACTGCATGAAACAAGTTCTCACTGCTTCTTTCATTATTCAGGTGAATGAGGTCAAGCATGTGAAGCACACCTTGTGAAATGCCTACTGGACTAAACAAGCAATTTATAGCAAGCTGGTTTTTTTTTTTTTTAATACTTACCAGTTGTTATGGATCTCACTTTACCTACTGGTGTTTAATACAGTCTGAGATGAGTTAAAATGTCAATTTCATAATAACTCCTGCACTGGCAGGACATCTCTGTGAGTGTATTAGATTTCTATGAGAGACAGGAGCATGTTAAAATCATAGCTTTTGAAACACCCATATTTCCTTACCTTTGTTACTACACTACTACACTACTGTTACTGTTACTACACTACTACTACCTAAATAGAAAGAATTTTAAGAACTGCAGTTACTTTTCACTCTTCATGTTTAGTTTTTGCATTATTCTTTGCTTTGAGGATGACAAAGAACAGTGCAAATTCTCTTTTGTTTGTAATGTTCAATTTCAAGTTCCCACTCTGCCATATTTGGGCTGCACAGGCTGCAGTAAGTATTCATTTTGGAAAAAGCTATTTCTTTGGAGGGATTTTTAGTCCTGTCAGACCTAAGTTTTATAAGAGCTTGTCTTCTGCTTGGGGAAACAAATTGAAGTGAACAGTGCCTATTTAAAATGAAATTTTAAACAGAATCAAATTTGAAAAAGATAATTATACCAAAAGCACTGTGCTCTGCCATCTTTTTCCCCATTATAGTTTTGGAATGAGATTTGCCAGTTTGCAGAAGGTCAATATAAGACTCCCCACCTCACTGAAGTCCCACAGTGGCTGGCTCATAGAAATGATGGGCAGAGCTGCCGTACAGGAATCAGCGTATCATCTATACTGGATTTCACAGGCTGTCACAGAAGGCAATGACAAGCTAAGGGAGATATGCATTTGTGTTGTTGCAGTATTCCTAACACCCTGCACAACTGATGTTGATGGACTGGGGGAAGCTACCACTGTTTATAGGCCGAAACAGCAGAAGCAGGGGTGCTGTGCAGCAACCACTAATTGGCAAGTGTATTTCAGCTCTCAATATCAGTGCACTTCACCTGCATAGAACCAAATCCTCAGGCTTTATGAAGGTGGAGGAGGGGATTTTAGCTTTATTAAAGAAATGAACTTTTCCTCTTTGTTTATCCTGCAATAAGTAATACTCCTGAGTTTATGATGACACATTCTGTTGCCATGAAAAGGATGTGATGTCATACATTTAGGAATATAGCTCTATTGCAGACTCAAATAAGGAAAGATGATCTGGGGTCCTGTAGCCCTACTTTCAATATAAATAGTTTGGAGAGGTAAAAGACAAGAAAAATGATTTAATATAGTCCCATGTGATAGGTGAATATAGATGTAAATTAAGGAAATGATTTATGTTTAAGTTCTATGTATTTTAAAGAATCGCACACTTGGAGGGCCTGATTCTGCAGGGTGCTGAGTTAGTTTAAGTTCCACTGAAATTGGTGGACAACCCAGCAGTTTTTGAAATCACACGAGGCAGGATCCAAATATCTAAGAAATAGATAGCCCCTGAAATTGTGGTATGTGGACCATTATGGTTTGAGGAGCATTTGCTTGGTGTCTGCGGAGAGCATGCTTTTCTCAACCTTGTCTTCAGCAGAGAGAAACAGAATGGATGTGAAAGGAAAATGAAATTGAAGAGATGTGAATTTTAACTTTTCTTCTCCAAAAAAGAATAAAATACTCATCACATTAAAGAAAACTAAAAATACATAAATACTTCCCCTCCATATCTTTCCAATGTGAACAACAGCTGCAGTTCCTACAGCAATGTCACACAGTAAGAAATGAGATGGGAGATGATCCACAAGCCAACATCTTCTTTAAGATGTGAGCTATGCGAGGATGAAATTTGGGACCTGCTTATCTCGGGATAAACATCCATAAAAGAAGCTTCATCTCTCCATTTTGCACATGTAAAACCAACTGCAGGTGTAAAGCAGGGTATTGGCACCTCTAAATAAACATGGAGATATACATATCTCATAGAGCTGGAAGGGACCTCCAGAGGTCAAGTCCAGTCACCTGCACTCACAGCAAGACCTATCACCATCCCTGACAGATTTTCTTTTTTTTAAATCTAACCTGCCCCAGACTCTTGAAAGACCCTCACAGGAATTAAACTCACAAATCTATGGTCACAAGGCCAGTGCTCTAACCATTGAGATATCCCTCCCACATCAAACAATAGCTGTTCAATTGCAGGTGCAAATTTTACAAAGGGATGGTAGTCTCTTGAAAATTTGATTTTTAATTGATCTGTTACCTTCATCTGCAAAATAAGATAATTTTTGTTGCCATGCTATAATTTAAGAAATGTAAGAATCCCCCCTCCAGGAATTCAGAGTGATGTGCAATTTTAATACTTCTGAGTAGCTTAGTGATGAAACTGGTGAGTTCTCTCCCTGAATTGGCTAGTCGGATATTCATAAAACCATATTCACATAAGGCCTGTTCCTACAGCCCTTAGTCATGTAATATCCTCACTGATGACACATTATGTTAGGACTGCACGAGCAGGCCAAGAGAACCTCACCCTTGAAGCTCATCCATGGATTATATTCTTTTGATCACTATGGATTGCATGACTGCTAGTTAAAGGGCCTCTCACTTTACAGAAAAGTCTCAATGAAATAAAAAAAGCAGTCAAGTAGCACTTTAAAGACTAACAAAAT
The DNA here is from genome assembly GCF_033958435.1 of Carettochelys insculpta. Classification (NCBI taxonomy): domain Eukaryota; kingdom Metazoa; phylum Chordata; order Testudines; family Carettochelyidae; genus Carettochelys; species Carettochelys insculpta. The sequence continues at coordinate 91,153,755 of NC_134141.1, forward strand.
AATTACTAGGTGAGCTTTTGTGGGACAGACCCACTTCTTCAGACCATAGCCATACCAGAACAGACTAGCACGGCTTTCTCTCTGTTACTTTGCTGCTTGACTGCTTTTTTGTTTTGATAGTATATAGGCTAGCACGACTGTCTCTCTGCTACTTCTCAATGAAATGAATAGGATACTACCAGTGCTAAATTTCTATGAGCAGCAAGACTTGGCCCAAAATGATGATGTGATAAGGATTTATACACACCATAAACTTCAAGACCATACATTTATTAGTTTAAATCCTAAATTTATGTCTGCATAGACTGGTACTAATAGTCTGATGTCTTTTCCCAAATCTCCCTGGAAATACCATTTAGCAATCAGAGGCTTAAATATTATAAAGGTATTTGCTTGAATAGAAGAAGTACAGGAAGACTCTTACCCAGAGATTGCTGCTAGTTTTTGGTGAGCCTGGTAGGCCATCTCACATCCTTTGGTTCTAGTCTTGTGCATTTCAGCTCGTAGAGATGGACAATTTACAGAGACGTCCCCAATGGAAATTACTAACTCCCGATACAGAGCCACCAGAGTGTTGAACTCCTGAACAAGCTGCAAAACAGATAGTTTACTTACATAAAACATTTAACTTTCTTGATAAAACAATGAGGCAATTATAAAAAACATTCCTACTTTTATTGATTTCGCAGGGAATCAAGTCCTTAACATCAGTAAGGCTGTGTCTAGACTGCAGGCTTCTGTCAACAAAACTTCAGTCAACAGAAGTTTTAGAGACAGAGCACGCATCAAGACTGCAGATCTCACAGAGGAGATCTGCTGGTTGGAAAAGTTCTGTTGACATTGCTGTACACCTTGTTCCATGAGGACGATGGGCTGTCTCGACATATGGGTTTATTCCGACATTTGGCCTCGTGTTGATGGGTCAAAACTTGGAAAAGCATCCCCCAACAGCACAGTCGGCAAAAGATATGCAAATGCATTGTGGAATTTGCATATCTTTTACTGACTGTTCTCGACAATCTAGATGCAGCCTAAATGTGTAGGGCCCTCATGTGAGCTGCCTTATGTAAAATATAAATGTTCTCTTGCAGGAAAGAAATATTCCAGCTGAACCTCAGAATGTGTTTGGGTAGTTAATTTTACACAGGCATAAATAACAGCTTTTCTTCCGGTAGCAAGAAACTATTTTTTTAATCATAATCAAAGACAAAAATGTCTCCAGAGATGATTCTCTTTACTCCCTCTGGTTTCTGATTAGCAACACATTTAGGGAGTGGAAAGTATCATTCATCTGAGCACTGGAGCCTCTGCTAATTTATTTTGTAATGATTTCCTTCCTGTCACTGGCTTCTAACCCAGGTTTCAGCCTTGAAATTGATCTTAAGTTGTCAGCAGATAAGATGTACTAGAAAGGCACTTTCCACTTAGTATTCCAGAAAGCAGTTTGGCCAGTGTGAAATAAATAGACAAAGAAATGGATAAACCCCTCAGCCTTGCCACAGAAATACTCCAACCCTGCATCATACTAGCAGACATATTAAGGCGCTATTGGATAAAGCCTTACATTCAAAGCATTGGAAATATTATTATTTTGTTCCATCAATCTACGAGGTGCATTCTTTTTATTTTAAAGAAAAAATGTATGTTGACTTGGCATGCAATCATGATCTGCAAGAGGGAAAAGCATGAAAGAGTAAGGAAGGGGGGAATAAAAATCTGGATCTACCTGGACTGGATCAGATCCAGCCAACCCCCAAATTTTAATGTCTAAATAGAGAGCAAGGGTAACTGCTAATATTGCAGTGAAGAAATCTGGGCCTTGATGTATCTCAGAACCAGGGTGCTTCAAACACCCAACTCCAGTGCCTGGATCCTAGCAGTTTTGGCCCTAGCATGTGTAACAGAACTGATGTAGCTATTTCTAGTGCATCAAAACAATCCAGACCCTAATGCATCCTCATACCTTGCCACTATGTCGCCCAACAGAAAACAAATTCTTGTACATCTGGGAACAACAACAGCACAAAAAGCTAGATTCAGCATCTGTATCCTAGTGGGTTTAGGCAATTTTTGTCCCAAAGTTCTGTCTTGTTTAATCTCATATCTAAACAGTTTACCAGCCAAATAATGAAGGGCAGATGCTCCAATTCCATTCTTCTCTGCTCAGCTGTTCAAATTTGAAGTGCACTAGGAACTGCTATGTTTCTCCCTCTATTTAGAAAGTAGAATTTGGAATATTAGGGCCAAAAACTGGCAGAATCTGACAGGACCCAGGCGCCCCACTGCATGTTCCAAAGCTACAGGGCTGAGATTTGGGTTTCCGATTTTAATGAAAAATGTTAGCAGTTCCATGGTTCTCTAGTTACATTCTCTAATTTGCAGAGTTGTGGCCCAAGGTTGCTGAAGCCAGATACACGATTTTGTGTTGTTGTTTTGCTGGAACATGTGGGGTCTAAATATTTAGGGCATACTAAGAGCAACTACCTAAGAAATAGCAACAAAGGGTCCTGTGGCACCTTATAGACTAACAGAAAAGTTTTGAGACTCACTGAGTCTGTGCTCACGAAAGCTCATGCTCAAAACTTTTCTGTTAGTCTATAAGGTGCCACAGGACCCTTCGTTGCTGTTACAGATCCAGACTAACATGGCTACCCCTCCGATACTTGATACCTAAGAAATGTTATGCTATTGCATTTGGAGGGCCCCAAATTAGACGCCTCCGGTAAGATCGTGGTGCTTAATCTAGCATTTTGCACTGCTAAGGTGTATATGCATCCAGATATTTTACCATATGGAAAGCACATATATACTTTTGTCTATTTAAATAGTGACTTTTAAAGGAAAGGGGACAAAATTGGCAAAATTCATCTGCGCCTAGGTGCCAGATCCCGCTTTTTGCACCATTGCTGGGCTGAGATGAACCAGGGCACAGATTTCACTAGTGCTGCTGGAAGATGCTAAACTTGTGAACTACTTAAACAAGACATTAGAATTTGGGGGGGCTGCAGCCAAAAATTGTCTGCCTGTGGGGCGGGGGGGGGGGAGTGCAGAGCTGGGTATTTACACCACTGTTGCAGAGGGTTTGAATTATTTTGGGACACCAGGCGCTGCTACCCTTGTTTTCTGTTAATACACTCTGGAGGGTTGTGGGCGGTCAATAATCTAACAGGGGCTCACCATCAGGCGTCCCCCCACCCCCGCCCATGGCCTACCTTAGCCCTTCCGGCTGGGGCGAAAGGGTGTCAACTTGAGCCGGGACTGCAGTTTTAAAAATAGTGCAGCTGCACGTGATCGGAATAGACAAGCCGAAGGGGGAGTGGCACGACGGCAAACTACAAAAAAACATGCGGGGGGGGGAAGGGGGAAGCACCCTTTGTTTTACCCACCATCTTGCAGTCCTCCAGGGCGCGCTGGGTTTTGTAGGAACTCTCGGAGCCGCTGCCCCTGCGCTCCCCGTCCCTGGCGGGCAGGGGGGGCTTGCTGGGCTGGAAGAGAGAGCCCGCGGTCCCGGGGCGCTTCTTGCGCCCGTTCGCTGCAGAACTCATGCACACGCCCCCGCCGAGCCGCGCGGGTCCCAGCAGGAGCGGGGGTCAAATTCTTCCACCGCCCGCAGCGGCGACAGCGCGGCGACGAGGAGTCCGAGGAGGGCTCCAGAGTCACTTTTCTCCCGGTGCCTCCCTCCCTCCCCGCCGCCGCTGCTCACAGGCGACAACGCTGCTGCGGCGGCTGGTCACCTTGGGCATGCAGGAGAGCTGGGGCGGCGAGCGCGGGGCCCGGCAGCATCCTTCCCGCTCCCGCCAGGAAGGGCAGCGGGCTGGTCGCCTTCTCCCGCTCAGCAGCAGCAGCAGCAGCAGGTCAGCCCCCTGCTGGCGCGCCGAGCCCGCCTCGCCTGGGCGGCATCGATTGGCGGCTCGGGCAGATGCAGCAGCCGGGGCGCTGCCATGCGCGGGGGGAGTCAGCCTTCAAGACCTAAGCTGCCGCCCCGCTGGGGGACTTCCCGGAGCGCCGCCGGCTCCTTCATCCCCCTCCCCGGTCCGGGACTCCGAGCGCTCGCCGGCTGCCAGCCCACCTGGAAGCTGCGGCGGGACCGGCGAGACGCAGGGAGTCGGGCAGACTGACGTGGCGAGCAGCACCACGCCTGGATAGGGCGGGGATGCGAATGTGACCCATCCGGGCAACTCCCCCTCCAGCGTGCGCATTTACTCCCTCCAAGCGCATCCTTCGCCACATGACTTCAGCGGCCTTCGTCCTAGGCAGGGGTGAGCAAAGTTTTTATGTCGGGCCCCGCTTTTCCCCCCTCCGATTAGCAGCCCCCCCCCCACCTGACTAGTTCAGACCTATGGAAATTTCGGTTATGGTCTTATAAACAAACCAAACCAGCCTGTGGGCACAGGCAAGAAAATGTCTGTAGAATGTAAAAACGTTGTCAGTCGCTGCATAAATGTGAATACACGTGTGTAAAATCAGCAACCCATTTCAGCGTTTTTAATGAGATGGATGAGCCTGGGACCCAGCAGCCCATCAGGCTGTGCCCCTCTTATGAAATGTCATGCTCCCCCAAGGGGGCTCATCCTCCACTTTGAGCACCCCTGTTATAGGCTGAGTGAAACACACAACGCCCTGCGCAGATGGAAAGCTCACTACTTATGAGACCTATTAGGTAGGTGGGGAAACATTGACAGCTCTGATAGGTACTCCCATAAACTTGTAAGATTATCCGTCTGCCAATGCCCAGCACTTTGCGCTGTGAAATAACACAAATCCCTTTCCCTTAGACGTAAGTGTAGTAAGCGTATAGCTCCTTGGATCTAACTGATGCCAGTTATGGTATTATAAAAAGTATCAAAAGGGTAGCCATGGTAGTCTGAGAACTGGGAACAAAAGGGTAGCCATGGTAGTCTGTAGCTTCAAAAAAAATAAGTAGTCCTGTAGTACCTTAAAGACTAAACAATTTGTTTATTAGGTCCTACAAAAGCTTATTACTTAATACATAAAATCATTAGTCTTTACAGCTTATTATTTTTTAAAAAGTATCTTTACTATAATTAGCAAAGTGCCACAACTGATTTTTTTTTCTTTTTGCAAAGCTGGGGTAATCAACAATTACTTTACTTATGTAGAGGGAAGATTTGTCTTTTAAACAACCATTGACTCCTAGGTCAAAAATGAGTGTCTAGAATACCAATAACAAATATTATCTTAATGGAATTTTGCACATCAGAGAAAATGCTCTTATCTCTTATCTGAGGTTAGAGACTGGGAGATTCAGTGCACAACAGAAAGACTCTATAGGAAAGATCAACACTCACAACGGACATTTTTTGTGGAGGGCAGAATGCATTACATAAACATTTCTTCTTGTTTCTGCTATACTCCTTGAATCCCACAGTATCCCTGAACAATGGAGTGAAGCATAAATCACCCCAGGGAGCAAATGCACTTTATTTGTTAGAAGGAGAAAGCAGTGTTGTAAGAAGATAGACTCAAGTAATCAGATACATTTACCAACAAGACTAATCAGACAGAGCACATCCCTGCTACAGGCTACTGCTCTAACCCAATACCTCAGGAACCAAGCCTGAGTGCAAGCTTGTCCACCACCATCCCCCTTAGTAGTGATGGTCACTTCTGAATTTGCCTCCTTTGGGAAACTGCATGATAACTTTCTCTACAACATGAAACAGAGAATCTTTCCCAGTACAATAAAGGCTACTTGGTACGTATACCAGCTTTAAGACCATGATTCAGACGCTGAGCCCAGTCCTGCCTCTGAAGCAGGCTTGAACATACCAAGGGACAAGGCTTCAGACCTATTTGCTGGATGCACAGAACTTCCCTAGAACGCAGACACCATTATGGCCTTGTCTGCATACAAATTGTTTTCTTCAACTTTTCCACCACTGCTACAGGTTGAACCTCTTTCGTCTGGCACCCTCAGGACCTGATAGGTGCTGACAGAATTTGCTTGACCACGGGGGGGGGGGGGGGGGGGGGGGGCTCAATATTGTTTTGCATATTACCAACACTTCCACTGATTCCTGGGCTCTTAGAAAACATTTAGGGGCAAACTGCAGCTAAATAACAGCACAGAACACTGAGAGCCAGGACTGGTGTCTGTAAACAAACTTTATGGGACCATGGGAAACTTGGCCACACCCATGATAAGTGGTCATCCAGCTAACTAAAATCATGTTGGATTATGGAGGTTGGTGGGCAAGAGAGCTCCAGATTGGAGAGGTTCAACCTATACTGACAATAATAGTGTTAGTGTAGACTGTCTTTCAGTGGTCCCCATTGTGGTAATCCCTGTTCTGAGCAGGGCTTGATGTGATTCTGGTTGTAGTGCTGATGGCCAGTCTAATTTAGCCCACTATCAATGTTACTAGCACTAGCACTGATGGAGTTGCATTGGTGGTAACAGTGCTGGAAAACTTTTATATTTAAAAAACTACTGTAAAGTAGACAGAGTCTAAGATGGAGGACAGCAGTGAACCAGTGGCCAAGGATATAAGGCCAGAGGATTTACAAGAAGTGCCATGGGATTGTCAAAAGTCCGACAGAGCAGAGAGGATTTTCATTTTTAAGTGACATTTTGAAAGATGACTAGAGCTAAGACAGTGTTTCAAGCCTGTGACTTTAAGATTAAAGTGCTATACTACAAGCCTTTATAGGAGTAGTAATAATATTTGGTAGCTATATAGTGCTTTTCATTGGTATATCTCAGTGTTTCACAGAAGTGGAAAAATTATCATTATCATTTTATAGATGGGAAGAGTGAAGCCAGGAAAGATGAGATCATACCTTGATTCATTGAGCAGAGCCAGAAAGAACATAGATGTCCAGGTTTCTGTGCCCTTACCCATTGGAGTACACTTCTCTAGACAAAGATACGAAGGCAATTTCTTCTCATATTGTCGTGATTTGTTTATTTATTATATTCTCATAGTACAAAGCACCATCAAGTTATATGAGAAGGAACAGTAAACACACCACCAGGGAGTCATTGGCCAGCAGTCTTCATATGCATTTTGCATTCTTTACACAGCTTTGAAAAATGCAGCATACGGTATTGTGTCCAGTCAGCCCCATCACCTACTGCAGTGTTTAACAAAGGTGGTATATGAAAGGATTTCCAGGGGTACATGGCAGAAAATAAATTACTAAAAATCAGGAGATAAATACTGGGATGGCACTGGGAGAGGGGTATGCTCATAAGTCCACAGTCCTGAAAGGGGCATGTGAATGTTTTAAGTTTGGGAAACACTGATCTAAACAAACATGCTCCCATCCCAGCACCAGCCTCTGCAAAGCTTGCTTTGTCAATCTTCCTCTGCTCTTCTGACTCACTTGTTCAACGAGCTCCAGTTTTCTTCCTCTTAACATCTTGGTGATATCAGGTATCACTTTGGTTATGTTGTAAATTTGTGCACCTGCCTTTTCATTATTCCCATATAAAGAATAGCAAAAGCACAGCAATTGCCTGTGGCACTTCAATTTGGAGGCAGAAAGCCTCTTAATGTCTTATTTCCTTAGCATCTGTGTCTCACATGTGTATGGCAAGATTGTGAAGACAAAAGATTGCTCCAATTTCATTTTACATGTCACAGTAACACTTTTACTGCTCCAAATGTGGCTTGGTGTTGCTAAAGCAGCATTTGCAAATCCAGTTCTATTTCATCTCTCTAAGGAATTATACTATCTGTCCTTGCAGTCATGCTACCCAGCTATTTGAAGGGCTCAGTGCACTCTAATGCCTCCCCAGACTTGGGTCGGCTGAAATATCTTCATTTTTTCAACAGACTAAGGTGTCACCTTTATATTTGGACCCACCTTTTCGGCTTTCATGACTACTCTTTCTAGCAATTATTGAACTCCTTCTTGCAATGTTCCAATCAGATCAATATCACTGGCAAAGCGTAGATAACTAATTTTTCACTCACCAGTGGCTTACACTGTCCTACAATGTCCTTGCAGAACAAAAAAATACATAGCTTTTCTAAGGAATTTAATTTCAGCCATTGGAGCTGTACTTGTGAAGAGGTGGCATATTTAGTTTAAGTACATTAATTATTAGAAATTAATAAGTTCTACTTACTGGGCCAAATGAGTCCCTGGTGTGAACCCACTGATGTCATCAGGGCTACATCAGGGGTTACTTTGGACCACTGAATTTATGCAAAATGATATTCTAGTTAGTGACTAAATAAATGACCAGAGACTTCTGATATTTACCTTATTTGTATATAGTTCAGAATTTAAAAAATATTTTCCAGTTTAAAGACATATAGGTATGTACATATTTGCCTTATGCAAACAAATGTTGTTATTACTGTTGCTTGCGTCCTCCGTCTATTATTTGATCTTGTTTTTTGTTGCACTCAGTTATTGCCATCTTATCTCAAATTTTATTTTAACTTTTTGAGACAGGGCTATCTTTTACTTTTAGCACATACATCATCTAGCATAAAATACTCTAGTTTTATGTGGGGTGTCTAGAAGCTACCGTAACACAAATAATAAAATAATGATAATTACACCAAATGCAAACAGAGTACATTTTTGTTTGATTGTATATTTCATATACAGGGTGAACTCCTGGCCCCATTGACATCAGTGGTAAGAGTCCCACTCACTTCAGCAGGCTCAGGGTTTCACTCATGGTAATTTTTACTCTATGAAACTCAGGTCATTAATCAAATTTGAGCCTTTACTTTTTAACTAACATTTGGCACAACTTTTAGCTCCCAAAAACCTATGAGGAGTTTGTATCTGATATCCCCATGTTTCTGGCAGCGTATAAAAATGCTGATTTTACATTTGTCAGTTTTTCTTTGTTTATCCTTCCAGCTGATACCTGAGACCATCATGGAAGGTTAAGGATTCCATTATATCAGCAAGGTTATGTAGAAGTCGGAAAGCTAGAGAACAAGTCATTCTTAAATGAATTAAAACAGTTCCGTACAGCTTCTTGATTCTCAAAGCCTTTCAGGAAAAATTCCAAAATGTACTGTCAAAGACTGCCTCTCAATAAAAGCAAATGAAGGTCGATTGGAAATTCCTGCCAAAAGAAAACAAAATAACCTCCTGAGTAAAAACGGCTCAACATATTACTCAAAGCAGCATGGAGGAATCGGGAACAGGACCGTTTGCTTGTGAAGTGGCTGATCAACCTGGCAGCCCAAAAGGTGAGGTCACCAGCTTCAGTGCCACCTCCACAGCTGCCTTCTCAGGTAGCTGTGGTACTGGAGCCAGTGACAGCACCAATGGGCTTAGACCCTCTTGCATGGTATCACATCTGGCAGCCAGTCCAGGCACTGGAAAACAGTGGGATTATCTGGGCAATGTACACCTCCATGAACTGGAGTGGAAAGATATGGTGTACTGTACCCCTGGACAACCTGCATACTGTACAGCAGAATATGGGCAACATGTTCTGCCAGGGGCAAGGAGAACAGGAGGAGAACTTCAGAGATCAGCTTCCGCTATTGTTGAGACAGACAATAGAAGTTTGGCATTTGGGATTCATATAGTTTCATTGTTCTGCACTGGTTTTCAGTGTTACACACAAATGCGCATACACATGCATACACACATTTAATTCACACTGCACTCACACACACACATTTACTTCACACTGCACTCCTGTTAATTCTTATTTGTGAATAAGCAGTTGGTATGCTTGTAATGGCTTTGTTATTTTTTCTCTTTTAGTTCTGTTGGTGTTGCTAACAGATTGGTTTGGTTGTACAATAGGTTGTTGTGTGGGTGTTTGCAAGGGAAGGAATAGCCAGGAAATTGTATCCTGAACTTTTAATAAAGTTGCAAAATTTCTCAATCACATAAATCCTAAAAATCACGTTAATTCTGTAGCCAAATAAAACCTATAACAAACTGACTGATGTACAGTAGTATAATATAGTAGTGTTACAGGCTGTTTTGCCCTTGAGGGAGAGATGGGTTTGAGCTCCACTTGTGACACATCCAACTCTTCCACCCAGATGAGGAAAATCAAGGTAACAATATTGGAGGGTTATATACCCAATCAGGTCTCAGGGGAAGACAAGGGAGAAAGGCCTGCCGGTGGGGGAGTCTCAGGGTGAAGCACAGGTCTGAATCAGAGGAGCTATAGGAAAGCAAAAAGGCTCCTTCAGGCATCCTGAAGAGACCAAATCAGACAGTCTAGTGGAGAAAGGACTTGAGGTGATATGACATGATCTGGCCTCCGTGGGAAAACTGCAGCCCCGCAGAAATGTCTGCAGAATGGGTTACTGTTCTGAAGGGTCTGTTTTGAGTTCTGTATCTTGCAAGACTTTGTTGCCAGCTGGGATGGAAGCAGGGGTGAGGCAATTTAAAGGATTAGGCAGAAGCACCACACAAATTGTGAAAATGGTGTTTAGTGGTGTGTGCATGACCCATATGTGACAGAGTCAGTTTAGGGTTGCCTCTACCAGGCTTGGTAACCAGCAGCATCTTGTAGCTTCTCCATATGAGAATATCACTGTTAGCCTTACATCATTTGAAGAGGCATTTCTCACCTGGCCCCAAGCTGCTGTGATGAGAGAAGGCCGTGGTAGTCCTTTTTCCCTGGGGCAGCATGCATTGGACAGAAGTGTGGGCGAATACAGTTCCAGCCAAAAATGTTTGTTAAATAATATTTTTAAACATACTGATGCAAGCCTACTCAGAGAATGCAGTGTTTTGGCTGTCTTGTACTGGCAGATTATTTGATAGCCATCTAGAGTAAATAGTTTTATCATAGGTATGAATTGTACTCTCCATACAGCTCAGGGTACATGTACTTAATTAAATAAAAACACATGTGAGCTTGCCATTTTTCAGTAGCAAAAGAATACTGGCTATCTCCCAGACCAATATTTCTCCCACCTACCCTTTACAGAAAATTGCCTGGAATAAAATATGGGCTTTGTCCTATACTCAAAGGCTATCTCTGCATTAGAGAGTTTTGTCAACAAAACTCATGGAGCATCCACATTACAAATGTATTCTGTCGACAGTAAATTGACAGAACGCAGCACTTCTGTCGACAGCATTCAGCCTTTCCCCCAGGAGGCAGAACACCTTTCTTGACAGAATCTGTTGACAGAAAGCCAGTGTGGGCACTCCAGGTGGCCCTCTGTTGACAGACGGGTCTTCCAGGACACTGGGCAGCCCAGTCTGCTGTGCTTCCGATTGGCTGGGCAGTCTGGCCGCTCTCTGTCAACAGAGCGGATCGACAGAGCAATCAGCTTTGGTGTGTGGCTGCAATCTGTCCACAGAAGTTTTGTCAGAAGATATTTTCTGTCAGTACCTTGTGTCGACAGATCACTGTACTGTAGACGTAGCCTAAAAGAAAATAAGTTTAGACTCTCAATCAGCTAAGGAAGTAATTCCAGAGTCAAAAGTAACCCAGGTACCAATCCTTTGATTTTACAATCCAGACAATTGCTAGTGTAAGTGCTCCAAATGTCTTCTATTCACAGAACAATAGAGCTGGAAAAGACCTAAAAAGCTATCAAGTCCAGCCCCTATTCCAGTGGCAGCTCATGTTGAGGGGTGGCTTCTTAAGTAAGCAGGATTCAAGACATATTAGCTTTGACATAGAAAAGAGTGCAGCTGAGATCCAGAGATGCCCAGTAGGAGCCACTGCTAAGCCATGAAAAGCCCATAGACTAGGAAAAGATGCAATCTAAAGTGACTGAATGCTTGCTGTTGACACAAAGTCTATTCAGATTCCCAGGGAGTTATACAGACTCTCTGAACATACCCTTCAACAATGACCTTACTAAGAAAGAAAATGTTAAAGTGGGGGTTTAATTTATTTTCCTCAAGTTTATCTTAAAGATGAAACCTAACATGAAGCAAGATACAAAATCATGTGCAGGAGTAATCCAGGGCTCTTCTGGTGTTTACCCACTATGAATGACAGTAGGAGTAGGACTATCAACAAGATTGCTGAGTAAATTCTGGTTATTGATTGTGCCAAGTTTGGCTTCTTAACTTGCAAAGGATATGAGAGAGTGGTACTTTCTTGCCCAGGGGGCACGATAAACAGAGATAAGGGAATCCTTCAGAAATCCCTCAGAAGAGCTAGGTTTGTGGAAAAGCTTAAGCTGTAGTTTGTATTTGGCTCATATTTGAGTTACCAATACAGCCAAAATTCAGGAGATGATTTCCTGCTCACACAAGGAAAATACACTTAGCCCAGATGTACAAAAGAAATGAGGCAATGCCTAACTTTTATGTTCTTAAAAATACGCAGGAAAAATTATAGAAACCACAAAGCCTGAATTAGGCACCAAGACTCCCTACACAGTGCATGGGACGAAATAGGAGTCTAAGAATGGGATTCACAAAAGCCTGCACACTAGGCAAAGGGTGCCTAAACTAGCCAGTGGGAAATACTCATGAAAGGGCTGTGTTCTAAGATCTGCTCTTCTCAGTTGGGTGCCAAAATTCACACTGGAGGAAGTCCCCTTTCTCTTGTGAGTCACAGCAGAAAACCCTGTCCTAGAGTCAGGGAGTTTAGGCAGCTAAGTAGTTTCTTGTGAGGTATATCCCTCTCTCCACACAAAACAAAAGGAGGAGGAGGAGGCATTCCCCTACATTTACGTTCCCTCCTCAGGAAGAGGGAATGAAAGAAGTTACACAGAGGACTTTTACCTCTCAGAAAGGTGCTCTGCCCATTGAGCTGTGGGATATTCTGATGTGGTCCTCTCTCCATGTCACTAGTTGAAACTGCTCCATTATGTACAAATAAAGAATTACTGGAGCTGGAAAAATGTAGTCTGAGTCCCCTACCTCCCAGTTGCTGGTCTGAATGTCAGATTATAAAGTCACTCATTTTCTCCTGCTTTCTGGCCCATTGATTCTTCTTTACACACAGTGCAGCAGTTTCACTAGGAAAGATTGAGCACAACTACCAGATCAGGCCCCACAGGTGAAATAGGTGTTCATCTGCCTATCTTTTCTTAGTTTGTATATTGTGCTCAGGCTTATGTGGGAGATCGGCACCCAGAGACTTAAAGTGAGGAAGCATTGTGTCTCAGTAATTTTTACAGCAAAAATGTAGACACCTAGGCTACATCTACACTACAGAGATCTTTCGAATGAAGACCTTCCGGAAGATCTCTTCCTAAAGAACCTCTTTAGAAAGAGTGCATCCACACACAAAAAAGCAGACCAAAAGAGCGATCTGCTGTTTCAGAAGACAACATCCACACAGCCCCTGCTCTTTCAAAAGAATGGACCAGGGACTGAAAAATCAGGTGCCACGAGGACTGCTCTTTCGATAGAAGGGGCTTGTGGAGCGTCTCCACATTTTCTTTCAAAAGAAGCTTTCGAAAGAACGCATTTTCCTGAAAGGGGAGTGGAAGAGTGCTTTTGGAAGGAGCACTGCGTTCTTTTGATTTACTTTTGAAAGAACACTTTTTGTGTGTAGACACACGATGGGGTCTTTCAAAAGAGCCCCCTTCTTTCAAAAAATCTTTTGAAAGAACTTGCTAGTGTAGATGCAGCCCCACAGTGTTAGGAAGCAAACAAATGGGGATTTGTATGTTGCAGTGGTCCCAAAGATTAGGATTTAGTGCTTAATTCCTCACCTGGATATGGACCTTACTGACAATTTAATAGCTGTTCATTTGAAGAGAGCTAATAAATAAAACAAAAATCATTAAACTTTGTTATATGAAATAGATAAATGTTTAGTTCTTATTGCTGATTCCTGCTTACAGATTGGTTTCCAAAAATTTTGTATTGCAATGTATTGGGCTACTGGTAAAAACATCTCTCTGTGAATTGCCATCCGTACCACTGATGCTTGTATGAATGTTAAATAGTAATTTAGAGTGAGAATAATATAATATTTCAGTTGTACAGTTGTGTACAGTTGTGTACAGTTGTGTACAACTGAAATATTATATTATTCTCACTCTAAATTACTATTTAACATTCATACAAGCATCAGTGGTACGGATGGCAATTCACAGAGAGATGTTTTTACCAATAGCCCAATACATTGCAATACAAAATTAAATAAGACAAGCTACAGCAAACCTTGCCGAAGTTTACTAAAGGATAAGGCAGGCTCAAGAGTAAATCAAGGGCACTGAAAAGTGACAAAGCGTGTCTAGTACAGTTAAGCAAACATGATTGTGCTATTGCAAAGAAAACTGAAAGGTAGTGACTAGGAGGTAACTTGGGAAATAACTCAAGCCAGGGACACAAAGGCTTTGACAAAATTTTACACTCTCCTGATAAGATGTATGAACCTCTCAGAATTAATTAAGTCACCATGTATCAGCAAGGCTGTGGAAACCATTCTGAACCCTTCTCTGTCTGCCAAGTTAATTTGGCTTTTGTGGATCTGTCTGTGGGGGCTTTATCAAATTTGTGCTCTCCTGCATGTATTCAGTGAAAAGCACTAGCATTGGATACATTGGAAGAGAGGAGTGCTTTACCCACAATAACAACGCATATTTCTGTTAAAATGATTGGATAGGATAGAGCAATGGTTCTCAAAGTACGGTCTGCACACCACTAGTGGTTTGTGACCACCTTGCAGGTGGGCCATGGGCTCAAGGCTTGACCCTCAACTTCTGCAGCAGGGCGCCTGCACTGGTGGTCCAGCTCTGTGCTGTCCCCCGCAGCCCCTGAGGTTGGAACACCAGGGCGTGGATGAGGGCAACCCCAAGTCTCTCAGACTGCATCTGGATCACAGCGGGAGGAAGCAGCTCCATCCCTGGAGGTGCCCTATCAATTTCCATTCCGTATCACTTTTTTCTAATGCTAAATGAACTACAGTAGTTCATGTGGAAAAACAAAATTACCTAGGTGCAAGCAAAAGGAATACACTGCCCAAATGATTTCAGCATCATGTTTTGTGGCAGAAAAGATTGTTTCTTTCATCAGCAAAACTTGGTCCAATGAGAGACTCAGGTTTTTCCGGACTGCCAAGAACTGTCAGCAAAGGCTTTTCCGACATTTGGCCCGTCCACATGGGGCCAAATGTCAGAAAAGTCCCTCTGTCGAGACAGCCCTTCTTCCTCATGGAACAAGGTGTACGGGGATGTCGACAGAACGTTCCCAACCAGCAGATGTCTGCTGACAGATGTGCAGTCTGGGCACACACTCTGTCGACAAAACTACTGTAGAAAGAAACGTGCAGTCTAGACATAAAGGCTATGGTTACACTAGCAAGTTTTGCTGGCAAAACCCCAGTTTTGGCAAAAAACTAATGGAGCGTATCTGGACAAAATGTGGCACTTTGGCTGGCAGTATTCTGCCTCAGAGCTTTGAGGCATAACATTGCTGTTGACAGCTGTCGACAAAAAACTGTGTAAATGCCCGCAGGGTGCGTCTTGACAGAGAGGGCATCCACAACAATGGGCAGTGCTTCCAGGTGCCTGTTATGTTGAGAGAGCAGTCAGGCAGTTGGCTGCTCTGTCAACAGAGTGGAGTACTCTCCCAATTTGCTTTTGTGTGTGGCTACACTCTAGCTGCATCTACACAGTGCGGCTTTCCCGGCAGGTCCATGCTAATGAGCGGTGTCAAAATTGCAAATGGCTGCTCATTAGCATGATCCCGTGGCTTATTAGCATAGCTGTGCGAGAGCTCGGTCTCGGCAGAGTGGGGTGCCGGCAGTGAAGAGGCTGTGTGTACGTGCCCTTGCCAGCAAAAAGCCCCTCTGTCACATCAGGCATAAGGGGCTGGCAACAGAGGGGCTTTTTGCCAGCAGGGGCAGATCCAGATGGCCTCTTTACTGCTGGCACCCACTTTGCCAAGACCGACCTTTCGTGCAGCTATGCTAATGAGCTATGGGATAATGCTAATGAGCAGCCACTTTCAATTTTGACTCTGCTCATTAGCATGGACCTGCTGTGTAGACCTAGCCTCTGTCAGCAGTTTTGGCGGGAAATCTCTCCTGACAGTGACTCCTGTTGACAAGAGTCCTGCAGTGTAACCGTAGCCAGCCTCGCTAATAATGTGGGACCAATACAGCTACAACAATTCAAACAACAATTTGATTTCAAATATTATTTACCAGCGCACATCTGAGGCATCTCCAGTTGTAGCCCTGCTTCTTCCAAAGAGTTTTGCTTTTTAATTAAAATAAAAGAGAGAAGGTGACAGAAAGAGTGAAAAAAATCTGATTTTGTTAATGCTTTAATGGCCATGAGCCTGGTCAATTTCCCACTGAAATTGACTGTAAAGGGAGCAGGATTAGGTTCTACTGCTCAGCAATGGCTTTAGTGTCCTTCAATGAAATTAATGTTGACTTCAGTGGTAGTGCTGTTAGCTCAATGCTTAACACTTCTGTAAGTGCCATTCTAAATGTACAAGTTTATATATTGTATGAGAATCTATTCAACAGTCACTTCAGTTAACTGTTCCTAGTTATTGCTTCAGAAGTTCACTGACTATGATAATATTTCATTAAATATCTTTTGATTTTTCTGAAATCTAGAGATCACGATCTACAATTTTACTTTTTTGCATATGTTCTAACATAATATGCAATAACTAATAAAATATGTTAAACATGCTGTAATAGATCACTCCAATATGTCTTTTTTTTTTACACTCCCAGATGGCTAGCAAATGTTACTGCAAAATGAAGCCATAAAACTTGTATAACAAACTCATATTTATTAAAATTATTTTTGGATTGAAGTGTTTTATGCCTGGTTCCTCCTGTCAGATTAATATTCTGGAGAAAATCAATGTCATTTGTGTTCAGCCATTTTTCAGTTGTCTACAGAATTTTTTTTCTTAAGATCGCTCAAAACAAAGGTAATTCTACGGCTAGTTTGCTAGAGAAATTTAAAAGAAAAATAAAATTCTTAATTGTCACAACTTTAGTACATTTATTGTTAAATGTATTTATAAATGCTTGCTAGTATTATCTTATTATTCCACTGTGAGTTTGCAGTTCTGATAGTTAACCAGCTTCTGGTTATAATTGTAAACTGAGCAAATTTTGTAGATATATGTATATATAACAATACATATGCATTACCAAAATGTAATTTTAACATCTATTTTCATAATAGCACTGCCATTTAGTTAAGGCTTAAATATTCTTTTAATCAGCTTTGTCTAGTCCTTTGTTCTACAGGCATAAACCCAGAGCGGTAGTGAAATTATTTAGATTCACCCCATATAGGAAAGTGAATGCAATCACTGCAGGATGGCAAAAGGATCTGCTGTAGAGTAGCATGGTGAAAGTAATATAACTGGTCTTTTGTTTGTAACTGTTGAGTGGGCATTGACTGGGGAGTGTGAGAGGGAAGAGAAATCCTCCCATAGGCAGTAAGACCTTTGCAGTAGGCGGCCTATCAAAATAGATCACTGTGAACAGTCTAATTTTATCTTTAGGGGTGCCTCCTCCAGGCCAGACATAGCATTGCAGAGGACTTCATCTGTCTCATCCCCCTCTAGTCATCACTTTTTTCCATGGAAGTGTCTTTCCCAGCTCCCTCAGGGAGTGGGTCTTCTGTGGTTCAGGTTTGCAGTGACCATCCATCGTGTATTTGCTGGGACAATCCCGTATTTGGGATACCAAACGGAAATCCCTACTTATTTTTAAAAAGGGACTAATTATCCCGTATTTGGGCCCTCCTCGCTAACCTCTTCTGCCAGCACCTGCTGGTCAGAGAGCACTAAGTCACCTCCCCGAGCCCTGGGGCTTGGTGGAGCTGGGAGGACCCACCCCTCCTTCCCATATCTTCCTGTCCCGTATTTGGGACAGGGAGATATGGTCACCCTACTCAGGCCTCCAGGCAAGTCACCTAACATTCAGTCCTGTTTTGAGGTAACAGAGTCCCAGTTGGTATAAAAAAGATCTCCCTGCTCTGAGGCCCAACTCTAAACCATAGGTTCATCATCTCTCACAGGGCTCAACTTCAGTACTTTATGAGGCCATGGTACTAATCCTGCAGGTTTTTCCATGTTGAAAGTCCACTCATACTGGCCTTCTCCTCCTTCTAGTCATGTGTTTCATGCCCGGAACCTCATTCCCTGTAGAGCCCTGCCATAGTAGTTAACCCTACTCCTGCAGCAGTGCTTTCTGGCCACAGACTATCCCAAAATACTGGCCCTTCCACTAGTTCCCACTCCCTAGTTTGTATCTCCTCAACTTTATCTTTTTTTTCTTTCTGTTGTCCAAGCTTTTTTTCCCCCCTTGTCTTTTCACTCGGTCCAGTATCCTTAAGGAAGTGCAGCAAGAAAGACCTTAGGGAAAAATGCAATTAGTTTGTCAACTGCCTAAAATCCTGATGAAAGTAAGCAGGATTATATGTGGAGTACCACCAAGATTGTCTGAGGATTATATAAAGAAGAATATAGGTGAAGATAAATTTTTGTTTGCTGAATGGCGCTGTCATAAGAGAGGAGAAAAGCAGACATTATGTGTACATTCTATCAGTAGATCTCCACCTTGCATTGTTTTAGATGTTTGTATGTCCCCATCACATTGCTTTAACCATTCTGCCGTTTTCAAGAGGTTAACATTTCCTGTTTTCACAGCTTCTGTTACTGACTACACAGTTATAAAATGTTGACTTTCATCCTGTTTTCATTCTTCATATTCCTTTTTCAAATCTTGATATATCCTCTGCTCCTCAGTTTCAGTGGCTGGCCTCCTCTCAGCTAGAGGCCAGCTGTTGTCAGCCCAGGCACCACCAGCCTCACTAATTCCACTACAGCCTCCAGCTTAGTCCAGCTAACTCAGCTAGTTTCACCCAGCCAGACCTCAGCCCACACAGCAAAAACTCCACTCAACTGAACTCCCTCAGTTCCTTATAAAGCCTAACTTTGCTTCTGCTGGCCAGATGCCAGTTAGTTCAGCCATCTTCCAGGTGTGAAACATAACTGTTCGGCATTCTCTCTCGTCTTGCAGGTGATGGGGGAATCGCTCCATCACAGTCACATTTAATATTTTAATGTGATATTTTTAAGTGGTTTCATGTATTCATGCCTGATTCTCAATACTCCTGAGTAATGTTAACCTGATTTAACTTTCATCCAAGAGTAATAAATAACCTGTTCCACCTTTGCTGTTAGTACTAACAGCAGCCTGCTGAGGCAACAAGTTTCATTGTATAAAATATCACTGAGATCTCAGCAGTCTGGTTACACATGTGCTGACTAAAGGGGCAATTTTTTGCATGAACTGTTTATTCAATATGCAGTGCAACTTTGGGTCAGCTGAAAATAATTGCGAGTTTGGATCGAAATCAACTAAAAATTTAGTTGGGAAAAAAGAAAAAATAAATTTGAAAAGGTCAGACTGTTTTGTTTTGCCATTTCTGAGACAAAATGAGTTGACATTTTGTTTAGAACTGACGTTTCAGTTAAAAAGTTAGCTAAATGTATTTTTTTAAAAAAAGAGGGTTAAAACACTCCACAACTAAACATAAAATCAGCCTGTTTTGGGGTGAAAGAAACATTTTATTTAATTCAAAATTAATATTTCCAAATTTGGCTTCAGTGAAGAAAAAAATGAAAAATTGCCATTCTGGTTTGACCTGCAATGCAATTTTTTGGTTTCTTCGTTGTTATTGTTTAACCTCTGTACCAAAAATCCAAAACATAATAAAAACAAAAATGAAAAACCCAACAAAAAACAATCCTATTCTTTGTATTTTAATGCTGACTCCAGTGTTTTGAGTGGAGAGGCAGGAGTGGGAACACTAAACCATCTCTTATTTGACGGTAGACAAGTATAGCTTCTTGTCAAGCCACCAAGGTTTGGGGAGGGTTACTTACTTCCTCTGATCTCTGAGTAGTGTTGTGCAGGGCCCTTTAGTTCTTGGCCCCTATTATTGTGTGTGAAATAGGGGAAGGATAACAGTGTCTGTGTGAGTTGCCACTCCTAGGACTTGGCTGAATGTGGGAGCGAAAGGGAATCTTTGAGGATGCCACCCTGAAATGTTCATGGCTTCCTTGCTAAAACACCAGGGGTTCTGTAAGAGCCACAGCAGCTTCTCCCCCACCTCCCACCAGACCACATGAATCTAGCAGGCTTGGCTCACCCCTCCCCCACCCCTCTGGGAGTGGGTGCTCAGGCGCCATCTTGTCCTTCTGGGGAAGTGGGGATGGAGCCTTCATTGCCTCAGGAGCAGGGCTGCTCCCTCTTTTCTGCTGCAGCTGGGCCTGGGGACCACGACAACCCCAGCTGCTGCCCAGTGCTCCTAGATGACAAACAGAGTGACCTAGTCATCCTCCACTTCAATGATGTGTATGAGGTGGAGTCCAGGCAGGAGGAGCCGGTAGGCGGTGCAGCCAGGTAGGAGCCACTCCTGTCCCAGCCCAGATACTTAAGATATGTGTGTGGGAGGGGAATCACAATACTCATTATTACCCTCCTGGTGTGGGGGGTGGGGAATGCCCCTTCCCTCCTGTGGTGTGTGAGGGCAAGGCACAGCTGCCCAGGATCACAGGGCATGGGCAAGTTTGAGAGCTGAAGGAAGGCAGCCCTCATAAGGCCGTAGTTCCATCTCTCTGCCACATGGGTTTTGTGGTACCTCATGAGCAAGTCTATAGCTGGCCTCTTTACCTGTCCTGTTGTGGCTTCTTCTATTGGTCTCAGCAGGGTAAGAGTAGGTGAGAGGAGGAGGCAGTAGCTGCAGGGCTGTCTTCTTCGTACAGGCCCTGGTTTATGCCACTAGTTCCAGCATCCCAGTAAAACTACAGTACCACACACATCTCAGTAACTCTCCCAGGCAGTACACCACTAGCACTCAGGCCCCCCACCCCCTCAAACTCCTCATTCATCCTTCTACCTCAGCCACTTCCTGCATATTCCTGTCTACCCTCCAGACAGCACCCAGACACATGAGATCCTAACTTCTAGCCCAGATACTCTAGCACCCGTGAACTACAACAATCTCAGTACCTTTCAGGCACTCCAGTACTCAGTGACCCACTCCCAGTGTACCTTCCTGCCCCACCCATCTAATGCACACCCCAGACACCCTTGTCTTCTCAGACAACCAGAAGCCCACCTTCCCACAGCTGTCCAGTTTTGTGCTACTCCACATGTGACTTCTGCCACTTCTTATGGCACAGTGTAGCCTGTAAACTGAAGCTTACAGCTATTAGCGAATAAGTTAATTAAATAATTTGCACAAGATGTCACACAGAACTACACAAAGTTTGGCAGCTGTGAGGGGTGGTGAAAGCCAAGGAAATATCCATTCCCTTCCCCCTGTCTTTCTGTGATATGAGTTGCAAAGAATATCCCTTGTGATATCTCTTTTGATACCAGGAAAGTTGGGGAACTTAGGAAATAAGTCTGTTTGCAATGCCCTGCCCTCCTCCATATTGACAGACAACATTTGTGGGAGAGGTGTACTAAAAAGGAGGTGTACTTTATTCATAGCCCTTCCCACAGTTCAGGAAACTGCACCTGTACTCCCCCATCTATAGTCCACCAACAACATCCAGCCCAGACAACTTGCTTGTCAGCCATCACCTCTCTTGGGTAGAGATCCTGGTCTCCTTACCTCTCCAGGGTGCACAGCTCCCTACATAGGATATTCCCAGCAAGTCAGATAGCTTAAACAGATGAGTGTCTGCACTTAGCTTTTTCTTTGAATGGCCTAATGGTTACAGCATAACCATTCTTCAGATGAAACATTACAGAAAAGACATTTGTAAAAAGTTTTGTAAAAACATTTGTAAAAAGAAAACATTTATAAATCTTACAGGTAAGCTAAACATCTCACCAGAGGTCTTTCCTTTCCTGCAACTCCAAACTTGAGCTCCAGTAGGTGTCAGTTATTCAAAAGCAACAATGAGGTTTTCTCTGTGTTTACAAGCTTATAAACGTGTCAGATTCAGAATCACAATTCCAGGTATGTAACAGCAACGAAGGGTCCTGTGGCACATTATAGACTAACAGAAAAATTTTGAGCATGAGCTTTCGTGAGCGCAGACTCACTTCATCAGATGCTGGTCATGGAAATCTGCAGGGCCAGGTACAAATAAGCCAGAGCAAGGCTGGGGATAACAAGGTTAGCTCAGTCAGGAAGGCTGAGGCTTACTACCAGCAGTTGATCTGAAGGTGTGAACACCAAGGGAGGGGAAGCTGCTTTTGTATTTAGCCAGCCATTCACAGTCTTTGTTTAATCCTGAGCTGAGGGCGTTGAATTTGCAGATGAATTGTAGCTCAGAAATTTCTCTTTGGAGTCTGGTCCTGAAATGTCTTTGCTGCAGGATAGCTACTTTTGAGTCTGCTACTGCGTGGCCCGGGAGACTGAAGTGCTCTCCTACGGGTTTTTGTATGTTGCCATTTCTGATATCCGATTTGTGTGTGTTTATTCTTTTACATAGAGACTGTCCAGTTTGTCCAATGTATATAGCAGAGGGGCATTGCTGGCACATGATGGCATAAATTATATTGGTAGATGTGCAGCTGAATGAACCCACGATGGTGTGGCTGATCTGGTTAGGTCCTGTACTGGTGTTGCTGGTGTGTAGATATGTGGGCAGAGCTGGCAACGAGGTTTGTTGCATGGATGGGTCCCTGAGTTAGAGTGACTGTGGTGCGGTGTATAGTTGCTGGTTAGGATTTGCTTTAGGTTGGCAGGTTGTCTGTGCGCAAGGACTGGTCTGCCTCCCAAGGCCTGTGAAAGTGGGGGATCATTGTCCAGGATGGATTGTAAATCCCTGATGATGCGCTGTAGAGGTTTTAGCTGAGGACTGTAGGTGATGGCTAGTGGTGTTCGGTTGGTTTCTCTCTTGGGCTTGTCCTGTAGTAAGAGGCTTACAAAAACCGTAGGAGAGCACTTCAATCTCCCAGGCCATGCAGTAGCAGACTCAAAAGTAGCTATCTTACAACAAAAATATTTCAAGACCAGACTCCAAAGAGAAATTGCTGAGCTACAATTCATCTGCAAATTCGACACCCTCAGCTCAGGATTAAACAAAGACTGTGAATGGCTGGCTAAATACAAAAGCAGCTTCCCCTCCCTTGGTGTTCACACCTCCAGATCAACTGCTGGTAGTAAGCCTCAGCCTTCCTGACTGAGCTAACCTTGTTATCCCCAGCCTTGCTCTGGCTTATTTATACCTGGCCCTGCAGATTTCCATGACCAGCATCTGATGAAGTGAGTCTGCGCTCACGAAAGCTCATGCTCAAAACTTTTCTGTTAGTCTATAAGGTGCCACAGGAGCCTTCGTTGCTGTTACAGATCCAGACTAACACGGCTACACCTCCAATACTTAATTCCAGTTATGGTCAGTCTTTTTCTGTACCAAGTTGGGCATTTGATCCTGGCTTTATGTAAGAACAATGGCTCACTCTTCAGGCTTCAGAAAATTGGGTATTTGCATAACCAAAGGTGGGGAACTTGCATTCTGTTCCCCAAGATATTCCCCAGGAAAACTGCTTAACACATTTTGGTCCGAGATTCCTTTCTCTTCTGGCTTATTGTTCAGTATGGACCTTTGAACCCCCAGGTATCACACCTTTCACACCTCCCTCTTTGAAATGTTATAGATAATCCAGGTCCCAATAATACATAAACCCTTCCTTTGATAAAATGTAACAGTGTGTGCTAATTTGAGTTTTGTTTGAAAAACAGGCAGTTTGCAGAAGAGGTCAATTGCTGGGATGGGGAAGGGAACTAACAGCTGAGTTAGAACAATGGAGTTGGGTGATAATACCTCCAGCATTTAGACCTGTATAAGCATGCTTGAAGAAGAGCAGGGAGCCTGAAGGAAGGTACAAATAGGTGGGATTGGTAGCTGCTACAGTATCCTTTCCCTGAAGCAAATGGGGAAGCTAGTGACTAAAATATGAAATACAATAAAATGTGGTAGTGGGCTCTTGTTAAGGCCTGAAGGGATTCACAGGAGGACCACCTAATGATACTGTCGCACACTCCACTTTTGGATATTGAGAAAGGTAGGTGCCAGGCA
The DNA here is from genome assembly GCF_033958435.1 of Carettochelys insculpta. Taxonomy (NCBI): domain Eukaryota; kingdom Metazoa; phylum Chordata; order Testudines; family Carettochelyidae; genus Carettochelys; species Carettochelys insculpta. The sequence continues at coordinate 91,177,677 of NC_134141.1, forward strand.
TCATTCCCTCCCTCCCTCTACCCCTATTTTGCCTAGAAGACTCTGCCCCTTCCCCTCTGCCCTAGGACCTTCCCACTATCTCTCTTTCCTCTCTGTTCACCCATTCCAAACAAGTCCCTGAACCCAAATGTAGCAGATGACATTTTCTGGGAAAAACACTCTTCTAAAATTTTTTTCTAAAGAAAAGGAAGCAGGTTTTCCCCTGCATGCCAGATTGTGAACACTGGACATGCAAAAGGCACCTAATTAGAAGCACTAAATTTGAGAATAGAAAATGTCAATCACAGTTTGATATACCCTGAAGTTTGTCAGAGATTTATCTGCAAAAACTTTATAGTAAGGGCAAATCAGTTATCCCTCTGGAATACAACATTAAGTATTATGGAATACATGATGCCACCCTTCTTGTTTGCTTTTTATTCATCAGTATTTCAAAGATGATTTTATACTTTAAATATATTCTCAAGCTTTCATAAATTAGTCATTTAAGATTACCACATAGTAATACAATATGAAAATACACATCTCATAGAGCTGGAAGGGACCTCAAGAGGTCATTGAATCCAATCCCCTGCCTTCTTGGCAGGCCCAAGCACCCTCCCTGTACCCCACTCAAATCTATTTGCCCTAGATCCCTAAATGGCCCCTTTATGGATGGAGCTCATAACCCTGGGTTTAGCAGGCCAATGCTCAAACCACTGAGCTATCCTTCTCCCTATATTTAAGCTCACTGAAACAAAGACATTATTTAAAATTAATCAATTAGAGCTGTTTAGTTTGTTCATCACAAAATTAATTGCTTTCAGAAAAAAGGAACACCAATTTAGTTGTGTGATTTTCATAACAAGACATGTTTATGAAAGTTAACTAAATGTTTATATTAAAATATGCTTCCAAATATTTCAGGCATATCAAAAGATTTTATATCTGAGTAAGGTACTGGTTTTTGTGGCAGGTTCCCTTAAAACTAGTTTATCAAATAGCTGGACAAATGAGTTTCCCTTTTACTTCTGACTATCTGGAAGAAAAGGAATTGTCTGTTTAAGGGCTCTCTTCAACGGGGGCGAGGGGTGTGAAAGGAGAGAAGGGATGGATGGAAAGGACAAGAAGACTTTGGAAGCAAGTATTTGTGCTATTCTAATTAAAATATGTATTTTAGATAAAGGAGGCAATAATGCATAACTGTTCTTGCCAGTAAATTCAGGGTTGGCACATGCCAGTTAAATGGTTTAATTACCACTTAATGGGTCTTTCACAGGTTCAGAGATATGCAAATAGGTCTGGCTAATTGGAAGGCTTTTCACTTTTAAGTTAACAGATCCATTTCAGGGAAAAAGTCACCATTCTGCAAGCTGCAACAGTCTGCTGCAGCAGCCTTCAGGAACATTCAGAATAGGGATAGAAAACAGGTGGGGTTGAGAGCTAAGACCCAGGGAAGGAATTGCCATCCTTACCTCTTATAGCCACTGCTCATGTGGGATACCACCAGAAAGAGTATGAGAACAGGGAAGTGCCCCCACCTTTCATTCCTCCAATCCCATTGTAATAACAGAAGAGGATGAAACCATGGAAACTGACCATACACCACTGTCTCCATTACTAGGAAAGGGACAGGAAGCCAAGATTTAAACCAAGGTTCCCGGTTTGGACAAACAGATACAGAAATCATAAAGAACCGCATGCAACTACAGAATCTGAGAGAATTTACAATTGCAGTGTATATGACCCATTATGACGGCACCCAGTGGTGATAGTATTGTTAGAGCTGCAGTCTGAAAAGGGGCATCAGTTCCTGTTTTACTCTAAAAGAAGGCAGCTGATTGTATGAAATTTCAGTTAGTTTTTATGTAGAGTTTCCTCTGTAGTTTTTGTTTGATTTTTCTTTTTTACTTTCAGTTGGTAGTTCTTGAAATTGGGTTCTGTCTGAAATTTGTCCTTGGGAATCCAACCTTTCGTTGTTGACTGATGCAGTTTGAAAAGTATTGTCTAGCAAGCCTAAATTAGGCTCAGAGGTAAATCCTGGTTAGATGTCGTGCAGTGTGTAATTCTTTGGTGTTTTAAAATTTGTATGTAGGGCCATTTTCATTGTTATTCATTGTAGCTGAATGTTAATATGTTAGCATAGATATATAAACAATGTAATACGCTGGCATATAAACACTTGTGTGCCAGTTCATACGTGAAATTTTCTCTGTCAGAGAAAAATGTCTCCAACTTTTTGGTCAGGTTTTTATGCTACAGAGTTGAAGAGTTTTATGTGCTGCTGTGCACAACAGAGTAAGAGTTGTGAGCAGTGGCTGGCAAATTAATATGTTTTCTATGAGGAGTTGCATTTCTTCCCTGAGTCAAGTTCACCTCCAGCCTGTTTCAACTAAGCCACAAACCTCACTTAAATATTAAATCCTAGGAATTAATGTACAGAAAAATTCATTATGAAGCAGTTATGATTACTGCACACATAACACAGCTGACATGCTCACACAAAAGGAAGACTGAAAAAGTGAGCCAACTAACCAGGACCTTACTATTACCAGTCAAACAATTATAAGACACTAAAGATCATGCACCAAAATCTTAATGCAACCCTCTCTGAATGCTGGCCTTCCATCAACATTTTCACACGCACCAAGCAACAAACTATTCTCCAACGGTATTGGGAGGGATAGTTCAGTAAATGGTTACATGGATGAAGGTGGGCTAGAATAGGAGAGTCAAGGTTATGGTGCTTGGTCTCTAGTATAAGGTAGATGTGTGATAATGTGTAAGGCGTATGCTTGTAAATAAAAGACAGCATGCAGCATTAGTATTTTTTAGAATAACTGAAAAGCACAAATGCAAACCAAGGTTAAAATAACGATTTCAATCTAGGTGTCTTGCCTGCTGATTTAAAACACGATTAAAATTGGTGTGTTAAATACTTTAATTTAAATCAATCCTATCTGTTTGAAAATCTGGCCATATTTGTGTGAAATAGTTAAGGTAATTATGAAAATCTTTCATATGCACTTTTTGCATTTGACTATTACACCGGTATGTTTGTTGCATTTTATTTGTCAAACTGTTTAAGACTAGAAAGAATTGTCAGAAATCCTAGAACAAATTACATTTGTGAATTAGGCAACAAAATTAAGACAAAATTCACTATAAAAGCTGAAGGCAATCCATATTGGAAGACTAATTTAAACTACTCATACATGTCCTTGGCTTCTGATGTGTGTCCTAAAACCTCTCAGGAAAAATTTAATTGAATTGCTTTATGTGTTGCGGTAGTCAAAAATACAAAGATGTTATGATATAAGAAGAACAGGCTGTGGGGCATGTGCCAACGTGGAAACAATTCAAGCTGTTTTAGCATGATAGAAGACCAGTATCTAGTGAAGATTCTGACCATGCTGTTTCAATTATTTCCAGTTATTAACTCATATTCTATACAAGTTGGGCTGAGATGGTAATTGTTTTTAGTGGACTCTTCTGTCTTTCCACCCATATGAAGTGTTTAGGTGTTTAGTGAGGTGTTGCTATGTGTGCTATCTGCTGAGGTGGTTTAAATTTTTTCTTTTGGAAATTATTGTGGCTGCTGGCTGGGAGATGGATGAGAACATGAACAAGAGAAGTGGATTGTGGCAGCAAGTGTATTGTTTTGAACCTTAGAAGCAGCAGTATGGAGACAGTAAATGAAAAGTTTTAATTGTGTACATTGAACTTCTTATTTTTCCTCCTTTTTTCTGTTAATTCAGTTTAGACAGCTAAAATGCTGAGATTGAAGCAAATAGGTTAATAAGATTATGATGAATGATGATCATGAATTCTATGGAGGAGACACATCCCCAAGAATTGTTTTTCTGACAATGGATAAAATGTCTTTGCTCTTTTTTTGTAAGAAAGCAGCTTAATTTTTTAATGACTACTGGATTCAGAAATTGAAGATGGCTGGTAGAAAGACAAGACCCTGCAAAGATTCAAAACATCTAGCACATCCATATATTAAAACAAGTTTTAAAATCCTGCATACAGATATTGCGGTGTTGTCAATAGCTCCTGCTATTGTCCTGTCTAGATTGAGCTAAAGTATGGATTTTTTTCCAGACTATAGGACTTTCTCCTTTAAAATGTAAGTTTGAATGATAGTTTCAAGGCAAAGAAAAGGTGGTTAATTTCAAATGTTTTGTTTATTCGTATATTCTTCCTCATTTTTAAATCTTCATCTTCACGTTATCTTTCTGCCATTTATTGTTACCTTTTATTTCCTTATTGTTTGCTTTCTATGTTACTTCTGTTCCTCTATTTTCATCTTTCCCTTGTTTTCCTATTCTAATTTTACTCTCCTTCTTGCTTTCTTTTTGTCCTGCCCCTTTCTCATCTCACCTTTTCCACACACTTCCTGATCTATATTTCCTTTATTTTTCCAGACGAAGTGGATATGCTCTTTGGTTGTTTTCTTGTCTACAGCAAGAGAGAATTTGAAGGATAGTTTTGGGAGTAAGATGTTTGCTGTGCAAGTAAGATAGAATTCAATCATCTTTTCCTTGCAGAGGAGCTAAAGCTGGTAATATTATGAAACATCACCCTGAAGAATTCATGATGAGCTGATTTTGACCAAAATACTTATTATCCTACTGTGGGGAATTCAAAGATATCATAAAGGATGCATAGCCGTAGTTATTGTCACCTGTTCTGGGACCAGGAAAAGCCAGTGCTAGGAAGAGGCATTGCTAGAGAAAGTTACAGCAGTAACTTCATGCAGGCAGATGTTCTAGTTTGCATGAGAATTGAGACAGGAGAAAGCTCATTGGAAATCCAAGGGGCAGACCCCTATGTTCCTGCCAAAGTGCACTGAGCAGAACTCATGTGCCTGATGCCTTTGAAGATCTAACCTGAAGCAGTAACACAAAGAATTAACGCATTGTCAGCCGGTGTAATGACTCTGTATGTCAGACACAAACAGGAATATATACTTTTGTATAGGTCTCACTGTAATTTCGCAGGACTGATTAAATTAAATATACCAAGGGCGAATATAAACCAATCTCCTAACTTTAATAAAAAAGGAATGTACAGTACTGGTAAGTGTTAAATGTGTGGGTCAGGATATTATACTCATCAACTAGAAGTATTTCAAGTGACTTGAACATATTAAGCAGACATCTGTTTAACGTATTCAGGCCCCATGGGAAAGTACTTAGAATCTATTAAATTTGAGAAGTTAGTCTGAATGTTTAAAGGACAGGATAAAAAACCAGATGATGATCCAGGACATGAAGTACCCATGCCTTTCTGAGTGCCTCCATGTATGAATTTGAAAAATCAGCTGTCAAGGAAGCACAAAGAATGTTGGAGGGCTACTTGAAAAGACATGATTGAAACGTGAAGCTGGGAGACAGTACTTTGCAAGGTAGTAGTAGAATGTGCTGGCATTATCAAATTTGATGTCTATTTAAAGGACAGCAGAAAGAATCAGATCAATTCTGTTTTCTTTGGGAATGAATCGTAAGTTACACAAAGGTATTATCTTTGTTATTGGGCCCAAATCGGTTCTTAGCATGCAGACTTTGACTAATGTGTGGGTCACAGACTTGAGTTTAATGAAGGGAAGAGGAACAGAACAGCTCAGGAATACATAAAAGTATATGCGTAGAACACCGTAGGAAAAAGAATTCAAATAACTAAAGTTCCTGTGATAACTTCATAAGACATACTGCTTTATATATTTTTCCATAAAAGATATCTAATTGTATCCCTTACCAAATATGAGGTCTTTCCCAGACAAGTGAAGACCCGCAGCCTTCTACCTAGGCTAAGCTTTCAAACTGGAATAACATCTTTAGGATTTGAGATCTCCACTTAAAATGGACGATCACACTAACATGAGTCCCTTTGCACTGAAGCAGACTTTATAGCTTCTGAGTGCCATCTCCAATACATTCTGGCCAATCACAACCCCCTCTCCTGATTTAAAATGGCCTCTCACCACTGCAGGCAAACTCTACCCAGAAATTTTCCTATAGGAAAAACATGTTAGTTCAGGGCAAAGGAAACTAACTAGAGGAAAGGAGAAACTGACTCTGTAAAGCATACTCTTCAATAGATTTCTGCTTCTCTTTTTTTCTAGTGATTTAGGATTTGTCAAATACAAACTTGCACAGGTTTGTTTTTACATTCCTTTGTATTTTAATGTAATGATGACTATGAAAATGACACAAAATAGTTGCTATAGAATGAACACTCTCAGCATACAGAATATTGTTGAATAATATTACGTATTCTAGCATTCAACTTCAGATTTAAGGGTAACGCTACCTCAGATATGACTAGTCATGCAACCCTTCGATACTGAGCCTTTTTTGCCACTGTATTTGCCATTCCTGCCTTTTTTTTCCCCTTTACTGTGCAGAATCAATATACTTGAAAGCAATCTTTATTGTCAATCAGCTTCAGGAAGTGCTGTTCTCAGAAGGATTGGCATAGAGCACTGGTTAAGTGATTTAATGGCAGCAACATCTGCTTTAATGGAATATTCCAGTAATCTGTACATGTTTTAAATATGAGGAAGATAAAAGTAATATGGAAGAAATGAAGGAAAGGGCTAGAAATATGTGTTTACAACATAAAACGGGGGAGAAGGCTGAAAGACAAGAACAATATTAGAAAAGAAGAGGCTGGACATGCAGGAGTGTAAGTTGAAATGAAGAACATAGGAAAGATGTTGTTTATTACTTGTGTTAACATAGTGCCAAGAGAGAAATACTTTTGCTATTTTCTGCTTCCAGCTTCTCCTAGTTTCTTTTCCCCACTTTTGGTTCAGAGACTCCCCGACTTCTATAAAATCTGAAAGAATGGACTGAACACTCCCTCACTTTAATTTTGTGTCTAAATGTATTTTTTAGTTGACTTTGGTGCCAGACTCTAGGGCAGAATTAATTCCTCCCAGAAAAGGAAGCTACAAGGTTGGTTCAACAGCACTAAGTATCTAATAAAGCAAGCTGAAAGTTGTATTATTATTATTATTTTTTTTTGGTAGATTTGCTACAGCTATAAAAAAATTCAGTTCTCTGAATCCGCTTATATTATTTAGTGGAGACTGCTTAAATCCATCAGCTTTAAGTTCAATAACAAAAGGAAAACACATGATTCCTATATTAAATGCAATGGGAGTACACTTTGCAGTCTTTGGTAAGTAAATGTTATTCACAGATTAAGTTCATAATATCTGTGCTATGTTAGTTTATTTACAGCTACCGTTTCTATGGTCACCCACAGTTAGATTGTAAACTCTATAGTGATCAGGAGACTAAGGCTTTGTCTACACAACACAGCTTTTAGCAAAAAGGGTTAGTGAGAGAAATGTATAAAGCAATTACTTACTCTTCATTATATTTGGTTATTCAAACAATGCAAGCTTGATGCCTCTCTTTTCTGATGCAAATGTATTTGAGTGGAAGAGCAAGTTAGGCTAGTCTTTTTGTTTCTGATTTTTGGTCACTGCTTTGCAAAGTGCAAAAGTCACTCAGCTGGTAGTGAAAATTCTGTATCACTACCTTTGTGTTTTTCTAATCTTCTGATTCTAAATGTGTAGTGTACATTTGTACAGCATGACATAGACCATAGCACTAGGTAAAGGACTGTATTTTCAAAAACTGCAATGGGTATGTTTATAAAAAACTTATATTTGTGAGTGTTAACAGGCGCTTATGCATGAAATTATCTCCTTTTGCACATTAATAGACTTTGTTCCAGGATTGTGGGCTTTTGTACTTTAACATTTGGACTGTTGTCTGTTTGGCATACAGAATTGTTTGGTAGAATGCACAATAGATGTAGCGGTCTGTGTGGGGGGTTTGCCCCCACCAGGGAGGGAAAAGGCATGACACTCCGCTAAATTCTCAGCAGTCATAAGCTCAGTGCCTTCCAGCAGGGCTGAGTAATAGCTTATCAGCCTAGGGGCAGGGAGGGACAGCAGTTAGTAAGCTCAGTGTCTTCCAGGAGGGCTGAGAAACACTGGACACAAGCCCTGGCCCTGGGGCAAGGTGGGGCTGCAGTTAATAAGCTCAGCACTGACTAACTGCTGAGCACACACAAGCACTATATGAGTTATTTGCCCTGAGCAGGGCATGGCAGTAGTCTGTGGAGGGCTCAGCTCCCTTTTACCAGGGCTGAGCAAGCAACCAGTACACAGGTGGCTTCCCTGAAGCAGGGTGGAGTGGCAGCACATCACCAAGACGCTGTGGGTTGGGAGAGGCAGAGAGCTACTTCTCCAGGGGCTAGAGTAGTGGGGCACAGGTCTACCCACTCCACTGTGCCTCAGCTCAGGCTCCTAACCGCCACTCACAACAGTGGCTGGTCAGTGGGGATCCAGGACGCAACACACCAACATGGGCTCTGGTGGACTGTTCTCCAGGTTGCTTCCTACCTCTACTTTCATTTGCATGCGGTCCTACTCCAGGTCCTCCAGGAGATCAGGTAGGTCTGTGTCTTCTGGGTCAGGAGCTGTGGGCAGGTCTGGCCACTTGGGCATGTCCACATAGTTGGGTTAGTGGACTGGAGGCAGAATTGTAGGTTGGGCAGGTCCTGGACCTCTGGGTAGCAGGCAGGTCCGCAGGCTCAGGTAGGTCCTGGCCCTCTGGATAGCTGGCAGCTGGTAGGCTCAGGGAGGTTCTGGTCCTCTGAGTATGGGGTTTGCAGTGAACCAGAGGGCCCACGTAGATCCGGGAACTCTGGCGAGCAGGCCAGCAACTGGCCTGGCTGCACCTCTGGGGTTGGTCAGAGTGGCTGGCCAACCAGTTTAGCCAGTCTGTGTGTGGGCTCTTCAGCTCTTATTTTCAGGAGCCCACCAGTGGTCTCTGCTTTGCTTGGAGGCCCAGGCCCCAGATTTCCCAGAAAAGGTGTGCCACGTCTGAGAATACTTTTGGAAAAGCAGACGTGTTCTGTCACCATCTCTGTGAACGTCGTTCTACGAGGAAGAAGGGATGGCTTGAAAAAGGAGGTTTTTCTAAAATTTGGTGCTGTGTAGACAGGCCACATTTTGGAAAAGCCCCTCCCGGCATAAAAGTGGAAAAGGATATGCAAATTGTGCATCACAATTTGCGTATCTTTTTCCGACATTTCTTTGTAGTTTAGACATAGTGTCTTTGTGGGGCAGGGCACAGGTGCTCTGGGCCCACCCATGAAGGCCTCAGGGATGCTCCCCCTGCTTCTGAGTCAGGAGAAGGCCTTTGTACCTCACTACAGGGCTCCTGAAAGACACATTCAAGACCACAAATAATAGTTCCAAGACTTAATCCACTGATTTATATAATCCTGGCTGTACCAAGAGTTCCTCTGAAATACGCCTAATTATTTACACCACCTTTGTAATTTCTGGTAGCTTCTAGCATGGTACCAGAAAGCACCTTTTTCTTTCTTCCCTTACCTTTCAAAGGTCAATGATAACAAACTGAGAGACACAGCTTTATTTTTCTCTCAGGAATCTTGCCCTGGGTATTACATATGATTTTTTTCCCAGCCATAAATGTTGGGCTTGGTAAAATTTAGCTAATCGATGAATAAAAAGAAGTAGATGCATAAAATGGATATTTTGAGGAAAACATTTTGCAATCTTTTACTACAATATAAAACTGGGATACCACAGAAGTAAATGGAATGACTAACATTTTCACTGATGTAAAAAAGAGGAATTTGAAGAAAAAAAGCTTTTATAACTCAAATGCTATTAAAAATGACACATAAAATCTAAAATTATCTCATACGACTACCTGTTTTTGTTAACCTTAACAAACTGTTGTCTGATTTTTTCTATTGTTAGGAAACCATGAATTTGATTTTGGCGTTGATGTTTTGGAAGATTATATACAACAAATGAAATTTCCATGGTTCCTCAGCAATGTATATGACAGATTTACCTCTGAACCACTAGGCCATGGCACAATAAAAAAAGTATTTAAATGGAATAATATGAAAATTGGTTTAATGGGATTAGTAGAAGAAGACTGGCTGGATACCTTGGCTACCATTAACAAATCAAAACTAAACTACATAGATTATGTCAAAGCAGCTAATCAAATATCAGCAGACCTTAAAGCAGAGGGAGCAGAATTTATAATTGCTATGACACACATGAAATGGATTAATGACATCAAACTTGCCCAGAACGCAAAAGGTATAGATCTAGTTCTGGGTGGCCATGACCATGATTATGGAATCAAAAAGGTGAATGGAACGTGGATTGTCAAAAGTGGGTCTGATTTCAGGTATTTCTCACAAATAAATATAAGGAAGTTTGGTGCATCATTTCACTATACGTTTCAGAGAATTGAAATTTTGAGGAGCCTGGAAGAAGATTTTTCCATAAAATCAGTGGTGGATGATTATATTCAAAACCTGCAGGTAGGAACGACTTCCTTAAATATTTTGTTCTAGAAAAATAAGATAACATCTGTTGTTTTAAGTGACCAGACTGCTAACAATGGGCCAAATTCTGATCTCTGTTATATAAATCTGATTAACCACTATCTGTTCAATGGAGTAACACAATATTTACTCAGTACAAATACAAATTAAGTTGATTTTGCAAACAAATAAAAGAACTTGTTTTATTTCAGGTCTACCAAAAACTGACAGGCCCATAAAGATTTAAACTGAGGGCAAAATTGCTTTCTGAGGTAATTACACCACCTTCAGTGGAATTATACCAAATGAAATTTGGCCCATTATATTTTAATGGCTAGAGATATTTTTTTAAATGGAAAGTTAAACTTTCAAGTAGCTCATCCAATTAGTGAATTGCTTTTAGAAGACACCACCTTATCTAACTTAGAGACCAAGTATAAGGACAGGAGCCTCAGAACAACAGATAATTTTATCCATATTTTCATCTACAGTAAATATAGTCCCTGGAAAATATAGTAAAGATCTCATGGCAAGAAAGAATACCATCAAAGTTCCTCTCTCAGTGAATCTGAAGATTTGCAGTGTGTGTGTATATATATATATTGCAATTGCAATGTGAATTTGTATTAATATATAGAATCCTCCATTCTATGAGCACTGAAGACATTTCAATGGAAAGCCATTGGCCTTAATTAAGAATTTCCTTTCTTTTATTATTACAACTGTTGTCTATTATTTGTATTATTGTTACACCTGGGAACTTAAAGCTTTATGTTTAAATACATATAAACTAGTGACTTACAGTAAACTCTTTGATATCTGGTATCCATGGGACCAGGAGTTTGCCAGATAATCAAACATTCTGGATAATAGAGAGTTCAGTACTCACACTGGGTAGGAGAACAGAGGACCCTGCCGGCTGCACTAACATGCAGCAGGGGCAGACGCAGGCAATGCGGAGCAGGATCCCCACCCTACCCCCTGCGGGTCAGGGCATTGCTCATGCTCTGTACACAAACCCCAGCTCTGACTCCCTGTACTTTTCTTCCTGGCTCTGTGCTGGGTTGTAGGAGAGCCATGGGCTGGGGCCGGGGCCTGGGCCTGGGCAGGAGGAGGCTGCAGCTGCCATCTGCCATCTCCCATCCCCAAGGCTCCGAAAAACCCTGCAAGGCAGAGCTCCTCGAGAGTGGGGGGTGTGGCTGGCTCAAGAGTGGGCCCCTGGCACTCAGCTTTCCCCTTTAAGAGTAGGCAACTTGCTGTGGAGCCCATGCTGGAAGCAGGCAGGCATTCTGTTCAGAGGAGAGAGGTACTGCCTGTTGTATATTTAAACTATAAGCTAACTACACAATTAATGGGGCTAGATTAAGCATGTCTGTTTTTAATTTCTTTCGGGAACAGGATGGCAAAATGTGAGGTTTGTCAGTGACTATCTAAGGCTATGTTTACACTAGCCCCAAACTTCAAAATGGCCATGCAAATGGCCATTTCGAAGTTTACTAATGAAGTGCTGAAATACATATTCAGTGCCTCATTAGCAGGCGGGTGGCCACGGCACTTTGAAATTGATGCGGCTCACCGCTGTGCGGCTCATCCAGACGGGGCTCCTTTTTGAAAGGACCCCGCCTACTTCAAAGTTCCCTTATTCCTATGAGCAGATGGGAATAAGGGGACTTCGAAGTAGGCGGGGTCCTTTCGAAAAGGAGCCCCGTCTGGATGAGCCACGTGGCGGCGAGCCACATCAATTTTGAAGTGCTGCGGCCACCCGCATGCTCATGAGGGGCTGAATACGTATTTCAGTGCTTCATTAGTAAACTTCGAAATGGCCATTTGCATGGCCATTTCAAAGTTTGGGGCTAGTGTAGACACGGCCTAAATATCCTTCTAGGAGAGTCACTTCCAACTTAGCCAATGAAATTTTACTGCTGCCAACTTATTATGGTGTACCTTGTAGCTGCTGCCAGGGGACCAGGATGGAGAGAGCGCAGGAGTCTGCTGCCTGTGAGTGTAGCCTGGAAGCTCCTCTGCTTTCTCCCCGCCACCCTAACCAGAGCCACTCGGTTCTGAGTTATGCCGGTTAGCTGAGAGGGCCAGTTACTCACATACCGGTGAAACAAGAGTTTACTGTACATAGTACCTTTCCACTGAGAATAAAATGCTTTTGACAAAATATAAAAATGCAAAATAAATCCTTTCATATGCAATACTGATAGTGTTTACAGTGCGTGGTGGCTTCCTGCACAATATTCTTTAGTCCTTATAGGAGGGTGCATCTATGAACTACTGTAGTCTACAATCCTAAAGGGAATATAATTCACAACGAAATTTTAATTGGATAGTTTGTATCTGTTGGAGTACCAAAAATTAGCACACATTATATGGTGATTTTGAAACTGTTTGTACTCAGATTGACTCTAAAATTGTCTGTAATCCCAGGATGACAATCTATCATTAGCTTCTCTGTGCTAGGAAAAGTATTCATTTCTGACTATGAGTGTTAATGAGTTCTTTTGAACTTGTGATGCATATGGCTATCTGAAGGAGCAGTCAAGAACAAACTGTTGTTCAGAGACATGTTTCAGAAAATGTGGTTTATACTGCAGACCAGATTTCTTGATCTCTACTCATGTTTGCTGATCATTATCTACATTCTTTGTGTGTATATATTATAACAGGGTTTCTGAAACTTCATGGCACCACAACACCCTTCACACAACAAAAATTACTATGTGACCCCCGGAGTTGGGAGGGGGGGACCAATGACTGAGCCCACCCAAGTCCTGCTGCAGGGGGTTGTCAAAAGCTGCTAAAGGGCTTGTGTGCTGGGCAAGGGCCATGTAACCTTAGTCCTCCTGCCAGGGCTGAAGCCACTGGGCTTCAGCTTCAGCCCTGGGAAGTGGGGCTTTGGCTTCACCTCTGGGCGGCAGGGCATGGGCATTGGCTTTGGCCAGGGCCCTAGCAAATCTTACCACCAGTCTTGGCAAACACTGCAATATAGCAATAAATGACAGAATGAGATATCTTCTACCTCGTCACATTCAAAAGAAATATACCTTTTTAATAGACCTTTGCAGCATGTTAAATTCTCATTAGTGTAGATGCAGAATGAAAGCCAGGTGGAGTTGGAATTATTGCTATTTGTTCATTGTAAAACCTTTAGTTCATCTATTCAGATAGCAGAGAATGAGACAAGACCATATTCTTCTTCAGTGTTTTGGCTTCCTTTTTTTTCCTGCTCAAAAATGTTAATATTTTTAAAATGTAATTATGTATTATTATTATTATTATTAATAATAATAATAATAATAATAATAAAGTCTGCTATAAACCTTTCTTTTTCTTAGCCTCTTTTAGAAGAAGTTCTTTGTCCAATTGACACAGAATTAGATGGCCGTGTTTCTACTGTAAGAAGAGCAGAGAGCAACCTGGGAAATCTGATAACTAATGCAATGTTAGAAGCTACCCATGCTGATGTGGCATTACTTAATTCAGGTTGTCCTTTTACAAAACATTTAATATAATCCAAATATTTGGTATGGTTTAACTTACGTTTATTTGTTAACTATGGGAGCAATGTTTGGAATATTTTTATTTACTTAGGCGTCCTGAGCCATGCATCTGAGTAAGAGTACATCAAGAAGTGAAGGGAATTGAAAAGGTCAAATGAGTTACTTTAATCTGACAAAAACCCCTGGGAAAATCAGGAACTAGTGAATTTGTAGAGGAAAATACATTAAAGTAAACTTGATTGGTTGATAAACAGTGTGAAAATTATAACATATTAAAAATATTAGGGTCTCATAAAAGTAAGCAAGTAAAGTAACAGGCTGATTTTGTAAAGGAGAGGTAGCTGTGTTAGTCTGTACTCCAACAAAACAAAGCAACAGAAAGGTAGCACTTTAAAGACTAACAGAATGGTCTTATTTTTAAATGGAACATAATATTTGTTGTTACCAGCACGGTTTTTCAGTTTAAAATGAAGATTCATCCTCCAGACATATGTTGCAAATTCATGTGCAGAACTTGCATGTGTGAGTAATCCCATTGGTGCACGTATTTTCACAAGCAGGGTCTAAAATATGCTTATTTCTATTCTGCTTTTTGTCTTGCTGACCTTTTTCTTTTTAAAAGAGAATATTGCCAGCATAGTTCTTCAGTGTAGAATCTGGCTTTCCCTTAGGTCTTGCTCAGTGTTTAGTTTGAAGGGGAAATGTTGAATGCTCCTTTTTTTAATTCTAAAATTTAATTCTTTATATGGTTTTAAAATTCAAAGTTTGATCATGCTAGCTGGAGTCCTTTTTGTCAGTTTTGTTTCTTCATGTAAGAAGGAAATTATTTGTTATGGTTTTTCATTTTTAAAAAGGCAAGTACTGTTGTGAGGAAGGTTTTTGTTAATTTAATATTGAGATTATTGTTCCAGAAAAAATTATCTTTTCGGCAGAGAAGGAAAATTAAAATTAAAACTTTCAGACCAAAAGATTTTGGAAAATTAAGAATATAAATGGAATTTTTGTGGAAACTGTTTTGTAAGCTTAGCTAATGTAGCCACCCCCTACAATATAGATGTAAAGCACTTTGTGTTTCCCTGAGAATTAAGTCTACAATCTGCCAAGACTTCCACATATGCTTAATTTTATGCAGTGTGAACAATCCCATTGAAGTCACTAAAATTAGCATACGTTCTTAGATTTTTTTAAATCAATAGGACTATTAACAGTACATAAAGTTAGGCAAGTGTTTAAGTCTTTGCCGTACTGGGGCCCTTGACATTACTTAAATAATCATTATTCACAATAGAACTTTCTCATCAACACAACAGACCTTAGAACTTGTCTCACTTGTTTTAGAGAATCAGACTATTTACCCTTGGTAAAAAAGATCCAGGGAGTTTCTTTTCTTCTTTTCTTTTTCCAATGGCTGTAGGTACCCTTCGTTCAAACCATATTCATCCTGCAGGAGATTTTACTATGCACGATCTTTTAACTATCCTTCCCATTGTGGACCCAATTCTAGTAGTCAGAATTACAGGAAGGCAATTGTTGGAAGCTCTTGAAAATGGAGTCTACAGGTATCCAGATCTTGATGGAAGGTATATAGAATATTTATCCAATACCCTTTTTCTATGAAAATGCCAGTTGTTCCATATACATGTGGAAATTCTCTTTGCTGATCTTAGGAGAAGCCACTTTAATGCTAGCATACAAACGCTCCAGTTAATGATCATGATAAAGTCACAAGCCTATAATATAACTGCAGTGAGCATGTTAAAACAGCACTCTAGACAAGACACTATATCATAACTTATAAGTACAAACATAAAACCTATCGATACAGATAAATCTTTGTCACACACAATGTATGAAAAGCTATGTAAAAGAAATGCGATTTGTTGCCACTAACTTACTGTTTGTAGTGAAAATAACAAAAGTAAGGATACTTGTACAGTTCTGGCTAGTAAGTATTAAATTCCAGAATTAATTTGATTTCACAGAAGAATTTCTTGGGCTATATTAATTAAGTGAATCAGTATGACCAGTTAGAATTTAGCAACTGGGCCAAAAGTTCAGTTTGGCTCTTAAAAATGGAATCTGGAAACCATTGTGACTGTGGTGCAAGAATTGGAGAATTCAGAACTTTTACTCTAATTCTCAAGACTAGATGATTAACCCTGGGACTTATGAACTAATGGTAAGAAAAGAAAAAGCTGCCTTTCAGCATGGTATTTCATAGAGTAACTTTGGAAACACAGTATCAGAAACATACTTCAAACACTGAATTAATTAGTGTGAGTTTATATGGCAGTTGACTGAAGTGTATGGCTTCATCTACACTACCCATCTCTTTTGGAAGAGGCATATAAGTGCAGCCGATCAAAAATGCAAATAAGATGCAGATTTAAATATCTCATACCTCATTTGCATACTCCCGTGGGATCTCACTTCTGAAAGGGGCTGCTTTTGAAACACAAACAGCCATACAGATGGGGGTCCTTTGAAAGGAAACCCAGATTTTGAAAGCACCCTTCTTCCCATTTTTTTTCAGGAAGAACGGTGCCTTCAAAAGTGGGGCTTGCTTTTTGAAGGAGCCCCATCTACAAGGGTATTTAGCATTTAAAAAGCAGCACTTTCGACATGGCGGGTGGTCAGTATTATGCAAATAAGGTGCTGAATATTCATATCACTGCTTCATTAGCATTTTCGATCCACTGCATTTACATGCACATTCCAAAAGGGAGGGGCAGTGTAGACTCATTCTACTTGTTTAGAAGGCTGGAAGTGTCAGTGATTTGGCTGGTTCTTCTTTGCAAAAAAGGGTCTATTTTTTAATATCCAGGTTTCCTCAAGTAGCAGGAATGGAATTTGGATTTGATCCAAGTGCAGAACCAGGGCACCGAATTATAAGAGACTCTGTAAAGATTCAAGGAGAATATCTCAAGAAAAACAAAGTCTATCTACTTGCCATTAAAGAGTATTTAGCTAATGTAAGCTCTAATGTGTTTAAAATTTTTTAATGATTTTCATGCTTGAAGAGTGTTTTTATTAAATACTGTCTTATGTTAATGGCTTACTTATGACAGTGTAGAAGACTGCAGTTTGACTCCATTCTATATGCTGTTCCCTCCCTGTTTCTATCTTTATTTCTTATACAAATTTCTTATTTCTTATACAAATTTCTGTAATTCTTCACTCCTCCTCCCATTCCTTGCAAAATATTAGAGCTGATTTCTGAGCATGCTTTAAATGGTGAATTATGCATATGCAAATATTGTGTCTTCATCCAGTAGCCCAAATTATTGTGCTTCTATGTAAAATTTATATGGGTATTCATTCTGGAGGTTGCTTGAAAGTCTGTCTCCTAACATTCAATCTTACTCTTTTAATAAATACAGTATTTTTAATCAAATCAATTTATTCTAACAAACTTTTATAGGTATAATTATAGTGGTTTAGAAATAGGCAATTAAGTGCTCATATTTTAAAATATTCTTAATTAGATTTAATTATTACTTTTCAGGGGAAGGATGGCTATGTAATGTTTCAGAATTGTCCAAGGATGTTTGATACAGAAACTGCGCAGACGCTTTCCACAGCTGTTATTAATCACTTTGAATCTATCAAGATTGTTCATGGCATCAAAAAGTGCATCTCAGGTCATCGAATGAGTTTAATTACCAAGTCCAAATCAGCATCACTAACAGGTAAATTAAAATATATAATTTGAGCCACAATCCTTGCTGTGGACTTTAGGCACCAGGGCAATACCAATACATATATTTGTTGCTAAATTTCCAACTTTGTTATGCAGCATTTAGTGATTTACCAAACAATAATGTCTTCATTCACTAAAGGGTAGCAATTAGGGCATATGGTCCATTGTGAGGGGATGGGAATGAACGCTTTGAACACTTTCTCCAAGAGGGCTGTCTTCTACCAAGGGAGAGGTAGCAGGATACACAGCAGAGTAGAGAGATTTCTGAAGGGATAGAGAAGGACCATAACAGACTTCAGACGACTTCCATTGCCTAAATTAGTGTGAAATTCTGGTCTCCAGTAAGAGGAGTTAACATGAAGGAACAACATAAAGCTTTGGGGAACAAAATCCATGGTAGATACCAGGAGTCATAGCCTTCTATACAACATCCATTTAATCCAACCCGCTCCCGTATCTCAAGGATTTTCGTAGTTTGTAGGCCTACTGACACTCACAATTCTTCCCTCTGTGGCGTTCAAATCCATGGCATCATATACATACCTTCTGTAGTAGCTTTCTGTAGGATGAGTAGCAATCTCTTCCTGCTCACCCATGCAGCAGTTGCAGAAATTATATTGTCTTTAGTGTTTTCCATGATCAAAGAGAGACAGATTGGATTTAGCCTGAAATAAATCACTCAGTAAATACAAAAAGATCTAGTCATCCATACCGCCTTTCATTTTAAACTTTGTGAATTAA
Organism: Carettochelys insculpta; assembly: GCF_033958435.1. Classification (NCBI taxonomy): domain Eukaryota; kingdom Metazoa; phylum Chordata; order Testudines; family Carettochelyidae; genus Carettochelys; species Carettochelys insculpta. The sequence goes on from NC_134141.1 coordinate 91,196,007, forward strand.
GGCCCAGTTCATCAAATCTATTAAGTGGCTAATTCCCATTTGATCTAAGTCTAGTGACTCCATGCACCTCCTGGGGAAGAAGAATGAAGGATTGTTGTAGCAAACATATTTATTTGGTAGTATAAAATGAAAAATTACAAAGAAAACTGGAAATTCCAAGCAGTCCAACTTCAAGATCTTGATGTATAGTGACTTTTGGAGCAAAATAATAACTTTATTTGAATCCTTTGGTGGGGGTAAGGATAGATCTAACAATGTATCAGTGAAGTTACAATATCTATTTTTTCATATTAATGATTTAAGAAATAGCTCTAAATAAGTGAATATTTAACAACAATGAAGGTTGGAATGAAGGATTGCCAGGAACAACCACTGAATAATTTAGGTGAGAATATTGGAAAGAGGGACTTGTTTCTTTCCAATTTTGAGTGGTGATCTGGTCTGACTTGTAGTGCCTGGTATAAGTAGCATCCTCCATACAGCTAGAAAGGTTTAAACAATCTTTGAAAACTTGAGAAAATGTTAAGGATTTTTTACATTTGCAGAGGAAATTGGTGTTCCCTGTTTTTTTTTCCCCAAAGAAAGAGCAGATACATCAGGGAAACTATAAGAAATTATGGTTTGATACTGCATAAATTCTACGTACACTTTATGCATATAGAATATGGATGTTATGCTACAAGTAGATTAAAATTAATAGAAGCATTCACTTGTACTTAATGTATACTTTCATTCTGATATCAGAATATTAAGTTCCATTCTATTTATCCACAGCAAATGTTACTATGCAGACTCCTTAGGTCACCCCTGTCCTTCTCTTTTTTAAGCTTACTGCTTTTTCATTATTGCAATATTTAGTGTTTTTATTACAGAGTTTGAAAGTAACTTTTCAACTAGACTACACAGTCAGACCATCAAGACTTGCAGGAGTATTTTGAGCTCTCATTTATTCCTTCCTGATGAAATGTCTGTCATATGGCTTGGGGGTCAATCAACAAATATTGGCTCCATGGAACTAATCCAGGGTTCATTTCATCAGCTACTGATGGAATATCTCTTATCACTCATTATAAATGTATACTTTTTACTTCAGCACTCTGGCATCTGCTGCTCTCACTAACACTGATACACTTAGGACTATCATAAACTTCTTCATTGTCATACACTTCCACAACCAATGGGAGTTTGGGATTTGTACTTCTAAATTACCTAGGTAGTTCTGAAAATCCCACCCATCATTTTGTCCTTCATCATGATTTTTAGTTTTTTAGTGTCTTTCTGTTCCCAATGAATCTTAGACAAAAGTTGCCTTTTAAAACAATATTAATTATGTGTCTGAAGGAAGGGATAATTTTTTAGAGACATCTTCAATTAATTCCGCTACAACTTGTAGACTTTCTCTTCCAGATGTTTGTACATCTGTTCAGTAACTTCAATAGGATGAAATATTAAATTCCTCTTACCCCCCTTAACAGTAAAAAGACATGAAGTTAAAATATCAGAGAGAAACCTAAAAGGTATAATTCCCTTCTGGGAATTTCACCCAGTCAGTAGAATCCTGTCGGTAATCCAAGAAGCTTTCCATTAAAATATACCTTTCCTTAAATCAAAGACTTGCAGAATCCTGAAAGAATGGCACTATTTATTGTACAATTCATCCATGCACTCAAAGTGTCTCCATCCAAAACTAAGTTAAGGGATTCTCTAACAATCTCTGTCATAAGTCTTCTTCAGTTTTCCCTATTGTCAGGAAACCAGAATTTTCGTTATTGGCACATCATAGTTTACAACATGATATTTCAGAGCAGATTTTCATTCAGAACTTTCAGAATTCATAGACAGGAAATTCAGAACTTTTTTGTGACGTGGGATATGCTTTAGACAGATTTCTTTGCAGCAGGTAGAATGTCAAGAATACTTCAGTCTCTTCCAAATGACAGTCTTGACATTCTATGGTTAAGCAGTCTGCTACATGTTTTTTGTCCAGATCATCTAATCCTGAGAATTTTGTGGAAATGAAGGTAAGTGGAGTTTAAAATATCCTCTTAGCTCTAAATTTGGCATATGCACCTGTGATTTGTAAGTCAAAAAACGTGAACAATTTTCTAAAAAGTCTGACTCCAAAATCCATGCACTATTTCAATATTCCCATTTGGAATGCTGCTGAACTAATTTCTAACCCTAAACTGCACAAAGCATCTGTACATTATAATTGGGAGTTCTGTCTTGGATAATACAGGAGAAGCTAAGTCAAAACCCAAGTACTGTATACTCTATACAGGAACATGAGCAAAAAACCTACAGTTAGCAATCAACAAGTTAAGAATCAAGATTACATTACTTTGACCAGAAACCTGAATTTTTACAAGAGTGTTTGTTAATGTCTCTTCTTGGATTCACAGTTACCAACTCAGATTCATGCTCCAAAACTAAACCTCATCATCATCATCAACCACAAGCTCAGTGCCTGTTGGTGTCTGATACCTCTCTATTTCCTTCCATCTTTCCCTGTCCATTGTGGAGTAGCTTATTTTCTGAAGACTAGCCCTGCGGCAATCTACTCTATCACCTACCCATTCTCTGTGGGGTCTGCCTCTCCTATTCGAACCGTCCATAATGCTCAATACCAGGGTCTTGATTTTTCGTTCGTCGTCCATTCTGCGGATATGTCCAAATAGCTGTAACTTGCATTGTATAACCTTCTGCAGTAGGTTCTATTTCAGCTGTATCTTCCTATGTTAGTTGTCATTTTCTTTTGGTAGCCAACTTATGAACCCAACCCCGATCGCTTGATTGGTGTCATGGACCTTGTTTATCTGGGTGACATCTGAGCTGTCCTCTTTTATCATTTAGTTGTACTTGCATCAGATTTCCTTTGTGTTGTTGTTTCATGGTCAGTGCATTGTCACTCATCTGAACAACCCTCCTCCCTTATCCAGGCTTGGGACTGGCATGGAACCCCCAGAGGCTTCATGGAGGAGTTAAATCTAAACCTCTTATCTTCTAATCCCAGAGCTCCCTTTTCCTCCTGTTGCTTGGCCTTCCTTCTCTTGTGGTCTCAGTGGGCCTGCTTTTTCCTTTGCACCATCTTGGTGATAAAAAGGAGAGAAAACCTGGGCATATCCCCCTGTTGTGGGCATAAAGGTGGCACAGTTGGCTCTCTAATCAGTCTTTCCCATGATCCCTGTCATAACAGCTGCATTGGGTGCCAAGAAGAGGCATGATTTCAACATGCTGTACTCAGCCTATCTGCAGCTGGGAGCTATTACCAGCTGTGCATGCAGAGCAGCCTCCAGATTGCTCTACTTGGATCCAGGACAGAGAATCATGGAACTATGACCTGAAAGGCTCCCTTTTGCTGTAGCAAGCAAAATCTCAGTACATCAGGAAATCTGGCCATAAACTTTGACTTTTTTTTTTCTTCCCACATACTTTCTCATTATACCACATTTCTGCTTAATATCATCAAAATCCACTCTCTTTATTAAATCCATGGCAAAACCTTGGTCCATTAGCTGGCCAGCTGCCTACCTTGCATGGCCTTGCAACCAATCAACTCTCTGTTGTGTCCAAAATGCACTTCTGAAGTCATCTTCCTCACCTTTACCTCAAATCATGTTATTTGCTCTCTTTGAATTCCATCCTGGCTTCTTGTTTCTTACCACATCACATGCAAATTCTTCCTCCTCATCTATAGGCTCTTATTTACATTTGCTCTTTTTCTCTCTATTCCCTTTTTAATATCCTGCTGCTACACTGCTTCCGTTTTACACTTTTGGCTTTGTCAGAGTGGTAACGTGATTTCCATGTTGCATAATGTACATGCGACCCTTAATCTGAGTGATGGATACAGTCAGAATATCTAAAATTGATGAACAATTCAAACATTAAGTCTCCAATAGTCTGAGGTCTCCATCAATCTGTGTATGATTTGAACAAGGAATCTGAAAATGAAAGGCAGGTGGGTCATCCCACTACTAATCCCCTGAATAATCATTAACTTTATATTAATATATTTTAAACCACAATAGCAGATGAGCCCATATTTTACAAAACATTTTTACTGGATTCTGGCATATTTTCAACAAGTAAAAGAATGGTGCTTATCTCATTTGTTGATGCCTGAGATAAAGCAATTAGACTATAGCTCTCTGAGTCTGCAAAAAAGAGTATAGTCATAGTAAGCTTTGTGAGCATGAATTTAGGAAGGGCCCATCAGAAAATTCCAGTTAGTTGTATGTAAGGAACGTTTCTAATATGTTAATTATTTTAATACTTGATTCACAATATAGTCAACTGCACATTTAGGTTGTTTACGTGAAGAGAATTTAGTTTAATTAGCACTAACATTTCATGAATTTACCACAAGCCTTTGAAACAAGAACAGATAAAAGCACATCAGTAGTTGCAGTGCCTGGCATAGAAGGAAGAATCTGTCACATTTCCAAGGAAATGAAGGAACACTTGCGACAACTAAGAATATCAAGAAAAGAAGGGTTAAGCACATTTCCCCCACTTAGCAAAGACTGTGAAAATTCTGACTCTGACTGAAAATTGTACTGACACCAGTAATACAGTACCCGAAACCATATTACTTGCCCCTTGTTATGTGTATTCTGCATATTTATTAGAATCATTTAGCTTTTCTTTTGTATTGTATTCAAAAATTCCCTTGGTTTTAGCGTTTATTTATTTGAAACAATTTAAAATAGCTCTTGTATTCATCAAGAAAAATGTAATACAACCATTTTCTTGTATTTAAAACAACATAAGAAACTAATGTGTATTCATTTTGGAAATAACTTCTATTTGTCTTTGTTAAACTTACGTTTTTTCATAATGTTGCCATTTTACCTATAGTTATACTTTTAATAATAATGTCCTCTATCCATAAGTACTACCTTATGGTGCATCTATATAAAGTTTACAGTGTTAAATCTGAGAGGCGTTTGTCTACTGGCATGTGTCTAATTAATGCATTTATAGAGAAAATGCTTACAGGACATCAAAGTAAAAGCACAATTACAGGAGTGGTCAAAGGATGATAAGAGACTCTCCTTGGCTAACTGAGAGATGGACAGTAAAAAGTCACAAAATGGGAACATGTTATGTCAAAATTTTTCCTTCAATGATCACCACTTAAAACCAATAGAGAAGTACCAGAATATCCTCCTTAACATGCTGAGGGTTATATTATTTGATATTTTACTATTATGCATGCCATCTCTGTAAAGGCTGTGAAACCAATAAAAACTTTTATGAAGGGGTGATAAACATATTGGCCGCATCTACACGTGCACGCTACTTCGAAGTAGCAGCGCCAACTTTGAAATAGCGCCCATCACGGCTACATGTGTTGGGCGCTATTTCGAAGTTGAAATCGATGTTAGGCGGTGAGACGTCGAAGTTGCTAACCCCATGAGGGGATGGGAATTGCGCCCTACTTCGAAGTTGAACGTCGAAGTAGGGCACGTGTAGACGATCTGCGTCCCGCAACATCGAAATAGTGGGGTCCGCCATGGCGGCCATCAGCTGAGGGGTTGAGAGATGCTCTCTCTCCAGCCCCTGCGGGGCTCTATGGTCACCGTGTGCAGCAGCCCTTAGCCCAGGGCTTCTGGCTGCTGCTGCTGCAGCTGGGGATCCATGCTGCATGCACAGGGTCTGCAACCAGTTGTCGGCTCTGTGGATCTTGTGTTGTTTAGTGCAACTGTGTCTGGGAGGGGCCCTTTAAGGGAGCGGCTGGCTGTTGAGTCTGCCCTGTGACCCTGTCTGCAGCTGTTCCTGGCACCCTTATTTCGATGTGTGCTACTTTGGCGTGTAGACGTTCCCTCGCAGCGCCTATTTCGATGTGGTGCTGCCCAACGTCGAAGTTGAACGTTGACGTTGCCAGCCCTGGAGGACGTGTAGATGTTATTCATTGAAATAGACTATTTCGATGTAGCGTGCATGTGTAGACGTAGCCATTGAGATGTTTCTCTAATGCATTGTTTTAATTACAAAGAGAAACTTTTTTATTCAGATGCATTTCACTACATTTTATTTTTAGCAGGTTCTCCTAAGTCTATCACGTGTTCAAAGTAGATCACATAGTTTTTGGAATCAGGGGGGAGAATTTCAAAGGCTCAAGTGGAAGTTAAGGCCCTAATGCCCATTTTCATTGACAAGTACATGCCTGCCTCCCATTTGAGCCTTCGTCTCTCCAAAAGATGATGGGCCACCGTCTCAACTAGTGATTTCAATCAGCCATGATAAGTTGCACAGCTCAGGATTATATAACATTGGTGAGATGTAAGTTTTACTCAGATGCTGAAATTTTACCCTTTCTGTTATATCAAATTAAGTCATCTAAAAACAATGCCATGGTCTCAGCCAGTGGTCCCGCTACTGTTTTCCTTCCATGTGTGGGTTTTTTCCATCCCTGCATAGAATACATTTTTATGTGCATTGAGACATGGGAATGTGCACCACCAGGAAAAAAAAAGCATAACTGTGGATGCTCTGCTAATCAGCATTTGACTCTCTCCTGAGAGGCCACACAAGTGCATAGCTTACAGGGAACAATGGTCTCAAACCCCTTCTGTTGCTAGTCCCCTGGGTGCAACTGACTGGACTAGATGACCTCTCAAGATGCTTTTAGTTCTATGATTCTATGATGCTATGATTTCCTTAGAGCTGGAGGGACATAAAGTTAGCTTAAAAAGCCAGCTGTGATTTCTCTAATAAGGGGGTTTCCTTGATTAGTGTAAAGCTAGTATAGTGGATCTGGTAAATCATATAGCTTATATGGATTTCAGCGTGTTCATAAAACCATTGAATTAGAAGGGACTGCAAAGGTCATCTAGGTTACTCCTCCCTCACCCCCAGCCAAGATGCACGATTTGTTATGTCTTATTTAATTTATTTGTCTGGTCATAGTGGATCAGGCCCAGCCCCTGGCAACATGAGATGGATCATGTGAATTATCTATTCTGTTCCTTCCCTTTCAAGCACCTGACATTGGCCACTGTCAGGATTTGGGGCTAGACGGATCATTGGTTTAACCCAGTATGGCTGTATAAAACCAGAATTCCCCCAGATTAACTTTAGACTGGGCTTATGTGCTGGCTGGACACACTTGAAGTGGTCTGTCTTTGGGTTCAAGCCCATTCTGTATCTAGCACTTTAGGTGCTCAGGACAGGAGTTACAAGAGGATTTAGAGGTCTAACTCTGATGGACTTCAATGGCATTAGGTGCCTAAATATATACGTAGATCCTGAGCACCCAACTGCCCCATAGAAAGCAGGAAAAACTGTTAGGCATCTTGAAGTTGAGTTAGAGAGCTCTTTGGGCTTGGGTTGAATCTCAAGCTCTGAGACCCTCTCTCTTCATAGGGTCCAATGTTATGTCTATATTAGAGCGTTTTTTTCAACAAAAGTGGTGTTTTGTTGACAAAACCTGCAGAGCATCTACATGGCCAAGGCATTCTGTTGACAATAAATTGACAGAATGCGGCACTTTTATTGACAGCATTCTGCCACTCCCCCAGGAGGCAGAGCATCTCTTCTGGGATACTGGGCAGCCCTGTGTGCTGTGCTTTGAGTTGGCTGTTTTGTCGAGAGAGCAGCCAGGCAGTCTGGTCGCTCTCTGTCGATGGAGCGGATTGCTCTTTCAATCCACTTTCGCATCTGGCAGCAATCTGTTAACAGTTTTGTCAGAAGATATCTTCCAACAGTAACTTCTGTCAACAGCAACGAAGGGTCCTGTGGCACCTTATAGACTAACAGAAAAGTTTTGAGCATGAGCTTTTGTGAGCACAGACTCACTTCATCAGATGCTGGTCTTGGAAATCTGCAGGGCCAGGTATAAATAAGCCAGAGCAAGGCTGGGGATAACAAGGTTAGCTCAGTCAGCAAGGGTGAGGCTTGCTACCAGCAGTTGATCTGGAGGTGTGAACACCAAGGGAGGGGAAGCTGCTTCTGTATTTAGCCAGCCATTCGCAGTCTTTGTTTAAGCCAGAGCTGAGGGCGTCGAATTTGCAGATGAATTGTAGCTCAGAAATTTCTCTTTGGAGTCTGGTCCTGAAATTTCTTTGCTGTAGGATAGCTACTTTTAAGTCTGCTACTGTGTGGCCTGGGAGATTGAAGTGCTCTCCTACGGGTTTTGTATATTGCCATTTCTGATATCCGATTTGTGTGCGTTTATTCTTTTACGTACAGACTGTCCAGTTTGTCCAATGTATATAGCAGAGGGGCATTGCTGGTACATGATGGCATAAATTTTATTGGTAGATGTGCAGCTGAAATTTACAAGACAATAAACTAGAAGCACTTGATGATGCACACTATAGAAATGCTTATAAATAAACTATTAGAAATGCTTTAGACAAACATTCCAAAACTATATCAGAGTAGTCAATTATTTTGTTGGCAATGTCCAAATTTCTTGGTCAAGGTATAGTCAAGGTTCAGACTCCAGAGAAATTAATACAAAAATAGTAACAATAACGGCAACATGTAAATCAAAAGGTTATGTGGCTCATTCAAAAACATCTTATGGTTCAGACCTGGCGCCTGTTTCACCCCGACTACCCCTAAACAAGACAATGCAAAAAAGCCCTTCCAAGTCCATTAAGAATAATTTTTAGCCAAAATGTACGTCTGGCCATCACATCTCCATTTACATCAATGGGAAACATTATCCTGCATTTAATGGGAGTTGGGTTAGATGCTATGTCAGCATCAGAGTTTCCATGTTTGTTATTTTGTAGGAATATTTTTACTGTAAAGTTAAAATGAGCTCTCATAGTGGAGTATTTTTATTCAGTCTTCTACTGCTTGTCCATCTGGTTAGAACCCTGTACTCCCTTCCTCAGTGCCCTATACCTTATTCTATCTCACCCCTTTCAGAGGTCTGCCTTGTATAGCCACCTCATTGTACCAACCCTTGGCCTCATCCTTCAGCAAATGCCAATTCAGCCTATTAAATATGCTGGAGGGAAGAAACTCCTGTTATTGGCTATTCTGTACCTTACATTGCTTGTGATTTTTCTCTCGTTCTTGCTGTTACTTCCCACATGTTGCTAGAGCTATTGCACTTCGAATAGATTATTGACATGGCCGTTTAAAGCATGGGTAATTTAATTTGGGAAGTCTGGCTGTAACTTTAACAGGACCTTTCGACTCCAGGTAGCTGAATTAGACCATAAGGTTCTTAATGAAGGTGATGGAAATATTAGCCAAAGGCAAAAGGAAGTAATCTCAGATCGGTAACAGAGAGGTAGCCGTGTATTCTAGTCTGTATAGTCTGTGTTCTAACAAAACAAAACAGCAGTCATGTAGCACTTTAAAGACTAACAAAATAATTTATGAGGTGATGAGCTTTCATGGGACAAACCCACTTTTTCAGATATAAAAGAGCTTTTGTTAGTCTTTAAAGTGCTACAATCTCAGATCAGTAAAATACCAATAAGTTCTAATGGCTGAGCCTCCCTTTCTGCTGCAGCTACTCTAAGAGCCAGATCATGGCTTATGCTCAGACCTCCTGTGCCACTGTAGCTCCGAAAGTGGTTTAAAAAATGCTGTAAATCCAGGAATCCTCAGATGTCATCAAACCACATCAAACCTTTATGCCTGGCATTACGGGATGGGGGAAGATGCAGTCAGAGCACATCATACTGTAGGTATGAAACAGACCCTACATGACTATTACTAAAGTCACTTGTTTTTACACAAGGCTCTAAGGGCTAGGTTCACAAGGGGAACTTAGGCACCTGAAGGGTCAGGCAAACACTTGACTGGCATTCACAAACTATCAGCTTGTTGCTCAATTCTTGAGGTACTTAAAAGACCGATCCGCAAAGGTATTTAGGTAACTGACTTTGCATTAGGTACCTAAAGCCAAAATTTAAACCTTGAAATCCCCATTGAGCTGCCACCTACCTATAGGGGCTTCAATTCCCTGTGATGAAGGCTCCTCGGTTGCGAATTTCTTTTGGTGGGTGTAATAGGAATACTGTCTTAGATCTATCAGAGGCCTGAAATGAGCCAGGATCTGCTCAGTGATCTGGCAAGATCATGGCTGATTTTGCAGAAATACATATTCTTAAGAAGTGCTAAATACAGACTACTCACTCAACTACCCACCCCACCCCCCTCCCCACTGTCAAGTGCTACCAGAACATCCTGATATCAAGGATGGCAGAAAAATAACCAAGGATAACACAAATACACTGACGCTAAATGATAAGATCAGGAGGCGAGTATGCAGGTGGGTATAAAACTGGGTACATTTGGCCAGTTTAGGGAACAATGGAAAGTCCCACCACTAACTGAGCTGCATCCATTGTCACAGTATGAGTATCCTGTAGAGTCTGCCAGGTGCCCTTACTGTGCTTCATCAATAAATCTGGCTGGGTGCCTTCATACCTTAATGGATCTTGTGGTCATTGGGCTGTTCACTTAAAAGCTGCTGTGCCAACTGTTTGCATAGACTGGGTTTGTGCAAGGCCCAGTGCCTAACTCATTTCTCAAGCTCAGCTGAAGCTGTTCTAGTTTGTATGAAATACAGAAGTATGCATTGTAGCAGGGACTGCGGGAATGACCAGTGAATCAGCCAGCAATGGAATTTGGCTTTCCTGACTTGGTTCTCCTGTTTCAACCCTTACTTTGCTTTCTTCAACAGCTTAAAGTAACATTACACATATAAACTGTAAATATGGGGACATGGTAAATTAGTGCCTTCCACTGCTACACTCCTCAATTCCAATCACTGGTCAGATCACCAATGACTGTCAGTTAGAGTCATATTTCATTTCCTAGTTGTGAAGCTTCCACATTTGTCCCCTACTTTGGCATGGTTGGCTGTCTCTGCTCAAGACACCCACCTCTGGCAAAGCTATATGTGAAAGTTTTCACAGAAGAAGCCCATGCTGGTTAAGCCAGTTATGCTAATTACAGTACTCACTTTGTGTACATTAAATTCATCCTTCATGGGAGGAAATCAAGCAGATAGAGCCATGGGCAAGGTAACTATAATCTTACTTTGTGTTTCTAGTTAGAATGTGTCTTCGAGACACTGGCAGACGCCATACAATGACTGGAAATGAGTACTAAAAGGCTCTTCAGTCTCTAGGATTAAGAAAAAACAAAAACTTTGTGTATTAACAAAACAAAGGTTTTGGTCAATTGCATTTAGTGTCACATTTTGATTGTAGGTTGAAAGAATGTTTTCCTTTAGTGGCAACTAAATCAGATGAAGAGTTGGTATCCCTAGAAAGAGATCATGCTAGGGTTTTGCAAAGGTCTTCCATTTTTCACATCCTGAGTATATGAATACAGTAATATAGACTGTATTTTATGTCAGAAAATACTCAACTTCATTCATTTTGCAGATCTACCTCCCTGTTAGTGGTCCTCAGCCTGCATTCTGTGGACCATTATTGGTCCATGACTGCCTTGCAGGTGGGCTGCAGGCTTCAGAGCCCACCCCTCTCCCCAGAGCAGGAAGCCTGCACTGATGCTCCAGCCTCATGCCCTGCCCCTAAGGCTGAAGCACCTGTGCTGGCTGCAGCATGTGGAAGGAGAGAGAGCCCTGAGCCTTGCAAGCTGGATCCAGCTCATGGGAAGAAGAAGCAACTCCACCTGCCGCCATTCCCCTGTCCCTGGCTGGAGGAACAACAGCAACGGCAACTGCTCATGGGAGGCTGCCCCTGCTTCTCCCATTGGCTGGCTAATGGGAATAGTGACGGCAGTACCTAGAAGTGGCAGGGAGAGTGGAGATAGGTAAGTGCTCCCATCCCCCTCCCACCCAAACCCCACACCCCCAGCACCCTCCTGTGCCCCTCCCTTACCCAGCTGTCCACCCTCAGCCCCTTCCTCCATCGTCACTCCCTCATGCATGGGCCCCCCACTCCCCTTCCCTTCACCTGCGCCTGAGGGGAGTGATGTGTTTCAGTCGGGAGCCACATCAGGAAGAATTGGTGTTTTTTCCTTTGTTGTTTTGTTTCTCACCTTTGTGTGGTCCCTGACTAATTTTTCTGTGGGTCAGTGACCCTGAATCCAAAAAGGCTCTGCATACCTACCATAAATAAAGGCAGTGTTGAAATCTTTTGTTTTGCACATAAATTAATATTTTACTTTATTTAAAATGAAGTTTGGTAAACTAACAATAAACACAATAAGATCTAAATATACAGCCTCACGTGTTCTAGCTGTGTATCTACATTTTTATTCTTCAGGAGCCAAAAATGAATAATGTAGAAGTGAAGCAATTTAGAGGTAACATGCAGCACATTTAAGTGATTGCCTGATTTACATTTTACCTTCCAGTCAGGCATGCAGAGCTCCTCCAGCTGGAAAACATAGTTTGACTGGAAATAGAAAAGATTACCAGGTTAATCTAACTTTAATTCAATACTATCAAATAAACTTTGTTGTGAATTCTCTGCCCTGGGTTCCTAACTGTGTGGGAAATACAAAGTGTTTCAGCCAATTTATATGCCTAAATAGGAGGTTTCCAATATTGAAAAGGCTAAAGACCCATGAATAATGGCACCACTTCAGTCTCTTTTTCCCTTGGCAACAGATCTTAGCAATCATTGGCCATGCTAAAGACATTGTGAATAAATGGAGGTTACTTGCCTGTTACTGGATTTCTTAAGCATGTCTTCTGCAAATTCACACTCATGAGTAGCTTGACTCGCTGTAGTCCACTTCATGGAAGATGGGTACAGAGTATTAATCAGAGGAGACTGAAGCACTATGCTGCCTAACTAACCATCCAAGCTTGTTGCTAAGTCCAAATATCAGTGTTTTGTAAATGTATTCATGGAATGTCATGTTGTAACCCTACAGATGTCTGTAAGTGATGTCTGACAAAAGCATGCCACTGACAACATCTTAGCTCACTAGTGAATTGTGTCCTAATTCCATCAGCAATAGGAACTGATGCTAAGGAGTAATCTTTACGCATGTACATTTTATCCCATTTTGATAGTGAGATGTGATTGCCTGATCTTATTTTCTTGTTGGCATAGGACCTCCAAAGTTGGTCAGTCCTATTAAAACAATAATGCAATAACAAAATAAAGCCTGGTTTGCATCTGAAGTATGAAACCAGTTTTCTCTTGCATGAACATGTGGCCTTGGAAAAAAACACTTGCACGTTAACTGACTGGTTAATACAATATTTAGATATCACTTTAGGCAGAAACTTAGGATGAAAGCATAGCACAACCCTGTCTTTATGAAAAGCAATAAAATGGGATATGCTTAGCATGTGTAGTTCAATCTTCTAGCAGGTGTCACTGCTAAACTGAGAGCTGTTTTACTGAGATATGAAATAAAGAACATTCTCTCCTTTGTCCACATGGAGGATCTGTTGGTGGACCATGCTGAATTCTCATACTGTAGAAGGGTCTTTAACTGGATAATGTGTCAGTCCTTTCATACATCATTTATTAGAGTCATATGTCTACAGATATGTTATTAAGAGTGTGGTACACCAGTGTGGCTGTCACCATATTATCATCTTAACTAATAATAGTAAAATCTAAAGTTTCAACTGTAGTAAATCTGGAGCTGTGGTTGGGACAACATTATTTCTTTTTGCTGAGAGAATAAATCTATTCCATTTCAGATTATAATTTACACATTGATTTTCTCCTCCATAAAAGTAGACCATGTACCTCTAGAGAGCAAGATTGCTCTCAGTCTATCGCAGCCTATCAGCTGTAATAGATTTAAATATTGGTGATAAGACTTTTCCATTCTGTTAAATTAACAGATACAGAATAAAAGGGAGAGATGATTGAACCCCTTTAGTAGATGAAGAATGTGAAGAATGAAAAACCACTGTTGTCCTTGCAATGTCAGAGCTTCCAGAATTACTCATGAAAGACTTGTATTTCCTGAGGTGACTAAGTGGAGAATACAATGTTCTAATAGTTTCTTAGTAATTTTCCCACTGTGAGAAAAGCCAGTGTTTCCAATCCTTAAACTCAGAATTATGTGCGAACCACAGGAGGGAAGGAGCCTTAACAAGGGGAGCTCCTTGCAGTTAGACTGCACCTTGGCTCTGCATGCCCAAGGATTCCCCCACCAGCAAAACAGCCCCGAAACATCTCTCCTCATCTAAAGTATCTTCTCGTACCCCTCAAATGTCAGAAATGATGGGGGTGTATCAAAACTGTCAGATTTCTAAAGCCCATACTTGACAGTAACTACCATTTTTTCAGTTGGAACTTCAGAGAGACTTGCAGTGGGTTGAGGGAGCATGCCATGAAGAGGCAATCCTTTCTCTCCTACTGCCATAACTTAGATATGGAGATTCCATGTTATACAAAGAAGTGCTGGGGACAATGTGGACAAAGAGTAGAAATTTTCTTTCAGCCTCCTGCTCTTGTTGTTGCCAATGTTCTTTTGATGTTTCAAACAGGTTAGCCTTTTACTCTAACGATGAATTAAATATTCACAGAGCGCTTTTTATGAGAAGATGTTTTGGCCCTGAATTGCTTTTTTGAACTATTTTTTTATTTTTAGCTCTTATGCAGGCTTGAAAAAATAAGCAAAACATAAAAGGTGCTGATGGAACTGAAACTCAGTTCTTCCATTTATCTAAAGGAGAGGTACATGAGTGATAGTGTAATGTGAGCTTCCCCATACTCTCTAATTTTAGAAGAGAAACCAAAGCAACAGACTTTCACTGCAGACAGCAGCTGGAGCCAAATGCTTCACATTTTTAATACTGGCTGTGAGAATTACTTGCTCTGTAGCACTGGGAGAATCAAACTCTCAGCTCTGTTCCTTCCTCCTGCCCTCCTCATCCCCCGTGTAAAATGGCTCCCTTTGCAAGTATTCACTTGGTAATAGAGAAGAGGCTTAATTGTGAAGCAGTCAGGATTGCCATATGTCCCCCACCTAAAAATGACATGAACAGGCCTGGCCTTAGGGCAAGAGGAACAAGCTTTGGGCCCTCTGTCTTCAGGGTACTCACATGCCAATCAGCCAGACCCTGCTGTCGGCGTGCCACCTTGTGTATCGCAAGCTTTTTGGCATAATTTTTTTGGGCCCAGTACAAACTTGTAATATGTCCCCTGCACACGCCACAATTTGCAGTCTGGGCCATGCCCCCCGCAAAGTCTCCGAGACTCAGTAAAGCATACCCTTCCCCCTCGTGAGAGCCCTGGATATGCTCAAGTAAACCTCCTAACTGTCCGCACTCATTCTTTCCCCTCCACCCACAGGTCGTTAGTACAATTACCTTTCACCACAAGCCACACAACACAGCCTACCATCTGTTCCTCTTTCAACCTTTTACACAGCCCTTGCGCAAATCACTCTTCCCCAGCACTGGTGGCTGTGGATGTTTGGCATGTTAAACAAGAAGAGCTTGTTAAAAAGTGATGCAGGCAAGTTTCAGGGATTCAGCCAGACCAATAAAGGGTTATTTCCCTGCCTTCCATGTAACTCAGAATGCTTGTGGCTGAGCAGCTTTGGTTCAGAGCCTAGCCACCAGTACCATGCTCACAGCACAATGGCCTCGCCTGGTTGCCACCAGACTGCTTACTACTTTCAGGGTGACTCTGTGCCTGGCTACACTCGAGCAGACCTTCCAGTCCTGACTCTCTCCAAATCATCTTCTCCTGTGGGGTCCAGTCCCTCTCACTGGATCCTGACAGGAGTTAACAAACTCACTGCCCCCAAAAAAAGACGGAATTTACATCAGCCTGCTAGATGAGCTGAAGTCTTTATGCTTTAGTTTAATATAAAGCACAGAGGTGGTTTGCAAACATAAAACAAGTTTACTAGCAATAGAACCTAGATTTAAGAGGTACTAGTAGAAGGAGTAGGGACAGAAATGGTTACAAATGAAAGTAAACATACAATTCGAAAACTAAAATTGTGCTTAAAACCGAGTCTTGCTTTCAGAATTGTTCTCCCACCACAGTTGTTCTTGCTGCTTGGCTGGCCTGTTTTTACTCAGAATCCAACATGGAGACGAAAGCACTTTGTTTGTCTTCTTGGCGGAAGGATGACAAAATGACTTCTTGCCTTCAGTCATATCTTCTGAAGTTCAGTGAACTGGTTAAAAGAGGCGGGGTGCAGTCAATATAGTCAATTGATCATCTTCTCCCCCGTTTGCTTGTCTGATGGAATATTTTACCATGGATATAAATGTGTCTTCCATTGTCTTAGGTCATATGTTGCTTAATTTACACTGAAGACAGTCAAGAGAACGTCTGGAAAACAACATTCCTTTGTACGACAGGCTGTTCTTAGGCACTCTCCATCAGACACATATGAGAAACATATTTTCAGCAAACATCTAGAATTCTTTATACACCATCCATGCATACAAACACTAATATTAATGACTAGCATGTTACCAGTTTGCCTATGATACTTTACATGATGGCTTTTCGACACAGATTATGACAGTGAGTTGGGGCAGTGAGATAAGAGTTACAGTCTGGATCGCTCTGCCTGTTGGCACTGAGGAGCTCCCTGGTCACAGTGGATGCATAAAAATCTGGCATCTCTGGGGCTACAGCAGATTTAAGGTTGTGGAGCAGAAATGGTTAAGTGTGTACTTTTCATATTGCTTTTGTGCATCTGTGTCAGCTACATTACATGCATATTTTTGTTAATAAGTTGTGCATAGCAAGCCTGTGTGCTTCAGAAAGCAATTTTTATGTATTGATTTCCCAGTTTTTAACAGTGTTTAATGGTGGGGGAGGTAGGGGGCTGGGGGATGTAGGAGACGACCTGTGGTGGGTAAAAGTGGAACTGCTAGTCAGAAATTTATCAGCAGCTGAACATGAAACCTCACGTATGAGCAACTGTGCACCACCTGCTAAAATCTCACTAGCTCACTCACACTCTGCTGTTGTTTAATGCAGTTATATCTGTTTGGAAGAAATCATCCATAGGCTCTATTCAGATCCAGATTAAAGAGTTGTTGTGCCACTGTGAGTTATGATAACTAAATGCTTTTAGTCCTTTGGACTTCCATGCAAAGTACAAAAACAATTAAGAATGCAACTATGAAAAAAAAGTATCATATTAATTATAACTCCTCTCGCCCAAAAATCTCTTCTCTAAATCAAATTAAATCTTCCCTAAAATAGAATTAAAAGAGAAACATAAAATTACTTGAAAAATATTCAGATTTAATTCCACCCAAAATCTATTGAAATAGGTGCAGAATTATTACAAACCACCTCAGATTTCATTGCAAACATAGTAATAATGTCGTAGATAAAAACACACTCCAGAACAAGACCAAGTGCTTATGAATAAAATTTCTCACAAAATGTCCTGCTCCAGTTTCCAATGAAGTCAATAGGACTTTTGTGACAAAACTTCAATGGAATCATGTTTAAGACACTAACAATGAACTAACTTTCTCAAGAGATTTGTCTGGAAAGAGGCAATAGAGAAAAAGCAGCTACAATTACACAAACTACGTCTCCTTTTTCATCTGATTAACTCATTGTTCTTTGTAATTAATATCGTTAACCAAAGCAACATACATACATACATGTATAGCTTGACTGATATGTATATTTACCTTATAAATGTTATATGAATAATTTTATACTAAATTTAGAACATGTATCCACTCACAGTTATCAACTCTTGAAAATATACAGAAGAGGGCAATACTACATTTGAGTCTCTCCCATATTGTACTTTCAGAATGAACCCATGATAAACTGCTACTGAAATGTTTGATGTATGTTGACTTTCACTTGATCGGTGTTATCTGGAATAGAGGTCTTAGGTCTGAGTACATTTTGAAAAATGAGCTAATGGATATAACCATCTGAGAAGCATCCTACTTAAATTCTGAAATCTGATTCAATGCGTCTTGTTTTTAAAAAAAGTGTTTCACATTTCAAACTAACAAGTTACTTAAATTTAGCTAAAGCAATTATTTTGTGATACATCCTTTTATTCTAACACTTTTGACCTCAGTAATAAATAAAATTGTTAGTCTACAGGACTGCTTTTTTGGGGGGGGTACCTCAGTAAGTACAACAACATTTTGGATAAAAAGGTGCTTCAAATTTCTTCCCTTTGCTGCGCAAACCCAGTGGATTTAAAGTTTGGGGAAAGAAAAGAGCTCTACCTTTAGTTCTGGCATAGCTGAAAAACACATTTGAAGTTTGCTGAGAGAGTTTTACTGTTCCATGAAAGTCTCTGAAGTTTCGATGAGAGTGAGAAATGTTATGCCTCGTGATCATATCAATAGTACAATGCAACCTATTGTAGTAGATGTAAAGTAATTGCATACACTAATTTTTCTCATGTCCACATGAGGAATGATGGTGAATTTTAATTGTTACACTTTCTATGACCCTTTCAATAAATATTAAAAGGAAGTGGCCAAATCCCATGAGGCAATGTAGTTTTAGCTGTACAAGTATTTTAACTGAAAAAATCCACAAAAGGGTACCTAATCTTAAAGAAGTTATTTTATACACCTTGAGGAAGACTAAATGCTAGGAGCCAATGTACTGCTGGAGGAACCAGGTTTCAGATGAGAGAGAAATTCGAGGTCTTGCTCATTTCTGGCCTTGATTCAGCGAAGTACTTAAGCACATGCTTAACTTATAAGTTCCTGGGAAGTCTCATTACAGTCATTCAACTCAACCTCACCTCCTAGCAATCTAATGGAATGGTATTAATAAATGGGAAGAGTGCCACATACTGAATAACCAGCAGCTCCTGAGGTTTTCACTGATGATGTTAATGGTCTACTCACACTTAAGTGCTTTCCTGGATCATGGTGAGATTTGTCAGTAGCTTACAGGACTGAGTCCCAGAAACTAAAAGCTCTGTTGTACTTTTCAAAGTTGAAGTATTAGCCACTCTGTCTTACCTTTTCTCTTTTTGCACTTCCATGTTTCCTTACAATCAGAAATCCCTCCAGTAGCATCAGCTGGAGAAATTCTTCCATTGCCTCTACTTTAAAAAAATATTTTGTAGCATGACTAGCATTAAATGATTGTTGCATACCACCTCAGAGGTTGGAGCATTTCAGTACTAAGTGATCAATCCCTATATATACAGACCTTAAAGTGCATTGGGATCCTTCCACATAAAAAGTGCTAACAATTAACTTTGAGATACACACTCTCAGTGTGGGAGGGCTCTTCCAAAATCCTCCCGCTTTTACACATGAGACAACTGAGGCACCAATAGGTCAAGTGACTTGCTTAAGGTTGCTCAATATATCAGTACAGAGACAAAAACTGAATGAAGGTCTTCAAGAATACGCTGCAGCTCTCCTCCAAATTAATCTTGATGATTCATTTCCAGATATGGATGATTTTACACATTATGGTGGAAATCCTGGCCCCACTAAAATCAATGATAAAACCTCCAACTGACTTCAACATGGCTAGGATTTCTCCTTACGTTTTGAGCAAATCTCAAGTCCTTTGATGCCTACATCAGAAGCAACCAGTAATTAGAACATTAGCCCCAATGACATGTTTGGTGCAGCCTAATACAATTGTGAATGATAAAAACTCCATACCACACAAAGAAAATCTGCATTCATTATTTCAAACCATTTCTAGTCCCATTGTCTTTGTGTGCATGATTCTTCTGTTTTACTAATAAACAATGCAGTCTCTCAAAAAGGAAAGAAAAAGTAACAAAGAAAACAGAACACAATGAATCCTATGACCCAATTGACAGAATAAATGTAGATTACCACCATGTCCATGTCAAACCACCATCCTCGGCTTTCATCCTCAAAATCCATATAGTCCATCCTGTGAGCAGCATGTGGGAAGTGTCTTCTTGTTACAGGGTCTGTGTGCCTTGGGAAACCTGCTGGAAAACAGATCATGTCACTTCATCTCACTTATTCTTATGAAAAAAGGATGGATACAGAAGGTCACCAGCGTGGAATCATAGAGGAAGATACAAAAGAGAATCTACTGCAGAAAGTTATAAAATGCAAGTTACAGCTATGTGGGCATATCTGCAGAATGAATGATGAATGAAAAATCAAGACTCTAGTATTCAGCATAATGGATCATTTGAATACGAGAGACAGACACCCACAGAGAATGGATAAATGATATAGTAGATTATTGCGGAACTAGTCTACAGAAACTAAGCTACTCCGCACTGGACAGGAAAAGATGGAAGAAAATAGTGAGAGAGGCATCAGACACCAACAGGTACTGAGCCCATGGTTGTTGTTGTTGTTGATGATGATGATGATGATGATGATGATGATGAATGCTAATGAAAGATGTTGGACTAGGAGCATCAGAAATGGATAGTCTCTGGCTAGGTCTACACAGTGAGGTAACACCAAATTTAGATCTGCAAATCTAGCTACATGACTTATACTAAATAGATTTTTGGCCATCGTCCACACAGTGGGAGGTTGATGGGAGAAAGTTTCCCGTCAATTTCCCTTACTTCTTGTGACTGCCCAGAGTACTGAGTTCAACGCCAACACCTTGACAGTTCAATTTAGTGTGTCCTCACTAGGCACGCTAAATTGAACCCTGGAAGATCAACTGCTAGCTTCCCGCAAGTGTAGATGTACTCTCTGTCCAGGCCCACTGATGGGGGGAGGTAAAGAGAGCAGTTGTCCCCAGGCCTGGTGTTGCAAAGGGGCCCAGACCTCTGGCTGCCACCACCACCACTACTTTTGAGCTCCTGGGACCCTTTTTGAATTGCTGTGGCAGTGCTGGCATCTGCAGCTGTGATGGAGTGGCAGGGGGAAGGGGTGAGGGGACCAGTGCCATGGTCAGGGTGGTGCTGAGGGCAGAATGCCCTTGGCCCTGCACCTTCTGGGACATGGAGATGGGCCCCCTCCCACCTTGCCCAAGGGGGCTGCTGTCACCACTGCCTCCGTCTGAAGAACTACTGCAGAATAAAAGGAGCACATCGCACCACCAGCGTACCTTCCTCTTTCCTGGAGAGGACTGCGATGGATCTCAGAGTTCCCAAGACTCTGAGTCACCTTTTTACTGTCTCTAGTCACAGGGCATATGATGGTAGCTGGATGTTCCTGATGCTGCCAGCCTTATTCCAACCTCTGAGGTAGGATACCTTCCTGTAACAAGCTACCACTAAGGTGTTTGAGGTCAATGACCCACACAGCAGTGCCATTCATGGACCAGGGTCGAGCCCTCACTTAGACAGCACTCACTCCCAATGCAGCATGGTGCTGTGGGGTGACATTGATGTCATGCAGGGGAACCTGCTGAGGGGGAAGAGGCAGACGAGGGGAACCCTTTGGCCCTCTCCCCACAAAGCAGCATCTGCCCCAAGCCATCCCTCCCTCCAGCAAGCCTGGATGGTGTCTTCCCTATAGGGAATGCCATGAATGCCAGACCCAGGGTGCACATGACTTGGGCAGAAGGTGAGCCACCCAATCCCCTCTCTCTTGCCTCTGGACCCATGGCCTGGCTGGCACAAACCCATGCCTGCTCATCCCCAGGCTGTAGGTGCTCCCATGGGCTATCTGTGCCCCTGCTGGACAGAGCCCACTATCTGGACCAAATATGGCCATGTTCAAAGCACATTGCCAGTGTCTGAAGGGAGACTTCTGGTGTCACCTCAGGGATTGGGGCTGGTTGTCATACACAGAGTCTCCTGTGATGACAGCCCACATAACTTCTCTTCACAGCTGGGCCAACTCCCCCACCTTCCATGCCATCCACCCAGGAGCAGATTGCCTGCCTGTAGTCCATCATGAAGGGCCTGAGGGAGGAATGGGTGGCATGCTGAGTAGAGCTGGAGCACCACTGGGGCCACCTGGGACCATCTCATGAGCCAACAGGACACCATGGCTGAACCACTGCAGTGCCTGGTGCCTTCACGGAGTGGGACACTAGCCCCCTGGGTAAGGGGGTCCAGTTTTATCCTCGTCCTGCTGGAACAACATGCAGGTGGCTTGGAGGAAGTGTGCCGTGAGATGCTGCACGAATGTCATGAGCCTGGCAGTGGTTTGCAGCTATTCTGGCTCCATGCTGTGAGTGCTGTGGCATTCACTAAGGCAACCAGAGCACAAGACTGCTTGTGGTGGTGTGACTTGTGAGATGGCATTCTGAGCAGAAACCTTGAGAGGGACCGCAGGCTCCCTAGATCTGATTGCTCTAGACTGGTTGGCAATGTGCAGACAGGTGACTGGGCTGTTCTGTGACCTCCCTCAGCCTGCATGGAGGAATGCGCCCCCAGCCTCCAGGCACCACCTGCCTTCTAGGCGACAGGGGAAGGTTTATAACTTGCCTGAAGTGCCTTGCAGGGATTCTGGGGGGATGTCCTGGGAGTGGGGGATTGGCTCCAGGGTCAGCAGGACCTCCTGGCTGGCAGGCATGGTGGAGTAGCTAGCCTCCTCCTCCCCGTCATAGTCCTTGGGCACCTCGAAGGTGATATTAGGCATGTCCAGGCTGGACTCCATAACTGCGAGGGGGAGGGGAGGGTGGCAGTAAAATGTCCACACACACACACACATGACATCTAGCTGCTCATAACAGTGGCACCTGTGGGGTTCTACCCCAGAGCATTTGGACTCCTTCTTGCCTTGTGGTAGCTCTGGTGCAGCTCCTTGACATTGAACTGACACTGCTCTAGGTCCGGGTGTACGCCTTCTCCACCAGGCTGGCAGCAATCCAGCCACAGACCTTGGCATTTTGCTGCCTTGTGCAGAGATTCTAGAGATGGCTCTCCTCCCCACAGAGCTCTGTGGGGTCCAGGATCTCTGCACCAGTCCAGGGTAGCACTCATCTGCGTCTTGGGGTACCAGATACCATGGGAGTGGCTCTGGATCAAGGACTCACTTGAGTTCTGGCCTGGCTCTTGGCTCCCTCTGACTACTTTGTCAGCTCAGGGCTTCAGGGCAGAGCACATGCAGCCAGCCCTTCTGCCCGTGGCTGGTTCCTTTAAGGCTCTGCAGGGGGAGTGAGTGGTCGAGTTGACCACAGATGTGCCTAGAGTGTTCAGGTCTGCCGCTGTGCCAGGCCCCTGGAGGTCAATTACTTTGAAATAACCCCTGCCCATGCACACTAGTGTTATTCTGGAATAACTATTCTGGAATAGGTGCTTTCTCCTCTCAAAACCAGGACCTCATTATTTCAAAGTAACTCCCAGTTCTTCAGAAATAACAGCTTGTCCAGTGGGCTCGGACAACCCCTTATTTCGAAATAACTGGGTTTATTTTGAAACAACCCCTCTAGTGTAAACTGGGGCTTACTGACACTACAAAGATGTGATTTACATAAAAATCACATCTTGATTCAAAACCTGTATTTTATACGCAGTTTTGGTATTTAGGAGCATATTTTATCTGCTTCTCTTTTATAACACTTGTTAAATACAATTTCCAAAGATAAACCTGGATTTATTTTATCTGATTTCCATTTTGTGAATGAATTTGCTATGGGCATTAAGTTCTATCACCAGAATTATAACTGTGTTTTTATACATAAATCCTCAGTGTATGTTACCCTCTTCAGAGAGTCCTAATCAAGATTGCTATATGTGATGTGCTTTTATTTATTCCAACTTATAGTAAATACAACAAATGCCAGAAGGCTATTTTTGTATCAACAATTTTAAATCATCTTGTAATCAAAGTATAATTATGTAATAACATTAGTTATGACTGGGTAGCTGCTAGAGTCTAAAAGATTTAGACAAATACAATCTTTGATTTGTATCTCTTTGGCTGTGGCCACACTACCCCTCCCTTTTGGAAGAGGCATGTAAATTATGGCTGTTTGAAAATGCAAATGAGGTGCTGATATGAATATTCAGTACCTCATTTGCATAATGGTGGTCACCCGGCCCGTCGAAAGTGCTGATTTTGAAATAAAAATAACGGTGTAGCTGGTGTTTCTTCGAAAGGGTGCCCTGATTTTGAAACCACACTTCTTCTCCCCTCAAAAATTGGGAAGTTGTAGTTATAAATATTAGTTATATTATAATTCTGGTGATAGAACTTTATGCCAGTTGCAAGTTCATTCACAAACTGGAAATCAGATAAAATAAATCTGGATTTATATTTGGAAATTATGTTTAACAAATGTTATAAAAGAGAAACAAAAAAAATATTGGGAAGAAGGGTGCTTTTGAAATCGGGGCACCCTTTCGAACCTCATTTGCATTTTCGAACAGCTATAATTGACAGGCCCCTTCTGAAAGGGAGGGGTAGTGTGGCCACAGCCTATGTGATTTATTTTAAGGAAACCTGCATTAAGTGTATCCTGGATTAGACTTTATAATGTAATCATTCTACATTGAAGAACAGCAATTTTAATATAGGAAATGACTGCTATTCTATAATTGCTCTTGCTGTAGAAATCCACAGAAATGCACCTGATACTGACTTAAAACTATATACAGATCCTGCTTACTTTAACCACATGAGTAATCCCACTGACTTCATAGCAAAGCAATCAGGTGCTGACCCCCAACATGTGGAATAGGTTTTAATTCTCTATCACGTAGGTGTGTCTACAAACTAGTGCAGTAAAAACGGCAGTGTGGACATTGAAGCTCAGGCAGTAGCACTAGCTTTCAAACTCATCCTATTTTCCGAAGCTTTGTCTGCAATGGCAATGGAGCAACAAAATATTTGTCTTTCAAAGGTGCTAAACCTGTGGAACAACTAAAGTTTTACCATAACAGTGCTAGTGTAAACAGCGCACTGCTGTCAGGAGAGCACTCCTGTGGGCAATGTAAACTCTGTGAGAGTGGATGTATTGTGTTACCACAGGTGCTGACAAACAACATGGTTGTGTCACTGAAAGCTGTATAGTGTATGTAGAGAAAGCCTGAGTCTAATCTTGGATATCTAGCCCATGTCTCTGCCTGAGCCACAACATCCACCCAACTATTTTTAGAATATCCACTAATTATTCTAAGCCACGCTAGCATAAATTGTCTGCTTGCACAAGACTCACTCCGAGCTGCAGTGGAGATATACCCTGAGTTAATTAAGTTTCAGATGAAAATGGCAATAGTACAACTAATCTAGAAACCAAATCCTTGCTCTCAAAACATAGAATCATAGGCTGGAAGAGACCTCAGGAGGTCATTGATTCACCCACTGCTCAAAGCAGGACCAATCCCAAAATGACAGTAAAGAATAAAAAATGCTCATTTGCTCCAAAATACATTACAAACCTACTTGGATATGTTTAATTTATGGAAATTGGGGGCTAGATTTTTCCAACACTGCATCATCATACACTAATGCAACTGCAAAATCATCAAATTCACACTGACCCACTTCATCAGGTGCATGAGTGGGGGTTCCAGAGGAGGGTGTAAATTTATAGGCTCATGAAAAGGAGAGATTCCCAGTTAAGAGAAGGGCCAGAACTGACCAGGTAAATTCAATCACATAGGATGCGGCCTGTTATCAACAACTATGTGGAGGTGCAAACATCAAGAGGAAGAAACAAGGTCAACTCAGTCGGGGAGGTTGTGGCCCATTATCAGTAGCTAATGTTCACACCTCCACATTAGCTACTGATAATGGGCCACATCCTCCGACTGAACTGACCTCGTTTCTGGTCTCTTGATGTTCACAGCTCTGTATTAGTTGCTAATAACGGGCCACATCCCTCATGACTGAATTTACCTTGTCAGTTCTGGCCTTCCTCTTGACTGGGACTCCCTTCTTTTCACGAGCCTATAAATTTAGACCCTCCTCTGGAACCTCCATTCATGCATCTGATGAAGTGGGTCTTTGCCAACAAAAGTGTATGCTCCAAAAGGTGCCACAGGACCCCGGATGTTTTTAAAGATACAGACTAACTTGGCTACCCCTCTGATAATTCACACTGTACTCGCCTCCTTTAGAAGAGCGATTCTAGGTGAGTAACTTCTGATAAAAAAAGCCATTTGGGCCATCTCACAAAAATAGCATGTTGATGATCACTGCATAATTAAGGTTGCAAATGAGTTCTGAGTAAGTCTCTGATTCTGGTAATCCCTCTAAAATACTTTAAACAAGTAGTTCATCTCAAAACTTGTAGACTCTTTTAAGTGACATGAACAAGGGTTCTTGAAATAAGTCATCCTAAAAAGATGGACATTTACTTGTGTCTGAAATCACTTAACAGATTTTGCTCCTTTCAACCTGCCGTTCCTCCCAAAATCGTCCCATCCAAAAATCTCCCACAAACAAAGAGAAAAGTAAAAAGTGAAAATAACGTACAGTCTGGTATTCTAGGCTCATCCAGCGAAGAGCAAGGGTATACTGCTTAAAAGTGATTCAACCATTTAGGAGCCTACATACCTTTGACTTTCAATTAGAATTAGCCTCCTCGGGGTCTGAGTCACTTTGAAAATGAGAGGAAGCACTAACTATGTGTGAAAATTTCTCTTTTGTTGCTCAGGCTTAAAATATACTTGACTAAAACCTAATTCGAAGAGATCATATCTGGATTTTTGGAACACAGCTAAGCAATTTAAGCTTAGTGGAAGATGCCATATTACTGCTGGAGATCTAAACCTGAAATTAAAAATACAAATGAAGTCCCTTGTTTTCTTGCACAGATAGAAATTAAAGCATAAGCATTGTAAGGGAGGCTCATTAGAGAAAAAAATAATTTTTCTGCCTAAGAGGTTTGGGGTGGGGGTGGGACATTTTTCCACCTGCAGACCTGAACATTTCCAAAGGAAGGAGGAAAAGCTCCTTGATCACTTCTGGATCCTGCAAACTTCCTGGGAGGCTGGAGTAATAAGAAAGCTCAGAAAAGGCTGTCGGGGCCTTCCTGTGGCCCTATCAAGGTGTGCATAAGAGAAGACCCTCCGGTTATTTTTAAAAAGCTCATCTGGGTCACTCCTAATGCCCATAAGTCTTAAGAGGGCTACAGAAGCCACCTGAACCCCCCTGGCTTTTTGTAGGGCTGCAAGTCTTCATTGTAATCATGGTAGTTCACTTGATGCTGAAGGAACTACTTGCATGCGGGAGTCCAAAGAGCCACACTACGGCAAAGACCTGTTCCCCATCCCTCCACGTTTAACTTCTCCTAAAGCTCAAGAAGTGCACTGTGCTGTAGGATTGCCAGATTTTTGGGGAGGGTTTGTGGGACAGGCAACCCCATCCATGGGATACCCAACTGGGAGGGAGCTGGGGGAAGCCCAGCAGCCTCATGTCTGGAAGGCTGCTGTGTCTAGGAGGGTGCCACAAGGCCAGGACACCCTGCACCCCAGTCAGCTCCTAGCCACCTGGGCTGCTGGGGTTCCCATAGCTGGGGCTGATGGCAGGGCTCTGCACAGCATCCAGCCCCCAGCTGCAGGGCTCCCGGGGTCCTCCTGTCGCTTTGGATGGGTTCCCAGCTGAGCTTGGGCTGGGGTTTACATGGCTTGTGCGGCTGGTGAGACTCTGTGCCACAGATGGCTCCCAGCCGCAGGACTGCCAGGGTCCCCCTGCCTTCCTCCTGCTGGGGTTCCCATGCTGGGTGCCATCTGGGGTGCCATCACTGGTAGCCCCAGCCAGGGCTGGGAATTTCCATGATGAGTCCTGCATTTACGCAAAAATGTCGCCGCCAGACGTTTCCGTGTAAATATGGGACATAGGACTCGTCATGGAAATTCAGGACTGTCCCGGACATTGCGGGATGTCTGGCAACTCTAACTGTGGGCCATCCGTGACCTTCCCAATTTAAATATCCATATTTCAAGAACACATAGCACAGCACTTTAAATTAGAGAATGTCAAAGTTAACACTGTCTGTGAAATCTTAGCTTTGATCCCTTATATGTATGCATTGATACAGTCTTTAACAAGGAGACATACTACTTTATCCACAGCAGTGGTTCCCAAACTTCACAGCATCATGCCCTCTTTTTGATTTTTGAGAAACCCTCACGCCCCCCACCTCTTCTTTACCATCATCCAACCCCCCTTAACAAAAAATTCAATTCGTAATTAGAAATACACCCAAAAGCTTGATATAAATATGTTATTTAACATTAAAAATAGCCACAAATAATTTTTCTTGTCCCCTTGGGGTTGCCTGGTGTAGCCCCAGCTGGCCAGCTGCCTGAGCTTCATGCCAGCCTCCAGAGCTGCCCATGCCAGGTGTCCACCCGCCTGAGACCCACGCTGCCAGAGCTGCCTGCCCAAGCCCCACACCACTGGGGCCAGCCACCCGCTCACCCACCAGATACCAGGGCCAGCCGTCCACTGGCCCACCAGCCACCAGGGCCAGCTGTCCACCTGCCCGCCAGCCGCCCAAGTCCCATGTTACCATGACCAGCCGCCTGCCCACCAGCCACCCACCCCAGCCATGGGCCAGCCGCCTGCCCAAGCCTCACACTGCCAGGGCCAGCCACTCGCCCACCATCCCGAGCTGCCCAAGCCCCACGCTGCTGGGGCCAGCTGCCTGAGCCCCGCGCTGCCAGGGCCAGCCACCTGCCCACCAGCCTGAGCCACCCAAGCCCCGTGCTAATGGGGCCAGCTGCCCAAGGCCTGCTCTACCAGGACCAGCCACCTGAGCCCCATGAGTCCCGCAAGCTGGCCAGCCACCTGAGCCCTGCTAGCCTTGCGAGCCACCCACCCGAGCCCCTCCCCGGCCCTCTCACAAAACCAGGCACCCCCAGATCCCATCTAACCCCATCCTTCTCCTCCTCCCCACACTCACTCTCATTTGCAGAAGGCAGCCAGCTCCATGTGGGTCTTTGCCGTCTGCCTGCTTTTTACAGTGGCTGCGCTGGGTCACCCACATAAAATGGCAGTGGCTGAGAGGCAGAAGCAAAGGCTGGATCTTTCTTCGGGTGGGGGGAATGATGGCGGGGGCTGGGTTGCCTCGCACCCGCCTCTGGAATTTCTTCACACCCCCCAGTTTGTGAAACCATGATCCACAGGATCCCTGCTTCCTTCACTGTGAGGGCTGAACAGTCTTCAGTGAATGATGTTACTGTTTGATGTTTGGGCTAAGATTCTGAAAGTCATAGTTAGATGCCTAAGTAGGTGGACTAACTTTCAAATGCTCGTATTTAAAACAAAAACAATTAAATAAAGGAAGATTTTTATCATGTGTTCTTAGCAGTATAACTCAGAAACTATATTTGTTAGACAGCAGTAGAACATTCTGTCCTACACAGTATGCATACTCTGAGGAGACCTTGTCCTACTCATTGTGCATCTTATGCAGTAAAAAAGAGCCTCTCTGTGGAGACATGCTTCATTGACTGCCCTATTTTGTGAACTGAGTGAAGCAGTCTTGCGATGCTGATCCTATTCGACAGTCACTTTTCCATGTGGTATGGAATGAGGCATGGATTCTTTGGAGCACAGCAGCAAGTTGGACGGCTCCAAAAAAAGTCGTCTCATTCCAGAAACATCCTCACAAATCATGATCTCTCGGCATCTGTACATTAAAACAAGTTTTACTCCACTTTCATAAGCATGCCTGAACAAACATACACTGAATGAGAATTTCCACCTGAATCACAAGAATAAGCATGCACACTGCAATGCTTGCAGATTCAGTAAAAACCTGTTACTGAATAACAGAAAAAGTCAATGTGCAAAGTATTCACATATAAGTATGCCCTTATAAAAGTCACACAAATCAAAAAGGATTTCCACAAAGAACAGAAAAAGGCACAACTGTTACATATGTCCCTAATAAATTTCACATTTCTATGTCCTCCTTCTGAAGCCCTAGTGGCATTCAAAATAAAATTGCAAACAATAGCACTTTTTTCTTCATTTTTTAAATTTGTTTGAACCCATTTTACTCCATCTTAAAAGAAATAAGTCATTCTGAGCTGAGGAAAAGAACTAAGAAGTCGTCTGACAGAATAATCTGCAATTGAAAGAATACTGATACTGGACATTCTTGTGCAACATTAGAAAAATGAAGTTAACGTGGCAGCTTGTGGTGATTTTCTCAATAAAGTATAGATCTCCCAGGAGTATGATATGCAAGGCATGATGTGGTGATATTAGGTAATATAACCACTCTTTAGATTATTGCTATTTTAAAATTGCTGTTTAATTTTTTTTCCAGTGGAGAAACTTCTCAAGATAGTCTACTGATTCACAGCTTCTCAGGACGTGAAATTTTTATTTAAAATAAACAATGCTATTAAGAGGATTACAAAATGATTGTAAAATTCTTTAGTTTTATATCACTTGCTGTTTTTCTGGTATAAATTATCACCCATTTTATTGCATTTTTACATTACAGTTGTGACTTGTATGACTGAAAAGACACACTCACTCTTAGCAATGGACATGTAAGCTAAAACCACTGCTTAAAATGATTTATTTTAATTAATGTATTTATTGAACTACAGGGAGTATCAAGAGTATGGAAGATGGTTTGATATACAGAAATGAAAGGGGGAGGGGGGCTGCTGGCAGGACATGTCCTGGAGGCTCCAAGATTTTGATATACAATTCTCCCCTTGAAACTGAAATAGCCTGAATCAGAGAACAACCGGGGAGCGCTGTACGACTGATCTTCTTTTCCAGGCATCAGAAAATGGGGCAGCGGGGGCAGGGGAATTGCAATTGTCAGGTCAGTGAATTGCCTGCGGGAAGGGGAACTTGTGGTGGATTATCTTAAATTACCAGTGTTATATATAGTATATATATTTTAAAATTATGACAGAGGCACCTACAGCATATAGATGTGTAACCCTTTCGCATTTCTATAAAAGAAAATCAGTCAAAATTCTGACAACACTAGAGCAGCAGACATTTTGCGCACTGCAACTAGTGACAAGAGGGAAGTGAAGGTGGGAGAAGTGCACAGGTGTTGCCAGAGCTGCTCCCCTACAGAGAGAGCTGAGGGAAAAACTTCACCAGTGCATGTGGCGAGCACACATAACTAATGTGGAATGGGCAAGAACAAGCACTCGAAGAATAAACCTCCCTACATAATACAAATGCTGTCCAGCTGTCAAAAGCTTCGTATACTGACATTTAGTCGAATCCATTGTGGACTCACACTCTCGTCAGATCTGGCATTCTCTGATAGGCAGCTATTATCTTCAAGGTTAATTTATTCTGACTTCTACACTATTAAAGCTGAACAATGTATTTTGGGGGTGCTTCTGCCCTATGGGAAGCCTGTCTGGTGTTAAATTAGAAGACAACAACCAGCTCTGCATTAAGTACTCCAGCTGCTGGGTATGTAATATTATCAGTTCTCTGTACACATCATCCACAGCCACAAAACACATACTTATGCAATGCAGTAAAATACGGTACTGTAAAAAGAAAGGAGTGGTCACCTTCAATGGTCTGGACAGTCTTGTCCCTGCCTACATCACTGATACCTTCTAATCATATTCAGAAATATGACCAATCACACTGCATCTTTTTTCCCCCTTCTCTCCTTCACCACTTAATGCCTCTTCTAATTTTACCTCTTGCCTGAAATCCGACCCCAGAAACTCATACTCTCCTCATTCAAGGCCTTCCTTACAATCCATTTTCTCCCACAAAGTTGACAAACACTGACCCATTTCAGTACTACAGTGTTACTGAACCAGTTAACAAAAATATAGTATGTGCAATCACCATTTGTCAAAGCTTTTGCTATGCTTTTTTGAGCATTGCCTTTTACAGCTTGATCTTGGAAACGCCAATTCTGACAGGTGCCAAGAGTGCCTAACTCCTTCCTTTCTCAGCATCTTGCCCAATGGCATCTTAGACTGCCTTGTCTTCATTTACGTATGTTCTGTCTGACCTGTGCACGCAACTGGCACTTAATAAATTACTGAAATAACAATAATTACCAAATATATGCTCGTGTTAAAACAATAACATGATCAACTTGGCATAACCATAATACCAAAATAAAAATGGCTGAAAGAGAAAAAGGAAAGAAAGTCACACACTTGCTTTTTCTTGATGCCAAGAGCTCTATGGGGGGCTTTTGCCTGTGAGCAATATCAAAGAAGTCCTGCCAAGACATTGAACTTCACAGTCTACATGCAGAATACTGATGCCCTGGAGCATTTCTTGTTTTCAGTGTCAAAATGATGATCTTGGCTGGCCCAGTTTTACAAGCAGTAACCTAGAATTCACCTTATTTGACCTGCAAACAGGACTGCATAGACTCACCTAGAAGTTAAAAATAGGCAATATATTTTGACATGTTTTTAGAATCCAAGAGCCTTGGTCTTAAAAACAGGACAAAATATTGGAATAAGATTTGTTGATAAGACTCATTACTCTGGAGAAGCACTATCAGACTTAGAATATTCTGATCACCTGGTGCTATATCACATCACTAGCTATAACAGCAAATACAGATGAAGTATAAGGAAAGAAGAGCTGTGAGGCTGAAATAAAGGGGTACACTGGGGAAGGGGGAGAATCGGACATGTTAATTCTCTAGTCAAAAATAAATAATTTTTAATTAACTGCCAATATGCTAGTATTAAGTTATTACAAGTGGATGACTGCTTCCTGCATACAATAGATATAGTATTGCAGGGTGAAAAAAAACAACAAAGGACATAAAATAAAGATTAAACCATTGTTATTCTGTTTCATGTGTAGGAAGCCAGTAGTATTAGGTCCCATTTAATAGATTTCTAAAGTGGCATTTTATAATTTTTACAAGAGAGTGACTCTGTGGCTTCTTTTTGATGTTCACTCGGAGCAGAAATTTTTCACAAAGAAAAGATCCTACAAATATCTTTCTATGTTTACAAAAGATTTTTCAAAATATATGTACAATTGTATATACAATTACTATGACCGCATGCACACTGGACTTCCAGAATTATAACTGAACATTTGCACATGAAAATTGAGTGCATGAACATACTTGAAAACTAGACTCTGCATATCTAAAGAGTTACATTGTCCAAAGTATTTTTTGCAGTAAGCTTCTTACCTTCACAACTTCTGAATGGCTTCCTGCAGCTGGGCAGGGGCCATTTTGCAGAACTTGATTTTTGAAAGCATTCTTTTAATTTTAAATATTCTTCTGGGAAGAAAGATTTTGTGGACTTGTTCAGTTCTGCAATTAATGAAAAATAAGATATTATTATAAAATGAATACATCCAGAAATGTATTTGGACAAATGCACAGAACAAAAGTGAAACTGCCTTATCTATTATACAACATATCTGTAATTACTACATCATCACTACATTTTCAAGCTGACAAAGACTACAACAGAATGAGATTGTGCAGCTATAGCCAGTGTAGTTCTTCAATTTATTCTTCCTCCTTCTTATCTCCAAGTTCTTTATAGACATAAGAAATTAAGAACAAGAAAAAATCCTTTGCTTAATTACAAATATTCCACTTTTAAAATTAAGCAAGCAAACACATTAAAAATAGATGCATACAAGCTGTAAATGACCACAACCAGCAAACATCACACACTTACTCAAGAAATCTATATTACAAAGTAGTGATGACCCAATATACAGACATGTACAATTTGATCCAATGTATACAATGTGCTGTTAGACTATCTTGATAAAGTTTAGTGAATTTCAATGCTTTTTCATGAACATATAATCATAGATCTGATGCCATTACTCAGGATACATTCTGGTATTTTCCTTAAATGCAGAGGGACAGAATAGATCATCAAGACTAGTAGACAGGATTAGGTATTGAAAAAAACTGTCTAGATTGTTACTTACAGTCACATCCATATTGTGGGTTAACAGGGATTATTATTTAACCAAATGCTGATTGGAACTGAAGACATTTCCTTAGGAGATTAAATTAATAACTCTCAGGGATGAAGCGTTATTAATCCCAAGCAGCCATCAATTACTTAAGAAATATTTGGGGGGTAATTTTATTATTGACCTAAATCTCCCAAAAAGTTCTGATAATAGGGTTGCCCTATTTCTAATCACACAGAACTGAACACCGTTGCCCCACCCCAGCTCTGAGGCCCTGCCTCTACTCGCTTCATTCACCCTCCCTCTGCTGTCCACTCTCAAGAGACTAGGTCAAGGGTGCAGGAGGAGGTGAGGGCTTTGACTGGGAGTGTGGGATATGGGATAGGCTCAGGGATGGGGCTTTTGGTGTGTAGGAGAGGGCTCTGGGCTGGGGCAGTGGGTTGGACTGCAGGCTCTGCGAGAGAGTTAAGCTGTGGGAGGAGGTTCTGAACCTGAGGCAGGGAACTCAGGTGTGGGAAGGTAGTGGAGGATGCAGGCAGCTCCCTCAAACAGCTCCTGGTTAGTGCTACAGCAGGGCTCAGGGCTTGCTGCCTGCTCTGACTCCATGCGGCTCCTGGGAGAGGCTTGCATGTCCCTCTCGTCCCTAGGCAGATGGGCTAGGAGGTTCCATGTGTAGCCCTCATCTGGAGGCACTGCTCTTGCAGTTCGCATTGGCTGCAGTTCTTGGCCAATAGGAGCTGCAGAGCCAGTGCAGAGTCACCACAGCTGCCTTTGTACCTAGGAGCTAGATATTCCAGGAGCTATGCTGAGCCAGAGCAGGCAGCGAGCCTGGCACCTGGTGCTATCCCACCATCTGGACTTCTAACAGCTCAGTCAGCTGTGCTGAACAGAGTGGCCAGGTTCCCTTTTTGACTGGGTATTCCAGTAGAACATCAGATGCCTGACAATCTTATCTGAAAGATAGGGACATAACACAGCAAGGCCAGGATCTTGCTGGCCACATTAACCTGCCTATAGCAATACACTCAAAGAAATCAACAGTGAGAAAAGAAAACCAACTATAAAATGTTTTCCCCTACCATGGCAAGGAATGGGATTGCAGAGTCAAAAGATAAACTTGAAGAATCAGTAAGTTAGAGGAAAGGCTTTTAAAACCCAAGCACTGGCAATCAGAAATACAGAACTCCCTTCGAGGGCCAAGGAAGTGCGCTCCCATTGACTACTAATAGTTGTGCCCACAATTTAAAATTTTCCCTTTAAGAGACAGAGGCCACATAAGTCTCAGGTGAAAATCAAGCCCCAAACACTCACACAGAGTTATGCATCTGAGTCACTGGGCTCAATTTATTACTTTCAAAACTTAGATATAGTTTCATATATAGCCCTAGATGCCTTGTCAATGATGGATGCTTTATAAATTTTTAAAGGCCAAATCTTTCCCTCTGTGTCAAGGCAGAGAAAGCTGAGCCTTCTGCAGGCAGGTTCCCAAAAGACTAGGGAGAAAGACTAGGGCTGCAGTAGTCGTTACTATTGTGAAGATCTGTGGATTTGCAAATCCACTGGCATTGTTACCCCTTCTCCCCAAGCTTGCCCCTTAAAATTCTACTGTGTAGTTTTCCCCAGAGTCAGCCCTCCCGGCACCCAGCAATCCCCAGTCCTTTCATCATCCCCCAACAAAAAAACCCCCCACCACTTCTTTTGGATCCCCTGATAATAAGGAGGAAGAGGCCAGAATTGACCCTAACTAATTCACTGACAATTTATAAAACAGTAAACTCTTTTGTATCCGGTAACCCTGGGACCAGGAGGTTGCCAGATATGCAAACATTCCGGTTAATTGAGAGTAGCTGTAGGGAGGGACAGGTGGGGTCAGTGCCTTCCCTTAAGAAAGTTCAATTTCTCCTGTCCCCCAGCACTGGCTCCCTCCTAACTGCTGCCCCATTTACCTTTTGGTGGGGACAGCAGGAGCCACTGGCAGGGCTTGCACATGGCCATATGGTACAGGGAACCACTGGCAGGACTTACACATGGCTGTGCAGCATGGGGACCAGCTGGTGGGGTTCAGAGGTCACCATGCAGTGCAGGGAGCCACTGTCATGGCTCAGAGATCACTGCACAGAGCAGGCAGGTGCTAGCAGGGCTCAGAGATTTCTGCATGTCACGGGGAGCCCGTGACTGCTGCCCTGCAGCCAATCCCCTGCCTGGACACGAGGAATCTGTAAGTACCCTAGCTGGCGCTGGGAGGAGCAGCCACAGTGTGGCAGGACTTGCCTGGCAGCTCTGAGTGGAGATCTACCAATAAACCTGCTGAGCCTGGGGAGGCTTGTGCAGAACCCCAGGACTGTCTGGGGGGAAAAAAAGGAAGCTGCATCATGGTTCAGGGTTTGCCAGCATTATGCCGGTTATCTGAGAGTTCCGGCTGATCAAATACCGGATGAACAAGAGTTTACTGTATGAACAACCTGCATACATCTTCACCAGTAATTTTCAATGCATGTGGAAGATTTACATACTAACTGAATACTTTTTGATTAAAGTACCATTAGGATCATGAGGAATAACTCTGATAAGACTCTGCTTGACTTTAACAGGATGCACACAGTATGTCTTAACATCCACTTCCTAGACAACAAATCATTTCAACTTTCTTGCTCACAATTAGGCATAGAAATCCATATTTAGGGATATATAAAAATGGCCTGATTTTCAGAGAACAATTTCCATTGGCTCCAGCTGCAGGTGCTCTGTAACCTCTGAAAATCACTTTTGTTTTAAGTGCCTAGATATGGAACCTTAAGTGAGGCAGCGAGGTGGATTTGAATATTTACCTACAACTCTTTTGCCTTGTGACGTGCAACTTCCATTTACGCTAGTGGTTAGTATTCCAGCTTCACAAGAAAAAGTGAATTTCTAAGCACCTCCTAGCTGTTTCTGAAGAGGGCTTTTTAAAACAAAATGAGATTACGCGAAAAGGCACTTTTAGAAATTTTTGTTCAGAATACATAATAACCTAGTAGGAGAAACCAGATTTTCAGTCAGTAGAGTTAGTGTAAACTATAAAGAATGACAAATTCTTCAGCAGCCTGCATTGATTTACAGCAGCAACTACCTTTTAACTTCGCTTTTAAAAGTCATAAGGAATCTCCCATGAGAAAGCCTGTATGTATCCTTCACATTAGTCTGGCACCACTCATTTCCCCATATATATTGATTTATTAATTCCCCTATGGATACTTCTTTGTTGATTTACCACTTATTCAACAACTAATGAACTGGAAATGATAAGAGATTTTCCTTGGGAGCTTTATATTATAATAAGGCAAACTCGTTTTTCTCTTTTCAAATAAGCAGGTAAGTGATATCATACTGTAAAAGTATATGAATTATATTAACTACAAAATTCCTCTATTAAAACTATTCTTATTCTAAGCTTGTTGTGCCTTCCTGCTCTTGAGGTTGTATTTACAGCATGGCTACACATACGAAGTCAAACTATTTACTTTTTTAAAAACACGTACTGCAATAAGGACACAATTACAAAAGTAAAACATTGCATGTTGTTTAATATTTTTAAAAATATTACATACATACTACACCTGAAGAAGTTTTAGTATTTTTGCAAACACATTTTAGCATTTATGTAGTTTCTCTGCATGGTAGGTATCTAACTACCTTTCAGGAGTTGTGTCTAAGAATAGAATTAGATAGTGGATCTTGACAATAGTTTTGGGTTTTATTTTAGTCTATGATGAAATTAGTTGAAGCTGAACATAGAAATAATTATTTTTGTGATTAAGTGGCCTTTTATGCACATATTCTGACAATGTGTGCAAGTACTACATAAAATTTGGAGTTGTTAAGCTACACTGAGCTAAAGAAAAAGAGATGACCAGGATAAATTTCAAAAAGGAAACATTGTTAAAGGCTTCTTCTGTAAAACCTAATAAATATTTAAGAAGAAATGAGCAAGAAGAGTTATTGCACCAAAACTGGAAATGAAATGGAACTAATAAAGTCTGAAATAAAGGAATTTTTGTCATACTTCAAATGTACACAAATCTCAAAGCAATCTTAACTATTGAACAGTAACAGAGAGGAAACCGTGCTAGTCTATACACTATCAAAACAAAAAGCAGTCAAGTAGCACTTTAAAGACGAGCAAAATAGTTTATTAGGTGAGCTTTCGTGGGACAGACCCACTTCTTCAGACCATAGCCAGACCAGAACAGACTCAATATTTAAGGCACAGACAACCAAAAACAGTAAGGAAGGAGGACAAATCAGAAAAAGAGAATCAAGGTGAGCAAATCAGAGAGTGGAGGGGTGGTGGGGAAGGTCAAGAATGATGTGTGTCATAGAGCCAAATTCTGCTCAGAATACATTTATTCTGGATTTACCATAATGTGCATTATTATTTTTTATACATGACAATAGAATTTAGCTGAGTGTATAATGTTGGCAGGCTCTTGCTATATTTTTAGGGAAAGGACCATACATGGGGGAAAGGAAAAGACAGGAGTGTTTTCAATATTAAAAAAAATAATTTTATACCTGTTTGGAAAAAGACTCTGGCAATTATAGTACGGCACAGTGGACATGGAGTGTTGGTTGGATTGTCTTTGGCAAGCATCCGGAGGCAAGGTTCACAAAAGATATGGTGGCATGGATAGCACTTATATGGATTGAAATAAACATCCAAGCACACTGCACAGAGGTAGCTTTCTTTGTCTCCTCCTTGTTCTTGCTCATTGCCAGTATTCAGGTTATCATTCAGAGTCTGCAAGAAAAAAAAAAGAATAATTATCTCTTCACAATGTAGTTTAAAACTTGTGGCTCAGTCAAATAGGATGGAGGTCTTCTTTTATATCTAACTAGAACACTTACCCGGCATTGCTTGGGTCCATCGCACAATTAATGGTTGTGTTTTGAAAAATAAAATGAAAATATATTTGCTTCATGTAAATCATTACTCTGAGGTGCTGTTCTGAATGAAGGGTTCAGAAAGCAGGCTGCAACAGAGTGAGAGGACTGCCCCAACCCTCACACACAGCAGCTGCTTGGAGCCAGGTGAGAAGCACGTCTCCACAGCTGCTGCTGCTCCAGCAGGCACAGCCAGGAGAGAAGTATATACCCCCAGCTGGAGCAGATCCAGGTTTGCCTGCCCCCTGTGCTCCCCAGCCAGAGTGAGGAATGCAGCAAACTGTGCACTTTCCCCTCACTCCCAGACAATGGGGAACAGCTAGCAATATTTCCATATGAATCTGGTGTGGGAGAGCTTCAGCCCTCCCGCCCCACTTTCAAAAGGGCACCTCAGGGTGGAAGGCTCAAGTGGCTGGCAGTCCTTGATAGGAGGGTTGTGCCCCAGCCAGCCCCTTTCATCTGCCTGGTGATTCTCTTTTCTGTATGGTTTTCCAAGAAGCAATCCCATTTCAGCCACATCCCATTTTCCTGGCACAACCAAACCCTTACCTTGCTTTAAGCTATATTAAAAGAGAGATGTATACCAAGTTTGGTTGTCCTAACTCTTACCATTTGGGAGTTCTTGAACAAACACCACACACACAGACAAACTCTCTGAAATGTTTAGTAGATAAGTCAGTAAATAAAGGTACGATTCCCAATGGTTAATTCATAATTCTTTTAAAGAGATGATGAAGCATCCTCAATTGAAAGAAATGCCTCTTATCAGAAGCATATTGAGGGAAACAAGCATGGACATCTGGGAGCCTAAAAGTAAAGGCAACACTGCAACAACAACAACAAAATCGATAAAATAAAACTATTTACATGTTCCTGTTTCTCCTATAAATTTTAACATTTACTCTAACTTTATAACAATAAAGATCTGCTAAATTTCAACCCCAAAATTTAGTAACCATAAAAAACATACACACACTGTGTGCATTCCTTATGCCTTTAAAGGACCATTGTTTATCTGTAGAAGGTATGCTCTAGTAAGGAAAATGACTTGAAAATTTTGGCAAGTGCATGGTTTTGCCAACACCAATTGCTCTGCATTTCTGTGAGCTAATCTACTTGTAGGAGGACCAACCTGGTCCTTCCATATGGTCTGCAGATTGCACAAGTACTAATGCTTTACACCCATATGTCAAGTACAGTCTCAGACAACCTCTCATTCTCACTCAGAAATGGGACCTGTGATAATGATTGAGTTTATGGCTTTTCAGTTAGGATTTTCCTTGTCTGTTGAATTTACTGTAGAAATTTAACAATCAAGGGGCCCTGACTAAAGGGTCTCCTCTTCGACAAATTCACAAGACAAGCTGGAAAAAAGAAGCTATGGAGTAGCATTACCATTTAATGGTTGACAGAAAATGCTCAGCGGGAATTAGGCAACATTGCGGCAGTAAGGAAAACGACAGATCAGCTATGTGACAACTCATGAACAACATCTGTTACGAAGCCCAGAGAATTGGGGAAAAAGTCAACTTTTTGCTGTCCCAGCAAGGGAGATGAGCTTTGGAAGAAAACAAGAGAATGTGAGAGAAGGGTAGAGACTATCTGACTACCTGCAAGTTAGTTCAGGGAGCCAGCAGCAAAATTACTTGGAAAACCATAGAGTAATGGGAGGTTCCCAGGCATGTTCGGAATCTTTATAATATGCCCATGCAGGGAAATACCAGAGTCCATTGCAAACTCTAATATGCAGTGAAACCCTATTTAGGAGTAAATGAATTTAGTGGATCAGGACAGTAAGTTCCCTTTTTTACAGACTTATATGCCATTTGTAAAAGAAACAGAATCCCCACCCACACACCATGCACAAGATAGAAAGACAAAGTCAAAAAGCACAAAACTGCCAACACATGGAAAGAAGTTGGTGCAACGTAATTTGAATAAGAGCTAAGTGGTAGTTTAAAAGGTCACTTAACCAAAGTCTCTTGTTGAACTAGGTCATTATTTTTCAAACAAACCAACAAACAAAAAAACAAACAAACAGTCCTGTAGCACTTTGACAACTAACAAATATATTTATTATGTAATGAGCTTTCATGGGTAAGACCCACTTCTTCAGATCTGGAACAGAAAATAAGAACCTAGGGTTTATACAGTGGGAGGGGGCAGGGAAGGAAGGAAGGAAGGAGAAGGAGAAAAAAAGTGAGGGGATCATTGATAGGATCACTGACAAGAACAACCAGCTATCCAGTTAAGCATAGGGGGGTGGCTGAGGAGGCCACTGAAGCAGCTTCCCCAGCTCTCCCCTCCCAGCACATGATTTGCCAGAGACTGGGGCTGCTCTGGCTGGGCTGGAGCACCCCTGCCTGTGGGGACCTGGGCTGTTCTGACCCAGCTGGAGCTTCCCTGCCCCTGGCACACCATGGGTAGGGACACTCCAGCTAGGCCAGAGCAGCCTTGGTCCCTGGTACACCATGGGCAGGGTATACCCTGGAGGCTGCTGGAGGCCGCTGTAGCTGGAGCAGCCTCCCCAGTGCCTCCCCTCATCCTGGACCATCGCAGACAGGAGCTGCTCTGGGCATGCTGGAGTGCCTTGTACCTGCAATGGCCCCATGGGGCTGGAACAACTACTTGCCTGTGCTGAGTGGGGGGCTGCCCCACTCCCTACTGGTTAAACTGGATAAACTCTAACATTCCTAGTCAACACGATGGACAGTAGTCTTTCCATACCAAAAGGCTAACTCAGGGACGGGCAACCTAAAGTCCGTGGCCATAGGTTTCCCTTGCCCACCTGGGGCCTAACTGGTTGTCAAAACTTTTGTAGGCATCAAAGAAAAGGAAAATTTTGCAGAGGGATTTGGAAGTGGAAGGTGATACTTGGTTGCTTTCTGGACGTTTCGGGGTGCCTCAGAAATGTGTGGGGCATCAAGGGAGACACATAAGTCCTTGTTCCAAAATGTAACAAATGGGCAAGAGAGCCTGATGTCATGGGCCAAATGCAGACTCACACGGGCATTCTGATAATGAGTGAAAGATGCCAGAGTGGGGATGGACTGCGAAAATGGCCTTGAAAGTGAAGACAAGCAGATTATACCTTATGCAAAAGAAGCCAGTGGAGCTTTTGTTTTGCATATTCTCCATGTTAAAACACATTGTTGCTCTGACTATTATTTAAGCTCCGTATCAGTCATACAGTAAAACTGGTGATTTTTTTGAGATGATTAAACCGCACTCTCCCACAAGAAGCACAACTTTAAAATGTTCAGGAAAATCCCAATCAAATTTTTGTACTGACTAAGAAGGTGGAAGTTCTTTCAAATTAGGCCAAGAGGCCCACTGGGGTTTGTGTACTTTCTGGCACTGTGTATTGGTTGACAAAAGTATTCAGTGCAGACCTGAATTTTTGTAGGCTTCTGGCAAATTTAAGCTTAAAACCTATAGATCAGACAGAGAGGCCAATGCTGCTGGCCCACATATTTATAAGTTAATAATTCACTGTATGCTACTTACGCTCTAAATTTCTACCTATACAACTACTCACTGAAATCTAAAAACAAGTTAAAAACTTCAAAACAATGCAAAGTAGTTCAAGCAGCTCTCTGGGGCTACCTATTGCCACGAGCCATGTCCTCCTTTCAGGCTTTTCTGCTTGACCTCGTGCTGGATAAATTGCTCATGAGAAAAACAACTAAAAGGCTACTTTCTTCTACAGATGACTTTTGTTTAAGCAGAGACTGTATCTTCTTTTTTCTGATTTGCAAATTTAGATGAAGATGTATGGAATGGGATTGGTAATCTAAAGTGATAAAATACTTCACAGAACACAGTTCCTGAGCTAATGATTAATTATCAATGTGTACCTACAGATCTGATTAATCTT
This sequence comes from Carettochelys insculpta, assembly GCF_033958435.1. Lineage (NCBI taxonomy): Eukaryota > Metazoa > Chordata > Testudines > Carettochelyidae > Carettochelys > Carettochelys insculpta. The sequence goes on from NC_134141.1 coordinate 91,238,393, forward strand.
TTAAGGCAAGAATAAAAGCAACAACAAATAAATTGGGTAAACACTCAAGTGCACAAAATGCTTAGCAAATAAAACACAATAATATCAATACAAAATGTGTAGGAATTTATGAGACCACTCAGATGATTACTAAATTGAATAACAATGAATCCTGTTTGATTAAAAAAAAAGTTTTTTTACAGAGCTCTACCAAATGCTATACTACAAACTCCACATACAGTGCATATATTTATGATGGCTTCTGTTCAGAGCTCCTCTGCTCCACTCACAAGGAATGTATAAACTGACATCCACGAAAACTCACCGCGCTGCCAATTCTGAAATGGAACTGTGGAAAGGCCAGTCATGGCTCCATAGTTAAGGTTGAGATCCATCTTCCATTTAAATGTCTTTGTTTAGTATGAAAAATAGCATCTCTTACAGCACTAACTCTATAGGCACCAACTAAATTGTTAAAAGTAAGTCCATTAATTAGTTTCTGAATTCAAGTAATTGAAAGCTGGGTACTTTAAGAAATTTAACACCTGTCTCAGTCTTTTCTTTGTTCTGAATGATAGGATAATAATAGAAACCAGACACTTCAGACTTTTCACAGTGCTAAAATTCATTGAAATTTAGCACATGCACAATAATTGGCAAAATTATATTATAATTAAATTATGACTGTTGTGCCGCAATGTTATGATTACACAGACTACATATGGGGACAGGTCACCAGCTGAGATAACTCTTAACCAACACTGTGATATCATGGTAATTATCTATTTATGATACGTATATGACCCCAACCTTTAGTTTCTGAATGCTTCATGACCTTTTGTGTGTTTATCCTCCCAACACCCTTGTGAGGTAGGAAGTACTATTATCCCCATTTGCTGTTGAGCTCAGGCAAAGTTAACATTTATTCCATATTCAGAGATCCCACGACCAGAAGGAACTATTGTGATAATCTGGTCTGACCTCCTGTATAACTCTAGCCAGAGAACATCACAAAAATAATTCCTAGAGCATATCTTTTGTAAAAACACCCAAACAGCTATCTAAAAGTATTGCAAAGAAATGAGATACAAAGTGGCTTTTTCAGTGTGAATAAAGTGCAGGTTTTCTCTGATTTTCTAGGGAACTGTGTCCTTTTTACACTCGGTGAAGTTTTAACACTTCCTAGCAAAGTAATTAATTATAATAATTTGGGGAAAACATTTCAAAAATTTTAATTTAAAGCTTCACTAGAACTGAAGGGAATGTGATAACCCCAATGATCTGTTACGGCTATATACTATTTAAAGTATCAGATAAGTGAGTCTATCATTAACATAAATTATTCTCAGTGAAAATAGTATCTGAAGACATAACTGAATAACTTAAATCAAATTTAAATGTACACTATTATGGTTTGATCCATGAAAAATTAATCAATTTAATGCAGTCTGATATTCTTTTAAAGAACAAAAGACTCTTTTGTGGAGCATCCATGAAGCCCAACAAAGGAGCAGAGAACATATTCCTTGCCCTCCTTTAGATACACCTGACATGGAGCTTATTTTTTAAATCCATCACACTGTTATTTCACACGTATGCAGTCACAAGGCGGCTGAGATAATATCTTTTATTGGACCAGCTTCTGACAGGCTGGGTCCACGCTACACATTTACTTCCCTTGGAGTGTGAAAAATACACTCTACTTGGCGACCTAGTTATATTGACCGTAGACACTGACATAGTTACTGCCTCTTGGGGACTTGGCATTATTAAGCTAATATTAGGGTGCAGCTGCATTAGTACAACTAGGCTGACACAAGATTGTAGTATAGACCTGCCCACAAGCTTCTGAGAAAACTACAAGGTGGAACAAATTGTTCAGCATAAGTAGATAACACATATTTCAAGGGAGCATTCAAGATGAAGTGGAAGAAAGGGGGAGAAATGCTGCAGGAGGTGTATAAATGGTGTACGGGTTGTTGTAGGAAGCCATAAAAATCCAGTGTCTTTATTCCATGAATTTTAGTATCTGGGAAGGTTATGAAGCTTGTAAGTTTGCTTTTTAGCATGTGGTACAGGTTTCTCTTCAGGATGAGGACTGCTGTGCGAGAAGTGTTCTGCTACAGGTAACAAAATATTTCTGTCTTTTACCATTTTTTGTCTGAGTTTTGTTGCGAGCACAGTGATTGTGCTGTTTCACCTATATAGTTGTTATTGAAGTACTGAGTGCACCACTTGTTGAGATAAATATGTGCAGGACCCATGGACCTTGAAATGTGTTCTGAGAGTGTCCATCATTGTTTTTTTCTTTCTCTCTCTGACTAGAGAGGTAGTAACAGGCCACTTCATCTTGAATGGTCCTTTGAAATATGTGTTTAAGTACTGATGCAAAACAATCTGTTACAACTTTTATTTAGTTGTCACAGTCTTGACTATGTTTCCTGGACCAGAAGATGAACTCTGAGTCACTTCCAAAGCTTGTATCTTTCACCAAGAGAAGTTGGGTCTGATCTCTCATATCCTGGGACTAAGACAGCTATAAAAACACTGTACATATTTGTGGAATCCCAAAATTCCCAATCAGAATTGGGGTTGTATTGTGATAGATGGCGAGCCAGTACTCATATGAAGATGCAGCCCCTGCCACAAAGAGATATATTTTAGTTTTTTAACCCAAGTCATTTTCTATGAAGTTATTGTCTTTGTTATGGCCATTTCAAAGATTACTAATGAGGCACTGAAAGGCATATTCAGCACCTCATTAGCATGCTGGTGGCCACAGCTCTTCAAAATTGCTGTGTTTCGCTCCTGCGCAGCTCGTCCAGACCAGGGTCCTTTTCGAAAGGACCCCGCCAACTTCAAAATCCCCTTATTCCTAACAGCTCCTCATTAATAATCTTCAAAATGGCAATTTGCATGGCCATTTCAAAGACTTGTGCTAGCGTAGACATAGCCTGAAATTTGAATGAATCATCAGTAATGGGCCTGGGCGGCTAAAAGATAGTACATAGTTGACAGCCATGGAAATTGTGACTGCCCATAGAGGCCCTTTCAGGACATGAATCTGGATTTAGACCACCTGGGAAAGAAGACTCTTATGTCCAAGTAGACATGGTTGTTACACTGAAACTCAGATGAATCATCAGTAAGGGGCCAGCGCAGCTCAAAGATGGTACACTGGTGACAGCCAAGAAAACTGTCACTGCCCATGTAGGCCCTTTCAGGACATGAATCTGGATTTAGACCACCGACCAAAAAAGACCATTATGTCCAAGTAGACACAGTTGCTACACTGAAACTCGAATGTTTCATTAGGCTAAAAGACCCCAGGCTACAGCCAGGTTTGCACATGGAAAAGAAGACCTTTAGGATATGAATATTCCCCACTGCAAGCCTTACTTCAACAACTGTGGTAATTGTATAGCTAATACATTGCCTTCATTGAGACATGTGTGGCTCGGGGTGGCTACAAGACCCCTGGCTACAGACAGGCCCCCAAAATCATGACTGCCGAGGGAGACATCCCTCAAGTGGCTAAAAGAGCCCGAGCTATAGCCAGCCTCTGAAAATCATGACTGCCATGAGAGACGTCCCCCAGGTGGCTAAAAGAGCACCGGCTACAGCCAGCTCCTGAAAATTGTGACCTCCGAGGGAGATGTCCCCTGGGTGGCTAAGAGAGCCCTGGCTACTGTCAGCTCCTGAAAATTGTGACTACAGAGGGAGATGTCCCCTGGGTGACTAAAAGAGCCCTGGCTAAAGCCAGCCCCTGAAAATTGTGACTGCCGAGGAGGACATCCCCTGGGCTACAAGACCCCTGGCAACAGCCAGCCCCTGAAAATCGTGACCCTCACCTTGCACAATCTGCCCTGCACCTTGTGCAGAACATCCTGTTATTGAACAACAAAAAGTCTTGTGGCACCTTATAGACTAAGAGATTAGGGTTAGGGTTAGGGTTAGGGTTAGTCTATAAAGTTATTCTATAGGATTAGTCTATAGATTAGTCTATAAGGTGCCACAAGACTTTTTGTTGTTCTCGAAGCTACAGACTAACACAGCTACCTCTCTGATAGTTGTCATCCTTTTATTGGTTCAGGGTCAAGCCATGTGATGTGGCTGGGCACAGGAATGTTTCAGACTCTGTGGAGCCTCTGGTGGGGGGGAGGGAAGGGAGGGGATGTGGGGGTCAGGATAACACGTAAATGGTTGAGAAGAAGTTTCTCGTACTACCAGACAAGCATGACTCCCACCCACAGCCTAGCTGACACATGGTACGGGGGTAGGGGGGTGCGAGCAGCTGGCACCAGGCAGCACAGAAAAAAAAGGCAGCTAGGTAGCTAGCAGGGGTATACACAGAAGCACGGACCTCACAGCTGCACTCCTAGCAAAGAAAAAGAAAGAAGATTTTTCAACCTTTCATGACCCTACAGCCACGGGCTTGCAGGTGCCAAACTGCAGTGGTCCTGTTGCCTAATTCTTATGCACTTGAGAGCAGTGGAGATGCAAGAGGCCAGAGTGGAGAACTGTGGTGCATTGTGGGGCACATATAGGAAATCTGTGGAAGTTAATGAATTCAATTTAAAGACATGCCGTAGCCTCACCACCCTTCATTCGTATTTTTAAATTCCAACTGAATGCTACACCCATCGGGTTACTACGATTTTAGGATTTTGATATGTCGATTTTAGTGGTCCATAAATTGAGCTAATGGAATTTACAGCGAGTACAGGCAATGGGAAAAATCAGTCTAACTTACTTAAAATCGATTTTATCTTGTAGTGTAGATGCAGTCTAGGGGTGTAGATGACACTGCTTGGGCTGGATGTCAGGCTCTGAAACCCAGGAGGAGGCTGCAGTGAGTAAGCAAGGCCCCTGCAGGGAAGACGCTAAAACCAGAGAAGGCTCCCCAGCTGGGAAGGGCTCGGAGTTTGGGGCTGTGCTCAGCTCAGCACTAGAGAGAAGATTTTCATGTCTCAGTTAAAAAAGCAGAGCATAAGGAAGGCTGTTGCTATTGGACTTATAAAATATTTTCTTTACTTAAGTTTATTAAGGAACCAAGAGGGACTGCTTGCCTGGCTAGCCTCAGGGGACCACTTTTTCACACCGGAGAAGTTTGACATGATTTGCAACACAGAGTCACCCCACATCAAAATGGAAAGTGGATGCACAATCAGTACATGGAAACATCCAAGGAGTGAGAGGACAGACCTGCTGGGTATGAAAAAGACACAAATGCTCTTCAGAAGGGACATTAACAGGTTGGTCTCCTTGAAAGAGGGGTATCAGAAGGAAGAAGCGCATTTAGAAGAAGCACAGAAGCTGCCCCTGAAGGAAAGGATGAGTTAGCTGTGGATAAGTGGCAAACTGGTACCCTGGTGGTTGAGGTTGAAAGAGATGGGCCTCATCTTCAAGTGGCAGAGACAGAGGTACCTTTATAGCATGGGCAGTTTCTATTTGAAAGTAATCAGATAAAAGGAGAGGGGCAGAGGCTGCCAAGTAAGAAATACAACAACAGAGGCTAACGAAAGAAATAAAACATTCCCTTCAGTAGAACTTGCTGCAGGGCAAGTGTCTAAGAGGTGCATGTGTCACAGAGTGCCTCAGCTTTTAAAGGCTGGAGGCCCTGGAACTAGCCACGACTGATCAACAAAAAAGCACATCTGGATTGGATCAGGTGATTCACTATAGGAATCTGCAACTGGGGCGAAGGTAGAGGAGACTGCAGCAATCCAGGGGAGATCCTATAACTGCTGGAATTGCCCCAATTTAGGACAGTGTGGATATCCCAAGATATCACGGGAGTTTGGGCTGTGTCCAGATTAAGACTGAGGGGCAAATTTTTGAGTATATATTTGTAAATTAAGTTAGCAAACCAGAGCCTAAAGGGGCTGCTGCTACTGCACTTGTAAAAACACTTTTTTTAGGTTACTGAGAAACCAAGAGAGGAAAATGAGGTGAGGATCCACTTTCAGGGGGTTCCCAAGAGAAGACCACTCATTAACAGTATCATTGCATCAAGGAGTAAAGCAACAGTTAATGAGAATAATGTAATTACATCTCAATTAATATTTCACACAGAGGGTGAAATTAATCCCAGAAGAGAATCCCGCATAAACTCTTATGTTCCATTTAAGGCACTGATACAGAATTTGGGATCCCTTACATTTCTAGATGGAACAGACCAATGAGAAAGAGATGTTTGACAATTTTATGTACATACGCAGAAGGTAGGTATAGACAGACTCACATTAGAAAAAAGGGTACCCTGAGTGGGAAAATTGGGCATCCCCATATCTGAAGATCAATCCACGAAAGGGCCAACAGACTCTGAGCACCATATAGGAGGATGGGGTAGTCCTGTAGTAATAACTGGTACATGGATGTATTTAGGAGTGGTACAGCCTGTGATATTTAGAATTTTACTGGCAACCTGGCCAAGCTCTTGTCTTTTCACACCACTAGCCTTTGCAAGATACTTCGCATCTTTTGGCTGAAAATAATCTCCAACCATGACCTGCTCCTGCAATGCCATCAGGAGGACATGACCACTATCATCATGAGAAGATGCTGGAGTTGGATAGGGCACTTGATGGGAAGGGAGGCAGAGGCCATTGTAAAGATAGCACTTCACTGGCTGCCTGAAGGACGATGGAAACATGGGAGGCCCAAGACAACATGGTGGTGTACTGTTGAGGCAGACATAAAGAGAATGAACTACAACTGGGATACACTGGAGAAAATGGCCAAAGACAGACAGAAGTGGAGGACCTTTGTTGCTGCCCTACACGCCAGCAGATGTAACAGGCTTTAACGAACTAACTAACTTAGCTAATAAAAATGCTGAAAGACAGCAGAGGACAAATACAATTAGGAGTCTAATAATTGGTCTGTAATAAGTAAAAAAAGAAATACATAAACAAATGGGTTGTCTATGTATATCTTAGTCATGTGATAATTAATGGGATATAACAGTGTAAAAGCATTTGAAGAGATTAAATAGACTGAGCATATATAACTAGAAATAACCGAAGGAATTAAGAGAAGAATTAGCTTGAATGGCTGAAAAGCTTTTCTTCAATTGAATGACAATCAGTTGGAGAATACTCCTCCTAATAGAAGTGATGGACACATCATCACTTGGGACTTCACCCAATAAATGGGACAAGAAAAGATATTATATAGAATAAAACTGATGACCCAACATGTTGAAATACTATGAATCTATTATTTATGTGATGTGGCATCTCCCTGCATTGGCACCAATAATTTTATTCTGAGCAAAATTAAAGGAGAATGGACTTACAAAATTGATTGGATCTGGGTGGCACACAAAAAAGTATTAAAAATTATTAAAGCATATATTAAAGCTGAACCACACAGTAGCCATGTACACTTGGCAGAAACTTTGAAATGGCCATGCTAATGGCCAAATTAAAGCATACTAACGAGGTGCTGAAATGCACATTCAGTGCCCCATTAGCATGCTGGCGGCTGTGGCACTTTGCTCCTGCATGGCTCGTCTAACACAGGGGTCCTCTTCGAAAGGACCCACCAACATCAAAATCCCCTTATTCTTATGAGATCAATACTTACAGGGAATGAAACTCTGATGAAACACTTTAGGAGAGGAAATACATTCTTACAATTCAGCGGCTTCTTCCATCATGCTTGCATGGGAAATGATCCTTTATCCATTCTCTGGGAATTAAGCAGAAGGTGAATTCTGTCATTATTTTAAGGGGATATTATAATAAGTGAACAATAATAACAACTGAAAGTACGAGTTTTCCTTTGGAATTCTATGAGCTCATAGGAATAAGGGGATTTTGATGTTGGTGGGATCTTTTCGAAAAGGACCCCGGTGTAGACGAGCCATGTGGGAGCGAACTGCGACACTCTCAAAGTGCCATGGCCACTGAATATGCATTTCAGCACACCATTAGTATTCTTCAGTTTGGGCATTAGCACGGCCATTCTGAAGTTTTTACTAAGTGTAGATGTAGCCAGTGTGTTTACACTAGAGAGTACTTCAAAGGGAAAAACGCATGAATGAATTCCAAATGAAAACTATTACTTTCAATTGTTATTATTGTTCACTTATTATAATATCCTCTTAAAATAGTGACAGACTTCACCTTCTGCTTAATTCCCAGAGAATGGATAAACGATCATTTTTCATGCAAGCAAGACGGAAGAAGCTGCAGGATTTTAAGAATGAATTTGCTCTCCTAGGCTACGTCTACATGTGAAGCCTACATCGAAGTAGCTTATTTCGATGTGGCGACATCGAAATAGGCTATTTCGATGAATAACGTCTACACGTCCTCCAGGGCTGGCAACGTCGATGTTCAACATCGACGTTGCACAGCACCACATCGAAATAGGCGCAGTGAGGGAACGTCTACACGCCACAGTAGCACACATCGAAATAAGGGTGCCAGGCACAGCTGCAGACAGGGTCACAGGGCGGACTCAACAGCAAGCCGCTCCCTTAAAGGGCCCCTCCCAGACACACTTGCACTAAACAGCACAAGATACACAGAGCCGACAACGAGTTGCAGACCCTGTGCATGCAGCATGAATCCCCCGCTGCAGCAGCAGCAGCCAGAAGCCCTGGGCTAAGGGCTGCTGCACATGGTGACCATAGAGCCCCGCACAGGCTGGAGAGGCAGCGTCTCTCAACCCCCCAGCTGATGGCTGCCATGGAGGACCCCACAATTTCGACGTTGCGGGACGCGGATCGTCTACACAGTCCCTACCTCGATGTTGAATGTCAAAGTAGGGCGCTATTCCGATCCCCTCATGAGATTAGCGACTTCAACGTCTCGCTGCCTAACGTCGAAGTTAACTTCGAAATAGCACCCGACGCGTGTAGCCATGACGGGCGCTATTTCGAAGTTAGTGCCGCTACTTCGAAGTAGTGTGCACATGTAGACACAGCTCTAAAGTGTTTCAGCAGAAGTTTCATTCCCTATAAATCTCGATTGTATAAAATAAGGAAAATGTAGTTATGCTTGGATGGTTTTGGATTCCTAGAGCTCAAAACAGGAAGTTTTTCAGAAAATAGTGCCACATTTGAACTTACACATTCCTTCTTTCCACATTTTACATTCTTTTGCGGCATTTGAGTGTCAGAATTACACCTGCTGCACAGTGTAAATTCGATGACACAACAGTTATAATGAATGGATTATTTATGTATAAAGAACAGACCAGATCTTTTAATGATTATTTCCAGAGCTTAAAATTGCATGACACTTGTACATTAGGTTTTGGGCGTTTTAGCTAGACTCAATTAATGCCTGTGCCTACACAATGAAATTTCATCAGTTTAACCAAGATATGATTTTAAACGTGCATCCTTGTGTGTGGATTCTCATAAGTAGGCTTGAGGCAGGAGCGACCAGGGGAGCGAAGCGGACAGGGAGCTGCAAGCAGGGGAGTTTAAGAGGGAGGAGAGTAAGTGAGCCTGCCGCTGAGGAAGCTGCCAGGTGAGAGTGCTGAGCTCTGCGTGAGTGAGCGTGTGCTTTAACTGCTGGCAATTGAACGGCCATTTTGATTCCAGGTGGGGGGAGTTTCAGTTTCAGTTTCCGTTCCAGTGGCAGTTGGGACTGCCTGCCTGACCTTTGCTCTCTCGATCAGCCTTCCCCTGTGTGACTTATAGGGGGAAGGCCTGAGAGAGGCCAGCAGGCTTCGAAGCCAGAGGCAGGAGCGACCAGGGGAGCGAAGCGGACAGGGAGCTGCAGACAGGGGAGTTTAAGAGGGAGTGTGACAGAGAGGACTATAATGGTTAGGAAGACCCGCAACACCTGTGCCAGCACTACTGCTGTCTCCTCCACTTGTGCCTGTAGCCAGACAGACTGCCTGACCATGCATGTTTCTACCCAGATCCTGGTCTGGTTCTGCAAGGACTGTGGCTTGCCGATCCCACTCACTGATACCCAGGCAGAGGGGAATATTCAGTGTGAAAGGTGCCTGCTGGTGGAATCTCTCAGGCGGCAGGTGGGGGAGCTACAGGAGGAGGTCGCCAGGTTGAGGAGTATCCGAGTCCATGAGCAGTTCCTGGATAGTATTCAGGTGGAGACTGCGGAGGTAACTGTCCCAGTGCACAGGACGGCTGATAAACCACTGGAGGAGGTGGACCAGGGTGGACACTGGCAGCTGGTTACTTCTCGCGGCGGGCAGTGTCCCACCCCTGCTCAGAACCCTCCCACCGTGGTACTGGAAAACCGTTATGCTGTACTCGATACAGGAGACCAAGAATTACCCTGTACAGAAGAGGAGAAGCCTCGTACCCCCAAGGCCGGGAAGTCTACTGCCACCCCTGCGAGAAGGAAACGTAGAATAGTGGTGGCTGGAGACTCTCTTCTGAGGGGGACGGAGGCGCCCATCTGTTGCCCTGACATTTCCTCTTGGGAGGTGTGCTGCCTGCCAGGGGCCTGTATCCGAGACGTTACGCAGGCATTGTCGAGGATTATCCGGCCCTCTGACTACTATCCCATGCTTCTCATCCATGTGGGCACTAATGATACTGCGAGGTGTGACGCTGAGCAGGTCAAGAGTGACTTCAGGGCTCTGGGGGCACGGGTCAGGGAATTTGGGGCGCAGGTGGTATCCTCTTCAATCCTGCCTGTCAGAGTTAGGGGCCCAGGCAGAGACAGGTGTATCCTGGAAGTGAATGCTTGGTTGCGTAGATGGTGTTGCCAGGAAGGCTTTGGTTTCTTTGACCACGGGATCCTTTTCCGGGAAAGACTGCTAGGCAGAGATGGCATTCACCTTTCGAGGAGGGGGAAGACCATATTCGGACACAGGCTGGCTAACCTAGTCAGGAGGGCTTTAAACTAGGTTCGACGGGGGCAGGGGAGCAAAGCCTGCAGGTAAGTGGAGAGCATGGATACCTGGGAGATGAACTTGAAATGGGAGGGAGTATGGGATACACTGGGAGAGTAAAAAGAGGGCCAGGGCAAAACTGGGAGGCAAGACCAAATCAATGTCTGAGATGCCTATATACAAATGCAAGAAGTATGGGAAATAAACAGGAAGAATTTGAAGTACTAATAAATGAATACAACTATGATATCATTGGGATCACAGAAACTTGGTGGGATAATACTCATGATTGGAATGTTGGTATTGAAGGGTACAGCCTGCTTAGGAAGGACAGGCAGGGAAAGAAGGGAGGAGGTGTTGCCTTGTATATTAAAAATGTACACACCTGGACAGAGGTGGAGATGGACGTAGGAGATGGACGGGTTGAAAGTCTCTGGGTTAGACTCAGAGGAGTTAAAAACAAGGATGAGGTCCTACTAGGCATCTACTACAGGCCCCTAGCCAGGTGGAATAGGTGGATGAGGCTTTCTTTAAACAGCTAACAAAATCATCCAGGGCCCAGAATTTGGTGGTGATGGGGGACTTCAACTATTCAGATATATGTTGGGAAACCAATACAGCAGGGGACAGACTGTCCAATAAATTCTTGGATTGCATTGCAGACAACTTGTTATTCCAAAAGGTTGAAAAAGCTACCAAGGGGGAAGCTGTTCTAGATTTAATTTTAACAAATAGGGAGGAAATTATTGAGAATTTGAAAGTGGAAGGATGCTTGGGTGAAAGCGATCATGAAATCATAGAGTTCGCAATTCTAAGGAAGGGTAGAAGGGAAAAGAGTACAATAGAGATAATGGATTTCAGGAAGGCAGATTTTGGTAAACTCAGACAGCTGGTAGGTAAGGTCCCATGGGAAGCTAAACTGAGGGGAAAAACGGCTGAGGAGAGTTGGCAGTTTTTCAAAGGGACATTATTAAAGGCCCAAAAGCAAGCTATCCCGCTGCGTAGGAAAGATAGAAAACATGGCAAAAGACTGCCTTGGCTTAACCAGGAGATCTTGCATGATCTCAAACTAAAAAAGGAATTGTATAAGAAATGGAAACTAGGACAAATTACAAAGGATGAATATAGGCAAACAACACGAGCGTGCAGGAGCAAGATTAGAAAGGCTAAGGCACAAAATGAGCTCAAGCTAGCTACAAACATAAAGGGAAACAAGAAGGCTTTTCACAAATACATTGGTAACAAGAGGAAGACCAAGGAGAGGGTAGGGCCATTGGTCAGTGACGAGGGAGAAACAGTAACAGGGAATTTGGAAATGGCAGAGATGTTTAATGATTTCTTTGTTTTGGTCTTCACTGAGAAATCTGAAGGAATGCCTGACATAGAGAATGCTAGTGAAAAAGGGGTAGGTTTAGAAGTTGAAATATGAAAAGAACAAATTAAAATTTACTTAGAAAAATTAGATGCCTGCAAATCACCAGGGCCTGATGAAATGCATCCTAGAATCCTCAAGGAGCTGATAGAAGAGGTATCTGAGCCTTTAGCAATCATTTTTGGAAAATCATGGGAGATGGGAGAGATTCCAGAAGACTGGTAAAGGGCAAATATAGTACCCATTTATAAAAAGGGGAACAAGAATAACCCGGGAAACTACAGGCCAGTCAGCTTAACTTCTGTGCCAGGAAAGATAATGCAGCAGGTCATTAAAGAAATCATCTGCAAGCAATTGGAAGGTGGTAAGGTGATAGGGAACAGCCAGCATGGTTTTGTTAAAAACAGATCATGTCAAACCAATCTAATAGCTTTCTTTGATAGAATAACGAGCCTTGTGGATAAGGGAGAAGTGGTGGATGTGCTATACCTAGACTTCAGTAAAGCATTTGACACGGTCTCACATAATACACTTATCAATAAACTACTCAAATACAACTTAGAGGGGCTACTATAACGTGGGTGAACAACTGGTTGGATAACCGTACCCAGAGAGTAGTTATTAATGGCTTTCAATCCTGCTGGAAAAGTATAACTAGTGGGGTTCCACAGGGGTCTGTTTTAGGACCGGTTCTGTTCAATATCTTCATTAACGATTTAGATATTGGCGTAGAAAGTACACTTATTAAGTTTGCAGATGATACCATGCTGGGAGGGGTTGCAACTTCTTTGGAGGATAGGGTCATAATTCAAAAGGATCTGGATAAACTGGAGAAATGGGCTGAGGTAAACAGGATGAAGTTTAATAAGGACAAATGCAAAGTGCTCCACTTAGGAAGAAACGATCAGTGTCACACATACAAAATGGGAAAGGACTGCCTAGGAATGAGTACAGCAGAAAGGGATCTAGGGGTTATAGTGGACCACAAGCTAAATATGAGTCAACAGTGTGATGCTGTTGCAAAAAAAGCAAACATGATTCTAGGATGCATTAACAGGTGTGTTGTGAACAAGACATGAGAAGTCATTCTCCCGCTCTACTCTGCACTGGTTAGGCCTCAGCTGGAGCATTGTGTCCAGTTCTGGGCACCGCAGTTCAGGAAGGATGTGGAGAAATTGGAGAGGGTCCAGAGGAGAGCAACGAGAATGATCAAAGGTCTAGAGAACATGACCTATGAAGTAAGGCTGAGAGAACTGGGCTTGTTTAGTTTGGAAAAGAGAAGATTGAGGGGGGACATGATAGCAGTTTTCAGGTATCTATAAGGGTGTCATAAGGCAGACGGAGGGAACTTTGTTCTTCCTTGCCTCTGAGGATAGAACAAGAGGCAATGGACTTAAATTGCAGCAGGGGCGGTTCAGGTTGGACATTAGGATAAAGTTCCTAACTGTCAGGGTGATCAAACACTGGAACGAATTGCCAAGGGAGGTGGTAGAATCTCCATCACTGTAGATATTTAAGAAGAGGTTGGATAGATGGCTTTCAGGGATGGTCTAGAAAGTGCTTGGTCCTGCCGTGGGGGCAGGGGGCTGGACTCGATGGCCTCTCGAGGTCCCTTCCAGTCCTACTATTCTATGATTCTATGTTAGTTTACTTTACACCTACAAATTACAGGTGCGAGAAAACCTGGTTACGGGTGTTTAATCTGCTGCAAGTGTTCACATGCAAAGTTGCATGAGTTTAACATCACACCTTGAGTAGGAAGCAGTGTAACATCTACATGTAGACCAGACCTAAAACACACTTTTAGCCTTACCATTTTTAAATAAAATGTTTGCTAGTTGAATACAGTGTCAATTCAGAAGTACTATTCTGAAAGGAATCATCTGTTTTCCTTTCACAAACTGTGGCAATAGTAAGCCACTCATGATATTCAGAGTATATTATTTATATAAACTATTCAGTGAAGGCATATAGATAGTTTGCTAAACTCCAAGAAACAAACATGTGAAAACAGTCACATTATTTTCTTACAAATGAAATGTATATATGAATGGATATGTCATGCTTTGGGCCTATGAGATATGTTTACATTAACAAAACATCAAATAAATCTTTTGTAATTTCTGAAAATGTGTCTTAAAAGTAGATCAGCTGAAAACATAATTTAAACATGACAATTAAGTTTAGAGTGTCTTTTGAACAGAAATGTTATTGTTTCATATTCAGATTAACTTCAGAAATTATCCCCATACAATGAGCACGATCAAAAAGAATGTACAGTTATGGCAGAAATCTCTACGACATAAAAAAGGCAACTAAGTGCTGATAAGATGCATAACTGAAGAGTCCCACTAGATATCTTTGATTAGCAAATACTCAAGTGTTCAGGAAGTACACAGATTCAAAACTGGTTATTCCAATTTGTTTTATTAGGCACTCAAATCTGCAGACATCATCTCAGTTTGTGCATATGGAAAATTATTCATTTTCAGCTCTGTATCCTAGGCATACTTGGCACAGTGGCTAGGTTACTGGCTTACAGGGACAGGAGATAGGGGCTCTTTTTCTAGTTCTACCCCAGGTTTGCTGTATGAGCTTGGGAAAACCCCTCCTGTTCCTTGTCCCTTGATTTCACCATTTGCAAAGTGGGGATTTTAGGATTATTTCCTTTGTAAAACATTTTGAGATCGTTAGATGAAAAACTGCATATTTCTGTCACTATATTTTTAATTTAGATTTTAACGACCACCTTCCAAGTGTCCCTGAAAATTAACCAAAACCCAATATAAAGAAAAGAGAATCAGCAGCAACCTCACAAGGTATACAAATAACTAAATAAATTCTATAATAGACAAAAAATACACATGTTTCCTAACTGTCAGCTCTACTCTCGTACATGCTTCTCATTCGACCAAAAACCATTAAAAGAAAGAAAAGCCTTGCAATATGTTCTTATGGCCAGCAGACTCAGCCTATTTTATAATTAAGAGGAGCATGTTCTCAAGAGAAGTGGCTGTAACAAAGACACTGGCACAGCTTGATCATTTATACAGAATATTTACCCACTACTAAAATGCACCCATCACATCATGATCCATGCCATCTATTGAACAATGCACAGCAACATTGCAAACCAGTGTAAAAAAGCTGTACACAGATCCATGTAGGATGCATATACTAGTCTGCTAGAATTACTTTTCTGTGCTTTTATGCCCCACATTTTCATTTAAAGGATATCTGCCATAAGAATTTGCATTTACTAATAGTTAAGATAAAATAAATATACAGAAATGGTAGCAGATTTATTTTATTTACAAGGGGGGCTTGTGGAATTACAAGTATTGACATACCAGTGGTGTGATGAATGCCATTGGATAGGTACTTTGTCTTTGAAATATCTTATTAATTTCCTGCATTTTCTTGCACAAGCTCCTGAAATGAT
Source organism: Carettochelys insculpta (assembly GCF_033958435.1). Taxonomy (NCBI): domain Eukaryota; kingdom Metazoa; phylum Chordata; order Testudines; family Carettochelyidae; genus Carettochelys; species Carettochelys insculpta. Next base: position 91,254,013 of record NC_134141.1, read on the forward strand.
AAGGCTCCTTTCTTAGGCTCTTCCCCACCAAGAGCACTCAACAATCAAAACCAAATAGTATAATAAAAATGAAAATACTGATTGATTTTATTGAGAACCTCTCCCATCAATCTATCTCAAACTTTCTCTCTCCTTCCCAGGCGCCCGCAACTAAATTACCGAGAAGAGCCATTTTTTTTCAAATTTGGTTACAAAATCAATACTTCAGGAGCCGCAATGCATGTGAATATGAGACAGTCCTTAATAAATAACATCAAATCCCTATTTTAAGAACAGCGCACACACAATGATTTGTAATGTGATCAATATAAACCTTCAACCCTTTTCTGAGTCCTAGTAAGCTCCAAGATCAGTCCTATCTAGTATGCCTATTCAGAATACCAGAAATTAATTGGCGATCCAAAGGAAGTCAATTTAGGAGCATATGCTATAGCAGGGGTGAGCAAACTTTTAATGTTAGGCCCCACTTTTTGTCCCTGCATTTAGCAGTGCCAAACTGCACCCCCTCCCAGCCTGTCCAATGCCCTGGAAGCGAGCGTTGGTCTCCCGTAAATTATGCACCATGCTCCCTTGGCAATGGCAGGGATTAAGAGTGCCTTTCAAAGCACACTGGCAGCAAAACAGAGATAGTTGAGGCCCATTTTTCAGACACAGGTTTGCGGCGCTTGTGAGGCCTGGCTCTCTCTCTCTGCCTAAGTTGCCCCATCTGTGAAATAGGTTTAATAATAATTTCTATCTCACAAAGATATTGGGAGAATGATCCAAAACTTATCTTGTTAATTCCCACGAGCAGCCTGTGGCAAACTTGCTCTTGCAGCATCCTAGTTGCTGGGACCTACAGTCCAGGGCATGAAGGGAAGCTGAAAGCCCATCAGTGGTGGGCAGACCCTCAGCCTTAGGTTACCACAAACCTAGGGAAATAGGTGGAAGAGAATCCAATAGCTCTTGGTGAATTTGAGCACCCTTTTGCCATTCAACCTGAACACTTTGTTTCTTCTCTCTTGTTCCTCTGAGTCCTGCACCTCTGAGTCCACAGCCTGGGAAAATCTCAGTGTTAACTAATTTGAGCACAATGTTCAAAACCCTGGCAGTAAGCGTACAGCAATCAGGCCAAGGCAGCTCTGCAGGGTAATTGTCAGAATGCAGCCTCCCCAGAAGCTGTTTCTCCCCAGCCCTAGGCTGGCTGACTCCATTCACAGGTGGGCTGCAAGCACTTTGCCTGCCTGGGATGAGCTCCCAGTCTGGACCCATCCCTACAAGGAGAATGCTTACCTTGCCAATGAGCGGCAATGCCTGGGCTGGCTGGCCCCATTCACAGCTGGGCTACAAACACGCTGGCTGGAGGGGCTGAGCTCCCAGTCTGAATATGCCCCCATAAGGAGGGTGCTTACTTTGCCAGAGAGAGCAGTGGCTGGGCTGGCTGGCCCTCTTCACAGCTGGGCTGCAAACACACTGCCAGCTGGAGGGGCTGAGCTCCCAGTCTGAACACTCACCCACAGTTCTTACTTCCCTAAACAAAAAGGGAGTTGGGGGGGAACCTCCCACTATCTCCTATCACAGCTCCACTCCTGCCCATTCGATTTCTGACTTTGCTCCCTGCTGACTAGCTGGAGCAGCTGTAACTGAGCCAAGGCAAACACAGCCAGGGAATGGGCTGCAGAAAGAGTTAGAAGGGGCAAAGCTAAACCCTGGACATTTTTAGATTTTGTAAAAACCTGGCCGGACAGAGAGTTAATGCATAAAAAAGAGGACATGCCTGGGGAAAAAGGCCATACAGCGAACCTAAGTCCAGCATTCAGAGCCGCAGAGGAGTCTGCATCTGGAGCTGCAAATGACTCCTCAGAGAGCCTCCAGTTGCCAACCCCTGTCCTTGCTCTTAGCTAGAGTGTCAATTCATGCGGACTCCTGGTGCTACATATGCCATAGGGAGGTGGAGGGAGCTTGAAAAAAGAATGAAAGAGCACATCATTGTCTTACCTTGATAAAAGAAAAAAGAGAAGTTACTCACCGTAGTAACGATGGTTCTTCGAGATGTGTCCCCGTCGGTGCTCCACGATAGGTGTCGGGCTCGCCCCGGCGCCGCAGGTCGGATCTTTCCAGCAGTTTCTGCTGGACCGCGCATGCGCCGGCGCGTGCCGTTCCCTTGCGCACTCCTGGCCATGTGCGCGATCCAGTCCCCCCCAGTTCCTTGACCAACCACCTTGGATGCTCCTGAAAAATACTAAACAGAGATCCAAAGCGGGGAGGACGGGCGGGTGGTGGAGCACCCACGGGGACACATCTCGAAGAACCATCGTTACTACGGTGAGTAGCTTCTCTTTCTTCCTCGAATGTCCCCGTGGGTGCTCCACGATAGGTGACTACCCAGCAGTAACCCAAGATAGGAGGTGGGTAATCGGTTTATGTGCAGCTTGTCCCCAAGAGGACCGCTGTCGAGAGACGGGTATCCTCTTGGAATACCCTGTGAAGGGCATAATGCTTGGCAAAGGTGTCATAGGATGACCAGGTTGCCGCTCTGCAAATCTCTTTTAGCCCAATGCCCTTGAAAAAGGCTGTTGATGCCGCCACCGCCCTAGTGGAACGAGCCCTAGGCGGGGCCAGTAAAGGAGTCTTTCTAAGCTCGTAGCACATTTTTATGCAGGATACGATGTGATTCGAGATTCTCTGCAAAGAGAGACCTTCTCCTTTTGATTTGGGAGCGAGAGAGACTAGGAGTCTATCCATTTTCCGGAAGGACTTAGTCCTGTCTATATAGAAAGCCAGCGCCCTCCTCATGTCCACGAGGTATAGGCGCACCTCTTTGTTGGAGTTATGAGGCTTTGGATAAAACGAGGGTAAAACTATAGGTTCGTTAATATGAAACTCTAAAGAAACTTTGGGAACAAAGGCTGGATGCAGCTGTAAGGTTACCGCCTCCTTGGAAAAACTGTGCAGGGTGGCGTTGCCATAACTGCCGCAAGCTCGCTCACCCTGCGAGCTGACATGATTGCAAGAAGGAAGGTCGTCTTTATCGTAAGGAGACGGAGGGAAACCGTGGCTAAGGGTTCAATCGGTGATCCCGTTAGCGCATTAAGCACCAGGTCCAAGCTCCACGAAGGTGGAAGCGGTTTCTGAGGGGGGCATAGGTTTACCAGCCCTTTGAGGAACCTGGTAACCATGGGATGGGCAAACACCGTGTGCCCTTCCTCTTCATGTCTGAAAGCCGATATAGCGGCAAGGTGGACCTTCAACGAGGATAGGGAGAGTCCGCCTCTCTTGAGGTCCAGTAAATACTCTAGTATTACAGGTATAGGCGCAGCAAGGGGGGCTAATTGCTTGGTAGAACACCATGCAGTGAATCAAGTCCATTTTTGCTTACAGGTCTTCCTGGTGGAAGTCCTCCTGCTACTTTCTAGGACTTGTTGCACTCCCTCCGTACACGTGCTCTCTAGGGAGCTGAGCCATGGATTAACCATGCTTACAGTCGCAGGCCTCGGGGGTGTGGATGCACTATGGACCCCTGGGCTTGCGTGAGCAGATCCGGAGCCACCGGGAAGGGCATCAGTGGACGGTCCGACATGAGCAGGAGTAAGGGGAACCATCACTGTCGATCCCATGTTGGGACTACTAGGATCATTCGAGCTTTCTCTCTCCTGGCTTTCTGCAAGACTTTGTGGATAAGCACTGTGGGAGGAAATGCGTAGAGCAGAGGGCCCCTCCACAAGATCGCGAATGCGTCCCCCAGGGACCCCCGTCCCAGTCCTGCCCTGGAGCAGTATTGTGGGTGCTTCTTGTTGTGTTGCGTGGCAAACAGGTCTATCTGGGGAAATCCCCATGCGTGAAAAATCGGTTGTAGCAGATCGGAACGGATCTGCCACTCGTGTGTGAGTGCGAAGCGCCTGCTCAGCTGGTCTGCCTTCACATTGTGAGCGCCTGGTAAATACGAGGTTTTCACGGTTATATTGTTGGCGATGCACCAGTTCCACAATCGGACTGCTTCCGCACATAAGGCACGGGACCAAGCTCCTCCTTGCCGATTTATATAAAACATGGTGGAGGTATTGTCTGTACTGATCCTGACTACTTTGCCTTGTATATGGTCTCGAAAGTGTTTGCAGGCGTTGAACACTGCTCTGAGCTCCAGTATATTTATGTGCAGTGACTGTTCTGTGGAGGACCACAGTCCTTGCATCACCTTTTCGCCCATGTGTGCTCCCCACCCTATGTGGGAGGCATCGGTAGTGAGAAAAACAGATATTTGTGGTTGGTGAAAGGGCACCCCTGTTAGCATGTTCTTGGGGTTCACCCACCATTGCAGGGATCTGCGCACCTCTGTCGTGGGCGACACCAACCTGTGGACGGTGTGTGCTGCCGGTTTGTAGACGCTCGCCAGCCAGTGCTGCATGCTGCGCATATGTAATCGGGCGTTCTGTACCACAAACGTTGCTGCTGCCATGTGGCCCAGCAGCTGTAAGCACGTCAGAACCGGCACCGTAGGGCTGAAGGTGATGACTTGCACGAGGGAACCAATGGCGCGAAAGCAGGCATCTGGTAGATAAACACTTGCTGTGATGGAATTTATACGTGCCCCTATGAACTCTATGTCCTGTGTGGGGTCTATCTTTGATTTTGCCAGATTGATGACCAGGCCCAGTGAAGAGAACATGTCTGCTGTGACGCGTATCATGTGAAGTACCTCCTCCTTTGAGGCCCCTTTCAGTAGGCAGTCGTCCAGATATGGGAATATAAACACCCCCTGTCTGTGCAGGTAGGCTGACACCACTGCCAAGGTCTTGGTGAAGACTCTGGGGGCCGAAGAGAGGCCGAACGGCAGAACCTTGTACTGAAAATGTTCTTTGCCTACCATAAACCGGAGAAAACGCCTGTGAGCCGGGTGAATAGTTATGTGGAAATACGCGTCTTGTAAGTCGAGGGCTGCGAACCAATCTCCATCGTCCAGTGCCATAAGTATAGAGGCGACTGTGATCATCCGAAAGCGTTGCTTGCACAAGTACCAGTTGAGGCCTCGAAGATCTAGGATGGGCTTCCAGCCTCCTCTCTTTTTCTCTGTGAGGAAGTATCTTGAGTAGAACCCTTTCCCTCGGAGTTGCTCCGGCACTCTTTCCACTGCCCCTATAAGCATAAGATGGTCTACCTCCTGCTTGAGTCTCGCTTCGTGGGAGGCGTCCTTTAGGTGGGGTCTGGGTGGAGGTCGTGGCGGTGGGAGCGACTGGAAGGGAATCGCGTAACCCGTGGCTATGATCTCCAGTACCCATTTGTCTGTGGTGATCTTTTGCCACTGGTCGTAGAATGGTCGGAGGCGATGGTGGAATAGTAGCTTCGGATGACATTGCGCGATGGTGGTGATAGTGCAGCCCTCGATCTGTGTGTCAAACTTGTGGCCTTTGGCCCTGCCCTGAGGACGCACGGCTCTGTTGAGAACGTCGCCTGAGAGTTCTGTACTGCTGGTGCTGTTGATGTCACCCTTGCTTGTAGCCCCTGTGGTACTGGGGACGCTGTGGTTGACACTGGTATCGTCTTTGTTGGGGGTAATACTTTTTCTTTCTGTATGGAGGGGTGTAAATCCCCAAGGTCCTGAGAGTAGCTCTTGAGTCTTTACCGGAATGAAGGACCGAGTCGGTTGATTCAGCAAACAGCTTCTGCGTGTCAAAGGGGAGATCAATGATCTTCGCCTGCAGATCCCTCGGGATACCCGATGTCTGGAGCCAGGACTCCCTGCGCATGACCACTGCCGTAGCTGTTGAGCGTGCTGCCGTATCCGCTACGTCTAGGGCAATCTGAACTCCTGTCTTTGAGGCTGCGTAGCCTTCCTGCACGATGGCCTTGAGCACCGGCTTCTTGTCCTCTGGAAGTGAGTCCATGAGGGAAGTCAGCCTGGAGTAGCTGTCGAATTATGGTTCGCTAGATGCGCTGCATCATTCGCCATTCTCAACAGTAGGGTAGAGGAGGAGTAGACCTTTCTGCCGAACAACTCTAGTTTCTTGGCATCTTTGTCCGTTCCCCCTGTCTTGTACTCAGAAGTTTTCGACCTCTGTTGAGACGATTCCACCACCAGAGAATTTGGTTGCGGGTGGCTGAACAGGAACTCCATGCCCTTCGCCGGGACGAAGTACTTCTTATCCGCTCTCTTGTTTATAGGCGGAGTGGACGCAGGGGTCTGCCATATTGTGGTGGCAGACTCCATGATTGCTTCATCAAGCGGAATAGCTATTTTGGAAGAGGCCGGAGGTCTCAGGTTTTTAAGGAGCTTATGGTGTTTCTCCTGCACCTCTTCTGTTTGGATGCCTTGCGTGAAGGCCACCCTTTTAAACAGCTCTTGGAACTGTTTGAGATCGTCCAGAGGATGGACGTCCCCTGGGGCCGTGGCCTCGTCAGGGGAAGATAGCGAGGAACCGCTAGGGTAAGCCTCTCTGGACCCCTCTGGGTCCTGTTGACAGTGATACATCCTCTCGTTAGATACTTCCGAGGGAAAATCTTGGGGTTTCAGAATCAACTCCCCCTGAGATATCTGCGTTTCCGTCCCCGTCCGCGATTGCCCTCGGGGATATTGAACCGTCTGGGGGGGATCTGTCCCTGGGAGTATGCCTATGGTGTCTATGCCCCGTGTGATAGGGGCGACCATGGCAACACGGGCACTGTTCCAGAGATGGAGACCTGGACCACTCTGGAGGCGCATACCCCCTGCGTCTGGGGGAGCGAGATCGTCTGGGTGATTGAGATAATGGAGAGACTGATTTGTGGCAGTACTCCAGGGGTTCAAAGCCCAGGAAGGGAGATGGTGGTCCGAGCCATGGTGATGCTGGCTGTAGGAACGGGGATGAGGTTCTGAGGGTATACTGGAGGTGACCCCTGCCGCCTCGTTGGAGTCCGCAGCATAAGTGGACGGCTTAGAGCGAGTAGCCCTGCAGCCCTGTCTGGAGAAGGGCTGCAGTGCCGGGTTTTCTGTGCTGCCTTTCCCCTCCCCGTGGGGCTGGCTCCGCCCCTTTCCACGTCAGGGATCTCGGCCCCGCTGTCTGTGCCGCGCTTGGCACGCTCCGCTGCAGTTCCGCGCGGGTGGTCTCCCCTGGTGCCTGCAGGCCGCGTGCCTGTGAGCTCTGCACCGCCGGTTCCCCGGGGGTCGGTGCCGCCGGTTCCAGTGCTTGCCTGGCCGCCGCCCTGCCCGTGGTGCGGGGCGGCTGTTTGATTATCGGAGGCTCAGCCTCTGCCACGTGCGTCTCCGCACCGCCGCCGCTCAGCTGTGACTGCGGCTGGGGGCTATGCGCTCCACCCATCCCGCTCGCTGTGGCTGCCGGCAGGGATTGGGTTGGTGAAAGCTTCCTCTGTTTTTGCGCTGATGGGGTTAGGGAAGCAGCTTTCCTTTTATGGGCCCCTGTGGGTCCCTCCTGCTGAGGCCGCTCCGGCGCATCTGGCTGGAGGGCCTTGTCAAAGAGCAGCATTTTCAGCCACATCTCTCTGTCCTTCCTTGCTCTGGCTGTGAGCTTTGCGCAGAAGGAGCATTTCTGGGTGACGTGAGATTCCCCGAGGCACTTAATGCACTGACTGTGCCCATCGGAGGCCGGCATTGCTTCGCGACATGACTCACACTTTTTGAATCCTGAAGAGGACATTGTGGTGAGTCTTTGAGTTGTTAATAGGGTACTTAGCACCTTCTCTGTGCCTGTTCCCCTCTCGGACTCAGCCTGCCGTGGAAGGAGGCCTAATGGCCTTACGTCCCCGGGCCTCCGCTGCTCCGCTTGCTACTAAGGCTGTAAAACTTTACTTTCTACTCTCTCTTCTTTTTTTTTTTTTTTTAAAACAATAACAAGCTAACTTACGCTAAAAGACTGAAAAGAAACTCTAAACACTTTAAAAACATTAAATACGCTAACTCTGGCCGTAGCCTGAGCGGATTCCGTCTGCAGCTGATGGCGGTTAAAGAGGAACTAGTGGGGACCGCATCGCGCACGTGGCCGGGAGCGTGCAAGGGAGCGGCACGCGCCGGCGCATGCACGGTCCGGCAGAAACTGCTGGAAAGATCCGACCTGCAGCGCCGGGGCGAGCCCGACACCTATCGTGGAGCACCCACGGGGACGCTCAAGGAAGAACTGTAATTTTCTACTCTTTCAAGGGACTGCTTTTCTTCAGGGTCAAAAGATGATACTTCTTATCAATGGGCTTATTTTATTAACACAGAAAACACTGGCAACTTCAGACACTCTTTGGAAAGGCACTGACAGTCAACACACATCGTGGTAAGATACCCATAAAAATTCAAGTAAAATGACTTATAAATCCCCACCATTTTTCAGGGTGGGGACAGGTCACACATACAAAGGGTCATCACTAGCTATGATTTTACAATCTTATTTTAATCTGAAAAGTCACAGGCTATGACTACACTAGCCCCAGTACTTCAAAAGAGGCATGATAATAAACCTAATTGAAATATGCTAATAAGGCACTGCCATGAATATGCAGCTCCTCATTAGCATAAAGGCAGTCACAGCACTTTGAAAGCGCTGCTTTCAATCGCGTGCGTCTTGTCTACACGGGGTGCTCTTCGAAAGGACCTTGAACACTTCGAAATCCCCTTATTCCGATTTGATTACAGGAATAAGGATTTGAAAGTGTGTGGGGTCCTTTCGAAAAAGACCCCTGTGTAGATATGCTGCGCGCTTTCGAAGTGCCGTGGCTCCCATTATGCTAATGAGACACTGCATATTCATAGTAGCACCTCATTAGCATCTTTCGATTAGGTTCATTACCATGCACCTTTCGAAGTTCTGGGGCTAGTGTAGATACAGCCACAGTATTGTAGTTGTAGGGGTTCTGACCCAAAAAGGAATGGGAGGGGGTGCAAGATCATTGTAGGGAAGATTGCAGTACTTTTGTATTACTATGGAGAAGTATGTAAGACATAATTACAGAGCACCAACCCAAATTTACAACAATTAGTGGCTGTTTCTACATGCTAATACATGCTAATACACAGAGCAAAAGATGCTTCTGAGGCGCGGATACAAATTCCTCATGCCTCATTAGCATAACATCACATGATTTGGAGTCCGGAATACCGTTCTTTCGGAGTCCAAAACGCCATGTAGAAGCACGGCCCTGGGGGCGCTTCCAGAAGTAAGTCCTCCTTCTGGATGCCCCTTCTTCCCAAAAATTTTTCGGAAGAAGGGGCATCCGGAAGAAGGACTTCCTTCCGGAAGTCCCCCCCAGGCCACACTTCTACACGGCATTTTGGAGTCCAGAAGAACGGTCTTCTGGACTCCAAATCATGTGATGTTATGCTAATGAGGCACAGGGAATTTGCATCCATGCCTCATTAGCATCTTTCGCTCTGTGTATTAGCATGACACTTCCAAAGGAAGTGGCCTGTGTAGAAACAGCCAGTGAGTGGTAAATGTTTCTTTAACTTATTTTAACTCAGTTCCTGGCATTGATTTTGATCCCACATGGTGTCAGGGAGAAGATTCTAGGGAAATGGCCTGAACAGAGGCTACTATCACCACAGTTTGCATTAGCATCTGCATGGGGCCATAAACTGAATCCCTCCCATCCATATATCAGAACAACAAACATGGAAACAGAAATTTACCAATCTCCATCTCTAGTCATGCTTTCTCTTCTGCTGGGGCTCCTCCCCAAGTCTCTCTCCAAATAATTCCTCAAAATGCCAACCCCAGAGGTGCTGCAACTGCTCCAAAGGAATAGCTTGCCTAATCTCAGAAAGGGAGTCCACTTCTTGCACTTCATCCATTAACTCTTCTCCAGTGCCATCATACTCAGCAGATTCTCATGTACCACTGTGGACCACATGTTCACCACAACTTTAAAAATGCATCATAAAAGAGCCACCAAAAGAGGGAATTCCAAGAGATGCCATTACCATCTTTAACTTTGTGGTAAGATGTCTTGGGCTGCTTAGTTTGCTTGCTGCCCTAATTGCAGGGCTGGTAAACTCCCAATATAACTCCAATATAGCTTTGTAGAGATGATTATGTCTTGTGGTTTTGCTGAAGTCAAATCTCTTGCTTGGCTTACACCAGAGATTAACCAGAATCTGTCTGAATTCCTCAAACGGTAGCAATTTATTTGATGCAGATCTTCTTGTTAGAGATGGCCATAACTTACATGCAGGAATGCTAACTGTTTTCAGCTGAACAGTCCACGTGGAAACGGATGGTTAAATTCTGAGCATCTGTATTTGAGCCATGGGGTTGCTTCTTGTTCTTGGGCATCCCACAGAAAGTTTTGGGGTGGAAGGTCTTTGAAACACAGACACAGGGGACTGTGAGACTCAAGTTGGTGAGTCTAGTGACCCAGACCTGATCTGCATCCACACGGCAAAATGCCTCTCAGTTGAGATACTGAACAGCCTTCTTACAAGCACACTGAGTGCCCTCGTGTTAAATTCAGGTTCTAGTGGGTATCTCCAGCTGGGACAACTGGCCCAGTCCTGAGGACACTCTCACCCAAATCAGATTGAGTTGAATGTGGGTAATAGAGAAGGCTGAGCTTAAACCCAGGTCAGAGCCCAGGTTTACTATACAGCATAGACACAGGCTACAACCTGGATGCTGAGAAAGCCTGTGAATAAACTCTCCAATTGCTGTCAATGGACACTGGATCAGGACCCAGAAGATTAACCTCCCCTCCCCAAACACAGTAGATAATTCACATTGATAGCTTGACAGGCTTGAATGACAGCTAGTAAAATAATTCAATTCCATGACCTGACAAGATATTTATACGTTTACAAAATGTTTAAAATGTCCTGTAACAAGTAATTCTTGTTAGAACAAGTAAATTACAGGCCACACAATTATTCTGACATAGTCAATGAATGAAATGCAGGTTCCAAAAAAGTCAAAAAGAATTTTGCCATTTATTTCAGTGAGGCCAGGATTTTATCCTATAAACGTCAGTATGGGGAATTCACCAAGTAGGAAATGAGTTCTCCTAAAGCAGAACAACATGTATCTAATTACTGCCTCAGTTACATTATTAATAATTAATTACTATTATTATTATTATTAATGCAGGTACAGGTTGTGACGCAATAGTGCAGGCTATAATCAGGAGTCACTTATCAATCTTTCTTTGAAAACCCTCTAATTTTAAATAGGGACAGTGTATTCCTTATACAATAGCTCTGCAATTGTTTTAGGCATGGACAAGATTTTTGTCTAAGGTTTCAACAGTAGTTTTGGAAGTGCAAATTCTTAAAACAACTTTCTAATTTTAATAGGCATTATGAAGTTTTGCCCCCCTATTTCAAATAATTCACACTATCTAAAATGTCAGCCTTGAGACATTAAGAAAAAATATACTTATCATAGTTCTACTTACTTAGATTTAAACAAATGTTATAAATGGGGCCTTTCCATGAACTTTAGGAACCCTTAAGAGGGGTAACTGACAAATAACAAGCAGTCCTTTAGCACCTTAGAGACTAACAAATTTATTAGGTCACAGAATCATAGAATCATAGAACAATAGAGCTGGAAGAGACCTAAAAAAGACATCAAGTCCAGCCCGCTGCCCTAGGCAGGACAAAACCCAGCAGATCAGCCCAGCCAGGGCTTTGTCAAGGCCAGACTTAAACACCTCCAGGGATGGAGACTCCACTACTTCCCCGGGTAGACCATTCCAATGCTTCACCACCCTCCTAGTGAAACAGTTTTTCCCTAATGTTCAACCTGGACCTTCCCAACTGCAACTTCAGACCATTGTTCTGTGTTCTGCCATCCGTGACCACTGTGAACAGCCTCTCTCCAGCCTCTTTGCAACCTCCCTTCAGTAAGCTGAAGGCTGTTATCAAGTTCCCCCTCAGTCTTCTCTTCTGCAGACTAAACAGTCCCAATTCCCTCAACCTTTCTTCATAGGTCATATGCTCCAGCCCCCTAATTATTTTGGTCGCCCTCCGCTGGACCCTCTCCAGTGTATCCACACCCTTCCTATAACTGGGGTCCCAGAACTGGACACAGTACTCCAGATGTGGCCTCACCAAAGCCAAATAAAGAGGAATAATCACTTCTCTGGATCTACTGGCAACACTCCTCTTGATGCAACCTAATATGCCATTAGCCTTCTTGGCTACAGTGGCACACTGGCTACGTCTACTCGTAAACGCTACATCGAAATATATTTCGATGAATAACGTCTACACGTCCTCCAGGGCTGGCAACATCGACGTTCAACTTCGACGTTGCGCAGCACCACATCGAAATAGGCGCTGCGAGGGAACGTCTACACGCCACAGTAGCACACATCGAAATAAGGGTGCCAGGCACAGCTGCAGACAGGGTCACAGGGCGGACTCAACAGCAAGCCGCTCCCTCAAAGGACCCCTCCCAGACACAGTTGCACTAAACAACACAAGATCCACAGAGCCGACAACTGGTTGCAGACCCTGTGCATGCAGCATGGATCCCCAGCTGCAGCAGCAGCAGCCAGAAGCCCTGGGCTAAGGGCTGCTGCACACGGTGACCATAGAGCCCCGCAGGGGCTGGAGAGAGAGCGTCTCTCAACCCCTCAGCTGATGGCCGCCATGGAGGACCCCGCAATTTCGATGTTGCGGGACGCGCAACGACTACGTGGTCCCTACTTTGACGTTGAACGTCGAAGTAGGGCGCTATTCCTATCCCCTCATGGGGTTAGCGGCTTTGATGTCTCGCCGCTTAACGTCGATGTTAACATCGAAATAGCGCCCAACACGTGTAGCCATGATGGGCGCTATTTCGAAGTTAGTGCCGCTACTTCGAAGTAGCATGCACGTGTAGACATGGCTACTGTTGACTCATGTCCAGCTTCTCATCCACTACAACTCCCAGGTCCTTTTCTGCAAAACTACTACTGAGCCAGTCAGACCCCAGCCTGTAACAATGCTTGGGATTCTTCTGGCCCAAGTGCAGGACTCTGCACTTGCCCTTATTGAACCTCATCAGATTTCTTGCAGCCCAGTCTTCCAATTTGTCTAAGTCAGTCTGGACCCTGTCCCTACCCTCCAGTGTATCTACCTCTCCCCGCTAGCTTAGTGTCATCCGCAAACCTGCTGAGGGTGCAATCCAACCCCTCATCCAGGTCATTGATAAATATGTTGAACAGAACAGGACCCAGAACTGAACCTTAGAAACCAACCACCATCCTGACATCAAACCATTGATCACTACCTGCTGGGCCCGACCTTCTAGCCAGCTTTCTATCCATCTTACTGTCCATTTATCCAATCCACATTCCTTTAACTTGCTGACAAGAATATTGTGGGAGACCGTATCAAAAGGTTTGCTAAAGTCAAGATAAATCACATCCATTGATTTTCCCCTATCCACAGAGCCAGTTATCTCATCGTAGAAACTAATCAGATTGGTCAGGCATGACTTGTCCTACATGAATCCATGCTGACTATTCCCGATCACCTTCCCCTCCTTCAAGTGCCTCAAAATGACTTCCTTGAGGAACCCCTCCATGATTTTTCCAAGGACTGATATAAGACTGACTGGCCTATAGTTCCCTGGATCATCCTTCTTCCCTTTTTTAAAGATGGGCACTACATTTGCCTTTTTCCAATCATCCAGGATCTCTCCCGATCTCCACGACTTTTCAAAGATAATGGTCAAGGGCTCGTCAACAACATATACCAACTCCCTCAGAACCCTCGGATGAATTAGGTCTGGGCCCGTGGATTTATGTACGTTTAGCTTTTTTAGATAGCTCCTAACCTGTTCTTTCCCCACCAAAGGCTGTCCACCTTCATCCCACAGTGCATCACTTATCACATTAGTCTGGGAGCTGTCCTTGTCTGTGAAGACAGACGCAAAAAAATCATTATGTACTTCAGCTTACCCTACATCATCTGTCACTGGGTTACCTCCCTCATCAAGTAGGGGCCCCACACCCCCTCTGATAACCTTCTTCTTGCTAACATGTCTGTAGAAACTTTTCTTGTTATCCTTCACATTCCTCGTGAGTCGCAATTCCAGTTGCCCTTTCACCTTCCTAATAACTGCCCTACATTCTCGAGCTATGCATTTATATCCCTCCCTAGATATCTGTGCAAGTTTCCACCTTTTGTAAGCTCCCTTTTTGTGCCTAAGTTTTCCAAGGATTTCCCCAGTAAGCCATCTGGTCTCCTACCATATTTACTTCTCTTGCTGCACATTGGGTCGGTTTCCTTCTGAGCCTTCAATAGGGCTTCCTTAAAATACTGCCAGTTTTCCTGGACTCCTCTTCCCTTCATGGTAGCATCCCAGGGGATTCTGCCCATCAGGTTCCTGAAGGAGTCAAAATCTGCTTTTCTGAAGTCCAAGGTGTGTAATTTACTGCTCTGTTTCCTTCCTTTGGTCAGGATCCTGAAGTCTACCATCTCATGATCAGTGCTTCTCAGGTTGTCACACACCTCTACCTTCCCTATTAGTTCCTCCCTGTTTGTAAGCAGCAGGTCAAGCCGTGCATGACCTCTGGTCAGGTCCTTCAGCACTTGTACCAAGAAGTGATCCCAACATTCTCCAGAAACCTACTGGACTGCTTGTATACCACCGTATTGGTCTCCCAGCAGATGTCAGGGTAATTAAAGTCTCCCATGATAATGAGAGCCTGCAATCTGGAAACTTCTCTCAGTTGTCCAAAAAAAGCCTCATCTACCTCATCCTGATTTGGTGGCCTGTAGCAGACACCAACCACCACATCTCCAGTCCTGCCTATACCACTAAGCTTGACCCATAGATTCTCAACAGGCTTTTCTCCCTCTATGTACTGCAGTTCCAAGCAATCATAGTGCTCTCTTACATACAGTGCAACTCCTCCTCCTTTTGTCCCTTGCCTGTTCTTCCTGAACCGTTTATACCCTTTCATGACAACGTTCCAGTCATGCGAGTCATCCCACCAAGTGTCTGTTATCCAATCAAGTCATGGTTCTTGGACTGGGCCAGGGCTTCTAATTCCTCCTGCTTGTTACTCAGGCTTCTGGCATTTGTGTACAAACACCTTAGATAACCGGTCAATCTGCCTGCCCTTTCTACTCGAACCATAGTCTAGTGATCGTAAACATCACGATAAAACTCAAAAGAAAATGTAAGACACAGTTTAAGAAGAGATGAGACGTGGCGAGGCTATGTGAGGAAGAAACAGGGAATGCATACAGAACAGTGCTCAAAGAGAAGATTAAGAATATCACCACAGAGAAAGACCTAGATAAGAGACTTGCAGGGATAGCCATCGCTATAGAACAGGCAATTGAGCAGACTGTTCCAGAAGAAGAAAAGATCAATAAGAAGTGGATTACCCAGAAGACACTGAAGTTGGTTCAAGAGAAAAGAGCGTTGAAGATCAGAAGAGATGTTTCTGAGATGGCAGAGCAGCAATATAGGATGAACTGCAATGAGGTAAGGAAAGCAGCCAGAAAGGATAAGGAGAAATGGTTAGAGGAGCAATGTGAAGATATCGAGAGGTATTAGGCAAATGTAAGACCAGGGAGGTGTATAAGACAATTAGGAATATTAATAGGAAATGGCATCCGAAGCAGATGGTGATCAAAGATGAGAACGAAGAAGTGCTCATGAACAGGGAGAAGATTATACAGAGATGGATGAGATATTGCACTGATCTATACAAAGCACAGTTGGACCCAAGTGTCTCAGAGAGACTGATGGAAGAATTGAAAGAGATATCTCCATCGAGCATCGAGAGCAAGACCGATATTTCAAAGGAGGAAGTAGAAAAAGCAGTGCAACAACTAAAGAACAACAAGAGCCGTGGAAATGATAAGATCACGGGAGAGATGATCAAATATGGCAGAAAAAGCATGATTCAGGAAATACACCGACTATGTAATATAGCATGGAAAGAAGGGAAGGCACCTAAGGAATGGACAAGATCTCTGCTAGTGACCATGTACAAGAAAGGAAGTACACTGTAGTGCAAGAACTACAGAACGATTGCCCTAACAAGTCATCTAGGTAAGGTGCTGATGATGATACTGACTGAGAGATTAAGATCACAGATAGAATAACACATAGCAGACGAGCAAGTAGGGTTCAGAAAAGATAGAAGTACCATACAGCAGGTA
The DNA here is from genome assembly GCF_033958435.1 of Carettochelys insculpta. NCBI lineage: Eukaryota > Metazoa > Chordata > Testudines > Carettochelyidae > Carettochelys > Carettochelys insculpta. The sequence continues at coordinate 91,270,067 of NC_134141.1, forward strand.
TTGGCACTAAGACTAAGACTGACAGCGGAGAAAGCTCAACAAAAGAACAAAAATGTATATGCTTGCTTCATCGATTTTCAAAAGGCATTTGACAGTATTGACCAGAAAGTGACTTGGGCGGTGTTGGAGTCATATGGAGTGGATAGCAGACTAATACGGTTGTTGAAAGATATCAATGATAATGTGGAGGCAGCAGTGAGAACAAGCGGGGAGTTGTGAAGTTGGTTTAAAACAAGTAGAGGTACGAGACAAGGAGATCCAATATCGCCAAGTATCTTCATCGCACATCTGGAGAGCGCGATGGACAAGATCAAGGAAGAGGTAGAAGGGACATCTGTGCACGGGAAAAGAATTAACAACTTGAGGTTCATGGATGATATAGTTATCATTGAGGAAGATGAGGAGAAGCTAGAGAAAACAGTGCGGGTGTTAAACGGAGAAGGGAAGCAGCATGGACTGACTATGAACATCGATAAAACAAAAACAATGGTATTTGGAGATAAGGAAATAGGAAGGAAGATCAGTGTCAATGGCATTTGAACTAGAAAATGTAGAGAAGTTCACATACTTGGGGAGCAACATAACGTATGATCTAGACTGTAAGAAGGAAATAGCAACTAGAATAGTGAAAGCAAGAGTGAGTTTGAAGGAGATGGATAAGATCTGGAAAAGCAAAGCAATTAGCTTAAGAACGAAGCTGGGAGTCTTGAAAATGTGTGTATTCAGCAGCATGTTGTACAGATGTGAGACATGGGTGATAATGAAAGATTCAAAAAGAAGAATATTGGCATTCGAAAGGAGTTGTTATAGAAAGATTCTGAAAATAGGATGGATGCAGAAGGTCACCAATGAGGAATTATATAGGAAGATACAGCCGAAAGAGAACCTGCTGCAGAAGGGTATAAAACAGAAGCTACAACTATTTGGGCATATTTGCAGAATGAACGATGAACGAAAAATCAAGATCCTGGTATTCGGCATAATGGATGGTTCGAACAGGAGAGGCAGACCCCACAGAGAATGGGTAGATGATATAGTAGATTGGTGAGGAGCTAGTCTACAGAAACTAAGCCATTCTGCACTGGACAAGGAAAGATGGAATGAAATAGTGAGAGAGAAATCAGACACCAATGGGTCCATGGTTATTGATGATGATGATGAAACATAACTAAAGCACAACAGTATAATGCAATGCAACTCTCTATCAGCAGACAGCTAAAAAGTTTTAGTTCCCTTCATATTTCCAAATGTCTGAGGAGAAAACAATAATCTTTGCAGCATATCAAGTTTTGAGGCACTAAATGGAACTGGGAAAGCAAACTGCAAATGTAAGGCATTATAGAAAATGAGCCCCTAGCAGCCCCTCCTTGTTAGCAGTGGGCTTCAACTCAACACCCTTTGCTGATCTCAGCTGTGGTTGTTAGACATGGGGAATCTGATGATCACTCAATGAGACAGGCCCTAAGCAATTTAGGCTGTGTCTAGACTACAAAAATAACTTCCAAGTTGCTTACTTCGAAGTACAACCTCAAAGTAAGCAACTTCGAAGTTTAGCATCTACACACACCCTACTTCCACATTAAACTTCGAAGTAGGGCACTACTGCATTCACAGGAATGGAGTAAGGACTTCGAAGTTGGGCTCCCTACTTCAAAGTTAACTTTGAAGTAAGGGAAAAATGTGTGTAGACTCCCTGCTGGCTACTTCGATGTAGTGTAACTTTGAAGTTAGTTCCTAGTGTAGATGCACCCTTAGTGATTTATGGATTTATACAAACACCTTTGCCCATATCTAAAAACCCACTGGTTACCAGCACAAATTATGGAACACTGGCTGAATATGCTCATTCTAAGGCATTCAATTTAATAAGTGTGTTATTATATTCCCCCCAGCATCACTTTCTGGATGGCTGTAAGAGGTAGCCCCAGTAAATCACTTTCTATGGTACAGTGCTTTCTAGGTATAGATTATCATTATTATTCGTTTGTTTTCAATGTGCTAGGTGCTTTCCAAATAGAAGAGAAATTACAGCCCATGCCCTGGAGAGTAAACAACCTAAAAGACGGACTGAAAAATAATGTATAAGTAAGAAAAAAGAGTAAAATATACCAAATATCATTATGATGGTATTTGGTGGTATAAGGTAATAACAAAACGTTTTTGTAAGATATACAGAAGACCTCAAGGAATTCCATCCTTGTCATAATCAGCCATTTAGTTTCCTGAAGCAAGTCTTTTGGAAGACTGGGATATCAACACAGAATTGGTTCAAATCTTTCCTAAAGACTCCAATTTATTCTGAAATATACAAAAAACTTAACAGGCTGGTTATGGATAAAGAGTGGGTACTTAGGGAGAACCTATACATCTTAGAAAAATAATTGTGTTACCGGCACTATAATACTCAATAATAATATTAGTAATATCAATAAGTATATTTACTAGACAAAAAGTTAACATTTTAACTTTAAGAAAAACTGCCTCACATTTGTGACTTGTGTGGTAGGATGTTTACCATACTTCACATAAACCTATTATGAGTATCTTTTCTACTCAGGAGACATATTTATCAATTTTTGAAGTCTCAGCCATGAAACTCTACAGAAGAATAGAAATTTCATTGTTGTCATCCTAAAAGCCCTTTCAGAATTGACACTAAGAAGATACAAGCAAATTTGGAAACTTGTAGAATTATCAGGAAATAGTTTAGCAGCTATGGACAACTGTTATATAACATTTTAATGTGAATGTACAGCTATTTAAATATGCTCACTGATGACAAGAAAATAAAATAAAGGAGACAACTATTTTTCTAAACAGATTTGTTTCAAAATAATCCATTAAATGACTTCTTGTGTCAAAACTCTATCTTCCAATCTGATACAAAATTACATATTCAGATGATCAGCGTTAAACAGATTTCAGATTTGTATAAAGATAACTGGCAGTTTCCTCTTTCTAATATGTGAACATGCCAGGCACCAAAGTTTATTTTCATTTTTAATTAATCTGTTAATACATACAGTACAAGTGCACTTGCAAAAGGCAGAAAAATCTTTTCTGAAAATCCAAAATAACTTTATTAAGCTTTTGCAGAAGAGAGATCTCCCATGAGATCATCACACACTATTCAAGCTTTCCAAGTGAGATCTTGTGAACTTTCTAATATTAGATATACAGAATGCTGAGCAGTGTCCTTGGATGAACATTAATATTAAAACTATTCAGGCGTGATTTTGTGAGACAGGAGTTTGGGACTGAGGTACTTCTTACCTCCCCATAAAATGCCATGGCACTTGCAACCAGACAGCTCTTTAATAACCTCTTTCTAAAAACCTCAACTTTAAAATTGGCCCTTTCCTCTACTCCACCAGGTGTTTGATCTTGAGGAATGCTGTAAGACTCACATTTTTTCTCTTGGACTTTTGCTGAGTGGATGTGGTCAGAGTCTCAGGTGGCTGAATGAGGGAAGGTTTTCTTTTGTTGGATAAATTATATTGTGACAGATTAGATTAATAGATAAGTGTATTCTTTAGTTTTGTATATTTTAAACATCTGTACAAACACCTAAATGTGTGAAGTAGATGCTCTAAATACATTTTCAAAATAATTTTTATTTTTAATTTCTTTCCAGAGTGCAGAATCCCTGGTTCCACTCCTCCACAGAGAAAACAAAAACCTGTTCTGAAAAGGAATTATGAATTCCAGGAAGACAATTAACTGACTTCTATACAGTGTGCAAATTACCATCATTAGTGTGCCAGCTCTTGGTTTGCTGTCTGCCTGCCACATACTTGTCATTAAAGAAATCATTATCAGACATGCGAGTTATGTCATTTCCTTAATCAAAAGTAGACCATGTTTATAGCGATGAATTTACTTTTACACTGTATATTTCTGTTGAATTCAAGGAATAAAATATGTTACACTTCTTTTCTTCTTGTGGCTTTCAATGCAAACGTATTTTGCCACTTTACTGAATATTATATAATACAAGAAGAGCAATTTTACGATACATCTTCACTGCACACCACTGGTGACAGCATGTGCAGTATGTGTAGCTATATGACACAGTGAAAAACAGACTGCATCCATACTGCAGCATGTAGCCACATGTTTCAGTGAAAAGGCTCTGGTGTGGAGGAGGAAGAAGAGAAAGCCTCCTCCCCAGTGCTCCTGGAACCAGCACAGGGAAACAGTGGATGATGAAGACACTGCACTGACCTGTAAGTATAGTGGCAGCTGCAAGCACAGTCACCGCATTTCAACATGCTGGGAAAAGCCAGCTAAAAGTAGCATATTATAGTGCGAACAAAATTTTCGTAACTAACATGTAGCACCAAGTATTAAATCCCAAATCCTGAATGAACATTTTCCAAAGCAACATGCAAAGTAGTTAAACCATAACAACTGAATTTTAAGTTGCTAAGCAACACCAGAAAAACTGCAGCTCAGGTGACAGTGCTCTTAACATATGATGCACTTTTAATATAAAAGATAAGGGTTCACTTCTTATCATGCTTGAACCACTTTAATCTGGCAATCTTGGGAAACAGGCAAGGTGGCCATCTGTCCCATATTAGGCAGGACAGTCTCCCATTTGGGATGCCAAAAAGGCATCCCTACTTATTTTCTAAAAGGAACTAACTGTCCCATATTTGGGCCTTCCCCCAACTGACTTTTCCACTAGCAGATGCACAGGTGCACCTGATGGGTGGGAGTCACTTCCCTGAGCCACAGGGAAGCGAGTGGAGCATGAGCGGCTGCCGTGTCTCTGATGCTTCCCCAGGCCTCAGGGAGCGCCAGCAGCTGCCACTTCCCCAGGGAGTGCTGCCAGCTACTGTTTCCCCAGGGTTCCTGGGGAGTGCTGGTGGCTGCTGCTTCCCCAGGCTCCCAGAGGGCCAGTGGTTGCTGCTTCCCAGGCTCATGGGGAGGGGCGGTAGCTGCTGCTTCCCTGGAACTCTTAGGGAGCACCGGGGGCTGCTACCTCCTTCCCAGCTCCCCAGGGCTTGTGGAGCTGTGAGGAACCACCCTTCCCTGCTCCCCATAGCTGTGTCTACACGTGCACGCTACTTCGAAGTAGCAGCACTAACATCGAAATAGCGCCCGTCGCGGCTACACGCGTCGGGCGCTATTTCGAAGTTAACTTCGACGTTAGGTGGCGAGACGTCGAAGTCGCTAACCTCATGAGGGGATCAGAGTAGCGCCCTACTTCGATGTTCAACGTCGAAGTAGGGACCGTGTAGACGATCCGCGTCCCGCAACGTCGAAATTGTGGGGTACTCCATGGCAGCCATCAGCTGGGGGGTTGAGAGACGCTGTCTCTCCAGCCCGTGCGGGGCTCTATGGTCACCGTGTGCAGCAGCCCTTAGCCCAGGGCTTCTGGCTGCTGCTGCTGCAGTGGGGGATCCATGCTGCAGGCACAGGGTCTGCAAGTCGTTGTCGGCTCTGTGTATCGTGTGCTGTTTAGTGCAAGTGTGTCTGGGAGGGGCCCTTTAAGGGAGCGGCTGGCTGTTGAGTCCGCCCTGTGACCCTGTCTGCAGCTGTGCCTGGCACCCTTATTTCGATGTGTGCTACTGTGGTGTGTAGACGTACCCTCGCTGCGCCTATTTCGATGTGGTGCTGCGCAACGTCGATGTTGAACATCGATGTTGCCAGCCCTGGAGGACGTGTAGACGTTATTCATCGAAATAGCCTATTTCGATGTCGCCACATCGAAATAGGCTACTTCGATGTCGGCTTCACATGTAGACGTAGCCCATATCTCCCTGACCTGTATGTGGGACAGGGAGATATGGTCACCCTAGAAATAGGCAATGCCGGATTATGGAATTTTCTAGGTGATGGGTGTTGCCATAATGAAGGGTAAACAAAGCCTATTACTAAAGCTTTTGTATGCACAAACCATTATAGAGTCCTGTATAACATGTATCACATGTCATAAGATAAATCCTTCATGCACTGTATTTAAACTGTTGTTTTGCTTTTATTATTGTATGTTGGTAATTAAGCAGAAAGCCACCAACTGTACAGTACAGAGCTCTGCCATTTCTAATGTTTGCAAGCTAAAATTTGTGCTAGGCAGTATAATGTGTGAGTGTGTGTATATTTTATGCACACACACTTTTTATGTTGTTGAATTGTATTTCAACTTATTTTATTATCTTTATGGCACGTGATGGTACTTCAGCCACGTGGGGGTCCGAACCATGGTTGATCCCAGTTTAAAGACACCCAGATTAAGGAGGTTCAAGTGTACTTAGAAATCAGTAGAGGGTGTTCCAAGTGGTTTTTTCAAAACCATCAACAATCTAGGGAAAAAAATACTGAAAAATTGAATGAAATCTCTTTCTGAATTAAAATATTACTTTCTATCTGCTTTTTTGGTAGAAAAAATTGAATGAAAAAATTAGTTAGCATCTAACTTGTGAAAATGGAATAAGTACTTGGAAGTACTGAATTTTAAATATATACTTCAAATATGTTCAAGTTTACTTTACAGGCACGCAAGCAAGAATGGTTGATAGAAACACCAAATGTACTTAGGTTAAATGCTCACCTCCACTTTTGTTAGCAGAATTGTAGCTGGGGAGATGCTGACTTTGTGCAAGCAGATTTGGTAATGGATGCTGTGATTCCAACATATATAATGACTGGATTCAGGTGCGAGCTGAGGAGTGGCTATGGATTTTGCTTCCCTACAGCTGGTTACAAAATAGAGTTTTCATCCCACAATGTTTCCATCCTCAATAGAGATTAAAAACACTCAATGTTTCAGTTTTTCCAAAATGAAGTTTGGAAAAATATTCCTTGGGGGTCACTCAAAACATTTCTTTTTGACAAATTCAGAATATTTCTTTTTGATTTTGACCCTTTTAAACTTACTTTAATATTTTATTAAAATAAGTTTCTACAAGAAAAATCAAAACTTTGTGTTTCAAAAATGTCAAAATGGGACAATGACATTTTCTAAACAGAATAGACACCACCCAGAACAAATTAGCTTGGAAGCACAAAAGATGCCCAGATACTGGGTCAACTTGCATCCCTATACAGTGGGGTATGAGTCAATTTAAAATAACTCCTATATTCAGAAAGTACAAGATCACATTCAACAGCAGCTCATGTTTGACAGGGTTGCCATGGATAGGTGATTGGACAGTGTAAGTGTAAGTCCTGTTTTTCAAGAGAGTAACCAAAACTCACTACTTCTTTCACCCACTTGTCCATGGTGGAAAGGGACCATTCTTCTGAAATGAGATATTCTACCTCCCAGACTAAGGCACAGTCTTCCGATTCCTTAGCAGTATTGCTGCCATCAGTGGTTTTGCTGCCTGATGAGGATGTACAAGAAGAGAGTCTCTGCCGACTGCTAGACTTGTAGTGCCTTCCTGAGGCGCTACTTACAAACCAGAGGGACAGCTTGTGCATGGATGTGCTGTCTCCCACCATCTTAGCTAGACTGTCTCCAAACCAGAAATGGTGAATCTAGATGAATGTAGGATTTGGTTGGATTGGGCATTTGCTGTTCAGGTGTAGAACCACTTGTGATGCCTGGCTGTTGATCTGGATGCCATGTCCCTCGTTAAGAATCTCACCACATCTATGGAGGCTTTCACAACAAAAGCTCCTGGCAGGGATATTTCTTAAGTGTAGACATGGAGTCAGGACAGCTCTTGTTATCCAGAACCACTAGGTTCTTTTACCAAAATATTTTAGCTCTAGAGAAGTAATGGTCTTAAACAAAGAGGCTGAGGAACCCTCCAAATATCTTCTAAGTGTTGGCCAGCTAGTATCCTCCTTGTCCTTGGAATTTGCCCTCAAATTTTCAGGCATTCTTAGGTGGGCATATCTGCATTGAAGCAGCATATTTCTTCCTGAGGGAATGCAACTTAAAAATACAGACTGGCTACGTCTACACTAGCCAAAAACTTCGAAATGGCCATGCAAATGGCCATTTCGAAGTTTACTAATGAAGCACTGAAATACATATTCAGTGCCTCATTAGCATGCGGGCGGCCGCGGCACTTCGAAATTGATGTGGCTTGCCGCCGTGCAGCTCATCCAGACAGGGCTCCTTTTTGAAAGGACCCCGCCTACTTCGAAGTCCCCTTATTCCTATGAGCAGATAGGAATAAGGGGACTTCGAGGTAGCTGGGGTCCTTTTGAAAAGGAGCCCCATCTGGACAAGCTGCGTGGTGGCGAGCCGCATCAATTTCGAAGTGCCGCGGCCGCCCGCATGCTAATGAGGTGCTGAATATGTATTTCAGTGCTTCATTAGTAAACTTTGAAATGGCCATTTGCATGGCCATTTCGAAGTTTTTGGCTAGTGTAGACGCGGCCACTCAGGATTTCTAATTCAACAAGGATTGCAGAACCACTATCGTAAAACAAACATGCGATTTTAAACTCCATATTATGAAAACAGTTTTGTTTAAATACAAAAAAGTATTACAGAAGCAGGCCATCAAAGAGGCTGTTACCCAGTGCCAACTCCCATTATTTTTCTAGGTATCTACTGAAGTTGATCAACATCTGAAGGTACATTTTACAAGTGAGAATTTGCATAAGCTATACTTGAAGATTTTCTTATTTTTAATTTACACAAAGATTGGAGTAAAAACATCTGAAAAGTGCAGAATGGTCAGCAGGAAAAAAATTAACTGTTTAATTTTGAAAGCCATTATCTCAAGAACATCTTAGGCAATTTGCAATTTAATGAAAGATTTGCTTTCTATGGAGCTGTCCTTCTGTCAAATACGCATTTATAGTTTGAGATCATACTTTATTTTAGACCGCAGTTACTTGCTTATGCAGACATTACATAAAATATTCATTAATACTATTATATCTTAAAAATGAAGACAACAGCATTGTGAAAAAGCAGTCTTTCATACTATTACTGATTGAAAAACTCTCTTATCTGCCAAATGAAGCTTAATTCATAATTTAAATTGCTTCAACACACCATAATCAATACAACTGCTTTTAGATTAACTGGAGAAAAATACTTTATAATTAACATATAAAATACGAAGTTAATTCCTGTTTTGCACCAAACACACATCAAATATAGGTCTCTTATGTCCAGAGACAAAATAGTTGCAAATGCTTGCAAGTAGAAGAAAATAAAAAAGGAGAAATTGCAAGCGTGAGAAAATACTCTGTAGCATTAAGTAGTTCATATACTAATTAAGTCAGCCACATTATTTTAGTAAGCTTTTATATGACACAATGCCTGTTGGAAAAGTTCCCCATTTCTAACAAAAGAAAATCAGCAAATGAATTCTGCCACACCTCACACCTGCTCTCCATGCACCTAATTCTTTTGAAAGCACTTGCTAATGTAGACACAATTTAAGACTATTTTTATTCCATACTGTTTGGTACACAGTGAATATTCATTCTTGACATGATATGTTCAGTTATTACCCTCCCCTGAATTCTGACTTCTGTCACAAAGACTACAAGAAACAAGATTTTTTTTATCTGAGGATGGGGAGGACATTTTATTGCTGATTTTCCAGGGGCAAAGGGGAGAGTTTGCTGCACCATACTATGTACAAGCCTTTGTCAAGTAACTACTTAATCCTGTTGCTCTAACTCATAGGCTGGGTCTACACTTGCCCCCAACTTCGAAGAGGGCATGGTAATCAGGGCCATGGGAGATCACTAATGAAGTGCTGTGGTTAATACGCAGCACTTCACTAGGCTAATTCTCCATCGCACCAACTTCAAATTTTGAGGAGCAAAGGGACTACATGCATGCTGGCATTTTGAAGTTTGATGCTTTGAAGTTGCCAGGGGGGAAAATTAGCCTCATGAAGTGCTGCATATTCGCCGCAGCACTTCATTAGTAATCTCCCATTGCCCTGATTACCATGCCCCTTCAAAGTTGAGGGCAAGTGTAAACAAGCCCATATACTTCTGCCATCACCTCCCTGCTGTTTTGTTACTCTCTTCCACTGTGTCATTTCTTAAAGCAGATAGTATGGCCCTGAATTACACAGCATTCCCTTGAAGAAGACATTATGTATTTTAGTTATACTGTGAGATATATTATTGGGTTTTATACGGCAATAATGAAGGCCACAGAATGCTGAAACTCTTCAAGACTTAAAACAAACATGCTATAAATCATTCCTAAGGAAAAGCGTTATAGCTAAATACATTTTGGCTATAAATTGAACTTTTTGTTTTTTGAAATTTCATGAAAAACTATAACTATCCATACTGTTTTTGGTTCTCTGTCTTAAATATTGAGTCTGTTCTGGTCTGGCTATGGTCTGAAGAAGTGGGTCTGTCCCACGAAAGCTCACCTAATAAACTATTTTGCTAGTCTTTAAAGTGCTACTTGACTGCTTTTTGTTTTGATAGTGTATAGACTAGCACGGCTTCCTCTCTGTTACTATCCATACAGGGACACTGTAGAGTTACATGGGCTCATGAGCATCCTAAGCATATGATTTTGTTTTAACCTTAACAGTAACAAGTCACCAGGACCAGATGGCATTCACCCAAGAGTTCTGAAAGAACTCAGACGTGAAATTGCGGAACTGTTAAACTATCGTTTGTAACCTATACTTTAAATCAGCTTCTGCATCCAATTACTGGAAGATAGCTAATGTGATACCACTATTTAAAAAGAGCTGTCGAGGCAATCCCAGCAATTACAAACCAGTAAGTCTAATGTCGGTACTGGGCAAATTAATTGAAACCATAATAAAGAATAAAATTGTCAGACACATAGAGGAACATAATTTGTTGGGTGAAGCGCCGAATGATTTCTGTAAAGGGAAATCATGTCTTACTAATCGATTAGAGTTCTTTGAAGGGGGTCAACAAAGATGTGGATAAGGGGGATCCAGAAAATACTAGGATTTCCAGAAAGCCTTTGACAGGGTCCCTCATCAAAGGCTCTTACGTAAATTAAGTTGTTACGGGATAAGAGAGAAAATCCCTTCATGGATTGAGAATTGCTTAAAAGGCAGGAAACAGAGGGTAGGAATAAGTGGTAAATTTTCAGAATGGAGAGGGGTAACTAGTGATGTTCCCTAAGGGTCAGTCCTAGAACCAGTTCTATTGATTTTATTCATAAATGATCTGGAGAAAGGGGTAAATCATGAGATGGCAAAGGCTGCTTCTACACATGCCACCTCTGATGGGAGATCAATTCGAAGCAGGCTAATGAGGTGCTAATGTGTACATTCAGTGCCACATTAGCATAAAGGCAGCCACATGAATTTTGAAGTGCAGACTTCATATTACAGATTGACAGCATAGATGGGGTCAGCTTTGAAATACGCACCCCACTTTCACATTCCCTTACTCCGATCTAGTTTTGTGGGAGTAAGGGAATGTGGAAGTGGGGCGCTTATTTTGAAGCTGCCCCCATCTACACTGTCAATCTACAATTCAAAATTTGCATTTTGAAATTTGTGCAGCTGCCATTATGCTAATGAGGTGATGAATATACATGTCAGTGCCTCATTAGCCTGCTTCAAATTGCTTCATTACTATGTCACCTCTGAGAGGAGGTGGCATGTGTAGAAGCAGCCAAAGTTTGCAGAGAACACTAAACTACTCAAGATAGTTAAAGCAGACTGTGAAGAATTTCAAAGGTATCTCACAAAAAAGAGGGATTAGGCAACAAAATAGCAAATGAAATTTGATGTGGATAAATGTAAAGTAATGCACATTGGAAAAAATAACCTCAACTATACACGCAGTATGATGGGGTCTAATTTAGCTATACCTCCTCAGGAAAGAGATCTTGGATAGCTCTCTGAAAACTTCCATGCAGTGTGCACCAGCAGTCAAAAAAGCAAACAGGATGCTAGGAATCATTAAAAAAGGGATACAGAATAAGCCAGAGAATATCTTATTGCCCTTATACAAAACCATGATACACCCACATATTGAATACGCATACAGATATGGTCTCCTCAACTCAAAAAAGATGTATTGGCGTTAGAAAAGGTTCAAAAAAGGGCAACTAAAATGATTAGGCGTTTGGAAAGGGTTCCATATGAAAAGAGATTAAAGAGACTCGGACTCTATAGCTTAGAAAAGAGGATACTAAGGGGGGATATGATAGAGGTATATAAAATTATGTGTGGTGTGCAGAAAGTGAACAAGGAAAAATTATTTATTGTTCCCATAATATGAGAACTAGAGAACGCCAAATGAAATTAATGAGCAGCAGGTTTAAAATAAATAAAAGGAAGTTCTTCACACAGCACACATTCAACCTATGGCATTCATTGCCAGAAGAGGCTGTGAAGGCTAGGACTATAACAGAGTTTAAAAAAGAGCGAGATAAATTCATGGAGGTTAGGTCCATTTATGGCTATTAACCAGGATGGGTAAGGAATGGTGTCCCTAGTCTCTGTGTGTTTGTCAAAAGCTGGAGATGGACGGCAGGAGAGAGATCGCTGATAGCTACCTGTTTGGTCCACTCCCTCTAGGACACCTGGTATTGGCCACTGTCGGCAGACAGGAGGCTGGGCTGGATGGACCTTTGGTCTGACCCAGTATGACCGTTCTTATATTCTTAACCCTTCCATACTACTCTGCTCTTTTTCCGGACAGAAAAACCTAGAATTTATCTAGGTCATCCAGCTCTGGGGTGCTTATAAATCTCAGAAGGCAATATAAATTCTGTGCTAGATAAAACACTTGGGCTACACTAGCACACTACATCGAAGTAGCCTGTTTCAAAGTAAGAACATTGAAATAGGCTACTTCTACGCGCATCATCTACACATCCTCCAGGGGTGGTGCCGTCGATGTTCAATGTCGAAGTAGCGATGGGGAACATCGAAAGGAGTCACCCTGGAAGGAAATGTGGAGCGTCCACACACACAAGTGTTCCCCGTCAAAATAAGGGGCCAGGGAAGCCCACGTATGGGGTCACAGGCTGGACTGGCCCTTCCGGGGCAACAGGAAGCCGCTCCTTTAAAGGGCCACTCCCAGACACACCCGGCCTGCACAGCACGAGGTCTGCAGAGCACTAGCCACAGTCTCGCAGACTGATGCACAGCAGCCATGGACTCCCAGCAGCAGCAGAAGCAGCAGCAGCAGCAGCAGCTGGAAGTCCTCCAGGTAATCACCCAAGGCCGCTTTTCCGATCCTCCTATTTAGCTTAGTGTCCAACGACAGGGTGTCAGTGATGGTGGACCTGAGGTAAACGAACTCGTGGACGACCTCTAACGTGTAGTTGTCAATGCTGATTGATGGGGATTCAGCAACATCCTGACCGAGTACGTTTGTCTTCTTTAGGCTGATGGTAAGCCCAAAGTCCTTGCACGCTTTGGAGAACTGATCCAGCAGTTTTTGAAGCTGGGTCTCTGTCCCTGTCGGTGGGTGTGATGTCCCTGTTGGCTGTCCCCATTGCATGGTCCCCCTGCCTCCGGGGTTAGGGCACAGTGCTGTCCATGAGTGTGGGTGCTGACGGGCGCTGATGGCTATGCTGCCGTCCTGGGACCACGCTGTGGCTGGGCAGTTGCAGGTCGGGGTCCACTAGGCGTGTGTGAGGCTCCTGGTTGTGTATGGTGCCCCCGCCCCATGGCCCGGGGGTGTGTGCCTTATGGGGTACGTACCTGACAGACCATTGCCGCAGTCGGGGGAACCCCGGTGGGTGGATGCCTGGCTGGTGCTCTGGGAGGGGAGGTCTATGAGGAGCCTCCCCCTCACTGCTGGACCCCTCCTCCACCGTCCCAAGGTGGGGCTCCTCAGGCGGGCCCCAGGGTGCAGGGTTGGCCTCCAGGCCGGACTCCCGCTCCAAGGCCTGCTGGGTCTCGTCAGCTATGGTGTCAAGGGTGGCCAGGGGGAAGGAGATGTCCCGAAGGCCCAGGATGGCCCTGAGCTCCCTGTAATAGGGGCAAGCAGCGGAGGCAGCCCCAAAAAAGCTGGCCGAGTCCCGGGCCTAGGTGTAACCCTACTCCATGCAACTCTTCACCTTCCTCTGGATGTGATCCAGAGTGCGGACAGGGTGACCCCAGGTGGCCAGGCCTTCAGCCAGTCGGACGAATGCTTCCACGTTCTGCTGCTTGCTCCCCATCATGCAGAGCACCTCCTCCTCACCCCAGAGCCCCAGCAGGTCTCGGAGCTTGGCCTCCAACCAGGAGGGGGCCCGCCCGTTTTTGGCCCCCTGTTTGGCTGCAGGGGGTGCCTCGGTCCCCTCAGGGGGGCCCTGGGGGCGCTCTGGGGGCTGGCTGGATGCCATGGTGCTGGTTGGGATGTTTGGGGCCTCTGGATGGCGTGCAGCGCTAGCATGTGCGTGTGCTGCTGCCGGCACGCTCTCAGGTACCTGCCACAGGAAATCTGGGTCCATGGTGCTTTAAGGGCTGCTGCGCGTGGGGACCACAGAGCCCCACAGGGGCTGGACAGAGTGTCTCAAACCACTCAGCTGATTGCCGCCATGGAAGACCCCGCTATTTTGAAGTAGCGGGACATGGATCATCTACACATGCCCTACTTCAACGTTGAATGTCAAAGTAGGGCACTATTCCCATCTTTGGATAGGAATAGCGATTTCGACTTCTTGCCACCTAACATCAATTTCAACGTCGAAATAGCGCATGGCATGAGTAGATGCAACACATGCAATTTTGACGTTGTGCCAGCTACTTTGAAGTAGCTGGCTAGTGTAGACGCACCCTTGAAGACACAGCACAACCTTTTGACACTCTACTTTTCTATCTGAAGAGGGAATACAAAACATTTTTTTAGTTTTAGGAGATGAATTTCTAATCTTGCACAGGGAAGCTAAGCCAGAAACACTCCAGGAAAAAGAATAAAACATGGCAGAATGTTGCAAGAACTAGATCTGATTTTCTGCCATTTTTTTAAGCTTTTGGTTGGGAGCTTTCATAACTGCACAACATGGCCGAATTTTAAATTACTTACAAAAGCAGCACCCAAAATCACAGTTATATAGTGATGAAATATATCAACTATGCACCCTTTGACAATTTATCAAGAGACAGCAATGGGCCACGTGTTTCAAAAGGCCATTATTTCTAAGAAGAACAGTGGCATAAGAAAATGTACTCACCAAGTAATAATAAGAGAACTGTGCTATCATACAATATAACTTTTATTAATGGGTCAGTGCTATAGTAGCGTTGTGTCAGAATTCCCAAACACACGCCTATATTCATAAGTTTCTAACTCTGGTGTTAAAAATTCACCAGAGAGAGAACTTCAACCAGAGAGAGAACTTCAACTTGTTAATTTTATTCAAAAAGACATTTGGATATGTTTACATTACACGAGGATAAAAATACAACTTTTACAACATCAAATTATTTTTGTAAATCTGTTGTAATTAATCTTGCCTAGATTGCTGGTTTGTAATGTAGATTGCATTCTTATGGTTTATTCTCTACGTCTTTTTAGGCTACACTTAGCAGAACACCTAGAATTTGAGGTCCGGGACAGAAGAAAGGGAGTCTTAACATGCCATTCAGGTCTCCTGATTCTGGAGCCCAGTAGACATTAAATCTCATCTCAGGGTACAATTTTACTGGACAATTAACCCAGCTGTTTGGCACATGGGTGGGAGCACAGAGGTTAGCTCAGTTCAACCCAGAGCACTTCCACAGCTAAGTCCCAAACATATTACTGACTCCTCACTGTTTCTACACTTGACACTGTGTCTGTGGACGTATCCCATAGTTCTCTGTGATAAGATAGTCTAAGATTCTTTCCCAGTCAATTGTGTCCACAGCAGGAGAACATGTCTGTCCTTCAAGAGGGAAATTGTGGAAAGGCACTGAAGGACTATCAGTACTCAGTGATTTTGGCCTGTGATCTCCATGCACAGTGGGTAGGCTTCAGCCTAAATTAAAGCGGACCTTAGGTTCTAAACTATCCTACTCAACTATGCTGGGGCCTGTCTCACTTACCAGTAGGATTGACATTGTGCCGATCACTCTCCTATTGACTCTCTTACTTCAACGGTACAAGAAGAGTTAGGGAAATGAATGGGAGAACTGATAGGAGTGTGGACCCTTTAGTACGTAGATCTGAGCTACACTGACTTGAGTTAATGCAGCTCGAACTTTATATCTTAAATCCACTTTTCCACATAGCCTAAACCTGTCCTTATTTAGGCCGGGTGAAAAGGCCTCTAACCAGGATCAGGTCTTCTCTGTATGGAGAGTATGAAAGGAGGAGGATGGACAAAAACCTGGGTAAGAGTTCAGGTTAACTGAACAATTAAAACATATCCTCAGTTGTGCTAGTTACACAAGTTCCTTAAGAATTGTTCCCCTGGCTGGGGATTTCTGATGTGCAGTTCCCCTTATCAGAACTGCTTCTGCCTCCCGCCATACCCCTATGTCTGTGGGGAGAGACTGACCTAGTTGTTTAGGTTTTACATTTGCTCTCCATCACCCCTGAGTTTGCAGAATAGCATAAAGGGAATGAAGCTAAGAGCTAGGATCAGATATAAAAAACCCAGATTCATTCTGCTGCTTAGCTGCTAGAGTGCTCATCCATTTTCAGACCTAATCAAGGACTTATTTATTAACAGAAACCTTTTTCTTTCCTCTACAGAATATTGTCAGATTCCATGTGAGTGCATTTATTTAGTCTTTTAAGGAGACTCCTGAACAATTTTTTAAAAAATGATTTCTAATGCAACTACTAATTATTATTCTACTTTAAAATTAACTGGTGTTTACAGTACTATAGAAATACTGCACGTGGCTAGATACATACATTAAAGATTATCTCAGTATGCTACAATACAACATATCCTGTGGATACACAGTAGTAGTAGTAGGCATCCTTCAGTCTGCATAGACTATGGATTGCTCCCTTTAAAGTTTCAATTGAGGACTTCATTTACAGCGTATATTGTGACTATGAAGACCCACACGAGAGTGACAGTCCTTGCTGCATCTCTTGCAGATGTAGTGGGTGTCTGGCAAGTCCTTATCGTGCTTTCTGTGCGCTCGCTTCTCCTCTGCTAGCTGTCTAATCTTCTTCTCGCCCTTCTGAAGGCCCTTGTGTAACCCCTGCCTCCATCTGCTGCGGTCATCTGCTAGTTCTTCCCAGTTGTCCAGCTCGATGTCTATCTCTCTGAGGTCTCTCTTGCAGACATCGTTGTAGAGCAACTGGGGGCGTCCGGGAGGTCTTTTGCCAGAGGCTAGCTCACCATACAGGATGTCTTTTGGAATCCTTCCATCATTCATCCTGTGGACGTGGCCAAGCCAGTGGAGCTGACGCTGCCTGAGGAGGGTGTGCATGGTTGGGATTCCAGCTCGCTCGAGGACGGCGGTGTTGGTCACTCTGTCCTTCCATGATATTCCAAGGATGTGCCTGAGGCAGCACAAGTGGAAGATGTTCAGCCTCTTTTCCTGGCGGACATACAGGCTCCAAGTCTCGCTGCCATAAAGGAGGGTGCTGAGGATGCAGGCTCTGTAGACTTGCATTTTGGTGTGAGTGAACAGCTTGTTGTTATTCCACACTCTCTTGCTGAGTCTGGACAGAGTTGTGGCTGCTTTTCCAATCTTCCTATTTAGCTCAGTGTCCAATGACAGGGTGTCAGTGATGGTGGACCCGAGGTAAACGAACTCGTGGATGACCTCTAACGTATGGTTGTCAATGCTGATTGATGGGGATTCAGCAACATCCTGACCGAGTACGTTTGTCTTCTTTAGGCTGATGGTAAGCTCAAAGTCCTTGCACGCTTTGGAGAACTGATCCAGTAGTTTTTGAAGCTGGTCTTCTGTGTGAGACACTACAGCAGCATCGTCTGCGAACAGCATGTCTCTGACGAGGACTTCTCGCACCTTAGACTTAGCTTTCAGCCTTGCAAGGTTAAACAGTTTCCCATCAGATCTTGTGTGCAGCAAGATGCCCTCTGTTGAAGATCCAAAGGCATGCTTCAGGAGGAGTGCGAAGAAGATCCCGAACAATGTCGGAGCAAGCACGCATTCTTGTTTGATGCCGCTCCTGATTCTGAAAGCATCCGATAATGCGCCGTCATATTGGATGGTTCCTGTCATGTCTTCGTGGAACGACTGGATCATCTTGAGTAACCGTGGAGGACAGCCTATCTTGTAGAGCAGTTTGAACAGACCATCCCTGCTGACCAAGTCAAAGGCCTTCGAAGCTAATTCCGATGAGATGATTCCAGTCATCGAAAAGAAGTGCACTGCACTCCTGGAGTACAAACGCTCACCAAGACAGAGTACCCAGCAAGCACTTAGAAGCCATGTCTACACGTGCACGCTACTTCGAAGTGGCGGCACTAACTTCGAAATAGCGCCCGTCACGGCTACACGTGTTGGGCGCTATTTCGATGTTAACATCGACTTCAGGCGGCGAGACTTCGAAGCTGCTAAACCCATGAGGGGATGGGAATAGTGCCCTACTTTGACGTTCAACGTCGAAGTAGGAACCGTGTAGTCATTGCGCGTCCTGCAACATCGAAATTGTGGGGTCCTCCATGGCAGCCATCAGCTGAGGGGTTGAGAGACGCTCTCTCCAGCCCCTCAGCTCAATGGTGGCCGCATGGAGCGGCCCCTTAAAGGTCCCCTCCCCCTCCCTTTCCTGTGCAGGAAGCTGAGAGAACGTGCAGGCGGCAGCCCAGACACGCAGCCAGCCTGCATGTCTCACAGCCACCACTGTCTGCCACCCCAGCTGTGATGGCCGCCCGGCATCCCCCCCAGCGCCCCCAGGGGACCCCCCCCCAAGGGGAGCCAGGGCAGCCAGGGCTCCCAGGCTGGCAGCCAGGCCGGGAAGCAGCAGTGGGGCCCCTCCTGGACGGAGGCCGAGCTTCGGGACCTGCTGGGGCTCTGGAGCGAGGAGGAGGTGCTCCAGGTAATGCGGAGCAAGAGGCGGAACGCAGATGCGTTCGCTTGGCTGGCCGAGGGTCTGGCCGCCCGGGGTCACCCTGCCCGCACTCCGGACCATGTCCGGAGTAAAGTGAAAGAGCTGCGGCAGGGTTACGCCCGAGCCCGGGATGCGGCCGGCTGATCTGGGGCCGCCCCCCTCACTTGCCCCTCTTACAGGGAACTCAGGGACATCCTGGGCCCCTGGCACACCTCCTCCCCTCCGGCCACTCTTGATACCTCGGCTGAGGAGCCCCAGCAGGCCCCGGAGCCGGAGTCCGCCCCGGAGGTAAGCCCCGCACCCCGGGGGCCCCCCCCTGGAGCCCACCCCCGGGGCAGCGGAGCAGGAGGAGGAGGAGGAAGAGGAGGGGGACTCCTCCTTCACTGAGACGGGGCTGCAGATCCTCCTCCCATCCCGGAGAAGCAGCCGGGCGTCCGCCCCCCAGGTGTCCCCCGACCGTGGGAGTGGACCTACAGGTATGCACTCCCCCGGTGTACACCCCCGGGGTTGAGGGGCGGGGGTAATAGATATGTGGCCAGGGCCCTCCACATGCCCAGATGGCCATGGCCCCAAAGACAGCAGTGCCATGTCCCTCACAGGAGTGCATCAGCCCCTGCCCACCCTCCAGCACGACAGTGCCATGCCCCATCCCCGGGGCAGGGGGGAGCGGAACCTCTAGGGTCCCCTGGGAGGAGGGGGTGGGACACCCTGCAGCAGCAGCAGCAGCAGCCGCAGCAGCATGTGATGGAGTGGGGGGAGTGCAAATGCGAGACTCAGGCTAGATATGAGCAACAAGCTGAATAGCTCCCAGGGGCAAAGGATGATCCTGGGGCTACAACTGGCAGGTTACACCTCTGCTCTGAACAAAGAGGAGGGAGGAGCCGAGCTGGCTTTGAATCGGGGGGGCCGCAGGTAGAGGCTAGAGGAAGGGAGAGCTGTAAGGCAGGCAGCCTGAGGAAGGGAAAAGATACACCCCGGAGGGGCACTCCTTGGGGTCTTCTCCCCAGGATGGGTTGGAAGGACTGTCTCTGACTGCTGTACTGTCACTTCTGGGAGAAACTGGGCATCTGTGGCCTAAGAAACCTCTCCTGTCAGACCCTGCTGAGTGAAGTGAGAGTCACTCCCACCAGGGGACGGGGTGCAGTGCAGTGGGACCTGTGAACCCCATCACAGCAGCATCTCCCAGGGACGGGGATGGGGAACCTGCAGCACAGGGGTGGGGGGACAAGGGCCATGGCTCGGGGCCCACACTAATGCCTGTCTCCACTCTTCTTCCCCCACTCCTGTGTTCCGCAGCTGCACCATCGGAAGGACCGGAGAGCACCGACGAGGCTTCAGTGGTCCCGGAAACCCCTCCGGGGCCATCGCTCCAGGCCAGCCCCTCAGCGGAGGACCGACTGGCCCCACGGCGGGCAAGATGGCGGACCCAGCACCACCACCCGACGGCGATGGACCCCCAGCTGCTGGCCATCCATCGTCGGCAGCTGGAGGTCGCGGAGCAGCGCCTGCGGGTGGAGCAACGCCGCCTCCACCTCCAGGAGCGGGCGCTGGCCTGGTGCCAAGAGGCATGGGGGGCCTACATGGACACGTTCAACCGCCTAGTGGACTACCTGGCCCCCCATGCTGCGCCGGCCGCTGCTGCGCCCGCCCTGAGCACTCCACCCGCTACTCCGCTCGTTGCCGCGCCGTCGCCCTGCCACCGAGGGCTGGACCGCCGAGAGAGACCTGGGGCCAGCTGAGACTCGCTGGACGTATCTTCCAGTCTGCCTGGCCCCCAGCCAGCCCCGGACAGGGCTGCGGCCGAGGCAGGGCTCCCGGCCGCCCACCCCCACTGCCGGACTATAGGGGCATGGGGCCCAGGACGTGGTCCTCCCCTCCTTGTATATAGTTTGGACTTATTTATATGTGCCCCCCGTTTCCCCCCCCATGTAAATAGTTCTCCCCTTCCTTGCAATCCCTGTTTTTTTTTGTAAATATATGCATACTTTTTTATTATTCACTTATAATAGTTAGAAGTTCTTGTATATAGTTTGGTATTAGTTAAAACAACAGTTAAAAGAAAACCAGTTTGATTTTACAAACAAGTGCATGCTTTTATTTGTCCAGGAAAAGTAGGGGGGGTGTGTTGTTGGGTGCTCCATGGTGCGGGCGTAGGGGCAGGGAGTGTTGTGGAGGAAGGGGTGGGGGAGCCCAGTGGGGGGCCTGGCAGAGTTCACCCCGTGGCCTCATCGAAGTGGGCCCGCAGGGCCTCCCGGACCCAGGTCCCTTTGGGGTCCACCTGGCGACTGGGGGCAGCAGGTGGCTGCACGTTGGCCCTGCCAGCCTCCACAGCCCAGCCCTGAAAAAAGGCCTCCCCCTTGCTCTCCACCAGATTGTGTAGGACGCTGCACGCACCCAAAATCTGGGGGATGTTGGTGGGGCCCGCATCCAGGAGGGTGAGGAGACATCTCCAGCGCCCTTTGAGGCAGCCAGATGAGCGCGCCACCACCTGGCGCGCGTGGTTCAGGCGCTGGTTGAAGTGCTCCTGGCTGGCAGAGAGATGGCCCGTGTACGGGTGCATGAGCCAGGGCCGGAGTGGGTATGCCGCATCTGCGATGATGCAGAGGGGCATGGTGGTGTCCCCCACAGGCATCTCCCGCTGGGGGATGTAGGTCCCCGCCTCCAGCCGGCGGCACAGGCCCGAGTTCCGGAAAACCTGGGCGTCGTGGGTGCTGCCAGGCCAGCCCACATAAACGTCTTGGAAACGGCCCCGGCTGTCCATCAAGGCCTGGAGGACCACTGAGTGGTAGCCCTTGCGGTTTATGTAGCATCCTCCACTGTGTTGCGGGGCGCGGATGGGGATGTGAGTCCCATCCAGAGCCCCAAAGCAATTGGGGAAGCCCAGCTTGGCAAAACCCGCAATGGCAGCATCTGGGTCCCCCAGCCTCATGAGCCTGTGGAGGAGCACGGCATTGATGGCGCGCACAACCTGCAGGGGAAGCACATGGGAGAGCACCAATGAGGGGTGAGCAGGGTGTGCGTGGCCCTGCCGTGCCCGGGCCCCCTGCCCTCCCCTCCCCTGCCCTGCCCTGCCTGGGCCCCCCTGCCCTGACAGGGCTGCCTCCCCCCACCCCCCCGTGGGTCCCCTTACCTCCATGAGGACAGCCCCGACGGTGGCCTTGCCAACGCCAAACTGCTGGCCCACGGATCGGTAGCTGTCTGGAGTGGCCAGCTTCCAGACAGCGATGCCGACCCGTTTCTCCACTGGGAGGGCACGCCGCATGGCGGTGTCCTGGTGCCTGAGTGCAGGGGTGAGCCACTGGCACAGCTCCATAAATGTCTGCTGGCTCATCCTAAAGTTCCTGAGCCAGCAGTCATCGTCCCACTCCTCAAGCACCAGACGCTCCCACCAGTCGGTGCTGGTGGGGTAGCTTCACAGGCAGCGGTGTGTGAGGCGGGGGGGGGGTCGGGGTGCTGCAGGATTTGGGGGGTGAGTCCTGCTCCCCTGCGGGCCGCTCCTCCTCCGGTGTGGCAAGGAGGTGCTCAGCTGCCTCCCGCATGGCATGGAGCAGGGCGAGCCCTGCTCCTGCAGGGGCGGCTGGGTGGACCTCTGGCTGCTGCTGTTGCTGCTGCTACTGGGGGTCCATGACTGCGTCGCCCAAGGTCTGCGTGCCTATGGCTCTTCAGACCGCGTGCTGTGCAGGCTGAGTGTGTCTGGGAGGGGCCCTTTAAGGGAGCGGCTAGCTGTTGCCCCGGAAGCGCTAGTCCGCCCTGTGACCCTGTCTGCAGCTGTGCCTGGCACCCTTATTTCAATGTGTGCTACTTTGGCGTGTAGATGTTCCCTCGCAGCGCCTATTTCGATGTGGTGCTACGCAACATCGATGTGGAACATCGACGTTGCCAGCCCTGGAGGACGTGTAGACGTTATTCATTGAAATAGCCTATTTCGATGTCTCCACATCGAAATAGGCTACTTCGAAGTAGGCTTCACATGTAGACGTAGCTAGAGAGGCCAGAAGAACAGTACAGCAGACAGCCATGCGCTGTGCCAACAAGCACTGGCTCCAGTTATGCAGCAGCATCCAGACCTGTGCCGACTTTGGTAATCTCAGAGGAATGTACGAGGGTATGAAGAAGGCATTAGGACCCACCCAGAACAAGATGGCACCTCTGAAATCCAAATCTGGTGACGTCATCGCTGACAAAGCCAAATAGATGGAGCGCTGGGTTGAGCACTACTCTGAGCTGTACACACGCGAGAACGCTGTGGTTGACGCAGCCCTTGATGCCGTCGAGCTCCTACCAGTAATGGACGAACTGGATCAAGAACCGACAGTGGATGAACTGAAGAGAGCCATCGACAGCATTGCAGCAGGAAAGGCCCCTGGTCAGGATGGTATACCACCAGAGGTAATCAAATGTGCCGTGGACACACTCCTGGAACCCCTACATGAGCTACTGTGCCTGTGCTGGAAAGAGGGTGAGGTTCCACAGGATATGCGCGACGCTAACATTGTAACGTTGTATAAGAACAAAGAAGACAGAAGCGACTGCAACAACTACCGTGGAATCTCCCTCCTAAGTGTCACTGGTAAACTGTTCGCTCGCGTCATCCTTGGCAGACTCCAGAAGATTGCTGAGAGGGTGTACCCCGAATCGCAGTGCGGATTCCGCGCAGAGAGATCTACCGTTGACATGGTCTTCTCTCTAAGGCAGCTGCAGGAGAAGTGCAGGGAGCAGAGGATACACAGTGTACCCATGGATTAAAGGTTCGTTAAGTACATAGCAGCAAATAAGAGTTTACCAGTTCCAAAGAAGACACAAAAGTCCATTTTTGTAAACTGTAGACAACAGTGTAGATAAACTAGGTAAAAAGTGTAGATAAACTACACTTCTGTATCCATGTTGCAGAATATCAGTAAACTGATTAAATGACAAGCTTCGACATAATTCCATTCACAGGAAATGACTAGTGTAATTTCTTATACATTTCCACTGAGATGATGATTCACATAAAAGGAAGTAACAAAATGACTCAATTGAAGACAAAGATCAATGAGAGACTATAATGGCAATTGACCCAGTCTCTTTTTTCTGCTACTGTAATGGTTACTATGATGTGCTTGAAATTCACATAGGTTTAAACACACACACAAAAGTACTCAGGCACAAATAGCAAACGTAAGTTTTATATTATACAATAAACTAAATGAGTTGAAATTAGTCAGAGGTAGATCCTGGAATGCATTGCGCCTGCTTTCCACCAAAAATACATGTATTTTGGTTCAGCCAGCCATGTGCAGGGCTGATGCTACAGTGGCATGCAGCTGACATGGACGTTCATACACAATATACCCCCTTTAGTGTTGAAATTGAGAAAAGGAAGCATGATTACAGAAAACAAGTTGTGATTAGGTCACAGCTCCGCTATACCAGTCCTGAAGAAGGCAGTCAGACTACACCACTTGTGGCTCCCATTCTTAAAAGTAGCCCTAACACAGCTCATAGAAGAGAAATGCATGAAATGCCACATGGCTCACAGCAATGTTCATTGTGAACTTTTTGCTCCGTGATGGATCGCATCAAGATTTCAGGATGTAGCCCTTGGAATTAAGTTTGCTACCAAAGGCTCAGTCTTGCAAAGTGTTGGGTACCTTCAATTTCTACTATTTGCGATGGATCTCAAACAACAGGTCTAATATGACTGACTCAGTTTAAATCTGAAGATTTGGGGAAGCACAGTATATTGTGTGATTTTATATTACATACAGTGTATTTTGTGTGGAGCTACAAAATATTTTCAATATTTATTTATTAGGGATGCCTTTGGTTTAGCTGGGCTCTCTTCTATAATGCTTTTCATGAAAAACCATTTGTACGACTGAATTTTATCAGCGTAAATGCTTCCAGAAAGTTCATTATCTCACGCGAAAAAGTTTATCAGAAATGCTTGCGCAGCTATAATAGGAAAACAAAAATCTTTGTGAGGATGGAGAAAGATGGAGGGAAATAAAGCAAAATTTTAAAAACAAACACAAAAATAGTGAGTGTCCCCTAAAGAGGACCCTAAGGCTAGGAGAAGTTTAATCCTCCTCCTCCTCCTCAGCATCATCATCATCAGCAGCAGCAGCAGCAGCGAGTGGCATTCCCCACACCATCTTCTTCAGCATGAATTCCAGCTTATGGCAGGCTCATAGAGCCATCTGGTTGGCAGGAATGCAGAGAAAACTTTAGGCAAAGGTTCTTACAGCCAGGCATGTAGCCACTCTGAACGCATGTTAATTGGAGCACCAGCACTGGCTGGCTCTAAATCCCCTGCCACAGGTAAATAGGCAGTGCATGAGCATAGTTAGTGGGGAGGCAAAGTGGAACAAAGCAGTAGCAAGGAGAGGCCGGTGGCACTGCTCATGGGGCTCTTTGCAATGAAGTTCTAACAAACTAGAGCACAAACAAGTTGAGAAGGGTTGGGAGCAAGCCCTGGAGGAGAGGTAGCTCCTTTCTCAATGGGTGGGTCTGTCCAACAATCCATTAGCTCTCTTGATCTCCTAAGGGCCATGTCTACACTGCCCGTTAGCACAGAGCTGCTGCCAGCAATGCAATGCTAATGACAGGTCATGAAATTGCAAATGGATGACCATTAGCACAGCCACATGAGATTTTACTGGCAGCAGTGGGCATACCACCAGTAGAGGCCGTGTGGACGTGCCTCTGCCAGCTAAGCCCCATCTCCGTCGCCAGTCTCTTATGCCTGAAATGGTAACAATTTAAACACTAAAAAAATAATTTATTAGGTGATGAGCTTTCATGGGACAGACCTACTTCTTTGGATCTGGGCTCTCAAATCTGAAGAAGTGGGTCTGTCCAACAAAAGCTTATAATCTAATACATTATTTTGTTAGTTTTTAAAGAGCTACATGACTGCTTGTCTGTTTTGTTATGTTTAAATAGTTCGTTAAAATAATGAAAATGGTTTTGAAGTTAAAAATGTTTGAAAGATTTTTAAACTCTTTAAGTTTATAGTATTTACATTGGCTCAATACACAGGGAAATATTCCAAAGGCATATATTTCTGGACAAGAGGGAAAAGAGAGGGAATACTTCTTCAAGAAATTTATGGCTAAAAAAATAGATATAGTCCATTTATTGATGAGTAATGAGTGTTATTTTCTGCAGTGAAAAACCTACAAAACTGGGACTAATCCTGCACTTCACTGTGTATGAATGGGTCCCTTAGTATGAATGCAACTCTGTGCTGGGACAAAGACTGAAGACTGGAGCCAGAGATATTTCATAGTGCAAGCACAGCTATGAAGTAGTAAAAATACTTTGTTTGCTTCATTTACTTTTAAGTGACAAAGTCTTTTATGAAAAACAAGCAGAAAGGCCAACTTTTTATGGAATTGGTTTTTATAAGTTCAGTAAATGGTTAAAATTGGATTTATTAAAGACAATTCAGTAAGTGATTGTATTAATGTTTTTTTGGGGGGAGGAGTGGATGATGGAGTGGGACTTATCACTCTGTTGCCTCCTGTTGGCTGGCATGGGAATTAGCTCTGCTCATCAGGGCATCTACCTCTGGTGGCCTCTGTCACTTTTATCCTGGGATCCATTCCACTACCAGGACTTCAAAGTCCTCTTCAGTGCCCCTGTCCTCTGGGTGTGCCACATGGTGTCCCCTTCTCCCCCTTCCAGGGCACCAGCAATCTCTGTCCAGCCACTTTCTCCTGGGGCCACTTCCCATGCAACTCCATCCCTTTCTTTTACCCTTACCTCAGGACCTTAATCTGCAGACACTAGCAGCCAGCTAGGAGCTCTCTCTAGTTCCCCTGGCCCCTAATTGCATTACTGCTTTGTCGCAGTTGCTAGTGCTCCTTCCACCTGCTTGGAACCTGGTCTTCTCTCCTTAAGCTGCAGTCACCTACTGCCCTCTACTCCGCACCGCAGACCTTCATTTATGAGTCTCTGGGCCATGATTGGCTGCTCCTCTCAGCCCCTTTCTCAGCCCCCTCAACTCTGGTGCATCCTATGTAGGGCTGCTTTAACCCCTTTTCTGCTAGTGTGGTGCAGCCACTCATCACAAAGGGATACACTGCATATTTTAGCAGGTATTTCCATATAATTAGTCTATTAGACAGACTAGGTAAGTACAATAAACACTCCTGGTCCGGAAATGTATGATTATACGGAATATCTCCATCTTGACAATGACACTGGCACAATCATCTAGGAGCCTTTAGTATATTTCTCTACTCTTAAAATATATAGACTTACCTAAAGGAAATGTGGAATTATCAAGTAGGCTATAACTATTTATATAGTCACCAACATAGTATGAGATAAACTAGTTTCTACGGAAGACTTGTAGGAAAGTACAATAATTAAACATTGAGGTTATCTTGAATTCTCATGGATGCACTGCTGGCCTCCTGCAAAGAAATATTTCTGTTATAAACCAGATGAGACTTGTGTTGTGCTACAGGTGAAAACAATAATATATCATCACAGTAACTATGAAAATTGTATTTTTGTTTTTCAGCTCAGTAATTGCCTGTTTCACAAATGTGAAAAAATCTGTATGTGCCAAGAATAATTCTCTTATCTGATGTTTTTTCTTAAAATGCATAAAAGCAATTTCTATTTCACTACTGAGTGGTGAAACCTGCCTTTGTCTATACTGTATCCCATTCAGCACTCTCTTTCATGACTGTCAGTCCTGGCCAGTATTTAGACCCACCCAGTGAAAGATGACATCTTCTTCCTCAGCGTCTTATGAATGCTTGGAAACATGATTTGTCGATCCCCTTATTTAACTCTTCCAGAAGCCACTGTGTTAAATCAATCACACAAAAGAAATGTTCTTTACCTGAATCTGACCCAATTGCTGGTGCAGCAATAGCATTTTAAAGATTTTCCTAAATAGGAAAGCTCTCCATTTTGTCTTTGTTTCTGCGTTTAACCCTTTAAAGAACAAAACTTTATCATAATATTTATATATAATAGCATATTTTGATTTCCTAGAAGCTTCTTGAATTCTCCCTTTGTCAGAGATGTTAGAGCTTTTAAAAAAAGGATTGTTCCTGTTTCTTATTCAAGATTCTTAAACACAATGCTTCTAAACCTGTTTGCTCTTTCAGTATATACTGGATCTTCTGCTGTATGCGGTTGCAATATATTAGAGATCAGTCAGTTTACTTCAAGTTCATGTGCTACATTCAATTCAAGGAACCTGGTGAGTTGAACATTCTAACTCTGAGTTTATTCTCCACTGTTTAATGTTTTATTTTCTTTCTTTCATGATGGTTGCATGATAACCAACTCACTTCCCTTTTGATGTTTTAATCAGAGATTTCTGCTTACTACTTCCTGGAATTAAAATGGCCCTCAAAGTCTGTCATTTGTGTGATCTTTATTTCAGATTTTTTTTTATCTAAAACATCAACTATGAAATGGACACTGTCAAAGATTGTTTTTCTAGTATTGTACTTCAAAGGACAATGGTGTACTGTCCCACTTCTCCCACTTCCGGGCCTGAGACAAGTTGTCCTACAGATGAAGATAAAGGCTTGCAGATAAATGTATTGTCTTCTTACTTGCTTATACTGGATTTAAAATGTCTTTTGGATTACTGCCACCACCCCATTTTTGAGACATTGATTTTTATAATGTTTTACCCAAATTATAAACTAAAACTTTTATACTTACACAGAATTAATTCCCATACAATGGAAGATGCTGAAGAGACACATCTTCCTCCTCCCATTGCTGCCTCCATTCCTCTTCTAACAGATTAATTTTAGTCCCCAAGTCCCTTTAGTCAAGTCCTTTTTGCAACATGAACCTTATTTGGACCTCTTTGGCTACAAAAAATATCAGGCATTGTGGTCCCTTTCACTCTGGACTCTCATGGAAACCAGATAGAGGAATGCAATAGTGAAAAATTTAATGTTGTTTAACTGTTTTGAACCACAAAAGGTCTGTGTTTCAGCAGTGTTTTGAGAAAGGGGTATGATTTTTAGGGGTGAAGAGGAAGGAGAAGCACTGTTGTTTAATATGAATCATCTTTCTCACCGCTAATTAAATGTAATTTCTGAACATGTAAGATAACTGCTTAATTGGTATTCTTTCTTGTCTTTAACTATTCAGTACATTCAAGTGCTGTACTGCTGGTATAATTTTATTGGCATTCTGGATACCATACAACAGATCCAAATCTTGTTAACCAAGATCACTAAATTCCCATTCATCTGAATGGAACATGAAGGAAATCAGGCTTAGATCCATATTAATACTTAGATCACTAAGCATTACGTTTCCACCTCTGCATGTGTGCTGCTGCCTCACTGTAGGTGCCTGGATGCCTATCTCCAGCCTAAGGCTCAGAGGGTGAGAGAGAGAGACTGATCCTGTAGCCTGGTTGTCAGGACACACAACTGGGAGATGGGAGACTCAAAGACCCTGTCCCTGATCCAAAGATTCATGGAAAGCAGAATATCTGCAACAGGAGAGACTGAAGGAACCCTACATCAGAATATCCCATAATTCAGTGGTTAGAGTACTCTTCTGAGAAGTGGGATTTTGGGGTTCTGGGTTCAATTCTGACTAAAAAGGAAAAAAAGATTTGAACAAACATCTTCCACCTCTTTTGTCCCTCTCAGGAATAACAACTTGGATTTTCCACTCTGTAAGTGCTCTGAAGACTAAGACAAAAGTTATGAGGTAGACATCAGCACCATCTCCTCTGATAATACTGTGTAGAGTGAAACAGGTGTCTAGGCTCATTCTCACAAGGAATGACATAAGACCCAAAATTTTCTGATTCTAGGTGAGGGGTTTCTGCCTGTGAACTGCCAACAGAGACAAGCATTTTCCTGCAGCACGTACATAGGTACCTAACTCCAAGAAAAGGATGGGTCTTAAAATACTGCCCTCTCATCAGAATCTCCTACTGAGTAACTTAGGCTACGTTCAAATTATAGGGATTTGTTGACAGAAGTTTTTTGCTGGAAGCAAAAATGACAAAATGGCCAACCAGACGGACAGCAAACAGGGCTGCCCAGCGTCCCAGAAGCCCTCTCTATTGACAGAAAGCCCCCCAGAACGTCCAGACCAGCTTTTGTCAACACATCTCTGCTGACAGAGTCATTATGCTTCATGCAGAGCAGGGTAACACTGTTGACAAAAATACTGTGTTCTGTTGATTTACCATTGACAGAACACCTTGAGAATCTGGATGCTCCCCGGGTTCTGTTGATAAAACATCAGTTTTGTCGACAAAACCCTCTAGTGTACACAAAGCCTTGCATATTTCCCTGTCAGGTGTGAGGACTTTTGTGGATCACACTCTTAGGTCCTACCTCCTCATTAAACATATATGACTTGACATCCAAGAAAGATTTTGTGGATAATATTGTTCCTTTTTCTAAGCAACTAAAGGTTAGGTGTTGCAACTACAAGTCGTTTTGTGGATCCAGTCCTTATCTACAATGATGCATTTAATTTTAGTATCTAGATTGCATATTTGAGTTACCATTGACATTTCAGGGTCATCTGATAGGTACCTGTATACCTCTGACTGAATTCTGCCTGTCCCTAGAAGGAATACATACTATCTTGTGAGTAATTTTAAAGCATTTCACAAGCAGTTGAGAGATCTGAAATTTAATATCAATGTGAAAATCTGTTATTAACCAAAACTTTTCACTGGAAGGTTATGCAAATGAAAACTTTCCCAGTTGTATAGCTTTTGAGCCTTAGTAAGTATTGAAGTCCTTCCTTGTTTTGAGCTGTGATTTCGCTATAAATCATACACCTAAAAGAAAATAAACATAAAATACCAAATACATGGCACATGCATAAACGCACAAGCCTTATGTAAAGTCAAAAATCACAAAAGGAGGTATACACAGATACTGCAGGTATATTTAAGTTTTTTGATTAGTTATAAATTAGTTTTTCACAAAGCAGAGAGACTATTAATAAAAGACTATGTATAAGAACTACTTTTGACTACTGAATACAAACAGCTCACTAAGCCAAAATTTATCCTGCCTTTATTGCTTCAATTAAAAATACCAAACCTTTCATGGGAAGTAAAAAAGGTTTAAAGTTATCCTATAGTCAAACACTTAATATAAAAATAGTTCGTACAGTACTGTCACTAAATTGCTATACAATAAACCCTTTTTTCATTTGTTTCAGGCCAGATGTATAAGAGAAATGTATTATTCTTTTGTACAGGAACATTAGATTAATCATATTCGAATTCCATTTAATTAGCCCATCTTATTGAAAGCACATTTAATTGTGAGATACAGACTACCAGACAATGCATCTTTGCAGTTTCTTATATGCCCAGTGATTATTCAGAGTTGCCCAAAGTGATAATTTTTTTGCAAATTAAAAATTCACACTGTCCTTTTCCACCATGAAGCCAGTGAGAGCTCCATGACAGTCCCAAGCCTGCATAAAGGAGGAGGGTTGGTCAGAAGTGTGTTGATGCACTGACCGTCAAACAACAATATGAATGAAATCTGATGCCAGTACAACCAAATGTTAAAAGATGCTGGCTCGGACATCGCCCAGATAAACAAGGTCCATGATACCAGTCAAGTGATCGGGGTTGGGTCGATAAGTTGGCTACTAAAAGAAAATTACACCTAACACATATGCTATCCATTGGAACAGGGAATGTCCGAACACTGTGGGCAACTGGAAAATTAGAGCTGCTTCGGAAGGAAATGGAGAGATATCGATGTGATATACTTGGACTGGCAGAGATGCGTTGGATGGGATCAGGAGAGATATGCGGTTGTGAAGTCATTTGGTCAGGAAACGAAACGAAGCACGAAGCAGGAGTTGGATTCCTTCTTAGCAAAACAGCTAGAAGAGCATTATTAGGATACAAACCAGTGAGTGCAAGAATGATGGTCGCGCGATTCGAAGCAAAACCGTTCAACATCTCAGTCATTCAGGTGTATGCACCCATGTCAGACAGTACAGAGGAAGAGACTGAGCTATTTTATAAAGACTTGACCAAGATGGTGGAGGAGATACCAAGGAAAGATGTGTTGATCATCGGAGGAGATTGGAATGCGAAGGTTGGAACAGATAATGAACGTTGGGGGACAGTCATGGGAAGGTTTGGATATGGAGAAGGAAACAAACGAAGTGAGAAACTGTTAGAGTTTGTTAGAGCATGAGATGGTGATTTGCAACACAAGATTCCAACAAAAGGACTGTAGGAAGTGGACATGGCGATCGAATTATGGGAAGTCCAAGAACATGATAGATATGATTTTGATAAGAAGATGGATAACATCAGTACAGGAGCGTCGAACTTTCCAGGGAGCGGACATAGACACAGACCACAGTCTAGTGATCACAAACATCAAGATAAAACTCAAAAGAAAATGTAAGACGCAGTTTAAGAAGAGAAGAGATGTGAGGAGGCTATCTGAGGAAGAAACAGGGAATGCATACAGAACAGTGCTCAAAGAGAAGATTAAAAATATCGCCACAGAGAAAGACCTAGATAAGAGACTTGCAGGGATAGCCATCGTTATAGAACAGGCAGTTGAGCAGACTGTTCCAGAAGAAGAAAAGATCAATAAGAAGTGGATTACCCAGAAGACACTGAAGTTGGTTCAAGAGAAAAGAGCGTTGAAGATCAGAAGAGATGTTTCTGAGATGGCAGAACAGCAATACAATGAAATGCAATGAGGTAAGGAAAGTAGCCAGAAAGGATAAGGAGAAATGGTTAGAGGAGCAATGTGAAGATATCGAGAGGCATTACAGCAAAGGTAAGACCAGGGAGGCGTATAAGACAATTAGGAATATTAACAGGAAATGGGAACCAAAGCAGATGGCAATCAAAGATGAGAACGAAGAAGTGCTCATGAACAGGGAGATTATGCAACAATGGACGAGACATTGCACTGATCTATACAAAGCACAGTTGGACCCAAGTGTCTCAGACAGACTGATGGAAGAATTGAAAGAGATATCTCCACTGAGCATCGAGAGTGAGATCGATATTTCAAAGGAGGAGTAGAAAAAGCAGTGCAACAACTAAAGAACAACAAGAGCCCTGGAAATGATAAGACCACGGGAGAGATGATCAAATATGGTGGAAAAGGCATGATTCAGGAAATACACCGACTATGTAATATAGCATGGAAAGAAGGGAAGGCACCTAAGGAATGGACAAGATCTCTGCTAGTGACCATGTACAATAAAGGAAGTACATTGGAGTGCAAGAACTACAGAAC
Organism: Carettochelys insculpta; assembly: GCF_033958435.1. Lineage (NCBI taxonomy): Eukaryota > Metazoa > Chordata > Testudines > Carettochelyidae > Carettochelys > Carettochelys insculpta. The sequence continues at coordinate 91,303,162 of NC_134141.1, forward strand.
AATTGCCCTAACGAGTCATCTAGGTAAGGTGCTGACGATGATACTGACTGAGAGATTAAGATCACAGATAGAATAACACATAGCAGACGAGCAAGTAGGGTTCAGAAAAGACAGAAGTACCATACAGCAGGTATTGGCACTAAGACTGATAGCGGAGAAAGCTCGATGAAAGAACAAAAACGTATACACTTGCTTTGTCGATCTTCAAAAGACATTTGACAGTATAGATCAGAAAGTGACTTGGGCAGTGTTGGAGTCATACGGAGTGGATAGTAGACTAATACGGTTGTTGAAAGATATCAATGATAATGTGGAGGCAGTGGTGAGAACATGTGGGGAGTTGTGAAGTTGGTTTAAAACAAGTAGAGGTACGAGACAAGGAGATCCAATATCGCCAAGTATCTTCATCGCACATCTGGAGAGAGTGATGGACAAGATCAAGGAAGAGGTAGAAGGGACATCTGTGCACAGGAAAAGAATTAACAATTTGAGGTTTGTGGATGATATAGATATCATTGAGGAAGATGAGGAGAAGCTAGAGAAAACAGTGCGGGTGTTAAACGAAGAAGGGAAGCAGTATGGACTGATTATGAACATCGATAAAACAAAAACAATGGTATTTGGAGATAAGGAAATAGGAAGGAAGATCATTGTCAATGGCACTGAACTAGAAAATGTAGAGAAGTTCACATATCTGGAGAGCAACATAACGTATGATCTAGACTGGAAGAAGGAAATAGTGACTAGAATAGTGAAAGCAAGAGCGAGTTTGAAGGAGATGGATAAGATCTGGAAAAGCAAAGCAATTAGCTTAAGAACAAAGCTGGGCATCTTGAAAATGTGTGTATTCAGCAGCATGTTATACGGATGTGAGACATCGGTGTTAATGAAAGATTCAAAAAGAAGAATATTGGCATTCGAAAGGAGTTGTTATAGAAAGATTCTGAAAATAGGATGGATGCAGAAGGTCACCAATGAGGAATTATATAGGAAGATACAGCCGAAAGAGAACCTGCTACAGAAGGTTATAAAACGGAAGCTACAACTATTTGGACATATTTGCAGAAAGAATGATGAACGAAAAATCAAGACCTTAGTATTCGGCACAATGGATGGTTCGAATAGGAGAGGCAGACCCCACAGAGAATGGGTAGATGATGTAGTAGATTGGTGCGCAGCCAGTCTACAGAAACTAAGCCACTCTGCACTGGATAGGGAAAGATGGAAGGAAATAGTGAGAGAGGCATCAGACACCAATGGGCACTGAGCCCACGGTTATTGATGATGATGATGACTGTCCTTTTCTAAAAAAAAAAAAAGATGGTTTCCTACTCAGAGTAACTGTGGAATACCCAGGTCTGGATGTTTGTTAGTTTAGATTCCAAGAAAAGTGATTAAGTCAAAGTAAAATTTACAGTTTTGAAGAACTGAACTATTTATCATCCGGCTATAACGGAAGGAGGACGGGAGATACTGGATGTGGTTTAATTAATCCGTAACTTTATTATTAACTCTCTCAGAGTATCAAGCAGATAAAAGTATCAAGTGAGCCAGATCCCTGAATCTCACTAAGGTCCCCCCACCTTACAGACACCCATTGCCATCTGATGCTGATCAAACTTGTTTCTGTCAGCAGTAGCACCCTCCTCTTCTGTAATGTGCTGAGCTGAATGTCCTGACTCTTGGACAACCAACTACACCCTGTAAACCATGCACTGCTGTGGAAACAATCTCAAGCACCTGAATCAATGCTCTGGTGACTGTCCAACCTGCAAACACAATCAGCTCACCCACAAGGGTGTTTTCCTTAGAGGGGACCCTCTTTTATAAGCTGAGAGACCATCTTGAGATCCTCCAACCCCAGTCCTGGGTTCAACCCTTGCCAAGTGGCAAAGATCCCACTATCTGGTCTTCCATGTCTTCTCCAGCCCCCGTCTGGTAATCCTGTGCTGAGTTTGTAAATCCCTCCCCTCCCTGTTCAAGCACTTGTGTTCTGCCTCGCTGGAACAGGGAAGGCATCCTACCTCTTTCTCTTTCCCAACTGCTCTAGTTTGAGGAAAAGCCTCAAAGTCTGAAATCCAATCCCTTCTCACCTCTTCCACAGACCGCCTGTCACAGCGACCAGGAGCTGGGGTTGGGTCCTTCCCCACAATCCCCTTATCCCTGCTTATCTGATACAGCTCTGAGCTCTTTCACTAACTGGCTCCTCCTCCTCTTCTCTTCCAACGTGCTTGCTTTGCCTTCTGCAGACTGAGTAGGGGGAAAATTTCACCCTACTTCCCCACTCTCAAGTCCTGTTCCCATGTGACACCATGCACACAGGAGAGAGGCAGTGGTTGTTGCTCTATGCTGCTGCTCCGCTTGGTCTTGGTCAAAGAGGGCTTTGTCCGAGTGGCTTGTACCTGTATAATCCCTGCTCTCTTCTGGTCACCTGGGGAACAAGTGAGCATCCCAACCTTGACTCCCTGTGTGTGCAGCAACTCCCATTGTTCTCCATCACTTGAAGAGGCATACCAAGTACCCTGCTGAGCCAGATAATTTTCTCTCCCCCTACACACACATTTAGGGTGTGTCTACACTTGCATTCTTCTTTTGAAAGAGGTATGCAAATGAGGTGAATTAAAATGCAAATTAGATGTAAATTTGCATACTCAGCACCTCATTTGCATATTCTAATTTCAAAAGAGCTTCTTTTGAAAGAAGAAAGCCAGTGTAGATGCTGCTCTATTGAAAGTAAACCCCATCTTCGAAAGAATCCTTTTTCCCGTTAAATAAAAGGAAGAAGGATTCTTTCGAAGATGGGTTTAATTTCGAAAGAGCAGCTTCTACACAGGCTTTCTTCTTTCTAAAGAAGCTGTTTTGAAACTAGGATATGCAAATGAGGCGCTGAATGTGCAAATTTACACCTAATTTGCATTTTAATTCGCCTCATTTGCATATCTCTTCCGAAAGAGAAATGCAAGTGTAGACACGCCCTTAGGCTATGTCTACACTAGCCAAAAACTTCAAAATGGCCACGCAAATGGCCATTTTGAAGTTTACTAATGAAGTGCTGAAATACATATTCAGTGCCTCATTAGCATGTGGGTGGCTGCGGCAGTTCGAAAGTGATGTGGCTTGCCACCGCGTGGCTCGTCCAGATGGGGCTCTTTTTCGAAAGGACCCAGGCTACTTCGAAGGCCCCTTATTCCTATGAGCAGATGTATTTCAGCGCTTCATTAGTAAACCTCAAAATGGCCATTTGCATGGCCATTTCGAAGTTTTTGGCTAGTGTAGACACGGCCTAAGGGTGCAATGCTGTCATTCTAAGTTCAAACTGGCTCTCCAAATGTAACACAAAAATGTATTTTTACGAGGAAGGAAGGTTTCTCTTTACCACCACGAGAATTAATGATCTCAACAAATTTATTGGGGAATTGCTTCATATTCATGCAGTATTGCTATTAAGTTCCTGTTCTCTATTACATTCCAAACGCAGTCCAGATTTCAGCTTTGAAGGCCTCTGTTACATTTATTCAGTACCTCCATGTTAAGAAAAAAGAAGTATTAAAACTCTAAAATGTATTATTTGTTGCTTATTTGCTGCTTAAAAATATAAAATAATTGTTTCCAATACTTGATGAGTCCACAAGTCGGGATAAACAATATTCACTTGAAACGTTTTTTGAGCCCTAAACCAGTTCTCTACCAAGGGCATACAACATACCCCTTGGAGTATGCAGAGGTCTTCCAAGAGATACATTAACTCATCTAGATGGTAGCCTAGTTTTACAATCAGTTACACAAAAACCTCACTACTGAAATTATTACAAACAAAAATATCATACAATCACTTGTTTACATTGCTGTATATACTATACACTGAAATGCAAGTATAATATTTATAGTTCAACTGATTTATTTTATAACTATATGGTAAAATGAGCAAATAAGCATTTTTGTGCTATGACATATTTTTATGTCTGTTTGTAAGCAAGTAAGTGAAGTGAAACTTGGGATATGCAAGACAAATCAGACTCATGAAAGAGGTACAGTAACTTAGAAATGTTGAGAGCTATTGCTCTAAACTCCTCATCAACAGTGTCTTGGACTAACAACAAAAGTTCAGCAAATATGTTACTCATAAACTGCTGGACTTCAAAGCTGACTACTGTCAATTAAAGATATGCTGCTATCAAAGAACTTTAGTCAGACCCCCGCAAAATCTCAGTTTCTGTATTGCCTCATGTCCAGCAAGATGTCAGGATCTGCAAGGATGGCAGATGATGATGAAGCCTTCCACCCAACCTGTGCCGTGCTTGCCACAACAAGTTATGTACTCACTTTTGTGAATGGAATTTTGTTCATACAATGTTATGCACCCTGACTCGTGCATCTGCAGTTGCTTCCTTGAAGAAAGTACAAATGATTTAGGTGAACAAAATTATACCTACAAACACAGAGCCCAGATCTGAAAACCAAGCTCCAAAACAATGAAAAATTATTCAGCATGATTTATCATAAATGATATACGACTGAGAACAGAGACATTCATTAGCTGGCACACAATCAAATTACAAGTATTTTTTGCAAAAGCACTCTTTCTACAAATTCGTTTAGTACCCAAGATTTTCTTTTAACCATCTGTTGAGCTTTTTTCTCCACTTACAAGAACCCAGTTCTGTATGCAAGAAGCATGCAGTACTGCCTAAAGTAAAAAGGTCATAGAAAAAAGAACTATTCCCAGAGCCAAAGAAAAAACTACTACTTTCCAAAAATGTGTGTTCTTATAGTTTAGCAAATCCCTTTTTTAAAAAAAAAATTAAGCTGCTTCTTTTGAAGTCCACCCCAATGAAGTGCCAAGTGCCCCAATTCCAATTTAGTTCAATAGGAATTGCGAATACTCAGCATCTCGTAAGATTAGAAGTGTGTAAATAAACCTTTTGCCATTATTTCTAACACTGGGATCTAATCCCAAACAAGATTTTAAAAGAGGAGTTCTTAGGTACGCATTTAACTTTTAAAAAACTGAATATAAAATACACTAGAATATTAACCTATGCATATTTTATACAGTAAATGGTAAACATCCTGGGGCAGATAGGTATTACTTCGTTTGTTTCTATTGCAAAAAGCTCATCTGTGGCACTAAATTAATAATAAATATTAATCCTCCTTTTCTTTCATGAATAGCACACAATAAACTTGCATATACCAGGTTATTTGGGAAACTGAAGGAAAGGAGAGGTAACTTATCTTGTACAATAACTTGGGATTTCTTTGAGATCTATGTCCATATGGAGGCTCCACTTCAGACACGTATGTGACTTTGATTGGAGACTTTTCATAGCGACCATTCAAGTCACACATGCACCCTAGATATCCTCGTGTCTTGCAGCAAGGGTATAAAGGGAAGTGTGAAATGAACTGCCATCAATTCCTTCTCTGCCTCAAAGATCAGAACAGAAAGACTCTAAAGTAGATGGGATGAAGGAAAGGTGGTAGAGCAACCACAGGGGCTCTTATGGGGGGTGACTCCTCTCTTGCCTTCTCCCTGCAAAAACTGCACACTCTCACTTCATTGTGCCTTCATCATGTCTTTTTGTTTTGTATTCCCTCCACCAATTACACAATGATTCTTGTGAAACAAGACTATTTACAATAATCTCAGAGGAGTAGCTGGTTAGTCTGTAGCTCACAAAAAACAAGCAGTCCTGTACCACCTTAATGACTAACAAATTTATTCATTAGGTAATGAGCTTTCATGAGTAAGACCCACATCTTCAGATTTTCATATTTGGAGTTAGATAATCAGAATCCAGGGGTTATATAACTGGGGGCAAAAGTCAGGGGTGGGGAGGAAGAGTCAGCTGGAGGACTAAGAGGCTGTTATCTCTGATGCTCTCTGTGAACGTAGCTATTTGCTCAGGAGACCTGTACCCTAAAGGTGGCCCATGCAAGCCAGAATGATCAGCGAAGAGGCTCATATGGGAAGAGAGAGGGACCAGTGGAAGAAGTAAATTAAGTGAGATGTGTGCTATTCCTACAAAGGTGGGGAAATTGCCCTGGTAATATGTAAGATAACTGAGATCCCTGACAAATTTAACCTCAGGCTTAACAGAAACAGAACATGACATTGATTCATGAAACCCAAAACTGCAGGCAGTCCCCATCAAACTATTTGGGCAAGATGCCACAGACTGTGTTTGCAGTACAGCATTCTCAACACCAAAGTGCCTCATTTACTCCTATACCTGTTGGCTGTCTGAGCTCAGCCACACAAGTTGGGCCTGCGATACTTGATTATCCACCTGGAGGTACAGAGCCCATTTGGAAGAGTGTGAAGTTTCTGATGGCCATGCTGGTGGTGGTAGGTCCATCTTTCTTGAACTATGCTCAGCCCTACAGAATTATTATAGTCCTAAAAGAGCTGTCACAATGGGTCTTGGGTTGTCAGACATACTAGTCAAACCAGAGTAATGAGGCAGCAGTCTTCATCTGGCTAGCTTGAGGGTACCTTGAGGTCTGAAGTAGGAGAAACTGGATATCAGAGCCATGAGTCAAATGCTGGGATTCAAGCTTAGTTGGAACATCCAGAAATCAAGGTACTACAGCCAGACACACAAAGCAGAGTCCTCATCAGAGTGCAGCCTACGTGTCTGGACAGCTTCCTGTTCTTGCTGCTGGGATTTGGCCAATTGGATATCAAGAGCAGATGTTATCTGCGGGCTGGGCTATGTAGTTCCCAGGTAAGCAACTGTCAATAAATTGCAAGGCAGAGGGTTGGAATGAGGCTGATTCCATGAACCCTACAGACCAAGGTGCAAGACATGTTGGTCATGGCAACTAGGAAGTGACTGAGTTGAAACATCTATGCTGTTTACAACTCAATAAATTTTCTCATATTTGCAGGCACACAAATTCCAAGAGATCAGTGATAAGTGCTAGAATCCTTTTAGGAGTACAATGACTCATAAGTGGATTCACTCAATGCTTTGGATATGGCAAAGGAGAGATCCGCAACAATCCATCAGGATCCCCAGTGAATGATGCCAAGAATCACAGCACATAAGAATCACTGTTGACTCTGAATGCTCTACAATGTCAGCTGCTTCTAGGGATACTATAAAAGCAGTTCTCACTAAAAAATGACCTGCACTATCGATAGTCTGAAACAGCTCTCATTGTTCTTGAGGCAGATGGGCAATAAAGGCATTGAAAATCTCATAGTTGGTGTAGTTGTATTTTGCCATCAGGAGTTTGTAACTGTGAATTCTAAATTGTAGTGAAACAGAAAAATAAATTTTGTGGACAAACAACCTCTGGTGGTCCTTATCATGACAGATAAATGTTAAGAGTGGTGTTGCCAATTACATTCATTGAATGCATGAATTACCAAGGAGTATGGAGCTGTATACAGGAACTCTGACTCCTTAAGGAAAAACAGTACTTTTTATCAGCTCTCTTGCAATAGAGGGTACGGTAGCTGGAATCCATCAAATTGTCTTTGCAAGTTTGAAGCAGAAGCTTGTTTGTATGCAGAGTTAGGTTACCAGTGGAAAATGTTAATTAGTTTATGCTGAAACTCATTAATCTCTTCCAACAGGATCCGAAGAGTATCTGCAATATTCTCAGACCCTGATATTGCTTAAAATCATCCATGCCTGAGTGGGATAGTGGCATCACAGCTTCTCTGTTGGGTGAACCGACAGAGATTTATATTGGGGCTCGGAAAGAAGCTACGTCTATAGCCTCATCTTCAAAAGATTTCTTTTGAGAGGGTGATTATTGGGGGAGGATCTGGAGGACTAAGAGGCTGTTGTCTCTGATGCTCTCTGTGAACGTAGCTATTTGCTCAGGAGACCTGTACCCTAAAGGTGGCCCACGCAAGTGAGAATGACAAGCGGAGAGGGACATATGGGAAAAGAGAGAGAAACACCTTATGGTGAAGGTGTCAGCAGAGGCAGCTCTGGATTGTTAATCAAGTGACCCCTGAGCAGAAACCATGCAGTCAGATGAGTTCCCTCATCATAGTCTGGAGGAGGGCAGTTGTGGGGCAGATGATTGTGGATTTGCAACAGGGAGTCTGTCCCTTTGATTGGGCATCAGAATGCATGTCGGTGGCAGGGAATGGTTCAGTGACAGCAAAAAATGAGAGTCTTGGAACAAGAATCTTTCAGAACACATCAGTACAGGTGATTCATCAAAAACCACCTAATATTTAGACTGTCTTTATATCACGAGTCCCAGCACATGACCTTCTTGCCAAGATTTGCATTTTAAAAGCTAATGTCATAATTTCTTATAAATGAGTTTAATCTGAGTTTAGATTAACATTAGTTGCATAAGGAAACCTAATTTTTAAAAAACTGATCATGTATCTTATTAGACAGACACTTTTTAATATCAATGTCTTATTGAAGAGATACGAAAACACATATTACATGTCAAGTTATAAATTAAAGCCAAGAGCCCAACACTTTTCCTTGACTTGAGTTGCAAAGATCCCACCCAGTGAGCTTCTGTAAATTCTAAACAAGCCACATATTTTTCCTCTAACTAAATAAATGTAAAGCCAAATATGATCAAATCAAAAGAAAGGCAAAGATAGTTCCCCATCTGAGCCCTTTTAGCCAGTTTATCAGAAGCTTCGGACCAGGGCATACTTCCAATGTGCGTGTCTGCATGTTTGCCTAATATAACAAGATCTTCACTAAAGTCATCTTATAATAGAAATGCTGCCAGACTGCTGGCTACATTAACTGCAACAGGCACCACTGTTACTCTTAAACTGTATGACCACTAGAAATAAACATTAACTATTCTACTGTATAATCTTTCTAACAGTATACTGTACTAAACCTATTTCCTGAGCTATACTGTATGCTGTTCTTTCACAGAAATTAAGTTTTCCATCATTTTGCAGTAAGAGGAAGTTTGGTGCCCCCTGCTGTTAAAAATACAGTTTAGCCATTACATCCCATTCTACGCAGTCCTCTATATAGTTTAGTAACAAAAGGCAGAAAGTACAGATACAAGTCAATCATTGAACTATCTCTAAGTACTACTTATGATTTAAGGCTGTCGAATTTTAACATGATATTCACTAAACATGAACCTCATTAGAACAAGAAAATGTACAATTATGACAACAGCTGACAGTGGTGCCTGTAGCCATATACTCATTATGTACCAGTCACAATGGGCTCCTCAACCCCTCTGTCATGGTACCAAAACTGAATGAGTAGCACTTGAACCCCTGTACTTAGGGTGGAGAAAGGAGAAGAAGGTGTTATAGCACTGTTTATGTCTGGTCTTGCAGCCCCATGGCACAGTGAGAAATAGAATAGCCAGCACTGACCCTTCTTACCACAGCTATGGGGCCAGTACCTGAATCAGGTCTCTCTCCTGGAGGCCCACCCAGCCTTGCCCCCCAACATGCAATCTGCACGCACCTTAAGGATAAAGCGTGGGGGCAGAGCGTGGCACAGGTCACAGCACTGAGATCCTGTGGCCAGCAGCTGCCGTGGGAAATGGCTCCACAGAGACTGACAGCATACCATGGGAAAAAAATCAGTAGACTGTGACAAATTCAGCCCTCAGTGGACTCAACCCAGAGAATAATCTTCTGCATTTGTAAATGTATTTGTCCAAAGTCTGAAAAGATATCTTACTTCTCTCATTCTCAAGCTGCTCGTAGGAGGAAAAGGTTTAATTAATTAAAAATAAATAAAAATGAAATGCACAATACACTTGTGTAGAGGAGGATTAGGATAAATTCATCTCATATCAGGAAAATAGTTCTGCACAAGAGCACTAAAGTGAGAGGTTCCAGATCTAAACTCTTTTAATCAATCCCCTATAAGCTAATGCATGGTTTTTTTTTGCAAATTTTTATCATGTGATTGCTAAGTCTGTGGTGACAATCGAGCTGAAATCATGACACTGGAACATCACAGAACAATTCACTGTTCAAAAACCCTTTCACTTGTGGCTCCATCCACATCTTCTGGTGCTAAGAAGGATGGTAAAAGGTGGGGTGATAAAGCAGGACCAGTGAAGGACGCCTAGGAATGAGGGCCAGGTTCACAGATTGACCAGGGGTGGGTGGGTAGGGGAAGGGTGTTAAAAGCGGAGTGGTAGTAATGAGGGAGACTTTTCTTTTTTTCGTAGGGTGACTGTCCATCCCATTTTTAGCAGGGCAGTCCCTTATTTAAGCTGTCTCACAGGCGTCCTGACATTTTTAAAGAAAATAGGCAAACTGTTCCCTGGCCTGGCATATGGTGTCTTGGGTTGGCAGCCTCTCCTGACAGGGAACTCCTCCACTGGGTGGCCGCCCTGTTCCCTGGAGCTCTGCACCTTGGGGCAGCAGATCCTGCTGCTGGGGAAGCTCCTCTCTAGGGCAGCTGCCCCATTTCTCGGCACCCCACAGTGGCAGCCCCTGCGGCCAGCAAACTCCACAATGGGGTAGCTGCCTTGTTCCCTGGTACCCTACACTCAGGGGAGGCAGCTCTCACTGCCAGGAAGCGCCTCCACCAGTCAGCTGCCTCGTTTGCTGGCCTCCCATGCCTCAAGGAGGCAGCTCCTGTTTCATTCCCTGCCCCCCACCACTGGGAGGCTTTGGAACATTCTCCGCCCCCCCCCGAGAGTTCTGCAGTCCCCATCTTCCACTCCCCTTCATTCCAGCTGCCTCCCCACTGGAGGCTGCAGGGCCACCATCCCTGGTGCCTCAGCCTGGAGCAGCAGCCCCAGTCGCCAAGATGCCCTGGCATGGGACAGCAGCCCCGCCCGCATCCCCAGAGGCCACTGTCTCGTATTTCCATAGGTCAGCGTGGTCACCCTAATTTTTTGTGATGTCAGACTAGTTTATGTAGTCTGTGCTGTAATGAGAATGTGACATCACAGAGACAGATGATGTGAGTGATGACTGCACAGGTTGCCAGGTGTATAGAGAGCCTGAAAAGCACAATTTATAAATGATAGTTTAAATATTCCATACATAGGTCTAACCTTAATGCAACATTAAGGCTGAGAAATCAAACAGTCTGAAGTCAGAACACAGAGAATTAAGACAGAATTTTTAGTTCTTCCACTTAGATATACTTTAAAATCTCTCTGTATTGTTACAACCAGAGCTGTAAAGATAACAGGTATTTTTGGTTTGGTGCCAATTCCAAAAGTCTAAAATATTTCATTTGGGGTTGTATGAAACATGGCAGACAATTCGAAAAGAAATTTCTTTTTATCTGAGTTTTTGTAAATGTCAATATTTTAATAAGATCAAAGTAAATTCAGAAAAAGTAAGTCACTTCAAATTAAAATGTTTCATTGTGAAATGATAAAATTTTATTTTTGTTTCAGCCAAAACAATTTGGCCATTTCAATTATAAATATATGAAAAAAATGGTACTATTAATAGGTGATGGCTTCTCCAACTGAAGAACCAGATCTGCTTTCCTTCTACTGTCCCACTTTTGCCCTCTTCTAAAAACTCTCTTAAAAATGCAATTTTGAGTTTTAATTGTTTAACCTGTCAGAGTCAAAGGTTATTACCCAAATTCCAGGGTATTCAAGTAAGCAATTTATAAGATGAGGGAACTCAGGCCACGTCTACACTACAAGATAAGGTCAAATTTTTTAAGGTCGATATTTTTAGCACACCATTTTGTAAAGTCAAAGGTGTATGCCCCTGCTGTGCGCATAAGTTTGATGGAATGCTTCCCCAGTAGGGTGGGTTCCTTCAACTCCGACAGTTCCTGTCACCCCTTTGCATTCTGGGTTAGGCTAAGTGCCTGACGGGACAAAAAAAGTACCATGGGTGGTTCTCAGTATATGTCGTCGGCTTCCCATGGTGCACTTATCTCCTCCATCCCAACTGCCCCTGAAGTTTAAAGCAATCAATTAAGTCCTGAAGCACTGAGTTAACAGTGCTGAATGTAGTGGCCTGGTGTCACTACCTAGTATTGTTAAGATTACATATCCCCATAAAAACAAAAAAGCAGTCCAGTAGCACTTTAAAGACTACCAGAATAATTTATCAAGGTGAGCAAATCAGAGAGTAGAGGGGGCAGAAGTGTTGGGGGGGTGGGGAAATCAAGAATTAGATAAGGCCAAGTATGCATAAGAGCCCCTAGGTCATTATAGGGGCTCTTACACTTACTCGGCTTTATCTAATTCTTGACTTCCCCCTTCTGCCCCTCTACTCTCTAATTTGCTCACCTTGATAATATTTTTCTGATTTGTCAACCTTGATTACTATTTTTGGTTCTCTGTGCCTTAAACATTGAGGCTACGTCTACACGTGCACCCAACTTCGAAATAGCTTATTTCGATGTTGCGACATCGAAATAGGCTATTTCGATGAATAACGTCTACACGTCCTCCAGGGCTGGCAACGTCGATGTTCAACTTCGACGTTGCTCAGCCCAACATCGAAATAGGCACAGCGAGGGAACGTCTACACGGCAAAGTAGCACACATCGAAATAAGGGAGCCAGGCACAGCTGCAGACAGGGTCACGGGGCGGACTCAACAGCAAGTCGCTCCCTTAAAGGGCCCCTCCCAGACACACTTTCATTAAACAGTGCAAGATACACAGAGCCAACAACTAGTTGCAGACCCTGTATATGCAGCACGGACCCCCAGCTGCAGCAGCAGCAGCCAGAAGCCCTGGGCTAAGGGCTGCTGCCCACGGTGACCACAGAGCCCCGCAAGGGCTGGAGAGAGAGTATCTCTCAACCCCCCAGCTGATGGCCGCCATGGAGGACCCCGCTATTTCGATGTTGCGGGACGCGGATCGTCTACACGTCCCTACTTCGATGTTGAACGTCGAAGTAGGGCGCTATTCCCATCCGCTCATGGGGTTAGCGACTTCGACGTCTCGCCGCCTAACGTCGATTTCAACTTCGAAATAGCGCCCAACACGTGTAGACGTGACGGGCGCTATTTCGAAGTTACTGCCGCTACTTCGAAGTAGCGTGCACGTGTAGACGCAGCCTGAGTCTGTTCTGGTACGGCTATGATCTGAAGAAGTGGGTTTGTCCCACGAAAGCTCATCACCTAATAAATTATTTTGTTAGTCTTTAAAGTGCTACTGACTGCTTTTTTGTTTTGGTAGTATATAGACTAGCAAGGCTATCTCTCTGTTAATATCCCCATAAGAACATCAGTGATTTCTTGATTGGACACTATTTCTCTGATCTGAATAATACCTATTTTTAACTGTTACCAGACATACTATTTTACAGCTGGGAGTTTAGAAATCCTGCCTGAGTTTTATATTGAGGACATTCTATTATGTACCCAACAAATTTTAATTAAATTCATTCCTTAATTTCCTTTGACTTAGCAATAACTTTGTTTGTTATAATATCTGTTCCTGGTCATTTTGTCTAACCTCTCATGACTCTCTGGTACAACAAAAATATTATCATTTCTTAATTCTGTTCTTTCATTTTATGGTTTCAGTAAATGGAAAACTATAATTGCATTCACACTGCTATTACATAATTTGTAATTTTTTAAAAATCTGAATGAGTTTAGAGTAACTACAGACTTTATCCAACAGTGAGATATTTTCAATGGAAAAATCATTAGAATATAAAGATTGCAGAGGAAAAATGTCTTGGGGCTAATAGTCCATTGACTTCCATATTTTACAGTATTTCACACTACGTAAAGCATGTGTAAAATTTTATCAGATCTCAGTGGTAAGATTCTCCCCTACTTTGCACAGTATAAATAGCACAAAAACTGCAAGGCAGCAGAGACTCAAACCCCTTGATATGTTAAAAATTCTTAAAGGCTGTTGCCTTTTATGTTGAAAATAATCTGTTTCTATTGCTGTATATAATCATTTTATAAGCAATAGTTAAATGTAAAAGTCTTCTGACACAACTTTAACAAATTTTACCTGACTGGTAAAAGTGTGTTAAGCTAACTCTATAGTCAGCAACTCTTGAGAATCAGGGCTTTCAGTTTATGAAAACTTGGTTCAAGTTTGATTGGTCACATTTTGCAACTTTTGTGGCATGAGAATCCCACTACAGATTTGTTTCTACATCACAAAACTACAGTAAACTCTTTCATATACGGCAGCCCCAGGACTGGGAGGTTACCAGATATTCAAATATTCTGGATAATAGAGAAGTATACTTAGCAATGCATAACACTAAAGAAAAAGAAGATGAAGTACACTCATCCCTCGCTATACGAGCACAATTGGTTCCTAACTTTTTGCTCATAGGCGAAAACTCATAAAAGGGACACTAAATTCCTATTAAGATATTGTAACTGTATCTGATTGGTTCCAGGTGCTTGGAATGGCAGCAGATGGCACTGCTTTTGAAAGGTAAGTGAGCCTGGCGTTGTGTGTTGAGGGTGGGGGGGAGAATAAAGGCTGTGGGGCAGTATGGGGACATGAGTGGGAGGGAGGGTTAAAAACGGTGGGAGGCGGGGTTCAAGCTGTTGCAGGTTGGGTATGTGAGGCCGGTGGGGTTAGGCTGCAGTGGTTCGGGTGCGTGGGGGCTGGCAGGGGATTTAAGTTGCTACGGTTGAGGCGTGCAGGGGCCAGCGGAGGGTTTATGGTGTGGCGGTAGGGGTGTGAGGGGCCAGCAGGGGGTTTAAGTTACCACGGTTCAAGTTGCCATGGTTCAAGCGTGTGTGGGCCAGCGGAGGGTTTAAGTTGTGGTGGTTCGGGTGTGCGGGGGCTGGCGGGGGGTTTAGGTTTCAGCAGTTTGGGCATGCGGGTGCCAGCAGGGGAGGGGGTTTAAGTTTCAGCAGTTCGGGTGTACAGGAGCCAGCAGGGGGTTTAGGTTTTGGCAGTTCGTGTGCACATGGGTTAGCGGGGGGTTTAAGTTGTGGTGGTTTGGGCACGGGGGGGCCGGCAGGGGGTTTGGGTTTTGGCAGTTCGTGTGTGCGGGGGTCAGTGGGGGGGGTGGTTAAGTTGTGGCGGTTTGGGTCTGTGGGGCCGGCGGGGCGGTCAGGCTACAGCGGGTTGGAGCCACAGGGCAGGGGCAAGTCTCGTATTAGCGGGGGGAGTCCACTCGTCCAGTGAACAAAAGGTCAGTAAATGTGTCCCTCATTTAAGCAAGTACTCGTAAATAAAGTACTCGTTTAACAATGGATGAGTGTATTAAGAAACAAACAAAAAGCATAAACACTACTTTATTTGCTAACAATAGGAGTATTGTACACTGTAAACTTTACTGCATTTGCTCTACATATATGTATTTACTTTCACTATGCTATACTTACAGAAAACATAACTAAAATTAACTTTTGGTTAAAACGCCAATTATTTGAGAGTTCCGGACAATAGAATGCCAACTTGGAAAGAGTTTACTCTACCAGAAATTTGACAGAAACTAATTAGACAAGTAGACTCAGGAACATTTCAGTCTTTAGTCACAAATCAGCATTGCTACACAGAGACTGTGTCGACATAGCAAGTTTCTTTGGAAAAGCTGGGCCTTTTTAAAAAAGAAAAAAAACTCACGGAGCGTCAATACACAAAATGCGCTTTTTCAATCTGAAATCAAAAGATCGTGGCCCTTTTTCTGGTGGCCCTCTTCCTCTCCCAGATTAAAAAAAGCACCTTTTTCTGAAAGATTCTTTTGAAAAAAAAGTGTGTGTAGATACTCCATGGGCCCTTCTTTTGAAAGAGCAGTCCTCATGGCACTGGATTTTTCGACCCCTGGGCCATTCTTTCGAAAGATCAGGGGTCGTGTGGATGCTCTCTATTGAAAGAGTGAATCAGTCTTTCGATATGCTTTTTTGTGTGTGGATGCAATCTTTTGAAAGAAGTTTTTTTGGACGATCTCTTCTGGAAGAACTTCTTTCGAAAGATCGCTGTAGTGCAGATGCAGCCTGAGACAATAAACTGAAATGGAAAAACCAAATATGTAGGAATGGTCCACAACTCTCACTTTCATGATGCCTGGCTGCAGACAGTATTATTAATTCTTATTAATCTTTCACAATCACTAAAAGAAAAACATTTAAAAAAAACAACTCAACGGTGCTCACTTGTTGGCACACCAAATTTCACAAGCCAAGGGATTTTTCATTCGTTTACCTGTTTCTGTAGCCATCTTTCTCGCTTTCTTTGTTTCTTCCTCAAATTCTTCAATTTGTTTCTCTCCCTTTTGTTCAGTTTTTGTCTGACATCAGACATGGGAAAATTATCAGGCTGCAGAAGATCAACAGATGTGATGTGTTGCTGCTCAATGTCCTCTACTACAGCACTCCCAGATGAAGAGAGGTCCATCATGAAAGGCAGCTGGTCAGCAGTGGAACTCCCAGAACACTGTTCAGAAGCTTCAAAACTGCAGTCCCATTCTGTCTCTCTGTATGTTAATGCACTGCAGGAAGTATCAGAATCATACAGGGCCTGAAAGGACTTATTATTTCTATGGGACTCTAACTGCAAGCTACCTCTTATGTAAACGGGTTGTGTTTCATTTTGCCTGTGGTAAAGAGGCCCCCTACTGGCAACCCCATATAAATTAGGCAACAAGACTAATTTCTCTCGGCTATTCAAATCCAAACTATGTGCTTTTCTATGACAAGTTTTTACAGTGCATGTATCATTAATGGGCCATGAACCTGAAGGACTTTTTTTTTTATTAAACACTTTGAAGTGCAGTTTTTTACTGTTCATCTCAGCGCTGGTTGCTCTCACCTCCAGGCAAAGTGCATCTGTTAGTCTTCCAGTACTATCCATATTTTTTGCTATGAATGAAAGCTCTTGATTTCTGGGGCCCATAATTTCACCTGTCTTCTGGGGCTGTATTTTGTTGTTAAAACTAGATGGAACTTTGCAAAGTGACATGTTTTTCACTGATGATCTTGCTAGTCTAACTGAACAAGCTGGCTGATAATCAATCCGACTCTTGCACAGATGTATATCTGCAAATAGGCCACAAGAACATTTTGTACTGCTGACAAAGTTAAAGCCTCCCAGACGGGCCCCACAGAATGGGCAGTTCAATTTTCCAATCATCCACTCTGCCTATAAATGAGAGGAAAAAAAAATGAGTTAATTGTAAATTAAAAAGAAAGCAACCACTATTTTTTCCCCAATAAAGGTACCTGCTTTTTGTTTTGTGAGTGACAAATAACAGACTGCACAGTAAAAACCAAACCGAACCAAACCTAAATCAAACTAGACCTTTGAAAATTGTCATTTATGAATAGACGGGGAAAAAAACCTCTTATTCTAGAAGTGTTGTGGACAGAGTGTGGATAGTGATGAATCATGGATTAGACTCTTTAAATTAATAAATCATTGACCAAAGCTCATTGTGAATTATCAGGTAAAACAGCCTGTTTAAGTCTTCTGAGATTTCCCACAAGAATGAATAAATCTCCACATATCACAGACATTCAAAAGGGTTATTTTGTACTACAAGTGACAATGTAAAGTACCAGCAAGGTCTTAAAAATCAGAAATTCATAGCAGAACTGCCATCAGTAATGGTACGCTGAACATTGCAGGTACTAAAACACATTTTTCAAGTAGTGAATTTTAAAATGAAGTTGTTTTCATAAGTGAAATTATCAACAATATTTTATTATTTTCAAGTCACTGCTTCCTTCATTAAGGGAATACATGCCAAACCTGCAAACACTCATGCCCATTTGTTACTTACAAGTGGAGTAGTTCAGGGGTGTCCAACATGTGGCCTGTGGGCCAGAATCTGGCCTCTGGAGCCTTTTTTATCTGGCTTCAGGAGCTGGCAGTGGCTCCATTTTTAAAAGGCATTTGGATGGCTCCAAGACACATGTGGCTCCTGCCTCTGCCACCTGACTCCTTCTCCAGCTTCGATACAATGCGAGAGGGGCAGAGAGAAGCAGCAAGGGGTATGTGCACTGGAGCTACATGTTTTGTGCTGTTCTGTGCATGCATCTCTCCCCAGCACTTGGAGGGAAAAGCACGTGGCAACGGCGATGGTAGAAGCAGCAGCGGCTCCGGTGAGTTGCCGGCACTGGATTATAGTGCGGGGAGGGAGGGCTGGCTCTGAAAGAGGGGAGTGGGGACTGGATTAAAGAAGGGGGTCTGGGGGTGCCTGGCTCTGGAAGAGAGAATGGGTGATTGGGTTAAAGCGGAGACCTGAGGTGCCTGGCTCAGGAGGAGAGGAGGAGGAATTGGGGATTTTGCATGTCTGAAAATTGTGGGTATTTGAGGTATTACAATTTTTAAAAAGGGGTATTTTGATTAAAAAAAAAGGCTGAGAAACACTGGAGTAAAACTTGATTGGTTTGACAGCCAGCAGGAGGGATCCAGCCATTAAACCAATTAAATTGAGTCCTACTCTTTCAGTGTAGCAGGGTGGTTTGAGCTGCCCCTGCTGCAATACTCATGGAGGGAGTAGGAGGGCTGGGCAGACCTGCACATCTGTGGTGAAGAGGAGACAGCCCAGGGAAGGAGCAGCAGGGGGTGGTAGCACACAGAGCTCCTGGGTAAGTTAATCTTGGGTTTGAGGGAGCCATTTTGAGGCTGCAATGGGGTTAAGCCTGGGGGTGGGCATGGGGGCAGTTTGGGACTGCCAGGGGTTTAAGCCTGGGGATGGGAGGGGGTTGGTTTGGGGCTATTTTGTGTTAGGCCCCAGGAAGATGTAAAAAATTGCCCCGATGAAAAAAGGATGGACACCCTTGGAGTAGTTCAAATCAACATATAATCTATTCAACTGAACTTTTGTATGAGTAATGTAAAATACATTCATGTGTTTGCAGGATTAAGACCAAGTGATTAGACAGCATTATAGAATGTAGGCTAGACATTTCTAACTCAGGAATGCAAAGTTAAGCATATTGTAGGAGAAACTAGTAGAATTGCCTATTACAATATTAAGGTTGCCTGACTCTTCCTGTTATGCCCAGGGTGTACAATCTGGGGAGCATGCCCCCTCAGGGGGGAAGGACGGGGGACAAAATGTCAAAAGGGAGATGACTGTGCTGCGCATCGTTCCCCACCCCATTGCTTCTGTGCACAGCTATGTTGTGCTCTTGTTCTGCGCTGCTTGCCTCCCTGACTTTGGCTTCATGTCCAGTCCCCTCCCAACCATGGGGGCCCTCCATTACCTCCCTGCAGCCTCTCTTAGCTCAGCTGCCCGTCACCCTGCCCCCACCCTCCATAGTCTCTGATGTTGTTTCTGATACTCTCCCTCATGTTTTGCAGAGGCATCTGAGTGGGATAAGAGATGCCCACTTTAGCGACACAGCCCCTTGTTTCAGCTTCCCCAGAGAGACTTTTTTTTTAGTGCAATTATGTTGATCTTTTGTTTAGTTCTTTCATTTAACTTTAAAAAGGCTGCTCAGAAGGCCTGGAAAAGAGGTTGGGAAGGCTTTTAAATCAGCAGGGAGCTGTTGTTGTGTTGGACTCCTGAAACATCAAAATAAACTACCTGGGACTGCTGGAGTTGGGAGGGCTCTTTAAACAGAGTGAATTTTTTTGTTTTAATAGCTGCCAGGGATGGCTGGAGAAAGTGGTTCTTCAAAGATGCTTTGATCTGTGTAGTGTGTATCCGCTCTCCCATTATGTGCACTGTACTTTCACCATTGCAGTTTATGTTGCTGCCGTAAGGGATTTTTTTTTTCATATTAACGTAACAAAAATTTCTGTTAGTTTGGATTTTAATAGACAGGTTAGGAGGCCCCAGCTAATTGCAGGGATGAAAAGGGGGGCCTGATTTAAAAAGTTTGCTCGCTCCTGTGTTATGCAGCTTGTTTTCGAATGCTTATAACTTTGATAGATTTTGGACAGAAAGTTTCTATAGTTTAGCCATGTCAGGGAACAAGCTTAAGGAAAAATAAATTGGTCAGCAATGTTAAAAAAAATAATTCTGGAGGCCTCTTCTTTGAGAAGCTCAAGGTGAAGAAAGAGGACTAGGACAGACACAGATTGCTGGTGATCATGCAAAAGGGGTCAGTCTTAAGGTGCAGACAAAGATCCACTGGAGCATATTTCTCTCTAGGGCTACATCTGCACTAGCCCCAAACTTCAAAATGGCCACGCAAATGGCCATTTCAAAGTTCACTAATCAAGAGCTGAAATGCATATTCAGTGTTTCATTAGCATGCGGGCAGCCGCGGCACTTCGAAATTGACACGCCTCGCCGCCGCATGGCTCGTCCCGACGGGGCTCCTTTACGAAAGGATCCCGCCTACTTCGAAGTCCCCTTATTCCCATGAGCTCATGGGAATAAGGGGACTTCGAAATAGGTGGGGTCCTTTCGAAAAGGAGCCCCGTCGGGACAAGCCGCGCAACGGCGAGGCGTGTCAATATAGAAGTGCCTCGGCCGCCCGCATGCTAATGAAACACTGAATATGTATTTCAGCGCTTCATTAGTAAACTTCGAAATGGCCATTTGCATGGCTATTTCGAAGTTTGGGGCTAGTGTAGGCACGACCTAGAGCTTGGAAGACAACCTAAGATCCCCAGCTCACCATGTCTCTGCCATCAGGAAATATCTGTAAAGCCCAGTGACAAAGTGTTATATATATATATGGTGCCAGTATATGCAGATAATGACAAATTATGGCAGATGTGAGTAATCTGTTATCTGAAGTGACAGAGGACTGTGCAATAGATCTAAAGATTCCTACCCCATTGATTAACTTAGTGAGTGTCACTATAATGTCAGAAGATAGAATTACCGGTTTTTTTCCAGTCTACTTTTTTTTTTTTAAACTTAGGAAATTATACACAAAAAACTGTTAAAAGACTGTAATTAAGGTTACAAAAAGTCAAGCACTCGGAAATTAGAAATGACTGTGCAACCTTAATTTGTTTCACTTATGCGGACATATTATGACACAACCTTTAATTATAGGATCACATTTTTTTTCATAAGATACATGTACAGACTCACTTAGTGAGCAATGATTTAATATTTTTTGTTTTCCTCATTGTTCAGTGTGTAGCCCTATATCTTATTTCCTGAACAGTATCCAGATCCTGCTCTGAAGACAGAATTATTAATCTCCTCATAGGCTTTCTTATACTGTGCAACATTACAGCGCAGGTTGAACCTTTCTAGTTTGGCGCCCTCCAGACCTGACAATGCCAAACCAGAGAATTTACCAAAGCATAGGAGATCAATATTGTCCAGCAGCTTTACCAACACTTCAACTGCTTACTAGGTTCTTAGAAGACATTTAAAGATAAATTAGAGCTAAACTGCAACACAGAACACTGAGAGACAGGGCTGTTGGCTGTAAATAAACTTTCTGGAACCACAGAAAACTTGGCCACACACATGAGAAATGCACATTCAGTGAACTAAAATCAGGCTGAACCACAGATGTTGCCAGACCAGAGAGTACCAGATTAAAGAGGTTCAAACTGTACCCTAGTGCTTCACAAACTTGAATTAATTTATTTTCGTAACATGTTTGTGAGATGGGCAGATACTACCCCATTTCATAGAGGGCAGAATGAGGCACAGAAAGATAAGGTCAAAACTATCCGCTAATTTCGGGTGCCCAGTATGAGACATCTAGCGCCTGATTTATCAGAGTATTTAACATGATGCTGCACTTCACATATTCAAAGCACAGCTTCCGCTGAGTTCAACTGCTACTATGTAGAGTGCAAAGCACGTCTGGAAGTCAGACCAAATTTCTCAAGTCAGACATTCAGAAAATGAGGAAACAGTAAGTAGCTGAGAAAAGCTTGGTTTAAATGACTTGCTTATTATCATATAAGAACGCTGTGGCAGAGACCGAGATAGAATCCAATTATCCAGGACACCATTCAACTGCCTTAATCATGAGACCCTCCCTTCTCTTCCTGCAATCCCATGCCTCATTCACTACATTCTGAATTTTGCAACAAATGGGGCAGGGTCTTACAGCTTCCTTAAGTACACCATCCAGATTCACGCCTAAACAAGTTCATCCTGTGCACTGAATGAGGAAGAGTTTTGTGGAAAAAAAACACATCATCATGTAATTAAGGACTTTATTATAACAAAGGGGGATAAGTTAAGACTGCACGTGTAACCTTAATTCTGGCATTTCCTAACTTCTGAGTATTTGACTTGGCACCTTTAATTTTTTGAAATGCAGTGTTTTGGTAATAATATCAAACACACTGATTAGGACAAAATGCTAAAATCCAGTAAAATTCTCCTCCAGATGAAGAAAACTTTCAATACTGATGGAGTCCCAAAATCAGATAAGAAAAATCAGAAAAAGAAAATCATAGGCCAACATCACTGCTTATAATTGCCTGTTAAATAAATTGTGCAATATTAGCTACTAGACATAAATCATCAACTCAAAGAGAATATCATGAAGGAAGTAATCTCTTGATAAAAATGGTCAGAGATTATTTCTAGACATTATATGAACAGTTAAAGATTTAGAAGAGCCAAAAACTATCTTTTCACTGGTTTTATAAAAGGCTTCAGATTAGCAGCAGTGGGACTATTTCCTGTACACTTCCAAGAACAGTCATCAGGGCACAATTAAAAAAAATCAAATTTCTGCTTAAAACCTGTGCTAGAGTTTTCACAAATTCTCTCTCTCTCTCTCAATTCAGTTCTGTGGGAAAAGGTCACTCCTTTGTTAGCAGCACTAGAGCTCCTAGCTAATCAATGCCAGCAAAAACAAAAGGGCTATGATTAGCTGATCTAAACTGGAGTAGGTCAATTTACGAAATGGAGCTGCTCTGCTTTAAACTGCAGATCATCTGGCCCAAGACAAATAAAAAGTCTTATATAACAGATCAGGAACATACATCTTGTTTCTATATATTAGTACATATGCAATAAATAAAATAAATACTATACGACAATGGAACCTTAATGCACATTACTTACTCAAGAAACGGTCCCCCTTATACAAGACACCAGAAGCATATCCATTTGATACATCAGAAATGCTGCCTTGACTAATGTCCGCTGCCCCTCTTTATTTTCCAAATAAAATATCAAATGATATATTGATAAATCCAGGAACCTACTGTTTCTATTGCACATTTCGCCCAGTCCGGAAGAGCTTCCAAGTTCATGTGCCATACATTGCAAGTATATTGAGAAGCAGCTGAATAATGTGATTTCTGTTAAATAAAGACATATTACATTACCAATAAACATCTGTGTGTGTGTGTATATGTATATATTCTTTTCTTAGAATAGTACTTTTACACTCAAATACAAAGGAAAACATTTGAAAATTAGGAGGAGGCAGTAATATATTTAAATAAAGCACTTCATGGATTAACTCTTTTACTGACAATCTGGTAAATAAATCTATATAGATCCAGATGCACCTACTAAACCTGTAACCAGGTAACTGCTTTAAGCAGGAGTGGAGACAGCTTCTCTGACCCGTATTCTTTCATACCATATTATGCTGTAGCTGGTTTTGCCTTTTTTTGATCTTGCAGAACCATGTTTGATCTTGTCTACACTACAATGTACACTACACTAGGAAACTGATTTTAAAAGCAGTTTTTCTGCCAGGACAAAATCTATATTATATTTTCTTTTAAACTGTTCAAGAATAGGCCACTGCCTAAATTTTAAAATAGTTTTAGGTTTTTTTTTTTTTTAAATCCTGGTTATTGTAGTATAGGCAAGCATATTACAAAGGTGTATTTATTTCCATGTCACTAAGGCAACAATACGAAGAACCAAAAGTGTGATGAACTTGTTTGTTCATTAGTTATTTGGAACTAAGGAACTAAGACAGCAGTTGAACCTTATATTTGTTAAAGGTTACCAACCGCACTTTCAAGTAACTACAACTATCCACCCATCCTTTTGTTTTGAAGTAACTGGATATAGAACTAAGACACTGCAGCAAGCGTATGTCATGAAACTCAGCAGGACTGCTACATTCTATTGTGCTGGAAATAAAGGAAGGGAGGGGATACCACCGAATGTTAAAATGGATTCATTACACATAGATCCTCTGTCCATTAGCGGAAGAGCTCCAGAAACTACAAAAGTTGTTTTGCTAACACATTACTATCTGGAAAAAATAGGTTCTGTCTTCTTCCTGGTGTTCATCAACAAGCCCTGCAAAGAGTCAATTTAATCTAGTTTTGCATAAGATTCAGGATTTCTAAATAAATGGTTATATCATGTTCAACACCTTGGTATCTGGTCTTAAGAGTTGTTCCTAAAGTTTTCACTTTCCCAAGTCTGCTTTACTTATTATTCAGCTGCTATTATGTCTTCTACCTCGAGTTTGAAGTGAATGCTTTCTTTCACCCTGGGTGTGACACTCTGTGCTCCAAAGCAACACCCTTACACCCCATATTCACCACTGTCATACATTTATGACATGCTTTGTACAAAGCATGTTTTCTGAGGTATCATTCAAAGTCTTGATCTGGTAAACACTAATATGCTATTGGTTAGTATGTGCTAACATTGTATGTGTAAATTTATACAGTTTTGCTATGTACATGTCACTGGATGATGTGAAATTGGAAGCACACACAATTAGCCTTTCAGGTACAGCAATGAAGAAGCCAGACTGTGCTAATCACCCATCAGTCAGGACAATGAACCATGCAAAAGGTTTGTTCTCCCTTGGGAATGTTTCTGCCAGCCTATGAACAATGGCTCAGCCACGAAAGCAAGTGCATGTGACCAGACCACATGACACTGAACTCTATACTGGCACCTGTACTTTTTTACAAACTGGGCCGAGAACTTAGCTGGGAATGAAGGATTCCCAACATATGGAGAAACTATATAAGGTGGACAGCGTCCATAATTTGTTTATACTCTCCCACAATTCAACACACGAAGAAACCTCTGGAAGGAAGAAGACTTTCAATGGTGGGGGGAAACCCAGGAGGAACAACAGATGAAGCCTGTGCTTCAAGAACCAACAAACCTCCTTGGATTATGAACCAGGGGGAGATACTGCCAATTCAGATCCTATCTGGTATATTAGACTGAGCTTGTGTTGTTGTGTATTTGCTTTGATCTGTTTGCGATCACTTATAATAATTTAAAATCTTTCTATAGGTATTACATTTGTTTTATGTTTTATCTTAACCGGTGTGTTTTTGCATGAAGTCTTAAGGGAAATCTCAGCTTGGTTAACAGGTTTGTTGCATATCTTCCCTACACTGAGGGGGAAGTGAACTAATGCAATGAGCTTACACCATACAGACCTCTGTGTAGTCCAAGATGGTCTAATTCTGGGTTTATAACTCCATTAGGGTAGCAGAGCTGGGGAGCTGAAAAATTGGCTAGTGCCTCATTTTTGTCCATGAATGGCTTAGGTAAAGCATTCATTTGACTCAGCGGAGTGTGTGATACCACCTGCTGTTGTGCAGGTTAATAACAGGCCTGGAAAGGCTGACTGGTATTCATCAGGAGAACAGCATGACAGAGAGCAGCCCAGCTGAATTATGAGGGGGCACAGTAGTTCCTAAGACTCTCAGGCTCCATCTCAGGGTAACAACCCATCACAATGGGTACTTAAAAACCATATGGATGACAATCTGTAGATAACGAACTTATTATTTCAATGCAATACTTGCTTTTCAATGTCTTGAAAAAATTATTTATCTTCAACTGTTAGCCTCTTTTGACATGTCACAGCAGACCACTCATCTCACTTCCATGTTCCTATCAATCATGAAAATGGAGTTCCCTAAATACTAATTGCTAATGCTTCCAGCATGTGTCAATAAAATACTGGGGCCCTCTGGTGCTCTGACTACAGGTTTCTATCCCAGAGGAGGTGAAACTACTTCTACAATATTAAAGTATACTTATTACTGAATTTAAAGGAACAAAAAATATTTCAAAACCTTGAACTCTGCAGTAAAGGGAAAGAGGTAATCTCTTATTACATATAGTAATTTAGAAGAACAATAATAGACATTTAAGTCTCTGTCTGCTCTGAAAACCCTAATCTTTGAGAACTAGAAAGCTGCAAAGATGTGTCTATAAAACAAGGAAGCTTTGTTAAGAAAAACATACAACAGGAAGTAAGAATTGCAAACAGTAGCCAGAAAGGAGAATTTTTAGTGAAGGAATACAGTCATTAAATAGTGATAGTTTTGATTTAAAAAAGAGCAGATCTCTTATAAGATATTCCAAAAATAAGATACCTATGTGGTGGGAAAATTTGGACTACCTTTCTCAAAGAACTGTCTATCTATAGAACACTAAAGTTGGGTCTACACTACAGAGGCCTTCTGTCAACAAAACTAGGGAGTAACCACACTACAAATGTGTTCTCCCGAGAATCTGTTGGGAGAATGCAGCAGTTTTCTCAGCAGAGTTCTGTCTTGACCGTACAAGGCACAGCATAGCATAGATACTCTGGAGAGGCCTCTGTCAACAGAGGGGACTTCTGGTCCACCAGGCTGTCCTGGTTGCAGAGCTTCCAGCTGGCTGTTCTATCAACAGAGGGCTGGGCAGTCTGGCTGCTCTCTGTTGACAGAGGAAGTTGACAGTGGGGGCCTGTATTAGTTGTGGACGTGTTCTATAGACAGAGGCTCTGTTGGGAAATATCTGCTGACAGTGACTTTTGTCGACAGAACTCTGTAGTGTAGACACAGCTTTAGTATAAATGGCAGCTATGTCTACCTCAGACAGGTAAGGTGTTGGAGATTGATACTGGCAAGACTGAGAAAGTCGAACAAGACAGAGGTTTTCTTATTAACTGTCCTGGTCTTCATATTGATCACAATCTAGCCTTCCTATTTCAGTTATTACTATGCAAATCCAGAATAATTTCACTGTCTTCAAAGGTGTATTTTTGAATTTGCACCAGTGATAATGAAAGCAGAATTTAGCCTTAACTGTTCTGAGAAAATACTGTTTTGAAGATTATTTGTAAAACAAATATAAAAATGTGCATGGCAAAAAGGTTTATAAAGGAATGTATTATGGCATATCTGAACAAATTGTGTATAATATGTCTTTAACATAAAAATTCACCCAAAACAGTTCTGGCTATTGTGATGGGAGATTTTAGTGCACCAGCCAGAGAAAATTACCATGTAACTTCAGTAACCCTCAAAAAATTATTTAGCATTAACTGGCCAATTAATGTTAAATAATTACAATGAATATAACCATTCCTTTTTTTGACACTAGTAACAGAACACACTAGATAGCCATTTGTCTTTTGGTTGTGTTAAATTTTTGTCTCCTATAAAAATCGTTTCAACGAATAAAAGAAACCTATCAATAAAACATTTTTTAAAAATAGTTTTTTGATCTTTGACTATAAAAGTAATGCTTTCTTTTTAACCAGGTTATTTTACCAACAATGCAGTCTGCAGAGTAACTGTTCTGGTGATTTTTTTATACAGAGAAAATAGAAAGTTCGCATGCTGAAAATAATTGTAGTACATTTTTTCCTTTATTAGCATTTTAGTTTTTTTCTTAAGATGTCAATAATAGAAAACATTCATATTTCATTTTATTTTTTTATTAAATTAACAATAATAATCTGTCAAACTATTCCAAAGTTTATGTTATAGAAAGAGCCATCAGAATATTTGGCTATAGTGTTTCAGAACAACTTCTAACAATTGCTTTAAAAGAACAGTTTCAAACATATCTCTCGATACACAGCCCACTTATATATGGTATTCCCACCAAATTAGAGTTGCTATGAAGAACACAAGAGTTGGATTTCTAAAAGCATTTGGTGTGCAACTACGCAGATAAGCACCAAGTGAGTTTCAAAAGTATCTAATTCCCACGGAAATTATTTCGGTGCTCAAGTAATTTTGAAAATCCCACTAACTATCTAAATACCTTCAAAAATATGGCCATCAGTCTTGCAGCCCAAACTATGTTTTACAAGTACATGGAATTGTAGACATAGTGGATTTCTTAACACTCTTTGAAGATCACATATCCTCACCAATCATTTGAAAGTACTTTAAAGATAATTTAACTAAATAATTAAAATACACAGAACATAAAAAGGAAACACATAAAATGTCTTCAGAACACAAGAAATGACAAAAGTGGCATTCTGAGATGCAGTAGTTAACATACTGTGAAAAAATTCTAACGGGAAGAACTTGAAAGGTATTATTTTATGATGGACTAAAGTGTAGTCCCAATGATAAAGTATAGGGAGGAATAAATTCTTAATGTAACCACCTACCATAACTCCCATTTGCTTCAATGAGAGTTATGTGCATTTATTTAGAAAATAAGGTACTCACCTCTTCTTCCTGTGAAAGTGAATAGGCTGATTCACATAGTACAGGTTGGACCTCCCTGGTTCACCACCCTTGGGACCTGACCAATCCTCAATGAGGGAATTTACCAGACCTGGGGGGGGTTCCCTGTCTCCAGCCCCACAACCTGTGGCCCCCCCCAACCACCAGCTCTGCATGTGTCCTGGCCAACCTGCTGTCACTGGTCCCTCAAATGGCCTCTCTATTGCTGACCTGGCTCAGTTGTTGGCCCTGACTGAGCTGTTGCCATTTGCAGGGCCTGCAGGCACCAGCTCCTGCTCCATCCTAGGTGCTGGCCCTACAGATGCCGCCTCCTGTCCTGGTCATGCTGCCAGATGCTGGTCCTGGCCCTATGGATGCCAGCCCCACTGGGCTCTTGGCACTGCAGGGCTGCCAACGTTCCTGCCATTGGGATCCCAGCCTCCTGCTTCCAGGCTGCACATCCTGGTAGTTCTAATTCAGTAACTCAGAACATTTCAAAAGGTATCAAAAAACTACAAAAATAACACCAAAAGGGTTCCAACTGCAGTCTTGCACTAAATGGACATAAATCAGACATCAGGAACAGTAATGTACAGAAACCTGTGGGACAGCACTTCAATCTCCTGGGACACTCAGTAACAGATTTAAAAGTAGCAGTCCTAAAACAAAGAAATTGCAAAAATCCAATGGAGAGAGAAATCTCTGAGCTGCAATTTATTTGCAAATTTGACTCCATCAACCAAGGATTAAACAGAGACTGGGAGTGGCAGGCCCCTTACAAAGCAGCTTTTCTGCCCTGGGTGTTAACATCTCCACATTAGGCTCTAACAATGGGCCATATCCCCCTCTCTGATCTGACTTGTTTTTTCCTCCTTTGATACATACTACTGATAATGGGCCATTTCCACCCTGACTGAATAGACCTTGTCAGCTCTGGCCCTCCCTTTTACTGGGACCCCACTCTTTAAATACCCTCTGAACCTCCCTCCCCGCCTTCACCCACTCATGCATCTGATGAACCGGGTCTTTGCCCACAAAAGCTTATGCTCCAAAATATCTGTTAGTCTATAAGGTGCCACAGGACTTCTTGTTGTTCTTAATATTCCTGTTACTCCTACAGTAGTTTTAAACTATTTCTTCTGAAAAATATCTTGTACCCTACTCTGGCAAATTTCTATATTAAACTCCTTCCAAGAATCTATTTTAATGTAACCGTAAATCGGACAGATCCCCATTTTGTTTAAAAACAATCAAATACAAAAATTAATAGACAATCACCCTCAGACCTTGACAACTGTAAAAGCATAACCAGACAGAACTTCATTTTTCACTAAAGCCTTTGTACACAGCTCTGGCCATGCCAGGAGGCCTTAAAGAGAGAATACATTACATTCACATTCACATTAAGGTCCTTTTATATGAGTAGATGGGTGTAAAGTGGCATTAGCATAAATGAAAAAGCAGATGCTCAGTCTTCCCACTACTGCTCACACCCATGGGGACAGCTGGAAAGTTCTTGGCCCAATAGTTCCATGATCACTCACTGGCTGCAAGGTTTGCCAGGGACACTTGGAGTGAGACCACCTGCTCATTTCCCACCTGCCAACTCTCAATCATCTGGTGACAATTTCCAGCATCATGCACAGGGAAGTCAGGCAGCCCCTGTTACCACTGATATCATTCCTTATTATTTTGATTTCCATATGTTAACTGTGGAAAAAGACTGAATCCATCATGGGAAAGGAGATGGGATGAAGTGGCTGCTAGTGGGGCTATTCAGCTGCCTTTAGAGAGTTTCCCCTTATTAAAATTCACATTTGATCAAACGGCTACAAAAGTATTTGGTCTCCATTTTGCAGATATGCCTCAGGCCATGACTTGGGCCTTACAATTGAGTTAAAAATAATGTTGGAAAAAATTAATAAACTGAGACTCATATTTTTATGGACATACAGATGACAAGTTCTGAGAACAATAGCCAATGAGTCTTTAGGGCTATGGCCACACTTGGCCAAAACTTCAAAATGGCCATTCATATGGGCATTTCAAAGATTACTAATGAGGCACTGAATTGAATATTCAGTGCCTCATTAGCATTAGGACACTTCCGGCCGCAGTGCTTCAAAAGCACCGCTTTGAAACGCATGTGGCTCGGTGTGGCTACATGGGGGTCCTTTTCAAAAGGACCCCGCACATTTCAAAATCCCCTTATTCCTCTCAGAGGAGGGGAATAAGGGGATTTCAAAATGTGCAGGGTCCTTTCAAAAAGGACCCCTGTGCAGCCGCACCGAGCTGCACGCGTTTAAAGTGCCACGGCCGGAAGCATCCTAATGCTAATGAGGTGCTGAATATTCAATTCAGGACCTCATTAGTAATCTTTGAAATGGCTATTTGCATGGCCATTTCAAAGTTTTGGCAAAATGTGTCCATAGCCTAGGGTACTAAACTGTGTATATATGGAAGCCAATATGCATTTGTGAGTTTGTAACTACATCAAATCACTGACCAACTTACTGCTTAAATAAGGCAATAATTAACATTATAGCATATTTGCAAAATAATGAAAATTAATTTCAGTCCCTCCTGATTATATCCTTCTCCACTGGCAAACAGCATTTTGGAGTGCTTCTGGTACATCACAGAATCAATATAGTGTATTCTGTTTACTTTTCTCTTTGATCCAACATCATAAAAGATGACAGCAGGATGGTGAATATCTTGGGAAAGACAGCTTGATAATTAACTGCTGTAGCAAAACAGCAGGAGGTGCTCATCTATTGTTTTCTGTATGATTATTTTTAATTAAGATATGGATCAAAATAGTATTTTAAATGTGTAGGTTATTCTGTTGTAAAAGAGGCCAGCTCTAGTGAGTTATGATATTTTTATCACGTCTCTTATTCTCAACCTTTTAAAAAATAGCAGTAGTTAATCTGCCACGTAGAAATAGTTGGCATATATAACTTCACTAACAATGCACATCAGTATAAAACCTACATAATTCAGTTTTACAAGATAATAAGACACCACTTTTATTGGGATACCCAAAAGAGCTTGGACTTTTACATGAAAAAGTTATTGCTCATAGCTCCAGTTTAAGGAGGGAGAAAATCCAGCTGAGTGTCTTGGGGTTAAGCTTAGAGGTGGAAACAATAGAAGTGATGTTATAGCTGGTGTTGGCTATAGACCGCCAGCCAGATCAGGGAGATGAGGTAGATGAGGCTTTCTTCAGGCAGCTAAGTGAAGCTTCCAAATCACAGGCCCTGGTTCTCATGGAGGACTTTAATCATCCAGACATTTGTTGGGAGACCAATACAGCAGCACACAGACTATTCAGGAAGTTTTTGGAGAATGCTGGGGATAACTTCTTGGTACATGTGCTGAAGGAACCGACCAGGGGCCAGACACAACTTGACCTGCTGTTCACAAAGGCTACGTCTACACGTGCCCCAAACTTCGAAATGGCCACGCAAATGGCCATTTTGAAGTTTACTAATGAAGTGCTGAAATGCATATTCAGCACTTCATTAGCATGCGGACGGCAGCGGCGCTTCGAAATTGACGCTCCTTGCCGCTGCGCGCCGCGTCCAGACGGGGCTCCTTTTCGAAAGGACGCCGCCTACTTCGAAGTCCCCTTACTCCTTTGGGGGGGACTTCGAAGTAGGCGGCGTCCTTTCGAAAAGGAGCCCCGTCTGGACGCGCCACGCGGTGGCAAGGAGCGTCAATTTCGAAGCGCCGCTGCCGCCCGCATGCTAATGAAGCGCTGAACATGCATTTCAGCGCTTCATTAGTAAACTTCGAAATGGTCATTTGCGTGGCCATTTCGAAGTTTGGGGCACATGTAGACACGGCCAAACAGGAAAGAACTAGTAGGAGAAATAGAAGTGGGTGGCAACCTGGGCTGCAGCGACCATGAGATCGTAGATTTCAGGATCTGGACAAAAGGAAGAAGAGTGAGCAGTAACACATAGACCCTTGATTTCAAAAGAGCAGACTTTGACTCTCTGTGAGAACTCATGAGCAGGATCCCTTGGGAAACGAAGATGAAGGGGAAAAGAGTTCAAGAGAACTGGCAGCATTTTAAAGAAGTCTTACTGAAGGCACAAGAACAAACCATCTCGCTGCATAGTAAGCAATGCAAACATGGTAGGCAACCAGCTTGGCTTAACAGGGAAATCCTTAGTCAGCTTAAATTCAAAAAGGATGCGTACAAGAAATGGAAACGTGGACAGTTGACTAAGGAGGAGTACAAACAGATGGCTGGAGAATGCCAGGGGGCTGGTCTACAGTATCACCTTCCTTCGAAGGAAAGATGGTAATTAGGATGTTGGGAGTTTACTGATGAAATGCTTCCGTGCATAGGCAGCACTTCATTAAGCAAATTCCTCCCACGCGGCAACTCCTAAGTTTTAAACTTCAAAGTACCAGCACACGTCTAGCTGCGGTGCACCCGCTGGTACTTTGAAGTGCTGGGGCAACTTCAAAGTCCCCTTACTCCATCTTTGAAGGAAGGTGGTAGTGTAGACACAGCCAGGGAGTAATCAGGAAAGTGAAAGCACAATTGGAACTGCAGCTGGCAAGGGACGTGAAGAGTAACAAGAAGGGTTTCTACAGGCATGTTAACAATAAACGGCTTATTAGAGAAGGTGTGGGGCTGTTACTGGATGAGGGAGGTAACCTAGTCACAGATGAAGTAGGAAAACCTGAAGTACTCAATGCTTTTTTGGCCTCAGTCTTCATGGACTAAGTCAACTCCCACATGACGGTCCTAGACAATGCAGTATGGGAAGGTGGAGAGCAGCCATCTGTGGGGAAGGAACAAATTCTGAGCTATCTAGAGAAACTAGATGTGCACAAGTCCATGGGTCTGGATTTAATGCACCCAAGAGTACTGAGGGAATTGGTAGATGTCATTGCAGAACCATTGGCCATTATCTTTGAAGACTCTTGGAGATCAAGTGAAATACCATATAATTGTAAAAAGGCAAACGTAGTGCCCATCTTTAAAAAAGGAAAGAAGGACAATCCAGGGAACTATAGACCAGTCAGCCTTACCTCAATCCTTGGGAATATACTGGAGGGGATCCTCAAGGAATTGATTCTGAAGCACTTGGAGGAGGGGAAAGTGATCAAAAGTAGCCAACATGGATTCACCAGGGGCAAGTCCTGCCTGACCAATCTGATTAGCTTCTATGATGAGGTAACAGGCTCCTTGGACATGGGGAAGTCAGTGGATGTGATATACCTTGACTTCCGGTCTCCCACAACATTCTTGTCCATAAGTTAAGGATATATGGATTGGATCCGTGGACCATAAGATGGATAGAAAGCTGGCTTGACAGTCAGGCCCAAAGGATAGTGGCCAATGGCTCAATATCTTGAAGGCAGTCAGTTTCAAGCGGAATGCCGCAAGGCTCAGTTCTGGGACCAGTGTTGTTCAACATCTTTATTAATGACCTCAATGAGGGACTGGATTGCACCCTCAGCAAGTTTGTGGATGACACAAAATTAGGGGGAGAGGTAGATACGCTAGAGGGGAGAGAGAGAATCTAGAGTTATCTGGATGAATTGGAGGACTGGGCCAAAAGAAATCTGATGCGGTTTAACAAGGAGAAGTGTAGAGTCCTGCACCTGTGGTGGAAGACTCCCAAGCATTGATGTAGGCTGGGGACCAACTGGCTCAGCAGGAGTATGACGGAAACGGACCTAGGGGTTATGGTGGATGAAAGGCTGGATATGAGTAAACAGTGCGCTGTTGTAGCCAAGAAGGCTAACGGCATACTAGGGTGCGTTAGGAGGGGCATTTTGAGCAGCTCTAGAGAAGTGGCTGTTCCCCTCTACTCGGCACTGGTGAGGCCACATCTGAAATATTGTGTTCAGTTTAGGGGACCCCCCCCCAATATAACAAGGATGTGGATGTGCTGGAACAGGGTCAGCGGAGGGAAACAAAAATGATTAAGCGGCTGGAGAATAAGACCCATGAGGACAGGTTGAGGGATTTGTGCCTGTTTAGTTTACAAAAGAGAAGACTTAGGGGTGATTTAATAGCAGCCTTCAACTTCCTGAAGGGGAGCTCGAAAGAGGAGGGTGAGAAACTGTTCTCAGTGGTGTCAGATGGCAGAACAAGAGGTAATGGTCTGAAGGTGAAGAGGGAGAGGTGTAAGTTAGATATTAGGAAAAACTACTTCGAAGGAGGTTGGTGAAGCATTGGAATGAATTGCCAAAAGAGGTGGTGGGTTCTCCATCCCTTGAGGTTTTTAAGTCCCAGCTTGTCAAGGTCCTGGCTGGGATGACTTAATGGCGGTTGACCCTGCTTGAAGCAGGGGGCTGGACTAGACGACCTCCAGAGGTCCCTTCCAGCCCTATGATTCTATGAAATAACAAAACTATTGAGTTTTACACAAGCTAGCATACAAACATATAAGGGATAGCAACCATCATCATGCTGCAGAACATAAAGGAAATAATTATGATCTAGATTCACAAAGGAGACTTAGGCATTGCAGCACCTAACTCCTAGGTTCCCTGTTATCCAATACAATTCACTGTTCCAAGTTTGATATGCAGACTTCCTATGCATTATACAGGAGCATTAGGAGCCTAAGAGAAGGATTCTCAGATGCGAGAAAACGGAATGAAGAGCTGCCTAAGCTAGCCAGTGAAATGTGGATGAGAGGGGCAGGTCTTACGACTCAGAATCACAAAATGTATGCCTACGCCCCACTGCAAGCGCAAACCTCACTATCTAGGTTTACAGATAATTGTGCCGATTTGCAGAGGTTGCAAATGAGCGACATGTGCTGTAGTGCAGGGCTATGGGTACTTGAGGATACTGTCAGTGTTCCCTCTAATTTTTTCCATCCATGGACAACATAAATTTTGTTATGTGCACTAAGGCATGTGCAAATGTGCACCACTTACATAAACACATGATGCTCACTGTGGATGGCTGTGAGCACTATGCTGATCAGCTGAGAAGCACCTGAATCTCTCCTAGGCGAATGTTCAAGAGCTCAGCTTACAGGGAACACAGGATACTGTGTGTGCTCATTGTGTTGCTGAAGGTGGATTGTGTTGATTTGTGTAGCGGTGGGCATGGTGGGAGATTTGTGTTGATTTATGCAGGTGGCAGCTAGGCCAAATAAACTACCACCTATATAGTCTCATTCATATAACCAATGAAACTAATATATGTAAATTAGATGTAGAGTAAGGCTGGTGATTGATTATGCCACCTCTGACATCACAATAGTCATCACATTCTTTGGCTCTTGATATTGCATAGATACATGCCTTACTGTGGCTGTAATGACACAGGAGAAATTTGTTAAAACAAAAAAGCTGAGAACTTAAAATCTGGATAGTAACAGATAACAAAACTGAGTTGTAATTCATCCTGGTGAAATTCCGAACAGAAAGAGCTCTTAATTGTGCCTGGTCACAGTTTTCACACTGACCATACAGACATTTTGGGTGTGGAGTGACACACAGAAACATTCCTGGAATCTTATTATATGTAGGTATTACACTTGGCAAGGGAATAATAAAGAATCCATACTTACTTCAAAGAGTTGATTTCCATGACATTTTATGAGGCAATCAGAATTTGCTATGTATTTTCTACACTTCCAGCAACGAAGCACATCAGCTTCTAGGCTACTCATTTTAACTTCTGTTCTTCAACTGTTTATTTGTTAGAGCTGGAAAGACAGTAAAAATGTATAATTTGTTTAGGCACCTGTGATCTGTTTAAATTACAAAGGAAATCAGCGTTCATGACTTAGTCACATGGGCAGTCCCTACTCAGACTAGCAATACTACTACCACTTTGATTTTATACAGTAATTTTCATCCAGCTAGTTATATAGTGACATGTATTTTCACGGTTCTTTAGAATACCAAAAAGGGATTCCGTCCCCAATGATCTCATTATTTAAATTTCTAATTCTCCAGACTACTCTGTAAGAGGATCTACACCATGACAGTCAGCACTCTGGCCCAAGCATCAGTCCACTTGCAAGAAAGAGACTTATATTAAGACCACACCAAACAGAAAATGGTTCCAGTTAATATCCTATCTTTCTTTTCTCATTACTGTATTCCATAATTTTCTTTCGTCTTCCCTAAATCTCTGAATTCTCTTCCCCATGCAAATTTCTCTTTCACTTTTTCTGTCAAAGACCTCAGAAAACTCTCCCTTTCCCCCGTCCTCCCAGAAATCCACCTCCTGTTCCAGTCCCCTGCTTCTTCTGATATCCTTATGCCAGCTGCTTGAAAATTAAACCTAACATTTATATTTAAAGGGTCTCCTGCATTAGGGTGTTCTGGCCATCCCTACTTTAAGTACTGAAAGAATACATACAAAATTACTAGCAAAAAATCATAAAAAGGATTCTGTGTGCATGCAATATCAATGTGCAATTGAGTCAACAATTTCACACTTATTTCTACTGACTTTTCACTAATAATACAAACTGAGAAGTATCTAACAAATTGTTTGCACAGCGATTACCTCTCTTTGTATTTCTTTTTAACATGCAATAGTCCAGGTGAAATGCAATCAATCTGCTTAGTTTTTGAAGAAAGATAATTTGATTTACTTCAATGGTGAATATACTATTGAAGTAATATACCACGTTCACATACAATTAGACAAATCTAGAACAAACTAATAGAATAGTATTAGTAGTAAGAAAGAGCTTCAGATCAATAATGGTTGAACAAAAGATCCAAGTAGGTGCATTTAAGTAAAAACAGAGCACTCACATTCAAAACCTTGTCTTGCACGACAAGAATTTGAAAAATGCAAATGATCTGAAACACACCAGACATCCTTGCATCTTGAGTTTTGCTTACACCGTTACTGTCAACTGTCATTTTAATAGTCCTTCCACATAAGATATATTTGACAGCAGCAGTCAAAGGGTATAAAAATGTTAAATGTCTCTCTCAAGCAAGTACTGAAGTCAAAACTCCAGTTTTGAAATGTAATAAATATTGGTCAGAGGCTGCTGCTGTGGATATAATTTTGTACTTACCTTATAGGCACTGTGAAAATGAAATTCCAAATTATGCATTCCTAAATATTAGATTTATCTTTGACCTATTTGACTGATGGCAGGTTTTTCTTGTGTTAAGTCTTTCTTGTCTATTTTAGAATATATATTAATATGCATGTATTTATTCCAATAGTGCACCAGTTAGGATCTTAAGAGTACAAGCAATCTATATGGACTGCAAGGACTGTTTCTTTGGTTATTCAAATTTTTATTTCAGACGTTTCCAAATAATCCTCTAGCACTTGGCATTTACCTCTGTTCAAATAAGGCCCATTTATCTACATATTACATTATGTTCCATTTAATTTCTCATACCTTTAAAAAAAACCATGTTATAACAACATCTGGCAGGCACTCAATCATTTATTTTGCTAAACAGATTATCATATTTTGTTGCTTTACAAAAGAGCATTTTCAAAACAAATGTTCTTTTATCTGCCCCATGTCCATTTGTAAAGATATCTGAATTAAACTTACACATTTGTAATAAGTATTTATAGCAACTGTCTCATTTCTTTCTACTTTTTGTGGTGGATAATCCCTTTGGTATACAACTATGACAAACCACAGTTTAAAAAATGAGCAAATAAATAACTTAGAACAACAAATCACAGCAATTTACAGTATTTTTCTACCACAGCAGTTGATTTTAATGAGAAAATTCCTGAAGGTCTATTAAAGTTCTCCACATAAATTCTGTGCTTTTCTTCAGGTCTCTCTATGGAGGAAACAGACAACACACTGCCCAATTTGTCGCAAATAAAGATCTGTGTAACAAAAGGTTTGGGGTTTTTTTTAAGTAAATGCCTGCATATCATCTCCCATAATGAACTCTGCTTCTTTATTGCTAGATTTGGCACAACTGTGTCTGTAGGGTTTGTATGTTGCAGAAACAGAATACAAATTCTTATTGAAGCAGATGCTTCGAGAAAAAACATGTATGTACTTTACAACAGATTACTAAAACACTGTTTAGGGGAACTGTTTCTTTGTTACGTACTTCCACAGCAATACCGTATCAATTTTAATTATACAGTGCTGTACTACAATAGCTAACTGAAATTAATAATGGGATGGAGAATTTTACATTTAAATAATTGTCTCACGTGTTCATAAACCTTTAGCTGAGGAGTACCATGAATTTAAAAGGCTAATTGTAGACAAAACGTGAATGGAGCCAAAAGTTCAAAGCACTCATATGCAGGGAAGTTAGTAGTGAGGTACCCCATGAACTACTTTGTTCAGTGTAGGTACCTTATAATCTAGAAGGTGGAGTGAATAGGGAGGAGTCATCATTTGTGAATACCATTCTTTTGATTAGTCAAGATTTGGAATGATGTTACACGAGTGGAATACAGAAATCCACCCGCAGTGAATATTAAATGTACAATCCTTAAGATTTTGAAAAGTGTCTAGTGGTTTGGAGTGCTTTCACGTCTAAGATAGACCTGATTTTCAGAGGGTTAGGTACTCAACTCTGAAATTGCCTTATACTGAGTACCCAACAGCAGAGAAACCCAAAATAACTATTGTGATGAATGAATGCCTGTAAAGGGGTAAACTCAGAGAGAGTGGTTTCTCTATTGGCAAGCAGCAAAGTGAGCCAATGGGAAATGAGAGGGAGAAATTATTTGAACTGAAGCAGTTACCTGCTGAGAAGTCTTTTTCTTTTGTGTGTCCAGAGGAGAGAGAGACAGGCTGTGTCTACACTACCTCCTTGCTTCGAAGGGAGGATGGTAAATAGGGTGTTGGGAGTTTATTAATGAAGTGCTGTGGTGCATATGCAGCACTTCATTAAGCAAATTCCTCCCCAAAATTTTGAGGAGTAAAGGGACTTCAAAGTACCCCGGGCACTTCAAAGTACCGGCGGGTGAGCTGCGGCTAGACACGAACCGGCACTTCAAAGTTTTAAATTTCGAAGTTGCCGTGGGGAGGAATTTGCTTAATGAAGTGCTGCATATGCCCTGCAGCAGTTAATTAATAAACTCCCAACACCCTACGTACCATCCTCCCTTCAAAATAGGGAGGTAGTGTAGACAAGCCCATAGAGATGTTTAATCCTGAGCAGGCATAAGGAATTTGGTAAATATCCAGGCCCCAAGAAGATCTTGGCATACAGATATATAAGTAGAAAGGAAATCATTAGTCAGATATGAGGTGGTTATTTTTTATTTTGGGTTTGGTGTGGGACTTCTCAGGCTGTACACCGTAACTTTCAAACTGAATTCCAGGGAAGTAATTCTCTGTGCTTTAACCTAAGTTTTTTTAAAGTTACTCTGTAACACCTAGCAACCAAATACGCTTTTGCATGTAAATCTTTAGTTTTGTTAATAAATCACGTTTTTTAAAAGGCAATGATTTGATTCCTGTGTCCTAGAGAAGTGTCTGTGTCTAAAATTCCTAAGACTGAAAGATCAGCTATCATATTGCAGCCTAATATCTTTATCTTTGTTTTCAAGCTCTCTTAGAGTTAAGAGTTTATTATTACCCCACAGGGACACATCTTGTGTGTGTCCTCCTGGGTTTTAAAGAAGGGATTTTCTCATTTGGGCAATGGCAGTTACCTCCCAGGGTCAGGGAACCTGTGACTTTGGGAAGCGTTTAAGCAGAAACCAATAGAGGCAAGGTATTTTGAAGGTCTCTTCCAGGGCCCCACTTTCTGCACTTGGAGTGCCAGAATGGGGAAACCAGCCGTGACAACCATACACTTGAAACGTTTTGTATCCAGTATTTTCAAGGATAGCCTTCTAAATGTGACCAACTGCAATGACATCTTTGTAAATTTGCAGATCATCTCAACACCTCTGCAAGGATTGCAAGCAGTGACAAAATAAAATCACATCAGTTTCACAGATGCTGTTTAGAATATTGTGGACAGGAAAAAAAAAAGATGAGAATCATATCAGGATTTTTTGACTCTGCAAGGGAAAGCAACGAGAAGCAAAATGGAAAGGCACTGGAGCTATTCATAGCTGAAGAACATCAAAAATAAAGCGAAGGATGGGGGACAGGACACATGCACACATGAGCCACGTCTACATGTGCTGGCTACTTCGAAGTAGCCGCGCCAACTTTGAAATAGTGCCCGCCACGTCTACACGTGGCGAACGCTATTTCGAAGTTGAAATCGACGTAAGGCGGCGAGACATCGAAGTTGCTATCCCCATCAGGAGATGGGAATAGCGCCCTACTTCAATGTTGAACGTCGAAGTATGGCACGTGTAGCCGATCCGCGTCCCGCAACATCGAAAGAGTGGGGTCCGCCATGGCGGCCATCAGCTGAGGGGTTGAGAGACGCTCTCTCCAGCCCCTGAGCTCTAAGGTCGCCGCATGCAATGGCCCCTTAAAGCTCTCCGCCCCCTGCGTTCCTGTGCAGGAAGCTGAGAGCACGTGCAGGCGGCAGCACTGCCACGCAGCCAGCCTGCACGCCTCCCTGCAGCCCAAGCCACCACCCCTGCAGCGATGGCCGCTAGGCAGCCCCCCAAGCGCCCCCAGGCACCCCCCCCAAGGGGAGCCAGGGCTCCCAGGCAGCCAGCCAGTCTGGGAAGAGGCAGTGGGCCCCCTCCTGGACAGAGGCCGAGATCCGGGACCTGCTGGGGCTCTGGAGCGAGGAGGAGGTGCTCCAGGTAATGGGGAGCAAGAGGCGGAACGCAGATACGTTCGCTTGGCTGGCCGAGGGCCTGGCTGCCCGGGGTCACCCTGCCCGCACTCCTGACCATGTCAGGAGTAAGGTCAAGGAGCTGCGGCAGGGTTACGCCCGGGCCCGGGATGCGGCCAGCCGACCTGGGGCCACCCCCGCCACTTGTCCCTTTTACAGGGAGCTCAGGGAAATCCTGGGCCCCTGGCACACCTCCTCCCCGCTGGCCACTCTCGGCACCTCGGCCGACGAGCCCCAGCAGGCCCCGGAAGCGGAGTCCGCCCCGGAGGCAAGCCCCGCACCCCAGGGCCCCCCCCAGAAGCCCACCTCTGGGATGCTGGAGGAGGAGGGGGAATCCTCCTCCAGCGACAGGGGGCTCCACATCGCCCTCCCATCCTGGAGCTCCAGCAGGGCGTCCGCCCAGAGGGTGTCCCCCGACCGTGGGAGCAGACCATCAGGTATGTACCCCCCGGTGCACACCCCCAGGGTTAAGGGGCAGGGACAAGAGACATGACCAGGGCCCTCCACATGCCCAGATGACCATGGCCCCAAGGACAGCAGTGGCATGTCCCTCAGAAGAGTGCATCAGCCCCTGCCCCCCAGCAGGACAGCGCCATGCCCCATCCCTGGGGATGGGGGGAGCGGAACATAGGGTCCCCCATGGGGGGGGTGGGACACCCATCATCAGCAGCATCTCCTGGGGACGGGGATGGGGACCCAGCAGCAGAGGGGTGGGGGGACAAGGGCCACGGCTCGGGGCCCACACTAACGGCTGTCTCCACTCTTCTTCCCTCCCTGTGTTCCGCAGCTGCACCATCAGAGGGCCCGGAGAGCGCCGGCAAGGTCTCAGTGGTCCCGGAAAGCCCACCGGGGCCATCGCTGCAGGCCAGCCCCTCGGCGGAGCACCGACCAGCCCCAGCACGGAGCCGACGGCGGAGCCACCACCCGAGGACGGCCACGGACCGCCAGCTGCTCGCGACCCTCCGGCGTCAGCTGGAGGTGTCGGAGCGGCGGCTGGAGCTCCAGGAGCAAGCGCTGGCCTGGCACCAGGAGGCATGGGGGGCCTTCATGCTCACATTCGAGCGCAAAGCGGAATACCTGGCCCCCCATGGCGCGCCGCCAGCCACCCTGCCCGCCGCTCCACCCACCGCTCCGACCGCCACCCCACCGTCGTCCACCACCCTGGGGCCTTCCGCCGAGGGGGACCTGGGGCCTGCTGACACCCACCGGCCATAACTGCCGGTTCGCCTGGCCCCCACCCAGCCTCGGTCAGGGCTCAGGCCGAGGCGAGGGTCGCGCCCTCCAACCCTGGGCGCTGGACAGTAGAGGGGTGTGGGGCCGAGGACGTGCCCCCCCCCGTACATATCCCCCATCATATATTTGTATATAGTTTGTGTTAGACCCCTGTTTTTTTATGGAACCTGCCCCCCCATGTAAATAGTTCCCCTTTTTTGTTCTACTATATATATATATATATATTTGTAGTATTAATAATAAGAGAATTCACTGTTTTTTGGTTTCAAAAACAACAGGTCCATTTTTATTTGCAAACAAATAAAGGGGGTGTGCGCTCTTGGGTGCTCTGTGGTGTGGGCGTGGGGGCAGGGAGTGTTGTGGAGGATGAGGGGGTACAGTGGGGGGCCTGCCAGCGTTCACCCTGCGGCCTGGTCGAAATGTGCCCGCAGGGCCTCCCGGACCCGGATCCCCTCGGGGTCCACCTGGCGACTGGGGGCAGCGGGTGGCTGCACGTCAGCCTTGCCAGCCTCCACAGCCCAGCCCTGGAAGAAGGCCTCCCCCTTGCTCTCCACCAGGTTGTGGAGTGCGCTGCATGCGCTCACAACCTGGGGGATGTTGGTGGGGCCTGCATCCAATCGGGTGAGGAGACACCTCCAGCGCCCTTTGAGGTTGCCAAAAGTGCGCTCAACCACCTGGCGCGCATGGTTCAAGCGCATGTTGAAGCGCTCCTGGCTGGCTGAGAGATGGCCTGTGTAAGGGTGCATGAGCCAGGGCCGGAGGGGGTACGCTGCGTCTGCAATGACGCAGAGGGGCATGGTGGTGTCCCCCACAGGGATCTCCCACTGGGGGATGTAGGTCCCCGCCTCCAGCCGGCGGCACAGGCCCAAATTCCTGAACACCCGGGCGTCATCGGTGCTGCCAGGCCACCCAACATAAATGTCCAGGAAGCGGCCCCGGCTGTCCACCAAGGCCTGGAGGAACACCGAATGGTAGCCCTTCCTGTTCAGGAAGCGTCCTCCGCTGTGCTCCGGGGCACGGATGGGGATATGGGTCCCATCCAGAGCCCCAAAGCAATTTGGGAAGCCCAGGCTGGCAAACCCCGCGATGGCGGCATCCGGGTCCCCAAGCCGCACGAGCCTGTGGAGGAGCAGTGCATTGATGGTGCGGATGACCTGCAGGGGAAGGACATGGGAGAGCACCAGTGAGCGGTGTGCAGGGTGTGTCTGGCCTTCCACCCCAGGGCTCCCTCCCCGAGGCCTCCCTCCCCCAGGGCTGCCCCCCCAGGCCCCCCCCCTGGTCCTCTTACCTCCATGAGGACAGCCCCGACGGTGGCCTTGCTGACTCCAAACTGCTGCCCCACGGCTCTGTAGCTGTCTGGAGTGGCCAGCTTCCAGACAGCGATGCCAACCCGTTTCTCGACCGTGAGGGCACACCGCATGGAGGTGTCCTGGTGCCTCAGTGTGGGGGTGAGCCACTGGCAGAGCTCCAGGAATGTCTGCCGGCTCATGTGAAAGTTCTGGAGCCAGCACTCGTTGTCCCACTCACCGAGCACCAGCTGCTCCCACCAGTCGGTGCTCGTGGGGTAGCTCCACAGCCAGCGGCATGTGCAGCGGGGGGGGGCGGGGTTGGAGGGCAGCAAGGTCTGGGGCTGCTTCCTCCTC
This sequence comes from Carettochelys insculpta, assembly GCF_033958435.1. NCBI lineage: Eukaryota > Metazoa > Chordata > Testudines > Carettochelyidae > Carettochelys > Carettochelys insculpta. The sequence continues at coordinate 91,346,902 of NC_134141.1, forward strand.
CCCTGGGGGCAGCTCCTCTTCTGCGAATAGAAGGTGGTCAGCTGCCTCCTGCATAGCATTGAGCAGGGCAAGCACTGCTCCTGCAAGGGCGGGTGGGCGGACCTCTGGCTGTTGCTGCTGCTGCTGCTGCTGCTGTTGGGGGTCCATACTGCCTTGACGGGGTGTGCGTGCCTGTGGCTCTGCACACCGCGTGCTGTGCAGGCTGCGTGTGTCTGGGAGGGGCCCTTTAAGGGAGCGGCTAGCTATTGCCCCGGAAGTGCTAGTCCGCCCTGTGACCCTGTCTGCAGCTGTTCCTGGCACCCTTATTTCGATGTGTGCCGCTTTGGCGTGTAGACGCTCCCCTGCAGCGCCTACTTCGATGTGGTGCTGCCCAACGTCGACGTTGAACATCGACGGCACCAGCCCTGGAGGACGTGTAGACACTATTAATCGATGTTGCTGCATTGAAATAAGCTATTTTGATTTAGTATCCACGTGTAGACGTAGCTATGCTGAGCAGCATACAGGAAATTAGAGGAGGGAAGTCAGTAGTTGTACACCTTCCCAACCATCAGTTAGTTCCAGGCTGGGGAAGGAAAAGACAATCCCCCTTTTCCCTTCTAGCAAACACTGGCGAATTGGAACCCAGTATTTTGTTTTTTAAAAATCCTGTGTTATATACATATAAAGTTCAAATACTATATTTAGTTTTGATCACTTCATCTCGAAAGTCGAGTAAAAATTATTCCAGGAAAACACAGGGGCTCATGACACTGAAATCAACCTACAAACTGCAACCAACTTTAATGGAGAAAGGATTTCATGATATGACTAGTTTGGAAAAAGAGATGAGTAAAAGAAGATACGAAACAAAGACTGTTATAGAGTGAGCAATTCTCAGGGTTTTGACCTCCCCTCCAAATTATCTTGCCACCCACCATATCGCACAAGCATTTGTGTCTGTAAAAATTGTGGGAATTGGGTCACAACATTAAGGGTGGTTTTTGGGTTCTGGGATTTGGGTGTGCTGCTGCAGCAATTAATTCCCAGAAGTTATAAAGAAATGACAGCTTCTATAGACCGTCAAACTTGGACTGGAGTACTAAGGAGAGGGAGTGTTTGCTGGCTAGTGAGGTGGTGTTAGCTGGTAGGTTTGAAGAATGCCCTTTTCCAAAAATGACAAAATCTAGCTGCTGGCTGGGTTGGAAGGTGCTGGCAGCTGCTGGAGTATATGTGGAAGCTAGTTGCTTTCTGGTGTCAGTGCCTGCTCATCTATGAGATAGTGCTAGTTGAAAAGTCTGCAGAGACGCCTCCACAGAGTCCTTAAGTGGCAACATCAAGAGTGTGGTACAGGGAAGAGAGAAGGAAGAAGGCCAAAGAATCATTTTCAGATTGGTGGAGGGCTAGAGGAGCAAGGAAGTGAGAAGGGACATGCTGTTCCTTTTCAGTATTTTTAAGATGCCTACCGATCTGGTCTATAAAAGAGGGATTTTCAAAGGAAGAATAGAAATTAAATGTCCACCTCTCACTGAAAAGCAGAATGAGATGGAAACCTAATTTCTTCCCATTTCTTTTACAATTCTAGTCTAACTGCTGTTCTAATATAGCAAATATCTATCAACAGGAATTACACCTTTATGTTGTCAGGGATTTTTCATCCCTTGGGCATAATCGTCCCCGTGGGCCAGGGGAAACAAGCCTTAGGCCTTTAATATCATTACAGGGGCAGGTAGACTCTAAAAGGTACATAGGCTGCCAGTTAGCAGCCCCTGTAACGGTCACTCTGTGTCGGTTGGTTTTACCGGTAACCTGAACTCACAGACATTTCAAAATTATGAATTTAAAAATCCAGGCTCCTCATTGGACAGAGGTGAGGTAGCTCCTGGAGAAGGACCTGGTTGAAAACAGGCCCCTCAAAATGTATATATGCTAATGAACTAATGAATAATACATGAGAACAGGGAATATAAGGCAGCGCCCCGCAGCGCTCGGGGTCACTTGTCACTGTTCACTCAGCGCTGAGAGAAGACTTTGTGAAAAGCTCCTGTTCCCTGAAGATTTCAACCTGCAATTCCGCATCCACCCAGCAGAGTCCGCTCTGCTGAGGCATAGCTGAATCACACTAACACACTAAAAGAGCTAAGGCAGTTTTCGCTCTGAGGTAAATTGGGTGAGAGGCGAACTGGCCTCACCCTTAGGGTGGGGTACTGCGTTCTCACCCCTTAGTACTCAAAGCCTGCCGAAATCACTGCGGCACCCCCGATCTCGCCGACGACGAACGGATCAAGAGCGGATTTGGAGTGGGTCGAACTGGCCTCACCCATAGGGTGGGGTACTGCGTCCACTCCAATTGAGGCTTAAGATCTGCCACCACCGCAGCACCAACGCTCTCGCTGCCAACCCCTTGACTTTCCTTCACCGGACGTGACCACCTCATCAGACTCAACTACCAGACAGGACCAAACGGACACGTAAAAAACCCCCCGCGCCCTAAAATACTAACTGTACAGCTTAAATCGGGCTGTGTGGGTATACTCAACAAACTGTGACTAAGAGCCAACTGAAAACTATTGCTCGGGGCTGCACATTTGGTTAACAAGCCCATAGTTTGTTAGTTAGTTGTTTATTATTATACTCTTTCTCTCTATAACTCCTTTTTCCCTCTTTCTCTCTTTTCCCCTCCTCTCCAATCCCCACTGAACAACCCAGTTGGGAAGGAACCTTGATAGGCTGGTCCTCAAGGTATCCAATAGGGTGGCCTAACTAGTCACCCAGGATATATAGGGGTAAAAAAACTAATATATATCCCTATAGCCCGGAGACAAAGAAAAACTCACCAAGTCTTTTATCCTTGTGTTTAGCAAGGAAAGTCTCATACAGACTTCTTCAATGGGATCCTTAATGATATTTATTGTAAGTGTTTGAGATATAGTTAAAAGTAGATAAGTTAGCATATAGCCCTGTAAGTTTAGTTTGTATACTGTGTTGTATGTTTGTAAGTTACTGTTTTTTTGTTAATAAATATAATCATTATTTAACCCAACCTCCCTCTCCTCGCCTCACCCTTACCCCTAACAAAAACAAGCCAGCTCCTAACCCATCGGGGATTAGCCTCTCCCAGCCTCTCTCCTCTTACACAACATTGGTCTCTAGGCCCCCTGCCGGAGGTGGGTGGGGTTGGCCTGCTGAGGAGCGGAGCGGCCTTTTGCCAGTCGGCGGGCTTCTGCCGTCTCTCCTTCGCCCTCGTCTGAGGCCCCGTGGGGATCCGGACGGACTGCTGGTGCGGGGTCAGCGGGGGGTTTATTGCCCGCGATTCTGCCCGCACTGTCATATGTAAGAAAGACTACACCATTAGAAAATAAAAATAGCAAGGGCATGGGAGGCCAAGAAAGATAAAACACTACTAAGGAAATGACAATAGAGGAAACTTAGCCCTGTTGCAAACAGGCACACCTTCCATCAACTTGTACTGATTCACGCCAACTGCTTTAGATTCCATGGTTTTAAAATGCCCCCATTACAGTTATTTCTTGCAAGAATTATTTTCCGAAGGGATCACTACCTTTGTGAAAGAGGAGTATTATTAGAGGATACTTCCTATGGAATTCTACCTCACAGCCCAGGATCACTGTCATCTTTTTCATCAGAAGGGACACGGGGCAACTTTCAAATATTTTCAGACCACTCAGCTCTATCCTTCTGCCTCAGTATTAAAAACAGATCCTGTAGAATCCAAGGCCAGAAAGCACTATTGGATCATTTAGGTTGATCTCCTGTATAACAAAGGGTATAGAACTTCTCTAAAAATTTACAGAATTAAAAAATTAATCAGCTGAGAATCTACCATGACCCTCGTGGACCAGACACAGTTCCAGACATCTGTGCTCTTCTGCCACTAGCCTCAGTCTCCTGGCAATGTGTCTCTTTGGTGACTAAAGTTCAAGCTAACTTACAGACCTGATTAGCGCCAGGTCTGCATCACATATTTATGTGACTATAACTATATTACTCAGGGGTATAAAAATCCACAGCCAAGTTATTCGGGTTGCCACTTTTACAATGGCAAAAAATGGACCACCTTTGTCCCACTGTCCTGCTCCCTCCATGATGCCCTGACCCCGCTTTGCCACTTCCCTGTCCCCACTCCTTGCCTCACTTTCAACCAGGTAGTCAATTGGGCAAGGGTGCAGAGAGGGTTATGAAGGCTCCAGCTGGGGGTCTGGGCTCTGGTGCAGGATGTGGGCTTGAGGGGAGGGGTTGGGAGTTTGGGAGAGAGTGGATTTGGGAGTAGGTGGTGGTTCAGGGCTGGGGTGGAGGGTTGATGTGTGTAGGGAGCTCTGGGATGAGCCCAAGGAATTTGGGGTGCAGGAAGTGAATCAGGCTGAAACGGATTGGAACAGAGGGCTGGGGCACAGGGAGGAATGTGAGATCTGGGCAGTGCTTAACTAAGGTGGTTATCAGGAGGAATGTGAGATCTGGGCAGTGCTTAACTAAGGTGGTTATCAGGAAACGGCTTTGGTTTGGAGGCAGTGTGCAGAGCCGGGCTTGTAAGGCACCTTCACCCCTCAACAGCTGATGGGAACTGCCAGAATCCCTTTTTGACTAGCATCAGAGGGGTAGCCGCAAAAAAAACAGAGGTCTTGCAGCACCTTACATGGGGACAGACCCGCTTCTTCGGATGCACTGGTGTGCCTTTCTGGCTAGCTTCTGGCACATGATGGCATATATTACATTGGTAGATGTGCAGCTGAATGAACCTGTGATGGTGCTGCTGGTGTAGATAAGTGGGCAGAGCTGGCACTGAGGTTTGTTGCATGGGTAGGTTCCTGAGTTAGAGTTGCCTTTCTGTTAGTCTATAAAGTGCTACAGGACCCCTCGTTGCCTTTCTGGTTAGGCGCTCCTCTTGAAAACGAGCCACTGGGTCACCCTGGCTGCATCTACACTAGCCCCTTCCTTTCAGAAGGGGCACGGTAATTAATGAGTTGGGAAGATGCTAATGAGGCACTTGCATGAATATGCAGCACCTCATTAGCATAATCATAGCCACCCCCGCCCCGACTTCGAAAGCCCCGTCTTCCTAAAACCAAATAGGAATGAGAGGCTTTTGAGGTCGGGGGCAGGGGTCCTTTTGAAAGCCCCCGCTCTACACTGGCGTCACGCAATTCGAAAGCGGCTGCCATTATGCTAATGAGATACTGCATATTTATAGCAACACCTCATTAGCATCTTCCAACTCGCTCATTACCATGCCCCTTCCGAAAGGGAGGGGCTAATACAAACATAGCCCCTACCGGTTACCCTACTCCCCCCAACCCCAGCACCCTGTCAGCAAAACCAAAACTTCTCTCCTGGCACAGCTACCGCCCCCAGGGACGGGCGAGCGTCTCCCCCCCGCCCCGGAGCGTATGCACCACCCCAGCAGAGGGGCACAGCCGCGCGAGACGGGAGGGCATTACAGGAAGCCAGGACCCGGCGACGAGCCGGCCCCGACCCGCGCGTGTCACGGCGCACGCCACGCCCGCTGCCACCCACCCCGGGGCGAGCTCGGCTTTTCCTCTCCGCGCAGGGCACGGGAAGGGAACAGCCGGCTGGAGCCAGGCGCGTGTTCTCCCCTCCCACCCTCACCCGAGGCGCGTGGCCCCGAGGGCGGCGGCCTGGTCACACCCGTCCCCGGAGCCCGCCCCGCCCAAGCGCACCCCAGCGCCGGCCTCGCCCGGCCCTACGGGAGGCAGGGCCTGCCCCACAGGCTGAGCGGGGCTGTGTCGGGCGGGCGCTTCCCCCGCTTACCGCTCGCTGCGCACGGGAGTAGCTCGATTTGCCCGCTCCAGCCGGCGCGGGGCCCAACCCTGGCAGAGATCCCGGGCGGGCGCAGCAGCTGGCGACGGGAAGAGACGGGAGACAATCCGCCGCGAAAAGCGCTCCGGGCCGGCGGGAGGGTGTTGCTCGGCCGGGGCTGCGGGGCACAGCCGGCATGTGGGGCCCCAAGCGTCAGTTACCTGGAGCCTGCTGACCCCCCACTCACCCACTGTGCGGTGGTGGGGAAGCAATAGGGCAGCGCAGGATGCCCAGTCCCTCAGCCCGGGGGGTGCGGGGGCAGCGCCTTTTCCCCGGAGCAGCTGCGGGTTGAATGGCCGCTCGGGCTGGACCAGCTGGTTAAGACAGCCTAGCTTTGGTGTCCCGGAGCCCAGTCAGGGACCAGCCCGCGCGGGCTAGGAGCTGTACAAATACACTGGCAGGGCAGAGCGGGGTAGGGGGCAGGGTTTCTTTAGCTGCTTTTCGAAATGGCCCATTGGTAGCTTCTCTGAGTTTTGTCAGATCTGCAGGAAAGGGCTCTTCAAATGAACATATGCTACAACACTGCTGAATGCAGCTAAACCAGAGCACGAGACAGAATCCTTCCCCATCAGTTCAGTCACAGATATAAATTAATGCATTGTTTTTGATGAGCATCTGCAGCATTGAAGTATGTTCCTGGTTGGGTGGCTGAATGCGGAAGGGACATGCATGTTTATCATGTCTGGCACAAATGCCTTGCAATGCCAGCTACAAAAGTGTCATGTAAACACCCGCTCTCAGCTTCAGGTGACATTGTAAATAAACAGGCAGCAGTTTCTCCCAGAGATGTACATTTTGTTTCTTGAAGTGATTGCCTGAAGAAGTAGGACTGAGTTCTACCTTATTTTGGTTTTGAGTGCAGTTATGTAACAAATTCTACATTTTTAAGTTGCACTTTCACAGTACAGCAATTGCTGAACAGTATTAGTATGAGGTGAACTGAAAAACATTCCTTTTATCATTTTTACAGTGCAAATATTTGTAAAAAACAATATAGAGTGAGCACATAAGAACATAAGAACATAAAAATGGCCATACTGGGTCAGACCAAAGGTCCATCCAGCCCAGCATCCCATCTGCCGACGGTGGCCAATGCCAGGTGCCCCAGAGAAGGAGAACAGAAGACAATGATCAAGTGATTTATCTCCTGCCATCCATCTCCTGCCCTTGTTCTGAAGGCTAGGGCACCATACTTTATCCCTGGCTAATAGCCATTTATGGACCTAACCTGCAAAAATTTATCAAGCTCTTTTTTAAACCCTAATAGAGTCCTGGCCTTCACAGCCTCCTCGGGCAAGGAGTTCCACAGGTTGACTATGCACTGTGTGAAGAAAAATTTCCTTTTATTAGTTTTGAACCTACTACCCATCAATTTCATTTGGTGTCCCCTAGTTCTTGTATTATGGGAAAAGGTAAATAATTTTTCTATATTCACTTTCTCCACACCATTCATGATTTTATATACCTCTATCATATCACCCCTCAATCTCCTCTTTTCCAAACTGAAAAGTCCCAGTCTCTCTAGCCTCTCCCCATATGGGACCCGTTCCAAGCCCCTAATCATCTTAGTTGCCCTTTTCTGAACCTTTTCTAATGCCAATATATCTTTTTTGAGGTGAGGAGACCACATCTGCACGCAGTACTCAAGATGTGGGCGTACCATAGTTTTATATAGGGGAAGTATGATATCTTTTGTCTTATTATCGATCCCTTTTTTAATAATTCCTAACATCCTATTTGCCTTACTAACTGCCGCTGCACACTGCGTGGATGTCTTCAGAGAACTATCCACTATAACTCCAAGATCCCTTTCCTGATCTGTCGTAGCTAAATTTGACCCCATCATGTAGTATGTGTAATTTGGGTTATTTTTTCCAACATGCATTACCTTACACTTACCCACTTACCCACATTAAATTTCACTGTATACTGTTTTATTTCAAACACCCAAAATGTAACAATTTTCCATTAATATTGTCTTAACTGTGTGAACAAAACTACAATTAACCACTTTAATCACAATTTTTGAATTAATCATGTGTATTAACTGTAATTAACCAACAGCTCTAATAGTATGTTGAGGGGTCAAGACAGGGTGACAAAATGCCCGACGTTGGCATGGTTTGTCCAACACTTTGTGGCAGGGAGCTAGGATATCGTCCCTTATCTCTGCTCTTGAGGCACGAAGGGTTTCAGCCTCTTCAGGTTCTTACTCTCTTTCCCCGGGGTTAGGTTATCCTCAGTCCTTGATGCTGTTCTGCCAAAATAGAGTCATTTTTCCTCCAGTTCTCCAGTCTTTCAAATCTCTGCAACACACCTCCAAACTCACGTCCTCTCTCTTTCCTCACTCCACAATGTCCACTTAAAACAGGGAAGGGGTGCAGGGTTATTAGGTCCCTCATAGCACCATAAGTGTCTGCAGATACTTCAATTAGTTTGCAGTAACGTTCCCAAGTCTACAAGGAACCACACCTTAACTAGCTTATGGCTTTTATGTATCTGCTGTATCACCAATGCCTTTGGTCGCCTTTACTCACTTTGGACAATTAATGTTCCCTGCTGAGAACAGACTGCAGTTTGCACATCCGCACACAGGACCAGTTTTCTGAGTTCTTTGCTTCCTTGGGTAAAACTTCTGGTGTTGGAATGTGTGAAAACTATTGTTTGAGCCACATTTAAAAACTGATGGGGCTTTATGCCACCCTGTGGTTCTGGTCAGACCTCTGGTAACAACATAGTTATTTTGACTGTAAGGTCCTCGGGGCAGCAACTGTGGTATTGCACAGCAGGTCCCCCACTTACAGGGGTGCGAGTTACACAGATCCCTAGACAGGCGGCTGCGGTAAGGTCTCAGAGTAGGCGAACCCGGAGTACAGGACCCCGCTCGACCCCTGATTCACGCTGCACGAAACTCACCGTAACGCGAGTTTAGCACAATGTGAAGCTGGGGGGTTCCCAGCCTGCCAAGCTGTGGCACCCAGGTGGGCTAAAAACCCCTTCCCCATGTGGCGCCGCTTGACAACTCCACCCCTTTACCCCAGTTAAACCCCTGCCAACTCTCCCACCCCCATGGCCCCAGCCGCACGCCTGGGGCTCCCCTCCAACACCCACAGACCCAGACCCAGACCCAACCCCTCCAACCCCCGTGCGGCCCCAGCTCACCCCACCTCCATGTGGCTGGCTGAGCGTGCAGGGCTCCAAATTCCACCCCCGTTCAACCCCTCCCCTGCCCGGCTCAACCCCCCTCTCCCCCGTGCAGGGGGTCTGGCTCGCAGCTCACGGTGTGCTGCGCAGGCCTCCAAAGCCCCCCACTCAATCACACTGCCCCGGTGCAACCCCCTCCCCTGCTCAACCCCTCCCTCCTGCGGCCCCAGCCCACCCCCCTGTACGTGGGGCTCCAGCTGTCAGCCACTGCAGGCACATGCGGCTCTACCCTCCCCCCCACCCCGTCTCACCCCGTGCAACCCCTGCGGCCCCAGCTCACCTTCCCCCACCCTCACTCTACGCGGGGTTCCGACTTCAACTTGCGCCCGGGACTCCCTGCACGAGCACGCAGGCCTCCAGCTCCAAACCCCTGACCGGGCTCAACCCCCGCCCCAACCCCCGGCTGCCTGGGTCCAACCCCCTGCCCAACCCGGTTCAACTGCACCTTCTGACCCTCACCGCCCCCAGCCGTAACTCACCCCAGGCTTAACTCCCCTCCCTCTCCCAGGCCTCAACCCAACCCCTAAGCCCTCCCCAACTTACGCGGTTTTCAACTTACAGGTGACCTTCAGAACAAATGAACAGTGTCAGTTGAGGACTTACTGTATATACGGTACAGTGAACTCTGTCATGGCTGCAGCCCCCAGAGCGGGAGGTTGCCGGATGTTCAAATATTCTGGATAATAGAGAATGCATAGCAATGCATAACGCTAAAGAAAAGCAAGATACTAAGAAACAAAAATGTAAGTAGCTTACTTTATGTACTAACAGTAGTATTGTATGCTACAAGCTTATGCTGTTTTTGCTGTATTTATTTGTATTTACTTTCACTATACTGTACTCATGGAAAACGTAGCTAAAATTTACTCATAGTAAGAATACTGGTTATTTGAGACTTCCAGATAATAGAGTGCTGGGTATGACAGAGTTTACTGTATTTGTTCAGCATATTTGATCTATCAGAATAGCCCTACTTTCAGATATTGCAGCTTAGAGGAAAGACATTACAGTATTATCAAGCTGGTGAACTCAAACATTACAGAAATTAAACAGCGTATTAGCCTCTTTGAAAATGAACTTACACTGAATTGAACCATTTTTCCATCTGTATCAATCAATGAGCTACTACTCCCTCTTCAGGAAAGCTGTCTCTTATTTTCAAAAAGAGGGATCATCAGGGTCCTTTGTGAGCCTAGAGTGATTATTACTGTTGGGATGCAGTGCTAATTGCCTCTACATGGTTTCTTAAAGCATATTGGATGCTCACAAAAATAGCTGAAAAATGTTTTGGCTCTGCCATGATTGAAGAGTCATCTTCTGCAGAAGCTGGAGAGGATTATTTCTGAATAGTTTTAACTAATGTACAAAATATTAAAAATATAATGGAAAGAAGCAGTACACAAAATAAATATGAAAGCTGACTTGTTAACAGCCACTTAAGTAGAAGGGCTCACTGGTTTCTTTAAAGAGAAAAGAGAAACAAGTAATCAAGTAGAAAAATGAGAAGTTAATTAAAAAATAGGTTACAGATGTTTTGTAACTAGTTTAGCATCCACTCCAATGAGATACTGAATGAATGGGAGATCAGGACATTTGGAAATTTTAATATTTTACTATTTTGTAGTAGTCTGTGTGTTTCTTTGTTTTGTTCTCTCCCTCCCCTTTCCTAACAACTAATTAATAGATTAGTTGTTGCAAGAATTGTGAAATGAATAAGAAAAGGTGGGGTCCTGCATGGGATAATGGGATTTGATGACCATGGGAGACAAGCCTGGGAGGGCAATGGGAGAAAGAAAAGATGGGGTAGTGTGACTGGTATGAAGGATTGGAAGGAGTGGGGAAGGACATGGTAAGAAACAAGATCTGACATGTAGGCTTGAGCTGTAGCTGTGTAGAACTTTGAAAGAGAGAGCAGGGTGGGGTTGAAAAAATTGGTTGCTGGAGTGTGCTGTAGGAGTGTTCTGTGGGTGGTGCAGCATGGTTGGTTCTCCTGGGGAAACACTAGTAAGGGAGAGCTCACATTTAGCTCCTTGTGAAAAGGTAGCGAACAGCATCACAGTTTGATTTACAGAAAAGGAACACAATCCTAGGCAGTGTTGTCCTTCGACATATGTAACATATGCAGCTGCAAAGGGCATCACCAAATCTGGGGCACCACTGGCTGCAGACAGCACCGACTCAGTGATCCCCAATCCTCCTGCTCCTTGTTCCACCTTCCAGGCCTGTCAGAGTCAAACCCCTGGCCCCTTCCTCCTGCTCTGCCTCCCAGCCCTGTCAGACCCAATCCCCTGACACGCCATCTCCCAGTCCTGGTGGAGCAGGGGACTGGGTCTAACCTGCACTGAGCTTGCCAAGGTTGCTGGCCCCACAGTGGTGCATCTAGGCAGGAACTCTGAGGGACTCTGTCAGGTTCCTAACAGCAGCCACTGCCAACTGTGCTTATCCCTGTCTCCAGATCACTCTGTCAGCATGCATTGGTCTGGGGGCTGCAGGAGCTGCATGCAGACATCAAGCCCTAAAAAGTAGGGCATGGTGGGGGGCAAGGCATAGCCCCTGCTTCCCCAAAGCATATCAATGAATGCCAAAATCATTATAATGAAGGAGAAATCACAGTAAGTGTGCAATTAATGCTGAGTTGGTTGCCAGGGGAAAGATCAGAAGTCAAATAATAATCCCTTTTCAGGCTGAAATTGTTTGCAGCCAGATAAGGCTATTGAATAGCTTAAACTGTTTTATAATTTGAGCCAGGTATGTAAAGAAATCATGATCTTTTTTGAAGAAAACCCCAAAAAGTCATGGGTTTTTTTTGTCATAGAAAGCATGTGCATGATGAGCATGCGTTATTCATGCATCTCACATTGAAGACATTGCAGGTGCATTCTAAATAAAAACACTACAACTTTCAGCACTGAAAGCTTTTGGGAGAAAGCTCTAAGGACCTGCTCCCTTTGATTTCTGTTGGTGTGGGATGAATCAGATGCTTGATGCATTGTTTCAGGATGCTTAATTGTATAGCACAAAAAATGTTTGGCTGAAGCATGGATATGTGGCTAATAAAGCAAAATATGGTATCTTAATCCACAAAAAAAGAAACTTGACTACTTCAGACCTGAGGGCCCTCAGCTGTGCATTACAATAAGGTACTAATACTACTACAAATATAAAACCTATCCTGCAATCAGATCTGTTTGGGCAGAGTTATTGAAGCCAGTGGAGTTGGGTTGTTCCAAATATCTACAAACATGTAGCCCTATTGACTTCAATACGTCTAGGTGCATGAATTCAACTGCAGGCTTGGAAATGCAGATATATTGGTTATTTATTATATAACAGGTTTTGAAGGTTAGTGTAGGTCTGCAAAAAGGAGCTAGTGATGCTACATAATTGTTATTAATGCAGCCATGGAAAATTGGCACGATCTACTTACTACCTGTAATAAGAAGCCTACTATGTTTATTTGTATACATAGTTCTCAAACACGACATTATTAACTATGAAGGAATGAAAGAGGAAGGAGCGTTATATAAACACTGGAACAAATAATGGCGATCTGGTGTTAGAATATTGGATACACATTTTCAGAGTGGCGGACAGAAATTTAGTTCAACAATTAATGTCTTACATTTTTCTTGAAAATATATATATAAAGGCCTAAAAATCACAGTTTTTCTGTGGTACTAAAAATAATAAGCATTTTTGTCGTTAGAAGCCAGTTGTTAAAATAATATCACACAGAACACAAATGGATATAATATTCACATATTTCAGGAAGTGGCAAAGTAAAATAGTTTTTTGAAACTTTAATGGATTGAGCCAGTCTACCAGGGACATGGGTAGAGTACACATTAATAAATGAATCTGATCAGCTCTTTCCACATTCTATTTGTCTCTGGCAGTTAATAATTCGTGTGCAGGTTTTTTCCACCCTTGGTTTCTTCATTTAATTTTCTACTTCTTTATTCAGATTTTTACCCCGATATCGACAAATTTAAGTAAGTAGCTAATAGTTTGCTCAGCACCTTTTGGAAAGCAGGTGATAGTAGTCTTAAATTAGGCAACAAAAACCAAAGGCTTCCCAAATTAATGAATATTTATAATATTTATTGCCTACATATAGCTTCTTCTAACACTAGCCCAAGAGCACCACAACTCAGCCTTATTTTCTCCTTGGTCTACTGTGCAAGAACTTGCAACATTAAGAACAAAGAGTAGATTTCCCTGCTTGGAGATGGATGAACTGTGTGCATCTATGACTTTCTTTATCCAATTTTAGTGTAACTTTTTTACCAAAAACATTTTTTCTTCGATACTTAGGTTCTCCAAATCAGCTCAACAAAAGTGAGAAACCAGTAATGTCTATTTTTGTTGTGTATTGAAGATTTATACTTCACAATTTTTAATTGTCCTCACAAATTCCTGACTAAATGTAGCAGCAGAGACATCCTTACCCATATGCAGAATATGCAGTTGTGCAAGACACTCAACAATTTGGGGCATCACTGGGTGTCATTGCCCACCTACCTGCCTCTTCCTATCTTTGTTCTGTGGCTCTGCTCCCTCCCGATAAGATCTAGTTCAGGGATGTGCAAAGAGGGAGGCAGGCGCATGAAATTTCATGAAGTGGGGCTGAGGCACAGCATGAGCTGCTGCTGGGTCTTGGACTTCTCCAGCTCATTAAAAATGTTGAAATATGTTACTGTTTTTATGCACCAATTAACATAAAAAAGTTTGCTCACCCTTGATCTAGTTCACTTGAAAGTGAAGAAGCCTGACAGAGCTATTAGCAGAACATTGAATCTGCAAAAGAGCCATTTAAGTGCTAATGAAGTCATTTAATAGGCATTTGCCAACCCCAGATATATGCTGTCAATTTCTGAATTTATAGTATTAGTCAACAGGACCATAGTGTAAAATTTGCTTTGAAATATATTTCATTAGTTTGCTGCTGAAGACTATAAAATCACATTTAAAAAAAAAAGTCCTCTCCCTAGGCTGCCAACAGGCATAAGGACAGCAATTTAATCGTATTGTGTAGGGCCCCATAAATCCTAAGGACAGCCCTCACTCCTAGGGGGTCACCAAGTGAAATTAATAGGGAGAAGATTGAAAACAAAGGAAAGGAAGTATTTCTTCACACAGTGCACAGTCAATCTGTGAAACTCTTTTCCAGAGTATGTTATGACAGCCAAGATTATAACAAGATTCAAAACAATGCATAAATTCAGGGAGGATAGGTCCATCAATGGCTATTAGTCAGGATGGGTTGGGGTGGTGCTTCTAGCCTCTGTTTATTACAAACTGGGAATAAGGGGCAGGGAATGGATCACTTGATGGTTCCCTGTTCTGCCCATTTCTTCTGGGGCACCTGGTGCTATCCACTGTCGGAAGATGGAGCTTAATGACTTTATTAATCTCCATGTAATGAAAACTGTAATGTCCGGCTGCACTCCTATAATGCTCAAGGAAATATAGATCTGTCTGATAACTCTGACATACTAGTATTGTTCCTTTAATATTGAAAATACATGAATTTTCTTTAGACTTTGCTGTAGTTCCTATCCAAAAACATTTACATCAGAACTTTTGCATCCAGTTTCGACATAGAATCATATGAATGTAGGACTGTGAGGGGCATTGATAAGTTATCTAGTCCAGTCCCTTTAAGAGCTAGGTAGAACTGTGTGTTAGGCAGACAGTCTCTGGCAGGTGTTTGTTTAGTGTGTTCTTGAAAACATCATGTGATGGCAATTCCATCCACCCTCTGCGTAAATATTTTGTTCCAGTGCTTAACTATCCTTACAGTTAGGAAGTCTTTCCAAATATCTAAGCTAAATCTCCCTTGTTGCAATTTAACTCCATGACTTATGGTCCTGTCCTCAGTGGTTAAGGAGAACAATTTGTCACCTTTCTGTTTATAACAACCTTTTATATAATTGGAGATCGTTATCGTGTGCCTGCTCAGTCTTCTCTTCTCCAGACTATACAAACCCATTTTTTCATAGGTTTTGTTTTCAATATCTTTAATAATTTGTATTGGCCTTGTCTGGACTTTCTTCAATTTGTCTGCATCTTTCTTGAAGTGTGATGCTCAGAACTGGACACACAACCCCAGTTCAGGCCTTATCAGTGTTGAGTAGAATGAAAGAATTATTTCTTGTTTCTTGTTTACAATTCTCCTGCTAATGAATCCCAGAATGAGGTTTGGTATTTTGCAACAGTATTATATGATTGACACATCCTTAGTTTGTGATCCACTACACCCCCCAGATCTTTTTCTGCAGTATTGCTTCCTTTTTCCTGTTTTAGCCTCAGCCCCTGCTACAGTTACACTTATGTTTGCTATCAAAACAAAAAAGCAGTCCAGTAGCACTTTAAAGACTAACAATAATTTATTCGGTGATGAGCTTTCATGGGACAGACCCACTTCTTCAGATCATAGCCATACCAGAACAGACTCAAAATTTAAGGCACAGAGAACCAAAAATAGTAATCAAGGTTGACAAGTCAGAAAAATATTATCAAGGTGAGCAAATCAGAGAGTAGAGGGGCAGAAGTTGGGGGGGGAGTCAAGAAATAGATTAAGTCAAGTATGCAAAAGAGCCCCTATAATGACCTAAAAAATTCCCATCCCGGTTCAAACCACATGTTAATGTGTTGAATTTGAATATACAAGAGAGTTCAGCAGCCTCTCTTTCCAAACTAGTGTGAAAATTCCTCTTCTGTAAGATGCAAACCTTCAGGTCATTAACAGAATGGCCCACTCCATTAAAATGCTGACTGACCGGTTTGTGGATTAGGAGAGTTTTTATGTCTGTTTTGTGCCCATTAATTCTTTATCTAAGAGAGTTTGAAGTCTGTCCAATATACAAAGCATCTGGGCATTGTTGGCACATGATGGCATATATGATGTTAGCTGAGGAACATGAGAATGTGCCCATGATTCTGTGAATAACCTGATTAGATCCAGTGATGTAGTGGTCCAGACAGTGATTAGAGGGAGCTTTACCAGGCCTGGCCCTCTTCCTACCCTTACCCCAGGAGGTGAGGGCTCCTGCTCCAAGTGATACTCCCAGAGCTGGAGCAGGCCTGTTGATAAGGGGGTGGTGGAGTGAGGTGGGGGAGGATGGCAAAAGGGGCAACTGCCCTGGGGTCTAGGAATTCAGAAAGACCCATGGCTCCCAGCCACTGAGACCACTACTCTGGCAGAAATGGTTTTCCAGAACCCCAGCTCTTTAAATTGCTACTGGAGAACCACGCCATGTACTCCAGGCAGCTGAGAGGATTGGCTATGTGGGGCCATGGCATGGTGCACTGCTGAAAGCTGGCTGCCCAAGACCTCCCCTTCTGCCCAAGGCCCCACCCCTCCAGGAGCTCAGAGCTGGCCCCACACACCTCATTCAGAGGCCCAGCAAGTCTGTCAGCCTCCCTATTTGGGAGTGGGCTGCTAGGTCTATGTTCTGTGTCTGCAGGAATTTTGGAGAAAACCCATATTGGCTTTTGTTGTCAGGCACAGAAGCTATAGGAGCTCCTGCCTCATATGTTGCCCTTGGAGATAAGACTTGGAAAGAATAACAGCAAAGATAACAGAAAGGAAAAAAAATATGTATATTAGTAGATGGCAAGGGAGTCACTTTCTCAGACTATTCTTAAAGATGATTGGATCTAATTGTCCAGGTGGCCTCATGAAACAACTGTTTGTAAGTACTTAAAACATGTTTTGTTGCAATGTTTGGATTAAAGGGTGAATAAATAATTTTTGGCAATGAGGAGCCTCATTAATTTTATATGTTAAGTTTCTTCATACATAAGAGAAACAAGCATCTGTGGACTGACAGTTGTTACCTTGCTGAAAATTCTTGATAAAATGAAATATTAACAAAAATGGGAATGAAGATTTTTTCATGAATCCTCCAACAGCAAGTTTTCTGACCAGCTCTGCTCAAAATTTTCTAGTTGTGAGAGCTTGGATTTATACTATAGTCTAGTGAATTCTAATGATTTTATCTCCAGCTTTTTGTCCACTGTGGAAATAGCCTTGGCAACAAAACCTGACATAATTCCCCACAGCTCATACCAGTTTAAATTGCTTCAGAGCAGAGATACATGTAAATTAAATGAATTATGCCTGTCAAACTGGAAATTGCTTTGAGTTTATGGAATATTAAATCAATTTAGTTTTTAATTAGTGTTTATATGTATGTCTAATGCATTTGATCCTGTATCTGACAAATGTCAAATAGAAAAAGAAGTAGAGAGAATGAATGAGTAATTTGACTGACAAAGAAAACTATACAATCTGTGTTTCATTTTAAAACATGCAGATTTAATCACAATTTCTCCATTTACACAGTGTGTTTAGAAAACAAAGAACAGATCACCTTGGCCAGGTAGGACGTTTACAAGAAATGCAGCTATGTACGTTTTGAAAAACTGCATTATTTTCAAACAATTCAGAAGTGAGAAAACGTTTGAAGATAGATTTATGTATCTTTCGCATAATAGAAATTTAAATGAACACGCTACCAGTCAAATATTTTCTTCATGAATAATAATTATTTTGCAGTGATTTCTAGTAAGTATTCTCAGGTGCATATTATGCTTGTTTCACATTCTGTCAATGGAGACCATTAGCATATTTCTGAATTCCCTCTCTACAGTGTACAGTATGTGAAAATGCACTGTTTTATGAAACCAAATAACCCAAAATATGTAACAGTAATCAACTTGCAAATAAGTCATTTAGATATTTAGTAATCCCTCTAAAATCAGCATGTTTAAGTACATGCTTTCAGTTTCAATAATCAAACAAATAATTAGGAATGTCTGATGATGGCACTCTTGTTCATTTTACACTCAAAGCATGACATTTCCAGTCACACCTTAATTTCATCCAAGGAAATAAAGGATTTTTGCTATCTGAAAATGTTAATATTTATCATTTGGAAATTGTCAGTTATCTCCATTTTATGGCTCTGAAAATAGAATTCCAGTATTATAATCCTAACAATTTCGTGAAGAGTTTGGAATTTGCAATTTTACAGCAAATCAAAAGAAAAACAAGAATGTGTTGGTGTTTTGTCTTTTTAAGATGATGCAGTGTTCAACTATCCTGTTACATTCAAAAGAACCTCTTATGCTTCTGTCTAATAATAGCAAGAAAACCATGAATAATCATAGTATGATACCTCTGACATGTGTAAATTCTTACAGATATACAAAGCAATCTTTGTCATATGTTCATCTAAAAATGTGTCCTTCAGTGAGATCTACAGTGAATGATTTGTTCCCCTTAGTTATTTGTCTATTATCAGTCTGTGTCTAGATGATGTCTCTGACTATAATATTTGAGCACCTCTGTAGTTATTAAATATTAATAACAGTTTCAGAGCTTAAACCTTTTATGTCAGATTTTAGAGTTCGCAGTTCAGTGGCACTGTACTACCTAATGTTCTGCCTTTGTGTTCATAACTAGACCTGAAGATGTTCATTTTTTAAAGCTTTCAGTCGACCACTTCAGCTCTGTGATTTTGCCCTTTTGTAAAACACCTTGGAATGCTTGTTCCAAAATTATTGTATAAAAGCTACTTTTGTATAATTATCTCCATATCTGTTCTAAAAGCTAGGCATGAAAAAGAAAATTATGTAAGTTGATTCTTTATAAATATCCCAAGATCATGATTGTCCCTTCCAATCTTAGGCTATGTCTATACTAGACTTAGCAGTCAATTGCTGACATGCATTTTTATCTGTGCCAATTGCGCAGCTAAAATCAACTTATCAGCAGTCGACTGCTAGGGCTGTCCTCATAGAGAAGGTTGATGGGAGTGTTTCTCTGGTTGACCATCCTTAATGTTTACTGCTTGCGAGGAGTTCTGGGTTTGACGATGACCCCGGAAAGTGCCATTTCACACATGCACAAAACAAAACCATGGAGAATCAACCCTAAGTGCGAATGGGCTTAAAGTCTATGAGATGGTGATCTTACATGCCAGTATATAACCTACGAGCAGATACTAGTTTGAATTAGAGTAAGATTGGAGAAAGTTGTAACTGGCAATCCCTGTATTTGTGCGACTTTATTGAATATGCCAAGGGACAGACTAAATTGACATATTAAGAAGACAAACACTGGTACAGATTAATTATGTATCAGGATTTCAAATATATAAAAGTGTAGGTTGGCTAGATGGAAAAATCTGGGTAAAATTGAGCAATGTGCTGCGGTATGTGCAGAGCCTAAGCAGCCATCGAAGCAAGGAACACTCTGAGGAGGACATGAACGTACATGAACGTGAAATACTGGAGATGCTGGCTGCACTCACTGCTTTGTACACAGTAGAGAGCTGGTTCTGGGGCCGTGAAACAAGCTCAGATTGGTGGGACCATGTTGTTCTGTAGATACAGGCACATCAGTAGTGGCTACAAAACTTATGCATACATAAGGCCACTTTCATGAAACTTTGCAAATTGCTTTCCCTTGCCCTGAAGTGTAGTATTAGCAATATGAGACCTGCGCTGCCAGTTCAGAAGCAAGCAGCAATAACTCTGTGGAGTGAGCAAATCTACAGGGAGGGCTGAGGTCTTTCAGGGAGCCAAGGTGATCAAAACTGTTCTGCTACAATGGATGGTGACTCTGGGAAATGTGCAAGACATAGGAGATGGTTGTGCTAGTTCCTTGGCTGCAGCCGGGCAATAAATGGAACACATGTCCTATCTTGGTACCCGCCCACCTGGCCACAGAGCACATAAACTGCAGAGGGTACTTCTCCAAAGTGTTGCACGTGTTGGTGGATTGCAAGGGCCATTTCACCAACATCAACATGGGATGGGTGGCAAAGGTGCATGACATGTGCATCTTTAGGGACTGTGGTCTATTCAGAAAGCTGCAGACTGGAACTTTCTATCCAGGCCATAAAAAATCACTATTGGAGATGCCAATAATGATCCTGGGAGATCCAGCTCCCTTGGCTTCTGTAGTCATATACAGGGAGCCTGGACTGTGCTACGGAACAGTTCAATCACAGACTGAACAAGTGCAGAATGGTAGGAGGAGGAGGTCCATTTGGCCATTTAAAAACCAGGTTCAGGAACCTCCTTATTCAGTGAGACCTCAGTGAAAACATTCCCCTTGTAGTGGCAGCCTGCTGTGTGCTCCATAACTTATATGAGAAAAAGGGGAAAACATTTCATGCCAGGTTGGACGGCTGGGGCAGATCACCTAGCCACTGAATATGAGCAGGCAGACACCAGACCCAGAATAAGAGCACAGTGAGGAGCACTGCTAATCAGGGAGGCTTTGAAACATAGCTTAATGAATGACCAGACAGCAACATGACAATTATGTCTGTTACTGTTGAGGAGGTGCCCCCTGTATGATGTGTGCTGGCCTGTAAAACTCCTTTCCTACCCCTCTCCACCCCATGCAACACAAGCAATAAAGACACTATTTTTGAGAGCGTAATCATTTTTTAAGGGGACAAAATGAAGTACACAGTAAAGGAATTCATGGCAGGGGCTTCGGAGGAGGGTAAGCAAGGGCAAGCGGTGGGGGTATGTCAGCTTTCTGCTCTGAGAAACATCTCAGGGAGGGGAATTGAAGGCTACCCTTGACCTGGGATACTGATGTGGGGAGCATATGGAACATGGTGAGGAGGGCATGTAGTTCATCATGGGTCACAGTGAGGCTCTGTGCTCCTGTACCAGGCACCTCAGAAGATTTGTGTATTGCACCATCCACTTCAACAACTCCTCCAGGGTCTGTATTTCACATTCTCTGAGCACCTCACTTTTCTCCCGATGAGCCCTTCTTTCCTTCAGCATGGTTGTCCTGCATGCATTTAAGTGTGCCTGTCTGTGCAGGTGGCTTGCACGTGCTCCAGGAACATATCTTCCTGCTTTCATTTTCTCCTTGCCTGTTGCAGTCTAACAGCTGGAGGAAAGTGGGGAGCGGTGGTTAAAGAGGCAGTTGTTGCACACATTTCAACAAAACATAAGTGAAGGCCAGACATTAGGGAGAAACATTTACTGTAGATAAGTTTTACAACACACAATTTCGTGAAGGAGCCTCTATGGCAAACAGTAGGGATGTGTTATGTACAAGGACAAATTTTGTTTTTAAGCGTCCTCTGTGAAGTAAGTATTACACAGAGATCTAAAGGGACCTGCTTGACTCAGTTTGCTTCTAGTCATGGTGAGGCATAGACTGGAGCATACTTTCAAGCCTGTGATTCCAAAAGCAGTTTCTGCAGCTGGGCACACTGTAAGGGTGGGGACATGGTTACTTTTGGGGCTGTGGAAGTTATGGTCATTGTGCGGTTCCCCTCCCCACTTTGGTGGGACAGTGAAAGTTTCTCTTTCCCCAGGAGCCCAGGGAAGAGGAGGGAGGCAGGGATGGCCATGCAGCTTGTGTTATCAGAGCTGTGTGACTCTCACGGTTGCCATGTGCTTCTCCTCCTCGGGCTGGGGCATTGAGATTTTCCCTTTTGGCAGGAGCCCAGGGATGGGAGGAGGCAGGCATAGCAGTGCAGATTGTGCTTCTGGAGTTGTATGGCTCTTGCAAGCTGCTGCTTGCTTCTCCTCTCCACTCTGCTGGGACTCTGAAAGTTTCCCTTCCCCCAGCAGCCCAGGGAAGACAGGACAAGGCATGGTGGTGCAGACTGTGATATCAGGGCTCTGTTCTCCTGCCCCTCCCCTGCCATACTCTAGCTGGGATAGTGGAAGTTTCCTTTCTTCCAAGAGCTCCAGGGAAGGGAAGGGAGGGGTGTGATCCAAGCATAGTGGAGCAGGTTGAGCCATCATAGCTTAATGCACCTTCCCCTGCTTCCCCTAGGTTGCAATGTGAAAGATCCTTCTTAGAATAAAACACACGGATAAGGAAGAGATGTGATTTAATGGCCGCATCTACACGTGCACGCTACTTCGAAGTAGTGGCGCCAACTTCGAAATAGCGCCCGTCACGGCTACATGTGTTGTGCGCTATTTCGAAGTTGAAATCGACATTAGGCGGCGAGACGTCGAAGTCGCTAACCCCATGAGGGGATAGGAATAGGGCCCTACTTCGAAGTTGAACGTCGAAGTAGGGCACGTGTATACAATCCGCGTCCCGCAACATCGAAATAGCGGGGTCTGCCATGGCGGCCATCAGCTGAGGGGTTGAGAGACGCTCTCTCTCCAGCCCCTGCGGGGCTCTATGGTCACCGTGTGCAGCAGCCCTTAGCCCAGGGCTTCTGGCTGCTGCTGCTGCAGCTGGGGATCCATGCTGCATGCACAGGGTCTGCAACCAGTTGTCGGCTCTGTGGATCTTGTGTTGTTTAGTGCAACTGTGTCTGGGAGGGGCCCTTTAAGGGAGCAGCTTGCTGTTGCGTCCGCCCTGTGACCCTGTCTGCAGCTGTGCCTGGCACCCTTATTTCGATGTGTGCTACTGTGGCGTGTAGACGTTCCCTCGCAGTGCCTATTTCGATGTGGTGCTGCCCAACGTCGAAGTTGAACATCGACGTTGCCAGCCCTGGAGGACGTGTAGACGTTATTCATCGAAATAGACTATTTTGATGTCGCTACATCGAAATAAGCTATTTCAATGTAGCATGCACGTGTAGACGTAGCCAATGTGGGCAGAAGGCTAGTTGTTATATAGTACTGTTCTGTGCTGCATTGGAAGCACATTGGAAAAGCCGCCACAACGTTCTCCAGGCTGACGAAGAGAGTATGGGCTAACAATAAGCTCACTGTACACACCAAGGTGCAGGTCTACCCAGCCTGTGTTTTGAGCACATTGCTGTATGCCAGTGAAACATGGACTTTGCGCTCAAAACAAGAGCAGCGGCTCAACACATTCCACATGTGCTGCCTTAGGCGCATATTCGGTATCTCATGGCAGGACAAGGTCCCCAATAGCGCAGTGCTTGAGAAGGCAGGCACCGCCTCCATGTTCACCCTTCTCAAACAGAGGCGTATGCGCTGGCTGGGTCATGTCTCACGCATGACGGATGGCCGAATACCGAAGGACCTCCTCTTCGGCGAACTGGCGTCTGGAAAGAGGCCGAAAGGGACACCTAAATTGCGCTACAAGGACACATGCAAGTGTGATCTCAGCGCTCTCTTTATCAGTGTGAACACCTGCCATTCGCTCGCCTCAGACAGGCATGCCTGGAAACAGGGAGTGAAGGAAGCTCTTGCTATGTATGAAACTACCTTGGTGAAGGAAGCGGAAGACAGGAGAGCCCTCAGGAAGATCTGTGCCCATGATACCACAGCAACATCTGCCTACTGCTGCTCACAGTGTGGAAAGGACTGCCACTCCCGCATTGGATTGCACAGCCACAGGAGACGCTGCTCGAATCAGTCCAACTGGGGCGCAAACCCATGATCCCTCGGGATCGAAGGATGCCTTCTAACTCTGTGCTGCAGTGATGCTGCATTGCTTACTGCTGGCTTGGTATGGAAAGGTGTCCTATTGTGGAGGTTAGAATAAGGCAACCCTCACCAGAAACCTCATGAGAAGGATTAAAGAGTACCTGTTGGAGGGCTTTATGGAGATGTGCAGGAAGGATTGCTGCTCCGTCCCCAGCCACATTCACAAGTTGTTCCAGGGAGTCCAGGCTGTGTAGGTACGGCACCCATGACAGATCACACCCAGATACCTAAATCCACTTGTACAATGATTAAAAACGAGAACTCACCAGAGGTGCTCTCCCCACCAATAGGGTCCATCTGTGAAACATTCTGGGAGGAGAGGATGAGATCCAAAGTTGAAACAAAGTTCCTGGATGTTGGTTAGATCAGCTGCTCCATGTGCCTGATGACGATTGTTGTTCTCCTCTTCCTTACCCACCTTATGTTCCCCACTATTGCCAGAGACTAAATGAGGAATCTCTTTGGAAGTAGCCACAGACTCTTTGGTGACAGTGATTGGGTCCCCCCTAGAATCCCATGCAGCTGCTCATGCAAGTGAAATGCTTGTGGGAATGATCTAGAATGACTTTTTGCTTCCTTTGTCTTCTGGCACTCCTACTTGAGCACCTTTATTTTCATGCAGCACTGCTGGGTGTCCCTGGTGTATCCTTTTTCTGCCACGTCCTGTGAGATCTTGGCATAGATGTCTGTGTTTCTTTTGCTACTTTTTAGTTCTGCCAGCCCAGCTTCATCCCCCACCCACACAGCAATAAAGTCCCAGATCTCCTACATGCTCCATGTTAGAGTTTTCCTGCAACCCTGGAATTTCATGGCCCAGTATGCTGCTGAGATGTGCTGCCTTGTCCACTCTCCATGCTGGTCAAATAGGAAATTCAATTCAATCCTTCCCAGGCCATTTCCTGCACACCTGGGCCATTTCTACACATGGAGTGAATGCATGCTAATGAGGCATGGGTGCAAATTCCCCGCAACTCATTAGCATAACGTCAGATGATTTGGAGTCCAGAAGACCATTCTTCCAGACTCCAAAATGCTGTGTAGAAGCGTGGCCCCGGGGGGGTCTTCCAGAAGGAAGTCCTTCTTCCGAAAAATTTTTGGGAAGAAGGGGCCTCCAGAAGGAGGACTTCCTTCCGGAAGCCCTCCCAGGACTGCGCTTCTACATGGTGTATTGGAGTCTGCAAGAATGGTCTTCTGGACTACAAATCACGTGGCATTATGCTAATGAGGCACAGGGAGTTTGCATCCATGCCTCATTAGCATCTTTCACTCCGTGTATTAGCATGCCACTTCTGAAGGAACTGGCCTGTGTAGAAACGGCCCTGGAGAGCGGCAGAGCTGAATTTGATGGCCACAGTGGTCACACTGGGGCACTGTGGGACATGTGTAGGAGGCCAAACACAGCACTCCATCTGCATTATCCTAAAGTGGACCATGCAAGGTGATTTTTGGCATTACTCCTCTTGAAAAGCAGGAGTACAAAAATGCACCTTAGGATCCCTTAAAGTTAGCAGAATGGACCCTGTAGTTTGGACTGATTGTTTAGAACAGTGGCTCCCAAACTTTCTGGTATCATGCCCCCCTTTTGATTTCTGAGAGACCCTCATGCCCCTGCACCTTCTCTTTATCATCATCCAACCTTCCTTTTAACAAAAAATTCAATTCATAATTTAAAATAAACACAAAAACTTGATATAAAAATAAGCACAAAATAGTTTTTCTTGGCCCAAAAATTTCATAAAAACATAGTTTAACAGCAGAAACAGCCGAAACAAAATTAATTTAATGTGAAGGGTGATGCTGCATTTTCTCCACAAGCTGGGAAATCCTAGGTTTGAAAGAGGAAAGTGCACAATACAAATAGTTTTTGACATCCAGTCCATTTCTTTGTTTGTTTTTAATGTGACTAAACTTGAAAAACGTTTTTCACAGAGGTGCACTGACAAAAATTGAAGAATAATACGTAGCGCTTCTCCTCCAACTTTCAAGTGCGTTGGAAAACATTTTATCCAAAATTCCTCCAAGCTTCAGTTTTTGAAATTATCTCTTGCACTTGAATCATACTTTATTTTGAGTGCTTGTTCTTGCAATACTTCTGGCAATGTATCAACATCAACACTGAATGGATTGCATGCTAATTTATGAATGGGGTTGCCAGAAAAGTTGTCTGGAAAATAGCGAATAGCAGACTCAATGAAGCTGTGCCACCCTGCCCTGAGACATGTGCCAACTGCTGGAGCCTTAGTGCCAGCCCCAACCCCAGGGTCCACTTTCCTCCTGCTGGACCTTGACCCCTTCTGGGCTGACACCAGCCCATCCACAGGTTGTGAAGGCTGGTTCCAGCCCCATGATGGACATGGGCCTGGCCCCATGGATGCGAGCTCTGCCCCAAATGGGCTGCTGGCATGGCCGCAGAGCTGCAGATATGGCCCGGGCCCTGCAGGGACCAGCTGCAGCCCTGGATAGGGGGCTGGATACTGTGCCAGCCTTGGCCCAGCCTGGAGACTGACTATGGACTGGCCACGCTAATGGCACAGCCCCGCCTTGCAGGTGCCTCGTGCCACCCCAACTGGCCAGCTGCCTGAGCTCCATGCTAGCTGCCAGAGCCAGCTGCTGAGGCAAGCCACCGGCCCACCAGCCAACTGAGCCAAACACCCAAGCTGCAGGTCAGCCACCTGGGGCCAGCCAGCCACCTGCCAGCCCAAGCCACCCAAGCTGGGGCCAGGTGCCCGAGCCCTGTGCTGCTGGGGCCAGCCTCCCAAGCCCCATGAGCTGCCCACTCGAGCCCCTCTCCTCCCCGCAAGCCAGGCTCCCCCAAGCTCTAATCTAACCCCATCCTCCTCCTCCTTCATCCCTGCCAACCCACACTCCTTTGCAGGAGGCAGCTGGCTCCACGTGGGTCTCCGCCGGCTGCCTGCTTTTTACAGCAGCTGTGCCGAGTCACCCATGTAAAATGGCGGGAGAGGAGATCTGGAAGCAAAGGCTGGATCATTCTTCAGGTGGGGAGAATGATGGGGGGGGGCTGGGTCACCTCATGCACCCCTGGAATTTCTTCATGCCCCCACAGGGGAGCACACCCCCCATTTAGGGAAACCATGGTTGAGAAAATCAACCTAAGTCAGCTCTGTTTGACCTAATCTAGTATAGACCAGGCCGTAGTATGTATTCATTTATATAGTACCTAATGGCCCGATCCTGAAATTTACAATAGCAGGAGTCAAGTGGATTTTGTGCCTTGTAAATTGCACAATTGGGGTCTAAGTGCATGTGGCATTTTGCAGACAATCTGACAACTAATTTACTTATAACCCAAATGTGACTTTACTCATTCAGAAGTAAATGGAGGCAGTGGGGTAAGGTTGGGTGAAACAGAGGATAAAGATTGTGACAATTTGTAAGGGTATGATGTTTACATTTTACTGTACATACAAATTAATTTATTTCATTAGGCTGTGTGCATGTAACTAAGATTGGGTAGAAGGGTTTGTAATACAGGGAGCCCTGGGCACTTGATCTTAATGAGAATGTGTGTGATCCTCTTGTCCTCTATAATTTACTTATATAGTAAGCTCTCTGGGACAGAGTGGGATTCTCATTCATGACTGGGTCTTGACAGTGCTCCCACAAGACAAATGATAAATAATAAAATAAGTTAGTGGTTTCAGCTAAGCTTCTCTTCCTCAGTGAACAGTTAATCCTCAGGTTTCTCATTTTCATTGCACCAGATATAACCCATGGTGCTTCCTGCTCTTTGCTGTAAATTCCAAGATCCCTGGCTGTTGCACAGTAGGCTGCTTTAAGAAAAATTGGGACTGTTAACATCATTAACTTTCTAGTAAACAACTCTTTACTGATTTCTATGTTAACATAGCCAAATTCTGGAAAGGACAACACTGCCTCTATTGGGTTTTTCTTCCTTCTTTTAAGAAAATAGTATATTTTAATTTATCTTTTCATCCATCCTCTCTATCATCTAGTTTACTTCAGTAATTTTTCAATGTTTAATATTTTTCACCCCCTCAAACACTTTTTCCTTTTATATCTTCCACCTTCCAGGTACTATTCCCTTTCTGATGTTGTCTCTTCTATATTTATACACTCCCAATTTCTTATTTATGTTACATATTTTCTCACTTTCCAATTCAGTGCTTTGCTCTGTTTTATTTTTTCTCTTCCCTTTGTCAGACATTTCCCTTGTCTATTACATCTCTTTATTTCTATTATTTTCTTTCCTTTTCATTTCTTGAATTCAACAGAAACATACTGAGGTCCTCTGTGCCCCCAGGAGTATCTTACATAAGGTAAATATAATTTACATCCGTAATGACTTTTGTCCAGATAATTAGCCACTAACCAGATGAGAGGTCAGGAGACACCACCTAAGAGCTAGTCTCTGGGAACTAACATAGCCACATGTCCTGGGGCAGTGAAAAAGTCCATACCCCTGAGAGATATAGCTCTGCCACTCTAGCCCCTAGTATAGACAGTGCTAGATCAAAGAGAGAATTCTCTCGTCAATGTCTCTATCACCTCTTGGGGAGGTGGATTCCCTTTGCCAATGGGAGAAGCCCTCAGCTGGCATAGGTAGTATCTTCGCTGAGGTGTTACAGCTGCATGCTTCAGCTTTGCTGTTGTCATTGTTTAAACTTGCCTGGTAAAGACTTGTCTGCAAAAGCTCTTGTCTCTAACAGACCAGTAGAGGGAGTGAGTTCCACGGTTAGTGACCCTCCATTCAGAATGTCCAGCCTTATGTCCACAAGAACAAACACCAAAAGACTGCAATGAATAGCACCTCTGCTGACTAAGCAATGACAATGGTAAAACATGGGAGTAGAGGCGAGAGAACCAGGTCCCAAATTATGTAGAGGTACAGCAGTTTCTTGCATTGGTTGGGATTCTGCTTGGAAGATAAGTGTAAAGATTCTAAGAACAAAAGATGCAGACATGATGACAATTTGAGCAAAAGTGTAAGACATTATGGAGGAATTATTTTAAATCACTAGACCGTGATGACATTTATTACTGATGGTTGCTACAAATCAGATATTGAGGAATGATATTAAGCCTTTAATAGGGCAATTTATTTTGTTTCTGGAATATATCATTTTTCATATCTGTTCATTAGAGTGTAGATTGAAATGAAACATTTTCTTGCAAAAAGATGTATTGTTACCATTAATTTTATGACTTGCTTTGGACAAAAATTATGAACAAACAGCAAACAACTCATACAGGCAGATTGATTAGTTCAGTGAGCAATTAATTCTGTAGTAGTTCCCCCCAAAACTAGGCACCCTAGAATAATCAATACTTTGCTAGCAATTAACCGTATAAAGCTCACCAAATATTAGTGTTGAACTTTTGTTATTAATACTTCTAACCAACATCCATGAAGGACATTTCCTGGAAATTAATGGAGTGGGAGGATTATTGGCCCTCAACTTCTCCATGGGCCATCAACATTCTACAGCCAGCCATTAATCCCCGGGACAGAACCTGCAACGCAGTAGCTGTGGATGAAGTAACTTTAATCTTTATTTGTTTAAGCTTTGAACTTGTATGTAACAATGAATATGATGGTTCTGCTCTCTCAGGATGTGTGTGAAGAAAGAATTGTTCAGTAATGAGTGGGAATAAAAATTGGAGTACGCTAGAGTTGCTGAAGTATTCAATAACTGCTTTTCTCCAGTTGCTACTAAAAACAGGGAAGAGTAGGTAGACAGAGATGAACTGGTTCAAACAAGATGAAGATGGTCCTGAACTTCATCCTGAGCCTCAAATATACCTAAAAAGCAAGCTCGGATTTATCAGTCACCAGCTAGGTCTACCTTCTCCTGTATTTTCAGAAGTTTATTTTCATGTAGATTTTTCAAAACAGGGAAATCATAAACATGTTCTCTTGTTTCTATATGTTACATTAGTTGACTTGGTTTCCATGAATTAAGAATAATTAGTACAAGTACATCAAACTGGCAAAATAGAGAAGCGCTAGGAGGGAAGGGAGGAGTAGGAAGTGTGGAGATCCAGGGCTCCAGTGTGTGAGACGTATGTGGAGGTGGAGGGCAGACAAGGGGTCCGCAGGCCATGAGTGGAACTCCAATAGGCTGTGCGAGGAAGGTTGCCCATCCGGGCTATTGAGATGAAGGAGAGCCTATTCACTAACCTTGGTTGCCCATTGCCGATGCCGAGGGTCAGTTTAGTTGAATGAGTTTGATTTTCATCAGTGATCGAATTCTGGTTTCTGTGAAGCCAGCCAAGCTCTTCAAGACTGAATTTTGCAGAGATGGGTGGGGTGGGGTGGGGTGGGAAATAACTCTATTAGAAAGGATAATTAACTTTTAATAAACATCCATCCTTATTTAGTTTTATAATTTTGAGGGGCTTTGTAACCATTTACTTCCATTCACACTCATTTCTAATAGAATTTCTATTCTTTCTTAATTAAATCGCCTTTTGGTTTATTGGTACAGGAGAAGGGATTTAAAGTAAAATGAGAGTGCACTGCTCCTTTGGGAAAGACAAGCTGGATTTCTGAGAGTAGCCTGTATCAGTGTCTGGATGTCACTGGGGAATGCTTCAAAGGTATTCTGGGTCTGGTGTGCACCTAATGTTAACCTGGTAATAGGCTTCTTCCCTCCAAGAAATGAAAGAAGCCTTGACTGAACCCTATTTGGTGGAATACAGTATGTTTCTGGCAAGTCTTATTTTTCAGTTGTGTATCTCTAATCTGTTGGTTGGATGGCTGATGGGACAAGTAGGAGAGAAACAGACAGGGACAAAAAGGAAGATTGGGAACTCTATCAAGATGGAATAAGGAGATGTAGGAAGTTCATGTCTGCCAATCCATCCCAAAGGGTCTTAAATGGTTGGCTGTTAATACAGTGTATTGTTAGAAGGCCAGAAGCTGTTAACCTTTTCATAGTGATACAAAGCCTTCACTATTACGGACAAGATCTAAACAGTGGAACAGATCATTTCAATGTGTAGCATTTTCATACCATTACAGCTTTTGGTTTGGTACTAGCTCCACATTAAGAATCAATATATAGGGTCATGTTTTCCAAACCAGCAGTGAACTGATTTGGATTCAGGGCATCAAGCACAGCTCCACTCTATATTAATTCAAACCAAGTTCTGCTGTGGTTATTGGCAGAAGGGTGATTGATAGAAGCATCTCTGGGGTAATAAATCCTATTAAAAGAACACTGACTGTATCATGGGACCTACCATCTGTTACTGGATGTGCATCTGGATGTATAAGCTACACTTCCGCTTACTTGACAATTAACCATCAGTTTACCTTGCCTGTTAGTTCAGACCGAAAAGTTCAGACTGCATGGCAATGCTATTCAGGTGTGCTGATAATTGCTGGTATGCTCACTTATAAACTCTCTGTTGTATTCCTCGGTGCTTTAGGTGTTCTGGTGCATGGTACCCCTGAAAATTAGCTGAGGGAACACTGAAGAAACATTGCAAAAGCACTGTGATCTGTGTGGCCGTTTCCTCAAAGCATGGCTGACACTCACCCCAGAGCAGACAGCCAGCACACCTTCTGTGCACCCCTGACATCCAGTTTCAGCCCTACTCGGAGGGCTGTAGAATCAGGGACAGAGAGAGCTGGGGGTGCAGATGTATAGAAACCTATGCTGTCATGGCTGGGGTGTTCTGACTGAATTTCATGTTATGTACCATCTCTGTGCACCACAGGGGCTCCATGGAGCTTGTGGAGGATTTCCTCTTTTTTTTTTTGTTTCAGTGGGCAACGTTTCCTCATCTTCTACACTTCCTCCCAGTGCTGCCTATAATTGATGAGTAGAAAGGCCAGAAATCCCTAGCAGGAGCTGAGTGAGATGTGCCCTGCAGTCCAGCAGTTGAACTATACAGGGTCTTTACTGTGTACTCGTCCTACCACTGCCTGCCTCTAGGCATCTGTCATGGAACTTCACTCTGTAGTCCCCACTCACTGGCATGTCATCTGTTTGTGCAGCTTTTCTCAGCCTGTTGTTAAGGAGCTGCCTCTTTGGCAGCTTCCTAAAACCCCTTCACCTTTGCTATCCTCTCTCTCAAGGATCAGCCCCAGGGTGTAACATCCCTACCACAGCTCTCTTCTTTCAGTTCTCTTCCATTGGGCCTGGAGGCCTTTTATTATAGGAAGCACAAGCTGGACTTAAGGCTTTATTAGACATCTACCCTCCAGCTGCCACAGAGTAGGCTAACTGATCCCTCAGGCTCCATGTTAACCATTTATTTGCCATTGTGGGGCTTATGTCCTACCTCAGTCCGATTCAGTTAGAGGATACATGAGTTTCAGATTTGAACAATATATTCACAAGCAGAAGTGAGAAACTTCAGGCCTGGTTTTCAGAAGGGCTAAACACCCAGAACACTATTTTAAACCAGAGGTGGAAAAAGTACCCCAAAAGTTACTTGAGTAAAAGTGCAGCTGCTTTCACTTCTGGGTACTTGAGTACAATAAAGATGTGACGTGTGTTTATGCATGTGTATGCATCTGTGCATGTGTGTACTTTAACTCAAGCAGTTTTCCAGAGAGACTTCAGTGACCTGTACTTAAGTACATCCTCCCACCCTGCACCAAGCAGCGGGGGGGGGGTACTTTTTTCCACTTCTGTTTTTAAACCAATAAATGATGGTGGGTTCTAGCTCTTGTGCAAAAAGATGAAACAAACAAAAAGTTTAAACATAGTACTGGAGAAAATGTTAAAGATACCAAAAAGTACAGAGGAAGATGATATGTCCATGACAACTTGGAAATCCCATGATACAATGTAGCTAGCTTTCCGGTAATACTGCTCCCATTGTTTGTGAGCCAATATGGGATACCAGGCTAAAGGGATCTCTTTTCAGTATGTTCACTATTTTGGTCTACTGGGACAATGTTTTGTTCATTTAATTCCTGAATAAAGCTGAAGATTTCCATTGTGAAGCTCATTTGTTCCAGTTTACCTTTCGTGAGAGCTGCCATGAACAGATAAAACCAGAAGTTAGCCCAGTAAAAGGAATTTGGGCATGAAAAAATAATCTGTTCATTTGGAAAAATGGCTCTTCCTCTTCAGGTGTTTTCTGGTTTTAAGTTTCGTCAGCTGTAGTGCCCTACAATGCTTGTTCTTTTGGACAAATGGACAGACTACAGCAGCAGGGATGGAGGGTGGGGAATCTCCATTGTAGTCAATGGAAGATTTTCTATTGCTGTTGATACTTACCACATAACTTCTTATTGGAAGTTGACAAGGTAACACAGAATTTTATAGACAACTTCAGTTTGAAATCAGGTTGTTTCATGTCTGGAGTTTTGTTTCAGTTTCATCTCTCTAGAGCTATGTCTACACGTGAATGCTACATTGAAATAGCTTATTTCGATGTAGCGACATCGAAATAAGCTATTTCGATGAATGTCTACACGTCCTCCAGGGCTGGTGCCGTCGATGTTCAACGTCGACGTTGGGCAGCACTACATCGAAGTAGGCGCTGCAGGGGAGCGTCTACACACCAAAGCGGCCCACATCGAAATAAGGGTGCCAGGAACAGCTGCAGACAGGGTCACAGGGCGGACTCAACAGCAAGCCGCTCTCTTAAAGGGCCCCTCCCAGACACACTTGCACTACACAGCACAAGATCCACAGAGCCAACAGCTGGTTGCAGACCCTGTGCATGCAGCATGGATCCCCAGCTGCTGCAGCAGCAGCAGCCAGAAGCCCTGGGCTAAGGGCTGCTGCACAGGGTGACCATAGAGCCCTGCAGGGGCTGGAGAGAGCATCTCTCAACCCCTCAGCTGATGGCCGCCATGGCGGACCCCACTATTTTGATGTTGAGGGACGCGGATCGGCTACACGTGCCCTACTTCGACGTTCAACGTTGAAGTAGGGCGCTATTCCCATCTCCTTATGAGGATAGCGACTTCGACGTCTCGCCGCCTTATGTCAATTTCAACTTCAAAATAGCGCTCGCCATGTGTAGACGTGGCAGGCGCTATTTTGAAGTTGGCGCGGCTACTTCGAAGTATCCGGCATGTATAGACGCGGCTTAGATGTGTAACTTAAAATATTCTGTGGAATTTGTCAGTCTGGTAAAGCCTGTGTTTGAACCTTGAATTACCGCAAATGAGAATGTTGAAATAGTGACGCCATCATTGTTTATCATTTTAATATTTTTATTTGAGGGCAGAGGTACTGGTATGGTGCTGTCAAATAAGCCATCATTATTTCTGCTCAGGTCGAGAAATAGAGCCAACAGTTCCATTTTCCTCTCAATGTGATGACTACTGAAAGCAGTTTTTGCCCTACTGACATTGATTCTGATAAACTTCAACAATTAAGAGTAAGGTTTTATTTAGCTGTATGGGAAGAGGGACAGTGAAGGCAGAATTCTCTGCCATATTATTTGAGTATCAACAGAGAGGCAGACATAACTCTTTCCTCCATTCCAGGGCTATTATTTATTATTCGGGCTGTCAATTAACATGCGTTAATGCCTGCGATTAATGCAGGACAAATTTAACGTGTTAAAAATTAACATATTAATTGCAGGTGTTAATTGTTAATTGACAGCCCTAGAAAAAAACTATTACTGGCACTGCAGTTTCAAGGCAGAGGCAGGAGAAACCTGATATCCCCAAGGCTGAGAGCTGGCTGGGGCATGGAGCCCTGCCAGCAGCTGCGGGAACCCCAGCCAAGGGCAGCCCCACATCTGAGAGGCAGCTGGGGTGAGAAGCAGCTGTGGGGACACTGACCAGGGACAATCACGGGGACTCTGGCCAGGGTCTGGGAGGTGGGTGGGGTGCAGAGCCCCGCCGTCAGCTCGAGAGCAGCGTTGACTTTGTCTGGGGCTTGGGAAACCTCTGTGATTAATCATGCAGTTAATGGCAATTTAATTTTTTTAATCACACAATTGATCATGATTAATTTTTAATCGCTTGACAGCCCTGTTTATTACGTGTTTATTAAATAATCTGAGATAAATCAAGAGGGCTTTGTTTTTTTCCGAAACCCCTGATGGCACACCTTTGATGATCAACCAGTATATTACATATATTCATATTTTTGAACCAGGACAATAATTTTGTAATAGATGGAATATCTCAACAGGAATATCTACATATGTATATGCTCCCTTTGATCCATTCAGAAAAAAAAGAAAACCAAGTATTATAGCAGTAGTCAAAAGAGAAAGAGAATAATTCAGTTTAATTTCTGTTCATAATTATTTATGTGTTTTTTAACAGTGCCAAGCTCTAGGGGGTCATGGTTCATAACTGGAGTCCCTAGGTGCTACTGCAATACCCAGAGTAAATAACAGAGGGAGAGATTCCATTTATTTGAAAATTCTGCACTTGCCTTTGATTAAACAAAAACTTATGTGGCTATTAAACGAAAAATCATATACTTAAAGCCATTTATCAGGCATTTGCCAACCCCAGGTATATACTATGAGTTTCTGAATTTAATGTGTCAATCTACGGCAGTGTTTCTCAACCAGGGTATGAGTACCGTTGGGGATACGCCGAGGTGTTCTGGGGGGTACATCAACTCACCTAGATATTTGCCTAGTTTTACAACAGGCTATGTTAAAAGACACTAGTAAATTCAGTACAACCTAAAAGTTCATTCGGACAATTACTTGTTTCTACTGCTTCATATACCAGACCCTGAAACGTAGATAGAATATTTCTATTCCAATTCATTTATTTGATAGTAAGATGGTAGAAAGTCAGCAAGTTTTCAGTAATAATCTTTTATTTTTGCATGTTTTTGTAAGTATTTTTAAGTGAGGTATAACCTGGTGGTGTGCAAAACAAATCTGACTCCTGAAAACCCAGTAATCTGGAAAGTTTAAAGGTCACTTGTTTCAAGACCTCAGATTGTTTTAGGACAATGTTTCTCAACTGGTGGTATGTGTATCCTTAGTGGTATGTG
This sequence comes from Carettochelys insculpta, assembly GCF_033958435.1. Taxonomy (NCBI): domain Eukaryota; kingdom Metazoa; phylum Chordata; order Testudines; family Carettochelyidae; genus Carettochelys; species Carettochelys insculpta. The sequence goes on from NC_134141.1 coordinate 91,382,259, forward strand.
AGAGAAATCTGTGGATACTTAACTTTTTTTTAAAGGACTACTTTATTAAAAAACAAAAGGGTTGAGAAACACTTGTCTACAGGACCTTAGTTAAAAATTCGCTTTAAAAATATTTCATTTGTGTGTTGCTGAAGATCATACAATCACATCTCTAAAAAATCATCCCCCACCCGGCTGCCATTGGGCATAGGGGCACTAGTTAAATAGCACTGAATGGGACCCCATAAATTCTAAGGATGGGGTGGGAATGCAGGTATTAGCTGATTGAATTCCCACTGTGCTCACAAGGCTAAGGACCAGGTACAGTGTTAGTGTAGTCAGCAAGTTCTGTCATAGCAGCAGCTCTGTTTCAATTGGCTCTCCCTTTGTAATCCCAGCGTGTTCCTGGGCCATCCATAACCGATGATGGCTCAGATGACATTCATTGTCAAGTGGCTCCAGGAAGGCCCAGTAACAGTCTTCCTGGAGACAAGTATCAGAGGGGTAGCCATGTTAGTCTGTATCTGCAAAAACAATGAGAAGTCCTGGGGCACCTTATAGACTAATAGATTATTTGGAGCCTAAGCTTTCATGCACAAAGACCTACTTCATCAGACACATACCCCAGAGTAACAAAGTAATCTGATGAAGTGGGTCTTTGCCCACAAAAGCTTATGCTCCAGAGAAATCTGTTACCCTATAAGGTGCCATAGGACTTCTTATAGTCTTCCTGGAAGCAGCTGAGATCATACAGGGCTGACCTTGGTCCCCTCCCAAATGCTCCTGTTATGGGTTGGTCTCAAATGCAACAGAGGCGGGAAGTTCTTCACCTTCACCATCCAAAACCCATGGCGCTCACTATAAATATACCCTTGGGATTCAAGGTGTGGAGGGAACATGACTCCCAGCCATGGCATCGGCAATAACAAGGGCCCAATGTGCAAGGTAGGCCATAGTGATGTATGAGGAGTCATGTGCCCCAATACCATGGAGGGTGAGGAGGGCAAAGGGTCACATTATATCACTCTCTTGGGCAGCCTCTAGTCATGATTCCTGGGAAAGAGAAAGGAAACAAAGCACTGCTTCAGACAGAGTACTCAAGGACTGTGGAAGACTGAGAGGGCCTGTAGCCCCCCAAAGCTTGAAACCCTCCTATTTCATGCCTAAAGTCTTAACACCAGAGGGAGCTCTTAACTGCAACAGAGCTTGCTTACAACCCTGTTCCCAGCTTTGCCTTTGGGGCAGAGGGCTTGTTTATAAACAGAAGGAGGCAAAGTGATTGAGATAACAAAAGGCTTGTCCTTCAAGGAACTGAAGGATTGTTAGATGATCATGAATAAATACTGATGTTCTCCAAGGATCTACTTCTGTTCAATTTACTCGTAAATGATCGTGGAGGAAGGGTAAACAGTGAGATGGCAAAATGTGCAGATGATACAAAATTACTTAAAATAGGTAAGTCCAAAGCTGACTGAAAAGAATTACAAAGGGATCTCACAAAACTGTGTGAATGGGCAACACAAAGACAAAAAGAATACAGTATTGATAAATGTAAAGTAAAGCACATGATAAAATATAATCCCAACTGCACATACAAAAATAATGGTGTCTAAAATAGTTGTTCCCACTCAAGAAAGAGATCTTGGAATCATTGTGGATAGTTCCTTGAAAACATCTGCTAACTATGCAGTGGCAATCTAAAAAGCTAACAGAATATTGGGAATCATTAGGAGAGGACTAGCTAATAAAACAGAAAATATTGTATTACTGCTATATAAAGTCATGGTATATCCACATCTTGAACTCTGCATGCAGATCTGTTCACCCCATCTAAAAACATATATTAGAGTTGGAAATGATATAGAACAGGCAACAGAAATTATTAGGGGTAAGGCACGGTTTCCATATAAGGCGAAATTAAAGACTGGGACTTTTCCGCATTAAAAAGAAATACCTAAAGGTTGAGGGGATATGTTAGAGATCTAGAAAATCATGAATGGTGTGGAAAAATAGAATAAGGAAACGTTATTTACTCCTTCACCAATAGAACATAATAAGCTCACTCAATGAAATTTATAGGCAGCAGATTTTAAACAAATAAAAGAAATTACTTCTTCATAGTCAACCTACAAGCACTTTGCCAGGGGATGGCAGAAGGACCCAAACTGTAACAGGGTAAGGATTAAGGTGAAGGGCGGGGAGGGTGAGCAGAGACTCCTGCTGCCACTGCTGGCCCTCCAGTCTCCCCAGTCTCCTGTACTGCCTCAGGTGGGGGAAGAGGTAGGATGGGAGCAGAGCAAAGATGGGGCAGGGGTCAGAGCAAGAGTGGGGAGAGATGGAGCATGAGACAGAAGAACATTGTTCTGGTCCTTCCCTAGGCTGCGGGGCAGGCACGTAACTATTTCCCCCCTACGATCCCCTCACCAGTTGCCTCTGGATATGGGTTAGACACTGTGAGATGGGTTCTGAAATCCACAGGTCTTTCAAGCCTCAAATCAAGTGTGATTCATATTGCACTATGCACAATCAAAACAGGATGCCTTTTGTGGAGGCAGTGGATCATTGCATTTTGCGCCACTTCAATCAAATGGCTGCCAGCTGTAACAATACAGTCTCTGGTTTAAATTCTCTCTGCAAGAAGTTAATTTAGCCTTACTTGAAAACACTTGGTAATACAATGATGTAATCAGAGGAAGGTGATTAACTCTCACAGACAATATTCTACTTGATTAAACAGAAAGATGTCACAGAAGCACTAACACCAGGAAGGCATGTTAAATATATTGAATTGTTAGTCACATTAGACTAAAGTTAAACATATTCCATATACATCTGAAATGAGCACTCAAGTGTTTTTCAATTTCATCCTCTTCCTAGGAGGGCTCCTCCCATCACTAGTGCAAGTAGAACTCCCTCATTAAATCCAGCCAATCCCTCTATTTATGGTTCAAGTCCTAGACAGTACATGAAACAGTGATAGAGGAACATTTGGGTGTCCTATTCCGTATCTCATACTGCTAAGGCTTTCATGGAGACCACGTTAATATCTGTCTGTATTCTGGAGCAGACTCAGGGTACATCTATGCTACCCAGTAGATCGACCTGATCAGGATCTATCTTCTGGGGTCTGATTTCATATGCCTGGTGGGGACGTGCAAAATCGAACTATCAGGGCTTGTCAATCACTGTACTCATCAATCTCATGAGCTGTAAGGGAGGTCAACGGAAGAGTTTCTCCCATTGACCTCCCTCAGTGAAGGTGGCCAGATTAGTCAATCATGGATAAGTCAATTCCAGCTATGCAATTACCATAGCTGGAACTTCATATCTACAAATCAATTTAAGGTCTAGTGTAAACCTGGACTCATTCTCACTGGAAGATGTATACTATTGTTGTACTCTTCTTGTGATATGCTACTACCAGCTGAAGGGGATTCTGAGGCTGTCAGTAAAGCTGTCAATGACACTGTGTTGAACCAAGAATCTTCAGACAAGGATGGAACAAGATTTTATTTGATTGCCACGTTACTCTATATTCAATGAGCCAGAGAGGAAAGGAATGATATGATGAAATTTGTAGGCTAGAGAAACTAAAGATTTATCTTACATCTTAAAAATTTGAAGGTGTTTCTCTCCTCTCCTAAGTGTTAAGAAGTGCTGACCTAATTTGTCATTCCAAATCTTCTCATGGAAGGCCTCAAAAACACATTTTGAATTTCTTCCCTTGCCATCCAGCTAGAAATTGTTAACACCAGCTGAAAGTAAATCCCGAGTGGTAGTGTTGCATGGAGGGATTCTGTTTAAGCAAGCCGTTGTGTTCCTTATCCTTTTTGGATCTGAGTTCACTTTGTTCAGATCCCTTAGACGCAAGTAGAGCTACACCTAGAAAGTCTTCATGAAAAAAAAATATTTAAAAGTTTCACACTGCAACAATTTGTGAATTTTCTAGAGGCGACAGCTGCACACATAGCAGAAGCATACCAACTGTAAATTGTGTGCAATGAGGTCAGTAAACCGTGAGACAAACCTCAGAATCAGAGAGAAATATATTGAGCCTGGGTGGGAACTGAGTTGACATTTAAGGCCATTGACCTTCTAATGATAGTACCAAGTGCCCGTCTTCACTGTAAATGCCATTAGCTTAATTTAGGGAGCACTAATATGGATATCATCATATCGTCGGAACTGGGTGGGTGTAGGATCAAGTTTCTAATTTAACAGTGTGAATGAAGGCTAGTGTGAAAGTGCCATGTCTTTGAATTGAATTCATTAGCCTCCAGAGGCTGACTGGTGCTGTTGCACCTGGCTCCTGGCTGTACACCATTTGTGGGAGCTAGAAAACTGACCAGTGCAGCACCTGACTCCCTGCTGTTCCGGCTGCAGGGACCCAGGAATTAGGCAGCAGGGTGAGCACTGCCAGTGGTGGGGTGCAGTAGGGGCCAGGGGGTGGGGGAAGCAGAATGCGGGGTTGAGGGAACTGTGGGATAGGTTCCCATAATGCACTGTTGCAACAGTCGATGTTTGACCACTCTTGTGGGGCAGAACTAACTCGACTTTGTGTGGACATTGTAGGAAGTGAAGATACTCAAAACTGAATTTATAAAACTCAGCATTATAAAATCAAATGTAATAAAATTGAATTTATCTGTTAGTGTAGACATTGCCTAACTCACAACTCCTATGCATTTCAGAGGTTCCCTGGAGTATGGGCTGCAGAAGGAAGCCCTTTGAGAAATGGAAGAGACTGCAAAATAGCTAGAGTATGGGACTATGTTCACATAGCAGGAACTATTTCAGGATACTGCGATATCCTGAAATAACTGCCCCGTGTCTATGCAATGCGCCCATCATTTCAAAATACTTTTCAAAGTAATGGGCATGCTATTTTGACATCCCTGTATACCTCATCGCAGGAGGAGTAAGGGATGCCTCAAAATAGCACTTTATTTTGACATGTGTCATGCCAAAATAGCCTGTTTTAAAATTGATTTGAAATAAGCTATGGAATTTGCATTGTGCAAATTTTGTAACTTATTTCAGGTTTAGGCTGTTGTGTAGACATAGCCTAGATGTAATTTCCACAGCTTCTCCCTTCGTATAAAGTATAATATTTAGCTCACATAGATAGGAAGTTTATTGACCTTCACAACTACAAAGGCATAGGTCATTAGATTTCAGAGCTCCCAGTGTAAGGTCTTGCAAGCTAGACATACAAAAGAGACAAAAGGAGGTGGGGAAGGGCATGCATGTTTGTAAATGTTACTTGTTATACATTGAGCATGTATGTTAAAAATTGTGATAAAATCTTAGCCCTTTTTCCTAGGAGCTGATTTTCAGTGCACACTAATGCGTGTGTTGCTATTGAGTGACAGCTTTTCTTTTGACTTTGATGAAAACAAAATTTGGCAAATGATCTGTAAAATTCAACAATAAACCCTCCCACCCCATTGCCAAGTTGTATTTTTCTTTTTGTAAACCATTGAAATCTCCAGTTTAGCAAACTCCTTTTTTGTGTGCACTCTTAATACATCACTACTGGCAATGATGCAGACCCATTTGGTATTGCAATATTTTTTGAAGCTGCTGTAATACAACTTTTTTTTATATACCAATAACTCTGCAATTAAATGGTACGCCAGACAGGAAGAGTCAAGTGGTCAGATTAAAGCTCTGCATTGCAGCCACTGTGCAGTCTGAGTTATGAAGACACAGACATAATATTCCAGGCATAACATGTTTCCGAACAATAGGCTTGATTTTTATTGCACTCTTGACCTGGAACTAGTGGTCTTGTCTGATAGATCCTGTGAAGAGCGGTTGAAATAATGAAATCAGACAAAATATTTTTCCATTACTTATGGCCACAGTCAATTTGAGCTGAAACATTTTTCTTCTCTCTCAATTGGTTTAGGAAATTATTCATGAGGATTAGAAAAGGGTTGCTATGGTTCCAATTTTGAAAACAATCTCTTACTGCCTGCTAAGTTTCCAGCAAGTAGGCATAAAACAGATAGCAAGTTGTTACAGAATATAATAAGACAATACAAAATAAAATATAGGTGGTATAATTGGCAGAACACCAGAAACAAAGTCAGGAGACTAATTTATCTTCATCCACAGAATATATAAAAACATTAACAATGATTTGCTAATTTCTGGCCTTGAGCTATAAGTGTTCTAATATATCAATAGAGTTCTCTCTTGTTTTTCTAATATTTCAATAATTAAAAACTTTCACATTTCTCTTTCATACCAACTTGCTTACACTGCATTTTGATCTTGCAGCCTCAGGATCTATATTCCTCACTTTTTATTTCTTTCCATTTGAAGCAATTACTTGACTCAAGTGCGGAACAATTATGGCTGTAAAAATGTATGCATTTACTCAGTTGAATGGTCTGAATGACTGCATGAGACTTTCTAGGATCCAGAGAAGCAGGATTTGGCCCTTAGCTAAATTGCTACGTTTAAGATTGTTAAGGTTTTGCACAAGATCTTTTTGAAGAACCAAAAAGACTTCTGTTGATTGTTTAAATAAAAGAAAAGTTGTTAGTTCACTCATCTGAGGAATTATGGCATTCACTTCCATCCGTAAATTCCTCTGAGATACCCCCAGATTACCTCACTGTACAGCTGTGCATCTTCCCTGTCTGCAGTTGTAGCCTTGCAACACTCAGCTTGGACGCTCAGAAAACATCACTTTGAGCTACTTGCCTCTGGAGAACATATTTCTCTTGGCTCTGCAAGTTAGAGAACTGATTCTTGGTTGCAAGAACGTTGTATCCCACTTCATTGCCCTGTACCCTGCTTCATTGCCTTTTGGCCTTCTAATTTCATTAGTTTCCCCTACTACTATTTTGAGCTCTGACTTGCATTGTTTTTTCCCTATCACTTTTAATATCAGGATAATTTTAAGTGTATGTATTCTTGTTATAATCTTAACTGTTCAAAATTCACTTAATCAAATTGACATTTTACTAATGGACAAAAATTGTTTGTACAATCAGTTACACATTTATGTTCCTGGAGAAATAGGGTGCCAAAATCAACATTCATCTTAATTGTTTTCTAAGCGTTGTTTTCTTATTACAAGTTTAATCACAAATCCCTTAATTAGTACAAAATACAGCATGTTACTGGTGTAGTGGGGCTACCCTGGCTCCAGACAAAGAGGCATTGACTCCATCTCCCTTGGCAGTGTCTAGGGGAAAGACTAAGAGAAGTGATTGGGAAACAAAAGGGAGTGGAGATCCAGGGCTCCATACTCAGGAGGACTGAGCCGAACTTTCTGCAGCAGAATTTCTCTGTTATCTTTCTGAATAAGCTGCTGTAGGTTGTTTTTGGGTGCATCTATGCTAGGAACTAACTTTGAAGTTAGCTTCAAAGTTAGGCACTACATCGAAGTAGCCAGCAGAGAGTCTACACATATTTTCCCTAACTTTGAAGTTACTTCCAAGTGGGGAGCCCAACTTTGAAGTCTTTACTCCATTCCCCAGAAATGGAGTAGTGCTCTACTTCACAGTTTAACTTCAAAGCAGGGTGTTTGTAGATGCTCAGCTTCAAAGTTGCTTACTTTGTAAGCAACTTCAAAGTTATTTTTGCAGCATAGACACAGCCTTTGTGTTTTAAACACTAACATCTGGGGAAAAGAGTTGCTCTGCAGCTGTTGTTTTCTTTTCCTTTCTTGTGGCATCTTTTCACTAGGTTACTAATTGTATGGTAGCTGTGCATGTTTAAATGCTGCTTTTGGTGTCCTGTCCCCGAGTAGGGCTCCTATGTAGTATGGCAGCGGTTCTCCAATTTTGGCAACCTGAGGGCCCCCATGTTGATTTTAAAAAATTTCACAGACCCCCAAACCAGCTTCTAATTTTCCCCAGGGTGCTCAAACCCTGTTTAGCCCTAGACTCCACCCCTACTATAATCCAGCCCTGAAGGCTCCACCCCACCTCTTCCCTTCCCTGCTCCACCACTGCCCCTCCTCTTCCCTGCCTCTTTCCACCCCCTCCACTGATCATGCCCTGTCCCCTCTCCTCCACCTCCCTCCCAGAACCTCCTGCATACTGCTGAACAGTTGCTCCATGACATGTGGGAGGCACTCGGCAGGAAGGAAAGGAGTTGCTCAGTGGAACCAGCAGCTCCAGACACAACTCGTGGACCCCTTGGAGTACCCATACAGACCTTCCAGGTGTCTGTAGACCCCATTTTGAGAACCACTGTGCTACAGTAATAAAAAGAAACACAACCACTCTTCAGGGACATAAGTAAATGGGCAACTCTACATAATTCAGAACTTTTCCATATACTTATAGCATAAAAATTGTAATTCACAAGAAAAGGAAAACAAAATCACTTTCCAACCCTTTCCTTGAACTTTGACTAGCAAATTCCTAAAAGAAATCTGATTTCAGATCTTACTAATGACCCAAGGTGAGCAGATTATAGTTTAAACCTCCCAGGTCTGGGCTGCAGTAATGTTTTGCATTAGCAGGTTTGCACACTTTCATTACCACTTGTTAAGTGTCTATTTCAAGTAAATGATTAGCATTGTACATTCTTTCCATTTTCTCTGCTTTCCTTACATTTACACTACACATACAGCCTATAGCAATTGGAAATGTCCATAGTTAACATTAATGATATAATATCAGAGAGGTAGCCATGTTAATTTCATCTACAAAAACAATGAGAAGTCCTGTGCCATCTTATAGACTAACAGATTTATTGGAGCAACAGCTTTCGTGGGCAAAGACCCACTTCATGCATCTGGTGAAGTGGGTCTTTTTCCATGAAAGCTTATGTTCCAATAACTCTGTTAGTCTATAAGGTGCCACAGGATTTCTTGTTATTGTTGATACAGTGTTCTGTACGCCATTATTTTTATGAAGTCTATAAAAGTCATCTTTTACTCCAATAAGTGGCTATAAAATATTGTCATAAATATGCTCTCAATGAATTCTATATCAGATCTGCTCAGCTTTAAAAAAAAATTCCTTGTAGCTACCAAACATTTCACACTCATCTGGGATCTAAAAGTCAAACCCTGTTCTTTTCTTTTTATGCACAATAAAAATTCTGTTTATTCACTTTGGCAATCCCTCAGTGGAAGGATGATGTCTGTCAAGGGGGTTCATTGATGGGTTTTTAAGTGGTTGAGGAGCACATTTCCTGCCCTGCAGTTTTTCCCATGGAGGTCAGAGGTAAGCGTGAAGGAGATATAGTTGTTGGCCAGAGCACTGTGCCCTTTCTTTCCAACTCCATCACTTCTGTGTCTCATGAGCATGTCTGTTCTCCTCAGTGTGAGATGTGGTTTAGTGTATGATGTGTCACTACTGTGTTGTGTTCCATGCCAAGTCCTGCTAGTTTGTTTAGTTGATGCCTCCTTTTTAAGGTGTGTTTTTCTCTATGCCCTTGAAGTCCTTCTATTGCCCTCTGCTTTTTCTTTCTTCCCTGACTTAACTGACAGAAGCTTAGCTTCAGGAGGTGAATATCAGGCCTATGAACACAGTGGCCAACCCAAAGGAGTTGGTGTTTCATGACCTGCACTTTTACAGAGATGCATTAGTGATCACTGTTCCACCCCACTCCAACCCCTCAGTGCAAGGAACCTCCCTGTTGAAAAGAAGGTGAACTATGAGTGTGACTGATTGCCAGCTACCAGGCAGCACCAGGGGCTCTTGCAGCCTTACTAGCTTAGTGCAGCTATCAAGCTGCAATGAGCTTTGCTGGGAGACTTTGCCAGTGCTGACTGAACATGTATTGTGGGGCCAGAAAATGATATTGTGCTGAGTACAGCTCAGCTAAAGTAGAGGTGTGTCTGAGGAGGCCAGGGCAGCACACTCATGGGCACATTCGCCTTGCAGGAGAAATTCACAGAATATTGTTTTTACTGTGAAATGGCAAAATATCTCCTGTTTTCCCAAGCTGATGTTTTGGCATTGGTAGTTTGGGCCCTGCTGCACTGGCCACAGTGAAAAACAAAAGCTAACAGAAGAGATGTTTTCCCAAGTGAGTTCAGGACTGCTGCCATGTGGCTGAGCTCCCCCCGCATGAGGAAACGTGTTGAAGAGGGCAACGATGAACGTCTTGAGCTTGGTACTGGAAACAATGATGAATATTAACCTCAGGTGTGTCCTTGACAAAGTGGGAGTAAAAATCATTGCAAGTCTTCTCTACTAAAATGTCCAGGAAAAGATTAAGTACTGGATTGTCATGTCATCCATTCATAGTTGCGCTCTTAATAAGCAGTTTTTACAGTATATTTTTTCTGCTTAAATCTGTCAGCCTGTTCCACTTGATATGTTTTGATGGGATATGCTTTTTTGTTCCATTCCTCAAATCAATGCTCTTTCTTCTCATTTTTTTATTTGGCCAGGGCATTTTTCTCTGTAGGATTCTGTTTAGTTTTCTTAACGATGTTTTAAAAAGTCTGTTAGGCTTATGTGCTAGACATTTTCCTTTCAAGTTGTTTATACAAATTTCTGGAGTTAAAAGAGACTGTAATCACTGGGTTAAATTCTTCTCTCTCTCTCTCGCCACACCCCTCCACACTTCATGCCCCCCTTCAAGAAAGCAAGACGCTAAGGACACACAAACTCTGGCTCCACCTGTAGAGATTTGTACTGAGTCTCTATATTTCCCACTCCATGGGTTATCCAGGGTCAAGCTGAAGCACTGACCACTGCAAATGGGGCATCAGTTATCAAACTGAGCATTGCATATTGTAGCCTAGTTGCGTATGATCTGTTGTTTCAGGCTTACATTCTGTCAATACAATTGAGCACTGCAGCTCTACAAGTAGTCACTATATATGACTTCAAGCAGAACCTGCACAACTTGGAACTTTGGCTGCACAGGAAGAGACACAGGCCTATCCCGTCAGGGAACAGCTAGTGGTCAGCGTCTTGTGGCAATTATTCAAGCGACTGGGAAACTCATGGGGTGGGTTTAATCAATGCAAGAACCTCCTTTGAAATGCTACCTCTTTCATATTCTACGCCAGCCCTGTTACTGGACGCTCCTTTCTGGCCCAGGGTTCGAATTGTGGTATGTGTGTGGAAGGCGGCTCTTGTTACAAGTTTGTATTAGGCCTGAAAAAGTTATGTGTGGGTCCTGCTTTGACTGTCAGGTCCCAGGCATCCCAGTGAGAGAACCAAGGGTCTGAACCTAAAAATATGCAAGTCAATCAACTGAATTTGTCCAGTACTATTCTTATGTAAAAATATGTCTTGTATTTAAGCCATTGACACGTGGTGACCAAGGATATTGTGAACTACACGGGTATTAACACATGAGAAATTACTAGTAGATATTATGCATTAGTATCTGTGACTAAGTGAAGCGAGAAAACAGGCTTTGTCCCAGGCAGGAGGGAAGGTAGTCGTATTTGTCTCCAGTGTATATGAAGCATTGTGGAATCTAAAGAATGCAACTCATGCTTACGTCAAATCACTAGGAAGAGGGGAATCAGTCAGGGAGGGAAGCACAGGAGGAGATTTTCCTAACTCTGAAACCAAAGATGAACTCTATAAGGAACAGCTGGCTGACTCGGGGGTATTCACCATTGAGAGTATGATTGAATGCAGCACCCTTCCAGGCTACAAAAGGTGGATCCTGAAATCACTGAAAACTGGGTACATGTAAGGAAATTGCTTAGGCAAAGATTGCAAATTGCTAGAATTAAGTTTTAGTCACTAGAGGGCATGTTTTGTTTGTCACCTTCCCCGTGTCTCCTCTTCTTACCTTTTACTTCTCCTTTACTGCTTAAAGCTCTTCTTGGTTAATAAAGTTAATCATGTTTTACTTAAAAAAAAAAACGCTCTGTGACTTACTTGACTTAAACCTTTGTACTCTGTGTGGAGCATAGGTATTCTACAAGTCTCATCCACTTCACTCTGTCTCAAGGCAAAACTTCTAGGTGGCTCCAGGAGCATCCCAGTTGTTGTCCGTCAATCTCTGTAGATCTTTTCCATGTTGTCTGAGGTCTTCCTCTTTTGCATTTTCCTTGCATGTTCCATGTGAGAGCTTGACAGATTATGCTGGATGATGGTTTTCTGAGAGTGTGTCCTAGTCATCTCCACTTCCTTCTCTTGATTTGAACATCAAGTGGTTCTTGTCCTGCTCTGTTCAAAAGCTCCTCGTTTGTGACAAAGTCTTTCCATTTGATGTGAAGGATGTACCTCAGGCATCTGTTTTTGAATATCTGTAGCTTGTTGTTTGAAAACTTTTTAGTTCCATACAAGAGCACACACACTCTTAACATTTATATTGAAGAGCTGCAGTTTCGTCTTTGCAGATATTTATGAACTCCATATGGTATGAAAAGTCTCGAATGCAGCTGTTGCTTTCCCTATCCTGGCATCTATATCCTTGTCTATTCTTCCATCTCCACACATAATACTCCCAAAGTAGGTGAACTGCTCCACATCTTCTAGGTCATCCCCTCCCACTGTGATGGCGGTGTTGTTGGACTAGTTGATCCTCATTGTCTTGGTCTTTCCCGTATTAATGCTCAGTCCAGTCACTGAGGCAGTTTTGCCTAGCATTTGGGCCTTTTCTTCCATGCTTCAAAAGTAAGGGTAAAATCCTCAGCCAGACTCACAGCTTGATGTGTGCCCTCTCTCTGGGGGCAGCAAATTGGACAACTTATGCCAGAGTCCACTGAGAGGGCCTGGACACAAGAGGGAAGATGGTTAGGGGGAGACTTGAGACTGGAAGAGCTGTTGGGGTCACCCTGAAGGAGTAGCCAGGCTGGTGCAAGCCAGAGTGAAGCCCTTGTGCTGTAAGCAGGCTGCCTGTGTCAGGGCGCTGAGCTAAATCTGAACAGCACAGGAGCACCCAGATTTACAGGGAAGGAGGTGACAGAATCCCTTGCCAACTGTCACAATACTGTCACAAGTGTGGCCAATTTCTATTTAAAAACAAAAATTACCTGCTTATGTGCATCTAGAATATCAGCTAAGATACAAAATCCTGAAGGTCATATCTTGCTACCCAGTTATCCAGGTCCTTTCTGACTGAGATTTAAATCTGAGCTACATCCCTTTTCTAATTATACTGAAAATTCACTGTGGTTTTGTACGTGAGCCTAGACAGCCTGGAGGAGGCAATTTTGGAAAGACAATTTGGTAAGTGCTGCTTGGAGTGACACTTGTTGCAATTGTCCCACAGAAAGTTAATGTTCTGGTTTTGCAAGCCAGTATCCAAACATGTCTATGTTTAAAATTAATGTTTCACATTGATATTGTCCTATCAGATGCCGCCAGCTGACGAGTTACATCCGTCACAGGTTTTCTTGATGCCTACAGTTTACTGGTTGAGTTTTGCAGAATAAGGGGAATTTCTTCAATGTTTCTGTCAGGGCAGGCTTATATTTTCACACCTTGTCTTCTATATAGGTATAGCTAGACTGGCCAGGCCCATGCACAGGAATTTCTGGTGGTGGTTGATTTTTCTGCAAATGTGGACCACCCTCTCCTGTCTGCCATTGCAGGCCCTGCACTTATCCCCTGCTCAGTCCGAGCACCTGCAGCCGTCCCATTTGCAGATTGCCTCCTCCTTCCCCAGCTCTCGTCAGACAGCACTCCACGGTGCCCCCTAGCCTGCTGAGCCCTGCTTCTCCATGGGAGGCCTCCAGCTGCCTGTGGAGAAGCAGGACTCAGCAGGCCAGGATAGCACAGCAGAGCGCTGCGTGGTGAGTGGGGGAAGGGAGGCAATGGGAAGGTGACCTGCTGAAACTGCTGCGGCTGTCTGCCCCCCATCCCCAGCCCCAGGTAACCCCTGGACAGGCTGGTCAGGGAGAGGCCAGCAGTCAGGGTGAGGGCAGAGTCGGGAAGGACTGGGGCCTGTGGCACAGGGAGGGGTTACTGAAAGCCCTGCACTTGGAGCTCTGGGGAAGGGTTGACCCAGGCCCCACTCCTCCCTTGGGGTAGCTGTGCACCCAGTCTATACAGTATGGGTGTGCGTGCGTGCGTGCAAACATCCCCTCATCTTCTACCCCATGTGTATGTGCCTGAATTGGATAAAAAGTGATTTGAAAAGATATGCTGGTTAATTCATTTTTTAAACCCTAGTGTGGACAGCACAAGTTATCTTTTAACATTGTATTAGCTGGTCAAAACTAACCCACTAATTCTTCTGTGGACCCTTTAACCAGATAATACATGTTAAATATAACTTGCCTTATGTACACTAGGACTTTAAATTCTGTTGGATAGAGTATGTTACCCAACACATTCTGAATGCCTCCCCCTTCCACCAACATTTTATAACCTGATCTAAACATATGCTCATCAACAGAACTAGCTAGCAAAAGACAGCAGTCTAAATCCTTTGGTGTGACAGGTGACCTCATTTAAATCCCCTCTAAAGTTTTCATACTTTCAAGATTGTCTAACAGATGTAAAACCGTAATATCTTAAGCAAACTTGTTGCAGCCTCTAGTAGCAATCTGTCTGAATATCACAGCTATATCTCCATAATATGATAATAACCTGCTATCTTTGTATTGCAGTTTTGGATTACAGGGATACAAGGGTTCTAAAGGATACTATGGAAAGAAAATTAATTTTACTTTATGATTAAAGAACAGGAAACACACACAAAGAAAAATACTGAAAATTAGGTACCACGGCAACACATAGTAGGTCCAAGGTTTAATTTATTAGTGATTAAAGACAAGTTTTAAGAGTGACCACATCCATAAGAAATGTAAATACCTTAAATTTTCAGATTTCTCTGTGATCAAGAGGGAATTGATATATAAACTTTCTATATAAAAACATTCTATATGTAATCCAGATTCAGCAGCATCTAATGGAGTTACCATATAATGATTTATTACAGTCTTTTTAGCCACAGCATGAGTATCCCTACTGCAGGCGCTGAGCATCCCTACCACAATAATAATTGAAAATTAAAATGATTGATGGGAGGTTAATAGTAACTGTCATTTGAGAATTTCAAAGCACTTTCTAAAACCTTAATGAATCAAGTCTCTCAATGTCTATGTGAGGTCAATAATTAACTGTGTTTTTCAGCTAGAGAATCAGAGCCAGAAAGATATTAAGTGACTTGACCAGGGCTACACAGGAAGTTTATGGAAGAGCCAAAACAGCATCCTGATCACCTGAATCACAGTCCTGTGCATTAACCACTAGATCATGTTTTACTATACAAATATTAGCTGTTAATTTGCACAGGGGGCTAATGTTTATCTGTTTCAAGAGTAATACTCTTCGGCCTGTTGCTTATACCTTTAGCTGAAGGAAAGGCTATAGAGTGCTGAAGTGAAAAAGTGTTTCTTTAATATTGTGCAAAGACAGACATCACCTCACTAGTATCAGAAATAAAAAGCACCATAATTGTAAATTTCATACATTTTTTCCCTAAAGACTGAATAAATTATCCCGTCAATATGACCATTTTCCCCAGCCCCCACAATTGTCCTTCAATCTAAATGGTCAGAAAAGAGATGGCTTTGTGTAGTTGTTTGAGTAACTTCAGATTACGTTTTCACCAAAGTAGCACACCACAAGGCATGTAAGGAGCACAAGTTGACTTTGGTCAATTCAGTGCTCATGAGCATTAGAGAAATAGTTAACATTCTGACTTTTATGCAATTTCTCTCCCTCTCTTCTCCCTGTCTCTCCCCACCCTCCAGAATCTAAACTTCTGCAAAATGGGAAAACATCCAATAATGCTCCCTGCAATATTTTTTATTCCCTTAAAATCTGTTCCCCTTTCTGTGGCCAGGTAATGAAACCATCAATGCTGATATACTAAACTGATGAGCACAGCAAACTATCTAAATAGAGAAAGCAAGCATCTGACTGATGTATTTTAATGTGAACATTTTACTATGGACACTTGGGATAATTTTTTTTCAGATGAAAGAGAACCCATTATAACCATACGTTGCACCTCCTTCGCTGAAAACACAAGCAGAACAAAGAGCAAGCTAGTGACTGAAACATAGTGCTTCTAGTATACATGTTAACTAGCTAAATAAATGTGGGTTTATGACTATGTAGACATTGATGGAATAGTAGGGTTGTCCACCTTTCCCAGTAGTGGATTTTACAATATATATTATATTCCCCAGCCCAGCACCCCTCCAAACCCATTATTAGGAGTAGAGTTAATGTTCCCTGTTGGAATGTTCAGTTCAGCTAAACTTAAAGCTTTGAGAACTAGGAATTAGAGTTATGGTACATCCAACCTTAACTCTGCTTTCTGGAGCTGGCAATAGCACTGGGAATACCTGTCCAACACTCCATGGCTACGTCTACACGTGAACGCTACATCAAAATAACCTATTTCGATGTAGAGTAATGTCTACACGTCCTCCAGGGCTGGCAACGTCAACGTTCAACATCGACGTTGGGCAGCACCACATCGAAATAGGCGCTGCGAGGGAAAGTCTACACGGCAAAGTAGCACACATCGAAATAAGGGTGCCAGGAACAGCTGCAGACAGGGTCACAGGGCGGACTAGCGCTTCTGGGGCAACAGCTAGCCGCTCCCTTAAAGGGCCCCTCCCAGACACACGCAGCCTGCACAGTACGCGGTCTGCAGACCCATAGGCACGCACACCTCGAGCGACGCAGGCAGGGACCCCCAGCAGCAGCAGCAGCAGCAGCCAGAGGTCCACCCAGCCGCCCCTGCAGGAGCAGTGCTCGCCCTGCTCCATGCCATGCAGGAGGCAGCTGAGCACCTCCTTGCCACAGAGAAGGAGCTGCCTGCAGGGGAGGAGGACGCAACCCCCAACCCTGCAGCACCCTGCTCCCGCCCCTGCCGCACACGCCGCCGGCTGTGGAGCTACCCCACCAGCACCGACTGGTGGGAGCGGCTGGTGCTCGGAGAGTGGGATGATGACCGCTGGCTCCAGAAGTTTTGCATGAGCCGGCAGACATTTATGGAGCTATGCCAGTGGCTCACCCCCGCACTGAGGCACCAGGACACCTTCATGCGGCGTGCCCTCAGCGTGAAGAAACGGGTCGGCATCGCTGTCTGGAAGCTGGCCACTCCAGACAGCTACCGATCCGTGGGCCAGCAGTTTGGCGTCGGCAAGGCCACCGTCGGGGCTGTCCTCATGGAGGTAAGAGGACCACGGGGGGAGGGGGAGGCAGCCCTGGCAGGGGAGGGCAGGGGAGGGGACTCCTGGCAGGGGAGGGCCACACACACCCTGCACACTCCTCATTGGTGCTTTCCCATGTGCTTCCCCTGCAGGTCGTCCTCGCCATCAACGCCTTGCTCCTCCACAGGCTCGTGAGACTTGGGGACCCAGATGCCGCCATCGCGGGCTTTGCCACGCTGGGCTTCCCCAATTGCTTCGGGGCTCTGGATGAGACTCACATCCCCACCTGCGCCCCGCAACACAGTGGAGGACGCTACTTAAACAGGAAGGGCTACCACTCAGTGGTCCTCTAGGCCTTGGTGGACAGCCGGGGCCGTTTCCTGGACATTTATGTGGGCTGGCCTGGTAGCACCCACGACGCCCGGGTATTCCGGAACTCAGGCCTGTGCCGCTGGCTGGAGGCGGGGACCTACATCCCCCAGTGGCAGATCCCTGTGGGGGACACCACCATGCCCCTCTGCATCATCGCAGATGCAGCATACGCCCTCCGGCCCTGGCTCATGCACCCATACACGGGCCATCTGTCTGCCAGCCAGGAGCACTTCAACCAGTGCCTGAACCACGTGTGCCAGGTGGTGGAGTGCACATTTGGCCGCCTCAAAGGGCGCTGGAGGTGTCTTCTCACCCGCCTTGATGTGGGCCCCACCAACATCTCCCAGATTGTGGGCGCGTGCAGCGCCCTCCACAAGGGGGAGGCCTTCTTTCAGGGCTGGGCTGTGGAGGCTGGCAGGGCCGATGTGCAGCCACCCGCTGCCCCCAGTCGCCAGGTGGACCCCGAAGGGACCCGGGTCTGGGAGGCCCTGCGGGCCCAGTTCGATGAGGCCGCGGGGTGAACGCTGGAAGGCCCCCCACTGCCCCCCCCCACCCTCCACAACACTCCCTGCCCCTACGCCCACACCACAGAGCACCCAAGAGCACACCCCACCACTTTTCTTGTAAATAAAAGCAGACAGTTGTTCGTCAACTCAAATATCTGTAGAACTCTTATTATTATTATCAACAAGACTAACTATTTACAGGCAAAATGTAACTTACATATATATGTATTATAAATAGGGATAACATGAAAGGGGAAGACAAGGAAGGGGAGAACTATTTACATGGGGGGGTAAGGATCAGCATAGTAACAGCGGTCAAATATACAAACTATTTACAAAAGAACATTAAACTGGGGGGAATATATACAAAGGGGGAGGGGAGGGCCACGTCCTGGGGCCCACGCCCCTACAGTCCAGCGCTGGGGGTAGGTGGCCGGGATCCCCGCCTTGGCCTCAGCCCTGGCAGGGGCTGGCTGGGGGCTGGGCGGACCGGGAGATATGGCCGGCGGGTGTCAGCTGGCCCCAGGTCCCCCTCGGCGGAAGGGCCCTCGGTGGCGGGTGGCAGTGCGACGGCGGATGGCGCAGTGGCTGGAGCAGCGGGTGGAGCAGCAGGTGGAGCAGGCAGGGCGGGCGCAGTGGCGGCCGGCGTGGCATGGGGGGCCAGGTAGTCCATGATACGGTTGAAGGTCCGCATGAAGGCCCCCCATGCCTCCTGGCGCCAGGCCAGCACCCGCTCCTGCAGCTGGAGGCGGCGCTCCTCCACCCGCAGCCGCTGCTCGGCGACCTCCAGCTGCCGATGGTGGAGGCTCAGCAGCTGGGGGTCCGTCACCATAGGCTGGTGGTGCTGGGTCCGCCGTCTTCCCTGCCGTGGGGCTGGTCAGTCTTCCGCCGAGGGGCTGGCCTGAAGTAATGGCCCCAGACGGCTGTCCGGGACCAGTGACGCCTTGCCAGCGCTCACCAGTCCTTCCGATGGTGCAGCTGTGGAACACAGGAGAGGGGGAAGAAGAGTGGAGACAGCCGTTAATATGGGCCCCGAGCCGTGGCCCTTGTCCCCCCACCCCTCTGCTGCAGGTTCCCCATCCCCGTCCCTGGGAGATGCTGTTGTGATGGGGTTCAGAGGTCCCCCTGCACTGCACCCCGTCCGCTGGCAGGAGTGACTCTCACTCAGCAGGTACAACAGGAGGTTTATTAGGCAACAGATGCCCAGTTTCTCACAGAAGCGACAGTACAGCAGTCAGAGATGGTCCTTCCAACCCATCCTGGGGAGAAGACCCCGAGGGGTGCCCCTCTGCGGTGTAGCTTTCCCCCTCCTCAGGCTGGCTGCCTTCTAGCTCTCCCTTCCCCTAGCTTCTAACTGCCGCCCCTGATTCAAACCCAGTTCGGCTCCTCCCTCCTCTTTGTTCAGGGCAGAGGTGTAACCTGCTAGTTATAGCCCCAGGATCATCCTTAGCCACTGGGAGCTATTCTGCTTGTTTCTCATATGTAGCCTGAGTCTCGCATTTGCACTCCCCCCACTCCATCACATGCTGCTGCTGCTGCAGCTGGGTGTCCCACCCCCTCCCCCCGGGGGACCCTAGAGGTTCCACTCCCCCCAGCCCCGGGGATGGGGCATGGCACTGTTGTGCTGGAGGGGGGCAGGGGCTGATGCACTCTTCTGAGGGACATGCCACTGCTGTCCTTGGGGCCATGGGCATCTGGGCATGTGGAGGGCCCTGGTCATATCTATTACCCCCACCCCTCAACCTCGGGGGTGTACACCGGGGGGGTACATACCTGACAGTCCACTCCCACGGTTGGGGGACACCCGGGGGGCGGACGCCTGGCTGGAGCTCCTGGATGGCAGGACGATCCTCAGGCCAGCGTCGCTGGAGGAGGACTCCCCCTCCTCCTCCGGTGCCCCGGGGGTGGGCTCCTGGGGGGCCCCTGGGGTGCGGGGCTTGCCTCCGGGGCAGACTCCGCCTCCGGGGCCTGCTGGGGCTCCTCAGCCGAGGTATCAAGCGTGGCTGGAGGGGAGGAGGTGTGCCAGGGGCCGAGGATGTCCCTGAGCTCCCTGTAAAAGGGGCAAGTGACGGGGGCGGCCCCAGATCAGCTGGCCGCATCCCGGGCCCGGGCGTAACCCTGCCGCAGCTCCTTCACTTTACTCCCGACATGATCCAGAGTGCGGGCAGGGTGACCCCAGGCGGCCAGGCCCTCGGCCAGCCGAGCAATCGCATCCGCGTTCCGCCTCTTGCTCCCCATTACCTGGAGCACCTCCTCCTCGCTCCAGAGCCCCAGCAGGTTCTGAAGGTCGGCCTCCGTCCAGGAGGGGCCCCGCTGCTGCTTCCCCGCCTGGCTGCTGGGCTGGGATCCCTGGCTCCCCTTGGGGGGGCGGTCCCCTGGGGGCGCTTGGGGGGCTGGCAGGCGGCCATTGCGTTGGGTGTCTGTGGCTGCGGAGGAGCATGCAGGCTGGCCGCGTGGCAATGCTGCTGCCTGCACGCTCTTTCAGCTTCCTGCACAGGAAGGCAGGGGGTGGGGAGCTTTAAGGGGCCGTTCCATGCAGCCACCATTGAGCTGAGGGGCTGGAGAGAGCGTCTCTCAACCCCTCAGCTGATGGCCACCATGGAGGACCCTGCAATTTCGATGTTGCGGGACACGCAACGACTACACGTTCCCTACTTCGACGTTGAACGTCGAAGTAGGGTGCTATTCCCATCCCCTCATGGGGTTAGCAACTTCGACGTCTCGCCGCCTAACATCGATGTTAACTTCGAAATAGCGCCCAACACGTGTAGCCGTGACGGGTGCTATTTCGAAGTTGGCGTCGCTACTTCGAAGTAGGCGGCACGTGTAGACGTGGCTCATGTGTGTTTACACAGGCGCTTATGGAGAGGAGCTCAGACCTTCACATAGGGGCAGGGCTTCCTCAATTGACAGCTCACACGGGCTATGTCTACACGTGCACCCTACATCGAAGTAGCCTATTTCGATGTTGCGACATCGAAATAGGCTATTTCGATGAATAACGTCTACACGTCCTCCAGGGCCGGCAACGTTGATGTTCAACTTCGACATTGCGCAGCCCGACATCGAAATAGGCGCAGCGAGGGAACGTCTACACGTCAAAGTAGCACACATCGAAATAGGGATGCCAGGCACAGCTGCAGACAGGGTCAACGGGCGGACTAGCGCTTCCGGGGCAACAGCTAGCCGCTCCCTTAAAGGGCCCCTCCCACATACACTCAGCCTGCACAGCACGCGGTCTGACGAGCCATATAGGCACACAGACCCCGGGCGCCGCAGTCATGGACCCCCAGCAGCAGCAGCAGCAGCAGCTAGAGGTCCACCCAGCCCTCCCGGCAGGAACAGGGCTTGCCCGGGCTCTTGTCATGTTGGGGGCAGCTGAGCACCTTCTTGCCCCAGGGGAGGACATGCCCCCAGGGCAGCAGGGCTCAGCCCCTACCCTTGCAGCACCCCGCTCCACCCCCCGCCTCACACGCCGGCGGCTGTGGAGCTACCCCACCAGCACCGACTGGTGGGAGCGGCTGGTGCTTGGGGAGTGGGACGACGACCACTGGGTCCGCCACTTCAGGATCACCTGACAGACATTCCTGGAGCTGCGCCAGTGGCTCAGCCCCGCACTCAGGCACCAGGACACTGCCATGCGGCGTGCCCTCCCTGTGGAGAAAGGGGTCGGCATCGCTGTCTGGAAGCTGGCCACTCCGGACAGCTACTGATCCGTGGGGCAGCAGTTTGGTGTCGGAAAGGCCACCGTCGGGGCTGTCTTCATGGAGGTAAGAGAACCCACAGGGGGAGGCCAGGGCAGAGCAGGGGGGCCAGGGCAGGGCAGGGCAGGGCAGGGCAGGTGGGGCCAGGGCAGGGCAGGGCAGGGTAGGGGAGCCAGGGCAGGGCAGGGCAGGGCAGGGCAGGGGGGCCAGGGCAGGGCAGGGCAGGGCAGGGGAGCCAGGGCAGGGCTGGGCAGGGCAGAGCAGGGCAGGGGGGCCAGGGCAGGGGAGCCAGGGCAGGGGGGCAAGGGAAGGGCAGGGCAGGGCAGGGGGGCCAGGGCAGAGCAGGGCAGGGCAGGGGAGCCAGGGCAGGGCAGGCCAGGGGGGCCAGGGCAGGGCAGGGCAGGGTAGGGGAGCCAGGGCAGGGCAGGGCAGGGCAGGGCAGGGGGGTCAGGGCAGGGCAGGGCAGGGCAGAGCAGGGCAGGAGGGCCAGGGCAGGGCAGGGGGGCCAGGGCAGAGCAGGGCAGGGCAGGGGAGCCAGGGCAGGGCAGGCGAGGGGGGCCAGGGCAGGGCAGAGCAGGGCAGGGGGGCCAGGGCAGGGCAGGGGAGGGTAGGGGAGCCATGGCAGGGCAGGGCAGGGCAGAGCAGGCCAGGGGAGCCAGGGCAGGTCAGGGCAGGGCAGGGCAGAGCAGGCCAGGGGGGCCAGGGCAGAGCAGGCCAGGGGGGCCAGGGCAGGGCAGGGGGGCCAGGGCAGGGCAGGGGAGGGTAGGGGAGCCAGGGCAGGGCAGGGCAGGGCAGAGCAGGCCAGGGGGGCCAGGGCAGAGCAGGGCAGGGGGGCCAGGGCAGGGCAGGGCAGGGCCATGCACACCCTGCTCACCCCTCATTGGGGCTGTCCCATGTGCTTTCTCTGCAGGTCGTGCGTGCCATCAACTCCATGCTCCTGCACAGGCTCGTGAGGCTGGGGGACCCACGTGCCACTGTTGCCGCCTTTGCCACCCTGGGCTTCCCCAACTGCTTCGGGGCTTTGGATGGGACTCACATCCCCATCTGCACCCCGGACCACAGTGGAGGCCGATACCTCAACCGGAAGGGCTACCATTCAGTCGTCCTGCAGGCCTTGGTGGACAGCCAGGGACGGTTCCAGGACATTTACGTGGGCTGGCCTGGCAGCACCCACGACGCCTGGGTGTTCCGCAACTCGGGCCTGTGCCGCCGGCTGGAGGCGGGGACCTACATCCCCCAGCGGGAGATCCCTCTGGGGGACACCACCATGCCCTTCTGCATCATCGCGGATGCGGCCTACCCCCTCCGGCCGTGGCTCATGCGCCCCTACACGGGCCACCTCTCCGCCAGCCAGGAGCGCTTCAACCAGCGCCTGAACCGTGCGCGCCAGGTGGTGGAGCGCTCATTTGGCCGCCTCAAGGGACGATGGCGATGTCTCCTCACCCGCCTGGATGCCAGCCCCAACAACATCCCCCAGATTGTGGGTGCCTGCTGCGCCCTGCACAACCTCGTGGAGAGCAAGGGGGAGAGCTTTCTTCAGGGCTGGGCCGCCGAGGCCGGCAGGGCACACCTCCAGCCACCTGCTGCCCCCAGTCGGCAGGTGGACCCAGAGGGGACCCGGGTCCGGGAGGCCCTGCGGGCCCACTTCGACGACCAGGCCGCGGGGTGAACTCTGCCCAGGCCCCCTACTGCCCGCCCCTTCCTCCCCCACACTCCTGCCCCAACGCCCACACCATGGAGCACCCCCCCACCACTTGTCCAGGAGAAATGACAGCATGAACTTGTGGGTGAACGTAAATGTTTTTTTTGTCCTCACGAATTTTTTTTTTTTTTAAATAAAAAAATATATATATGTGAGACAGAAACCAAAAAGGAGGGACAAACATTCAACAAAACCAAGATGGGCACAAATAAAACTATGTACAACAATAAAAATGAAAGCACTGTGCGCCATCAAAAGAAAAACAAAAAGCATGGAGGAGAACGGGGAGAACTATGTACAGGGGGGGACGGGGCAAACAGGGGAAACACCCACACCACCCACCCAGTCCCCAAAGTCTGTCCAATAAGGGGGGGGGCCACGTCCCGGGCCCCTCGCCCCTACAGCCCAGCAGTGGGCGTGCCCGGCCGGGAGCTCTGCCGGGCCTGCAGTCTGGTGCGCGGCTGGGTGGGAGCGGGCTCCACTGGAAGGTAGCGGTGCCGGCGAGTCACGGGTGGCTCCAGGGGTCCCTCGGCGCGGTGGCCCTCGCGGGGAGGTGGTGGGGCGACGGCGGACGGCCCGGCGACGGCTGGAGCAGCCGGTGGTGGGGCTGCAGGAGTGGGCATGGCGGGCGGTGGCGCGGCCGGTGCAGCATGGGGGGCCAGGGAATCAATCAGCCGATTGATGGTATCCAGAAAGGCCCCCCATGCCTCTCTGCGCCAGGCCAGCGCCTGCTCCTGCAGCCGGAGGTGCTGCTCCGAGACCTCCAGCTGCCGGCGGTGGATGGCCAGCAGCTGGGGGTCCGTGGCCGCCGCCGGTAGCAGGCGCGGGGTCCGCCGTCTGGCCCGCCGCGGGGCCAGTTGTTCCTCGGCCGAGGGGCTGCCCTGGAGCGAGGGTCCCGGAGGGGTCTCCGGGACGACCGATGTCTCGCCGGCGCTCTCTTCCGGTCCTTCGGATGGTGCAGGTGCAGGTGCAGGACACAGGAGAGGAGGGGGGAAAGAAGAATGGAGACAGGCGTTAGTGTGGGCCCCGAGCCGTGGCCTTTGTCCCCCCCGCCCTGTGCTGCAGGTTCCCCTTCCCCGTCCCCGGGAGATGCTGCTGTGATGGATGGGGTTCAGGGGTCCCCCTGCCCTGCACCCCGTCCCCTGGTGGGAGCGACTCTCACTTCACCCCGCAGGGTCTGAGAGCAGGAGAGCTTTCTTAGGCCACAGATGGCCAGTTTCTGGCAGGAGTGACAGCACCAGCTGTCGGAAGAGACAGTCCTTCCAACCCGTCGTGGGGAGAAGACCCCAAGGGGGACCCCTCTGGGATGCAGCTTTCCCCCTCCTCTGGCTGGCTGCCTACCAGCTCTCCCTTCCCCTAGCCTCTACCTGTGGCCCCTGCCCTCGCCCCCCAATTCCAAGCCAGCTCGGCTCCTCCCTCCTGTTTGTTCAGGGCAGAGGTGTCACCTGCCAGCTGTAGCGCCAGGATCCTCCTTTGGCCCTGGGAGCTCCTCGGCTCTTGTGGCTCATATGTAGCCTGAGTCTCCCTTTGGCACTCCCCCCACTCCATCTCATGCTGCTGCTGCAGGGTGTCCGACCCCTCCACCCGGGGGCCCCTCGAGGTTCCGCTCCCCCCTGGCCCGAGGATGGGGCATGGCACTGACATGCAGGGTGGCGGGGGGCAGGGGCTGATGGCTGCAGTGCTGTGAGGGCCATGGCCCTGGTGTCCTTGGGGCCATGGCCATGTGAGCGTGTGGGGGGCCCTGGACACATCTCTGTTCCCCCCGCCCCTCAAGCCCCGGGGTTTCCACCCGAGAGGGGTACCTACCTGTGGGTCCGCTCCCACGGTCCGGAGATCCCCGGGGGTCGGAGGCCCTGCTGCTGCTCCGGGATGGCAGGAGGAGGATCTGCAGGCTGGAATCGGTGGAGGAGGAGCCCCCCTCCTCCTCCTCCTCCTCCTCCTCCTCCTGCCGCGATGTCCCGGGGATGGCCTCCGGGGGGGGCCCCCGGGGTGCAGGGCTTACCTCCGGGGCGGAGCCCGGCTGCAGGGCCTGCTGGGGCTCGTCAGCCGAGGTGTCAAGGGTGGCCGGAGGGGAGGAGGTGTGCCGGGAGCCCAGGATGTCCCTGAGCTCCCTGTAAAAGGGGCAAGTGGCGGGGGCGGCCCCAGATCGGCTGGCCGCATCCCGGGCCCGGGCATAACCCTGCCGCAGCTCCTTCACCTTACTCCGGACATGGTCCGGAGTGCGGGCAGGGTGACCCCGGGCAGCCAGGCCGTCGGCCAGCCGAGCGAACACATCCGCGTTCCGCCTCTTGCTCCCCATCACCTGGAGCACCTCCTCCTCGCTCCAGAGCCCCAGCAGGTCCCGCATCTCGGCCTCCGTCCAAGAGGGGCCCCGCTGCCGCTTCCCAGACTGTGTGGCCCTCTGGCTGCCCTGGCTGCTGTGGCTCCTCTTGGGGGGGGTCCCCTGGGGGCGCTGGGGGGGCTGCTGGGCAGCCATGGCTGCTGTCAGAGGCTGAGGGCTGTGCAGGCTCGCCGCCGCATGTGCAGGCAAGAGCCTGCACGTTGCCTCAGCCTCCTGCAGTCAGGGCGGGGGAGGGGACCTTTAAGGGGCCGCTCCACGCGGCCACCAGTGAGCTGCGGGGCTGGAGAGAGCGTCTCTCAACCCCCCAGCTGATGGCCACCATGGAGGACCCGTCAATTTCGACGTTGCGGGACGCGGATCGTCTACACTGTCCCTACTTCGACGTTGAACGTCGAAGTAGGGCGCTATTCCTATCTCCTCATGAGGTTAGCGACTTCAACGTCTCCCCGCCTAACGTCGAAGTTAACTTCGAAATAGCGCCCGACGCGTGTAGACGTGATGGGCGCTATTTCGAAGTTAGTGCCGCTACTTCGAAGTAGCGTGCACGTGTAGACGCAGCTACGGAAGGGCAAGAAAAGAGCTCAGAGGAACAGGGACCCCCTCTGTGTCCAGCATACACGTGGCAAGAGGGACCGTGTAGTTGACAGGCACCCTGAACCAATCTGCTCCCTCTGTCACTTCCTGATAACACCACACCCAGTGCCCCATCACTCCCCTAATCCTCTCTGTAAGGGAGGGGGGACTGACCCTCTGCTGAAAGCTCATGGCCTTTCCACACTTGGTCCAGTGACCATAAAGAAGTCCTCCAAGAGAGACCAGAGTGTCGGCTGAAGGAAGCAGCCAATCAGAGAGCAGAAAGGCGCTATAAGAAAAGCCAGCTCAGAGCAGTAGAAGTTCTTCAGGAGAGAGGGCTTACCAGACTGCCTGCAAGAGCTGAAGCAGCACCAAGGAGAGCTCCATGTGAAGAAGGCTGGTGAGAGACAGGGGATTATCAATAGATGCTCATGGACTGTGATAGAGTCCAGAGGAAAGGGCAAGGACTCAACAGGTGCAAGAGGAAGTGCCCCAGGGAACCAGAAGTTGTAACATGAACTTAGCAGATAGCTGCTATCTATCGGGCCCCTTGGCTGGGGACCAGAGTTGAGGATGGGACTCTCCCCCAACTCCCACCCACTTCCCATTAGCAACTGGGGGGACTTTGCCTGGATCATGGCATTTGGGGTGCATGTGTGTGCATGTGAGAATTGGATACCAGTGACCTAGACAGAGGACTGGAATTAGAAAGCCTTTACAATGGTGCCCCACGAGGGGAAGCCTTGGGGGGCACCACTGTCATCTAAAGGGTGGAAGAGACAATTCTGAGAATGGAGGCAGGCCCTGTGCTGTGGGCCAGGACCAGTCTCCAGGAAAGGAAGCCCTGGAGGCACCACTGTCTCTGAGTGCGCAACCAACCAGTCAGACTAGAGTGAGTATCAAGACAGGCCCTCTTCAATGTGTACACCAGAAGGGATTTGATGACACCTGAAGTGTGATTCAGCCTGAGGGCTGAGTAGCTAAAAAGACAGAAAAGTGAACAATTTCAGGCACTTGTTGTACTCGACCAAACGAGGACACTTGCAGGAGAGTGCCACTCTGTCACACTCTCCCAATGCCCCAACCCCCTCAAACCTCTCTCCCACAAACCTTCTGCTAATTTCCCCTACCTTTCTGCAGCCCAATCCCCTCTCACCTGTTCCACTTTCTAATCTCCTCCCATCCTTGCACTTTCCCCAGACCCAACAGCATTGCTCCCGCACTCCCCTACATCCCCCCTCACTGCTCCAATACCCCAATTCCCTGCACCATAACAGTGATAAGCATTTGAGAAAGTTGTAAGCAGTTCACACTAGGGGCTGGAGCTCAGGAATGCCTTGATACTAAGCACTCTTGGGGTCATGTCTAGAAATATGATTACACTACCCTCCCTTTCAACGCTCCTCTAGTTAATCAGTGCTAGTTGACTAACCAATGGGGGTTGTGTGCTGTAATAATCCCCTCTACAAATGGAAAACTAGCAATATACTCAGCTATCATTCTCTCACATCCACACAGAGCATGTGTAAATCACCACTTTTAGAAAACAGTGAGTCCCTCTTTATTTAGCTGTACAAATTAGGAGGACACATTTCCCAACATTAAAAAAGACAAAACAAAACCAAAAAAACCCTCTTAGCTAGGTGTACAATAACAATGTGCCTGCAGATCATGCTCAGATTTCTTCTAAAGGTGGAGTTTGAATTTACAACAAGAGCTGGCCAGAAGATTGTCCCTGGAACAATTTTCCATCTGAAACCACCATTCTGAAAAACCAATTTTTGTCCTGAAATCATATAATTTGGATAAAAGTTCCTATGTACAATAATTGTTTTGAAACGAAAAAAGATATTGTTTCCAATGATGTAGTTTTGGAGAAATTTCAAAATTTTGTTTAAGAATGACAGTTTTGATTTTTCTTTTAATTTTTAGTATTTTTCCATCAGCTCAAGCCATCTTAGTAGTGGTGCTATGTATCATGCCTTGCCATGTCATAGCATGGCAGAATAGCATCAGTCAGACATTAAACTAATGTAATCCTTTGAAAAGCCACAGGAGTTCATGGGCTAGCTATTTGTTCATAGTGGAATCTTCTATGTAAATATCTCATGTGGAGAGTGAAGAAAAGACTCATTGAACCCTAGGCATTTGCAGAAGCTGCTGGTTCTTTATAATGGATTGCACAATATTCAGCAAAATTGCTGGAGAGTAATGAATGCCTCAGCCTGTCTTTGCAGAGCAAGGCCAGTTTGATAAGAAGTAGACAGTGTATGCAACTGCTACTGTAACTTTCAATCAGCCTCATGTATTCTAGTACAGTGAATCTGAGTGGATGAAACCATTCACATCACATTATGTGTTCTCATTATTCAACATAATGCTAAGAAGGCTCTAGGCTAGACAGTGAGGTGACTGGCCAAGAACTTTGTATGATGCACAGTGTGTAAATCATGTCACCTCAAGTTATACATTATACAATCAGTGCATAGTATAATATAATGTGATAAAAGGGCATATGATTTATGCAATGCAAACCATAAAGGAGATTTTTTGCATTGGCTGTCCAGCCTGGGGCCTTCACAGCTCCCGATATAGCAAATGACATAACATGGATGATTCAGCTCAATTCAAGATGCAAACAACCTTTTGTGTAGTTGATCAGTTTCAGTCCCAATTTTCAAATGGATGAAAGAAAAGTAGCAGGCCAGATTGTGAGCGGCCATCTTCCCAAGGGCTGTGGGATGCACAAGAGACTGAGCAAATACACAAGGGCTTCCCTGCCTTTTGGAGCGCATGTCAGTAAAAGAGGACAAAGAAGGATGGGCAGGTAGTATTGTTATAGCTCTGCCCCATGTCAGCACCAGTTTCTCTCATCCTCCCAAAGGCTATATTCCTTTAGCAAGTTAGCAGACGGGAGTTTTGAGAGTCTAGACTCTAGACAGACATGTAATGGCTCTCACAAATTTCCCTGGAAAATAATTTTGCTGGATTCAATCACTGCAAAGTAGGTTTGACTCCTTTGGGTTATGACTAGATTTGGGCTCTCTTATAAGGACTCATGAACAACAAACAGAATCAATCAAACAATAGTGGTTTTGTCCTTGGGTTCTGTGACTTCCCCTGGTACAAAAGAAAATAGATTTAGGGACCCATCTCCTCTGTCATGTAGCTATCAAGAAAAGGGAGGTGATCAGTACCTCCTGGGATCTGCTCACAGCCCACACATTGAGAACTCACATTAAATTTAGAACACAAAAAACTGAGGCTATGGAAAACTTAGTGAAATCCTGTGACAACAATACTTAAATTTTAGAAAGTTATAGATAATAGCTTTCTGATAGATTTTCATATATTAAATTCCTTAGCTCAGTGGTCCTCAGATTGTGAGGTGTGACCCTCAGCATGGCATATGGAAACATTCAGGTGTGTGTGAAGAGGTCTGGGAAAGCCCAGAGGGAAGAGAGGGGAGGACCACACAGCCCTTCTCTGACCCCAGCAGCTCCCAGCTCCCGACCAAATCCCCTGGCTCCTAACTATGCATATGGACAGGTTGCATTTTGGGTGGTGATGTGCAACAGAAAATGTTTGGGGACCACTGTCTTAGCTACCTATTTTAACCTACCTTGGATTAATAAAAATCTAGCACAATTCAGTTTTATTTATTGTCAGATTCTATTCTTTTTCCAAGAACTCTTTTATAAGGCAAAGTCCTGTATGGGGAAAATATAAACTTTCCATAGGACTTTTCTCTTTAAACCACCCTATAGAATTTGAGAACATTGCCTTCCACAGAATTCTAAAGTATTATTTTAAAAAAGCCCTTTAGAAAGGATACCATTCTCTATTAAACAGAGAGTAATTTCTAAAGTTTCATTTTATTACATTGCCTAGGACATTTATAGTGGGTTTCTTGTAACTTTTGTCTCCTCATGGGATCAATAATGAGGCATGACGTCTGAAGATTGAAAAATTGCATTTTGTGACAAGATAGATAAAAGAGACGGTGGGGACCAGGCTTTGTGGCACAGGAATACCAACGTTAGGATTTGCCTTTTTTCTTTGAGCAAAACTGAAATGGTATCTGGCTGTGATGTGGGACAGTTGATGTCCCTGCGTTAGACTAAAATGTGCACTCCAATTTTAAAGATGCAGAGTACAGAATAGCTAACTGCCTGGGTATTCAGATGTCAGGCACAGACAAAGCTTTATTTGTGGAAAGCCATGTCAAAAATGTTTATATTAGCCCATGTAAGCAAGAGAATGGCCATGTAATTTAAGGAGTATGAAATGATTTACTGAACTTTAACCCAGTTATTTGAGTTGACAAATTAGTGGTATAGGTTAAACGTCTCTAGTTCAGCACTCTTTCATCCGGCATCCAGCATGATTTTAGTTAGCCAGATGACCATTTATCATGGGTGTGGCCAAGTTTTTGTTGACAGTCACCTGTCCTGGCTCTCAGTGATCTGTGCGGTTATTTGGCTCTAATTTACCCCTAAATGTCTTCTAAGAGCCCAGTAAGCAGTGGAAGTGTTGGTAATGCTGCTAGACAATATTTACCTCCTGTGCTTCAGCAAATTCTCTCATTTGGCACTGCTTAGGTCCTGAGGGTGCTGAATTAAAGAGGTTCAACCTGTATTGCACAGAGGGGAAACGATTGTTAGAGTTTGCAGGTCTAGGAGATCAAAATCAATGGGTGAGATCTGCGGTATGGATCCTATAACATTATGACTCTGCACTGGTGAAGAGTATGGGAGAGGTTCAGGTTGGATAAAACAGAAGGAAAATGGGTCTAACCCTCAACTCCAGAAGCTAATATCACCTAAAAAAGAACATTTTATGATATCAGTTCTGTTACTGTACTAGGAAAACTCTGTGCTGATGAAAGAGTTGATTCGGCTGTGAGCTAACAGGAGTAAAATACAGAAATTATGGAAAGTAGTTCATGTATGAAAACACGTCAACTATCTTTTCATTGCTAGGATTCTAAGTGGGACTTAAATTTTGAGTAGGAGGCTCTTAATAGCCACTGTTGGGAATTGCTTGCAAAGAATAAAACTGATAAAACTATATATCATGATTTCTTGGGAAATCTTCTCAGTGAATTTTTGTTCCCTAGTTTGCCTCTGCTTACTTCTTAATTGGCCAAGTGTCAGTGCTTTACACCTGGTTTTCCCTGTGTTCTCACTACTTTAAGGAAATATTCATTTCCATTTATTTCATGTTGTTTTTTTATTAAACAGGAAAAGAATTTCACCAGGAAAGGGACTGGGTAGAAACAAGCAAAACAGACAAAAATTAACCAGTTACCTGGTCCCTGGTGTTTTGGAACCTGTCTGTATTTTGGTGAAGAAAAATGAGGAGGGATACCTGTCTGCTGAAAGCAGATTCCCATTTCAAAACAGAGGCCTCATGGGTCGAGCCCTGAAAATCTGTGGATATCTGTTTTATATCTGTGGGTGTCTGCACCCACAGAAGCAGAAGAGCATATCTGCAGCTCATTCTTGCAGACCTGGGTGTGGATGCAGATACAGAGTTTGTACCTAGACACCTGCCAATTTGTGAACATCTGTGACTATCCACATATGCAGCTCATTTTTGTGACTATGGGTGTGGATACAAATTTTTACAAGTTGGACCTCTCTAATCAAGAACTCTCTCATCTTGCAGTAACCATAATCCAGCATGATTTTAGTTAGCTGGATGACCACTTATCATTGGTGTGGCCAAATTTCCCATGGCCCCATAAAGTTTGTTTACAGCCACCAGTCCTGGCTCTCAGTGTTCTGTGCTGTTATTTAGCTGCAATTTGCCCCTAAATGTCTTCTAAAAGATCAGTAAGCTGTGGAAGTATTGGTTAAGCTGCTACACAATATTGACCTCCCCAGGTTCAGCAAATTCTCTCCCTTGGTGCTAGTCAGGTCCTAAAGTGCTGGAAGAGAGAGGTTCAACCTGTATCAGCTCAGGGCTCTACTCATGGGTTCCAGCGGGCTCATTGGAGATACATAAGTGTGCAGTAGCTCAGCTGACCAGGTCAAAGGATGATTTTATAGCTGTCAGTGTGGAGTTGAGAGCCATTCTCCCAGCATCCACATGATTTGGGGTTACCTAGCTTGGTTAAATGTGAGATCAGCTCAGGTAATGCCTTGTATATTAAGCAACTCATGGGTCACATGTCCCTGTTCTGCAGAGGAGAAGCTGAACAGAGGAGCTGTGAGATGGCATCTGCAGGAGTTGCTGAACCATCCTGCAGTCCCTGGGCATGTAATATACATTTTATATATACATACCTACAGTAATGCTTACATACAAGGATGTATACACTGTGTGTTCACCTTAATTATACATTCAAGTATGACTTGTCAAAAATCATAGAAAAATATGTAAAGATTTCCTAAAGGCAAAAAGTCCCAAATATCACTAGTCTTTGTAAAATTCAGCAATCCTGAATCTGTCTGCATTAAAAAACCACAAAATGGGAAAGGAAGCTGCAATATTTCTGCACACAATAAAAGAGTGTTTATTTTCTTTTATAATTTGTCGAGCAACCAACGAAATTAAAAACTGGTTTGACCTACTCCAGAGGAACAAATCAGATTAAATAAAGGACAGTGACTGTGGTGAACTTTTAGGGACAAATGATCAAGTGTAATCCCAAGTAAGATATATACAGAGATCTATTCATAAAAATTATATGTTCCAAGGGCAGATGCTAATGGAGTATGAAGGATCTTGAAGAAAATTGATGGACTCAGTTATAGAAATTCTACAGTGAAAAAGGGGATGCTTCAGAGCAGCAGATAAGGATAATAAAATATTCTATATGGCGGGCCATATTACTGAAGCCAGAGAAAAGAGGTGAAATGTACACCAGTCTGGCTAGCTTGATAACCCAGGTGTACCAGGGAGTAGATCAGATGGGCAGGAAGGGGAGTTTGATACCTGCTGTCACTCAGGGCTTTTTACTGGGAAAAGGCACTTCTACAAAGTTCAGGGGAGGAGGGGGTGGATCCTTCTGAGCTGTGCTGAATCAGTGTATTTCCCAGATACTCTAGCTGCCTTATACCCCTACTGGACATTCTGCCTCCAAGGACCTGCTCCTGGCATTCCGTCAGTTGAAACTAATGTGAACCTGGTTTTAATATGGGCTTGTGTGTTTGTGCTACAAATTGGAAAAAAATACCATGATATTTAGAGCCAAAGGGCTCTAGAGCCCCCAGAAATTTTTTATATATGCAGATGTGATGTGTGTTCCTTTAAGAACACTCTCCATGGATTTATTTTGGCTTCAGTTGTCTTGAGAATAGTAGAACTCATGGTCTGCACTGGTCCAGCAGTACCAATGCAGGGGAGAGAGAGAGTTTCCAGCCGGGGTGGGTCGGTATGTATGTGTATATGAGACAGAAAGCACATGGACTTGTGCAGGACATCCTTGCTCTAAACGTTAGACAACATTTTCCTTTGACAAAGATAAAATCCAGCTCTAATTATTAGTAATATTAAAAGAACAGCATAAATCATAATATAATCAAAATCATAATTTTTTCAGTTAGTACTAGAAAAAAGGCTTTCATAATGACTTCTGAAAAGTGATGTAGGATGTTGCTCTCTTAACAATTCCTAACTCATTTTTAAATGGACAATGAAACCATACACACTCAAACATTTGCGAAAGACTTTGGAGATCTAAATGCTACATGTAGATATTGCTTGGTAGAATAAGTATGTTACCCTGGGGGCAACACAAAAAGAAAAATTGGCAAATGTCTCCCACAAGCCCAAACTCAACACGTAGTTGAATGTGTCCTATTACAGCAGCTGTTTCTCCTCAAATGACTGGCAGTAAAACAGCTAACCATGTTGATATTTAAATGGTCATCATTAGATTGCAGGGAGCACAACACAGTGAGAGGATTAGCTGTCGCCTCAATCTGTCTGCTTACAGACTCAGTAAGGCAATAGTGTATGACCTTTCATTCACATTTGAAGGGTTTTTTTTGCAAACAAAAAGAGAGTTTTTTTTATAAAGCCTATATTCTGAATGAACGGATCTCTGTGCCTGTATTGCATGACACTCCACTGCATACCAAGTCAACCAATTCCTTTGTTTTGCCCCTTCTACACCAGCTCCGGTGTTGCTTAGCATAAATAACACCCGCTATCGGATTCATAAGCTATTGCATATGGTGATCTCTACAATTTAATATTGAGCACTGCCAAAATACTTGTACAAAAATGCAGGATTTTGTGGTTGTTTGGGCTAAATGTGTATCTGCAACATGCAGTAACGTGGAATTAATTTTCATTTATTTATAGCATCACAAGTTGAAAGAGTCTTGGTCAAGGTTTAAAACATGATATGCCTATTCTGCCTTGCAAAAGCAGACTTTGTTGATGGTTTTTGTTTTAAAAAATGAATGACTGTCTGCTCGATTTTTACTCGAAACAATGAAGTCAGTGGAAGCTGCTCAATGCTTGCGAGATGCCCTAAAACAACAAGCCAGTGTGCATGACTGGTAAATGAGGGGGAAGGGAAAGAGAATGATGAGGAAATGTATTGCAAGCTTCCAAAGAGAGAGTCAAACAGGGAGAAAATATTGCTGTAAACTTATTAAAATACTTTGACTGTGTCCTTTGAAATATCCTAATGCTAAAAATCCAGAACATACACTGGAAGGAAGAAAATTGTGAAAAAGATTCTAATTCCCATAAATTAGAACCAGTGATTGGAAGCTGAAGCCAGACAAAATCAATTTAGAAATTAAGCACAAATTCATAGCAGTGATTAGCCACCAGAACAAACTGCCAAGGGAAGCAGAGGATTCTGTATCTCTTGATGCCTTCAGATCAAGACCTCATACTTTTATGGAAGAGATGCTTTAACTAGGCACAAGTTATGCTTTTAGTGAAACACAAGTTACTGGGCTCTGTGATAGGGTGCTCTCCTCCTTGCTCGGATGTTGCCTCCCCTGGCCATTTCTCCGTCTTTCTCTCCTTCTGCAGCCTCTTTCACTCCAGGAGCCGCCTCTTTGTGAATCAGCTCTCCAGACAGGTTACTACCTGTGTTCTCTTCTGCAGTACTAAAGAGCTTCTTCCACAATACCAGGCAGCCTTCCCACTCACTGACTCATAGTGCCACTTCCTCAGGGGTTAGCAGGAAACACAGGCCAGGGCTCGGGGACCTTCTATCCAGAAGTCAAGGTTTGTTCCCTCTTGGACCTTATCATCTTTTCTCTTCCTCACCATCTGGCATTCTCTCCCTCTCTGGGTTTGCCAACTTCATGGTGCTCTCTTCCCAGACATAGCTACAGACTACATTTCTCTGCAGTCCCCAAACTCCCCTCCCAGGACAGAACTGTAGACTTTCCCAGCAGCCTCCCTTCTGCTACCAATTTCCCACCTTTGTAAGTCTCGCCAAGCTCATTCCTTATCAACTTGGCTTCCTCATTCAATCAGGGGATTACTGAGCCATCTGATTTCCTTCAGCTGCAGCTTGCTGAGTTACATCTCTCTCTCTCTCTCTGGGATCCCTTGTGTTGAGTAAGATTTCCCCTTGGATCACTATGACTGATGAGTGCGAAGGTGAGAATTTAGGCCAGGTCTGGCAAGGAATGCTCTCTGGGACTGGCTGCTCATGAGTTCTCTGTCTCTATTGGCACTGACACCAGTTCCGCCAATGCAGGCTAGGTGCATGCCTTACACAAGAATCTTTGGTCTTCTTCATCAAGAGGACTCTTGATCTCAAAGTGTTGGGCACTGTTCTTGATGGTGGTCCTCCCGGTTACCTGATCTTCCACCTGTCTCTCCCAGGTGTCAATGTCAATGTCACACTTTACCAAGAGAATCTGTTTAGGCAAGTGTGTATCAGGCATCCTGACTAGCTGCCTGTGAGCGACTGTTGCCTCCATGCTGCAGGAATCAGCCTCTGTGAGGATGCTCATATTGGTTCCTTTAGCCTGCAACATGATGACAATTATTCTCCTCAGTTACCTTTGGTGGAATATCTCTAGCTCTTTTATATGATGTCCATAGAGAGTACAAGTTTCAGCTTCACATAGGAACTTTGGGATGACTACAACAGTGTAGAAATCGATCTTGGTCTGCATCTTGATGTCACAGTCATCAAAGACTCACCTCCATAAACATTCATAAGCTGCACTGGCACTTGAAATTTGGTGGCAGATTTCATCATCAATGTCAACATTCCTGAACAGATAGCTTCTAAGATAGGGGAAGCTGTTGACATTTTCCAGCACTTGGTCATCCGCCATGATGGTTGGTTTGCTAACAATATGGCAGGTGTTGGCTGAGAGAGACCTTTGGTCTTTTGTGCATTGAGAGTCTCTGTTAATGCTTTCAGAGCATGTATGGGGTGAACACCCCATCACAGACTCCATGCATGGGACCAAGATGAAGTGTAATTGTCTGTGAGATATAGCAGCTCAGACTGGATGATCTAATGGTGCCATCTGGTCTGAAATTACACACAGAAAATCTTTGACTTTGCAACGTGCTCTTTCACTAACCAAATTGAAGCTATTTCAATAAATACATACAGTGAGAGGGGAAGTCTTGTCATACCCATATACCAAACTTCTTTCTCATATTTGTGAAAGTTGTTAATTTCATTGAACTCTGATCTCAACTGCCAGCTGCCAAAAACTACTAATCTGTAGCCAAGTTTTCTATCAATGTCCAGCACATTAAGTAAACTTCCTTTTTAATCTCTTGGCATGTTGTTTTGGGAAAAGATCTCCTTTAGGTGCTGAAGCAAAACATAAACATTTTTACAGACCTATAATCAATGGACACTCCATCCCGTTTGTTAAGATAAAAGATAACACTCCTTCCCATCTGCTCTTGGCAGCATGTTACAGGGGAATCTGCAGCTCCTCTGCATAAAACGGTTCTGATTGAAACTCAGAACCAGGCAAAGATTTCTAATATTCCCCATTACTCTGAGGTATCTCTTCCAGGATTCTATGTCAATCTCCCACTTTTCAGATCACCTCTAATTCTTCTTGCCTGGGGTTGTAGTGTAAGAGATGGGGAAGAAGTACCTAGCATTGCATAGTGCTTCTCGGCAGGCAGAAACAAATTGCACAATCCCATTGGAGGACTGAAGATAAACATCTATTGGGGATGATCTAGATAGTGCCTGATCCTGCCATGAGTGCAGGGGACTGGACTTGATGACCTCTCA
This sequence comes from Carettochelys insculpta, assembly GCF_033958435.1. Lineage (NCBI taxonomy): Eukaryota > Metazoa > Chordata > Testudines > Carettochelyidae > Carettochelys > Carettochelys insculpta. The sequence goes on from NC_134141.1 coordinate 91,419,713, forward strand.
AGGTCCCTTCCAGTTCTAGTATTCTATGATTCCATGTCTTCCAACTGGCCAGTACTAATACTGATGTACTGCCACAGGCATGAAGACAGGCAATGCAGAAGAGAGAGAGAGAGAGAGACAGAGAGAGAGAGAGTGTGTGTGTGGGCAGGGGGTGGAAGGCGGGAACTAGAGCTTATGCTTAAAATCATCACTGTTTAAATCAATCAAGGTTAGTCAATGACAAGCCAGGTTCCATTTAGGTCATTTTCTGCAGATTATGAATTAGTAAACTGAATAAAACATGCTTCTTAACATAGGTTCATAAATGCCTTGGGGATACTACTTTGTAAGCAGTTTGACAGAGGGCTACAGAGCACGAGCAGCATCATAATCATTCCTGCATTAGTTCTAGCTGAGATAATGTCAGATGTTGAGTCTCTTTCAACAAATTGTCAAGATAAAGAAGGTCTGAAGTTCATGACAAAGTAGCTATGGCTGTGTCGAGACTAGACCCGAACTTCGAAGGGGGCATGGTAATTAGGGTGTCGGGAATTACTAATGAAGTGCTGTAGTGCATATGCAGCACTTCATTAGTCAAACACTCCCCTGTGGCAACTTCAACGTGTGAAACTTCAAAGAGCTGGCTTGTGTGCAGCCGCGGGTCAGCCGCAGGTACTTCGAAGTGCCCATGCTACTTCGAAGTCCCTTTACTCCTCAAAATTTTGTAGATGCTGAAGAGTTGACTTCCATGGAAACAGAGGAGTAAAGGGACTTCGATGTAGTGCGGGCACTTCGAAGTACCCATGGCTGACCTTCGGCTACATGCAAGCCAGCACTTGGAAGTTTCACACTTTGAAGTTGCCAACGGGGGAGATTTTGACTAATGAAGTGCTGTATATGCACCGCAGCACTTCAGTAGTAATCTCCTGACACCCGAATTACCATGCCCCCTTTGAAGTTCAGGGCTAGACTAGACAGAATCACAGAATCATAGGGCTGGAAGGGACCTCAGGAGGTCATGTAGTCCAGCCCCCTGCTTCAAGCAGGATCAACCCCCACTAAGTCATCCCAGCCAGGATCTTGTCCAGTTGGGACATAACAACATTGAGGGATGGAGAATCTACCACCTCTCTAGGCAACTCATTCCAGTGCTTCACCACCCTCCTGGTGAAGTAGTTTTTCCTAATATCTAACCTGCATCTCTCCCTCTTCAACTTCAGGCCATTACTCCTTGTTCTGCCATCTGATACCACTGAGAACAGTTTCTCACCCTCCTCTTTAGAGCTCCCCTTCAGGAAGTTGAAGGCTGCTATTAAATAACCCCTAAGTCTTTTCTTCTGTAAACTAAACAAGCCCAAATCCCTCAGCCTAACCTCATAGCCCTTGTGCTCCAGCCCCTTAATCATTTTTGTTGCCCTCCGCTGAACCTGCTCCAGCAAATCCACATCCATTTTATACTGGGGGGCCCAAAACTGGACACAATATTCAAGATGTGGCCTCACCAGTGCCAAATAGAGGGGAATAACTACTTCTCTAGATCTGCTTGAAAAGCTCCTCCTAATGCACCCCAGTATGCCGTTAGCTTTCTTGACTACAAAGGCACACTGTTTATTCATATCCAGCCTTTCATCCACCATAACCCCTAAGTCCCTTTCCATCATACTGCTGCTGAGCCAGTCGGTCCCTAGCCCATAACAATGCTTAGGATTCTTCGACCCCAGGTGCAGGACTCTACACTTCTCCTTGTTGAACTGCATCAGATTTCTTTTGGCCCAGTCCTCCAATTTATCCAGGTCAGTCTGGATTCTCTCTCTACTCTCCAACGTTATCTACCTCTCCCCCTAATTTTGTGTCATCCGCAAACTTGCTGAGGGTACAATCCAGTCCCTCATCGAGGTCATTAATAAAGATGTTGAATAACACCCAGAACCAAGCCTTGCAGCACTCCACTTGAAAGCGACCGCCATCCAGATATTGAGCCACTGACCACTACCTGTTGGGCCCGACCATCAAGCCAGCTTTCTATCCATCTTATAGTTCAAGGATCCAATCCATATATCCTTAACTTATGGACAAGAATGTTGTGGGAGACCCTATCAAAAGTCTTGCTGAAGTCAAGGTATATCACATCCACTGAATTCCCCACGTCCACAGAGCCTGTTACCTCATCATAGAAGCTAATCAGATTGGTCAGGCAGGACTTGCCCCTGGTGAATCCATGTTGGCTACTTTTGATCACTTTCCCCTCTTCCAAGTGCTCCAAAATGGATTCCTTGAGGATTCCCTCCATTATTTTCCCAGGGATTGAGGTAAGGCTGACTGGTCTATAGTTTCCTGGATTGTCCTTCTTTCCTTTTTCAAAGATGGGCACTACGTTTGCCTTCTTCCAGTCATCCAGGATCTCCCCTGCTCTCCAAGAGTCTTCAAGGATAATGGCCAAAAGTTCAGCAATGACCTCTGCCAATTCCCTGAGTACCCTCGGGTGCATTAAATCCAGACCCATGGACTTGTGCACATCTAGTTTTTCTAGGTAGCTCAGAACTTGTTCCTTCCCCACAGATGGCTGCCCTCCACCTTCTCATACTGCATTATCTAGGACCGTCATGTGGAAGTTGACTTTGTCTGTGAAAACATCATCTGTCACTAGGTTATCTCCCTCATCCAGTAATGGCCCTACACCTTCTCTGATAACTCGTTTATTGTTAACATGCATGTAGAAACCCTTCTTGTTACTCTTCACATCTCTTGCCAGCTGCAGTTCCAATTATGCTTTCACTTTCCTGATTACTGCCCGGCATTCTCCAGCTGTATGTTTATACTCCTCCTTAGTCAACTGTCCACGTTTCCATTTCTTGTATGCATCCTTTTTGAATTTAAGCTGACTAAGGATTTCCCCATTAAGCCACACTGGTTGCCCACCATGTTTGCATTCCTTACTATGCAGCGGGATGGTTTGTTCCTGTGCCTTCAGTAAGACTTGTTTAAAATACTGCCAGTTCTCTTGAACTCTTTTCCCCTTCATCTTTGTTTCCCAAGGGATCCTGCTCATCTGTTCTCTCAGGGAGTCGAAGTCTGCTCTCCTGAAATCAAGGGTCTGTATGTTACTGCTCACCTTTCTTCCTTTTGTCCAGATCCTGAAATCTACGATCTCATGGTCGCTGCAGCCCAGGTTTCCTCCCATTTCTATTTCGTCTACTAGTTCTTCCCTGTTTGTGAGCAGCAGGTCAAGTTGCACAGGGCCTCTGGTCAGTTTCTTCAGCACTTGTACCAAGAAGTTATCCCCAACATTCTCCAAAAACTTCCTGGATTATCTGTGTGCTGATGTATTGATCTCCCAACAAATGTCCAGATGATTAAAGTCTCCCATGAGAACCAGGGCCTGTGATATGGAAGCTTCACTTAGCTGCCTGAAGACAGCCTCATCTATCTCATCTCCCTGATCTGGTGGTCTATAGCAGACACCAACTACAACATCATCTCTGTTACTTCTGCCTCTAAGTTTAACCCAAAGACACTCAACTGGATTTTCTCCTTCCTCATACTTGAGCTTTAAGCAATCATACTGCTCCCTCACATAGAGTGCAACTCCTCCTCCTTTTCTCCCCATCTGTCCTTCCTAAACAGTTTATAACCTTCCATGACCGTGCTCCAGTTATGCGAATCATCCCACCAAGTCTCCATTATTCCAACCACCTCATACTTCTTTGACTGTGCCAGGGCCTCTAATTCTTCCTGTTTGTTCCCCAGGTTTCTGGCATTAGTGTACAAGCATCTTAGAGAAAGGGCCAATTGGCCCACTTTCTCCTCTTCACCCAGGAAACCCACTTGATTGTTCCCTCCTCCTTCCCTACTTACCTCAGGGCTTGTGTCACCTTCCCCCAACGAATCTCATTTAAAGCCCTCCTCACTAGGTTTGCAAGCCTGCCCACAAAGATGCTCTTTCCTCTCTTTGTGAGGTGGAATCCCATCTCTTCCTAGCAATCCCTGTTCATGAAAAAGAATCCCATGGTCAAAGAAACCAAATCTTTCCCTGCTACACCATCTACGCAACCATGCATTTACCTCTGTGATTCGACAATCCCTATGAGTTTATATACCCACATTTACCCATGCAATCAGACAAAATAAAAAAGCAGTCACACAAAACTTTAAAGACTAACACAATAATTTATTAGGTGGTGAGCTTCATGGGGCAGACCCACTTCTTCAGATCTGGAGATAGTACATTACATTTCCAGTACAGCACTATCTCCAGATCTGATGAAGTGGATCTGCCCCATGAAAGCTCACCACTTACTGAATTATTTTGTTACTGTGTAAAGCGCTACGTGACTGTGGTTTTGCTTTGTTAAGATACAGACTAACACAACTACCTCTGTTACTAATCACTGATGAGACAAACTGGTCAATTGCAAATGTCGTATATTTAGGTAACAGCTAATTGCATGTGTGTGCATGTGCCAATTGCACATGAAAATGTAAATGTGCCATTGTGACTGGACCTTGGGTTGCCTATCTTGGGGCTTACTTTGTAGGAATGGGTGGTGTATAATACCATTCTTTTCACACTGGAAGTAAGTGTGGGAGTGATAGTTAATATCAATAACATTCACACTTGCCCAGTTAGTACTTAACACTGAAGTAGCATTTTCAAAAGAACTCAGCATTGGCCTAACTCTGTTCCCATGGAAGTCAGCTCCTCAGCAGCTACAAAAAGATTGTCATGGCTGCAGCAAGCCCCATAACAATTGTGATTCTTTCACTTGCATAGAGGATTATGCAAAGCTTTTGCATAGTTAAGAGTTCATGGGGCAAACTCCATCCCCACTCTGGTTACACACCAAAACCCACTTACTGATGGTGAAATGGAAGCCGTGCAAAGCACAGCAACATCTGGGTTTTCTGCATCCTGGTACTTCCATCCAGCAAAACTACACCAGTTCTACTGCTTGTTGAATTGTCCATGCCTACAGGGCTGAGGAGGCAGGATTACTGAGTATACACTGGAACAGTTTTCCATGGAGAAAACTTCACCATGAGTGTCTTAATAATAATCTTTGAAGATGCTTTAGCATTTATTTTGAGACCCAGCTAATTAGCCATGGGTTTTACTACCTTCTACCCCAGTTAGTCCTGTTCAGCTACTAGGTCATTTGTGGAAATTGTCTTTGAACTTTGCAGAACCCATTGGCCTTGACTTTTCTAACTCTGATGTAATTGAGAACTAAGTACCTTGAAGTCTTTGGAGGTAAGCTGATGTCAATCCATTGTGTGAGAGAGGCAAATCAGCCAATTGCCTTCATGTCGTCCATAGAGGAATATCTCTAGAGAAACCTTGGCAGAGATGCTGCTGCCGGGAACTCTGTTTTAGGACAAGATCCATCACTATAAGAGAAACTGTCGCAGACAGTACTTCATCTGCAGTAGCTACTATATCATCAGTTTAAATAATGTTTTAGCTCTACCTGCTCTGCTATCCACTTAGAACTTGTTGCTGCTGGAATTTTAAACTTTCAGACCTCTAAGATAACTATTCTGTTTGTAATCAACTCTATGAGGATCCTGTTGGATGTAAAGACTGAAGCATATAGCTCCACGTTGGTTATACTGGAAACTGCTTTTGAGACAGCCCAAGACAATTTATGAGTGAGTACCAGCCCAGAGAGCTTTAAGTCTAAAATTGAGTCAGTTAACTCAGATCTGTCCTGAATATGTCTTACATTTTTTTTGCCCATGAAAGTAGGAATTTTAGAAAATCAAATAACAAGTTAATAATAGTCAGAATTTTGAGGTTGAAGAGGGAATTGAAGGAGCTGAGACTGTTTTCAGAGAATTGTTATAACTAAACAAAAGGTTAAAAAGAAAAGGTGGGTGAGGTAACAGCTTGTGGTGGACCAGCTTCTGCTAGTGAAAGAGACAATCTCTCAAACCACACAGAAAAGGTCTGTGCACCTTGAGAATGTGCATTTTTCACCATCAGAAGTTAGTCCAATAAATGATACTATCTCACCCATTGTCTCTCTCTAATATTCTGGACCAACATGGCTACAGCAACATGTTAAACAAATAACTGAAACAACCTTTGATGCTCTGGTCTTTAGTAAAAGTTTTCTAGATTTTCCTGGTCTTTCTTGAGTCCCACAGTTGTTTCTCATTTGACTGGAGAAATAATTCTGAGATAGCACAGGAGACTCAATTCTTGATCATAACAGTTTTATCTTTGTGGCTACGTCTACACGTGCCCCAAACTTCGAAATGGCCATGCAAATGGCCGTTTCGAAGTTTACTAATGAAGCGCTGAAATGCATATTCAGCGCTTCATTAGCATGCGGGCGGCAGCGGTGCTTCGAAATTGATGCGCCTTGCCGCCGCGTGGCGCGTCCAGACAGGGCTCCTTTTCGAAAGGGTCCCGCCTACTTCTAAGTCCCCTTATTCCCATGAGCTCATGGGAATAAGGGGACTTCGAAGTAGGTGGCGTCCTTTCGAAAAGGAGCCCCGTCTGGACGCGCTGCGCGGCGGCAAGGCGCGTCAATTTCGAAGCGCCAATGCCGCCCGCATGCTAATGAAGCGCTGAATATGCATTTCAGCAATTCATTAGTAAACTTCGAAATGGCCATTTGCATGGCCATTTTGAAGTTTGGGGCACGTGTAGACACGGCCCGTATGATAAAAACAGGGTTTAGGTACTTGTGAAGTAAAAGATGCTTGTGTTCCTGCACAGATAAACCAGCATAAAAAGGATTGCCTGACTCTTGGAATCATAGGTCTGGAAGGAAGTGCAGGAGGCCATCTAGTTTTGCACTCTTGGAAGGAACAAGCACCATCTAGATCATTCCTGACAGGTTTATGTCCAACCTGTTCATTAAAATCTACAATGATTGAGATTCCACAATCTCCCTAGGTAATTCATTCCAGTGCTTAAAGTCAGGAAGTTCTTCCTAATGTCCAACCTAAACCTACCTTGCTGCCATTTAAGCCCATTGCTTCTTTTTTCCCTATCCTCAAAGGTTAAGGTGAAAACTTTCCCCCTTCCTCCTGGTAACAAACTTACAGATACTTGAAAGCTGCTATCAGGTCCCCTCTCAGTCTCCTCTTTCCAGACCAAAAAAGTCCAGTTCTTTCAGTGTTTCCTGATAGGTAATGTTTTCTAGACCTTTAACCTTTTTTGTTGATCTTCTTGGACCTTCTCCCAGTTTGTCCACATCTTTCCTGAAATGAGGTGCCGAGTACTGGACACAATACTCCAGTTGAGGCCTAATCAACATGAAGTAGAGCAGAAGAATTACTTCTCATATCTTGTTTATAGTACTCCTGTTAACACATCCCAGGGTGACATTTGCTTTTTTGCAATAGTGTCACACTGTTGACTCATACTCAGCTTGTGATCCACTAAGACACCCTAGCTCCCTTTCTGTAGTACTCCTTCCTAGGCAGTTATTTCCTATTTTGTATGTGTGTTATTGATTGTTCCTTCCCAAGGAGAATCATTGCATTTGTCCTGACTGAATTTCATTCATGAGTCAGGTGATCCGGATTTCGTTCGTATTCTTTTGGGCATGAAGCCAAACTACAGAGAAGAGGAGATCATGCTGTAATTACTCTACAAAACTAACATACAGTTGAGAAGTGAAAAATAAACTAAAAATATCAATCAAATTAATAATAACAAGATTATTTCTTGAATAAGGAATACTATTGCTGCTCTTCATCCTCTTAACCTTCATATTCTTCATGTTCTTTCATATTCTCGATAAAATCAAACACGTGTTTATGGATTTTAACTTCTGATTATGCACAAGCATCTCTGGAGCTGAGATTCGTGGTGTGCTGGAAAAAAGAACAAGATCCTGATTCAATTAATGATAAGCTTGAAACACTGGTCTCTCTGAAGTCAATGGTGAAACTATTGATTTCACTGAGGCTTGGGTTTTACCTATAATTTTTACATCACATTTGTGAACTAGAAAGTAGTTTCTTGCATATGAGCCCAAATTCAGGGGCATACGTATATAGATCCATTGGCCAGATGCATCCAAAAGTGCCTAACATTATGCAAGTGCTTAAATACCTCACAGCCCATATCTTCAGTATAAGTAATCACTTCTGATTGTCGAGAATTTAAGTTGTGCGTAGAAGAAAAGCGTTGTCATGTGAACATACATTGCAAAGATCCTTTGTGGACAGATTGATACTCCCCATTATTCTGGTTATCAAACTATTTATAGAAAAAATGGCATTAGGTAGTTTCCCATAAATAGTGGCCGATCCTGCCACCCCTTTGAATGCAAAATGCCCATTGACGTCAAAGAGGACTTTTCTTAAATAAAGACAGTGTGACTTGCCCTTAATTTATGATTAATGATATTCTCATATTGAGAATTAACATATAAACTGGGATACTTGTCTGATACATGAGGTAGATCACACATCTCATATGATAAGAGAAGGAATAAGCTAACACAGAGCCGTCCTCAGTGACTGGCAATTGAATAGAAAATGTAAAAAAAAAAAAAGAAGTTAGAAAAAGTAATATGTACAAATTGAAGCTGCTCCTCGATAGCCTTTATTTATGCAATAGTCACTGATGCAGGAGGCAATTCAAGTTCCCATAGAAAACAGATATTACAAAGATACTATTATGGTGAGAGTGAATTACTTGGGAACAATTTGTCTGCTGATGCAGCAAAAACTGGCTATCTTCCCAATCAGGCATATAGCCCTGGCAGCTGTACCTCCTGACATGGCGATCCATGTTGTAAGACGCTCACTGTCATGATGCAGTGTGACAAATAGTCCACTAACTGTCCTACTGATCAGCTGGAAAATATTTTTATGTTCATAGAGACATGTATTTTCACACTTGTTCACGCTCCTTACCATCATCCTGGGAGTTTCTTTGTCTTTTGTGTGTCTTATTACACTTTCCTCACTCCCATCGCTAAAAGAATAATGCAAGAAACATCCAGGTTTAAAATGTCACTACGAGCATTACTTTCATAAGCGCTGAAGAATAAGGGTACATGTACACTTATGGGAAGACTGACATGCTGGTGGTTAGTCTCCAGGGCTGCGTCTACACTACAAAATAACTCTGAAGTTAATGGATACTTTGAAGTAGCCCTCAGAGTGTCGGCACGCACTTTTCCTTACTGTGAAGTTAACTTTGAAGTAAGGGAGGCTAACTTTGAAGTCACTACTCCATTCCCAGGAATGGAGTAGTGCCTTGCTTTGAAGTTTAACTTTGAAGTAGGAGTTGTGTAGACATTCTGCCTTCACTACTTTGAAATAAGGGGATTGCCATGGCAGTGCCCCCTCCTCCATGGAGCATGGAGACACTCTGGCAAGCCCAGGCACAGCTGTATGGTCCCTGCTGGCCGCCTGACAGTAACCAGCTCCCTGGCAACCCCAGGCAGGAAGCTGAGAGCATGCCACAAGCAGGGGTAGCATGAGCTCCCACTTGGACTGCCTCTGCTTGAGGCTCCAGCTAGTGCCTGCACTGTGTGGCCACCATGGCAGCAACCCCCTGCCCAACCCCCGGGAGGCCCCAGACTACAAGTCCAAGGGCTTGCAGCACCCACGCAAGGGGCATGCCAGGAGGGGCCCGTCCTGGACTGAGGGGGAGCTGAAGGCCCTCCTCGCTCTGTAGGGGGAGGAGGAAGTCCTTCGCCAAACCACCACCTGGCGGCAGAACATGGAGGCCTATGACAGGCTGGCCGGTAGACTTGCTGCCCAAGGCTACCCCAGCCACACCAGGAACAGCATCTGGATCAAGGTGAAGGAGCTGAGGCAGGCCTACTGCAAAGCCCACGATGCTGTCAGTTGGGGGCACAGCCTGCACGCTGCCCCCACTACAAGGAGCTGCAAGGCTGCTGGGGCCGAGGGAGGTGGCCGCCCTTGAACACCTGGTGGACACGGCTATCCCCTCACCCCACAGACACTGATGAGGAGGCGGACCCCTCCAGCACCACTAGCCCCCTGCATGGGGACTGGCCCACTGAGACCAAGGGTGATGAAGAAGGCTCCAGCGACAGCACCCTCGTCATTTGCCTCCCCTCCAGGATGACCAGCTGAACCTCATCCAGCTGAGCCTCACCCGAACTCCTGGAGGTTGCAGCCAGCAAGTATGAGGTGATTGGGATGTCACAGAGCCTGGGGATGGGCTCCCTCCCCAGGAGCTGATGGGAATAAGGGGACTTCGAAGTAGGCGGGGTCCTTTTGAAAAGGAGCCCCATTGGGAGAGCCGCGCGGCGGCGAGGCGCGTCAATTTCAAAGTGCCGCGGCTGCCCGCATGCTAATGAAGCGCTGAATATGCATTTCAGCGCTTCATTAGTAAACTTCGAAATGGCCATTTGCGTGGCCATTTCGAAGTTTGGGGCTAGTGTAGACATAGCCCTCGTGGGACCTTGCTAAGTTGAACTGCTGCCATTGACCCCGACGGTACTCTTGGCAGTCATAAGAAATAAGGGAAGTGGATGACAGAGTTTCTCCTGTCGACCTTCCACTGCATGGATGGTGTTAAAAATCAGTTTTAGATACACAGTTCTAATAACCAGAATTGCATAGCTAGATTTGATGTATCTAAAACTGATTTTGTCCTAGTATAGACCTGGCCTAACTGATAGACAATTGCATACTAGAGAGACCTTGAAGGGCACCTTTTGTCAGCTGATATTTCAACCTATTCTTACTTCCACACAGCTAACATGGAAGCCTCGACTGTATCTGAATGGGCCGGAGTCTCAACTGGTGTAAATGGACATAACTCAGTGGAAATCAGTGAGGATTTGTAACCTTTTGTTATGCAACACAGGATATTCTTATTTACAGACTTGTTTAATTCCTTTTTGAATGACAGTAATCTCTCAGCCTCTGTTATAGTTTGTGATAATGATTTCCACCCGTTAACTGTATGTTTGACTTCAGTGGAATTACATCAGCTAAGGATCTACTCCCATACATCTAAAGGGTTAATTCTAACCACTTCCCAAACCCCTCAGTCCAGGAATGTGCTTTAGAATTTGTTGCTAGGACCTGTTATTTCATTTGCATGTTGCCAATTAATCAGACAATTGTGTTCAGTGTCAGTAAGATGGTCAGCATTATCACCAATAAAAACTGGTTATGAGGCCTTCAAAAGTTAGAGAGAAACATCCTAGTAAAAACTGAAAATAATGCATATCCTATTAAGAGTTAAAACTTGACTACATATTCCTTGGGTAGTCTACTGCAAGCAGTGAGAAATGGTGCCTACAGAAGTATCTGCCAGTTCAAATAGTTCTGAAAAGCCAGAACATAATGCCGATAAATTAGCTGCCCAGGTGTCATGCAGAGAATATGGAAATTTCACACTTATTCATGTTTACTCTCAAGAGGGAAGGATTTAACTCTGTAGCCTTAGGATTGCTCCAAGAACCATGGTACCAAGTGGGATGCTCAGAAGAAAAGCTGGGAGGGAAAGTGAAATTTCTATCTGATGAGAGAGTGAAAAGACTGGGCTCATTTAATTAAAAGAGGAAATGGTCAAAAGAGGCTCATAAGAGAGGTATATAAAATTACCTTTATTTTATAGAAGATCATTTGGATACTCCTGTTTAACTTTTCTCTTTCTGGAAGAACAAGAAGCTATCCAATTAATTTGAATAGGTAACATATTCAAAACTGATAAAACCTAACAATGTTTTTCTAACACAACATAATTAATCTGTGGCACTCTCTGCCAAAGCTAGTCCTGGGGCGAAGGGAGGGTTCCAAACGAAGTTAGAGATTTAGATCACTAAGAAGAATACTCTCAGCTCTATTAGCTAGAATAGCAATACATATAAAGGTGATAAATCAAAACCCTCGTGCTGCGTCTCAGATTGCCTGGGATTATGAGCTAGCCCATAGAGAAGTTAGTGCATACTTGTCTATTATGCATCTTTCTCTGAAATTTCTGGCACTAGCCATTGTCATATACCTGGTAAGTTACCGGTAGGGTATCTCCTAAGAGCAGATAGCAAACCACCAGTGAGCTTGTGAGCCTTTCGAGAGCTACTGGGACAAATCTTTCTGTCAGTTACTCTGGTGCAAGCACGTTGATTTCAAGAATTTAAAGCCGTTTGATTTCCCTCATTGTAGCTTGAGACAGGAATTTGGCTTAGTGTTCTGAGGCATTTGGTGTGATGTTCTTGCTCCATTCCACTCCAATAGCTGGTTTTCTTTTGACTTCAGTGGAGCCAGGACTTCTCCCCTGATTTTTTTTTTCAGAACCTGTTTTACCTCACTGTCATTCTAACTAATTTGCTATTAGACTGAATACTAATGAATTACATTTTAAGCACTGTTGAAAGGCTAAAAATCCCAAACTCAAGAGAAAATCCCTCTCACCTTTGAGCTACATGAGCAAGATCTCAGATACTGTTTTTCAATAACCCTTTTCTATTTGGCTTGGAAGCCAGGCAGATTATTTTCCTTAGATCATATTATCACTGCAATAATGACCTATAAAAATCTCCTTCTTTATCATGCCTTGTCTTGTAATAAGTGGATGTAACATAATTTATCCCCAAGATGGCAATTTTGCTTTGATACTATAATAAACAAAACCAGATTTATTTGGGTATTTGTGGAGAAAACACCATCTGACTCCTAATTTTTTCCCAAGAAGTTTAGCTATCATATTACCTTCCCAATTGTACTGGTAAGGTCCACAGAAAATAAAAATGGAAAGCAAATAAAACATAGCTGCAAAAAGCCTGAATTCAAAGAGAAAAAGGACCTGGAACTGGATGGGTAGAAGTGGCAAAATGTCTATAATATTTGTAGCATTAATTCCAATTACCTGTATGTAGAAAAGTCCATGAAAAATTTTGTTACATAGTTGGTTAAACTTAATTCAGATTACAGTTTGTTATGTCATGACATGGGGATAGAACAGGGAATAAGTTTTTATGCCCCTGAAGGATTTCCATTCATAGCTGCTGCAGGGAGGTGGGAGGAAAGCAGGGTCTGAATGCCTGGTATTTCTCCCCCTTGAAGGGCAGTGGTAGAAAGAAATTCTGCATCCACCCCCATTGTGGTGGCCAGCATAGCTGAGCTAGTCCTGCAATGGAGGGTAATTAGTCAACTACTGGTAAAGGCTTACTACTATTCCCCTTAAACAGGAAGAAAGAAGGACAGAAATTATTTTGCTTACATGCACAATCCCTTCCTTCTTTGGGGTGTTCTGGGGCTGTGCAGTTATGGGTCACCTCTTACCCTGACGCAGAGGGAAAAAGGACTGGCTAGCCCCAAATGATTAACATTAGCTAGAAAAGCTCTTTCTTTGAAATGAAAATGGAAGATCTTGAGATGAGTAAGTTGTGTGCAATCCCTTTTGAGGATCTAATAGGCATGTCTATAAACTATGACTCCTAAAAATATTGAGGTGAAAGCCTGGTTAACAGGCTATTTCAAACTCAAGCTGTTCAGCACATTCTCACCAGCATGTTGGAAATGAGCTCAGATTTTATTTTGTGCACAGATGAAAATTGCAGGCTCTTTTCATAGGAAGCATCAAGCAAACCCAAGAAGTACATGGAGCTGCTTTGTACTTATTCCCAGGATACGTTATGATGCACAAAACAATTACATGGCATTCACTACATAACTACTTCCAGCAGTTTCAAGTTATCTAAGGGATTCAACCAGCTGTTTGTGTCCCATTAGAGAAATGCAAAGGGTACAAAGAAAAGATGAAGATAATCTCACAAATATTTGATTTTTACAAACCTAAGAAAGATTGTGTTTTAATTTCAGAACTGTATATTGCACTTGTTAGCATGGAAAGCATGTGCCTTAATCTCTGCTGTATAGAGCAGTAAATGAAATATGAATTCCCTGGACTGTTTAAATTGCTTGACTTGTCATTTCTTGGAGTGAAAAGAGAATCATGGACACAAGGCTTGATGAATAAATTGCTTTCTAACAAATTTCTTCAATAACCAGATTTATTTGGGTATTTGTGCAGAAAACACCATCTGACTCCTAACTTTTAATTTGTAAGTAGCTCCAGTGTGAGATTTCTGACAATATGAGCATATGAACAGTTGGACGAGAATAACTTTTATAGTAATACCAGTTGATGATTTTGCGAGATGTCACTTGAAAAACTACTTTTCCCTCTATTTGCAGTAAGTTTTGAAATTTGAACTGTGTCCTCAGAGTGATTAGACATTAATGATAGTTGTACATAAATTATTTTTATATATTGACTTGCAAGAAGTCAAGGATAAAATTAAGGATAAAGCAGAGCTTTAGAATTAAGCAGCAGAGCTCATTCATACCTAAAATGTACTTTATATACACTGAATAGACTTTTCCATCCAATAGGGTTTTCTACCATTACATATAAAGTGTCGTCTGTGGTTGTTTTAGGTGATTGTGTACAGATTAGGTTTAAAACAATATTTCTATTCATAGCTAAGTAAAATATTACACAGCAAATTTTCACAAACTGATGTTTGAGGGGGAAAAACCCACACTTGACATATTAAGTTTTGAAAACCTTTGGGAAAATTCTGTGTGATACATGGAATAATACAGCCACTTCCCCTCAGAAGCAATATTTAACCCTGGAATGGACATGTTTATTGATTAAGGAGAAAAAAATCTACATAACTCACCTTTAATCTTTGGTTGCATAAAGCTCTGACATGACAGCAGCAGGATGTCACCAATAACATCTATGGTTTGGTGAATTAACTGAGGAACATTACTTTTCATTTCATTTTGATAAAACGATAAACTTGTTTCCTGTTTTATTGCATCCCTAAAGCTGAGACCTATAAAAATGTAGCCAGGGAAATGATGAACTGCCATTGTGCTCTAAAACACTTACACTTCTTTTTCTATTACTTTGGCTCATTTGAATGCTGCTATACATCTCCCAGTTTCAGCAATGGCAATTCCTATTGACTGCTTCACAAATCATTATTTAGAAGTCAGTATTTATTCAAAGATCTTTCTGTGCTATTTCTACAAAAATTCCTGTTGCTTATAGTACAGGCTATTCTATATTTCTATCTGAAAAATAAATCTCTTGCAATCTTTCCAGAAGAAAGGGAGGGTGAAATGCTGGAAGCTGTGAAGTGAATTAAAATAAAAATCGAAGTCTGAGAATATCCCTATATATCCTAGAATTAATTGTTAAATACTCATTTAACAATTGTCCAGCCACAGCTTAATTGCACCATTACTAGAATCTGGTGCATATATGCAACTACAAAACAATTAAGCATTTTAATAATAAACCAGTTTTATGACT
The DNA here is from genome assembly GCF_033958435.1 of Carettochelys insculpta. Taxonomy (NCBI): domain Eukaryota; kingdom Metazoa; phylum Chordata; order Testudines; family Carettochelyidae; genus Carettochelys; species Carettochelys insculpta. The sequence continues at coordinate 91,434,975 of NC_134141.1, forward strand.
TGCTCTTAAAAGATGAATGTGAATGTTTACTGAGAAGTAGGTGGTCAACTTAATTAGCAGTTAATGAAAGGCTAATTCAACAAAAATTGTGTTATAGTAGTCAACCATTGTAGAATTATGTAACAGCCATTTCCTATTATGAAGATTTAGTTGGTTAATGTTAGATGAGAAGAATGGCTAGGGAGTATTTTTTCCAAGGTAATTACAAGCATCATATTCTAGAGTCAGTGGCCCTTTAAGGCTTCCTCAGACCATGGAGGGGGTACAAAAGTGCCTTATTAATGGTTTAACTGACTGCATGGATACTCCCCTGACAAAGGGTAAGCCTATTCTACACCGACTTTCACCTGGCTCTAGCACAGGAGTGAGGCTGAGAAAATAGGAATGGAGCTAGAAAACTACTGTACGCTTGTGATCTCCCCTTGCCAGAATCCTCCTCTGAGTATCATTGTAATTGACCCAACTAAGTCTTCTCTTGCAATGGGAGACCAGACCTGTGCTCAAGAGGAGGAAAATGCAGCCATGGTTTATGTCACCTTTTCAGGTGCCAAAGTGACAGATCCAGCTTCTCTGTGGACCAGCAATGTGTAAATTGCCCTCATTTAGGGTTATACTTTAGTTTCTCCCGTGAGCTCTTGATATAAAGGAGACTTATCCTATGGCCTATGAACACCACCAACATTTGTGATTGGGTACCCATAATAATTTATGACTGCAAGCGAAACAAGAGTACCTAACTGGAACTTGCTAGTATTCAGGTACAAAATTCAAAGTAATGTGTGACAACAACATCAGTAGTTATACCCAGGAACTGTGCAACTATATAGGAGCATTCTATTCTCTTCTCTATATTGAGCAACTGAAATTGGACTTAATCTTGGAAATGAAATAAATGATCACATTCTCTCCCAGCCAGGGCAAACATTCAAGGGCTGAACAAGATGCTCTGTAGTGTTCTGTGGGCACTGGAGATGCTGAGGAGGCAAGGGCAGCAGTTTCTGTGCAAGGTTGTTACTCAATGGCTGTGGGCTTGTCGTGTTAGGAGTAGGACAAGGAGAGTCCTAGGGAATGGGGCTACATAACATGCTTCTCCTGAGCCCTGATGGCACCCTGAGTGGAAAGTTACATTGCAAAATGCATTAGCAACAGAATTCACCCTGCTATAGCCTGTGTCCTCCCTCCACAGCAGGGATTATGGCCCAGGTGGACATTGCCCATGGCAGCAGAATCCTTGAAGGATTCATTGTGTCAAGGTTGTGGGAAAACAGTATAGGGGCAAGGCATGGGGAAACCTCATTTGGCATGTTCCGTCATGTACATGCTGAGTGACAAGACATGTTCAAGGAGTGAGGTGCCCGTCTCAGGCAATACTTTGCCCACTCGTGGTGGCTCCCTCTACTGGCCTCAGTTTAATTTAGCCTCCTCTTCGCTATCCCACAACATGCCTGATTGACTGATGGAGCTGTGAGACAGGTGAAGACTAGAGCTGGCTGAAGAGTTTCAAAGGAAAAAAAATAAGGGGGTGGGGATTTCTAATGTTTGACCTGTTGTAGATAAGATATCCACTTTCAGAAACATCCCTTGCGTTTGCTATCTTCTCTCTCCAAACACAGTTGGAATGCTCCGTGCCTCTAGAAAAACAACCTTAATTGCCTCATGTTTGGCTCGTCCAGAGTTGAAGCATCCCAGAGTGGAGGACAGGTGGCAGTTTTAGCCTATGTTATTGTCCCAGTGTGGCACGAGGTGTCTGTGGCAGAATCTGGAGTCAAGGCTTCTGGCTTCCCAATTTTGTGCTCTACTCATTTCCCCAGACTGGCTCAAAACTACCTTAACCAGAGGCACAGAATGGGTGTTGTTTAGACTAAATCCAAGTCCCGGGAAGCCAACTGTGCTATGACTGTCACCTCATTATCAGCGTTGTGCTCAGAAAAAAGCCATACCCATGTCCACATTCCCGTGATAAAGTTATGATGACAGCTGTGTGTTCGGGGTCCTCTCCTAAGTAACAAGTATGAGCGTGTTTTCCTGGCTGACTGATCCTAATTACAATTGTAATGTACTTGGAAATGGTCAAAGCTCTTGCTGTCACCACGTTTGAAGCAATGACCTGCATTCACATGACACCGATACAAAGTAACCTGAAAGATGCTCTCACGGTATTAAAATTAATGTCTGAGGAGAGGCTAGAAAGCAGATTCCAAGTAACAGAATGAGCATCCCAGTATTGTCCCCTCCCAAGTAAAGCCTGTGAGTCATAAAACTTTGTCTGTGATCCCTGGTCAGAAGCTGTCGCCTATTCTTCCCACTCCTAGGGCTGTTTACTGACTAGGACCCTATTTAGTTGCAATCTGTAGTCTGAGACTATTCTTATTTCAGATTGTTCCCAGTGATATTTTTCTCATTTCATTCTCTCGTTCACTCCCAGCCTTTCCTTGTTTTATCAAGCACAACCGTGCTTTTCCTTTTTAATCGTCTGGGGTCCGAGCGTACTAGTTCCTTGCATTGTAATTTCCTGTAATGCAACTTTAAGGAGGGGAGCGCTGCCAACAGGGTTCGGAGCCGGAGTGCCTGAGGCCCTATCCTAGCCTCTTGGTTTCAGGGCAGGCCTCACTGTGAAGATGTGGTGGGGGGAGGGGGGCTTGAAACGAGTGAGTGGGACCCGCGGCCAGCAGCGAACTGTACGACAGTACATCCCATCACACCTGCTGCACACTGCTCTCTATCGCCCTCTGGTGTGCCTTCTCAGCGTGGCTTTAGCGATTGCTCCGCTGCTAATCTCCTGGCCCTCCCCGAGTTCCTGATCCTTAGTGCTGGGCCATTGGACCCGGCGTAAGCAAAAGTACCGGGAGAGAGAGCGAGCGAGGGCCTGCCGAGGCTGTGCACACATACGCCCACGCCCGCGCCCGCGCCCGCTGCACCTGGTAGCTGGGAGGCCGCATTTGGCCATTCGCGCTGGTGCCAAACGCCATTGCGCCCTAAAGGCGAGCGGCCCTCGGCGCTACCAGACGTGCTTAAGTGCTCGCATACACGCGGCTCCCTTTGGAGGTCGGACACTCGGTCCAGCCCAGCGAGGAGCTCGCGCCGCTAAAAGCTCCTTGCCAAGGAAGAAGGGAGCCGCGCTCGGCCCGTGTGGGGCGAGTCCCTGCGCAGGGCTCTCCGCGCTGCAGGCTACCCAGGCTCGGCCTGCCCCGAAGTGGGAGCGGCAGGAAGCGGGGCGTGGGGCGGCTCTGCCCGGGCAGGGACCCCGGGGACAGGAAAGCGGTGCGCACACCCCCGCCCCTGGGAACGGAAGCCGCGGCAGGAGCCGCCGCCCTGCGCAGGGAGAGCGAGTCCTGCGGAAAGGCGCCTCGCAGTTGCCCGGGGCGAGCGCTTGCCAGGCTGGGCTGCGCGGGAGCCGCGATTGCGCTCAGCCCGGAGCCGCGCGCCTGCAGGTGGCGACAGAGGCCCTGGCAGCTCGGAGCTGGCCCAGGTGCTGCAGGCGGACCGCGGCCGGAGTTCCAGCCAGGACTCGGGAGAAGCGATCGCGGGTCCGGGTCCCCTCCAGGCGCCGCAGGGCCGGGCGGGGCGGGGCGGCCCCCAAGTCCTGCACCCAGCTCTGTGCGGCCCCACCTGGGCCTGCGCGTCTCCCCCGCTGCCCGCCGCGCGAGTCCCCTCCCGCAGGATCTGCCACCCCTGGCGGCCGAGGCGGGCCGGGCCGGGCCGGGCCGGGGCAGGGCTGCACCGCCCGTATTGCGCGGGCTGGGGGAGGCGGCTTCGCCCGGCGGGGAGCGCAGTACAAAGGCAGCTCCGCCAGCCCAGCCCAGCCCCGCCAGAGCCAAGCGGAGGGGCGGGGAGCAGAGGCAGGGGCGGGGAGGGGAGCGAGGGCGGGGCGGGGCGGCAGCAGCGCGGGGCACCCGGCGAGCCGGAGAGCAGCAGCACACGGAAGCCGGCAGCAGGCGCCAGCCGGGAGGGGAGCGGGCCCCGGGATGGCCAGGCACAGCCGCCCGCCGCCCTCCTGTGAGCCGCCGCTGCTCCCGCCCGGCGGCCCGAGGCGATGAGCGGCGGCGGGGGAGCCGAGATCCTGCCGGAGCCGTGAGCGGGCCGGCCCGCCATGGAAGGGGCCAATGGCACCAGCTCCCCGGCGCGGGGCCAGGGCTCCGGCGTGACTCTGGGCTACCAGCTGCTCACCTCGCTGGCCCTGGGCGCCCTCATCCTCTGCGCGCTGCTGGGCAACGCCTGCGTGATCGCGGCCATCGCCCTGGAGCGCTCCCTGCAGAACGTGGCCAACTATCTCATCGGCTCCCTGGCCGTCACTGACCTGCTGGTCTCGGTGCTGGTGCTGCCCATGGCCGCCCTCTACCAGGTGCTGAACAAGTGGACGCTGGGGCAGGTCACCTGCGACATTTTCATCTCCCTGGACGTGCTGTGCTGCACCTCCTCCATCCTCCACCTGTGCGCCATCGCCTTGGACCGCTACTGGGCCATCACCGACCCCATAGACTATGTCAACAAGCGGACTCCCAGGCGGGCAGCTGCGCTCATCAGCCTGACCTGGCTCATCGGCTTCTTGATCTCCATCCCGCCCATGCTGGGCTGGCGGACGCCCGAGGACAGGTCGGACCCCGACGCCTGCACCATCAGCAAGGACCACGGGTACACCATCTACTCCACCTTCGGCGCCTTCTACATCCCGCTGCTGCTCATGCTGGTGCTCTACGGCCGGATCTTCAGGGCGGCCCGGTTCCGGATCCGCAAGACGGTCAAGAAAGCGGAGAAGAAGCAGACGAAGATCGCGGACACCTGCCTGGCGGGCTCCCCGGCCAGCCCGCAGAAGAAGAGCAACGGGGAGCCGGGCAAGAGCTGGAAGCGGACTGTGGAGCCCAAGCCCAGCGCCTGTGTCAACGGGGCCGTGAGACACGGGGAGGCGGGCGCCGCTCTGGAGGTCATCGAGGTGCAGCGCTACCACAACTCCAAAAGCCACCTGCCCCTGCCCAGCGACCCGTGCAGCACCCCGCTGGCCGCCGCCCCCGGGCAGAATGAGAGGAGCGCCGAGGCCAAGCGGAAGATGGCCCTGGCCCGGGAAAGGAAAACGGTCAAGACCCTGGGCATCATCATGGGCACCTTCATCCTCTGCTGGCTGCCCTTCTTCATCGTGGCGCTGGTCCTGCCCTTCTGTGAGAGCGGGTGCTACATGCCGGACTGGCTGGGGGCCGTCATCAACTGGCTGGGCTACTCCAACTCCCTGCTCAACCCCGTCATCTACGCCTACTTCAACAAGGAGTTCCAAAGTGCTTTCAAGAAGATCCTCAAGTGCAAGTTTTGCAGGCACTGACCCCTCCCCCCGCGTGGCCGCGGCTCCCCCCGCATCGGTCCCCCGCCCTCCCCCCGACCTGGGTTTGCGGCCACCCCGGCCCCTCTCCCCAGCCCGGGCCAGGGGCATCCCGCTTCGCGGCGCAACGGGCCCGCTGGAAGGCGGCCCGTGCCTGGGGAGACACCGCGGTCCCAGCGAGCCGGCCCCGGCCCGCTCTTAGCAGCTCGCGCGCGTGTTCCCGCGCCGCAGCCTCCCCGCGTTCCAGTGGCCCCCGGGTGCCCCGCGCGCGCTGCTCTGAGGGAGCCCCGTGGGGGGGTTGGCGCTGAGCGCGGCTGGCGGGTCTTGGGCGCCACCCGGCTGCCCGGCTAGCGGCGGGAAAAACCACGCCCCCTACGGGCCCGGCGCTGCGCTGGAGCGGGGCGCGTGAGTACCAGCGCGGAGGGGCGGGAGCCGGGCTGGCCGCAGTGCGGGACGCGGCTCACGCGCTACTTCGCGGGGGCGAGGGCGCACCGGACACTTCGTTTCGGGGAAGCTGTGGGGGGAGGGGAAGCATCATTTCAGGCGCTACTCCTGCATCAGGCCCTGGCGTGTCCGTACGGCGGGTATGAGACCCCGCTTGTCAGAGGCTGCGGCTAACCAGGAAGGCATTCCAACGCACCTCAGTGCACCCCGACTGCAATGAGGCGCTCTATGAAGGAGCCCCAGGGAAGCCCAGCTGCTGTGACTAGCAGCGCCTGGAGGGTTTAAACTTCCCCCGCGCATGCGGGGTTTAAAACTCTTGCACCCCAAAGGCGGGTTTGCAGTGTGAAAAAAGCCCGTTCAGTGCACCGCTGGGAAGGGACTCACCCTGCGCGGCTGGGATCCCAGCAGTTTGCTGCAGTCGGAAACTCCTTGCACGGTGCTGTTTTGCCGCCTCTAACCCAGGGTGTGCTCCCGCTGCTGCTGTATGGAGGCGTCCCTCTCTCAGCACAAGTAGTGTTTCCGAACAAACACGCATGCCAGAGCAAGGATAAATGGAGTGGACTAGTCGTTAACCTTCCCTTGCAAGTGTGGAGAAGTAAACAAATACTGACAGCTCTGAGTTATTGGCTGTTTAACAAAACTTTCTTGAATACTTCGCCACCCTGCTAATGGCCCCTCAACTCAAAAAACAAACAAACAAAAAAAAACAAACACCCACCTTTTGACTCCAGAAAGTTGCAGAGGTGTTTTCTTGTGGCTACCTTGGTTTGGCTGACAGTGACTTACTCACATGGTTTGAGTACTGAAAGGTATTACTAAAGGCAGAAACTGGGGCAGCCTAAACTGTGATTTCAACTCAATTGCCAGAATGTCTGTTTTGTACAGTGCCTCTGCGTTTTATACAGGGTATGCATCATGAGCTGTTACTCTGTTCAGACAAGACAGGGTTGCGTATTATTTTGCACTATTAGCAGGTTGAAATCTTTGTATTGGGGAAGGCAGTTTGAGACTGAATTGCTTGAGCCAAAAATACGTATTTTCTTCTTTAGTTTGTCCTAATCTGTACTACCTGTAGGTAAATAGAAATGTTAAATCTGTGTCATGTGAGTGTAAATGTCAAGTCATTTATGAATTTAAATAACTTTCAAAGGTAAATGATAATTCTTTGAATATGTTCAGATAAGAAAATATGATAAGAAAATTTATTTGACCTCATTTTCTCACTGTGTGCTTTGATATTATTTCTCCCTTTCTTTTTGATCACCTCAGCTACCTGTACAGTTTGGATTTGTTTTTTTTATTTGAACACACAGGTGTGCTTTTTAAGTGGAAAAAACTAAAACCAGGGCCAACAGAAAGTACAGGAATCATTTATGAAGTAGTTGAAGATTTCACCTACCAGTTAAGTTGAAGATCTGGTGACTTGAATTCAAAGAACCAGCAAGTGCATTTTAAGTGACCATTTTTACTTTTGTTGAATCTGTAAGGAATTTGTTTTCAAATGTACACATCCACATATCCAGCAGGTGGGCGTATGTTTGGAACAATGGTACAATCACACTTCTGTGTATGTGGGTGAGTAAATGGGTTGATGATTTGATGTATATATCACTCCTATTTCAATTTAAGACTACTTAAATTTGATCTGAATAGTGTATTTCAACACTCCACTCCAGTTTTACTTGAAATAGAAGTTATAATCTCCATGACATTTCAGAGACTTTTAAAAAAACTAGCTAAGCTGAAAACTTTAATCACAGCCTGTAGATTGGTGCTTCAGTTACAACCCCTGCCCTTAATGAGAATAGCCCAGAGGAGGTGGTCCACCTCCACCTGTCCCAATGAGGTAGCCCACATGCTTTGCTAATGCTGGAAGGACAAACCTGTAGGAACTGTTTGCAGGAGTCCCCTCTGGTCACGGTACACAAACTTTTTATGTTGGGCCCCACTTTTTCTTCCTGCAATCAACAAGGCCCCCTCAAACCTTTCTAATGTAATCCAAACCAATGGAAATTTCAGTTAAGAAATTAAGTATGTAAAATCTTTATTAAACAACATATAAATGTGAATACACATACATAAAACCAGTAACATATTTCACAAATTTTGAATGAGATGGAAGAGCCTGACAGCTGCCAGTCATCCTGTGCCCCCTTTAGGAAATTCCATGTCCCCTCCCCCGCCAGGAGCTCCCCCCAACTCCATTTTGCACACCCCTGCCTCAGGTCACCCCAGTGGAGCTGGCCATCAGGTCAGTGTCTGAATTGCTGGAAATGCCATTGGCAAAATACACTTGGCTTTCATTTGCATTCACACTACAGCATTGTAGCAGATCTTCTACAGGGCCTCCTCTGAGCTCCAGCACCAGAGCCAGGCCCCCGGGGTCCCCTGAGAAGAAATCGCTCATTGCATTGGATCAGCAGGGCTGTGTTTTGATGGGAACAGAGTAGAGATGATAGAAATCCAACAGGGCAGCAAGGGGCTTTAACACTTGCCCAGAAAGGGCCTTAGCTCAGAGGGGCTGGCTTTAAAGAGACAGTAGCACTTTTCAGCCTGGCACCTATTCCCTCCCCAGCCCTTATTTTGTAGTCATCAGGTGTTCTACCTGCCCTTGGGAGCAGGGGCGCTATCTACAGGGGTGGGGACAATTATATTTCCCCTGACTCTCTGGTACTTACAGAGCAGCTCCAGAGAATTACGTACCAGGCCCAGGAGTAAGGCCATGACAGTACCAGGATGTAAAGTTTCTGGGACACTATAGGGGCTCTTTTGCATACTTGGCTTAATCTAATTCTTGATTCCCCCTCCCTCGCCCATCTGCTCTCTGATTTGCTCACCTTGATAATTTTTTTTCTGATTTGTCAACCGTGGATTACTATTTTTGGTTCTCTATGCCTTAAATATTGAGTCTGTTCTGGTAAGGCTGTGGTCTGAAGAAGTGGGTCTGTCCCACAAAAGCTCACCTAATAAATTATTTTGTTAGTCTTTAAAGTGCTACTTTACTGCTTTTCTGTTTTACTAAAACAAGGAATGTTTGCCACAGGCCTATCTCACAACCTCCAATTCTAAAAGGGCAGCTACAGCTCGGAGAGGAGAGGGAGGCAGTGGCAGCTGCACCCTTCACACTAGTGACAGCCCCTCACTTGGAGGTGTTTTATTTTTCTTCAGGGTCTGGAAACTTGTTTTCAGGCTGGTCACTGTAGTTGAAGCCCAGCTTTCTGGGACTCTGGCTGCAGCCCCTACCCTGTCGCTCAGCATGCAGCCTGGTAGAATTTTGCTTTAATGTCTTGCCCAGGCTCTGGAGAGCTCCTGTAAGCAGCAACCACTCCAAAACCTCCCCAGGAGCTCTAGTGAGAGAAATTCAGTTCAATGAAGATGCTGTGATTTGTCTACAGGCAGGCAACTACCAGCCTGACAGGACTCTGACCTTTCTAGCAGTCTGCACCTGCCAGTTAACACCAGGCTCATTGGGTACTCTAAAAGCAGATTACAATGCTGAAAGAAAGGCCCACTTGCTCCGGGCAAAGATTATGTTTTTGCACCCCACTACAAGAAACAGGTAATAATGCTCACTCCACTGTGTATTTTAAAGAGCTTGTGTTAACTGCTGTGGTGGATGTATAATGATGGGGCTTTTCAAATGTAAAACCAGATCATAGGACAGATTTTCCACATTTCATGTAAAGATAGAAAAAGAAATACTCACGCCAATTTTGTTTTTGTCCCTGTGAATGTGTGTGTGTGTGTGTGTGTGTCTTTTCTTAAAGTGTTCCTCTAACATCTCATCCAGCTGTAATGATGCTCATCCCAGGGACAGGCTGGAAAATGAGTCTGAGATTATTAACTACATTTAAAAATATACAGGCACAAAGTAGTGACATTTTATTTTCAAGTGCACAAGTCATTCCTGTTTACTCCACCAATTTTATTTTCCTTTACAGGGTAAAAAAGTTATCAACATATTAGAAATACAGAAAATAATATTTTTACCTCCCCCCTTCAATCAATAAAATAAAAGAGTTAAAAAGACAAGCAGGGAAAACATATATGGGGAGGAAATAAGCAGTCACTTAGCTAAAGGGAAGTTAGTTTGTGGGATCTGTAAGGGAAAAAATTCTGCTGGGGAACATTAAAACTTGTATTGCAATAGGACAAGACAAAACCTGAGTTGGATTCTCTGTCATTTGGCACAAAGGGAATGTCATAGCCACCAGACATTTAGCAAAGCAGAGTGCCTGTTTCAAGAAAAGCTTCTGGAGAGCAGGTAGTATCTGCAGTTTGCAAGAAGAAAGCATCAGTGCCAGTTTCAAAGTTGGCATGATAATTCAGAGAAATCCGAGATCTCAGAGTCAGAGTCTTAGGGCAATATCAGGTTCTGAAAAACTCCCCTCAGGATAATGCCAAAGAAAGAACAAGGCTTAAAGAAAAAAAAGTTTCTTTATGCAGCAGAGGAACACTGGTACTGGAAGAGAAGAGAAATAATAAACCACCTGGAAACAAAATCCATATAACTTAGAGAAGTTTTATCCCACGATAGAATAAACCAATGAACCTATGAAAGCTACTGTTTGTTAATAAAAATGGAGGATGGAAAAGCGTGTATGGGCAAATAGGGTTTGCACACAGGAACTCACCTGACAATGTATCCCATGATAGTGACAGAGAAACAGCTGTGCGGTGTGCAGCCAACCAGCAGGCAGGGAAGGAGAGAAGAAATGACTGACACAGAAGAAATTAAAATCAGACTCCTTAATAAGGAACCTGTGAGTGGTATCATGTCCATTATCCCTCACTTACTATATACACCTTTCCTAGTTGGTGGGGTGATTTAACAGGATAAACAAGATTATTCAGGGCAAAAGGCCAGACTGTGATACCCTCAGGGTTTGTTGAATACTCTCTTACTTTGAAAATAGTCCTGCAAAAATCAGCAGGAGAACTCACGGACTTGTGTTCTATTTACAATGTGCAGGGACATCAGGATCTAGCCTAAAGACAATTAGTTACCAGTCAGTATGCTCAGCTCTTAAGTAGGAAGTTCTAGAGGGGGCAAGTACAGGTTGAATCTCTCTAGCCCAGCACCCTTGGGACCTGCTTGGTGCTGAATAAAAGAATTTGCTAGATCACAGGAGGTCAGTATTGTCTAGCAGCATTACCATCCCTTCCACTGCTTACTGGGCTCTTAGAAGACATTTAGGGGTAAATTAGAGCTAAATAACAGTATATAACACAGAATCAGGACAGTTAGCTGTAAACAAAATTTATGGGGCCATGGGAAACTTAGCCACAGCCATGATAACTGGTTATCTGGCTAACTAAAATCATGCCAGACTACAGATGGTCCTGGGTGAGAGAGTGCTAGACTGGAGAGGTTCAGCCTGTTAAAAAAAAAAAAAAAGGCCAAACTCCTAAGGAAAATACCTTTTTGCTAAGCAACCAGGGTTTGAGAGCGTTTGAGGTAAAGTATATTGGTTTAACTTTTCTTTTCACATACATACAGCAGCTTGTGAGAAGCTATTGCTTTCCCAGTATTTTGATACGATACAATTGGAGTTCATCTGAGTAAACTTTAAGTGGCAATATTGTGCAGACAAATAGGGAGGAGGGGTCAGTTATGAACATTCACCGGCTGATCTAAGTTCCTGAATTTTATTTAGCTTTACTAGAATTTAACTTCTTACCAATTGCCAGCCTTTTGCCAGCTGCAGATGTCGTTCTTGTGGTTTTGAAAAAATTCACTGCAGAAAACACGGCACAGAGACAGTATACAAAAAGATATACTGGACAGACAAAATTCTTGAGTTTATCATCCCTAACACTGAACAGATAGGTTGCTTTCAAAGGAGGGATGTTTTATTTGTGTGCTATAGTTTTCACACTATCTTAATTTGATTTCCCAATAAGATTAAAAAAGAACTTACTGTTTTCAAAAGGAGAATTAAATCTATATCAAATCAATATTTGTGCTTCAGTGCAGTATTAGGTCAGCTCCACTAACAAGCAACTTCCACACAGTTTCAGAAGTTTTATTTTCCTTTTAGGACAGTTGTTTAAGCCCCGGCAATGAATACAGAGAAATTCTAAGTGGAAAGCAAAAGCTTTGAAGTCTGAAATGGGGCTGGAGGGATGTGCTCCTCAACAAAGGTTGTTAACTCTGAGCGAATCCCAATGGCAGCTACGTAGACTGTAGGTTCTTTTTCATTTAAAAATGTTTCTTTGTGGTTCTGCAAAATGAAAGGAAAGATTTTTAAATTTCAATGATGGCAGAAGGATTTTTTTTTCTACTTTGTGGGACCGAACCAGTTCCTACTGAAATCAGTGAGGACCTTTTCACTGATTTCAATGTTGTTCATCCAGGGCCTGATACCTAGTTTAAATTAGAAAAGGATTGCTAGTAGACTTATGCTGGCAAAACTCTCCCTGTGTAGATGCAGCTTATACCAGCAAATGAGGGCTATTGCAAGTGGAGCTTGTACCAGTTCTCCAGACAAAATGAACAAAAGCAGCTAAAGCACTTTTATGCTTGTATTGACTACACTAGATTGTTTTTTGTCAGTATAAAAAAGTTATGTAAAAAAAAAAAACCCTCAATCCTAACCAATGTTACTGTACTAGGAAAAGTTTCTAATATAGTCCTGGCACAGAAAAGGAGTCCTAACATTTCAAGCTTTGAAACTGAATTTCAAAATGCTTCTCCAAACATTGCTCCAAGAAACACCATGGAACTCGCCTTAGAACTGAACTCACCAGGGAATCACTTTACATAGGGAAGCAATCCAGAACTATGACAAGTAAAGGTTTTGTAGCCTCTTATGCTTGCTCAGAGAAACATTTTTTAACAATTCAAGTGAACTTTTGAAATTATGGCTGTGAGAAAATCCAGAAATGATTGCGCTCCTGTGAAGTGTTGGAAGGGGCAAAAATTCTGTCATTGTCTTGCAGGTACCATGCTTTCTAAATAAAACATGTAAAACTCTGGACTCTGAACTGGTGCTTTAGGATTGGCTTTTAGATTTGCATATGGTAGAAGAGGCAAAAGCCCATACAATTCCAAAGAACCCCATTATTCCCTACATCACAATTAATGCTGTCTAATTATAGGAGAGCTGGTAACATAAGATGTTGGTATCCTACATGCAGGACCAGGAGAAGGCTAAAAAACATGACTACAATGGATTGTTTTTAGGTGCCCATTTCCAAATGTACTCTCTCTGTGATTTCTTACACTTAGCACCTGAGGGATTGGTCTTTCTACTCCAGTAATGGTGAAAGGGCAACGTTCTGTTAAACTATACCTTTTCCCTATGAGCTTTGCAAGGCATTTCTGAGTCAGGAGGCCTGTATGTGGTGACAGAGGGGCAGTGAAGTATGCAACCATCCACAATGTCCAGTTTCTCTGCCTTCCTCCCTGCTGTACTGCACAGGGGGAACCTGCAGGTGATGATAGAGGAACTCATGGCACACTAGGAGCTGTAGTTCCTTGGCAAGCTCCCTGCCTAGAGAGCTGGCCCTGAAGCAGAGAAGGGACTGCATTTACCAGCATGCCCTTGGCCACTTGTAACAGGAAAGGGAGTGGGAGAGGGAATATTGTTTTTCACTTATAATGTTACAGCATGATCCCAGAAGGTAATTTCTATAAAACTTTCATTACTATACACATTTTAGTATGGTATAATAAAATCATTTTACTAATCATTATTTCCATTCAAATTTTATTCTCTTATGTACACGCGTTGAACGACTCTTTTGAACTCCTTTATATTTTTTTAAAAATTGCCATTCACTTTTATAAAAAAGCAACCCTCCATCCTGCCCCCCACCCCCCGTGCACAGGTCTGGTCATTGGTCATGCATGAATGGGAAAGGAAAGAGGAGGAAAGATATGATGCATTAGAATACTGCTGAATGTGTAGTTTTAAACACTAATCAAACTGTCACAATTGGCGGGGGAGGAGAGAGAGAGAGAGAGAGAGAGAGAGAAGGAGGGAGAGATGGATATGGATGCTAACTACTTTCCAGAGCCAGATTTTAGGGATTGTTAACCTCCTGGCCATACTTCCTACCCCAGCCTCCCAGTTTGGTAGACTTAGAAATTCCCTAGGTTTTACTAAAATACCCAAAAAGTTATGGCAAAAATGTTCCAGAGAATTAATTGTTAGATCTGAAATTTTGCCATTGTTTCCCCCCTCATAATACCAAGAGCTGGCTTTTTGATTTAGAGAACCCATGGTTTATAGTTTTCTACATTTTGGGGAGAATCCAAGACCGATGCAGAGGTAAGGGGTGTGGGTACAGCCAGGTTGGTTCAGATGGTATTTGTGCTGCTGCAACTTTCATCCTAGCTAGTTGCCTGCAGCTGGAACTAATTGTCTTATTGAGTAGTCAGAGTGACCTCTAACCACAAGGAGGCGCAAACAGGAGATTCATGGGAACAGGGGATTCTTGTGTTCTACTCATGGGTCTCACAGTGGCTTCATCCCTGGATACTTGGTAAATGATTTAGCATTCCTCTTTGCAAAATGGGCAGCATTCACCTACCTGACAAGGTATGTTGTCAGGTAGTGTCTTAAAGCCCTCTGTGAATTGGTCTATTTATCAGAACAAATACAAACTGCCCAGACAGGTGGAGGCCTTTTGTCTTCTCGCTTCCTTGCAAGACATTTTTCATGGTGGTGGCTGCACAAAGATGCCAGCAGGAGCAGCAGTAGGTTGCTGGAGAACATTTCCAACAATTAAAATTTGATGACCAAGTTTGGGACAGAGGCCCTCAGTCATCTACTAGTTTATTCCCTTTCCACCCACCTACTCGTAGTCGGGCTGTCTCACTGCATACTGGTGTGAGGATTGCTGAAAGGAGAAGGTTATACATTCAAGGACTTGAGAATGAAATATTGTTTTATGGATTCTGACCCTACCTGATGGTCTGTTTTTTCACTACAGTACTTAAATAGTCCTGCTCCTACTATATATAACGTGTCTACACACCTGTGCATTTTGAGCTCTCATGCAGGGATAATTAGCACAGAACTGCCTCTGTAAGAATATTGCCTGGACAGAGACCTAAAAGCAGCACGTAAACACAGAGAAAGAAAGAGGGTATTAGAACCTTAGTGAAGACAGCATGTGAAATCAGAGAGAAAATATCAACCCAAATTAGCTGTGTAAATGGGATTTAGCAGGTCAAATCATGTGCTGGTGTTTTTACAGTCACATACCTAACACTTGGCAGAGGGAGTTTCTGTTTTCTTCCCCCCCCAAAAAAAAATACAGAGTCAGCCTCAGTTGTACTGCAGTTAAATCTTGAATTTTGGTGCTAAATTGTTATTAGTCACTGCCAAAGTCAGCAATCACGCACACCACACACAAAATTAGGTTGGGAAATATCATGATGGCTTGCACAAACTTAATCCTCTCTCCTAATGCAGCTCTGCCTTCTGTCCATTTTGAGCACTGAATGACGAAAAGTTCCTGTGGAAACATAGAATGCAATTATGTGAAGAAAGTGTGCCATAATGCACATTTAGGAGGCAAAATAATTTAGGTTGCACAGTCAAGTGTACATTTGGCATTTCTCAATGTTGGAGGGCTTGATTTTGCCAGCAAACATTTTTAATGTAATTTCTTAGTTTCTCTTAATTTTTGAAGGAAACACTTTAAAAATGCATTATGTACAACTATTCTTTCATCTTGTATGAGACTTTGGTTTGAACTTCCAGCACAGATGTCCGTCACTTCAGATGCAGAATTAATTACATTAGCTGGTAGCAGGAGAAGGGTATCTGGGGTGGGGGATGTAAGTGAATGATTTCAATCTTGATGAGTAAAGAGAGAATGCCTGGAGATGCCAGAGCAGCTGTATCATGGCAGGGAAAGGGAGCTGGGATGGGATCCCAGCCCACAAATCACACGTCTCAGCAATCCATCCCTTCACTCTTGAGACATTGGATGAATCAGGATGTCTCTGGGGCGGAGCTTAGATGGTTCTCTCTATCTCTTGCTCTAGTTCCAAGATTGGGGGAGTTCCTGATTCATGCAATGTCTCAAGAGTGAAGGGATGGGTTGCTGGGACGTGTGACTTGTGGATTGGACTCCCAGCCCAGCTGCCTTCCCCTACCATGATACAGCTGCTCTGGCATCTCCAGGCATTCTCTCTTCACCCATCAAGGCAGCACACAGTGTAGGGTCCTACATTTTGGAATGCTTGTGTAGGGGTTGATTGCAGTAGAACTTAGAACACAAAAGCTTAGGGGTGTTTTGACAACACATTCCCCCATATCTGATGAGCCAGGGACGTGCCTTAAGAATATCCACCACTTGAGATAAGCAGTGGCATTGCACCAGAACACAGGGCGTGCATCTACACTTGCTCTCCTCTTTAGAAAGAGGCATGCAAATGAGGTAAATCAAAAATGCAAATGAGGTATAAATTTGCATATTTGGACCCTCATTTACATATTCTTATTTTGCAAGAGCTTCTTTCCAAAAGAAGAAAGCCAATGTAGACACCACTCTTTTGAAAGTAAACCCATCTTTGAAAGAATCCTTCTTCCCTTTATTAAATGGGAAGAAGGATTCTTTCAAAGCTGGGGTTTACTTTCGAAAGAGCAGCGTCTACACTGGCTTTGTTCTTTTAAAAGAAGCTCTTTCAAAATAAGAATATGCAAATAAGACACCAATATGCAAATTCATACACACTTTGCATTTTCAATTTACCTCATTTGCATACATCTTTTGAAAGAGGAATGCAAGTGTAGATACACCCATGTAAATAAGGAGATGGGAACAAATGTTGTGATCTAATGTAACCATATGTAACAATAACATGTAAACAAACAAGGAAATACCTTAAATGGTAATGAGTGAACTAATGAAACTGCACAGCAAGGCAGGAAAAAAAACTGCATATAAGCAGCACAGAAATCAATGCAATTTGGACTTTACTGATGGACCTGGTACCGGTGCCTTGGAACTGTAAGAAGAATTCCCACTCGTCTACAGCTGCCTGGGGTCTCCTACTGCTGCAGGGACGTAAGAAGCTGCTACCCTGTTATGCTTGAGAAACTGTTAACAAACTGCCTGTGTTAACAGATATCTGGGCAGCATTTTTGTACTCAGAGAACCCATTTATGGAACCTAAATTACTGTTGTCTGCAACAGCTTGTGTTCAGCTATTTTCCCGAGGCATAACAGAGAGAGAAAAGGGATGTAATAATTTTTAAACATCCTATAAACTCAGCTAGACCTGAACAGAATTTCATGGAACAAACAAAAGTCACCAGTCTAACCAGAGGGTTTTTTCCCCAGACTAGTGTGAAACCTGAGCTGCAAGACCATGGAGACTTCAGAGCCTTTTAAAGACTGTCACAAGAATCTAAACATAGAGGAGTATCCGCTGGTCTTTCTATAATTCTTATTTAATACAAATAATAAGACAAACTCTTTTAAACAAAACAAAAAAAAGCAGTCAAGTAGCACTTAAAAGACTAACAAAATAATTTATTAGGTGGTGACCTTTCATGGGACAGACCCCCTTCTTCAGACCATAGCCATACCAGAACACACTCAATATTTAAGGCACAGAGAACCAAAAATAGTAATCAAGGTTGACAAATCAGAAAAAAATTATCAAGGTGAGCAAATCAGAGAGAGGAGGGGCAAAAGGGCTGCGGGGTGGGGGGAGTCAAGAATTAGATTAAGCCAAGTATGCAAAAGAGCCCCTATAATGATCCAGAAAATTCACATCTCAGTTCAAACCACATGTTAATGTGTTGAATTTGAATATAAAAGAGAGTTCAGAAGCCTCTCTTTGCAGACTGTTGTGAAAATTCCTCTTCATTAAAACGTAAACTTTTAAGTCCTTAACAGAATGGCCCACTCCATTAAAATGTTGACTGACTGGTTTGTGCCCATTAATTCTTTGTCTTTTAACCAGTATTTCAACTACCTTTAGTTGTTAAGAGAGCAAGATGATCAGTGTCATCCTTGCTATGCAGACTTTTACACTCAGCCAACTTTAGAGCCCTTTACACCCACTCTCCTGATGTGTCAGGTACATGCGGAAAAGATGAAAGATGATGTAAATTAAAGGTGTTAGTTGGAACCTATTTTAATTTGCATCTTGCTTCTGGTTCCTTGGTGTTTATGTTATTCATTGGTAGGCGTTAAGTAGCTGAAAGGGAGTTGGAGTGTGAAGGAATCTAAATTACTTTGCTGGGGTGCAACTCACAGCATTTTACACATCGTCACGGGAGTTCGACCTCCAATCTGGCCCTTAAAATTGGAAGTGTGAAGAGCAGCTTGGCACTAAGGAGTTAGATTGTAATATTTTGTTTAGATGACTTTAAGGTCAGATGTCGTTTTCTGGCTTGAAAGAAAGTAACTGGTTGTGATCTCATGCTACATGGTGTCCACAGATAGAATATTTAGCTGATTGTCTCAGCTGCCAGTAGTCTAAATGGGGCCTGAGGGCTGGATCCAGCCTATAGGATGTTTCTGTCCAGCCCCTGAATGATTTTCAGTTGTGTGCAACCCATTTTGCCCCACGTATATGGCACCCATACCATTTCCATATTCTCTTTCCTCTGTCAAGATAGTTGCTTTTGCATTTCTGCTCTCAGATGATCAGTGTATTGTGTTTGTGATGAAATTAAGCACAACACATTACAACCTGGTGCAAGGGAGTACAAGTAAATCCAATGGCTGCACTAAAGGAAAAAAAAAGCTAATGTGGAAAACAATGGATTTCAAATTATGTGGGAAAGTGGTTGCTTGTTCACTGGGAGTAATGGACCACCACAGTGCCTCATATGTCTGTACCTCAGCCTCTTTGCTGCTGTTCCCAACTTGCTACTACAAACACCATGTAGATAGGACAGACTGCAAAAGCTCTTCCACAAAGAGTGAATGGACACAAAACACACATTAAAAAAAACTCCTAACACACAAATCTGTCAGCCAGCACTTTAATGGAGTAGGCCATATTGTTAATGACCTGAAAGACGGTGTTTTACTGAAAAGGAACTTTAACAACTGTTTACAGAGGGAATGCTCAGAACTGTCATTTATATTCAAATTCAACACGTTAACATGTGGTTTGAACCAGGACAGCAATTACCCAGCCCATTATAAGGACCCTTTTACATACTTTGTTTTATCTAACCCTTAACTTCCCCATGACAAACCCCGCTCCTGCCACCCCTCTGCTCTTCTGATTTGCCAACCGTGATAACAATTTTTCTGATTTGTCAACCTTGATAACGATTTTTGGACCTCTGTGCTTTATATATTGAGTCTGTTCTGGTATGGCTATGATCTGAAGAAGTGGATCTGTCCCATGAAAGCTCATCACCTAATAAATTATTTTGTTAGATTTTAAAGTGCTACATGACTGCTTTTTTTGTTTTGATGCTCACGTGGAAACTCTAGTGCAAAAAAACCCCTTAGGTTCTCACTAAGAGGTGAGCTATTCTCTTATTTGAATTTAATTATATGACTTCTTAAACTCATCAATACTTTGTCCTAAATCCTAACTATAATCTGATTCTAGAATGTGGAATTATATTTCTACATGTGGCCTATGGAGAGGCCCCCTAAACTAGCATTCCACTGACAGCACTGAGAAGGTTGGACTATCCTTGAGCCCAAGCACAGGTCTTTTGGGCTCAAGCATAGTTGTGGTGTTGTGAAACCTCTAGGTTTAGATTTAGAATTTACATATTTTGCTTCAACATTCAAAATGTTCTTCAATTTAAGTTATATTATTACAAAATAATGTTGCCAGGATTGGGTTGGGCTTGCGTTGAATCACAGAACACCTGATATGTCAGATACAGTATTTGAGCCGTAGTCAGAGGTCTTGCCCTGGTGCAGAATCAGCCACAAGTCTTTCATCCACAAAGCAATCTCAGCCAGGCATCTAGAAAGGTGGGAGATGTTGAAATCTACATTTGATGTAAATGAAATATACAGCTGGGTAAGGTACAATTATTGGTGGCACTTCAGTCCATATCATCTCCCAGTTTCTCCCACTAGCTTCCCAGAAATGTTGAATAACATGAGCCGTGTCTACACGTGCACGCGACTTCGAAGTAGCGGCACTAACTTCGAAATAGCGCCCGTCACGGCTACACGCGTCGGGCGCTATTTCGAAGTTAACTTCGACGTTAGGCGGCGAGACGTCGAAGTCGCTAACCCCATGAGGGGATAGGAATAGCGCCCTACTTCGACGTCCAACGTCGAAGTAGGGACCGTGTAGTTGTTGCGCGTCCCGCAACTTCGAAATAGCAGGGTCCACCATGGCAGCCATCAGCTGAGGGGTTGAGAGACGCTCTCTCTCCAGCCCCTGCGGGGCTCTATGGTCACCGTGGGCAGCAGCCCTTAGCCCAGGGCTTCTGGCTGCTGCTGCGGCAGCTGGGGATCCATGCTGCATGCACAGGGTCTGCAACCAGTTGTCGGCTCTGTGGATCTTGTGTTGTTTAGTGCAACTGTGTCTGGGAGGGGCCCTTTAAGGGAGCGGCTTGCTGTTGAGTCCGCCCTGTGACCCTGTCTGCAGCTGTTCCTGGCACCCTTATTTCGATGTGTGCTACTTTGGCGTGTAGACGTTCCCTCGCAGCGCCTATTTCGATGTGGTGCTGCACAACATCGAAGTTGAACATCGACGTTGTGAGCCCTGGAGGACGTGTAGACGTTACTCATCGAAATAGCCTATTTCGATGTAGGCTTCATGTGTAGACGTAGCCATGAAGAGGAGTTTGAGCCTTGTAGGTCTCTGCGAGTGGAGGTCGGTTGCCCATACCACCTTTGGACATTTTGGACATTTTGACTGTTCAGACCAAGGTTGCCGGACTGGACCCTATATTTGTATGGTTAAACTGGGATCTCCAAAGACGCCCAAAGGAGGCAGAGATTCTAATCCCATTGTGTGACTCCCTTAGGATCTTTTGAAAAATCCCAACCTGAATTACTTTTTCTGTATTTCAATTCTAAGACCATTAAAAACATCAAAAACCATTTGCAAATTATGATGCGGAAAATTTTGACACAGTCTAGGTCTAATCTAACAAGTATGCTATGCCCAACTCCCACTGAAGCCAACAGGAGCTTGGAGCAGGTGCACGCTCAGGATCAGAACCTTTGTAAGAAATGAGGCATGTTGCAAATAGGCAGAGCATTAGTCACATGATTTAAATGTCTATAGCTTTCAGCCTTTACCTTGTTTTATCTAAGGCCCCATGCAGCATACTCACATTGAGTTGCAGTGTGGAATAGCTGCATGGTATTTGCATGTTTCAGCACATAAGTGTAACTTTATCCACCCAAACATACTTATGTAAATTAGGGGTCAATTTTCATTTGCCTTTTGATGTGGGAAGATGTGTAGGGGGCAAGGACCCTTCTGTTTTTTTTTCCTGTCCTTCACAAGGGCTTGGGCCAACTACAGCTCCTAGAAGTGCACCCAAGAATGGGTATGATTAATTTGCAGTGGCCATGACCCAGATCATCCAACTACAGTGTAAAAGGCAGAATCCTGCTACATGCCAAGCAGCTCCAAAAGGGTTATACACAATATATTCTGGAGTTTCCAGGGGGCTGGAAGCTTCTGTACTGCCTCTTAGGCTGTGGCCACACTACCCCCTTCTTTTGGAGGGGGCATGGTAATCAGTCACTTTGGCAGATGCTAATGAGGCACTGCCATGAATATGCAGTGCCTCATTAGTACAATGGCAGCTGCGCACGCTTTGGAAGTGCCAATTTCAAAACGCATACCATCTGTGGAGCATGGGGCCCTTCAAAATGACCCCCTAATTTTGAAAGCCCCTTCTTCCCAAAACCAAATGGGAAGAAGGGGCTTTTGAAATCAGGGGGGTCGTTTCAAAAGGCCCCCGGCTACAGGGGTGGCATGCAATCCGAAAGCGGCACTTTTGGACCATATCGGGCTGCCATTATGCTAATGAGGCACTGCATATTCATGGTAGCACCTCATTAGCATCTCCCAAAGTGGCTCATTAGCATGCCTCCTTCGAAAGGAGTGGGTAGTGTGGACACAGCCTTAGTGTTTTGCCTAAATGGCAGGCTGGAGAAATGGGCATCCTTCTCAGTTAGAAGAAAAAGCCTTACAGAGATGACAGTCAAGTCATGTAAGTATAGAAAATGCATATAATTGGAAGAAGCTAATATGCACGCAAGACACCCAGTCTAACCTGCAAATGCTAAAAAGTGAAGCAAATGTGAGTCTTAAAAGATGTGATTCTTAGTGGCTCATGTGCAGTGCTCTGTAACAGTAAGAGTGACCCTAATAATGCACCTTGGCGCAGAGCAGCTTCAAGTTTAATAAAGGTTCACTTAAATACATATTGCTTTTTACGCTTTTGCATGGGCACAAGAGATTTGGAGCAAGGCTGTGACACGAAATTTAATCTGAAGTTGTAGCCTCATGTCTTTTTTTAAAAGACACTGAGCATCATCATTATTTTCATCTCACAAGGCACTACTTAATGTAGGACGCTGAAAGGGCAGTCCATTACTGAGAGAACTGGTAATACGGCTGTTCATGTTAGGAACTGGTGGGTGGCACAGACAGGTGATTCAACAATAGATCTGGACAGCAGCAATCAGAGAGAAAGAACTTTTTCAGCACCATAATACAGTACATATGCATCTTATTTTGTTTAGCTACTGAAAGGCTTCAGTACAACACATTACTCCAACTTTCACTTTCCCAATTGGAGAGGACGTTTTTATTTTCTATGGCCATATTTTGTTAATACTACATAAGGGTTAATGAAATATATTCTGAAATAAGAAAATATATTTCTATCATAGGATTTGCTTCAGACTCAGGTAAATAAACTAAAAGGAATGAAGTAATTTCACCAGAGCACAAAGAACTCTTCAACTACATTAGCAAGAAGGAATTTCATGCTCTGAACTCAGTACAGTAAACCCTCGATTTTACGGCCCTCATTTAGTGGACTTCAGGCAAAACAGACATCTCCGTTGTTCCCGCAGTCTGCTGGGGTCCGCAAAATCCTAACCCCCCCGCCAAAAGAGTTAAGGGACTTACTGCTGCTGTGGTCTGAAGGAGCCACCATGCACACCTCTCACCGGGGCAGATGGCACTCACATATGTCCCCAACCCTTGGTGGGAGGAGCATGCGGCAGCTCCAGTGGCAGCGGCTCCCTCCAGCTGCATGCGGCAGGGATCTTCCTGCCATGGTGGCAGCTCCAGCTGTGTGATGGGCTCTGGTCATTCCAGCTGCAGTGGGGGCAACTCTGTTGAGTTGCCAGATTTTGGGGGAGGGGATGGGAGGGACTGGGGTTGGGGGATCCCGGCAGAGGTGTGTGGGCAGTAAACCCTCATTTCATGGATTTTCAGAATAACGGACACCCTTCCCCCCATTAGTCCATTAAATTGAAGGTTTATTAATGTTCACTGAGCAGCTGGAATTCTCCTTTTCCTTCCTTGGCAGATATTTTTTACCTGTAAAAGAAGAAACAACACTATAATTGTCATCTTCTGGAACTTATATTAACAGAAACCACCTATTGTAACATGGCTGTAGTGATATTTTTCTGTTTGTCTCAGAAATAGATTTGTTTCTTAAAAGAGCAGATTATGGCAGACTGCAACCTATCCCACATATAGCATCAGTGATGGGATATCTTTTTTAGCTGGTATAAAGGTATGCATGTGAGTGTGTTTTCTTCTTTTGTCAATTTGTGAGCTTTTAACATGTCAGTCTTAATCCATAATTTACACTTATCAGTTTCCACATGACATCCACTGCTGTGGTGTTGTAATAGTAGCCCTAATTTCTTGTTGAAAAGTAACAGAGAGAAAGCCGTTCAAGTCTATATACTATCAAAACGAAAAAGCAGTCAAGTAGCACTTTAAAGACTAACAAAGTAATTTATTAGGTGAGCTTTCATGGGACAGACCCACTTCTTCAGACCACAGCCATACCAGAACAGACTCAATATTTAAGGCACAGGGAACCAAAAATAGTAATCAAGATTGACCAATCAGAAAAAAACTATCAAGTTGAGCAAATCGGAGAGTAGAGAGGCAGAAGGCGTGTGTGTGTGTGTGTGTGTGTGTGTGTGAGTGAAGAATTAGCTTTAGCCAAGTATGCAAAAGAGCCCCTATAATGACCCACAAAATTCCCATCCCGGTTCAAACCACATTTTAATGTGTCAAATTTGAATATAAAAGAGTTCAGCAGCCTCTCTTTTCAGACTGTTGTGAAAATTCCTCTTCAGTAAGATGCAAACTTTTAAGTCATTTGCGTCTTACTGAAGAGGAATTTTCACAACAGTCTGGAAAGAGAGGCTGCTGAACTCTCTTTTATATTCAAATTCGACACATTAATACGTGGTTTGAACCAGGATGGGAATTTTCTGGGTCATTATAGAGGCTCTTTTGCATACTTGGCTTAATTGAATTCTTGACCCCACCCTCCCTTGTGCCCCTCTACTCTCTGATTTGCTCAGCTTGATAATTTTTTCTGATTGGTCAACCTTGATTACTATTTTTGGTTCTCTGTGCCTTAATTATTAAGTCTGTTCTGGTATGGCTATGATCTGAAGAAGTGGGTCTGTCCCACGAAAGCTCACCTAATAAATTGTTTTACTAGTCTTTAAAGTGTTACTTGACTGCTTTTTTGTATTTTTAGTTGTTGAAAGTATGTCTTGAAAGCAAGCTATTGTAATTATTATTCTAGAGATTGTCAATTCTGGTATGGAATCCATAGCTTCCTATGTATAGAAATGGTAACAGTGGAAAAAAAGATACAAAAATATTATATGGTGATTCCATATTGGCTATGTGTCACTGTAATGTAGATTGCCTAGGTCCTTTGCTGAATATTTTATCAGATCCGTTTGAATGCATCTGAATATATGTGTCTAATGACTGATGTTCTGAGAGGATACAACCTAACTCTAGACTTACTGGAGACAAGGGAGGGAATTTTAATTCAAGTGGCCTGTGTTTTAATGATAAATCCCCAGGGTTCTATCCCATACACACACGTGGACAACACAGCAGATCACTATTAGCTAGATATGCAATCCTGATTCTATGGACATCAATGGCAATAGGATGACAGGCTTGTCAGCTTCCCAGGAAGCTGATTTTTTCAGGCATTGTGACAAATGCAATACTGAAGGCCATCCTGATTAGAACACTGACCAGGTGATGGTGGCTTAAACTTTTGATTGCGAAAGGCTAAGTTCTACTACAACAGGGATAAGCTTCTCTGTGATGGAGATGGGAGGGGGAAAAAAGAACCTTTGTTCTCCTCCCCCTCCCTTTTTCTTCTAATTCTTGCCGCTTGCCCACTTCTCCAGTGGGAGAAGTGGAGGGGTAAAAAGAAGTGAACATAGCCCCCAAAAGAGAAACTTGAAAACAAAATGTTGTTTTTAAATCCCAAAACAAAAACAAAAAACCTCAATCTAAGTTTGAGTTATCTGTGTCCCTCCCCCTCGCCCCCCCAATTTGGAGAAAAACTGTTTTAATTTTCCAGCCAGTTTTAATTGCCATAGTGAAGCTAGGCTCATTTCCCCCAAGCATGCTTGGCTGTGCAGAAGGGTTGAGATTAGAAACCAGTAGAGAAGAAAACCCAAAGGGGTGAGGAATTAGGCCAGAAGGCAACTGCAATGGAAAGCAACAGCTAATTTACTGCTCAAGTGGAACTCTAAAGGAATCGTGTAAATGGCTTTGCTCTTCATCCTTAGCTATTTATAGTTGTCCACAAACCTCACTAATAAACCATGTCAGAATGTCTGTGAGACTCTCTCTCTTTCCGCTGCCCTTGGAACCAAAAGCACGAGCCATAGAAAACACTGTTTTTAGTCTACTCATTGCCAACAATGGCAATAGGAGCACACAGATTTTTTTAAATTGAAGGGGCAAATTAAAAAGGAGCCACATCCTGTTTGTACTTATGCTATAAAAGAAAGATTTACTTTCAGTGCAGCATCAGAACTTCCAAATACCCCAAACAAAAGTCTTGATTTAGCATCTTGCCTTTATCCATTGGACAAAGCTGCCGTCTCCAGAGGAAGGAAGCGAATAGGGTCTGTGCACTGTGTGTAGTACAGTCATTAGACAAAGTAATTAGGCTTGTACTAAGCATCAAACACGCATCGTGTATTGACATTTTTCTATTCAGATAGGAGCCAGGTTAGTTTCAGTAGTTAGTGTTAGGCTGTCAGTGGTATCCGTCATCTACCCAATACTGTGATATGTGAAAAGGGTGATATTTTTTTCACAGAAAAGAAATAATAGAGTAGCTACTACCACATGCATTCAGACTATGCTGTGACAGTTATAGAGATGATACAGGGAGAAAATATCCACTCTTCATTGGAAGAAGTGTTTGTATATAGGCATCGCTGGGCTCCAGCTTGGTAACAGGGCTCAATGAAACACTGGAAAATATCAGAAATCCCTTGCCTTGAGAAAACCTTTCCCTGCTACTGTTTACTGGCCAATCTTAGCACCAGAAAGACTAAAATACTAGCTCTGACTCTGACTGTCATTAGGAACGTAATTTGCACAAAATTTCCAACCCAGTTTTTAAGACTACAGAGATTCATATAATTTAATTAAACTTGGATAATATCCAAACTTCTGGATGTTCCTCTGATGTGAACCAGGACTGTGCAGCTACTGAGTCCACTGTCCCTAATTGTCACATCATCCTGTGATCTCAGAGTTAAGCTGCTATTTGTACAGCTACTGCTTGATCATTTTTAGAAGCATTATGTTTTGAAGGGGATAATGTAATAAATAGCAGTATCCAGTACATCTAGGCTACGTCTACACGTGAAGCCAACATCGAAATAGGCTATTTCGATGAATAACGTCTACACGTCCTCCAGGGCTGGCAACGTCGATGTTCAACTTCGACGTTGCGCGGCACCACATCGAAATAGGCGCTGCGAGGGAACGTCTACATGCCAAAGTAGCACACATCGAAATAAGGGTGCCAGGCACAGCTGCAGACAAGGTCACAGGGCGGACTCAACAGCAAGCCGCTCCCTTAAAGGGCCCCTCCCAGACACGGTTGCACTAAACAACACAAGATCCACAGAGCCGACAACTGGTTGCAGACCCTGTGCCTGCAGCATGGATCCCCAGCTGCCGCAGCAGCAGCCAGAAGCCCTGGGCTAAGGGCTGCTGCCCACGGTGACCATAGAGCCCTGCAGGGGCTGGAGAGAGAGCATCTCTCAACCCCCCAGCTGATGGCTGCCATGGAGGACCCGGCAATTTCGACGTTGCGGGACGCGGATCATCTACACGGTCCCTACTTCGACGTTGAACGTCGAAGTAGGGCGCTATTCCGATCCCCTCATGAGGTTAGCGACTTCGACGTCTCGCCGCCTAACGTCGAAGTTAACTTCGAAATAGTGCCCGACGCGTGTAGCCGCGACGGGCGCTATTTCGAAGTTAGTGCCGCTACTTCGAAGTAGCGTGCACGTGTAGACACAGCTCTAATGTCCTAGAGCAGTGGTTCTCAGCAAGGGGGTGTACCTATCCCTGGGGGTATACAGAGGTCTTCCAAGCATATATAAATTCATCAAGACATTTGCCAAGTTTTACAACACAAAGCATTAGCAGAATCCGGACAAACTAAATTTCATACTGACCCTGACTTGTATATAATTTATTAGGTGATGAGCTTTCATGGGACAGACTCACTTCTTCAGATCATAGTCATACCAGAACAGACTCAATATTTAAGGCACAGAGAACCAAAAATAGCAATCAAGGTTGACAAATCAGAGAAATATTATCAAGCTGAGCAAATCAGACAGCAGAGGGTCAGAAGTGGGGGCGGGGAGTCAAGAATTAGCTTTATCTAATTCTTGACCCCCCTGCCCTTCTGCCCTTCTGCTCTCTGATTTGCTCAGCTTGATAATATTTTTTGGCTGTGTCTACACTACCACCTTCCTTCGAAGGAAGGATGGTACTTAGGGTGTTAGGAACTAATGAAGTGCTGCCATGCATAGGCAGCACTTCATTAAGCCAATTCTCCCCCACCCCCGTGGTGCAACTTCAAAGTCCCTTTGCTCCTCAAAACTTTGTTTAAAAGTTTAAACCTTCGAAGTTGCCATGGGGAGGAGGGGAATTGGCTTAATGAAGTGCTGCCTATGCACGCCAGCACTTCATTAGTAAATTCCCAACACCCTAATTACCATCCTTCCTCTGAAGGAACGTGGTAGCGTAGACAAGCCCTCTGATTTGTCAACCTTGATTGCTATTTTTGGTTCTCTGTGCCTTAAATATTGAGTCTGCTCTGGTATGGCTATGATCGGAAGAAGTGGGTCTGTCCCATGAAAGCTCATCACCTAATAAATTATTTTGTTAGTCTTTAAAGTGGACTGCTTTTTTGTTTTGATAGTATGTAGACTAGCATGACTATCTCTCTGTGACTTGTATATAATGCTCTATATCCTGTAACAGAGGTTCCCAACCTTTTCAGAAACGTGACACACTTCAATAAGACAAACAATTCCACAGAGCACCCACTTTATTCAGCTGAATTGATTACTCATAAAAGTCACATTGACATATTTATTATAGCTCCAGTCTTACTAGAGATGTTCGCGACATAGAAGTGCATACAACAAGCTAAACAAATATCAAATGCATTAATGTTTCAAATCAACCACAGACTACACTGTCTTCGACAGCCAGCACAGACACTTCAGCGCCATGCTTGGGATGTTGAACAAATGAGCAACCACTGAACGTAGGCTCCCCTCCCCACCAGCCCATTGGAGCAGGGAAGTGGCATTTAAACCACGTTACAGCACCAACGGTCTCCCCTCCTTGTCACATCAGAGCTTGGGGGGCAGGCTCCCCGCCAGCTTGTTTGGGCCAGGAAGCAGCATTTCAGCTGCCTCTTGGTGTGAACGGGGTTGGCATTTCCCCTCACAGTGGCTCCGCAAAGAGCCACCAGGAGAACAGGGGGGAATTGTAGAGCCCTGTGTCAGCTGGGACTCAGGCAGCCTTGCTGCCTCTCTGTTTGGGCCCCAGCTGGCACAGGCTCACCAGTTTCCATGGGTGACAAAATTTCACAGCACACTTGAACAGTTCTCATGGTACACTGGCTGAAAACCACTAGCCTATACACTAAAATGTAAGTACAATATTGATAGTCCAATTGATTTTATAAGTATATGGTAAAACTGAGAAAGGAAGCAATTTGTTAGTGTGCTTTGACACTTTTGTAGTGTATGTGCAATTTTGTAAGCAAGTAGGCTTTAAGTAAGGTGAAATTTATGGTCCACAAGCCAAATCAGAGTCCTGAAAGAGGTACAATAGTTTGCAAAGGTTGAGAGCCAATGTACTAGTCACTAGAGAACCATTTATCTCTAAATGGTTATGTCAAATCTGGCCCATATAATTAGCAATCGGAAGTTTGGTATGTGAAATCATTTGCAGTCTGCGTTTAGCTGCTGGTAGACAAGTGTCTACATTCCGTCAAGAACTGTTCACCAGTTATACTCAGTACTATATATAAAGGCTGATCACAGTAATTAGCAGACAGTTAGTAAAATTACATAAAATTAAATATGCTGGGCGGCACTCACAAAAAGTTGTCAGATCTGGTTGACAAAATGGATATATTATACTGGACAGTATTGGATATTAGATTATTAGATCTTTTTGCTATAAATCCAAATAATCTGAATTAGTGTGCCAGTCCTAGTAAGATCCTGAAGAAAGCCCAACTTGAAGGAACAACTTTCACTGACTATAGTGGCCAGAGTATAAGACTCACCCACCTGTATTTGAATGATTTGTTGTCCAGTAACTAGCAGGAAACTGTTAGAATTATAACTATACATTATTGTGCCCGGATCTATTTTGATGAAGGATTTAGAAATAACATTAGTTCAAAAGTTTAGCTCCCAGAAATTAAATCTCGAAGCTGGTTTGTAATTTTATCATCTCTCTACAGGAAGGATTCGTTGTGCTGTATAATGGGGAACTATTTTTGACTTATAAAAGGGATTTGTGAAAGCAAGGTAGCAACCACAGGAACTTTTAGTCATATCCAGGCTTTTGCTTGCTTGCTTTACAAACAGTCTTGCTGATAAAATTCCAAGAAGGGGACAATTAAAGGGAATGGCTTCATCATTAAGTTGGCCAGAGCACAGGACTCACTAAGCTGTGTTTTATTTCTTGCAGGCTTTGCATCATGATGTTCAGACCAGAGTGTTCCATCTGCATGTAGACAGTGACAGCAACTGGGGACTCAGACAAATTATGGCAGCAGTTACTTGCTTCTGTACTTTCTTGTAGACTCAGAGGATAATTTTGGCTGTGTTGTGACCACTGTTTGACTGGGCAGAGCTGGCTGGTCCTTAATTGCGAATGTATTACAGTAGCTGAAAATATCAGCAATTTTTTCTATTCACAAGCTAGTCCTCAAGATACAGTACTTAGGTTTTTAAAAAGTAAATTTAAAGGAACCCTAGTGTAAATAAGATTCAGAAGCATATATGCTTACTGAATACAGACAAACAATATCCTCTGGGGTGTTCACTAACATTTGCTTTGCCTCTTGGCTAGTCTTAATTTGTGATGTGTGACTGATCCATTCAAGACTGATTATGTTGCTTCTGCTCCCAGACTAGATAACACAGTTTTAAAATAGCAGAACAATTTGTTCTTAGTAAATAAATACCAAGTAACAGTGAAAAAAACGCTTAGTCCTGAACCCTATCCTTGTTCACATGTGATATTGGTGTTTCTATGCAGAATCATCTTTTCCCCCAACATTCATGCAAAGGTCCTCGTTGATACAGATGTTCACAGATAGCTAATTAAAAAGAGCATATGGCTGCAGTATACATCCATTTGAAAATCACAGGAATGTCTGCAGTATTTTGTCTTTCCCCTCATATTAGACCAGCTCCAATTCAGGACTGTGATTATTGGTGTAGAAAGCTCTGCTCAGTCCAGTACAATGCAGATATAAGTCCCATAACTATCTGTAAGCTTTGTTTTGTATCAGCTGCTAGGTCTATATTAAGTATTATAAGTTAGTAAGAAATTGTTTATAGATACCATGAGCCTGCAGGAAATCCTGGCTGTTCCTTTGTGAAAGAAATTGCTTTCTCTGAAGCGAGCTTTCCTTTGTGTGAGAGAGGAAAGTGTGGATGTGTGTAGACTATGGAATCAGTCCCTGATGCCAGCTTGTTTGGATGACCAGCTGCCAGCAGCCGCACCCAGAATGAAAAGAACTGAGCCCTGCAAAAGATCCCACCCAAGAAGCCCCATCAAGAGAACATCAAAATCCCGTCTGCTGTTAGCTAATGCCTCATGGTCAGTGTCCCAGGACAGTGGGACAGGATAACAGCTATGGACTGAATCATATAAAAAGACGGGTGCACAAGCTATGATGGCGTTCTTGCCATCACCACTCTGCAGGAGTTAGTATTGGCTGGCTGAGGAAGTAGGAGGTGGCTCAGGGCTCTGACCCTGAGCTCCTCCCCCTCTCCCAGGATGGATGGTACTAACTGCTCCTAAGTACTATAGCTGATGAGAGCAAACTGAAGAGGGGGTCATACAATCAGCTTGCCACCTCGGAGTCATGACTGCAGACAGATGCACTGGATCTGCTGTGCTTTGGCTTCCTCCACTGTCCCTATGCAACTCTTCACCTGTGTGAGTTTGCCTGTGTAAATGTATGAACACAGGAGGATATGCATATGTATGGGTGTGTGCACTTGGAAGTTTGCTCCCCTTTTTCTTTTCATACAACAGTGGCATTTAATAAAATACATAAGTATGTAACAAAGGGGTGGTCTTTAGTGGAAATAAGATAACAATTATGACGTTAAAAACATTCACTATGCATATTAGACATAAGTTTAAATGGTATTGACTGTATTACTGTCCAAACAAAAACAGAGGATCAATATTCAAGTATAGATTTAATCATTCCTAATTATTGTATCCTGTCTGTAGGAGTAGGATATGGCCCTACACATAACCAATTTACTTCATCTTTTTTATAATATTGAACAACCTGATCTGATACAGTTTCCATTAACTGAATGCACTTTGTTGTAGTATAAATATAGCCAGTGACCAGTTCACAACAAGTAACTGAGAAAATTTATACCCTTCTCCTCTTTGGAGGTTATTACACTTTGTGATTTAAGAACTTATCTCCCTGTGCAACTTTATGATGAATTGGTTGCGTGAACAAAATCTGTAGACTGTGAAAGATTATTTGCTTCAGGCATTTATATGAATATTGACTCATCTGCAGTTTGCATGCATAGATGGTCACTGTCATGGGGCAAGACTCACCGCCATGGCCCTTCCTAGGGGGTCACTTGGGAATTAGCTCTTCGTCAGCAGAGTGCTTTGCCTGGCTAGTATGTTGTTGTTGCTCCCCGCTGTCTCCGTGCTCTCAGCCTCTGGACCAACATTGTTCCCCAGACCACAGAATCTCCTTCAGGACAGGGCCCTCCAACCATGCCCATTGGCATCTCTCACTCTCTTCCAGGGGTAACAGCAGTCCTGCCTCCATGCACCCATCACTGTGGCCCATTGAAGCCACAGACTAGCCCCTCACTTCAGGCATGAGGCACAGTTCAGACTGACCACTCCTCAATGTGGTCAGACACAAAGGAGGGGAAGGTCAAGGACACAGTGCCACCCACCTCTCTGGCTACGTCTACACTAGCCAAAAACTTCGAAATGGGCATTTCGAAGTTTACTAATGAAGCACTGAAATACATATTCTGCGCCTCATTAGCATGCGGGTGGCCGCGGCCCTTTGAAATTGATGCGGCTGGCTGCCGTGCGGCTCGTCCAGACGGGGCTCCTTTTCGAAAGGTCCCTGGCTGCTTCGAAGTCCCCTTATTCCTATGAGCAGATAGGAATAAGGGGACTTCGAAGTAGCCGGGGTCCTTTCAAAAAGGAGCCCTCTCTGGATGAGCTGCATCAATTTTGAAGTGCTGCGGCCTCCTGCATGCTAATGAGGCACTGAATATGTATTTCAGCACTTCATTAGTAAACTCTGAAATGGCCATTTCAAAGTTTTTGGCTAGTGTAGGCACGGCCTCTGAGTCCCAGCCCAGGGACCCTCTGGTGGAAGCCTTGTCCTACATTCCTGCTCTCTCCCTCAATGGTTTCTCACTCCCTGGGCCACTTGCCCTGTGACCCCTTGTACCTTTCAGGCTTCTATATTAAGGCCAGTAGTCTATCCGAGGTCAGCCCGGGGGCCATCCCAAGCTTCCCTTAGCCTGCCCAGCACTGCTGTCTAAGGAGTTGGCTCTTACAGGGAGCTGGTCCCACAGGTTTCCTGGTCACAATCCAAATGTTGTGCCGTACCAGCCTGGGGCTCAGAGTCAGCAGTCTGGCAAGTATCAGGCTGAAGCTTCTACCTAGCTCTACACCCTCCTTGATCAGGATCTGACTGACTCAGCTCTGCTGACCAGCCTCTTATATTCAGGGCTGCTCCAGAAAGCTGCCCTCTGACTGGCTACTTCCAAGCACTTTTCTAATTGGCTGGGGCAGTGTGTGGGCTCCCTTCAGCCTGCCTTAACCCATTCACTGCAGGTATGGAATGCATGCCCCACTACAGTCACCTGTGTCACATTATATTGCTTCTGTTCACTGACTGATTGTTTTATGGCTAGGAAGAGGAGAGTGAAAGAGCTTTTTGATGGCAGCATGAATACTGCTGATACAGATATAAACTTGTACAAAAATCCAAGGGGCATATGCTTTCTGTGAACAAACTCATAAAATCTCAATTTGCAAGTGCTAAAAAAGGAATTAATGAAAACAGCCATGACTCTTAGTCAAGTGAATTAGTGGGTTTTATGCACAATCATATATAGTAATCACTCCATTATCTGGCACTCAGTTAACTGGCATGTCTGGTATTTCCCAATGGAAATCTTCATCTAGTAAACTGGGACTAGTAGATCACCCAGCTTGTTATGTAATTGCACATTCTGTATTGTACTTTTATGCAAAAGAGACAGAAAAAAAGTAATTAAAAAAAAGGTAGGTAGGATTTATTCAAAAAAGTAGCTGCCAGTGTGTCATAGTGTTGTTACAGATTCAGCCCAAGTGCCTCTACCTTCTACATCTACACTGAGAACTCGTGTTCATAATGATGACCCTGATGCAAGATCCTGCAATGTCTTCTGAATTATCAAAGAAAAATTAAATTATGTTTGGTATTGTTTTAGTACTAAATTGATTTTTTGTGATCTGGAATGCCCTACACTACCTATAGTGAAATGTCATGTCATAATATAACCTACTATACAGAAAACTAGCTGTATATGCCTAAGTGCTTCAAGAAATCAACCACTCAGCAGTGCAATGTAACCTTTATGTTATATTTTATTAATTTTGTTATATTCACATTCTTTGAGAACTGGTATTGCATTGGAAAAGCATAACTCTCAGTTACCTAGAATATTCAAATAACTGGCACCCTCCATTCCTCCAACATGCCAGAGATTTTACAGTGTTTTGTAAGTTCATTTGCCCACTGTAACACTAATATACACTTCCTGTTACATTTATTGTCATCACTTACCGTTTCCCTGAATGATTGAACAGGGATTTGTTTATGGTATTTCAGTCTACAAAAAAAAATTGGATTATTGTAACCAACCAGGCTTGGGTTCCCCAGAAACGAGGCTGCAGCCAGCAGGCAAGTGCTATATTTGGTTTATTGAAAGCGTGACACCTGCAACGGGAGCCCTGGAAACGCCGCAGTCACCAGTGGGGGAAAACCCGACGCATCGGAGCTTCGCTCGGGGAGAGGCTCTGTAACAGGCCTCCTAACACTAACTAATAAAGCTTAACTCATTTACATAAGACTGCTTAAAATTGCATATGCATTGCTACCACTATCTCTTGTGGCCTACTGCCAGCATAGCCTTGAAGTTTTGGCAAGCGTCCTTTGTTTTGCGGTTGTTGCCTTGGCAGGGTTATGTGTTTTGTAGCTTTTCACCTTGCACAGACTGGTCTGTTTTAGATTCTCCTGAGGATTCACAGAGGGGTCGGACTGCACTCTTTACCATTACAATGTCTTCTCGCACTCTACAATGATGATACCACAAGCATTGACACTCAGAAAACCAGCAGATTGTTGTTTAATCGAGTCTTAGCAGGGAGACCAAGGAACTGAATGGCTCTGCAGACCAAGTTACCATTTTTGCCCTGTGGGTGGTCTGCCCAGCTCAGGATAGTGGGCTAGTACCCAGGAACTGCCGTACTGCTTGCAATGTTTCTCAGCAGTACTATTGCGCATTGAGGATTTGGGAACCCCCAGTCAGGAAGGTTAACGTTACCCCCTCCCCGCATCTGCTCCATGCTCCTGCTGAAACTTTGAGTACCCCCACTGTGGCTGGAGAAACTCTGCCCCAGTTGCCCTGAATCCTGGGCCAC
Source organism: Carettochelys insculpta (assembly GCF_033958435.1). Classification (NCBI taxonomy): domain Eukaryota; kingdom Metazoa; phylum Chordata; order Testudines; family Carettochelyidae; genus Carettochelys; species Carettochelys insculpta. The sequence continues at coordinate 91,470,173 of NC_134141.1, forward strand.
TGGCTGACCTGCCCCAGCTGCCCAAGCTACTGAACAGCCTCTGCACCATCTGTCTCACCCTGACCACTGGGACTCAGGCTGCTGGCTGCCCTGTGTTGCCAGCCTGAGCCCAGGCCTGCTGGACCACCTGCCGCAGCCATCTTGAATACTGGCCCTCCAACTCCAGGCCCAGACAGCTTCAGGGAAGAAGTTGATCAAGGGCAGGAAGAGGAGCAGCATGAGGAGAGCAACAGGAGAAGAGTGGGACACAGGAGCAGGGCCTTAGGGTGGAGCTACGCCTGCCTGTTTGTGGTAGCTGAGCCTCCCCTGGCCTAGGATACTCACCATGTAGACTACTGTGGTAGCTAGATGACTTCATAATTCAGTAATGGGGCATTTTACCACCATTAATTAACTACACACACACACACACACACACACAAACCATCCCTCTCTACCCATAGGTTTCTGAATCCCCCTTGCATTCAGCTGAACATGGCTTTTCCTGCAGAAGTTCAGCTCATTTCTGCCATAATCTCTTATGGATACAATGCAATCATTTCTTATCTATTAAAAGAGGCAAGGAATGGGTATGAGAACCTATGGAATCTAATGGCATATACAGGGTAATATTGCAGTAGACCATTTTCCAATGTGAGCCAAGAGATCCAACACCAATATGAAACTCATGAGGCTCAGTTACTGAGCCTGCTCAAATGTTTTATTGCTGGGGGCTTTTGAGCTCTGTTAAGGCTGACTTGCCAATTTCAAAATAGAAAGGCTATAAAATCAGCAACAAAATGGTAAAAAAAAACTTCAAGCACAGTGCATAGCATGTAATTCTGACACTGTACATACACACCCCCTTATGCCAAGGCAGTAAATTTATTACCCACTGCAGTTAGTATATCAAATAGCTGATTCTAAACTTCCTATTGGTTATGTGTAAAAGAGCATTTTAAAAGTTGTTCAACACAAAGTGTTTCCTCCCTTCTGTTTTTACAAAGCCCAATGTGAGTTTTAAAACACACGGGCTAGGTTTATGTAACCATATCTTTTTCCACTGCTGGACTGGATAATCCTGCCAGTGGCTATGCCTTTAGGCAGAATAGTAGGAGTGCATGCTGTCAGTGCTCAGAGTGGGTGCTTTCAGTACTCAAGGCAGTGTGCCTGTGGCATGAGTCACTTGAATGTTTAAACTAACGTGAATGGTGGATTCTCTGCAACCTGGAGTCTTTGAATCATAACTTGAAGACTTCAGTGACAGAGTGCCAGAGGTTATGGGTCTACCTAGAGGAGTGGGTGGGTGAGGTTCTGTGGCTTGCAGACCAGATCAGTGTTTCTTAAACTTTGAGGCCACAGAACACCTAACAATGATATTTTTTATGCAGAACACCTATGAAAACGTTCTTCAAAAAATTGTTGCCAGACCAAAAAAAAAAAATCCAGCAACATATGCAGGAAAATCTAAATTAAGTAATTTAATCAGGTATCATAACAATGAAGTACGAACACTTTATCTAGTTTTAATAACAGAAAATATGTACCATCAGTGTATGATATCAAAAAAGCATCAAATGCTTGTGGCACACCTACAAGTTGTTCATGGAACACCAGTGTTGCACAGAACATAGTTCAAGAAACACTGGACTAGATAACCTTCTGGCCTTAACATGTGTGAGTTTATGTTATCACCTGATTAATGGCCTACTGCTGGTTATTGTCAGTCACACTGAGATGTATAAAGTGGACTTCCTCATCGTGATTAATGCTACCCAGTACAACTTGACAGCATCACAAAAGCTTCACAAATTGAAAAACAAACTAATCAATGGGAATTTTCTTGTGTGTGAAGGACTGTTTGTTTTCACATGAAAAATAAAATGTGGTCAGCACATTACCATGAGAAATTTTGCTTCTCTCACTCTCAGACTGCTGCTCCAGGCCACATATTCATCTGCTTGCAACAAACCAATGTTATTAACGGGCATTTCAATTCTAGCATATTGCTTAGTCCTTGCATTTACATTCTTTGGGACTTGATTCAGTCAACAAACTATTAAGTTTTTGCACTTGCAGCCAATTTAGAAAAGAAGATTGCCTTCCAGCTTGTGTGATCCAGACAAGGGACAGATTTTCTACTGTCTATTCTGTTTTTGTACCAATAATTTTTAAAGAAAGATGCTGTACACACAACAAATTAACAAGCAAATTAAAATGAACACACAATGTTTGAGGAATCTGTTCAAATTTTGAAATTTAAAGAGACTTCACTTCACGTAAGAACAAAGGCAAAGTGCTCCACTTAAGAAGGAACAATCCGATAGGCTATGTCCACATGACAGGCTTTTCCTGGCAATACTGGGCTTTTGTCAGGAAAACCCATGGAGCGTCTACAGGCAAAATGGGTTTTTTTGACAAAACCTGGCACATCTACCAGCAGTGTTATACCTCTCCCCGTTCAGGTATAACACCTCTCTTGACAGTGTTCTGTCAACAAAACAGCCACGTAGACGCTCTGGGGCCCTTTTGTTGACCGACAGGGCTTCCAGTATACCAGGCAGCCCTGTTTGCATAGTTTCTGGTTGGCCGGTCTGTCGAGAGAGGGTTGGGCAATCTGGCTGCTCTCTGTCGACAGAGTGGATTGCTCTTTTGATCTGCTTTTATGTGTAGATGCAATCTGTCAACAGAAGTTTTTCTGGGAAATCCCTTCTAACAGTGACTTCCGTTGACAGAGACGTCTTGTGCTGACATAGCCAAGACGTAGCTTTATGTACACCCAAAATGGGAAATGACTGCTTAGGAGGGAGTCCTACAAAAAGGAATCTGGGAGTCATAGTGAACCACAAGGTAAATGTGAGTCAACTGTGTAACACTGTTTAAAAAAAAAGTAAAGTCATTCTAGGGTGTATTCAGTGGAATGGTGTATGAAAGACTTGGAAAGTAATTCTCCTGCTCTACTTCCTGATGATGAGGTCTCAACTGGAGTATTGTGTCCAGTTCCGAGAGTTACACTTCAGGAGACCTACATTTCAATTGAAAAAAAAAAAGTCCAGCGAAGAGCAACAAAAATGACTAAAGATCCAGAAAACATGACCTGTGAGGGTAGTTTGAAATTAATGGATTTATTTAGTCTGTGAGAGAAAAAGTTGTGGGGGAACATAACAAAGGTTTTCAAATATATGAAAAGTTACAGGAAGGCAGGAGAAAAAACATTATCCTTAACCTCTGAAGATGGGCCAAGAAGTAATGGGCTTAAATTGTATTAAGGAAGGTTTAAATTGAGGATAGTTTAGCACTGGAATGCATCGCCTATGGAGGTTGTGGTTTCTACACCACTGGAAATTTCAAAGAGCAGATTAGACAAACACCTGTCTGGGATGGTCGAGTCCTGGAATGAGTGCAGGGGACTGGACTAGATCACTTCTCCAGGTGCCTTTTTGTCCTGATTCTATACTTTGAAAATATTTTTTTCTCTGGCAGCATTTGGTCCCTACATCCTGCAATAGCCTCCTTTCTAATAAAAATAAATAAAATAAAAATAAATGCTATCTGCTTACCTCATAGTTATTCCCTTTCTGGCTATCAGAATCAGTGACTATTTCGTACTGATCTTCTGGCCAAGAGGCCAGGCAAGCATCCAACAGGTACGGTGATACCTACCACTGCAAAAGCAATCAGTGCCTTTCTTCCCAACTAGAATCAGAGTATTGCTTTTCAGAATCCCAAATCTCATCCCAATCATGAATTCTGTGCACAGCAAGAATGCCCACTGAACTCAGTGAGAGCTCTGTATATGCAAGGAAGGGCAGATTATGCCAAAAATATGCACAGCCCCCATATGCCCATCTGGTAAGTAGAAGTACGGGTTGAACCTTTCTAATCTGGAACTCACTCATCCAGCAAACTCTGTAATCTGGCACAATTTTAGTTAGCTGGATGACCACTTTTCATGTGTGTGGCCAAGTTTCCAATGACCCCCATAAAGTTTGTTTACTGCCACCAGTCCTGGCTCTCAGTGTTCTGTGCTGTTATTTAGCTGTAATTTACCCCAAATGTCTTCTGAGAGCCCAGTAACCAGTGGAAATGTTGGTAATGTGCTAGACTATATTGACATCCTGCCATCTGGTAAATTCTCTCATCCGGCACTAGTCAGGTCCCAAGGGTACCAGATGAGAGAGGTTCAACTTGTTTAAGCACCATCAATGACTGCACATATCGTCCTTAAATTTGCACCAATATGTGAGGCTGCAGAGCTACGAGGTCATATTTTTTACTTCTGCTGATGGCGTCTCTTTTTAACAAGTTCTAGCTTTTTAAAAAGGAATTTCTTAAAATATTTCCCCTGTGAATCTGCACAAGTATTTTGCTTGTTGAAACATATTTTATTTAAACAGCTACAATGCTATGAAAATATCTATTGTATTAGCCTTCTGGTAGAGCAGGGATGAAATGTAATTGCACCTTCAGGAGCAAAATAAGGCTAGACAGCAGCTAGTCTTGCAATAGGAGGCTAATGCAGATTGCTCTGGTAGACATCTTTGCTAAGCTGCATATGCATATAATTAAATGACCGTGACTGACACTTCAAATTACTTCAGAATCTTGAACAGCCACTGATTGTTTTGTATCTTCAGAGCCATTCAGAAGAGATCTTAACAAACTGCAAATTGTGCAGAAGTCAGACAAGGGATGTGAACATAAAATATACAACACAGCATAAGTTTCTTATCTCTCCCATTTACTAGGCTGAATGACTTCAAGAAAAGAGAGAGTCAGACAAAAGGGGAAGGAACTGAAGAGACATTCCAACACTCTAACATACTATAAATATCAGTACAATATTTATTAAAATTTGAGACAATTTATGGTTAAAATTCATAATTTCTAAAGGATAGAAGGCACTTATAATTTATGTATACTGGCTTCTGGGCTAAGGTTTTGAAAAATTGAAACACATGAATATATATATATATATATGACTTTCCTTTAAAAAAAATCTTGTTCTTAGCAATACTGTACAGCACACAGCAGATTTACCATAGACAAGAGCATTTTACTGATGCTAAATAAAGTGCATCTTGGAAGACCAGGGCTAACTAAGCTTTTGATGCAAGTCCTTGTGCACAGGTTAACGCTGTGCATGAAAGAAAAACCTAAAGACAATTGGGAAAAAAATGATAAAATATTGTCAGTGTGATGAGTTTAGATGCAAGAAAATTAGATGAACAACATGGTCACACAAAGCGATCCCAGCCAAGCATGATTTTTTTTTTTTTGGTATTTGGAAAAGAGACTAACTTGATTGTTCTCACGTTCATGCACATATGCGTAACTGCCCACAGGCAGACTCAAACCTCAGATCTCTGGAGCTTAGTACTGGTGCCTCTACAGCTTGAGCTAAAGGTCAGCTGGTGCTCAGTTCGAGCTGTAGGGGACACTCGCTCTTTCTCTGATGTGGTTTAGGTACCACTATACGGGACATAGCGACTGGGTCTACATGTGCCCCTTCCTTTCCAAAGGGGCATGTTAATGAACGGGTTCGAAAGATGCTAATGAGGCACTGCAATGAATATGCAGTGCCTGATTAGCATAATGGTGGCCGTGGCGATTCGAAAATGCGGCTTTTCGAATCACACACCGCCCGTGGAGATGGGACCTTCCGAAAGGACCCCCCCCCCCAGTTTTCGAAAGCCCTTCTTCCTATCTGGTGATCGGAAGAAGGGGTTTTGAAAACTGGGGGGGGTCCTTTTGGCAGGTCCTGTCTCCACAGGCAGCGTGCGATTCAAAAAGCTGCACTTTCGAATTGCCACGGCCACCATTATGCTAATCAGGCACTGCATATTCATTGCAGTGCCTCATTAGCATCTTTCAAACCCATTCTTTAACATGCCCCTTTCAAAAGGAAGGAGCACGTGTAGACACAGGGAGTATGAACAGAGATATCAACTACCTCACGCATTACAAGGACTGCTTGCCTTCCTTTGATGCTCGTAATTATCTCATCTCTCACCCCCTTCCTTCTATGCTATTTGATTTGTGAGTTTTTATTGCAAATTTTTTTCTTTCTTTTTCTTTTTTTGGTCCTCTTTATTTGGAAATGGCAGTCTCTATTAGAAGTGAAATTGATCTGATGAAGTCTGTCCCAAGAAAGCGCATCACCAAATAAATCATTTTGTTAGTCTTTAAAGTGCTATATTTCTGCTATTACATTGGACAGTTAACCACACACAGGCGTGTGGGTTACACATGCACTTCTCAAACTCAGGCAGAGTTCTGACCTATTGTACATGTGAATTCTCAGATAGTGTCTGATTCTGAAGATTCCAGTGGAGTCAATAGAAAGGCATGGCATTTAATCAGTGGAAGCTGGAGTGAACTCCTAAGCTACATGTAAGTGACAAAATGGTGGTGTCATCTGCTAGAATGGAGTGTGTGTCAGTATATGGAGTATATGGAGCTACTGACACTTGTATGTGAGAATGCCTGCAACCCACTGGAGACAGAACCACAAACTCAGATTCCTCCCCTCAGCTATCAGAAGGCTATGATGGTGGTCTGCATGAAGGGATTGGTTCCAGGAAGCTCTCCTACTACTTACCCAGAATGCTAGAGTTGCTGTTCAGTAAACTCTGTTGGTAATGGCAGTGAAGGAGATGTTTCCTAAGTCATACCATTTTGTTTCATCATTCTACATTCATATCTGTGCTGGTCTCTCTCAGGCTGTGTCCACAATGCCTCTCCCTTTTGGAAAGGGTATTTAAATGACCCAGACAGGAACTGGTTAATGAGGTACTGATATGAATATTCAGCACCTCATTAGCATAATGGCAGCCAGTCACTCTTCAGAAGTGCAGCTTTTGCAACAAAACTGGATGGGCAGACATGGGGGCTTCAAAATCAACCCCAGAATTAGAAATTCCCTTATTCCCAATTCATTTTGGGGATAAGGGGATTTTGAAGTCTGGGGTTCACTTTGAATTGCCCACATCTACGTGGCCAGTTTGCATTTCAAAAAGAAGCACTTTCGAAGCACAACTGGCCACCATTATGTTAATGAGGTGCTGAATATCCACCTCAGTGCCTCATTAATCTTAAATCCCCCTTCTGAAAGGGAGGGGCAGTGTAGACACATCATCAGGATTTACTCATGCTCTAAGTAGGTGAAGTTCTCTCTGAGGTTGATGGAGAATGTATGTGACACCGTGGGGTACATAGAAACTGGTTTCTTTCCCTCGGTCTTAATTTCTTTGACCATGCCATCTTTTTATTGGTGAAATCAAAGCCCTGGAACAAATCCTGAGATTTAGGCAGTGGTGCACAAGGATGTGCCATCTAACATGTATCATTTTTTCCAGGTAAGTCTAGGTGTGACCTAGGGGCCTGTTGAGGCCAATTGGTAAAAAGCAGACAGGTTGCACACAGATTTATAAGGACCACCTCAGTCTGCAATATGCACAATAATTCACCCAAGGGTGTCATGGGAGGTCTCTGTTGAAAGCCAGCAGGCCACTGGTCATCAATCATATAGGAAGTATAGAATCATAGAATTGCAGAACTGGAAGGAACTTTGAGAGGTGATATGCATATCTCATAGAGCTGCCAGGGACCTTGAGGGGTCATCAAGTTCAGTTGCCTGCACTCACAGCAGTACCTATCACCATCCCTAATATATTTTTTTGATATAGTTGCCCCAGACCCCTAAGTGGCCCACCTCAATAACTGAAGTCACAACTCCATGCTTAGCAGGCCAATATGCTAACTGTTGAGTTCTCTCCCCCATCAAATCCATCTAGGAGCCTGCATCTAGGGCAGGACCAGGAGCCATTTAGACTATCTATCAGTATGGCTGCTATTTAAGGAGTTATGTCTGTATACTGGAAATTATGTTATTAAAGCCTTAGAGTGAAGGCAGGTAAACAGGAATTGATATGTCTCAGACTGGTTCTTTCCAGACAAGCGGCAATAGATGCTCATCTCCCTATCTGAGCATTAATCATCAAAAGATTATGAAGTCTTCCAGAGCAGAAATGTACAGGAAGAAAAAAAGTAGTAAGAAGGGCTCCAGCTGATGAGTAAAGACAATACATTGCTGGTATATACCTAGTATCCAGAAGTACCTCCTTGCGTCCTTCACTGAAGAGACTGTGTGAAGTCTCCTCAGTGTGAAATTTCTTGACGTAAACACCATATTAATTTTTTTCCTGGTTTACCTATTGTCATAGTGCTGGTTGCCTCCACCTCACAGTGAGAAGGGACCCTAGTCATTTTACTTATACTGGCATAGGTTCATTCCTTCTGTCACAGGCTAGGAAGTGCATTTCTCTAGGTGTTTAAAGTTGCTATGCGTCGTTCAGATGTTTAGAGTTGCACAGCTAAGAAACCATCTTCCAATATCACAACAACTTTATTCTGCACAGAAAAACTTATCAACAATACCTGAAATGTATCTGCTCCTGGATGATGTTCTTTATATTTTGTAACTGTATATGCAAACATATAACACTCTGGTTGTGTCTACGCTAGCAAGTCCTTTTGGAACATTTTTTGAAAAAATGTGTCTCTTTCAAAAGATCCCACAGAGCACCTACACACAAAAAGCATTCTTTTGAAAGTAAATCAAAAGAATGTGGTGCTCCTTTCGAAATCGTTCTTTTCTTTTCTGTTTCAGGAAAAAAAACCCCTTTTGAAAGCTTCTTTTGAAAGAAACATGTATAGGTGTTCCACACTCCCTTTTTTTTGAAAGAGAAGTCCTTCTGGGGCCTGATTTTTCGATCCATGGCCTGATTTTTCAAAAGAGTGGGGACTGTGTAGATGCTCTCTTTCGAAACAGCAGATTGCTCTTTTGGTCTGTTTTTTTGTGGCCGTTTCTACACAGGCCACTTTCTTTGAAAGTGGCATGGTAATACATGGCCTGAAATATGCTAATGAGGCACAGATGCAAATTCCCCATGCCTCATTAGCATACGGTCATGTGATTTGGAGTCCGGAAGACTGTCCAAAAATTTTTGGGAAGAAGGGGCCTCCGGAAGAAGGACTTCCTTCTGGAAGACCCCTGGGGGCTGTGCTTCTAAACAGCATTTTGGAGTCCGGAAGAACGGTCTTCGAAGAAAGTGGCCTGTGTAGAAATGGCCTGTGTGTGGATGCACTCTTTTGAAAGAAGTACTTTTGGAAAAGCTCTTCCAGAAGAGCTACTTTTGAAAGATCTCTGTAGTGTAGACACAGCCTCTGTGGAAACTGAAGCATACTGTCAATAGTATAGCTGGAAAAAACAACTTAATAGAAAACAAACTTCAAAGACCTATCCTTTTATTTCATTAGGCTCAAAATGGACCAATTTCCCCTTCCCCCAATTTTTTGGGAAAAATTATATTTTTCATTTGGAAACCAATATTTTTTCTTTATTTTTAAAATAAATGTTCATAGATTATTTTAAATTAGTTCTTTAATTGAAAAATCCACCCTGGTCTAGTCAGATAAAGCAAGAGAGTCAAAATACAGCCAGGCTAGATTATAGCAGAATCAATGTTATGCTTATAAAGTAAAAACATAGGAATTTCCATCCTTTGGGAAAATTCAACATTTGTTTTTGTCCCAGATTGGAACAAACATGACTTTTTTCTCAGAAAAAATATTCTGAAAAATTCACAACACATATTCAATTGAAAGAAAACATTTCTGTGTTCACAAAGTAGAAACATACAAAATTTGTATATGCAATCAGAATTGTGAATGCAAATTGACATAATAGTGATACGTACTTTTTAATGTGTGCATATTTTGAAAAACAGACCCTTATCTTTTTGTCTAACTATAGATTAGAAAGGAGTGTGTGTTTGTTTTGGTTTTGTTTGCTTGGTTGTTTCATTTTTATGTTTTGGAGGGGAGGGTGTTTGAGTGACCAGGGGTGGGGTAAAGATGTGCTTGGTTTGGGAACCATGATATTGGATTGAAATTGCAGTATAAAAAGGAGCCTGGTTTTGCTGTATTCTCTGGACACTGACAGAATACTAAGTAGATGTGCTTCTTTTAGAATTTATACAAACTACTTACTCACGAACTGATGCATTTTATACAAATTTCCAATCCTGGATACAGGTTTTTTTTTTTAGAAGGGAAGTCCCACCATAATAAGGAACACAAGTTTATTTAAGCACAAACTAGTACAAGTATTTAAGCACAAACTAATGCAACATGGGTTAACACTCATGTAAAACAAGCAGCGAAGGATAAAAAGGCATCTTGCAAAAAGTGGAAGGCTAATCCTTCTGAAGTGAATAGAAAGAACTTAAACACTACCAAATTAAATGTAAAACTGTAATAAGGAAAGCCAAAAAAGATTTTGAGGAACAGCTAGCCAAAAGCTCAAAAAGTAATGACAAAATATTTTTTAAATATATTAGAAGCAGGAAGCTTGCTAAAAAATCAGTGGGTCCCCTAGACGATACAAATACAAAGGGAGCAGTCAAGGACAATAAAGTCATTGCAGAGAGACTAAATTATTTCTTTGCTTCAGTCTTCATGGCCAAGGATGTTGGGGAGATTCCCAAATCTGCACCGTTTTTTGTGGGAAATGAAACTGAGGAACTGTCCTGGATTGAAGTGTCATTAGAGGAGGTTTTGGAACAAATAGATAAACTTAATGTTAACAAATCATGGGGACCGGATGGCATTCATCCAAGGGTTCTGAAAGAACCCAAATTGGAAATTGCAGAACTATTCACAGTAGTTTGTAACCTGTCCTTTGGATCAGCTTCTGTACCTAATGACTGGAAGATAGCTAACGTGACAGCAATATTTAAAAAGGGCTCTAGAGGTGGCCCTGGCAATTATAGACCGGTAAGTCTAACATCAGTTCCGGGCAAATTAGGTGAAACAATCGTAAAGAATAAAATTGTCAGGCACGTAGAAGAACAAAAGTTGAGGGGCAAAAGTCAACATGGTTTCTGTAGAGGGAAATCATGTCTTACTGATCTGTTAGAGTTCTTTGAAGGGGTTAACAAACATGCAGATGGGGGGATCCAGTGGATATAGTATACTTAGATTTCCAGAAGCCTTTGACAAGATACCTCATCAAAGGCTCTTATGTAAATTAAGTTGTCATGGGATAAGAGGGAAGGTCCTTTCATGGATTGAGAACTGGTTAAAAGACAGGAAACAAAGGGTAGGTATAAATGGTAAATTTTCTGAATGGAGAGGGGTAACGTGGTATCCCCCAAGGGTCAGTCCTAGGACCAATCCTGTTCAATTTATTCATAAATGATCTGGAGAAGGGGTGAGCAGTGAGGTGACAAAGTTTGCAGATGACACTAAACAAAGACAGTCAAGACAAAGGCAACCTGTGAAGAACTTCAGAAAGCTCTCATCAAACTGAGTGATTGGGCAACAAAATGGCGAATAACATGTAACATGGATAAGTATACGGTAATGCACATTGGAAAAAATAACCCCAACTATACTCACAATATGATGGGGGCTAATTTAGCTATAACTAATCAGGAAAGAGATCTTGGTGTTATCGTGGATAGGTCCTTGAAAACATCCATGCAGTGTGCAGAGGCAGTTAAAAAGGCAAATAGGATGTTAGGTATTATTAAAAAAAGGGATAGAAAATAAGACAAGGAGTATCTTAGTGTCTCTATATTAATCTATGGTACACCCACATCTTGCATACTGTGTACAGATGTGGTCTCCTCACCTATCAAAAGATATCCTGGCACTGGAAGATGGTCAGAAAAGGGCAACTAAAATGATTAGGGGCTTGGAACAGGTCCTGTATGAGGAGAAGCTAAAAAGATTGGGACTTCTCAGTTTAGAAAAGAGGAGACTGAGGGGGGATATGATAGAGGTATAAAAAATTATGACAAGTGTGGAGAGGGTGAATAGAGCCAAGTTATTTGCTTGTGCCCATAATATAAGAACTAGAGGACATCAAATTAAAATAATGGGTAACAGGTTTAAAACTAATAAAAGAAAGTTCTTCTTCACTCAGCACATAGTTAACCTGTGGAACTCCTTGCCAGAGGAGATTGTGAAGGCTAGGACTATAACAGAGTTTAAGAAAGAGCTAGATAAATTCATGGAGGTTAGGTCCATAAAAGGCTATTAGCCAAGGGTAGGAATGATGTCCCTGGCCTCTGACTGGAGATGGATGGCAGGAGACAAATTGCTTGATCATTGTCTTTGGTCCCTCTGGGACATCTGGCACAGGCCACTGTCGGCAGACAGGCTACTAGGCTGGATGGACCTTTGGTCTGACCCAGTATGGCCGTTCTTATGTTCTTATTTTCTTATGTAACTTTTTCAATGCTAGTAAATCTAAGATCACTAAATGCTGCATATTATGAGACGATCATAAAACTGAATTTATAACTTTCTACTTTCTGCCAAGTGATTGCATGTTGCGCATCTCTTCAAATTAAATTGCTGACAAGTTGGTTCAATGCTCTTACCAACAATTTGCAGAGAGTAGGAGCTTGTCAGAAAGACTTAATTGGCGATTTAAAGGATTGCTTTCTGGAGTCACTCTGAAATGAGAGTTAATGTACAGATACCTTTCCTTGGAAACTCTCCCACAGAAAGAAAGGAACTTGATATATACATCAAGAGTACATTATACACATGAAAGTTAACAGAATTATAGATTTAGAACAACCTTGTAGAGAATGTATCTAAATATACGTTTCATGTAATTTATGCACACTGACATATGCACATCCCGTTAATATGCACTATTTATTTTCATTTAGACACCACAACTTCTGTTGATTAGCACCACTTGCCAATATACAGCTACCTTGATAGAAAATACATCTACAAATGAAAGGGATTAGTACTTAATGTGTTGCAACAATAAGAAAAGTGTTCAGATGAACAAAGGGTCTAAATTATACAGATCAAAGCTAAGGAAATCCAAGATAAATGTTAAACACGACCCTTAAATTTTTACATTGCATCAATGTCTGACAGCAGCATGACAAAGTTGGGTGTGTGGGAATTTTATTCCCCTGGCTAGGTGTGGTAATGGGCTGTTTCAGGGTGAAGACTTAGCACACGTAAGCAATGGAAGTCCCTGCTCTTTATAACCTTGGACACTAGGACAAAGGAGAGAGTGGAGACCAGTTGTTCTGACTTGGAACTGGGCAACTGGAAGCTGGTTAATCTTCAGGCTGGAAAGGAATAAAGGAGTCAGGTCCCCCAGTTTTGGGGACCCCCCTCAGGGTTTTCCTCGTCAAAATTGATAGGACTGACAGTTTCCACGTATCTGTGCTGGTAAGTCTGTCCTGTGCGGTGTCCCTGTTGACTAATAAAAACTTCTGTTCAATCTGCTGAGTTAGAGTCACACCTGACTGTGAATGGGATGCAGGGCCTGGTGACCTCCACATTCTGTGACAAGCAGTCTGAACACATGCACACCTCATTTTTAAGAATTGGAAAAAAGATTGAATTTGTGGAGAGCAATGTGTTCACAAGGCCAGAGGCTGCTCAACAGAGGGAAGAGCACTGAAAACAAAATGGAATGAGGGGAGCTTCAGCTGCAGAATTGAGCTGTAGCTGGAAAACGCTACTCAGATAATACACGAGCTTAGCAGAGATTATGAAATATGGTATTTGCTGTTGTCTGAAGATTTAAACTGATATTTTTATTTGATTTCTTGCCTAGAAAGAAGTGGTGCTTTATCATCTTGTTGTTGGCTCAGAGAAGTCAGAGTTAATTAGAGTGTCTTGTTTTCTATGTAATTCAGCATGCTGTTTTATAGAGTAATCAGTTTGTGTTATGCATTTGTCTGTTTATTTTGGGTTTTTTCCCACGCATCAATCTTTTGTGGTGGCTAAATATTTCTAACATCTCTATTAATTTCTCCTTACATTTTTCTTGCCTTACACATTACAAAAGTAGTGTGTTAAGTTGTCTCAGTCCTTTGTAGCATCACGTTTTGGCCAAATGAAGGAAATGATCTGTGGGGAATGTGTATAGCATTGGCATCATTCCATAACTAATTCATATTCACACACAGTGAACACAACAGGACAGGGATGCTGAATATGGAAATACCAGAGTATGTAAACATGAAGTGTGTGTGCCTATATTGACTTACATTCTTGGTCCTGCTATGAGTGCAAGGAGCTGGACTTGATGACCTCTCGCAGTTCCTTCAAGTTCTATGATTGTATGATTCTACATCATGACTTAAGATCAAAATGGCTGAGCTTATGAATTCAGGCTGGATAAGTATGAAGGCTGGACTGGCATGGACCTACTGACATCTACTCAACTTACTTATTTTACTCTTGAATTAGGGAATACCAAAACCAAGGCTCACATTCAATGTGCTCCACTGCCTAGGAGAGTCTAGCAAATGTGAACATGGTAAAAATGAACACATCAGAATACTTTTTGGTTTCAGTAAGCATTTACTTAATTTTTATTAAATAGATCTAGAGATGGTGGTGAACCTAGATCCCAAATGGTGAACTTTGGATTTGAACTTTGCACCTTGGTTCCCGCTCATAATAAAATTAAGGTTGCTACATTATGCTTTAGCAGCATAAATGTGTACAAAAATAAAATGCATAGAAAATACCTCTATTTCTAGAGGCAGCCATCACATACCTTCCACAGCACCCATCTCAACAGTCTGCATGTGATGGGGTGGACTAGACCCTGCTACCACCTACTGGAGGCTTGTTGCCTTGCCACACCCCACCTCAGAAAAAGGCAATGGAGAGGTCCTTCAAGTCGCTTAGGCTACGTCTACACGTGCACCCAACTTCGAAATAGCTTATTTCGATGTTGCGACATCGAAATAGGCTATTTCGATGAATAACGTCTACACGTCCTCCAGGGCTGGCAACGTCGATGTTCAACTTCGACGTTGCTCAGCCCAACATCGAAATAGGCACAGCGAGGGAATGTCTACACGCCAAAGTAGCACACATCGAAATAAGGGAGCCAGGCACAGCTGCAGACAGGGTCACGGGGCGGACTCAACAGCAAGTCGCTCCCTTAAAGGGCCCCTCCCAGACACACTTTCATTAAACAGTGCAAGATACACAGAGCCAACAACTAGTTGCAGACCCTGTATATGCAGCACGGACCCCCAGCTGCAGCAGCAGCAGCCAGAAGCCCTGGGCTAAGGGCTGCTGCCCACGGTGACCACAGAGCCCCGCAAGGGCTGGAGAGAGAGTATCTCTCAACCCCCCAGCTGATGGCCGCCATGGAGGACCCCGCTATTTCGATGTTGCGGGACGCGGATCGTCTACACGTCCCTACTTCGATGTTGAACGTCGAAGTAGGGCGCTATTCCCATCCCCTCATGGGGTTAGCGACTTCGACGTCTCGCCGCCTAACGTCGATTTCAACTTCGAAATAGCGCCCGACGCGTGTAGACGTGACGGGCGCTATTTCGAAGTTAGTGCCGCTACTTCGAAGTAGCGTGCACGTGTAGACGCAGCTTTAGAGTGGTTGCAGGGGAAGTAGCTGATCAAGGGCCTGGAAGATTATATAAAAGGAGCTGCTGGGCCAGAGCCAGGCTGTTTCTCTTTGAAGTTCAAGATGTGCAGACTGTATGACAAACTGGCTGAAGGAGCAGCAGCACTGTAGACTTCTCCCTATGGAGAGCTTATTGCAGACTGGCAGACTATGCTGGGACTTTGAGACAAAGCCCTGAGATATGGGCAAAGAAGCTGTCTCCAGGAGGGAAGTCCTGCGGGAACCACTGTCTTCCAGAGTGGGAACAGACTGAGGGGCCTTAGAAGGACATCATGGGAGGCCCTGCTGGACACAAAAACAACGACAAGTCCTGTGGCACCTTATATACTAACAGATATATCAGAGCATAAGCTTTTGAGGGTAAGGACCCACTTTGTCAGATGCACCGGAGTGGAAATTCCAGAATTTGGACACATAACCCAGGAGGGAATTATTGACTTCGGGCACACAGATTGCATTTGACGCTGCCAGACGCTGAGTCACAGAAGAACCTGTGGAAACCTGGCCAGCATGTGAGGGGGCGGGAAGAAAAGGGGGGAAGGCCACTCACAAGAGATGAGTGCAACCGTGTTACACTGCCTTAACTCCAGAAGGCCAATATTGGGGCTACAGCTCAACTAAATTTCTTTATACTTGCTCAGATTATTGAGCAGCTAGCTTTAAGTACTGCCATCAGACATGTGTAAATTATCTACATATAAAAGCTCAGCACTTTCTGAGTTAAATTTATTTGAGCCATTAATTTTGGAATCAGTTATACTTTTATGCATTACCAAAGGAAATTATTATTTGTTATTTATAGAGCGCTGTAAGAATACATGGTGCTTTGTAATACTTAAAAAGAGGCTATGGGCCAAGAATCCCTGTCCATAAAAACTAAAGGATGGAACTGGCAGAATACAGTGTTCTTAATAACAGAACAGAGCAAGCAAACTGAATGGCTAAAGATGATTAGAGCTGCAATTTTTAGTGGAACAGATGGTTTTTCATGAATGGTCTTTTAGCTGAATATCAAGATACATTACCTGGTATGCTATTCAAAGAGTGAGTGAGGCATGGAAGAAGTAGTTGGGCCTTCTCAAAGAAAAAAAAACAAAAACGAATGTAAATCCCACTGAAGTAAAAGGGAAGATTACTATTGTCTTTAATAGACTTTGGAAGAGGTCTAAAAGATGTAAGTAAGTGAGATTCCTGACTGGAGCAGGAGACAAATCTATAGACATAGTTAGGATGGAGTTACAGTGCTTTGACCATCACGTACTCAAAAAATGAAAAAAGTTATGAACAGGTCAAGTGCCTCTCAAGTATCAGAGATTCCCTTTTTTTCACCCAATGGACTGACAAATTAAATGATCTCTTTGTACAGAATCTGCAGACTGTCAAGGAATAACTAAGCCTAAGCTCAAACATAACTATCCAGAAGTCTGTTCTAAGGCGCTGGCTCTCAATCTTTTATTACTGTCCCCCTTTTAGGAATCTTATTTGTCTTACACTCGCCCAGGTTGCACTACTCTTAAACACCAGTTGCTTACAAAATCAGACATAAATATACAAATGTATCACAGAAAATTGTTACTGACGAATTGCTTATATTCTCGTATTTACCAAATAATTATACATAAAGCAACTGGAATATAAACATTGTCTTTAAATTTCAGTGTGTAGCATATAGAGCAGTACAAAGAAGTCATTGTCTGTATGAAATTTTGGTTTGTGCTGACTTCGCTAGTGCTTTTTATGTTGCCTGGTGTAAAACTAAGCAACTATCTAGATGAGTTGGTGTATCCCTAAAAGACCTCTACATGACCCTTATTGAGAACCACTGTTCTAAGGTGCCCACAAAGTGTTTTCTTCTTTAACCTATTTACATGCAAACTTGCTTCTCACTACACAGTGCATCAATTGACTTGGTTGCCTATCAGAAGACTCAGTTGTATGGGCTTAATAGAGGGCAGGCTACAAACAGAACCGGCATTACAAGCTTGTAATTGCTGAATTGTCATAACTCCCCTGTGAACTAGGCAAGTACTAATTCCATTTTACAATGTGAAAACCGATGCAGAGAGGTGAAAGTCATAATGAAATTTAAGGGCCTGAAGCCACACATCTAGATTTATAAGTTAGAAAAAATTGGCTTATGAGCTAATAGATGCTAGAGAGTTATTTAGTGTCAGAGCTGGGATTTGTCCTGCTCTCTCAGGCCAAGTCTACACTATAGATCTATATCGATACAGCTACACTACTCAGGGGTGTGAAAAATTCACATCCCTGAGCTACATAATGGCTATGTCTACACTTAGTAAAAAGTTCGAAATGGCCATGCTAATAGACAAATTGCAGAATACTAATGAGGCGCTGAAATGCATATTCAGCACCTCATTAGCATGCCAGCAGGCATGGCACTTTGAAAGTGCCGCGGTTCGCTCCTGCACAGCTTGTCCAAACGGGGGTCCTTTTCAAAAGGACCCCACCAACATCAAAATCCCCTTAGTCCTACGAGCTCATAGGGAATTTCATTGTTTATTCCTATGAGCTCATAGGGGATTTCAATGCTGGTGGGGATCTTTCAAAGAGGACCCCAGTGTAGACAAGCTGCATGGAAGCGAACCGCGGTACTTTCAAAGTACCACGTCCACTGGCATGCTAACGAGGTGCTGAATATGCATTTCAGCACCTCATTAGTATTCTTCGATTTGGCCATTAGCATGGCCATTTCAAAGTTTTTACTAAGTGTAGACACGGCCAATTAGGCTGACTTAACTATAGGCACCAACTCTGTGGAGCTGGAGCATCCACAGGGACATATTGGTGGGTGCTGATCATTCATTGGCAGGTCCCCTTTCAGCTTCTCCCTCCTCACCTCCGTGTCTCCTGCCCATGGCCAGACCCCATCAATCAGTGCTTACTCTCTCTTTCCACAACTCCCACCCACTGTCATCATCAATTGGGTGGCAGGAGATGTGTAGGAGAAGGAACTGAGGCTGTGGCATGCTGGTGGGAGGAGGTGGAACTGGGACGGAAGAGGTGGGGGGATGGTGGAGCAGGGGCAGGAAGAGGTGGGGCAGAAATGTAGCCTGGGGACAGGGAAGGAGTGGGGATGCGGCCTGGGGCAGATCTGAAGGGGTGTCAAGCAACCCCCGACGCTTTTCAAGGTCACTGCCTATGGAACGAGCCCCCAGTGCAGACAGCGATATGTTGACAGAAAGCAACCCCATTGGTGGAGTAGCATCTCCACTAATGTGCTACAGCGGCATGGCTGTACTGGTGCCATGATAGTGAGTACATGAAGACAGGACTTTGGTCCATTCCTTAGTCTACAGCACCCTTGTGTACCTCATGGCACTGAGCTGCTCCCGCTTGTGACCAGCTAGCATGGCAGAGGGACTAGTCCAGCTACAGGCAGCTGGGGGGTAAAAGTGCAGCAGCCTTAAGGAAGGGCTACGCTGCAGTTAGATGCTCATGGCAGGCCGGTGCCTGCTGACGCAGCCTTTCAGCGCTCAGGCTAAGGGGCCATTTAATAAAGGTGTAGCTGTGCCTGCTCAGATGGGCTACGTCTACACGTGCAGCCAACATCGAAATAGTCTATTTCGATGAACAACGTCTACACGTCCTCCAGGGCCGGCAACGTCGATGTTCAACTTCGACGTTGCTCAGCCCAACATCGAAATAGGTGCAGCGAGGGAACGTCTACACGTCAAAGTAGCACACATCGAAATAGGGATGCCAGGCACAGCTGCAGACAGGGTCACAGGGCGGACTCAACAGCCAGCCGCTCCCTTAAAGGGCCCCTCCCAGACACAGTTGCACTAAACAACACAAGATACACAGAGCTGACAACTGGTTGCAGACCCTGTGCCTGAAGCATAGATCCCCAGCTGCCGCAGAAGCAGCCAGAAGCCCTGGGCTAAGGGCTGCTGCCCACGGTGACCATAGAGCCCCGCAGGGGCTGGAGAGAGAGCATCTCTCAACCCCCCAGCTGATGGCCGCCATGGAGGACCCAGCAATTTCGACGTTGCGGGACGCGGATCGTCTACACGGTCCCTACTTCGACATTGAACGTCAAAGTAGGGCGCTATTCCTATCTCCTCATGAGGTTAGCGACTTCGACGTCTCGCCGCCTAACGTCGAAGTTAACTTCAAAATAGCGCCCGACGCGTGTAGACGTGACGGGCGCTATTTCGAAGTTGGTGCCGCTACTTCGAAGTAGCGTGCACGTGTAGACGCAGCTATGGTGGCCCAAGCTCTGGGTTCCTCCCCTAACTCAGGGTTCTACACCCCAGGCTCCAACCTGAGGCCAAATAACAACAACAACAACCCCTCCTCATGAGTCCGGGTCAGCAGGCATGGGCCAGACACAGGTTTCTAACAGGCAGTGTAGATGTACTGTTAGCGCTGTCATCAGTAACCAGGCCATCCCTGCCAGATTTTCCCGAATATCTAGGGGCTGTTTTTTTTTTCCAGACCCTGGAGCCCAGCTCTGCTGCACCGTGAGGTAATGATGTGTGTGTAACCAGCACTCTCTGTGAGGTGGCTTGAAGAGTTCAGCTTTTTATCTGTAAATGTTGGTGACACTGATTTCATTGCACACACACAAATGGATTAGAAAATATTTCCATCACAGATAACCAAAGGTTATGTACCAGGAAAGCATGCAAATGCCGCTTGTGTACAGTGTATTTTAAACATATTTATAGTTGCACATTTGGACATGTGATGGTCACAATTTTAATGGCTATGAAGATTTAACTTTTTGAATATCCACATTGCTGTCATTAAATAGTTCCTGTCTGACACACACCCAGAACATTATCTGGTCCGTGAATTTTAAAAAAAAAAATAGATCAAATTCTGCCAAGCCTATTTATGCAGAATCAGTGAGGTGCTTTTCATCTTAGAGGCTATGGCTACACTAGCCCCAAACTTCGAAATGGCCACGCAAATGGCCATTTCGAAGTTTACTAATGAAGCGCTGAAATACACATTCAGCGCTTCATTAGCATGAAGGCGGCTGCGGCACTTCAAGGTTGATGCACCTCGCTGCCACGCGGCTCGTCCCGACGGGGCTCCTTTTCGAAAGGACCCCACCTACTTCGAAGTCCCCTTATTCCCACTCCCATTTCCATTTTGAAAAGGAGCCCCGTTGGGACGAGCCGCGCGGCAGCGAGGCACGTCAATTTCGAAGTGCCGTGGGCGCCCGCATGCTAATGAAGTGCTGAATATGTATTTCAGCGCTTCATTAGTAAACTTCGAAATGGCCATTTGCATGGCCATTTCGAAGTTTGGGGCTAGTGTAGACACGGCCAGAGTGTGGTTTACATTTACAAAGCTAGCCTTGGTTGAAAAAATGTCCTTTTTAATGAAAGCTGAGAAACTCCTATAATATTTCTGGTTCCCCCAAACCATGGAGGGAGCAAAGTCCACCTTTGGACTTGATGCAATGTGCTCATATTTACTGCTTGTTTATTTCAGTTGCATTTGTATGAGACAAAAATGCCCTTTATTCGCTAATACCTATACTCTGCACATCTAAAGCAAAACAGATAAGGGTGTGAAAGATCTTGCCTTTGATAACGTCAGATGACTTCTAGGATAGCCTTTGTACAGAGGTTGGGGAAAATAATCAAATATGCAGCACTGATTGCAAATTTCTATTTAAAATGCTCAATTTTCACTTTCAAATTGCTTCCATCATGTGCTGCATCCCATTTTGCTTAGTAAATGAGAAGTGCTTCAAGATACAGCTGAAGTGCTTTTTCTCAGCAAGCTAAATGCATTTTGCTGATGATTGAGAAGGTCTATTTCAACCTCTGACAGGAAATGACCAGGGCTGTCAGGTCAGACTGGGTGAAAAAGAATGAAAGCCTCCTCATATTCAATCAGCTCCCAATTACCGTTTATCAGCAGGAGAGCAGATCAGAAATGAGTTTCTTTGCAATTGGAACTCGCTGCATACAGCCTTGTGAGCCGGGGTACTTCAAAACTAATAAATAACTCATGGTATTTAGCTCTCATTAAATAGTTTATCTATTTGATTTATCTGCTTCTGGTTATAATCATAGTTTTTTTTTAAATGTGAAAATATCAAAATCTGCAGTCAATGAGAAATCTCTTTTTGATTATCTTTTTGAGCGACAATCATGGCTTTATTCTTTTACCATTATTTAAGGATTTGCCAGGCTTATTTCTTGTGACAGACCATAGTTTAGTTTCTGATGAACTCATCATATTGTGAACGCTCAACTTATCTGGAGACTGCTAAGGCTATGAAAAAAATTGACACAGCAAATCTCTTCTCATGAATACATTGCAACTCAGATCTTGTGGCATATCCACCATGCTGGATGTTTGTGATAAAAGAGTTTTTTTCTAGACTTTACTATGGGTAAAGTTAAACTATATTTTCCAAAAGAATGTCACTGGAAAGAGGCTTGCTGTATGAAAATAGTTGACCTTTTTATGGATCAGCTATAGAAATCAAATTTCAAAATAAGCACATCATTTAAAAACATGAGAATCTTTACGAAAGGATCAGAACCATTGGTCACCTGGACCAAATGGATCAAAAAAATCTGTTCTGATGCTCTTCATTCACTTTTCTTTACAGAAACCAAGAACACCTTTAGTGCTCATTTAAAAAAGATGGCCATACAAGTATATGTATCCACCCATGCCCCAAAGGAACATTAATTTATACATAGAACTACAAGCTACATTTACACTAGAGAGTTTTGTTAACAAAACTGACAGAGCGTCCACACTAAAAATGTGTTCTGTCGAAAGTAAATCAACAGAACATGGTACTTTCATTGACAGCCTTCTGCCTCTCCCCCATGAGGCCTTTCTTGTCAGAATCTGTTGCCAAAAAAGCCCTGTGGATGCTTTGGGGGCCCCCTCTGTAGACAGACAGGGCTTCTGGGTCACCAGGCAGCTCTGTCTGCTGTGCTTCTGGTTGGCCATGTGTTGAGAGAGTGAGCAGTCCAGCTGCTGTCTGTCGACAGACCAGATCATTTTTTTGATCTGCTTTGCAGTCTGGCCACAATCTGTCGACTGACGTTTTGTCGGAAGATGCCTTGCAACAATAACTACTCTCGACAGATTGCTGCAGTATAGATGTAACCACAGCGTTTACCTTAAGATCCTCAATAATAAAATGATCATGCTGAAATATAAAGTCTTATCTTGAACCAAGTATTTATTCAAGTAGCTCTCAATAAGTTGAGCATATGTTCGCCCTTTTCTTAATTGAACTAAGGCTAAGGCTACACCATGATTTCTATTTTGGGATACATTTGTACCCCGAAATAGAAACCCCATGACCAAACACTGCGCTTGAAATAGCAGGGCTATTTTGAGCGCAGTATTTTGTTCCCGCTACCCCTCATTGTATGAGGGGTAGCGGGAAGTTTGAAATAAGCACTTATTTTGAACACTGGTGCAGTGTAGCCAGCACTGCATTGGAAATAAGATGCCTCGAAAGTGCATTGTACAAATTGCATAAGTTAATTGCTTAACATATTTTGAGGTAGAGCTACAATGTAGTCCCAGCCTAAGTGAACAATGGGAGAGAACGTAGGACTAGAATATGCCACTTAGGCAAAGACCACAGTCAGGGACTGTGTGGCTCTATGCTACCACAGTAAGAGCATCAGGAGGTGCTTCCAGGCACACCCACTGCTGGCAAGGCCACTGCTGTATTCTTCTTCTTCTTTAACATTCTCACTGTGGTAGGACCTAGAGGCCTCAACCTGTCAACTGACTCCATTTTTGGGTGCAGCATGTTACTTCCCTCTGGCTGGTCAGCACATGTGGGGTTGGAGGGGTGCAGAGTCCTTTACTTCCTATTCCTCCTCAGGCCTCAGGCATGGTGTGCTCTTTAAGGGACGTAAGAACTGCTTGGCCTTTATGCATGTATCATAGGGGTGGGGATAGCCTGCTGCTGTACCTCCTTCCTCACTTCATAGCAATGTAAAGTCTGTTGAGAACCTGCTCTACAATTATTTGCCATAATGCCGGAGGGAGGGAGGGGTGTTTGCTTTCCTTGCTGGAATGAAGCCATATGTAATTACACACACTGTACACTGACATTCTGCTCTCTCTCCCTCTCTCTGTGGAAGTGGCTGGACTCTCTTCTCTTTATGCTGCCTCAGCACAAAGGCAAGAGTTTAGTTGCTGCCCTTGATATGTTGTGCAACTGCGAAGAAGGCAGAGTAAGCCAAAATGCTGGCAACTCTTATCTCTTTTTCCCTTGCATTTTATTAATGTGGCGATGGACAAACACCAGTTTTATTTTCACTGAAATACTCTGGTACAGCAGGACTCTTTTACCGATACTACACGCTGACTTCAGCTAGCTTTGAACACAAAATGGGAACAGTGAATAACTTCTGTAAACTGCAAAGCGAATTGAGATTTTCAAGAGGTGCCATAAAAGGGGTTTGGGTACCTGAATCCTATAGACAGCTTTCAATATCTCAGCTTTACTGCTGAATTTTCAAGTGCTACATTTCCCTCTGAACCTGTACATTTGTTCTTTACTTCATCACCAGTTATAATTAGCATGAGATTTGCTGGCATCAGTGATTTAATTTTGGTGTTTGCTTCCGTCCTAAATGACTTACTACCTTTCAATTAGTTGTGCAGTTTAATGCATGTTTCCCAGGCTTAAGGGCCATAGGGAGAAGATTCACTTCAAAGGGAGAGTTTAAAGGACTTTTCTGGTTTCTGTGGCTTTAATTAAATGGAAGGTGACAGCACAACCCAATTCTCCCTTTATCTACTGTCCAGCAGTAATGTTCTGTTGATTGCTTTTCAGAGAAGAGTGGCAGGAGCAGCCACCCATGTTGGGCTTGAAGCTTGGTGGCATGATTGATAGGAGGAAACTGTTCACCAAATGTATAAAACAGATTCGAAGTTTCACAGTTCCTCACCCAAGAAGATGGGAGCTCACACCTGTTGTTGCAAGGAGGGATCGGATGTACCTCTCTGAACACAGCCTGGCAGTTGTGACTTGAGAATTCCCATGGACAGGAGACCAGGAGGTGAACAGTGACTCATACTACTGCTTGCGCTCTGGAGCAGGGAGGGATTTCTGCTGAGGATTTTCAGAGATGCTGAAGATCTCCCCCAGACTCCAGGCTTCATCTGGAATTGCAAGTGCTCCACACCTCTGCAAATCAGGCGCTTTATCTCTGCCAAGAGCTCTACTAGAAGCCCCACCAGCAGAGTCAACACATTTCTGTGGCACGTTTCCCATGCTCCATCTCCAGCCATTGTGTCCTCAGTTTGGGCTGAGTGGATCAGCTGCAAACATTCCCCACTCGGTGGAGCAAAGTTGTGGACAGCCTATGAATGCCACAATTTGAAACACCCACCACACTCAATTTTCTGCAGAAGATAGTGTGAGCCAGTGATGAATTTGTCCCATATTGCAGTTTCCATGTCAAAGTAATTTCTTAGATAAGATCAAAACAAAAAAAGCAGTCAAGTGGCACTTGAAAGACTAACACAATAATTTATTAGGTGAGCTTTCATGGGACTCACTTCTTCAGACCATAGCCATACTTGACTGCTTTTTTGTTTTGATAGTATATAGACCAGCACAGCTCCCTCTCTGTTACTATTTTTGGATGAGCTTCACTTTAATGCTCCCAGATATCAGTAACAAAATAAAAATAAAAAATCCCTTTTACTGTCAGCTTGCATTAGTCCATTAATTTTGATCTCCATGGGATCCTGTAGTTTTACCTTGAAAATGACCTATAGACTTTACATCCCCATACATAGAGCAATATTCTGATCCAGTGGTTCCAATGTAAGTCCACAGTAACTCTGTTCAAGTTATGGATTTATTGCAGATTTACAGTGGGTTAAGTAAAGTCAGAATCTGGCCCATTACTTTGTGAGTGGTGTGCTGTCCCTCAAGCAGGAACACAGTAGCTCAAAAAACAACTGCCTATTTTAAATCCCCCCGGTGCACAGTTCAGATGTGTCTTTCACACTGCTTCTGCTGATGCAAAATCTGTCCACCCTCATTTCCCTTAGCCTGAAAATATTTATTTGTGAAATGGCAAAACAATGACATACCAATAACCCTATCCTGCCAGTTCATCAGATGCAGAAATATGAGTCTAAAAAGCAATTACTTAAGTTGAAGATTTGTTGTATGGAGACACTTTAAAAATAATACAAACGTGTCAAATGAGCTTGTGATGAGAGCGTTTTTATCAGGTCAGCTAGTGATAGTCAATTACTCCCCCATATAGTGGGATGTGCAGAACTCATTGAGGTATCATACACCTGGGAAAATGCACCTAGAGTGACAGTCCTTAGAAACATTCAGTATCTATTCCATTCCTCAGCAGGTGGCTCTGCTTCTTTTCCCAAAAGGGAGGCAGCAACAGTATGGGCCATAGCAGGATCGTGTCACAGCCAAAGAGTATATAAATAGTGCATAATACTATGTCATACTTACAATGACCATTTCCACATTAATTCTTTGTCTTGTATACTAACAAGTGCACAAAAGCTATGCAACTGGCAACATTGATTTATTGCTGCCTGTAGGTTAGTGACATATAAGCAAAAACCAGTGACTCTAAGACAATGAGCACTTGCTGGATTTTCTTAATCGCAACTTATTCAAGTCTGTTGGCTGAGGAGCCAGGTAGAGGCTCTCACCAGTCCAGGATCTCTCACAAAACTTTCATTTATTCTTTATTCACTGTGTTGTCCTTTCCCCAGTCTTACCTTTAGTGTTTCTTTCATGCAGCCTTGTGCATTGAAAAGAATGCCTCATGCACCTCCATTTCTTCTTTCTCTATCTGTTTCTTTGTTGCAGCCTTCTGGCATCATGTGACCAAGGTGCACCCTGCTTGCCTGTCTGGTATCTGTCGTGTATCAGAGGGGGAGCTGAGTTAGTCTGTGTCTTCAGAAACAACAAGAAGTCTTGTGGCACCTTATAAACTAAAAAATATTTTGGAGCATAAGCTTTCCTGGGCAAGTGGGTCTTTGCCCATGAAAGCTTATGCTACAAAATATCTGTTAGTCTATAAGGTGCCACACGACTTCTTGTTGTTTTTGGTATCTCTCATGATTTTTTTATTTTAAAATACAGCATTAAACTCAGTTATGCCAGCAGATTTTAAATTCTTCAGGGCCTGAACTCAGTCTTTTGTCTGGCACATTTCACCTGCAATACATACCTGGATTTTTGTTTGTCTCTATTGTAGCATCATAAGATTTCCAATTATTTTTTTCCAATTTTTCCCTATTCAGACATACTGCAGGGAGAGCTTTTTAGTTTGTCTTTTGGCTTTTTTCTAAAACTCAATTTCATTTCCAGACAGAGATCTGAAATTTTGTGAGACGCACCAAATAGCCCAAAGTGTGATGCTTCCCAGGGGGACACAGGTTATATGCTCAGCATGAGAGAGAGATGTGTGCACCTAATATGGGTCATCAGCTTCCTGACTCCAGTGACCATAGGTCAAACAAGCACTTCCCCTCTTGGCCGACCCAAGCTCCACTCTCCATCTGCACATTTGCTGTAAGCATGCTCCAATCCTGGGGCACTCTGAGCCTCTCTCTGAAGCATCCAGCCCCTGTGCTTCTCTTCACACACAGCACTCAGATGTATTTATAGTGAGCTCCAAAAGTGTTATTTATTTAAGCAAAGCGATTCAGATGATGGCACTGAGGAATATTGGAAACAAAAGTTGCATAAAAAATAAAATCATAACATTCTAAGATCTAGACCTCACCCCAAGGGCCTTCCAGAGCTTTTCAGCCCAGGTTGGCTGCAGTCCTTTTTTTCCTCAGGCAACCACACTATCAACCTCATACTTCCTGCTGAAGAGAATTTCATAGTTTTGATAGGAGACATGAACCTATGCCATTTCAAGTACAATGACGAGGGTCCTTCTCACTGGGAGGTGGAGGTAACTATCACTATGGCAATAGGTGAAAGAGGAAAAATCATATGGTGTGTACTTCAAGAAACATTTTTAAGAGAATACTGCAGAAGAAAAAAGTTACAAAGAAGCAGTAACTGCTATGTTTCACCCAGAGTCATAAATTTCTAACACTGCAGTTTATCAAAATACATGTAGTTGGAGGTCAGTCAGGTAGGGTTTTCTGTAGGACATGCAAGTGCTCACCCTTATCTATATCCCATTGCTGCATCAAGTGTAAGACACATTTTTCACAGGACTATGAAGTGTTCTATAAATATGCACATGCTAGATAGTACATAAATATGTATTTTGTTCTGAGGAAATAGAAGTTATTCCATCTCTCTCTAGCATGAGAGAGCTTAGAATGGTTTTATCTTGTAGATTTTTCTGCATATAAATATTTTAACTTTTATTTTACCCTTTCTCCCACTTTTAAAATGATTTTAATATTAATCAACAGAAGCCAGATTGAAAGCTTTTGATGTTAAAGCCCTCTTTATGGATATTGTTGGTACAACTTCTTCACGCTGTTGAGTGTGTATCAAACTGGAGTTGGCAAGAATACCTTTACAGTTGATAAGCACTGGTTCTTGGTGTAATGTCTCACCCAAACAGGACTCTGTTCACCAATTCTCTTAATACAGACAACAAAATGTCACCAGATATTAAGAGCAACTGGCTACTGTTGACCTAGACAATGAGGAGTGGCAAAGAACTATGAAAGGCTCGGAAGCTCACTGTCAATTCCTTGCACCATGCAGCAAAAAAAGAGGCACTTACATGGGGACTAATACGCCTGTAGTGGTCTGTGGACAGCCAGTTGGTTGCATGGTGTTAACTCTCTTTTCTCCACTTCCTAAAGAGTTAAAATACCTCCCATGAATGCAACTGCTGTAGTTGCTGCAAAGTTATTATGTAACTGCAAATGCACTGGGAGATGATCACTGAGACCATCTCCAATGAAATGAGTTGTCCATGTGTGACATGACAAGGGATAGTCTGCACCTGTGATCTCTCTATCAGGCTCTCCCTGAAAATGACAGGCCTTGACCTGCACTCTTGTCCGTGTGGAAATTTGCAGTTCATTCCACTTCAGACTTGATGACCAGGATATAGAACCTCCACCCCAGTATGCTGCCATGGTTACAAGGGCAAGCAGTGCTCATGTACACCTGTGAAGTCTTGCTCCCATGAACCCCTTCAGCTGACAAATTCTGCTACCTTCATCTCTCCCCAGGTAGAACCCTATGGTTGTGCCACTTGTAAACTGGATCCTAGAGAGGCATCTCCCTGCATTTTCCAACCATATAAACACTACTGGACTTGCAGAACCTGCAGCAATCTCCTGTTTCAATGCCTGTGACCAGCAGTTCATTGACATGACTTAGAATGGCGTCTTCCACACAGACATATTATCCATTTGCTCCAATGTACACAGCAGACAGGAGGAAGAGTTGACCGCAGTACAGGCCTGCATGCCAGGGGCTTCCCTGAAGCTCATCACCTTTCTCAGATCTCGTGAGCCACACTGTGTCAGGCACATCCTATTATGTCCGTGCCTTAGTTCCATAGCCCTGCTGCTTGCTCTGCTAATATGAATGTCTTTCCTTGAGAAGGTGCTCCCTGTATAGACACACATATCCTTTTTCCCTATGAATTTAATATAAGATGTAATATAATTGGAGATACATATCTAGAACTGGAAGGGACTTCAGAAGATTATCTAGTCCAGTCCCCTGCCCTCTTGGCAGGACCAAGCACCACCCCTAAGATCTATTTGACCCAATCTCTAAATGGCCTCCACAAGAATTGAACTCACAAGCCTGTGTTTAGCAGGCTAATGCTTAATGTTCATTGCTGGTTTGAGGGGATAAAGCCTACCACCCTTTTCTCATCAGGCAGGTATGGATTTCCCAATAACTCACTAGCCCCTTATTGCTCTTAAGGACCCTTGGTATTTTACCTAGAAATAACCCTCTCTCCCATTGCTTAATTTCCTGCTTACTTCTTCCTCACAGCCTCCACTGATTTACTGCTATGCAGTCAGTCAGAATATTATCAAGCACATAAAAAGAGACACCCTTAATATTCACATAAAACATATTTTTCCTCCTTTTCCACTCTGCAGTGAAAAAGTCTGAGGACTAAATTTAGTCAAAGCTTTCAAACTTGGGAGTTGTGGGTACTCAGGATCCCAAAATTCAGGCTGTTTGCTTAGCTGCCTAACCACAGATTTTAGACTCAGCATGTTGTAAAATTTGGCACATATCTCCATTTTATTAACTGCTTTCTCAGTTGGTCCTAGAGAACATCTTTGCTAGCAAATGACTTTTAAACTGGAGAAACCCAACCAGGGGCACCTAGTACTATTCCACAGCAGTAAGAGGTGTATGAACTGCAGTATTTCTCACAGCGCGAAGAGGATTGTAGTCACCCATGGCTATGTTCTGTAAAATGATCTTATCCCCTTCCAATGTTTACTTTATAATTTAACACCCTACTACGATGAAGCAAAATCAGCAGAAGTGGCATGGGCCACAAAGGAATGCCTCTACCATGATATACTGCAATCAGTGTCATGCTGTGATTCCCACCTTCCATTATTAATTTGATACTTTCTCTCAGACTTGTGTAAACTCAGGAAAAGCAAGTCAGAAAAGAAATGCTATTTAGGGCTAGGGATTAGCTATAGGATGGCACTGTCAAGTCACAGTCTGGAAGCCCGTTAGAACAAGGAACCCTTCATGTTGTGTCTTGTAAAAGGCAGAGCACATTGCTGGTGCTTAAGTTAAACACAGATACTGTTCTACATGGAATATAAGGAAGATCATTTGAAATTCAGCTCCTATCCACATTGTGTTTTGGTGCAGACGACTAGCTTCTGTTGCCACAAACAATATTTTAGCCTTCTCAGTGAGACAGGAAATAACTTGTTTTCTTGAGAGGCCGATGCTCAGTAATGTTCTGCTGGAAGATCTTTTTAAAGGGGATTAATTGTCTGTTTGGTCTGAGTTACTGACTTGGTTGATCTTGACTGGGGCCATCTTGTAATATACCATCTCATAAAAAGGCAAAAGGAACATTTTCATTTTATTTCAGCATCTTGCGAGTCCATTTGTATTATCTTGATTACACCTGTGGACCACCAAGTTTCCTGTATTTCTTGTAAATAGTGTATTGAACCAGTATATTAAATTTCTAACATCCACCTTTTATCTCCATATGGGAATCACCTAACACTAAGGTCCAGATCCTCAAAGATATTTAATCTCCTTACTTCCACTGAATCTAATGGGAGTTAGCTGCCTAAGTACATCTGTGGGTCTGTGCCCATGTCTTTCTACTTGTATGCTTTGTCTCTGCCTTTCTCTTACCAGTCGTAAGTTATTTTAAAGCGCACTAACTGGTCCCATATTTAGCTGTCAGAGAGCTGGGGTTGTAGGGCATTCTGACTGAACGATGTTTGGCTTTAGAAATTGCTTCCTCCAGCAGTTACCTTTTTTTTGACATTCTAGGCCTCATACGAGGCCAGACTAGAGATGTAGGATACCCCAATTCAAATCCCACCTCCTCAGCAGGCAGAGGAGAAATTGAAACTGGGTCACCTACCTCTCAGCAAAGTGCATTGAGCAGAAGGTTAAGTGTTCCAATGGGAGTGCCACCTCTTGTGGGATTTTGAATATGACATTCTCTGAGCACAGGGTTGGACCTTATATGCAAGAAAGGTGGGCAACTGCTTACCTTCCTCCAGTTTATAGAGTGCACTAGCATACAGTATTACTGTGCATGTTCAGAGGCAGCAACATAGCTGCCTACATGGTTTTGCAATAGTGGCACAAACAAATACCACAGGCCCCAGGGCAAGATGGGAGGAGGGGCCTGGCTCCACAACCTGGAAGGGGCCAGCGTGGAAGAGGCAGAGCCAAGGGCAGTCAGTCTGGACACTAAACAGAAGTGGCATCATGGTCCCCACCCCTTTCATGGTGAGCTGCAGAACAAGCCCAGCGTACCAAGGGAACAATGGACTCCCTCCTAATGAAGAACCGAGGTCAGGGTGCGTCCATGATGTGCAATATATAGCACAGGGGCACAGTCTCTCCTGTGCCCATCCTGGGGCAATGCAGCTCCACATGCGCCCCTCCAGAGGGAAAGGGCACACCTGGAATAAATTAACCATTGGCTAATGGACGCCAGGTACACTTCTGACAGCATGGAAGCCTAGAGTTTTTATGTCATTTTTCCAGTTAAGCACTCAGACTGGATTTTATAACCCTTCTTCCCAGTGAGCAATACACATCCATCTGAGTAGCTGCAGCACCGAGATCAGGGGGTCTACTCCCATGGGTCAGTTAGCAAGAGTTGCCGAATCCCCCTCTTTTAATTTAAGGGAAATTTAACTTTATGCCAATCTGCTGTGTTGCTTAGGGAGCATATTCCAACAGAGCCGGGCCACTGCTGAGGAGGTGTGACAGCCAGACAGCTCCCAGGAGGCTTCAGGGAGAATCATGGAACAGCTTTCCATACAGCAAACAGCTTCCACGGATTCTGAACAAGCAGATTGAGATTCTAACTACAACTGCCTTTTGTTACACCCAGTAGGTAGAATATTTTAGGACCAGATGCTAATTCTTTCACTCACACTACACAGTACCTTAGCTTGGAATTGTCCCTTTATTCTGCAAATAGTTCCATTGACTGCAACATGAGCAAGGGTATAGGAATCAAATGATCAGATATGTACGTCTGCAAATGGTAAATTATAGCTGGTCTTTTGTTATAAATAATATTGCTAGAGTATTCTGATGCTGTTTAAAAAAAAGCAAGAGATAGTTTCCCTCTATTGTTAACAAAAGAAACAAGCAAACAAAAAAGAGTGAAATGGCTTCTTTATGTAGTGATTTACTTTAAAGGAAAGGATTCATTGTAAGAAAGATGTCGCTAACTTTTCCTTCAGGCAGTCATGTACAGCTATTTCAGGCAAGGTACTTGGGCAAATAAAGGGAGTAGTGCAAGCAGAGAAGTGGCTTGTATGTGCTATGCAGTTTAATTGATGCATTCTGAGGAGTTCAACACACATGACCAGAGCCAACCTTCCATCCCTCATATTTCCTTCCTATTGCTAATGTTTTTAAAAAAACAAGTTGAATTCCCAATTCAGGTTAGGTGAATGTGGTTCTAACAGCTTTCCTAGATAACAAAAATGGCTTAATAGACCAACAGTGTCCTGAGATGCCAATATGCATTTGGATGGATATCCCTATGCAGTAAACCCACTTCTGCCTGATGGGATTTACAAGGACTGAGATGAAGGATCTGATTCGGCTTATATTAAATATGTAGCAAAACCTTCATGGACTTCAGTGGTGGCTGCATTGGGTTAAAATCATGAACACTGTAGCAGATACCGGAAAATTTCCAGAATCAGAAATAATATGGCAATGCACAGTGGCCATACAGAATTGTGTGTGCTTTGTGGCACCTGCTCTGAAAGAATTTACCCTTGGTAATTTATGTCAACTTCACAGAATTTGTGCTGGACAAATGTGACTTACCCTGTTCTGTGTGGTTAGCCTTCCTTTTCTCTGAAGTGCTGAATAACACTTTTCAATTGCTTTGCTGTAAGCCCTGACTTATATACTATACAAAATGAAAACCAAAAAGGTGACATTATTACTCTATCCCTAGGGTTGCATTGAGTAGTGTTGCAATGAGTCATACGCTAGAGCTGGGATTCCTGGTACCATCCTCCAGGCTTACTAGAAACAATCATGGACTCATCCAATTGTATGAGGATGAAAAGCACGTCTGCAAGATGCCTGGTTTTCTGTATCTGACTCAATTGTTATCTGGGAAAGATGTCTTAAGGAAAGAAATAGAGATTTTGTGTACCTTCAGTAAAACCAACCACCCTATTTAAAAGATCTGGTTCTGTGAGTTTCTCCATCACAAAAAGAAAGTAATTCTAAACCCCAAAGTGGGATTGAATCATCCTCCAAAACTACTCCTTCCCCCAGTGCCGGGCAGTATAACCTTTAGCATGAGCTACACCTGTATCGGGGCCTAGCTGTGCCTTGGTGGGTCACAAATGAGAATACAAAATTCAAGTCAGAGTGCTGACAATAAGATCAAATACACCCCAGATCGTCTGTCTCACCATACTGGCAAGCAAGAATTCATAAATGCAATTTCCTGAAGCATTCTTATCTTATTACCTCCCAAAAAACACTGGATCCAGACATGAGTGGTTCTTTACAACCAGTCTAATCAAATAAAAGGTTCTTCTGACCAAAGACAAGCCACATTCCCAGATAAATATGCAACTCGGATCTTAACCCACAAATCATGCTTTTCCGCGTGTGAATCTAGTGTGTAAATCTAAAGGCTTATTTATGAACAGAAAGAAAGGTGAGAATTAATATTGGTTAAAGGAGTCAAATGCACACAACAACAAAATGTTTGGTTTAGGCTTCTGCCAGTACTGGAATAAACTTCTGGCTAAAGTCAAGTCACTGGTTTCTTCCAAATTCTTGGAAGGCTCTCAATGCCTTTGTTAGAATGCTCCCATAATCCACAGGTTTGAGTAGTAAAGAGACTTGATCAGGAAAGAAGCAAACAGGTGTTTCCAGGGCGTCCTATAGCTTCTGCCATGTGGAAGAATCCCATTGTTCTTTCTTTGGAAAATTACACATAAAGTTGGATTTTAGAGTCACATGTCCATGCATGAGTTGCTTAGTCATAGCAGAAGCCATTAATTACCCATACTCTAGTTTGAACGTTCCCAGGAAAGTCCATATGGTGCCAGTGGATCTGTCATTGTCCATTGTGAGCTAAGTGTCACCCTGAATACCATCATGATATGCTTCATAAATATCTTACGGGTCTTACCACAGGTATTAACATTTGATATACAGGCACATATCTAATATTTATATCTTCCGATACAAAAATGATACATGCAACAAATGGCACAATCGTATTTAGTAAATCATAGCTGACCTAATGACACCTTACATGCCATACTTTGGACAAGATTTGTTGCAAGTATATGAAAGTGTTTTATTCAGTGCTTTCTGTGAATGTGCACATCTTTCTGTGATTTATTTTATGTGCACTTTTATTGTACTCATCACTCTAATACCTGTGAATCTAAATATACTCCTGAGAGATAGAGGTGTATCAGTATTCCAAATTTACAGTTTTACACAATTCTTCATATTAAATTGAGTAAGTATCTAAATTTTTATCCTAAAATGATTTTAAATATCTCTGAAAAATTTAATTTCTCATTATGGATGGAGGTCATAGATAAAAGAAGCCACTTTTTCCTTTTGCACAGCTCAAAGACAGACTAGAATTTAGTTTCTCTACATTAGAAACACCAAATGGAATTTTACAGGCATCCAGCATTTTATACAGTCATTTCAGTAGCTGTAAATGAAATTCATAACCTGCTATATTTTAGAATTTCCCTTCATCAATTTAACATATTTGTTTGCTGAATAAGATTTTCCTGATCTGACTCCAAAGCTGTTTTTAGGTAAGATAGTTATTAGCATAGCAAGTCATATAAATAACACCTTTTTGTAATGATATTTGAAATTCATTCTTCTGTAATTCAGGAATCAGTTCAGCCTTTGTTGGACACTCCAGAAGAATCATAATATATTTTATTTGTAACTTTTGAAAGTGACAACTCTACAAACTTTAGAGGTCAGTAAATATTAGAATGCTGTTTTCTACCCCTTTTGGCTGATGAATTCTCTTACTACTCATTTTATTTGAAAATGATGTTTTTTGAGACGCACACAGCTATAAAAGAAGCATGGAGCAATCAACTAGAACAGTCTGTGGAACAATTATGCCACATATTGACCAAGAAAGGAAATTATGAGTTATCATGAAATCAACTCCTCAGTGACTTTGGTGCTGCATTTTGCCAGCACAAAAAGAAAAAAATATCTGATTTTGATCTTACATATGCGCATGTGAAAATCAGTAATAATATTTCTGAAGTCAATGACGTTAAGATGTAAAATCAGATGCAAGATCATAGTCATGTTCAGACAGACGTCAACACAAGACAAAGTCAAAAGAAGTTGTAAGGTCAGGGTGACTTGCACATCTGGAAACTATATTTACCTTTTCAGAGGAAAACTGTTTAATTCTCTGAAGTATCCAGATACATTTTTTTAGAATATTTGTTAACCCCATTTCTGCTGTGTGGATTTTCCTGATAATGAGCTACTTGTGTAGGTGGTGTTCATATACTACTATTTTAGAGTCTATTTCCAATATGCGAATCAGTGCCTTGTGGCAGTTTATCTACAAATAAAAGGGAATCGCTCTTCAAAGCAGGCACTAGAGAAAGAGGCTGCTTGCATTATGATGCTGGAATAGTACTACAAAATGGTACAGTTGCTGCCTCAGTATGAGCCTGCATATTCTATATGTTATTTTTGTTGGTCTGACGGAAGCCATTTCAGTACTGCCAACACTGAGTATACAAAAAACTATGAGTAAGCTCCTGGCTTACATAAAACTGCCATAGGAGATGCAAAAACCTCAGGGGTACAGCTACTAACTAATACAAAGGTATTCCAATTTTAAGAAATCTTTCCACTGAAACCACATACAGTGTAACACCTGCAAAAGGAAGATTACCCACTGCCAAGGTGGCTTCTTCTTTTCTTACCTCAGATGGATATCTTTTTGCAGTGCTTTTTTGGTAAAAAAGAGCCAGTACAGCTCTTCCCTTTTCCTCACCCTCCTCGCTGGGTTCCCATGGCTGACAGAGGGGTTGGGGGGCTGGCTCCTGGCCCTGTGCTGCTGCAGGACTGGTGAGGGCTCCAGCAGCCCTGTGGCGGGGAGCCAGCTGGGGTGCTGGGCCCCGCTGGCAGCCCCAGCAGCAGGAACCCTGGGAAGGAGGTGCCAGTATGCAGTACTGGCATGTACCGCCTCAAAAAGCCCTGTCTTTTTGTCCGTTCCCTGGAATTAGAAGAAGGCAGTTACATTCTTGTGTGGAATCCACTTTAAGTTATGGCTTGTGAGTATTTGTACTAATACTCACACATGAAACCATCTGGTAGTAAGCATATATTTACATTGTAGCTTCCTCTTGAGTGGGGGAAAAACCCCAGACAGTGATTTATTATTATTGGCTCCAATTCTTGTTTGTCCTTTTGTCTGTGCAAAGCCATATAGTGTTGACAACCCAATATTTCTTGTCTACGGAAAGCTAAGGCAATAAATTCTTGTTAATAGCTCAAACCAAAAGATAAATTTTTGGGAAGAAGAGGGAGCAGGAGGCTTGTATGGAGGAAAGATGCATGACCCTACCTTGGAAAGGAATAAGAGGTGATTGAGAGACAGAGCTAAGGGAATATAAAGCTGGCCTTCAGTCTCTCCTAGATCAGTCCAAACTAGAATTTAGTGGCAGTTAACCTCAGTTTGTGTTAAGTACTCTCATATACTTTAAGAATGGGTTTTACAAAAGAGTGTCTTTTTAATGTTTAATTTAAATTTTGTCACTGAACATTGCAAGTCTCAATTTATTTTTTATAGAACTTTAAAATATTCTATTTTCTGCTAGCTACTTTTTTGCCTTTCATCCTCTTGCTGATTTTATGACTGTATGACCCAGAGCTATGTTGTGACATCCTTACAAACAATTCCACATTTTCTTAATTTGCTTCTTTTTATTCCTGGATTAAAAACTGGGCGCTAAATTCATCCTTATGTGACCTCTCTGTCACAAAAATAAGGCACACTAAGACATTACAAGAAGGAATTCTCTGAAGTTATAAACCTCTTGACTCTAGGACAATCTGCGGTTTTCTATTCAATTAGACCTACGTCTACACTAGAGGGTTTTGTCAATCAAGCCCCGGGAGCATCCAGGTTCCCAAGGCATTCTGCTGGCAGTAAACTGACAGAATGCAGCACTTTTGTCAACAGCTGTATCCCACTCTCCAAGGCATAACATCTCTATTGACAGATCTATCAATAAAAAGCTGGTTTGGATGTTCAGGGCGGGTGGTGGTGGGCAGTCTGTCAACAGACAGGACTTCCAGGACAACACTGTGCTTTCAGTTGGCTGTTTTGCCGACGGAGCAGCCAGGCAGTCCAGCTGCTCCCTGTCAACAGAGCAGACCACTCTTGTAATCTGCTTGGCAGTTTTTTTGCCATCTTTCGACAGAAGTTTTGTCAGAAGATATCTGCCAACAAGAACTTCTGTCGACAAATAGCTATAATCTAGACATAGCCATAGTAACCATGCTGGTTTTCCAAAGGTAAGAAAAAGGGAAAATATGAACTAGTGCATTGAGCCTAATAAAACTGGTTTTGATACAGGCATTTATTATAGTCTTCTTTCAACAGGAATGAAAAGGGTTCTTAGGAATAATTATGCATATTCCCAAATTCTTGTCACAAATGTACATAACTATCCCACTGAGAAAGTTACCAGGGTATTAAAAAAATCAATACTTGTGGGAAAATATTCACTGGCACAAACTGTTTGCATGATTTTGAACACAAACTAGTCAAAATGACTGATGGACCTCGTAAAATGGTCTGGGCTTGTTTTTTACGACAAGATAATGATTCACATACTCTTTCTTCTAGAACAGTGACTAAACGTGGGGTGGCGGGGGGGGACTAAACTAAACATTCTCAAATAGAGAAAGATGCTTGCTATCATAGTTGGTTGTGAAAGATGATAACTGACCTGGATTATATCCCCCACCCATCCCACTCTATTTCCATGTTGCACTTCCCAAATCCAGGATTCCCTGGTCTGGCAACTTCTGTGGTTCAGAAGGCCCCTGGATGCTCCAGGACCAGGGGGCTCTGGGGCTGGGAGCCTAGTGTCAGGAGGGTTGGGGGCTGGGACCCCTTCTGGAAACCCTGTTGGCTGGGAGCTTGGTGCTGGGAGGCCAACGGCCCTCCTGATCTGGGAGACCAGTGAAGTCGGTGTCTACAGGGCCAAGACCAGGGTTGAATCTGGCATTTGGCTGTCTGGCCAGGCTGGCAGAAGTGGGGCTGGGACTGGAACCAGAGCTGGGGCTGGAAGCCCAGCTGGGCTGGCAGTAGCAGGAACCAGCCAGGGCTGAAGGTAAGGTTGTTGAAGACAAAGGGACCAGCTGGGACGGAAGCAGAGCCAGCAGTAGGGAGGGGTGGCAGGCTGGGGTGCAGGGCAGAGGCAGAGGACCTCCCTTGGGGTGGCAAATTCCCTTGTGTGGGACTGGTCAGGTCCTGAGGGTGCTGGACCAGGGAGTTCCAATGTGTGTTTTAACCACCATCATGTCTGGGTATTGCTGTGATACACGAGTTCCTTCTGGCTACCTGACAGAATGTTGTGTGTGCTGCAAGCTAGGCACCAGGTATATTCATTCCAAGCACTTGGCTCTGACTTTCACTAAATTCACTAAATTTACACTCATATAATTTTTGAGTAATAGAAGATTATATGACTTAGAAGATATAAAAAGATATAAAGTACAAACAGACCAAACCTCATTACTTTAACAGCTCCTCACCGCTTTGAACAGTCCAGGCCAAGACTATAAAGATAACTGTATGCTTTGAAGTCCTAATGCCATAGAGAAAATATGGGAAGACTCTTTTGGGTCGAGAGCCACTCATTCAAAGAAAAATAACTTGGGAGCTACACACAAGTGAGAAGCAGAAGTAAATAAAAAAAAACCAAAAACAAAACAAAAACTCACAGACATGGCCCCCATTGGAGAAGCAGAAAAAACCCACTCACTTCACTATCCTCATACTTCAGCCCTACAGATGTGGGGACGAAAATGTGTGCCAAGGCTCAGGGCTTCCTCCTAGGGTCAGATTAAATTTTCTGGAGACCTGGGGCTAGTAGATTTTGTGGCGCCCTCTTAGGCTCTGGGCTTGGGCCAAAAACTGAGGGGCTCAGTGTGTGGAAGGGAGCTGCTGGGGAACAGGCTGAGGGCAGGAGGTAGGGTGCAGGAGTGGGATGCGAGTGCAGGTTCTGGGTAGTAGGTATGGTGCAGGGGAGGGCTGAGGGTGCAGAGTCTGTGTGGGAGGTAGGCTTCAGGAGTGGGCTTGGGATAGGGTGTGGCCAGGAGGGGACAGGCAAATAGGGCACCAACCTGGCATGTCTCCCAGCTAATGAGAGTGATGGGAGTGGAGCCTGCAAGCAAGTGCAGGCATAGTGATTCCCAGCACTGCTGGTCCTCCAGCTGAGGGAGGTGGGGAGACTTGTGATGGACCTCCACTGCTTTATGGCAAATGGGTTGTGAATATGAATATGTAAAACTCAGAGATGCTTTGGACAAAATGTGTCTTGTAATCTATTGATCTCAATGGTATAATCTGCTGGATCTGTAAATCTTATTTTTGTACACATCATTTTTGTAGGTGAAGTTATAAGTACTGTCTACATATTTGTGCTCCAAATGTTTGTCTCTGGGAATACCTCATCAGGAGCTACTGTTATCTTATTGTGGAAGTAAGTCTTGTGAGGGAATAGCAGTACTTGGCTGACAATGGGGGCCAATCCACATCAGAAGAATTTTGCTGTTTGTGTTCAGTTCACCAACTATGTATTGGCTGATTGCCTAAAAAGGCCAGAAAGGTGATTTTACGCATATGACAGTCTCCATCTTGGGATATACTTTTACACAAAGACAAATGGAATTCTTTCCACAGGGAAGTGGTATAAAGTGTGCCCTGGGGTTCCTCCATCTTTTGTCTTCACCCTTTCTTGGAAATTGCCAGTAACACCTTAAGGAGAAATAGAAGTGCTTTACAGTTTACTGGAGACACAAGTCAGGGTAAGATCATTCCTGACTTGAAGCTTTCACCTGATATAAAGGCAGCAGGTTAGGGTAAGAACTCACAAGAACAGAATTAGCTATGCATTTTCTCTTTTGTTTGATTTGCTAACTCACTTTGATCTTTCTATTTTATTTATAACTGCTTAAATCCTACTATTTTGCTAAATAAAATACTCTTGTTTATATTCAAGCCCATTGTTAATTGTTATTACCTGGGGAGGGTTACCACGGTGCGTATCTCCCTTTGAATGATGAAGGGGAATTACTTAATGAGCCCCCATGCAAATCTTTTGCACAGATAGAGATTTATTTGGGATTTTGATTCCTTCTGGGGGTTGATTTTCTGGTTGCTGTGCCCTAGAACTGCATCTGACCAGAGCTGCAGGGGGTGGTAACCCCAGCTCTGTGCCTTGGTTGGGGAAGGTCAGAGGATCTGGCTCAGCAGGGACAGGGTGGTAGAGAGCCACAGAGAGTAACAAGTTAGGTGTCAGTGCATGATTAGCACACCGAGGAACATTCCAAGGTGTCTTGTGTGACTGCAGCCAGCCACAGGAATGATGTCAGCATGCAGAGCTGCTTCCTTCCCCTGCCAGGCAGAGCCCATGAGCTAGATGAGGTCCATGGCTTGCAAGACTCAGGACTCCTTCTCTCCATGGTGGACATCTGGCATTCATGCTCCAGCTTTGTGGGTAGTGCCAAGCCTCAGAGCTTCCCCCATACAGCGGGAACAACTTCCTGCAGCTAAGAGAGCGCCAGTGGCATGTTATATAGCCCAAAACTCCCACTGCTGCCACAGTAGCAATGACAGTGGCATCTGGGAGCCCTGGGCCTATTTGAATCGCCAGACCCTGGAGCAGACCCCTTGCTTCCCCTGTGAGCAGGTCTGCTTGCTTTTGTCTGCAAGCCCAGCTGAACACACGGAGACATTAGCCTGTTCTCCAGATGGGGAGTTGTTCCACACCTCCTGCCTGAAGACCACAGAGTTGTAACATTACAGCTTAGCTACTGCCAGGTCCAACTCCTTCCCTGCTAGGCTTCTAACTTTCCAGTCCCTGCTTTCACATTGCCTGCTAGCCAGTGCTCCCTCATAGTCATGTCCCAGGCTGCTGCCTTTGGCCTGCTGCTATTGCTCCAATGATAAATCAAACTCTCCACTCAGTTTGCTTTTCTGGGCCCCTGCAATCAGGGTATTGTTTTCTTATTCAGTATTCTAGGATGCCTTCTGCTGGCTAGGTACTGAACATGGTAGAGCTTTCTGGTGTCTAGAACTATCTTTCTACCATATTCAGGATGCAGAGAAGGAATGCGCACTGGCATAACATGGCAAAAAATTATTTAGGTAATATTGGAAATAGACTCCAAGTGATGTTATCCACATCCTGCAGCTTAAATGGAAGGAAGCACCCAGCTAAGATACTTCCTGAATAAGGCAAGAACTGGAAAAACAAGAGAGACTTCCCTGTCATAAAAAACTCTGAACTGCATTCTAATTAAAGTCAAGCAAATATTTTCCAATAACTAATTTATCTCACAATTTCCCATCTTTCTCTGCCTGCAGAACAGGCCAGGTCTTCTGTTATGTGCAAGTATAAGGCACCACAAATTCATTCATTGTTTGAATTTCAGCCTTTTAAAAAACCCCAAACTTACAGATAGTTCACAAGCAGTGGGCTGTATCTATTTTGTGTTAAACATTTGAATGAGTTCCATAGCTGGGTGGGTCAGGTAGCTGAAATGGTATTGTTAGTCCTAAAACACTTTGGGTGGGAATTTCAAAAGGGCTCTCTGTGTCCCATTGACTTGAATAGAAGCAGTTAGGCTAGTGCTGAGTTTTTTGGAAAATCCAAATCTTTAACTATTTGCATAAATTATAAACTGTTAAAAACTAGCCTTACACAGTATAGCTAGTAGTCAAGGTTTAGGGAAAATTTACCCAAAATACAAGAAATACTGTTGCTTCATAGATTCAGATTTGATGGCACCATCATACAAAACGATTACCAAGATACTTCAGAACAAGGCTGCTTAAACTTTTTGAACACCACAGACCGCTGTCTTGCCAGATAGGCCCCTGCATCAACATGGAGTCCTATTCAGCCAATGGGGCTCCAGTCATCCAGAACACCTTGCTGGCTGATGGCCTTAGTTATCCTAAGGAAAAGTAAATACAGTAGAACTTCAGAGTTACAAGCACAAGTTATGAACTGAAGAATCAACCACATCTCATTTGAAACAAGAAGTATACAATCAGGTAGGGGGGAATTTTTAAAAAAAATTTACAAGATAAGGAAACTTACTGTGAATTTTTTAATTTAAATTAAAGTGGTTGAAAACAGCATTTTTCTTATGCATAGTAAAGTTTCAAAGCTGTAGGAAGTTGTAAATTTCTGAAATTTGGTTTAGAGTTACAAACAAGTCCATATCTTCACAAAACAAAAAAAAAAGCAGTCATAAAGCACTTCGAAGACTAACAAAATGATCTATTAGGGGATGAGCTTTCATGGAACAGACCCACTTCTTCATATCCTTCTCCTGAGGTGTTTGTAATGCTGATAGCAAAATGCTAGAAGACAAGAGATCTTTTAGAACTGAAGGTGAGTCTGAGTTGTCAAAATGATCTTGATGATGGTCTGCTAATGATTAGAGGACAAGCCGTTTTTGTATGGTCATTAATTATTATGTCTTTAAGAACCTGATGACACTGTGGGTGCAAATACAAATTCTTGCATCCCTGTGAAGTCCCACTGGCTTTACTGAACAACAAGAAGTCCTGTGGTACCTTACAGACTAACAGATATTTTGGAGCATAAGCTTTCGTGGGCAAAGACCTGCTCCATCAGATGCATCATCAGATCAATTTCATTTCCAATACAGACTGACAAACTGATCATCAGATGCATCTGATGAAGCGGGTCTTTGCCCATGAAAGCTTATGCTCCAAAATATCTGTTAGTCTATAGGGTGCCATAGGACTTCCTGTTGCTCTCGAAGATAGACTAACACAAATACCTCTCTGATACACTGGCTTTACTGTTACTCACTGAGTGAAGGGGTCACAAATGAGCTGTACTGCTGTAGTGAATGTGTAAAGAAAATTGGGGAAAAAAAAACCTGGGAAGAATATTGCTACTTCAGCCCCTAATTTGGTAAAGTAACAGAGAGGTAGCCATGTTAGTCTGTATTCTAACTAAACAAAACAGCAGTGAAGTAGCACTTTAAAGACAAGAAAAAAAATAATTTATTAGGTGATGATCCTTTGTGGGACAATTCAAAGAAGTGGGTCTATCCCATGAAAGCTCATCACCTAATACATTACTATGTTTGTCTTCAAAGTGCTACATGACTGCTGTTTTGTTTTGCTTTGCTTTAGATAGGTAAAGCTGTGCTTAAAAAGTATGAATCTGATTCTCAAAAATGCCTGTATTTTGTTTGTCCTACTGGGTCATATGAGAATACCTATACTGAATATATGAAATGTAAAGATAAAGGTTTCTTTACTACCAACTGTCAAAAAGATAAAAGTGTTCAACAAAGTACATCTCTAATTATTTCACTA
Source organism: Carettochelys insculpta (assembly GCF_033958435.1). Lineage (NCBI taxonomy): Eukaryota > Metazoa > Chordata > Testudines > Carettochelyidae > Carettochelys > Carettochelys insculpta. The sequence continues at coordinate 91,513,967 of NC_134141.1, forward strand.
ACAGTTAAGTTTCAGACAACCTGGAGACAAAATACCGCAACTGATACTGCCCAATTACATGGACCATGCAATATTGCTTTCAAAAATTCAATAAAGAAATAAATCTATTAGTACCCACTGCTCCCTCTCTCAACTGTATTGAGGCCTGTCCTTTCCTATAGACAACCTCCTAATTTGAGAAAGATTCTCACCAGCAGTCACAGGCTACACCACAGTAATTCTAATCCTGGAACTTTTCCTTGCAACAAACCCCACTGCCAGCTTTGTCCACATATTTATTCTGGAGATACCATCACTGGACCTAACCGTGTTAGTTACAAGATCAAAGGCACCACATTCTTGTGCACTTCAAGCAACCTTGTATATGCTATTATGTGCCAACAATGCCCTGACACGATGTACATTGGACAGACTGGGCAAAACCTTTGCCAAAGAATAAATGGACACAGAGCAGACATCAAGAAACTTATAAATGTCAGTCTGTATTGGAAATGAAATTGATCTGATGAAGTGGGTCTGTCCCATGAAAGCTCATCACCAAATAGATCATTTTGTTAGTCTTTCAAGTAACACATCTCTTCTGCTTTGTTTTGTTGGAATACAGGCTATTCAATATTGTAACAGAGAGATAGCCATGTTAATGATTAACATCTCTTCATTTATTTTCCAGCATTTTCAATTTATTTTAATAGCTGCACTTTTTGAAATAGGATATTAGTCAATGGCTTAGCTATTTTATGCAAATTTTCCTATATTTCTGGAGACAAAGAAATTATTTTAAAGTGATCAGCCAATGACTAGATCTTTGATATTTCTGGTATCCAACATGATCTAACTTTGCCTCTCATTTTTTATCAGATTATATTAAATTTATTAAATAATGCCCCATCCTTTGAATTACAAGATCCTGTCTTCTAGATAATCTTGCTTGGAGTCATAGAAAAACTGAACTCCAAGGCACATTTGCATCTGAGGTTTCCTCTCCAATTTTGCCTGATCCTAGCCTTAGTTTTTGGTTGATTGGTGAGATTCTTTTAGTGATTTACTCGATTGACCAAATTCTAATTTTATCAGAATAGAGACTCACGACTTTGTACTTCCCACATTTCACTTACATTAGAGGACTGTAGTCCAAGGCACTTTTTGGCAAAGATTAAAGTTGTGTACTTGAGTGCACTGTGCTTCTGTTGCTTTAGATTTTCTGTTCTCTTATGTACTAATTTCCAAACCTGTACTTTCCAATGAGTCTCCTAGTTACCAGTGCAAATTAATAAGATCCTGCTCTGCCAAGTGGTGGTGGTTGTGGACAATACAGCAAAAGCTGAATTCCCACTTGGTTAACAAGCTTCCTCTGTCTGTTGTGGATGACTGCTAAACTGGAGATAAGTGTGTGTCTGGAGTCTTTTCTTTTTAATGGAGATCTTTACAGGGCAGCCACAATTTAGGGCATATGAGAGATCAGATCTTTTTGATCACCGGACATCTCTGTCTGCTGTGCTTCTAGTCGGCTGTTCTGTTGAGAGAGGGCCGAGCAGTCTGGCCACTCTCTCTCACCAAAGCATATTGCTTTTTCAAACTGCTTTCGTATGTGGCTGTGGTCTGTCAACAGAAGTTTTGGTAGGAGATCTCTTCCAATAGTAACTTCTGTGGATTGATCACTGTAGTGTAAACATAGCCCCAGAGTGGTCAGTCTATTGACAAAGCATTCTCTTCTTCAAGAAAAGCCCATAGTTCTCAGGCTGACTCCCTCTATGGGTGTGCCCCATTGATAGAACACTCAACACTGAGGCCTTCTTCATCCACTTTTCTATAGCCTGTCCTCTCCTGGTTATTAAATGCAGCTGGATGGTCTCCTGATAGATTTGACTCCTTTGTCAAATGTTGAGGAGTCAGGCTGATTTCAGCCCTATCTTCAGGATAGACCATTAACTTGGTGCAGGGTCAGATTTCTTCATTCTCTTGCGAGAGGAGGTGTAGCCAGACAGAATCCCCCTGCTCTACTCCATCTTGCCCCTCTGTGGTACTTCAGAGCACAAAGTGCAAAGGAAACAGCACAGTCTTAGAATGTCTGAAAGCACAGATGCACTTAGCTCAAGCACAGTCTTTTGATGCTTCAGAGACCAGATGTGCTGTCTCATTGTCACCCTGAACAGAACAACACAGATAAGAAGGCTAACAGTCCAGTCGATGACCACAGGGCCTCAAACTGCCCTTGGCTGGTACTGATAATTGATATACCCACACATTGTCCCAGAAGAGGAATCTCCCGCCTTTACGAAAAGAATGTCCTGTCTTAATGATTTAGTTATCTCAATCTTACAAGTGTAAATTACACTGCAACTGCCTTGTAAGAACTGGCATCACAAAGATGAACCAGCACAATTGGTACCTTTAGATAAGGAAGAGTGTACATGACCCAAGGGGTATAAAGAAGAGTCCGGCAGACTACTCTAACTGAGCTCCAATTACCTATACCTGCCGGTCAGGTAAGGTCATTGCCTCCCGAGGATCCAGGGGATGCCCTCCTCATACTCTTCTTCCTGAGGGATTGAGTGAAAGACGCTGGCTACCCTGGAGTCGAAGGATGCAGGAGTGAGAGTTGTACCTGCAATGTACTTTTGTGCACATTTAATAGTAAGAGCTCTTTAGGCTGAGGTGTCTGGTCCTCAAATGGGTAGTTTTTCACTTGTAATCTAATTGACATGTCGTATGTATCATCCTACTAGTAGTTAAGAAGCTAGAGCAATAACCTTGTAACCATTAAAATTCTTGTTTCTGCTTTTCATAAACAGCAACCATTTAAGCTTTCAGCCTGACTCCTTCCAGTTACTGTAACTCAGCCAAACACAAAACAAAGAACCTTAGCCGTTTGGCTATATCAGCCTGGTCAGTGGTAAGGTGCAGTAAAAGCTGAGCGCTGAGTCATGTCGCCTCCATGGGGCAGACTCTTGGGGCACCCGACAGCCATCCTGGCTGCCCACTGCGAAAGGACAGTCTGTCCTAGCAGTTAAAGACTTGGGTGAATCTCTGGGGCATCTGTCAGCCATTTTGGCTGCCCGCTGCAAAGGGACTGTTGGTCCTAGCAGTCAAAGACTTGGATGTAACTGGGCTCACAGACCACTCATTACCCAGACATGGGCTAACAGAAGGCAATAAGAAAACATGTACGGTGTAAGATATCAATAGGCATATTTCTAAATAAAATGCATTTCCATATTTTTATATAATCAGCTACTTTGGGAGCATAGCCTATCTTATTGTACACAATTTCCCTCTTGCAAGCCTACAGACAGAATTTATATCGCAGACATAGACCAAGAAAGCGAACTAAAGAATATGACGGTGGAGCAAGTAGCTACAGAAGAGATCAGCCTAACATGGGTCCATCTTACAGTCCAAGTTAATTTCCACTAAACAGCAACAGTTTCTGGCAGTCTTTAGTGATGGGCTTGAATACTATTTTCTCATGTGGAAGTAGGAAAAGGTAGCACCAACCTGAACTTGCAGTGTGTGCACGTGGGTGGGTGCTATTGTATACTGTATTGTGTTTGGTAAAATAGAGTCCGTTGGATTCTTTTCTTTGTATCAGCCAATGCTTCTTGCTTGATTTATGTTTCTTATGCCTCCCAAGTGGTACTTTCTGTAACAAGTGGTCCTGCTGACTTTTATAATGTGATTAATTTGTTTACATGTGTTATTAGTTGATTACTTTGTATTTGACTCCTCATAAATAGCATTAAAATGCTTTGCATGACATTTCAGTTGCTCATTTTCACAACTCCCCCCCCTTACTGTCACCTCAGTAACTATGTAATAAAGGCAGAGGCATAAATTCTAAAGATGTATTTTTACTGAGGGGATTTTCTGTTTACCAGATATTTTTAACTTGTGTGCCCAGCTGTCATCAGTTTTGTACATAGTCATTGTAGTTGATTATTTCATATACTGTACTACATTTAGAATAACTCCACTGTAACCATGGTAACTATTTTTTGCTTAAGCACAGTTGAGCATGTGGGTTCATTTTAATTTAGCTGAAGAAAATGGAGAAATGCTCTTGAAAGCTCCTGAAATCATTTAGGTTATTATTGGCTTTCATTTCAGGTTCAACAGAGCTAGAATTGCTCATCACCTCTTTCTGTCCTTTTCTGTGAACTTTTTTCTAACTTAATATACGTGGGCCGCAAAACATACAAAATGAATAAAAGTTTGTGGAGATTTTCCAGAGGCAGGTTTCCTTCCTAGAGTTTTCTCTTTATGGCAGATAGGGTGAGTGTCTAATTTGAGTCTTAACATCACAATACTTGTTCATCTTGGCTAGAGTGACCAGACTATTCCTATGCAATTGGAACATCTGATCACACCCACTTTGGTACCTTTTAAAAGAAAATCAGCCACTTGCAGGATGGAAGCCTGAGGCTGTATGGTCTTCAGGAAAGAACTGTCTCTTTTCATCTCCTGTACAATGGTAAACACAGACTCAACAAGTGATACATAACTAACGTGGATTGTGCTCCCAGATCTGCACAAGGCTACCCTGCATTCCTCTCTCACATATGTGACCCTGATCCCCTTCCTCTTACCCTAGATCTAGCACTCTTCCAGTCCAGGCAATTCCGGGCTAAAGCAAAGTCTGTACAGACTAAAATTTCAAATATATAATGACTTGTTTTAACTGCTGTAAGTACTATACACTGAAATGTAAGTATAATATTTATATTCCAATTGTGTTTTTTTATAATTATATGGTAAAATGAGAAAGTAAGCCATTTTTCAGTAATAATATACTATGACTTTTTGGATGTTTATGTCTGATTTTGTAAACAAGAAATTTGAGTGACATGACTCTTGGGGGTATGCAAAACAAATCAGGTGCCTGAATTGAGTATAGTAGTTTGAAAAGGTTTTGTTTGTTGTTTGTTTTTTTGGTGCTTCAAATTCTCTCCCACATTTCTTCATCTCTCCCCTGCAATAGTACGTAATTCTGAATATTCATTAAAAAAATAACACTGTGTGCTGGTATACCTTCTGTCATTGGAGAATCTCAAAATACTTTACATTTTGTTTAATTAAGGCTTTATGAAATCTCTGTGATGTGGGCAGTATTATACTCATGGTCCTGCAGTGAGTGTAGGGGACTGGACTTGATGACCTCTCAAGGTTGCTTCCAGTTCTAGGATACTACTTTTACAGATAAGTAGACAGAGGCAGAGGGAATAAATGGAAGTCTGACCTAGAATCACAGGCTAATCTCACTGCTGAGATTATGATTAGCTGTGGCTGAGATCCTGGTTTTTAACCACTAGTCCATAACCTGTGGTGCTTATGTGTCCTTAGCGTCTGCTGCACCTATAATATGACTCCAGTATGAAAGAAGGCTCCACATTGCCTTCTTTCCTTTGTAAACTCTGAACAGCTGTTCCTTTGCAGGAGAGAGGGGAGAAATCAATAACTCTGCACTCATCATTTGTGACTAGTTTACTTGTGCAGAGTGACAGGTGATTGATTTGCTTCATCTCCCACTCAAAGGCAGCTACAGTTCCTCTATTCATGCTGTACAATAGGAAGAGAGAAGTGGAAAGTACTGGGTAAGAAGCAAATTTAAGGGCAGATGTCAATCTTCAGAGTTCATCATTGGAATTCCTGACATTTTAATAAAGACGACCCAGGAACATAGCCCAGACACTTATCTGCTCACAAGCACAAAACTGATAGAACAAGTCTTCCAAAATGGGAAACGTCCACAAAAATTGTCAATATTTTTTAAAATCATGCATATGGCACATCTGTTAGATCATTGGATTAGCTCCATTCTTTGGTTTACAAACAGTGTCACCCAAAATAACAGAATGGATCCTTCTGGAATAGTTGAACCCCCGTAAGTAACTTCTCTGCATTTTTAGCTGGTACATCTAAATGAAAATACTCCAAGTATTACACATGCTACACATTGCTTATCTATCCTGTTATCCATGTATTTTTCTGCTGTCTGTGTTTTTGAATAGTTCAGTAAAATGACAGGAAAAAAAGAGAGAGAGAGAGAACTTCCCTAGCCATGGGTACCTAAAAGGGAAAAAATATGTTTAGCTGTATCAGGTGGATTGGAGTACTAGTCCACCAAGTGTGGCATTATGCTGTATCAGAGACTATCCATGTCATGGGCAATAACTTTAAAGTACTTGTTTTTGAATACTACAGTGCTGGCCAACTGTGCAATGTCATATATGAGGGAAAAAGATGAGGTTAATCCTTCATCTCAGCAGGTGGCCTTATTATGCATTTAAGGATGATTTATGATTACCAGCACAGAGAAAAGGGAGAAAGGTGGGAAATTAGCTGGAGGACTAACAAGTAACATATTCCACAAAAACAAAAAAAGCACAGTCAGTTAAAAAATCCAGGAAATCAAAAGAAATTTTCAGAAAGTCTAAAAAGTTCAATTATCAGACTAGTTCTCAGTGTAATATCCCACCATAATGTTATCATCATTAGCTAGAGCTGGACTAACTGTTCATAATTTGATAAATTTAGAATTTCTTTGCTCAGATTTGTGAACAGATTATGATTGTCACTCAATTAAGTTTTTCAAAGTCATGAATTAAATTTCATGCAAACATGTCATCCTATAACTTTGCTTGCAACCTTCCCTGTGTCTTATTCACTCAGTGTATTCACTATTCATCATTGAATAGGAGCCTCAGTCAGAGATGAGGGCCTTATTGTATTAGGTACAGCACAGACTCAAAAAGAATACAGTACTGGCATAAAAAAATCAAGCTATCTAACAAGAGAAAAGTGAATATTATTTGTTATTTGCATAGTGATTATTGTGTTACCTCACTGGTATTTGACTCAATCATTTCAGGATTGAAACATTTCAAAAATACTCATGAACACAGTCACCAGACCTCTGCCTTCTGCGAACATTCCTGGGTGACAGCTGCCATCGTGGCTGACAAAATAGGGATTGAAACAGAGACTTCGCTCTCAAGACAAGAGTCTGTTCTGCTGGAGCAAGAGAATCTGTTGCTTGGGCTATAACTTGCGTATTGGGTATAGAGAGGGACACACAAAAGCAGTTATATTTGTGAACAAAAATGTGTGCATACGAATGTTTGCAAACAAGAAAAGCTGTGAAAGCTTACAAATTGGTTTCACCAGTTTTATTCCAACAGATGTGTGTGAATAGCTCCTTGCATTGTTCAGCTAGCTCTGCAGGTTCTGGTCAGCTGAACTGGTAAAAGCATACTGGGTTTGCTTCCAAAGCCCAAAATCTAAAGGACATATGCTACTCTCCTGTGGTAAGAGCATCACGAGGGGGACAGGGGGCCCAAGAAGATGCAGAATTAATTTGATGGCGCTTTCCTGAATGATCTCTTCAGAGGAAAGGGATTTGAGGGCACGAGGACAAATGAGGTTAAGGGAAGCCATGATCTTCCTAACTCCAGAGCAGCCACCAGAAAGGATAACATTTCAGTTGTCTCATCAGAACAAAAATGAAACTTCATGCTGCAAAATCCTTTGGACAAGCAAAGCCAGGTCTAGGGCCTGTGTGAAGGGATGATGGTCCACATTGCTCCATCTCCTCTCTATGCCTGTCTGTTGGATTTCTGCCCAGGCAACATAGTGGGCTAATTCCTACACATCCCCTGAGCAGAAGCATGATGAAGAAATAACAAGTTGGGATCCATAGGGGTCACTTTTGGGGTCTGTTCTGTTCAATATCACCAGCAATGATTTAGATAATGGCACAGGGAGTAGGCTTATCAAATTTGCAGATGATATCAAACCGGGAGGGGTTGTCAGTGCTTTGGAGGATAGGGTCAGAATTCAAAATAATCTGGACAAACTGGAGAAATGGTCTGAGGAAAATAGGATGAAGTACAATAAGGACAAATGCAAAGTACTCCACTTAGGAGCCACGTCTACACGTGCCGGCCACTTTGAAGTAGCCGCGCCAACTTCAAAATAGCGCCCGCCACGACTACACGTGGTGGGCGCTATTTCGAAGTTGACATTGACGGGGGTGGGGAACCAACAGCAGAGGGGTGGGGGGACAAGGGCCACGGCTCGGGGCCCACACTAACGGCTGTGTCCACTCTTCTTCCCCCCCTGTGTTCTGCAGCTGCACCATCGGAGGGACCGGAGAGTGCTGGCGAGGTGTCAGCTGACACCCACCGGCCATATCTACCGGTCCGCCTGGCCCCCAGCCAGCCCCGGCCAGGGCTGAGGCCGAGGTAGGGGTCGCGGCTGCCTACCCCCAGGGCTGGACATTAGGGGGTGCGGGGCCCAGGACATGCCCCCCCCTCCTCCTTTGTACATATCCCCTTTTACTTGTGTTTTGTATATAGTTTGTATTAGACCCCTGTTATTTTAGGATACCTGCCTCCATATGTAAATAGTTCTCCCCTTCCTTGTCTTCCCCTTTTTTTTGCTTATCATCCATATAATATATAAAATATTTATTTATATTGGTTGTAAATAATAATAAATAATAAATAATAATAATAATAATAATAATAAGAGTTCTATGCTTTCTGGTTTCACGAACAACGTCTATTTTTATTTGCAAGAAAAGTGGGGGGTGTGCTCTTGGGTGCTCTGTGGTGTGGGCGTAGGGGCAGGAAGTGTTGTGGAGGATGGGGGGGTGTGCAGTGGAGGGCCTGCCAGCATTCACTCCGCGGCCTCGTTGAAATGGGCCCGCAGGGCCTCCCGGACCTGGATCCCTTTGGGATCCACCTGGCGACTGGGGGCAGTGGGTGGCTGCATGTCAGCCCTGCCAGCCTCCACAGCCCAGCCCTGAAAGAATGCCTCCCCCTTGCTCTCCACCAGGTTGTGGAGGGCGCTACACGCGGCCTCAATCTGGGGGATGTTGGTGGGGCCCGCATCAAGGTGGGTGAGGAGACACCTCCAGCGCCCTTTGAGGTGGCCAAATGTGCACTCTACCACCTGGCGCACGTGGTTCAGGCGCATGTTGAAGCGCTCCTGGCTGGCTGACAGATGGCTCGTGTAAGGGTGCATAAGCCAGGGCCGGAGGGGGGTATGCCGCATCTGCGATGATGCAGAGGGGCATGGTGGTGTCCCCCACAGGGATCTGCCGTTGGGGGATGTAGGTCCCCGCCTCCAGCCGGCGGCACAGGCCCGAGTTCTGGAATACCCAGGCGTCATGGTTGCTGCCAGGCCAGCCAACATATATGTCCAGGAAGCGGCCCCGGCTGTCCACCAAGGCCTGGAGGACCACAGAATGGTAGCCCTTCCTGTTCAAGAAGCGTCCTCCACTGTACTCCGGGGCACAGATGGGGATATGGGTCCCATCCAGAGCCCTGAAGCAACTGGGGAAGCCCAGGGTGGCAAAGCCCACGATGGCGGCATCCGGGTTCCCAAGCCGCACGAGCCTGTGGAGGAGCAGGGCGTTGATGGCGCGGACGACCTGCAGGGGAAGGACATGGGAGAGCATCAATGAGGGGTGTGCAGGGTGTGTCTGGCCCTCCCCTCCCAGGGCTGCCTCCCCCTCCCCGTGGGTCCTCTTACCTCCATGAGGACAGCCCCGATGGTGGCTTTGCCGACGTTAAACTGCTGCCCCACGGATCGATAGCTGTCTGGAGTGGCCAGCTTCCAGACAGCGATGCCGACCCATTTCTCCACACTGAGGGCACGCCGCATGGCGGTGTCCTGGTACCTCAGTGTCGGGGTGAGCCACTGGCAGAGCTCCAGGAATGTCTGCCGGCTCATATGAAAGTTCTGGATCCAGCAGTCATTGTCCCACTCACCGAGCACCAGCCGCTCCCACCAGTTGGTGCTTGTGGGGTAGCTCCACAGCCGGCAGCGTGTGCAGTGGGGGCGGGGGGCTGCAGGGTCTGGGGTTGCTTCCTCCTCCCCTGGGGGCAGCTCCTCTTCTGTGGCTAGAATGTGCTCAGCTGCCTCCTGCATGGCATTGAGCAGGGTGAGCACTGCTCCTACAGGGCAGCTGGGTGGACCTCTGGCTGCTGCTGCTGCTGCTGCTGCTGCTGCTGCTGGGGGTCCATAACTACGTCGCTCGAGATGTGCGTGCCTATGGCTCTGCAGACCGCGTGCTGTGCAGGCTGATTGTGTCTGGGAGGGGCCCTTTATGGGAGTGGCTAGCTGTTGCCCCGGAAGTGCTAGTCTGCCCTGTGACCCTGTCTGCAGCTGTTCCTGGCACCCTTATTTCGATGTGTGCTACTTTGGCGTGTAGACACTCCCCTGCAGCGCCTACTTCGATGTGGTGCTGCCCAACATCAATGTTGAACGTCGACGGCACCAGCCCTGGAGGACGTGTAGACGTTATTCATCGAACTAGCCTATTTCGATGTCGCTATATCGAAATAAGCTATTTCGATGTAGCATACACGTGTAGACGTAGCCAGGGAGGAACAATCAGTTTCACACATACAAAATGGGAAGTGATTCCCTGGAATGTAGTACTGCAGACAGAGATCTAGTGATCATAGGGGACCATAAGGTAAGCATGAGAGAATAGTGTGATGCTGCTGCAAAAAGAGCAAATATGATTCTGGGATGCATTAACAGGAATGCTGTGAGCAAGAAACAAGAAATAATTCCTCTGCTCTACTCTGTGCTGATTAGGCTTCAATTAAAGTACTGTGTCCTGTTCTGGATACCACATTTTAGGAATAATATAGAGAAATTGGAGAGGGTCCAGACAAGACCAACTGAAACAATTAAAGATCTTGAAAATATGACCTACGGAAGATGAAGATTAAAAGAATTAAAAGATGAAGATTAAAAGTTTATTTATTTTTATTTTGGAAAAGAGAAGGCATACGATAGCAGCTTCTGAGCACCCTAAAGGGTTTTACAAGGAGGAGGGAAAAAATTATTCTCCTTAGCTTCTGATGCTAGGACATGAAGCAATGGGCTAAAATTGCAGCAAGGGAGGTTCAGGTTGGACATTAGGAAAAACTTCCTAATTGTTAGGGTGGTTAAGTACTAGGATAATTTGCCTAGGGTGGTTGTAGAATCTCTATCACTGGGTAAATATTTAAGAACAGGTTGGCTAAATATCTAACAGAGATGTTTGTGCATAGTCCTGCCGTCAGGGCAGGGGACTGGACTTGATGACTTTTTGAGGTCCTCTCCAGTTCTATGATTCTATGATGACTACTCCTTGTTGTTGTTTTGGCTCTCTTCCCTCTGACCTTGTGCATCCATGGAATTAAAAAGGGAAATCAGTGACATATTGTTGGTGATTGTGACAAAATACACCAGGATTTGTTTTGAAGGCTCCATGCATCTGACAAAGTGTTTTTTGCCCACAAAAGATTATTCCCAGATAAATCTAGTAGTCTTTAAAGTGCCACAGGACTCCTTGTTGTATTTCAGATATGGATAAAAAAGCATTATCCATCTGAGACTAGAAAACATGGGCTGATTCACACAAGATGAACACGTTCCTTAAAGTGTATGCTGAGGCATATCCAAGGGAATCTTATAGACTCCATCGAGGCTCTCAAATTCTGGCCCATGGAGTTATTCAAGGCAGGACAGCGCTTCATTAATTCTGAGTGCCTGGAACAGATTCAAGCACTGAAAGAACTATCCTACTTTGATGTAAAGAGTATGCTTATTTGTGAAGACTTAAACAGCCTGGATCTGCTCCACCTCTACCTATCAACCACCCACCCACCCACCTACCTCTTGTCACAGTGTGTCAGTAGTCACAACTGAAAATACCAAATTCAGGACAAATGGGATAGACAAATCTCAAAACTGGTGGTTAAAAGATACACCAAATCAGCAACACAAGTAAACTTCTGTTTCAGCACAGAAAAACAGATTCCTTAGGTATTCCAGTCCCTGTACCAGCATGAAGAAAACTAAACTTAATGAGTGGTTATTTAAAACCAAGTTTTATCAAACAAAGGCTCCACTGATCCCAAAGGACAAGCTGTATATTCAGATCAATATATAACTCTGATGTGACCCAATAATCACGCTGTTGCCCATGCTTTAATATCCAATATCTAAAAGCTAATTTATTGAAAAAAAGATAGGAAAGGAAGGAATTAAAATTGGCTGAAGATTTAATACATGCACTAGTTGCAAAGTTCTTGGTTTGGGCTGGTAGCACTGATGGAATAAACTGCTACCTTGTTAAGCCCCCAGTTGATTCAAAATCTTTGGAAGGTTTCAGGTTAGAATGCTCCCATTAGTAGAAGTTCATGGTCAAGTGGCTGGGGGCAGGAAGAGATCATGTAGAGAAGACTTTCAGTGCCTTATACAGCTGCTGCCATGTGGAGGGAAATCCATTGTGTCAAACAAAGCCCTCAGCATAGCTAGTGGAAGATTACAAGTAAAAGATAGAGTTTGAAGTTACATGAGCAACTCATACATCCATGCCCGATTTTGCTTCATTACTCACATTAGAGTTCATTACCTGAACTTTCTCATGGGAAAGTCCATTCGGAGTCGATGGGTGTCCTCCATTGGGAGGGAAGTGTTCTTTTGATGAGCCATTTAACTAGCACAGTCCCTTAAAGATGTTCAGGCTAAATATCTTGTGGGCATTACCACTGGAGTAAATATCCTTGAAATACAGACAGAGCCAACGCTCGTACCTTCAAATACAAAAATGATACATTCATATACATCACAATTATATTAATCAAATCACAACCTTTACAAATCAACATTACTTGACATCCTTTGTATAAGATTTCTTGGAATTACATATCAATTTGAAGCAACAATGATCTATGTGGTTATATTTTAAATAGAAAAATCTCACACCTGCATTCCCAGAAATCAGTACACTCACTAATCAAGAAGTTCTACACAGCCTACCAGACTTGACCCAGATCTTACCTGGCTTGTGAAAGGGAGTCAGGGACAACTGATGCCTCTTCTGGACAACTTCTTATTCAGAGATGGAATCTTGCCCTTCTCCTTCAAATATATAATAGTCCAAGCAATGCTGAAGAAACCCACCCTGCATATTTCAGCGTGGGTGAATGACTCCCTAGTGTCCAACCCTACTTTATGAGCAAACTTTTTGAGAAGCCCAACACTAACTACCAACTCATTTAATGGAAGTTAATGTTCTAGACCTGGCACAGTCTGGATTTCAGCCCATACATGGAACCAAATCTGTGCTTTTGGTGCTGATAAATCATGTCAGTGGACTGAGGGCAGAAATCCTTTATCATCCTTCTGGACCTCTCTACAGCATTCAATACTTCTGTTTGTGATATTCTGTGAGAGAGGTGATGGGGTCTATGTTAGTGTACAAAGGTAGTCGTAATCCCTCATGGGGTGGGAGCAGGGGAGAACACATACAACAAGCAAAGATAGGAAACTGCACGCCACCTCTAGACCTCTTAATTGCAGGGGTTCCATGAGAATCAGTTCCTTTTTGTGGTTCTTTTCAAGACCTACATGCAACCACTAAGTTAACTGGTTAAATAATATAGACTCAAATGGCCTCAATATGCATATGATACATTAGCCTTCACCACATATGACAACACAACTAGGACAGAGATGGAAGAGATGCTAGTGGACAGAGGCAAATATGCATGATGGCTATGCATCAAATGGAGACTTCTGAAGATAGTCAGCCACAAGTGGTCAGTTCAGCCCATCACCTAGGAGTTTCCTCCCTGATGCTGAGCACCGCTCATGATTAACACTTTCTACCATCTCTCCTTGGCTAGTCCATCCCATCCATCCCATCCTGGCAGACAAAGACCTGTCCCAGATAGCAATGCTTGTATCACCTCTTTGCTGGAATAAAACAATGTAGCATACTTGAGCATGAAACCTTCAGTATTTAGGAAACCCCAGCTAGCACAGAATACTGCAGAGCATCTCCTCAGGACACAGGCTACTGCACACATATCAAACCTGTCCTCCACTCTCTACAAGAGCTTCTATTAGCATTTCAATGCAAGTTCAGGCTTTCAGACCTTATCTTCCACGTAAGACACTCTGGCATGACGACTGTGGTCAACATTTCAACAATATGAGATGAAACTTGTCAGTGTGAGAGAACTCCTTCTGGGTGTGGTGCAAGACTGTGGAATGAACTCTTTAGGAATTAAGGACCACCACACTCCTCACAACTTTCTCTCTAAATGCAAGTCACATTTCTTTGACTTTGCCTTCTAATATAGATACATGGCAATGGCTATATTTCTATAAAATGACCTCCCCCAAAATTGCAAACAAGACAATTCCACTGCACATTCCTCTTCATGTGGGGATGATAAGATGAGAAAACAAATGGCATGTGACAAATGTATAGTCATGTTACTTAATGGACTCCTAAAGTGTGCTAAGAAACTGTGGTGCTAAGCCTGGTGTAAACCTATACAGAACAGAAAGGTCAGAGACACTTTGACCTAAGACTATCAAAATCTTCTGATACTTCCAATTTGGGTTTAAGAGGTAGAGCAGTGGCTAGTGTACCAACTTAAATATTTATTTTCTATTATGTCTCCAACCAAACTTGTGCTTTTTTTGGCACATTTTTAAAAAAAGTTCTTAACTATTACTCTCATTGGTAATCATCATAATGACAAACTGTGTTGAATATTTAGGTTTCCAAGTGGGTGGAATACTTAATTATATAGGGATGCAACTATAATTTAGCATTAATTAATTTTCACTTATTTTAAATGTTACAGAGTTTTTTCATAAGGAAATAAGTTTTTCATTTGGGGCCTGATCCCAAGAGTGCAAAAGTAAATGGGGGTCTTTCCATTGTCTTCAATACACTATTGATCAGGGCCGTTAGGAAGAATGTGAAGACAAGACAAGGAATTGATAATCACAAATTTCATTCAAAGGAGTTAGTTTTAAATCTTTGTTTTGTTTATAAGTAAATAAAGGCTTCTGGGTCTCTTGGCCTAGTCTAGTGATTTTGTCTCATTGGAAAATCATTTCCAGCTAGGCACTTGGTGTCCCCCAAGGGTCAGTCCTAGGACCAATCCTGTTCAATTTATTCATAAATGATCTGGAGAAGGGGGTGAGCAGTGAGGTAACAAAGTTTGCAGATGACACTAAACTGTTCAAGATAGTCGAGACAAAGGCAGACTGTGAAGAACTTCAAAAAGGTCAACAAACTGAGTGATTGGGCAACAAAATGGCAAATTAAATTTAATGTGGATAAGTATAAGGTAATGCACATTGCAAAAAATAACCCCAACTATACTTACAATATGATGGGGGCTAATCTAGCTATAACTAATCAGGAAAGAGATCTTGGAGTTATCATGGATAGTTCCTTGAAAACATCCATGCAGTGTGCAGAGGCGGGTCAAGAAGGCAAATAGGATGGTAGGTATTATTAAACAAGGGATAGAAAATAAGACAAAGCATATCTTAGTGTCCCTGTATAAATCTATGGTATACCCACATCTTGACTAATGTGTCCAAATGTGGTCTCCTTGACTAAAAAAATATCCTGGCACTGGAAAAGGTTCAGAAAAGGGCAACTAAAATGATTAGGGGCTTGGAACAGGTCCCGTATGAGAAGAGGCTAAAAAGATTGAGACTTTTCAGTTTAGAAAAGAGGAGACTGATGGGGGACATGATAGAAGTATATAAAATTATGACAGGTGTGGAGAGGGTGAATAAGGAGAAGTTATTTCTTGTGCCCATAATACAAGAAACTCCACCATGAAGCCTCTATGAGCTCCATGCCAGTCTCAAGCCTGGATGAAGAAGGAGGGCTGGTCAGATGTGTGTCAATGCACTGATGGTTAAACAAGAATATGAATGAAATCTGATGCCAGTACAACTAAATGATAAAAAATGCTGGCTTGGCCATTGTCTGGATACCCATTGAGCAATCGGGGTTGGGTCGATAAGTTGGCTACCAAAAGGAAATTACAACCAACACATACACTATCCATTGGAACATGGAACGTCTGAACACTGTGGGCAACTGGAAAATTAGAGCTGCTTCGGAAAGAGATGGAGAGATACCAATGCGATATACTTGGACTGGCAGAGATGCATTGGACAGGATCAGGAGAGATATGTGGTTGCAAAGTCATTTGGTCAGGAAACAAAATGAAGTATGAAGCAGGAGTTGTATTCCTTCTTAGCAAAACCACTAGAAGAGCATTATTAGGATACAAACCGGTGAGTGCAAGAATGATGGTAGTAAGATTCAAAGCAAAACCATTCAACATCTCAGTCATTCAGGTATATGCACCCCCGTCAGACAGTACGGAGGAAGAGATTGGGCTATTCTGAATTGACAAAGACAGTGGAGGAGATACTGAACAAAGATGTGTTGATCATCAGAGGAGATTGGAATGCAAAGGTTGGAACAGATAATGAAGGTTGGGAGAGAGTCATGGGAAGGTCTGGGTATGGAGAAAGAAATGAACAAGGTGAGAAACTACTAGAGTTTATTACAGAGCATGAGATGGTGACCTGCAACACGAGATTCCAACAAAAGGACTGTAGGAAGTGGAAATGGCGATTGAATGACGGGAAGTCTAAGAACATGATAGATATGATTTTGATAAGAAGAAGATAGATAACATCAGTACAGCAGTGCCGAACTTTCCAAGGAGTGTATATAGACTCAGACCGCAGTCTAGTGATGGCAAACATCAAGATAAAACTCAAAAGAAAATGTAAGACACAGTTTAAGAAAAGAAGAGACATGGCCAGGGCTATGTGAGGAAGAAACAAAGAATGCATAAAGAGCAGTGCTCAAAGGGAAGATTAAGAACATCGCCACAGAGAAAGACCTAGATAAGAGAGTACAGGGATAGCCATTGCAATAGAAGAGGCAATTGAGCAGGCTGTCCCAAAATGAAGAGATCAAAAAGAAGTGGATTACCCAGGACACACTGAAGTTGGTTCAAGAGAAGAGAGCACTGATGATCAGAAGAGATGTCTCTGAGATGGCAGAAGAGCAATATAGGGTGAAATGCAATGAGGTAAGGAAAGCAGTCAGAAAGGATAAGGAGAAATGGTTAGAGGAGCAATGTGAAGATATTGAGAGGTATTATGGTGGAGGTAAGACCAGGGAGGTGTATAAGGCAATTAGGAATATTAATAGGAAATGATGACCAAAGCAGATGGCGATCAAAGATGAAAACAAAGAAGTGCTAATGAACAGGAAGAAGACTGTGCATCGATGGCCAAGATATTGCACCAACCTATACAAAGCACAACTAGACTCGAGTGTCTCAGAGAGACTGATTGAAGAGCAAAAAGAGATAGCTCCACCAAGCACCAAGATCGAGACTGGTATTTTGAAGAAGGAACTAGAAAAAGCAGTGAAAAGACTAAAGAACAAGAGTCCTGGAAATGATAAGATCACTGGAGAGATGATTGAATCCGGAGGAGAAAGCATGATTCAGGAAATACACCGACTATGTAATATAGCATGGAAAGAAGGGAAGGTGCCTAAGGAATGGACAAGATCTGTGCTAGTGACAATACCCAAGAAAGGAGGTACACTGGAGTGCAAGAACTATAGAACAATTGCCCTAACGAGTCATCTAGGCAAGGCGCTGATGGTGATACTGACTGAGAGACTAAGATTGCAGATAGAAGAACATATATGGTTTCAAAGGCTGTCACAGCCGGGGGTGGTAGCGGGGATAAGCTCCCACTATCTATAAAATGCTCCCATAGCGTGCGTCTCCAATAGCCTCTGACAACCAAAGTCCAGCTCGGGGCCTTCACGTGTGGCTTACTTTCTAAGACCAGTGAAACTGTTTGCACTGACAGGAGAAGGGGAGAAGGCGGGTGACTGGCGCTTTAAAACCAGTTGCTTCAGGCAGATGGGGCTCGTCAGCCTGGGAAGGCCTCCCACCTAGGAGAAGGCAACTCTGATTTAAAACCTCCGCTGCCTTGCGGCGATACCTAGTCATGGGAAACGCTTCGGGAGTAAACCCCGAGGAAATATCCGGACATGGAACCCCTAAGGCAGTTTGAGGTTGTGCTCAATCTCACTCTGGCAGCTCCTGCGACGACACTGGTGCCAAGTTGTATTGGCTTTTCCCTTTCCCTTGAATTACATCAGTGGCGTAGAGACAGGGAACCTGATTCTGGGCATCAGCTGGTTCTTCAAACTTATTTGCCCAGGCCTGCGCCCTGGAGAGGACACTCCGGCATTGCTTTCTGAGCAGTGACACAACACGGGAAGCAGCAGTTACCGGTATTAAGCTGCTTCACTCAATTGGCATAGAGTGAGGTGCCACGGGTTGCTTCTGATGGTGGGAGAGGTCTTCGGATCTCATTGGGCAGCTACCACCTGCCTCAGGCTGGGCAGCCCCCAGCCAAGTAGGTGCTGCCTTGCCATGGTCCACTTGCTCCACTGGGTGCGTGAGGCTTAGGGAATCACCGACAGGTGGATTGTTAACCTTACACCAGGCAAAACAAACAAGAAACAAAATAATCCAGCCTTCAGGCTGGGCACATGGAATGTAAGGACCATGAGTCCGGGCCTTACAGAAGACCTACAGAGCATTAGTAAACCCTGGAAGACAGCAATCATTAACAACGAGCTGAGAAGACTGCAGATGGACATCGTGGCCCTCCAGGAAACAAGGCTATCATCCTCTGGATGTCTCAGGGAGAAGGACATTTCCTTTTTCTGGCATGGGAAGCCTCCAGAAGAGACCAGGGAACATGGTGTTGGCTTCACAATCAGAAACAGCCTAGCTGGCTCAGTCATACCACCAAATGTGGGAACCGAGAGAATGCTGAAAATCCAGCTTCAAACACCAGTGGGCATGGTCAACATCTTCAGCGTCTGTGCGCCTACTTCAACTTCTGCCCAGGAAGTTGAGGACAAGTTCTACGATGAACTTAGCATTGTCATCAGTGAGGTACCTTCCCATGGTCCGCTATTCATCCTTGGCAACTTCAACGCCAGAGTTGGCAGCGACCACCACAGCTGGCCATTCTGTCTGGGACAGCTTGGAACAGGGAAGATGAATGAAAACGGACAGTGCCTCCTTGAACTCTGCTCCCAACATGACCTCTGCATAACCAATACCTTCTTCAACGTCAAACCCCAGCACAAAGTTTCGTGGCGACACCCAAGATCAAAACATTGGCATCAGCTTGACCTCATCCTCACCAAACGCAGCCGTTTAGGTAATGTGAGGGTGACACATAGCTACCACAGCGCAGACTGTGACACTGACCACTTGCTCGTGTGTAGTATGGTGCACATCCAGCTGCGAAGATTCTTTCGCTCCAAAAAGGAAGGGAGGCCGCGCATTGACACTGGCAAGACTCGTGACCCTTCAAAAGTATGCAAGTTTGTCCAAGCACTTGAAGAGGCCTTGCCCCGCCCGGACGACACTGATATCAGCAAGATATGGGAACAACTACGGGACGCTATCTATAATACTGAGATACCTACCTTTGGGAAGAAGACAGTCAAGTCTGCTGATTGGTTTGAAGCCCACACTGAAGTGCTGATGCCCCTCGTTGAGAAGAGACAGGCACTGGCTGCATACAGGTCCTCTCCCAGTGAGGTGAACCTGCAAGCAGTCTGGTCTGCTCGGAGTCAAGTGCAGCAGGTTGCTTGGTGGTGTGCCAACGATTACTGGCTCCAACTCTGCTCCAAGATTCAGCAGGCCGTGGACACTGGTAACATGCAAGGAATGTACGATGGGATAAAGCAGGCCCTCGGTCCATCACAAAGAAAGACTGCCCCACTTAAGCTGGCCACAGGCGAGGTCTTGAAGGACAGAACCAAGCAGATGGAACACTGGGTGGAACACTACTCACAGTTGTATGCCAGAGAGACCGTAGTTACAGAGAAAGCCCTGAATGCCATCGAGCCTCTGCCCACCATGACTGAACTCGATGCTGAGCCCACCTTGCAGGAACTCAGCGACGCGCTAAAAGCACTCTCTTCCGGAAAAGCCCCAGGGAAAGACAGTATTCCCTCAGAAATCCTCAAATGCACCAACGGTACCCTAGTTTCAGAGCTGCATGGAATACTTTGCCAATGCTGGAGGGAAGGCAGTGTACCGCAAGATATGAGGGATGCTAACATCGTTACTGTCTAAAAGAACAAGGATGACAAAAGCGATTGTAACAACTATCGCGGCATCTCCCTTCTCAGTACCGTGGGGAAGCTATTTGCACGCGTTGTTCTGAACAGGCTCAATGTTCTTGCAGAGAGAGTCTACCCTGAGTCTCAGTGTGGGTTCAAAGCTGAACAGTCCACCATAGACATGGTTTTCTCTGTTAGGCAACTACAAGAAAAGTGCAGGGAGCAGAACAAACCTCTGTATATTGCCTTCATCGACCTGACCAAAGCATTTGACCTCATCAGCAGAAGGTCTGTTTGGGATTCTGGCATGGGAAGCCTCCAGAAGACACCAGGCTGTCCTCCAACTCTGCTCAGCATTATTAGGGCCTTCCATGAAGGCATGAAGGGGACCGTCGTATATGACGGATCCACATCCGAACCCTTTGAGATTCTCAGCAGAGTGAAGCAGGGGTGTGTGCTGGCTCCAACACTGTCCGGCATCTTCTTTGCAGTTTTGCTCAAATATGCCTTCGGAACTGCTACAGAGGACATCTCTCTCTGCATGAGAACGGACGGCAACCTCTTCAAACTGTCGAGGCTTAGAGCAAAGACCAGGGTGCTTACGAAGCATCTAAGGGAGTTCCTTTTTGCTGACGATGCAGCTATTGCTGCTCACACTCAGCAGGAACTGCAGTCACTCATAAGTCGCTTTGCGGATGCATGCATGGAATTTGGCCTCACAATCAGCTTAAAGAAGACCCAGATGATGGGCCAAAACGTGGGTAATGAGCCATCTATCAGCATGCTAGACTATGAACTAGAAGTTGTCCATGAGTTCGTGTACCTAGGCTCGACGATCTCGGACAACTCGCCACTTGATAGCGAGATCAACAAGCGCACTGGAAAAGCCGCCACAACGTTCTCCAGGCTGACGAAGAGAGTATGGGCTAACAATAAGCTCACTGTACCCACAAAGGTGCAGGTCTACACAGCCTGTGTTTTGAGCACACTGCTGTACGCTAGTGAGACATGAACTTTGCACTCAAAACAAGAGCAGCGGCTCAACATATTCTACATGCGCTGCCCTAGGCGCATATTCGGTATCTCATGGCAGGACAAGGTCCCCAATAGCGCAGCGCTT
Organism: Carettochelys insculpta; assembly: GCF_033958435.1. Taxonomy (NCBI): domain Eukaryota; kingdom Metazoa; phylum Chordata; order Testudines; family Carettochelyidae; genus Carettochelys; species Carettochelys insculpta. Next base: position 91,535,110 of record NC_134141.1, read on the forward strand.
GAGAGGGCAGGCACCGCCTCCATGTTCACCCTTCTCAAACAGAGGCGTATGCGCTGGCTGGGTCATGTCTCACGCATGACGGATGGCCGAATACCGAAGGACCTCCTCTTCGGCGAACTGGCATCTGGAAAGAGGCCGAAAGGGACACCTAAATTGCGCTACAAAGACACATGCAAGTGTGACCTCAGCACTCTCTCTATCAGTGTGAACACCTGGCATTCGCTCGCCTCAGACAGGCATGCCTGGAAATAGGGAATGAAGGAAGCTCTTTGTATGTATGAAACTACCTCGGTGAAGGAAGCGGAAGACAGGAGAGCCCTCAGGAAGATCTGTGCCCGTGATACCAGAGCGACATCTGCCTACTGCTGCTCACAGTGCAGAAAGGACTGCCACTCCCGGATTGGATTGCACAGCCACAGAAGACGCTGCTTGAATCAGTCCAACTGGGGCACAAACCCATGATCCGTCGGGATCGAAGGATGCCTACTACTACTACCATACAGCAGATATTGGCACTAAGAGTGATAGCGGAAAAAGCTTGACAAAAGAACAAGAATGTATACACTTACTTTATTGATTTTCAAAAGGCATTTGACAGTGTAGATCATAAAGTGACTTGGGCAGTGTTGGAGTCATACGGAGTGGATAGCAGACTGATACGGTTGTTGAAGGATATCAATGACAATGCAGAGGCAGCGGTGAGAACGTGCAGGGAGTTGGGAATTTGGTTTAAAACAAGTAGAGGTACAAGACAAGGAGATCCAATATTGCTAAGTATCTTCATCGCACATCTGGAGAGAGCGATGGATAAGATCAAGGAAGAAGTAGAAGGGGTATCTATGCATGGGAAAAGAATTAACAGCTTGAGGTTTGTGGATGATATAGGTATCGTTGAGGAAGATGAAGAAGCTAGTGAAAGGGTGAAGGTGTTAAACAAAGAAGGGAAGTGGTACGGACTGATTATGAACATCGATAAAACAAAAACAATGGTATTTGGAGATAAGGAAATAGGAAGGAAGATCAGTGTCAATGGCATTTGAACTAGAAAACGTAGAGAAGTTCACATACCTGGGGAGCAACATAACGTATGATCTAGACTGTATGAAGGAAATAGCGACTAGAATAGCAAAAGCAAGAGCGAGTTTGAAGGCGATGTATAACATCTGGAAAAGCAAAGCAATTAGCTTAAGAACGAAGCTGAGTGTCTTGAAAATGTGTATTCAGCAGCATGTTGTATAGATGTGAGACATGGGTGATAACGGAAGATTTGAAAAGAAGAATATTGGTGTTTGAAGGAGTTGTTACAGAAAGATTCTGAAAATAGGATGGATGCAGAAGGTCACCAATGAGGAATTATATAGAAAGATACAGCCGAAAGAGAACCTGCTGCAGAAGGTTATAAAATGGAAGCTACAACTATTTGGGCATATTTGCAGAATGAATGAGGAATGAAATATCAAGACCCTGGTATTTGACATAATGGACAGTTTGACTAGGAGAGGCAGACCCCACAGAGAATGGATAGATGATGTAGTAGATTGGTGCGGCATTAGTCTACAGAAACTAAGCCACGCTGCACTGGACAGGGAAAGATGGAAGGAAACAGAAATGCATCAGACACCAAGGGGGCTGAGCTCATGGTTATTGATGATGATGATGATAGTACAAGAACTAGAGGACACCAAATTAAATTAATGGGTAGCAGGTTTAAAACTAATAAAAGAACATTCTTCTTCACTCAGCGCATAGTTAACCTGTGGAACTCCTTGCCAGAGGAGACTGTGAAGGCTAGAACTATAACAGAATTTAAGAGAGAGCTAGATAAATTCATGGAGGTTAGGCCCATAAAAGGTTATTAGCCAAGGGTAGGAATGGTGTCTCTGGCCTCTGATTGTCAGAGGTTGGAGATGGATGGCAGGAGACAAATCGCTTGATCATTGTCTTCAGTCCACCCCCTCTGGGGCACCTGGCACTTCCCACTGTCGGCAGACAGGCTACTGGCCTGATGGACCTTTGGTCTGACCCAGCATGGCCATTCTTATGGTCTTATGTCTTTGTTCATCCTGACCTCAAATTTGGACAGCGATAGCACCTGCCTGAACATAATGTTTATACAATGAAAAAGAATTTAATAGAGATCGGCTAGCGTTAATTGACTGCTATTACCTTTGGTTCTTCTCTCAGCTCGTTTGTGTACAGGTTGAAACTCTCTAATCTGGAATTCTCTGGGCAGGCAACATCCACGGTCCAGCACGATTTTAGTTAGCTGGATGACCACTTGTCATGGATATGGCCAAGTTTCCCATGGTCCCATAAAGTTTGTTTACAGCCACCAGTCCTGGTTCTCAGTGTTCTGTGCTATTATTCAGCTCTAATTTGCCCCCAAATGTCTTCTAGGAGACCTGCAAGCAGTGGAAGTGTTGGTAATGCTGTAGACAACATTGACCTCTCATGGTTCATCAAATTCTCTGGTTTGGCACTGGTCAGGTCCTGAGAGTGCTGGACTAGAGAGGTTCAACCTGTACCAAAACTCTACACATGCCACTTTCTCTGGAAGCGGCATGCTAATAAGCAGCCTGGAGGAAGATAATGAGGTGCAGATATAAATTCCTGGTGCTTCATTAACATATGGTCACATGATTTGGAGTGCAGAAGAAGCTCTTCCAGACTCCAAAATAGCCATGTAGAAGTGCAGCCTGCGGGGATCTCCCGGAAGGAAATACTGTCACCAATAAAAGACTACAGTTTATTTGGGAATATAGGCACCTTGTAAACATTTAGCTTTTGAGGGGAAAACAAAATCTCTCAAAGTGGAGGAGTATATTCTACACAGATATGAGTTTTCCTTTGAGGAGCATGTTGCCTTTGATTTCATTGCAATTTTAAGTTCTGTATCCTGAGAAAAACATTGCAGTAAGTCAGCAGATTTAATGGCTTCGTGTTTTAAATACAAAGCAGAGTGCACCCAAAGGGTGGTTTTGGAAAATAGCACATTTTTATGGTTTACAAGAAGTGTTTGATCTGGATATAAAACAGAGAGCAACTCAGAGTGCTGCTTCCAATAAAACAGCAACTCAGTTCAGATATAGACATTAGACTATAATCAGGGTTTAGGCTATTGCTGATTGGCAGCAGGGGGTGCATTTTCAATTCAATAGATCGGGAGTAAGTCATGCAATATCCATTAATGCCAGTGGTTAAAGCTTTATGCATTGTACACAGTTTGCAACCATTAGGTGGTAATAAAATTCTGCTCCCCAATCTATGAGTTGGCACCTCCCTTACTGCCTGATGAACTGTGGAATCCACCCTGCTGAGATCTCTTGTTGCTGAAAGTACATGGCTCTAAGAAGCTGCATTTTCAGCACTTTCATTCAGTATTAAGAATATCATTTTCCAGATGCTGAAAATTATTCAGGCATGTGTTGTTTCTGTAGGACTGTAATGTCAGAAATACCAACTGGATCAAAGCTTATAAAGTCATATAAAGGATGAGAATAAACAAAAATGCTCTGTCCACATATCACAAATCAAGGCCTGCTTAGACTTTCTTAAACCTTCATTGATTCATACTGTGAAAGGTGGAAAGGTCTGCTGCCTTGTATACAAAAATCTCCAGTTAAGACATAGGAACACAGGAATTGTCATCCTGGATCAAAGCAGTGGCCAGTCTAAGCTATACCATTTCCAGGAGTGGCTAGTACCAGATATTTCAGATAAAGATGTAAAAATTTGACCATGAACACATTTGCAATAATGTAAGTACAGTACAGAGGAATTTTTTTTAGCCCTAGGCACTTACATGGTTGGCTTATGTGCTGTGACATAAAAATGTATAAGGGGTATCAGTTTTCAGCTTACTACTATAATTAACACACAGGCTGGTTTAAAAATATCACTTTAAAATTGGAAGCAGGTGCAGATAAATGGACTTTTAGCCCACTCTTCCAACATGTCACCACAGTCTAATTCTCATAGTCCATGTCAAAACGTTGAGTGACTTTATAACCACTAATGCATACAGTAAGAGGTATATTGCCACAGACTAACTTGAATCAGTGCAGCATCTTGCAAAGCAAACTTACCTGATCTTACAGCAGTCAAATCAATATCAGCCAAGGACAACTACACTTTCATCCTACAAAGTAAACAAAACAGTCTTTCATTGGCTCAGAAGGGTGTTGGGATGGTCAGGCTTACTGGGTTAAGACAAATTGCCTAGGGAGGTTGTGGAATCTCCATCTCTGGAGATATTTAAGAATGGGTTGGATAGATGTCTATCAGGGATGGTCGAGACGGTACTCGGTCCTGCCATGAGGGAAGGGGGCTAGACTTGATGACCTCTTTAAGGTCCCTTCCAGTCCTAGCATTCTATGATTCTATGACAGCAGCAAATCCTTCCTATCTTGTCCTTACTCCACCCAAAACTGTCCCCTGGAAGGAACAGCTATCCCTTCATGTCTTGCCTTCATGTCAAACTGTAGCAGCATGGACTAGTCTTCTGGGTACATTCAAAGTCCTGGATGAGCTTGTTTGTAGTGCCACTTTTGCTCAAGCTGCTTCAGCTTCACTGTGCCATACAGTAGAGTACTGAAGGAGCACTAGTGAGAGTGTCAGTTCAGGGTGAATTGCTTAGACAGGCTACTAACAGCCCAAGAAAGGGATCCTCCATTATGAAGCCCACTTCGCCAGACAAAGAGCACTTCTGTTCACCACACCGGCTAGGAAGAAGTCAGATAAGCAATTTCCTCAGACACTCCAGGTCCCCTGTGCTGTCGCCGTACCATTTTTTTATACACATGAGAGATTATGAAAACCAAACCTTGCCAAATCCAGAAAGGTTCTTCTGATCCCCAAAGGACAAGCCACATTGCCAGGACAATTTATATCTCAGACCTTACCCGAGAAAGCATGCTGTAAGGCAGTCCTTTAGAGTCTAAAATCTAAAGGTTTATTTATAAAAATAAAGTAAGAAAGGGTATGAGTTAAAATTGTTCAAGGAATCAAATACATACACTAATTGCAAAGTTCTTGGTGCAGGCTTGTAGCAGAAGTGGAATATTATGCTGCCTTAAATCAAGTCTCTGGAATACATCTGCTGTTCGGGTGGGTCATCAGTCGCTTTTTCAAGTTTCAGTGCCTAGCAAAGATCCTCCAGAGATGAAAAGCTGGTCTTAAGACCGAGTGGAGGAACCTCCAGGACCCTTTTTATGTATCCTACACCATGTGGAGGGACTCCCAATGCTCTCTGTGGAAAAATGCAGCCACAGAATGGAGCTTGTCACATAAGTAAGCCACCTATCTATGCATGACTCAGGTTATTACAAGTAGCAGCTATCTCCACCCTGCTGATCTGAATGTTCACAGAGGATCTCATCAGATGTGGATTGGCACCACCCAAGTCCCACTGTTAAGCAAGCACTTCTATTCACTAGACTAGCAGTCCTTTCACAATAGGCTGAACAAGTCTCCTGTTGATGTTTCCCTGAAGCAAACATTTAAAATACAAGTACATAGCCAGTACTCATAACTTCAAATACAAAATGATACAGGCATATGAATAGTATAATTATAATAAAATAATAATTTTCATAGGTCTTTTACATGGTATACTTTGTACAAGATCTAACACAAGCTGGGAGTAGAGGTAGATACACTGGCATGTAGGGTTGGGTCCAGAGTGACCCAGACAAATTGGAGGACTGGACCAAAAGAAATCTGATGAGGTTCAACAAGGCCAAGCACAGAGTCCTTCTTAGTATGGAAGAATCCCATGCACTGCTTCAGTCTGGAAAGTGACTTGCTAAGCAGCAGTTGTGCAGAAAAGTATTTTAGGATTACAGTAGATGAGAAGCTGGATACGAGTCAACTATGTGCCCTTGTTGCCAAGAAGGACAAGGGCACATTGGGCTACATTAGTACGAACATTGTCAACAGAATGAAGGAAGTAATTATTTCCCTCTATTCGGCACAGATAAGGCCATGTTTGGAATATTGTATCTAGTTTTGCCACTCCTCACTACAGAAAAGATTTGGGCAAATTGGAGAGAATCCAGCAGAGGGCAACAAAAACAATTAAGGGGCTGGGGCACTTGACTTCTGAGGACAGGTTGAGGGAAACAGGCATATTTAGCCTGCAGAAGAGAAGAATAAGGGGGGGATTTGGAGCCTTCATCTACTTGAAGAAGGTCCCAAAGAGGATGGAGCTGGGCTATTCTTAGTGGTGTTAGATGACAGAACAAGAAGCAGTGGTCTCAAATTGCAGTGGAGGGGAGGAAGGTCTAAGCAGGATATTATGAAAAACTATTTCACTAGGAGGATGGTAAAGCACTAGAATGGGTTATCTAGGGATATGGTGGAATATCCATCCTTGGAAGTTTTCAAGGACGGGTTTGACAAAGCCCTGGCAAGAATGATTTAGTTGGGATTCGTCCTGATTTAAGCAAAGGGTTGGACTAGACAACCTCCTCTTCCAACCATACTTCTCTATGATCTATGGTGCAAACAGACAGTGGTTGCAACAATGATCTTTAAAGACATATCATAATCCAGTGTCACACACTACTATTATTATATGAGCACAAGTGAAAACATGGAGATCCAGAATCATAGAACACGAGAACTGGAAGGCTACGTCTTCACGTGCATGCTACATCGAAATAGCTTATTTCGATGTAGCGACATCAAAATAGGCTATTTTGATGAATAACGTCTACACGTCCTCCAGGGCTGGCAACGTCGACGTTGAACGTCGACGTTGGGCAGCACCACATCGAAATAGGCGCTGCGAGGGAACGTCTACACGCCAAAGTAGCACACATCGAAATAAGGGTGCCAGGCACAGCTGCAGACAGGGTCACAGGTCGGACTAGAGCTTCCGGGGCAACAGCTAGCTGCTCCCTTAAAGGGCCCCTCCGAGACACACACAGCCTGCACAGCATGCGGTCTGCAGAGCCATAGGCACGCACACCTCAAGCGACGCAGGCATGGACCCCCAGCAGCAGCAGCAGCCAGAGGTCCACCCAGCTGTTCCTGTAGGAGCAGTGCTCACCCTGCTCCATGCCATGCAGGAGGCAGCTGAGCACATCCTGGCCACAGAGGAGGAGCTGCCCGCAGAGGAGGAGGACGCAACCCCAAACCCTGCAGCCAACCCGCTCCTCCCCACCTCCACACACGCCGCCAGCTGTGGAGCTACCCCAGCAGCCCCGACTGGTGGGAGCGGCTGGTGCTCGGAGAGTGGGACGATGACCGCTGGCTCCAGAACTTTCGCATGAGCCGGCAGACATTTCTGGAGCTATGCCAGTGGCTCACCCCCGCACTGAGGCACCAGGACACCTTCATGTGGTGTGCCTTCACTGTGGAGAAACGGGTCGGCATCGCTGTCTGGAAGCTGGCCACTCCAGACAGCTACCGATCCGTGGGCCAGCAGTTTGGCGTGGGCAAGGTCACCGTCGGGGCTGTCCTCATGGAGGTAATCCTCCACGGGGGGAGGGGGAGGCAGCCCTGGCAGGGGAGGGGGGCCCTGGCAGGGGAGGGCCACACACACCCTGCACACCTCTCATTGGTGCTCTCCCATGTCCTTCCCCTGCAGGTCGTCCGCGCCATCAACGCCCTGCTCCTCCACAGGCTCGTGAGGCTTCAGGACCCGGATGCTGCCATCGCGGGCTTTGCCACCCTGGACTTCCCCAATTGCTTCGGGGCTCTGGATGGGACCCACATCCCCATCTGTGCCCCGGAGCACAGTGGAGGACGCTACTTAAACAGGAAGGGCTACCACTCAGTGGTCCTCCAGGCCTTGGTGGACAGCCGGGGCCGTTTCCTGGACATTTATGTGGGCTGGCCTGGCAGCACCCACGACGCCTGGGTATTCCGGAACTCGGGCCTGTGCCACCGGCTGGAGGCGGGGACCTACATCCTCCAGCAGGAGATCCCTGCTGCGTCATCGCAGATGCGGCATACCCCCTCCAGCCCTGGCTCATGCAACCTTACACGGGCCATCTGTCAGCCAGCCAGGAGCACTTCAACATGCGCCTGAACCACGTGCGCCAGGTGGTAGAGCGCATATTTGGGCGCCTCAAAGGGCGCTGGAGGTGTCTCCTCACCCGCCTTGATGCGGGCCTCACCAGCATTCCCCAGATTGTGGGCGCGTGCAGCGCCCTCCACAACCTGGTGGAGAGCAAGGGGGAGGCCTTCTTTCAGGGCTGGGCTGTGGAGGCCGGCAAGGCCGATGTGCAGCCACCCGCTGCCCCCAGTCGCCAGGTGGACCCCGAAGGGACCCGGGTCCGGGAGGCCCTGCGGGTCCATTTCGACGAGGCCACGGGGTGAATGCTGGCAGGCCCCCCACTGCACCCCCCCCATCCTCCATAATACTCCCTGCACCTACGCCCACACCACAGAGCACCCAAGAGCACACCCCCCCCACTTTTCTTGTAAATAAAAGCAGACATTTGTTCGTCAAATCAAATATCTGTAGAACTCTTATTATTATCATCAAGACTAACTATTTACAGGCAAAATCAAACTTATATATATATATGTATTATAAATAAGGATAAGATGAAAGGGGAAGACAAGGAAGGGGAGAACTATGTACATGGGGGGGCAAGGATCAGCATAGCAACAGGGGTCCAATATAAAAACTATTTACAAAATAACATTAAACTGGGGGGAATATATACAAAGGGGGGGCATGTCCTGGGCCCCACACCCCCTAATGTCCAGCGTTGGGGGTGGGCGGCCGTGACCCACACCTCGGCCTCAGCCCTGGCCGGGGCTGGCTGGGGTCCGGGTGGACCGGTAGATATGGCCGGCGGGTGTCAGCTGGCCCCAGGTCCACCCCTCGGCGGAAGGGCCCTCGGTGGCGGGTGGTGGTGCGACGGCGGATGGTGCAGCGGGTGGCACAGCTGGTAGAGCAGGCAGGGCAGGCGCAGTGGCAGCTGGTGCGGCATGGGGGGCAAGGTAGTCGGCAATACGGTCGAAGGTCCGCATGAAGGCCCCCCATGCCTCCTGGCGCCAGGCCAGTGCCTGCTCCTGCAGCTGGAGGCGGCGCTCCTCCACCCGCAGCTGCTGCTCGGCGACCTCCAGCTGCCGACGGTGGATGGCCAGCAGCTGGGGGTCCGTCGCCGTCGGGTGGTGGTGCTGGGTCCGCCGTTTTCCCCGCTGTGGGGCTGCTCAGTCCTCTGCTGAGGGGCTGGCCTGGAGTGATGGCCCCGGTGGGCAGTCCAGGACCACTGACACCTCGCTGGCGCTCTCCAGTCCTTCTGATGGTGCAGCTGCGGAACACAGGGGGCAGGGGAAGAAGAGTGGAGACAGCTGTTAGTGTGGGGCCCGACTGTGGCCCTTGTCCCCCCACCCCTCTGCTGCTGGTTCCCCATCCCCGTCCCTGGGAGATGCTGCTGCTGCTGCTGATGGGTGTCCCACCCCCTTCCCTGGGGGACCCTAAAGGTTCCGCTCCCCCCAGCTCCGGGGATGGGGCATGGCACTGTCGTGCTAGGGGGCAGGGGCTGATGCACTCTTCTGAGGGACATGCCACTGCTGTCCTTGGGGCCATGGTCATCTGGGCATGTGCAGGGCCCTGGTCATATCTATTACCCCCGCCCCTCAACCCTGGGGGTGTGCACCGTGGGGGTACATACCTAATGGTCCACTCCCACGGTCGGGGGACACCCGGTGGGTGGACGCCTGGCTGGAGCTCCGTGATGGGATGGCGATCCGCAGGCCGGCGTCACTGGAGGAGGACTCCTCCTCCTCCTCCTCCTCCTCCGGTGCCCCGGGGGTGGGCTCCTGGGGGGGCCCCCGGGGTGCAGGGCTTGCCTCCGGGGCGGACTTCGCCTCTGGGGCCTGCTGGGGCTCATCGGCCGAGGTATCAAGTATGGCCGGAGAGGAGGAGGTGTTCCAGGGGCCCAGGATGTCCCTGAGCTCCCTGTAAAAGGGGCAAGTGACAGGGGCAACCCCAGATCGGCCGGCTGCATCCCGGGCCCGGGCGTAACCCTGTCGCAGCTCCTTCACTTTACTCCAGACATGATCCGGAGTGCGGGCAGGGTGACCCCAGGTGGCCAGGCCCTCGGCCAGCCGAGCAAACACGTCTGCGTTCTGCCTCTTGCTCCCCATTACCTGGAGCACCTCCTCCTCACTCCAGAGCCCCAGCAGTTCCCGAGGCTTGGCCTCCATCCAGGAGGGGCCCCGCTGCCGCTTCCCCGCCTGGCTGCTGGGCTGGGAGGCGGGCATCGCGGTGGGTGGAGGTGTGTGGGCGCGGAGGAGCGTGCAGGCTAGCCGCGTGGCAATGCTGCTGCCTGCACGCTCTCTCAGCTTCTTGCACAGGAAGGCAGGGGGCGGGGAGCTTTAAGGGGCCACTGCATGCGGCCACCATTGAGCTCAGGGGCTGGGCAGAGCGTCTCTCAACCCCTCAGCTGATGGCCACCATGGAGGACCCCGCTATTTCGATGTTGCGGGACACGCAACGACTACACGTTTCCTACTTCGATGTTGAACGTTGAAGTAGGGTGGTACTCCCATCCCCTCATGGGGTTAGCGACTTTGACGTCTCGCTGCTTAACGTCGATGTTAACTTTGAAATAGCGCCCAACACATGTAGCCGTGACGGGCGCTATTTCGAAGTTGGCACTGCTACTTCAAAGTAGCTGGCACGTGTAGATGCAGCCGAAGGGACCTTGAGAGGTCGTTGAGTCCAGTTCCCTGGCCTCTCGGCAGGACCAAGCTGGACCATCCCCTGATAGGTATCCATCTAACCTGCTCTTAAAAGTCTCCTATGATGGAGATTCCACAACCTCCCTAGGTAATTTATTCCAGTGTTTGATCACCCTAGCAGTTAGGAATTTTTTCCTAATGTCCAATATAAACCACCCTCGCTGCAATTTAAGACCATTGCGTCTTGTCCTATCCTCAGAGGCCAAGGAAAACAATTTTTCTCCCTCTGTCTTGTAACGCTCTTTAAAGTACTTGAAAACAACTATCATGTCCTCTCTCAGACTTCTCTTTCCTAAAGTAAACAAGCCCAGTTCTTTCAGTCTTTCCTCACAGCTCATGTTCTCTAGATCTTTAATCATTCTTGTTGCTCTTCTCTGGACCTTCTCCAATTTCTCCACATCTTTCTTGAAATGTGGTGCCCAGAACTGTAGACAGCACTCCAATAAGCGCAGAGTAGAATGGAAGAACGACTTCTCATGTCTTGCTCACTACACTCCTATTAATGCACCCCAGAATCTTGTTTGCTTTTTTTTTGCAACAGCATCACATTGTTGACTAATTTAGCTTGTGGTCCACTATGACCCTTTAACCCCTCTCTGCAGTACTCCTTCCTAGAGAGTTGTTTCCCATTCTATGTGTATGAAGCTGATTGTTCCTTCTTAAGTGGAGTACTTTGCATTTGTCCTTATTAAACTTCATCCTGTTCACCTCAGACCACTTCTCCAGGTTGTCCAGATCATTTTGAACTATGACGCTGTCCTTCAAAGCAGTTGTAACCCCTCCCAGCTTGGCATGATCTGCAAACTTAATAAGCATACTCTCTGTGCCAGTATCTAAATAGTTGACAAAGATGTTGAATGGAACCTGTCCCAAAACAGATTCTTGCGGAACCCCACTTGTTATGCCCTTCCAGCATGACTGTGAACCATTAATAGCTACTCTTTGAGAACGGTTATCCATGCGGTTATGCACCCACCTTACAGAGGTCCCAACTAAGTTGTATTTGCTTAGTTTATTAATAAGATGATGCAAGACTGAGTCAAATGGTTTACGAAAGTCTAGGTATACCACATCCACTGCTTCTCCATTATCTGCAAAACTTGTTATCCTGTCAAAAAAGCTATCAGATTGGCCTGGTATGATTTGTTCTTTACAAATCCATGATGGCTGTTACCTATTACCTCTAGCTAGAAGGAACACCCAGAGGGGTTTGAGTCCAGTCCTCTGCACCCAGAGCAGGACCTATCACCACCCTGGCAGAATTTTTTTTTAAATCTAACCTCCTGTAGAATTCTTAAAGTCCTCCTCAAGGATTGAGCCTATAACCATGGGTTCACAAGACCTATGTGCTAACCCCTGAGCTATTTCTTCCCCCCCAACCCCTGCTATTGGGGGGTGTACAGAAGCTGCAGTTCCACCTTCCCCTCCCCCATAAAAATCATATAGGAGGTGTGCTCCTAGGCAGAGCTCCTAGCTACAGCATGGGCTTTAGTTGGGAACATGAGTTCTGCAGAGAAGAGGTGAGGCAGCGATTTTTTTAGTAATTGCCTGCAAAACAGGAATCCTTCTGCAGGTGGTGGAGGTATTCAAGAGAGAATGCAGGGGATTCCTAAGAATACAGCTAAGCCCTCTGAGCCAAGGTTGCATTCACAGAAGAGGGAGATTTGAGGCGCTTCGGTGAAAAGAAGTGGCCAAAACACAGGGAAGGGCCAGCAGTGGTATAGAAAGGTTCTCACTCTTATTTGGCCCCATCACCTTAGGGGTCCTTATTTGGCCCCATCACTATAGTTTCTGAATGACTCAATGTTTTACCTATTTCTTCTGGATAAGATGGCTTAGATATACAAGTATAACATTATTGAGCATCTGTGAGGGGAGGCACTGATAACAATAGAAATTTAACTTGATTGAGAACTACAACATTTGACTCTCCAGCTTTCTTTCAAGACTAAGAGCTTCCTAGAGCCCTTGTACTTGTTTATTCTTCTCTCCTGCCTGCAGTGGCCCTGCAATATGTCTGACATCACACTTTTTCCCAAACTTTAAAATGTGGAAATTTCTTGGTGTTTGGTTTTAAGTGTTCTCCTGTGAGAATTGTAATTTGATCACTGTAGTGGTGTGTTTAAGAGCCTTCTGGGAAGTAACTAGCTTTTAAACAGAAGTGAAAGTAATTTTGCCAACTCTCATGATGTTGTCGTGATCTCATGGCAATGACAGTTTTTCTTCAAGCCCCAGCTCAAGGAGACACGTATAAATATGATGATTTCAGCCTTCATTCATACACAAAAATGAAGTTTATAGACTTCTTGGCTGTGGAAAAAGCTTCAAAACAAGAACACAGGGCACCTCAAAAGCTCAAAAACCAGAAGCAAATAAAAAGAACACAGAACTATTTTTATATAATCTCATGATATCAAGGTCAATCTCCTGATTTTTGGTGTGCCTGATTCATGATTTTTGGGCGTTTATGGTTGGCAATACTGTAAAAGTGACATGAAAGTGTCATTTTCACCCCTTTTTATGGTCATTTTCCAGTTTATTATTTGCAGTGGGGTAATATCCCTACAGACTAAGGCCAGGGCAGCATAAACTCAGAGCCTTGCCTTAGCAAAATGTTTCTGAAAGTTAAATCATCTGTTCCATGCTTGGTGAACTGCAAAGCGATGGAAAGTAATCTAGATTTTTCTATAGATGTGTCAATTGTTGTATTCAAGAATTAGTAAAACAAACAAACAAAAACCAAAATAGTCACTAAAATTTTAAACCTATCCAGTATTCCTTAAGTGAGTTAACACAAGATGTGAGAATGTTACTATCAGAGTTGAGTGAGTCTTATATTTCTCTCTTTAATGTAGGAATTAGACAAAGTGATGCTGTCAGCAAATTTCTAAGTAGCCCCATTAACATTGTTTAATTTGCCCCACCCCACAAAAATCTGAAATGGCACCAGTATATTTGAGCTCACAATAACAAAACCAGCTCAAGTACGTCTACCTGTATTACAATCTACCTCTGAGTGGTGGTAAGTTGCTGAGCAAACTCTGTGAGGATCACTAAAATCAGCACTGCATTTGCAAGAGGCAGCACTGTAACTGTTTTTAAAGCATAAGTAGAAGTGGCGCTTTGCTCAGAAATCACATTTCCACAACTATTTTTGAGGGGAAAAAAGTAATTTTTAGAAGATCATTGGAGCAGATGTATTGAACAATGAAGTTAGTCACACAGCTGGTATCTCAGAGTTACAAGCATGTAGTGAATTAAATAGGTATTCCCATCCCAACGTCACGCTGAAAAGCATGTTTGTTTGGCTTTTACTTTGGATCATCTGCATGTAAATGTGCAGCTCTTCATCAGCATTTCATATATTCTGACATCAGAAAAAAGTCTGCTGTCAACTCCATTGTGGCTATGACTCATGATTTGCATCTTCCTGCAGCTTTGCTTTTCCTAGTTTAAATCCTGTGCTTTTCATCCATATGCACAAGTACTGTGGAGACCTATTTTAGACTAGCTTTGATATTAGTTAGCCAAGGCTCTAGTAGTGTGTCTCTGGAAAATGAAGCAGAAATAGCTGTCCTGCCCCAGTAGACAAATTGAAGTAAGTTACGGCAGCAGCTTGCCTATGATGTGGAGATGCAGTCTGCAGCTTGCCAGCTTACAGAGGGGCAAGTAGTGACCTTGTTTTTTCCACTTCGTTGTGCAACTATATAGAAGATTCCTCTCACTTCTACAGGCCAGTTATGACAGCCAAGGAGGATCTTGGTTGTCTAACTGGTATCCTTTTCCATAGGGCAGACTCAGAAGAACTAATGGGACAGCAGCTAATCTGACCACTGTGTTACTACTCTTAGCCTGGGAGCTACAGAACAGAAAGAGACTGCTGGATGGTCCCTGCTTCTCCTTACACTCTGCGCAATCATAAGTGTCAACAAGTCACATGACACAGAGGCCACGAACAGAACAAAGAAAAGGCCGTAAACAAAGAGGAAGAGACAAAGGAAGAGGAAGAAGAAGAAGAGCTCTCAGGACCCTACAGAAGGACGGACAATGGTATGAGAGGAGGAAGTGTCCCTCTCATAGTGAAGTGACAGGAGGGTAGAACAGTAGAGAAACAGGAAGGGCCTTCTGTCTATGTGGATCAGTCCTAACAGACTGGGAAGTTGTGGAGAAGACGACCCCACAGGGCAATGTATAAGGGGAAGTGACCTGAGCAAGTCCCCTTGAAAGCATTAGGTTTGCTACTGGAGGGTGAAAAGCAGTCAGAGAGAACGATCTCTTGACTGGTGGGTGAGGCAGTTGGGGAGGAGAAGGAGGAGGAAAGTTTGGGTTTCCAGGAGCCAGAGGATGAGGATATAATTGGCTTCTTCCCTTTTCCAGTGCAAATTAATCTGATTTATGCTTCTGATGTGAAAAATGACAAAAGAAGACATTTTAATAACATTTCCCCCCCACAATTGCTTCTGCAGTCTTATTCAGTGTGTGCACTTTTAATAATTTGCTTGTATTTAACACAGAAATTGTTACAACTTCTTAATCACAGAATCACAGAATTCAAGGGATGGAAGGGACCTCAGGAGGTCACCTAGTCCAGGCCCCTGCCTAAAGCAGGAGCAACCCCAACTAAATCATCCCAGCCAGGACTTTGTCAAGGCATGACTTAAAAACCTCTAGGGATGGAGATTCCACCACTTCTCTCAGTAATGCATTTCAGTTCTTCACCACCCTCTTGGTGAAATACTTAGTTAATATCCAATCTACACTTCTCCCTCTCTAACTTCAGAGCATTGCTCCTTGTTCTGCCATCTGTCACCACTGAGAACTGTCTCTGTCCATCCTCTTTAGAGCCCTGTTTCAGGAAGTTGAAGACTGCTGTCAAATCTCTCTTCAGTCTTCTCTTCTGCAAACTAAATAAGCCCATATCTCTCAGCCTCTCCTCATAGGTCATGTGCTCCAGCATCTTAATGATTTTCATTGCCTTCCACTGAACCTGCTCCATTGCATCCACATCCCTTCTACACTGGGAGGCCCAGAACTGGATGCAATACTCCAGATGTGGCCTCACCAGTGCCGAGTAGAGGGCAATAATAACTTCTCTAGATCTGCTGGAAATGCTTCTCCTAATGCACCCAAATATGCTATTAGCCTTCTTGGCTACAAGGGCACACTGTTGACTCATATCCAGTCTCTTATCCACTGTAATCCCCAGGTCCTTTTCTGCTACACTGCTACTTAGCCAGTCTGTTCCCAGCCTGTAACAGTGCTTGAGATTCTTCTGTCCCAAGTGCAGGACTCCACACTTCTCCTTGCCGAACCTCATCACATTTCTTTTGGCCCAATCCTCCAATTTGTCTGGGTCACCCTGGACCCTGTCCCTACTGTCCAATGTATCTACCTGACCCCCTAGCTTAGTGTCATCTGCAAATTTGCTGAGGATGCAATCCATTGCCTCATTCAGGTAATTGATGAATATGTTGAATAGTACTGGCCCCACAAGTGATCCTTGGGTCCACTTGAAACTGATCGCCAACCAGACACCGAGCCATTGCCCAGTATCCACGGGGTCCATCCATCAAGGCAGTTTTCTATCCATCTTACAGTCCATGTGTCCAATCCATACTTCCTTAACTTATGGACAACAATGTTGTGGGAGACTGTGTCCAAGGATTAAAGTCAAGGTATATCACATTCATTGACTTCCCAATATCCACAGAGCCAGTTACCTCATCATAGATGCTAATCAGATTGGTCAGGCACGACTTGCCCTTGGTGAATCCATGTTGACTACTCTTGACCACTTTCCCCTCTTCCAAGTGCTCCAAAATGGATTCCTTGGGGATCCACTCCACGATTTTTCCTGGGACTGAAGTAAGGCTGACTAGTGTATAGTTCCCTGGATTGTCCTTCTTTCCTTTTTTAAACATGGACACTACCTTTGCCTTTTTCCAGTCATCTGGGACCTCTCCCTATCTCCACAAGTTTTCAAATATCATAACCAAAGCTTCTGCAATAGTAGTAGTAGTAGGCATTACTGCTGTGTCATCTGTTAATTCCCTCAGTACCTTTGGATGCATTAAATCTGGACCCATGGATTTGTGTGCATCTAGTTTTTCTAAATAGCTCATAACCCATTCTTTCCCCACTGAAGGCTGCTCACCCCCTTCCTGTATTGCATTGCCCAGTGCTGTAGTTGGGGAGCTGACCCATGTCTGTGAAGACTGAGGCAAAAAAAGCACGGAGTACTTCAGCCTTTCCCACATTACCTGTCACTAGGTTACCTCGCTCATCCAGTAACGTCCCCACACCCTCCCTGATAACCCCCTTATTGTTAACATGCCTGTAGAAAGCCTTCTTGTTACCTTCCACATTCCTTGCTAGCTGCAGTTCCAATTGTGCTTTCATTTTCCTGATTACCCCCTGCCATTCTCTAGCCATATATTTATGTGTCTGCTTAGTCATCTGTCCAAGTTTCCACTCCTTACATGCATCCTTTTTGAGTTTAAACTCACCAAGGATTTCCCTTGTAAGCCAAGCTGGTTGCTTACCATATTTGCTTTTCTTTCTGAGTATCAGTATTGTTTGTTCCTGTACCTTCAATAAGACCTCTTTGAATTACTGCGAGTTCTCCTGAACTCCTTTTCCCTTCATATTAGCTTCCCAGGGGATCCTGCCCAGCAGTTCTCTCAGGGAGTAGAGGTCTGCTCTTCTGAAATCAAGAGTCTGTATTTTACTGCTCACCTTTCTTTTGTCAGAATTCTGTAATCTACCATCTCATGATTGCTGCAGCCCAGGTTGCCATCGACTTCTATTTCTCGTACTATTTCCTCCCTGTTTGTGAGCAGCAGGTCAAGCTGTGCACAGTCCCTGGTCAGTTCCTTCAGCACTTGTACCAGGAAGTTATCCCCAACATTCTCCAAAAACTATCTGGATTGTCTGTGTGCTGCTGTATTGATCTCCCAACAAATGTCTGGGTGGTTAAAGTCTCCCAAGAGAACCAGGACCTGTGATTTGGAAGCTTCTCTTAGTTGTCTGAAGAAATCCCTGTCTACATCATCTACCTGATCTGGTGGTCTATAGCAGACACCAAACATTGTTTCTATTGCTTCTGCTTCTAAGCTTAACCAAAAGACACTCAACTGTCTTTTCTCCCTCCATATACTGGAGCTCTGAGCAATCATATTGCTTTCTCACATAAATTGCAACTCCTCCTCATTTCCTCTGCCTGTCTTTCCTGAATAGTTAATACCCTTCCATGACAGTGCTCCAGTTATGCAAGTCATCCCACCAAGTCTCCATTATTCCAATCACCTCATACTACTTTGTTTGTTTCCCAGGCTTCTTGCATTTGTGTAAAAACACCTTAGATAATATGCTGATTGGCCTAATTTCTCCTTTCGAGTGAGTTGTCCTCCTTTGTTGTACCTTCTTCCTTCCCCACTTACCTCAGGGCTTGTGTCACCATCCCCCAAGGAGCCTAGTTTAAAGCCCTCCTTACTAGGTTTGCAAGCCTGGTTGCAGAGATGCTCTTTCCTCTCTTTGTTAGGTAGATCCCATCACTTCCTAACAATCCTTGTTCTTGAAACAGAATCCCACAGTTGAAGAAACCAAATCTCTCTCTCCACCACCACCTGTGCAATTATGTACTTATTTTCATGATTCAATGATTTATAACTGGATCCCTTCCTTCAACAGAGAGGATGGATGATAACACCACTTGCACTCCATATTCCTTGATCTTCCTTCCCACAGTTACATAACCCACAACGATCCATTCGAGGTCATTCTTTGCTGTGTCATTGGTTCCTACATTGAGAATACCTTCTCATGAGGTATTTGGAAAAACTTGTATAAAAAAGACTTTTTCCGCTTGTAAAATGACAGTTGGATACATCTGGAAAGAACTCCCTTACAATCACAGTCACAGATGAAACTGAGCAAATAGTTCACAATGACTAGTTTGTTAAGGAAAAAAATTGCCAGTTTGTTCTTGAACAGATCAAAGCATGAAAACTTCACTGCTTCTGGCATGGACTCTGTCACTTTCTGACTCTAGCCCTCAATCAAATAAAGCCAAAGGGTTATTTTGTGTTACATTTACTGGGTTCATGACAATAAATACATTTACCCCACTAAAGACAGTGAGGTGCTCAGAGATGCTCAATCCCTCCCTCTCCCCAGCTCTGGGCTACACTGGCTGCAGCGCTGCAGAGAAATGCAGTTGTCTTAGAGTGTTATGGATTGAGGGGTGTTGTATCATGCAGCTGGCTACTGACTCACTTGGTCCCTTGAAGTGTACTAAGAGCAAACTGAGGACAATGGCAGGTGTGGTGCCAATAGGTGTGGGTCTCTCCATGTTATTTCAAATTATTCATGGATATGTTTATCAAATGTCTGTACCTGGTGAACAAACAATTGCACTAAATATTTGCAATTTGCTTTTCTCTCAGTGCTGATGAGTTTAAGCCTGTAGTGTCCTTTCCATTCCTGATTGGATGGAATAGCCACCAAACCAACACATAGCAAATTGGGATGCTATATGTTCTAGTGGGAGCACGTCTACAAGAACAATTAACAGTGGCAACTAGTTGGGCATTGTTTCAAAGAAGAAATGGAAATCCAGGGCATGCAGGTGAGACAACTTACTGAAAGTGGTGGATGCAGATGAATGAAGCAGTTATTCTAAAACAGATAAGTATTTATGCACCATGCAAAAATCAGTAGCCAAAAATCAGTTCAAAATTAACACCAACTAGCTCACTTCATTGTTGATTCAAGACAATCAATTATTATAATGGATTATCTCAATTCAAGAAAATATCTGGCACTCACCCTGGGGCTTATGTACATCCTGCTTCATCCATGAGCTGAAAAAACCTATTTCATGTAAAAGGTTTATTTAGAAGTGTGCATTCCAGAAAAGAGAAAGAGGGTGTACATTTAAAATGCAATGTTCTGACTCACTGAGTACAATCACGCTAATCTATTACGCTATGAGACAGTGTCAATTGGGTCTCGTAAATGCAGTGACATAAAAGGATGTAACCACATACTCTAGAAAATAAATATATAAATAAATGCCACACAATTGAAGCACTTGTTCAGGAGATTGGGAATATAATGACCTTTTTCAGAGCTAAATGGAAAGGCAGACAGTGAAGTCACAGATGCTGTAAAAAAGCAGTATTTCCAGTAATATAAATCCAGGCTATACACTGAGGAGAAATTAGAACAACTAAATGAATCAAAATATTCTCCAGTGGTATCTAGACCTGCCCTCTAGGATTCTCTAACCCTTACCGGCTGTATTCTGCTTATGCCACACAGTGGGTTAGATCGCCCTGGTGACAAAAGAACATACAAATTACATGCCTTTGGTAAGGGTTTGTCTTCAGTGCCGAGCTAATTCAGGCTTGTATTTAGGTGTTACTTCTAATCTGACTGTCATCCACACACAAAAGACCAATTGCCCCACAGTGATATGCCAAATAGCATACCAGGCAGGGGGCTGTCATACCCACATGCCAGAATGACTGTGCCCTCTTAACTGGTCCCTCAGCGACTTTTCCCCCCTTGAAAGTTCAGTACCTATGGTATGACACAGCTTTCAATAATAATGGAAACAATTCAGTTCACTGAAAACAAAAAGTGCTTTCTTGAAACGGAGCCAAAATCGAGCTAACTGCCTTAAAATCGACTTTATGATGTAGCGTAGACATAACTCAGGCTGATAACCAACTCATTTTGCAGTGTTGACTCAGGCTACCCTCATGCTAATAGCCTTTCAATGCCTGCCCACAATTCACTCCTGCCCACCCTGTTGTCTGCCAAGAGCAACAGACAAGTTCTGCCATAATTCACTGGAAAGAATCAGAAAATGATTATTATATGGCTCACCATAGTGCTAAGAACTGAAAGACATGACCCCAAACATCCTAACACCTCAAATGTACATACAGCATCAGTGTGGATACAGTTGAATGGAGACAAGTATGGCTTTGCAGCATGGCCACTCAGCTGTGGTTGATCAGCTGACTTAACATTATAGAGAAGACATAAGAACAAAAGAACTGTCATACTAGGTCATACCAAAGGTACAGTTAGCCCATTTTTCTCTCTCTGATAGTGGCTAATGCCAGGTGCCCCAGAGGGAATGAACAGAACAGGTAAACAGCAAGCGATCCATCCCATCATTCATAGTGAGCTTCTGGAAAACAGAGGGTAGGGACACCATCCCTAACCAGCCTGACTAACAGCCATTGGTGGAGCTATCCTCCATGAATGTATCTAGATCTTTTTTGAACCCTGTTATAGTCTTGGCCTTCACAACATACTCTGGCAAAGAGTTCCACAGGTTGACTGAGTGAAGAAATACTTTTTTGCTTGTTTTAGCCTTGCTGCCTATTAATTTCATTTGGTGCCCCCCCAGCTCTTTTTTAAGGACGTTAATAGCACTTCCTTACCTACTTTCTCTACACCAGTCATGATGTAATAGGACTTGTCTCACATCCACCTCCCCTTACTCATTTCTTTTCCAGGCTGAAAAATCCCAGTCTTACTATGAATCTCTCCTCCTATAGCAGTTGTTCAATACCAGTAATAGAGGGGTAGCTGTGTTAGTCTGTACTCCAGCAAAACAAAGCAGCAGTGCTACATTCCAATACCAGTAATACTTTTCGCTGCCCTTTTCCAATTCTAATATATATTGTTTGAAATGGGGAGACCTAATTTGCACACAGTATTCAAGATGGGATTGTATTGTGGATTCATATACAGTCAGTATATTTTCTGTCTTATTATCTATCCCTTTCTTAATATTTCCCAGCATTCAGGTCGCTTTTTTGACTGTCCTTCCACAAAGAGTGGATGTTTTCAGAGAACTATCCATAACAACTCCACAGTAACTAATTTAGACTCCATCATTTTATGATTGGAGTTATGTTTTCCAATGTGCATTACTTTGCATTTGTCAATATTAAATTTTGTTGCCCAGCATTTGGGAATATTCTTTTGTAGCTCTTCACAGTCTGCCTGGCACTTAACAATCTTGAGCAGTTTTCTATCATCTGCAAATTTTGCCACATCACTGTTTACCCTTTTTCTGGATCATTTATGAATACGTTGAACAGTATTGGTCCCAGAACAGACCCATGAATGACCCCAATATTTGCCCTTCTTCATTCTGAAAACTGACCATTTATTACTATGCTTTATATCCTAAACAGTCACCAATCCATTAGTGGACATACCCTATGCACCTGTTGTGGTCCAAGGGGAAGGCAGCTATAGTTGTCAACACAGGTGCTGCAATAGGAACAAACTGAATCAGTTTAGGCACTGTGGGCCCTGGAGCAGTTTTCCAAAACTGGAACTCCCCTCTCCATCCCCAGCTGCAGGAGACAGTATGAGACTAGCCATCAATGACAAAAATCAAGATGTGTTTCAAAACAGGAAGTGCAAAGGAATCTATAAAAGTAGAAGCATTTAGTGCTCAAAACTGAGGACACATATTTGGTACATGAGCCCCATTGGGTTCAAAACTGAATCTTAATAAGGCTTGTAATGAAGCTAAAGCTATGAGAGGATTCCAGATCAAAAACAATCTTCTCAAGTAACATTAGAGATATAAAAGATTACTATTTGGAACCTGTTCTGCAGCAGAACTTCTCCAAAATAGCAAGACAATGGACTTAGCTTTTGTGTTATATGGAAAATGAATAGAATACAACAGAACCCTGTTGGGGAAGTACATGGCCATTATTAAAACCATGTACCAATTACAATGAGTTTTCGAGAAGAAACTGCTATTTTTGAGTATATATTTTTCCAATAAGGGATTAAAAAAGAGCTTTGAAGATGGGAAAAGTAATTATGTATACAGATCTAACTCTCCTCCTCATAGGCACTAATTTCTGGGCATGGTGACTCAGGAAGAGAAGAATAGTTCTTAATAAATCTAAGTACACCTTTCAGAAACAAAACTAAAAAGGACACAGTATGTCAGCAGAGTAGAGAAGGTGAAAGGTATTTCAGAATACTTCAGCTATGTGAATCTGCAACTATGACTTATTTTGACCCAACAGTAGAAACAATAAATGGAATAAATGCCAGATGGGTAAGGAGCAATCTTAAGGCAGAAAACAAGCAATACCAAGCACAAAATGCTAGTTTCTGCATAAATGAGATGTAGAAGAAACAATATCAAGTAGTTAAAGAATTGGCTGTATTTGAAAGCATGAACACTTACGTTTTCCTCAAGGGACTTAATTTCTTACTGCTTACAAACTGTCAGGCTACTGATTTTTGATTTGAAAGACCAAGATGAAACAGTCAACAAGAACAGGAAGATAGGGACTGAAATGTCAAGGGTATGGCATGTAATAGTACACAAACTTATTGAAAAGCTAGCACTGCTGCAAATTTTTGTAAAAACAATGCCATGTAACAAGCCAGGTTATGGGCAATAAGCCCTTCCACGAAAAGGGGACAGCTTATGCAGCAGGAACTCAAATGCTGGGTCTAGAATTCTAACGGCCAAATTCTACTTTCCTTACTTAGAATATGTAGTAACAGTCTGTCTTTACAAAAAAAAAACTACTATGTAATTCTTGCTTGTGTGTGTGGGGAATATGGGTGTTTAAAGCCCTGTAATCCTGAAGACCACTGTAGCATCCTGATGACCAGCGGAAGGGCTGTAGACTCAATCAAATGTACCCATTGTATTTGATGACTGAGGAGGTGCAGATTGATGATCCTGAAGTTCAAAGTGGGCACTCTCAACATTCAAAGACAACAAATCTGGTCAAAACCAGGGTGGGGCAACACTCAGAAAGGTCACCGGCAGATTGATGTTAAATAATGAAAATCTGCAGGTAAACATATTACAGAGTGATTGATTATAACATGAGGCAGTGAAGTCCATAGATATGAATGAGAAGGGATTCCTATAAAAGATGGGATGTCTTGCTTGGTTCTTCAGATTCATCCCACCAAGACTAAGAGCATCAGAACTGCAACTGACAGAACCTGGCTCCCCCACTCAGGCCCAATCTAACTGGCCACTAGATTGGCTCACAGATATTTATATTTAACATCAGCAGGTCTTGTGTATGGGTGTGTGAATGAATATGTTTGCTTTTTACATTGTATTCTATATAAATGTGGCACATTGCCTTTTCCCCTAAAAAGATCTCATGTGCTTCTTAAAAACATATCGGGTCTACTTATAGACTAAGGGCCTGAGCTCACTTCCCTCCATAAGGTTTGGATCACGTCCTGAGGCACTATTCAGTGTGAGCAAGAGTGGCAGAATACACTCAACCTTTACAGATGATTAAACAGGCAAATAAGGGCCAGACCCTGCTCCCAGTGAAAGTCATGACAATTTCCTAACAGCTTCAATAGGAGCAGGATGTGGCTGTCTAATACAGACTTTTAAATATACAAAGGGATGGCACTCTTCATGAGAATTCTATAGTATGTGCCACAGCGTACAAAAATATTTCATTTAGTCAAATGGTGTCCTAAAATATACTAGTTGTAGCACACTACATTCATCTGGGCAGAATGAGGTTTAAGTTATGATCGTGAGAAAAGGTGACATTTCTTTATCCAGACAAATATACTAGTTAACCTACAAACAAGATGAGAAGCTTTTTCCATTAGCAGAATTTGCACAGAAGTTTTACCCATGTGACATGATTCAAATTGCTCACACCCTTTAGTGTGAAAATTTACAGACTCATTGCCTCTCCGCCTGTAGAATGGAGTCCTTTATTTCCCACACCCCCAAGAAAAATCTATATATTTGAGTCAAAGGGCAATTTCTGGAGCTTTGTACAGCATAAAATAATGGCCTACCAGTTTTCATGCATTCATGCTAGTGCTCCCAGATGGGCTCTGAAACAGCAACTCATGTTAAGCTGCTTTATTAAAAAAAAAAAAAAAACAACAAAAGAAAAAAAAAAACCAAAGAAAAAATGCAGCAGACAAGACAGCCACAGGTCTAAGTAAAACAAAAAGTAGTCTAGTAGCACTTTAAAGATTAGCCAAATAATTTATTAGGTGAGCTTTCGTGGGCAGACCCACTTCTTCAGACCATAGCCAGACCAGAACAGACTCAATGTTTATGACTATGGTCTGAAGAAGTGGGTCTGTCCCACAAAAGCTCATCTAATAAATTATTTGGCTAGTCTTTAAAGTGTTACTTGACTGCTTTTTGTTTTGATGGTATATAAACTAGCACAGCTCCCTTTCTGTTACTAGGTCTAAGTAAAATGTGCCATAAACCCCTCAAGACTATGGCACTATGTTGTCAGTAGCCTTTGCCTACATTAAGAGTAATGACTTTCCAGCTGTGCTAATGCTGCTGCCTACTGCCACATCCAGCTGCAGATGTACTTAAAGATCACTAAATGGTCAAGGAATAATATATTCTGAATATACCCTATATAAAACATTGTAGGTGCTACTTAGCTTTTCTGTTTAAACTAATGCACCTTTTGCTGTTCACATATTTTCACTGCTTTTTAAAAATCTATAAATTAATTTATATGTCTTAACATAAGGCACAAGGAATATCACAGCTAATCTTTTTTAAACAAACACCCTGCCATGTAAAAGTTAGGTTAAAGTCATATTGTTAGGATTCCTAAGATAGTTGTCTACTGAGATCAGAAAGGAGTAAGGAAAACTTGATTTTATCACATAGATCTCTAACTTATAAATGTCAAATCTATTGATCCTCCTTTTACGGTAACCCTGAAACCTGCTGCAGGTTCAATGGGATTGATCTTTCCTTAACATAACTTACAAAGTGCTTGATTCTGCAAAAGGCTAAGTATCCTTGATTCTGCCTGGCTTTAGAAGTCAATGTTCAGTTCATGACCTTCAATTAACTCAAATTAAGTGCTCAGGTTCTTGCATGATCAGGAGCTTTTGGAGAAAAAGCCCCAATATAGAAACTGAACTATTTTTTCTGGAAGGAGAATTTATCTGGGTAGTTTGTTTCAAAGGTCATATCCCAGTTTCCTGTTTGTAGTTAAGGAATTACCTTAAGAGATTCTACACTTGCCCTCTGTTTGTTAAAATGATTTAACAACCCTGATGGTGTTTGTTTCTATCAGGAAAATTTGCAAAAATATTTTACATCAGACTACGGACAAATTACATTTAACCAGGATAAAAGCTGTGATGCAAGCCAAACATGAAACTAAATCAGCAGGGCCATCCTTAAGATTTATGGGACCCTCTGCCATATTATGGGTTGAGCCTTTCTAATCCGGCACCCTCACTTGGCCAGCATCAAATGAGACTTTGCTGAACCAAGGGAGGTCAATATTGGCTAGCAGCATTACTAATACTTCCACTGCTTACTAAGATCTTAGAAGATATTTAGGGATAAATTAGAGCTAAATAACAGCACAGAACACTGAGAGCTGCGAACTTTATGGGGCCAAGCGAAACTTAGTTGGATGTCCACTTATTATGGGTGTGGTCAATTAAAATCAGGCTGGACCACAGATGATGCCAGACCAGAGAGTGCTGGACTAGAGAGTATCAACCTGTATTAAACTGATGCCCCTAAACCCAACAACAGCTGGTGTGGAGAAGGGACAAGTTTTTAGAGATGTGATTCTTATAATCTTTAGCAATGAACTAATGAAATATTTTAAAGCAAATTTTAAACTCAGGCCCTGTAGGCTAAGATAGTAAATTCAGAAACTGATAGAATATACCTGTGATAGGCACAAATGCCTGTTAAATGGCTTTGTTACCATCGGAACAGCTCTTTCACAGATTCAGTGCTCTGCTAACAGGTCAGGCAGCCTTCTTCACTTTTAAACTAGATTCTGTCTGGAGGAAGCAGAGCCACAGAACAGTGATAGGAAAAGGGAGATGGGTGGACATTAAGACCCAGCAGTGGCCCAAATTTTTGGGTGCCCTACATAGCTGCATTCAGTGTATGGGTAAAGGACAACCCTGCAAACCAGGAACTTCAAATCTAAGTGTGCTCCCATAATTAACTCCAATGGCTGCGAGAAAACAGCGCACTGATCTTAGCTACAGTCCTGCTCCCATAAGCTTCATAAGGGCAAGACTGGACCTGAAGTGCCTTGTAAAGGGATTGACTCGTGACTGCAGTGCCTCCTGCTGGTCACACTGGGAATTAGCTCTGTCCGCTGAGTGCACAGCCAGCTGGTTGGTGTCTTGCCCTTTGTCATTCTGCTCTCCTTGTCTCTACCCTCTGCCCTGAACATGTCACTCTTCGGCTACATCTACACATGCACGCTACATCGAAATAGCTTATTTCGATGAATAACGTCTACACGTCCTCCAGGGCTGGCAACGTCGACGTTCAACTTCGACTTTGGGCAGCACCACATCGAAATAGGCGCTGCGAGGGAACGTCTACATGCCAAAGTAGCACACATCGAAATAAGGGTGCCAGGCACAGCTGCAGACAGGGTCACAAGGCGGACTCAACAGCAAGCCACTCCCTTAAAGGGCCCCTCCCAGACACAGTTGCACTAAACAACACAAGATCCACAGAGCCGACAATTGGTTGCAGACCCTGTGCACGCAGCATGGATCCCCAGCTGCCACAGCAGCAGCCAGAAGCCCTGGGCTAAGGGCTGCTGCACACGATAACCATAGAGCCCTGCAGGGGCTGGAGAGAGAGCATCTCTCAACCCCTCAGCTGATGGCCGCCATGGCAGACCCTGCTATTTTGATGTTGTGGGACGCAGATCATCTACACGTGCCCTACTTTGACGTTCAACTTCGAAGTAGGGCGCTATTCCCATCCCCTCATGGGGTTAGCGACTTCGACGACTCACCACCTAACGTCGATTTCAACTTCGAAATAGCGCCCAACACGTGTAGCCGTGACAGGCGCTATTTCGAAGTTGGCGCCGCTACTTCAAAGTAGCGTGCACGTGTAGACGCGGCCTTTGTGTATGGTGTCTGCTTCAGGACACTGCCTTCTGGCAGGGCTCACCACTCCTTTCTCCTCCCTTCCAAGCCTATCAGCAGTCCTCAGCAGTTTATAAAGGCTGGTGTTTCTCTCTAGATCCCCTGAGCCTGCAGAGCATGCTGTCTCTCCAGGTACCACTTTTCCTTCCGTATTTGGACCCAGTTCCTTCTTTCTTGCTGATCAAGGCAAGTGAGCGTCCCTCAGCTCTGCAGCCTTTTTATATGGCCCAGCCTGGCCCTGATTGGCTGACTCTGCCTCGCTCTGAATGGCCAAGTTTGTGCAGGTTTCCCCTGACCTACAGCACTACTAGAGTATGTCTGCACAGCACAGGTATTTCAGAATAATGACTGGTATTCCAAAACAACTTTGCAAGCACCTACACAACACAATCACTATTTCAAAATAATTTTAAAATAGTGGATCACTTATTTCAAATTTGGTAAACCTCATTCTACGAGGAATACCACCTACTTTGAAATGGGTATTTCAAAATGGGGCAGTGTAGACAGGGAATAGGGGCTATTTTGAAAAACTACTCTGGAATAGCTTATTCCCATAGTATTCTGGGAGTGCGTCCAGGGGCTCTAATCTGAAATAGGCTCTATTGTATGTGTAGACACTATTTCAGAATAAATTTTGCTTATTCCAGTGCTTCCTTGTAGCGTAGGCACATTATTCTGGAATATCTTATTTTGGAATAATAACTATGGAGTAAGCAGTTCTGGAATAACTCTGTAGCATAGACATACTCTTACAGGCCTACTCAGAATAGTGCTGTGCAGCTGTAAGTCTCACTGAAGTAAATGGGAGCCATGCTGCTTCTCATAAGGGTCCTGTCTACAAATGCCCCACCCTTTCAGAAGGGGTATGTTAATGAGGCAGTTTGAAACAAGTTAATAAGGCACTGATATGCATATTCAGCACCTCATTAACATAATGGCTGCCAGTCATGCTTTGAAAGTGCTGTTTTCGAAACGCAGACTGGCT
The DNA here is from genome assembly GCF_033958435.1 of Carettochelys insculpta. NCBI lineage: Eukaryota > Metazoa > Chordata > Testudines > Carettochelyidae > Carettochelys > Carettochelys insculpta. Next base: position 91,563,773 of record NC_134141.1, read on the forward strand.
ATATAGGCATGGGGGCTTCGAAATAAACCCCATACTTTGAAATTCCCTTATTCCCAATTTGTTTTGGGAATAAAGGAATTTCAAAGTGTGGGGTTTATTTCAAAGCACCCATGTCTATACAGCCAGTCTAGGTTTCGAAAACAGCACTTTCGAAGTGCGACTGGCTGTCATTATGCTAATGAGGTGCTGAATATGCATATCAGCGCCTCATTAACTTGTTCTAAAGTGCCTCATTAACATGCCACTTCTGAAAGGGAGGGGCATGTGTAGACATGGCTGTGCTCACATTTTCGTTTGTAATGCCAATTAAAGAAAAGTACAATTCATCTTTTAATAGGACTTTAGCAGATTTTTTTTTCTTCTAGCTTCACACTGGATACAAGCATTTTTTGGTTATTAAAACAGTCAGGGTCAGCTCCAGTAATCCTTACTCAGTTTCTTCGAAGTGTCTATTCAGGAAACCAGAAATGATTTCACTGGTTGTTAAATAAGGGCAATGTGAAAGCTAAGCAGGATATGGCCATGAATCCAGCCAATATTTCACATCACTGGTTTCACAATTGTAACATAAAGCAATGTCCCTTCATTTTCCTTTTTAGAATATATCTTAGGGCCTAATTGTACATTACTCTGTGTGGCAATTCACTCTAGTACCAAGTGAGGGCACAATGCATTCTGACTCGTCAGCTTTTTACATTCTTGTTCTGGTGCATATAACTTCACATGATGCAGAACAACTAAGAATCAGACTTTCAGTTTTTATGAAAAACACACTGGTCCAGACTAATCGCTGCATCAACGTCATAAACAAAACTATTTCCAAACTATTTCATTGCTGAGGAAATTGTTTTCCTTTCATACGTGAGTATTCAGTGATTTGATTAACTGTATTTTCCTATTGAAAAAGAAACTAAGGATTGTCTGTCAAATGGGTAATATTAGTTATTATGTTAAATGAAGAGGATTATTTTGATCATTTTTTACTGAAATCAGAACTGAAGTGAATTTTTCTGTGTACCTTGTTCACATCTTTTCTGGTTAAAGTGCATCACCCATTGGAAGATGCATGCATAAGATTCAGGGCCCATGGAACTACCGAGAGGTAGGTTTTTGGAATACTTTTGAGAATGCATTATCAGACCTGTTATGAAAAACATGGGTCTATAAATCTACCTTACCTGTAAAATAAATAAAATGTTCATACATTTTTATAATAACCTATAACAAATCAATGAAAAGTCAATCAATTTATTTATAGCATTCAATATCGAAAACAAGTATAAGGTTGTGGCCACACTAGCCTCTCCTTTCGGAGGGGCTATGGTAATGTGGCACTTCAGGATATGCTAATGAGGCACTTCCATGAATATGCAGTGCCTTATTAGCATAATAGCAGCCATGCACACTTTGAAACTGCTGGGTTCAAAACGCAGCCGCCCGTGTAGCCGCGGGCCTTTTGAAGAGGACCCCAGATTTTGAAACCCCTTATTCCCATCTTGCTTTGGGAATTAGGGGCTTTTGAAATCAGGGGTCCGTTTTGAAAGGTCCCCTGGCTACACAGGCGGCTGCATTTCAAAATCAGCAGTTTTGAAGCATGCGCAGCTGCCATTATGCTAATGAGGTGCTGCATATTCATGGGAGTGTCCATTAGCATATCCAAAAGTGCCACATTACCATAGCCCCTCCAAAAGGAGAGGCTAGTGTAGTCACAGCCCAAAAGTGTTGGACAGAAAACATTAAATGAATCCCAACAAAAGACCACATTAAGGAAATTCAAAGATTATTCTGAAATGCTGGTAAAAACACAACACACACACATACACACACACACACACAAAATTCATTTCTTGGTTATTAGGCCAAATTGGTGGACAAATAATACAGCAGGGGTGGGTAAAACCCACTTGCAGCTCCCTTTGGCTGTGGATCTCTGTTCCCGACCAATGGGAGCTGTGGGAAGCATCACAGACCAGGACACCACTTCCTGCAGCTCCCATTGGCTGGGAACAATCATCTGCAGCCAACAGGAACTTCAAGCAATTGTGTGCAAGTAAATGAACTACCAGTGGCCCACCAGGGGCCAGCCCTGGTGAACCCTGCTAGCCTATTGCCCACTCCTGTAATAAGGGGAATTAATTATTCCATCCATGGCTTCCTTTTTGGATCTTCTAAAAAGAAAGGACTTGATGGAAAAAATTTACATAAAGAGACATAAACAAAAACAAAAAAAGAAACAGCTGAAGGTCATCTTCACCACCATGTCTGCCATCTCTTAGGACCGCAGGCTGTCAGCATCCTAATCCTAAAAACCTTAACTAAACTATGCCAAATAAAAGTCTTAATCACCACCACCATTTTACCAGTACCAGCTAAATCTGAAACACAGCCTAAAAGAAATGAAATCAAAACTGCAGCAACAGCGTCAGCTCATTTCAACAATTTTTTTTTGTCAAAAGGACTGTTACCATCTTTAATACCATCTAAAAATACTTGGTAAGTTTTTCCCCTAAAATTCTCATTAATCTCTAGAGAAAGGGAAAACGAAAATGTTATTAGCATGAAAGCTTTACTTAATACACAACCTTTTGTTTTTCATATGATTTTCTCTTTTCTTTTCTGTGTTTTTAATTCAAAGCTAAAAGGATTTTAATTGTGTTTGAGCCATAGTACCAGGTAGGCTACTGTCTGTATATCAAACCCAAAGTTTTTTTAACATAGTTATTGTTGGACACTGCTGGGTTATTTTAACAACTTTGATCAGTTTATGCCATGGAATTAACAGACCTAAATTCTCAGCTAAACTGTTTGTAAATGTATGCAGACAGATATAACATGCTTTGAGAAAACAGTTAATAGAAGCGTTATGCAGTAAAACAGCAATACAATGGGAAATAGAAACACATTCCAAGTCTGAACACATTCCAACACTGTTTCCAGGCCAAACAGAGTGATGAATGACTGACATAACCAAGCTAGCCAGGAACTGTAGTTGGGACTATCAGGTGAAGGACTTCACAGGTGTAACGTCAAGTTTCTGTTGCCCTACCTGTTGAAAGCCAGCTCATGATTTGGGGCTAACATAGGGCATGTTCTGCTGCATGCTGTGGCATTGTGGAGCTACCCCATTAGAAATGGTCAGAATTTGTTTTTGTCCGCAAGACGATGTTGACTTTTCATTGAAAATGTCATAAACACAAACATTTTTGATAAAAACTGTCAATCCAGACCCCACATTACTTATAAAAATAAAGCTTTTGGTTTTAGAAAAAAAATCCTGAAAAGCTGAGGGAAGCAGATCCCTCCTGATAATATTTTTATTCATTTACAGTCCCAACTTCCACACAAAAAATGGTTGATTGAAAATAGCAAACTAGTCCCACCCCTTGCTTCTTAACTAACACAATGGTGGCATTGGCAAGCAAACCATTATTTTTTTTTTCCAATTATAGCTTGTTACATAGCGCAAAGAATAGCTCAGGCTAAGAAAAATGATCTTTTAAGAGCTCCTTACTCATTCATTGTGCTGCACCATAGACCCAAAATACCAGGGACATAAATTTGGGTTTAATATTGTTTTGGTGGGATTCAGTGCCTACCTTCAGAGCAACCTATCTGTAGCTGTTATATTGGGTCAGAGCAGTTATAAACAAGCAACACAAACACATTTTCTTCAATGTCATTTTCATGAGGTGAGCTACTTACCACTGCTCTGGTACTTTCTCTTGGTCACTCTGGGGAGGAGCTATCAAGGTAGACACCCCCTTCTGTGGTTTCCATACTGTCACTTCAAATCTCCCTCTAGTCTGCAGCATCTCCTTCATCGCTAGTCCTCCAGCTAAGTCACGCAGCCTTTCTCCTTCTGGGGTAGAGCCCATCAGCAATCCCAGATAGTCATCCCATTCTCTACCTCTGGTCTACACCACAATTTGGATGGCTGGTACAAGAATCTAGGCCCATACTCATCCTTGGGTTCCACTCCAGAGACCCTCAGCTCAGCAGTTCTGGGCTTCCTCTCTCTACTTTCACTACTTCTTCACTGACTGTTTCCTACCATGCTGGCTCCCTTTTGGTCTCTCAGGAATACCAGCTTCAAGAACCCTGCTCTTTCTTCCCAGGGAGTGACTGCTGCTTACCTTCTAGCAGCTCCCAAACACACCTCCTTCTTCCCAGTGAGCAATTTTCCTTTCTAAGCCATTCTGTCAGGTACTGTCTGGCTTTATGAGTTCTAGTTATACCTGCACAGGTAAGCCTCCCTCTGATTAGTTACCTCCAGCCTACAGCCCCCCTTTTTGTAGACTAATTAGCTAATTGGGTCCATCTGGTTCAAGTTAGCTCTTGCAGGACTAGCATGGGAAGCTTACCCTACCACAGCTATGAATTGGACAATTCTTAGCATCTATATCAACTGAAGCTAATTTACATGTTTGGTCTCCATTGTGCTTCACCATGAGGTTGTCCAGAAGCAGTGGAGTACAAGGTAGCACACTAGAGCTACGTCTACATGTGAATGCTACATCGAAATAGCTTATTTCGATGTAGCGACATTGAAATAGTCTATTTCGATGAATAATGTCTACACGTCCTCCAGGGCTGGCAACGTCGACGTTCAACTTCGACTTTGGGCAGCACCACATTGAAATAGGCGCTGCGAGGGAACGTCTACACGCCAAAGTAGCACACATCGAAATAAGGGTGCCAGGCACAGCTGCAGACAGGGTCACAGGGCGGACTCAACAGCAAGCCGCTCCCTTAAAGGGCCCCTCCCAGACACAGTTGCACTAAACAACACAAGATCCACAGAGCCGACAACTGGTTGCAGACCCTGTGCATGCAGCATGGATCCCCAGCTGCCGCAGCAGCAGCCAGAAACCCTGGGCTAAGGGCTGCTGCACACGATGACCATAGAGCCCTGCAGGGGCTGGAGAGAGAGCGTCTCTCAACCCCTCAGCTGATGGCCGCCTTGGTGGACCCCGCTATTTCGATGTTGCGGGATGCGGATCACCTACACGTGCCCTACTTCGATGTTCAACTTCGAAGTAGGGCGCTATTCCCATCCCCTCATGGGGTTAGCGACTTCGACGTCTCGCCGCCTAACGTCGATTTCAACTTCAAAATAGCGCCCAACATGTGTAGCCGTGACGGGCGCTATTTCGAAGTTGGCCCCACTACTTCGAAGTAGCGTGCACGTGTAGATGCGGCCTAGGACTGTCAGAAAGAAGAGCATCCAAGCAATAAAATGTTATCTCATACTCTCCCAAAGTGTCAGGCAAAATATAATGGAACATTTTATTGTTGCATTGGGCAAAATAGCTTCTCTCCCCCAATGGGACCAGTTTTAGAGACAGAATTCCTGCTGTCCCTTGTCATTCCAGAACCTTCTTTTGTACCAGAAAGAAACTGATGCCTGTATGTGTTCATTTTGGATTCACTTCTGCTACCTATAAATGGAAATACTGGTACAAATGGTACTCAGCTTGAGTAAGTTCTAAGATCAGACCTTTAGGAAGCTGAAGTTTGGCTTATGAAATGATGATGAAACAAACTCTTTTGTTAATTTTATCCATTATTCTCACATGCAAGTAGACTCAGATTCCTGGCTTCTTTTAAGCAGATGAGATCTATACAATAAACACACTGAAAATAAAAGAACAGGTCAGCGCTGCTGTAAAGAAATATAGTACCACCAGCAGTGCTGATAGCTGCTGCAGGCCTGGGGTAAGCAGGAAGGGGGGGCCTGGCCCCTAGACCAGGAAGGGATGCCTGACTCCTAGACCAGGAAGGGGTGTGGCCAAAGGCAGAATGACAGGGCTTAGGGCAGTCAACCTTGTCCCCCGCACCCCCGTGTGTGGAGTGGCAGCACAGCGCTCCAGGTCCTTTTGAAATGCCGGGCCGATGGCGGGGGGCAGTTGCTCCCTTTCCCCCCCGCCCACCCTATTTGGTGGACCTGAGCATCACCCCAGTGGAACTGCACTAATTTAGAGCAGTTGGGAATTCAGCCCATAGCAGTGTGAAGTTTTGCAGACAAAGAGAGTTATGTTTTACTCTCAGTTAAACCTGTGCATTGACTCCAAAGAAGTTGCATCAGTGCAAATAGGAGTAAAATTCGACTCCTATCGTCTCAACGAGTAACAGTGACAAGTGCACCTGAAAAGACTTATAGCTTCCAAAATTAGGCCAAATATTGAATATTTTGTGAAAAGACACATTAATCTACTGGGTTTGCAAACATAAGCTGGAAATCTCATCAGAATTATCTGATGCTTATAACTTTTGGTTGGCCAGAACTCAGTTGTAGAGAGAAGTTTCAGGAGTAAAATATAAATAACTCCTGCTGGTGATTTTGTTTTAAAGTTCAAAAAGGAGGAGTGAATTCTGAGCTGGTATGGATGCTGTTTTTTTCTCATTTGCTTCTAATACATTTCTTCTTCAGAGCCCCAGCAAATAATGTTCATAGCATGAAATTGTGTTGTAGGGGGAGGCTGAAAGGTTAATCACTCATAAATTGCAGTTGTTTTAGAATAAAATTGTTGTGTTGGAGATGCCTGTCAACCTTTTTGTCCTGAGGGTCAGTGCCACCATTATTATTAATTATTGTTATTCGTACATTGCTCAGGACCCCTTTGTAACAGGCACTATACAAAACACAGAACAAATACAGGGTCCCTGCCCCACCGAGCTCTATAATGTGCTCACAGAGAGTGGGAAGGGAAAATAGCAGCCCAGGATGGTGGGTTGGAGGAAGGCTCCATGGTAACCACTCAGACAAACCAAGTTTCTGAATTTCCCTTGCTGGGAAGGTGAGAACCTCTTTAATACATACCCTAGTGAGGGCCATGGGTGAAGTAAGGCCCATTTTAGCCACCTGTGGCGTCAACATCAACTTCCCTGTAATCTGTGCTTTCTGGAGGTTAGTAATCACTCAGTAATAACTTTTAGTGTGGGAGAAAGTTGGTTATTTCAGTTTTCAGCTTTACTTTCTAAACCGAACACTGAAAAGCTGCCAGTTGTGGCTTCCATCAAAAAATAAACAAACAAAAAGGCCTCTGAAAAAAAAAAGCATGCCAGTAGGAAGCCTGATACAGCAGAACAGAAAGTAAAGTTCCATCTGGCTGTCATTCCACTTGTCAGTCTGGTTGACATATCGTGACAGAAGTGAGAACAGAGAGACAGATTTTCTACTGGGGTCAATCATCATTGTTCTATTGATTTGAATAGAGGTACTCAAATTCATACCAACTGTGGTTCTTGTCCTGAGAATGCAAAGGTCATTTTCCCCGCCCCCCAGCTAGTGTTTTTGACTGCAGATAGGTTAGACCTTGCTTCTCTCTCAGAGGAGCAGGAGAATGCTTGCTTAATGTCCAGAGGCTTCATTTGCCTCTGCTGCTGCTGGTGGGAGCCACAGTTTCGTGTTTAAATCTGTAATACACATATACATGTGCCAGATTATGGTAGGTTATAAGAGGACAATTTGTGCCAATAAAGTAAACAATTTGCAAAAGCTGTGAATCGGTACATGTCAATGTGGGTTCAGTAATTATTCCTACCTCTGCACACTGTCATGAATGCTTTTGGATTTTAATATAGACCAAAAACACACCAAGCAAAGAACACCGCTGCTTAGTCAAAGCAAAACTTTAGCAGTTCTGCTGCGGTTATGCTCCTAAAAGATGTTAATGCAATTACAGGGCCTTCATTCTTAGTAATGTAATGGCCTGCAGTTTGGAAAACAGCTGCTTGTTTTGAATGGACATGCATGACAGAGATTCATAAAAAAGTCAGACTCCAGTGAATGATGCAGGGCCAGATTCCAGTTTCAAGATGTATTTGACTGGGATCAGACAGTGCTTAGTACTATTCAGGAGCAAGCCCTAGATCAGCCCAGCTATGTAATTTCCCTGATATGTTTTCAGTCTTTTACAGATGGCTGACAGACTGAGCTGGTGTGTCCATGAGGGTGTTGAGTAACAGATGCACACTTGTCAGCAAACCACTCTTTCAAATAATTTTTAATAAATAATAAAATAGAACTCAGCCCCTACATAATGAAAGCCCTGCTCTAAAATGGAACAAAAAATAATCGTTAGGCTTTGGTTTAGCAACAATGTAGATGAGGCCAACAGTGTCAAATCAGGGGTGGAACTTTCAAAGGATGCTAAGAGAGTTAAACACTCAAGCCCCATTACATTTGTGTGTTTTGAACTCATGCCCTTATTGCTCTTTAAAATGCCAGCTTGTGGGTTTAACATCAGGCACCTAAGGCTGTACTGAGACATTTACAGTAGGGCTACCATATTTCACATGCCACCTACCCTCCCTGATCCTACACTTTCACAAGAATCTTGAGGCTCAAGTATGGCTCTTGTGGTGGTGCACAGCTCATCCACCTTTTGCGTCCACTTGTTCTGGGCAAATTATCACATGCAATCCCTCTGGAAGACTACAGACATGGGAAGCATAGATAGCACGGGAAGACTACGGACAACTTTACACAATTGCTTAGGTTGCTTCCTATATTTTGTTAGAACTGCTGCATCCTTTGCTGCCTTTAGGCAACCTTGTGGCTATCAAGCATTACATCAGCCCTGTGAATCTCCTGAGGTGAGCTGAGCCCTGGGAGCTGCAAAATTTGGTCCTTTACTTTCCCACCTGGCAGAGCACAGTTGCAGGCTCTGTGTTTAAAAGCGTAACACAGAAAACTGTTCTAAGCAAACCCTTTGTACACATCACTCTGAGATCAGTGCCTCTTTGCGTGAGCATTATTTTGTTTACTGGTCCCTGCATAACACTGTCAGTTTCCGAGGGTTGGTAAATTGAGAAATCATGCAGTAGGTTGTCAGGTTCTTCTGCATGGCTGCTCACCCGAACACGCTATGTGCTTCCTCCTCTCCCATTTTGACCATAAACTAGCATCTGTTTGCAAAAGTCTATCTCGTTCCTAATTTACTTGTTTTCTCTGCCAGAATCATTCAAGGATGTCCTACTCCAAGCAGCGGTGCCAACAGCCACCGCAGGCCCTGGTGCAAAGTGCGGGGGGAGGGGCGGGGACTAGCTCTGTACTCTGGAAGAGGTGAGGCCAAGAGCAGAAGAGGCAGGGGGAAAGGCAGTCAGCTCTCAGCACCACCTGCATCTCAGCCCACCCCTGCTCACAGCCATGCACAGTTGGAAGAGTGCTGCGGTATGTCAAATGGCCTGGGTAAACTGGCTCCTTCCCCCTTCTCCCTGACAGGCCTAACTCCAAGACCATTGCTATCACAACAATGTTTGGGGTAGTCAATATCACAGCCACAATATTGAAGGCACCAAAGAGGAGAAAGAATCAAAAGCCAAAGGAAACATTTGCTTCTATAGGATAATAACTTGCTAAGCAGCAGTGAAAAGAAAGTAAATTTATCAAGGTAATTTCAGGCCAGATTTCCAGCATGGTTTGGGCATAAAAACAGAGTGTGCATATTTGTGTGACTAATGTCATGCAACTACTGTACTTTCACATGCAAGTTAGACCACTAAATGTACACACAATTAGAACTACACTCTTGTGAAGCTCTGCTCTTATGCAATAGCTTATTGACTTCTTTAGACCACAAATATAGCATAACCCGAGCAAGGCAAGTGCTTTGTAACTCATGGTTTTACAACCACTGGTAAAAGATTCATTCCATTACTCACAACCCAGGGAGTTCCATGCTTCTTGACCTTGTGCAAAATGGCCCTCTAAGCTTTACTGTAAATATACATGTAAATGTTGTAACTGGCTTCAGAAGTGCCCTTCACCACTTGTTTGCCTCTTGGAACCGCTTGGAAAGTAAAACTGACAGAGATCAGCCTGCTGACTGAGCTGATAATGCTTTTAATTTAGACTTGCTGCACAGATCTGCCAAGTGATAAAGGCAGCCAGTATTGACAGAAGAAAGATTCATTGCTTCCAGCCTCAAGAGTACTGAATAATTTCCTCCCACCATTAGTGCAGCACTGTCTGAGTGCAAGGTTGCTCAGCTTGTATCCCAATTGTTTTCAGTAAGCCCATCAAGGAATCAGATACAGCTTGGGGTGCAACAGGTGACTTTGGGTATTTCCAGAAAATACATCCATATCTTATTTTCCTGAGAAAAAATATCCATCCAAATAGGGCATTTTTCCTTATGTACATATAAAATAATTAGTGTATAAAAATAATTTGGTACGCAGCAACATCATCTTACTGGCGGAAAAGCCATGCCAATGCTTAGGAGGAGTTCTTGAACAAACAAACTCAGAGACGAATGGATAGACACAGACAGACAGATGCACAAACTCTCTAATATATAGTGGATAAGGATGGGATTACTGGTTGAAAACACTTAAGTCAGGTAGTAGCTGATTGTACTTATAAACAAAACCACCAACCAAAAAGCATGATACTTTCACTCAGTGAAGATGGTTATAACAGTTGCTTATATTTAAGGCTACAATTTAGTATTAAGTTTTAGTAAAAATTAGAGACAGGTTATGGGCAATAAGCAAACATTCATGGCCCCAACCTGTCCATGATTTGTACTATAAATACTCAGGATTAAATCTCGGCTGGTGGGCAGTTGCTTTGGAGAGGGGCCCTGGGCCAGTGGTACCAGCTGCTAGGAACCACCCATAAGCAGTTCTTTCAGCCACTCCTGTAGCCATGTACCCACTGCTTTTCCAGCTGCTCCCCGGATGGCTGCTGGTGGCTGCCAACCCACCACTGCTCTAAGCACTCCCAAGACTGGTGCCACTGCTGATCCAGGGAGTCCTTGGGGTCGGATGCATTGGACACTGCTGCAGGTGGTCCCTGACGCAAGCTGCCAAGGGTGGCCCAAGCAGTGGCTTCTCTGACTGCCATGGGGCTAGGCTGGGGGAAGAAGATGGTGGTCTCCCTGTTGTTGGAGCGTTAAGGCTGATTGAATAGACTACTTCAGGGCAGGTGTGGAGTTTTCCCCCAGCCAGGCACTGCTCTGGGGAGCTGCAGCCTGCTAATGAGAGACACGGCAGAGAAGAAACTTGATCTGTGTCTGTTAAAATGCTGCGGAGGCCAGCTCCAGGTCAGAGGATCTGGTCAGCTTGTTGTCTTGCCTGGACTGACACATAGACCCCTCACCAAGCCATCTGCTATCCAATGGAATAACAGCTGTGCGCCAATGCAAGCAAGTAACTCTAACTTTGATAACTAAAGAGTGTACACTCTGGGGTGGGATAACGGATGGCAGAGTACATGCTAGTTATATATTTCATTTATTTCCGTGTATATCGTTAATTGATTTTATTCATGTTTAGTCTGTACCCCTGTCTTTGTAAGTTGTTAAATAAAGGTGTGTGTTAATTCTAATTGGGTGTCTTAGATATATACAATTTATAACTGCTGTTTGGGAGTTAAACCCGGATTATAACTTGAATAAGTAGTCCTGAAGGTTTCCAACAGCACATCATTAAGTGTGTACAGGGGCCAGCCAGGTGGAAGCACTGCCATTTTACGGACCTTTAGAAATCAGGGGTGGAAACTATCCAACATCAACACTGGGACACTCAGGATTTCCTTTAATATTAAGCCCTTTAGGCACACCGGCACACAAGTGACTGTTGCCTGCTCCCCAGTAACCCAGGGAGCAAATCGAAGAGGTTACATTTGGGGACATGTGCCAGTGATTGGAAAGAAAATTCAATCTTGCCAAATAAATCTGACAATGGACTTAGGACCAGCTCCAGCTGAAATCAACAAGAATTATTGTTATGTTTTTAGTGGGAGTTGCATTTGGTCCTAAGAGACTACACATCATATATTCAGTGTTTGTGCAAACTGGTAAAAGAGAACACATAGGGGTTGAAATGGAAAGATTATTAGGCTACAGAGGGAAGAGCCAAGAGGATACTAGTTGAGATAAATCAAAAGAGAAACATAACACAAAATCAAACATTATTTATACTTTAAAAGGCTCTTCTTAAACATAATCTAGAATACTATGGATTATTTTTGTTGATCTTTGATCAGAAAAGGTGTTATTATAACACTATTAGAACAATTCCAGGCTTTAAGATATCCGTTAGAAAGAAAGGATGAACACAATACGTACTGGGAATATTATCCTTAGGGAATGAGGAAAACATTTTGAGTGATCTAATCATAATTAAAGTCAGGTTAAAATAAAAAACCCCAACAGTATGAATATCTGGCAGCCACAGGACCAGGAGGTTGCTGGATATTCAAATATTCTGGATAACAGAGATACTGTGACATTAAAGAAAAAAAATTGGATATTAAGAAACAAACAAAATGGTATGCAGAGTACTTTATTTACCAACAACAGGAGTATTGTACACTGCAAACTTATACTATATTTGCTGTATTTACTTTCACTATATTGTACTTATGGAAAACATAACTAAAATTTACTTACAGTTAAAATGCTGATTATTTGAGAGTTCTGGATGATAGAATGCCAGATATGAAACAGTCTACTGTAGTAAGGGAAGCAACTATCTTAGTCATATGAATTCCCAGTTCCGTTGAAGACAAATAGCGTTTCATAGAATCAAAGGTGAAAATCAGAAGGAATATGATGGATCTATTCTGAGCACCTGAACAACAAACAGGTCAGTGAATTTCACTCACATCTTTTGCAATGGAGAGAATTATCCTTTTCCACTATGTAATTTACCACTATCTAGTCCTGTAATTTGTGGTTGAATTACAGCATATTTTTGGAAGGATAGTTAGGCTCAGTTTAAAAAAAAGTGATGCTGCATAAATCCACTGGCTCTTGCTATGCCTTTGTCTGCACATCTACAGATATACGAAATAAATGCTACAGTTCTCCTTGCATGGGTACTTACAGATCAAATTCCCTCTTATCTTACTCTTTGGTAAGGTAAATTGCCTGGACTCCTTACAATAGGAACAGGATTTGGTACTGTGTGAACTCGGAGGTCTGGTCTACACTAGGATGTTAGGTAGAATTTAACTGACTTAGGTCGATATTCTAAGTAATCAGTACACATTTTAGGGTCTGTTCTGCTGACTTTATGGGCTCCTAAGTTTGACTTTGGTACTCCTGCTTTTCCCAAGCAGTAATGCCAAAATCAAGCTGGCATGGTCGACTTCAGGGTATTGCAAATGGAGCATCATGAAATTCAACATTCTTGGCCTCCTGGAGGTGCCCCGCAGTGCCCCAACATGCACACTCTGGCCACCACTTTCAGTTCCACTGCTCTCCAGGTGTTCAGGAAACAGCCTGGGAACGTTTGAATTTCATTTCCTCTTTGGCCAGTTTGGTGAGTGGAGCAGGCAGCATACCTCAGCAGCACATCTGGCCATGAATTCTCAGGGTCGCAGGCAAGCTCCCGCATGCAGGAGACCCATGACTGTATTGCTATGTGCGGGGGGGGAAGCAACTATGGTGGCAGAACGATAAAGAAACAAAAGAAATGCAGACACCTATGCCATGATCTCTCAGGGCATGGTGGAAAAAGGATACATCAGGGACGCCCAGCAGCATGCATGAAAATAAAGGAGCTCAGGCAGGAAAGCAACTCTCAAAGGTCTATGAAAATGGCCTTACGTATGTGGAAGTTTTGTACCCACATCTGATTGTCCCGTGCCAGCAAACCAATGTGGTTCCACCACTCTGAGCTTGTTTCATGGTACCAGAACTGATGAAACAAACCCAGAACCATCGGCAGCACTTTTTTGTCCTGTCAGACACTGGGAGCTTAACCCACAATGCAAGGGGGAAGCAGGAACTGCGGGATAGGTACCCACAGTGCAAAGGTGAAGCTACCAACCCAAATGCAGATGCAGTCCTTTGACTTCATGTACCAGTGTGGACAGGCACCCTGAGCTTTACAAAACTGACCTTAACAAATTTGACCTAATCTCCTAGTGTAGATATACCCTGAGTCATCTCTGCTGTGTGCAAAAGTACTTTTCTTCACTGACCATTCCTGTTAGCATGGCAAGGCTACTAAAGCTATGAGAGGAGTGGACTTTATTTCAAAATCTTCAGAGAACTATTAACCAAATTCTGATGCCTTAATTACTGAGGATGAACAATATACAAAACATGGATCTGAGCATCAGGCTGTGTTCTGAGGTTGTAGGTTGGTAATTGAAATTTTACTAGTAAAGTAATCAAATTTAATCTGTAACCCTACAATTCAAGCTTTACAGTTGGCTTCCCACCGCTAAGTGGGAAATGGGTTAATGCTATTTCATCCAAAGACTTTAATATTAGTGCTAAGAAATAGTTGGAAATATTTGTCTTACATGTTCTGGAGTGATTTTTGATTCAGCCATGCTTTTGAACATTTTTGTGTTCTACTTGAGAACATCTGTAGGCAAAAACTTGCCAAGTGAAAATATTTGCAAAATGTGAATTTTAAGATTAAATTCCTCAATATTTGCTGAGCTACCACCCATTATTTACTCTTAGAAGAAATTTTCAAATTACTTCACCAATGTTTTTTCTTCTTGTTTTTTGCTCATTTTTAGTAAAGCTATAGATTAAATGGAAGAGTAAAGCATAAAGTCATGTTATGCATGAGGTGGTAAGGGCAGGGCTGCTGACAGTAGTGAGTGAAAGGAGCAGCTGCCTCAGGTCCCAGTGATTTAAAAGGGCCTGGGACTCCCAGACACCATTACCTGCAGAGCTGGAGGGCTGTGGGAGGCTAGCTCCCACTTCCACACCTTTCGTCTGAGGACCACCCCTTTACCTGAGGCCCCACCCCTTTTGAGGGCCCAGAACTGGCTCCCCCTAGGATCCAGTGTGGTCTCTCATCAGCCCTGGTTAAGGGACAACTATGAATAAAGTGAATGAACTGAATTTGTACCCCCTTCTTCAGACACAAAGCTCCTAAGTTAGCCTCCTCAGACACTAAGGCTGGGTCTACACTTGCCCCCAACTGCGAAGGGGGCATGGTAATCAGGGCCACGGGAGATTACTAATGAAGTGCTGCGATGAGGACGCAGCACTTCTTTAGGCTAATTTTGCCCCCGGCAACTTGGAAGCTTCAAACTTTGAAGTGCCAACATGCACTCCTTTTGAGGAGTAAAGGTACTTTGAAGTGCCCACAGCTACACGCATGCCGGCACTTTGACGCCTGACGCTTTGAAACTGCTGTGAGGGAAAATTAGCCTAATGAAGTGCTGTGTATTCATTGCAGCACTTCATTAGTAATCTCCTGTGTGCCTGATAACCATGCCCCCTTTGAAGTTGGGGACAAGTGTAGACAAAGCCCTAAGACAGCTCAGAAAACCCTGCTCATGTATTCTCTTTGCTGGAGCTAAGGTGCCAGAATCCCAGAAGGTAGACAGTAGGAGAAAAATCCCTCCAGTACAATGGAGAGAATTGAAATAGGGTCTTATGTTCCATCTGCTCCATTGACACTATTTTTTGTTGTAAGGGTAAAGAATTCTCTTTTGTTAATCAGGCAGCCTAGGAAAAGTCAACTGTCCTCTCAGCTCTGGAGGAGAGAGAAGATATATTACAGATGGCTTATATAAAGCTTTATTTTCCCAGTAGACAGGTTGCGAAGAGAGTCATCAGGCCACACAAAATATTTTTTTTCTAGTGCTCAGGACAGCCTGACCCTACTCAGATGCTGCGGTTAATCAAAACATGTTTTTTATTCAGTGATATAAGTTAAATCTGAAGGCAACAAAACTATTTAGGGAGCTCCAATAGGGTGATATTTCTCACTGTAGCCAGTGGCATTATTAGGACAGTTTTATATTTTATAGATATTATAAAAAGAGAATTGCAATTCATGTAACAGATAACCTGTAATCTAAAGAGAGTTTCAAGACCACATCTTTTTTAAATGGAGTCGTGAGTGGATGGGCAAAAATGCATGTATAAAACAAGAGCCATAGCAATTCAATCCATTCTTGTGACTGAGCAAAAAATTGAACAACTGGGCCTGCCGCTGTGGGTGCAATTTTATGGAATAACCTGCATCTGAAAACTTCTTGACATACAGTATGACAAGGGTGGGAACAAGCCATTTTGTCTCCGCATCATGAGTCTAATCCTACAAGATGCTGAGCACCCTTAAATCCTATTGACGTTGGTGGAACTGTGGCCCCACAGCATCTTAGGATCCCGTTGAAATATCAAGGCCAAATTTTCCATGGGTCCTTAAAACAACTTCCACTTGTGCTCAGCCATATTGACAGGCACAGGAGACTGCCTGGCACCAGCATTACTACTTGACACACAAAAGGCAGGATTTATTTACGCATGCAGATGCAGTTTGTGCTCAGTTTATGTGTGTAAATGGGTCCTGTGCATGACAATACACTTTGTACAGTACTCGTGGCTGTATGCACAAAGTTGCACATCACAAGCTTACACACTTGTTTGTGGATTGATAAGTTCCCCCATTTTCAAAGCCTTGAAGAGTCATACAGAGGCTATGGGGAGAACATATAACCCTCACACTACTATTATTATGACCATCTAGTACACTCCTAGTAGGAAGATAGAGTAACAGCAGTTGTTGCCAGGTGAGACACTTTTACAGTGTATTCCAAGTTTTTTCTTATATCAGAGACATAGCCGTGTTAGTCTGTATCTTCGAGACTAACAAGAAGTCCTGTGGCACCTTATAGACTAACAGATATTTTGGAGCATAAGCTTTTGTGGGCAAAGACCCACTTCATCAGATGCGTCTAATTAAACCTGATGAAGTGGGTCTTTGCCCATGAAAGTTTATGCTCCAAAATACCTGTTCATCTATAAGGTGCCACAGGACTTCTTGTTGTTCTTGAAGTTTTTTCTTAGTGTTGCAAATGCGTTGTCACTTTGGGATGACGTGTACTGAGTTGGTGTTAGGATTTTTTAATGTTTTAGATACTGAAACAGGAAGCTGTGCAAGTTGCAGGAGAGTCTGTTTGATTGGGATTAATTTTTGAGGCAGAGGTCCTCTGTGAAAAGCAAGCATTGGTGCTGGCCTGAGATTTCTCAAAGGAGTGCTTGGTCCACAGGTGTTTTGCCATTTCTGTTCCAGGAGTGATATATTTGCATGAATGAAGCAAATTAGAGTATTCTCAAACTCCTCATCACCAACTTCTTAGGTGTTGCAGAGGGCCCAGAATTCTGGTACCACTCAGCTGAAGGGCAACCATACATTTTGTATAGCAATGGTGGGAAAAAAGACATCTCTTCAATTTTTCCTCAGTAATAGGGATTTGGTTTAATCGGAGTGAAATGGTTCGTGTGTGTGTGTGTTATCTTTAAGAAAATCTTTTTAAAAAAGTCAAAAAGGTTTTTTTTGTTTTGTTTCTGAAAGCGTGTGCCATTGAGCTTCAGCCCTGAATGAAGATGGTGACAAGTAACACCAATGGTGGGGACACTGGGAGGTCCTGCCCTAAATTTCTTCCCAGCTTCTATCTATGTGCCTCTTGATCCAAGTCCCGTGAAAGTGTTGGGCACCCAGAGATGGCAACAAAGGAGCAGCACCTCTGCTCCCATGTGCCAAGGCTGTGACGGTCAGTGGTCAGCACTCAGGTCATGTGAGGAGGGGGAATGAAGACCAATTAAAAATAACTACAAAGAAATACATTTTTCAAAAAATGCAAATTTTGAAACTTTTGATGAATTTTGCCCAATTTTATGAAATAATTTTCAGAGACAGACTGGTCTGGATGGTAATAATGTGACTAGGTGCTATTTTCAATTATGTTGTCACCTGTGACGTGACATGGGGCAAGACCCTTTT
Source organism: Carettochelys insculpta (assembly GCF_033958435.1). Taxonomy (NCBI): domain Eukaryota; kingdom Metazoa; phylum Chordata; order Testudines; family Carettochelyidae; genus Carettochelys; species Carettochelys insculpta. The sequence continues at coordinate 91,581,491 of NC_134141.1, forward strand.
CTTTATTGCTTCATTTTCCCTTCTCTTTCTAAAATGTGAAAATAGAAGCTTATCTGCTGCCATAAAGTCTGTTGTGATTTTGGAACTAGATATGATTAACAGTAGTACTGCTACTAAGAAGGATATGAAAACTTACTGGCTATGTCTGCACTAGAAGTTACTGTTGACAGGATACTCTCGACAGAACCTATGCCTACACTCTACATCTTGCACCTACACTCGACCTGCTCTGTCGACAGAGAACTGCCAGACTGAACTGCCCTCTGGTGCCAGAAAGCGGAATGGCAGCTCTGCAAAGAGGGCAGCCTGGCAACTGGAATCCCTCTCTGTCAACAGCAGTGTCTACCCTGCACTTTTGTTGACAGTACTATGTCCAGCGATTGTTATGCTTCAAACTTTTGAGAGATAATACTGTCAAGGAAAATGCAGAGTTCTGTTGAGACTTTGTTGACAGAATGCTTTAAGTACGTAGACGCTCTCTGTGTTATGTTGATAGAAGTCCCCTTCTGTCAACATAACTCTCTAGTGTAGACCCAGACACTATGTATTGTGGGAGGTGCTGCTACTTTGCAATGCCTTCTTCATGGCTACACATAGTGCTGCAAGTGCTCCTTGCCTGACCCATGGCTCTGGCCCCTCCTCCTCCTGTATGTCTCATTCCGCTCTGCTCTTGAGTAAAAGCAGGCCAGCCCTCTTAACCGGCTTGCTGGATCTTGATTGGTCACCATGTCTTCATGGCCATGGTGGGCATCTGGAGGATTTTTCTGCTGGTTGATGGGTCTAAGGGCAGCTCTACACTAGACCTTAAAGTCCATCATAGATATGTATTTTCAGCTACGGCAATTACATAACTGCAATCAACATATCTATGATCAACTTATCTGGCTGTCCTCACTAAAGGAGGTCAATGGGAGAAACTCTCCCGTTGACCTCCCTTATTTCTCACAAGGAGGAGGAGTGCAGGGGTCAACAGTCAACCCTGATAACTTTATTTTTTGTGTCCCTTTTGGGCATGCAAAATTGAACCCTGGAAGATTAACCCTCTGTGAGTTGACCTCCTGGGTAATGCAGATATACTCTAAGTGGATTAAGAGGGAGTCATTTGGTGTCTGGGCCCTGATGCTCCCAGCTGGGAGCAGAAAAGCTGCTAGTCCCCATCCCACATGTGCATTTTTGTCTTTCTTCTAGCCTCCCTACTTCTTTCCAGTGTTTTTTAAAATGGAAACTAAATACTCAGTTCACAAAATCTTCTTAATTTTGCTTGTTCTTACTGTGATTTTGATAAGATCAAGGAGAATATCACAGTAACACAAGTTATTTCAGAAGGCACCTGTAAATATTTCAGTGATAAACTCTGTACCTAGCTAGATGCTGACATTTTATTTTACTGTTATTTAATGCAGACTAGTAAAAAATCTTATAACCAGACCCTGAACTAGCGAAAGGTGGAAACAACATTCAAGATGAAGACATACAGAAACTCCTTAACATTTTTCTTTGGCAGATTGTAATGCTAAGAATAATGCATTTTTCGCAATGTTATTTTTGTTAGCATTCTCCAGGATGGCTCTCTCTAACCAACTAAGGTTTTAACTTGGGAGTCACCTACTTCATAGCTTTGACAAGCTGAGCTTATTGCATGCACAATAGATTCCCTGCATCCTTCCATTCTTGCACCTGTGTCTCACCCCAGGTTCTTTGTGTACCACACTTCCAACTGTCTCTATATCAGATACCAATGAGGCCGTTGGCACCTACTGGCTACGTCTACACGTGATGCCTACATCGAAGTAGCTTATTTCGATGTAGCAACATCGAAATAGGCTATTTTGATGAATAACGTCTACACGTCCTCCAGGGCTGGCAACGTCGATGTTCAACTTCGACGTTGCGCAGCACCACATCGAAATAGGCGCTGCGAGGGAACGTCTACACGCCAAAGTAGCACACATCGAAATAAGGGTGCCAGGCACAGCTGCAGACAGGGTCACAGGGCGGACTCAACAGCAAGCCGCTCCCTTAAAGGGCCCCTCCCAGACACAGTTGTACTAAACAACACAAGATCCACAGAGCCAACAACTGGTTGCAGACCCTGTGCCTGCAGCATGGATCCCCAGCTGCAGCAGCAGCAGCCAGAAGCCCTGGGCTAAGGGCTGCTGCCCACGGTGACCATAGAGCCCCACAGGGGCTGGAGAGAGAGCGTTTCTCAACCCCTCAGCTGATGGCCGCCATGGTGGACCCCGCTATTTCGAAGTTGCGGGACACGCAATGACTACACGGTCCCTACTTCGACGCTGAGCGTCGAAGTAGGGCGCTATCCCCATCTCCTGATGAGGATAGCGACTTCGATGTCTCGCCGCCTAACGTCGAAGTTAACTTCGAAATAGCGCCCGACGCGTGTAGCCGTGACGGGCGCTATTTCGAAGTTAGTGCCGCTACTTCGAAGTAGTGTGCACGTGTAGACATGGCTACTGTAAGTCAGAGTAAGAGAAACATTAGCTCATCTGATTAGGCATGCTATGAGGTTGTGAGGAGGCTGAATGCTAAGGCCACGTCTATGTTAGCACTTAGGTCAGCAAAACTTGTCACACAGAGGCTTGAAGAAAACACACCCCAAGCAACAAAACTTTTGCCAGCATAAATGTTTGCATGCACAGCATTATGTTTGGGGAGATACTCTGAGTTTGTTAAAACTGAAGACTTTCACGCTTTGTCTATAGTACTACTATTTTTTTTTGGTTAAAATGGTTGTTGGTCAGTGATGTCAAAAAAAAAAACCACAAAAAACCACACCACGCTGGTGTCATGAACAAAATTGTGGGTGTGGACAGCGCTATGGCAATAGGAGAGCCTCTCCTGCCAACATAGCTACTGCTACTCTTTGATGATAGCCAATAAAACAAAGTCAGCATGACCCATTATTACTGTAGGCTATGTAAGTGGTCTCCTTATTTGAGCAGGTCAGTTTTATTCCTCCATGGTATTTCACTTTATGAATTCTGATATATTTTTAGGAAGAAGTAGTGAACTGAATTGATGCATTTGGGTGACTCACTCTTTTCTTGTGAATGTCACATGCTTTACTTCCAGAGGCAGACCATTTTTGTAGAGAGCTCCTTGTTAAAATGTTGGCAACACATTACTGATAATATAAAAACGTACTGTCCTCTCATAAGTGGTCACTAAATAAATAACCATCAAATCGTTTGGGCCTCATAGGTCTATCCAACTTGTTATGTCAGAAATTAGGTAAAACTGTGAATGACATAATGAGGATTAGTAATATGTTTCCTTGCAACAAATCCCACTGCCAACTTTGTCCACATATTTTTCTGTTGGATAACTCCCCCTTTTATATGTGCAGTGCATTGTGGGATGTGACACTGTATCTGTGTTTTGATCATGTTGCTAATGAAATCTTGTTCACATGAATTGTGATTCTTGAATTATTGATTTTTTTCACTGAATTTGAACAAAATGGCTCTTCTTGCTATTTTGGTTGCTGACCCCTAGACTAGATACACTTGACCAAAAGGGAGCACATGTGGAAGGAGGGTGTCATTCCATTACAGATCCTCTATGTCTACATCTGGGCTTGCCAAGCTTGAGTACCACACTGTTTTATTCTACTTTGGACTTATCGACACAATATACAGGTAGTATGTAACTTCTGGTGAGCACCAGCTTGTTACACACTTAACCAGCTTGTGTGGATCCAACTGGTGGGCATGAAACATTCCTTGTATTTGCACAAAAGAAATTTTAGTATGCATCAGCTGCATCCACATGGTCAGTTAGTATATGACACATTGGTGTGCACTAGAATTTACACCCCAGGTGGTTCATATTAACAGTATGCAGACAGACAATCCCTCAGCTATAACCCTCTGAAGTTGGATGATTGCATTGTTATGGGCATGTCTGCTTATCCAAAATAAGGAGGATGATAATATATGTTAGCTGTAATAATTTTATGGACTTGGAAGCCAGATGACTTGGTACTGGTACAGTCAAATTGCAGCTAATATTTCCATGAAAAGGAGCAGTAGTGACTTTCTATTTAGTTCCAAGAATGTAACAAAGTTTTAAAAAAACTCAAACTGTGTCTTTCTGAGAACTTAATTTAAAACATCGCAGGTGACTACGTGGGGCACAGAAGGACAAGCTGTGATCCAAACTCTTTTCAAGAAATATTAATTTTCGAAGTACCAATCATTCTATTGTATATCAAAACCAGCTACAAATCAGAGCTAAAAGTACCAGTAAATTAGACCTTCTGGCAAAACATTATGTTTATGTGACTCATTAAAACTATGGTGCCTTTTAGCACGCTGCTTTGTATTTCTAATGTACTTAATCAATGTGATATGAATTAGCAATCTCCTTGTGAAAATAAATTGTCAAATACTGCTTTGATATAGGTCAGAATACTTCAGTATTAAATACAGAATTAAAATAATAAAGGTTTGGTGAGATTTGTTTACAGTAGCTTGTAATCCAGGGTCATTTAATCCTAAAATGTAGTAACAGTTCCTGAGTTACAAGCAGAGCTACATTTTGTGAGTACTGGCAAAGCAAGCAAACGAACACAAACATCTTCCAATAAGTTATGGGTGTATTAAAAAAGGGCCATTAATTTGGGAAAATTCACTTTTTGGTACTCATCTTTGGAATGCTAATCCTGACTTTTTCAGAAAAGCTGAACATCCCAGGCTGACCTGTCAGTTGATGAAAACTGTAAGAGCTCAGCACTTCTGAAAATTACTTGTAGATTTTGAGCTGGGCACTCAGTTGCAGTACCCTAAATCAATGTATATTTTTGAATAGTTTGTCATAACTAGAATGTCCAAATATCTTTAAGTACTAAATGGGAGAACTGGTTCTGAAAGAATAGCTGCCACGAACCCTCATCCACACCCAAAGAGACTCTTTTTTAACTTTAAAAGTTTGTTTACATTGTATTTTTCATGTTTATTATTATTCTCCTAGAACAATGCAAACAGGGCTAAGAAGATCCTCAAAAGAAGACTGTTCCTAGAGGACTTCAAAGTAAGTAGAAATGAAGCAATCTTGAGAATGTGTGCATGGAAGATGTCTACCTCAACTTAGAATCATAGAATCATAGAAGAGTAGGACTGGAAGGGACCTCGAGAGGCCATCGAGTCAAGCCCCCTGCCCTCATGGCAGGACCAAGCACTTTCTAGACCATCCCTGAAAGCCATCTATCTAACCTCTTCTTACATATCTCCAGTGATGGAGATTCTACCACCTCCCTTGGCAATTTGTTCCAGTGTTTGATCACCCTGACAGTTAGGAACTTTTTCCTAATGTCCAACCTGAACCTCCCCTGCTGCAATTTCAGTCCGTTGCCTCTTGTTCTATCCTCAGAGGCAAGGAAGAACAAGTTCCCTCCCTCTGCCTTATGACACCCTTTTAGATACCTGAAAACTGCTATCATGTCCCCCCTCAATCTTCTCTTTTCTAACCTAAACAAGCCCAATTCTTTCAGCCTTTCTTCATAGGTCATGTTCTCTAGACCTTTGATCATTCTCGTTGCTCTCCTCTGGACCCTCTCCAATTTCTCCACATCCTTCCTGAACTGCGGTGCCCAGAACCGGACGCAATACTCCAGCTGAGGCCTAACCAGCGCAGAGTAGAGCGGGAGAATGACTTCTCGTGTCTTGTTCACAACACACCTGTTAATGCATCCTAGAATCATGTTTGCCTTTTTCATAAGAGCATCACACTGTTGACTCATATTTAGCTCGTGGTCCACTATAACCCCTCGATCCCTTTCTGCTGTACTCATTCCTAGGCAGTCCTTTCCCATTTTGTATGTGTGACACTGATTGTTCCTTCCTAAGCGGAGCACTTTGCATTTGTCCTTATTAAACTTCATCCTGTTTACCTCAGCCCATTTCTCCAGTTTATCCAGATCCTTTTGAATTATGACCCTATCCTCCAAAGAAGTTGCAACCCCTCCCAGCTTGGTATCATCTGCAAACTTAATAAGTGTACTTTCTATGTCAATATCTAAATCGTTAATGAAGATATTGAACAGAACCGGTCCTAAAACAGACCCCTACGGAACCCCACTAATTATACTTTTCCAGCAGGATTAAAAACCATTAATAACTACTCTTTGGGTACGGTTATCCAGCCAGTTGCTCACCCACCTTATAGTAGTCCCATCTAAGTTGTATTTGCGTAGTTTATTGGTAAGTATATTATGTGAGACTGTGTCAAATGCTTTACTGAAGTCTAGGTATACCACATCCACCACTGCTCCCTTATCCACAAGACTCGTTATTCTATCAAAGAACGCTATGAGATTGGTTTGACATGATCTGTTTTTAACAAAACCATGCTGACTGTTCCCTATCACCTTACCACCTTCCAATTGCTTGCAGATGATTTCTTTAATTACCTGCTCCATTATCTTTCCTGGCACAGAAATTAAGCTCACTGGCCTGTAGTTTCCCGGGTTATTCTTGCTCCCCTTTTTATAAATGGGTACTATATTTGCCCTTTTCCAGTCTTCTGGAATCTCTCCTGTCTCCCACGATTTACCAAAAATGATTGCTAAAGGCTCAGATACCTCTACTATCAGCTCCTTGAGGATTCTAGGATGCATTTCATCAGGCCCTGGTGATTTGCAGACATCTAATTTCTCTAAGTACATTTTAACTTGTTCTTTTCTTATTTCAACTTCTAAACCTACCCCTTTTTCACTAGCATTCTCTATGTCAGTCATTCCTTCAGATTTCTCAGTGAAGACCGAAACAAAGAAATCATTAAACATCTCTGCCATTTCCAAATTCCCTGTTACTGTTCCTCCCTCTTCACTGATCAATGGCCCTACCCTCTCCTTGGTCTTCCTCTTGTTACCAATGTATTTGTAAAAAGCCTTCTTGTTTCCCTTTATGCTTGTAGCTAGTTTGAGCTCATTTTGTGCCTTAGCCTTTCTAATCTTGCTCCTGCACGCTCATGTTGTTTGCCTATATTCATCCTTTGTAATTTGTCCTAGTTTCCATTTCTTATACGATTCCTTTTTTATTTTGAGATCATGCAAGATCTCCTGGTTAAGCCAAGGCAGTCTTTTGCCATGTTTTCTATCTTTCCTACGCAGCGGGATAGCTTGCTTTTGGGCCCTTAATAATGTCCCTTTGAAAAACTGCCAACTCTCCTCAGCCGTTTTTCCCCTCAGTTTAGCTTCCCATGGGACCTTACCTACCAGCTGCCTGAGTTTACCAAACTCTGCCTTCCTGAAATCCATTATCTCTATTGTACTGTTTTCCCTTCTACCCTTCCTTAGAATTGTGAACTCTATGATTTCGTGATCACTGTCACCCAAGCATCCTTCCACTTTCAAATTCTCAATAATTTCCTCCCTATCTGTTAAAATTAAATCTAGAACAGCTTCCCCTCTGGTAGCTTTTTCAACCTTTTGGAATAAAAAGTTGTCTGCAATACAATCCAATAATTTATTGGACAGTCTGTCCCCTGATGTATTAGTTTCCCAACATATACCTGGATAGTTGAAGTCCCCCATCACCACCAAATTCTGGGCCCTGGATGATTTTGTTAGCTGTTTAAAGAAAGCCTCATCCACCTCTTCCACCGGGCTAGGGGGCCTGTAGTAGATGCCTAGTAGGACCTCATCCTTGTTTTTTACTCCTCTGAGTCTAACCCAGAGACTTTCAACCCGTCCATCTCCTCCTCTGTCTAAGTGTGTACATTTTTAATATACAAGGCAACACCTCCTCCCTTCTTTCCCTGTCTGTTCTTCCTAAGCAGGCTGTACCCTTCAATACCAACATTCCAATCATGAGTATTATCCCACCAAGTTTCTGTGATGCCAACGATATCATAGTTGTATTCATTTATTAGCACTTCTAATTCTTCTTGTTTATTTCCCATACTTCTTGCATTTGTACGTAGGCATCTCAGACATTGATTTGGTCTTGCCTCCCAGGTTTGCCCTGGCAAGAGATCATCCCGAGGCCAGCGCTGAACCTGCGGAAGCAGCTTACGAGATGAAGAGCAACTAGGTGTGCCAAGGTGTGAACTTCTAGCACAACAAGTTCAGAAAGACAGATTTAAAATCTAAAAGACTAGGAAGTTTGAGAATGGAATATTTCCTGCCTAGCCATCATGGCTGAAAATGCCACACACACAAATATAAAGCTGTAAAGCTATTTTTTTTTCCTACAGGACAGAGCAAAGGTAATTTAGTCTCCATAGCTGTGAATATACAGCTTGGATTTCATGGAAGTTTAGTATTAGCTTAGTATTTCCTGGCTTGTTCAGATAGTTAAAGCTCTCCAACCAACTAGAACTTTGCTGTGAGGATTAATATTATTGATATGTACTCAGTCATTTCAGAGTAACCAATTTTTGTATTTTATCAGCATTCCATTATCCTAAGTGACCATAATATAGATCACTTCCTTTGGCCACAGCATTCACAGACAACATACAGTTTATTAGGTCAAACACACTGTTGTTGTCAGGACCAGCTTCTGTTGGTGGAAGATGAACCGAAGCTCTTCAGGCCTAAGGAAGAGACAACAACACTGCTAACTATTTTTTTGTCTTGCAGACAGTGTCAGGACAGAGGACATAGCACAACTGATCTGGCATAAGCAATCCTTTAAGAAGCAGGGAAGAAAATTTAAAACTACCTATCTCATAGAACTGGAAGGGACCTTCAGAGGCCATTGAGTCCAGTGCTCTGCCTCACATCAGGACCTACCACCATCCCTGACTCTTTTTTTTTTTAATCTATTTGCCCCAGCTCCCTAAGTGGCCCCTTCAAGGATTGAACTCACAATTCTGGGTTTAGCAGGCCAATGTGTAAACCAATTCTGAAGTTGAGGCCATACAAGCATTTTAGATAACAGAGGGATTTGGATTAATGAAGCTCATAAAAAAAAATCAAGGTTCATATACAAATTTGTGAGTTTCTGAATAAACAGGGAGGGGGATAGCAGAATCCAATAAACATTTACCTCAAAAATGAAGGTTGTTGATTTCCTATGAAATCAATTATGTCTGAACCACTAGAGTCTTCATCGAACCCACTGTATGGCGTGGGTTATAAAAGTCCCTCCATATCTCATTAGACACATTTCAACAGTGCAAGCAACTATGCACATCATTCTTTATCAGGAGTTCTCAATAAACAGCTCAGCCCAAGGGAATCCCAACAAGGTCTTAACAGTGGAGACCCAGCATTGGCCAAATTAACTTTCTTTCTGCAGGGAGGGATTATTTGTCTTAAAACCGGACTGCCACTTTCATAAAAAGTTAGTTATTAATCAGCTCCGTGCTGTATGCTGCTTTATCAGAGTACTGCTGTCAAACAAGCATTTCAGACTGTGGGAAAGGCTCAGCATGAGCTAGGCACAAGTCTGCCAAGTTTCTGTGACAGATCTTCTCAATCAGCCCCATTTTTTAAAATTCACTCTCACTCAGAATAAGTGGAACATACAAGGTAGTACCCATTGCTCAAAACATGCTTGCCAACAACCTAAGTGATTGGCTGTCATCTCTGCAGGTAGTAGCGCTTCACGCATGGCCAGTTAGTATTTGAGAACTGCAAATATCAAAACTGAAGTCTGAGAAATGCGGTATAGGAATCACCTGCTGCTGTGTTGCACTTCTAAGGGTAGCAAATGCTCTGGCATGCCTGCAATAACTGATTGCAGAGGAATACTTCATTAACTTAAAAGCTATGGTGCTTAATTGCCCACACACTTGTAATTAATTGCAGAAACCCTCACTGACAGGGTGAGGGATTTTACATTAATAGTCATGCTCTCTTTTAATGAAGTGTCCTTTGCTGCCATACTTTTGGTCCAATGATCACCCACACAGTGAAGAAGAGTTGCCAGGTTTGTATTTCTTCTAGCTAGCCAATATTGACTCCGGTCCCAACACAGTTGAGCTAAGATTTTAGTGCAAGCTTTGTACTTCTTTGGGTGTGTCTGGCAAGTACTTAGGACATGATTCTCCACTGTGCCTGAGGAGAGCTTTGCTACAATGGATGACAGTGAGAGGGAGCCAACTGATGGCTTGAATAGTGGTCACTGGGCCCCAGAGTGAGTTTTAGCTTCAGGGAGACTTCCTTAACTTATGCCACTAGCCTATGGGCTTTGTGGCAGCAGGAACTCCCCCACGCCTTCAACACGCACTACACCTCCTTTTACACTAGAGGTGACAGAGTTTGCTGATGGAGCTGGTGCAGGAGGCTGCTGAGCTACCTTTGCCAACCTTATGCAAGCAGAGGGTCCTCTGCCCCTGCAGAGTTCCTCTGTGTGTTAATCTCCAGCCACTTTAAATTCACCTTCTACCACATATGATATACAAAGTAGAGACAGAGGAGCAGCATATTCATCCCTTGTTCTGGGAGGGAAAAGAAAGTACCTTTAACATTGTTCCATGAAAGCCTGCTGTTGGGGACTACTACCATTTGGCAGTATCTGTGCTGGAGGCCTATGAGGCATGTTGAATCACGAATGATACTACATATGTGAAGGTGAAATATTTAAGAAAGATTAATAGATTCACAGATTTCAAGGCCAGAAGGGACTAATGTGATCTTGTAGCTTGACCTGCTGACATAAGAACAGCCCCCAAAATAATTCCCAGAGCACGTCCTTCTGAAAAACTTCCAATCCCAATCTACAAATCATCAGTGAAGTAGAACCCACCCTGACGCTTGGTAAATTGTTTTAATAGTTAATTACACTCAGGGCCAAAAACGTATGCCTCATTTCCAGTCTGAATTTGTCTAGCTTCACCTTTCAGCCACTGGATCACATTACACCCTTCCCCACTGGGCTGACAGGTAAGTACTTGTTCCCCATGTAAGGGGCTCATGAACTGTAGTTAAGTCACCTCTAGTTAAGTCACCTGTGCTCAGTGAAATAGATTTAGCTTGTTGAGTCTATTGCTATAAGACACATTTTCAAACCCTTCAGTCATTCTCATGGCTTTTCTCTGAACCCTCTCCAACTGATCACCATTACGATTTCATGCTGACAGCCATCTAGCAAATACGAATCCAAGCACAGAGCATCAGAAGGTAGCAAATGGGGAAGAGACAGCTGACATTGGCAGCTACACAAAGACTGCTGATAGTGTACAAGTTAGACTGACTGTTTAAATGCCATTTGCTAAAGATATTAATAATTTCCAGTATATTTCCTTCCATTTTTCCAATCACTCCTCATGCTCAGCAGTACAGCCTATCTTCATCTCTCTCTGGACCTTTTTTTTTTTTAAACATTCTGAGGTTCTGTATGCTTTGTGCCTCCCCATTTACCTGGCGCTTGCTCAAGTTTTAATTCATTTTCTACTGTGCTTGTGCAATGAGATTGGTAATATTGGGGAAGACTGTTAAACATGATCTAGTCCCCTGGTACCTTTGCTGGTCATAGTGGAGATGCTGAAATACAGACAGTGTTTTTAAAAATTTGGGACAAAATTATGTTGTCACCAGAAGTGTGTGTCATTTCCCTGACACTTGTGTTGCTGCAATTATTTTTCTTGGAGAAGGTCTCACATGCCAATATATGGATGGGCCACCCGAGTGCATCCTCTGCAGAAGCATCTTGTCTTGGACAATCATTCTGTCTGTAATGGTGTGGTTGCTATCCAAGCACATCCTCATGGCCAGGTATTGCTTTTCAGGAACTCTGCCCCCTCTTACAGGCCCCCTTAAGCATGTCCTAGTCTCTGTGATAGCTAATAGAATCCCTGCCTGGGGCTGGTTTAACATCAGATAAAATTTAAAGTCCTTAAAATTTAAAGTCCCCTTCTGGCAGTTACTCAACCCTACAGTCCCCTTCTTTCAGTAGCTCCCTTGTGATAAGGAAGAAAGCAATCTAAGCACTGCTGTCCTCCAGAAAGATCTTCCTAATTGGCTGGAGGAGACAGGAGCCCTGTCCACACCCTATGCTGCAGAGCTTAGTATCCCAGGTCCTTAAAAGAAGAACGCCTTGGGTGCCACTCCCCCACATCCAACTCCTAATTCCAAGGGCCACTTTCTCTTTTTTGCTACCAGGCCATTTCCTGGTCTAGTGTTTAATCCAGCTGTTTTGTATGGCCCCTTTTATCTTTAAAAGGCCAGTATACCCCATTACAATTATATACCCCAGTATACAGTATACTCCAATGACAATGTCAGACTGTGTGGTTTAAGAACTTACCAGCTGACTCCTGAAGGCATGGATATTTTCAGTGGTCTGTTATGCAGCTGCATTCTGCATTGAGAATTTTGACAGATAATGGACTGATGTGTGGATCTCATAGACCTGAAACAGCTGTCCACTGAATGGTTGGAACATACATAATGGGTTCTCAGTCACAGCAGATGTGAAAATTAAAAAGTTATATACTATGCTGCATACATTTCCATTAAGAAAGTTACTCTTCCCTCACATGGTTTTTAGAAGATTGTCAGGGCTGCCTCCCCACTCTGACACCCTGAGTGCAGAAAGTGGGAGCCTTCAAAAACCTTAATACCTTGCCTCTACAGGCTCAGTTTAAATAAGCTCCCCAAAGTCACAGATTCCCTGATCCTGGGTTGGTTGACTGCCACCAGACAAATAAGAAAACTCCCCTTTAACCCGGGAAGACACAGTTGGGATGTTTCCCTGTGGTATAAACTCCAAGCTGTTAGCTCTCCCTCAGGAGAGAGTTTGGAAACAAAGAACGGTAATGTGATAGCTAACCTTTCACTCTAAGGCATGAATATACACAGACCCTTCTCCAGGAGACAGGAATCAAATCTTTACCTTAAAAAAAGTAAGTTAGTCACAAAACAAGAGATGGAAAAATACTAAGGAAATAACTAACCATACTTAGCTGCTAGATGTAATAAAACAACAAAAATATTCTGGTTGCAGCACAGAGAATGACTACCCTGGGATTCAGTTTAGAAGTTACAAAGTACAGGGGAAAGAACAATCATTAGCCAGCCTGAGGAGTCCCAATTCCAAAATAAACATAACCTGAGTGTATCTAACTAAACATTTCCTTTCTACTTACATACGTATAGCGATTATGAGATGACCAGGAGATTTACTGGATTCATTCCAGCTGTGGAAGATCAATCATTTCTGTCCATTCCCTCTGCATCAGACACACAAAGACCCCCTCAGATTGCAATTGTTCTCAGTTCAAAAGAATTTCTCTCCCTCCTATTGGTATACCTGACCACCCCCACAGAAATAGCCCTCTAAAGATTAACCCTTTCCCTGCATTCATTCATGACAGAGATGGTAACATTTTATAATCAATGCATTCAATATTATTCACATATACCGTCAGTTTCTGAATTTACTGACAAAAACAGGTGTGGATTTGTATAATATGTCTACAGGACCTTAGTTTAAAATGTGCTTTAAACATTCCAGTAGTTTGGTTTTGGGGATTAGAAAATCACAGCTCTAAAAATTCTTTGCATAGATTTGTAGATGCTTAGTCTGAGTATCAGCTTTAGCCTTAAATGCTTGGATCTTCAGACATAGTTTTGATATAAATTCTTCAAAAGGCCTCCTTTATCTAAAACACACATTCTAATTTTGAAACAAAACAAAAAGCAGTCAAGTAGCACTTTAAAGACTAGCAAAATAGTTTATTAGGTGAGCTTTCGTGGGACAGACCCACTTCTTCAGACCATAGCCAGACCAGAACAGACTCAATATTTAAGGCACAGAGAACAAAAATGGTAAGCAAGGAGGACAAATTCCAATTTTAGTTGCTTTTGCACAGGAACTTGCTCTCAAAGTCTTTCTGTCCTTATTGTCCAACTCTAGTTTCCATTCACCTCCCTGTTTAAGGAACAACATTCCTTTTCTTCCAGATAGCAGGACAAATCATTTTCCCTATTTTTATTTCTGACTCTTTTTAAGAGAACCCTGTACCATAATCAGTACCTTAGTAAATCCTTTGTTATGCATAAAATCTTTGGAAACATACTTTTAATGTGAACATACGGTGAAATTTCATAAACATGTCTATTGTTATGGAGCTCAGAAAAATAAATTAGTATTCCTTTTTTCTAAAGGCAACGAACTTTGTTATGAATACACTAAACCACTCTAATTAATTTAAATTAATGTCTCTGCTTCATTGCGTTAAATATATAGTAATCTGGAACGATTACTTTATGAAGGCTTAAGAATACATTTAAAATATAAATTTAGCTTAGAAAGACTGATTAATAAAAAGTAAATCAGAGAAGAGCTGTATCATATACTCCTTAATATTTAATGTTATATTTAGCAGGACAACTTACTTGCCCTTACGATCAAGTTTTTGCAAATAAATCTCTGACAAACTTCAGGGCACATTAAAAAATCCCTGTAAATTTCCAGTCTGGCATGCTGTGGAAAAATATGCTCCATTTTCTTTGGATGGAAATTTTACAAGAGGATTTTTTTTTCAAATGTAATTTGCTACATCTGGTTTCAGGGATTTGGCTGGAAGGAGTGAGCGGGGGCTGTGGAACTTCCCTCCCCAAGCAGCAGCTTCACCTACCACCCATGGTCTTGCTGGTTATACCAGCCACTGTCCCTGAGAGACCTTTCTAGACAACCCCTGGAGGTCAAAACTCACTTGGTTTGCTGTCTAGGGCACCCTCTCACCTGCTCAGCAAATTATACCACCACTGTGATCGAGTAATGGGCTAGCACAGTGTATCTTGGACAGGGGTTTTGGGACAGAGACACCTTTGGATTTGTTTCAAATAAAAACAAATAAAAAAATAAACCCACTATGAGAGATAAGTTTGAATAATATAGGACAGTGCAGGAGATTCCTTTTAATTTAAGTAAAATTAGTCCTATAAAAAAAATCAGGGGAGTTTGGGTTTGTGAATTGGCTCAATGGAGACAGTCCTGAAATGAGTTCAGTTCTGGGTCCAAAGTTGTAGATCTTATGTACATTTTTGACCCCACCCTTTAGATGTATACAGTAATTTAGCAATTAAACTAGTGTCACCCCTCAGGTTCCATCTGGTCACAATTTCCAGCACTAAGTGAAGCATTTGTTCATCCACAGCCTTGCACAGTGCAAAGTTGGAAGGACAAGGTGGTCATACGCCAGCATGTGAGAGTGGAACCTAATGCAAGTAAGGTTACCTGTTAGACACAGTTTTGTGTTGACTAGAAGGAAGTGTTAACCTCTCTTGTATTTTGTCCCTCAATATCAAGAGCACAAGGTACAAGAGAGGTGGGGTCTGGGCAAATAATAGCCCCAATCTCAGTTAGGACCGGGATGATGTGCTATCATACACATAGTAGTACTTAATAAAAAACAGAAGTCTGAAGAGAGGTAAGCATGATCCTCGGAATATGAATAAGGCGCTTAGCTATGCCCTTCCTATTTGGCCTTTCTACTACCAGAGCAGAATAAATTGGCAGTCACACAGCAGCAATCACCTTCATGTTATATGGGCTTCCCTGAGGTCTTTTGTGTTGCTCATTGATTTTTAAATTTTAAACACTTGCCCCCCTTCACAGTCAACCAGCACAGAGCACCAATCTTCCCAGGGCAAAATTAAATGTAGTTTAAGGCCACGTGTCTGTGGCCATGTGTGTTGCCTCCATTGCTATTCTGGAGATACCTACATATGCAATATAACATTACTGGGACCATTGTATCACCATTTCTTTTTAGACACCCAGGTTTCCTGTTTGTTTGGACAACACCAACCAAATACTACCTCCCTACTCTAAGTAGACAAAAAACATTTCAAGCCATTAAGACAATTACGAAATACACTGTAGAACTTTTCTTGCCCTAATACTAGGTCTTGTACTATATAACTATTTTTCAAAGTTCTCAGGACATCAGATGTTTTAAGACTATATTAAAAAAATGCATTCTGAGCTAATGCATGTTCTCCATGAACTTTGTAAAATGTAACAAGGACACTGAGATAAAATTCTTACTGAGCTGGCATGTGGTTACTGTCACAACCAATACACAGAAGGACTCTCATGAGGTAGATCAAAGAATTATTTCAATTTTACCCTGACAGTTGTTCAAAGGCAACAGTAAAAATGAGACAGGAAAGGACAGGATGTAGAACTATGGCGTCTAGTTTTGATGTGGATTAAAAATATGCCCACAGCACAATTCCTGACGGAGGTGAGAGTTTCAGTTTAGGCAAGTAACAGAAAAAAGGTAACTATGTATTTTAAGAGAGGTTTATATGGAAAATGATGCTAAAATGAAGTCAGGGTCATAGGCACTGACACCAGAGGTGCTCCAGAGTTCAAACAATCATAGGAAAAAAATCGTGGGGGGGGAGGGTATACGCAGCACCTGCAGGGCCACATTCATCTTTTGTTGGCCTGATACCTGGAGCATGACCTGCCCTCTGCTCTGCCCAGACTTTCTCCTGAGGCCTCCTTTCCACTTAGTCTCTTGCCCTGAGGCCCTGCCCACCACTCACATGTGTGGGGAGGGGACAGAGAGGATTTCCCACTGACAAAAGCAAGTCAGCACCTGTGGTCAGTGTTTCTAGCATCCAGGCCGCCTAAGAGTAACTTTCATCACTCTAACTGCTGCTGCATAATTTAAACTGAAATTTTATACCTTAAAATTTTACATGAACTACACAAAGCACAAGATTGAATTTTCAAAACAATCCATGAGAGGAATCCACTAATGTATTTCAAATAGGAAGAGATTATCCTTAAGCTTCTTCCCAGTCAATACACTTCATCATAAAAGCTGGGACAAAACATACTTAAACAAAATGTTTTTATAGACATATATTTTATGGCTTTCCCTGGCAGTGCTTTCACAACATTCCTAATTAATGTACTGTCAAGTATGCAGTGGAGGCTAAAAAGAAATCAGTTCAAATATTAAAGTAATTGAATATATGGTTAACAATCTGTGATGCAGCACCCCTAGTAGTTAGGGTAGTGTTTGTGAAGATCCACTTTATATTTTGGTGAACTTACATTTAATTAAAATTTCTGCAAAGGAATTTATGGCATGGCATGCCTGTAGCTACTGGAGGATACCACCAGACCTGAGGGAGATGGTTGCTGCCCATTTTTATATCTGAATTTAATAATTGTGAAAGGCGCCAGACTGTGAACTCAGGAGACCAAAATCCTCTTTAGAATAGACACAACATGGGAAAATAAGCAGCTTCCATTGTCTGCCAAGAGACCTCAGGTGTTAAATACAGGGGAGAAGGAGTATGCCAGTCTCCATGGGCATTCAGTCCTTGGCCTCCCTGTACCAAAGGCACCAATTAGTGCTATTGGCAGACTGGCACATATGTATTAGCATCTGGACTGGGACCAGCAAACAACCAGTATGGATTTATTATACGAGAGCCTCATTCAAATGAGCAACACAGAATAGGCTCCACAGTCTATTAACAATCTGATGTGCTATGCAGTCCCTGTGATCTGAAATGGAGTTTATTATGACTAAGGTGACATGGAAAAGTTAAGCCTTTGAATCTACCCCTGCCTATGGATTTAGAGGCCTAATTTTAGGCATTCCAGTTTCAAAAAATTAGTTTTAATGCCACATATTTTGGCTGTGAATCCTGGCTGCAAACCACATTCTGGTTCCTGAACACTCAGCACCTAATGGCCACACCTACACAAGCAGCTCTTCCTGGCAAAACTGAGCTTTTCTCAGGAAATCTTGCACAGCGTCTCCATGCAAAATCAAAACAAAAAAGAAGTCAAGTAGCACTTTAAAGACTACCAAAATAGTTTATTAGGTGAGCTTGTCTGTTCTGGTCTGGCTATGGTCTGAAGAAGTGGGTCTGTCCCACGAAAGCTCACCTAATAAAACTATTTTGCTAGTCTTTAAAGTGCTACTTGACTGGTTTTTGTTTTGATAGTGTATAGACTAGCACGGCTTCCTCTCTGTTACTACTCTCCATGCAAAATGTGCTTTGTTGACAGTTTGTCAACAAAACCCAGCACATCCACCAGCAGCATTATACCTCTCCCTGTTCAGGTATAACGCTTCTCTCAACAGCGTCCTGTCAACAAAACAGCTGTGTAGATGCTCTGGAGCCCTTTTGTCGACAGACAAAGCTTCCAGTTCCTCGGGTAGCCCTTTCTGCAGAGCTTCTGGTCAGCTGTTCTGTCAAGAGAGGGCCAGGGACTCTGGCTGCTCTCTGTCAACAGAGCAGATTGCTCTTTCCATCTGCTTCTGTGTATAGACTCGATCTGTCGATGGAGCTCCTGCTGAAAATCTCTTTTGACAGTGACATCTGTCTGTCACCATCTGTAGACAGAGGCTTCCTGTGTAGATGTGGCCAGTGTGTTCACTGCTCACCAGAGCTAACAGCTGTCTTAGACTGAGTTGTGTTCATCTGTAGAATCACAAACAAGCAGTCATGAGCTTTCATGGACAAAACCAACTTCCTCAGATGAAAAAGCATCATCTTAATCTGAGAAAGTGGGTTTTACCCATGAAAGCTCATGACCCAATAAATGTGTTAGTCTCTAAGGTGCCATAGAACTGCTTGCTATTGCAGTCTTAGAGATAATAAATTGTTCAGTGTGTGAAATAGATGGCCACGTCCTGAGAGGTGCTAAGAATGTATGTCTTCCATCACGGGGTTCAATGGGATATTGCAGATGCTCAGCACCTCACAGCATTTGGCCTATACTTCTGTGTTCATAATTAAAAAGAAATCAAGCTGCACTTTCAGACCCTACCCTCATCCTCAATGCAGAGAGAGAGAGAGAGAGAGAGAAACAGAAGCAGTCTTATCTTTCCCCATGGAGACCACCTGTTTTTCTTCTGTGAAATATTTTTTCCCTAGTTCTATTGGGTTTTTTTCCTCCTTCCCTTTCCCTTCAGTTTACATTCACCTTCTGCACAATGTGTTCTTCAACACACTTCAACCTGTTCCCCGTTAACCTGCTCTCTTCAAGGAAGTGATACTGCTCTCTCTACACTGTTTTCAGATCTCTTTCACAGCTTCCCACTTCAATTGTCATTCCCTGGTCTCCAGAGTACCTTGTGAGTTCAGTATTTTCCCCTTGATCATTTAAAGGGACATCATGCCACCCACAACATTTTGCCTGCTTATTGAATAGTGGTAACAGAGAAAAGAAAATTACTGCACTTGTTCTTTAACAAGAATTCAAGAAGAGACCCAACTAAATTATATGCTACCGAAGTCACTCTGGTCAAATAATATCAAGAGGCATCTCACTGAGCACTGTATAGAAAAAAGAAATACATTGAGATGTAGACATGAAATACAGAGATTCTCCATATGACAATATGCACAGTAATACAGTTAATCTAAAAATCCATCTCTCTCTCTCTGTTGGATTCACCCTGGTGAGCAGCAGACTGGCCTAAACTGACCAATGGTTATAGCTTAAAAGATCAATAAAACTAGTAGGACTGAAAACTGTTTGAACTGGACTGAACAACAACTAAGTACTGATCTAATTAACACAGGGCATCAAAACTTTACCTTCCCTTTGCTTCTCTGTGCTACTATTACATTATTTGACACTTGGTAACAAGTAGGTTGTTTGTTCTCAGTTAGTGCCCTAAAGGGTCATTTGGAAAAAATAAAAAGATGCCCCCTCCTCTACTGAATGGCAAAGGGATTCTCCACTATGGCTGTGTCTACACTAGTCCCCTTCTTCGAAGGGAGCATGATAATCAGCCAGAGCAGGGAATAGTGATGAAGTGCTGTGATGCATATGCAGCACCTCATTAGGGTAATTCTTGCCACGGGAGTTTTTGGGAGTAAGGGCACTTCGAAGTTGTATGGGCACTTTGTCGTGTCTGCAGCTACATGGCTTGCTGGCACTTTGAAATTTCTAACTTTGAACTTGCCACGGTGAGAATTAACACCTCATTACTTTTCCCTGCTCAGGCTGATTACCATGCCCCCTTCTTCAAAGGGGGCTAGTGTAGACACAGCCTATAGGTTTAATAGTAGATTGATTCTTTTTTTAAATAGGCAAAGGTCGCTAAAGCTATGATAAACTCAAAGGTTTTTTTTCAAAAGCCAAAACCAACACATGCACTGGTTCTCTTTCCATCAATATTTTATAGATACCACTATAGAATTCTAGGAGGTGAAAAAAAGGCATGACTATCTTTAAAGAAGCTGTGCTGATTTGCCCTTATATAATGTTTAGAAAGGTGTTTTATAATGATCTTTTGGTAATTTCAACCAATTTCTGTTCCCAGTAAGTTTCTCTCATCTGTAATGATCAGACTCACCATTAGCACCTCAAAAGAAACAGGTACAATATGATGGCAGATGACAGAAAAAGGAGCAATGATCTCAAGTTTCAGTTTGGGGTGTATGTGTCTAGGTTGGATATTAGGAAATCTATTTCACTAGGATGTGGATCAGTTCAACTACCTGGGGAGTATTAAGGGCAGACAGAGGAACAGACAAAGATATCACTGTCAGGATAGAAAAAGCAACAGCTGCATTCAAGACTCTTCGTCCTTATGGCATTCACATGTAACATCTGCGAAGACAAAACTGCAGATCTTCAACACAAATGTTAAGAGTGTGCTCTTGTATGGATGCGAGACCTGGCATAAAAAGTCTTTAAATCACAAGCTACAGACATTCATAAACAGATGCCTTCACATCAAATGGCAAGACTTTGTCACAAATGAGGAGTTTAGGAACAGAGCAGGACAAGAACCACTTGATGTTCAAATCGAGAGAAGAAAGTGCGGACAGCTAGGCCATGCTCTCAGAAAACCATCATCCAGCACAGTCCATCAAGCTTTTACATGGAACCTGCAAGGAAAATGCAAAAGAGGAAGACCTTGGCTAATGTGCAGAAGATCTACTGAGACTGAAGGAAAGCAGCTGGGGTACTTCTGCAGTCAGCTACAAGTTTTGTCTTGATACGGAGTGGAGTGGAGGAGACTTGTAGAATATCTATGCTCCACTCGGAGTACAAGGGTTTAAGTCAAATAAATTATTTCACTAGGAGAGTGATGAAGTGCTGGAATGGGTTACCTAGGGTTATGCTTATAAGAGGCACATGGGATCTTTTTAGAAGGATAAGGCAAGAATGCTGCATTTACTGAGAATACAGCACTATCATATTGTATGCATATAATACACTTAGTTTACTCACAGGCATACACACCGTCTTGTGTTGCTTATAGTTACCCAAAGTTCTTCACTCTAATCCATTGGCCAGATGGATTAGATGTGAGTATGGAGCCAGGTTCAGTTGATCCAGATCAATGCTCCAAAGCTGACAAGATGAGAAGAACCCAACTCTGTAGTGGTACACACATCTTTTATATGGTTTAGTCCATAGTTCTGGTTCTGTCCCACTGCCCCAGGCATTGAGAGTCACCAGTCAATGGCAGATGGGTTTGATCCTTTCCCACAGCCCAGGTTTCCGTGTGACTCATGGCCTGCAGATGGGACAATCTTCCTCTCCAGGTGGGTCATTGCTGCAGAATCCAGCTCCCATTGTTCTTCAGCCACCAGGGCTTTGTTGTGCAGACAGGCTGGCTCCAGAGGGTAACTATCTAAGCATCCACATTCACACTTCCAGATACATCTCACACACCCCCATTCTCACACAGAGACAGTGCCAGGTTTACAGGCTAATACAACAGCAAAATGGAGTCTTAGGTACAATGCGGAGTTTGGTACAAAGTGTGTTATGAATATAAAATAACCAATATAAAGGATAATACAAAGGTACAAAGTAGTATAAAATAACAAATCTAAAGAGTAAGACAAAAGTCTGTGACCTATTAAAAAGATACAGGGTGATACAAAGATACATAGTAATACAAAGTTTTTTAAGACCAGGCTTTACAGAGGCCTGGCTGGAATGATTTAGTTGGGATCGATCCTGTTTCAAGCCAGAGATTGGACGAATGACCCCCTAATCTTCTATGATTTTTGAAGTTATTGAGCACTCAGTTTCTACCACTGAAACAAATGTTCATTGTTCCGCAGTTGTGCTATTAAGATAATTCACCCTGCATAAGGCCTTCATGCACTCATTTCTTAACATCAATGCCAAACAATTTCTTTATTCTTATGTATTTGGGTATTTGCCTTTCACTGCACACTCCTTTTTATTGGTTTCACTTAAATTTTAATTTTTTGCAAGATAACATTTTACATTGAGCTATTTTTTAAGCCTTGCTGTTTAACCATACTATTTGTTTTTGTTTTTGCTTTTCTTACCCCTGTCCCTGTTTCTGCCCCAAACTTGCCTTTCCCTTATTCAGCCCTGACCAGATGCAACCTTGCTGCTCCTGTCTCCTGACCCTTCCTAGACCCTCAGACTCTGACCATTCAGCTTCAGTCTGACTTCTAGTCTGCATCTGGATCTAATTATGTTACAGGCTGAATCTCTCTCATCCAGCACCTTGGGAATCTGACCAACACTTCCACTGCTTACTGGGCTCTTAGGAGACATTTAGGGTAAATTACAGCTAAATAACAGCACAGAACACTGACAGCCAAGACAGGTGGCTGTAAACAAATGTTATGGGACCAGGGGAAACTTGGCCATGCCCTTGATAATTGGCCAACATGCTGACTGAAATCATGCCAAATTATGGAGTTTACTGGATGAGAGAGGTTCATCCTGTACTGCCTCAGGTACTTCTATTGTCCTGCCAGAGCTGCTTTGTGCAACAGTAACTCCTGGCTATGGACCCTACTGCTGCTTCACAGTACATCAAACTCTTGAAACGCCCAGTCTGCTATTCATTTAGTTCCTGCCCCAACCTAGTCCAAGCCCTGTTTTAGTCTTGTCCTTGCCCTGTTCTGACCTCACTCCATCCTGTTACTGACCTGCTCCAGCCTGTCTCCACGTCATGACTTACCCCAGACCATCAGACTCTGACTACCTGGCTTCACCCTTCGGCCTGTGTCTGGACTCCAGCTATGGCACAGACTTGACTTGTCCCTGGACCCTGACCATGCAGCTTTGATTTCCAGTTTGCACCCAGACTTTGGTGCTGATTTTGGCTTGCCTGTAGAGCCTGATCTTGGTTCGGACCCTGGTCTGTCCCCAGATCTCAATTCCATTGCTATCCTTCACCCTATCCTGACCCTACATCCAGCTTTGTCATCTGCACCAATCAGTAAGCATGAATAGGAGGAAAAAGCACCTGACAGGTGGTTTCAGTTTTCATTACTACTGGGTATTACATTAGAATACTGTAACTGAGAATAAATTGCATCAGTTCATCACTCACATGAAATAACAAGTTGAGAGAATAGATGCATATGTGAACAGAACATAAATGAAAATTAAACATGAGAGACTCTGGAGAACTAACCTATTACAAAGGACATGATTGTGGTATTAATAAATTCAATTTGAAGTAATGATTGCTAGGAGATCCTGCCAGGTCATTAAGTAAAGCAGTAGTGTAACTCAGCCGGTATTGAGTTATTAAATTGCAGATGAACTGGGATGAAAATAATGTGGTAGTGAGAGGAGATGTCTTTATATATGTGTAGGGTGCGAGAAGACTTTGTAACGGTCTCATGAGAGCAGTCCGACACCTCTGTGAACTCTTAGAGGAATCATATACAGAAGCATGCTGCCAATAAACAAGAGATACCAGAACTGGTCTGTGCAAGGTGAAAAGCTGCAAAACAACTCACAACACCTGCGAAACAAGCCGCGCCTGCCAAAACTCCAAGGCTACGCTGGCAGTGGGCCACTAGAGATAGTGATAAGGAATGCATAGGCAATTTTAGGCAACCTTATGTTAATGAGCTCATCTTATCAGCTAGTGTTAGGAGGCCTGTTACAGAGCCTCTCCCCGAGCGAAGCTCCGACGCATCGGATTTTCTCCCACTGGTGACTGCGGCGTCTCTGGGGCTCCCGTCGCGGGTGTCATGCGCTTTCAATAAACCAAATATAGCACTCGCCTTCTGGGTGCAGCCTCGTCTCTGGGGAACCCGAGCCTGGCTGGCTACAATATGACTCCTCAAAACAGAGATTATTTCATGAAAAAATAACAAAACCAATTAACAGTAAACCTAAGCAAAAGCTGAACTTTACGAACTGTGGTACTGAACAGCCCCACAGTAAATATTGTGCTTATGGGAGAGTCAGGAGATATAGCAACAGAAATAACAAGTTTGCCAAAAGTGTGCAAAGCAAGAAGTGTGCAAGCATGTCACAGTTATTAATTCAAGTATTAGCCAGAAGTGTGCATGGCTGGAGCATTGGCCAATGTAGATAAGGAATGGGAAGTTATTGGAATGGGATGGAGATAATCTCATAGTTAGGCTTGCTGTAGGAGATCTGAAGACAGACATCTGATGTGGACATAGTCTGCTCCTCACTAGAAATATTTCTTTCAGACACTGTAACTGTTTACGGTGATTAAGTCTGAGGACTAACTGGACTGACTTGTCAGACCGCCTAGACACAGGACCTGTACAAGGGCCAGCTACAATGAGAAAAGAGCACAAGACACTTTCTCCACAACACGGTCTCTCTGTGCCCCAACACATTCAGTCTAAATCTCAATCCCTGCTAGCAAATCCTATGGTGCAAGACCCTCCAATGGGCACAGAGAGGAGACTGGACTATAGCCTTGGTCTGTGCTCCACAGTGGCTAGTGGTACTGGCCTGGGGCATGAGCCAAACTCTACTGAAAGACTCCCTTGGCATAGACTGTAGAGCCCACTGTGCTAGTGGTAGCAATTCAGGTATTTTTGGAGGTGAGGGCATAGGGTGTGGGTATAAAATCCCCCTTCTCTCCCCAGCTCCACCACCTACACAATTTTAAGAAAGTGCAAAAACCTTTTATTTGAGGGGGACAAGGAGGGATTCACCTTCTTCTACCCCCTCCCCACTGCACCCCTTGAAGGGTTGGCACAGTAAATTTTTTTCTGCACCTTCTTGTACTCCCTCTGTAGCAGGTCAGCTCCATGATCAGGCTCACTGAGGGGATCAGTGGGAGGGAGCAAAGGGTACAACTACCCTTGGGCTCAGCAATTCAGAAGGGCCTGGGGTTCCCAGCCACTGTACTGGCACAGTCAGAGCCCTGGGCCTTTTAAATTGCCACCAGAGTCCCGCATGGCATACTCCCAGCAGCGCTTAGGGCTGCCTGGGGTAGGCATGGCATACTCCAGGTGGTGCTGAGGCTGACTGCAGGAGGATAGCCTAACCCCGCTCCTCTGCAAAGACTCCATCCTTCTAGCGGCATGGAGCTGGTCCCTCCCAGCCACACACCTGTCCCAGAGGCCCAGCGAGGCTGTTGGCCCCACTGTCCATGATGATGCTAAAATGGGACAGGGACCAAAAAAAATGACTTATTGCCTTTGTGTGCACAGCACTTCACTGGCTTGATTTTTAAAGATGAGAGGTAACGTTAAATCACACACAGCAATTCTGTTGGTAGTAGGATAGTGTCCTATAGTGAAGATGACCTACCACTAACTCTATATTTGTGGCATAACAGGAAAGACACCCAAGCACAGCAATAGCCTGAATACATGCTGGGTTCTACCCTGTATAGAAATACAGTATACATTTGACAAGGTGCAAAATCTTTTGCTATACAACCCATAATTAGCTGCTTCATACGAGCTTAAAGTACCAGCAATAGGGACAATGGACATAGGCCACCACTGGTAATCTGTGCTTTGAGAATTCCTTATGCACAGGAGGCAGGAAGAGAAATGGTTTCAATGTTTGATAGACAGTACACTGTTTTTCTGTTGCTTCATTCAATGAAGAAATCAAAATTTAGTGGCCCTTGTTGAAAAATTTAGCTTCAAACTGACTTTCCCAGAGAGACAGAGCATGAGAGAGCTGGGCTCAGAACTCAAGTTCCTGGCTCCCAGGCCCAGCCAATGGTGCCTTTTTGCAGTAATAGCTTAATGGCATCACTCCACCCTTGTCGTTTGTTTCTTGATGTATTGTGTATTTTTCTGTGCATAGTAGGAACGTGTTTTGATCTGGTTTGGGAAAGCCAGGCTCCACCACCACATGCTCCAGGAATGCTCTCAGTGCAACTCCCTTCATTATGTAACCAGAAGGGGTCTCCACGTGCAGTGCAGCTGCCACGTGAGGAGCCTGCCAGCCCTGTATGAAGTTGAGCAGCACTTGCCCTGGAGTGCAAATGACAAGGTGGTCTGTGCTGCAGCGATGCACTGCCACCAAGCAACAGTTAGCCGAAATATAGATTAGATCCCTGTTACAACCCTCAAGCGTGCTCACACTCCGGTGTTTTGAAGGGGCAAGAGAAAGAGATTTCTTCAGTTTCCTAGATAAACTGAAACAGTTTTGTACCTGCTGCTAACTTTACTCTCTGAAATGCAGAGAAGTAGCTGTGTTAGAGTGAGAGATTTCTGAGTTAGCGTACATATTCAAATCTGACCCATTAACATGTGGTATGAACAGAGACATCAGCTACCTCACACGTTACAAGGACTGCCTCCCTTGCTTTGATGCTTGTAATTATCTCAGACAGGGCAATTAACATCCCCCCCACCTCTCACCCCCATCCTATTCGATTTGTCAGTTTTTATTGCAATTTTTTTTTTTTTTTGGTCCTCTGCACTTATAAATATCACCCTGTACTGGAAATGAAATTAATCGGATGAACTGGGTTTGTCCCACGATAGCACAACACCAAATAAATAATTTTGTTAGTCTTTAAAGTGCTACATTTCTGCTGTTTTGTTTTCTCTAAAACACAGTCACTCATGATGGTCACTGTGTAGTCCTTGGTGTTTTTTTAACTGCTGTTTTGATCTCTACTACAAAGGTGTCTTTTAGTGCTTCACGGATGACTGTCATTGAAGATTAAATCTCTCTGTGCGTCACGCTGCCTCTTGTATGCTTTTAAGCAGTATTTAAGCCTTACTGCTCTGATAGCTCCTCTGCCATCAACTTCCCCCATGGATGAATACTACCGCTCTTCCAGTTTCTCTGTTAACTGGCACCTTCCTTCTGCAGCTTCTTTTACACTTGATGACAGAGGACAGCACTGTAGTACTTCCTCTTGTCCATCACGTTTTCACACCTATTAAATTACAGGAATCCATATATTTATCATCACCACTTGTCTACTATGTCCAAAGTATTACAGAATTCCACGGTTTGGAACACAGCAGTTTACAGAGGAGTTATAGTAATACAGAGCTATGTTCCTAAGAGTAGTATACCATAATCTTTCTTTATACAGGCAGTAATAGCTGCCTTTGCAAATTTTCCATTGTCCTTAGCCTACCATGGTAAAATACAATATCATGCATCTTTTGGTCCTTTAATTTTGTTCCAGTGTACATCCTTGCTACACTTTTTTCATATGCACATGCTTAATTAATATCTGTTCAGCATTGGGAGACCTGAGATGAAGGGTAATATACAAGTGTAAATTATTCTCTCATTATTTTATACAACTTTTTAAAAGTATTGTTTCCCCCTTTCAAAGCACCACAGAGAGATAATTGCAGAGATGGGAAAAATATATCAAGCCATTTTCTATGAATATGCATTTGATTTTTAGCAAATTTGCTTTGACTGCATTCTTTCCCCTTTCATGTTTGCTTTCCATTATTATTCTAATGACTACATGGCATACTTGTCAACACTGAATTTTAAGTTTT
Organism: Carettochelys insculpta; assembly: GCF_033958435.1. Taxonomy (NCBI): domain Eukaryota; kingdom Metazoa; phylum Chordata; order Testudines; family Carettochelyidae; genus Carettochelys; species Carettochelys insculpta. The sequence continues at coordinate 91,609,119 of NC_134141.1, forward strand.
CATTGAAAACAAGTTTTAAATTCACAACATGAGTACATGCATACTAAGCCACTGAGGGAACAGAAACATATGACTCATGCGTCCAGTTAGTACAACTTGAATTTCAGAGACCCTTATAAACTGCTCATGAATCAAAGACCAATTGTTTTCTTCTATAAATTCTTTGGTGAACAATGAATAAACTCACAAAAATATCTTAATCAACTGAGGAAAAATTCCGCTCAATTTTTGTCCTTCCCCCTGAACTCAGCCATCTATTGTTTCCAAATAGTCAGGACATGTCTATACTTATGGGAAGACTGACTTGACATTCCAGAGGTCTATCTTCTGGGGTTTGATTTAGCACATCCATGCTAGAAGCATTAAATCAAATGTTGATGGTGATCCCATCAACTCTGATACTCCTCGTAGTCACATGAAGTAAGAGTAGTTGACAGGACAGTTTCTCCTATTGCCCTCCCACAGGGAGCTGCACCAGAACTTCAACTTAAGGTATGTCAACTCCGGCTATGCAGTTCTCGTAGCTGAAGCTGCATATCTTAAGTCAAGTTTCTTTTGTAGTGTAGATCTGGCCCTAGTCTCTTCAATTATAGGTAGCAGCTTGTAGGAAATGCCAGAATTAGGGTTGCCAGTGAAACCTTAATTCAGCACTCTTGTGCATATGCATTAGGATACAGTCGGATTACATGATTACTTGTTTTTTTCCATAGGATCCCTGCCTCATTCAGCGCACTGGACTGGATGTGACTGCAACAAATTAGAGTTGTGTAGTAAAAGAAGCTGTTCTCTGGATGAGGGCTGCCTCGTTTGTTGCAGAAGATGGAAGGTGTATTTCTATGGGGGTGGAAACTGCAGACTTAAGCCCACACAGAGCAGCAGGCTCACTCCCCGATCTGAGCGCAAGGGGCCACTGAACCCAGATCAGAAGTAAATACTGGGGACATTGAATGAAGAAATAGGAATGAGTTTGAATGTCAAAGGGGAAAAAGTCAGGATACTGGACAAGGATACCGGACAAGGATACCAAGCCGAGAACCACTGATGGCACCCACTGCTCCTCAAAGACAACTGAGCAGGTAGCAGACACTGCCCAGAGGAACAACTTGGAGGCATGACTTCATAAGGTATCAGAAATAGGCCCCACAGTTGCAGCAAGCCCTCTCTCTGCTCCATACAGCTCCTTTTCCTGTGATGGATGCCTGTTTTGGCCAGGAAAAGGTTAATCAGAAGGTCTTCTTCCGATGTTCCAGGAACATGGATGAGGTTTATACAAATGAGGAGGTGCAGAGGGAAATGCAGTCAAAACCTCTGGAGTAGCTGCAGTCTCATGCACCTACATACATTACCATCATGAACCTCCTCTCACCACAAAGGTGGAATGTCATGGGCATTTATGAACTGTGGCAGGTTCATGCCCCTGCTTGCAGCTCTGTGAAACAACCACCAAGTAATAGCCACAGCAGGCTATGGGATGAAACTGGAGTACAAACTAGCTCACTGAGGAGGGTGTTCCTTGCCTCACCCAGGTGGCAGCAGATCCTGGCTCTTGGTGTTGGTGGTGTGGGTGGGGGAGAGATGAGGGTGAGGAAGGAGATGGTTCAAAGCAAACACTCGGCGATATTTCCTGGGTACAAGATAGGTGAATTGGCTGGACACAGTGCCACCAACTGTGGCTGCATATTGCATGTGGCTGGGGAAGGTCCCGGAGGCTACCTGATATGTTCCTGTGAGCCTGGTGTGGGAGCACACTCAAGGGCTTACCTTGCCCCATTACCTCTTGAGGCTGTCCATCCCACATCAGGTGCTCCTGGTGCATCCCAGGCTCCACCCAGACCCTCTGGTTATAGTTCCAGGAGGTATGTGACTGTTGTTACCAGCCAGGACAAAATTCTGGATAACCAGGTGGGACACCCACCACATACACACAGGGATGAAGGTTTTGTAGCAGGAGTTTCATGACAAGGTCCTGCCCCTTGCTGGCTACTACAGCACTGATTGCTGAAACTGGCTTTCAGGTCCTTAGGAGATTCAGGTAAAAGACCTCCAGCTCAGAGAGGTCATGGCTGGGAGACTTCTCTAATGGAGATAAGAGCTGCTGGTCATAGTGGAGCCTTTGGAATTGGTGGAAAAAGGGATTCACCAGCAGACTCCACGCTGGGCTGCCTGCACTGTAAAGGAGTGATTTCAGGGCCAAAAGATGTGGACCAGGCAGTGCTCACCCTCCTCTAGGCGATGTTCAGGACCCCAGGAGACACTCAGTGCAACCTCGGTCAGATTAAGATTCTGGAGTTTTTCTTTTTTTTATTAGGATGGGGAAGAGGCTCTGGACACAATTGGTGATAGAAGTAAGTGCTGTGACAGAGGGCGATGGGGAAAAAGGGCAGGGCTGCAGCCTTCTGGGCATTCACTATGTGGGCTGAAAAGCAAGCACCCCTGGAACTGGTGGAAGAGACAGGCGTAGTGAGAGAAAGCTGTAGCTACTGGTGGCATCATGGCCATAACACCTGTTGCCATGGAAGGAGTCTTTTGGGAAGGGATCTTACCTTATAATTCCTTGATCCGCCCTACTGACTGACATGGGCAATCTTGGGGTATGTCTATACTTACCATGCGTTCGATGTGCCACGATTGATCCTCTGGAGTTCAATTTTGCCATGTCTGTGAAGATATGGCAAAACTGATCTCTCTGGGCTCGGATGTCATCCTTGGTACTCCATGCTATCGCGTGGCGCAGGGGACATCGGCATGAGCCTGAAGAGCCTGCTCTAACTGGGAACAAAGTCAGTCCTGATGTGTTGATTCTAGCTATACTAATGGTTGTAGTTTGCACTACTTACCTAGGATCGACTTTGTTCCCTAGTGTAGACCAGGCTTTGGTGTTGGCAGGAACTTGAGAAGTGGGATCCCATCTGTCATGCTGTCATGCCAGTGGGGGCGACGGCACCAGCAGCAGTGTTGGTAGCCACAGGGACAGAGTGGTGAGAAAGCCAAGGTGGAGCAACAACAGTGGCCACAGCTCCTCCTCCCTCAGTCTCCCCCGTCATTTTCCCTTACAGAAAAGGTAACTCAGCAAAAGCTTCACATGTGGCCAAGCTGGGATCCACCATTCAGTGCCGGTGAAGGGATCAGTTCTGCAGGGGAATGACGAAGGGCAAGAATTGGGGTATGGAAAATGGAAGCTAACTGCTCTTCCCTGCTAAACTCGGGCCGGGGTAAGAAAGGAGGGAGAAGAAGCACACAAATGAAAGCTTGCAGGGGGGCGGGGTGTCAGGGGCAGGCAGGAGGAAGAGTCCAGAGCAAATAGAAGGGAAGTGATGGAGAGGGAAAGTCTAAAGAGGGCAGACGTGCCCATTTGGGCTTGGCGTAAGCACCTTTGCCGTAACAGTCCCAGGGCAGGTGAGTGCAGACGGGAAGGCTTGTCTACAGCAGTGGGTGTGGACGGAATGGGGGCAAGGCTCCATGCCACTCTCCAGCAATACTGAAGCAGGGGTAGCTCAGAGGCAACAATGATAAACTCTAACCACAGAGACACAGGTATGTGGGGAATGAGGCTGGGGTTTGCAAGACAAGGTGACAACAAAAACTGTCTCAGGCTGAAGGCAGCTGCATGCTGCTAACTGGATACTCAGCCATAGAGTGCCTGTGTGAGCCTAGACTAGTCACTTAAGTCACCCTTTTCACTAATGGTCACTGATTGCATGCTCCTGATTGTGTGGGTGCTTGATGCCTGATTTCTGGAAGGGCTGAGCACTTCTGGCTGCAACTGAAGTCAAAAGCCGCGATTTGCAGAGAAAGAAGGCTATGTAAGGGTGAGTACCAGGGGGGAGCAAGGGAAAGATCAGACTGTGTCTCATACTGGGCATATTTCTGGAACATACAAATTAGTGGAAGCTTCCGACCATCAGCTTGCGCCTGAGTGTCCCCATCTGTAAAATGGGAATAATGCCACTTTGAACCTCACAGCGTTTTGTGAAGATAAATTCATAAATGTTTATGAAACAGTTGGGTACTATAGTGATGTGCACCATAGAGAACCCCAGGAGGAAATTAATAATTCTGTCTTCAAAGCAGGGTTTGAATAGGGGACAATGTCTGTCCATTGAACAATATGGAGAGAACAAAATATTGACAGCTGCTCATCAACTGAGCACCATCCTCTATGCACACTGAAGGAGGCAGGGTCCTGTGGTTTGCAATTAAGCACGAAGGGGCTTAAATATGTTTGGCCAGGGTCCCTTACTTTGAGCATTTCATAACATTGAGTACCTGGCTTTGCAATGTTAAATATTTGCCAGTGCCTCTTCTGTGGGGAGAAAAAAAAATTAAAAAAAAACAGGACCCGGAACTCCCTCCCAATCCTGTGGCTTGGGCTGCCGAAGTACTGGTACTCAGTACCGGCAAGTACCAGCACAAAAAATAGCACTGCTTTTAATGTAATTTGTGTTTACAACACATGTATACTGTATGATGAAAAAGAGAGTGGGGAGAAGGCAGTCAAACCAACAGTCTTCTCACATTACCCAAAGCAACATTATGTTTCTGGTGGCAATAAGTGAGTGAAAAATTGTTGTAATGGCAGAGAGGGTGTTGGGGTAGGGCGAGAGAATGCTCTGCTCCGGCCATCTTAACTGGTGGAATCTCTCTTGGGGACTAATACCCATGGTCAGAATTTAGAATAGCCCCTAATCACTCTGTCAAGTCTGGGGCAAAACAGCTGTATTCAGTTCTTCATCTGCAACACGAAGTCTGTGTGGGGTGGGAGTGTTAATATGGCCTATGATAAACAACATACTTCAGAAGCCTAGAAATACTCTTGTCATTTGATAGAGCGCTATGCTACAGCTTGCAGCTCTTAGATCATTTTCTTTTAATGCGTGCAAATCTGATTAAAATATATTCAGCTTAATTAGAACAATTTTTAATAATTACAATTATATCTTTCCTTGGGAATGGAAAATTTATTATTTAAGCTTGCCAGAAAAAAAGAACTCTTCTCTTATTTTCTTCTGTTGTGCTTGAGGAACAAGTATGGATTATGGTGAGGTTAAGCTCTAACCTATAACAAATCACTAGTGTCATATTAACCCACTATATTCTATGACTGTATTTGTTACCTGCCTTCCTAGGAGGAAGAGGATACAGCTACAGTACTAAAATAGGGTAGTCAAAGTCTGTTGGTATGAGGGGGCAGAAGGCGGCTCTGGGCTGGGTCTAAGGATTGGGGATGTGGGAGTGGGTGAGGGCTCTGTCTGGGTTGTATCTTGGGTTGAGACTGAGGATAAGATGTAAGAAGGGGCTCTAGGCAGGAGTGAAAGCTGCAGAGGTGCAGTACCTGGATGGAAGTTAGGATGCTGTGGAAAGCGTGCAGACTCTGGGGAGGCCCTTTGGGTGAGGGAGAGAACTCAGGATTGGCCAGGGCATGGCAGTGTGGGATTTAGGTGGTAATTAGGGTGTTGGAGGTGGTTCTGTCCTGAGTCTGGAGCTCAGAGTGGAGGGTGTGGTATGACCTCTAAGAGGGAGTTTGGGTGTGGAATGGAGGCTCAGGGCTAGGGCAAGGGGTTGTGGTACATGGGAGGTACCTGGGAGAGGGGGTGTGTGGTGGACTGGGGGTTTCGGGGAGCAGGCCAGGCTGGAGGGTGTGGGGGCAGCTGCAGAGCGTGGCTGGAGGTGCCTTACTGGTAGGAGGGAGGCAGGCAGGCAGGCAGGCAGGCAATGTGGGGGTCTTACTTCAGGCAGCTTTCATTCAATGGTGCAGCAGGGCCAACACAGGGTCCTCACCTGCCTTAGCCATGTGCCACTGCCACTCCTAGAAATGGCCACTGACAAGGGCCTGTGGCCCACTTGGAGGCGGGGAGCGGTGGCTCCATGAACTACATTTGTCTGCAGGCACTGCCACCACAGATGCCATTGGCTGCTATTCCCAGCCAATGGGAGCCATGAGGGCATCCCCTGCGGGCAAAGTGTGAAACTTCCGTGATTGCTGCTAGCTGGTGGTAGCGCTCACAGCTCCAGCTCAGTGGTGGGAGGATGCGGGTTGCGGGAGCAAGATGAGACACAACTGAGGTTCAAGGTTTCTGGCCTGCAGCATAAAGACCTGCCATGGGTCAGATTAAAATTAAGCAGTGGGCTGGAGGTTCCCCAGCCTTGGTTTAAACACTAGTTCTGTTGAGGAACATTTTGATAGAGTCTACGTAAGTAAATTAAACTATTAAAGAAAGTCAGTGTCTAATGTTAAAGGTATTAACAATATGACAAACCTATATTAGCTGCTATGTAAAATACAGAGTAAAATCTACTACATAAAAAAGGAGAAAATTCAACCTTGTGTAGAGAACCAGCACAAAGCCAATATACATACATGCAGTTTTATTCCAGTCTTAACTAACAAATGTTGGGGTGAAGCATTCCCCAAGAATACAGTTTTCAGACATTGATCAGCCAGTCTCACAGAAACTGAAGTCACTATTGGTATGTTTTTAAACCCAAATGATCTGGAAATTCTGGATTACATTAAGACACATAAGGATTTGTAAATATTGGGTCCCCCAGAATCAGCAGAGTTTGGGAATCCAGGTCCCAGAAATACAAAGCACAGTTGTCTTCTCCAATTATATTGTTGGTTTAAAATTTCAATGTACTTATCCAAATGTGTGCAAACAACTTTATCCAGAATTAAAAATCTAAATTTTTTTGTAACTACTGTAGGTAATTCTCGGAGGAGGGTGGCAGCTTGTTCCTCCAGGCTGCACCAGTGGTACTGGGGGGTGGGGAATTGCATGTGGGGGGTTGGGGTTTCAGGAGTGGGCCAGGGTGGGTGTTGGGTGTGGGCCAGGCTGGAGGGTGTGGGGGGAACTGCGGGCTGGGGGACTGTTGGGAGCAGGCTGGGCCGGAGAGTGTGGGGGCAGCTGCAGAGAGTGGCTGGAAGTGCTTGACTAGTAGGAGCGGCTTTGCCATGTGCAGCTGGAGGTACTGGTGGCTCTGGTGGAGGTGGTGACAGCTCCTCCAGGCTCCAGCAGTGGTAAGTCCTTAACTTACCTGGGGGTGGGGGGTTAGGGGCCAGGCCAGAGGGTGTTGGGAACAGGCTGGGCTGGGGGGAGGGGGAAGCTCAGCGACAGGAGAGCAGGCAGTGATGGAGGATTGAGCCAGCCTGATCCTGCCTGCCATTTGCCGCGTGTTATTTCTTCTTGCTCACATGGTCCTCTGTGAGCCCCGAGCAGGGGCAGCAGCAGCAATGGCAGCAGCCCATGGGCACTAACTGGCAGCATGGACCCCTGAGTATGATGGTGGGTGGGCGGACTGAGCAGCTTCTCCCCCATCATTCTGCATGAGATGAGGGTGTGGGATAAGCGAACACTTATAAGGGCGATGCTAAATTCCCATTAAACTACATGTAAAAGTCTCCAATTTGTTCCAAGCGCTTGTAACTTGACATAAACCAGTTGAGTTAAGGTACTTTTCTGAGGAGGAGGAGTGTCTAAGACTGGCGGCAGTTTGGGGCTCCTCGGGGGTGTAAAGCTGGGGGCAGTTTGGGGATGCTGGGAGGGTGTAAGCCAGGGGGCAGTGTGGGACCTTGGAGGAGGGATTCAAACCTGTTTGAGGGTGAGGTCTGCCAAGGTTGGGGGGGCGGGGGAGGAATTAAGAGTAAACCCTTGAGTTACCCAGGGGTTGTTCCTGCAACCCCTGCATAACTCAAATTTTCCTGCAAGGGGAGTGGAGCCAGGAACCACCATGGCTGGTCAGTTTCCTCGCTCCCAGAGTGGCAGGAGCCGGTAACCAGGGTCAGGCTGGTTCCAGTCTCCACATGGCTTGCAGGACTGGGAAACTGATCAGCTCATGGCTGGTCAGTTTCACGTTCCCACCAATGCAGGGGAGGGAACCAGGCTAAAAACCTTCTCCCTCTCTTCCCCTCAGCCACAGGGTGTCAGACAGCTGCATGTCTGAGGGAAGGGAAGGAGAAGGCTCCAGCCGTTGGGCTGTGAGTCTTCCCGGCCCCTGGCCAGGGACCCTGCAGCTGGCTCATAAGCCAAGGAAGTTCACATGTTTAGTGAACAAAGGTAGGTACGTGTGTCCCTCCTTTTAGTGAGTACTCATGAGTAAAGTACTCGTTAAACGAGGGATGGGTGTACTGGATACATATGTATTTTTAAACCCAAATCACCCAGAGTCATTTCCTCAGCTCATGCTTACATGAATTTAAAATTTATAGTTTGTTAGCTGCAAGACAGTCAGGCTTGAAAAATTTTAATCAATTCTAGTGACACTCAGCTACACAGGATGGCTTTGAAATGGCAACGCATTTATCCTGCCACTGTAGTGCCTGTTATAATTAAAAGTGTTGAGCTTTTAATGCAACACAAACAGATTTGATACATTGCAAACAAAGAAGTGAACATTAGGTCCTGAAAACAAGTCTGCATCTAGCAAATCCACCACCTTCTGTTCCATATTTTCTCTTCATAAGTATATTATTTCCTGCAGAGGATAATAGCAGCCATTAAAAGGCAGAAAACAGGTAGCTTCATCATTTGCAGAATGAACATTAGACAAGTAGTTTCATATATATAACTCTTAGTTATGAACTGATGCTACTGTTTAAAACATTTAGTCCTATTTATTGTATTTCCTAAGAAATCTGGCATGCTTACTCAGCAAGGAATAAACACGGTGTGGTTATTGCTGGATACATTCTTGGATATTACAAATGACGTTAAATGCTAAGTGGCTCCAGTGCTGTAGGTTACCTACAGACATCAGCATTTCCCTGAATACCTGAGTCCCTCACAAAGAGGTCTAAATTGATTTTGAGAGGGAAAAAAAAAAGTACTATTCTGTAGATTTTTGCTGTGCCCAGTTCAGGTCCTGATAATTCTCTAGGTTTGTGGGAGAAGGAATGCTGCCAACATGGAGCTCTCCAGGTGACAAGAAGTAAATATGTTTAAATATCCAGCTCCTATAAGGCTGCAAACTGTTTCTTTAAGTCAGTCACAGAAAACTAGGCAAGATACAGCCCCAGTATGCACTCAGCTGAAGCTCACCATGAAGCTGAGACAGAAGCTGTAAAGGAAATACTATTTTCCTAATAAAGTTACTTATCCTATGTTGGTGGTATATTTGTAAAGGTATTATGATGCCTAACTCCGATTTCAGTAGAACTATAGATTAGAAGAAACCACAAGGCTCATCTACTTGAACCATCTGCAAAGAAGCAGGATTTGTTTTGGCCACACCATCCAAGACAGATGGCTATCCAGCTTCCGCCTGAGAGCTCCCAGTGGCAGAGCTTCGTCAACCTCCCAAGGCAGTCTGATCCATTGCCCTAGAGCTTTTCCCGAGATTTAATCTAAAGCTGCTATGCTGCAGTTAGAACCCAATGCCTTTTGTCCTGCCTTCTGTGACAAGGGAGAACAAATTCTCTTTATGGCATCCTTTCAAGTATTTGATCACACCTATCACACCTCCCTTCATCTCCCCTTTCCCAAATGAAACATCTGGGGCAAATACATTTAAAAAATTTTGTCAGGGATGGTGCTTAGCCTTGCCAAGAGGGCAGGGGACTGGGCTCAATGACCTCCTGAGGTCCCTTCCAGTTCTATGAGATGTGTATCTCCATACCCAGTTCTTCAGCCCTTGCTCACACGGCTTGTATTCCATACCTTTGACCATCTGTTAAGGCTGTTCCCCCACTCTGGAACTTTAATCGCCAAAGATGTGGGGTGGGGTGGGGGGTAATACTTACAAAAAACTAACACAGTTCCTCACTAAAGATCCTCAAGGTTGCAAATTCTCCAGCCTTGGATTGGTATGGTTGTCACAATCCAACTACAAAACCCCTTTGAGGACTAGGGTGGCACACTTGGGAACTGCTTCCTCTGAGGTATCCTCAAGCTCTTACACTCCTCTCTGGAGAAGGCTTGAACACCCAGCTGCTGAGAGGAGCTGAAAATGGAACTGTGGACATGTGCACACAGACTATCCCGCCTTCTAGGACAAAAGAATCAGCTCATATTCTTAAAAGGGTGATTACGAAAAATGCATTTGATAAAACATTGGTTGGATGCTAGATGTTGCAGAGAAGCTGAAAAAAGGATTAAGAACACTGGGAGTTGCTTCTTCGGCATTTAGTATGGAAAGTTATAGTCTAAAGAGGTAGTTACATGTGTTCAGCACAGAGAAGTCCAACAGCCCCCCTAGATAAAGAAATCTGATTTCATCTGACTATACATTCCCTGTTCTACTCATATCTGTAGTTTCAAGACAGTCCTTTACTAGGCATGGGTGTTGCTGGCTTTGCCATGCCTGTCTCCTTCCTGGTCCTTTGAAGAACTCTTCCCCGGCCACAAGAAAGAATTCTCCTTCCAATTCAAAACCCCATACTCTGTTTTCATTGGCTCTCCTGGCCTCCTGCCAAATATACTTCTGCATCCCTAAACATTTCTTGGACTCTTTAGGACTCACTGTCTACAGTTTTAAGCCCTATAGGCAATGCAATTAGGGCTACGTCTAAAGACTTAACACTAAGAAAAGATTTCAGCTAACTGAATGTCTGGAATATCCAGAAAATGGTGTTACCTGCCCCCATTCACCACATTATCTTTGCCACTTGCCTCTGCATCCCTTCTAGTTTCTCTACATCCTTTTTTATACATTGGTGACCAAAGTCAGACAAACACTCTTACCTTCAAGTAGGGTTTAGGCATCTTAATACCTTTACAAAGCTGGTCCTTTATTCCCTGTTCACATTTAAGTGATTCCTCCCGTGATTGTCTACTGTTACTACTTACATGCCAATACCCACTTCATCACACAGCCAGAGTTTGGCATCATATCAACCCTTCTTAACATGGGTGTCTGGAGGTGTTGACTATGGCCCTACAAGGTTCCTTCTATATGACAAGAGTTATTACAATCAGGATCTGTAATTCCAAGCAACCTCTCAATTTGTGAGGCATCTTATATTAACCTACGTGTGTACTGTAGACCAGGTATTAGTTCCCCAGGCCTGCATAAGAGCTCTATGTCAACTTGAAAGCTTGTCCCCACTCACCAACAAAAGTAGGTCCAATAGAAGGTACTACTTCATGCATCTTGGGTCTCTAATCCAGATGTCCACCAGCCTGCAAAGAGGCATTTATATTAGAAGGATTTTCCTTCATCTCTTATCCATATGAAGTAGTCTATCTCCAAATCTTGACTAATTTGATAGCTTCATTTTTTTAAATATTGTACATAAAAAGGCACCAGTGTTAGATGACAAGCATATAAAATTCCATTTTCAAAAAGATTCAGTGTTTGTTTTGGTCAGATTTTGCAAAATGTGTAGGGTTGGACTGGGTTCTACCCAGCTCTTGTGTATCTTCTGCACCTTCCCCCTTCCAGAAAGATGTAGTCTTTTTCTTTGAAAGATCCACTTGATGCTAGCCACGCTTCTAGGAGGGATGCAAGATCCCCATTGAGTCATTTCAGCTTATCATTGATCAGGGTAGTTTTGTGCATGTTTTTGATCTGCTGAAGGCCCAGATGTAATGGCTTGACTGTTACAGCATCCTATCTTTAAGGCTATTTTCTTTTCCTCAGTTTGCTTGGTGCAGTGGTTACAGTCCACTTGTCAATTTACAAAATGCCAAGCACACATTAAAACAGGCAGATTGTGGGAGCTGCCCAGAATTATTGCAAGTTCTGACTGTGCAATGAAATAAAAATGATCTCTGCTACTGTCAGATTTGCCTCAGCACTCAACTCTATGCCACTCAAGTAAGAGCTAGGAATCTATGACCATTGCCTCCCCTGTTGAACTGATGCTTGAGACAAATGTGGAGCACCTCTTCAGAGTTCAAGTCTGTGCAGATGATATGGAGTCCCTGAGTTGTCCATGCATCAGGATACCCCTGTTCAAATCACTGATAAAACAGGTGAGGAAGAACCAATACATCTGGTGTCCAATCTGCTGCAGGAGCATCTAGAAATACTTAAATGTTAGTACCTAAGCACCTCTGGAGCTCCACTCCAAGTCTTCTGAGTTTACTCTCATAGCCTTCCCTTCTCCCACACTCACCCACAAGGCTGTGTGGCTCTTCTGTCGGGGATTGCACAGAGACAAATTTTTAGGGGAATAAATGTTTATGGTGTGAACTCTGACAGGACTTCCGTTCAGCATGCTGCTGGCAGACATGACTGTAAGTCCAATGACGGGACAGAAAAATCCAGAGCTTATCAAATAAGCTCCAGGAGCAGTCTGCTACATTATAGTTACTAGGGAGGAAAGTTAATGTCAGAATCCTTTTACACACAGGCAATATTTAGCAAGTCTGCTTCACGTCTGATTCATGATTAAGGAAGGGAATATAACCACCTAATTTGGTATTGAAGAGAACTCAATAATTTTACAGCTGAAAGGATGGAGTGGACCTTGCTGTTAACACTGGCATGTAAATGTTGCAGGGGACTTGCTACTTAGGAAAGCCTTACTAGCGTTTTATAATCCTTGCCACAGAAACTGACCTAAAGTGCCATGGACTTTTCCAGGGTGCTGCAGGCAGTGTTTTAAATGAATTGAGTTTGACAAAGGCTTATGAAATTAATAGAATCAATCAAAAAAAATCTGTGTCATGGAGTTGTGCTTCAGGCATCTAACATACCAATATACAGTGCTTCCTGTCAAGGAGCTGAATGTTCTGACTGTGTGGTATATTTTCTGTTAAAGTGTTACTTTATGAGAGGCATCAGAAGGCTTTTAACTGAGTTGCAGCCTCATTGTCTATTACAACAATTGTGCTAGAAAGGATTTTTCTGATGGGAAGATGGTGGTTTTAACCACAGTCTCGTGGCAGTAGTAAGTATCTAGGCTTGTTTTCATGCACACGAATTCTCCCCACAACCAGCTATGGCAAAGTTGAGCCAATAAGGGTATCAATGACCAGAATATTAATTATTTGAATTACTGTAGCATTTAGGCGCCCCAAATGAGATCAGACCCCCATCCTACCACTGTACAAACACAAAAACGTTCCTTGCCCCGAAGAGCTTGCACTTAGACACTAAAGATCAGGAAAGGATTATAAATAATTTTACAGATATGTTACAAACAGAAAGGAGCAGATTCTTTAGGAAACAAAGAATGGACTCCAATGGTAATTCCACTGCTGCGGGTATCTTTTGCAGGCCATAGCAGCCACAGAACCAGTGCAAGGGATAAACTGGGTGCAGCTATCCCCACTGGGCAAGCTAGCACAGACTCTAGGTTCCTTAAACCAGGGCAGTGCAGAGAATCATGAGGCCCCAGTGGGATCCTGGACAGCTCCTTTGCTAAATCCAGCTTCCGCTGTGCATAGCAGAGTGAAGAAACTTCCCCTACACCACATATTAAGTCTAAATTAATTCCAGAAAAGGAATGCTGCTCTAAGAACTAGTTCAGGGCCTTATCCACAAGCCCTTCTTTCTGGTCTCATTCAGATGGATACATATATTTTCTCTTTTTATAGCCTTTAACATTGGCATGTCTGTTAAAATAAATGTTTGTAGTCTATGCAAATTTAGCCATTTATTCACTATTTAAAAATCCTTTGAAAGATGATTTAACTGTTAAAAGCAATGGTTAAGTTCAGATCTAGAGAGTTATACACCAAAGGATCATAGAATGGTGGTCTGGAATGAATATCCTGACCTATCATCTTGAAGAGATCTAGACTTGTTTCCTGAATGTATTGTCTTGCCTAATATGGAGTTACTAAAGGGGAATAGGGTAAAGCACTTACATCCAGTTCTCAAAAAACACAGAAGACACTTTAGAGCTGAAGTCCCTTTGAAAGTCAGTGGGACTTTAGAGCTTTTGAAAAATGTACACATATGTCCACACACACTTTTAAAAAAAGTAAGGGTTGTGTGTTTGTTTGCTTGGGCATCTTATAGGTGCAGAGCTACTGCCTAAGATAGAATTCCTGTCAAAGTGACTTAGACAATGAACAATCACTTTACTGATGATACACACAGTATTTCAACAGACAAACTGCATCACAACCAGCAATAAGGCGTGGCTTCCAAGATCTAAATGTCTGTATACAGTAGGTTGTGTTCCTGGGCAACCATGCAAAAGTCAAATTTCATGTAAGTCAGAACAGGGTGTGGGAGGGGCCTTGCCACCTTTCATTCCCCAGTCCTGGCTGCACCTGGCTTCCTGTTCCTGTGAGCCACAGGGAGCCAGGAACCAGGTAGCAGCCTGGCTCCTGGCTCTCCTCCACTTGCGGGAGTCAGAGACCTGACCAGTGCTCTTGCACTGGTCATTTTCAAGTGGCGGGGAGCTAGGAGCCGGGTTGCTGCCTGGTTCCCAGCTCCCCTCTACTTGCGGGAGCTAGAAACTGACCAGCGCAGTAGTGCTGGTCAGTTTCCCGGCTCCTGCAAATGGAGGGGAGCCAGCTGCCTGGCTGCCACCTGGTTCCCAACTCCCCCTCCACTCACAATTTTGATTTACCTTATTGCAAGAAACGCGTAAGTTGAAATCGTGTAAGTTGGGGGTCTACTGTATGGAGCTAAAGAGAACTTCCAGGATCATCTGCAATTGTGCCATCTGGTGATTCTTAGTATCAGATGGGGAAAAGAATCCTCGGTTTGAAAGAACCTGCTTTTAACACACCAGTTGCCAGAAAGGTCAGATCTTCTGAAGCAACTGTAGAGGGTTTATATTCCTTCAAAATATTCTACAAGCTTTATTTTAAAAAATCTTTATGCCTGTTTTCCAGATTATCCCGTGGATACATTTTTCTAGATATAATTTACATAACATACTGTGTTCTTCATTGCTATAAATATACCAGTACTTTCTGGAACTACTCTTCACATAGGACATGACTTCACAATTGGTCCTTTTAGGCTCTTGGGCATTAGATGCACTGGGACAAACTTACGGAGTTATAAGTGATCCATGTAGGTCAGGTAAAGCAGAAAGAAGAGATCGTGCAGAGCTAAGATCCCCTCAGGGGACAATCTCAATACAAGAGAATTCTAGTACAATAGCCAGAATATTCAAAGCTGCAGAGGCACCCGAATGGGAACTTACATGATGTATTCAGTATGAAAAAGCAGAATGTTCAAAAAGTAGTCCAGTGCAAACACAAAATGTTTGTATGTACTAGAGAGAGGTACTGATAACTGGTCATCCTACAGGGTTTTTCAAATTTAGAAAGATTAAATGCTGAAAATTTAGCCTCTCTCAGGATATGGCTATATGGACAGGGAATCGTACACACTCAGACATATGAAAAAGAAAAAAATTGAGTCTGTATGTGTGAGCAGTTTTAATTGTAGTTACCTAAAATCTGCAAGTCATCAGGAAAACTAATTCTAAAGCATTGTGTTTAGCATTGCTATTCAGAGAGGAGGTCATTTCAGATGCACAGCCCAGAGCAGTTGTTTGAGCTTCCCTGTCTGCTTGTTTGAGAGAAGCAAACAAGGAGAAGCAATTTTTAAAAAGGTATTTAGGTATCAAAAGTCTTTCAGGTGCTGCTGAAGATATCATTAGGCACCAAACTCCCATTGAAATCAATGAATGGCCCAGAAAGAACTGGATTTGCAAAAGTGCTTTGGTGCCCATCTATCATTAGGAGCATATATATCATCTTAAATCTGGCTCATATTCTACGGCTGTACACAGAAAAATACCCTCTGTATCAAATTGAGAATAACACCTCCCACCTCTTTGCAATGACAACTGATGGCTGCCAAAACTGGCTTATTTCTAATCATGAGACACCAAATTCTTCTGACTCAGCTGCACAGCAAGAATTGGAATTGGGACAGTGAATATAATAGAAATAGAAAGTGGCTGATTAGAGATTCATCCTACTTGCACTCTTGGTATTGCTGTTTTAGTGACCCTTCAGCTCCTGTGTTCCCAAAAAGATCACTGTTTTGCCAATAGAGGATAGAAAAGGGCACTGGAGGGTGGATCCTCAAGGATGGTATTTTGCCAATAAAAACATATCCTTATGCATCCAAAAAACAAGGGACTTTCCTGGCCACCCCCCACCCTATCCCGGGCCTCTTAATGTTTACTACAGTTGTTCAAAATAACTAGTTAAATTTGTCTCAAGCCCTCTTTGATTACCCTAAAGATCATTACAAGGTCATTTTGTTAGATACCTTTAAACCCAATTTGCATCTCACTAATCTCCAGAGTGACACTCCTTCGCCTGTGCTGTCATTTCTTTTTCTGCTCTTCCTTTCACAATATGCTTCCAGTCAAAGACTGGGAGATATTTCTTATTCTGCATTGCCCTGTCTGAGCACAGGAAGCTGAACTAGATAGCCCGAGTGGCAAGTTCCTTTTTAGCTCAACATTTCTATGATCTAAACACATCATTAATTTTTATTTTAATTACAACAGGAAATAGCTCTGACGGTGGCACTGGTGGAAGGTGCCTCCTTGGAAGACCTGAACACCTTATTCCTATTTATTCAGGGAACAGCAGGACACAAACAGTGGCAATACAAGATTCAGAGCACTGCACCTTCATTGTGACTCAGTAGGTTTATCTACTTACCCTTCGGGTATGACTACGCAGCAGCTGGAAGCATGCTGCTTAACAGAGCAAAACAGACATGCACTCGCTCTGCTTGAGTTAGTACACTAAAAGTATCAGCTTGGTTGCAACAGTATGGACAGCAGCTTGGGCTAGCTTCCTGAGTACAATCCTGCCCATCCTCCAGGGTAGGTACCAGAGTCAATATCTAGAGCTGCTACACATATTGCTACGATCAACTTGTTTTCAGCATCCTAGCTTGACCAGCGTAGCCATGTGTCTGTATGCTTAAGTAGAAAAGCATTGTCAAGGCTGGTAAGTAGATACCCTTAGGCAGGCTGATCTAGGAAGTTCTGCAATCTCAAAGTCCTTTCAGAGTTCAGACTCTGGCTTACCTGTAGACTTTGAGGGTGCTAATAATTTTGGGGACTGGTAAGAAGTTATTCAAGTTATTTATTTAGGTTTATAAAAAAAGTCAGTCATGCTAGACTTCGAAATAATCTCATGACAAACCAGAAATTAGGAATCCTAAAAAGCCAATCAGGGAAATGAAAGTTTTGTTTCTCTGATAAATGTAAGGGCCAAGGTTTGTTAGTTTTTGTTTTTAAAATGGAGTTCTGCTATTTGTACACAAAACAGTTTCTAAGCACTTTCAGACAGCAGCACGAGAACAAAATTATAATCACAAATGACTGCATATATTGTGACATGCAGGCAAAGGTTAATGAAGATGCTAATTAGGCATCTAAATAGTTTACTGCACACATAATTTCTTCACCTGTTCAAACAACGAATAACTGTAAGCAGTGCTTTTCTTGTAAAAAAAAAAATGGAAAAAACAGTGCCAGTATTCACCCTCTGCTGGGGGCAGGGGACCCTGCAGCCCTGTGGCTGGGAGCTGGCTGGGGTGCCAAATGCTGCTGGCAGCCCCATATGTGGGAACCCTGGCTGGGGGGAGAACCACGCAGCCCCATGGCTCCCAGCATTCTCAAATATTTTAAATAGGGTTTTTTAAAAAACTGTGGAGTTACGCACTACATCAAAGTAGCCAGTAGAGAGTCTACACACATTTTCCCTTACTTCTAAGTAGGATGTGTAATAGTAAGCAACTTTGAAGTTTTTTTTGTAGTGTAGACACAGCCAAAGTGATTGAACAGCAGCTTTGCTTTACTGCAAGCCTGATGGAGGCTGAGGCCCAGGATGCTCCCTGAAGTAATTTACAGCAGTCTCAGGGCTGCTCTATATTAGGCCCTGTTACTCCTTGCCTCAAGGTACAACTTGGCATCTCTGAGATGTGGGATACGTGGCAGTGCTTCCCTTCTTCCAGCAGTACCTCTTTACACCATTTCCCCATCTTGCTCCCAGGTAGCGATGCTTCCCAGGGATTCCCCTTAAGAAAAAAATATTCTCATTTCGTGGGAGTAATGCAAAGCCTCCAGAAGGGATTAGACACTGGGTCTGAGCTGTACATGCCCACATACTTCAAAAAGGTTGAAAAGTTAAATGTTTGAAAATTAGGAACTCTCTGACTTAAATCTCTCTACAACTTTAAAATGGGATTCTCTTCTGAAAAGGAGTATGAAGAAATGTTTCCTTCCCACTATGCAGTCAGTGGATTTGTTTACTGAATTCCAAATCAGTTGTACCTGCATGAGTGTGGTGAAGACAATAGTGTGGGAAAGATAGAAATGAAGGCAGAATGTGTCATGCAGAAGCTATTGCTGCTCATGAAGTTCAAGAAGGAAAGAACCCAGCTGGACTTTCAGAACACAGACAATGTTTGCAGGGCTGGCTTTTAGCAAAATATCTACCCAAGTTCTTTGATATGAACGCTTGGCAAATAGGATTTGGAGATTAAGACAGTGAAACTGGACTCCTACAATGCCATTTATATAATGACCTTTCTTAACAGAACTACACACATTTTGCCTCCTTGTGTATCTGCATTATAACAATGTCCTTTTATTACAAGATTGGATGCCATTATTTCTGCAGGACTCCCTGCCTCAAACATTTTATGAGGAGCAAGACAGAAAACATTTCTTTTTAGGTTACCTGTGGGACATACAGGGAAATCACCACAAGATGCAGTTGCTCATGCATCAGATAAATAGATTTTCTCTGTCAAAATTATATAATTTACATTAACTACTTCCTTGAAATCATTTTTTAAAATTAAAAACATAAGCCAGACCCTGGATGTGCTGAGGTACCCAAATGCAGGTCAAGGGGACAAGGAGATTCAAAGTTACCTTTGCAATTTATCTTTGCATTAATCTGATCTTGCTGCAGCTCTGTGTCCCCTGAGCCCTGTTGGAGCTGTGCCCAATAGCTGAAAACTACCACAGGATGCTAGAATTGCATATGATGAACCATAAAGTTCAAAGACACACCAGCAAATTATGCTGCCACAGAGAAGGGCAGTGGTGTAAGAACACTTATTTCAGGGCCAAATCACTACTGTGATTACTCTTGCCCCAGTTTTCAGTCCAAAGGAATTGGCAATGTATCAGAAAGGTGCTATGATGCACTAGAGTCTATGTGAAAAATAGTTTAGTTTCGACCCTGTTACTTCTCCTGTCTCATCCACTAGATCCGGTTATACCTGCAAGCCTCACTGTGAGCACTGTTTTTTCCCCTATGATACTGTCTTGATTACCTTCCAAAAGCCTCTCTTGTGGCCAATTTTTGTCTAATTATATTAGTATAAACAGAGAAAACTCAGCTGACTTCATTGGCGTTAATCTAGATTTATACTCGCATACTCTAACAGAATTTGGCTCACATAGAAACAGGATACACCAAACTCCAGCTTTATTCATTGTGAACTGCATAGCTTGCACAATGGATGAGAGAGGCTGAGAAGAAAAAAGTATGTAACCATATAATTAAGATTGTGTCACACTGAACATTACAAAGGAGAGCAAAGCCAAGTATTGTCCGTGCAGCTTGCACAGCTGACTTCATATCCCATATATTATTCATTTAGGTATGTAGTTTTTGTATTGTGTGAAAAACCTCAAATGGAGCCACAATTAAGGTTGGTATTGGAAAATAGGGTTACCGTATATGACCTTTCAAAAATGGAGGACATCTGTGAGAGGGAGTGTACCTGTATCAGTATCTATGAACTCATGGTGACAAGTACTGGAGAGGTAGCCATGTTAGCCTATGTCTTCAAAAACAACAAGAAGTCCTGTGGCACCTTATAGACTAACAGATATTTTGGAACATAAGCTTTCGCAGGCAAAGGCCCGCTTTGTCAGATGCATGCATGTTGTATTAGTGTACTAGATATACTATAAGACATGAATACAATGTGAGTTGGTAGACACTGATACCATATGGATACCCCTGCAAAAGAGTGTCTTATTTTAATGGTAATTCTACTGGAAAAGCTACAGTACATTTTAACATGAATAGGTTTGTTAGAGCTTATATGATCTACAAGGAGATTAGAATCATTATGTACATTTCACTCTTCACATAACTATTTTGAAGTAAGTTATAACATTCACTTTTCTCTCCTGTGTTACTTGAAGTACAACCCTGAACTTCAATGATGTTATTTAATGCTGATCTCTCATGTAATTTACCATTAAGAAGCATGGTGGCTAGCTGTCTCATGACTGTGCCACTCATTCTTGTTTGTTTATGAATGATTGGCATCACCTACTCTTTATCTCCTGTGTTATGTGATCTTCATGAGTGACTGGAAATGGGCCTATTTACAGAAAAATTTAATTATCTCATTTCACAAGTGAAGATAAAAATATTAACATTTTTCCTTCATCTTGTACTGTTTGTTTTATGGTAATACGTATACTATCTTCAGGGACAAGGTAAATATTTTACTAAGATAATTCTTTACTTGTACAGCATTTGAAATTGAAACAAATGAACACAAAATGAAGTACATATTTTTCCCACATTTTAGCAGAACTGAATTTTCCTTAGTTTGAAGTCTTAGTAATTTAAAAAAAGAAAATTCCTACAGTGTTTTCCTCTTAAGTCCCATAATGTAATTTGCACAGAATCTTTACTTATGAACATTGACTGCTGTTGCACATAGTAACCTTTGGTTGGTGCACATTGGATAAGAGGGAATCGACACTATTGGTACAAAGAGGGAGCAAATATAGAATACAGAAAACTGGAAAATCTTTCATCCAGCGGTATGTATCATTGTTTCAATAAAGCAATGAATTTAAACAACCATTTAAACAAATCTCAGCAGCACTAACAGAACCTGCTCTGGTAGCTGAAAAGTGTACTGCCAGAGTTTACATGAAAGACAAAAGACTACACAACAAGCATTCTGGGAAATACTTTTTCTGTCTCTGGGAGCATTCTGGGAAATATTTTTCTACATATGAATTAATTGGCTTGGGTAATCTCTTAAGTCAATGTCTTAGGACAAAACATGCCTTCCTTCCATATCTAGCTGAAATTCATAAATAAATGTTAATAGTGTCATTCTGGATAAATATAACACAGTGGTTTTGGATGAAACATAAAGCTTATTTAAGCCAATTGAAATAATCAAGGACATATAGGTTAATAACCTTCTTTTAAACAGATACAGAAGGAGTTCATGCAACAACATAAGGCAGAGATTCCTAGTCTTCAAACACACTTAAAGGCTCTGATTTCTTCCATCTCCAGTTTCAAGACTACAATTCTAGTGTATAAGGGGACAGGAGATAAAGTAAGATGAAGATCCCAGTCCATGCAGAATGAAGTACATCAGTGAAGATTAAAACCATTACAGAAATCAGAAAGTGGCTGAAGAATGGAAATAATGGAACCATACAATTATGTCTGAGCTAGGAAGAGTAACTCCTTTGTGACTTGCTTGACCACTAGGAGTTCTATAAAACTACACTGCAAAATGAGAAACTTTGGCAGGCTTATGGGATTTGTAGTTCTGATTGCAGACACTAGTGGTGCCCCTTCGTGTGTGCACACGTGTGCACCTGTGGGCACATGTGAGACAATCCAGTTACACAGCATAAGAGCTTCATTCAATTAATACATCTCAAGGCCAGAAGAAAGCACTTTGATTATCTGCACACAGAGGGCACAGACCACCCCCAAAATAATTCCTGGAGCATATTCTTTAGAAAAACAGCCAACCTTGATTTAAACATTGCCAGCAATCAAGAAGCTACCATGGCCCTTGGTAAATTGTTACAATGGTTAATTACATTTGTCCTTATAAATTCATACCTCATATTCAGACTGAATTTGTCTAGCCTCTACTTTCAGCTATCAGAATAGGGGTCAGCAACATTTCCAAGGTGGAGTGTCAAAATTTGACCTTTTGATCTCTGTGTGCAGTCCAAGTGCCAGTGATACTTTGTAAAATCATCAATAGTCCTACTTACAACAGCTTCATCAATAAATAAATATGCAAAGCTTTATCCTTTGGGTGCTGGTGGACAGCATTAGCAGGTCTTTTGTGACTCCACAAGCAGTATGACTGAGTAAGCTTACAGCTGCGTGGGGGAGGAGGACAGGGCTGAGCTTCTACATCACATACTGATGAAAAGCAGCTCGCATACCACTTTTGGCACCCATGTAGGGGGTTGCTGACCCCTATTTTAGACTGTATGCGTATTTCCCTGCTAGATGACAAGTCTATTAAATATTTGTTTCTCATGTAGCTACTTACAGTCTGCAACCACGTCACCTTTCTTCTGCCTCTTAAGCTAAATTGATACAGCAAATAAACCTCGCAGTAGAAGAAAAGGGGTTAAAAAACCCAATGGGCCACACCCGCCATAAATGTCAGGCTTTGAGGGGGAAGAAAAGTAAAGAATCTACCTCAGTTCAGGGATGACTGGCAAAGAGGCAGAAGGTAGATTTGCGTCTCTCTGAGGGCAGGTTCTTAACAAGTGTGACAACTGGGACTACCTCTAGGAGAGCAGCACTTAGCCTGAAACCAGGACAGATGGTTGAGTAAACTGAGGAACACCCTGTAAGTGAACTTCACTATTTGACCTTAAGGACTTTGTAAGCTTAGGCCCATGAAACCTTACATCAACCCCCATCTAGGGCCCCTGAGGCCATGGCATGATGCATGGTCCACAAGGAAGTGCTACTCCAGGCAACACAGTACAGAGTGCTTGGACTACAGGGTCCATACCCCAAAGTATTGGATATAGGTAAGTAATAGACCAAAGCAGCAGACTTATGCTGTCTGCCAAGAGGTGGGGATTGGGTCTTGAAATGATGCAATA
Organism: Carettochelys insculpta; assembly: GCF_033958435.1. Taxonomy (NCBI): domain Eukaryota; kingdom Metazoa; phylum Chordata; order Testudines; family Carettochelyidae; genus Carettochelys; species Carettochelys insculpta. The sequence goes on from NC_134141.1 coordinate 91,631,872, forward strand.
ACGTCAGTTGTAGAAAGTGTCCAGTGGTTCCTGGGAATGGTTAGTTACGTTTGAAAATTCATACTTCCCCAAAGTTATAATTCTTACAAAACAGAAACAGCCTGGAATTTTTAACTCACCATGATTTCTACACGATTTTCCTGGTGATTAGCCAGACTGTGCCCAGGGAGCTTCTGCGGAATTAAGCATCTCTTTCACAATGTATTGCTGTTCATTTTTGCATTTAAAATTTTATACCCTTGAAATTCAGCTAGAATTTCTGTGTTCTTCCAGACAGATGTTTGTTTATGTACTGCCTGCTGTACTTCCACACTTTGACTTCAGTGCAGTACATGCTTGGCCCGTGTAACTTTATGGACCTTCCAAGCAGAACTACTTCCATGCTGAACTTACAGTTGAAGTTTGAGAGGGCCAAGAAGTAAATCCAATGCCAGAGAGTCGTAAAGCTGGAAAAGAAGCATGCCAAGAGGCAGGAAGAAAAGCGCAGGCTCACTGAATGGCTTGAAGACCAGGTTTCAGTGCAGCAGCAGCCGGCACTTGTTATGCAGTTCCTGGAACAGGATCAGCAGCTGAATGAGGAGGAAAGAGCTCAGCAGAGAACACTGTCTGAATACCTCATTTCAATCATGGCTGCAAGAGTACCAGCTCCTGCTGGCTCTCCACACTATAGCTTGATTCCCTGGTGACCTACCTTTAGGCCACAAACAGCTTGGAAAACTCCATGTCTGGAGGGCTCCTAAAGGCAGCTGTAGTGGGTAACTAAAACCCAGGGAGCTCTTCTTCTTGACTCCCTCTCCTGTAGATACTTCAAGCCCTGGTCCGAGACATCAAGTGCATGGAAAATGGGGAAAGGAGAAAATGGGCCATGTAACAGTAAAGGGCTTCTGTTGTGTTTTCACTTTACACACTTTGTTTTGGAGAAGTTCTATTTTAACTAGTGTTTGGGTGTTCTAATGGCAGCGTCCTTCTTGATAATGGGTGATCGAGGAACAGTTTTAACACGTCTACAAATAAAAGGTTCTCAAGAAAGCTTATTGCTATTGCATAAAGTCATCATATGAAATAAATCTGAGCAGGAACAATTATGAATTAGTAAACAGTATTCCTACAGAGAATGAGATACAGCAATCCACACTTCATCCACCTCCTTACATGAGCCTATACTGTGCATCATCCTGCACCACACCATCACAAGTCACCATGTCATTTGTAAGTACACTGCATAGCAATCAAGCATCTACTCCTCCACAAGCCCTCAGTTACACTCCTTGCCATGTCAACTAGCACCCCTTCATACACAAGCACAGTCATAGAGGTACTATTCCCTGACTTCTGTGTGGGACCACCAAGTATTTCTTACCGAATCAAAACATTAGAATTCATACTTATCTAAGTACTTATCATTTTCAAAGTGTTTTGCAAATATGGGTAATTATTTGTAGGCTCCCTCTGGCTATAGAAGCCTCTGACTTTTTACTGGGTGGATCCTTTGTCTTGCAATCTAGCTATAGAGTCTAGAAATCCCATGATGCCTTGAAAAACAGATACACAAGTGAGTGTTGCTTGTTCCTAGGTAACCCCAGGAGGAAAATTTTTTTTCTGTTTTTTCCTTATTAGCTGCATTTGACACAGGCAAAATAGGGCCCACAGTGTTACACAATAAGTCGGTACTTGAGATGGAAATAAAACTGAGTTCCCATTTCCCACCCTTGTAAGCTGTTCATTGGATCATAGCGCTTTCCTGTGATTCATTACTAGATGCTAACTATGACTGATTTCAATTTATTAAAATGCAGACTTGGAAGCAAATAGAAGCAAAATATGTATTTTATTAAAACGGTTTTACACAATACAGTCTTTTGGGGTTTGACTCCTCACTCAAGCGAAGTATTTAAAAAAAACTTACAAATTAATGAAGCCGATGAGATTTTTATCCAAGTGGGGAGCATGGAGGAGGCCTGAAGTCTGCAAACATAGCATGTTAGCCTGAATTTCCACATTTTAAAAAAGGCATTCGTTTGACAAAATCCTTTTGGACAAACAAAAAAGGCAAAACAGCAAAGGAATGCTGCAAGACCTCCATTCTATGCTCACTCATCTGGGAAGACAAACCAAAAACAAAAAACAACCTGTTGCAGATGAAGGAATTCTTATTCATGAATTAGTTGCTGTGGCATCCTTGTGTCTGGGATTAGCACCCCCTCATTCCCAGAACTATCAGACTGTGCTTTGCATACAACCAGTCTGTATTACTTTTATGTTTCTCATAAATGTTTAAGCTAATGTAAATCATTCTCTCTGCTACCTGGTAAGTACTGAATAGCAAAAAAGGTGTCAACATATGATAGTTCTTTGCAGTTGAGTTAAAGTGCCTTATATGATTTTGCCTGCCAGTAACTGACTGACTCCACTAATAGGCTAAGCCAGAACACTACTGGCTTCCAAGCCATCGCTGGCTGTTAGAGTAAGATGAATGAGAATGAAGCATCAGAGAGATTTCCCATAAACTAATTAAAAACAGGTTTACTATTTTGACACACAAGACTTTGAGTTTCAACAGAAGAATCTCATTTGTTTTGCTGGCAGAAAGCTCATCAATGTATTCCTTAAACAGAGCACCTCCCCAGAGTGACTGAAAAGCCTACACAGGAAAGGGAACCTGCACAGCACCAGAGCCTCTGTCTCATCCTCTCTGTCTGTCCAGCTGTGGCTCACCCCTGCCCAGCTCAGTGCACTAGTGGATAGGCCCTTTGTTAATACACAATTTAATAGAAAAAAGAGTAACTTTCATAGTTCTTTTGAACCACCCTGTAGAACTGAATAGAAAAATTATAAGTCTATAGACGTAGATAAAATGGTTAAAACAATCTTATTGAAGGATATTACTCTATAATAAGTTCTATGGTTATTGTAAAGAGTAGCAATACAGACCCTCTTATTTTTCTATGGATCTCCATGGACTTTATCCATGTTAAATCCTAAAGACTTTCATTCACTTGCATGATCTTCAGAAACCCTGCTTCTGGTTTGAGGATGATTTCTCTCCCACCATTCTAAATTACTATGCAACTAGTACCGATTCTTCATGTCTCACATCTTTGGCCCTAAATCACCAGAAATTTATAAGGTTAAAATATACACATTTTTCTGAAAGCTTCTTAAAACTAGACTGAACCAGTGTTTTAACTACTGGGCAATGCACTGGCTGCACTGTGGAAGACTGGGGTTCAAATGCTGACCTTGGTCTCTTAGGCCAAGAATTATTCTTTAGTGCCTCTGTCTAGTGAGCTCAGGTCGTGACATGAAGGAGGAAGCAGACTCCAGCCCTCTTCAGACAAAGGGAAGCATAAAACAAACTACTCATCCTTTGGCAACAATCTAAAAAAATCCCTTAAATGTATTGTTTTAATCCTTACATTGTTTTACAACTTTCCATAGCATTAGCAGCACACTGTCTTTCAAACACTCCCTGCCCTGACCCAATCATACTTGGGAGCTTATTTTTTTCCTGAATATTAGGCTTTCTATACATACCTCACCTAGAGTTACGAAAAAAAACAAAATCACCACTGCTGAGCCATTGTTCTCTCTTTCACTGTGCTACATTAGTAATGTTCCTAATGTTTTTGAATCATACGCTTGTTCAGTCAAATGTAAGATTACATTCCTCCCCCTGGGATTTCCGCCTTCCAGACCAAGTGCCTGACAGACTCAGATCTAGACATTTTTGACATCACTATATTCTAAATCCTGCTTCTGGCTACAAAGATTTACGATACCAGCTCATTGGCATGCAGATGTACTTCACAGGCTCTGCTTTGATATCTTCTAAACACTGGCTAATTACTTTTTAATTTAAACCACACCTGACCAGAATGCACATTTAAAGAAAGGTGAAGTGAAAGAATTCCTTGGTTGCAACTTTGAAAGAAAGTAGAGGGATGGAATTTTGTAGCTGCCCTTTTGCCTTTCTTCTGGCTGTAAATTTAAAAGATAAGGACTTGCCTACACGGTGTGGCAAAGTGCATGAGAGAGATATAACTTATAAAGCATGCTCAAATGCTGTGCTCTAAGTGCCCCACGTAGACCCTGCTGACGTACTCCAAAAGGTATCAGTTTGTGTCATGAACGCATCTGCAGGGTCTACAAATCACACCTCTTTAATGTGCTTTGCCACGCTGTCTATAACACTGACATGAGTGGCTCAGTTTTCCTGCATTCTTCCTGTCTGCCTATTGTAGCCATCAATTGCCTGTATTATATTTAGAGTGTGAACCCTGAGTGGAGACAATTGTTTGTATAGCACACCTAGTGCAATACAGAGATTGCTCTATAACTGGGGTTCCTAATCACTACTGAGGGATAAATAAGAAACATCATTAATAATCATTATTCTTATGAATTATTCACCCAGCTACAGGGAACATGGAGTCTCTTTTCCCCCCGCTAACATGCAAGGGATTTACAGTATATGGGTGACACTTTCATTCATTCATTCATTCATTGAGGAGATTTGCATACAAATCCTCCACACGAGTAGAACAGACCCCATTGTAACTTGATGTGGGTTTTTTATATGTATAAGTTTAATTTTTTTGTGCAACAGCCCACGCTGCTGGAGAGCAAAGAAGCTGTCACAACACCCAATGAGATTTATTCTAGTCTTTGTTTTTAAATACATTTAGTATCAACATTTGAAATGGAAATAATATATTCCTTTTTATTATAAGAATCTTCCCTGAACTTTCTCCCTCCTCTTCTGATATTCCACCCCCTCATCTCAATTTTTTATTTCAGTTTAAAATTTAAGCCACCACAGAAGGTAGGAATTATCGCTCATGTTTTTCTATCATCATCTCAGGAGTACAATATAGAGTGATCATAAAGAAAAGGTTTAAAAGTCATGGCATTTAGCAAACAGAGGCTCAAGGATGGAAAAGTAAAGTACGAGCTTCAGGAAAGTCAAGAACTCCTTTAAAAGCTGGTGGAGAGTTGCTGAGAAATGCATCTTTCCCATGAGTTCTGCAAGATACTTTCCTATGTGCTGCTGCAGACACTGGCTTATTGCAGCTATTACAGACCTAGCCTTATGGGATGTGCAATTATTTTTACTCTTGAACTCCCTCAGCTAGACACAGCTATTTTCATTAATGTTGTGGTAACATGCTCTATTTAAGGAATTTTGCAGTCTTAACCAGATTACTGCATGAGCAGGAGAAGATGAGTGATTTATTAAGGCTTCAGTCCAGTCCAGTCCCCTGCTTTTTTGCACAAAAAGCTATCCTGTGAGATTCTGCAGAGGGCTAGGTATTATTCTCCCATGCCTCTTGTTAACACTAAGAAGTTTCTTAATTTATTCAGTTCAATCCATGAGGATTTTTTGCCTGAGTACAGAGTTCAGAATTGGGTCCATCCAGCCAGTGAGGACTGTATAGTATAAATTCACTTGTACTTGCCTTTACAGAATCTAGATTTAATCTCAGCAGTCACTAAATAACCACACATTTCCAACCTCAGTTATGGATTTTTATCTAAAACCTCTACTTTAGGAATCAGACTCAACCTCTTATTTGGGCACATCAGGGTTAAAGAGGTATTGAAATTTCCCCTCTTTGAAGGAAACAAAGGAAACAGAGGCATGGACACAGGATGACAGCCACCGCAGGCCACGGGGCCAGGTTTGGACATGGAAAACCAAGATAATATGAATGTAAAGCAGTTGGGATGACCAGGCCCACTGCAGGGGAAGTGCACCCCACTTGCTTATGGAGCACACCTGGAATTCCCTGATGTGTCCCTCCAGGCCAGGTCAATAGGTTCACCTACAGGCATATGGCTGGGTGGCTCATTGTCAACAGCCAGTAAATCTGTCCCAATCAGCCGGGCAGCCCAACTCAATGGCCAGAGTCAGTACATTCACCCTGATCAGCAGAGTGGCCTAGCTCTCTAGTAAGAGGCAGGAGATGGGGAGGGGTAGGGTGTCTGTTATATGCCCTGGCAGAGGAGTTCAGGCCCTCCTCTACTGTGCCCATGCCCTGGACCCTGATAGTGGATGCAGCTTCAGCCACTGAACTAGCAGGGAAAAGCAACATCCAAAACATGCTGACCTAATGGCAGTTCACTCACCAGTGGTGTGGGGAGGTTGTCTCCCCTTTTTGATTTGGAGTTGGCCCACTCCTGGGTGCCTCTGGATCCCCAGGAGGCCTCTGGGAGCTTCTCCCTCTCTGCGAGGGTTGCAGTGCCACCTCTGGATCTGGGTTTTCACTGCAGGTTGCCTGGAGCAGGCAATGCACATCCCCTCTTACCAGCCATCAGCCCCAGCTGAGCTGCTCGCTTTTATACCTATGCAGCTGCAGGAGCATGCCCAGTAAGGCAGAAGGGGTGTGGCCTTCTTAGCTTTCAGGGCAGGGTTAACCCTCCCATGCCCAGTGCAGGGTAAGGGGACACTGTCACAAATAGCTTGTACATTAAAACAACACACTTGCAAGAATCACAGGACATATGCAGTGAGTGTTGGGGGTCAGATCTCCTCTAAGCAGAATTATCAGTTTGCCAACTGAAAAATAAGTGTCATTCATTTGGCATGAAATCAAAGCACACTCTTATAAATGCTCTCTTAGATGGCAGCCTTCAAACTCAAGGAAGCAAATTGTTTTCCTTCTCCCCATGAATGAAGCAGACACACAACCGTGACTGGAGGACAGCTTGCAGGCTGTGAGAACTTCAGTGCTCTTCAAGACAATGTGGGATTCCTGATCGCAGAACTGGAAAAGAAAGGTCTCTCAGTGTGCATAGGGCACAGTGTACTTTAATGTGCTCACATGCAGGGAAAAGTTAGAAAAATGATTCTGTGAAAAAGAAATTAGAAGCCAAAGTGAAGAAGATGGAAGCCACTCTTAAAAAATGGACTTGCTCTTTGCCAGCAAGTACTTGAAATTCAAAGTATGTGAAACAAGTTCTAAAGAGGACAAAATGAAAAAAAACCATAGCTCTGCAAAAGAGTAAAAAGGGATTAAAATGAGCAGAGAATAAGCTTGCAATTGAAAATCCAGTGGGAACCATACAGAGAGAAAACAAAAAACAGCTGCTGGAGGAACTAACAGACAAGGCAGAAATGGGATGACAAATTGTGGCTAGCATTTCAGATCATTCACAGAAACCAGGAAAGACAACAAGCAAATTATTTATTGAAAAAAATATATGAAACCACCAAAGATCCCGGAGGACTGTTGATGGTATAATGATTTATACTAGTCCACAGGAACCATTTGAAGAATGTCCCACCTTCACACCATTGCAAATGTGGAAAGACAAGAATTCCTTGGAATCTGGCCACAGTGCCGTGATGGCCCTACAGTTAAGTTTATTAGCCCATTTCTGTTGTATACAACTTCTTGTATCCCCTTCATTATCATATTATCTGAGCATCATCCTGTAGTATATTAAGTGGTGAAACTTAACTTCTGCTACCCATAGTTCTTTTTGTCCCTCATCCTTTACCTGGGTTGGGGGTGGGGAGAGAACTGGGATAACACTAGAATGTTTCCTTTTTGTAGGGCTTCTTCCATTTCATAGGTACATGCTCCTGTGTGTTTATATTAGAGAAGGTCAAAAGAGTGGTCATTTGAGGTAGAAGGTGATGAATGTGGAGATTGTCCTTAGTTCCTATAAGAGTTCCTTCCCATGTCTCATACTGGCCCCTAAGAAAGTGTTGGCTCAAGTCCAAATGAGCTTTACAATTTGTAGAAAGTTTATTGTTTCTGCAGGATGGAGTTGGTGACCACAGTCCCAAACTTGGTCTTTTAGGTGATATTTTTGCTACCCTGAACAGGGGCCACAGAGTATTTTGAAAGTAAGGCTGAGGAGATGGATGCAATGGCATGCGCCTTATGCATACCTAAGACACCCAGCACTGATGGTGGTTGATCGAGTGCAACAGCTGTGAAAAGATGGAACAGAGCTGGAATTCTGCTCATAAAACATTATTCAATCTGTACAAGAATGTGGGCCTGTGCAATCCCCATCCCCACAGTATCCATGCACTTCAGAATCACTCATAGATTTTATCTTCCCAACACTTCTGAGAAGTCTCCACCAAGCCCTCCAGATCCCCCCTTCCCCACATTATCATTATCTTTGTCTCACTAGACTAAACTGCAGACAGCCATTTTTCACCAAAGAGGAGTCAGCTCTTTAGGAAGCAAAACTCTGCACTTTTGGCACGGGATGAAAATGATGCATGGGCTTTTGTGCAAACAGATGATACCTCAGTTTAAGTCATATCACTATCTCCTTCATTGGCCTCAGTTACACACTGCACAGAAATGTTAGCAGGATACAACCTTGATGAGACTGGTAATGAGAGACCAAGTATGGGCACTTGATTATTAAATATTGGCTGGAGAACAGTCAGTCAATAAAATCCTCACAATCTTTGTACCTGTGGTGGGATCCATTTACGACACCAGTGCCTTGCTTCCTTGTGGCCGATATGGGAATTAGCTCTGGTAGCCAGTTTTCCTTGCCCTTGTGGTGCTCCCCCGGTCATCTGCTCTGCTCCTGAACCCACTTCCCTCAAAAAGTTCTGCAATGTCCTCTGAGGTGACACAGCTGTCTGGTCATACCACACTTTGTGCTCCCCACTTCCAGGAGATGTCTCTGCAGTCCCTGCCCAACCAAAGGGGGTGGGGGCTGGGCCCAGCCATTACTCTGGATCTGGGCCCAGGGATGCTGCATAGGGCCACTTTTTGCTGTGTCCCCTCTCACTCTTCAAAAGATCTCCCTGGGACACTTCCCCATGGCTCCAGCACCCTTTTTGTCTGTGCTTCAGGGCCTCATCCTGCAGATCCCTGCAGCGCACCAGGAGCTGCCTTTAGCTCCTTGGCTCTCTGTTTGCAGCATTGATCTGTCCAGCATCCTTGCCACATTCACACTGTAAGACAGCCAGTCCCTGTCCCTATTAACATTCCAGGGAGTGACTTAGGATGCTCCGCTCTGCAGCCTTTCACACTGCAATTGGAAGGTTTACTAAAGGGCAACAAAAATTATTAGGGTTACAGAATAGCTGCCACATGAGAAGAGATTAATAAGATTGGACTTTTCAGCTTGGAAAAGAAAGAGCTCTAAGACCAACAGACATGGGTCATTGGCATGAGGTACTGAACCTATGACTTTAGAGGCTAAAGCCACGTGTTCTACTGCATGAGCTAAAAGCCAGCTGCCTCTCAGCTAATGCTTTTTTTTTAAATTGAACTGGAGGGGACCTTGAGAGGTCATTGAATGCAGTCCCCTGTTCTCACAGCTGGACTGATCACTGTCACTGATGGATTTTTTTTCATTTTTTAATAAAATCTAACCTAGCACAGACTCTCAAAAGGTCCCCTCAAGGATTTACAATCCTGGATTTACAAGGCCAATGCTCTAGCCACTGAGCTATGTCTCCTCCTCTACTGTAGAGGCTTCTCTCTCCCTTGTTAGTAGTTTCAGTGCCTCTGGGTTACACAACCTGACGTGTGCGGTTCCTAGGGTTCTAGTGTCACACACACTGATTCCTAGGTTCATCTAGTGCTCTCTAACTGGGTTTGGTTGGAATAAGGGGTTCACCGAAAAAGGTCCCCAGTAGTGGGTCTGCCCGCAGCCCACCTGTCAGTTCTGACAAACAAACACACAACACTCTGTCCTGTACAACACGGAGGTTCAGCGGGGCTGCTGTCAGAAGATAGAATACTGGGGTAGATGGACCTTTGGTCTGACCCAGTATGGCCCTTCTTATGGGCCAGCCAGGTCCTGATTGTCTGCTTCCTGTGCAGCCTCCCAAGGGCTCCATTAACGCCCCTAAAACCTAGCACAAGCCAGATATCCCATCCCAGTACCATACCCACATATATAACACTACTGAAAAGGAGAGAAAAAATCTTAAAAGATTCCCCATGGCCCTGGAGTTGCCTGACTACAAACATCTCAACAACATGTTTTGAGCTCTGTGTGTGTGTGTGTGTGTGTGTGAAAGAGTAGAGGCAGGACGATAGCTGACAGAGACAAAGGAACCCTAATCAAATAATATTAGAATGCTTATTTGAATTATAGGATATATTTTTCGACCAGCCCAGAATTAGCTGATTAGGCACATTTCAATTTCAGATACTGGCTTTACTACTAGTTTTCACCTAGCTCAGTGTCAACTGCAAATGTCCAACTCTGGTCTCTTCAACAAGACTACTGAAGGAAATATTCTCCCGCTACTAGTGTTTAGCATTCTGAAATATCTACACCTAACACTGGTCCACTCACATTTATCAGTCACAAGGGGCAAGAATCCAGCTCAGAAGCTTCTAAATGAAGTCCCTCCAAAAGTTGGCACACACTCTACTAGCTGCATTTGCTCCCCAATTCCATGCCATACATAAAGTCAGCTCAGTCAATCCAACTCTAAGCTACACAGAGATCAAAAATTCTTCACGGTAAGGAAAACTGGACTAAGCAGAGGCAGCTAAAATTTATCATTGTTGGCAAAATGGAACAGGCAATTTTAATTCGGTACATTAATTTTGTTGACATTTGTACTGTTCGTCGGCACCAAAGTTTAAGTTAAATCCTGATCGTTTGAACAGTCTGAAGACAGTGAGGCTACCCATGTGGATAAAATGAGCAAGAAGTTGGCCTTTCATGTGGCTACATATCTGGTTATGTGACTCAGGTCCTATAATGCAAATGGTGCCAGGCAACCACCAACTTGTGAAAAATCATACATTTTCTAGCAGCATCTTAGCAGCAGGTTTCATTGTAGGCATCACTATATACAAATCTTGATAAAAGTACTGTATGCTGTATTTTAACTGCACGTTTTCCTGCCTAATTGTTCATGGCCTGTGACACCTTCAGGACCTGACAGTAGCAATTGTTGAATTTAATATATTTTCACTTGAAGTGATCACATGCTACCACACTGCAGTGTGTGGCCTTGCACTTATCAATGAACCAGTGTAATAAAGACAATTAGCAAAATGAAAGAAAATGTTCTCCAGATGTAATAAGGGCACGGCCAGGCAGGTTTGAATTTTAAAAGTGGAGTAAACACTGTTCTGATGGTACAGAGTTGTGATAGAAAGAGAAGAATGACTGGTTCAGGCATTGGTTATGGATTGTTTATGGAGATCTTCACTTAATCAGCTGGTTTGAATTGGGCTCAAGTGCTCTTACATGAGAATCAGAAATTTTATTAATTTCTTCTGTGTTAGATATTTAACAGACACAATGCAGAGCAAGGAAGATAACCTGAAATCAACAACCCTAGTTTATCAAATTTTAAGGTACCTGAAACCATCACATACTATCCAGTGATGAATATATTCTCTCATGGACCTTTGTGTGCCAGGATGTTCAATCACTAGCCGATACAAAAATGCTCGCAGCAAAAAATATTTGTATAAAGATAGTGGTCTCATCCGCCATCATGCAGAGCTAATACAGTACTTCATGCTTTGGGACAAGTTATTTGTTCTTGTCTTCGAAATATGCCTAATTTAGAAATGAGTGGGTCTAGGTGCATAAATAGACTGCATACCCTTTTAAGATGTCATTTGCTTTTACTAGGCAAACAAACAAGATGTTTCCAAAATGTGAGTCCACATGAAGGCATGCAAAGGGAATTTGGTATCACATAAAGTGCTAGGACATTGCAGGATGCTGGCTGTTTCCTTAAAGTATGGTAGATGGAATGCAATGTTACACAATGTAGCTGCAGTGCAGGCTATTTAAAATAAATTTCATTTTCCCGTAAAATTGGTCAAGGATACTTTATTAAATTAAGCAACAGTCAAAAGTAATTTTAAATTTCCTAAAACTCCTTGGATTTTTCTGGGCAGCATCTACTTGTTGAAATATAAGCTCTAACAATTGGTTTCTAAATGATCTCTAAAAAATGTGTTTTAGATAACCAAAGCGTGGCAAGGAAGCATTATATACCAAACCTCAGCTGAACAATTGTAATACTGCCCTGTGCACACTGAGGTCTTAATAGTCATCCATCTTTTGAAATTATGCTGACAGTGAAGAGAGATGGCATGGAGTCTAAAATTCACTGTACAAATGTTGCTAAGTTTACAATGTTCTTGCAGGGCTTTTGGGGGAAGTCTTGCAAGGTGAAATAAGTCAGAGTTTTAATAGGCTCATCCAGTGCTCACTCCTGAGGCGTGCATAGCAAAAAAGGAATTTTTACAGGGACGATATGGAACTTGAGATAGCAATGCTAATCTAGACTACGGTCTTGAGGGTGTCATTCGTCATTCAAAGATAACCAATTGCTCGAGTCACTTTCCTGAGTGTCACTCTCTGATAGCAGGCTTGTTCCTGCTGATATTCATGAAAAGGTACTTCTTGAGTAAACAGTACAAAATTGGATATTGCACAACTATTTGGATGCCCTAAGGAAGTGCCTTCATGATCTTCTTAGCATAAGCAGTAGGTGCCTCAGGTGGCACATGACAAGGATTCAAACCAGCCAACCTCTCAATAAAACAGCCAGTCAAAAGCACAGCAGACAGGGATGCCTGGTGTTCCAGAAGCCCTGTTTGTCAACAGAGAGCATCCTGGAGTGTCCAGATTGGCTTTCTGTCAGCCAAGGAGTTATGCCTCGTGGGGAGCAGGATAAGCCTGGAGACAAAAGTGCTATATTCTGTCAATTTACTCTCGACAGAATCTGGATGCTCCTGGGTTTTGTCTAAACAGCAGTTTTGTTAACAAAACTCTCTAATGTAGACTAGCCAAAGATACACGTTGCAAAATCAAAACAGAGATTTTACAAAAGTAATTGCAATCTAAGTTAAAATAGCAAATAGGGTTTTTTTCTTGAATTGAGGGTGAAAACCAGGTTTGTATGTGATCATACACTGTCCTCTGTGAGTGGTTCTCTTTTCTGGTAATTACATAAACTGCAATGAAGAGAACATCACTGAATAATTGCTGAATATGTAAACCAGTATGCATCCTTTTGCTCTATCTTTTTTGTGGTTGATATGAAGGCAACTGCTTATTGCTGTGTTAGTTTGCAATCTTCAAAAGTTCTTTCTGAAGTCTTTATCAGGAAAAATATTATTAAAAATTTAGTACACAAGTAACTCATCTCATTTGTCCCCAAGTGTGTTTTGCATCTGATGCTGTGGATAAACGAAAGTGCTTCAATTCTTCAAAGAACAAACTTTGAAAGGCACAGGCCCAATTGGCCAATCCTTGAAATACTGTATTGCTTCGGTTTAAAGAGATAAGGGGGGTGGGGGAGAACCCTCTGTTTTAAGTAGTTCATCTTCAAATGGTGGTTCTACACTACAGGGTATATGCAAATGTAATAGGACAATAAAACCTCCATCAGGAAAATGATGTTCTTTTTCATATGCAGATTCTCATCCTTTATTTGGCCTTTTAATTAGCTTGATTATAGCAGTGGCTGCCTGCTAGGGCATCAATGCTATAATTTAATTCTAGCAGTGTGTTCATTATAAACTCATTTTTAACAGTTTATAAACAAAATTGAACAATAAAAAGAGATAAATTTACATGGAAGGAAAACCCCTTTCCATTTGAGAATATTTCCTAACGAGATCTAATTTTAGCTTAGCAAAACTGGCACTTGTGGATGTCAAAGGGGAAATTATTCCTGCTGAAACCTTTTGTAGTATCTGCATGGTCCAGCATTTGAAATATCTAAGCCAAGTATGGCACAAAAGAGACTTAGGCTACATCTACACTAAAGCATAAATTCAAAAGGCGAACCTTTGAAAACCACCATTCGAAAGATCTCCTTTCGAAATCACATGCCTACACACAAAAAGTGAATTGAAGATGCAATCTGCTCTTCAATTCACTGGAAAGACCAGCCCACCCTTTGAAAGGGAGCATCCACACATCCCAGGGTGTCCTTTTGAAAGACAGAGTCAGGAAATGCTGCAGAGAGGGTTGCCTGGCAGACAAGCTCTTTTGGGGGGGCTGCAGCCTGCCACTCCCTTAAAGGGCCCCTCCAAAGCACCCCTGTCCTGCATATGCTGAGGGCTGCCGAGCTTCCCCAAGGCACAGCAGACCTCGAGCATGCAGTGGAGCTATTGAGGAGACCCCTATGGATCCCCAGCAGCTCCCCAATGGGGAACTCCTGGCTACAATGCTTGTGGCCATCCTCCAGTGGCTCCGTGGGGGCCACCCATATAGCTGCCTTCCTGCAGGCTGGCCCCGCAGGGCAACTCCCACGCCCCATTCCTCAGGTGATCTGGCACCTGTGGGGATACCCCACCAGCAGGAAATGGTGGGACCAGCTGGTGCTGAGGGACTGAGAAAATAACCACTGGCTCCAGAACTCCTGCATGACCAAGCAGACATCTCTGGAGTATTGTCACTGGCTCATCCCAGCCCTCCAGCGCCATGACACCCAGATGCAGCCTGCGTTCCCCCTGCAGAAGAGGTAGCCATTGTCTTGTGGACAGCCACAGCTCAGTTGGCCATCAGTTCGGGGTAGGCAAGGCCACTGTCAGGTGCATTCTCTTGGAATTAATCCATGCTCGGGTCCACCTTGAGAAGGGGGAGGAGGATCCCAGGGATGGGAGCCCTGTGGGGGACAGGGGAGGGGGCTCTGCAGTGCTAGATGTGGGCACACCACCACGCACTCACAGGCATGTTCTCCCTCCACCCCATGCAGGTCATCTGGGCCATAAACCACATCATCCTTCGCCGGGTTGTCCAAGTCAGGGACCTCAACTTCTTCATCACAGGGTTCGAGGAGCTGGGCTCCCCAACTGCTTCAGGGTTCTGGATGGGACCCACATTGCCATCTGGGTCCTGGACCACAGCTTGGGTGCATTGGTCATCCACAAGGGGTACCACGCTTGGTGTCCAGGCCTTCATGGACGCCAAGGGGTGATTGATGGATATTTGTGTGGGGTGGTTTGGGTGAGCCCACGACAACTGCATCCTTGCAATTCATGGGGCGGCCACATTAAAAAAAAAATAAAAGGAAAAATGTGTTCAAGAGTGTGCGCATGTGCATGTGTGTGTGTATGAGACAGAGAAATCACAGAGTGCTTTACAACTATTGTGTGCTCCTAAAAATGTAAATCAGGATAGAATTTTGAGAAAGGGGGTCAGTGCTCTTCATAGAAGCATAGGCCAGGTGGCGAAGAAGCCCCATTTTCAGAAAGGGGTAGCAGACATGAGTTAATGCCCAGGACGCATGGTGGAGAGGCCAATGGAGGAGACAACGCTGCAGGGGATCCAGAACACAGACACTTGGATTCCCCTTACAGAAATACTAGAGGATGGTTAGGAAGGGGAACTAACTAGGCACTGTGACAAAGGCCAGGCTGATATGTCTAATCGACCATTTTCATGTTTTGTAATTGTTTATTATTTCAACCAATGAAATTGAAACATAGGATTGGCTATTGAGACAGTTGAATGAAAACAAGTCTATCTGTGCAAGAAACAGGAGATTACTCTGCTTCCCCTGATAGGAACACTTCAGCAAACATTACAGCCATAGGCTGACACAGTCGAAGGCCGCCATAGTTAACACTGAAATGAGAGGTAACATGTCTACTAAACTAGAACTTCACACTGTCTTGGTGGAGGAGTTGTTCTGAAAGTCCAGGAGGCCAGTAAAGCTTATCTCAGGGTCAGACACAGCGGTGGCAGACTGAACTCCAGCTGCCCAGCAAGGGAGTGATGGTCAAACATTTTGACAGACAAGAAGTGACTAAACGCAGCATGCTGAAGCTGTGAAAAAATGATTTTTCTAGCCTCTGAACAGTTTTATTTTAGTGATAAATCTGAGGTGGCTTTTGTCCAGTTTCATTTGCCACAACTATATCTAATTTACAGTTTTAGTTTAGCTCTTCAGGGAGATCTTTTGGATGTTTCCTACAGATGACCCCCCTAAGAGGGAATATAGTCAGATTCAGCGGTAATGCAGGGTGTTCTGGAAGTGACATGCACTCAGGACTTTCAGTTAAGTGGCAAGGACTACAAGGGGCTGTCTGTGTAAGAGAATGGCCATGACTGCATTTAGCATGATAAAAGTGCACAAGAATTGGCTTTCATCCATTGTTCTTAGAGAAACTGTAGCAGCCTGAAGAGATAATATTGTCTCATCAGCACATAATGGGCAGGAACCAACTGGCACAGTACAAAGCCCACTTTGCTTCTGGAAATATTACATGTTTCAGAGAGATTTCCAATGGTTAACGTAGGGAAATACAGCTAGAAATCAGACTGCAGTGTACACCAGCTGTATATTTTGTAATCAGCTCCCTTCCAGGTCAAGAAAGGCAACATGTGAGTTGTTAGTTAATAGTGATTACAGCTTGAAGAAAAAAGAGGCCTTGTGATTAGAAATCATCAGAAGGAGAGCTTTCTACAGTGTAGAAATCTCACTGTTTGCCCAATGACTTCTCTCCTATTTTCTCTTCTGATTTTATCAGCTGCTTGACAAATAAACAAGCTGCTAATCACTTGCTATCCCACTCTCTCTTCCGCTCTCTCCTCTCCCTGTCCTTTAAACTATTTTCGTCTAAAGTTTATAATGTCACAATATCACATATTTAATATACTCTGTGTACAAGAAGAGTCACACCTTCTTCCAACCTACTGGTGGGAGTATTCAGCCAGCAGATGATGTAAAAAGGGAAACAAATTATGTACTAGAATGTGCTTAAATCTTTTTTTACTGGTAGGCAGGAGTCTGACTAGGGTTCTAAATGGCTTCCAGCCCATCCGGTCAGGGAGAGTTGGCAACTCTAGCTTCTGTCTTGTGGGTGTGTGATGGGAACTAATGAGCTTACAGTTTATGGCTTCCTGTCATACTGCATCATAAAACATATGAAATTCTTATTTATTCCCAAGAGGTTAAACTGTGCTCCCTTGTAATTAGATACACGTGTCTCCATTTATGGCAGGGGTGGGCAATAAAAAAGTGGTGGCCCACCAGGGTTAGTCTCAGGTGGGCCCCCACCTTGATATTTACCTGTGTCTCCACAGGTATTGGGTCATCACAGGTCTTATTGGCCACAGTTTGCTATTAGCAGCCAATGAGGGCAGTGGAAGCATGCGAACCAGGATACTGCTTCCTGCCACTCCCATAGGCCATGGATGGCAATCTGTGGCCAATGAGAGCTGCAGTTGCTGATATCTGCAGAGGTACAGGTGAATATCAAGGTGGGGGCCCACCAGGGACTAACTCCCTGGCAGTCCAGATCCAGTCCGTGGGCTGGTTTTTGCCCACCCTTGATTTATGGGGACATATATTGTTTGCCATCCAGGTCTAGAATGGTAAGGAAGTATCAAATGTGTCTTGTAGCACATGTGTATCATACACACAAGAGAATGAAAGGCCCAAACCAGCAGCAGAACATTTAGAATAGACGCAATAGGGTCAAAGACCAGATTTTCAGCCAGACTTCAAATTTGTGCCAATAGTACTTACATGTACATGAAAGCTGACATCTGCATTGAATGCATTTGCACACACAGGTGCCAGATTTTGCACTTGCAATTAGATGCAAGTGCTATGAGTGGAGTTGTTCACATGAATTTTTCAGTTTGCTGACGTGCCATTTTGTTTATATTTTTCAGATTTGAGGCCAAAATTGGAAAATAAAATTGGGAATTTATTTGCTTTGTTTAGAAATTTCAAAAGCACTTTCTAAACCGAAAGTCATTTTGAGTAGAAAAGTTTCATTTTAAAAATGAAAAATGAGCTTTGATTTTGTCCAAAATAATATATTTTATAAAAACCAAAACTGACAGACAAAATCCACACCAATTGTAAAGCTTCAGTAATACTAAATCAGCAAACTGGGTGCAAGCAAACACTATGCATTTGAATATGGTTAAATTTAAATGCATGCATCTAGGATTACAGACTGTAAGCTATGCTTACAAGATGTGGGAAACTATTCTGAGAAGCAGTGCCTCTGAAAAAGATTTGAGTCATGGCAGATAATCAGTTGGACGCGAGCTTCCAGTGCTGTGGCTAAAAGGTCTAATGTGATCCTTGGATACATAAACAGGAACAGCTCAAGTAGGAACGTCAAGATTATTTTACCTCTGTACTTGGCACTGGTGCACCTGCTGCTGGAATATTGTGTCCAAAACTGGTGATTCATGGCTTCAAGAAGGATGTTGATAAATGTGATAACAGTCAAAGAGGAGACACAAGAATGATTGAAAGAGGAAAAAACTTTCCTTATAGTTCATGGCTCCAAGAACTCAGTCTAGTTTATTGTTTTTTTTTGCTTTCTGAAACACTGGAATCAAGGTTAAAAAGATGCATCAGGAAATGCTATGATTTAAAGAACGTATCAGCTATAAATGCCTTACTAAGAAGCTGTGAAATCGGGCAATCATTTGTGAAACCTAATGGATAAGCAGAGAGAGCTCAGGTAACGGCCTGGATATGATGGCAGTGACTGGACTTTTTTTGAAGTCCATGACCATGTCACACTCTCAGTGTCACCTGTTTTCCATGCACTGCCACTAACTAATTTCAGAAGTAAACTGAATATTGATCATCCAGTCAAAACCGTGTTTCCCCCATAGGCTTTTAATTACAAGGACTTTCTTGTCTGACTGTTCGAAAGAAATCCACCACAGGAGTTTTACTTGCTGTTGGGAAGTGCAGCACAACTTCAACTCTAGTAGTTACTGAGAACTAAAGTGTGTCATAATGCATATGCAGAAGGCAGCCAAATTATGGCTTAGGGAAATGAGCACACAAAACACTATGGTAAAAGAACATTAAGGTTGCAAAGTCAAGCACTCAAAAATTAGGAATTGCTTGAATTAAGATTGGCCTCTTAATGCTAATTCAGCCCCCTTCTGCTTATACATTATGCTACAGTTTTTAATTTACATGATAACATAGTACTTTTTCCACAGGACTCCTCCCAACACTCAGTGCATGGAATGAATGGTGCTTATTTAATGAGCAGCTATTCAAAAGTATGTTTTCTTCTTATTATTTCGCATGTGGCCCTAGCCCTTAGTTGACACATACTATTCAAACTCTGCTAGGAGGGCAGAATTATCAGCTGCTTTGTGCTTTTCTATAAATGCTCATCACTATAGTAGCTGAGTGCCTCACAAATATTAATTAACATATCTTCACACCATCTCTGTTAGGCGAGAAGGTGCTATTATCTTCATCTTACAGATGGTGAGCTCAGGCACAGAGAAACTAAGACAAAAAGGCATCCACTATCCTTGCATGTCCAATATGAAATGCTTAGGACCTGACTTTTCATAAAATCATAGGCCTGGAAGGGACCTTGAGAGGTCATCTATTCCAGTCTCCTGCACTAATGGCAGGGCTAAGTATTATCCAGACAAGGGGTGAGCAAACTGGAGGACAGGCTCTCTCAGGGTGTGTGTGTGTGAAATTTCATAGGGGGGCATGCAGCATGATGGGCTGCTGGGTCTCAAGCTCATCCATCTCCTTAAAAGTGTTGAAATATGTGACTGGTTTTATGGATGTGTATTCACATCTATAAACAGATAAATAAAATTCTGACATTCTACAGACTTATTTTCTTTCACATGCCAAAAGATTTACATGAACATAACTGAAATTTCCATCAGTTTGCATTATATTAGACAGGTTGGAGGGGAGGCCCTGCTAATTGCAAGGATGAAAAGTGGGGCTTGATGTAAAAAGTTTGTTCACCCCAATCTACACCACCGAGCGCATTCGATAGCATAGTACTAGCGCTACTAGTATTATTCAGTAGTTCCCACATTTTTTGAAATGGGGACCCATTTTGACAATTCAGGAAGACTGTGTGACCAAAGGCAATTCAAAACTGGGGGGGGGAAGATTCTCCCCTGGGAAAAATACCCCCCTCCCCCCGCTTAAATGCCTCTCAGTCCTCCCCCACCTCACATGAGTTCTATGCACTGCCGCTGCTTCCCCCTGGTACTCCTTCGCTAGTCCACCACCGCTGCCTCCTCTGCATGGCTCTCCCCAGCCCTCCTATTCCCTTCTCCCACCTGCAGCACAGGTGGTTCCCCACTCTACCATGCTGAAATGGGACTCATTTTATTTGGTTTAATGGCCAGAACCCTCCTGCTGGCTGTTAAACCAATCAAACTGAGTTTCATTTCAGAATAGCAAGGCAGGGCAGGGACTGGGAGCCGGAGAAATGAGCAGCAGCAGCTGCAAATAACTCCTTTAAGAGCCACATGCGGCTTGGAGCTACCCAGCTGGTGACCCTTACCAAATCTAATTGTAGTGCCCAGAGGCACTGAGACCTCGTCTGGGGTGCGTGAAGTCTCTGCTCTACAGCCTCAGCTGAGAGCGAGCCAGCCTTTAGCTCATGTGGTAGAATGCAGGGCTTTAGACCCTATGCTTGCAGGTGCTATCCCTGGGGCTGGTAACCCAGGTCTGTCAGCATGACAACTCAGGCCAGAGTTGTAGAGCAGAGACTTTACTCACCCCAGATGAGGTCTCAGTGCCTCTGGGTACTACGTAATCATGGCCCATAGGTTGGGAAACCCTGATCTAGACCATTATATAGCACCAATATGTGCAAGCCACACCTACTGCTGACTTAAGCTACAGTTGTAAGTCAGACCCCAGGGTCTTCCCCCATTTTTCTGGGTGTTGGGCAGAACACAGAATTAGCGATCGCTTCTGGAATGTATGGTTTGAATGACTTGCCCAGCATCTCACAAGAACTCTGTGGCAAAGGCAGATATAGAAAAATCCTGTTCTTCAGGGCTCCTTACCCATGACAGCATCCTTTCCCTTGTTGAATTCACTTGCCTCTCTCTCTTCATGCATCTGATGACGTGGGTCTTTGCACATGAAAGCGTTAGCTCCAAAATCTCTGTTAGTCTATAAGGTGCCACAGGACTTCTTGTTGTTCTTGAAGATACAGACTAACACAGCTACCTCTCTGATACTTGCCTCTCTCAGTGCTTCTGCGAGGATTGAAGGAAGGCTCCAAGAGACAAAAACCAGTTACTTATGTTTCCATCTCAAATGTTGTTCTTCATGTTGTGTTGCATATGTTCATTCTGGTGTTGGTGTTTGTCAAGTACTGGTGCTGGAGTCCCTTCCCTAGCAATACCCATGTGGACAGCTACACACATGCAATGTCTCACTTGTCCCTGCAGCAGGGGGTTGCAAAGGGAGAAGTCACCATGCCTTCATACCAGACTCTCACAGGGACAGACTGAAGCATTTGGGTAAAGAGGGTGGGTTCTGGAATGGACCTGATGACACACATCTCGAAGAACAGTTACAAGGGGTAACAGAGAGGTAGCTGTTACAAGGAGGTAACTAATATTTTTTTGAATGACTGTGCACACATCGCACTATAGGTGACTCTCAAGCTGTTATCAATGGAGGTGCCTCATCTGAAGATGGATTGTAGCACTGTCTTGGTTACATTTTTACATCATTCCTCAAAGTAAATTGTAATTGCATAATGTCTAGAACAGTGTTTCTCAATCCTTTTTTATAAAGTACCCCTTTTTTTTAAAAAAAAAAAAAACCTTATAAGTACCCCCCAGTACTCTCAATTTTCAGACATGCAATTTTTTTTTTCGACCATTGAAACACATTTGTTCAAACAACTGTAACTTAATCATAACTGGTTGGTTGGAAGAAATTACCTATAGGCAGTAAACTTGTCATCGTACTTATGACTGTGAAAAGAAGATAAATAAAAAAAATTAGATGAACATAAAATAAATCCATTTTTATTCATACATATATGCCTATCTTTACGCAAACATCAATGACAGTGATCAATGAAATTACAAGAAAAATTATAATTAATTTAATGTGAAATTTGAGCTTGTTTGGATGAAATCAAATGTTCAAACCTAGGTTTCAAACTGTTAAGGGCAACAATTAAATCAGTGTTTCTGATATGGTTTCCTGTGTACTTCATTGTTTCAAATCTGTAGTTTTATTCTTTGTTTTCAGAAGGAATCGGTCCCTTTCAAACCCTTTCAGTTGTAATTTTAAATATTGAACTAAGATTGTACAAATAGCAATTGTACCATTTACTTCAGATAAAATGTGTATTATTCCAGAGCAAGGCACCCCCAGCTCCCTGCTTTAACCCAGTCCCCCTCCCCTCCTCCAGAGCCAGGTACCCCTAGCTCCTCACTTTAATCCAATCCCCCCTCCTCTAGAGCCAAGCACCACTGCTGACTGCTGAAATCCAATGCTGGTGACTCACCAGAGCCACTGCCACCATCACCGCCGCCATGCACTTCTCCCTCCAAGCTCTAGGGCGGGAACGTGTACACGGAGCAATGCATAGCGCTCTCACAGCTCAGAGCATTTCACTGCTCAAAGAGCTGCATACAGCTCCAGCACACATACCCCCAGACTTCTCTCATGTACCCCTAAGGCTACGCATACCATGCGTTGAGAAACACTGGTCTAGAACGTATAGAGGATAACAGAAGCACCAACAATAGGTGCACTCCCCAAAAAGCCAGTAGCTGCCAAATTCTGTGCTCGTCCAGCAGGTCTCAAGGTTCCTAAACAACTGTACTCCTTTTGGCAGTCTGATTTGTCTTCCATAACCCAAGTTTTGCCTCATTTCGAAAATACTTGCTTGCAAAATTAGAGGTAAAGAAAACCAAAGTCTCGAAGCATACTCCTACTCACAAATTGCTCCCTTTTTACAACATAATTATAAGCCACTTTGAAAATAAGTATTGTATTTACATTTCAGTTCATAGTGTACACAGCCAGGGTCACCCCAAGGGGTGGGGAGGGGTGAGGCCTGGGGCACTCCTGGAAGCGCCTAAGGCAGGGGGCCTCAGGCAACTTCCCCACTGGAGGCCCCACCCCTCCACTCCCCTGCTCCACCTCACCTTGCACCCTAACCTCATCCCCCCCAGCCAATGGGGTCTGAGGATTACCTGGGGCAGCAGCAGGGGATTTCCTGTGCTGTGTGGTGCCACCAGCATGTTGCGCTGCTCCTCCACGCCATTCTTCTGGCCCCCTGAGCCCCACTTCTCCATAGGTAGCAGGGACCAGAGACCACTTCCCACTGCCATGGAGAAGTGGAGCTCAGCAGGTCAGGAGTGCACAGTGCAGTAGAGGGGAGCAACCTGCTGCTGGCACCTGTAGTGCATGCAGGAGGGTTGGCAGGGAGGTAAATGCCTATTGGTGTTGTCATGGTAACACCCTGCCCCAGGCAGTCTTCCCCTGGTCTGTCTATAGGATGGCTGGGGCGGCTACCATGGAACGCACAAAAGCATGGGGCCTGGGCTGGCTGCCCCTACTTTGTCTTATGGATGGGACAGCTCTGTATAGAGCACTATATACATAAGTTGTTGTCAGTATCAAATTTTAGTTTGACTTCAGTAGTGCTTTTTCTGCAACCTGTTATAAAACTAGCAACTATCTAGAGTGATATAATGCTGGAAGGGCTCTGCTTACCACTGTGGGTACATGAACTTCTGGCTGAGAACCGCTGCTCTAGTTGAAACCACTAATAATTTTTCAGTAGACCTCAGACCCTTAGCAATGTAGCATGCGGATATGAGCTAGTAATACAGAAAATCTGTTTAATCACAGGAGAACCTCTCATTCTTTCCAGGGGAAGCAAAGAGTTAAGAAGAAACAAATGTAGGCCCCCTCTGTTTGTGGGAGCCTCTAGCTGTTGCTGTATGTGGCAATCTGACTCTAGAGACTATAACTGCCCGGAGGCTTTGGGAGGGAGTGGGAACTTTTTAGTGAGGCTGAAAAAGAAGATGGTGGTCTCCTGTTGTTGGAGAGTTAAGGCTGATGGAACCGACTGCTGCAAGGCAAGTGTGAAGCTTTCTCCCAGCCAGAAACTCCATAGGGCAGCTGCAGCCTGCTAATGAGAGACACTGCAGGGAAGGAACTTGATCTGTGTCTGTTAAGTGCTGCAGAGGCCATCTCTAGGCCAGAGGGGCTGGTCTGCTTGTTGCTTTTCCTGGACGGACACATGGACCACTCATCAAGGTGTCTGCAACTCAGTGAACAGCCACATGCCAACGCAAGCCAGCAACCAGAACTTTCCTCATTAAAGAGTGTACACTCTGGCATGGGATAACTGATGGCAGCGTACATGCTAGTTATGTTTCATTCATTTCTGTGTATATTGATAATTCATTTCATTCATGTTTAGTCTGTAACCCTGTCTCCTTAAGTTGCTAAGTAAAGGCGTGAGTGGAGTCCTATGTGGTCTATTAGACACATACTTCTCATAATTGCTGTTTGGGAGTTAAATCTAGATTGTAACTGAAATAAATTTCCTGGCAGTTCCTAAGGCACACCATTAAGTGTGCACAGGGGCCAGCCAGGTGGAGGCACTACCATTTTACAGAGCTTTAGAAATCAGGGGTGGAAAGGGAATTCCCAACTATCCAGCATCACCAATGGGACGCTCAGGATCTCCTTTATTATTGAACCCATTAGGCTCATAGAGGCAAAAATGAGTGCTGCCTATTCCTGAGTAACCCAGGGAGGAGTGAAAAAGGGTTACACAAAAAGGGCTTTGTTCTGCCCATGAAAGAAGCCAGAGCTCAATGCATGTCTAGCATATGCAAATTTTGTTCAACTTTATGAGCATGCAGCTTTGGGAAAAAAAACTGTTAAATATACTTGCTGATTGAGATGGAAGTAAGGCTCTGCTTGTGACAGAAATGAAGGGGATTGTCTAAAATTGTAGAATATTGTAGAAGGATGATCATTTACCAAAGTATGTAATCCCCCTTGTCTTATCACAGCAGTGATGGCTACTATAATGCCCATCTTAGTCAAAAGATGTAACTTGGAGCAAGAAGGAAGGATCTGAATGGACGTACAAACAACTAAATTAAAGTCCCAAGGTAGGACTGGCTCCCAATTGCTTGGAAAAAACTGTCCACTTCACTTAGGAACCTGGTTACCATGGAATTAGTGACAACAGTCCTTATGAGGGTGAAATGTTGAAATTGGCGTCAATTCAATTCACCTACTTCAAATTGACTGCCAGACCTGAGTCTTTCAGGCTACGTCTACACGTGCACCCAACTTCGAAATAGCTTATTTCGATGTTGCGACATCGAAATAGGCTATTTCGATGAATAACGTCTACACGTCCTCCAGGGCTGGCAACGTCGATGTTCAACTTCGACGTTGCTCAGCCCAACATCGAAATAGGCACAGCGAGGGAACGTCTACACGCCAAAGTAGCACACATCGAAATAAGGGAGCCAGGCACAGCTGCAGACAGGGTCACGGGGCGGACTCAACAGCAAGCCGCTCCCTTAAAGGGCCCCTCCCAGACACACTTTCATTAAACAGTGCAAGATACACAGAGCCAACAACTAGTTGCAGACCCTGTATATGCAGCACGGACCCCCAGCTGCAGCAGCAGCAGCCAGAAGCCCTGGGCTAAGGGCTGCTGCCCACGGTGACCACAGAGCCCCGCAAGGGCTGGAGAGAGAGTATCTCTCGACCCCCCAGCTGATGGCCGCCTTGGAGGACCCCGCTATTTCGATGTTGCGGGACGCGGATCGTCTACACGTCCCTACTTCGATGTTGAACGTCGAAGTAGGGCGCTATTCCCATCCCCTCATGGGGTTAGCGACTTCGACATCTCGCCGCCTAACGTCGATTTCAACTTCGAAATAGCGCCCGACGCGTGTAGACGTGACGGGCGCTATTTCGAAGTTACTGCCGCTACTTCGAAGTAGCGTGCACGTGTAGACGCAGCCTCAGTCTTCTGGATTGAAGACAGTGCAAGAGATACATCATGTCAAGATGGCAATTGGGGCAAGAAGGATTTCAGCTTCCTACATTAAGTAGCTCTTGTGAAAGACTTTTTATTATGAAGCAGAATATTCTGGACTGCTTCTGAACAGAATAGTGACTCTTCTGATGTTAATCACTGGGGCTGCTTCTACACTCTCGCCTCATTACCATGCCACCTCCAATGGGACAGCAATTCAAAGCAAGCTAATGAGGTGCTAACATGCATATTCAGCACCTCATTAGCATAATGGCAGCCATGCAAATTTCAAAGTGCAGATTTTGAATTGCAGATTGACAGTGTAGATGGGGGCAGCTTCAAAATAAGCACCCCACTTCGATATTCCTGACCTAATTTTGTGGGTGTAAGGGAATGTGGAAGTGGGGTGCTTCTTTCAAAGCTGCCCCCACCTTCACTGTCAATCTGCAATTTGAAGTCTGCACTTTGAAATTTGCGTGGCTGCCATTATGCTAATGGAGGCACTGAATATGCACGTTAGCACCCCATTAGTTTGCTTCGAATTGCCTCATTACCATGACACATCCGACATGAGAGTGAGCGTGTAGAGGCAGCCTCAGAAACCAAGACAGGAAGTGAAGCACTTGTGGGTCCAAGTGCAGCACCTGACTATGGTTCTGTGAAATTAAGTCCCAAAGTAGATGCAGAAAGTGATCCCTGATGGACAGCATGAAGAGATCCAGTTCCCCAGGTTGTCTGAGCCAGGCTGAGGCTTGTAGGATCATTCTGCGTCAGTCCTGCTTGAGTTTTAACGGCGCTTTGGGAATCTGGATTGGCCTGCTTTGGAACAGAAGTGGAGGCATTTCCTCTTTTGCTGTGCTACACACAAACCTGTTACAGTCATTCCCCTTCCTTTAAATAGACCTTAATACCCTTAGGTGGAGACCACTCCTGACTTAGGCTAAACAATCTGTTTAAATTGTCTTCTGAGTAGTTCTCAGCTCCTGGCAGATGTGACATCTTGAGAGTTATAGAATTCCTCAGAGAGAAATCCATAGTTTCACTGCCTTCTGGTATAGGTTGTTTGACCTGGCACTCCCTTGTTTGTTTCCATAAAACATAGCTGTGGTGTGGTCCCCAGGCAACCTATTGGCCTAGCCCTGAATGAGGAAGGAACAGCTGACTCACTTGTCATACTTCAGGCAGTTCAAGAATGCTTACATGTAACCTAGCATTGGGAATAGACCCCATGCAGTGAGTACGTAGATCCCCTAAATGAATTGTCCACCCTCAGGTGGAAGCACCCATTACTAAAATCATATAGGAGGCAGTTGGTAAGAATGGGACTCTAGAAAAATTGTCTTGATTCATCCACCAATCCAGGCAGGATAACACAGTGGATTGCCCAGATGGTGCACCCACAGACATAAGACAGACCATGTACTGGGAATGGACTATGGCATATTGCATTATATATATATGCAAGTGCTCATGTGCCCGAGGATCCTAAGCCAGTTCCATTTTGTGGCTGCTTCCTGAGAAGTTGCACAAAGGTTCAGAGAACCAGCTAGGTTCGTTGGCAGGTATGTCTTGGCTAAAGCAGAGTTAAGGACAGCGTCCGTA
The DNA here is from genome assembly GCF_033958435.1 of Carettochelys insculpta. NCBI lineage: Eukaryota > Metazoa > Chordata > Testudines > Carettochelyidae > Carettochelys > Carettochelys insculpta. The sequence goes on from NC_134141.1 coordinate 91,659,216, forward strand.
AACTCTGTTCTTTGAAGTAGTGATCGGACTGGTTCTTTCTTAACAGCTTAACAGATGGAAAATTCCACATGCTCCTATCCTAATCTTCCTTCCAGTCTTCTTGTCCAATGTCATCATCCTGCCCCCAATTCTTTGTAGAAAAGTCAGGCCCAGTCCTTTGCCCAGTCAGGCCCAGTTTCCCTTCAGACATGGGTTCTTAGATCTATCCTTCTCCCCCAAATGTCCAACTCTTATCCTCTTCGTATTCAAATAAGACATCTGCCTCCTCTTTCCTAGTGAGCTCAGGAGGGGATCATTGAGTGCACAGGGAGACAGATTCCTTGCTCTAACTTGAGGATGTCTTTTGTGAATTGGGTTCCTGGAGGTTACTGCTTCTAGTCTTAAATGCTTGTGAAGTAAGTTAAAAACCACCTACATTGAAACACTCAATTTACAACAGAGGATTAAGTGGCCTTGGATTGGAGATAAAGTTTTAATTCACTCAAGGGACTCCGCAGATCCACTGCTGAAATGATTTATGAAAGGCAGCAAAGCCCCATGTGTGAATTTTACTCCAGAGCCATAACAAACACAAACAAAAATATATGAAAGCAGATAAATAATTTATTCTGTTCTTTTAAATTAAAAAATAAGATACTGGGATATGAGACAAACTAGAAAACAGCTCAGTCTGGCAGCTGCAGAGACTCATGAGAGGCATCATCTTCTTAGTATAATTATTTCAACTCTCTCACTTTATCATCAAGGTGCCCCAGCATATTGGATTTTTCTAGAGCATTTTCTTCTCCAGCTTTAGTTTCACCTAGCTGCCATGTATCAGAGGGGTAGCCGAGTTAGTCTGTATCTTCAAAAACTACGAGACGTCCTGTGGCACCTTATAGACTAACAGAGCATAAGCATAAGCATATGTGGAGCATAAGCTTATGTGGGCAAAGACCCGCTTCACCAGATGCATCAAGCTGTCATGTTTTGACTTCAGTTTACTGATGTCACCACATGGCCATGAACTTAATGAAGTTCATGAAAGTAGTACAGATAAATCATTTTAACATGTAAGCTGCTTTCATTGATCTCGGCAAGATACCAGCTGATGCCAGTGAAAAGGAATCACTGGGATGCTGGAGCCAAATCTAGACATAAAGCCTCTCATCAAAACTCAGAAGTGCTACTGAAGGGTGTGCCTTGGTGCCAGTTGTACATATGGCTCCATAGTCACTCTGACGGATTCCAAGACACTCTGGTGGCTGCTTCCAGCTCATGAATTCTTGGATCCAAAATTAGTGACTGTGTAGACCCAACCTAGGCCTGGTCCTGGATTCACACTCATGAATTTTATTTTAATCCACTGCTTGCCTTCTGTGACTAATTACGAAAGTAATAACCTGCTGCTAAGGATAGTGTTTGAGGGCACCAAGTGCTGTAATTGGAGAGGAGGAATTTAATAACACAATACTGAACAAATTTGTCCTTAAATTTCTCACCTTCAAATATGGACAAAGTCTTGGCTATTTGCAAGGTCGTCATTAAGGGGGGCGGTAAGAAGTGGAATACCACCAGCTGCATTGGAGTTACCTTGCTGAAACACAGGCAGAAGGAGGGGGAGGACATATGATGGTGGGTGTGGGGGGCTATCACAGACGACTCAAAAAGGAGCTCTTTGCTCCCTCTCCACACTCTTTCTTGGGCATAGATGTGCATAACTGTATACACACAAGAAAAGCTGGGAGCATGGAAGTGCTCTTACCTGGCACTCCTGAGGCCACAGTGTTACAGATGCACCACCTGGTCCTAAGTTAAGTGTTTTCTAGAGTTCTGTGTTGTACTTTCTGCTGAAACGTGTGTGTGTGTGTGTGTGTGTGTGTGTGTGTGTGTGTGTGTACACATACAGATACCATCTGTGACCTTCCTTCTGTCCTTTCCACTTTGCACCACAGGCAGGATTTGACTTAGTGTTTTACTCTGCTGCTATGCTTCATTAGAGCTTTCAATTATTGCACAGCTAGACATATATTAACAAACCATCACACAAGCCAACCATTATTCTTAATAGAACCATTATCCCTTATCAGTGTGCGTCTGAACTATGTACTATACATACACAATGCAGCATGATCATTTTTAACCTAGATACTCACACTTCTTTTTCTGGGAGCCTTATGGTTATGCCTGGGCTAAAGCAGGTTTTTAAATTAAATATTTACAGTACATATTCAACGAGTATTTAAGGTGCCACTGGGAAAAGTGTATATTTTAATCTCAGTTGATGCCTTTAATAGGTAGGAAACAGCCAGTAATTAATTGTAATTGGAACCAAAAGCAATACTGCTGAATCGAAATCGAAGGGTTTCTGCATGAAATTGGATTTCCACAGTGTAGGAGTACTACACTCATTTCATTTCAAAGCTTTAATGAGAATGTAGAAAATACCTTTCCTTTTCCCATATCTAAAGGGGAAGACAATTTAGGCACCACACACTGACTTCCGTTAATGAAATCAGTAGGACTGCATGTGCACAGTTTGGTTCTAAATGTGATACACAAGCAAATTCCCATTTCTAACCCCCCAAAACAATAGAAAGGTTAGCAAAGGATTAGCAATAGAAATAGTCATGGTCAGACAAAAGGAGGACTAACTTGCCCACCTGCTTTCATATTTCGTAAAGCCATAGCTCCAGATTATACCAATGGCCTTTAATGCAAACTTGGGAACAAATCCTGCAAGTGTTACAGGTAACATGCAAGGCACTCATGCAAGTAGTCCTATGGAGGGGCAATAGTCTCCTTATTTAGGCTGACCTATGCCATTAAATTTACTAATCCTTTTCTAATCTGGATCTTTTGACTTCTGTTGGACTACTCATATGTGTACAGTTATTCAGGTACATCAGAATCAGTGGATTGGGTGGCCCAGTTCCCTCCCCACCCCTCCCCATGGAGCAGAAACCTTCCCCATCCCTGGATCTACACTGAATTGTTTGTTTGCGGCCATGCCTGGACCCAGGGATATCGCCTTACTTACTGTTTGCTTGTTCAGCCCTGCTGAAACGGATGCGAACCTGGCACTGACTGTGGCCATGCCCTGACCCTGGGTGGGCCCCTCACGTACTGTGTGTTTGCTCCGGCTTGCTGAAGGAGCAGAGCCTCACAGTAACTGCTGCTCCGCCTTGAACTGGGGTGATTCCCTGATTGTAGTGAGGTGCTATGGGCTCACCCTGCCCTGGAGCGGGTGAACCCTAACCCGCACCTTTACAGGAATGTAGAATTTCCAGGACAGTGTGATTTAGCGACACAATATCCATTAGCATTAATGAGAATAGCACAGTTAAATCCCCATGCAATGCATTAACTTTTTTTATTCTCATAGTTAATGTTTACTGTAGAAAAGTAATAGACCACAATTTAAAATTAAATAGCATAGAGTGGGTGAAACTTTCCAAAGTGTGCGCGTTTCTTAGGGCGCTCATGTACTTTAGAAAGAGGAGAAACTTGTGTATCATTTAAATCTTGCTAGACTGGATCTTTTAAAAAATGAAAGACATACGTGAAATGCACGAGGTGCACTGCATCCCCTTCGTAAATCAAATATGGTTTATTTATTTAGATTTAACAAGATACGTGCAAGAATGCCTGTTCTCGGTTCTCAGCGCCTTGCCATCAATTAAATATGTTATACAGCCATGAAGAACCAAAACCGACCATTCATCCCCATCTCCTTAATACGACAACTTGCAGCAGAATATAACAAACCAAATCAAATTTTCCCCTTCCTTAAGTTCCTAGTGATGAACCCACTCCAAACCTCTCCTCAACATGCTCTCTAAAGGAAAAGCCCTATGCTATTCTGGATCCGAGGTCAGTGGAAGGGGTGAATTCCAAAGATAATGAAACCTCATTACATTAGGAATGTTTAGCCAGCAGCAATCTCTCTCATTGAGATCAATATCTTAGGCTCTGTATCCACTGCACACCAGCGTTGGCGGCAACTAGGATATGGGTACGACAACACACCGGAGTGAAAAGGAAGCAGTGTCCATGCTGTTGTGTGCAGTTACATATGTCTGTGAAAGGATCTGGCAGTGAGGAGGCAGCAGAGAAAAGCTCTCCTCATAGGGAGCTGGCAGAACTGTTCCAGCAGTACAAAGGCAGCAAGACTCTATGCTCCTAAACATAATGTCATCCACGGGGGGCCCTGCTTGGGTGTCTAGAGCAACAGGCTTAAGACATGTCTTTACTTTCTCACCTGAGCAGTACTTCACTCTCTACCTTGCTAGGAGGCGGGGGGAGGGAGAGGGGAAGGACAGGGGCTAACCAAAGATATACACTAAAAGAAGTGTGTGGTGTAGACATATTTTTCAAGTCCATAGAATCATAGACTCATAGAAGAGTAGGACTGGAAGGGACCTTGAGAGGCCATCGAGTCCAGCCCCCTGCCCTCATGGCAGGACCAAGCACTTTCTAGACCATCCCTGAAAGCCATCTATCTAACCTCTTCTTAAATATCTCCAGTGATGGAGATTCTACCACCTCCCTTGGCAATTCGTTCCAATAGGGAAGCCAATGCAGAGCATGGAGCACCAGTGACAAGCTCAGACTTGGATACTTGACCCAAACAATGAACTGGTAAGTTCTGCACTAACTTCATCATGTTAATAGTTTAAACTATAAGTAGCCATTACTGATATGGACATACAGTGCATTGCTATATGCAAATATATACTGGGCTCCAGTATTCCAGTCATTGTGTAGCGCCAGTGACATCATACCACGTGTATACTGCATGTATTGGGCATTCAGACTTTTACATATACACTTTTGTCTTTGCTAAGTGTAGAAAGACTTCCTTACAGCATTGATCCCTATCTAAGAATAGGAATTACTTCAACAAGCATGCTGTCTGGATGCTGTTACATAACTGAAACATGTACAGTCCCAAAGAACAGTTCAGAATCCATACAATAGATTGTACCTATTCCTGAAGGTATAGATTTATTTTTAACCATCAGTCAGATCAGTTAACTGAATGGAACTTAAAGGGCAAAGTGTTAACAGTCTCAATGGTGCTGGTATAAACCAGCAGTTCATTGTCCTTTTCCAAATCTGACATGGAGAATGCATGGAAACAATAGTCCTCTCCTCACGGGAGCAGATGTGAGATTGTCTCTGGTAGTATTTAGAAGTGACAGACACGTAAATACAGGTTCATCTTCTTAAACTGGAAATTCACTCATCTGGCAACATCTGTCATCTGGCATGACCACGTACGTTGTAGTACAAGAGAGAGTCCCAGGGCTGGGGCAGGACCTGCATCAGGCGGGCAGGAGCTGGGGCCATAACAGTGTCCGGCAGCCTGGCCTGGGCTAAAGCTGGAGCTGATGCTGTACCTGCTGTAGCTTGGGTGGGTAAAGCCCACGTGGGAACATGGGGCAGGGTCATAGGCCAAGCTGGAGCCCTCGCCAAGCCCCCAACAGGAGGAGAAAGAGGGTGGCTGGGGAGCAGAAGCCACCGGGTCCTGGTGGCTGGAGAGTCAGTGGTGAGCCCTGGAGCCCTGGGTTTTCTATCTGGCTCATGTCCTTTCATTTCATTCTATGTTCCACTGTTATACGTTCTGGGATCAAGCCCCTGGCAAATCCATATAAAAATATTTATTTTCATAATGAATGGACTCTGAAGAGCATGCTGTTTTACTTATGAATACTAGTAAGTCACTTGATCTACGTGAAAGCCAAAAAGTGTGGATCACTGATGTACGAGATCGGATGATTTATCATTCTAGAACCTTAAAGTTCTACCAATCCTAAAGGGGATTTCTTGAGTTCTTGTAAAAAAAAAAAAGACACTCCATTCTTATAATGTCAGATGGAATGATGGAATTACAGTATGATGTGCTGTCAGAAAAGCAAATATGGTAGGCAACCAGCTTGGCTTACCAGGGAACTCCTTGGTGAGCTTAAACTCAAGAAGGATGTGTATAAGAAGTGGAAACTTGGACAGATGACTAAGGACGATTTTAAATCTCTCTTGAGAATGCAGGGGAGTAATCAGGAAGGTGCAAATGCAGTTGGAACTGCAGCTAGGCAGGAACGTGAAGGGTATCAAGAAGGGACAATCCAGGGAACTACAGACCAGTCAGCCTTATCTCAGTCCCCAGAAAATAATGGCGAGGATCTCAAAGAATCCATTGTGAAGCATTTGGAAGAGGGGAAAGTGATTAGGAGTAAGTATGGATTCATCAAGGGCAAGTCATGTCTGACCAATCTGATCAGCTTCTCTGACAAGGTAACTGGTTCTGTGGATATGGGGAAGATGGTGGATGTGATATACCTTGACTTTAGCAAAGCATTTGACACAGTATCTCACAATATTCTTGCCTGCAATTTAAGGAAGTATGGATTGGATAAGGGACTGTAATGTGGCTAGAAACCTGGCTAGTTGATCAGGCCCAATGGGTTGTAATCAATGGTTCTATGTCTGGTTGGCAGATTGTTTCAAGTAGAGTGCTGGTATTGTTCAACATCTTTATTAATGACCTGGATGAGGGAGTGGATTGCACCTCAGCAAATCTGAAGATGACACTAAGCTAGGGGGACAAATAGAAATGTTGGAGGCTAGGAATAGGGTCCAGAGTGACCTAGACAAATTGGAGGATCAGGCCAAAAGAAATCTGATGAGATTCAACAAGGACAAGTGCATAGTCCTGCACTTGGGATGGAAGAATCTCAAGCATTGTTACAGGCTGGGGACCGACTGGCTAAGTAGCAGTGCAGCAGAAAGGGATCTGGGGATTACAGTGGATGAGAAGCTGGATATGAGTCAACAGTGTGTCCTTGTAGCTAAGAAGGCTAATAGCATATTGGGGTGCATTAGGAGGAGCATTTCCAGGAGATCTAGAGAAATTGTTATTCCCCTCTACTTGGCATTGGTGAGTACTGGAGTACTGCTTCCAGTTCTGTCCCACTCACCCAGTATAGAAAGGAAGTAGATACATTGGAGAGGGTCCAGCAAAGGGCAGCAAAAATGATTAAGGGGCTAGAACACACGACCTATGAGGAAAGGGTGATGGGTTTGGGCTTATTTAGTTTGCAAAAGAGAAGAGTGTGGGGCAATTTGATAGCAGCCTTCAACTTCCTGAAGTGGGTCTCTAAAGCGGATAGAGAGAGGCTGTTCTCAGCAGCGAAGGATGGCATTAAAAGGAACAATTCTCTCAAGTTACCTAGCGAGGTGGTGGAATCTCCATCTGCAGAGGTTTTTAAGGCCCAGCTTGACAAAGTTCTGGCCAGGATGATTTAATTAGGGTTGATCCTGCTTTGTACAGGGGGCTGGACTAGATGACCTCCTGAGGTCCCTTCCAGCCCTAGGGTTCTATGAGTCTAAGATTGTAAACGAGTTTTAAGTTAGACTGAGAGCTGATAGAGGGTAGATCAGTAATGCAGTATTTTTACGTTCATGCTCAGGTAAGAGCTATCCGGACTAGAATTCAGCAAATAGAGATTGCCAGTGTACATTTCATTAAGAATGGCAACAAATGTCTATAGCTCAAATGGAGTTATAAATAATGATTCTATCCATAGGAAAAACTCACCTTGACTCGGAAATCAGGAAATGACAAAATTATATGGTACAATTATAGCCTTATTTCAATCCTTGGCAAGCTAGAGGAACGTTCTGTGACAAAGTCAGCTGACATCAAGGGACCAAGAAGCATACATGAAAAGAAAGCCACAGAACATAAAGAGGCACTTATATTTGAGGAAACTTGGAAGAGAACTGAATACAGGATCAATAGTAGTGATTTTCCTCAGAGATTCTGCAGGTTCCAAATGCGAGTCAAAAATGGACAAGACAGACATTCGATGTCAAAAAATTAATTTACTGATTATGTACAGAGGAGCTTTTGTATTCACAGGGCATGGCAATTCCAAAAGCGACAAAGTGACTGACAGCTGGTAAAGTCTTAAGAGTAGAAGAAAGAGGTGAGGCTTCTGCTTAACTTAAATAATATGCTATACTTTCAACACACACTAGAATTATTCTGAAACAGAAAAATAAATCAGAGTATTAATATTCTAAAGTGTCTATTTGCAAATGAAATGGAACTATGGAAAAAGACCTTGTATTGTTATCAAGTTGTAGACAGTTTGGACTAGTAGGCATAATTCAAAGATATGAGGATTAGAGAAGAGATTTCAGTATAGGATGTTATGAAGTGTATGGGGTGAGAGAGAAAGGGGGAGAAATAAGGATGATGATGTTATACTAGAAGTGGGGGATTTATCTTCACCAATAAATATTGGGGGTGGTAGCATGAAATTCTTTGGGTAAAGATGCAAGCAGCAAAAGCCAAAGGAAAAGTGATACTAGACATGCTTGAGTGATGTTTGAAAGATGGAATTAGAATAATTCAGCCTGGAAATGAAAATCAATGTTTTTAACATGGACATAACCATTCACTGGAGCAGCTGACCCCTGGCAAGGTTCCTTGTAATTTGAAACCTTTATGTCAGGACTGAATGTCTTTCTGAAAGACTTGTGTTAGCTCAACCACTGTATTGGGCAAAAAGGGGAGGGGTCCCTGCACACTGCTCTCACCTTCAGGCACCACCCCTGAGGTTTGCACTGTCTTTGTTTCCTAGCCAATGGGATCTGCAGAACTGGTACGTGGGTCATGGACAGTGTTTGGAGACCCCATGGCAGCTCTTGCACCTAGGAGATGAACATGATGGCTGCTACTGGGAACTGCTGAGCCAGGGCAGGCAGAGAGCCTGTCTTAGTCCTTCTGCACCACTGACCAGACTTTTAGTGCCCAATCAGAGGGCTGACTGGAGCTGCCAGGGTCCCTTTGTGACTGAGCATTCTGGTAAAAAAGTAATTGGTCTCAGCCCTTGTGCTGGGAGCACTTCTCTGTGTGGCCTGCATTCTTGCTCTGGTGCTTGGCTTCCTTGGGCACCAGACCACAGCAGCTCTGCTCCCTCTTAGCCTCTGGTGGGACAGTCACACTGCCCATGGCTCTGCCATCCTGGATCCCCTCTGCCTTGGACAGGGGCTACAGCCCCTTCACTGAACCAGTCTGGGGCACAGGCTGAGCTCACACTGCCTTCTCCTGAAGTGAAGATTGTATTTGTGTCAGGTTATCATTTTTAGTTGGATCTATATTTCTTCTGAGTGAAACAGGGACCACGAATAAAAGTGTAAGGAATGTCAAGCTGGAAGTGCCTTATGTCACTGAACTGGTGGGCTCAGAGTATTTCATTTCAGGGGCTCAGGAAACAGACAAGTTCTCCTACAATATATCACAAGAGAAGTCTTAGAGCAATGCCTGTCAGTGCACTGCTACAAACCATGGGAGATGTCCTCAGAAGTTCCTGGGCCCAACCAGGTCAGTGTAGTGCTTATCAGGTCATGGCTACATACGTGTGACCTGAATGTGACTTATTGTGGAAGCTCACTTCTGGGCTAGGCTAAACTGAGCTCCCAGTTGTCAGTGCTTGAACCCATTTTCAGCCAGTAGTAAAGACTGAGTTGCTCCTTGGGGCCTTCAAAGGAACCTTTGCTGACACAGACACAGAAGGGCCAGCAGCGATCTCCAACCACCACTCTCTCAATTGTTTCTTTAAGGTAAGTCACGTAACCTATTTTCTCCACAGTGCATTTACTATTTTCATTTCGCCCCTATTATCTCATGCTCAGGCTATCACGCTGTGGACATAACACACTTTATAGAAGAAAAATGGCTTCTAGGAGGTCAGCAGTCATCCATCACTATGGTGCGTCACTGCACCAATCACTACGATATTCACATGCCTTTTAGCTGGGAGCTAAACAGTAAAAGTTATCGATTTCCTATAATAACTGGAGCATTCTTAATGATTTTCTGGGAACATGTTTCCTAATCTCTTATCATATCCTTCTTAGTAAATATTTTTATGGAGCAAGTTTCTCAGTTATAGAAGGAACATATCTTATAGTGGATCTAGGATTATGTTCACCGTATTATTTTGTTAGGTAATGGTGTGCTCATATCCTAAAGGCTCTTTCTTTACACACCAGCTGGATGGTACATCACACAGATAATGCACACAAACATGCAGTCATAAAACAAATAGTACGAGCCTGCTTTTTGTGATTAACAGTATCATACTACACTGCTGCTTCTGTCATTGCTCATCTGATGTCTGGAGTCTTTTTTTTTTAACCCAAAAAGGAAATTTAAAATGAAATATCTTCTTCAAAAAGATATCTTTTGAAAGCATGTTACTTTGAACCATTGTAGCCTGTAGGCACTTCAGCTCATATATACTTCCTGTTTATTTATATAACCACATAGTGGAATCACAGTGTTGTAAGTGAAAGATTGGGCAAGTCTGATGCTTATGAAAATAAGGGATTGATAATACTAGCCTGAGAGAGGTGCAGTGATACTACACAAGCTTCCATTCAGAAACTTAATCTTGACTTCCAATAACCTCATTTATCTTAGCTCTCTGATTCTCCTGAGCAGACATTGGCAATCATCCTAAATTGTGCCAGACTGTACGTGTATGTTTATTACTGAAAGAAATTTACACCAAAGCCTAAGGAGGAATCACAGTCTGTTTCACTTTATATTTAACTAAACTGGCGCTAATGGGTTTCCTGGGGAAATACCTTCACCCAGACAATCATTCTTTTCCCCGAAGCAATTTCATGTGACAACTTGGAAACCAACATCATTTGTAAAATAGAGCATTTATTCAGGGTCACTTTGGATACTGTAAAATTGTTCACTTTTCCCAGACACAGATAATTCTTTAAAAGAACTATGCCCTTTCAGGCCAAACTAAATCATTATGCAAAATAATTTGAGACACAAGCAATAGAATAAATGTTTGACGAACTACAAGTATAGTTTAAAATACAAGAAAATAAAGACAACTTTTCTTCTTCAAGCTTCAGATACGTCTGTTGCAGATAACACTAGGGCTTTTCCATGAAATTCAAAGATGTTTCTACTACAGCAGAAACTGCTGAGATTACCATTAATGCTTTATTTCTAGATGGATTGGCTGAAATAAACATGTTGAGTGAGAACAAGGGTTTATCCCTCACCAAAGGGAATATTTTCTCTAGCAACATTAGTCACTTGTGGAGAGGCTATTGGGCTAACATGAGATAGTTTAACAGAAGAAGATCTTTCCATTTTATGAACTGTTACTAAAATATCTGTGATCTAATTTCAGAGGACAACAAAGAACTTTTCTTTCCAGGAAACGGGGCACTATTGCTCTGATCATTAATCAAGAGCATGCACTTCAGCTCTCTAGATTTCAAATTCTCATAAGGTGTTCCTTTCCTGACCCACCTGATCACATAGTCATCTCTATTCCTCCCTACTGCATAACCCCTCCAGCCCATATTTTGGGCCTCACCCCTTTAATGAAAGGCACACAATGGCAATATCCTTTCCTTTGCTCTTCCACTAGCAACTGTGTACTTAGAATGCTCATCCTTTAGTATCCTTCACACCAACAAATACGATCTCCTCTTTCAATCACAGATATTTCCTTTTTCCTTTAAATGTTGCCTGTAATTACAAGGCACTGTATCATAACACGATATATATTGTCAAAGTTGTTATCTAAAGATAAAAATTATTATGTGGTCAGGATCATGTAAGTAGACATGCATTATTTACATGCATTCATATAGATTTGTTTGTTATGCACAACTCCCACTAATGTCTGGCTAAGGAATCGTAGTGGGAGTTTGGTACACCAAAGGAACGTTCATAAAAAGAACTAAGATTCTGCCTAGTGTAGGGTACAGGCTGCATTTTTAAACCACCATTAGCCTGACATCTAACTTTGCCTTTTCAATTTTGCATAATTATTTATCACACACATGCTATCTATTTAACATAAAAACGCTGAGCTTGCGCACACACAGTTCTGAGGGCTGATAGAGGACAAATTTTAAAAGATGGCACAGTGAGTGTCCTGACATGGCTTTTTAATATAATTTGACTTTGTATCTAACCCTTAAATTATTCACATTACGTTAGTGACTAACAGCCCCATTCATGTGAGTGTCCCCACTGTTTTAGGTGCTGTACAGGCACATACCTGGATCTTATCAAAATTAAAATGATGCATAACTGGGTGTTATAACCCCTTTTTTGTAAGCTATTCCCAAATACCCTACTAGTTAACAGTATTCTTACACACACACACTCTCACACACACACACACACACTAACTACACACATGCATACAGCCATAGCAATGAAAAGTTGCTGGTTTGTAAGTGACCATGCATGGATTATAGCATGAAGAAAAAAAAATCTGTCTTCAGATGCATATGCTATGTGCAACTCCCACTGACGTCTGGTGAAGAGTCCTTAGAGTCCCAAGTCTAGTGCTGTACTCACTTCGATACAAAACACAGCCTCCCTGCATTAGAAGGCCTGTCTCACACAAGGGAAGATAAGGCACTAGGACCTCAAGGTAAAAATGAAAAAAATGAATGTGTGTGCAACAGCTATAGATTATCAATAGCCCCAAATCAAGTTGACATTCTGCTCTGGCTTACACTGTGATTGCATGGAGTGTGCATGGGAAGTGTATGATCCTGGTTTGTTGCATACATTATGTTTTACAGCTTCTGAAGAGGCATCTTAAATTACCATATTTTATGTATATATTTTCTTTACATTAAACTTCAAACTCTGCCCACATGACAACCATCATGGTGATGGTTGATAAATACAGACTGTGCCTTGGGCCCTGAAGATGGTCCAACATCATCAACATGTAATAAGACAAAAAACAAACAAACAGCAGCATTGAATGCCACCCTCTGAGGAGTTCTTGCCTGTAACTTCTCAGAAACAAGCCAGCTAGGACTAGTAGCCACCCTGGTGTGTTGCATGAAAATATATGGAATACACAGGATTCCCATAAGACCTGAAGCTCAATCAGATGTTATTGGTCCTGTGATCACAGATCAAACATAGCAATCAATTTTGGTGGCTAATATTATTACACAGCAGAGCTCACTCACCTATACCAGCAAACAACATTTTCAGCGTCTTACTATACAAAGCAGTGGTAAAAAAAGCTTAGATGGTTTAGAGTTTTGTTTCCAATAGCCAGGCATGAAGATTTAACAGAGCTCTTGGGTTTGGAAGCTGGGCTCTGTTAAAAGCGTAAGACCAGACATACTGATTAGACACATGGTTTGTTTATCCCTGTCTTGTGACTTTGGCCAAGGCCAGGTGCTTCAGAGGGAATGGATAGAGCAGATATTCACAGCAGGTGATCCATCTCCATTGCCCATTTTCTGCTTCTGCAAACAGGTGCAAAGAACGCTTCAGAATATGGTTTTGCATCCCTGACCATCCTGGCTATTAAGGCACTTATCTTTTCTGAATTTATCTAGCTGTTTTTTGAGCCATGTTATAGTCTTCGCCTTCACAGCATCCCAGGGCAAAGAGCTCCACAGGTTGATTGTGCATTGTATGAAGAAATACTTCCTTTACTTTGTTTTAAACCTGTTGCCTATTGATTTCCTAGTTCTGTTGTTATGGGGAGGAGTAAACAACACTTCCTTATTCACTTTCTTCATACCAGTCATGATTGTATAGATCTCTGTCATGTCATCCCTTTGTCATCTTTTTTTCAGATTGATGAGTCCAATTTTATTAATCTCTCCTCATGAGCTGTTCCAGACCTCTAATCTTTTTGTTGCCCTGCTCTAAATCTTTTCCAATAGATCTCTTTTGGGATAGGGCGAACACATTTGCATGCCATATTCAACACTGGGGGCATAGCATGGATTTCTATAGAGGTATATATTTTCTCTCATTATCTATCCCTTTCTTAAGGATTCCAAACGTTCAGTTTGCTTTTTTCAACTGCTGATGCACATTGAGGGGATGTTTTCAGTGCACTATCCCCAATAACAAGATCTCTTCCTTGAGTGGAAACAGTTAATTTCAACCCCATCATTTCATATATATAGTCAGGATTATGCATTCCAGTGCATATTACTTTGCACTTATCCACATTGAATTTCATCTGCATTTTGTTTCTCAGTTGTCCAATTTTATGTGATCACTTTGTAACTCTTTGTAGTCTGATTTGGACTATTCTCAGGGTGTCTCGTACTTTCTGGGTCTGATTAAGTTGAATCAGTATGATAACATACTTTGTTTTGGGATTTCAATGTTTCTTGATCTGATTCTAGGCAAAACAAGGAAGACCAGAGACATTTTAAGCAATTGTAAGTTGACAAAGACATTAGCTAAACATTTTTAAGCCTGTTAAGATAGGAAAAAAACACTTTTCTTCCTTACTTAAGGGCAATGTTTGGAAAAATTATCTGACTCTAAATAGTCAAAACATTTTATGATATTTTCTTTCAGATGCTGCAAATCTAATTCCACTCTCTGTACTGGACTTATGTAGAACATTGTCGGAACTTTTATGAATTGGAGGACTCCACAATTGTTCATAAATTCTTGGCATTGTTGCTGGAAAAAGAATGGATGTCAGCACACCTGAAGAGTTAATAGAACTCTAGCAGCTTGTCAGCAACCATGAATTGTGGCTTCCTAGACAGATGCTCAAGATGAGGAGTGGAGTGATGGAGAACAAAGGGAGCCTGGCAGACAATTAGAGGATGAATTTATGTAACTCTAACTCCCTCCACCCCCTTTTTTTTTATTTGACTCTCTCTGTTCCAAAATTGGTCGTCCGAACTGAAGTAATTTGTTTAAGAAGAGCTCAACCTAACCAAATTGTGCTATCAATCTCCCTGAAATAAAATAATCTGTGTGTTTGGAATAAATGGATGTTGCAACTGGTTCAAGTTTAGCTCATGAAAATCTGGCATGACAATCTCTCATGACCATCATCCTTAGCTGCATGTTACAAATGCAGTATGTTGTAGAAGGCTGAGACAAGTTAGGGTAGGAATATTTCACAAGTCTATTCCTTCTATTTGCCTGGTATAAAGGTCACATGATCAATGGAACTCTGAATGTAGTGACAAAGTCATTACAACACAAGAAGTCGCAATGGCTTTCCAGATCCCTCCTCAGCAGCTTTCAAGTAACACTGCAGCCACATGGATGGTAAAAGAACAGAGGGTCAGGATCTCCCAGAGTCATTAGAACTTGAAAACAGGAAGTATCAGTAGGATGTCATCACTGAGTTTGGGAAATCTTTTTCCAAAATGCTGGTTATGTACGGAACCTGAAGAAAAGTCAACAGGTAAATCATTAAGGCTTCCCATTTCCTTCTTCTGCAACATGACATTTTATACTGGTATGGCTATTCCATATGTGAAACGGAAGAAGATACAGTGGTATACACACACTTGTTAGTAAACTGTGCTCACACTAGGAGTTGTACCAATAGTAAAAATCCACAACTTGAACCAACAGCTACACTGGGACAAAGTTGCACAGAGACCAGGTCTGAGTGGTTACTACTTTTATTTATATAAGGCCATTGGCACACACAGTGCTTTCCTTACGTTGCAGATGACAATGTAAATGCCCTAAATAGCTTATGGTAGGAAACAAAGGGATGCAAAGGAGATGGTAGAGTGACATTTGAATGCAAAATCTGGGGACAGTGTAGTTTGTATTCTCTGAAGGTCAAAGAACCTCAAGAGTATTACAATAAAAGATTCCACCAACCATTTAAAAATTAAATGATTTTGATATTTAGCTGCACAGTTCATTGTCATTATAATTTTTTTCAGAAGTCACATAAAAGAGAAAAAACACAATAGAAAAAAATTGGCTTGTGGATTCAGGCTCTTACATTTTCTCTCTCTAAAAAAAGACACATACATACTATGTTTAGAATTAGACTTTTTTTTCCCAAATAAACCTAACTTGCAAATTCACAACATTACTGAATTCCTAAAAGGAAGAGGTGTTTTGATCTTCTGTATCTCGTTCTAATCCACACGCTTACAGGGCATAGTGATGTCAAGGGAGGACTGAAGTCTCCCAGAATCTGCAAAAACCACTGAAGTAGATTAGTTTCCCTTTAAAGCTAATGTTCTGGATTTGGAATCTTCTCTTTGTAAAGGCACATTTACTGATCTAGGATTGAGAGATTTGTACCTAGTACAATGGTTTTGTAGTATATTGAGAATAATTGTCTTTAAGCCATGCATGTAATCTATTTATTTTCCATATGCAAAGCCTTTTTTCTTTGTATTGCTCTTTGTAAAAACATATGCTGAGTTCTCCCAAGTATGCTCCTTCTGCTGACTGCTCATTCGTACCGGCATTATACAAACATATTTTTCCCCTGTGGACTATTTTCAGTACAACAGTTTGTTTTCATCTATCATGGTTCTACTCTGCCTGAACAGCTGAGTGCAGTGCTTTCCTTGTAAAATAAGGGAGCTGGTACTCAGCTGACTCCCTGCCCCAGCTGTTCCTGCAGCTGGGGCTTCTGAGGTGCTGGTAAGCAGTACTGGCAAACAAACAATGGAGATACAAACATCTCCTAAGACTGGAAGGAACCTCCAGAGGTCATCTAGTCCAGTCCAGTCCCCTGCTCTCTTGGCAGTACCAAGCACCCTCCCTGACATCTATTTGCTCTAATACCTAAATGGTCTCCTCAAGGATTGAGCACCCCCCCCCAGGTTTAGCAAGCTAATGCTCAAACCACTGAGCTACGCTTCCTCAAGTACAGGCACAAAAAAAAGGCACTGCCTGAAGGTAATGTTGGATACTAATACTTGGCACATTTAAAGCTTTTTTCATCCATTGCTACCCCATGGGAAGTTTTTTGTTGTCATAGAAGTAGAAAACTCATGGGGATAGATACAAAATTATTTGAACCCACATGATCTCATCATAAAGAGGGGATAATCCAACAGTAGAGCTAGACTTCAGTGACTGGTTTTGTACTAATAGTAAAGTGTTCTTAGTCTTTTTGCTCAAATGAAATGACCTGCTGGTATCATTGAAATTCTATGCTTCTCTCCATTTGTTTCTCTTAAACTGTTGCTATTTCTCCTTTAAATGTAATTAGTATTACCACAGAACAGAAGGCTTTCCCTAACTACAATATATATTCTATAAAGGAAATACATTCATATGATATACAATTGCAAATCACAAGAATGTTCGGAAAATTCCTTGTGTCAAAGCGCCCACTGAAGAATACCACTGAAACACACAACCGTTGTGGCCCAGGGCAAAATGGTAATCTGTAAAACATAAGCACTTACTGAGGATGAGAAAATAAATTTGAATGAAAAAGGTATGCTCAGATGCTTTTGTTCACACATATAGTAAATGCCAAATTTTGCACCAAGTTATACTTGTAATCCACTTGAAGCCAATGCGCACCTTTTCCACTAAATCAGAAAAGTTGCTGAAATTACCATTTATAAACCAGCCAGCAAATTTACATAAACAAGACATGTTATTGGATGTTACTTTTTATCAGACAGCACAGCTTCAGATACACTATAGCTGTTCATTAGTTTAGCCTTTTATTGACTTCCCATAGTACTTCAGTCACTGTAAAACATGTGCATCAAAGACTGGAGTTTCTATGTTCCTCATACCCTGGATATAGGAACCTTACTTTCTTTCTTTTTTCTGCAGCCCTAGGCTGCATCTACACTGCAAGATAAAATCAATTTTATTAAAATTGATTTCTTAACGCTGGGTTTTATCTCTTTTATTTTGAGCATCTTCACCTTCCCACATGCTCCCCCCAAATTCAACTTACTGCTGCTACACACGAGTAGCTTAAATCGAGTGCTGCTGCAGTGCATTGTGGGAACCTATCCCACAGTTCCCTGAGTCCCATCGCTTCATGGCCCCACAAATAGATGTGGGTATATGACTCCATTTTCCCACATTTCATTCCCCTTTCCCCTGCCATGTTAAGTATGTCTAAGTAGACATGGGATGCTACACTGAAACTTGAATGAATCATCAGTAATGGGCTGGGAAAGCTAAAAGACAGTACACTTTGACAGCCACAAAAATTGTGACCACCCCCGGAGGCTCTTTCAGGAAACTTTATCTGGATTTAGGCCTCCAACCACAGAAGACCCTTATGTTTAAGTAGACATGGTTGCTATGCTGGAACTTGAATGATTCACCAGGCTAAAAGACCCCAGACTACAGCTAGGTTTGGACCTGGAAAAGAAGATCCGAAGGACAAGAATATTCCCTGCTGCAAACATTACTGTGGTAATTGTATAGCTAATACATTGCCTTCATTGAAACATGTAGGGCTTGGGGGGGCTAAAAGACCCCCAGCTACAGCCAGCACCCGAAAATCGCAACTGCTGAGGGAGACGTCCACCATGTGGCTAAAAGACCCCCGGCTATAGCCAGCCCCTAAAAATAGTGACTGCCAAGGGAGATGTCCCCCGGGCTGCTAAATGAGCCCCAGCTACAGCCAGACCCCAAAAATCATGACTGCCGAGGAAGATGTCCACCAGGTGGCTAAAAGACCCCTGGCTACAGCCTGCCCCCAAAAATCATGAGCCTCACCTCAGCCTGAGCATGCAGGCTGCCTGACACCTTGCACAGCAGATCCTTGTATTGGTTCAGGGTCAAGCCATGTGATGTGGCTGGGCACGGGAATGTTCCAGACTCTGTGGCATCTCCAGGGGGCAGGAAGGGAGGGCATGTGAGGGTCAGAACAACATATAAACGTCTGAGAAGAAGTTTCTTATACTACCAGACAAGCATGACCCCCACCCACAGCCTAGCTGACACAGTATGGGGGGCCAGTGGCTGGCGCCAAGCAGTGCAGAAAACAAGGCAGCTAGCAGGGGTATACGCAGAATCACAGACCCCACAGTTGTGCTCCTAGCAAAGAAAAAGAAAGAAGATTTGGCAGCCTCTCAGGACCCTACATGCACGGGCTTGCACGTGCCGAATTGTAAAGGCCTTCCTGTTGCCTAGTTCCTCTGCAGTTGAGAGCAGAGGAGATGGAAGAGGCCAGAACAGAGAACTGTGGTGCATTTTGGGGCACATACAATACATCTGTGGAGGCTAATGAACTCAATTTAAAGACATGCCGCATCTTCACTACCCTTCATTTGGAATTTTAAATTCAAATTGAACGCTACCCCCTTCAGGTGACTAAAATTTTAGGATTTTGATATTATGTCCATCTTAGGCTACGTCTACACATGAAGCCTACATCGAAGTAGCTTATTTCGATGTAGCAACATCGAAATAGGCTATTTCGATGAATAACGTCTACACGTCCTCCAGGGCTGGCAACGTCGATGTTCAACTTCGACGTTGCGCAGCACCACATCGAAATAGGCGCTGCAAGGGAAAGTCTACACACCAAAGTAGCACACATCGAAATAAGGGTGCCAGGCACAGCTGCAGACAGGGTCACAGGGCAGACTCAACAGCAAGCCGCTCCCTTAAAGGGCCCCTCCCAGACACAGTTGCACTAAACAACACAAGATCCACAGAGCCGAAAACTGGTTGCAGACCCTGTGCATGCAGCATGGATCCCCAGCTGCAGCAGCAGCAGCCAGAAGCCCTGGGCTAAGGGCTGCTGCACACGATGACCATAGAGCCCCGCAGGGGCTGGAGAGAGAGCGTCTCTCAACCCCTCAGCTGATGGCTGCCATGGCGGACCCCGCTATTTCGATGGTGCGGGACGCGCAATGACTACATGGTCCCTACTTCGACGCTGAACGTCGAAGTAGGGCGCTATCCCCATCTCCTGATGAGGATAGCGACTTCAACGTCTTGCCGCCTAACGTCGAAGTTAACTTCGAAATAGCGCCCGACGCGTGTAGCCGTGACGGGCGCTATTTCGAAGTTAGTGCCGCTACTTCGAAGTAGCGTGCACGTGTAGACACGGCTTTAGTGGTCCATAAACTGAGGTAACAGAATTTACAGTGGGGACAGGCACTTGGAAAATTTGGGCTAACTGGCTTAAAATCAATTTTATCTCCTAGGGTAGATGCAGCCAGAGTTAATGTAATAAAATACTGCAAAGATGCACTTGGTGGTTCCACTTGTTCTTTGCCCGAGGCACAATGCTGACATCCTCTGTGTTATCACTTCTTATACCATGTTCTGCACACCTCAGTAAATGGTTTTGCTCTTCACAGGTACAAAGCCATTGTTATACCTCAGATAACTATTCTGCATTTTACTTGTACTCTTTGCACAGATTCCACAGGTGCTTTAACCCAGATTGCTAGCCTAGGGCAGCAGCATTTTGAACAGCCGGCTCTGTTTACCACTTACCACTGGTGTTTGTGTGTTCACTGATGAACCTTGTTCCTTGCTAACTTTGGTTGACAAATTATTATCCTCATGCATTTGATGAGGAAACAGAAAATCTGGACAAGCAGGTGTGAGTGTTCAACTTTCCACTTTTCCAAGAAAGTAGCTTCTGTGGGTTTTTAGCATACTTTTAAGAGAGCCACTTGGTGTATTTCTACTTGAATTGACCCATTCAAGCCTGCCACTTGTAAAGAAATTTTAGGAGAAAGACTACTGTTAGATTTGCAGAGTTCCTTACCCAGCACTGTGTGTTGTTTACAGTGCTAATGAAATAAGTTACAAAATACCAATATTAAGAATTTATACTAAAAAAAAAAAAATGCATGAAAGCCTCTGCCACTGACTTGGTAGCCCACATCTGCTAATGCCAAGAAGAAAGTCCCTGACTATCGGATTAAGTATTAAATGAAAACAGAGGGCTAAATTCTGTTTTCAGTTATGCACATACACCCCTCAGGCCCACTTTAGTCACTGTGTCAAAGATTACTGTGCTATGACCCACTTTTATCGGGGAAGCCAAAGCTGTATTTTTTATGTGGGAGTTAGTGTAAGACAAAGCTAAAGAGCTATTGACACAGTTCCTTGTTTAAATAACTAAGCATCTCGCTCTTAGTGATACACAATGGTTTTGTTTAAAAAATAGAAATCAAATTGACAATAGTTTGTTTCCAACACTTGTGAATCTCACACTATATGGCATTTTGCTTAAAGCCCCATTTCCTGCAGTCATGTTACATGAATCCCTCCCTCGGTGATGCCATCAGAGCTTTCACACAACACCAGTATGATCACCTAGTGCAGGGGTGAGCAAACTTTTTACATTGGACCCCACTTTTCTTCCCAGCAGCTAGCAGGGCCCCCCAGTCTGTCTAACATAATCCAAACTGATGGAAATTTCAGTTATGTTCATATGAAAAAAAAAACCCTTTAAGAAAATAAAGTCTGTAGAATGTAAAAACTATATTAATCAGTATATAAATGTGAATACACATACATAAAACAGTCACATATTTAAACATTTTTAATGAGGTGGATGAGCTTGATACATAGCAGACAATTGTGCTGCACCCCCCCTTATGACAATTTATGGCTCCCCGAAGGGGGCCGACCCCTAGTTTGCTCACCCCAACATGGCGCATTAGAAGGGATTTACACAGTTTGTTAATTGCATTTTGTTCATGGTTCCTTCTTTTAGAAACCAAAAAGAAATGAGTTTGAGAAGTTTCACATCCCAATATCACTGCTCAGGCACAGTAGACAGCGATGGCGGCCCATGCTATTTTTCTCATTTTAGAAAAATCTCTTACCATTTTAAATAATTCATTGGGTATTTAATAGTGGAGTATAATTTGTCTTTAGTAAGCATGTCTTGGATTAGTTTTTGTCTGGTTTCCCACTGAAGCCTACCCTCTGCTGCTATTGAGTACACTTTAGATAAAACAAACAGAAGACAAACATATTGGCCCAAACCACTTAGGTGCCTATTCGTGTTAAGGTCTCACTTAAACTCATCTTATGCTGTGGTCAACGAGAGTACTCATACACATAAACTTAACATGTGAGTGTTTGCAGAGTCAGGGCCTTGGGTACTTAGGTTATGACTGCAAAGGAGCTGGAAGGCATCATTTCCATGTTGAGAAGACCAACCCAGAACAGTTCTGGCTGAGCTAGCACACTCAATACAGAAGCGTTGCTGCAGGAACAGGAGGAGAGCTAAGCTGCCCGAGCACTTGCCCGGCATTTTGGAAGGGTACAAACCAGGGGGCAACTTACCTCTCTTGCACTGCAGCTAACACTTCTATTACAGCATTCTAGTTCAATCAGCTGCAACACAGGTATATATATATCCTCCAGCTGGAAATAAGACCTCTAGCTCAAAGGGTGCCCAAATCCTCATTTAACAATTTCAGTGTCCAAATTTAGAAGCTCAAGTACAAAAACAGACAGTAGAAAGGCAAAACCAGTCATTGTTTGGTTTGGTTAAACCATTGTTTGATTAATTCCCTCCACACTGCTAGCTCTCCTGAAGCAGACGGTGCTCCAGGTTCAGTGCCTGCTGCTTCTTCCTATGCCTTCTGAGGAGCCACTGGCCCACTGCAGACTTCTGCTCATTCAGAATGAAACTGAATAATTCAGCTGAGGTTATTAAAAAGACTGTGTTTCACTAACCTTCATTAGCAGCCCCTGCGAACAACTGCCCAGCAGCAAACGTTCCCTTCCCCTTAGAGCACCTACCCACTGTGTGATGCTACACAAGGTTCTTGCTGATGCTGTGCCAGATCTCCCCTGCTGCCCTGTTCTCTTCTACCCATGGAGATGACTCTGCAGGTGACAGGTCCTAAGCCAATTAGGGCTTTATAACCAACATTTCAATCATTTGTCTGTAGGGTCACAAAAACATTCCTATTCTGCACAGACACACATGGAAAGTACAAGAGATGATGTCTGCATTCAAACAAACCATTGTAGAAAAGTTGCAACAGGCTGCAAACACAGTCAAATATAATTAAATGTAGCATTCCATTAAATATCTGGGGAGTAGTTTTCTTCATTACTTGCCCAGATTTATGACTGAGCAGATTCAAGAGAAGCCCAGTACTGCAATAAGGTGGCAAGGAAGATAAGAAAGAAAAGTTGGCATGAGCCTACAGGACTGTGGTTGCACTGGGCATTTCAAGCCAGTGCTATTTTTCTTTACTTTTGAGAGCACATTCAATCAGAAAAGTAAAACACTAACTAGGACACTAAACTAAAACATCTAATCTACTAAGAGAGTTAGAGAGGTTTTTCTTTCTCACTTTGTACTTGATAACTTTTTCCCCATGGAAGTGGCTGCAAAGAAGTTTTCAGTAACCTTGAGAAAAGGAAAACATTTTCATATAGTCTAAATAGACCAATATGATTGAGTGGATGAACTAGGCTTTCACTGCACACTGGCACAAATCGTAATATCTTCAAGAGCAAGTCAAAATGCCATTGCTCCTGTGTACGCCAAATCACAGTCATAATTAATGAACCAAGATTAGGGGGCTTAGCAAACACAGTAAATTAGACTCTTTATTGAAGTGAAGGTCTGTGTTTTAGAATCATCTAGAGGCTACATTTAAATGAGACACAAGGGAATGCTAGATGTACTGTTTAACATTTTAATCAACTATTAAAGTCTAGTCTGAATAACGGTGCATTAACAATTTCACCACCAGTGCAAATTGTGACGTTAACAGTCAGAAATGACAATTTTAGAAAAGAAACAAGGTGTGTGTATGAAGCAATATCTTTAATTGGACCTATTTTTATTGATGGAAGGTATAGGCTCTTGAACTTCCTTCCTTTCGTCTGGAGAAGGAAATGCAGATTAAAGGGGTTTTAAAGAACTCCATTATGATCAACACGCTTGCCTGTTCTCACAACAAAATTTTAGATCCCCAGAATGCTGTCATCAAATCTTGTTAGTGTCCACGGATATTTTTTCCCTAAAATACTGAATTAAATTTAGGAAAACAAATATGCGCATATGCATGCCCACATTATTGTGATTTACTTATGTAAGGTTCTTTTTTTTTGGCAGATCTAATAATAAACAAAACAAAACAAAACATTCAGTTGTCTCTATTCTTCACTGGACCTAAACAGAACAGAAACAAGTAAGGTGCCAAAGATTGTAGTTTTTTGGCTTGCTTCTATTTTATGCTCTTTAGCAGAGTTGGAATTCTGAACTCTCCTATATCATTATAAAATCCAAAGTAATTTCACTGAAGTCACTGAAGTTATTCTACACCAGTGGTTCCCAAACTTTTTGGCATCACACCCCCCTTTTGATTTTTGAGAAACCCTCACGCCCCCCTCACCTCTTCTTTACCATCATGCAACCCCCCTTTAACAAAAAAATCAATTTACAATTTAAAATAAACACTAAAACTTGACATAAAATGTTATTTAAAAATAAGCACAAATAGTTTTTCTCATCCCCTTGAGGTGCAGACCTAGCTGGCCAGTTGTCTGAGCCCCATGCCAGCTGCCAGAGCTGCCCACAGCAGCTGCCCACCCACCTGAGACCTGTGCTGCCAGAGCTGCCTGCCCAAACCCCATGCTGGCCAGGCCAGCAGCCACCCGCCTGCCAGTCACCTGCCCACCAGCCACCCAAGTCCCACTCTGCAGGGCCAGCCACTCACCTGCCATCCTGGGCCCCACACTGCTAGTGCCAGCTGCCTGCCCGCCTGCCAATTTGAACCACCCAAGCTCCATGTTGCTGGGGCCAGTCTTGTGAGTTCCACAAGCTAGCTGGCCCTGCAAGCCACCCATGCGAGCCCCTCCTCTCCCACAAAGCCAGGCACTATCAGCCTCTCACTTATACCCCATCCCCATCCCCCTCACCCGAGCCAGGAACCCGCAGCTCCCCATCTAACTTCATCTTCCTCCTCCCCCCCGCCAACCCACACTTACGCACCTTTGCAGGAGGCAGCTAGCTCCACGTGGGTCTTCGCTAGCTGCCTGCTTTTTATAGTGGCTGTGCTGGGTCACTCATGTAAAATGGAAGGGGCTGAGAGCCAGAAGAAAAGGCTGGTCCTTTCTTCAGGTGGGGGGGGTATGACGGGGGTGGCTGGATTGCCCCAAGCCCCCCCTGGACTTTCTTCACACAACCCCGGGGGGCATGTCCCCCAGTTTGGAAAATGATGTTCTAGAACTACACCAGTGTTACAGAGCAGGGGGACTTAAGTCCCAATGTAAAAGTGGCTCAAGTGGAGAATCTGACCCCAGGGTTTGCCTGTTTCCCACTGTTTTACTGGGCTATTAAAACACTCTAACGTTCCCCCCACCCCTGCCACATCTCTCTCAAAGATGTTTCAAGTATGTAAAAGGGTATTAGAAGGAGGAAGGTGGAAAATTGCTATTTTTAACTTCTGAGGATATGATGAGAAGCAATGGGCTTAAATTGCAGCATGGGAGATTTAGGTTGAACATTAGGAAAAAAGCTTCCTAACTGTAAGGATGGTTAAATTGGTGGCATAAATTGCTTAGTGAGGTTGTGGGTGCTCTATCAGTGGAGATTTTTAAGAGCAGATTGGACAAACACCTGTCAGGAATACTTGTTCCTCCTGTGAGTGAAGGAAACTGGACTAGATCAGTCTATGATTCATGAAAACAAAAGGATAATGTGAAAGTCACATGTTGCTGTGCTGGACATTCTTTGTGCTGATTTACAAGACATGAGGCTCAATGTAAACCACACATCTCTGCAGGTCTGAGGCTCACAATGCCCCAGAACAGAATGACCCACAGGGAAGGCAACAACAGTTGTCACCACACTGCCACCCTTCTTGGCTTTTTGGAGCTTGTTTTTTCCACCCTATAACAAAAAGATACACAGGAGGTTTACCAATTGAATCTCTACCAGCTCCCCTGGCCACAACTCATCTCAGCCATTAATGCACTAGAATTCTACTGGTCCCTAAGCAACATGAAAGTAGCAGTTCCTTTTCATGATCAACATTTCTCGCTTGGAAGACCTTGTGCAACCATGGGTCACAGCTCTCTCTCAAGGCCTTTTATATCACAGTTTGCAGTGGAAATGGCAGTATGGATCCCATATGCAGACACCAGTATTGACTTGCAGTAAAAATATTGACTTGCAGTAAAATTAATGGTATAATGCAGGTATCAGATACATGCCACTACTGCTAATCCATGTACCTGAAAACTGCGACAAAATTTACAAACATAGTTAGAATTTAACTACAAGGTATTTAACTTACCTGTATTGTACAGTATAATCTAACAGCAGAAACCAATAGGGTATATAGTCACTATGCTTTATTTGTTAAAACCTGCAGCCTGCAATATTGGACAGGAATTGAAGATATTCTACCCTATGCAATGTAAGTATCCTGAGGGGTTCACTCTGTGTATTACTACTTAAAAAGTGAGAAGAAATGAAATCCTTCTTGGATGACAACTGAGAGGCAGAACAAACAGCAGTGGCAAAACTTACCTAGGCTGATTGTTAAAATCCCCAACTTCTTGAATTTTCATACCTAGCGTGGCTCTCCCAGTAGGCTTGCCAGGGTTCAAGCAACGAGGCACACCACCCTCGTGTACCTCGAACCAAGGATTTTTTCCCCAAATTCTCTATAAAGATTAATTCCTGACAAGCATCCCTGGTTCTGCAGTGAATGCTCCATAGAATCATAGGGCTGGAAGGGATCTCAGAAGGTCATCTAGTCCAGCTCCCTGCTTCACGCAGGATCAACCTCAACTAAGTCATGCCAGCCAGGATCTTGTCAAGCCAGTAATTAAAAATCTCTAGGGATGAAGAATCCACCACCTCCCTAGGCAATGCATTCCAGTGCTTCACCACCCTCCTGGTGAAGTAGTTTTTCCTAATATCCAACCTACACCTCTCCTGCTGTAACTTGCTCCTTGTTCTGCTATCTGACACCAATGTGAACAGTTTCTCACCCTCCTCTTTAGAGCTCCCCTTCAGGAAGTTGAAGGCTGCTATTAAATCACTCTTCAGTCTTCTCTTCTGTAAACTAAACAAGCCCAAGTCCCTCAGCCTCTCCTCACAGGTCATGTGCTCCAGCTCCTTAATCATTTTTATTGCCCTCTGCTGAACCTGCTCCCACATCCTTTTTATATGGGGGGGGGGCGCAAAACTCCAGCCACAGTTTGGTGAGTCCTGAACAAGTCTTTCATCCATTATGCTGTTCATCTCCCAAACCCCTCAGTAGAAGGGCCAAAATAAACATAGGCACTAAAGCACATGTAGTCATTTTAATTTTTTTCATCCATCTCCATAATACTCTGTATTAGCTCATGAGAACGTAGCTTGTACTCAAAACTTTGAATCTCTTCCCGCTTTCATTCACACCACAGTAAATCAGGAATAATTTCATGAAGTCAGAGGAGGAACATCAGTCTGATGTAAAAGGAGAATTAGGCTTGAATGTTTATAAACAAAAAATTGTAAAACAACTATTTTACAACTAAAAGCTTCTTTCTTGGTGTTTTCCTTCCTCCTCCCCTACCCTGCTTGCACCTTGCATCTTCATGCAGGATATCTATCTCATATCTGAGAGAATATTCAATCCCTATGGCAAAATTATTCTCAGTCCTGGTCACTTCAACACCTAATGTCCTTTCACAAAATAACCTAAAAATGACCCATTTTGAAATTGTTACATTTCATGCCCTATCTTTCACCTAAGCCTTTGCTGGTCCATGTATTTTGATCTTCCATTAGCTTATATTCAGAGGGCACGTTCTTGTAGAAAATTATCATATAATTCAAATTGCTGTATGTTTTCACTCTAAGAAATCAAAAGCCTGCTCAAAAAATTCTCAAGTAAGGAAAATGTAGTGCAGGAACTAGTGTGAAACAAACTCAAACAGGAAGAGTTTTTATGCTGTATGATGACAGTTAGCCATCCTGTTCTTTATAATGTCAATAAAATTTAGAGTAACCAATTATTTCCCAAGCACTACACTGACAGTGTAGTGTAGGCTCTTCAACACGAATGTGAAGTGTGTGCTCTTGTATGGATGCAAGACCTGGAGTATTAAAGTCTTCAAATCACAAGCTACAGACATTCATAAACAGATGCCTGAGGTACATCCTTCACATCAACATGGCAAGACTTAGTCACAAACAAGGAGCTTTGGAACAGAACAGAACAAGAACCACTTGACATTCAAATCAAGAATAGCAGGTAGGGATGCCTACGCCAGAATCAGAAAACCATCATCCAGCATAGTGTGTCAAGCTCTCAAACGGAACCTGCAAGGAAAAGGCAAAAGAGGAAAACCTTGGACAATGTGGAGAAGATCTGCTGAGATTGTGGCACTCCTGGAGTCAGCTAGAAGTTTTGTTCCAAGACGGAGTGAAGTGGTGGAGACTTGTAGATGACTCACGTTCCACCCAGAGTACAAGGGTTAAAAATATATCAACAGTAACCCTTACATGATGTTTGAAGCTAAACAAGTTCAGAAACACTGAGGACAGAGGGGGATATTGTTAATAGTAGTTGAAGGCGCCAACACCTTACAAGGGGTGTGTCTACACTAGCCAGCTACTTCGAAGCAGCTGGCACAACATCAAAATAGCGCGCACCACATCTATATGCGCTGTGCACTATTTTGACGTTGAAATTGACGTTAGGAGGTGAGATGTTGAAATCGCTATTCCTATCCAAAGATGGGAATAGCACCCTACTTCGACGTTCAACATCGAAGTAGGGTGTGTGTAGACGATCTGCGTCCCGCTACATCAAAATAGCAGGGTCCTCCATGGTGGCCATCAGCTGAGGGGTTGAGAGACGCTCTGTCCAGCCCCTGCAGGGCTCTATGGTTGCCGCGTGCAGCAGCTCTTAGCCCAGGGCTTCCGGCTGCTGCTGCTGCTGTTGCAGCTGGGGGTCCATGCTGTGTGCACAGGGTCTGCAACCAGTTGTTGGCTCTGTGGACCTTGTGCTGTGCAGGTCGAGTGTTTCTGAGAGGAACCCTTTAAAGGAGCAGTTGCTCTTGCCCCAGAAGGGCTAGTCCAGCCTGTGACCCTGTCCACAGTCTTTGCTGGCCCCTTATTTTGATGGGGAGCACTTGTGTGTGTGGACACTCTGCATTTCCTTCCGGGGCGGCTCCTTTCGACATTCCCTGTTGCTACTTCAATGTTGAACATCAACGGCACCAGCCCTGGAGGATGTGTAGATGATATGTGTCGAAGTAGCCTTTGAAATAGGCTACTTTGACGTATTGTGCTAGTGTAGATGTAGC
Source organism: Carettochelys insculpta (assembly GCF_033958435.1). Taxonomy (NCBI): domain Eukaryota; kingdom Metazoa; phylum Chordata; order Testudines; family Carettochelyidae; genus Carettochelys; species Carettochelys insculpta. The sequence continues at coordinate 91,688,269 of NC_134141.1, forward strand.
CAAGGTTTCACTTTCAGAAGAGAAGTCACTGTGTAGAAGAACTAAACAGAGGATAATGTTTCAAGGTCTTTCTTTTGTGAATTCAAGCCCATCAAATTGCCAGTTAATGACATACAGTATGCGTGGTACCGTGCTAATCATTGATAACCATTACCAATGGTTTTTGTTGTCAGCATTGAAAGATAAAGAATTGGAATGTGCATATAAAAGAGAATAAAATGAATGAAATCTACCAGCTGAAAAGCCTCAAAAAAGAGTCTTTTATTAGCAATAAATTGCATTTATTCTCAAGGCTTTACTCTTACCAACCTAGACACTATAGTGTTGGTATGGGTCAATAACATAGATTCTTAGATTTTTTTTCCAACAAGCTATGGCCATTTTAACATGCTTTACACCTCTGGTGAGATTTCATGATGAGAATCACATTACTGTTCAGTTCTAGGTTAACCTGGAGTTTAAAATTGTGTCAAGATTGACAGGCATAAGATACGGTATAGTACAGACAGTGACAGAGTTCTGTTCATCTTCATGAATCAAATGCATCATCTTAAGTAATTATTTTCACACAGTTAATGGCTTAGGTTCACAAGTACATTCTAGTTGCTCTGTGCCTCTTTACAAATTAGCGATAGACATTATTTAACTGTTCCTTTAGGCTGAGTTTATGATTATTTGCATCACTGGAGCAGCACAAAGTAGTCAGAATGTACTGCTGGAGCCAGCACAGTGTTTGCAAAGAGCTTTGACATATAGGGGTTCCGTTCCTTTGCTCGCACTGATTTTTCACTAGTGTAACACAATTTACACCAGTAGCTCCTCCTGATTCCCACAAGGGTAAATGAGAGAAGAATCAGGCCAGTGAAAGGCTATGTGCGCTAAGTATTTTCATTTACTAAGATTTTATCCTACAATCAGCAGGGATTAATAGTTTTCAGTATTCCCATTATTCAGTTTTCAGTATTCCCATTATATTACTTTCTAACATAGGTAGTGAGTGAAACAACTGTAAAAAGACTGGAAGCCAAGGGAACCTGAAATTCTAAAAATTGCAGCCCAGCCACTGACTAGCTCTACTATCCCTGAACAAATCATTTTTATGGGGTTCAAATGCCTCCTCTGTAAAGTGAGGATAACACAAGTTGCCCTGCGTCACATATAAATGCTGTTTGGGTGGATTAATTAGTTTGCAGTATTTTGAAGATATGAAAGCTAATATGTATCTAGAACAGCACAAACAATAACAAACTGAAAATTGAACGTAAAAATTTATATAGCTGTATTTCAGTGCAGCAGTTACAGCGGTGCCTGCCCTGGAACACAGATTGTTGAAAACTGCTGTCCTAAATGTTTTCCGCACTGCTTTAGAAGGATACAAGTTATCATGAATAAGGTTATGGGGTTAATTAAAAGAAGTTAGCAAATATATTCTTACAGGGTTAAATTCTCGGTTTTTTGGTCATTTTTAACTCAGGTCTTTTCTGTACTAGAAGCATGCACCAGAGTTAAACTTTAAAAAACTTATTAAACTTGTGCAAACACGTAAAGCAAGAGTTAAACCAGTTTGTGTGTAAATATTCTGGGTTTGTTCTGAAATAGAGAGGGATGTTTAAAATCTATTTAATCCAGTGCATTTTTCCATATAGGCAGGCCTGAAAATCAGTAGATGTAAAACTAGAACTATGAGGGTCAACCACACTAAACAAGACAACTTCACTTTAGGGGAAGAGACCCTCGAAGACGTCGAACAATTTACTTATCTAGGTAGTGTTGTGAATAAAGATGGTCGTACTGATCTAGACATCAAATCCAGGATTGGCAAAGCCACAGCAGCATTTCAAACTCTGTGGCCAGTATGGAGATCATACAACATCTCTGTCAAAACAAAGCTGAGAATCTGCAATTCAAATGTAAAGTCCGTCCTGCTGTATGCCTGTGAATCATGGCGCACCACAAAGTCCTCAACATACAAACTGCAGACGTTTTTGAATAGATGCCTGAGGTACATATTACAAATAAGATGGCAAGACAAAGTCACGAATGAACATCTGTGGACATGAACAGGCCAAGAGCCAGTGGGGATCCAAATAAAAAGGAGAAAATGGGGATGGCTGGGACTTACTTTGAGGAAACCCCCATCCAGCATTGTTCGACATGCCCTAAAATGGAATCCTCAGGGGAAACGCAGCCGAGGAAGACCCCAAATAACATGTAGGAGATCTACAGTCACGAAAGCACAAGAACTGGGATATTCATGGGGCCAGATTGAAGCCATTGCCCAAGATAGAACCAGGTGGAGGAGTCTTGTGGATGACCTATGCCCCACTTGGGGTTCACAGGTTTAACTATTTTTCCATATAGATAAGGTTGCAGTCCTTACTCCTGTAAAACTCTCATTGTCTTTAATTAAGCATTAGGAACTTTTAGGGTTGCCAGATTTGTAATATTTGGTGTCTTACTTAATGCTCATGTCTTGGAGACAATGGATTAAATGTGAATCTCAGCATGTATTGAAAACAAAAACAGCCCCTAACTTTTTAGCCCTCCTGGTCGTAAGACAAAAACCTGACAGTGTGATCAGAATGCACCCTGAAGGCAAAAGGTAATCCCAAACTTCAACTCTAAATCATGATATTTAAAGAACCAAATGAGGCTCATGAGGAACAGACTAAGGTGTTGACATTAAGACTAGGGCTACAGCATGACTTCTGGGAGCCTCCCACCTCACAGAGTCCTAGAACTTGGCTCCAACTCAATCATCTACAACTCAGTTATATAACCCCTTATCCTGGGCCAGTGACACATTTTTAATTTCAGCGTAGACCTACCCTGAGAAACTACCTCTTTCACTCCATGGGTCAGCAGGGCTCTCTCCTATCATTGCATACTTTAGAAGATTTGTTAACATGTACAAGGGGGTTGGTAGAACTTTGACTATCCAAAGAAATGCACAATAACATAGTGGAGGTTAAAAACAAGTCTTCAGTTTAAAAACTCTGCTTGGCAAAAAGGAGTTAATAGTTTATCATTATGACCGTCTCAATAAGCATTCCTTTTGTGATACCCAGATTCTGAGGCTTACATATTTTAATGCCTTGTAATTTTCAGAAGATTAAAAGTTTTAGTACTGCAGCTGGTCCCCCCCCCACAAGAATATGTATGGTTGCAGTTATAATACATATGGTAATGCTATATTAGGGTAGCATTATTCACACCACTATAGTTAAACTTGGGTCAGCATTTCCTTTGTAAACTCCTACACTTTAGCGTCCATCCATATACATTTCCATTTAGCTGATTTGTAACAGAAAGCTTCAAGCAGAAGCTTTAAACAAATAATCAGGTTTGAAAAGTGCTTTCTCAAAAATCTTGTAGTCTGATGCTTAATGTTTCAATAGGATGACCATATTTCCCTATATGAAATACGGGACACCTGGTAAAATTGCTTGGAGTTAAGCGAGTTCCATGGCATTCCATTCAAATTACGCAGTACAAACATTAAACATTATGCTGACTGAGCACCCACGTAAACAGTATACTGCAGTATTATAATAAAAATAGGTAAAAATTAAAAATATACACCTACAGTTGTGGTTATTATTCTATAGAAGTGCCTGCTTTGTCCTCATCTTGTGTCTTCCCAAGTGTGGGCTGGTGGGGGAGGTGGGGCGTGCAGGAGCCAGATCAGGGGGCTGGGGTATGTGGGTGAGCTGCTGGAAATCAGGACTGGGTGTGTGTGCAGGAGGGCAGGAGTCAGGACAGGTGGCTGGGACTGGACAGGAGCCCTGGGGAGTTCTGGAGCAATGTAAATCATCTAATATTTTTGCAGCAGTATAAAAAGAGAATTAAACCTACTAGGCCAGTTCTTCTCCCCACAACCTCCGCTCCATTTAATTTCACTGCAATCAGTGGATTTATAACAAATAAATTATACCCCTAGCTTTCAAAGTGAGACAATGTATTATTCCATACCTGATACCTTTCAATACCTCACTGTATTCAATACAGCATAGCATAACTTCTAATGTCCATACACACTCTGCCAAGCCCATTGCCAAACATTCCAATCTGCCATTAGTTGGTATACAACAGACCTACATTCTAATAAACTGGCTTTGCAGAGCCCCTGCTGTTTAAAGAGCTGTTTCTTTAAATTTCAGACCCCTGCTTTGCAACATGTGAGAGACTTACCTTGTTTTTTACAAAAGTAGGGACACTCTCAGGGAAGCTAAAAAAAGGAACAGTACCAGCAAAAAAATGGGAGGGGTGGTCCCCCTACATTTCAAGGTCTTGTATTTGAAAAATGTGCAGTGTTTAACTGGCACTGGTCAGAAGCAATAGAACCAATACTTTCAGTGGAAATAAAACTGCAGTGTAAGCATTTTTTCACTTTTAAATAACTTGGCTCAGCTGACTCATGGAAAAAATATAAATTATATTGTTAGTCTTTAAAGTGCTACAGGACTTTTTTTGTTTTGTGAAGATACAGACTAACACAGCTACCTCTCTGTAACATATGGAAGTGTATTTTGTCTTAAAATTAACAGCAGTGCCAGGATATGCTGCATTCTGTGTACCTCTTTAATCATTGGTATTTAATGGCACTCAGACCAAAATCCCTTTGACTTTGGGGAATTAAAGGGCATGTAGCCCAACCTACTTGGAACTTAGCTGATATTTTGGGTGACCATTTAATGTAAATACGTTTTTATAGTTTCCTTAACAATACTTTGGATCTCATGCAGAAGACTTTGACCATAGCACTCCCCTGTGCATGAGGTCCAGCAGATAAGCAACACTAACAGTGCTTATCAATGGACAAACAGACGAAGACAGGCATTAGCTGATTAACCTAGGGCTAGCAACTCAGTAAGAGAATCCAGAGGATAAATCAGTGGTACAGGGACACAAGGGAATAGCTTGCACTTCCCATGGTCAAGTTGCTCACCAGTGCAGGTCTCTCTCATGGGAACCCTAAATTTTGTCCCCATTTCAACAGGCCCTCTAAGAGCACACACAAAGTCTTCTCTGGAGATGCCTCCTCCTACTTTCAGCTCAGCCCACTTCTGTCCTTGGCTCACACCAGAATGCTTCCCCCACCTGGGGCTTTGGTGAAAACAGCTGTCAGTCAGCCACAGGAGGCCTTGGCAACAAGGGAAATGGGTACTTACATCTGCCCTACTGCACTTGGTGGAACAAAGGAGCTGAAGAGCAATAATAAAGTGGGCAGGTTATATCCTGTGCCCCAATATAGTTCTCTATCCCCTCCTTATCTACAGGATAGTAACAGAAATCAGAGGGCCACTCTAAAAACATGCATATCCATCATTGTATTTATGCGTAATGGACGAGGTATTGTACACAGCGTTTTTTTCTGGAGAACTTTAAAATCCCATTTCACATTGTATGGATAATGTCCCCGTGTCAATCAAATTAATTTTCTGCTTTTTAGTTAAAAGTGAGCAGATCTTCACTCATTTGTCTTTATTGAACTAACAACAAAGGCCTTGTGGCATTTTTACTTGTTAGCAGAAGTTTCTTGGGAGAAATCCTATTGTTTCTAAGGTCTTGGGATTTGTGTAGGCAATATAAATTGGGCGAATGGCATCAGTGTAAACAGCACACACTTCCAGCATAGCTGTTATGCATGTAGCAAAGCTGAGACAGCTTCGCAAAAAACATACCAAGTGAGCAAATCTCCTCTGAGATTATTCTTTTCAGTGAGGCAGTCCCACAGGATCTCTCTCTTTGGTCCTTGACTTAAAGGGTCCACATGACTGAGACATTTCTTTTGAGAAGCAGCTCCATGCAGTCTCATCTGAGCCATCAGTGCATTTTAGGCATTCAGTCACAGGGGCAGTTAAATGAAGAATTGGGTGGGGACTGTGAAATCTGAGGGTTTTGCCCGCACCATGCCAAAATTAAATGTTTCAGGCTTTTGTTTCAAACAGAGCTTCATTAAAGCCAATGAAATTGTTGAACAGAAGGTAGCAGAACAATGGACAGGAGCAAATAAAAGGAGGCCAGCAGGAAGAAAGAATGTCCCTTTTTTTGTACTTTAGGTTCCCTTTCTAGCACTGTAAGCCACTTCCGAAGTCACTCAAGGCAAGCAATTAGGGCCTGAGTCTCCAGTGCCTTGCAGCTTGTATAGTCATTAATACAGGTGTAAACAGGGCAATAAACTTTCCTAAACAAGTTCTCTGCTGCTTTAATACGGTGGTTGCATTTTATATCCCCTTTGCACAGGTATAAATGATTACCCAAGATTCAAGGAATAAAAAAGTGAGGATCTTTGAATCTGTATTTCTACCCATACATCTCTACACAGTTAAAAGCCGTCATTTTTCTCTTGTAGTCTGACTATTTTATATTGCCATTTTATTTACAGTGTGTTCATACAAATGGGTGAAAGAGTCCACCCATGCACTCCCAGGCCTTCAGTACAAGCTCATTTGCACCCACTACTTCTGGATTTCAACTCACTAACATTTTCTGCCCATCTTCATAAACAGGCATTTACGATGAACAGGCAAGCTTCAACCATCTCCTCTGTCTGGGTGAGGATGCTCAGGTGAAATTCCCCTAGGCTCAAAGAAAAGGACATACTCGGAGAAGAGGGAGTGTAGCCTGCTAGCTTATAGAGCATATTCATTTAATTAAAGCTTATACCTTTATATACTTATTAATCCCATAAATCTTATGCATGAATTGTAGTTAGTCAATGTAGGCCAAAGTTAGGCCTATTTTTATCTGTTCACTTTAGCAGTAATTGCAAGTGACCTGCAGAGGAGTCTGCAAGAAGTGGCTTTTTGCAAAGAGATTTTTCTCATTTTTCCTTTTTGTCTCCCCAGTTTCCCTGTTTATGCTAAATGTAAGGTCAAATTAGAATGCATTGATGTTTGCATCAAATTCCCATCTTATTTTGTGCTCAACCCCCCTGCCCCCCACACTCCTGGCAATGTTCCCATGGCTATTGCCAGGAAAGTGTAATGGTCATCACCCTGGTGACTCAAAAGATATGGCCAAAGGTCATATGATGTCATTCTGGGGTGCTTTCCTGACCTCTGTTCAAAAGCTGCCCATGAGGACTGGCATCATACCTCATGCATACGTGCATGGCCAAAAAGAGAGAGACCCAAAATTAATTACACCAACTAGTTCTGGGTACTTGAGAAATTCTGAAGAAAGACATGCCTAATTTGGTACTAAGGAAGTGTAATCACAGTTACACAACATGACCTATATAAACAACTCACATGTAGCAATATTCAATGCCTCATTAGCATGCTGCCGGCCACAGCACTTCGAAAATACTGCTTATTGCTCGCTCGCAGCTCAGCTACACGGGGGTCCTTCTTGAAAGGACCCTGCAAATGTCAATATCCCCAGTCAGTTGATAGGAATGAGGGGATTTTGATCTTTGCAGGGTCCCCCTGTAGATAAGCTGCGTGCAAGTGAAACGCGGCACTTTTCAAGAACCGTGGCCGGCAGCATGCTAATATTCATTTCAGTGCCTCATTAGTATTCTCCAATTTGGCCATTAGCATGGCCATTTTGAAATTTTGGCCACAGCCCTAAAGGGCTCATGAGCTCTTGCGCTCTCTTTTATCTCTATCTCAGCCTTTAAAGACTCTACTGATACTCACTAGTCATCTCTCCCCTTACCTGCTGTGGAGCAGAGTGGGTCTTGTTTCCAAGGATGCTGAGGAAGTACTTAGTATTTTATTTTCTCTCTTAGCACAAGTATAAACCACAAATGCACTTAGTTAAGCAGGTGTATTAGTTAATCAGGCTAATCTTATTTGTAACCAGGTACTAACTCTGTAACTTAACGCCATTCAGTTTGTATCTGTGTGTTTACTTGTTCAGTAACATCATGCTACCAAAAATAAACAAACCATAAATGTGGCTAAACAGCGTGTGGCCCTGTCGTCATGGGGAATCTCAGGGAACCACCTCAAACCCACAGCATATATCACTCTGGACTAGATTTGACTGAGGGAAAATGTGCAAACCTTTAATCTTTAAACTGGATTGGCATGTCCACCCAAATTATAATCCCATAATCAATCCCTCTGGTTAACAAGTGGCATCTCCCCAGCACAGTTCTTCTTCTAGCACTTTAGGGTAGCCTCTTCTGCCCCTTCACAGATCTTGAATTAAGGACAAGGTGGAAGAATATGGAGCCACAAACCACCATCAGGATTTCCATCCAACCATCAGGACACTAATGGGCTTCATGAAGATTTCTAACAGAGCAGTTACTACCCAAGCCCGCCCTCATGATGCGGGGTGACTCGGCAGAACCCTCCGTTTTAGTTTCACTTCTTCAGGCCTCCTTAAATGAACATCACCAGACCAGAGTTCTCATAATGTTCCCTTTTGAGATCTAATTTGTTTCTATACAGTTGGAAACAAATCACAGTCCTTGGGCCCAGCACTTCTCTCAGAAGGGAATTCTGCTCTAATGCCAGCCCGTGGGAGATTTTTTCAGCCCTCCACCACAGGCTTTGCGGGAATTTTGCAGGTAAACAACTAGACGGATTGGGAACTTTTTTCTTTTTATTTGAGAGCATAAACAAGTAGTCTGCTTCCTTATTTGAACTGAAAAAAAAATAGACATTATTAGTTACAGCTTCCCACCTTGTTGAATACAGACCTCAAGTATTATTCCCACTCATCTATCAAGGATCTTAAAAATATTGATACATAATACTTAACATCATAATAGCCTGATCTACCAGCATGTGGACAGACCCCTGTGCTGAGAGTTCTTTACAGGAGATAAATTTCTTCCTAGGAAATTGTCAAATAATAAATTTGCTCCTGGTCTGTTTCACCACAGCTCAACTACAATAGATATTATAAGTGTTTAAAGTCACATAGAATTAAAATGAAAACAACACTGATTTCTTTAATGATCTCTTATAGAGGACAATAACAGTGGTTCCCAGGTGATATAGGTTATTGTTACCTTTGAAGCAAGGAAATCCCAGCAATTAATGTAAACTACTGTTAATTACTGCAAAAGATAAGGAAAAAAAACCTTTGAGTTGAGTCTGGGTTTGATTTCCTCCTAATAATCCCAAAGTGAGAGACTTGCTTCACTTTGCTATAGAGGACAGCTCCATTTTTCAAAAGGAATAGAACAATAGTCCCCTGTAACAAGTCGTTGAAGATGACAACAGAACATTTTGTGCATTAGTTATTTTTCCTTTGGGCCTGATCCCAATTGGACAGGTGCTTTGTTATTTTCCCTTTTAGTAGAAACATGGGAGTTTTCAAAACAATGGTCCAGATTCGTCACTGTTTTGCATCTATATTTATTTGTGTGCAAATCTAGAGTGTAATACCGTTGTATCAGAATTCTGCATTTACACTGGGAGTAGCTTTTTATTTCCACTTTGCCATGGTGCAGACTTCCTTGAATGAGGCTGGGGTCAAATGGTAAAAAAATTTAAAAAAATAGTGTGCAACTGTGGAATTAAAGATTGTATCACAATGCATATGTACAATGGTGTACATTTAAGGTCAAAGTCAAGCAAGCTAAATATGTTTTTAAATCACAGTGGATTTTAATATCTACTTTTTCTCAGGGTTGATACACTTATCAGACTTGGAGAGGATTGCTGATTCCCCAGGCCTCTGTGATCTCAGGTTTAGTGATTGCTCTCCAGAGTTCCACTCCATTTCCCCTTCCCCCTGCAATCTTCTGACTGCCACAGAGAACTCATTCAGAGGAAGAGAAGGCATGGACTATCACTCCTGCTCTCTGATTCACCACAAAGTGAACTTGAGGGGTGAAGCAGCCACAGCTGTGTGCATTGTCTGCTTTAGTCCTCTGATCACCTCCTAGACTCCTGTTGCTATTGCCAAGGAGATTCATAAGCCTGCAGAAGGAATCACACCTGGAGAAATGTTGGATTCGGGGGGGAAGGGAAGCATGGGGATTTTTGCAGAGTGGCTGGAAGCAACAGGGTGTAAAACATGCACTATTTCTTATGTGCCTGGAGTTCAATTTCTACCTCTCATTGGTGTGCAGCTCGCTGAATACAGATTGGTTTCTCAATCGGTCAGAGTAATGGGTGTTTGTGGGGGACAGGTATCAGTCAGCACAAATGGGTATAAAAACATATTTCAAGCAGTTCATTTAAGAAACAAAGTCTCAGGATTGCTCAAAAATATTCCTGACCTGCCGATATGGCTCTAAAACCCCTGGTATTTAACAACAAAGACACACTGTTTTTCAGTTTATTATAGGGTGGCCAGGTTGAAGAGGGACCCTGCTGGCTCTGATCAACAATGCTGACTGGGTCATTAAAAATTCAGTTGGTGCAGGGCTGGCAGGCTTCCTACACAACTCTGTGAAGCTTCTTGCAAGTAATATATTCCTCCAGCTCCTAGGAAGAAAGACAGCTGGGGGACTCCTTGCGATACACCTGCCCTGACCACCAGAGGCAGCATATAGAGCCACATGGGATATTACTTCTGCAAATTGGGGGCCCATCTTCACACCAAGAATTTTTTTGCATGAGTCAAATGGGAAATGGAGTATTTTGCTATTTTTCATTACGAACCTGTGATCAGAGTGGCCCCTCCAGCAGCAAAGCCTGTGGTGGAGGGCTGAAAAAAACTCCCACCTGCTGGAATTAGGCAGGACTGAAGGTGGGCAGAATGGTCCATGCCCCACCGGGAAGCACAAGATAGTTTGTTCTCTCATGTGCAGAGCAGGATCCCTCCACCTAGGAGCTGAGGACCATCACTGCCGGTGGGGTGTCACCAAAGATGAGTGCTGCCTAGAGTGCACACTTCACAAATATAACCCCACCCATACCCCACTCTTCACCCATCCCTGAGCCTGCTCCTGCACACAAACTCCCTCCTGGGGCCTACACCCACTCCCATGCCCTGAGGTCCACCCCTCACAAACTCCCTTCTAGAGCTCATGCCCTGAACTCTCTCCCTCAACCCAACCCCAGCCCAGAACCCCTTGCAGCAGCCAAACTCCCTCACAGAGCCTGCACTCTGATCCCCCTCCTGTGCCACAACTCCTGCCTCAGCTGGAGCCTCCTCCCATGCTCTAAACTCCTCCGCTCCATCACGGAGCCTCCTCCTGTATCCCAAGCGCCTCATCCCCAGCACCCATCCCCCCACCTGTCCCCTGGCTCATTGCAAATGAGTGAGCAAGGCTGCAGGAGAGCAAGTGGGGTCAGAGCCTTGGAGGAATGGTGGGCAGGAGGTGGGGCCAAAGCAGGGGCGGAGAAGGGAACAGGATGAGGTGGTTCACTTTTGTGCAGTTAGAAAGTTGGCTACCCCAGCTTATCACCTGTATTTGGAAACAAATGGAAATTGAAAAAGAAAATTCTTCACCTCTTGATTGATCCTTACATCTATTAAACTAATTACTTGAGGAACTAAGCTCTCACTCTTTTCCAGTTTAAGTCCTAATGAACTCAGTAAGGAGGGCCAGTATGTAATATGGGGATTCTTTGTATTGAAAAGTTTATGGCTGGTCCACCACTCCAATATGAAACATTTAGGAAAGTCCTTGGCGGGAGGGAGAAGGAAATATGGTGATTAAAGTGCAACTATTTCTTCCCAAAGCTGGGGAAAACTCCAGTGACTGATAGGCAGCATATGCTGCTTTCAGTCTTTGAGCACTGCATCAAATCACAGGAGGGACAAGAGTGAAAATTATCATCTATTCTTGATACAGTGTTTAATCCCTTTTCTGAGACCTCAGTTAATAGCCAATTTGTCCTTTTCAGGAAAGAAGCTAATTTATAATTCCATAAGCAGGTTAGCCACACACAGCTTCTTCTGGTACAATTAAAAGAGAAAGTGATGTAACTTGACTGACATATGCTAGGTCAACATCTACCATATTAACATCTCAGGAGCATTTAACTCTTATTAAAAAAATGTGAATGACTTACCCACACAGTGTCCATTTATTAGTGACATGCTCCTATTGCAAATAAGAGTCTTGCCCTACCTCATGCCATCTGAAATTCTGTCTGCATGCTCAGGGGTTTAGGCACAGCAAACAAATGTAACCACAAAGCTCACTTGACAGTGGTTGAGAGCTTCATCCATGTAGCCTGTGATGACTATAATTACTGTTTTCTACTAAAGGATATGGATGATGTGAATATTACCCCATAAAGTTCTGGGAAACAGACAGGACCATACTAATGTGTTAACTCTTTTTGAACTACACATTATCAAAGTTCAGGTCCCTGTGGGTGGTTTCCACTAAGAGAGGAAATTGATAAGGGTAACAGGTATTCCTGGTGCAATCCTCAGGGCTGTCCCTACTGAAATGCAAACTATGCTGCCGTGTGGGCACCAAATTGCATGATGGCCTAGCAGATGCATATTGGCTCCATTGGCCAGCCCCATTCCCCAGTTGGCCCCCCACCTGCATGCTCAGCTCTGCCCAGGCAGCAGCAAGCAGCATGAGCCTGTGAACCTGAGGGGCAGCAGGTGTGCTGCTGGCTGGAGAAAAGTGGCCCTTTCCTCTTCAACCCAATACTTCTGAGTCATCCAGCCTGCAGGCTCATGCCACTTACCATCACCTGCACCTCCCACCCACTCCCCTGAGGCTACAAGGGAGCCTCCCTGAACTGCAGTGCACCTGTGCCCCACAGCTTCTGCTCCCACACTTCCCTCTGCAGAGGGGCTGCTGCCACCCAAGAAGTCACCCCCATGGACTGATTGATCAATTAGGAGTCTGTACCTTCAACCAAAGGAGGCTGTAAACTTGTTAATCTCATCAAGAAAGACTTAATTCTTTTTAGAAGTATGGCCCAGGGCAATATGCTATCATTTGAGATAGTGTGGACTTATTGGCTAGAGCTATGGAGAGGGACTCAGAAGAGTTGGCTTCTGTTCCTAGCTCTGCCATTAGAACACAGAGCACATCAATTTTTCTCTACCTGCCTCACTTCCTTCCATTACATACATATCTCATAGAACTCTAAGGGACCTTGAGAGGTCACTGAGTCCAATTCCATGCCCTCCTGGAAGGACAAAGCACCATCCCTGACAGTTTTTTTTTTTTTTAAATCTGTTTGCCCCAGATCCCAAAATCGACTCCTCAAGGATTGAGCTTTCAACCTCGGCTTTACAATACAAATGCTCAAACCACTGGCTGTAAAGGGGATTAATGTCATTGGTCATCTTTGCAAAACAATTTGATGGATGAAGAAGCGCTATGGAAGATGTATGTATTATCATCATCTAATGGTTGACATATCAAATGCTGCATGGAAGGGCAAGACGATGAAAAAATGGATGTCTGCCCACCAGCTACAGACAGCAGGAGCTCATCTATCAATGTCACTGAAGCTGTTTCCACCCCACATCCTGGCCTGAATATACACTGAGCTATGTCTAGCATATTAGATTTAATTAGTTGACCTTGTAGCTGTTTCTCAAGATTACTCTTATTTGTTCTTTCTTGTCCTCATTCCTGAATTTTATGAGAGGTGCATTGATGTCAGAGATTATGGCTTGCTTGTGGAGTGAAGGATCCAGTTGTTTTAATATGCATCATTAAACAAACCAACCAGCCAACCAAACACCAATACAATACCCATGGAGTACGTGGCCAGGGAAATAACTGCTTGACTGAAGACGTGGGTCTGTCCCACGAAAGCTCTTCAACTAATAAATCATTTTGTTAATCTTTAAAGTGCTACAGGACTACTGTTTTGTTTTGACTGAGCCTATCAACCATGATTATTTCGATCTACCGAAAGTTGTATTGTTGCAATGAGATCTATATCTGATAGTAATAGGCAAACTCCAAATGAAGAAGACTTTTGATTCAGAGGATATATTAGTAGTGGATAATTTGGTAAGCCCTACGTATAGGTGTTATTTTAACATTTGTACTGTAATTACATGTTTGTAGTTTCTGTATTACATCCAAGAAATAAACTTCCTAGAAATGGGCAAGTCTAGTTATGTTGTCCATCATACTTACAGGTGTTATTTTAATGTTTATTCTGTAATTGTGTATTTGTTGCTTCTATTATGTCCAGGACAAAAAAAAGCACTAATCATTTAATGAGTCTGAACCTTTTTGCTTCCTAAATTTCATTTACTTTAGAACTGGCAATGTAAGCTAGGATTTTGCACAGCGGTTTTAAAACAATCAACTTAAAATTGATTTAGAAAGACTTGGAAAGTCTCTGAAGATAACAATAAGGTTTAGTGTCTCATGATTGCGCATGTTCACATACAAAATGCACTGCTTGATGGGTTACAAGATGGTCAGAGAGTTTATTTCCTTCCTGATACAAATAGAGTAATATAAATACTAATGTTACATTGAAAGGTACTAGTGACTGCTTGGATCACAAACCTCTACGAGGCTGGGTGTGAATGCGCCAGTTAATTAATATAACTGCCAGGATGAGTTAAACAGAAAAAAACCTCACACCTAAAATCAAAAAGAGTTTTGAACCCACCCAGGACTTTGAGCAGAGAGGTTTTGCTAAATATTTTTTCCTGAGTGGGTATGAGGGGGAAAACATAATAAACAAACTAGAGCTGTGTCTACACGTGCACGCTACTTCAAAGTAGCGGCACCAACTTCGAAATAGCGCCCGTCGCGTCTACACGCGTCGGGTGCTATTTCGAAGTTAACTTCGACGTTAGGCGGCGAGACGTCGAAGTCGCTAACCTCATGAGGGGATCGGAATAGCGCCCTACTTCGACGTTCAACGTCGAAGTAGGGACCGTGTAGACGATCCGCGTCCCGCAACGTCTAAATTGCCGGGTCCTCCATGGTGGCCATCAGCTGGGGGGTTGAGAGATGCTCTCTCTCCAGCCCCTGCGGGGCTCTATGGTCACCGTGGGCAGCAGCCCTTAGCCCAGGGCTTCTGGCTGCTGCTGCGGCAGCTGGGGATCCATGCTGCAGGCACAGGGTCTGCAACCAGTTGTAGGCTCTGTGTATCTTGTGTTGTTTAGTGCAACTGTGTCTGGGAGGGGCCCTTTAAGGGAGCGGTTTGCTGTTGAGTCCGCCCTGTGACCCTGGCTGCAGCTGTGCCTGGCACCCTTATTTCGGTGTGTGCTACTTTGGCGTGTAGACGTTCCCTCGCAGCGCCTATTTCGATGTGGTGCCGCGCAACGTCAAAGTTGAACATCGACGTTGCCAGCCCTGGAGGACGTGTAGACGTTATTCATCGAAATAAGCTATTTCGATGTAGGCTTCACGTGTAGACGTAGCCTAGGAGAGACAGACAGAAACAGCAGTTGGAAGTTTGGTATTTGACCTTGGAAAAACCCGTGGAGAAAAGTCTTTGGGTGAAGGCAGAAGAGAGTTTTCTTAGCACTGTAAGCAAAAGACGCTGTTTGTCCCTATTTTATTCCTTCTGCACTTGACACAGGACTCCATGCTTCCTTAGTTAATACATACATTTCCAACAAAGAAATGCCCAAATGCCATAATATTTTTACTCCCAACTTCAACAGGCCCAGAGCTCCCACATTTATCAGCCACACAAGTCGAAAAAGGAGCAACAATACTATTAAATGTGACACAGGGGCCGTGTCTACACGTGCCCCAAACTTCGAAATGGCCATGCAAATGGCCATTTCGAAGTTTACTAATGAAGTGCTGAAATGCATATTCAGCACTTCATTAGCATGTGGGCGGCAGCGGCGCTTCGAAATTGACGCGCCTTGCCGCCGCGCAGCGCGTCCAGACGGGGCTACTTTTAGAAAGGGCCCCGCCTACTTCGAAGTCCCCTTATTCCCATGAGCTCATGGGAATAAGGGGACTTCGAAGAAGGTGGCGTCCTTTCGAAAAGTAGCCCCGTCTGGATGCGCCGCGCGGCGGCAAGGCGCGTCAATTTCGAAGCGCCGCTGCCGCCCGCATGCTAATGAAGCGCTGAATATGCATTTCAGCGCTTCATTAGTAAACTTCAAAATGGCCATTTGCATGGCCATTTCGAAGTTTGGGGCACGTGTAGACGTAGCCAGGGTGATAATGAACAGTCAGGTAAAACTGTATTTTAACATTCCCAAAATCAAGTCTCTGAACTTTTCTGGTTACATTTAAAAAAAAAAAAAACCTCCAGGAGGATGATCCAGACCAGACTCACCCCCCGCCCCCAAATTGTTTTAAAAATGAGAAAAAGGAGATAAAATTCTTGTCTGAATGCCAATTAAAACTTCATCTAATCTATTAAGCGATATAGTTCAGAAAAAGCCCACTATATATAGTGCAGTCCACTAGCTAGAAGACTCATACTAGTATAAGAGCCCGCTGATAAAGGTAGAATGCCAGTTAAATCAGTGATTTGGTGTGTTTTCTGCTGGCTTGCACCTACTGGGCTAAAGCATCATATATTATTGATGGAAGACAGCCTTTTTACCTGGGAAAAAAAAATACCATGTCTAACACAAGAGAAAAAAGGTGGGCAAAATACACATCTCTGAACCCGGAAGAATTTCTCTCACAGTTTTAGATTAAACATCCTGACATGGAGGAGAGGCACCCTGGTAACTGCATACATTATTAATGAAGGGTTTACTTGTAATTTCTTGCAGGCTACATGGAGCAGGAAGTCAAATTTGTAAAGCATTAATTTACTTTGCTCTCTGCTATTGATAGGTTTAACCTTTAGCAGTCAAGTCAAACAGGCTCTCTTTGATATTGGAATAGCTAATGAGGTTGCTTGTGTCCACAGTCAGCAATGATTGGCTTTTCAGTGAAAATATCTTTAGTTGTATTAACATAAAATACTCAATTCAGGCAAGCATTCAACTTTCTGAGAGTCTCTCAGTCAACTTGGTATTTGATTATTCAAATGACTATGGCTGGAAACTAGAGCCTCTGAAACATTTTGGACCTATAGTTCAATTTCAAACATATTCTTAATTACATTTCCACACAATGAACATACATTTCACAACCATCATTTAGCTTGGCTCAGTCACTCCTGTATGAGACACTTTTTTCCAAGTTAGGAAAGCAAACAATAATGTCATGAAACTTAGTTCAGCTGACAGTCCCAAAAACAGGACTAGAGCTCAGATCTCCTGATGTCAAGGACCATGATCAAGCCATCACATTAAGTAACTCTCAGGTAAATCATTTAAATCATCATTATTTCAACATCTGAAAGACACAGATGATAATGCCTTCTTATCCATGGGTATATCTACATTTCAGATCTGAGGTATAATTCTCAGATTAGGTTAGATATATAGGTGCTAGCTTTGGTACAGTTAGCACAGCAATAGGAGCAATGTGGCATCTTGGGTCCAGCGCCACCCAAGGTCCTAAGTACATACTTGGGCAGCTAGTCTGAGCTCTTGTCCAGGCTCCTACACTTATTTTTAGCACACTAGATTGTGTATATGCCTACTTGGGCTTGGAATTACATGTCCCAGCTGCAGTGCAGACTTATCCTCGACATGGTTCTGGAAAACTTGATCTTGTAAACATCACAATGGTTCCTGTCAATAACATAGACCCGCTGCACCAAGAGTTTTCCCCAACTATTTAGAAGCTGTAGAAAAAGCAGATGAGAATAATTAGAGAGACTTCAGGGAAAAAAAAATCAACAAGATGGTTAAAGGGCAGGACCTGATCACAATATATATTAACCCATATGAGGAACAGAAATTTGATATCATTTCATCTATCTCACCCACTACTATGAACTTACAGAATATTCAAAAACAACTATATCAAATTCTATAGGTACATGGAACATCCTAACACTAACAAATCAACATTATGAGCATTACGTGTATCTTTATAGGAAACAAGTGTCTGTATCCCTGGTTCAATAGGGAATCTAAAAGATGCTTTCTATAGGAACCAGCATTGTTGAGGGGAAGTTAATGCAAATACCTAATGCAGGTAACATGTCTGTGGAAGTTTCACACCTAGGGAAAGTAGAATATTCTGGTCTGACCTGGTTCAATAGGCCTGGCAAACAAAGCTCTGCAAAACTATATAAAGCAACATTCCCCTGTGAGCGACAGGTAAGCTAGAACTTCAGATATTTATGGTTTTTAAAAGGTACATTTTCTCTGTAATTAAAAAGTAACTTGCTTTACTAATGTGTGTGATCACTAGTCAGTCCTGACATAGACTCTGCAAAAAAATTGGACTGCAGCTGCTGAACTGGAGTCAGACCTACAGAATAATCACAATAAGAGCTGAAATTCTGTAGCCTATGGCCCTGGACACCAGGGAGAGGGTGGTAGGAGTCTACCCCAAAGCAGTGATGGCTTCAGGCCTGAGACCTAAATGGGGTGGTCTTTAAGAAGGTCAAACCAGAGGTGCAGTTACCTGGGAAAATGGGGCAGAGGTCTATTTATTCTTGCAGACAAATATAGTAACATGATTCAGTAGCTGGAAGTTCAAGATAGACAAAGTCAGAGAAGAATTAAGGCACTTTAACACTGAGGATAATTAACCAGTAGAGCAATTTATTATGGGTTGTTTTCTGGAACTGCATCTCTTTAAGTCAAGAATGGATATTTTTGTCTTGCTCTAGTTTAACTTCAATTATTAGGACTTCCCTGGATTAATTTCTGCTTCAAGTCTATTTCATGATGCAGGAGATCAGACTAGATAATCACAGCATGGTCCCTTCTGGCCTCAAAAATGTATGAGCACTCTGATTTCACTGATTAAACATTGAGTTTAGATTAGTAAAGCACCAGGCTTTCCCTCAATCGTTTGTAATTTATTACACTATATTTGTAATAATTTGTATAACAAATCATGTTTCTAGAACTCTGGGACATACAACACTTACTCATGCCGGGTCTAAACACAGGCACTTATTTTTGGATATACTGACTCATTTTTTCTAGATCTCAGTAGGTCTGCTAACCTGATTGTGTGGGATAATTTTGGTAGCAGCTGGCTCCCAAGTAAGTAGAGTGTTTCATTGTCAGTCATCAATTGTAGTTAAAATATGTTTCAGTGGAGAATCAGTCATTAAATCCAGGCCTTTATTCAGAGTATCCTTAAATTCAAGAGTGAAGGATAATGAAAGAATGTCTTGGGAAGTGTTTCTAAAATGAGTTAACTACTTTTCCCTTTGGATTAGTTAGGAAGATGTTTTAAATGATTTAGGAGATCAGTGGGTTAACTCCATTTGTCTTCCAAGAGTCCTACTCAGACATCTGAAAAGCAGGAGTGGTTTCTTGGGCTTACAGGTGATAACATGCCTGAATATCTAGTGACTATTACAGTCACATTTCAGAGTACTGTATCTTTGATTGTATATTTTCTACATGGTATTGCCTTCTTTTTTTCTATGCTTATGTAGCAATATTATCTTTGCAATTTTTGAATTTCTCTTTCATTAAACAACTCTACCTTTCCTTTTTATGACACACTTTAATATGGTGTTCAATAGAACAATTTACAGGATTTACAGCTGTTTTCTCTTGTGACGAGAGGCAGAGGGTGTGATTTCAACAGCACCCAGTAACTTCCTTACTCTGATCACATTGAAGTTTTAGATCCCATCCCTGTAAACCCTTGTATACAAGCTTATGTTTACTACTTTGAATCCCACTAAATCAATACGGCAGACCAAATACTGTTCTCATCATGCCTGTTACCTGGTATTTACTGTGACACAAGCTGAAAGATGAAGTTTCATATTCATCTCATGCACCTATGCAGAGATCCCTTCTTGGCCATCACACACATGGCCTTCAAAGGAAGGCAGCTATCAGATTTGGAAGTTCAATTAGTGACCACCAGAAAAGTGTAAAGGCCTCCAGGGAGCCATGATTCCAACATTTTGGAGAAATTTGGCAAGTTCCATACTGTTACACATAGAGGAAGTCAGGGGGAGGCAGCAAAACACAGGATGACGGTCACTGTTGCAAATGGGAGAGCAGGTGGTCTACAAGGGACCGAGTAACAGGAGGTCTATAAAATGAAAGTGTGAGGAAAACCCTTCTCAACGAACCCCTTCTTTCATGTGCTGAAGTGGCTAACAGAAGTCCTAGTCAGGTGGAGAAGGACCCAGTTGCTGTCACTACCTCTGTTATCCATGTTGACAATATTTGGGATGCTGCTGGTGTGAGGAGATGGCAACAAAAGTAGACTGCAGTGCTACTAGCTACACCAAGATTTGCTTTCCAGAAGTGCCATGTTTGTTACCTATTTCCTTTTTATACACACTAAATAAAGTTAATTCCATTTATAAAGTTAATTGAATTTCAGGTTTGACAACTGGGGTAAGATCAGATATAGGTTTGTGGAAGCTCACTCTTTTATTGAATTGCCCCTTCTAAGTTTCCTATATCTTTGAAGAACCACTTTCTTTCTTCAGTTTGCTGACAAACTACCCAAAAGAGCAAATTAGTTTCTAGATTACCCAAGCACAATTGCCCTCTGTAATAAGAATGACCAAACAATATCATTCAATTCAGTATGGTTTAGGAATGGAGAATGTAAAATATTATATTTACTGTCTGACAATATCTTCAATTGTTCATTTGAATTTGGCACTCTTGTAACAATGCTGGTGTAATAGCTAGAAAATGACACATTTTCGTAGGGATAAATATGAAAGGACTTTAAATGATTTGTTAAACAATGGATTCCTGAACTGATTTGATTTACATTCATGTCACATTTTACCATTTTCCATTTTAAATTCAGAAGATAAACAGTATCTGAACACAAATAAAAGTGTATGTTTAGAACACCTCTGGTCTTGTTTCTGCAGAACTTTGTTCAGAAATTCTTGCCAAACATTTGAGAACATGAGTCATGGATTATTAGGGAACCCTTTGTCTTTCAGCACACTAGCCCATGCTTGCTCCTTTGCTCTTGTGCAAATCTTTCGTAGGATCACATGTGTGACTTTAATCAATGTTGAAGTGGCAGAAATTTGAACATGAAGTGCCAGTTTTACAAAAAATTTAACCAGAAGTTCACCCAGGCTACTTACAATCAGGAAGAAAAATGCTTTTCATCAGCTCCATGCATGAAATGGGCTAGACCTCTCTCAGGACCATTTACTGCTTTGCATATTAAGTAGGTAATACGGTATTCTAGCAATGTATAGTTTCATTTTTAGTGGAATAAAAGGACAAATACCAATAATTCAGGCACTTTGTGCCAATTCTTTCTTTTTGAATGGCAGACAGGCATGGAAGTAATTTTACTTTTTAACTACATAATGACTACTTTTGATTCTACAGTCACAGATTGTCATGACTTCTGAACAAGTTTTAATAAATTTCATATAAATTCTCTATAACACTGCCATGCTGAGAACTTAGCTGTGAAAGGTGTTGTCTTCATTTTTATGCGGACTCAGTCCTTGTTTTTACAAAAATGCAAATGAGTCATTTATCCTTCCTTCCTTTTCTCTGTTAGCACCAACATTTCTATTAGACTGCTGAGGGTATACTGGGTTTCTCCCTTCTGAGGCCTAACTAGTGACATTTTTGCACAGAAAAGGAAGCCATGTACTGTACCAGTGATATGTTTATTTGTGAAAGGGAAGCTTGAGGGAATGCTGGGTCATAACTGTATTATACCAGAGATGCCTGCACCATTATGGATTTAATTGTTCTCCCCACAGTAAAAACAAGGTTACCCATGTTGAATTCCATCTGCCATCTTGTTATTCTCAGACCTGAAAATGTTTTTGGACTGCAACAATTTTCTACTCCTCCAGTTAGAGAAGAGATTTTGAAGATCAATATTTGCATTATTATAATTTTAAATGTTATTTTTATTCTAAAAAAAGAAAGTTAGCAGTTAATTACCTAAAGGAAAACCACACTCAACCAGATCCCTGTGTGCAGTTTAGCCAACATGGAAGGGCAAATCCAGTTGTAACAGACTTGTACACTTCTCACTGATTTAGGCACAAATACAAAACTGTCAGCCTAGCCTAGGAAAAAGTAGTGTATGTTGAATGATCTGCTCCTGTGTAGTATGTGCCATTTTTTATGGTGAGCAGTGTTGTCTTGTACCTTAAATTGTTATTTCCAATTTGCCGTGTACGAATGTATCACTCAGGTACTCCTGGTCTCAGTTTTCCCTGCTCTAAAATATGGGTTATATTACTACCCTATCATATAAAGGATATTGTCAGGCTTAGTTAACTGCTGCAAATTGCAAGCCCTCAAAATGAAATTGTTTCACAAGTTTCAATAATCTTTCCACTCTTTCAAACTAGTTGTGACTTGCAATGTTATTATGAGACTAATAGAAACACATTGTAATAATGGTCAAGTTCTTTTTTAATCCTCTTAATAAATATGAGTTAGTGCCCGCTTTCTGTGGTCCAGACATTTGTCCTTCACTCCTGTTGGTTTCACTCACAGAAAGAGGTGCACTCTAGCTTGAGAAAAAGGGACTCTAAATTATTGTTTTCCACCTCCTAATACTACTTGGACTCCAGCTACTACCTTATTTTACTTTTACTCATTCCATTTCTATGGAAAATTTTTTGTCACACTTCATATGGATGTTCAAGGGTGCTTTCCTTATGAGAATTTATTTCCATATGCTATTAATTAGAAAAGAAAACTCTACCCCCCGTTCCTTAGAGATTAGTATTTACTTTTAACAAGTCAAAACACTGATAAAGAAGTACATTGATCAAGGCTCTAATTACTGTTCCACGGGCTAAATACATGATCATTCATATAAAATAGTCTATATTTTAAAATGCCTTTATTGTTAAAAGAAATTGCTAAATAATTTTTATTCTTGAACCCACCACAACAGATGTATATTCTCAGTATCTTAAGAATCTTCCAGTAGCGAATTAAGAACTGTGCTGACGACCCTGGTGAAGAATAATGACAAGATAGTGACAACAGCCCAAGATCTGTAAGTTCATCTTATATTCTTTGTACTTAATAAAATACAAAATAGTCAAATGAGGGTTCTAGGGGGAAGCAGATTTGCCTGCAACTCATCTGTTTGATTCCTTTTCTTGGTAGATTAAGAATTTAAAAACACCCAAATTTAAATTATTGCTTGAAAGACTAGGTTTAATGAAGAGGTTTGAACACAGACTGCATGCTTGGTAGAAGAGAGTGTCTTTTTTGGCTGCAGTAGGTGGCATGACAGAAGCGATAAAGCCAAGAGCTCAGAAAAAGCAACAGAGTAAGGTGAAAGCTGTAGAAAGGCTACATAGGAGGATGTGGGAAATGAGATTAGGGATGTAAATTGGGGCAAGATGAAGTAAATTTAATGATGAACTTGCATATGATTCAGTAAAGGACAGGAAGTCAATTGAAAAATTCCAAGAGTGTATTGCAGTCAAATCCTCTTCCATTGCCAACGGTGTTTTATAGAGGCACTAGGCCATATCCCATGGAGATGTGCTTTTGCTCTCTTACATGATGATGTTCAGGATGTATGTCCCATGTCACTTTCCTTCACCACTCTGATCTTTCAGTACCACAGCTTCCACTTCAAATGACTTTTAGTATCTATTATTGATAGCTTCATTCATTGGTACAGTAGGCGAGAAGGTAATGCTCTGAATATTCCAATATTTCCTTGAAGCTGTCAGTGCACAAAAGTGAACCCTCACTGCAGCAGGAACAACTTAAAATGCAAAATCATATTCAATCCAGCATAAGTACCCTTAAAACTTAGTATTCTATACATGCAGATGTGGAATAAAACTCCCATGCCCTCTATTTAGTTGAAATACTAACTATAGGTGGCACAGATGGTGGTGTTTATAGCTAAGGCTGTCTGACACTTTCCCAGTTGTTTGAGATTTTCCAGACAAACCATCTAGTCTGCAGGTTTTTCATGCCAATGTTTGCCACACAATGAATCAACTGGGAAAGATTCTGAGAACAGGATTAGGGAAAAGTACATTGTTTTGCCCATGTAAAAAACACTCACAAGCATTTTATTGAGAATATCTAGCTTCTCAGTGCTTTGGGGCAGGGACTTGAGATTTGGCAAGCTGATCACCTTGATATCAGGCATGTCCTTTGTGCCCTATTGTCAGAGTTCTTCCTAAAACGGTCAAGTTATATGTCTGAAAACTTCAGCTTGTACACGCTGAATAAAGACTTGTTAGAATTTGGCATCGTAAGTATCTGAAGATTCCATCTGCATTCTCCATCCCTTCACAGCTCCTATGAGCTGCCTGGGCTGCACACACATCATTGTGCGACTGAGCGGGCTCCATCTCAGGCTTCCAGGTTTGAGTAGGATTTTGCCTGTAGTCGCTCCTCTCGGTTCTAAGGATCCACTGTGGTGCTGGGCACAGGCACTAGAAGCAGGAAGACTGTCACTTCTGCATTCTCAGTGCGAGACTGGGGACAAGAGGCGAGGAGGAAAGAGTAAACTCAGGTATCAGAGAAGAAGCTGAGGTGGTGGCACAGAAAAATACGTTAATGGTAGAGCACACACCCTATAGAACCTGGAAATGAACTTTTTATAGCTGGGTCACAAAAGTCCTTTGCTGTCATAGTGTGGTGCAGAACGCTACCCCAAGCGGTTAACTCCAATTATCCACCCTTCTCAGAGACTGCTGGGCATGGGAAGGGTCTACAAGAGCCAGAGGCAGCTCATTTCCAGAAAAGGAGCAGTGGGAGACTCACTATGGCTACAGGCTGGAGGAATGCCAAGAACGAACAGGTCCAGAAAGGAGCAGACGAGCCAGTCATTGTGTGTGTGGTGGGAGGAGGGGGGGCAAAAATCACTGAGTTGGGAGAGTTTTACTAAGGGCCCGTTCAAGACATAATTCATGTCTCTTGGTACATTACAGTGTATACAGATTGTCAAAGTAGAGTTCACCCCATCTGGCAGCAATGAAGGTTTATAGTAAGAGTCCCAGGAATCGCAGACAATGAAATCCTAATTTACAAGTAGCACTGGAAAAAAGTGAGAATTTCTATCATGCATACACACACCCCTTTTGTAACTTCAGCCAGCTACGTATAGTTATTAAATTATCTATGTTTTGTTTTGATATAATAAAAAGAAAAAATTCTGCATCATTCAGTACAGCCCCTGGAACTGGTTTATACACCAGGTTTAATCATAATCTTCACTGAGTTGACATGATGAGCAAGTCTCACTTAATATCATGCACATGGGACAGCAGTGCCCTCTTTCAATTCACATTATTGCACACCTGGATGCAACTGGGGCTGCTGTGCACTACACACATAGCATTCTCACAAGGAGTCCCATGGTTCTTTGTGCTTTCAGGGGATTTGTAATCACTGTGCATTGTGAGATTGGGTTGGGGGTGGGATGTACATTCCACAGAAGCCCAGCAGGGGCTTAGGTGGCTAGATGGGGCCAATTAATTCCCCAGGATGCACCTAGAGCAGCCAAGGTGCAGGGTTAATTACATAAGATTCAGCTGGACAGGAGCAGGTGGGGCTTGTATAAAGCCCAGGATCTGACAGCAGTTGGGGACTGCAGGAAGTAGTATGCAGTCACTCTCTAGGAGAAGGCAGATTTGCAGCTGGCAAACCCGGAAAGCGGCGAGAGCTAGAAGGGCTCAGGGGAAGAGCACACAGGATAGTGAGGACCTTGGCTCCTGAAGAGAGTCCTCCTGAGCCAGAACCTCAAGCAGAGGTTGGGTTTAAGTTTCCTTTCCAGTCACTGCATACCTAGGACAGACCAGGCAATGGAGAGCAGATTTCCTGAGACAGTTTTCCCCAAACTGAGGAGAGGAACCCAGTGACTTGGTTGGAGGTTAATTCACGAAAAGGAAGCTATAGCTCTTGGAGCAAGTGGGGCCACAATGTGAGAGAGGCTGACAGGTGAAGAGACAGTCAGTCAGAGAAGGGCACAGCTCCTGGAAGGTGCTAATAACCGGAACTGCCAAGAGGGGGTGCCCGAGCATTGATTGCTCCCTGTGACAGGAATGCCTACCAAAAGGCAGGTGAAGTCCATTAAAAAAAAAAAAATAAATTCCACAATTTTTCTCTGTTTCATGCTTCCTTTTTAGCAGGCCAGCACCATTTTCAAACTGCTGTCAGCTACCATGGTTCCAATGCTTGGCTTTCTATGCTGGCAGCCGTGAAAAAGCAGAGGCTGCCTGAGCTGTGTTAGAGCTTTAGAAGCCAGGTGGCCTTGGCCTTCCCTAGCTGCAACAAGTACATGATAGGCATTGGACTATTAATGGTGGGAGACCCAGCTTATTCTTTGGTGCCTTGGTTACTGAAACTATTCACAGGCCACTGGGTCAGAAGGCAGGAAGTTTTCATCACATTGCAGCAGCTGCAGAAAAGAGATACAAAAAAAGCCTTTCAAAAAGGCAAAGGGCAGACCAGCAAGACACACTGTGAAATTGTTAACCAAGGTGGCGCACCCCTCAGATGTGAAACAGGAGCAGAAGGCAGTTGTTAGCCAACCTAGAGAAGTGGGTTGGAATGATCATGCAGCATGTCCAGACCACAGTAATTATTCAGCCTTCCATGCTGCTTTGTTCTGCTGCAGACATGGTGAAAAAGCAAAGATGACGGTTCTGCATTGTCTGAAGCATTCATTGGTCCCAACATCTCTGTACGTAAACTTATGAAAAAACATGCAGAGCTATTCTAGCCCTAAGATGAAGCACTTTCCAGTAGGAGTGACTGTTAGAGCATTTATATCAGCAGGAAGCTATAGTCTTTGTACTTCTCACAGGCATGCAATGCTCCCTTCATGTAAACTAAGACTACTAACCAATTTCCCTTTCCTTTAGCCACTGTCACAAGTGGAAGAATTTGCACAATTGAAGATTTTCATTCTATGAATATGCCATGATGTAGAAAGTAGGGCAGAGGCGGTGCCTATCCCATGATGCTGGCTGCCATTTTGAGCTGGCAACCAGGGTTTGGAGGGTGGTTTTCAGCAGCAAGTCAGCGTCAGGAAAGAAAACCAAAAATAGGTGGATGGATGTGTGCTCTCCATTATGGGGGCTTGAGGGTTTTAGTATGAAATAGAAGCAGATTCCAAAATGGTGGTTGCTCCAGATGGGTAAACACATACAAGAGGGTCTCTCAAACTGTGGGCTGAGGCGGCAGGGGCTGGAAAGGCTCACATCTATCAAGGGCCTGCAGCCATGGTGCAGCCAGAACAGAAGCTAGCACAATGCATAGTAAAGATAGAAACATGCTGAAGCTCCATCCCTTCTGCTTTGGCAGTCAGAAACCCAGCTGTAATCAGGCTCTGTTCCTAGACAGCAGGCATTGGGCTTGCTTCCTGGCTAGCATCAGGGTCCTGAGTCCAGAAGAGAGCCTGGCTTCCTGAACACAGCTCTTCACTGACCTCCTTAGACTCCATCTGCTTGTCTCTGGGAGTTGGACAAGGTGCACAGGAGTGGGGTCAACAGGTTCCACAACTTCCTTAGTTTTGTTTGTGGTGCATTTGCTCAAAAGTCTGTCCAATGCCTCAAAAATTATACTGCTGGACTTCTTCCTGGTATCCTTCTTTTTACATAAGTCCCCTGAGCTTCTCCAGCCATCACCAGTCAGCAGTCCAGTTTGACCCTTTGAGGCATCTGCTTTGTGTCCACAGAAAGATCTTGCTTCACTGACACCTCAGCAGCTGGAAAGGCTATCTAGATCTCCAAGCTGCTGCTTGAGGCGTGGTGTAAGTCATCTGGAGGAACATCATAGCAATGAGGAAATACTCAAATCCAGGCCCCTCACTGATTTCTAAAGCAGGGAGGAGAAATGGGAACATATGGGCAAGTTGACACCAGAGCAATGGAGGGCTCACAGGTGAGTAGTGGACACTGCAAAGCAATATTGGATATCTGTTGGAGGGCTGCCAAAGTAACATACAGCTGCATGGTAAGCAGAGGAACAAGAGGCCAAACTAATTCAATTTGTACCACACTTACAGAATTCCAGAGTTATTGCACAAAAATGAATTGCACCAGATACAGGCAAGAATTTCAAATGGGATTAACTGAAGTTAACTTGATTTAGCACCTCCTCCCCCCACCCAAGTTGACTAGCCCCAGAACTTGGCCTACTAGAAAGACAGCAAGATTTACACCTATAAACCGAACATTAATTTACAGGTACTATTGCTCAAATACCTTTCCCCCTTCAGTGCCGCAATTGGAAACTAGAGCACGATTCGTCTTTTTTCTTTAGCTCAGATATTAGTGAAGGGTGTCGTTGCTACATTGCCCCAGGGCACAGTAAATCTGTCCTCTTGAACCCACACAGTAGTAACTGTAAATTCCCCTTTTCACACTGGCCAGAACAGCTGAGTCAGCGAAGTCTCCACTCATTCCTCAACATGCCACGCTCACCTCTCCCACATGCCTAACCTCTGATTTCTTACTCTTGAATGTCCCACCAGGCCTGTACAAAACATACAGATAGGCAACATCTCCTGCTTATGTCCCTGGATGAGTCTAACTCCCCATTTTGCTCTGATGTGGATATTTAGGTTGATTGGCGATCTGTCCTTAGGAAATGACCTCAATGGAGGAATCAAGTGAGTAAATTTTTAACATTTGCACAATACAGGAAAACACATTACACACAGAACCTTTATGAAAATCAATTAAGGAGCAGCTGAACTACCCACAGACTGTACAACTTTCTTAATGATGCCTAACAGCAATCCGCTATGTTCTAGAGTGGACTAGACAATGAAAATCTCTCCTCATAAAAGGTAGCTGGACAAAAGCCTACTGGAAAGGCAGAGATCCCAGTCATCCTGCCTCCTCTCTAACTCCAGGATCTGGAGAGGGAAGATAGGGAGACTAAGCTTCTGATTTCGCTATCGTTCTGGTCTCAGAGATGGCCAAGAGGCAGCAACTCAGGGCACCTGACCTCAACAATCCCTGGGAAAACTTTTTTTTAATCAATTTCAGTGGTAGAAAGTGAAAGTTACAAAAGTCTCCCGGGCAGGCAGGCAGCAAAGAGCTATTTCAATCAATGTAAAAATAATACAAAGATTTCTGCATGAAAAACTTCAGTTTTGTGAGAAGTTTTGTTAGAAAAACTCGTTAGAATAGTTTTCTACTAGTGCTACCTATTCTAATTCTGAACCCCCCCACAACATAATCCCTTCCCATCCATGCCTTCCTATTCCTTTAAGACCTACATTTCTCTAGGCCTTTCAAAGTACCATGTTTTTAGTCATCCCACATCAGCTTGCCCATACGCTACCCATAGTGCAGCTTTATCCACCCCATTTCATTGGCTGTTTGTATACTGGCAATACATATTAGTGCAATACATGCATTTTTAATATAACCATATTTGCTCATGAAACATTTGTTGCAACATATGGTGTACTAAAAGCAGATGGAAAGATACAAGAAAAGTAAGGAACATGAAAAACAAAAAAAAATAAAACAAATGTAGTCAATTTTGGTGCCTTCCCTGCTCTGCATTTTTCATGGCAGCTCTAAATGAGCAAACACTTGTAAAATATTTTTACCAGTATGTAGAGCAGAGTCCTCCATATGGATAAATGGTAATTCATTCCTTGATTTAAAGTACATTTCATTTGGTTTTAAACACAACACAAGAACCTCTGTTTGACACTGGATGCTCAGTCTTTTAATATTGTGTTTTCATTAATTACAAATCCAAAGCAGTTATTAAATTTCTCATACTTAAGCAAGTTTAGCACATGCTGTCCAACTTAAATCTCCCACTCCTCACATTAAAGTAAAATCACACATACCAAAGTTCACCATCACCACATGGTCACTAAAATGGGTTTGTGGCATAAAGGGAAAGTCATGTACAGATTAGGTTGGACCAGGTTGTGAATTCTTAAGACCAAATGTCTTCAGAGTTAATAGTTGCCAGCTCCCTCAATCTTACAGAAAAATGGCATCAAGTTGGGCACATTATCCAACCTTAGCTGTGGCAGAATAGCCTGGTGAAAGGCAGTTTCCCAGTTAACTAGGTCTCAGATCATTTAAGCCTCTCTAAGTTAATGACTCTTTGAACTACACCTGGAGTGACTGGACATGGGAAAACTCAAGTACGTTTTCTGTCTTTTCTATTTAGAAGGTAAGATCTTTGAAGTCTATGCAGCAGAAAATTCTGATCCACAATGGGAACAGAATCAGGACACCGCAGAATGCTTTGGAAAAAGCTCACCCCTAAATAATGCTGCAATGCTGCTTGAAGCAAGATGCTCTGTTTAGCAGGTGAGTCATTGCATTCTTCATTAGCTTCATCCTCTGATTGGATTTAATGTCTAGACTCAAAAAAACCACTGCAGTTATACTTGGTGTCAGAAGTTTCATTATACCACTGTACAATCATGGCCACTTACATAATTTTTCCTTTGCTTGGCTTGTCAACATTGAATACTAAAGTGATCCTGTAAACAGAACAAAACTACAGAAATTCCTGTCATCCCAAGTCCTGGTGTTGCCCATTGTGTAACTGACAGATGTCTCTTCCTGTATTTCACTGACTTGTAAAAGGCCTGATTCTGTTAGTTTATCCAAATGTAAATCATGAATGCATTCACAGAGTTCATTGGTGTTATAAGAAAGAGGATTATCTGCCTCATTGACTTCACTAAGCTTAACCCTGATTTACATTTCCAGGGTCAAAAAAAAAAAAAAAAGCAGAAAAGAGCTAACAGGAATATGATTGCTGCTGCTGCTGCCAAAGATTTCTATTCTCAACTTATAGACTAACAGAAAAGTTTTGAGCATGAGCTTTCGTGAGCACAGACTCACTTCATCAGATGCTGGTCTTGGAAATCTGCAGGGCCAGGTATAAATAAGCCAGAGCCAGGGTGGGGCTTATTTATACCTGGCCCTGCAGATTTCCAAGACCAGCATCTGACGAAGTGAGTCTGTGCTCACGAAAGCTCATGCTCAAAACTTTTCTTAGTCTATACGGTGCCACAGGAGCCTTTGTTGCTGTTATAGGTCCAGACTAACACGGCTACCCCTCCGATACTATTCTCAACTTGTCCCCTAGACTCTTGTCAAATTAATATATTTGCTGATCTCTAATATTTGGTCTATGTACTGTAGCCTGGGATTTTCACAGATATGCTTAATGCTTTCATGTCAGTGTTCTGGAGGATGTGATTTTTTGAAAACAAATTAATTGGTTGTGCACTTTGTGAGCCTACTATAAACAATGATGAGATTTAGCTATGAAATGTGTTTGCCAGTTCCAAGAAGCTGCATCTGCAATTTCTTTGTGCTCTGCATTTTAACGAAAACCCCTCAAAACAAAATGGAAAGTTTTCAGAATTTTGAATGTACTTTGTCACTTCACACATACAGTTGCTTTTCAAGCAGAACACTTGAGCACATGCTTAATTTCAGCATGAGCTGTCTCCCCTTAAACCAAAGGGGCTACTCACATGCTATAAGTTTTTTGTTTCATTACAGATGTAATGAGTTAACAAAAAAAAATACACAATTTCCTACATAAGTCTTTTGCTTGCAATTCTCAAATGCTATCAGGAGTCATTTTTAAAATAACTCATTTGACAAGTCATTTCTTCTTAGGATGAAATCCACTACTTAACTACTTAATAAAAATATTTAACAATATTCTGAGTTCTGATTGTTGCCTTTGTTGTCAGTGGCTACAGGTTAAGGCCCCGAGTGACTATTCACACAACTTAAACTTGAAATAAGCTACACAATTTGTGTTATGCAAAGTGTGTAGTTTATTTTGAAATAGGCTATTTTGACATTTGGCATTGTCTAAACAGCACCAAATGTGGAAATAAAGTCCTATTTCAAGGCATCCCTTACCTCTCCTGCAACAAGGACTACAGGGCTGCCAAAATAGCATACCTGTTACTTCGGAAAAATAGTTTGAAATAATGCTCACATTTCAAAGACACAGAGTAGCTATTTTGGGATACTGAGATATCCTGAAATAGCTCTGCCATGTAGACATAGCCACATTCAAAACAGGGAAGTTGCCTAAATATATTTTTAAAAAAATTAGTTCTATGGCTTAGGTCTTTTCTTCTGTAAAGGGAAACAAAGAGAAGGTTGTGGGACATTTCTGACATTTGGAAAAAAGTTACAAGATGTTTTAATATTTTCAATACACAGAGAAACTGGGACAACATGGTTGGGAAAAGCACTCATTTGTAGATTCCCCCCCCTCCCCCCTTTGTATCAGTGAGAATTAGTCTAGTGTTAGCTCTTCATTTTTATAGTATCAGAATTACCATTATTGACTAAGTGCCACAAATGTGCATAATATTTACAGAACTATACATGAAGGAGCAGTGCCTGCCCTAGAGGAGCTGAATGTAATTCAGACAAATAGAATACACAGAACATTGATTCCATCCCAAGAAGGTGCAGCTACATAGTGGTGAGATGAATGTAAAAAGGCTTGCAAAACAAAGGGTTTTAAATAGGGGACTGGAAAGAAGAGAGGAAGAGTGGGTTAGTGCATGGAAAATGAAAACCAAAACACCCTACTTCGGGATACATTTTCATTAATTAGACTCAGCAGGATACTTGTCCCTTTTGCAATTATGCTGTAACTTCAATATGTTAGAAAATCAAAATTAGACTCGTCCACTGAAATTAAACATTGGATCATGCTGAGGTTAAAAAAAGTTCTTGAGTGTATTGAAGACTGATTTAAAGAAAAAAAAGAGAAAGAAAGAGAGAGATTGGTGGAGCAATATGAGCCAGTCTTTATCCCAATAGCCTTAATGCAGAGGCCATTACCATGTCTGCAAGGTCAAACTGGACACAGGGTAGCTTCATACCGAGAAGCAACTGCCTACACGGTTCTAGCCCAAGGACACTACAGCCAAAGTATACACAGTCCCAGCCTTACTAGTGTTTTCATGGGCTGCTCCTACTCCACCTTTAGCAGGCTCTTTCTACACCTTCTTTTGGGTAGACCTCACCAGTAGGCCCCTACAGTTTCAGTCCCCACTCCCCCAGGTTCCACCCATACATTCAAGATAGAGAGTAACTGCAGATCAGACTAGAGTCCCCTTTCTGAGGCCAACACGCTGGCTTTGTCACAGCCCCACCTGTTCCTTCTCAGGTGGGCTCTATTCCCAATTAGTGGTCACTTAGGCAGCTAGTTCCCATTGGGTGTGACCTATTAAGTTAACTGGCCTCTTAATCAGCCTCATTAGCTCTTTCAAGACTAGAATGGGCATGAAACCATCTTCGAAAAGTAGTAGCAGGTGCTTGCAGCCATATTAACTTTACAGTCTTGATCAGTAGTTATGTAAGACCTGCAAGAAAACTCTACGTGCTTTAAGAAATGGCATTTTTTAAGAACTGGGTGGCTTTTTTTAAAATCAGTTTCTTTTAAAATAGCCTCTTTTATAAAAAAATATAAAACTTAACATTTTTGTATTTCTCAGCATATTTTGAATTAATATTTGACATCTTATTTACTAAAGGTTTTCCAGTAAATAAAGAGTTTTTAAAAAATGGCAATTGCAAACCCTGTAAAATGGAAACAACATCGATTCATTTTAACAGGGGGCTGGTAGGCACACACAAGCAGGAAGGAAAAGGCATGGCTCAAGAGAAGTCACTTCTCAGTTAAAACTTGAGTCATTAACAGACAATGCCAGGACCCAGAAAGACCTGGGAAGGCAAGAAATCAGAAGAACTGTGAGAGGCTTAAAAAGAGGAACATTCTCTCAAGAGAGGGGGGCTAGTTATCTGGGGGATACAGACAGATAGTGTGGGGGCAGAACTGAAGAAATTGGGCCTGCTTTGATCACCATCAGGAGATGGTAAGCTTTTCAGATGTGCTTGTGGAGGGGTGGGATTTAAAACCCTCCTCCCAATATTTTGTTCCTACTGCTAAAATAAGCGATGCAGTGATTTTAAGAAGGCTGCTTGATCACCCAAATGGAAGAACCCAGATGCTGAAACTTGGCTGGATCTACAGATTAAGAACACATGACACATTAATGATTTTGACCCAGAGCCAACTCTAAGAGTGAGAGATAGGTAAGACCATGGGCCCTAATATCTGAGGGTATTAGGGTATACTGTAATAAAAGATTTGTGACACAGCTGTGGCTGGCCTGGGTTACCTCACTCAGGCTCCTGAGGCTCAGGCAGTGGGGCAAAAAAATGGCATGTAAATGTTTAGGTGCCAGCTGGAGGCCAGGCTTTGGAATCCTCCCTCTTCATGTGGTCCCAACCCTGTAGCCTAAGCCATCTGACATGGGCAAATCACAGGTGTTTAACGGGAGTAGAAAATCTCAGACTAGAAAAGGGACAGCTGCAGAGGTGCAGCAAAGCCTGTAACCATGACAATGAAATCAACTGTGGCAGGAGAAATACTGAAACCTGACCTCATATCTTGGTAGGCAAATAGGGAGAAAGCACTTTCAAGTTACAATACAATTTTTAACTCACATGCATTATACAAACAATGTAAATCTGTACATATACTCCAATAGGTTGAAATGTATCCTTGTGTAACCAGCTAGCACATGGATTGTGTGTTAACTAACTCCATTGGCTGTATTTTTTGACATTAGGTGGAACGTAAATCTGACAATATGCACAAGGATGAATTTCACCTTTACAGATGTGGGTTGATAAGTTAAGCATATAGAGGGAAAAAAGTTTAACCAACCACAGAGTGACTATCATAGTGGGTAGTCTCTCTTCAGCACAAATGAAAGAATAGATGAGGATAAAACTAAAGTTCTACCCTCCTTGTTTCTATGGAAACCAATCCAAATGAGTGTCTGGTTATAGAGCTTTTTATTCAAGACATAATATTTCATATCTAAGATATGGAATTGCACTTACAAATTTGTAAGTACACATAATTCTGAAGTGAAAAGAAATTATGTTTCAGGGTCACTCTCCAACTTGTGATAAATAAATGCACACACACTGCATGGTTTAGAACCAGTTTAGTATGATTGTTTAACAGTTGTTACACTGAAAGAGTGTGGCTATTTATTCATTCATGCATTGAATTAAAATGCATTTATTCCACATTCTGGCTGCTGGGTTTGTATACATCCACAGCAACACACAGAAATTAATTGGTTAAAATAAAGCAGGTGCACCTTGTTTTCTGTAATGCTAAACAAGTACAGCAGCAAGAGGCAAATTTTTTCTTTAAATCAGTTCATTCCTCATCTGAAAATCATCTTTCTTTGTAGGCTTCAGCCATTGGTATGGTATACTCAATGCAAGGCCCTGGTGCACAATGACAAACTGCAGAATCCAATGATCTTACCATATGGACTACTTTAGTTTAGACTCTTAACTCTGCAGTAAGGTCACTACATTTTGCAGCACTCTGGTGGAAACTTTGACAGCTAAAAATACACCATTTTTTCCATGTACTTAAATATCAATGCATAATAACACCTGAAGGATGATGGAAATGTGGGTTGCCCAAGACAACA
The DNA here is from genome assembly GCF_033958435.1 of Carettochelys insculpta. Classification (NCBI taxonomy): domain Eukaryota; kingdom Metazoa; phylum Chordata; order Testudines; family Carettochelyidae; genus Carettochelys; species Carettochelys insculpta. The sequence continues at coordinate 91,723,607 of NC_134141.1, forward strand.
TGGCAGTGTCCTGTTGAGGCAGACAAAGAGAATGAACTAGAACTGGGACATGCTAGAGAAAATGGCCAAAAACAGACAGACGTGGAAGACTTTTTTAGCTGCCCTACACGCCAGTGGGTGTAACAGGTCTTACCTAACTAATATCCATACCGTAGTCCTGCTATTTATAAAAATTTTCATTCAATTCATTTCATGCTTTCCCCACCATTTCAGCTTTCAGTGAACCTGTAGATTTTTGTACAGACAATGGCTAATTACATCATAGAGGCTGTTGGGAAGTGGCTGTCAATTCTGACTGCTGGGGAGATAGTAGTAAGGGATATCTGGGGAGAAGTGGGAAGCTGTTTCAGATTAGCATATTAGCTTGATAAGTAACAGAGATAGCGCCGTGTTAGTCTGTATTCTGTCAAAACAAAAAAGCAGTCACATAGCACTTTAAAGACTAAAAAAACAATTTATTAGGTGATGAGATTTTGTGGGACAGACCTACTTCTTCCGATCTATAGCCTTACCTGAACGGATTCAATATATAAAGCACAGAGGTCCAAAAATTCTTATCAGGGTTGACAAATCAGAAAAATTATTAAGGTTGGCAAAGAACTTCTGGTCTTCTCCCTTGATGGCACAGAACTGGGGTCACAGCAGAGCAACACAAGCATGGAGATCCACTCAGCTCTGGGGAGGCTCAGTGAAAGGGGCTTGACACAGAACCCAGCTGCACAGCCCATTGGGACAAAAATCCCAGATAATCTGTCTCCCTGTGCGTAAAGTTGTTTGCCCCTTTGGTCAATGAAAGAGACGTGTGCACAGCAGTTGTCCCTCCACCCAGGTAATAATTATTTACACTGGTTTTAATAAAATGATTTTTCTTGCATATAAAAAGCAGGATTTAAGTGGTTGTAAGTTATAGCACATACAGACAGATCAAAGTAAACTAGTAAGCAAAATAAATCAGAGCAGCTAAGCCTAATACACTTAGGCTACGTCTACACTTGTCCCCAACTTCGAAGGGGGCATGGTAATCAGGGTGATGGGAGATTAGTAATGAAGAAATGCAATGCAAATTCTCTCCCGTGGCAACTTCCAAGTGTAAATCTTTGAAGTGCTGGCATGCTGTGGAGCTGCAGGCACTTCGAAGTACCCATGCTACTTCCAACTGCCTTTACTCCTCAAAAGATATGTGGATGCAAGTATAAAGCCAAAGCTGAAAAGAGGCCTTAACTAGCAACATTTTGCACTCAGTTGTTTGGGGGCAAAAGTTATCAGTTTGCATCTCTTTATGTAATCTGCACATGCAATCAGATAGTTAGCTATTTTATATACTGGCATTTTTGTCCAGTCTATTATAAGAACAGGACTACTCCCAAAATGTTTGTCTAGCTTAATACCACAGCTCATGAAAGACTTAACATTTGGGTTTTATTTTGTAAATAACATTTTAATATTTGGCTTTATTTTGTAAATGTCTGGTACATAACTACAGAAAAGTTGACCTTCCTCTGAACGGATATATTGTGCACACTTAAATATTCAGTTGCCATCTATAAATAGACCTATAACAGCCTGCATATGCATAATTGTTTAGGTAATAAGTCCTCAAATATTGTTTTCTTACATCTTTATTTCTGTATATTTAAGCCTATTGCTCTCACACCAGATTTTTCGTAAGCAGTTACTCTTTTTGCTGTTACTTTATTTGAAAAATCTGAGGAAAGAACGGGCGACTAGATTGGGACAGGGTGTTCTGGTTCTTTATATTATTAATTTGTTTTAGCTCTACTTTAAGTCCAATAAGTTTCTGAAACTGAGTCTTGCCTTTCAGTCTATTTATTATACAGAATGTGTTTCTGTCTTCATAACAATGAAAAAAGAAATCTCCAGATCAAAATGAGGAAGAACTTTAGCTGTTTATGCCAGAAAAAAAATCATTAAGCGGAATTTAGCTGCTGGCAATACAATTGTCACCAACTGAGGTCTTCAAGGTTTCCTACTAAATCCAAACAGATTTTCTGACAGAGAAAATTGTTTTTATCCTATTAACTGAAGCAGTGTAGCTGTTTAGCTAAGAAGTGGCTAGATATGAAAATTAATGAGGAGACAGTTGATTAAAGAAGTTCTTAGCATTTTTTTTCCATTTCTAGGATCAAAATATAACCAAAACTTTAAGGTTGAGATGTACTCTTTCGCTCGACATATTTTAAAATATTTTGGCACCCCAGATTCCATAGGGACTGCTAATCAATTGTTCTGAAGTCCTACAGGAAAGGAGGTTTTCATCAGAGAGAGAAAGAGAGAGAGAGAGAGCGAGAGCATAAAAGTAAAAGGAGAGAGGTATTCTTGTAGCCAAAAGATTGAGTGGGACTCAGAGTTGGGTTCTGTTCCTAGGTCTGTCAATCATCCCATTTAGCACTGGACAAGTCTCTGTTGTTGTGTTTCCCAAAAGGGAATAGAGATAGCTTCCTACCTCAAATGGTTATTCTGCAGATAAATACATGGGAGTAATTCAGATACTGCAGTGTTAGGGGTTATATTAACAGATTTATAAAGTTTAGGGTTCTACAAAAGGCTGTTCCCATGAGAACTCCAGTTCAACTATGCAATGGCTGAAATTTGAATAAAGCATCTGAAATTTTGGATGATTTTCTAAACTAGAGTTGCACTTTGGATGTTCACTCTCATGTATTTTAATACCTAATTTTGACAGCATATCATTAATCTGCAAATGTAAGTGTGTCTTGGATGAAGTCCTAGCTTCACAAAGTTAGGCAGAGCTTTGGCATGGACTCTTGTAGGTCTAGGATTTCAGCCCTTCTGTACTTCATATATCCAACTTCAAAGCCACAGTTTAAACAGAGTATTTGCCAGAAACATGGAGTAAACTCTTTCAAATCCAGAAGCCTCAGGAGGTTGCTGGATATTCAAGCATTCTGGATAATATATATGTATATCTAGCAAGGCATAACACTAAAGAAAAACAATATTAGATGTTCAGAAACAAAACAAAAATATTAGCAGAGAGGAAGCCGTGCTAGTCTACACACTATCAAAACAAAAATCAGTCAAGTAGCACTTTAAAGACTAGCAAAATAGTTTATTAGGTGAGCTTTCATGGGACAGACCCACTTCTTCAGACCATAGCCAGACCAGAACAGACTCAATATTTAAGGCACAGAGAACCAAAAACAGTAAGCAAGGAGGACAAAATCAGAAAAAGATAATCAAGGTGAGCAAATCAGAGAATGGAGGGGTGGGGGGAAAGTCAAGAATTAGATTGAGCCAAGTATGCAGACAAGCCCCCATAGTGACTCAGAAAGTTCCCATCACGATTTAAACCATGTGTTAATGTGCCGAATTTGAATATAAAAGCCAGCTCAGCTGCTTCTCTTTCCAGAACGGTGTGATAATTCTTCTTCAGTAACACATATACTATACTATGTTTTACTGAAGAAGAATTATCACACCGTTCTGGAAAGAGAAGCAGCTGAGCTGGCTTTTATATTCAAATTCGGCACATTAACACATGGTTTAAATCGTGATGGGAACTTTCTGAGTCACTATGGGGGCTCGTCTGCATACTTGGCTCAATCTAATTCTTGACTTTCCCCCCACCCCTCCATTCTCTGATTTGCTCACCTTGATTATCTTTTTCTGATTTGTCCTCCTTGCTTACTGTTTTTGGTTCTCTGTGCCTTAAATATTGAGTCTGTTCTGGTCTGGCTATGGTCTGAAGAAGTGGGTCTGTCCCACGAAAGCTCACCTAATAAACTATTTTGCTAGTCTTTAAAGTGCTACTTGACTGATTTTTGTTTTGAAAACAAAAATATATGCAGAGTACTTTATTTACCAACAATAGTATTGAACACTAAATTTACACTGTATTTTTATTTAGGTTCACTACGCTGTATGTATGGAAAACATAACTAAAATTTACTTATGGTTAAAATTCAGGTTATTTGAGAGTTCTGGATGATTGAATGCTGGTTAAGACAGAGTTTACTATACCGAGTTTTGTATAAATTCTTAGTATAGCTACAATATCCCACATGTCCCAAACTCTATAGTTACTCAACACACCAAGTTGCAATTTCCCACGTTCAGTTATTTCCAGGGACATAAGGTGGATCTGTTTTGAAACTGATCCAGTGAAAGCATTAAGCAAAAGCAGTGCTTTTGTTGTTCCGGTACTCAGTACCGGCACCTCAACAACCACAACCGCCAGATCCCTGGTTGGGTGGCAAGGGGATCCCGGTAGCCCCCTGGGTGGGAAGTGATTGTGGAAAAGATCTCTACTGCCACACCCAGCCATGGGAACCCCGGTGGTGGTGGTGCTGGTGAGGGCAGGGAGCCAGCTAAGTACTGGCTCTTCTTTTTTCAAAACAAACAAAACACCTGAGAAAGAGGTACGGGAAGAAAGCTGGAGAAAGAGGATGGGACAGGCTAGAACGTAAGAGGGATGAGAGTTGTACCTAAAAGATTTCTCAGTCATTCCTTTTGCTTGACATTACAAATACTGACAATGATTTGGGAAACTGGATGGGTAAAATAATTGGTAATGGGACAAAGGACTCAGTCTCAGACCTACTACAGCTCTGAGCAGCAATATATTGGTTGCTTAATTACCACCAGCCATCACATTTGGCTTTACAGTCATTCTGATTGGTATTCTCAGCAGAGAGGCCAAGAAGCATATGGGCTTGGAGCCTACATTTTTCTCTGCTCTTCCAGTAAAGCTTAACTGAAGACAAATGGTGGGGAAGTATAGGGAATTCATTCTGGCACAGACTGATTGTACTTGCTCTGTAGATAAAGGACTTCCTCTGACACAGTTAATTAATTTGACACTGTAAAGGAATAATAAAAAAAAAATCAGGAGAAAAATGGCACATTGGCTGGAGAGTGTATACTCAGCTTCTGGAGATTATTTATTACACAAGTGTGTAAGAAAACACCACAAACTTTAGGCAGTCATCTTTGCTGTATTTTTCCTATATTTTACAGAAAATGTAGCCTGTCAAAACTTGGAGTCTTCTTCAAAATCATGCACAATGTCACAGCAGTCCAAATTAGCAGTTATTATGAAGTCTGAAGAGATCTCTTTAATTTAACTCTGATTACAGCTTTGATTTGAATCTTTTTGGACAGCACAGCTTTTTTTTTTTTTTTTTAATTACCTGATGTTCATTTGGCTGACTGTGGTTTGCTTCTTATGATTGTGTTAGTAGAAAGCAACTCTTCGTAACCTGTTATATATTTGTCGCTCACGGAGGTCTGTCCAGGTCTGCATTGTTCAAACATGGCAAGCATGAATAAGGACACAAAGTAGCGGACTCAAGTACATGTTGAAATATTTTGAAGTACTCTAGGTGCTTGTACCAAGTGCCTTAAATATTCTGTACTTAAAACATGAATTTAAGTACATTTTAAAGGTACTTGAAGAGCTAGGTAACTGCAAGTACTTTTTTCAAAATACTTTTAAGAAACAGTTACATTGCTCCTAACTTTCCTGGATTCTGGCTGGACTACAGCACCCACTCTCCCAGCCTGGGAGATTCAGTACCTGACTGCAAACTGCCATAGTTTCCCTCCCCCCCCGCCCCACCCCCTTGTTGGGCCAACCAGCTAGGGTGGTGGTCCCACACTCAATTTCTGAATGGCCCTACTGCATTGAGGGAAATGAGTCTGTTAGGACATCACCTGTAGGGCAGGGTAGGAAACATCTACCAGCCACTGGACACGTGCCAGTGCTGAAGGGGCTCTTGGGAAATGTGAGCCTGAACACTTGCTTAGTCAGCATCTTCCTACTGCCACCCCTGCCAGTCCTTAGATCACTGATTGTACTTCCTGTTTCATTTCTAATAGAGTGGTAAATCACTTCTTGGATTTCGGTAATCCTGGAATATCACTTCTGTCAATAATGGACTCTGAAAATAAAGTGTTGCCAATTATAGCAGGACCATATTTCTCAGATATTGTTGAGGACTGTAACTTTACTGAACAAATTTGTAGCTTGTACAAATAAAAAGAGACAATTCACAGCCAGCATAAGGTGCCACCATATTTCACCAAGTACATGAAGGTGTAATTATGTATCATTTATTAAATATGGTTCATTCAGTTTTGCAAGCCATTTGCCCCTACTCAGTAGGGCATTTTTGTTGTCTTCAAATATTGTTTTGATATAGATCCTGAAATTGTGGTCTACTAGGATAGAAAAAGCCAAAAAAGCTACATTTACTGTCATTCAGTTTGTATAAACACAGGTAAAACATGTATTAAGGAATGTTTGATACATGGCTTTTAGCATTTTTCTTTTAAATTTTCTCATAACAATTAAAATAAACATGTACATTGTGACAAAGTCAGTCTTGTTATTGGGCTTCTGGCCCCTGTTCAGTGCACTGGTCCCACTTAAGAGCCCAGTTGCCTTCACTGGGATGAGGGGTGCTCTGTGGGGGGAACCTGCCCCCCACCCACTCATGCCAGGTTCCAGCTCAGGCATCCTATGCAGCTGCTAGTGGGAAGGGAGACTCCTTTAGCCTTTGGTGCAGCAGCTCTCCTCCCTGGGCCACTTCCCCAGACAATTCCCCCTGGTACCTTCTCCAGGCTGCAGCAGTAGCAAGCCCCCCCACTCTTGATCTGCTGAAGCTCCTCAATCTCCCTCTGTGGTTTCTGGCATTCCTCATCCTCATCCTCATCCTCATCCTCATCCTCATCCTCATCCTCATCCTCATCCTCATCCTCATCCTCATCTCCATCTCTCTCCCACCACATCCTCCTGTGAAGGGCTTTTAAAGACCCCTGATTAGACCAGTCATGGAGTCAGCTGTCTCCAGTTAGGCTGAGCCATCTCCTATCCAGCTGCCTGTGATTGTCCTGCTGGTGCTCTGCAAGCCCTTCTGCTTGTTTGGACTCCCTCTGAGGGTGCCTTCTGCCCTGACCCTTCCACAACATATAATTCTGAATCAAATAGGCTTTTTATTTTTTTTAAAGAAAAGCAATGGAGAAAAAACATGTAAAGGTTATTTGTGGAACAAAGGATTCTGAATGCGAATAAGCTGGAGATGACTTGTTCACAGCATCTGGGGTTATTCAAAATTATGAGGCCCTCTGGTTGGACTCTTTTCTGTAGCAATGATTCGGACGAAGCATTTTCATATTAAAAATAGATAAGCTAATGCTCAGTTTTTGCTGTTAGGGACAAGCTGCCTCTGTGGACTATTGTAGGGAGTGGCTTTCACATTTTACCCACCAGAATTATTCATCATGCATCTGTGCCTCATGTTTAACCAACTGTAGATGTGTGAATACATCAAGCAAGAAGCTGCATGTGGATTAACTATCAGTGAACTGACTCAGATAATCTAACAGAAGAGTCAGCAGTCTTAGGCTTCTGGTGCATTTTTGGAATACATGCAAATATAACAAGATTGCTTCTGTATTGACTGAGCTACAACCACAGTTTGACTTCCTCCCCCACCTTCTGCCCTCTACTCTCTGATTTGCTCACCTTGGTATTTTTTTTTCTGATTTGTCCACCTTGATTACTATTTTTGGTTCTCTGTGCCTTAAATATTGAGTCTGGTCTGGTCTGGCTATGGTCTCAAGACGTGGGTCTGTCCCACAAACACTCACCTAATAAATTATTATGTTAGTCTTTAAAGTGCTACTTGACTGATTTTTTGTTTTGATAGTATATAGACTAGCACGGCTTTCTCTCTACTATTCCACAGTTTGATTGGATTTGACAAAAATAACACGATTATAGACAATAGCAATAAATTTGTTAAAGACTTCAAGCTGTTTTCAGGAACTGTAGTGCTAAAGGTTGATGCTGGTAAGCAAGTGGTATCCCAGATTCAGATATATGGAACTATATGAATATTGTTGAAATGGTCTCAAGTGACACTGCTGGGTATATTTTACTTGGCACTACATATAACTTGTTTTTCACACATGCTGAACCTGGGAGCAACAACTGGTTTCTGCTATGGCTCTTGCCAACAGCTATCTATAGATGTGTATTTTCAAAAGTGTGGTAGCTAAGTCGTCTGCCTTCCCTAAGCAACACTGCACAAAAAAGGTGAAATAGTGCTGAGATGGTGAATGATGCACTTGGAAAAACAATTCCTGAACCTACCCCTATGAGATGCAAGTCAGAGTTCAGTTTCTTTTGCCTCATTTACAACACACAGGATAGAATCAAAAGTGTGATGACATGTCCAAGATGCCAAAATTCTCTAACTCAGACCTGGACTTTCTATGTCCCAGCTGGCATGGCGCTTGATATATTTCAGGAAGAGAAGAAAAATAAAATGTTTCTGTGGTGTGATTCTACTATTGTGCTGGTGCTAAAATTCAGACTTGACTCATTTTCTCCAGCATATGCTTCTGTTTTAGTAGCTAATTTGAAGGAGGGACTTAGAAAATGTTTCAAGTATATTTTGATATTAAATACAGTTGTAAATAGCAAATATGCAAAGTCATTTGTTGTTACTTTTGCGACAACCCTTTTTTAAGGTGCATTGGCTGCAAAATCAGGATCAGAGAAAAACTGGACAGGGAACTTTTTATTTAAAGATCTGATTTCTTGTGAGATCCTACTAAAGGTTATAGACCAAATGCCCAAAGCTGCCACTAATATTTCTGACTTTTTATGTTAGGGGGCATCAGCATCTGGCTTTAGGATGTAATTGCTTAATCATAACAAACCCAGCACAGGAACTGAATCACTGGTTGCTAAGCTTTCTACCAAATTTAATACCCAACTGCCAAACTCTGCTCCAGCGGAAATACTGTTCAGTGGGCAACAGGATTTGCTCAGCATAAGAATGAACCATCTTCAACAACAGTATAATAATAGCTTTGAACGTATCCTGAAGGAAAATGTCCATTTCAGTGGAATGATGCTCTGTCTGTACATACTCATAGCATCGTAGGAGTGGAACGGACCTTGAGAGGTCATCTAGTTCAGTCCCCTGTACTCATGGCAGGACTAAGTATTATCTAGATTGTCTAATATCATCTTCACACACACACATAATAACATATATATTTAGAAAGAGAGGAAAGAAAATTTAAACATTTATTTACATTTACAGGCAACATTTTCATTGCTTTTCCATACTAATTTGTGTATAGGAATAATGTTTCATTGTTGTGTTTTTGTTTCTTTTCTACTATGTGTTGTATTTCTTTTTAGTGACAGGTCCCAGAGGTGCGATACTGCGAAGGATGAAAGACAAAGACGAACATAGACAGCAGGGGGCCAACAGTTCTATAGTCTGAAGGCCCTGAGTTTATTATTCTCACAGCTTTTATAACCAAGTGAGAGCACATTATTATGAGAAAAGCAGTCAGCTACAATATAACTGGCTCAGCACTTCTATCTCTAAAAAAGCCACATCAATCCTCCCAGTCCTTGAACATGGACTCTCAAAAACACCTAATCAAAACAACACATCTCCCGGCGGCTTGCCTACACGAGAGCAGGTGTTCCGTCTAGATGCCAAGAGCCCAGCCAGGCCTGGGAAACATGTAGGAGGGAGAAGGCAAAACTCCTTCAACTATGTGCTTATAACATTTAGGTAAGTGTTCATGTATTGACCACAGAACTGCAGGAAATATAGGAGTTGACAGTACTTGCACATTTACTTATAAATACATAAGTTCTATTTTCATGGAAAAACTTATGTTTATTTGTTAGTGCTTCTGTAATGGTGTTTATTCTTAAATCCTTTTTCTCAGTACTTACTGCAATACTATAAAGTCGAGTCAAAAAAAGGCAATGAAAAGAGAAGCAGTAGCAGACAGAATGAGAGAGAGAAAGAAATACAGGTGGGTGGAAATTAATATGAAGCCTCATTTATCCAATTATTTTTGATGATGCTAAGACATTTAGGACACATGGGATTTTGGTGTGTCTAACAGTCCTAAATACATAATATTTCTATTGGCATTCAGGAATTCTACTTACCCATGAATATTTGGCCTACTCCTGCACCCAGGAAGTTAGTAGGAATAAGGCTACTGTCTAAGATAGGACAAGGATAGGGTGACCATATTTTCCTAGGACAAATACGGGACACCCTGGCAGGGTGGGTGGCTCCCCAGCTGCAGCTGCCAAGCAAATGCAGCTCCCTGGCTACCCCATACGATGGGGTGGTGGGTGGAACAGGGCTGCTGTCAGCTTCTTCCCAAGCCTCAGGGAGCTGGAACAGGGCTGCAGCCCCACCTTAGTGTATGTGGAGGGTCTCCCTGGCTGATGGCTGGCTGCCCAGAGCACCAGGTCCCATTAAAATGGGAAAAAGGACTGCAGGGACACACACTACCCTCCTGCCCCAATATATTCCGCCTTACTAATCTATGGCACAGCCCCTTCTGGCTCCCCTCCTGCTGCTGCTTGCGCATGTGGCCAGTGAGTATGTGTTCTCCTACCAGCAGCTGCGGCTGCACTGACACGGGGAAAGGGCAGCCCCACAGGGCCATAAATACAGGACAATTAGCCTCTTTATTAACATAAGTCGTGATGCCTTCTGGGTGACTGAAATACAGGACTATCCTGGCCAAAATGGGATGGATGATCAACCTAGACAAGGATTGAATTCAGAGTCTGATCATCAGTTTTCCTTGCTTACCCTTGGCCTGATCCAAAGCCTATGGAAATCGGAGAGATTCCCATTGGTTTCTTGGGGCTTTGAATGAAGCCAGATGTGACTCTTCAATCACTTCCCCTACTCACATCCTAACCTCAAAAGAAAGCATTAGATTTTGAGCTCTTTAATCGTTTGCAATACATCTTCAAAGTGTGTGTGGGAGGGAGATTTAACTGCACAACACCCTCTGAGACTAAATGGAATTCATTTTTAGCAAAATCCTAGGATATCATTTACTTGAGTCCCAAACCTCGAGTTATATGCTTTATTAATGATGTGATATGCGCTACCTTTCAAAACATTGTTTACATGTTGTACGTCAAACCCTTATGACTGTAAGGACTGATAAGCCCTTCTACATTAAATATAAAAGGGAATTGATATTTCAGCTCTGAGTCCTTCTGGATAGAGTGAATACATTTACTACTACTATAACATTTAATTATTTCCACACAACTCCATTAACTTTCAGCTGTGCATAAAAAGCTAAATAAAGCAGAATATCAAGAGAGACAGGAGTCCCTCCCACACAGAATATCTATTACCTATATCAGAGAGATATCTGATTGTCAAAGAATTCTTTTCAAGTACAATACTTTAACTGAAGACAAACACTGGGATTATTAAATGACTTTCCAAACAGACTGACTCCCTGTAGTTTTAATTTGAAAGCATTCTAGTGATAGATTCAGACAGAAATTAAGAATTCAAGAATAAAACATTTCCCCAATATTGTATGATAAGCCAACAAGTCTTATTTAAATACGGTGCCAGTTTCCCCACCAACATTTGAAAAGAGTAAAAATGATGTGTTTTTAATTCCATTACCTTGAATTTATAATTTGAAAGTGTATTGTTGGGCAAATCCTTCAGTTCTCTTCAGGGAAGGCTCACATTCAAGTCAATCATTTCGTGTGAATACAAATGGAAAGATTTGGCCAAGTATTACTACAGCTAAGTGTTTTGTTACTTAGAATGGCAGAACACCATTTACAAAGAACATCCACATATTAATAATGGATGAGTCTCAAAGAGGGCAGAATTGTTCAGTTAATACACGGAAGGCTTGATATTTATTTGGATTGTCTTCAATTATTGGAACACTTTCTGGACCTGTAAAAAACAACTGAAGGGAACATTCGCAAAGAGTGAACCCAAATTCACTAGTCGAATTTTATTAACCCTCTTACACCACCTCGCCCATGTGGCTGAACTGCTTTCAGACTAAATGCCTGCATTCCCTTTTCCCCCAGCATCCAGTGCACAACAGTCTATCCTGGGCCTTTTGACTTCAGTTCCACTGATTGTGATATAACTGGAAATATGCAAGAAGCAAACCATATAGAAAGCTTAGAGGAAGCTGGTTCTGGTACCTTCTGAGTCCATATGCACCAGAACAAGTGTAAGGTTTGCAGTTTCGCTTCTCATATCCTGCCATTTCTACTTCCCTAATCTGTCTTCCTCATGCAGATACAGCACAATGGCTATGTCTACACGTGAAGCCTACATCGAAATAGGCTATTTCGATGAATAACGTCTACACGTCCTCCAGGGCTGGCAACGTCGATGTTCAACTTCGACGTTGCGCGGCACCACACCGAAATAGGCGCTGCGAGGGAACGTCTACACGCCAAAGTAGCACACATCGAAATAAGGGTGCCAGGCACAGCTGCAGACAGGGTCACAGGGCGGACTCAACAGCAAGCCGCTCCCTTAAAGGGCCCCTCCCAGACACAGTTGCACTAAACAACACAAAATACACAGAGCTGACAACTGGTTGCAAACCCTGTGCCTGCAGCATGGATCCCCAGCTGCCGCAGCAGCAGCCAGAAGCCCTGGGCTAAGGGCTGCTGCCCACGGTGACCATAGAGCCCTGCAGGGGCTGGAGAGAGAGCGTCTCTCAACCCCTCAGCTGATGGCTGCCATGGTGGACCCCACTATTTCGAAGTTGCGGGACGCGCAACGACTACACGGTCCCTACTTCGACGTTGAACGTCGAAGTAGGGCGCTATTCCTATCCCCTCATGGGGTTAGTGACTTCGACGTCTCGCCGCCTAACGTCGAAGTTAACTTCGAAATAGCGCCCGGTGCGTGTAGCCGTGACGGGCACTATTTCGAAGGTAGTGCCGCTACTTCGAAGTAGCGTGCACGTGTAGACACGGCTAATAAGAGCTATATGTGTGCTGACTTTATGCTCTCTCAGAGTGCAGCTGCACGGTTACTTATGGACAACCCAATGCTAGTAGGGACCATAAGAGCAAGAAAATGCTCATGGCTGACTATTGGGCCTGAGCTTAGAAGGGCCTCGATTAAGGTTTAGGCAATGGTGAAGACTGTGGCCTGGAGCACTGGGTGGGTCTGGGCCTGCCTCCATATGTCACTGGGGAGTGGCCTACAACTGGACATCAGTAGCTTCTGAAGGGGACTGACCTGTCAGGAGACCCTGCTGAAGAACTGAACCAAAACAATTTCAGAGGGCAAAACCACTGTCTCCAGGGAGGAGGCCCTAGGGCTACTGCCTGATGGGAGGGCTGACACTGGATTAAAGACCATGGTCACACCCAACTAGAGGGGGCACTCTTCAGAGGTAAGTGCTGACCTGATTACACCCTACAACTTTTAAAAAGTGATACCCACCCCTCTCCTGTTTTGGTACCCATTAGCCGAATTGCTTCAACATCAGCACAGCACCAGGAGTCCCAGAGCTGGGCCAGTCAGGGAGTGGCAGAATAGATTGGAGAGTTTTCTGTAGCCCTGGCATAGGGGACCTGGAAACATTCTGTTGCTCATTCCCTAGCCTACATTCTCCCCATACACATACTACTCCTGTGGGTGTGTCCAATGTTCACAGAGAAAAGAGTTGGAAACCTCTCCCTCTCCCACCACCAATGAAATAGATGGCAAGCTGAGATTCACTGTGAACAGTAGCCTGAATTGTATGGGCAAATGAGAGTGCCATCAGTATGCAGAAAAATACTTAGGCATTCGTGTCTTCCTGCTATTTTTAAATAAAACTATCTGGAGGCTGTTCTCCTCAGCATGTGTGCAGCTGAGAATGACTGAGAAAGTGGGATAATTCACAGCCTGCCCCACTCATGCCTTGGTCTGTCCTCCCACACCAGCCTAAGTCTTCCTCGCTGTTCTGCTCAATGCAAGTAGAAGGGAAGAAGAAAGTGAACTAGGCATGCTTGAATAGGGTCCAAAAAGGATGAAGAGAGGCTGGTTTCAATAGTGACAGATGGCAGAATGAGGAGCAATGGTCTCAAGTTACAGTGGGGGAGGTGTAGGTTGGATATTAGGAAAAAATATTTCACTAGAGCTGCGTCTACACGTGCACGCTACTTCGAAGTAGCGGCACCAACTTCGAAATAGCGCCCGTCGCGTCTACACGCGTCGGGCGCTATTTCGAAGTTAACTTCGACGTTAGGCGGCGAGACGTCGAAGTTGCTAACCTCATGAGGAGATAGGAATAGCGCCCTACTTTGACGTTCAACGTCGAAGTAGGGACCGTGTAGACGATCTGCGTCCCGCAACGTCGAAATTGCTGGGTCCTCCATGGCGGCCATCAGCTGGGGGGTTGAGAGATGCTCTCTCTCCAGCCTCCGCGGGGCTCTATGGTCACCGTGGGCAGCAGCCCTTAGCCCAGGGCTTCTGGCTGCTTCTGCGGCAGCTGGGGATCTATGCTGCAGGCACAGGGTCTGCAACCAGTTGTCAGCTCTGTGTATCTTGTGTTGTTTAGTGCAACTGTGTCTGGGAGGGGCCCTTTAAGGGAGCGGCTTGCTGTTGAGTCCGCCCTGTGACCCTGTCTGCAGCTGTGCCTGGCATCCCTATTTCAATGTGTGCTACTTTGACGTGTAGACGTTCCCTCGCTGCGCCTATTTCGATGTTGGGCTGAGCAACGTCGAAGTTGAACATCGACGTTGCCGGCCCTGGAGGACGTGTAGACGTTATTCATCGAAATAGCCTATTTCGATGTTGGCTGCACGTGTAGACGTAGCCTAGGAGGGTGGTGAAGCACTGGAACGGGTTACCTAGGGAGGTGGTAGAACCTCCTTCCTTAGGGACTTCTTTAGTACAATACTGGCCCTGGTTCAGATGCTTTAGTTGGGATTGCTCCTGTTTTTAGTAGGGCCCTGGACTTGAAGACCTCCTGAGGTCTCTTCCAGCCCTATGAGTTTATGATTCTACGAATAAGTAAAGCTATGTCTTGCTCCTTCTTGTTAAAGTTTATTTCCTACTTACCCAGGTAGGTGATGCTATATTTTTGCTGTCACTGAAGCAGCAAGTGACATGTCCTTATTTTGGAAATAAATCTGTTATTTCTTACAAGTGTTTAATTTTCTAGTTCTCTCCTACCCTGCGCACGCACATTCTCTCTTCTTTTTTGTGTCCATTTTCCCAAGAAGCACACAGGTGCTGTTGGAAAAAATACTCATTCAAAAAACTGAAAGAAGCAGAAAAGCCCCGCCCCACACACACGCACACCCTCCTCAGCACTGGGGAACAGGACTGTTAAAACCTGAGGTTTATATCACAGTCCCCCTTTTTCCCCTGGAATTTTATCCTGGTACAGTCACTGCAGTTCTGCTCCCCAGCTGTCTCATAGAAAGACCAGAAAAAAGTGTGAACATAAGCAAAATGCGCAGGCAATATGTGAGGTCAAATGCCATCCAGTGCTCAGTCTGCCAGGGGAACAGGCTTATAGGAGCACTGTAGTTCTCCCACTGCACCTGTCGCCTGCCATGCTTGCCCTGACAGCCAGGCCCAGGTGGGGAATGGGCCCTGCCATCTCCCTAGCCAAGCTCTCTCTCAGGCAGCTGTGTGCTGCACAAAGTGGCAAGCTAGAGCCACATGAGAAGCAGCTCTCTCCCACTCTGCACTTCTTCTGGCTGCCAGGGACAGAGGCTGAATATGACTCTGCAGGACCTCATGGAACTTGGAAGCATGTTGGAGAAGAATGTCCAAACGATCAGCTCTGAGATGTTTCTGATACCGCAAGGCAGAAAGTTCTAGAAGTAAACTGCTGGCACGGGAAGTGATGTAGGGGTTGGTTTTATTTTTTTGTTTTGTTCAATATAGGTCCACATTCTATAGGAAAGTGAGCTCTATGGTTTGAGGACAGGCTAGCTAATGTGCAATTTAAAAAAATTATATCAGAAATTGAAGAAAGAGGAAGTTGATAGTAATGAATATAAATGAGAAATTACGAATAATTTGATAAGGAAAGCAAAGGACACAAGGGCTACATTTACGCAAGTGAGGTTTTTTTCTAAAAGCTGGAGCTCTTTTGAAAAATCCCAGGGAGCATCTACATGCAAAACACATTCTTTCACTATTCACAGAATCACAGAATCACAGGGCTGGAAGGGACCTCAGGAGGTCATCTAGTCCAGCCCCCTGCTTCAAGCAGGATCAACCCCTACTCAGTCATCCCAGCCAGGACCTTGTCCAGCCGGGACTTAAAAACCTCAAGGGATGGAGAATCCACCACCTCTCTAGGCAACGCATTCCAATGCTTCACCACCCGCCTGGTGAAGAAGTTTTTCCTAATATCTAACCTACACCTCTGCCTCTTCAACTTCAGACCATTACTCCTTGTTCTGCCATCTGACACCACTGAGAACAGTTTCTCACCCTCCTCTTTAGAGCTCCCCTTCAGGAAGTTGAAGGCTGCTGTTAAATCACCTCTAAGTCTTCTCTTCTGTACACTAAACAAGTCCAAATCTCTCAGCCTATCCTCATAGGTCTTCTGCTCCAGCCCCTTAATTATTTTTGTTGCCCTTTGCTGAACCTGCTCTAGCAAATCCACATCCTTTTTATACTGGGGGCCCAAAACTGGACACAATATTCCAGATGTGGCCTCACCAGTGCTGAATAAAGAGGAATAACTACTTCTGTAGAGCTGCTCGAAATGCTCCTCCTAATGAACCCCAGTATGCCGTTAGCTTTCTTGGCTAAAAGGGCACACTGTTTACTCATATCCAGCCTTTCATCCACCATAACCCCTAGGTCCCTTTCTATTGTACCGCTGCTGAGCCAGTTGGTCCCCAGGCTGTAACAATGTTTGGGATTCTTCCGTCCCAGGTGCAGGACTCTACACTTCTCCTTATTGAACCGCATCAGATTTCTTTTGGCCCAGTCCTCCAATTTATCCAGGTCCCTCTGGATTCTCTCTCTACCCTCCAACATATCTACCTCTCCCCCTAGTTTTGTGTCATCCGCAAACTTGCTGAGGGTGCAACCCAGTCCCTCATCCAGGTCATTAATAAAGATGTTGAATAACACCGGCCCCAGAACCGAGCCTTGCGGCACTCCACTTGAAACAGACCACCATCCAGATATTTGAGCCACTGACCACTACCCGTTGGGCCTGACCATCAAGCCAGCTTTCTATCCATCTTATAGTCCAAGGATCCAATCCATATTTCCTTAACTTATGGACAAGAATGTTGTGGGAGACTGTATCAAAAGCCTTGCTGAAGTCAAGGTATATCACATCCACTGACTTCCTCATGTCCACAGAGCTTGTTACCTTGTCATAGAAGATGATCAGATTCATGAGGCAGGAGTTGCCCCTGGTGAATCCATGTTGGCTACTTTTGATCACTTTCCCCTCTTCCAAGTGCTTCAAAATGGATTCCTTGAGGATTCCCTCCATTATTTTCCCAGGGATTGAGGTAAGGCTGATGGGTCTATAGCTCCCTGGATTGTCCTTCTTTCGTTTTTAAAGATGGGCACTAAGTTTGCCTTCTTCCAATCATCTGGTATCTCCCCCAATCTCCAAGAGTCTTCAAGGATAATGGCTAAAGGTTTAGCAATGACCTCTGCCAATTCCCTCAGTACCCTGGGGTGCATTAAATCCAGACCCATGGACTTGTGCACATCTAGTTTTTCTAGATAGCTCAGAACGTTTTCCTTCCCCACAGATGGCTGCCCTCCACCTTCCCATACTGCATCATCTAGGACTGTCATTGGGAAGTTGACTTTGTCCGTGAAGACTGAGGCAAAAAAAGCATTGAGTACTTCAGCTTTTCCTTCACCATCTGTCACTAGGTTACCTCCCTCATCCAGTAATGGCCCCACACCTTCTCTGATAACCCGTTTATTGCTCACATGCCTGTAGAAACCCTTCTTGTTACTCTTCACATCCCTTGCCAGCTGCAGTTCCAATTGTGCTTTCGCTTTCCTGATTACTGCCTGGTATTCTCCAGCCGTATGTTTATACTCCTCCTTAGTCAACTGTCCTCATTTCCATTTCTTGTATGCATCCTTTTTGAATTTAAGCTGACTAAGGATTTCCCTGTTAAGCCAAGCTGGTCGCCTACCATGTTTGCATTTCTTACTACACAGCGGGATTGTTTGTTCCTGTGCCTTCAGTAAGACTTCTTTAAAATACTTCCAGTTCTCTTCAACTCTTTCCCCCTTCATCTTCATTTCCCAAGGGATCCTGCTCATCCAGTCTCTTAGGGAGTCAGAGTCTGCTCTTCTGAAATCAAGGGTCTGTATGTTACTGCTCACCCTTCTTCCTTTCGTCCGGATCCTGAAATCTACGATCTCATGGTCGCTGCAGCCCAGGTCCCCTCCCGCTTCTATTTCTTCTACTAGTTCTTCCCTGTTTGTGAGCAACAGGTCAAGTTGCGCATGGCCCCTGGTCGGTTCCTTCAGCACTTGTACCAAGAAGTTATCCCCAGTAGTCTCCAAAAACTTCCTGGATTGTCTGTGTGCTGATGTATTGGTCTCCCAACAAATGTCTGGATGATTAAAGTCTCCCATGAGAACCAGGGTCTGTGATTTGGAAGCTGCACTAAGCTGCCTGAAGAAAGCCTCATCTATCTCATCTCCCTGATCTGGCGGCCTATAACAGACACCAACTACAACATCACCTCTGTTACTTCCGCCTCTAAGTTTAACCCAAATACACTCAACTGGATTTTCTCCTTCCTCATACTGGAGCTCTGAGCAATCATACTGCTCCCTCACATAGAGCACAACTCCTCCTCCTTTTCTCCCCATCTGTCCTTCCTAAACAATTTATAACCTTCCATGACCGTGCTCCACTTATGCAAATCGTCCCACCAAGTCTCCGTTATTCCAACCGCCTCATACTTGTGTGGCTGTGCCAGGGCCTCTAATTCTTCCTGTTTGTTCCCCAGGCTTCTGGCATTAGCGTACAAGCATCTTAGAGAAGGGGCCGATTGGCCCACTTTCTCCTCTTCACCCAGGAAACCCACTTGAATTAATTATTAAATTAATTATTAAATTGAAAGAATGCAGCACTTTTTCTGCTGGCCCTCTTTCTCTCCCAGGTGAGGAACAGTGTCTTTTTCAGAAATATTCTTTTGCAAAAAAATGTGCATAGATGTGCTGGGGGGTCTTTTTTGAAAGAGCAGTCCTGATGGCACTGGATTTTTTGATCCCTGGCCCGTTCTTTTGAAAGAATAGAGGGTATGTGGTCATTCTCTATCAAAAGAGCAGATTAATTCTTTCGATCTGCTTTTTTGTATATGCACATGCTCTTTTGAAAGAAGTCTTTTTTTGGAAGAGATCTTCCAGAAGAACTTCTTTCAAAGGATCACTGTAGTGTAGATATAGCCAAGGAGAAATCTATGGCCAGCAGCATGAAGGACAATAAGGCTACGTCTATATGGTGCTGTAAACTCAAAATAAGCTACACAATTTGTGCTATGCAAATTGCATAGCTTATTTCAAGGAGATTTCAAAATAGGCTATTTTGGCATGCAGTGCAGTCTAAATGGCACCTCATGCCGAAATAAAGCCCTATTTCAAGACATCCTGTGTACTCCTCATGCAATGAGGAGTACAGGAATACCGGACTAGCGTGCCCACTATCTGGAAAACTGTTTTGAGACAATGGACATATTTCTTAGGCATGGGCAGCTCTTTAGGGCTACCTTTTCATCCCTAAATAGCACCCACGGTTTAGACATAGCCCAAGAGATTTTGTTCCTGTATATTTAGCAAAGAATCCTGACAATTGTATTGGTCCACTACAAGAAGGAAATTGTAGATTTCTCATTAGTAGTGGATAAATAATACAGTGTTCAATAAATATTTCAGTGATATAGTTGAGGAAAATTAGAAGGTAAAGTGATGATAATACTGTTTGCAGCCTACTGATAACTCTGGAGGATGTTAAACAGAATCTACTCAAGTTAGATATTTTAAAATTAAAAGGTCCAGTAAACTCTTTCATATCTGGCAACCCTGGGACAAGGAGGTTGCCTGATATTCCAATATGCCAGTTATGCAGGAGGCTCCAATATGCTCTGGGCTGGGTGGCATGTGGGGTGGGGAGCTACTCTGGGTGGTTTGTGCATTGCTGCACCACGAGACACTCTGGTGGGGAGCTGCTCTGGGTGGCTCACACATGGCTGTGCCAAGCAGGGGGCTCCTCTGGGCGGCTTGTGCGTTGCCATACCATGAGCCGCTCCGGGTGGGGTGCTGCCCTGGGTGGCTCGTGCATGGCCACGTCACATGGGGATGGTGCTCTGGGTGGCGAGCACTAGGCAGGAGAGCGGAGGAGCTGCTGGCCACACGCACATCGGATTGAATGCCGGTTAATTGAGAATTTCAGTTGTTTGAATACTGGGTAAAATAGACTTAACTGTAATTTGCGTCTAAGAGATTTATAAGGGTGGGTTCATGAGCTGGTTGGACCATCATCGGTAATTTTGGATAAGGCTTAGAGAAAAGGGAAATGACAAAAGGCTGGAAGACAGCTAATGGCTTGCTAATATTTAAAAAAGAATAAACTGATCAACCAGGATGACCCGTCAGCCTGACATTGATCCTGGTCAAGAGAACTGAGTGGCTCACACAGGACTTGATTAATAAAGTATTAAAGAAAGACAATGCAACCAATTCCAATCAATGTGTGTTTGTGAAAAATAGATTCTGCCAAGATAACATAATATTTTATGATAGGATTATTAATTTGTTTGGTAAAGGGTTGACCTAATATACTGAGACTTCTCTGAAGTACCAAGGGTCATGGTTAGTTCTCCCAATTTTTAAATCATGATGGGATTTTTTCTCAAAAAATGTGGTTTAGGAGATATATTTGAGAAGTTCTATTCCCTGTGCTGTACAGGAGATAGATTAGATTATCACAGTGGTCCCTTCAGGCTTGGAATCTATGAAATCCAGGTCTCATATTCTCAGGATTTTGTTTTGAAAAAACTATGCAGTTCAGATAGAGAAGTTGAATGGTTCTGTGGTAAACAACTAGGACTCTGAAGATCATTACCAGCAGCCCATGAATTCCCCTCCCTCTAGTTACACAAAAGCTTGGCTCACCTCTCCTTGTTACTGAGTTTGCGGTAAACTGGGGAAAAGATATCTCCCAGAGAGAGACAACTGTAAGAAGAGCAACATGGTCCAAAACCCAATCATAGAATCATAGAACACTAGGACTGGAAGAGACCTCGAGAGGCCATCGAGTCCAGCTCCCTGCCCCAATGGCAGGACCAAGTACTATCTAAACCATCCCTGATAGACATCTATCTAACCTGTTGTTAAATATCTCCAGTGATGGAGATTCCACAACCTCCCTTGGCAATTTATTCCACTGTTTGACCGCCCTGACAGTTAGGAACTTTTTCCTAATGTTCAACCTAAACCTCCCTTGCTGCAGTTTAAGCCCATTGCCTCTTGTTGTATCCTCAGAGGCCAAGAAGAACAAGTTTTCTCCTTCCTCCTTATGACTCCCTTTTAGATACCTGAAAATCACTATCATGTCTCCCCTCAATCTTCTCTTTTCCAAACTAAACAAGCCCATTTCTTTCAACCTTTTTTCATAGGTCATGTTCTCTAGACCTTTAATCATTCTTGTCGCTCTTTTCTGGACCCTCTCCAGTTTCTCCACATCTTGTTTGAATTGCGGTGCCCAGAACTGGACACAATACTTCAGCTGAGGCCTAACCAGCGCAGAGTAGAGCGGAAGAATGACTTCTCACGTCTTGTTCACAATCTAAAGCTTCTTCCCAAAAGCCTATAAACAGATCAGATAAAATGAAGCCCAGCTCCAAAGATACTGCAGGGATGTATCTCCAATTTCAGTTCAGGAGTAAAGCCCTGGCAGGAAAGCAAGAAAACTGCTTGTGTACAAGAAAGAGTTGACAGTTCTTGGCAGAGGACAGCTGCAGGAGTCTAAGTTCATCAGGTAAACAATAAATAACTCAAAGATTTAAATATTACAACACACAGCAACTCAACTGGAGAGAGACTATGCACTCTTGTAAAGGTTCAGAGGAAGCTCTTGAGAAGGAATAATTTCTACAGAACTTGGAGGTAACCACATACATGACCAATTTTTAAAAATGGAGAATGTGGAATTGGGCCTGTCAGGTGGAGTCAGCAGCAGCTAGGGCTGGAGTCAATATCTGGATATTTCTTTCCATCCACCCAACACAGAACTCGTTTGAGACCTCACCCAGGAAATTCACATACCCCCCCTTGGGTGCCTCTGAGATGCTGTGCTTCCCCGCTTACAAGCACAGAGTCTGAGCATGTAAAAGAAACTTGTAATAAAATGGAGGAAAGTAACTTGGCATTAATTTGGGAAAATACCATAAAACAGTTGATAAACAAAACTCATCAGTAAAAGTCCCACCCCAAATAGGTTGTGCAATGTCCTTTCATTCTCAGGTTCTCAAGTCTAGCAATATGAGTGTTTCTTCAAGCCACTGCCCTTGGTGAGAACAGATCCAGAGTTCAGAGGTACATACACAGAGTTGACCTCCCACCCTGAGTGTGGGGAGGTAAAGAGGCATCTTACTCATTCCACTACTCTCTCTCCATCCGCCTGCTCACTGCTGCCATCCTGCTGGCAATTCATCTCACCTCTCTGCCACCACTGCTCACTCATCGCTCTCACAGCCTGCCTGCTTTTGTGGTTTGACTCTGGGCAAAACCTGAATCATTTTAGCGCTCAGTGATTTCAACTCTTGGTCCAAAACACAGTCCAGTCCCATAAATTTCAACATTCACTGCAGTAAATTTGAAATAATAAAAGACACGCCTTAGGAAGCCCTTTCTTAGCACTGCTCTTGAGATAGTGAGAAGAAACAGGTTGAGTCAGTCTCACAGCCAATGCTTGTAGGGCATGCAGTTTTCTGACTGAAAACCCTGCCCTCCCTTCTTAACTTCATAGAAGTCTGACAATACAATTCTTGTCCATTGAAGGTTCTTTACACTGACAGCGTCTCCCTTCTTTGCGAGAAGTTAAGCATAGCCCAGCCTTTGTGTAGTCCCAAAATAATGGCAAGCATTGGGGATCATATTTTACAATTCCTGCATTTAGCATTAACATAATTTGTGACCCCAAGACAAACCAATTGATTACAATGAGCAAACCACCACTCTATCATTTGATTATTAAGCAAATGCAAGCAAACAGGAGCAAACTGCAGTTTTGTTCTTTAAACTGAGAGTGTTTCCCTCATTTCAGCCAGGGTAAGCACAATCTTTCCGGTATTCCCAAAATAATAATTACAGACATTGTGATTAGTATTAACATAATTTGTGACCCAACATCAGCCAAATTGATTACAATGAAAACAATGCCACTACATCAGCTGAATATTTAACAAATCTAAGCAAGCAGGACCAAACTGTATTTACATGGAGATACTCACAGCCTCCTGTCACTTCCAGCTAGCTGTAAGGGATGTGTTCTTTCAGGTCCTTCTTACTACATACATATTAGATAATTTAGCCATTTTAGCTAGCAAATAGTTTGCAAGCTGAGATGAGGAAAACTTGTATATAAACAGTTTAAGTATTTGCTAAATAATCTGGACAAATCTCAGACTGAATTGTTTGAGAACCTGGCTTCAACAAATAACTCTTCATTATTTATGTTTTGTTTGTGCTCAGTGGAGTCATGAAGCATTGGTGCTCTCAATGGATTTTTGTTTAACTAAACAGTAAACAGTAATCATGGAGAAAAGTGTGAGACCTTGGAGATTTGTAAACATTTTTAAGAACACCAAGAAGTAATTCAGATTCTTGCAAGCACAATAGACGATCTCATGGACAACAATGAACAAAACTGCTTTTGAGAAAAAAAGGTTGTATTTTAACTATTCAACCTCTTTGGGGCCTCAAAAATATTGTAATTTTTTCTGTTGTTATTGCACATAGGTATTTATAAATGAGATGAAGAATGAATACTAGAAATGCAGATAATGTATAACAATGGCCATATTAGATACAAAATACATTTGTGGAATTACACTAGGAATTAATTTGATTCTGAGTATTTTATTTG
This sequence comes from Carettochelys insculpta, assembly GCF_033958435.1. Lineage (NCBI taxonomy): Eukaryota > Metazoa > Chordata > Testudines > Carettochelyidae > Carettochelys > Carettochelys insculpta. Next base: position 91,747,550 of record NC_134141.1, read on the forward strand.
AGCAAAAATGTAATTATGTTAATGAAAGTGTAGATGGGGCCCTGGAACCCTGCAGTCAGTAAGTACACAAATTCATCCAAATGAAGATTCTAATTGTCAGCATTTCTACGTTTCTCTCCTGAAATCAATATCTTTTATTCTTCAAATATAGGTTATCCACGATCATGTCCAAATGTAACATTAGTGGCAAATGATAACCATTTTGATATTTGCTAACCCTCTGTATGTTACCACTACACCATGACTCACTTTGTATGCATCTTTGTACAAATAACCCTGTCTGGTATAGGCAGACAGAGTTTGTCCATGAAACTTATTAGAACAGCTGCTCTGAAACATAGGCCACGTCTACACAACTCTGACATTTGGACTACAAGGGGGTGAACTTCAAAGCGCAGTTCTGCTGTGTTGTAACTTCCCCGTGTTCATATTTTCACAGTCCTCTTTAAATAGGACAATTTTAATGCAAACTTTTAGTTTATGCCTGCAATGTCCACAAAGGAGAGTTACAACATTCCATGCTAGCACGTGTTGCAGTTCACAATGCAGGGCTATGTTGACAAGCCAACCAATCTGGGTATGGGGGTAGAGGTTGTTGGGGTGGCAGCTGCCTGGTGCCTGCCAATTCAAAGGGGCCTGGGGCTCTCAGCCACGATTTCTGTGACAGCAGCGGCACCCACAACTCCAGGCTCTTTACATCATTGCTGGAATACTGCAGCATGCCAGGTGGCATGCTCCAAATGATGTGGGAAGGGGTGAAGGTGGTCCAGGCAGCACTGAGGGACCCAACTCTTCCAGGAGTTTGGATTCATCCCTGCCCACACTGCCTAGGGGCTCAGCAAGGCTGTCAGCTCACCTGACAGCCCTAAGTCTTCATTGCAGCAAAAACAGCTGTTTCAGTTGTTAGGCTTCAGCCACACTGATATCCTCATCTGCCTGGGATCTACACTACAGATCAATTTTTTTTTGTTATGTCCTATTTTATGTTAAACTATGTCCTGGCAGGTTGAAGGTTTTCATTAGGACACTCTTTTGCTATGATTTGTTTCCTGTCACAGTGTTCAACCAGCACCACAACTGATGAAAACTTATCTCCTGATGAACATCTTATGATGAACAGTAACAGAGAGGTAGCCATGTTAGTCTGTACTCCAACAAAACAAAGCTGCAGAAATTTAGAGATTGTTTCTCCCCTCTATTTGGAACTGGTGAGGCCACATCTGGAGTATGGTGTCCAGTTTTGGGTCCCTCAGTATAGAAAAGGATGTGGGTGTGCTGAAGCAGGTTCAGCAGAGGGCAACAAAAATGATTAAGGGGCTGGAGCACATAACCTATGAGAAGAGGCTGAGGGATTTGGGCTTATTTAGTTTGCAGAAGAGAAGACTGAGGGGTGATTTAAGAGCAGCCTTCAACTTCCTGAAGGGGAGCTCTACAAGGGATGGAGAGAAACTGTTCTCAGTGGTGACAGACAGCAGAACAAGGGGTAATGGTCTGAAGTTACAGAAGGAGAGGAGTGGGTTAGATATTAGGAAAAACTACTTCTCCAGGAGGGTGGTGAAGCACTGGAGTGCGTTGCCTAGGGAGTTGGTGGAATCTCCATCCTTAGAGGTTTTTAAGTCTTGGCTTGATCTAGTCATGGCTGGGATGAGTTAGTTGGGGTTGATCCTGCCTGGAGCAGGGGGCTGGACTTGATAAAATCTTGAGGTCCCCTCCAGCTCTGTGATTCTATGATTCTATGAATGTCACACTTTAAAGAGCAAGAAAATGATTTATTTGGTGGTGAGCTTTCATGTGACAGACCCACTTCTTCAGACCTTCATGTCTTATGCTGTAATGTAGCTGCATCATGTCCATCCTACTGAGTTTTTGTTAGCATTCATATAATGACTATCAAAACAGGATCTATGATATTTCCTGCAAGAATTCTTGTATGTTTGTATGCTGTGGCCACTATAAATCAGCCTAAGTAGATGGTTAAAATGAGTTTATGGCTGCTTGGCATCACTGAAGCAGCACAAAGCAGCCAGATTGAAACTGTCATTCTCAATTGCCCTGTATAGGTGAAAGCCTGGTACACCACTTAGCCCCAACGCTTGTCACAGAAAACCTCTTTTCAGTTAAGCAACTTAACTGAAAAGGATATTTAATGGGAAGTGTTGCTCAATCTTAATAATAAGGCTTGGGGTGGGGGGCATGCATCTGTGTTCACACTGTGTTCCTGTCAGCTCCGGCCCAAGTTTAGGAAGTCAGTTGATGCAACTAGTGGACCAAATTCAGTGATGAATTCTGGTCACATGCCACCTGAGGCACACTGTATATATGGAGATATACATATCTCATAGAGCTGTAAGGGCCCTTCAGAGGTCATCAAGTCCAGGTCCTTCTGTGAGGACAGGAGACTATCACCATCCCTGACAGATTTATTTTTTAATCTATTTGTCCCAGGTCCCTAAGTGGCCCCCTCAAGGATTGAGCGCATAACCTTGGGTTTGGCAGACCAATGCTCAAACCACTGAACTATATGCTGAGGAGAAGCTGCTTAATTTGCCAGTCTCCTACTATTTGGGCTGAAAGTTTCTATGAACATCATCTGCCTCAGGCCGAATATTTTTGGAAAGTTTCAGCTACAATTTTTGTGCTATTTCCAAGGAGTCTGGAAAAATATAATTTCAAAGGTCTTGAGAAGCACTAGCATTCCTCATGCATTAGAGCAAAGATCTGAATTTTGTGTGGAGGATGGCTGTGACCAATAGCTATTTTCCCCTTGGCAACTGGGGCCCTGTTCTTTGCACATAACTCATCTCAAAACTGACAAACTCACTATATCAATACATTGCATACACAATATTTGTCCATAAAGGGCAATATACTGAAAGATTTTAGCTTATAATGTTGATAATTATGGCATGATGTGTGCACAGGTAATACTGAAGGAATAATGTAAGTATTCGTAGATGTATGCCCATATGGCCTTTAGGGTCAAAAGAGCCACCAGAGAATAGTTGCCATCATTCCCCCATTAGCTGGTGATGTAACACAAGGCTCAATTATCTTTCACTACCCTGTCACATAACAGACAGTGGAAAACTCTGAAAGACAACCGCAAACAATCAAACCGACTTGGAGGTGGAAAAAAACCCTAGACATTATATCAGATGGGGATCATCCTCTTTATGAATAAAGACAAAGAGATTGTTTCAGTGTAACAGAATGGGGAAAGTACTCTAGATCCATTCACAGCAGAACTCTTGTTGAGTGGGAGCATTTCATGCAAAAATTGGATCCTGGCAAGACTCATTTTGACTAGTGAGAGGTGATAACACAGTGACTAAGTCCTGGGTATGCCAGGAATCATCACAATGGCCTTTTGTCATCCCTGTAAAAATCCCTCCATAGGCTGGTCCATCTATAAACCTTTGCACATGTCAGAATCTTTGAATTTAACACCTAAAATCCTGACATATTATGTACTCATTAAGCATGATCCCGTGCCACAGAACTCCTAAGGCTGACCAAAGTGCCACCAAATCTCAGCTCCTACATGTGAGCAGAGTGTACATGTGCCCAACCCATGGAGATCAGTGAGCATATTTCCTAAAATAAAAATGGGACAGCTGGGGGCCACTCCACTTCCACCCCAAACTCCACCTTCAGGGTTTGCCAGCAGCACTCCCCGCCAACACACAATGTTCAGGACTGAATCTCACCCTCCAACTCCCAAGCTCTCAGTTTAAAAATGGACCTGTCCCATCCAAAATAGGATGTGTGTTCCCTGACCATGGAGCAACCATCTATAAGATGCCACAGGACGTCTTGTGGACCTTAGAAGAGTCAGCCACCAATGATCACCCCTCAGTTGCTCCATGGTCAGGGAACACACATCCTGTTTTGGACGGGGAGGTTCCATTTTCAAACTTGGATCTTGGGAGGTGGAGGGTCTCATGCATCTGGGCCTCATGCATCTGACAAAATGGGTCTTTGCCCACGAAAGCTTATGCTCCAAAATATCTGTTCGTCTATAAGGTGCCACAGGACTTCTTGTTGTTCTTGAAGATGCAGACTAACACGGCTACCTCTCTGATTCTGCTAAGCTCAAGCATCATTCCTTGTCCTGACTGACATTTCAGAGTATTTGTATAAAAGGATAAAAACACCAAAATGTCAAGCTGTGTGGCACCCTTTACCATAGGACGGACTATGTTTAGAACACATCTGAGCAGAAAAACATGGGCTGAAAGTCCATGCTGCACCACTAAGAAGCTCAGCACAACACAGCAGCCCAAGCAGAGGTGGGGGGCTACAGAGGCTTTATGCCAGCTTTGCACCCTCCTGACCCTGTTCATGGGGCATCAGGAGAGGCCTCCAGCGTAACAAAGAGAGCCCTGGTGATCTGTCTAAGGGAAAGTCTACACAACAGCCACCACTGTCATTACTGCATGGTTCATGGGCACACTGTCCTTCTGTCAGTGGTGTAATGTCTTATCCAGGAACACTTCCACCAATTTAACAATGGCAGTGGGAGGAAAGGGGGCCTGAGAGTCTGGGCTTCCAATTCTTGGTTCACTTTCTCAGATCCCTGCTTCTTGCCAGGTGCACAGCAGCTGACCAGACTTCAGTGGAACTGTGAAATTGACAGAAATTACAGTCAATAAATGGAGGTAACACCGTGTCTACATAGACATTGCACCATTCTAACTTCACTGACTTAAGCCCTATACCTCTCATAGAGGCGGAGTTATGTCAATGTAGTAGAGACTTAGCAGCTGGATCAAAGCTGTAGTGTGCAAACTGACACAATTAGGTTGCTGTAAGTTGGTTTATGTAAAGCAAATGCTGTAGTGTAAATCAAGCCTAAATTATAGTACTGTAGCATGTCCAGGCTGCTATCTGAGCCACAATGCTGCATGAAATCTGTCTTTTACATTATCAATATATTAATTTCAGTTACAACATGGAACACAAAGGGTGTGTCTACATGGGCACAAATCTTTGAAATAGCCATGCTAATGGCCTTTTCGAAGATTACTAATGAGGTGCTGAATTGAATATTCAGCACCACATTAGCATTAGGACACTTCCAGCTGCACTTTTGAAAGTGTGCGGCTCAGCTCAGCTGCACTTCTTATTTACAATATCACCCGAAAGTAAGAATAGGCATTCACACGGCACTTTTGTAGCTGGCTTTGCAAGGTGTTTACAAGACAGCTATGCTAAATATTCATATATCCCTTCATGCTTCATCCACCTTTCCAGAAGACATGACTTCTGCTGAAGTAACTTTATTTTCGATACAGAAATAAAATAAACTCTGATTTTCTCAAAGAATAAAGAAATGAGGATTTCTATGTAAACAGTTTTACTGTTTACAATATTTTACTAAAATATTCATAGATTCCACAGTGAGAATGATCATCATGACTAAGTCCAATAGCCTGTATTATACAGGTGACAGAACTGTCCCCAAAATAATTCCTAAAGCAGTTTTTTAGAAAAACATCTGATCTTACTTTAAACACTGTACATGACAGAGAATCCATAACAACCCTTGGTAAATTGTTCCAATGGCTCTATTAAAAGTGTACGCCTTTTATCCAGTCTGAATTTGTCCAGCTTTAATTTTCCAGTAATTGAATCATGTTAGACCTTTCTCTGTAGATTGAGGTGCACTGCCAAGTATTTATTCCCTGCTTAGACTCTATAGATTCTTATTGACTCTGGTCAAGTAACCCTTTAATCTTCTGTGGCTAAAAAATCGAGCTCCAGCTTGATAAGTCATGTTTTCTTAGCCCCAAATTAACTCTCACAGAAAAATAATATGACTGAAACATCATCTGTCTTGGGCAAATATTTTTCAGGAAGTGATCACTACATCTCTGACCTTTCAATATTCATCTTCAAAAAGGCAGACCTGGAAATTTAAATTCATAATGCTGCTAGACAGTAAGGATCATGGATTTAACAGGGACACTGGTTTCATGGCTCATTACAACAACCTGTAACACGTACCTATCTGCTATCCCTTAATGACCCATTTCAAATCCCTTGTGCATAACTAGCTAATTCTTATTACTCATTCTTTCTCAAATGACCATAACGCATGCCTCCCCCACCCCCTGCTTATGCTTAACTGTCTGTCTCAACTTCTGTTTGCCTCACATGCTCTTATTTCTTTCCACAGAACAAAAGAAAACTGCACAGTTTGAACCTTTGTACCTTCCACCAACGGAGCTTGGTCCCCTAAAAAGGTGTCACATACCTGACATATTTTTGTAATAATTTCAGAATTCTAATGACTCTTCTCTGAATGTGCTCCAGTTTTTCAACATCCTTTCTGAATCATGGGTCCCAGAACAGGACACTGTACTCTAACGAGCAGCAGTCATACCATAACCAGAGCTCAAGTTTCCACGGAATTACCTGGAGGAGAATTTGGTCAAGGGTTCCATTCAGCCCTCCAAATGCTCTGTGGAGACCCATCCTGTTTGTTAACAGAAAGATGTAACACTGTGCCTCTGTGTCACCCATCATGCCATAAATAGCATTATATTTTTTGGCCACAGTTTCACACTGGGAGTTCACATTTAGCTGATTATGTGCCATGACTCCCAAATCTTTTTCAGAAGTGCTGCTTTCCAGGACAGAGTCCCACATCCTGTAAACACAGCCTATGTTCTTTGTTCCCAGATGTACACACTTCAATTTAGCGGTCTTAAAATGCATATTGTTTGCTCAATTTACCAAGACATCAAATCACTCTGATTCAGTGATCTGTCTTCTCCACTATTTACCACTCTCACAGTCTTTGTGTCATCTGCAGATTCAGTATCCTAAGCCAGCATGCACAGTGTGCAATTCATGATGGAATTACAAAAGAAAAAAACATGCATGCCTTGTTATATTGAGAGAGTTTGTAAGTGCAGACCATTGCCATGGTCAAAAGGAGACAATAAAAGTGGATAGTTATGATTTTTGTCCAAACATGATTTATTTTCTATTAGTCTATTTGGATCCCCATCACTATACTATATGGCCACGTCTACACTACCCTCACCTTTTGGAAGGGTTATATAAATGCTGTGGATTGGAAATGCTAAAGAGGTGCTGATATGAATATTCAGTGCCTCATTTGCACAATTACAGCAAACCGGAGTGTCAAAAGTGCTGCTTTCAAATTAAAAACTAGCCATGTAGATGGGGGTCCTTCAAAAGGAAACCCCATTTTCGAAAACACCCTTCTTCCCACTTTGTTTTGGGAACTCAGATCTGAGCTTATACATTAGCCCATATTCACTCTTAAACCCACACTTTTAATATCTAACTTCAGTGTAAGCCAGACACTGAGCAAATCCTGTTGGTCTTTATTAGTTTCTCCTTGGAACCCATGGAAATTTAACAATCTGTTCTGGTGAGAACAGGATGACTACATATGGTCAGGAATTCAGAACTTTTTCTAAAACTGCTGACTTTCATCACACAAGTATGCCAAGAAGCATTAGCAAGATCAGAGAGGAAAAATCAATATGAAAATATTTAATGGCCCTATATCAATAACGGGAGTACAATTAGATGTTTTACTCTTCCGAACAGAGTCCAGATAATACATTACATATATCATCAATTGAGCAAATGGCAACAAAGCTATTATATCAAGGCATTAAAGTAAGCAATATTTTAATTCACCTATTAAATTTACGGGTGAACTGGACAAATAATCCATCTATATACATTTATGATAATTTGCTTTTAATTCTTTAATATTATTTCCTATCCAATCACTGAAAATTTTACCCAAAATATAACTGAAGAACAATATATACATACACTAATACCTCATAAAATACCATAGCACTTTACTTGTGGTCATCTGATAGATAGGAAGAGCAGCTTTAGAGACATTTTTTTCAACAGGGGATGGTGGGTCTCATGTGCTGTCCTGTCACCTGAGGGCAGGGGCAAGCCACTCGCAGAGCTCCTGAAAGGTGGCCTCATCATGCCAAAGTTCCATAGCCACTGCTAATCATTCCATCCCTGCAGGGCGACATGGTCCCACCAGTCAGCGCTGGTGTCAGTCTGCCAGAAGCAGCCCTCCATGGTGTGCAAGGGGATTGCAGGTACTGTGCAGTGGGAGGACCACCAGGGTGGTCCTTGGGTGAGGGCGGGGGTCCATCTGGTCCTTGTCATCCTAATAAAGCAACATGCAGGAAAGCTTGGAGGAAGTGTGTCATCAAGGGAACAAGACACAAGGTGGCATGTGCCTATTGTGTCCCCTTTGTGTCCCAGAATGGGGGAGTGACTTGTCAGACAGCTGTTCAGAGAAGCTTCCCCAACCAAGCGGCCACGGGAAGTACACACACTGATGCCCTCTCCAGAGTGTTTTCGGGGCTCTAATTCAAAATAGGCTCTATTGTGTGTGGAGGGCGCAATTTTTAGATTAAGTTTTGCTTATGGTGGGGCTTCCCTATAGTGTGGACACATTATTCCAGAATAGCTTATTTCGGAGCAACAACTCACAGTATCACAGAATCATAGGGCTGGAAGGGACCTTGGGAGGTCATCTAGTCCAGCCCCCTGCTTCAACAGGATCAACCCCCACAAAGTCATCCCAGCCAGGACCTTGTCCAGCTGTGACTTAAAAACCTCGAGGGATGGAGAATCCACCACCTCTCTAGGCAACGCATCCCAGTGCTTCACTACCCTCCTGGTGAAGTAGTTTTTCCTAATACCTAACCTGCATCTCTCCCTCTTCAACTTCAGACCATTACTCCTTGTTCTGCCATCTGACACCACTGAGAACAGTTTCTCACCCTCCTCTTTAGCGCTCCCCTTAAGGAAGTTGAAGGCTGCTATTAAATCACCCCTATGTCTTCTCTTCTGTAAACTAAACAAGCCCAAATCCCTCAGCCTATCCTCATAGGTCTTGTGCTCCAGACCCTTAATCATTTTTGTTGCTCGCCGCTGAACCTGCTCCAGCAAATCCACATCCTTTTTATACTGGGGGGCCCAAAACTGGACACTATATTCAAGATGTGGCCTCACCGATGCTGAATAGAGGGGAATAACTATTTCTCTAAATTGGCTCAAAATGCTCCTCCTAATGCCCCCAAGTATGCTGTTAGCCTTCTTGGCTACAAGGGCACACTGTTTACTCATATCCAGCCTTTCATCCACCATAACCCCTAGGTCCCTTTCCATCGTACTGCTGCTGAGCCAGTCGGTCCCCAGGCTGTAACAATGCTTGGGATTCTTCTGCCCCAGATGCAGGACTCTACACTTCTCCTTGTTGAACTGCATCAGATTTCTTTTGCCCAGTCCTCCGATTTATCCAGGCCACTCCAATGTATCTACCTCTCCCCCTAGTTTTGTGTCATCCGCAAACTTGCTGAGGGTGCAAGCCAGTCCCTCATCCAGGTCATTAATAAAGATGTTGAATAACACCGGCCCCAGAACTGAGTTTGAGGCACTCTGCTTGAAACCAACCACCATCCAGAAATCGAGCCATTGACCACTATCCGTTGGGCCCGACCATCAAGCCAGCTTTCTGGTCATCTTATAGTCCAAGGATCCAATCCATATTTCCTTAACTTATGGACAAGAATGTTGTGGGAGACTGTATCAACAGCTTTGCTGAAGTCAAGGTATATTACATTCACTGAATTCCCCATGTCCACAGAGCTTGTTACCTCATCATAGAAGCTAATCAGATTGGTCAGGCAGGAGTTGCCCCTGGTGAATCCATGTTGGCTACTTTTGATCACTTTCCCCTCTTCCAAGTGCTTCAAAATGGATTCCTTGAGGATTCCCTTCATTATTTTCCCAGGGATTGAGGTAAGGCTGACGGGTTTATGGTTCCCTCGATTGTCCTTCTTTCCTTTTTTAAAGATGGGCACTAAGTTTGCCTTCTTCCAATCATCTGGTATCTCCCCCAATCTCCAAGAGTCTTCAAGGATAATGGCTAAAGGTTTAGCAATGACCTCTGCCAATTCCCTCAGTACCCTGGGGTGCATTAAATCCAGACCCATGGACTTGTGCACATCTAGTTTTTCTAGGTAGCTCAGAACTTGTTCCTTCCCCACAGATGGCTGCCCTCCATCTTCCCATACTGCATTGTCAAGGACCGTCATGTGGAAGTTGACTTTGTCCGTGAAGACTGAGGTGAAAAAAACATTGAGTACTTCAGCTCTTTCTACATCATCTGTCACTAGGTCACCTCCCTCTTCCAGTAACTGCTCCACATCTTCTCTGATAACCCATTTATTGTTAACATGCCTGTAGAAACCCTTCTTGTTACTCTTCACATCCCTTGCCAGCTGCAGTTCCAATTGTGCTTTCACTTTCCTGATTACTGCCCAGCATTCTCTGGCCGTATGTTCATACTCCTCCTTAGTCAACTGTCCTCGTTTCCATTTCTTGTATGCATCCTTTTTGAGTTTAAGCTGACTGAGGATTTCCCCGTTAAGCCAAGCTGATTGCCTACCATGTTTATTTCTTACTATGCAGTGGGATGGTTTGTTCCTGTGCCTTCAGTAAGACTTCTTTAAAATACTGCCAGTTCTCTTGAACTCTTTTCCCCTTCATCTTTGTTTCCCAAGGGATCCTGCTCATCTGTTCACTCAGGGAGTCAAAGTCTGCTCTCCGTAAATCAAGGGTCTGTATGTTACTGCTCACCTTTCTTCCTTTTGTCTGGATCGTGAAATCTACGATCTCATGGTTGCTGCAGCCCAGGTTTCCTCCCAGTTCTATTTCTTCCATTAGTTCTTCCCTGTTTGTGAGCAGGAGGTCAAGTTGTGCATGGTCCCTGGTCAGTTCCTTCAGCACTTGTACCAAGAAGTTATCCCCAACATTCTCCAAAAACTTCCTGGATTGTCTGTGTGCTGATGTATTGGCCTCCCAACAAATGTCCGGATGATTAAAGTCTCCCATGAGAACCAGGGCCTGTGATTTGGAAGCTTCATTTAGCTGTCTGAAGAAAGCCTCCTCTATCTCATCGCCCTGATCTGGCGGTCTATAGCAGACACCAACTACAACATCACCTCTGTTACTTCCGCCTCTAAGTTTAACCCAAATACACTCAACTGGATTTTCTCCTTCCTCATACTGGAGCTCTGAGCAAACATATTGCTCCCTCTCATAGAGCGCAACTCCTCCTCCTTTTCTCCCCATCTGTCCTTCCTAAACAGTTTATAACCTTCCATGACTGCACTCCAGTTATGCGAATCGTCCCACCAAGTCTCTGTTATTCCAACCACCTCATACTTCTTTGAGTGTGCCAGGGCCTCTAATTCTTCCTGTTTGTTCCCCAGGCTTCTGGCATTAGTGTACAAGCATCTTAGAGAAGGGGCCAATTGGCCCACTTTCTCCTCTTCACCCAGGAAACCCACTTGATTGTTCCCTCCTCCTTCCCCACTTACCTCAGGGCTTGTGTCACCTTCCTGCGATGAACCTAGTTTAAAGTCCTCACCAGGTTTGCAAGCCTGCCCACAAAGATGCTCTTTCCTCTCTTTGTGAGGTAGATCCCATCTCTTCCCAGCAATTCCTGTTCATGAAAAAGAATCCCATGGTCAAAGAAACCAAATCCTTCCCTGCTACACCACCTACGCAACCACACATTTACTTCTGCGATTGAATGATCCCTACATGGACTCCTTTCTCCCACAGAGAGGATAGACAAGAACATCACTTGTGCACCGTATTCCTTGACCTTCCTTCCTAGGATTACGAATAAGAATAAGCTTCCAGAATAAGCTTCTTCCGAAGAACTCTGTAGTGTAGATATGCCCTTAATGACAAACACCATCACCACCAGTGGTCATTCACTTATAGAACAAGACAACTGAAAAAGAGTTATGAAAACATTCTGCTTTGCTGACCATGGATGCTCATTTATTTATAAATTTAGATGATGATCTGACACCAGACTTCTGCACTAAATTTATGGTTACATCTTATGGATATGTGCACTGTGTTCTTCAAGTCTACTATTAATGATCTCCTGGATGCCTCAAATTTATTTCTACCAAAACACATGCTCATTAATGCTGATTAATACTCATTAATTATTACATGTGATAATCTGCATGGCTGAGGGCATTACAAGAGGGAAGTATTTTGCATATAAATCTGTGGCTTTATATTTCAGCTCAAAGATACAAACAATGCAACTGTAGTTTCAAACCCTCTTGAAATTACAGTGGGTTCCTGGTTGCAGTACATCTAATCAGTGGAAGTAATGTCAACCAGGTACTTTGAGCTTTTGGGAAAATTAGTAGTTGGATGCACAGACAAACTTCTGCCTCCAGGCCTTTAAAACCTCCAGAGCCATGGCCAGTGCACACTCCAGGCAATGCTAAGGGCTGGCAGGGGTGGTACAGTGCAGCACAGTCTGGGCAGTACTGACATTGGTTGGCCCCCACCACACCCATTCCATCTGAGGCCCTGCCCCTTCTGGGAGTGCCGAGCTCCTCCCCTGACCTTGCCCAGAGGCCTGGCAATTCTGTCACCTTCTGTGCCTTTTATAAAGTGGTATGGCTTTTCGAACACTGTCCTCCAGCAACTGCAGATTGCTGAGGGAAAGAAAAAGAAAAAAAAACCAAAAACAAAAGCATGGCCTTGCCTCTTTCCCACTGCCTCACAAGTTACTTTAAACAGAAGGTCCAATTTTCTTTTCTAACAAATAATGCTTTTAAAACTACATTCTTCAGAGAAAACAGGCAGTGAATCAAAACTAGTTGCCAGGTTCATGTCAGTTAGTTTGATGTGAATGCACTTGCCAACATTCAAGCAGCACAGCTTTTTGAAGGACTATAATTTTAGCAGAGTCAAAAAGTTACGGTCTTATCCTTTGGGCAGCATGATGTATATTGTGACCAAAGGCAAGGTAAAAGCTTATTAAATTGGTTAACCTTTTTGGTAATGGGTACTTAACCACTCATACTCTATAAATAATGTCTACATAACTAATGGTATCACTTAGGACTCAATTTTGAATCTTCTTTGAATACAATCCTCAAATTATTAGCAATTTTTTCCTGGCTTCTGTTAAACATCTTCCATTTTGATATATTTCTGTGGTAGACTTGTCTGGAGAAGTTTTAAGACCTGTGCTTTTAGTAAATGTGGTCAATATATGCCCAGATAGAAATATATATTTATAGGCTATGGCCACACTAGCCCTCCTTTTGGAGGGGACATGGTAATGAGGGATTTCAGCAGATGCTAATGAGGCACCACCATGAATATACAGCACCTCATTAGCATAATGGTAGCTGCACGCACTTCAAAAGTGCCACTTTCAAAACACATACCACCTGTGTAGCTGGGAGCCTTTCAAAATGACCCCCTGATTTCGAAAGCCCCTTCTCCACTTTTGGTTTTGGGAAGAAGGGGCCTTCAAAATTACAGGTTCATTTCAAAAAGCCCCAGCTACATGGCAGCGTGTGTTTTGAAAGCGGCACTTTCAAAGCACACACAGTCGCTATTATGCTAATGAAGTGCTGCATATTCATGGAAGTGGCTCATTAGCATCTGCCAAAATCCGTTATTACCATGCTCCCTCTGAAAGAAGAGCCACAGCCATAGAGTTGACCCTCTTTAATCCAGCAACCTTGGGAAACAGGTCATGCTGGATAATGGAATTTCCAAGTCATAGGTATTCACCATAATGAAAGGTAAACAAAGTTGATTACTAAAGTCTTTGTATGTACAAACCATTATAAAACACAGTACAGTGTGTATCGTATGTCTTAAGATAAATCCTTAATGTAATAATAATAACAGTAATAATAATAATAAAGTTTAACCTGTTATTTTGGTTGTTTTACTATATGTAGGTAATTAAGCAGAAAACCACTAATTGTACAGTACATGGCTCTGCCCTTCTTATGTTTAGGAGTTACATATGTACTAGACAGTACAGTATATAAATGTATGTATATACTTTTTTGTTTTGTTGCACTGTATTTAAACTTTTGTTTTTGTTTCATTATGGTGCTCCGGCAATGCGGGGATGTGAAACAGGGGTGTTCCTGGACCATAGACACCCAAATTAAGGAGGTTCAAATATACATTTTTGTCAGGCACCTTCTTGTGCCAGTTGAAGGACTGAAAACAAAGAGCTTTAAGTGGCCTGAAAATAATGTCATTATATTGGCCTTCTTTGACATTCTGAGCTTACGCCAGGCACACGGCGTTGCTGCAGCTGCTGCGAACCTCTAAATAGCTATCAGTCTCCAGCACTAGGCAGCTTCAAGGAGGTATTGGTCAGTGCAGTTGCTTTCTCATTGGCTGTCCAAGCTACTACCCTGACAGGTGATTCAAGAAGGTAGGGAGAAAAAGGCAAGAGGAAAGAAGGGATTTACAATTGAAGCAGCATTTATTTAGCTCCCAGCATCAAACAGCAAGACTCAAGGATCACAAAATTGGAGCAAGGGAGCTGGCCAGTAGATTACACTAAATCCTGCAGATTGAAATGTAGAAGTTTTGCCTGGACCAAGGGTAACAATGCTGGGAAAAAATGCTAGGAGATTCTGATTGCCTCTCCACAGAGACCTTGGAGCCAAAAGGTACCACACCCAACAGTACAGTGACCCTGTACTGCTATGATGGGAAGTTAGTTCAATATAAATTCAGAGGACACTGACAATATTGAGTGTCCACTGCCTGCAATGCCTTAGTTTTCTCCTGGTCTCCTCAGCAAGTATAAACCAATTCAGAAATAAACAATTAATCTGGGACAGAAACAGCAGAGTGGATGAGGGGAACTATTATAGCAAATATATTATGCCATAACAAACTGCCCTACAGCATATGAGACAGCAGAGATTGCTAATTAAGTACTGTAATGTTAATAGCATGAGGAAGGTGTGAACTCTGGGATGTCTTTCAGATTTACCTACTTGCTTCAAAACAAAATGCAGTCAAGTAGCACTTTAAAGACTAGCAAAATAGTTTATTAGGTGAGCTTTCGTGGGACAGACCCACTTCTTCAGACCATAGCCAGACCAGAACAGACTCAATATTTAAGGCATAGAGAATATTGAGTCTGTTCTGGTCTGGCTATGGTCTGAAGAAGTGGGTCTGTCCCACGAAAGCTCACCTAATAAACCATTTTGCTAGTCTTTAAAGTGCTACTTGACTGCTTTTTGTTTTGATAATGTATAGACTAGCACGGCTTCCTCTCTGTTACTGCTCGCTTCAGAAGTCTTTTTTGTACGCAAGATAAATACAGGATTGTGGCTCCATTCTAGTGCACAACTGGAAGAGTTGGACACTACTGTACTCTCAGGCCTCCTTTTCTGAAAGTCCATTTGTAAGCCTGTTTGGAGGGCGCAGGGGTGGTGGTGGTGCTGGCTAACAAGTAGTGGTGGTCATCGATAATGTTAGGGGATGTCGTGAGTAAAGCTTTGTGGTGGTGATTTGATTTGTGAGAGCTTTACCAAGGCCCATTTGTTTCCTGGAGCTGCCATAGAATGTTTATTCAAATGCTGGCAGCTAGGTGAGGACTGATGAAATTGAAGTTTGCCAGCTGGAGGCAGACTTTTCAGGCATGTGGGTGAAAGGTGCCAGGACACAGAGACTAGATCATTAGGATCTGTCGAACTCTGAGCTATTAGGAAAGTGCATTGAGACCACGTTCAGAAGTTACAGGACTCAGCACCTACTGAAAAAGAAGTCTGAGCCAGAATCTGTATCAAGGTTTTCCTGGGGTTGATAAGGTAACACTGAGGGTCTAGATCTGTGTTTCCCAAAGTGTGGTCCATGGCCCAGTACCAGTCCTTGGGGAAAAAAAAAACCAAACAAACAGTCCTTAGAAAATACAACTGTTAAATAAAACTGTTAAAATTCTACTTGTTAAATTGTAATTAAGGTAATAACAATAAGTTAGGCACTTAAGTATTTGTATCAAGATTTATATTATTATCTGCTATTATTAGAGTGAATAAATAATAAACTGTGAAAATTTATTCATTTTTCATTTTTTATGTGTGTTTATATTGTTGGGCCACAAAAAAAGGTACTGAAAAAAACGGGTTCCAGCTATATAAAGTTTGGGAAACCCTGGTCTAGATGAACATTAGCTGAGGTCATTCATAGGTTTTCTTGTAAGTGGTAAAGTAAGGGTTTGTGAGGAAGTTTGGAGTGCAGCATGGGTGTCTGGGTTTTCCTGCAGCAGCCTTTGAAAAGTTACCAGTGTATTTCTAAGCAAGCAGCCTGCTCCAGGGGACGTGGTAATTGGACTAAGGACGCAGAGCGAAGGGTGAGATGACATAAAATTTCCAAGTGAAAAGCTGGGTGGTGGCTGCAGTTACTGGAGCCCAGGGCATAGGAATATCTGGGGTTGTGACAGTGGTGCTCTATTGAAATACTGAATGCCAAGATGGTTTAGAAGTTTGATGAGTGAAATGATGAAAGTGGGTTCAGATAGGCCCATTTACTACTCCAGCAAATAACTCTGGATTTCTGTTGCTTTGGGCCATTAATTATAGTTATCCAAGTGGTTAATGGAACCCCTAAGCCAACTTCTACCCTCAGTTACACATGTGCAATCTCATTACTTCAGCTGCGTCAAATAGTAGGCATCCTTCAGTCTGCATGGACTATGGATCGCGCCCTTAAAAGTTTCAATTGAAGACTTCATTTACAGCGTCTATTGTGACTATAAAGACCCACATGAGAGTGACAGTCCTTGCTGCATCTCTTGCAGATGTCGTGGGTGTCTGGCAAGTCCTTATTGTGCTTTCTGTGCGCTCGCTTCTCCTCTGCTAGCTGTCTGATCTTCAACTCGCCCTTCTGAAGGCCCTTGTGTAACCCCTGCCTACATCTTCTGCGGTCGTCTGCTAGTTCTTCCCAGTTGTCCAGCTCGATGTCTACCTCTCTGAGGTCCCTCTTGAAGACATCTTTGTAACACAACTGGGGGCGTCCAGGGGGTCTTTTGCCAGAGGCTAGCTCACCATACAGGATGTCTTTTGGAATCCTTCCATTGTTCATCCTGTGGACGTGGCCAAGCCAGTGGAGCCGACGCTGCCTGAGGAGGGTGTGCATGGTTGGGATTCCAGCTTGCTCGAGGATGGCTGTGTTGGTAACTCTGTCCTTCCATGATATTCCAAGGATGCGCCTGAGGCAGCGCAAGTGGAAGACGTTCAGCCTCTTTTCCTGGCGGGCATACAGGGTCCAAGTCTCGCTGCCATAAAGGAGGGTGCTGAGGATGCAGGCTCTGTAGACTTGGTCAAATGAGGACAGAATTTGAGCCCCGGGCCTTAAACAGACATGTTTATATTATGAGTACCTCACAATGGATCTTGTTTACTGTTTGCTATTCTATGTTTGAGCATCTCTTAAAACAATTTTTGTTCCAGATCTGCTTGTGTTCCAGTTCAGTAAATCTGTAATTCATACATACAAAGAACAAATGTACTGTATTCTCGGTATCTTATGTCCTATTCATGATTATTACAAACACAAGGGATCTGTATCCCAGAATTATGTATTCCTGAAGTGTGAGCTGCTGCATTCTGCCCTTAGAGTTATAAGATTTTGTGGCATGCCTCTTTGTGAAATAAAAATCACCTCACAAAATGGCTTTTTGGCTCTGATATGTCACTAAATGCTAGCATGACTCAGTCAAAACAGAATACAATGTGACATCTTTCCCTTTACTGGGAAGGAGGCCACAAAATGCAGCAGGCCTGTGTTACTTCCTCTATAAGCAATCTTCCTTTGGGTATACTCTGATACAGAGTGTTCTAAAACAGCTGAAGAAAAAGATTTAAAATGTTATTAGTAACTTGTGCTTTTTTTTAAAAAAAAAGTTTTATAAAAACAAAGTATTTGACAAGGTGAGAAAACTACACATGGACTGGTATAAGAAGACAGAGAGGACATGATAGAGGTTTGTAAGTACCTAGAGGAGTGTTATTAGAAGGAGGAAGAAAATTTGTTTTCCTTGGCCTCGGACAATAGGACAAAAAGTAACCGACTTAAACTGCATCTTAAACTGGAGGGTAAGATTAGAGATAAGGAAAAGCCTCCTATCAGGGTGATTAAACATTGAGGTGAAGGCTACATTATAGCTGCTATTTCAGAATACATTTGTAATTCATTTGAAACAGTGGGGCTATTTCAAGAACTGTCATTTCATTCCTGGTAACCCTCGTTGTACGACGATTACTGGGAAGTTTGAAATAGCGCCTTATTTTGAACGTAGGTGCAGTGTAACCTGCACTGGGTTTGAAATAAGGGAGCTAGAAATAACTTACACAATTTGTGCTCCACAAATTGCATAAAGTTATTTGAAGCTAGGGCCCTAGCTCGATTCAATAAATTGCCTAGGGAAGTTGAGGAATTGCCATCATGAGAGATATTTAAGAGCCGGTTAGACAGACACCTATCAGGGATGGCAGACAGTGCGTAGTCCTGCCATGAGGACAGGGAACTAGACTCAAGGACCTCTCAAGGTCCCTTACAGTTCTAGTGTTCTGTGATTCTATGAATCCAATTACTACTTTACAGACCTTTAGTTACCAACTCCAAAAGTGTGAAATCTATGTGACATTTTTGTAAGAGAAGGATTTTTGTACTTGAATATCTGAATGATTAGGGGGCACATTGTACATGTAGGCAGACAGTGTTTAGCTGCAATTTGAACTAAGCAATTTAACAGACTGGTATGTCTTGTTTATTGTAGCAAGGGTATGAAAAATATTCATTCACGTCCTTAGCTTGAGAAAACTGACATAGTTTTACTAACTTCAGAATTGGGCCCATTGTGTTTTTAAATATGCATGAAATAAAATAGTTCAGAAATTATTATTACAAAGACTGATTTTGTAGGGCTAAAAATGTTGCTTGTGCCTCATACCATCTTCTGGGTCTCTAACAGCACTGGGAATTCCAGATATATCCATCTGAAAGCTTTTGAAGATCTACAGTATCCTAGTGGAAAATATTTTGCATGGAATTTGCAACTCATTTTGCCAATGCAAAGACTATTTCAATTTCCGGTGGTTCATATGCTGAAGGATGAAATCAGACTCAACCTCTATAGTGGTTGCCTGATAAAAATGAGAGATTTGCATATCTGAATGTTCATTTAAAGCAATATGCCTTCAGAGAATAACTGAATTCACTAGACATGTTTGTCTAGAAAAGATTTGCTTCATTTCTGTCTTTGGCTGTATAGCATTTTAAGAGAGATTTAATTTAGGTTGAAAAGAAATTAGCATGACCACATGGGACACATCCCTAGAAAACTAAGCAAAATATGTCAAGAATTGGCACTGCATACTAGGATCATCCAAGAAGGCCAAGGCTGTGCCAGTTTCACTAAGGAAAAACAGATGTTCTGCAGAATACTGTAGGTCTTGTAAATTGAGCATCTGTGTCACAGGAGATTTTAGAACCACTTATTCTAAATGAACCACTTAGCTTCTTGGTTATACAGTGTAGGTGGAGCAGTAGCCAGGAAAAGTTTGTGAGAAGCAGATACATCAAAACAAATTCTTTGTGAATGAAAGTCGAGGGGTAATGTGAAGTACTTAGAGCTTGATGCTTTTAATGATATTTTGCATAACAAGCCTTCATCCTGAAGGCTTCTGTGAGTGCACTACATAGTAATAAATTAAATATACAATTATTATTAGGGATGGACACCATTCTCTTCAGTTTTGAATCCTTCCAAAAAGGGGGTTTGAAAGTTGGCAGTACATGACTCCTCCAGAATGCATGGTTGCACACAATGCTATCCCTTTAATGCCCTTTATCAGCCAATTCCACTTACTAGCCACACTTTGCTCTCCAATCACCAGTGAGTCTATACATTCCCTTTACCTATGGACATAAGGACAGCTGTTGTTCTTTTCTAACAATCCGAACAGGCGTAAGAAGAGAGTTTTGATTTCCTAATCCCTTGATGTTACTTTTAATGTTTTGGAAAAGTTTGTTTCCATTCACTGATTTCAACTAGAGTCTACTGTTTCTAATGTTTTAAAATCAAAATATTTTATTGTAGAGTACTGCAAAAGATTAAAAGAAAAAAAAAGAAAAAAAAAAACCACACACACCATCTTCCCACTTCCAGACAAACAAAAACACACCTGAGTTGATCTTTATTCTTCAAAACCAGTTAAGCTTTTCCACCACATTACTCTTTAATATCGGAGTTTACAGCATGAAAGTAAACCACAGAGGAAATAAGTTGGCACAGTATACTACAAATTGGTCTGCCACTGTACATAGCACACCTGGCAGCTGGTGATTAGGTCACTGACCGATTCTTGAGCATCATTGTCTTTCCCTCTCTAATATAAAAGAAGAAAACAAAGTTCCTTTTGGGAGGAATGCAATCAGTTACCACAATCTGTTAAATTCCAGCGAAAGCAGTCACTACCTAAACAGTTACACTTGCTAGGGAATTTGTAGTTAGATTGCCATAAACTGTTTCATCTGTGGTGTCTAAATTTCTAATTGCTTCTCAATACTCTTTGATCCAGACGTGCAAGACAGAAAGACAGTGATCCAAAGTTAATTTCTCAGATGTACTAGGCTATTTATTTATTTAGAAATGAAGAGGAAGAATATCAGAAACATCTTGGTGGCTAGAGACACTTTTCTACAGTGCTACAAAAGAAAATGTAATCTGAGGTTAAAAAGTTGACAAAATTCTTCAGACTTTATTTAGGGATAGAAAAATTAAGCAGGTTTATTTTAATGAAAGTATCTGTAAAAGAGGACAAATCTTCATATTCATGGATAATGTGGATAGCTTATTCATAGCTTAGCTAGGTGTGGGTGGAAGGGGAAAGAAAGGCCATTTGGTTTTGCTAATATGTTCAAAATGTTGGTTTTATGCTCCAGTTGAGTGTCACAGAACATGCATGCTCTGTCACCCCCAATAGTCACCAGTAGCACTCCACACATGCCCTTCCTGTTTCCTTCTCCTTAGGGTTTTATGTCTCAGATAGGGGGTTCACGTGGTTCAGCCTTCCAATGGAGTTGCCAGCCCCTTCCGGACTACCTGCAAGTTTCCCTGCTCCAATAAGAGCCCAGCTTTCTCCCTCTGCTTCCTTTCAAACAGAGCTTCATCTGCTCTTTTAAAGAAATTACTCAGCTGATCAGACCTACGGGAGGGTGGGAGGAGCTTATCTGGCACATAAGCCTAACTATTCTTAGAATGACAGCCAACTTGTGGCATTGAGGGGTCTAGATCACGGGGAAGACAAGATAAGTAAATGAATTGGATCAAAACCAAGGATCTAGTCAGAGGTTAGAGAGTTGAGGAGAAGGATGGGGGGACAGGATAGAAAGAAAAGGTTAGTATCAGGTTAAATGCCCACAAGACAATGATATTTAAAATGTAACATGCTATTTTGGTATTGGAGTTTTTTACTGATGATTTTGATAGGTTATTTATTCAGGGAAGGCACCCTCTTTCTCCCTTTCTGAGCCTGGGCAACTCTTGCTCATTTTAATGAACCTTTTATTCCAAACAGTGAATGAGGAAAACAAGTAATGAACTTCTAATTCTTTCTCAGAGTTTATTGGGGGGCATACATTGTGTCAATCCTCTGCCTCACACTGAACTTCTTCCTTATAGAAAAATCTCCTCCCTCACAGATCCCAGCGTGTAATCAGCGGGGCTTCTAGTATGGGGGATTATTAATTTCAATTTTCAGTATTTTTAGCCATTATTGATTTTTCTATAAATGTCCAAAAATTAGAGTTTGCAGGAACTCTCTCTTTGTACAATACATAAAATATGCATTTCTCATTACAATAACCTATACTGTTAGGAGTAATCTCTTTGTTATGTTCCCAAGTGTACTTTCAGATAGTACCTTTTAAAACACCACAATAAATCCCACTAGATAACTTCTGGTGATCACCAGCATGGCCTACATGAACCAGTTAATAGGCAACCCATTAGTGACCTCTGGAAATCACATCTCTCTACCTTACTGCTCTGGAGAGCTAAGACCTTTGATACAAGTAGTAGCATCCTTCAGTCTACGTAGACTATGGATCGCGCCCTTTGCAGTTGCATTTGGGATCATCATTTGCAGCATCAACTGTGACTGTGAAGGCCCACACGAGAGTGACAGTCCTTGCTGCATCTGTCGCATGTGTAATGGGTGTCTGGCAGGTCCTTACTGTGCTTTCTGTGGGCTCGCTTCTCCTCTGCTAGCTGTCTGATACTCATCTCACCCTTCTGAAGGCCCTTGTGTAGTTCCTGCCTCCATCTGCTGCAATCGTCTGCCAGCTCCTCCCAACCGTCAGGCTCGATGTCTGCCTCCCTGAGGTCCCTCTTGCAAACATCTTTGTAGCACAACTGGGGGCGTCCGGGAGGTCTTTTGCCAGAGGCTAGCTCACCATACAGGATGTCTTTTGGGATCCTTCCATCATTCATCCTGTGGATGTGGCCAAGCCAGCGGAGCCGCCGCTGACTGAGGAGGGTGTGTATGGTTGGGATTCCAGCTTGCTCAAGGACGGAGGTGTTGGACACCCTGTCCTTCCATGATATTCCAAGGATGCGCCTGAGGCAGCGCAAGTGGAAGATGTTCAGCCTCTTTTCCTGGCGGGCATACAAAGTCCAAGACTCGCTGCTGTAAAGGAGGGTGCTGAGGATGCAGGCGCTGTAGACTTGCATTTTGGTGTGGGTGAACAACTTGATGTTATTCCACACTCTCTTGCTGAGTCTGGACAGAGTTGTGGCTGCTTTTCCGATCCTCCTATTTAGCTTAGACTCCAATGACAGGGTATCAGTGATGGTGGACCCAAGGTAAACGAACTCGTGGATGACCTCTAATGAATAGTTGTCAATGCTGATTGACGGAGGTTCAGCAACGTCCTGAGCAAGTATATTTGTCTTCTTTAGGCTGATGGAAAGCTCAAAGTCCTTGCATGCTTTGGAGAAACGATCCAGCAGTTTCTGAAGCTGGTCTTCTGCGTGTGACACTACAGCAGCATCATCTGCGAACAGCAAATCTCTGATGAGGACTTCCCGCACCTTGGATTTAGCTTTCAGCCTTGCAAGATTAAACAGTTTCCCATCAGATCTTGTGTGCAAAAAGATGCCCTCTGTTGAAGATCCAAAGGCGTGCTTCAGGAGGAGTGCGAAGAAGATCTCGAACAATGTCGGAGCAAGGATGCATCCTTGTTTGACGCCGCTCCTGATGCTGAAAACATCCAATTATGTGCCGTTATATTGGATGGTTCCTCTCATGTCTTCGTGGAAAGACTAGATCATCTTGAGTAACCGTGGCAGACAGCCTATCTTGTGGAGCAGTTTGAACAGTCTATCCCTGCTGACCAAGTCAAAGGCCTCGGTCAGGTTGATGAAGGCAATATAGAGTGGCTTCCTCTGCTCCCTGCATTTCTCCTGCAGCTGCCTCAGAGAGAAGACCATGTCAATGGTAGATCTCTCTGTGCGGAATCTGCACTGTGATTTGGGATACAACCTCTCAGCAATCTTCTGGAGTCTGCCGAGGATGACACGAGCAAACAGTTTACCAGTGATGCTTCGGAGGGAGATTCCAAGGTAATTGTTGCAGTCACTTCTGTCTCCTTTGTTCTTATACAAGGTTACAATGTTAGCATTGCGCATATCCTGTGGAACCTCTCTCTCCAGCACAGGCACAGTAGCTCATGTAGGAGTTCCAGGAGAGTGTCTGTGGCATACTTGATTACCTCTGGTGGTATATCATCCTGGCCCGGGGCCTTTCCTACTACAATACTGTCGATGGCTTTCTTCAGTTCATCCACAGTTTGTTCCTGGTCCAGTTCGTCCATTACTGGAAGGAGATCGATGGCATTGAGGGCTGTATCAGCTACAATGTTCTCGTGTGAGTACAGCTCGGAGTAGTGCTCGACCCAGTGCTCCATCTGTTTGGCTTTGTCAGCAATGACTTCACCAGATTTGGATTTCAGAGGTGCCATCTTGTTCTGGGTGGGTCCTAATGCCTTCTTGATGCCCTCGTACATTCCCCTGAGATTACCAAAGTCAGCACTGGTCCGGATGCTGCTGCATAGCTCGAGCCAGTAGTTGTTGGCACAGCGCCTGGCCGTCTGCTGTACTGTTTTTCTGGCTGCTCTGAGTGCTTGCAGGGTACTCTGGCTCGGCAAGTGTTTGTACTCCAGGAGTGCAGCGCGCTTCATTTCGATGGCTGGAATCATCTCATCGGAGTTAGCTTCAAACCAGTCATTTGTGTTTCTGGCTCTTCTTCCAAACACCGTCAAGGCCATGTTGTAAATTGTATCCCTCAGATGCTGCCATCTGGTTGTCTCATCGGCACCCCCAGGGCTGCTCCGCAGATTCTCCTCGAGGGTCTCTCTGAACTTTTCAGGGGTCTCTCTGAGTTTGCCGTCTTTCTGGCATCAATGTGGGGCCTTCCAGTTGGTTTAGAGTGGTACAGCTTCTTGGGAATCACCTTGAGTTTGGAGCAAACTAGCAAGTGATCTGTATTGCAGTTGTCACTATGATAGCTGCATGTCAGAAGGACATTTTTGAGGTTATCACGTCTAGTTGATGCTAGTGTTTCGAGCGTGGGTGTCTCCATGACACTCTGTGCTGTGGCTTGGTTTGGAAAAATGTGTTTGTGATGCACAGATTGTGGTACGTGCAAAGTTCGAGAAGATGCTGTCCGTTTTCATTCATTTTTCCCACACCGAAGTGGCCTAAGCAGGAAGGCCATGAGTCACGATCAGCTCCAACTCTCGCATTGAAGTCACCCAAAATGTACAGTTGTTCGCGAGCAGGTATTTGCGCTATGGCAGCACTAAGCACATCATAGAACTTGTCTTTTACTTCCAGTGCGGCATACAGGGTTGGAGCATAAGCGCTGATCAGGTGGACAGGACCGGCGCAAGTTTGAAGTACGACCTGAAGGAGTCTTTCTGATCTGCCCATGACTAATTCCACCATTTGTAGAAGGGTGTTTCTGATGGCGAAGCCAACACCATGCTCCCTAGGTTCTTTTTGGGGTTTACCCTGCCAGAAAAAGGTGTAGTTCTTTTCCTTTAGAGATCCCGAATCTGCGAGTCACATCTCTTGCAGAGCAGCAATGTCAACTTGGAGCCTCTTCAGTTCCTCACTGATGACAGCGGTCTTTCAGGTGTCGCTGATGTCCTGAAGATCTTCAGTCAAACCGGTCAGCACAGTCCTCACATTCCAGAAAGCAAGGTCAAAACTTTGATGGTTTCCTTTTCTTGTTGATTTTCTTATTGGTTTGCCTGGTGCTCAAATTTCAGTCACTTGTCAGGTTTGGGAACCTTAAGCCTCATGCACCCAGTGAGGCAGGTGAACTGTGGCGGGACAGTACCCTTCTGGCTGGGGGCTGCCCAGCTTGGGGCTGGCAGTGACTGTCCAGTGAGATGCGACGATCTCTCCCACCATCGAAGGCAACCCCTGGTGCTCGTTCTCTTCACCAATTGAGCAAGAGCTTATAACCGGTATCTGTTACCTCCCATGTTGGTTCAACGCTGTTAAGCAATGCTGGAGTACCTCTCCAGGTGCAAGCCTGGGAAATTTTTTGGGACCTTGGGCTGCCCGGATGCCAGTGTTCCCCTCTCGGCTTTACTGATATAGTCCAAAGGAAAGGATAACCTCTACATCTGGCACCAGCTCAGCTTCAGGAGTTGCCAGGTCAATGCCAGAAGTTGGCACAGAACCGCCTTAGGACTCCCCTCCGGATTTTCTGTCAGGGTTTACTCCCTTAGCCTTACTCCTTCCCAGGATAACCCACAAGGCAGTGGGGCATGGAGAATGTGGGTAACGATCCCATCACCTCTTGTGGTACAAGATACAAGTAACTGTATTGGATAAACACCAAATTCATTTTTAACTGGGGAGTGTGATGGGGTGGAGCAGGGCCAACTGAAGACCCACTAAAATAGAGGAAGACTCGCAGGGTGGGGGAGGGCCCAGTGTCATGGTTGGGACTGGCTTAAAGACTGTGGGCACACCCAACCAGGTGGTACTCACCGGGGGGTGGGTGCCAACCCTGCTACGGGGGGTATTCTATCTCTTTCTTTCATGCAAAATCTATACTCAGCAGCCCTATTAATTAGGTATATTTTACAATGCCATCCACAAAAGCTTTTACTGTGTTTGTCTAATCCTAGGAAGCTCTGGAATGTTCTTTGCTGCTAACACTGATGATCTGACACACACTTTCCTGTCCAACATAAGTTTATGTCCCAAAATCAACCAACACGAAGGACTATAGGTTTATCATACTATCCTTTCAATATCCATCCATCCATCCATCCGTGATTATTTGAAAAGCAATAACACAGATGCCCAAGATTACTCTCAATACCGTGAGATTCTTATGACTACCTACGCACCTCAAAAATGCTGAATCATTAAGATATAACCCCAAACAGGAAAGTAGATAATTCAGCCACCGCAACCCATATGAGAGGAATATTAGCCCAGGATGAAAGGAAGGTATGACAAAACCCTATGAACTCCTTCTAGACTGTCCAAAGCTATTAACTCTCTGTCTGGAAGGTGAGTGTCTGCCTTATTTTTCACTTCATCTGATACTCAGCTATCTGACTCCACTACCATAAGAGAAAAGAACAAAAAGCTAAGATTTCCGAAGAACTTCAGGGAGCTCAGCACACAATTCATACTGATGGCTCTTTTGAAAATCCTAGACCTAGCTTTTACAGGGATCTGCATCTCTTCAGAATGCTCTATTATTGTCACACACTGAGAGCTCTACATTAGAAAAGCAGTTCAATTGAATAGTTTGAAATGTTCCCCTATACCCATGTTTCAGGATTATTCAGAATACAATGGAAAGTGCCTTTCTGATTCAACAGACTATTTTATAACTTATGCTACAACACAAAGCGTTTCAACATGTCACATATGGTTTTGAGTTTATTAAAGGACAGAAAACAAACACTACAAGTCTGTTTAGAGATGGTAAAGCTAGAAGGCATCAGTAAAAGTTAATATAGCATAGATAAATCACAGGGGGCAAGGGTATTAGTTGTTCTACAGCTGCTAACATGAACATATATCTCAGCAGCTGCCCAAATAAATTAAGTAGCAGCACATAGCAAGGTAAGTCTGGTATTGCTGGAGACATGAATTTTAAGGTACCAGATACATGATTCAACACATGTTGAATAGTAACAGAGAGATAGCCATGCTAGTCTATATACTACCAAAACAAAGAAGAAGTCCAGTAGCACTTTAAAGACTAACAAAATAATTTATTACATGATGAGCTTTCGTGGGACAGACCCACTTCTTATGGTCTGAAGAAGTGGGTCTGTCCCACGAAAGCTTGTCACCTAAAAATTATTTTGTTTAAGTGCTACTGGACTGCTTTTTTGTTATGATTCAACACAGAAGTTAAGGGACCTATTGTTCTTGGCCCCTGCATATTTGTGTAACAAAGGGAGAAGAAATGGGGCACTGAAGTGCACAGATAGATAGTGAAGCTGTCAGCTTTAGATTTTACAAAGTAGAGAGGACAAGATGTTGGGCTGTGGCCCTCTCCCCTTCTCAGAAGAGAACAGAGGAATAGATACTCCATCTTCTTAATGATACAGCAAGTTGACACATGTCTTTTTGTATTCTCAGCATAGTAGGTCCAAGAGGTACTACGCTCATGACATATACAATGCCTACTGGAGCATCCACTAGTCAGCACACTTCCACACTGCTTCAGTGAACAATTGTGGCTGCACACTATCATCAAATGCTCAGAGCCATCTAGTCAATTAATTTTGGCAAGAGGGTCAATAAAAATATCATCCACTTTCCTAATCCCACCATGTTACTGGCATGATTTTGATACCATTGGAATTGATGGGAAAGCGCCTACTGAATTTAATGCGAGTGGCAACGAAGTGGAGAAGAGTCTTAAGGAGCAGATCAAATGAGTAACATCAACCAGAGCAGGCTCTGGTTCTGCTATAGTAACTGTGGGATGTGGGGATCAGATACAACAAAGCTTCTAATTCTCTCATACCTAGATAAAAAGCACAGCAGCACTGAAGGTTGGTAATGAATCCTGCCAATCCTGTGCAATGCTGACTTCTAGAAATTAGAAAAGCCATACAAAATTATGGAGCTATGGACATACTTCCAGTAAAGATAAATACTATAAACATATTCAGAAAAAGGGTGAGTACTGAAACAGAATTCTGCTGTAAATATTTGAACAATTCCGTTTGGAAGGCAATGACATCTAGTCAATTAATTTTAAACAAGAAATAAAATACAAACATTTAAACACTAATAATAGCAGATGATGGTTCATAAACTTGGTTGATGCATTTTCATTGAGGCAAGTGCTATGCTTTGCTTGAATAATTGTCCAGAACATGGGGTCCAGCAGTTGTGTCATGCCTTGGTTTAATTGTGCCACACCTTGGTATAATTCCACTGTACAGTGGTACAATTCCATTGTACAGCAATAGCCATAGCTGAAGATTCTGCTAAATGTGAAATGCACAAACTGTAAAAATGCACAAATGCACAGAATGTAAAAATGTCAGACTGAGCAATCTTAGTCATGATGATGAACAGCTTGTCTTTGAATTTAAAGTATACCAGCTACCTTCAAGAAGGCAAGACTGAGGTAGTCATTTTGGCTATGTCTACGCGACATTTCCCTTTCAGAGAGGACTGCAAATGAGGGAAATCAAAAATGCAAATGAAGTGTTGATTTATGAATTTCGTGCCTCATTTGCATAATGGTGTTTCTGGAAGAGAATTTTTCAAAAGAAACCCAGCAGTGTAGATAGGGTTCTTTTGACTGCCCCTCCCAATTTTTGAAAAAACCCTTCTTCCTGAAACAAAGTAGGCAGAAGGGTGCTTTCAAAAAAATTTTTTTGCCCCCAAAAAAACCTCTCTACACTCCAGGCTTTTTTTTTTTTTTTTGAAAAAGCCTCTTCTGGAAACACGATCGCATGAGATTATGCAACTGAGGTGCAAGATTTTTAAATCAGCACTTCATTTGCATTTTCAATTTCCCTCATTTGCATTCCTCTACTGAAAGGGGAATGTACTGTAGACGTAGCTACTGTGTGTACGGTGCTCCAGATGTGCAAGTAGGTGATTGGACACCTAGCACAGCAAATGCTGGAGAAAATGAGGTAGGTTCAGAAATTAAAACAAGGGAAAAAACAAGTTAAAAATTACTTAGAAGAGTTAGCTGTCTTCAGCTCACCATGGCTGGATGAAATTCATCCTAGAATATGAAAGGAGCTGATTGAAGAGATACTTGAACCATTAGCTATCATCTCTGAAAAGTCATAGAAGACAGGAGAGATTATGGAAGACTGCAAAAGGGCACATATAATGCCCATCTATAAAAAGGGAAATAAGGACAACCCAGGAACTACAGACCAGTCAGTTTTTGTGCCAGGAAAGATAACGGAGCAAACAATTAAGGAATTCATCTGCAACCATCTGGAACAGAATAAGGTGATTGGTAACAGGCAGCATGGATTTATAAAGAACAAATTATGTCTCATTGATTTGATAGTGTAACAAACCTTCTGGATAAGTGGGAATTGGTAGATTTGGAATACCTAGACTTCAGTAAAGCAATGATACTGCCTCACATGACTTTCTTATAAATAAACTAGAATATTTATCTGGTGGGTGGTTGGTGGGAATTGGTCCTGCCACGTGTGCAGAGGACCGGAATTGGGGACTTCTGGAGATCCTTTCCAGATCTATTAGCCTATGATTCTATAAGTATACACTGCAAGTTATACTGCTTTCTAGTAGTGAATATAGAAACGTGGCTGACTAATCAATGAATGTATGTTTAACGTGTACAGGGTTGCCTCTAATTAGTTTTTGTATTATTTAGTATGCCATGTAAATCCTCTGAATATGTACCTTCTGTCCCTGAAATACCTAGATATTCTATAAGAAACTGCTACCAGGGAACTCATTCTATGAATAATAATGTTAAAAGGCTAAGAACTAAATTTTGGTACTCCTCTTTGGGAAGTCTGTTTGAAACACTCCTGAATTTTTGCCAGTCCCAGTGCTAGTATTCAGTGCTTCCATATTCAGTCAAAACACACTGAAGAAATACAAAATCAGAAACAGCATTAAGCAAAATTTTCTTGTAAAAGCAGAACTGAAAGGATCAACATTAAAATCAACGCAGATTATTACAGATTTCTGAGTCTGATGATCCATGACAGTTGTAATGATCTACTCAAGAAGTTACCACTACCTCAGAACGACAGACTTGAATTTAGCTGTTAATTATATTCAGTATTTAACTTTAAAATATCTACTCTTGAATCATTTGGGCTGACTATGGGAACACATTTCTAACTTCATTCAGTTAAAATACACATGAAACCACAAAAAACGTATTAGATGCAATATGAACTCATAAAAATGTCGAACTGTGCAGTTTGTTAATATTTAATTACCCACCTCAAAATTCAACACAGCAACAGTTATTGTGTTATTGTGTCTGCAATAAATTAATGTTAAGTGAGGGGTAGTAGATATTTTCTGTACCATATGGTTGCTTGTTTGTGTTTTAATAAGCACAAAAATTAAGTATTCACATGTGCATCAATAAAATAAACATTTCCCAGTTATCATGTAGTCAAACTTATACACATGGGTTGCTCTTTTATAATTTACATTTGGTGCAGTTAGCGGAATGGATTCTGTTAGAAGGGAAACTACAAAGCACCTGCAGTCAGATTCTACGAATTAATCACTTCTGGACTAATCAAAAGGAAGATTTTTTGACCCAAGTGAGTTCATGTTTGGGCTGTAGAATTTTGTCATCACCAGCTAGTAAAAAGCCACTTGGAAATGGGAAATAGAAACAAATAATTCTTAAAAACCTCACAGACCATGTTCTCAAAACTTCTTAAAAAAAAGGTGGGGGGGGGAAGGGGATTAGCTCAAATACAACATGAAAATTAATCTCAGTTCTTACTGCTTATTTTATGTGCATTTTTTCCTCCCATACCTGTCATTCTGGGTGCCTGATTACTTTGCACAGTTAGTTCTCAGCCACATTCACCACCTTCCCACGTCACCATCACCATCAACACCAGCAACTCTACAATAACCTTAAGACTCCTCTACAATTCCGTGTGTGTGTGTGTGTGTGTGTTGGGGGGGCAGGACTCTTACAATTAAAACACCATGAAATGTCAGGTTTAAATAGCTGAAATAATTAAATATATTATTTTGAAAATCCTATGACTATGAAATTGACCCAAAATACACTGTATATCTAGGAGGGCCTTAATCAATGGACAGATACGAGGGTCCAGAGTTCTTGTAAACTGGGAAAGATGTGTCTTCCAAGCAAGAGTCAAAATCTCTTTCAACTGAGTATAAATGAGAAATCTGAGTAAATACTGAAGCAAACAATGGCTGATAACTAAAGGAATTAAATTAACTGCTTATTTTAATTCTACATTGTAGAACTATGTAATGGGAAATGAAGTTCTATATCTTAACAAAATATCCAAGTGTGTGTATGGAATCACTGATACAAATAATTGATTATCATTATTTTTTCATTTTCTAATGGCAGCAGGGCCAGCATGTTCAACAGAGGACAATTACATAATCTTGACCTTAATTCAAGTAATAAATGCAAATGCACATATTTGGTTTTCTTGTACATTATGCTGAGCAACCACTAAGGCCAGAGGTTGTTTTAATAGCTAGAAAATGTGGTGGGCATTATGATATTTGAATGTTAATAGCATGCTTCACACTACTAGAAGACAACATAGGGTGAGATTCTCAGCAGTGCTTTGTTGACATGATTCTCTTGAAACTGTTAGAGCTGTGTTGGTTTACCATCTGGATCAAGAATTTAAAAATCTAATGTAAAACCAGTGCTTTTTTGTGTCAGTACTGAGTACTGGCACCTTGGAAGCCCCAGCCATGGGATTTGCTGGGAGGGAGCCAGGCAGGGAGTTGGTGGAGTACCAGTGCCTCTATTTTTTTTTTAAACAAAGTAAGCACTGTGTAAACTATTACTAAAGTAGTGCTTTCCATACTAAAAGCTACCTTAAGCAGACACGTTTGCAAAATCATGAATGGCTAAAATTAAGGGCACACATGGAGACTTCACTTTTGCTATTTCCTTTATTGTAAAACAAGGGAATTTCACACTGACAGTATTTGGTTACTGTTTCTGCAGTAGTCATGTAATTGCATAATGCTATGGTCATAACCCAGTGTTTTCACCATTGCATCTTGTTGCCAAGAAAGTTACTGACATGTTTCTCTGTACACTTACTTATCACCATATTATGTCTCACATTATGACATCACCAGCCTATCAAATAAAAGTGATTAACAATTGGTTAGGGAACTTAGAAAAAATCTAGTCTACTTTAAACGTAGATCAATTTACTTTCTGTATATACTTAATGAGCCTAAAAGCACTAAAAAGAAACTTCATTTCTCCAAGACCAGCTTTTCATAATTCCTCCTCACTGTCCCTCATAATTTCTCAGCCATTTTCTCAAAATTTATGGTATCTCCATACATAAGGTATACTGACACCTATGCAAATACAAACTGACACTTTACTGGAAAAACTAATTATGAGGAGCCTTTGGAACAGCTTTAGAGAATGCAAACCTGCCACAAACCAAACCTCTTCCTGGATTTAGTGACTGCTTCAAAAGAATACAACTACAAAAGTATTTTTTGAACTAAGCATTCACTACCAGATTGCATTATGCCTAACAAGCTTCACTTCGAATACCAATTGACTATTGTTGCTCATTATTTACAAGTTTCATTATGTCTCTCAAACAAGTCCATGATTTGAAGCAAGCAAGGCACAGAAATAAAGCTGAATCTACCACAAACCACCTGAATACCCCAGCTACTTGAATATTGGCTCTGCTGGGGTCACGCTCTCTCTCTTCCTCTCCTTCACTGACCAGAAATTCCAGTCTTGATATGTTAAGTTTCCTGAAAAAGTTTGTTTCCACAAACCAAAATTTTCCAAGAAAATAAAGGTTTTTTTTTAAAAGGTTCTGCTTTACCTGCACTGTGATCTATTTGCAAAGACTGCTGTGCCCACATGAAGTGCTACACAAATCCATGTGTTTTCACAAGTGGGCAAGGAACCACAGTAGCAGATTGCATTGCAGGACTGGAATGTTTCTTCGTCAGTCATAAGGAGGAAAAGTTGTACGACTGTAGAGTATCAGAAGTCACAAGCTACATGGTAAGTGTGTGAAAATTCATAAATTATGAACATT
Organism: Carettochelys insculpta; assembly: GCF_033958435.1. Lineage (NCBI taxonomy): Eukaryota > Metazoa > Chordata > Testudines > Carettochelyidae > Carettochelys > Carettochelys insculpta. Next base: position 91,780,793 of record NC_134141.1, read on the forward strand.
TTGGATGACTTTTTTGACTCCTGAGATAATTGAGATAAAGAGTCAAATCCCCATAATCTCCTGGAAAATGTAGTCATCTCTGAAACATCGGTACAAAATGGAGGCCAGGCTGAATAATTAAAAACTCATTCTTAGTTTACAATTTTCTGACTCAGTCCTGCAACTTTGTCACCAAGCATCTCAAAACATTCAGGTGACAGCTGAGTATATTCTGGAAAAAAATATATGGTGAGCCACAGTGTGAGATTAAAGGTTTGTCTACACAAACATTTAGTTCACAGCAAACTGGGGTGTGAATCACTTTATTACTTGCTATGGATTAATTGCCCAGTTGAAACTGCAAAATGTGCATTCGCAGTTCATCCCATTTCAAAGACTAAAGTTCATTTTAAGAACTGTTGATGCACGTCAGCAGAGTCCATATGGACTGTTGGTCTGTGGCAGGCTAGTGCAGAGTGGATTCACACCCCAGCTTGCAGAGGACTAGTTAGACAAATCCTAGCTATTAAAGGAATTCATGCTACAACTCTGTGATGCAGCTCCATAGCTCCACATCCTGGCAACAAACTGACACAGATTACATGAAGGGAACTGAGTGGTTAGAGTGATGTTTGGTCAGCAGTCTGCCATAACTATTACTCCCGAGACATGGGACAAATAATTGGCTAAAGTAATAAGATGAAGGAGGAGCCATTCAGAGAGTGAAACAGCAGAATATTAAATGCTGGACGACCACCTGCCATATGATTCAGGGGGATAGATGGAAGAGGAATGTCCTCTTTTGAGGGTAAAAGAGGTAAGGGGAATGGTCCCTGGGTAATGCAGCCTGCCCTAGTCCAGAACCAGACTTACGCCTAGCCTTAGTTCTTTCCTGGGTTGGTGAGATACCCTCTTTCTAGCTTACAGGGGCCGTGTCTACACTTAGAGAAGACTTCAAAATGGCTATGCTAATAGCCAAATTGAAGAATACTAATGAGGCACTGAAATGCATATTCAGTGCCTCATTAGCATGCTGCTGACCACAGCCTTCAAAATTGCTGCTTTTCGCTCCTGCATGGCTCGTCCAGATGGGGGTCCTTTTTGAAAGGACCCTGCCAACTTCGAAATCCCCTTATTCCTATCAGCAGCCTTCCTATCCTGCCGAAAGGAATAAGGAGATTTCAAAGTTGGCGGGGTCCCTTCAAAAAGGACCACCATCTGGACAAGGCGTGCAGGAGCAAAAAACGGCAATTTTGAAGTGCCGTGGCTGGCGGCATGCTAATGAGGTGCTGAATATGTATTTCTGCACCTTATTAGTATTCTTCAATTTGGCCATTAGCATGGCCGTTTTGAAGTTTTCTCTAAGTGTAGGCATAGCCAGAGACTTTACATCTGGAAGGAGCTAACCCAAGCACTGCAGCTCCAGAAAACCTAAATATAAGCTCAATTCAGTGTGAGAGGATCAAGCACACGGTGGAAAATGGATGTCTTCCAGAACTTTTGGTCAGCCGGGCACACGTTTGTGATATTGCAGTCCACATAATGGTTGCTTTTGTGCAGAGAGTATAAATGACAAGACAGGATGCATGCAATCCACCTAACAGATGTGTCCAACACCATTTGAGGCATTTAAAGACTTGGATTTCATGTACAAAGCTGGGAATATGGAGCGCCAACTCTGTGTCCACCGCTTCAAATCAGGGAATATGCCAACAGTAAAGGTCATCATTCCATGATCATGCAGGCTTTGGAGGACTACCGCAGCTGAATGTTTTCAAATGATGGAAAGACAAAATGAATAATGCTGTAATTTTTAATGGGAATTTTCAGGATCACATAAGGCATATTTCTTAGCGCCTCCCCCCACCAAAAAAAAAAAAGACATTAAAGAGCTCTCATCTGCACCTTGACTCCTGAGCTCCACTATTTTAACATTAGTTGGTATTACAGAGCTAAATTTCTCGCTAAAAATGCAAATGTTTGGAAAACGTTGATAATACACTAGAAGAATATGGCATGCATTACTGTGTATGTATGATATGATCTTTGCTACAAGATAGCTACAGATTTTTAACTCACCTCACTGAACCTGGGTACTGAAAAACTGATCTGACATTAGAAGTAATTAAAAGATTACTTCTAACCATGTGTGGAGTGAGGTTCTGGAACAGGCTCCGAGTAGGACTCACGTGGCAAACAATTTAACTGGTTATGATACAGAGCTTGATAAATTTCATGGACAGGACTATATGATGTGAATGCCTATGATGCCAGGGGACTGGATTCAATGACCTAAGTGGTCCTAAATCCTCTTTTCCTTTGTCCAAAGCCCACACAATAATGGGCAATAATCTGTTGATTTAAGAATATATGGCCAACAACACCTATTTATTTTTTTGCTGCTGTGGGTTTAGGTCACATTTTTGTTCTTATTTCGACTGTATTGCAGATTTTCTTTAGCTTGATCTCATGTTTATAATAGATTTAAAGAGAGAGAGAGAGAGAGAAGGCTTTCTTTGGCCTTACCTTGTTTTGGCTTCTGTTGGCATAGCCAAAAATACAGGCCTCATGGTTGTAAAATGTCAGCCAGAATAAGGTGCTCAACATTCCTAGTCTGATGGGATGAGAGGCCACGGGAGCTACTACTATCTACACTAGGCAAGAAAAAGTGAAGCTAAGGTATGACAGCCAATGCTAATTCAGTGCTTACCTTGTCACTCTGTCTGGGTTCAAATATTCGGCCTGCCTCAGGTCAGTTCATCCATCCTGGTAAATACACAAATATCCAGGAAGAAGGGTTCAGCTCCTCCACTCCCCCCAGTTCTCCTGTGACATGATCCTGGCCCTCCATAAAACTAAGGGCCATTGCTATCCCATTCCTTCCCTCAACCCTTTATGGGAGGCCTGCTTCTCTTCAGCATCAGGCTGTTGCCCTGAGAGTTGGGGCTGGGAGTCACCTTCCCCCACAGCCTGGCCTCGCCAGGACAAATGGACAAGGAAGGCAGCATCCACCTCAAAATGGAGGCAAGAATGTGGGGACAAAAGATCCACCTGTACCTAATCCCACCCCTGCTTCCCTTACAACCCATCCCTTTGGTCATCCCGCCCTGCCTCTCACCCAAACTCCCACAAACTCTTCCATTTGACCCAAAGCATCTCCCACCTCTCTCCCTTCCCTTTAGCCACTTCCCTCAGCAGTGATTCACCTAACAACACAGCCCAAAAACCCTCTTATTTACCCTAATTCCTACCTTCTACTCCCCACTCCTCTCTCTCTGCCTCCCTAACTCCACGTCCCCTACACTGCCTCCCACCCCCCACTTTCCCTAGTTCTGTACCAAAAATTTAAAGAATCTGAAAATGTTGTGAGAAGCTCATGTTAGGGAGCCTGTGAACTTGGAATCCGCTTTCTCAGTGACCTAGCTACAGCAGAACACCCCAACATTATGAACACTGTGTTATGACCAGACTGGTGAACCACATACATTATTTGGACCAAGAAGTATGCACTCAGGCAGCAGCAGACATTAACAAAAAAGAAAAAATGAAAAAGAAAATAAAAGTAAATACAATAGAATACTGTGTTAAATTACTGTGTTAAACTACTAAAAAAGGGAAGTTTAAAAAAAGATTGGACAAACTAAATCTTTCTGTGCTTGTTACATTTATATTGAGATGGCTAAAAGCAGCCTTTTTTCTTTTTCATATAAATGTTTCAGAGCTGCATTAAGTCAATATTCACTTGTAAACTTTTGAAAGAATGACCTCTAAATTTTGTTCAGAGCTATGAACATTTCAGAGTTACAAACAACCTCCATTCCCAAGATGTTCATCATTCTGACTTGCTTTCCTTTGATCACACCCAGCTTCACTGTCCAGAAAGCATGATCACATTAATTACCTTTCCTCTTCCCTGCAATTAATCAATGCTAGATCCCTCAACAATACAGTACTAAAGTAAAATAAGAGATGCCTCTATAGCTTTCTTCAAAGACTTTTTCCATCACCCTTGCTTCTTTAACTTCTTGGTAGAGAGCTTCACAACAGTTCTAAAGTCTCTTCTTCCATAGTGTAAGGACTACATTTTTTATTTGGTACCACGTCTACCATGCCTTGAACCAGCCTACAGTCACCTAACCTGGGCACTATACATCCCAAAATACTAGTCCTTAAAGGGAGAGAAGGTGGAGTAGGGATGGACTTAGGTAGCACATTATGGACATGTCTACACTTGGCCAAACCTTTGAAATGGCCATGCTAATGGCCAAATTGGAGAATACTTATGAGGCACTGAAATGAATATTCAGTGCCTCATTAGCATGCTGCAAGCTGCAGCACTTCAAAAGTGCCACATTTTGTTTATGTGCAGCTCATCTAAATGGGGGTTCTTTTCAAAAGGACCCTGCAAACATCGAAATCCCCATATTCCTGATAAGAATATTCAGCTGGAGCACAAGCCTGTGAGGATAGGCTGAGGGATTTGGGCTTGTTTAGTTTACAGAAGAGAAGACTTAGAGGTGATTTAATAGCAGCCTTCAGCTTCCTGAAGGGGAGCTCTAAAGAGGAGGGTGAGAAACTGTTCTCAGTGGTGTCAGATGGCAGAACAAGGAATAATGGCCTGAAGTTAAAGAGGGAGAGTTGTAGATTAGATATTAGGCAAAACTCCTTCAACCAGGAGGGTGGTGAAGCATTGGAATGCGTTGCCTAGACAGGTGGTGAATTCTCCATTCCTCAAGGTTTTTAAGTCCCAGCTTGACAAGGTCCTGGCTGGAATGACTTAGTGAGGGCTGATCCTGCTTGAAGCAGGGGGCTGGACTAGAAGACCTCCTGAGGTCCCTTCCAGCCGTATGATTCTAATATGCATTGTGATAAAATCGGGCTTGAGTCTGCATGGTTACACTATTTTTATGCTTCAGTGTAGACATACTGCTGCAAAATTGGACTAGGAGACCTGAGAATCAGGCCCAATTTATTTGCTTATCTCAGCAGTATACGATTTATGATTTCCCTGAATGTTCATTTCCTCATGGTTAAGTGCTTGAGTTTTATAAATGACAGAGAACTGCACAGTTGTCGCTGAGCAATCCTCACTGGTTCTCAAATGAAGTTTTATGTATGCACAACATTTTGACTAGACGTTCCTGAGTTTCATTCAACAGTGAAATTGCACAGCATTATATTTCATGTTGCTGCCAGATGACATATTAAAATGTCAACCTCCTGAGAACAAGAGCTTAAGGGACTTACAGGAACCAATGTCAAATGTTTTTGAATATGGGTTTGCAGTGGCAGACAAACCAAAGAATGCTTGATAAATCAAATGGCAATATAGCTTTTATAATAGCATTGCTGCCCAAAGCTGGATGTCCACTATTTAACAGGTAAATCTCATTTCAGAGTTAATTTAAAGTCCTCTGTGGACTGAAGTTGACTATTTGCTTTTGATTAGTAAAAGGTTGAATTTGTTCAGAAAAGTTTGTGTATCTGTGAATCTGGGGATGCCGTCTTCTTGCTGATCTGTTAGGTTCACACTACCTCACCAATTGCTTATTTAGTCAGTATAGCAGGGTTTTCTTCCATTCCCCCATGAGGTAAATGAGAAAGAGCAGGAGAAAATTAACTACAAGTCTATTTGTTAAGAATCACCACTTACTGTGTTCATACTTTTCAGGTATAGTGCACGTACCTTGCTGTCCGTTTAGGCACTGCAGTGATTTAAGTATGAGATGGGCTCCTCTTCTAAAGCCCCCAGCTGACCACTTCGCTGTCAGAGATCAAATAGCATGAATGAGCTTAAATCACAGCTTATATGGCTTTCTCAGGGTCAGAAGTGGAGTTTCCTTGACAACAAACTTTCTCAACTGGCTGCTTGCCAACATGCATCTGACCCACTTGTTCTCTGAGCCCATAAGGTTAGCAAGCTAAATGGTGGATGAAGGCAAGCACCAAAGACAGCATAATATTCTGGAATGCCCACCAGAAATCAGAGTAAGTTTGTTTTTGAAACGGGCCCAAATAGCGAGAACATCCAAAATATGTGAGTGGATTTGAAGAACTGAGTTATTGATCAATTTCAGGGCAAACTCAAGAATATTATGGTATGTTTTAAAGTTCATCAAAAACAACATGTGAATGGAAAATAATTATTTGTCCATATACCTCTCATACAGCTGGAAGAGACCTTGGGAGATTATCGAATCCAGTGCCCTGTCCTCTTAGCAGGACCAAGCATCCCGCCCCTTTTTTAAATCTATTTGCCCTAGATCCCTAAATAACACCCCCCCCACACACACAAGGATTGGAACAAAAAGCAGTCAAGTAGCACTTTAAAGACTAGCAAAATGGTTTATTAGGTGAGCTTTCGTGGGACAGACCCACTTCTTCAGACCATAGCCAGACCAGAGGCTTCCTCTGTTACTACACAAGGACTGGGTTCACAACCCCGTGTTTAGCAGGCCAATGCTCAAACCACTGAGCTATCCCTCTCGTATTCTTCAAGATGTGTTGTGCACATATATATATTTCACTGCAGGTGTATGCAAGACCAATGCACTCGAGTTAGAGACCATTTCCAATGGTACTACTATGTGGCAAATGTGCCCCTTCTAGCCTTGTGTGTATAAAGGGGCTTGGCCACCACCTGCTTCTCTACAACTTCACATGGCCAGCTAGCAAGTATTCAAAGTAGTGAAGTGTTTGAGAGGGTTGTGGAATGCGTATGTACAGCACACATCTCAAAGAGCAAGTTACTTTACAGGTAAGTAACCACTTTTTCTCCTTTGAATGATTGCGCATACACACATTCCACTGTAGGTGATTTATCAGTAGCTTCCCAGAAGAGTGTGATACTTCATATTAGCTGTGTCTACTCTTTAGAAAAACTTCAAAATGGCCATGCTAATGGCCAAATCAAAGAATACTACTGAGGCACTGATATGAATATTCAGCACCTCATTAGCATGCTGCCAGCTGTGGCACTTCAAAAGTGCCACGTTTTGCTCACGTGCGGCTCATCTACATGGGGGGTCCCTTTCGAAAGGACCCTGCAAACACTAAAATCCCCTTATTCTATAGGAATTGATAGGAATAAGGGGATTCCAATGTTTGTAGGGTCCTTTACATCCACATCTCATTAGCATATTTCAGGCCATTTATTAACATGCCACTTTTGGAGAAATGGCCTTGGTTAAGAATTGACAGACTCAGTTCAGACAAACATACCAAAATCCCACCATGTTTTTTAAAGCCAGAAGAACAGGGATGGAAGATTTATACAGCTGTTCTGGCCTGCTGGAGACAACAGTTTTTGAAGTGACTTTGCATTGTACAATTGACTGGTAAATCAAGTTTAAAGAGCATCAAAGAATATGGATAGACTTTATAAATTATATATACTTTAAACTGGAATTTCAGCAGCTAACAGAGTGTTGTAACTTGAGCAAATATATCTGCAACACAGAGCTAGGGATACAACACAAGAGGCTCATGGATACTGGGAAAGCTGATGGCGGAGCAAAGATGTGGTAATAAGTAACACAAAAACATACACGTGGGTCATGACCCTAGTCAATTGACTACTTCCTGAAACTGAATATCTGCTTAGTAAAGAAGTGTACATGCTTCTGCATGTAGTTTCAAGATTGTCACAAAATTACAGTATCAGGAGTGTCATCGGAGGAGTAGGCGGGTACTAGCTCACCCTCCAAAACACTTTGCCACTGCTGGACATTAGCTCCTGCCTCCCCTTTCTTCAGGACACTGAGGAATGCAGGACACTATTTATAAATCTCTGGCTTCGATGTTTCTCTGAGGCTCCCTCCCTCTTTGAAAAGCTACTTCACTCCTCTCTCTCCACCCCCATCCAGCAAGGGCTAGCTATTCATTGCTCTATCACTGATGAATGCTTCAGTGTAAGAACCACAGAGCTAAAGAATGATCACCTGCTGGGATCTTTCCCTGCTGCCAAGAAACAAACAAGCTGTCACACCACACACATAGCTTAAAGTTCACTTAAAACTTTCTTATTTTTTCGAACCCTCCAATTTTGGGAGGGGTGACAATACTGCAGTTTGGGGCATCTATTCTTCCATTTAGTTCCACTTCACACTTGTCTGAGAAACACCATCCTTTACAGTGGGCTGAGTCAGATTACTGGGTAGGGCTCAGACTGTTTGTAGCCAGACAAAGTCTCCCCCTTACAAGCCAGCTTGCTCGCTGCCCCCCCCACCGAGGAGCACACAGGGCACGGAAATGGCTGCTGACAGCACAGTCTTTGATGCCCTCATTGAGGCCCAGATATGCTAGCTTATCATGACCCTGAGAAGCAGAAAGTACAGCTAGAAGGCTAACAGGCCAGACTGTCAACATGAGGGGGGGACCCTCAAGAAATCACCCCAGCTGGCATTGATCGATATGATGCACACACACACAACCATCCCAGAAGGGGAAGTGCCCCGCCCGCACAGAAAGAATGTCCTGTACTCCTAAATTGCTTATCTCTTGTCTTACAAGTGCAAACTAAGTAAGAAATGCCCTTGTAACAAACTAGCGTCACAAAGACAGACCAGTATGATCTGGCACCATAGATAAGAAAGACAATACGTAACCCAAAAGGGGTATAAAAGGTGGGTCCAGCAGAACTCTAACTTTGAGTGCGTTCCACCAACTACCTGCTGGTCGGGTCAGGTGATTGCCTCCCGAGGTCCACAACTGGGGACGCCCAACCTCATATTCATCTTTCCGTGGAATTGAGTGACCGATCCAGCTTGGCTACGCTGGTATCGAGAGACACAGAGAGGGTAAGATACACCCATGCTAGGTCTCCGACTTTTTTGTGCACAGCTAAAGAATTAGAGCTCTGTAACTAGATGTCATTGTATCAAGATATTGTGTTAGATGGTAACAGATATCTTTGTATTGGATTGTAACGTAACTTGTTAACACCTGTACTTTGCTAGCATATAAGAAGTAAACAATAGCCTTTTGTAACCGCACACTTATAACTGTAGCTTAAATAAACTTGTAACTAGTTAAGCTCTGATCCTGACCCTGTTAACCCTTTTGTCACTGCAACACAGCCGGCACAACAAAAAGAACTTTAACCGTTTGGTTACTACAGCCTGGCCGTGGGTGAAAGTGCTAGGAGCTGCCTGCTCTAACAGTAAAACACTGGGTTGCTTAGGACCCAGGGGAGTACCTCACCGCACATTACCCGGACACCGGCTAACACTGTTACGTGCAAATGTTGATTCCTTGGCAAGACAGCAAATGAATTTTTGAATTCTAAGGACTTTTTTCCCCAGATCACCTTTGCTACTGGTTACTGCGCTTGCTTTCAACAGCCAGCCGTCTTATAGCTCTGTGTCTCTTACACTATTCTTCTCTTCCAAATGGTAAGTAATCTTAACTCCTGCTTAGTTTTTAGTATTTCTGAGGGTAAAAGAGTCTCTCAAACTTAAGTACCTTCAGTGCAAGTCATGGAGGTGAAGTTTAGTCTCTCAAATCCTTAGAGAAACACTAGGACTGGAACTTTCTTCCAATCCTTCATATCTATTCATAACAGGGGTTGAAAGTAACACATTTCTTACAGGTGGTGGTCTATCACGACCACCACTGCAATAAAACAGTGCACATAAAAATGTAAGTATTGGGTGGAGTGTAGTGGGGTCAGGGAAGAGGGATGGGGTGGACAGGTTCAGGAGGCAGGGGCTGAGGTATGGGGCTATAAGATTTTTCATCCATGAGTAGAGTGAATTTTGTCTTGTGCACCAATACTAAGATCATGTGTGGTTATTCAGATATGTGCCATGACGGCACCGCACCCATCACTTACTTATGGATTTGTTTTTAAAGCAGGCATACAAGTATGCACACACAAACCCAGAGGGATGGGGTGACAGCCCAGCCACCCCACCCCCTGCCCCAAGAGAAGCAGGTGCCCCAGCCCAGACTGACACATGCACATACTCATACTCCACTAGCTTAGGAGGGGGCCTGAAGGATGACTGCCCAGAGACCCACCCTTTGCGGGGCATGGATCTGGGGCTCCTTCACTTTGCCCTGGGGCCAGCACGGCTCTCAGCCCCACTGCATCCCTACCACCAAAACCTGAAATGATGCCCCTGTACAATGTACGTCTTTGTTTTGTAACAGGTTTCAATCAAGATTGCTATAAAGTAGTACATAAATTGAGTGTTACTGTGAACTAGTATTACAGAACACTGTAAATCTGTCTCCCACAGCTAATGGTTTCTTACTGCCTTTCTGGCTCTTATGTACACAGATGTAAAACGAGACAAAGTGTGAAAGCATCTTCAACTGCACTCAGTGTGTATACAATAAATGTAGGAGTTTGTCAGATATTTAGGAGTGATGGTCACTAGTAGGTTAGGCTAATGCCATTCCTGGGGAAAGCTAGGTTTTGGGCTGTTTTTCCTGAGTTGTGTGAGCAACAGCACAATTAATTACCGATTGGCACAAGTGAGGCCTGAGAGACTTAGTCAAAAATCTAAACAAAGTTACTTTCCCATGACAGTGCTTGAGTGTAAGTGCTATTTTCCAGTCTGGTGCATGTTTTGATTCTGATAACCAGAATCCAACAGGCACCTCAACCCATAGTAGCTGCATTTGTTTTTTTTTTAAACGAGTCATTGTTGGCTTTCATGGTAAGGAAGAAACCTCTCAGCAGACATTATGGGAATCTAGTCAATTCAAGAAAAAGATGCCAACTATATATGCAGTACACGAGCACCCGGTCAGTGACAAGATCCTTTAAATTTTTGTTTCTCTATATCACATATAGGTTTGAGATTGGTTTTGAGTTCAGTGCGACTAATTATAGTGTATAAAGGGAGGGCTTGCCCAGAGCAACCAGCAATGCAGGGCAAGCTGGGGCATAAATCCATAGCACACTGGACTGCTACTCATTAAGGCTATGTCTATGCTAGACATAGCAGTTGACAACTGATATGCAATTTTAGGTACATCAATTGTGTAGCTAAAATTGGCTTATCAGTGGTTGACTGCTAGAGCTGTCCTCACGGAAGGAGGTCAGTGGGAGCATTTCTCCCGTCAACCTTCCTTAATCCTCACAACTCATGAGGAGTTCACCGTGGACCTCCAAAAGCATCGTTTCATGCATGCACAAAACAAAATCACAGAAGATTGACCCTGAGTGGGTCGATCTTCTGCTGTAGTGTGGAAATGGGCCAACTTTGCAAATGGATCCCCTCATTCAAAGCTCCCAATGCCTATTGACCTACTCCCATTTGAAAGCAGAGTAGATCAGAGCACAGGAGGGATGTTTCAGTGCACAGCAGAGGATCCACACTAATGTTTAGTGTATATTTATACAAACTAACTCTTCATTTAGACATGTTTTAATGTACATAAATCTTTGCAGGATTAGGGTTATAATTGTTAGGGTTATAATTGTTAAAATAGGCTGCAGCAGTGCACATTCACAAATTAGTGCATATTCACAAATCATGAGCCCCATCCCACCCCCCAGAAAATCACAAGACTGGCTTAAAATCATGGTGGGTTGGGTTTTTTTTTTGGTTTTTTTTTTTGGATGACTTTTATTTACCTTCTCTCTTGCGAGGAAGATCCATGTTTTCAAGCTTTTCATTACAACTGTGACAACTACAAACTTACTCTTGCTGTTGTTGTCATGAAAGCTTTCCTATGACCTCATGACTGAGGGAGCTGGGACAATAAGAAAAATACCAAATTTCACAAGACTAACACTGAAGAAGTTGGCAGTCCAGAATTGTGGACCATGAAATACCACTACATAACAAAACAAAAAAGCAGTCAAGTTGCACTTTAAAAAGTAACAAAATAATTTATTAGGTGAGCTTTCATGGGACAGACCCACTTCTTCAGACCATAGCCATACCAGAACAGACTCAATATTTAAGGCACAGAGAACCAAAAATAGTAATCTAGGTTGACAAATAAGTGTCTGTCCTAAACCATCTGTTGCTCTTCAGGCCAAAGGAGGCAGGAATGGATTGACCTTTCCTTGTACATCAAAAAATAAAATCCAAGCTTTATATTTTTCACATCACATGCTTTGTCCCAAGACTTCAGGAATATTGCTCCTGTTCATGTCACTTTCAAATGGGACATCTACAACAGCACTCGGTCTTCATGACTGAGCTGCCTTTGAGAAGCTACTAGATCAGACGGATAGGATTAATGGCAGTAATCCTGAAATCTGTCTTGAGCTCAGTGAAACAGAGTAGCCAGAAAAAAATTAAGCATGTACAGAAATTAATTTCAAAAATTGGGAAAGTACCTCTCTCTCTGTGCATTTATACTGCAAATATTGCCATGGAATCAGAGTATAAATCATAACATCTGGCAGACTCTTGTATGATTTCCCAGGAGATAGAGCATCACATCCCATTGCTAGGAATCTCTGAATCCACTATTAGGATTCATTCATAGTGGTACTTTGTCTCTTAACACTCACCTCCATTTTATTTCTCCAAGTAATGAATTAAACCAAAAATAAAGTGTTTGCTGCTAATGTCTCTACTGAATCCTATTAAGCTGAAAAGTAACTGAATACTGGAATTTTTGTGTTACCAGGGAGAAAGCTCATCTCGAATAATATTTCTGTGAACTTGATATATCAGACACTGTAAATACTCTTCACAGCTCTGAATGCATAAGGGAAGGGACATGTAAAAAAACACTATATTTGCTTCTCATTTTGCTCCCTTATCTTCACATCACCAGTAATATATAAAGAAAGCTGGGATTAAATTTTACCAAACTCATTATTTCCTAACACATTAATTTGGGTCTTTCATATGAGCTTCCCTTACCCTCATTTTTTTGAAAGATAAGAAAAATTAAAAATGACAGTGAAGTTAAAATTATTCAGCAAAATCAGCAAAACTTGAACAGAAAAGTCTAAGGTGGCTGATTTGATCCTTCCTGTAAACTGAATTCCCCAGGTGCCCCGCCCCATCGAAATGAAACTTGGGTGCTAATGATTGCAAATAGCTTAGCAGGTGTTCTGAGGTTTTTTACATTTTTTTTAAACTAAATTGCTGATGAGGATTTCTTTAGTTGCTAATGACACATTTGTATGTTTGCAGAGACTAACGGTGTTTGAAAATATATCTGCTGATGCCCGTGTAGCTTTGATTGGTCTTGTTTGATTACTATGTGAGATAACCTTGGTGGCATATTATGTGAATTAGACTGCATTTCTATAAACTTAATGGGCTCTTCTCTCTCTCTCCACTACTCCCCAATCTTCTGCAGAAAATGTGAGCATGAGATGGCAATTCATGCTTATGTTTAAAAAAAAAAAAAGGGGCAGCACAGTTGCCAGCCAAGCGGCAATGGGAGTCTATTGACTTCAATGGACTTCGGATGAGGTCCAACAAATTACGTTCATGAGGAAGAATCAGCAGCAATTTACATGCTCTGAACAGTTGGTTCAGCAATTGCAGGTTTCTGCGGAACTACCTGAAAGAGCAACTCCTTTCTCTTAGGCTTCATGCTTCAGCAAATAAAAACAAATATTACCTGAACAGATAAATATCAGAGAGGTAGCCATGTTAGTCTGTAGCTTTGAGAATGAAGCGGGTCTTTGCCCATGAAAGCTTATGGTCCAAAATATCTGTTAGTCTATAAGGTGCCACAAGACTTGTTCTCTGAACTGATAAAGTATTTCAAGGACTCAGAGATTCCTAAGCATATAGGAAAACCAACCTATTACACATAATTTTTAACTGAATTGCCAATCTGTAAATCAGGCTGATAGAAATTAGAAATGGTCATTCCACCTTCTCCAGTATCTTGTTCTCTGGCAGTGGCCAGCATCAGACACTTCACCTGAAGGTCAAAATATCTTAAATAGGCAGATGCAGGATATTAGTTCCTAATAAAAATCGGTTTACAAGTAATGCATCAGGATTTTAAATCCTTTCCAAAAATCTTTCTTGGGAGTAGTGTTATTGTCACCTGAGTTTTTGGATGTTTTTTAGACTACTTGATCGAATGACTGGTTTTTAAAAGGAATATAATGAACAGTAATTAATGCTTGTTTTGAAAAATAATATTTCTGGTAAAATTATTGTAGCTTTGGGAATTTAAGAATATGTTCATGAATACCAACCAGTTGTCTGAATACTCTCAAATAACCAAAACCATGGCTTCATGACTCATGGCAAACCCAACATGTTGCTTTTTTTAGCACAGATATTAACATATTAGGGTTATTTAACTATTTACTAGCCCTAATAGAGCTAACAGGCAATAATAGTAAAAATGTGATTATTAAACACCCATTGCAGAAGCTGTGTGCATAACGAATATTTATTTTGGTACCAAGAATATTGTAAATTACAATAGCAAAGACCAGGGGAAAACAAACCAAAACTAAGAAGTTTTGTTATAGATACTAGTGGGTCCATCCCTTTGTGGTGGCTACAGCCAAAGTACTTGTTTGCACAGGTAGAATTGTAATATGTAAGCCAATGCATATCCTGTTGGTTTTTCAATCAAATTTTATTTCATCCCATATACAAACACTAGAATGTTTCCTACAAGCACTCATTACATCTATATCATTTCTGTATACACAACATTTTGGTTAAGCACATTCTTAGACCTAACTAGTATGTTCTGCCTTGGTGTCCTATGGAAAGTTTGCTGATCGTGTATATTTTGAGGTTTCCAGGGTTGTCTACCTACCTCATAGCCATATGTAACTGGCCATGAGGAAAAACTGGTTCAGGTAAACATATTCCACATTTCTCTAGACTCTGCCCCGACTTTGTTATAGTCATTGCAAACACTGGCCTGATGGGAAACTGTCAGTGCCACATGACAAACAGGAATATTCTAGAATATTGTCTCCACATCCTGCGATCAGCCAGCCAGAGACAATGAGCAGGAGAGAGGCCAGTGACAAAGTAGTATAACTCCCACTCAGGGGAAAGGGGGTGTCCTCAGGCCACGACAGCAGATGAGGCTGCTCTTTCCCCAGTAGGAAGAACCTACTTCCAGCAGCCACTTCCTTGGTGCCATCAGCGAGCAGTAGTCAGAGCATGCATGGGGGGGTGCCCCAGGCTCCTTGCTGCATTGCCCCACAGTGTACTTGGGAGGGAACTGAAAGTGGGGTCTGAGGTGAGTTGCCAGCCACCGGCTCGCTGAGAAGTCATGAGGGCAAAGCCGGACTGGACAGTTGGCTCATGGGTGGGTGGGGAAGGAGTTTCGGGTGCTGCAGCTGGCAAAGGGAGATGCTGGAGGGTTGTGCCTCCCTGTTGGTGGGGAGCACAGTGCAGCTCCTGGCACATGGGTGCTCGAGGAGATGGGCTGATGGTGAGCCGGGGTGAGGGCTGCAGATGGTGGAGCAGTGGGAGGGAGCAAAGAGGTGTAGCAGGAAAAGGGGAAAGGTGGAGGGGCTGTGGGGCAGAGGAAGTGGCTGGATGGGCGAGGTTATAAAGGGGAGGAGGGGCAGGGAGGCTGTGAGAGGGGGTCCTATTTGTCTTGGATTGGTGCAGAATGGGGGTTACAGGAGGGAGGTGCAGGATGGGGGATGGTTCCTTTCCAAGAGCTGCCACCTTGGCCCCCCGATTTCTTCCTTCCTTTTCTCAGTAACCTCCCTCCCAGGACTCAGAGAGGTGGGGAGGGAGCTGCCCCCACTCAAACCCCATCCTGGCTCTGCGCCTGGCCGGTGTGCACAGAAATGGAGCTGTCCTGTGCCAACCCCTCCACATCCTCACGTGCACCACAACAGCCCAGGGAGCGTTCATGACTGCAGTGGGACGGATGGACAGACAGACAGGCAGCTCTCCTTTTATGACAGTATATCGATAAAACTTCATTCTCTGGGGCAACCTCTGATGGAGACTAAGAGGACACCTCTCTGAGGAGCAGGCTGTTCCATCATTGCCTACAGTAGGGTTTCTTGCACCTTCCTCTGACCAGTCCCGTATAGCAATTCCTGCTTCTGGCCTGGTTTGAAATGTGTCTCTGTCTAGACTAATGTTACTTGAATAATGCATTTCATTTAAAAGAGATATTGATCTAATTTCTGAATAAGCATTTTAAAATGATGTTCTGTCCAATTGTATCAGCCTGTTTCTTGTGTTGATTCTCTCTAGAGTATGAGACACCGTATCCAGATACAGTACAACAGATATTGATCTGTGGTTGCTTTCTTGCTAGTCAGTTGATGGAATCAGACAGCTGGTTATTCACAGCCAGAGTAGATCATCAGAAATGATAGCCTGGCTGTTTCCAGAGCACACAGAGTGTGCATTATTCTCTGACTTGAAGTTTAATTCTGCTACAACAAGGCTTACAGCCCTTGTCCTCAGACACAGGCTGTGTATATAACAATGTATTGAGACAACCAAAAATCCATGGTTTGGGTTTTTTTTTAAATCTATACCCTGGCAGTTTGAAAAGATGATGATTCAAACCTACACAAGAACTCGGGCAGAAAAAGGACAGAATCAAAATGCATCTGTCACAGGACTAATTCATTGAGCTCTCCCTCTCCCACCAGACTGCTGTATATGAATGCTCCTACCATGCAGGATGTCTACACTGAAGCTGGGAACAAGCCTCCCAATGTGGGTAAACTAGTGGGGATTGAGCCGGCATGTTAAAAGAAGCAGTATAGACACTGGGGTGGGGGGTTTGGGTGGTCTTGAGAGTCTGTGCTTCCAGATTGGATATTTTTAGCACATTAGCCCCCCAGCACCAATCTGCCTATCTGGGCAAGGGGGGTTGCTCCCAGCTATAGTGAAGACATTCCCACTGCGTTTGATAAGCATCCAGGCACTGTCTCTGGCCTCTCAGGAACACTTCTGGGCAAGGGTCAAGACTATGTCTAACTTGCTGAACTCTTCCACACAGGCTAAGCACATTCCTTCCCAAAGTGCCATGCTCAGGGGTACACTGGCTTACAGTTTAACCCTGCAGAGACATGTGACAAATTCAGAGAGGAACTTGGAGGCTTTGCAAAGTGACATTTTAAAATGATATCCACATTCTACTCCTAGAGAGAGCACACAGACTCATACATTCATGCAACAATAACAACAAAACCCTTCTCTGCTGACCTCATCAGTTTGTAGGGTTGCCAGATTTTTGGGGAGGGTTTGGGGGACAGGCAGCCCCAGCCGCAGGGTCCCCAGCGGGGAGGTGGGGGGGGGGATCAGCAACCCCACAGCTGGGAGGCTACTGCCAGGATCAGGCACCCTGCACACCAGCCAGCTCCTAGCTGCAGGACTGCTGGGGTTTCCCCAACCCCATGGCTGGGGTTCCTGTAGGGCTTTGCACCCCAGCTATGGGGCTGCCAGGGTGTCTCTACCCCCACCCTCTGGGGTTCCTGTGGCTGGGAGCTGGCTGAGGCACTGAGCCCAACTGGCAGCCTCAGCTGTGGGACCTGTGACTGGTGGGGGTGTCAGGGGTCACCCTGCCACCCTGTGGCTGGGAACGGGCTGGGGCACCAAGCCCAGCTGGCAGCCTTAGCCATGGAAACTGTGGCTGGAGGGGGTCCCCCCACTGCCCCATGGCTGGGAACAGGCTGGGGCACCTAGTCAGCTGGCAGCCCCAGATGTGGGGACATGACAATTTGCATGTCTCCCATTGATGCAAAAATGCCCAGCAGGATGTTTTTGGCTAAATGTGGGACACAGAATTTGTAGCATGAATTCGGAACTGTCCAGTGCATTGTGAGACATCTGCCAGCCCTATCATTTAGGATCCTTTGGGTTTGGGTGAGTCTTTTTCAGGCCTCAAGGCCCTCCTTTCATCCTGTTCAGCCTTCAGGTTTGCTCTCTTTGCCTCTATAAAATGTTCTCCTTTGTTCATGGCCAGTGACCAACAGATCCCTCCCAGCTCAGACAACATGCTTCTCTTAAAATCAGCAGCTTCTAACAAGCAATTCTTTGTTCTCCAAACCACCCCCTTCCCATTGACCTCCTCCGGAGAAACCAGTTTCCTCCAGCTTGGCCAGTCTGTTTAGCATATTCATTAGTAACAGAGAGGTAGCTGTGTTAGTCTGTACTCCAACAAAACAAAGCAGCAGAAATGCAGCACTTTAAAGACTAACAAAATGATTTATTCGGTGATGAGCTTTCAAAAGCTCATCACCGAATAAATCATTTTGTTAGTCTTTAAAGTGCTGCATTTCTGCTGCTTTATTTTGTCAGCATATTCATAGTTATCCTAAGACAAAGTCATTCATGTTAGCTACCATTTGGATGCCTGATAGCGGCTCCCACATGGTGTAGGATATGGGACGTGGTCCCTCAGCAAATGTTTGACTCAATACTGTGATGAAATCAGTTTTGACAGATATAAAGGAGGGCAGATGGCAGATATCTCAGCCCTATTCCCTATGAGTTGAAAAAAGTGGTTAGCATGGGTTAACAAGGGACACCTGAGGCCAGTTAAGCACTGCCAGAGTCCTTTAAAACACCTCTTTTGGTGAAAGAGAAGCAGAAAGAGATCAGACAAGCTGCAGCAGGAAGGACAGGCTTCTCTGCTGGGTAGAAGACTAAATTCCCTTCTTCCCCACCCCAAAAGAAACTAAATTAACAGCTGTTTGGGGGAAGACTGGCAACCAAGACAGGGGTAAGAAACTGCCCCAGAGAAGGGGCTGGGAAAAGTCTCTTTCTTTAGGCTGCAAATTTGAGGTGAGGAATTCTTATTTTAATTTAGAAAACATCTTGGGTCCATCCCAAGGCCCACTGTGGAAATAAGGAAAAATGAAACCAGACTGCAGAGAGAACCCTCTGGCATCAGATTAGATGGTTTGAGCACACTCAAGTAAACCAATGGAGAAATGCTGAGACAGATGAGATGAAGGGGATGCACCTAACTGCACAGCAGGCTAGATTTATACATAGTTCATAAAATAAATCAGGATTCATAAGATGTACATCAATAGAATCACTGAACCGTAAGGTACTAAGTATCCATGAGTGGCTACTACAAAACTGGTGCCTGACAGAAAATATTTTCATACCCAGAGGTAGGTGAAGGTAGGAGAAATTCTATTGCAGGTCAGAGATCAAGAAATGGCTGTTTCTGTAGTTATACTTCTGTCATCAATTTTGATGAAATCTGTTGATATTGCCTCTCTTCCTTCTCATCAGCTTGTTTTCCCAACCCATTCTCCTCCTTATCCCTCACCGCCCATTTTGCAGGCTCCTGTCTCCTTTACATCTCTAACCCTCTGTTTGCCCCAAGGACCTCTTCCACACCCACACTTTTACCTTCATTACTCCAGTACTCATCCCTTCCCCTGCACACACATACATCTTGCTTGTCAATCTCTCATTGTCCTACTGTTCCTCCCCTGTTGAGCATAAGCAAGCATGCTCTGGCTTCCCCCTCCCTTGAAAAATAATTCCTGCCTCCTACCTCCTTTCCTAGATGCTGCCTCATCTCTCTCTTTGATCTCCAAAACCCTAAACTGTGCAGCAGTTTACAACCAGTCTTCTGATTTGTTCTCCTCTGTTTCCATCTTCTGTCTTTTCCAATGTGGGTTTGACATTTCCATTGTCCTGAAACGCTTTCACTCAGTCATTAATGAAATATTTGTATCTAAAATAAGACACTTCTGAGCATCTCCAAGATCAGCCTTTTTTCCTTCATCAATATTGTAGACGCCCGTGCTATGATAGTTCCCCTTGCTGGGTGGCACAGGCTACCCCAGCTTGTCCCGAGTCCTAACAGACCCGGGGCTCTGGCTCCTTTATGGAACTGGCTGGCAGTTGGCCCAGCTGGGGAGGCTGCCTCTAGCCCGGGGGGCAGGGGGGGTGGCCCTGAAGGCTCACCCTTCCCTCAAGGCAAGGCAGCAGGCAGCCCGCAATTAGTTCAGGTGGCCCCGGCCCTTGCGGCAGGGCGGGGTGACAGGGAAGGCTGCAGGGTTTGGGGCAAAAGCCCAGCCCTCAGTTCAGGGCGAGGCAGCAAATACAGCGTTTGGTTCTCCCCTATGCGGGGTTGGCTTTAGCCCGGCGAGGGTTGACCCCACCAGGGAGGGGGTAGGGGGTTGCATGCCCTCCCACTCCACTGCGACCCGGCCTGGGGCCCTGTGGATCGCTCACACCTGCTCGTGGCGGTGGGGATCCAGGCCGCAACACACCGCCATGGGTTCCGGTGAAGCGTTCCCTGGGCCACTTCCTACCTCCACCTCCATCTGGGTAGGGTCCCAGTCAGCCTGGTTGGCAGGTCCCAGCGGGTAGGTCCCCTCCAGGTCGTCTGCCTTCGGGGGCTCCGACCAGTCCGACATCTCTACGTCATTGGAGTAGTCTGGCGGCGGCAGCACGGTGGGTCCAAGGACGTCGGGGGCTTCTGCACTGCAGGGGTCCGGTGGAACTCCAGGGTCAGCCGCTCCCGGGGCCCCTGGGCAGCTAGGCCCAGGTCGTCTGTTTGGGCCTGGAGGCGCTCCAGGGAGGGGGCTCTCCACCGGCATGAGGGCCCTGGTAGATCCGGGAAGTCCAGGTAGGTCCCCTGGGGCATCCATATCTGTAGCTGCCCAGGCTGGTCTGGGCAGCTGGGGGATAGCTCCTGCCGACAGGCTGGGCGGTGGTGGGCTCTCTGCCCCTGGTGCCCAGGAGCACGAGTAGGAGCTCCCTCCCAGCACAGCGGCCCAACATTTAATGGGCCCCGAGCTTCTCCCTTGGCCCTCCTGGCTTCAGGCCCTGCCCTCTGAGGGGCGGGGCCCTGGTGTTCCGGCTCAGGGCCCACCCTCCAGGGCCTCTGAGCAGCCTCCTCCACCTCTGAGTCTGCAGAGGGCCACAGCGGCTTGCTACAAATATCCAAATCTCTAATTTGGGATCTCATTTTATCCTACCTAGATTATTACATTGTTCTTCCAAGCACACGTACACTGACCCTTCTCTGCTCATACAGAACACTACTGCTAAACTCACTTTGCTGGCTTGTCCATTTGATGGCAGCATCTGTTCTCTGAATCCCTCCACTGGCTTCCCATCCACAATCATATAAAATTTAAGACCTTTGTTACTGCCTCCAAATCTCCAAGTCACTGACCCTTGCTTGGTATTCTCCCCTGCTCCCATCTCCAGTTTCTCCACCATTGCTCCCAACCTTGCCCACACTGCTGCCCAATTCCCAAACAATCACCTCTATACCTTATGTCCTGCTGCCCCCTCTGCACAATACACACTTCCTAAGCTCATCCAAAAGGCCCAATTTCCACCATATTGCTTCTGGGGAATCAAGCAGACTTGAGTATCAAGAGCCTATTATTATTCTCCTGCCCTGATTGCTGTCTGGTTTTTCCTAAGATTGCTAGCTCCTTGGAGCTCCCACTTCAGTGTTTTGAAAGTGCTGAGCACTTTGGGTTCTCCCACAAATTAACAATCAATAATAATAATAATCTGAGGAGAGGAATTTCATGCATAACTTCATTGGGTACAATTTAAAAAGTAAACATTTAATGTCATGTGTAAAATTATCACACTATAATACCCAAAATAAACCCAGAGTTTAAGATTTTTCAAACAGTTAAAGAGGTTTAGACACACAGAGTCTTTCATTTTAACAAGAGCCTTATATCTAAGTCCCACAAACCGCTCACCCAGGCTGTGCCCTGGTAAGTATTAGCTTCTTTTGCAATATGACCATGTGGTCAAAGTACAAATATAATTTTAAATATCTGAGATACAATATTAAGACGACATCTGACGTGTGTGTGTGTGTGTGTGTGTACAAATAGTGCCTGGAGAGTTCAAAGGGTGCTAATCACTTACTGTCCACTGAATTTGGGGTGAGGGGTAAATTTTAAATGGAAGCTGTTCATCTAAATCTCTGTCCCACGAAAGCTCATCACCAAATAAATCATTTTGTTAGTTTTTAAAGTACTACTACACTATAATATTTCCTGAAGCACACAGCCTTTGTGCTTCTTTGCAGTAATGCTTCTGTGCCACATAGCCAGCCTTTCTGATTCCATAACGTTACCAACGGTGAGGAATTTCTGCCTCTGAATAGGAAATGAAAAGGAAAAAGAAACAGCATTGCTCATAGCAAGTAAGATGTGGTCTGCATAATACATACGTGCCTTCTGTCTGAATAGCCACAATCCAAGATAACTACATTTCTATGAAGATGTAAGGGTCATCTCCCAAACATTGTAATGTTTCTTTTTGTATTTCTGCCACAGTATTTTGTGCTTTAATATTATCAATGAGCTATTATGCTGATCTCCAGTAACAAGCAAAACCGATTACACTATTTTTAAACTTCAAGATAGATTGGCAGCATTTCATTTTTAATGGAAAATAAACTTATTTAGGTAAAAGCAATGTTATAAAGATGCCTGTAAGCGATCTGTCAGCAGAACGATATCTGTTAACACAAGACAGAAAAAGACAGATTAGAAACGTATCTTCTACTATAGGTCTTATGCAGCTGAAGATAGATTTTGTCCTTTGGCTATAATGGATAACTACAGAGACTAAATGCTTTTCTCACGTGCTCTTTGGATTGATCTATTACCAGATTTAATTGGGATTTGTAGTCCTTAAGAGACGGGCATCTTCCTGATCTTCCCCTTATCCTTGCATGCTATTTTCAGTTATTGTAAAGAAAACAAAAATCTTACAAATATTTGGTGAACAAGGTTTAGTTAACCTCTATAGGTAAGTACCGTTTGTATGCAAATTATCCTGAAGCACGTCCTGGACAAAATGTAGTTCACATGTGTATAACAATATGCTGTTAATGCTGCATCATTATGGAAAGATAAAATGAGCAGAATTACAATGGTGGTCTTCCTTGTGATTTTTAAACAGTTTCATGCATGTATTTTTTTATATTCAGGTTTTATAACCAAGTACAATTTTATAACAGAAGAATCCCAAGCATTGTTACAGTCTGGGGAATGACTGGCTAAGTAGCAGTGCAGCCGTAAAGGACCTGTGGATTACAGTGGATGAGAGACTGTATATGAGTCAACTGTGTGCCTTGTAGCCAAGAAGGCTAATGGCATATTGGGGTGCATTAAAAAAAGCATTTCCAGCAGATCTAGAGAAGTTATTATTCCCCTCTACTTGGCACTGGTGAAGCCAAATCTAGAGTGTTGCATCCAGTTCTAGGCCCCCCAGTATAGAAAGGATGTGGATGCATTGGAGCGGGCTCAGTGGAGGGCAACAAAAATGATTCATATGCTGGAGTACATGACCTGCGAGGAGAGGTTGAGGGATTTGGGCTTATTTAGTTTGCAGATGAGAAGACTGAGGGATGATTTGATAGCAGTTTTCAACATCCTGAAAGGGGGCTCTAAAGAGGATGGAGAGAGACTATTCACAGTGGTGACAGATGGCAGAACAAGGAGCAAGTCTGAAGTTACAGAGGAAGAGGTGAAGGCTGGATATTAGGAAAAACTATTTCACCAGGAGGGTGGTGAAGCACTGGAACGTGTTATCAAGAGAGATGGTAGAATGTCCATCCATAGAGGTTTTTAAGTCCCATCTTGACATGGTCCTGGCTGGGATGATTTAGTTGGGGGTTGATCCTGCTTTGCACCGGGGGCTGGACTAGATGACCTCCTGAGGTCCCTTCCATCTCTAGAATTCTATGATTCTATGAAATCGGACCTGCCATTACAGGGCAACCTACCCATCACTATTGCATATATAACCAATACAAGTCTCATTTTCTCTATCTAGTCTGGTGCCAGGTAGCACAGTATTTCCCTTCTCTGCCTACTATTTAATAGAATATCACATAATAAATTCTTGCCATTGTTTTGTTTCAGGTGAATACTGTTAAAGGAAGTCAAAACCACACTCCTATACATTATTTAATATCATGCTAAGACTTTTATGTTAAAAAAAAAAAAGCTTGAAAATTTTTGAGCAAAAAAGTAGTAATTCTGCTCTTTTATGGCTTGTCCTTTCCTTCAATAAATTTGCTTTCAGATAACTTTAAACAAAGGACTCAAAAGACTCTCAGAGGCTGAAATATCATAATTAAGCATTCAGGAGAAAAAAGTCAATACTGGGAGCCCAATTAAGTTTCTAAATCCACACTTAGGTATTTAATATAATGTTTTCAATTGGAGCAGCAGTATTCAGCACTTCTAGAGATCAGGCCATGTCTGTGTAGGATATAGGAGCCTAACCTGGTTTTAGATTTGGGATTTTTTTTTAAATTAAGTATTCCTTTATCTTTAGAAGTCTCCCCTCTTTCCAGGCAAATAATATTTTCTCTCATGACCATCTTACCTACCACAATATTTTTTTTAACAGTCTGGGTTCATGTTCCTGTCTGCCAGAGTGCTGGGAAGCTCAATCTAATCAAATTTCAAAGAAGATATGAATATTGGTACATCAGTAACAAAGTATGCATATAATCAAATCTACCCTAACATTAAAACTGACATTAAGACAATACTTATCTTGTGCAAAAAATCTCACAGGACAACATATCAAAATGAAACAGGATTGTTTCAGCTATTCATAGTATGTGAAATTGTAATTTACCCCCTGTACAAAATGCTTCATGATAAAGTATTTAATTCCATGACCAAATACTCGTTTTACCACAGGAGCTCTCTGATGGCATGAGCTGGATGAATAAGGAGAACAAATTAAGGCCTCATGAACAACTGTAAATTTGAGATTTTGTAATTTTCAAGTGCTTGACTTTGCCTTCTAAATAACATACTTTTAACATAATTTTTTGCATGGAATTACAGTATAGACATAGAACCTTAGGTACACACCACACAGTAAAAATTAAGACACACACAAATTATTCCTTTATAACCCCTTTAGAGGATTCTTTTTTCACTACATGAGGTCTGACCCTACAATGTATTTTTTTTCCCTAACAAACAGCATTAGAAATTTCCACAGTAGGCAGTAACAGTTGTCTCTCTAGTCTGGTATCTTGGCAAGTAAAGCCTGGGCCTCTTTTCTTCTGAAGTGAGCACGTTTCTGTTTTGGTGTTTTTAATTACATAGCCTGCAGCCCATTGGCATGACTGCAGCCTAGACTCCTGCTTCCACAGTTGGCAAAGCAGAGCCAGTTCTGGAAATTAGCCATGAAAATACCCTCTCACCTGCTTCAGTAGGGGAAAATCTTTCACTGGATACAAGGAATGTGAGAGGAGCAATATGTATTGTGGTGGGCCAAGGGACAGTAGAGCATTCCCCCCTCCCCCGTAATTTCCACCATTTTCTTTTCTGCTTGGCTTCTGCAAAGAGGGATGGGGCCATCTGATCAGCTGATGCGTATCACCTTCCCTCTCCTCCCATACACTCATTACCTACTGAAGTCAATCCTGGACTTTTCAAAAACCTGACTCCCTAATTAGCTGCCATGGAGACGATGCTATTTACAGCCATGTCTTAAACAAGAAAACATGGATCCATGCTGGAAGAGTCATGGGACTAAAACCAGCACATGGATTCTTTGGAGTTGCCAGGTCCAGAATGCCAGGTCAAAGACTTGAGATGGTTTCTGGAAGAGTTCTGGGACCCTTTCCTGCTTGTGGGGCTGCACTCCAGCAGAGGAGTCAAATAAGCTATGTCTACACGGGTATTCTACATTGAAGTAGTGAAATCGAAATAAGCTATTTCAATAAATAGCGTCCACACGTCCTCCAGGGCTGGTGCAGTCGACGTTCAACGTCGACGTTGGGCAGCACTACATCGAAGTAGGTGCTGCGGGCAAGCATCTACACACCACAGCGGCCCACATCGAAAAAAGGGTGCCAGGAACAGCTGCAGACAGGGTCATGGGGTGGATTAGCAGTTCCGGGGCAACAGCTAGCCGCTCCCTTAAAGGGCCCCTCCCAGACACACTCACCCTGCACAGCACGCGGTCTGCAGAGCCACAAGCACGCACACCCCATGGAAGCAGTATGGACCCCCAGCAGCAGCAGCAGCAGCAGCCAGAGGTCCACACACCTGCCCCTGCAGGAGCAGTGCTTGCCCTGCTCAGTGCCATGCAGGAGGCAGCTGATCATCTTTTATTTGTGGAAGAGGAGCTGCCCCCAGGTGATGAGGAAGCAGCCCCAGACCTTGCTGCCCTCCGACCCCCCCCCCCGCCCTGCCGCACATGCCACCGGCTGTGGAGCTACCCCATGAGCACGGACTGGTGGGAGCGGCTGGTGCTCGGTGAGTGGGACGATGACCGCTGGCTCCAGAATTTCCACATGAGCCAGCAGACATTCCTGGAGCTCTGCCAGTGGCTCACCCCTGCCTTACGGCACGAGGACACCCCCATGCGACGTGCTCTCACTGTCGAGAAACGGGTCGGCATCGCTGTCTGGAAGCTGGCCACTCCAGACAGCTACCGATCCGTTGGACAGCAGTTCGGCATGGGCAAGGCCACTGTCGGGGCTGTCCTCATGGAGGTAAGAGGACCCGGGGGGGGAACCCTGGGGGTGGGGAGCCCTGGGGTGGAGGGCCAGACACACCCTGCACACCCCTCACTGGTGCTCTCTCATGTCCTTCCCCTGCAGGTCGTCCACGCAATCAATGCCCTGCTCCTCCACAGGCTCGTGAGGCTTGGGGACCTGGATCCTGCCATCGCGGGGTTTGCCAGCCTGGGCTTCCCAAATTGCTTTGGGGCTCTGGATGGGACCCATATCCCCATCCGTGCCCAGGAGCACAGCGGAGAATGCCTCCTCAGTAGGAAGGGATACCACTCCGTGGTCCTCCAGGCCTTGGTGGACAGCCGGGGCCACTTCCTGGACATTTATGTCGGCTGGCCTGGCAGCATGCACGACGCCTGGGTGTTCAGAAATTCAGGCCTGTGCTGCCAGCTGGAGGCTGGGACCTACATCCCCCAGTGGGAGATCCCTGTGGGGGGCACCACCATGCCCCTCTGCGTCATCGCAGACGCGGCGTACCCCCTCTGGGCCTGGCTCATGCAACCTTACACGGGCCATGTCACAGCCAGCTAGGAGCAGTTCAACACCCGCTTGAACCATGCGCGCCAGGTGGTCGAGCACACTTTCGGCCACCTCAAAGGGTGCTGGAGGCGTCTCCTCACCCGATTGGATGCAGGCCTCACCAACATCCCCCAGGTTGTGGGCACGTGCAGCGTGCTCCACAACCTGGTGGAGAGCAAGGGAGAGGCCTTCTTCCAGGGCTGGGCTGTGGAGGCTGGCAGGGCCAATGTCCAGCCACCCACTGCCCCAGTCGCCACGTCGACCCTGAGGGGATCCGGGTCCGGGAGGCCCTGCGGGCCCATTTCAACGAGGCCGCGGGGTGAATGCTGGCAGGGCCAGCGGTGGGTGAGCCACCCACTGCACTCCGCCATCCTCCACAACACTCCCTGCCCCCACGCCCACACCACAGAGCACCCGAGAGCACCGCCCCACACTTTTCTTTGAAATAAATGGAAATGTTGTTTCAAACCAAACAGTGCAACCTCTTATTAATAACTTAGAAAAAAAGGGGGGAACTATTTACAAGGGGGGGCAGCTAACAAAACAGGGGTCCAACAAAAACTATATACAAATGGGGGATATATACAAAGGGGGGGTCACGTCCTCAGCCCCACACCCTATTGGCCAGTGCCCGGTGTGGGAGGGTGCGACCCTCGCCTCGGCCGGAGCCCTGGGCGAGGCTGGGTGGGGGCTGGGAGAACCGGCAAATATGGCCAGGCGGCAGTGTCCCCAGGTCCCTGGTCCCCCTCGGTTGCACGGGGGGCCAGGTGTTGCGCTATGCACTCAAAGGTGTGCATGAAGGCCCCCCAAGCCTCCTGGCGCCAGGCCAGCGCTCGCTCTTGGAGCTCCAGCTGCCGCTCCTCCACCTGCAGGCGCCACTCTGACACCTCCAGCTGACGCCAGAGGGTCGTGAGCAGCTGGGGGTCCGTGGCCGTCCTTGGGTGGCTCTGCTGTTGGCCTCGTCCTGGGGCTGGCCGGTGCTCTGCTGAGGGGCTGGCCTGCTGGGATGGTCCCGGTGGGCTCTCCGGGACGACGGACACCTCACTGGCGCTCTCCGGGCCCTCCGATGGTGCAGCTGCGGAACACAGGGAGGGAAGAAGAGTAGAGACAGCCGTTAGTGTGGGCCCTGACCCGGGGCCCTTGTCCCCCCACCCCTCTGCTGCTGGTTCCCCATCCCCGGGTGATGCTGCTGCTGATGATGGGTGTCCCCCCGCCCCCCCCGGGTGACCCTAGGTTCCGCTCCCCCCATCCCCAGGGATGGGGCATGGAGCTGTCCTGCTGGGGGGCAGGGGCTGATGCACTCTTCTGAGGGACATGCCACTGCTGTCCTTGGGGCCATGGTCATCTGGGCATGTAGAGGGCCCTGGTCATGTCTCTTGTCCCCGCCCCTTAACCCCGGGGGTGTGCACCGGGGGGGTACATACCTGACGGTCCACTCCCACAGTCAGGGGACACCCACTGGGTGGACGCCCTGCTGGAGCTCTGGGACGGGAGGGTGAGGCAGAGCCCCCTGTCGCTGGAGGAGTCCCCCTCCTCCTCCTCCAGCATCCCAAGGGTGGGCTCCTGGGGGGGCCCCTCGTGTGCAGGGTTTGCATCTGAGGCGGATTCCGTCTCCAGGGCCTGCTGGGGCTTGTCAGCCGAGGTGTCAAGGGTGGCCGGGGGGGAGGAGGTGTACCGGGGGCCCAGGATGGCCCTGAGCTCCCTGTAAAAGAGACAAGTGGTGGGGGCGGCCCCAGATCGGCTGGGCGCATCCCGGGCCCGGGCGTAACCCTGCTGCAGCTCCTTAACCTTACTCCTGATGTGGTCAGGAGTGTGGGCAGGGTGACCCTGGGCAGCCAGGCCCTCGGCCAGCCAAGCGAACGCATCCGCGTTCCGCCTCTTGCTCCTCGTTACCTGGAGCACCTCCTCCTCGCCCCAGAGCCCCAGCAGGTCCTGGATCTTGGCCTCCATCCAGGAGGGGCCCCGCTGCCTCTTCCCCGGCTGGCTGCCAGCCTGGGAGCCCTGGCTCCCCTTAGGGGGCTGCCCTGGGGGCGCCTGGGGGGCTGGCTGGCTGGCTGCCATCAGTGCGGGGGTGTTGGGCTGCAGCTGCTGCGGGCGTGCAGGCTGGCTGCGTGGCAGTGCTGCCGCCTGCACACGCTCTCAGCTTCCTGCACAGGAACGCAGGGGGCGGGGAGCTTTAAGGGGCTGCTGCACGCAGCGACCATAGAGCTCAGGGGCTGGAGAGAGCATCTCTCAACCCCTCAGCTGATGGCCGCCATGGCGGACCCTGCTCTTTCGATGTTGCGGGACGCAGATCGTCTACACATACCCTACTTCGATGTTCAACGTCGAAGTAGGGTGCTATTCCCATCTCCTGTTGGGGATAGTGACTTCGACGTCTCGCCGCCTTACGTCTATTTCAAAGTTGGCACGGCTACTTTGAAGTAGCCGGCTCGTGTAGACGCGGCTATAGTCCCCATGCTAGTCATAACAATCATGCGCTTGTCACACATTTAATCAATGGGTTTCCATTGTTATTTTTAACTCTGAACACTTTTAAAGCAAATGCATATTCAAACAGAAAAAGTTAACGGTGTAAGCTTCTGAGATGATCCTTTTTGTTCTAAAAATGCCAACACAAATGTGCATCCTATGAGCAAAAGCTTATATCCTTGGCTGTCAATGATCCACACACACCACTGGTTTGCAGCCTTTTCTGCAACACTGCACACTTCAGTGAGACAACAAATCCACAGCACGCCCACTTTTTACTCGTGGGGGGGAGGCGAGAGGAGAGAGGAGGCATGAGCATTTAAACCCTGTCCCAGCTCCAATAAGCTCCCACTTTCCCTTCCTCACCCCTTGTCACAGCAGGGATGAAGAGGGCGAGCTCCCTGCCAGCCCATTTGGTCCAGGAAGCAGCAGCATTTCAGCTGCCTCCCTGGGCAAATAGGCTCCTTTGGGGGTTGACATTTCCCCTTGCAGCAGCTCTGCAAAGACAAACCCCATGACAGCGGGGACCCAGGCAGCCTTCTGCTTGAGCCCCAGCTGGCGCGGGGTTGTCACTCCTGCCTGCTCATCCCCTCCCCACCACACATATGGTGGCTCTGCAAAGAGCTGTGGTGAGGGGAAATTGGCAAAATTTCAGGCAAACTTGAACAGTTCTCACGGCACACCTGTTGAAAACCACTGATGTACAGCTTAAGGAATGTTATGAGAGCTTGTGAACATTCTCATGGAGAAGTTTCTGCACTTTTGGTAGATTCATCTTTTCCATTTCTTCCATGAAAGAATATACAAGGTTTTGTCACTCATCTTCTACAGCTCTGACACAACATAGCACACCAAAGAATCTTCTTAACCACATTGAGGTCTGGTCTACAAGTGACACCCTGTCAGAACTCGTCAATGAAACTAAAGCCAAACAAGCTGCTTTTATTCCAGAGCAAGTGTCTATAGGTGGAGGTTATTTAGGAAGAACCATTACGCTTTAAACTCATGTCTAACCCTAATGTGTAGTACAGTAAACTCTTTCGTAGCTGGCAGCCCCAGGACCAGGAGGTTACCAGGTATTCAAATATTCTGGATAATAGAGAGGTGCATCTAGCAATGCATAACACTAAACAAAAACAAAATGCATACAGAGTACTTTGTTTACCACCACCAACAGCATTGTATGCTGTAAACTTATATTGTATTTGTTGTGCTTATTTGTATGTACTTCCACTATACTGTACTTATGGACAAACATACCTAAAATTGGCTTATGGTTAAAATGTCAGTTATTTGAGAGTTCCAGATGATAGAATGCCAGATATGAAAGCATTTACTCTAGCTTTAAACCACAGCCAGGCCCCCAGTTAGTCATTAGAAACACAATCTAGATTCTGTACAATGCAATCAATGTACAAGAACATGAAAAACTCTAATAGACTAAGTATAAAAACTCAGTAGACTAAATATAAATATATATAAATATAAATATGAAATATGAAAAACTCTAATAAACTAAATATAAAAACTCTGTAGACTAAATATAACTGTAACTGTAAATATAAATATATTGTTTTTGTCCTTATGGAAATACAGTACAGTTTAAAGACAGAATCATGGGAACTGCAACAACTGATCAAGGCAATCCAGTATCATTTC
Source organism: Carettochelys insculpta (assembly GCF_033958435.1). Classification (NCBI taxonomy): domain Eukaryota; kingdom Metazoa; phylum Chordata; order Testudines; family Carettochelyidae; genus Carettochelys; species Carettochelys insculpta. Next base: position 91,811,825 of record NC_134141.1, read on the forward strand.
CAAAAGTGGTCAGTTAGATATTTGACAGGAAAGGGCAAGAATCCCTTTAAAGGATCATTTTAAAAGCTAATACATTTGTTAGTATCTAAGGTGCTACATGACTGCTTGTTATTTGTGATGCCAATAAGAGAAATTTCTCTCTACTCTTGTCCATTAGCCAGGGATGGAAATGGATGAGTTTATATGCCTTATTCTTTTTATCCTATCATAATTGACAGTGCATGTTTTCATGACCTATATAACGGTTTAATTCCTTTATAAATCCTGCTCAACTGTTCGTCTCATGAGATTTTATGGCAGTGAGTTCCACATATAAATTAAATGTGACTTTACAGCATTTGCTTTTATTAGTTTTAAATGTATTCCCTTTCAGTTTCATAGGCTGTCCCCTTCTGTAAGAAAAAGTGCAAACAGACACAGAAGAGAACCATGCACCATTTTCTTCCTTTGAACATATAATGATCTGAATGAATGATGAAATTTTAAATGTCACATGCTGAGGGAGATGTTTTTGCAATAGAAGAAACTGACATAACAGAGATTGAAAAAACAGTGTTAACACTGCAACCTGTTACCCATGTTGCAGAATCTGTATGCAGGCTGATCTGTTTTTCTTGAAAAATAATTTGACAGATAAGATATTATCATAACATTGTGTCATGAAATAATTACATTTTGAAATATCATACTGCATGATGACACGTACTAACTTGTTCTTTTAGTGAAACAGGGGGGAAAAAAGCTAGCAAATTGTGCCTTCTTGAAAAGTAGATGAATAAGAGCAAACTGAAGATATCTTAAACTTCATCTTCAAAGTACCCTAGCTTTAATGATTTTCCTACAGATCACTATGCTGGCCAGCAGCAAGGAACTGGTTGTCTCGGGTAGTTGGTTTTCCAGTATTGGTTTGGCATTTTTATCACAGTATGCTTAGTCAGGTAGATCAGCATGTGTTGGATGGTCTGAGCTGCTCGAGCCACAGAAGGTCATGGATTTTTGCTCCACACTGGGCTGTCTTATCCAGAAGAAAGGTCAGCTTTCCATATATTCTTAATAGCTCTGCAGCAGGGAGCTGTGCATCTGCTCAGGTCAGCAAAGCTCATAAACGAGCTCTCTGCTTTCTAATTTCAATCTGTCCATATCTCCAGGGGTTACCCAATGCACAAGAGCTATGGGCTGAGTTACCCCGGCTTATATGTGGATGAGAAATTCTCTCAATCTACTCCATATGCCAAGAATTAAAAACAAAACAAAACAAAACATTGTGCTGGGGATAGTGGTTGTGCTCATGATTCCTATCTTATGGTGACAGTTTTGTCTCCATTCTAATTTGTTCTTCTCCAGAGCAAAACAGTTAAGCAGCCAAGGAGAAGGTAACTTACCTTGTGCAGCAAATAACGGTCTTCAAAATGTGTGTCCCTGTGGGTGCTCCAATTCAGGTGATGGTGCCACTGATCAGAGATCTTCAGTATCAGTGTCTAGTTAGAATGCACATGCGTAGTTGCCATCTCACGGCATCGTTGGTATCCGTTTTGTGTGCACACATCCCAGCTACCTCAGATCTTTTTCTATAGTAGAGTCCTCTGAATAGAACTCCAAAGTAGAAGGAAGAAGACTAGCTAGTGGAACCCCCACAGGGGAACACCTCTCAAAGAACTTGTTACTGCACAAGGTGAGTAACCTTCTTTGAGTGTTGTCCCTGTGGGTGCTCCACTCCAGGTGAACGTAAAGTGTAATAAGATGAGGTCTGAGATATAAGCCCATGTGGGGTGTGAGGCCTGAGGCCTAGGCAGCAATAGTCAGGACTTTAATGTAAACCAGAGTGAAGTTGTGAGCAAGAGGAAGGCCCTACTCACAGCACCTGACATGAACGGGACTGAAACACCAATGCCTAACTGGGGCTTAAACATTGGTGGAAAGTACATTCAAAAGGGGTTGTAACAGAACACCTCATGAAGAAACATCTTAGTGCCAACACCCTCCCCAGCAATAACAGACACAGCAACCCAGGATCAGGAGAGGGTCTAAACTGATAGCATGATATATAGTAGTTAAACCCCCATATACAAGGTAAGGTGTGGTAACTAAACAACAGAGCCTGGCAACCTGATACATCAGGAGTGATTTGTAACTTGTTTGTACCTGTGTATAAAAGTGTACCCCAAAAAGTTGTCTTAGGACCAAGGAGGCACTGACGGATCCTATGTCATTGAATGACGTCCATTGCCCTGGGCACAAATTCTTAGCCTACCTCATCCGAGGGAAGGTGTCACTGTGCTTCATTTACAATAAATCTGGCTGGTTGATTTGTATCTTTATCTGATCTGGCCCCAAATGACCCAGGGCAGTTTCCTCCCCAGCTGCTCCCACTCTGCTTATTTGCCAGCCCTGCTTTTCCCTCTTGTACTCACCCCCCACCAGCCTTACCCTGTCACAGTTGATATGGAAGATGAATGCCACATTTGGAAGAAATTTAGGGTGGGGTCACATCCTGACCTTGTCCTTAACGAAAATGGTATAAGGAGGGTTGGCATTAGTGTACTTATTTTCCCAAACCTTTTTGCTGATGTGATAGCAATAAAAAAATACTAACTTCACGTGTAGTAGGGAGGAGAGAGATAGCAGTTTGAAGAGATGTCTCATGACTCCTCAGAGGACTAAGTTCAAATTCTAGGTGGGTATGTGGGTGTTGTACCTCCTGGTAGGGGTTTTGGATTTTTGTCAGGAAGCATTTTGTTGTAGTGTGAGAGAAAAACTGAGAAACCATCTAGTTTGTCATGGAGAGCGATGATTTACGCAAGGTGTACTCTTATGGGATTGAACAATAATCCCTCATTATTTTTAGTTCTAAAATGTAGTCTATGATACAGGGAAAAAGTGAGGTGCAGGGGGCGAGGCTTTTCTGCAAGAACAACATAGAGAATCATTTCCCTTTGTATAGGTAAGTATTGAGAGCAGAGTCTTGTCTACTGTGTAACAAGGTGTTTTTGATTTCCTCCAAACAGGTTAGCTCATGTACTTGGAACCAGGGAGGAATCATACTTTAAGGTGGAGCTTCTCCAGTCCTGAATGGAAGGTGCAACCATCATTCTATAAGAGGAGATCTGGCTCTGTTGGGAGAATTCTTGGAGGGGGGATCATCATGCATAGCAGGTAAGGATACCAAGTCTGTCAGGGCCATGCTGGAGCAATAAGTATGACCATGACCCTGTCATTATCATCCCTAATCTTGTGGAGGACTCAATCAATGGAATCAGTGAGAATGCATACATGTTTCTTGACCTATGGGATTGCAATGCATTTCCTACAGCTGTGGTCAAAGTCCCACCCTAGAGCAGAATAAAATGCTTTTGGAGCTCTTTACTGTGACAAATAACTCTATTGATGGGGAACCCCCTCAGGAGAAGAGTTGTCGGAGGATTATAGGGTTTAGCTCACACTCATGTTCTTGTGAGAAGTCTCTGATGAACGTGTTGGTAGTAGTGCTCTGAGAACCAGGTAGATAGGAAACCATGACACCTGCATGGTGGTGTATGTTACAGTTCCACAGTTTGATAGTTTCTGTGCATAGGCAGTGCAATTGTACTCCCCCTTGTCTGTTGACACAGAACATTCATGATATATTTTTTGTCAAGACTCAAGTTTGTTTCTTATGAGTAAGAGGAAGTGAGGACATGATACCTGACTGCCATGATAATTATAACAAACTATTTGAATTTACCTCTGCCATTCCTCAGGACAGAAGAGCAGATTTCAAATAGGTCCTCACAGAGGGACAACAAGTACCCCTGGATATGGCTGACGTGGCAGCATGTACCATAGCCACTTTAGTGGTGATATATAGGGCTTTGTGGATTTCTTCATCTGGCATCTCTAATGACCTGCAGTTCAAAGTGGAGGATTTATCCTTTGATCAAGGAAAACTCTGCACACACTAGGACACTAGGAATACACACTCCAAGAGAAAGTAGTACAAGTCCTACTAGAAACCTCACTTGCAACAAAACAACTTCCCGCAGTCAAAGCCCTACGATTAGCGCAAAACTGTTAGATCTAAGATTTACTTCATAGAAAATCAGCTGTCTTCTATTCCTCCCTCTGCACCTATCAATACTATATGGTATAGTTTAAAGGTTAAGGTAGAAAACAATTATATGTTTATTAGGAATAACACTCCAGTATTAAAATTCTCTCTTACATGGTTGATGGTGAGGTAGGCAAGCAAGAACCTAAGGCTACAATGGAACTTTAGAATCCCCATACCATTTTCTTATATTCCATGGTCACACAATTGGAATAAACTAAAAGGAATTTTCAGCTTCATCTCCAGGAAAGAGCTTTCTTGTCTAACACTTATGCAGCCATTAGAGGCTGTTATCTTCCATCCCACGATAATCAGGATCAGCAGCCATCTACCAGGAGTTTTGGATGCTCCTTTTTCGTAGTAAGTAGAGAATAAACCCATGTGAATTGGGCACCTTAATACCTTTGAGAATCTGGACCAAACTGACTATTGAATACCTGCACATCTACAGTAAAGAAAAGATTTGATGGAATTCTTCTAATTTTTGCTATCATTTTTAGCAATTTCCTATAACTGGACAAGATAATGAACATTGTTCAGGATTAAAAGTGTAGAGCTTTCTTATTTGACTTAGTAAAATGCATATTCTCTGTATCAGTCTATTCATTTTCAGCTGCTTGGACAGACATTAGAAAAAAAGTTCCTAAAAGTTAATGTGGTTAACCAGTGGAATAAATTGCCTAGGGAGGTTGTAGAATTGGCAAAAATGAAGATTTTTGAGCAGGTTAGACAAATACCTGACAGGAATGGTTAGATAATACTTAGTCCTCCCATGGGTGCAGGACACTGGACTAGATGACTTCTCAAGGTCCCTTCCAGTCCAATGATTCAATGGAAAACTGGGAAGTCATGGATAGACCTAGAAAAGGTTTTTATGCCATCAAACATTTGGATGTTTATCCTTAGGAAATGGAAGTGTGTGCCAGATAGAGCAACTTAAAAAAGCAAGGAGTAAATAGAATATGTCTTTTGATTTTGCTTGTACACACGCTATGAATAAAAAGTGGAAGTTATTTATATGTAATAGTGAGCACTGTTCCAAAGTGAAGATATGTGGTATGTGACACACCCACTGATATGGATGTCAATGGGACACTCGAGAGATACCCATGTCTTCTAGCCCCAGGAGACCCTGCTACTTTCCAATGGTTCTCAATCTGTGAATACCAGAACGGACAAAAATACAAGCCTTTTAAGTCAGAAAGCAGATGAATGTCGTGTCAGTGAAATAAGATGACAAAGTTGGTAAACTATAACACATTTTAGAAGACTTCAGAAAAGTTGACGACATTTGTGACATTTTTGCTAGTAATACATTGAAGAATTTTCTGTATTACCCCTTACTGTCCAGCTTTATCATGTGTGAAGTGATGTGTGCACTTCATCCTCCTTTTAATATTTAATATGAGTGACTTATGTATTGTTTATTTCTTCTTTTAGTATTTAACTTCTGAAGTAAATGCTCGCAAAATATGCTTCACCTGGCAAGGATTTCATTTCTATGGTCTTCAGTAGTTTTTTTAAGGTTCTCTGAGGAGCTTGGTGTATTTTTTTAATGCTAGTCTCATCTTTTAATCCCCTTTATGAAAGGGAAGTCTTGTCATGTGGTCTTCTGTTGTTCTAATGCAGCATGCACAGCAGAGATATGGAATACTCTAAATCTGTGATTCAAAACATAATGTAAATGCTAAATAATCCAGTCAAGCAACATGGATTGGAAAGAAACATAATTTACAGTAAAAAAATATGCTCAAGGCTTTGTCTTGATGCAATACACTCTGCCATTAAAGGAATGCCATTTCTTCTCCTCCTTTCATTATTTGCACCTGTATCTGTTCATTTTATTATCAGCTGTTTATATGATATTGTGCAAGATGTCTTGGTGTAACAAAAATCAGTACAGTTTGGCATAATATTTAGAACTGTGGATTTTTAGGACCAGCTACATACTCAGTAGAAGTAGCAAGAGTCCAAGAACATTTCAATTTTTGATATTCATTGGGACTGAAAAAATGCAATTACCATGTTAAAAGGAAATTACCTATATAGGCAATTATAAAGAATCTAATCAACATAGTATCTAGGCACCAACATTTGTCCAGAATATCCTTTGCCTAAATTACACCAGTAGATCTTTTGAACAATCTCATGTTAATGATGCACATACTAATCTAAGCAACAGGGAGTTGTCTGGCAGTCCCAGCTACTCAGTTATAGTAGTATTTTGGCTTATAAATAAGTATAGAAAGAAGAGATGCACCTCCTGTACAGTATATTGGTGAGAAGGGGGTTATTCACACAGTGGTAGGGAATATACCTAAGGCAGAATCTGGAATCTGTGAGAAAGTGTAGAACTTGTATCGATTTGAGCAGGAAGGGGAGCAACACATTTCACTAATTTCATTTACAAAATTCATGGGGATTCCACTACAAAATACAGTTCAAGCCTAATATAAGTTTCAATTATTAAGTTTAATGTTCCTTACTGCGAAAGGAGTTTAAGAAAAACCTAATATTGGAGACACAGGGCAAAACCCTTGAAAACAATTGAGAATGTTTTCCCAAAGGACTCCTGCTCAACAACTAGATGTCATGAATCCTACCCCAAAAATCATAGATTTGCCAGATCCTGCACCCTGCAGTGACAGCACTTTTAACGCTATGATCAGCACTTTATGTAAAGATGTTTATTACGCTAAAAACCTAATGGTGACAATGTACAAATAGATACCATAAATCTTGGATCCTGGCAGCCCCTTACTGTGTCTTGCTATTTTCTGTGTTGTGTTGTGTGGTGTTGTTACACCAGAGATGTGGAACAGTGGAACTTGTGTGCAGCTAGTATAACTTTAGGATAGCAGCAAGACACAAGCAAGATACTTGTAAAATCCTAATGCCTTAACTGTGGTTGCATAAACATAGATAAATTTGTCCATGTATTCATATGCTGCTGCCATTGTTTCTATCAGCAATTGTTGTCACAGAAATGTTGACAGCAGGACTAGACTACGTCAGCTATAGGAAACCACTTCACTTTCAGGCTCATGTTTGTATACATTTATTTAACCATAAGCAGATTCAAAATACATAGTTTTCCTCTGTTTTAAGGTATGCCAAGTTGGAAATCTTATCAGAAATGAATTGTGCTGTATATCTATTGCTCTCTTGATCAGAGCTGTACTTAAATATATTAGTTGCATTGACTGAACAGCAAATCCAGCTTGTGGCTGAAATGAAATTTATTTCCTAACTCCCCCACTTGTCTCACTTTTCTACATAATACTAATGCTCAACTTCTTTGGGCAGGATGAGACAGAGCAGCACAGAAGTATTAGCTAAAAGAACCTCCCATAGTGCTTCAGAGCATCTCCAAACCACACAGGCTATTTGCAGCCCCAAAGGGGCCATTATACCAACTGCGAATCACCAGAGAAGAGATTTTCTTCAGCCTCACTCCTTTCCTTCAGCATGCGCCTTTGCTCAAGACAGGAAGAGGAATGGCCTAGTGTCAGCTATACTAGCTCTGAATCACCTAGAGGTTTGTATAGGCCCTGGGGGAATTTCCCAGTTAAACAGCTGAGCCAGCTGTCTACCTACCTTACCCTGCCAAGTGATACAAAGCAGGCAAAATGGAGGACAAGGATCTAAACCCAAACAATCTGGGATCTCTTAGGAAGACACAATAGGATTTTTTTTAGCTTACATCACACTTTACTTTGGTCAGTGACCCAATATACAGAAGCAGTAGAGCAATTGTCCACTAGAAAGGGATTAACAAGGTTCAGTATGGATATCTTCTCCCCTAGTACATGCCAGCAGATCAAAGGCAACCTCTTCTCCTATCTTCTAGTTAATAAATATGGTGATAGGACGCCAAGAATATTTGCCTTTGCATGGCAAGCCTGGTGTATGGCAAGTCAATATTAGCATAATACACATTTATATTGCACCCTTCTTTAGAATGTTTGTGGAGATCTAAGAAATGATCCCTGCTCCCAGAAGTGTATAGCTTAAACTAAACAGAGAACATAAAAGACAAAATAAAGAGCTTAGGAAAGAAGAGCTGAGGTTTCCTACCCATGAGAATGGGGAAATTTTGAAATGGATGTTGAAACTGTACATTTGGAGAGGAGGGAAAACAGGAACGAAGATTACCAGTAGAAAGAAAGGCAAGAAGAAGTGAGATCTATGGCAAAGGGGTAAAAAGTGAATACTAAAAATGGTTACAGAAAGAAAGCCATGCTAGTCTATATTTTATCAAAACAAAAAAGCAGTCAAGTAGCACTTTAAAGATGAACAAATAAATTATTTTGTTAGTCTTTAAAGTGCAACTTGACTGCTTTTTTGTATTGATACTAAAAATGGTTGTTTTTCTTACATTATATGGAGTAGTGGTTTAAAAATAGTCTAGTGGAAGGACAAAAACAAGGAGAAAAGAACGCAGAGAGGGCACTATTGGGATGATACAAAAGATGAGATGTAAAACACAAACAAGTGGGGGTTTTTTATTCCTTGCTAAGGGCATTGTTTTATAAGTGTTATAGCATGTGTGCCCATCTGTGCCTGTGTATTGGGGGTGGGGGACAACATTTTGGGCAGCATATTTATTATGCCTGACAGAACTGCATGACAAAGTGTCAGGATGACAGATTTTCAGAGGCACAAAGGGCAGTTTGACAATCAGCTCCCATTGGGCAACTCATTCCCATCTGTCCCTTTGAAACCTCCTTCTACCTGACTAACACCATAGCTTCTGCTAGACACCTCATAAGCCTGCCGTTTACGCAGGCAGCAAAGCTTGGCTGTCAAAGGATAATGGGGTGACCACACTCTCCCTGCATGTGCTGTGCTTAGGAACATTACCTCCAGTAGCCCCTGCTGGGCAGTGTAGAGCCCCTTCAGGTAGCCCCACCTCCTTATTTTACACCACATGAAAAGCAGGGTTAAAAAGGAGCTGCTCCTATCAGCAGGTGACTATAAATGATGGGGACTAATTTAGCCATAAGCGCTCAAGAAGGATCTTGGAGTCACTGTGAATACAGATTATACCGCCCAAAACCAGGATTTGTTGGTCTGGCAATATCCATGGTCCAGTAGGACCAGGGATGTTACTGAACCAGACAGCCTGGGTTGGGAGACTAGTAGGGGCGGATGAGGCGCAGCCTGGTAATAGAGAGGCTGGTGGCCCTGGGAAAGGTGAACCAGTGGCCTTGAGTCCCTCGTTGGCGGTGACAGCCCCCCTAGGGACTGGAGCCAATGCCTGTAGGGCCATCTGGCTGCCAGGCTGGGGCTGTAGTCAGCCTCCAGAGGGCCACGTCCAGCAGCTCAGGCGTGGCTGGGGCCAGTGTTTGCCCAGCAGGAACTATGGCTAGGCAGGAGGTAAAAAGGCCCTGGCACTGGAGATAGGAAGGGTCAGTGAGGAGAAGCCAAGCTGGCAGCAGGGAGGGATAGCAGATGGGGGTCGGGGGGCAGAGGCCAGGGACTTTCCCTCATCCAGAAAATCCCCTTGTTTGGGACTAATTAAATCCTGAGGGTGCTGGATGAGGGAAGTGCCATGTGTAGTTCTCCGAAAACATCCACTCAATGTACTGCAGCAGTCAAAAACAAAACAAAACAAAACAAAACAAAAACCCACAATGTTAGGAATAAAATAAAATGGATAGTGAATAAGACAGAGAATATCTTATTGCCTCTACATAAATCCATGGTGTGCCCTCATCTTGAATACTGAACACAGGTGTGGTTGCCTCATCTCAAAAAAGATATATTGGCATTTGAAAGGGTGCAGAAAAGGTCAACAATAACAATGAGGGATTTGGAGTGGGTACCATATGAAGAAAGATTAAAAAGATGTTATTTTCAGCTTAAAACAGAGGAGAATAAGGGGGATATGACAGAGGTCTATAAAATCTTGACAGGTAAGGAGAAAGTGAATAAGGAAAAGTTATCTACTCGTTCCTATAACATAAGAACTAGGGGCCACCAAATGAAATTAATACATAGCAGGTTTAAAAATAAAAGGAGTTTTTTCTTCACATGGCGTACAGTCAATCTGAGGAACTCCTTGCCAGAGGACGTTGTGAAGATAAGGACTTTATCAGGATTCAAAAAATAACTAGATAAATTCATGGAAGTTATGTCCATCAATACATACTACATAGGATGGGTAGGAATGGTGTCCCTAGCCTCTGTCCGAGGCAGGAAATGGATGATAGGAGAGGGATCAATTCAAAGATTACCTGTTTTGTTCACTCCCTCTGGGCATCTCATACTGGCCGCAGTTGGAAGACAGGATACTGGGCTAAATGGACCTTTGCTGTGACCCAATATGGCCGTTCTTATATTCTTAAAACTCCTGTATACCCAGAGATGGAGCAACCACAAGGGACATCTTGTGATGGTTGGAAAATATTTGTATGCCTGTCTGTAGTACTGGTGCAATATGCAGTGTGGCTAAATGCATGTTGTTTCAGAAACCTTCATTGGAATTTTAGTGGGTGAATGCTCATCCCTAACAATGCAGGAATACAAGATTTTTTTTCCCTTGTATTTGGTCTGGAAAATAAAGTACTGCTAATTTTATAACAGCATCTGAGGTATTATATGAGATAATATACAGATAATAGTTTCCAAGGTAAAAGTATATTTGCTTTCGCAATAATAGACGCTTATGTGCAAAAATACATTTTACTGTGAAAATGGTCAGTTTTGCTACAGCTTACAGGAAGGATTAACAACAATGCCAAACCCCGCCCCCCATAATTTGTCAGCTAAGGCCTTTATTGTCACATCTGGATATTGTGTGGTGGGGTTAGAGAGAATAGGAAGAGAATTGACTGCATCACGTATTCTATTTCACTGACTTCCCCTGGTACCTAGCTTGCTTATTGTAGCTCCAATGATGAGGAAACCTGTCAGAAGAAAGGAATTCCAACTTCCTGTAAGAAAGATGTAGAAAATACAACAAACCAACAAACTACATTTTAATCTTTTTCTTGTGACAGCAGAATCTGTCTTCCTGACAGGACAATGAAATGATGACACACACACACAGTCAAGGGTGAAACTAACCTAATGTTTCTTACAGGTAATGTCATATCACACTCGGGGAGGGGGAAGATATGCTCAGGAGGGTGCAATGTGACACACCCGTAAGAAATTTAAGCATGGGGGGCTAAGGGCATGAGGCTAGCAATGTAGGGGCAGGAGCTGAGGATGTGCAGAGGTGTGCAGGAGTTAAGGTTGGGGGGTGAGGAAGGGCTCACAGCAGAGGGTTGCTGGGAAGGCTGCAGGGTGTCGGTGGGTGTACAGAACTCAGGGTTGGGAGGCATGGGGCATTTAAGAGTCAGGGCAAGGGCCTGAGGGTATGGTGGCTCACAGCAGTGGACTGGGATACATGTAGCATGAGTGTAGGAGGGATGCCATTTCAGGAGGGCAGGGGTTGGGTGCGTGCTGCTGCTTTTCTTCCCTTTCCCTGACTACCAGGGAGCAAGAAGTGCACACATTATAAGAACGCCTCCTCTGCCCCCTTTGGCAGCCAGGAAGGAGAGGAATGCACACAAGCTTTGTACTTTTCCATTACACTCTGACCATCGGGGAAGGGGAAGAAGAGTAGCAGAGCTACAGGCACTTTAGTCTGCAGCCCCCCTGCATCCCTAAATGGCACTGGGGGGAGGGTCTGGAGAAGTCTCAGTCTGGTTGGGTGGTGCACCCCCAGACAGTCCTTTGCACCTGCCTGGCTGCCTGTTGCTTTGTGCAGCAGCCTGCAGAAAGCCTCATGGGCCAGGCTGGGAGAGTACCACCTCCTGCAGCCCAGCACCCCAGCCAGCCAGCTCCTTCTTGTTTGAGTGGCACACCAGGGTGCACCGGCTTACTTTCACCTCTCCACACAAGTACCAAAGGTGTTTCTTAGCAACAGTTACAAGCAAACACCTCTGAGGGTTTCTCCCTCTCTCTGGTACTTTCAGATTTCTCCCCGCTTGTAATGGCCATAACAATTCTGTGCTTAATCAGCTTTCTACTCCAGTGACAAATGTAGAACACGTGACAGAAATAGAGGGATAGGTGTTGGCTTCTACGCTGACTGATCCAAGCATCCAATATGATAAAATCTATGCTGGAGGGATTCTCACTGCCACCACAAGAGATGTGGCCTGGGGAAAGGGATGTGGAGTACTGTGTGTGAATTAGAACAGACTACTGTGACACCAGGGACTTTAATATAAATCAAAGTGAAGTTGTGAGCAAGAGGAAGGCCCTGCTCACAGGCACTTGACACAAACAAGACTGATATTGCAGAAACACCAACACCTAACTGAGGCTAGACATCGGCGGAAAGTACATTCAAAAGGGTCGTAACAGAGCACCTCATGAAGAAACATCTTGGCTACCAACACACTCCCCACCAATCATAGACACACCAACCCAGGATCAGGAGAGGGTCTAAACTGACAGCATGATAGATAGTAATTAAACCCACATATACAAGGTAAGGGGTGGTAACTAAGCAACAGCGGCTGGCAACCTGATACATCAGGAGTGATTTGTAACTTGTTTGTACCTGTGTATAAAAGCGTACCCCAAAGAGTTGTCTTGGGACCTGGGGGCACTGATGGATCCTATGTCACCGAATCACACACATTGTCATGGGCATAAATTCTTAGCCTACCTCATTGAGGGAAGCTATTACTGCGCCTCATTTACAATAAATCTGGCTGGGTGTTTGGCTCCTTGTCTGATGAGTAACTTTAAGGAGGAGGCGGTTTCCCTTCCGGGAGATCTCCAGGGGCCACGCGTCTACACAGCTATTTTGGAGCTCAGAAGAGCTTTTTCTGGACTCCAAATCACATGGCCATATGCTAATGAGGCACAGGAAATTTACATCCGTGCCTCATTAGCATCTTTCAGGCTGCTCAATACCACGCCCCTTCCAGAAGAAGGGGCATGGGTAGACACAGCCCCAGACAATAAGTATTAGGCCCTGAGATGTAAAAATTAGGTAGTAGCTCTGTAAATAGTACATTCGCATGCCAATGGTGCTCAGTGTGCTCTCTGTTTAACAGCCAGCCAGAGCAGCGGGGGGGTGTGACTAGGCTTTACATGCGATACACAGTAAGCAAGCAGTTATTTGAACTCCACTGTGCCAGTGCTGTTCTTTCACAGGCAGGAGTCCCAGCTGATCTGTCGTACTGGCAAGGAAAGAGGCAGGGAGGTAAAGCGAGTCATAGGAAGAGGCATCAGCCACACCCAGCAGGAGGCAGTTCAGGTGACACTGATGCCTGCTTCCCGCTCACACTGCTGCGCAGACTGGCACCCAGGCAGCTGGGCTGCAGCCAGGAGGGCTGGCTGAACAGGCTGCACCCTCCATGGATAAGGGCAGGGAGAAGTAGCCAGGAAAACAGGTAGAAAGAGGAGGGAATGGCAGGGGACAGAATGACCCCAGCCTCCTGCTCCCCCTCTATGTCCAGCCCAGCCCCCAAACCCGGCTTCTCCCCAGAGCCTCGCTCACCCAGCAACCCCTCAGCACCTCCAAACCCAGCTTTCCTCTGAACTCCACTCACCCTGCAGCCCCCCAGCACCCCTACAAACCCAGCTCCTCCCCCAAGCCCCCCTCACTTGGAAGTGCCCTGACACCCTCACAAACCCAGCTGGCAAGTTCCCAAGCAGGCAAGATTGCAGGAGGGCAGCAGCTGCAGCCAAGGCAGGGTCACCTCAGGGGTCACAGTTAGCAGGCTGGGCAGTGCTGTCTGAGCTGCACGTGGCTCTTTAAGAGCCATTTGCAGCTCATTATGCTGTGGGTGGCAGCTGCAGCCAACAACTCCTGCTCAAACTCTACTCCCCACACCCAGCCCGAGCTGCAGCTGCCTTTGTCCCTGTAGCAGCAGCAAGCAGCACAATGAGCTGCCTTGAAATAAATAAATCTTGTACTATGCCCTAAAACTTACACTGGGGCTACAATGGTCTTAACAAGCTAGCAGGTTCAAAAGTTGTGGGTCCTCAAAGAATTTTCTTCCACCAGCAGATACATTGAATATGTCAGCTGATTGTAACTTGGCAGTAGGGTTATTCTTCTCCACATCTGTTCTACAGCAAGCCCTACGTCCGTCAAGCAGAAAGAGTTACTTTGAAAAAGGCAACTGTTTCTAAGAAGCACAAAGTGCAATGGTGAATCTACAAGGTATTTGACACGGTCCAAATGCACAACCTATGAAGTATGTCCAAACACCTCCGGTTCTGGGCACAACAATCAGTGTCATGTCAATTATCTTCAAAGCACAATGGTTTCAATAACGCAGTTAATGCAAAATATGCAACTTCATCTGTCTTCATCCAAAATGAAAGCATGAACTAACCAGTAATTAGTGAAACTAGCCTTAGCTCAGGCGAACAGTCAAAGCAAGAATCCCATGTGTTCATGACACTAGCAAAGATTTACCTGTCAGCATGCAATGTGCACCACACAGTACATCCAGCACAGCCAAATGCCAAGTTGTTACATTCTGTTTCTCCTTGTGTAAGTCTAACGTATTGCTACTTTAGAATAATCCATGTCTCATAACATAGTATAATGAACTATATTAATCTAAATTAAATTAAAAACAGTTAAAACAACCAAAAAACAACTTCCCACATGCTTAAGTCAAGATGAGCCTTAGTTGAATACTAGTCCTGCAGATTAGAAAACCCACAAAACAACACAACAGATGACCATTGGAAGATTAAAATCTTCATTATCAGTTTGTAGGAAAGGAATGGGTTTCCTAATTAGGTGATAGCTCTTTGCAATAAATCATCAGTGTTAAGTAAGGAGATACAAGCTAACACTCATGGAGCAGAGAATAAGCTTCTTTTTCATATCTGAATTGTTGTTGTTGAAACACCCTCCTCTTAATTTTTCTGTTCTATAAGAAACTGCTGCATGCACCTTCTTTGCATTTCCAATTTATTGCCTATCACCTCTGTTGTTCCACAGCTGGAAAGAAACCTACAACCTATCTTGTCATTTTCACTGCTTTGAGTGAGGGGGAAACTGGGGTTCTGCCTATTTATTACTGTCTAATATTTTAATCAAATTGAAGTGAGTTTATAAAATAAAGACTTACAGTTCTCAGTCAATGCATCTTACTGAAATTTTTATATTAAAATATAATTTACAGTATACTACATTTTCACTTTAATAAGATCAATAAGTATATCCAACATTGCCTTTTAACCCTTTGAAGAACATGTAATTTAGTCATGTAATTATTCTTCATCAGTCCTCTGGCACCTTCCGAACCACTTTTATGCTCTCCACTAGCAGCTTTAGGTCAATTTTGAGGTCAATTTTTAACTTGGCTTATCCGCACACATGCTCATTAAAGTCCCACTCCTACTCCCAAGGAAGTCAGTAATAAACCCCCGAATTTCAGTTGGAGGAGGTCTAGCCGTACTCAAGGATTCTCTTCAAAGTGCCTTTCCATGATCCATTACAGTTTAGGCCAACCAAGTCTGAGAAGTACAGTAAACCCTTGATTTAACAGGCTAATAAGGGGAAAGGGGTTGTGCATTAAAGTCTGTTATATCCGAATGGTTATAGTGTATCATGATGCACTCACCTCCTCAGCCCATCACTCACTCCTGTCCTCTGCCTGCTCCCTTCCCTTCCCCCTCACACCTTCATCCCCCTCTTCCAATTACCACGAGAGGAGCTGAATGCAGGCCTGTCTCCTTCCCTGCCTTCCAGCTCTCAGCACTGTGGCTCCTCCAGCTCTCGTCTCTGAGCCATGTGCGCAAAGGTAGAGCGTGGCCACCCCCCGACACCATGGCTGCTGTTCAGTGCCACTGCAGTCAGCAGTGACCATGGGCTGACATGCTCCACACACATGGGACTGGGGGAGCCCCCCCCACCTCCGATTCCTCTGGCTCCAGTGGCCCCAGCCTCTGCAGTTGCCCCTCCAGCTCCAGCCACTCCGGCAGCTCCCCCAGCCCTGGCAGTGGCTGTGGTGAATCTCTGGCATTTATTTGTTGGGGGGACGGGAGCTGGCAGACAGCTTCTCTTACTTCTGAAGTCCATTATATCGGGGTCCGTTAAATTGAAGGTTTACTGTATCCAGAGTTTACTACATCCTGTCAGGCGCACTCCCAGCATGCAGCCTTCCTTTCTGGCACCCCCTTCTCACAAGTCCAACTGCCCCAGGGCAGTATGGAACTTCTCCCCACCCACAAAGTCTTCCCAGTAGCTTAAGCACACCATTTCCCAGAGCCTCCTCTGTGTCAGTTCTCTGGTCTACAGTATTACCCTTCAGGAACATGTGATACAGCAAGGAACTCAGAGGCATCGCAGAGTCCTCTCTCTCTCTCTCACTATCTCTCTCTGTCCATAGAGAAAGCACAGAGACTTGCAGACCATGCAAAACCAAAACCTGCTTGCACTCACCCTTCCTCCAGTGTCCTCATCACACAGTGCCTTTTGGGCTGTTAGTCATTTCTTTCAGGATCCCCTCCAAGACCATTCTTACACTCAGCTTTAGGGTTTGCTCTCTCTACCCCAGCAACGCGCTCTTTGTTCAGGTCAGCCAGCCGGTCATGCTTGGAGAGCACCAACTCAGATTTTAAGGTCAGAAGGAACAATTATGATAATTTAGTCCAACTTCCTGCACATTGCAGTCTACAGCAGCTCACTTAGCTATGCTTATAACAGACCCCTAACCTCTGAGTTACTGAAGTTCTCAACTCACAATTTAAAGACTTCCAGTTACATAAAGTCCACCATTTACACTAGTTTTATACTGCTAGTGATCCAAGCCCCTTTCTGCAGAGGAATAAAAAATAGCCAACCCACCCAGATGCTTTACCAATCTGACCTCTGGGAGAAAATATTTCCTGACTCCAAATATGGCAGTGGGCAAGACCAATCAGCCAGATACCAGGAAAAAAATTCCTAGAGCCCTCCCCATCTGGTGTCTCATCACCAGCTGTTGGAGACATACATGCTGGAGCACAATGGGAAAAAAAGAACAGGTGCTCAGTGCCCACTGGCAGCCAACCTCCTTGTCTACCTCCCTCTCGTCCTCTGTTGGCTCCACTGACCAACCCTTCCCCAAAGGAGCTGACAGACATGCTGGGCCCAAGGCAGGGGACAGCTCTGTGCTCTCAGAAGGGTTGGGCCTTGGGTGGAAGGGGCGGGGCTGAGGGCAGCCAGTCCTCCAAACCACACTGCACCCCAACCCTCAGCACTGCTGAAGCACACTGCATAGGGTTCAGGCAGTGATTTAATGGGCCAGTGCTCCCTGCCACTGCAGCAGTAGCAGCCGGGAGTCCTGGGAGAGTTGCCCTCTCCCCCGCACCTCCATGGATGGGCCAGCTCTTCCCTTTCACTCCCCTTGCCTCTCACCTGCCCCACAACAGCATTTGATATACTCCAGGAGGGAGGAGGAACCACAGAGATGCTGCATACTGAAGGGAGAAGGGGACTGCGGGAAGGAATGGAATGGGCAGTAGGGTGGAGGCAGAGCAGGGGCAGGAAGAGGCTGGGTGTAGGCAGAGGTTTGGGGGCAGGGTTGGGGTGGAAGGCAGTCAGTGGGGGCGTGAATCAAGCATCCCTCAGCTAGAGGGGAAGTCAGTGGCTCTGGCTGGAGATGTTTGCTACAGTTGCAGATTGACTACATGCCATTATTAAGCAGTCTCTTAATATCATTCCCTCCATTATCTTCTCAAGCTCAGTCTCGAAGCCGGTGAGGGTTTTGTGCTGACTACTCTGGTCAGAAGGTTGTTCCAGAACTCCACTCCTCCACCATCTAATTTCAATCCTGAGTTTGTTTATGGACAGTTTATATCCATTTGTTCTTGTGCCAACAATGGCACTTATCTCAAACAGTTCCTTGGCAGATAATTCCAGGGAGGGGGAGGAGTTAAGTGTTTTCCAGTGACAAGCTACAAGGATGATGAGGCAACAACAGAAGAAGGCAGCTCCTGTGTTTCCCAGAATACAGGGAGTGCAACAACTCTGTTGTGGTGGCTCTTGCTGGCTGTGTGAAGCAGAGGGATTTCTTGCTCATTTATTCATTCCCTACAGCTGCACAGGGGCCATGCAGAGTCTGGCTCTTATTCTGAACAAAACCCCACAGGTGCCCATACTTTGATAAACCCTCTGTGGCCTTGTCCTTAACTCACACCTCCTAGACTTTAAGCATATTACTACCCAATGAAATTTTTCAGGACACAATTTTTTGCAGTATAAACACACCTAGGTGCATAACTTCTGATTTATGTATCATCACAATCAATGCTGAAAACTCTACCCTGCTTCCTTCCATCCCTCTTACTACTATCATTACCTGGCTCCCAATCCCACAACCTTTAATCAGAAAGAATCTCTGACAACTCTCCCATTGGGATTTGTTCTTGAGTAGGAGGATTTGGGCCAGAGTTCAGTGAGTCAAACTTACAACATTGGCCTCCAGGTCTCTAATTTATTCTGATATGTGTATAGTTGTGAAATATTTCAAATGACACATCTACTACTGGAGACAGCTAGTGAATAATGGTTATTTGGGTATTTCTCAATAATATATCATGACTGCATGGTCCTTGAAGACTTATATTAGCATTACACGAGTTTATTACCTCAAGGATAAACTGCATTCAGGAGAAGGGTGAATTATTAATTTTACAAAAATATTTCAGGAAAATATTTGCTGTGCATAATCAATAGCTACCTTTCATACTTCATTTCAAATCACCAACACATTCTAATCAACATCAAGAACTTGTTGCCAGTTTACAAGTTGCCTGCCAGACTTTAGCTTGCTCCTGTTTGCAATCTTATATAACAAACATTGAAAAGCCAGGCTGTAAATGGAACAGCCAAATCAACATGAAGCCCAGCTATAAACACTGGAAAACCCAGAAGGAAAGGCACGTTTCCCAAAACTAAATTGGGGAGAATTTACTCAGCAATAGTGTCATTCCTATATCTTACTTCACTGAAAACTTCCAATCAGATTATGATGTAATATTTTTAAGTCACGCGTCAGTCTATTTTAAAGGTCCAAGTCCTGGCTACCTCTGATGTTGCTGGCTTCAAATCTTAAATGTATAGCTATTCATGTGGGCTAGGGCTACCCTGTAGCTGTAACCTGAAATAACTTATGTAATTTGTGCAACACAAATTGCATAAGTTGTTTCAAAATAGGCTCCTATTTCAAACTTCCCACTACCCCTCTCTTGAAAAAGGATAGCATGAATGAAATAACACATGGGCTACATCTACATTAGCACACTATGTCAAAGTAGCCTATTTCAAAGTAAGAACATCAAAATAAGCTACTTCGATGCGTATTGTCTACACGTCCTCCAAGGCTGGTGCCATCGACTTTCAACATCGAAGTAGTGACAGGGAACGATGAAAGGAGCCACTCTGGAAGGAAATGCAGAGTGTCCACACACACAAGTGCTCCCCATCGAAATAAGGGGCCAGCAAAGCCACAGGCTGGACTAGCCCTTCTGGGGCAACAGCAAGCCTCTCCCTCAAAGGGCCCCTCCCAGACACACTTGGCCTGCACAGCACAAGGTCTGCAGAGCTGGCAACCAGTTGCAGACCCCATGCACACAGCGTGAACCCCGAGCTGCAGCAGCAGCAGCAGCAGCCAGAAGCCCTGGGCTAGGGGCTGCTGCATGCAGCAACCATAGAGCTCCGCAGGGGCTCAACAGAGCGTCTCTCAACCCCTCAGCTGATGGCCGCCATCGAGGACCCCCCTATTTCGATGTAGCGGGAGGCAGATCGTCTACATACGCCCTACTTCGATGCTGAACGTCTAAGTAGGATGCTATTCCCATCTTCGGATAGGAATAGCGATTTCCACGTCATGCCACCTAATGTCAATTTCAATGTCAAAATAGCGCACGGCATGTGTAGACGCGATGCATGCTATTTTGATGTTGTGCCAGCTACTTCGAAGTAGCCAGCTAGTGTAGACACATCCATGGTGTTTAGTGGCAGGGTTTCTATTTTGGGATACAAATGTACCCCTGAAGTAGAAACCCCAGCGTAACCGTAGCTTCAGCCTTCACCATTTCCTTACTATTCCTTGTTCCTTATGTAGTACCCAGAGGCACTGAGATTGCAGGTTCTATCCCTGGTGCCAGCAACCTGGGTCTGTCAGTGTTACAACTACTGCATTGGCCGGGAAGAGCTGCTGGAAGGTCTCAGAAGCTTGGGATGCACTTCCTCAGTCCAGGGAAGCATGTAGTACCCAGAGGCACTGAGACCTCATCTGGGGTGAATGAAGCTAAGAGGCACCTGGCCTTTAGCTCACACGGTAGAACACAGGGCTTCAGACTCTATGCTCTCAGGTTCTATCCCTGGTGCCAACAACCTGGGTCTGTTGGTGTTACACTTATTACTTCAGTTAGGTTCAGATGCTTTAAAACCATCAGTAATCATGCATTCTTAGACCTCCCTTATGGGAATAAACATTTACTGGCCTTTCATTAAATGTTCTGCTTTTGACATTTTCAAAAAATTCTCCTCTGCTAATTAAAAGGGTCACCTCTACCCTATTCCTATTTTCTCTAACAAGGATGATAAGGAAACTAGTTTCTTTCCACCCTTGTTTTGCCACACACTTTCCTGTCCTGAAGAGTTTATACATCCTGATATTAATAATGTCAAGGAGGGATATAAGGAACTGACTCTCTCATTTCCAAATGTCAGTTTCATAACTTGTTTTACTTAGAAGAACCTCATTATAGCCAGCCTTTGCAGCATTCCATAGTCTCAGTAGCTGATGCAATTTTCTGGGGGGATGGGGGTCTGGATTTTTAAGTAGGTACACTTTTACAGTTTACATCCACTTTTGGGTACATTCAGGCCCAGATCCACAAAAGGTGTAAAAGCACAGGTAGAAGTTGCACCAACACCAGCAGTGCTGCCTCATGGTCAGGTAGTGGTTAGCAGGATGTCTCCCCACTGAAGCATATTTTTAACTCCCCATACTCTCCCCATCAGTGGTTTGCAGTCCCTCCCTTTTGCATGGGGGCTTTGAAGTTGGGCCATTGAACAGTCACCATCTTTTCCACCAGGCCTCTTTCCAGAGGAGAAAGATCTTGTTATATTGTCTTCTTGGAATGGGTCAGGAGGCAAGGCTCATCTCACCACTGGGAACCAATCCAGGGCCCACCACCTTGGGATTAAGCCTCTGCCCTCTTGGACCTCTTCCTAACCTGGTTTCATTCAGCTTCCCAAAGTAAAACCTCTTACCAAACAGACTGCCCTCTGCTTCTCCCTTGTGGGTTTGCACAATTTGTACTGTGAGGTGCCAGGCCTACCTTGCGCAGTACTTTCTCCTCAGAACAGTTCAGAGACTGGCAGTGAAAGGGAGCAGAAAGGGAGCCCTTTCACTGCCAGTCTGTGAACTGCTCAACACAATGACTCCAGGTTAAATACCCACCCAAACCTCAGTATAGGGAATGACTAGAAAAAGGGTGCAATTTGGAGAGTGAAGAGAAGCTCTAGCAACCCTCAGCACTAGGCGTAACTTTTTGCAGCCACGGGCAGCTGGCTAGTCACCTCAGACAGGTTCCCTACAGGGAGCAGTCTAGTATGATAGTACGCTTATGTATAGGGCAGTATCTAGGAACTTAAGTAACTCTACTTTATGAAATTGTTGAATGAGAAAGGACAGTATACATGGAAGAATGAATAAAATCTCAGTATTGCCATGACAGGTTTCCCTCTATGTTTGTGCACTGAATTTGAGGCCAGAAATGAGGTAGCTCCTGCAAATACATGAAATCAGAAAAGAAGAATGTAGCAAAACCAAAATCAAACCATACAAAACAGACACCAAAGAAAAAGGAATAAATATGTCAGCATACCAGATTCCTGTTCCCAAGCCGATGGACATGAAAGGGAACGTGTTTAGCAAAGGAATATTTTTAGATTATAGTGGAAAAAATATTAAAATACAACAATGCTGGGTAAAAAAGAAAACAAAATAAGAGCAGCCACACTATTAGCTGTATTTGGCTAAGGCTGCCACAAGTTCCAAGAACATCTGGAGATGTTGGCAGCATACCAGGAGGACTCGTATAAAATCCTAGAAGTGCACCAAATGCATTTTCAACTCTCAAAAACAAAAGCTCCAAACGCAAAAGGTATCTTTTCACAAGTGCAATCAAGGGTCTGGAGAAACAACAGATCAGTGTACTGCAAAACTAAAATGGCTGACTCACATAGCTACCAAGTCTTAAAAGATTAGCTAGCAATTTAGTAACAGGGACAAAAATTACAGGATCTAAAAAGAGAATGGTCAGAGGAGCCTGCATTAATTTTACCAAGACCTCTAGACATGCACAAAGCTAGTTTGCAAGCACCTATCCAAACACATTGCATAAATGCAGAAGAGACACAATCTACCAAGTAACACAATAAAACACAAAAATATAAGGAAATACACCAACATTTGTGTGAAAACAAATGCAAAAATACAAAGTTGTAGACATAATGTACAGGAAGATTTTAGGAGAAAAATATGTTAATGGGAAATATTCCCCATATGTGGTCATATGCAATAACTGTGGAGGGACGAAATCATTATGTCAGACCTGCACTATATTGAGGAAGCAAACAATGGCTCAAAGGATGACATTTTGTATGTATATGACATGAATGCAGTACAAAGCAGCATATATGAATGGCTTGTAAAGCTCAGACTAGCAACCAACACAAACAGGCACAGTAATGCCGAACAGACAACCGAGCACCAACGAATATGCTATACTATGAAGACCTCCCCAGCATTGTAACCAACTGTAAGCAAGCAATGAAAAATTACAATGGAACAATACCAGGAAGGCAATGGACATTACAACCAGAAGGCCAAGGGAAAGTATGCAGGTAGAAATTTAAGGTAGTTCAAACACAGAAGCCACTGCTTTCAGTTAAAACAAATGAGTGCAAGAACCTAGTGACACTAAACATGAAACAAACTGTTCATACAGTAGACATAAATGCAAAACAAAAATCATACCTTGTGCAGACAATGTATAGTGGTATCCCTCCAGCAACGCTCATAAAAGATTACTCAGATATTTCTGAAGGACTGGATGTCTTTTAGGCATGTTACACCTAGAAAAAGAACCAATTTAGCCAGTAGAGCATCTGTCTCACAGAATACCCATTATTCAATGAAGAGGACAAAGAGAACTCAGGGAATTATAGTGCAGTCTGCATAACTTTAACACCTGGAAGGATACTCAGGAAAAAATTATTAAACATTCAGGTTGTAAGTACTGAGAGGATAATCGGGCTATAGGGAAAAGCCAGCATGGCTATGTCAAGAAGAAATAATGCTAAACCAACCCATTTTCCTTCTTTGACAGGGCTGCTGGCCCAGTGTGTAGATAGGAAAGAGAAGTTACTCACTTGTGTGGTAATGATGGTTCTGCAAGATGTGTGCCTGTGGGTGCTCCACAGTAGGTGTTGGGCTCGCCCCGGCACCGCAGATCAGACATTTCCAAGCTGTATCTTGTCGGATCACACATGCATAGAAGCACACTCGTCCTTTGCACACTTTTGGTCACATGCACGATCCGGTCTACGCCAGTTCCTCTCAACCACCATGGGGGACCACTCGGGGACCACTCACAGGGACTACTTGAAGAAGAAGCAATAGATGTGATATAGCTTGATTTTAATAAGGCTTCTGATACACTCTCATATGGCAGTTTCACAAGCAAACTAGGGAAGTGTGGCCTGTATGGAGTTACTCTAAAGCAAGTGAATAATTGGTTAAAAGACTGCACTCAAAGCAAAGTTAGCAGTGGCTTGTTGTCAGACTTGGAGGAAATATCTAATGGGCACCTCACGGTCTATCCCAGATCTAATATTAAGCAGAATTTAATTAACGTGTTGGATAACACAGTGGTAAGTATCAGAGGGATAGCCGTGTTAGTCTGTAACTGACAAAGTGGGACTTTGCCCATGAAAGCTTATGCTCCAATAAATCTGTTAGTCTATAAACTGCCATGGGACTTCTTGTTGTTTTTATAGTGGTAAATATGCTTATAAAATCTGCTGATGACATCAAGTGTGAAGGGGTTGCAAGTGCTGTGGAAGATAGCTTTAGAATTCAAAGCTACCTTGACAAATGAGAGAGTGGGTTTGAAATCAACAAGATTAAATTCCATAAAGGCAAGTGCACAGTGCTACTCTTTGGAAGGAAAATTCAAATACAAGACAGAGAATAACAGGATAGGTGATAGTGTGGCTGAAAGGAGCCAAGTGACATAGTGAATTATAGATTGACTATGTGTCAACAGTGTAATGCAGGTGCAACACAAACAAAAAAAACCTAATATCTTTTTGGGATGTATTCAAAGGACTGTCAAATATAAGATATGGATAATGACTGTCCCAAGTACTGGGTGCCACACTTTAGGAACATTAGCATATATGTGGACAAATTAGAGAGAGTTCAAAGTACAGCAAAAAACCAATAAAAGTTTAAAAAACCTGACCTGATTTGAGGAAAGCTTAAAAAATGGGCTTCTTTGACCTTGAGAAAAGATGACTAAGGGCAGACCTGGTAAGTCTTCAAATATGTTAAGGGTGGTTGACCAATATACGCTGGGCTTATAGTTACATTATCTATATGTATTGCTTACACTATATATATTAATATGCATGGAGGACACAATATTAAAAGTAACAGCCTATGGTTTTCCCTATGATCCTGTTCACTCATGTTAAGTAATGGATAAGTACCTTGTATTGGCTGAAATAAGCTTTGGCCTGAGAATGCAGTAAACTTGTCTGGATCAGGGCATATGGGTGTTTTACTATAATAACGGTAAGGGAGTTACTCTTACAGACTAGTACTGGAATGTCCCAAAGATTAAATATCTATGAGAGTTCTGCCCTAAACCTAGCCTTCACGACCTTTGGTGCCCAGAATGTATGTATACAGAACAAAAGAGAATGGAAACAAATTAGAACGATGATAGATAAAATCTAGCCTCAGATTAAATGCACAGTATCTTTTATTTGTAGACAGGGTGGGTATAAAGAGGACAGTATTAGGCATACAATTTTAGAAGCAAGTCTTCTTTCAAAAGTAAATTCAACACCTCTGCCTGGTGCAACTTTCCAGAAACTGGTATCATACTGGGCCATCTTCCCTTTACTCTATTATTATTGGCTTTTTGTAAGAGAACATGATGGATATAGGTTCTTTGGTCTTTTTAATATATTTCATAACTAACCAAAGTGCAGCCAAGCACTCAAAACACACAATTTACTAAGATGGAGGATAATGATTAAATGTTCTCCATATCCACTGAAGACAGGACAAAAAATAATGGACTTCATCAGCAGCCAGGGAGGTTTAGGTTAGATATTAAGAAAAACTACAAGAGTACTTATGGTTGAATTTTACTTAGTCCAGCATGGGGCTGGACTTGATGTATTTTCAAGGTCTCTTTCAGGCCTACTTTGCTTTGATTCTTTGATTAAAAAAATGTCTGCAATAAAGCAATTGGGAAAAAACAACATTACTATTTAAGTCAGAGCTCATAAATTGGATAACTAATGATGGGTGGTTATTCAGAAGCTGGACAATCAACACATTTGCATAGACCCACACTCAATAAACAAAGAACCAAAAAGATCTTACCATCATAAAACCTGCAAATACATTTACCCACTATGAACATGGGCAAACATGGACGAAGAGGACAATGAAGTATGCCCTCTGCTGAGACTTCCTCAGCAGGACATGGAAGAAATGCAGGTTGACAAGAGACCCATAGAGATCAAAACAGACTCTCAAACTCCACGGCAGCCAGAGATACAAGTGCTAGGTATCCTCCTGTTCTCACATGAAAGGCAGAGGCTACGTCTACACATGCATGCTACATCGAAATAGCCTATTTCGATGAATAGCGTCTACATGTCCTCCAGGGCTGGCAACGTCGACGTTCATCGTCGACGTTGGGCAGCACCACATCAAAATAGGTGCTGCGAGGGAACGTCTACACGCCAAAGTAGCACACATCGAAATAAGGGTGCCAGGCACAGCTGCAGACAGGGTCACAGGGCGGACTCAACAGCAAGCCGCTCCCTTAAAGGGCCCCTCCCAGACACACTTGCACTAAACAGCACAAGATACACAGAGCCGACAACTAGTTGCAGACCCTGTGCATGCAGCATGGATCCCCAGCTGCAGCAGCAGCAGCCAGAAGCCCTGGGCTACGGGCTGCTGCACACAGTGACCACAGAGCCCCGCAGGGGCTGGAGAGAGAGCATCTCTCAACCCCCCAGCTGATGGCCGCCATGGAGGACCCTGCTATTTCGATGTTGCAGGACGCGGATCGTCTACACGTTCCCTACTTCGACGTTGAACGTCGAAGTAGGGCGCTATTCCCATCCCCTCATCGGGTTAGCGACTTCAATGTCTCGCCGCCTAACGTTGATTTCAACTTCGAAATAGCGCCCAACATGTGTAGACGTGATGGGTGCTATTTCGAAGTTGCCGCTGCTACTTCGAAATAGCGTGCACGTGTAGACGCGGCTAGAAAGACTCATTTATGACAATATCAAATTGCAAGGTTTACACATGGCTTTCTCTAGTTCCAAGGTGTGAAAGAACTACCCTCACAAGCCCAGAAGAAATGGCCTTAGCTGCCAAGAAAATTGAGCGTTAGTATTTAAAAAACTGTGCTAAACTATGTTAAAACATACACTTGAGGATATATATTTAAGGGAGAGCAAATGTTAAACATGTAAACAGCTTGCAATATTCTCGTTTAATTTGGCTGTCTGAAATGTGGTAATATGTGATGTTATGACAGATTCCCAATAGAGGGCATTATAGTTTGACAGTATTCTTATGTATAGCGTAGTGTCTGCAAACTTAAAGAACCCCACTTTCAGAAACAGCTGTATGGAGAGGACAGTATACAAGGAGAAAGGAATAAAGTCTGGATGTAACTTCCTTGGCTTTCTTCATTTTGTGCTCAAATATTAAACATAAACTTAGAGAACCTCTGGGGTTGCTCTAAATTGCACAAAGAGACAAGCCTAGTTCCAGGATGAGCCATAAGTGAGAATCTGTCAAGTTGCTTTAAGGTGACCTCCATAGATGCACACACAACTTCCTCTCCACCTGTTACCCTCGCTATAATGAGCACCAGCCTCTGGTAGGGCTCAGGATATGGCCTCTTGTTTTACCTCAACTATTTAATTAAGCCACAATTGTAGTATGCCAGGAGAAGGAACAGCTGTAACACAGATTAATGGAATTGCTTATTAAAATGAATTTAAACATACATGAAATGTTGCCAATTGACAGCACTGGAAACTAAAATGCATTTGTCAAAGAAGCAGGTACAGAAAGCGAATTATGCCAAGTTTCCTCACGTTCCCCCATTCATTTGCCGCAGCTTTGATCTATTGTTCTCATCACTAGTGATGAGAATGTTCAGTCTCTGTGCGGATTCAGGCATCTTGGCTTTTTGCCAAGAATACCAACCAGAGTCTAACCAGGTGATTCCTAGAGTGTGAAAGCTCGTCTGCTAAAAGTGCAATAAGACCAGCAGCTCATTTTTCACAATGTAGGCCATCAGCCAGCACTGAGACTGTAGCAATCTGGTCAATAAGACTGTGTCAATTTTAGATTTTATCTAAAGTAAAATTGGGTAAAATGTTTAACACATATTTATGTATTTTTGTGTTTATTTGTATACCATTATTTCCAGTAATTTTTGTCAAGACCCAACAAGAATTTGTATTCTGATCAACAACAGTGATGGTAGTCCAAAGTTCACAGGTTTATTGTGAAAAATCCTCTGGTCTGAGCTTCCATAGCCTAAAGCAGGGGTCAGCAACCCCCTGGCATGCATGCCAAGAGTGTCATGCAAACCGATTTTCATCAGCACATGAGATGGGACCTTGGCGTCACCCATTTTCCCCCATGTAGCTCAGAGCTTGCTCAAAGCCATGGTGCCTAGGAATTAACAAAAGACCAGCTAATGCTACCAACTCCCCGGTAAACAGTAAAGTTCTGCATCTTTATTTATTAATGAAGCTGTTGTAAGTAGGATCATTAGTGACTTTAAAAAGTATCACCAGCAGTCGGCCCATACACAGAGGTCAAAAAGTCAAATTTTGGCACTGGGCCTTGGAAAGGTTGCTGACCCCTGAGCTAAGGAGTCAGTTGCTAAACTCATTGGTTCTTAGAACTACAAAACATCAAGTTCCACTGGCAGAATCAGGATCAATATAGACATACAGACATGTTATTTGTCACAAGATAAGTTCCATTATTCAGAGTCTAAGTCACAGAGGAATAAAAGTCATCAGCCAAAAAGCAGCTAGCACAATGTCAATCTTTACAGCTCCTTTTGCCGTCACACTCAGTGATGTCTCATTGCTTAGTGTGCACTGTTAGAGCAAACCATCTCCCATGCCCCACAGAAACAGAGAGGGTATACCTGCAAAAAACTAATATGGATACAAATTATGCTGAGAATAGGAAGGATGTTATCTGGCATGAGTTTGCTCTTTTCAGTCCATCTTCTCTTTGAAAAAGAAAAATAGACGTCTTCATATATCTGTGGGGCATTATACAAATAACGCATTGGATAGGCAGGGGTTAAGGAGATACATTGCGTCCATGTGGCCCTGTTACGCACAGGAATGTCAAATTCTGGGTGTATCCCAGAACTTGGAAGTACTGTAGTCAGACACTGTCAGATGAAAACTAAAGATTACAAAGCTAGGAAAAAATACTTAGGCTTTTTACGAGACAAAGTCAGATAGCTGTATACCTGCAGTTTGTTAATCAGAATGTGAGGATGGGATAGAATGTTATGCTGGAGAGTGACTAGAAAACTTGGTTTTTAAGTACACCTTACATAATATTGTACATGACTAGATTTTTTTTTTGTGATAGTGAGTGATTTGTTGAAATTAAATAGACCAGGTGATCCACTAGGCGTCATTATAGGTTACATGCTTTGTTTGAAGTTAGCTACAAAAGAATAGGTGAAAGCATGTGTTTTCTGAGACAGACTGAGGGAGCTTTTCTTTAGGCAGGCAGCGGACATCTAAACTCCCTGAATGGAAAGGGGATCCCTGAAAGCCAAGTTATTGACTACTTAAAGCCATCTCAGACTATGAGTAGCTGTATGTGGGATGTTGTGTGCACATGCACACACACAGTCTTAAAATTCAATAGTAGTTTTAGATAAGAGCACACTTACTTGTATCAAACATTCATCATCTGGATGAGCTTTACTCCTGACATCTCCTGGATACCAGAATCAAGGAAACCACCCACAAACTTCTCCATTTGTTCTTCAGAATCAGTTATTTCAGGAGAGACCTTGCTTACATGTAACATCAGAGTAGATCTGTTGACAATGAACTTGGGATGTGATTCAGCATGAAATGGGATTGTGAAATTTTTGATGGTTGGGTAAGAGCTATAATATGCTTTTCTCTTCAATGCAGTGGCAAGGACTTGTTTGTCCTCATTAGGATAAGGTTCCGATGAAACCACGTTAGCATGTGACTGGTTTTGTTCTTACTGGATCTTGTCAGACTTGCACAAACTGCTGTCTGTAGTGTGATTTGAACGCGGGATGCCTTCATCATAGTCAAGGAAAATACCATATCTCCACAGGTTCACAGCATTGGCTGTGGGAAAGGAGTATATGTAGATCAGTTGGATTGATCACTTTCCCAGCTAATTGGACCAACAACTGTTGGCCACGTGTGCGACATTAACAAGTGAGTGAACTGTAAGCACGCCTCAATCGGGGTTGACTGTATTTATTAGAATAAGGTTCCAGTGAAACCACGTGGTTTCATCGGAACCTTATTCTAACAAATACAGTCAGCCCCGATCGGGGAGTGCTTACAGTTCACTCACTTGTGAATGTCGCACACGTGGCCAACAGTTGTTGGTCCAATTAGCTGGGAAAGTGATCAATCCAACTGGTCTACAACTTTGTCTTCATTGCTTGTTCTTAGAACACTTCTTTCTCTTACATCTTTTGCATATTTACCGGCACATATCATGTGAGGGTCCTTCTGACAAGGGCTGGCTTCTTGTCAGTCCTACGTCCCAGTGCTCGCCTCTGAGTCTTTGATGACAGTTTTCTCCAAATTCAACTGAAGGAACCAGCAGTCAGACATATAGCAAATTCCCAAGTTCAAGGGCCCTGTGCAGTTCTTCATGGAAATTTATCATATCAGTAATGTTGATCATTGTCCATATTGCATAGTTGAGCCTGTCTGCAGTGGAGTAGCATGAAAGCATAGCACATAGTGGGTGTTGATGAAGTTTTCCATCACCCTCTCACTCTGCATAGACAGTTAGAAGGAGCATCTGTTTCAGTCGGAGAAAACGATCTCAGAACTTGAGACTGGGCATAGCCCTGTGTCTGAAATTCCTCCACTTATGGCAGCATAAGCTGAGCTACAGCACCATTAAGCTATTTAAAGACATGCTGTAAGGATTCAATGTCTTCAAACTGAAACACATTTGAGTCAGCCAACATCTTCCAGGCAAATGTTGGAACTACATGGATAATTTCTCCCTGCTCAAACCATTTAACAAATTAATAAAGTTTCAGAGCACTCATGGTCTCAAATGCTAAAGTCTAGCCATTGCTGAATTGTTTACCAGCAATCATTTGATATGTAGTACAAGGTGCATGCACAGCAGAATCAATAAAAAGGTCCAGCAATCCAGCAATTCCCCAAAATTTCCCAGCGCATACATTAAAATAGCACAGGGTGAGAAAAATATTGGTACCAAACTCATTTGAGAGACTTCATTTCACTTTCTGAACAGTAGCACAGGGCTCTGATGTATGGTCTGAACAGTATGTTAGTATTCAACAGATGCTGCCATTTCCTTACATTTCAACATCGTAGTGTAGATCGTGGTTATGACAGCTGGTTTGCCATCCACAATAGGTGCATCTGCAGTGATTGTTTAAATGTTCTCTTTGCAGCAAGATTGTCATTGAAACCAGTCTAATTTGGAAACACCCGAGTGTGATCGTCAATGTCATTTGACATTTGTAGGACATTATGAAATAGTAGTTTTAAAAGGCAAGATCTTGGGCATTCATTTGTAGGTAATATGAGTTTATTTACTCAAGTACCTTTCCAGACCAATCCTTCCTGGAGGGTGTCAAGGTTTTTCAAGTACTGCACACTTCATAAGAGACTGTGTCTAGGCAAAGTACATAACTTTTCTTTTCCCCCACTTCAGTGATACTTCTTGTGATCCTGGACATATCTGCAGACTGTTCTTGAACTACCATTCTGTAGGTGATCACATCACTGACCTCTGTATTGGTATCTGTATTATCACCTTTTTCTTGGATAAGACTTCACCAGCATAAAGTGGTATGATTCCATTTGGAATGAACAAACCTCCCAGGAGTCTACTTAAGTCATCATAATTGGTAAAAATGCCCACAAAGGTGGATGCAGCATGTCAGTTAAATCACAAGACCCAAACTCACACCATAGCTGTGCAGCAAAGTATATGTAGTATTAAATAGTATGCACTCCACAATTTGAATGTCTTCTGAACAATGATGTTTGTTGCTAGTTGAGCTTTGTCTCTTTCTCTATCAACCAAAGAACAAAGTCCTGCTCTAAGTGGGGCATAAATATAACTGACCTCTGTAATCTACAAACACCTGGCTTTGAATAAGATCAAGTCTGTCCTTTTGGCTATTTCAGAACAAAAGACTGAAGAGGAATTATATAAAACCATTTGTTCATTTGGAAGCGACTCATCAAGCTCATTCTCCAGAAGAGCAGCCAGAAAATATTTGGGTGAATTTAAGTTCCTGATTCCTGACCACTGCAGTTTGAATAGTGCCAGCTGATGCTACTGCACTGCACAGAACAGAGGCAGACCTTCTTTGTCCATGCTACACATGCAATGAAATTGCAGAACACAGCATCTTCCTAATCATGCCTGTAATTTGCTGCTGGAATAGTTTGCAATTCCTAATTCAGAGGGAAGTAGGACTTGAGATTTTTGGAGCAGCTTGCATAGGAGACAGTCTTTGTACATAACAGTATTTTCTAGGGCTTCAGATCACCTGATAAAATGCTGTATCATCTGATGAATGTATTGTTGCCATGTAACTGGATGTTTTTTGCTTTAAGATTCCATTGGTATCAATTACTGGTATTATACGCAACTATGCACCAAACGGCAGACAAATCACTGATTGCATACTTCTCTCTTTAGCTACACATAATCAAAGAGTTTGAAAGGAGGGAGGGGAAAGAGGATATTTCTAGCAAAATATTTACTGCTCTCATTACCAGGAATCAGGAATGTCCCACAGATCCATTTTTTAAAATAAGTTGTTGTGCCTCAAAGTAATATGTCCAAAAATGCACTTGAGCATACCAGAAGTCAGCTAGAATTGCTGGTTAATGTTTGCTCAAGTCAGAACTTGTCCCATATGGCTTCTTTTATTGAAGAAAATGTCAGCAATATAACTAAAGAATTTATTTTGAGCTGTGCACATCACTTGCTTTTTCCATGGTCTGCACAGTAGTTTGTGTAGACAATGAAGTTATTGTTTATGACTGGTGCTGTGTCAGTTCCTCTATCACCAATTGATATAGCACGGGAAAGGAGCCATCAGTTCAACTCTCAAAAGATGGAAAAGTGAACAGTTACATTCAGTTTAAACTAAATTACTTGTACCCTGTTCACAGCAGGAGTGCTGCTAGCATTCAGCCTGAGAGGGGAAAAACCCAAATGAAGTAAGGAGAAGTGGGATAGCAAGTCTATCCTGCCTGAAAAAAAAATCTGATAAATAGTGCTAACTTTTTCAACAATGCAAAGTAAACATAAAATTTTATCACTAGTCTGAAGGTTAAGTTTTCCATGGAATATGGGAAATTCGCCTTAACACTACGTAAAAGCAGAATTTGGCCCAAAAACCTACAAATGGAACAATTTACCATCATTATTATTCAGATGAAAGAACTGAGCTTAGGAAAAATCCAAACCGAAGAGTGTTCACTGACATGGAAAACCTCTGAGGAATTTGTCTATAGCATAAATCACCTGCTTCTAGGATAGCACTGAAATACCTGGTATCATCGTTGATTTGAAATACTTATTAACAGCATAAATATTCCCTTCTCCTCCAGTGACTGTTATGCTGCAGCCCAGGGTTAGTCCACTGAAAGCAGATTGCCCAAAAATTAAACCAACTGGAGACTCAACAAAGCAACTGTTACAAGGAATGGATCTCTTGATAACTACTTGTTCCATTCATTCCCTCTGCAGCACCTAACATTGGCTACAGTCAGAAGACGGAACCCTGCTCTGACCCTGTATGGCTGTTCTTATGCAGTTGACTTGTGCCTGAGGCAGTTGACATCTAGGATATGTTTACATTCAGTTAGAAACCCATGGCTCACCTAGGCCAACTGACTTGGGCTTGTGAGGCTCAGAATGCTGAGCTGTTTAACTATGCAGTAGACACACTGGCTTTAGCTCCAGCCCAAGTTCTCCAACCTTCACACCTCATAGGGTACGACAGTCTGGGGTCCAGCTACATCTCGACATCTACACTGCAGATAAACAGCCCCACAACTGAAACCCTACAAGGCTGAGTCAGCTGGGACTGGTCAGCCATGGCTTTTCAATCACAATGCAAACATAACCCTAGAAATGTTTTGGCTAGTCATCCAAAAGTTACTTGCCAAAAAGTCAGACAGACATCACCACAGAAGTGAATCCTGTGCCCTTTGAGCTCATGAGCTACTACATCTCCCAGAGAACAATTGAGGATTCATATCCCTTGTACACTGATTGAGACTAGAGTTTGTCAGGATTTTTTTTTCTGGTCAAGGAATGCTAATTTGTCTTAACCAACATCATTCACAGAAATATATCATGTCTGATAAATATTTCATGGAATGTTTGGTCTCACCAAATGCCAGGAGAGAACCTATCCACTAGGCCATAGTGTTGGTCTCTCAATTTCCTATTTCATCTGGTCCACTTTGCATAAACAGACTATTGGTTGAGCCACACAGAGAAAGGCACAAGCTCCATCAGCTGGCAATTTGGGTACTCACTTGGGATGTGGGAAACCCAGATCATATAATCATAGGGCTGGAAGGGACCTCAGGAGGTCATCTAATCCAGCCCCCTGCTTCAAGCAGGATCAACGCCAACAAAGTCATCGCAGCCAGGACCTTGTCAAGTTGGGACTTAAAAAACTCTAGGGATGGAGACTCCACCACCTTTCTAGGCAACGCATTCCAGTGCTTCACCACCCTCACGGTGAAGTAGTTTTTCCTAATATCCAACCTCTCCCTCTCCCTCTGTATATTCAGATCATTGCTCCTTGTTCTGCCATCTGTCACCACTGAGAACAATTTCTCTCCATCGTCTTTAGAGCACGCATTCAGGAAGTTGAACGCTGCTATTAAATCACCCCTCAGTCTGCCCTTCTGTAAGATCCAGGCCTGTGCTCCAAATCAGGCACTGCAAGGGCTAGGTGAAAATCCTACCAATGGGCTATTGCCTAGTCTGGTCTTGCACCTGTGTTTTTTCATTAAAATATATCTGGAGGTTGAGTTTTCATGCCAACGTAAAAAAAAACCCACAAATGTCAAACCTTTAAGATTTTTATCAAACAGAATTTTCTCTAGCTAGCCTGAACTAAGCCCTAATTCAAATCAATTTCTCCTTTTAAACTGCCATTCAAAACATGATATAATGTATCTTCATAGCCTGCAATACAAACTCTGAATAGCTCAACCACAATCCCTTTAAAAGGGACTAAGCGCCTGAACGTGGATCTTTATCTTGTATGTCTAACCAGTGGTTCAAATGATCATCACACTCCCAGATTACATCTTGTAGGCCCAAAGAAAACCATTGTATTAGAGATCCTTTCTGACAAAGCAAGCAACAGAATTTCTAACTTCTTCTTGCCAGAAATGTTTTTAAGGTGCTCAGAAGCGACATCCTTGTTCTTCCTGCTGAATTTCTTTCAATCTCCTTTGAACTTCCCCTCATGTCATCTCTTTTAGGCACCAAAACCTGTCAGCTTTTCTCATTCTTTATACAGATGAGACTACTAATCATCTCAGGGGATTTGCCTCTGAATGGAATGAATCAGGTGTCCTAATGGTGAGAGCAATGGATTGTAATTCTGGAGACCTGGATTGCATTCTCAGCTCTGTCTCTGCCTGTTGAGTGCCTTGCTGCAGCAGGCCCAATAGCTAGAGGCAGGGGCAGGCCAAGGGCAAAAGGGGCAGGGCCAATGGCAGACAGCACTTTTACCTTCAGAGCCATGCAACAGCACTGCCACCATAGTTCAAAGGGGCCTAGGGCTTGTGCTGCCAACACTACCAAAGTAGCAGCTGTGGCAGTCAAAGCTTCAGGCCCCTTTGAAACACCAGGCCTGGGGGCAACTGCCCCTTTTCCCTCCCGGTCCCATTGGCAGGCCTGCCTTTGGACAAGTAATTTCCTTTTGTCTCAGGTTCCCCATCTGTTAAATGCAAATAATTATGCTTATTTCCTTTGTAAATCGCTTTGACATGTATGGATGAGACCTGCTGTGTAAAAGCTAGTTTTTAGTATTCCTTTTTTTCAGTCGAGCATGTTAGCTCTAATTCTGATAAAACATTCATTGATTTACACATGCTGAAGATCTGGTCCAACATCTGTGTCCTTTACACTTCGTTTTCACTTCAGAAATGATCTCTCTGCACCGTACTCACAGTAATTATATCAGTTGCTCTTCTGGTCTTATGCTCTCAGTGATACATAGTACTATGACTCTCTGAGTAGACCACTGATAAATTTGAATGAGCACTTCATTGGTTTTGTCACTGACTTCATGACTAATTTATCTACTCTATGTTTTCTTACTAACTTACCATGATGTTAGCATCATTTTAAAACAAGCAATTTTATTTTTGATTTACAGTGCAGCTTTCACCACATCTAAGATCAAGATCTAATAGGTCACTGGGAGTATTTGGATTATGCCAGATCCATAGACTAACTCTCACTTGTGTATAGTTGCAACCTGCTGATGGAAAAGACCATAAGGATCCACAAGCTCAATATGTTCATGACGTTGGAAAAGAAGTTTCTTCTGGGGGAAATACCCACATTGTCAGCTGCCCCAAGATGGCATTATGAGAACTGGGGCTTGCCTGGGGATCAGAGACTTTGACCATTCTCCTTTCCACAGCCTCATCCTTTGCTACAGATCCTCTCTGTGCATAGACACAGCTTCCAGTGGCCAGTCATATCTTTAGGGCCATTTTGCACTGGCAGATGAAAAGAAATCAGCACTGGGTCAGCCAAGGATCATGGTCGTTGGCTTTTAGTCAATATCCTAGTGAGCGGGCTTTAGTGTAACTTTGGTTGAGGGAAGAAAGATCTTCATGAGCTTGAGGCCCAATGCACAGCCCAATGAAGGCAATGGCTATCTTTCTATGGGCTTCATTGGCCGCTGAGAAGGGTTTGTCCATCAATGTTCTAGTAGTTTTAATTTTCCTCTGTCCCTTCAAGTGGTTAGATCTCCTAGGTATTCTTGAGGGTAAGAGACAAGTTCCCTTGATGTACATTCAGGCTGACAGGAGACAGTACAACAGAAAAAGCAGCACTCTCACATTGGGGAAAAAGAAGCCTTCAAAACAAATTACTAGGAGAGCAATCTCTTCTTGATAATTAACAACAATGAGTAATAAGATGCAGTTTCTATTTGCTGCATTTATTATACGGTAAATAAGAAAGTGGAGTTTTATATTCTCAGAGCAAGATGAAGAATTTAAATTCTTCCATGTTCAACAGCAAACTTACAATTAAACTGAAATCCATTGTGAGACAAGAACGGTTTATCAAATTAGAGGTTATTGAAAGACTTAATATTTTAAAGCCAAGCATGAGCCAATATTACTAATGTGTCTTAAGCATTACAAAACATGACATGCTATAGATTCACAGATTGGAAGGCCCAAAGTTATGATAAATTCACCTGACTGCCTGCATAATACATAACACAGTTTTTTGCCCAGTAATTCCTGCAACAAGACCATGACTTCTGAGTTCCAGCAAGGGTTGTCAACTAATCATAGATAACATGTCTCCAATTCATAACCTATAGATCAAAACAAATTTGCTTATTTAAAAATATCACAACTAATCACATTTTAATTGCACTGTTAAATACTGAAATACTAATTGAAATGTATTATAAATTTTGTTTATGTTTTTTAACATTTTCAATATATTGATTTCAATTACAACATGAAATAAAAATACACAGCACCCATTTTATATTTCATTACAAATATTTGCACCAAAATAAACAAAATAAATAGCATTTTTCAGCTCACCTCAGAGAAGTACTGTACACCACTCTCTTAAATGTGAAAGTGCAACTTACAAATGTAGATATTTTTGGTACATAACTGAACTCAAAAACGAAACAATGCAAACCTTTGGAACCTGCAAAGTCCACTTAGGCCTACCTCTTAGTCAACCAATCACTAAGACAAACAAGTTTGTTCACATGTATGGGAGGTTGTGCTGCCCGCTTGCTATTTGTGGATTTGTAAGCTCTAAAATTTAATCTCATTTCATTTGAGTGAAGCTATATAAAAAATAATTCTACATTTGTAAGTTGCACTTTCACCATAAAGTTGTTCTACAGTATTTGTATGAGGTGAACTAAAAACTACTATTTCTTATTTATAAATATATCCAATGTTAAAAAAGATGATCAAAAATAAAATGAGCCCGTACACTTTTCTTTCTGTGTTGTAATTAAAATCAATATATTTGAAATTGTGGAAACGTCCAAAATATTTAAATAAACAGTATTTGTTTTTGCTTAACAGTGCAATTAAAACTGCCATTAAGCATAACTTTTTTAAACAAGTGATTAATTTTTAATAGTTTGACAGTCCTGGAAAACTTTAATATTAGTATTTCTTTAATTAGTGTGAAAACGGCTATGTAAAAGACTCACAGAAAATGTGCAGATAAGTGTCATAGTTTCTAAATTAGTTAGACTGCTGTTTAGATCCTTCATTTGCGTGATGTTCAATAACAGCTTCATTAAAAATGTCTAACTGTGGGCTCTTTGATTTTTCCATCTGCCACAATTATATTTTCCCTACCATATTATCTTGTCCTTATTGCCCTTTCCAGTTAACTTGTAAAAATTTTATAACCTTCCAATATTTTTTATTTTTCATAAAGATGAAATGTAGAATTACGAATTTATAGCCAAACAGCAATACACGATGCCTATGTGCAGTCGTAAGACATTTGCAATAGGTCTTATGTTTTACAATACACTGATTCACACACAAATAACCTCAAAAATCACACCCCACTAGTCCTTAATTCTTTTGGATAATACTGCTGCTCTTGTAAGTCAGGGTTTGTGTGAGATGTGAAGGAAGAGAATATTCACTAATTAATATGTTAAAAATGGATGTGTTGATGTCATCTATTGCCTCCACCCTTATCTTTAGTAAGAGATCCCACGCTAAATCCCTGCATGATGCTTTTAAAATCTAGAGACTCCAGTTCTGTGGAGCCATCATAACTATAAACAAAATTTACATCTATTAAACATGATCGCTTAAGAGAGCGTTGAAGTTGTTTGAGGTTTCCTAATCATTCACTGGATGTGAATGGGAATTGTATACAATGAGGGGAAACAGCGCAAGAAAGGAATAAGTTCATTTGTTTCAATTATTTTGCCCTCCAGCTCATCATTTGGTAGCATTTCTTGAGGCTTTGTTCATCTCATTCTTTATAACAAATACAGAAACATTCTTGTCCTTAAACAAAATTCACAAAACTGGTTACA
Source organism: Carettochelys insculpta (assembly GCF_033958435.1). NCBI lineage: Eukaryota > Metazoa > Chordata > Testudines > Carettochelyidae > Carettochelys > Carettochelys insculpta. Next base: position 91,850,805 of record NC_134141.1, read on the forward strand.
TTTAAAATTCCCTCATCTTAGGGCCTTATCTGCCAGGTTCTTCCGCAAATGCCCATCTGGAAGATGGCACAAGCAGCACCCCGCTCCTTACCCCAAAGCCTCCGTAAAACCCCGTCAAAAGGCTCTGTGCTAAGTGCAATCAGTCTTTCATTTGAGACCAGGCTGAGGCCCAACACCTCCAGGCCTAGCTGCTGGAAGCAGGGAGCTGGGAGTGCTGTCACACCTCCTGTTTGGAAGTAGTTCCCATCATTTATATGATTTACAGTTTGGTTCAATAGCTATCACTACTCCTATTATGCAGAGGCAGTTCTTAGCCCTGGCGCCTCTGAGCTTGGTGCGTCTGTTATGAATGTGCAAAAAAAAATATTGAGCCCCATCCCCTCTTTCATGATAAATTAAGCACTTCCACAATGCAGGGACAAATTCCTTCCCTACTGCTCTGGCAGATGACCACACCCCAAAAAACTCAAGCAGGACATGAAACCATGGCTGTACCTTCTCTAAAATGCTAGTTAGTGGAGCTGACAATACTAAACTACCCCCTTATTGGGATGTAGCAGTGGCCACACTGACTCAGTGCTTGGGAATCCAAGAGGCACTTACCTTCTCTCTCTAATTACTTTCTCACCCATCATTCTTTCTACAAGCACACAGGCATCCCACTAAAACCAGCCATCACTGAGGTATCACATCAACTGCTACTTTGCCTTCTGTCAAAAATCTCTTCCAGTTATTTCACAGCTCCACCAGATCAAATCTATTCACACTGCCACCAAATCCATTAAACCTTGCCCCTGCTTCTCTCAAACCCATCTCTCTCTTCTCCCCTCCCACACTACCTCTTCTCCTCCACCTATTCAGCTCTTTCCCAGTTATGCATGTGGTGCACAGAGAATATTTTCACCCTTCACGTCCTGTGGTACTCAGCTTCATAGAGATCTTCCAATATGGGTTGCGGGGGAGAGAGGAGGGCACAGAGTTCATCTTCCCTGAGCAGCCACCAATCTCTGGAAAGCTGAATTCTTTCAGCTGTCCAGCTTTGGGCCTGTCAATATGGTGTCAGGCAGACCAGCCTGTCTGCTAAAGAGCAATTCCTCTGTTAAATTGGGCCAGGAGGAACGAAGCATGCTCAAAGCAGAGTACTGTTCTGCAGCTACACGGGTTGAGGTGGCACTGGCTGGGAGTAGAATTTTCCATCTCCTCTGGCACTGCTATTATAAGTTTCAAAAAGAGCTGAATTTTAATATTGATATATGCGAAGTAATGCATACTGGAAAATACTAACATACATATAAAACGATGGGACTAATTTAGCTATTACCACTCAAGAGGTATTTTTGAGTCATTGTGGATAGTTCCCTGAAAACATCCACTCAATGTGCAGCAGCTGTCAAAAAAAGCCAACGATGTTAGGAATCATTAAAAAAGGGATAGACAATAAGATAGAGTCAATAAGATATTCTATCCAGATCCATGGTATGTACACACCTTGAAGTCTGCGTACAGATGTAGTTGCTGCATTTATCATCATCAACAATAACTGTGGGCTCAGCGCCCATTGGTGTCTGATGCTTCTCTCACTATTGCCTTCCATCTTTCCCTATCCAGTGCAGAGCATCTTATTTTCTGTAGACTAGCTTCACACCAATCTACTACATCATCTATCCATTATCTGTGGGGTCCGCCTCTCCAATTCAAACCATCCACTATGCCAAATACCAGGGTCTTGATTTTTCGTTCGTCGTTCATTCTGCAGATATGTCCAAATAGTTGTAGCTTCCATTTTATAATCTTCTGCAGCAGGTTCTCTTTCAGCTGTATTGATGATCATAATCCGTCCGTACTGCTTCCCTTCTTCGTTTAACACCCACACCATTTTCGCTAGCTTCTCCTCATCTTCCTCAATGATAACTATATCATCCACGAACCTCAAGTTGTTAATTCTTTTCCCATGCACAGATATCCCTTCTACCTCTTCCTTGATCTTGTCCATCGCTCTCTCCAGATGTGTGATGAAGATACTTGGTGATATTGGATCTCCTTGTCTAGTACCTCTACTTGTTTTAAACCAACTTCCCAACTCCCTGCACGTTCTCACCGCTGCCTCTGCATTAACATTGATATCTTTCAACAACCATATTAGTCTGCTATCCACTCCGTATGACTCCAACACTGCCCGGGTCACTTTCTGATATATATATTGTCAAATGCCTTTTGAAAATCGACAAAGCAAGCGTATACGTTTTTGTTCTTTCGTCGAGCTTTCTCCGCTATCAGTCGTAGTGCCAACATCTGCTGTTGCCGCATTGCAACAAAAAATATCTTGGTATTGTAAAAAGTTCAGAAAAGAGCAACAAAAATTATTAGGGGTTTGGAATGGCTGCCATCTAAGCAGAAATTAAAAAGACTGGGACTTCTCATCTAAGAGATGAGGAGACTAAGAGGGGGGCATGTGATGGGGTCTATGAAATCATGACTTGTGGTAAAGAACTACAGGTCATCAAACTAGGGGTCAACAGGTAGCAGGTCTAAAACAAACAAAAGGGTGTATTTTTCCACACAACACACAGTCAGCCTGTGGAACGTCTTGCTATAGGAGGATGTGAAGACCAGGACTTTAGTAGGGCTCAAAAAAGAGCTAGACACATTCATGGAGGATAGGTCCATCAACAGCTATTGGCCAGGATGGGTAGGAAGATGCCCCTAGCCTCTGTTGTCAGAAGCTAGGAATGGGTGACGGAGGGATCATTTAAAAATTACCTGTTCTTTTCATTCCTCAGACACCAGTCATTGGCCGCTGTCAGAAGACAGGATACTGGGCTATGCAGACCTTTGGTCTGACCCACTGACTATGGCCATTCTTGCATTCTTCCTATGTGCACATCTGCTGTTACTGAAAGAAATGTCTGTGTGTGAGGTGTGGGGGGGGGGGGGGGGGGGGGGGGGGGGGGGGGCTGACATGCAGCCTTTCATCTTGCACATCCCTATGACCTCCCCCCAGCTACTAATTAAATAGGCAGACAGATTGATGGGGGTGGAGGATGGATGGTTAGGTGAAAGAGACCTGGCCAAGCAGTCTTGGAATTGGGACACAGCAGTAGCAATGTTAAAAGCATCCAGGGAGTGGGAAATCTCCAGTCAGCCAATCCCTGTACCCTTTGTACAATAAGTGGCCCAGTGTTATACTGCGTATTTGTAGATGTAGGAGCAGTTAGTGTTTTTTTAATGAAGACCTTACATATGAAAATATGCACAAATATTTTTGGATGCATTATTTATCAATGGACTTCACTAATGGGCATAAGAGCTAGGAATATAATGAGTTAATAGCATTAAATACGTGCAGGAGAGCTGTCCCTGACATACTGATGGCCCCAGTGCTGCCATTTGTGATGGTCCAAGAGCTGCTTCCTCTACACCGTCTATTGCTTACGCCACTTCACACATGGAAACGCTGAGATGTGAACATTCTGGATTTTCAAAACTAAGCTGAGCAAAATTCTCTTCCAAGTGGAAATTCTGATGCCAAAAATGCGTGTCAGGGTGTAATTTCATATGAAAATAATTATTTAGTTAGCAGGTCTTTGAACACTTTGCAGTTCTGCTGTCTAAACAGACCTGGCAGGTGGGAAGTCTCAGCAGCCAGTTGTCCTTTATCTGAACCCGTGCTCTCTTTCATCTTCACAGCCAAATATTTTGTGCTGCTCTCTAGTCTCAAGTGGACTGTGCAATACTGGGCATCACTAGACTATCCTGTACCATTCATTGGTGTTTTAATTAAACAGAGAGAATCAGGCTTTAAGCTGTGTTCATTACAATACACTCCTCTTTGAGCTGCTTGTGGAATTTAGTGTCACTGTTGGGGATCTTTTAGATATTTCCATTTCTGATGTTCCAAAGGAAGTGGTAAGGATTTTTTTTCTCTTTCCTCTTTTTTTTTTCCCTTTCTTTTCAATATTTGATATGAATCTGTGATGGGAAGTCAAAGAAAACACTCAACTGATTCAAAAGGAGTCTTGTCTATTTAGCAGCTCTGAGAAACAAGGTCCCAATTACAGCAAGGTACTTATGCATGTGCATAACCTCATGATTTAAATTAATCATGCAAGTATCTCCAAAATAGACATAGTGAGGTTACTCACATACTGCAAGTTAGGCATGTTTCTAAGTACCTTGCAGAATTGGGGCCAAATGGACAGGTTTGCCTCTCACACAGGGAAAATCCGTTGATGGAGACAAAGTTATCGTCAATGGGATGCTACTTTAGAGGGGGAAACTTTATGCTTAACAGTGTGACTCATTTGCATGGTATATATAGATTGGAAAATCTGAAGTTGTCCCTTTAGTTTGGCAAGTGTGATGAATTAAAAGAGGCACACATTGTGAACAGGAACCAGAAACCCAGCACCCAGATTTTAAAACATGAATCCCGAATGTTTTCATTAGTAGGAGACTAAGATTACAAATTAAAAGTGCCACAGATTGAAAATAATGTTTTATGTACCATTACACCTAATTAGTTTATGTTGCTGAATGGAGGAAGTTGTCAGACACGGCAAACTAAGATAGCCATTATAAGCTTAATTAAATGCTTCTCTTGATTTTTTTCACAAGTTATTTGTCAATCCGTAGCACTCTAATTAATGCTGAGATGGAGGCCAGATGACCTTATCATTGTTGCATTTGGCATGTTAGCACTGAATCACACCCCAGAAAGACATTAATTTACTCAGAGAGAAAGAGACCAGGCCACTGAATACATTATTGCTAATTCTTTAGATGCTAAATTGTCTTAATAGGGTTAAAGTTAACCTATTTCCTAGATTCTAATTACTGAATGCTTCATAGGTCAGATTTGTTTGGAAGCCATGATCTTGAAAAAGACTGGCTTCAAAAGATGAGAAAACAATGCAACAACAAAGGAGTAACAATTTAGGATAATAATGAAAATACAGAGACAGATTCTCTGAGCCACTCAACTGCACTGTGCCCTTCTGGGTACAGAAAACCACTATGTTGCCACTACCTCCACTTCTGCCCCCAAAGCACCTGCACTCCTTTAATCCACAAGTAGCTGTGGACCCTTCAGGTCATGGCCAACTGCACTGAACTAGCCCAAGAATTAGGAAGACACAAGTAACTACCTCATGTCATCTACAAGTAATGTCCAAAGGAAGCTGAGTGTAGATAAAGATCTGGTCTCTATTGCTTTATTATCCTCCTTACTGGAACCAGTAACAAAAGATCACACCTGCCATCACGATATCTTCATCCCATTCCTGCAAGACACTAAATGCAGTTAACATTCACTGGCAATGAAATCTGAGGATGCTCAGCAGTGTGCAGGACCAAATCCTAACTGTGTGCAATATAAAGATGATGCACATATTTCTTAAGGCATGTGGACACTACAAATGAAAGCTGATCTATGTTAGTTTGACTTACAAACACTGTTGTAACTACTGCAGTGGTGCATGTCCACACTACACACCTTGGGTGCACATCCTCACTGGGAACGCTTCCACCAACTTAAGGAGGGTAGTGTGGGGAACTAAGGACCTTGTCTCTTAGCTCCACTGGCAGCTCCCTTCCAGGAGCCTACCTGTCACACAGGCTCCCAGTGAGCTGTTCTCCTCTCTAAGCCCCACTTCAGCTTCCCATTCCCCACCAAGAGTGGGAAGAAGTCTTCTAGGGCTTCTTGCCACAAAGGCGCAGGGGACCAGCTGTCCCTGCTCCTCAGCCCTTCCCCCACCTGCTTCTGCTGTGAAATTCAGCCTGGCTGGGATGTCTGATAGCAGGATCCAAAGCTGCTCTGGTCTTCTCACCCCAACTCCAGTTTAGCTACTCATCTCTCCAGGAGAACAGATGTTTTCTTGTCAATTTCACAGCTCCTGCCGTGAAATTGACAGAACAGCAGACATAAAGGATTCAATGTTTATGCAGTTACTGGACACCAAACTACACTGAGTTAAGCCTGACGCTTCTTTGGGAGGCAGAATTATGATGTCAGTGTAATAGGGCACTTACATCAATGGGAGAAGCCTGTATTCTAGACACTGACATAACAGGTTGTCATAAGTGGTCTTATTTCTCCTTGGCTGTGGCCACACTAGCCCCTCCTTTTGGAGGGACTATGGTAATGTGGCACTTTGAGATATGTTAATGAGACTCTCCCATGAATATGCAGTGCCTCATTAGCATGATGGCAGCCACATATGCTTCGAAACTGCCAGTTTCAAAACGCAGCTGCCTGTGTAGACAGGGGCCTTTTGAAACGACCCTCTGATTTCGAAAGCTCCTTATTCCCATCTGGTTTTCGGAGTAAGGGGCTTTCGAAATCAGGGGTCCATTTCAAAAGGCCTCCTGGCTACACGGGCAGCTGCATTTTGAAACCGGCAGTTTTGAAGCATGTGAGGCCACCATTATGTTAATGAGGTGCTGCATATTCATAGCAGTGCCTTACTAGCATATCTCAAAATGCCACATTATCATAGCTCCTCCGAAAGGAGGAGCTACTGTGGCCACAGCCCTTGTGTATGGTAAACCAACTCTAAGATTTTATCTTTAAGACAGGATGTTAAATCCACTAGCTTTCTTTCTTTAATAATAGATATTATAGATACAGCATGAAGGCACTAAAAATAAGAACGCTTCTCTTAACTATTACCTTAAGAAGATTTGCTGATCAGCCCTAAACTTCTTGGGCAAAACAAAGTAAGTTTGGTATTAAGTGTACTGTAACTTTAGTTGGGTCTTGTCACAAACACACCTCCATTACACTTAATTTAGCGAGAAATATTGTTTATCACTCAGTTTATCACTTGTTTATTACAGCAGCATAATTGTTACAATTAAATCAAATCTATTCACATTGACCTTTCAATGAAAAGTTAGGAGCTTTAACACCTTTCTATGATATAACAAACACTGAACCTTTCATGGAACCTCTCCTTCAAAAATCCATTATATGACATATTGTTTTCCTATCACTACCCACAGCACTGCTTCCTACATTTCTAATGACACCTCTGATCAGCTATGGCATGGGAACTGAACCTGTGAACTCTCAGTCATGGGACAATTAGCTAAAAGGTGCTAACAGCACCTTTAAATTTGTGTGTGATCCAATCATTATAAGGAAACAAAGACCAGCAGTGGGTTAATCTGTGCTACATACTTTTCATAGCCATGTGTACTTTTCAGGATCAGTGATATTCTTCACTCATACTTTACTGTACATTCTTTTAATCTGTATTTTTCAGCTTATTGAGGTGAAGTGACTTTTATAATTTGTCTGCCATGGGGTCCACTCATCACAAGTGGCACCTCTTTCAGATGACCCTGGGGATTAGCTCTGACCAAGGGTTATGCCCTCCCACTGCAGTGTCACTTCTGCCATGCTCTTGACCAGTCCCTCCAGCTCCAGGAACCATTGTCTCCTCTTCATGACTCAGCCCTATAGATGGGTCATCGTAAATACTCCCTTTCTGAGATGGTGTAACCAGTGCTTTCTTTTGTTAAAAAAGACGAGCCAGGGCTTAGCCAGCTCACCATCACCACCACCACCACACCAGGCTGCTGGGAGTGTGTCTCCATGCCCCAGCCAGCTTCCAGATGCAGGGCTGGTGGGGTCTCCCTGCCACCCAGCTGGGGATCCCACAGCTGGGCTGCCAAGGCGCTGCTACTCAGTACCAACAAGTACCAGCACAAGAAAAAGCACTGAGCATAACAGTCTTTCCAGAAGAAACCATCCCAGTCAGGATGCCATCCTTTGCTGGGTTTGTGCCTGTGATGGAGTGGGGGATACCTGTGTGTGTGTGTGTGTGTGTCTCACAGAGGGTGTGGGGCTCCTGCTGAGGTTAACCCTGACAACCAGGTAACACCTTTGTACTGCAGACAAAGGAGGAGGTGGAGCCTGAGGGGTTTGAATTGGAACTGGGAGTTGGAAGCAGTTAGTTTGGGCTGAGGGAGAGAGAGACAAAGGAGGGGGCCAGGCCCCAGCTCTGGGGGCCCCTCGGGGCCTCCTCTCCTCAACATGGATTGGACTGGCTGTCTCTGCCGGCTGCACTGACTCCTCTGTATGATGCTGTGTCCTGTTGGCTAATAAACCTGCTGTTCTCCTGCTAAGTGAGAGACTCTCCTGCCTGCGGACAGGGTGCAGAGCTTGGGGAACCCCAGAACCCCATCACACTGGTGTCAGAAGTGGGATGTTCTGCACCCCGAGGATGGAGCATCCAGTAGTAAGTGACGGGCGCCACGGAAGAAGAGGGGCCTGCGAGACCCAGGTGTGCTGATGGGCAGTGAGGTGCAGTTTCCCAAGGAGGAGGGGCCTGCAGCTGAACCCAAGCAACTGTGGTCATGGTCTTCCAGAGGGGGTGTCACACCTGAGGAGGGGTTACTCCTGGGAGTCAGTTGGAGTTGGTCCCAGAAGGTGGAGGGGCCGACGGCCCAACCCCCAGGAACAAGTGACCCACAAGGAGGCTGACGCTGAATGAGTTCTTCCCAAGACAGTGTGCTCATGGTCCTTGAAAGCGGGTGTCACAGAGAAGAAGGGGTTCCGCTGGGAGTCTGTTGGAGTCGGTCCCAGAGGGCGGAAGGGCCTACGGCCTAACCCCAGGGAGCTTGTGACCTGCAAGGAGCCTGCCACACTGAAGGGATTCTTCCAGGAATCGTGGGGTGCAGAGGGCATCAGCCTGAGAGCCTGCAACCACACTGAGCAACTCCGCTGTGAAGTGGCAGCACCTGGAAACCGAATCGAGATTAAAGGAGCTGGACAAGGCAGCGTGGATGTGCAGTGGCAGAGCTGAGGGTTAAGGAAACTCCTGCAGAGGTGAGCCCGGATCGGGGCAGGGAACCCTGGACTGCATGGAGCTCTGAACCGAGTGGCCTGCCACAGCTCAAGGAGGGAAGGAGCGATTCCAACCCATCATCTACTAGTGGCCAAGACAGACCTGCAAAGAGTTTTCCAGGCCTGGGCCAAGGAAGGTGCCTGTGTGTCTGTGCAGGAAAGCAGCTGATCCACTGGGAATGGCAAGTTGTCTGTGAGAGAAGCTGCTTCACCTTCTGTGTGTGTGTGGAGACCAGCCGGGGAGCTGGGACAAAGGAGAGAGTGTCTCCCATTGTCTGTCTGTGTTGAACAGCAGCAGCAGCCTGGGGAGAGAGCAGAGCCTGCGTTTGGAAAAGGTGCCAATGAGGAAACTAGCCCATTGTCTGAGGAAGATCCCCCCAGCCTAGGGTGGCTGGAGAAGGAACCACCAGGAAAGAGCATTCCAGGTGTGTCTCTGAATCCAGCCATGGGGGCTGGAACAGAGGGAATGGCTCTGGGATGGGCAGTGGTATCCCTGCTAAGGACACTGGTCCTTGGTGCAAGAAAAGTGCTTCTGCTTCTGGGGAAGTGAATCCTTTGTCTGAGCCTGTGGGGCCTCGAGATGGGGCCAAGATCCCAGAGCTGGATCTGAGGGCTGCTGAAGCCCAGATGGGAAGTGGGCCTGCCTCTGTCTCTCTCAGGGGGTATGATGCTTTAACTTGGTCTGATCCAGTTAGTATCATCAGGAAATCCCAGAGACCAGACGATTCTGGTACTTGTTCTTTGCCTGATGCTGAAGTGTTACTGGGAGGGGGTGAGAGGACTCTGTCCTACCAGAGTCATCCTCTCGCCAGGACACAAGAACAGACGGGCAATGGAGTTATGCTGAGTGATGAAGATAAAGGAGCTGGTAGCAGAAGGGAGGAAAGGGATCCTAACCTTCTGTCCGGTGGTACTGGCTGTCTGCCTGGAGGGGGATTACGTGGGAATCTGCCTGATGGGCCAGAAGTGATCCTGGGTGTAGGTGAAACCCAGGAGCTGGTTGTGGCTCAAGGGAGCAGTGCCCCCGTGGAGGCAGACAGGGGTGAGTTATTGTTTGGGGGAGCTCTTGAGGAAGAGAATTTCCCTGAAACTTTTCCTGACCCGTCTGTGGGGACTGCAGACAATGGGAGTGAGGTGGAGGAGAGTGAACAGGAAAGGTGCTTGTCTGTAAGCACCAGAGCAACCCTTTGCCTGGGGAGAAGTTTGTTTCAGCTCCTGATGGCCAGGACCTGCCTGAGTGTGAAGCCACTGGCTGTGCTCTGGAGGGGTCCAGGGCAGGCAGTGTGGAAGTTTCTCAGGAATTGGAAGTTGGTGCAAGTAAAGTGAAAACTATCAGGGAATGTGAGCAGCCCTGTGAGAACCAAGTGAAACGGCTGCACAGTCAGTCTCTGTAGGATGCAGGAGAGGGCCAGCAATTCCCCATCTCCAGATGCTAGAAACACTTATATTCTCACACTGGACTCCAATTCTGATTCCATGGGGAGGCAGTAGTTGGAGGTGGAAGGACAAAGGAGCTTTGGGCCTGGTGGGCCAATAAGGGATAAACAGGGATTCCTCCATGTGGATTCTGCGTCTGGGACTCACAAAACAACTTTTAGAAACCAGTTTGGTTTGCAGATTTCCAGGCTGGCTGGGAGGGGGCCGTCTCCCTGAGATCATCAATGGCGCAGCTCTTGTTAGAAGGGAGGGCACAGCCAGAGAGATCAAATTTCCACCCCAGGGGGCAAGAGAGAAGATTAGAACTTGATGGTGCTAAGAAAGGCCTCAGCCATTTATCCCCAAAATACCAGATTCTCAAGGATGTTGCACAAAGGTTGTGGTCTACCAAAGAGCAACGTAAATGTACAGTTGCAATGGGTTTGTTCTGTTACTCACGCTGACTGCTGTAACCAAGGGGTGCTGCTACCAAAAGCTGTAGAATTGAACCATGCACTGAATGTTTGGAAAGAGCCATTTGACATGATGACATTGATGTGGAAGCATGAGTTGTATGTTGAAGGAGTCTGTAACTCTGAAATGTCACCATTGTTCCCTGTAACTAGTCTTGCAACCTCTCACATGAGGAGGAACATTCCAAACCTATTGTGTGGCATGGAAGGGGAAACTGAGGCACACAACCATTTTGGTGGTCTGGCTAAATGCCAAGGGTGGAAGCATTTGTACCTTCTTTTACTGGACCGTAACTGAATTCCAAACATTGGCCGGAGCAGCTGTATGGGCTGGTGGTCAGACAGGGCAGGGCCCAGACCAGAAAAGAACTATTTGATCTGTTGGTGCTGCAGCATCTGTATGGGCTCTGCCTGCCCGATTTGAGAACGTGGCTGACGGACCAGGGCTGAAGCAGGGAGACCGACCAACCTGAGGGAACTAAAGGGACTTGTCCGGCTGCATCACATGAAAAGGGCCAATACCAAGCTCCTGAGTTGGAGACTCCCCCAGCAGGATTATGACATGGAGGTGGTGCACATCAAGGGGAGCACTGAGGGTGCAGCCGATGCCCAATCACAAGGGGAGGGCCCCAAACTTCCCCAGGTCACTGGCTGAGTGACCCCGCTCAGTTCAGTCTGGAAGGGGGGAGAGATGTGATGGAGTGGGGGATACCTGTGTGTGTGTGTGTGTGGCTCACAGAGGGTGTGGGGCTCCTGCTGAGGGTAACCCTGACAACCAGGTAACACCTTTGTACTGCAGACAAAGGAGGAGGTGGAGCCTGAGGGGTTTGAATTGGAACTGGGAGTTGGAAGCAGTTAGTTTGGGCTGAGGGAGAGAGAGACAAAGGAGGGGGCCAGGCCCCCCTCTGGGGGCCCCTCGGGGCCTCCTCTCCTCAACATGGATTGGACTGGCTGTCTCTGCCGGCTGCACTGACTCCTCTGTACGATGCTGTGTCCTGTCGGCTAATAAACCCGCTGTTCTCCTGCTAAGTGAGAGACTCTCCTGCCTGCGGACAGGGTGCAGAGCTTGGGGAACCCCAGAACCCCATCACAGTGCCACTCTCATGTGATGTCAGGGGAAGTCAGGCCTGCCCTCTACCGTGAATTCCAGTTCAGGGGTTAGCAGAAAAAGGTACTCACAGTCCTGTGCCTTCTCCTGCCTTCCCCCTTCTTCGGCTTTGCCAGTCTCCCACTTCCCTCCTCTCAGGCTGCATCTAGATTGCAGGGTTTTGTCAGCTAAACCCGTGGAGTGTCTAGATTGCATCTCCCATTCTGTCAGATGTAGATGAGTTGACAAAATGCCAGTCTAGATGTTCTGGGGGGCCTCCTGCCAACAGAAGAGGCCTCTGGACTGCATGCAGGCGCCCCAGCAGACACCCTGTCCATAGCAAACAGCACTCTGTGGGTCCTGCCTCTGGTCCTTCTTAAAGATGCAGGGAGCCTGGGGAAACCCATGGCAGGAAGCAAGACAGCATGGGAGCAGCCGAGCTACCATCTGCTGTGCCCCAGACCCTCACAGCTGCATGTTCACAGTGAGCAGCAATGACAGAGACACCCCCCACTCCCAAGATCCCCCAGGCCCCACAAGAGAGCAGACTGAGGTGTCTCTGGACCCACCCCGGGAGTCCAAATGCTGTGGCATCTCCTGGAGTGGGGCAGAAACCCAGGCCCTCCTGGACTTGTGGGCAGAAGAAGAATGCCTGCAGGACCCCAAGGCCTGCCACAGAAATGTAGCAATTTATAACAGAGTGGCCAGTGCCCTAGCCAAACACCCCCACCACACCCTGGAGCAGGTCAGGGCAAAAGTAAAGGAGCTCTGCCTGGGGTACCTGCAGGCCTGGAACACTGCCCGATGCTCCAGGGCAGGATCACCAACATGCCCCTACTACAGTGAGCTGAAGAGCATCTGGGAAGGGGACAGCATCCCTGTGCCTGAGCCTTGATACTGAGCTCAAGGCCTCCCGCTGCAGCGGGAGCCCCTGAAGGAGGAGGAGGCACCTGAGCCCAAACCCTGGCTGAAGTCAGACTTGGAGGCCAGCAGCCTCATCCTCATTCTGGACCTGGTCCCCAGCAGCCTGGCCACCTCCCAAGCATCGTTGGAGTTGGGCAAGGGTCCCTCTGGGGAGTGCCCAGGGCATGGGAGGCGGGCACAGATGGAGCATGCTGCAAGTGTTGCTCAGCCGGGACCTCGTGCTGTGGTTCTGGCACGTGGAACTACGTCAGTGGGTGTGTGCGCCACCCAGACCCAGCAGAAAGCCCCAGGGCATGGGTGGCATCCTGCTGCCAGGCCAACAGTAGGCCAGAGAAGTCCCAGGCCCTGAGAGGCAGTGGGGTGTCTCAAAACAGCTGGAAGTGGGATAGCCACAAGGGCACCAGCTTGACCCCAGCCTCACCAAGGTGTGTAGCACCTGGCACATAGGCATGCCCACAGGCGAGAGGCGGCACTGTGAGCCGCAAGGTGCGTGTAGGCCCCAGCAAGGCTAGGCCATTCCTGGCTCACCTGACACACGTAAGAGGACCCTTCTGTGGCCAGACACGCCCCCCTTGGCTGCTAGCCCATTGATTGGTCAGGTGTGGGGGGCTGCAGCGGGAGGAAATGTAGAGCCCCCATGCAGCAAGGCCTGCTGTGCAAGCCACAGATGGCTTTGCTCCTAGGACATGCTCATGCCCTGGCCAGGGGGGTGTTGGTCGCTGTTCATGGTGGGAGGCAAGACCTTAGGGGCTGCATTGCATGAGTGACTCACCATTTCTCCTCACTGTCTTCCTTACAGCTGGACCTGCACTGTCTGAGGGCAGGGCCACTCCCTCCGCACTACCAGGCCAAGCCCGCAGCCACAGGAGTCAGTGGCACCCGTACAAGGAGATGCTGAGGGACCAAAACACTACCCTGTGGCCCATGCAGGGCACCATGGACTGCCAGCTCTGGGCTGAAATGGAGTGGTGGTCGTGGGCCTGGAACCAGTTCATGTCCCACTTTGATGCTGTCACCAGCATCTGGTGGAATGTGCTGTCTCATTCACCCACGGCTGCCCCTCCCACCACCCTGCACCCGCCAGCCTTCCCGCATGGCACCCTGGATCTCCACCTGATCCCCTGGATGATGGCTATGGCCCTTCCCCCTGCTGCCAGGACCTGCCCTGCTCACCCACATCCTGCTGGAACCCCTCCACACCCATAACTCCCCAATGGGAGCCGTGAACCTGTGGCAGGAGGGGATCCCCAGGATCCTGGCCAGGGAGGGTCCCTTTAAGCACGTAGGTCACCGGGCTCCCAAAAGGGCAACCTGCAACCCTGGCTGACATGATTCTGGACGGCTGTTTTGCTAGGCAGTATGGCCGCTCGCTGTCGACAGAGCAGATCTCTCTTTCAGTGCCCCTTGGCGTCTGGATGGGCTCTATCAACAAACATCAGAGGGCGAGTCTGTATTGGCAAAAACAATGCGAAGTCCTGTGGCACCTTATAGACAAACACATTTTTTGGAGCATAAGCTTTAGTGGGAAAAATCCACTTTATCAGATGCGTCATCAATGCATCTGACAAAGTGGGTCCTTGCCCATGAAAACTTACGCTCCAGAGAAGCTGTTTGTCTGTAGGGTGCCACAGGACTTCGCATTGTTTCTGTCAACGGAAGTTTTGTTGCAAGACATCTGCTGACACAAACATCTGCCAACAAACCCCTGCAGTCTACATGTAGCCTCAGAGAATGAACTGTGGATTACCCCTGAACGGTGAACACACCTTCTTTCTCACAGGGAATAATTGCAGCCTACTTTCCCATGCCACCTCCCTGACTTACGTAGTGTCCCCCCTCCCCCCACCCTGAGCCGACTTCTTATCAATTCCCTTCTCCCTGGCTCCTGCTCTGGGTAGGGCCCAGGCAGTGAATTGGATCACTTTGCTATCCTTACCACATCTGTCTTCTTTAGAAACAGGGATTACTACTAAAACCTGGATGTAAACAGCTAAGAAGAAATAATGATGAGAAAATGAGAACTTTTTCTTCCGGTGAAACAGCCTAAAATCATTAATGATCATCATGGACTGGCACTCAGGATCGTAGCATCCAGTATCATGCTTTCCTTTCTGTTCCAAAGGAAACCCCAAGAATGACACGGTTTAGTTATTTTCTGAAAAAGTATGTTGATTAGAATATACCAAGAGATTTCCAGCAACGGTGTCCACTGTATTTCCAACAAGATTTTATGACTGTTGATCCTTAAATACCAAACAGAACGCAAATCAAACAAAACCCAGACAAAGCTGTTGATCCATCTTGAAATAATACGCAGCTGGTGTTTGGTGATCTTATTTCCATTTCTGGATCTCGTTAACGTTTGTTTCTCACAAGGCAGGATGTCAGACTGCTAACAAGCAGAGCTATTAGCAGATACCTGGAACAGCCATGTGAAAAATGCAGGGTATGTTTTCTCAAACAATGGCCTGGATTCACAGCTTGTGTAATCTATTGCCTTAAATGGAGTGATAGCAATTTTTCCAAGGTGATAATCTGACCCACTGCTCAATCTCTCAGAATACAGGTGATTCTATATTACAAGTAGTTTAACTGACAACTCTAATGAGGCACAATGTATTTATGAAAATCTTAGTATAACAATAGCCTTTCATCTCTGAAGATCTGAAACCAAACCCTAGCTATGATCACAGGCAGAAGTGAGCTTGATTGTCTGAAGCTAGCCCACAATTTGGCATTCTGAACAGTTCCTATTCACAAGAGACTCAGTCAGGAGTAACAAAAGTGCGGCAGGTCAAGACTCCGGTGCATTGGCAGAGCTGTAAGGGCAGAAGGTCAATTTCAACTGTCTTATGCTTAATTAAGGTTATTTTGCTGATATATGGCACCCCAGTGACCTTGCAATGCTTTATAGACTAAAGACAAAAGATCTGGACTGCTATAACTACCTTTCCTCAACTTTATTGAAAGAAAGCATTGAATGTTACAAAATTACTAAAAGAAAAAGCAACAGAGGAAGCAATTCAGTACTATATAGTACATTTGCAGAACTGGTTAGTCACATTACATTCACTAATGTAAACACCACTTATACCAATACAGTAAACCCTCGAGTTACTGAGTAGCCCAGCAGAACTGGTCTGTTCCCTGGCTCTCAGAGTGGCAGAGAGGCAGGAACCAGGGGGCAGCCTGGTTCTCGTCTCCCCACTGCTTGCGGGACCCCTGGGTCCCGCAAGTGGTGGAGCTGGGAATCAGGACCAGCCTGGTTCCTGCCTCTCCTCTGCTTGCAGAGAGGGGAAACTGAGCAGGCCAGCGGCCTTGTTCAGTTTTCTGGCTCCAGCCCGTGGAGAGGAGCCGGGAACCAGGGGCAACCTGGCTTCCGGCTCCCCTCTGCTCTTTGGAGTCCAGAAACTAACCAGGACTGCTGTCCTGCTCAGTTTCCTGGCTCTGTAAGCAGAAGGGAGCCAGAAACCAGGCTGCTGCCTGGTTCCCAACTCCCTGCCACTTCGGAGACCAGGAAACTGCTTCTGTCAGGGGCAGCCGCCTGACTCGTGACTGCTACCCTTGACAGCAGCTGTTGCTGCCCCTGACAGGAGTGGTTTCTCCACTCGTGTCAGGGACGCAACCTGACTTGCTGCTGCCGTTCCTGACAGGAGTGGTTTCCCCCTTCTGTCAGGGGCAGCAGTCACATTAACCTGAGATATGAGCAACTTGCTTAAGCATATCTCGAGGGTTTACTGTATTTAATAAATATAAAACATGGAACACCTAATTTAATGGAATATGCAAATATAGCTAAAGAGGAAAAATATATTTGCTTTCGCATATTTTGTTCAGTAATCACCTCTAATATGTCTAAACCATGAGAATTGTTTCCCAGATTTCTGAGCATTACATTCAGACGTGTGTATAGAAAGCAAAACAAGTCAGGAGGTTGAATTAAAAAACTTGGAGTACGACCTAACTTTACACCGAACAACCTGAATTTTCTAGATGTACATTCTGAAGAGTTTCATCATCACATTCAACATAAACTAATTAAATGTGTCTCAGAACTTTTAAATGAAAATAATTAAAGCTTAGGCAAGTAAGCAACATATTTCTGCAAGCCTCAAGGAATCAAATAATACTAGACTCAGCCCTGCAACATTGTTCGTTCTTTACTTACAGTATGAGCCATTACGGGAGATGGACCACAGAAGGTTCATAAAAGGCACTCTTGCTTTCAGTATAAAGAACGTCCTCATATATATGTCTGGGATTTCATTATTTCACTTTCAAAAATAATGACACATCTGAAGTACAATCAGCCCTTCACATAAAGTGTAGTCATGGAACTAACTGGATAGATATTCTCTAGCAATGCAGCTCCTCCTCTACAGGCTCTGCCATGTCTTATGCAACAAGGATAAAGCTCCTAAAAGTAAGTAGTTATTTTGTATACAAACTTAAACAGCTGTTGGTTTAGTTCCTGTTCTGATCTGTATGAAAAGCCCAGAGAGAAGAACTATACAAAGCACTCTGAGATACTTTCCCTCTTCTCAAATTCAAGTAATGGGGAAAACAGCCAGAAGGATAGATAAATGGCCACAGGCCCAACAGCTTGTAGCTTTTTGACAGTAACAACAAAGGATGATTAAAATGCAATGAGAATTTCTGTACAGCAAGGAAAACAAGTACGGTGTGTGCTCCTCACAAATGTATGTACCCAGACCCCTTGGCACACTAGAAATAAGAAGAAAAAACTTATTTTTCCCTGTCAAAACAAAAAGCAGTCAAGTAGCACTTTAAAGACTAGCAAAATAGTTTATTAGGTGAGCTTTCGTGGGACAGACCCACTTCTTTTTCCCTGAAGCATGTTTCATTCTTGCTACTAGCTTGATGCTGCTGCTGTAAATTAAATGTCATTTCTGTAGACTAGTTATTTACCTATACATAGCCAATGGTGAATCTCTTTGGTGAGGCGAGGGGGAGCTGAAGTAGTCTAGTGAAATGAAGCAGAAATAGCTGTTGAGCAGTCCATACAATTAGCCTATCATGAAAGGGCATTGTTTGCAGAATCCATCACCAATGAACCAACATGCAGTGAATAGTTCAAGCAACTTGATCACCCCTCACCATTTACATCCATTATTCAGTTTGCTGTATTCTATACATATAATTACATATTATTTTACATATGATTAATTGGTCACCACCACACACAAGTCATTACATTTAACTGTGTTTGTAAAAGCGGGTAGTCTAATTTGGGAGCCAAACTTGTCTCCCCTTTCCACTATTAAGTCAGTTTAATTACTTCAACTTTCCACAAAGAAAGGGAACAACAAAAATAAAAAAAATAAATAAAATCTGGCCCTCAGACTCAGATTCATGTGTATATCCAAATACAATCAATATGTTAAGCAAAGTAAAAGGTTTTTGTATTACCAAACTCAGGGTTACTCTACAATGGTTGCTCACAAGCAGGACTTTCTATTGGAGGTGATTTGCTGTGCCTTTCTCTGTTTCAGCAATCAGCAGTAATTGCAAATAATCCCTGACCTACTTGGAGTCTGCAGTGATTCAGATCTGAAAGTGCGCATAAAAATAAATCCAGACATCTTAAATATTTGTGACATGAAACAAGGTTGGTTAAATAACTAATGGGCAGAATATTGAGTGACTCATTTTAAAGCAGGATAGAAGCTGTCACTGTGGGCCACAGGGCTGCCATAATTCTGTTAGACACATAGAGATACAAAGTTCGGAAGCAGTTGCCACCCACAAGAAATGAGCAGAAGTTCTGAGACCTCATTGTCACCACACCAGGACTGTAATACTCCCGTCTCAATAGCCCTCCAAAATGCACAGCAGCAGCAGAAGCCAGGTGGTGGCCACATCAGAGCACAACGTCAGAGAGTTAGCGGGTTTAAAAAAAAACAAACTATATTACTACTCATAAAAGGTAAAGAAGCAAAGAAAGTAACTGAAGTGTCTCAAGGCTTGGTGGCCTTTTCACGGAGGCTACAGGCCTGCCACAGCCCTGCTCCCTAGTTCAGGGCAGAAGCAAGGCATTCTGGGGGTTTTAGGCCTCAAGGTTAAAGGGAATTGTAGGCCTGACAGTAAGGATTAGAAATAGGGCTTCTGTTAATTCTCCAAGGTTTATTTTTACCAATTTGAGTTTTATGCAGCTGTCCAAATATGAAGGGGTCTTTGGCGAGAGGGGTGTCTCGGGGTGCGTTTACACTAGGAACTAACTTCGAAGTTACACGCTACTTTGAAGTAGCCAGCAGAGAGTTTGCCCGCATTTTCCCTTACTTCCAAGTTAACTTTGAAGTAGGGAGCCCAACTTGGAAGTCCTTACTCCATTCCCGGGAGCGGAGTAGTGCCCTACTTCACAGTTTAACTTTGAAGTAAGCAACTTCGAAGTGGAGCATCTACACACACCCTCCTTTGAAGTTGTACTTTGAAGTAAGCAACTTCTAAGTTATTTTTGTAGCGTAGACACAGCCTCTGTGCGTACCGTGTCATCTCTGTGCAATATTTCCTAGTACATTTTAATGCAGTACTGTTTGAAACAATGCTACATTAAAGTGCCCTAGGGAAACTTTATTGTGCATCAGCAAGGGAGGGCCACATGTATCACTTTATGTACAATACAGCAGTGTGCTTTGAAAACCACACACTCATTGTCCGTGTTATTGCTCTATATAGACTATAACCATTTATAATATTTATTGGACAAAACACCAATTTTTATTTATTTATCTTTATATCAGGTGTGTTTTGTTTAGATTTACAGGTAAAACCAAAAATAAGCCATAACTGTAACAAGTAACTTCCCCTAATTCAGCATGAGAATGACTGAATATCATTGTTCAGGGCAACTGAACCTGTATTTCCCTTCAGTGGCTCAGCAAACACATCAGCTCCTGACTTCCAGCTCCCCAGCAGTTGTCTTTCTGGGTCAAAACCCAAGTGTCTCTCCCCTCTGACTGGAAGGCTGCAAAGTTCCCTCCTTTTACTGTGTAAATCCAAATGAAAACAGCCTGTCTGAACAGAGCTGCCTGCTGTTTCTTTAGAGAAATTGCTATAGATAGAAGTTACCACATGGCTCTTTTTAAGCAAACCTACGTTATTTCTATGGTAAAAAGCATTACAGCGACAGTATATTCAAAACAAGAACCTACGTGCATGTTAAGTTTCTGGCATAACCTCACCCTCTACGGGGTTTCTTTCTGGTTATAAGTTTATCAGTGCTTCAGCTCAGAACATCACACACAGTCTGATGCGAGTCTGAGTCCAAATCATTCCTTTTCTCCCCTCAGGACTCCGGCCCGACATGGACCATGGAGGAATGTGTATGACTCACTGCTGACAAAGTTGGAGAAGAAGCTTGTGGGTAGAAGTCTGTGAAAGGATTGGGTAGAAGGCCCACGACTGAGGCAGAACAGTAACTGATACTGAAAAGGAGTAAATTCTTCACAGTAAAGAACTGCATAGGTTTGGACTTGAGTTGAGACAGTTTCAGACATTTATTGCCCTGGAAGAGGTGGGGATTTTCATGTGTACAGACAGCTAAATTACCCAATGGAGGGGAGAGGGGACGGACTGTGGATATGGTTGCCCTTGGAGATGGAAAAGCAAACCACTTCTGCAAAAAGTTCTTGTGAAGTGCTCCTAGTAGCCCTGTTTCTGTACAGCCCCACCTTCATTTTACTGTCATGAACCCTACCAGAAATAGAAATGGCTCCCCAAGAAAGAATGATAAAACAAGGAAAGAGGTCCCTGCCTGAAAATGGGTGATCCATCACAGAAATCTATGCTAGGGAAGTGCAGGAAGGAGATGAGAGGCGAGGCAGTCCAGCCTACTCCTAGAAACACATGTTCCAAGTGAGCATTTTTCTACTCTTCAGATGGCTGGAAAAAACCCACCATGAAACATTCAAGGGGAGTAAAATGTAGCGAGCTCAGTTTATTATCCATATATTACTTTACATAATTAACAGTTGTTAATATATGAATTGGAAGACAAACAGATATTGAGCACTATCAAGAGGCCTGTCAGATGAAAATAAATAACTGGGGGAGGACAAAAATATAATATTCTGGAAAACAAGGAATAAAGAATCGATATCCACATAACAGGATCTGCAGAACATGACAACGATCCCACCAGACAGTTATCAAATTGATGTCGGAAATAATTATAACAGAGAAACACACATCAATATAAGGCGCACACCAGGCTGCAAGGACAACAGAACAGAGAGGTCAGTATCCACCTTTAATTCTGCCAAGACTAACAAAGGTCGTAAGGTTTAAAATCTAAAGATCATCTAGTCATTTAAATCACTGGCCACCAATTCCACCTGGGACCTGCACACTAAACCCAACAACTGAAAACAGACCAAAGTATCACAGCCCACCGGAGACTAATTATGTGCCACAGACAGAAGAGGAGGGACTTAAGTGCACCAGTGTGCAAGGACCCCACAATGGCAGGAAAATTATTAAATGAGATATACCCAGGTAATCTTGGCTAGTGAACCACACACCCCCACACACTGCACGGGAAGGCAAAAAATATCCAAGTTCATTGCCAACCTGTCCTGGAAGAAAATTTCTTCCCAATCCCAGATATGCAAATAATTAGACCCTGAGCATGTGAGGAAGAATCACCCGCCAAGCAACTGAGACAGTTATGTTCTGAGCCATCTCAGAATTTAGGCCCACCCTGGCCAATGTCCCATCTCCAGAACTGTCCATTCATGCAGCTTCAAAAAGAAAAGAAAAGCTTATTTTAAAAAGTCTAAAATACATTGGTGGCTAGTGAATCCTTCCCTGCCTCCTGTATGTTTCTGGATGAAACCCTAATGCATAAGCTTTTAGAAATATTAGACAAATCAGGATTGAGCCCCAGGGCCACTGAACCCTTCCCCCTACCATAATCATCAGTCCTGTCATACAATCACACTCTTAAAATTGTCCAACTCTGTCTCAAAGCAAATTAAACCTTTTGCCCTACAACTTCTGTTGGAGGGTTGTTCCAGAACTGTACTCCTCTGATGGGTAGACAGCTTCATTTCCAGCCTGAATTCATCCATGGCACCTTGATATCCATTTTTTTCCTCACAGCAACATTGCCCTTTAGCAGAAACAGTGTTTTGCCCTCCCTGAAATTTATATATACGTGCACACAATTTATTTTGGGAGAATAATCATATCGTCTCTCAGCCTTTTTATTTTTTGGAAGACTAAACAAGCCAAGCTCTTCCACTCTCTCAAGACAGCCCCTCTAGTCTCCTGACCACACTGGCATCTTTTCCAAACTTGGTTTAACAAATTAATCTTTCTTGAACAAGAGTGACAAGCATGTAGACAGTACTCCAAAGGAGGTCTTACACTAGACTTTTACAAGAGCAATACATCTCGCTCTCTACTGGAAGTGCCTTGTCTGATACATCCTGGGGTCGTGTTTGCCTTTTTCACAACTGTAACATCATGATAGCTCATAATCATTCTGTGCATTGCCAGCACATTTGAGTCTCTTTCCCATTCTATTGCTTCCAATGATGAGGGACCAGCTCACAGCACAAATTGTTATTAACACTAAGTGTACTTTATCCCATTATAAATTTCATGCTGTTTTACATGAGTCTTCCAAGTCATCTGAGTCTTCCTGTAGAAGAATTCAGTCCTGCTCTGTGCTGATGATGCTCCCCTACTTTGTATCATCACCAAGTTCTCCTAATACATTTCTAAGTTTTTGTATCAATGATGTTAATAAAATTATTAAAGAAGATGGTTTCCAGGTTGACCGATCCGATCTGAAAATCCATGTTTCACCACAACCCATTGCCTTCTCTGCTTTAGCCAGTTTCTTATCTACCTTACAATTGTTGTATTGATCCCCATCTTCACTAATTTAACTAATAATACCCTACGTGGTCCTCAAGTCAAATGTGTTACTGAAATGCAAGATCTATTATATCTCTATTGCACTTACACTACCTAAATAAGAGCTTTTTTCATCAAAGAAGGATCCTTTTAAATTGCTGTAGAAATCAAACCTGCACAAGGTGTGTGTCTCCAAATTTCTCAGCATCTCTACCAAAAAGAGTGGCCTGGATTAACTCCTGAGCAGTAGCCACTCAAGGTCTAAGTGATTGTTTATGTTGGGCCATACAGACCCTGATGAAAAATTTCAGTGGGCGCCCTCCCATATATTTATAACATAAGCTGAGGTTGTTCAGAGCCTGCCAATTCCCCCAACTGTCAGATAATGCCTTGAATGAACAGGCTGCAAAACTGCTTCCAAAATCACTCTTGTTCAGCCTTTCTGGACATTGAATTGACAGATATATTTGAGTGGGTATGCTTTTAATTGAATAAGCACCATATGTCAAAATTTCTTACATTATAGGTCTTTAGGACAGGCAAAAGGTTAAATGCCTTTAAGCTGAAATAGGATGTTGTGGTCTTACACTAAAAAGTCAAAGGAACGTTTCTGTTTCTATGTATATCTTTTTCTTTCAAAAATGCTAAATAAATTGAACAACAGTTTTTTATTTCTTCTGCAGAAAAGCCATATTCATATAATGGGAAAGAGTCTAAATACTTCAAAATGCCTGGATTTCATCCCAAAACAATCCCTTCTTGGCAGAAAGGCTAAGACTGGCATTCCCTGAGCAGCCAGCACTGAGTTAGTGCTGACATGCAGACAGTCTATGGGGAACTGACTACATTATCAATTATCCTGACAGATAGGGAGATTGCTAGAGCCTATGATATACATTTCAATGCTCAAATTCAAACCCAGACATTTAATCCATCCAAGTTAATAGAAAATATTGATATCTCTGGAATTTGGAGAAAAGCATAAAACTAGGTTTAATATGCTGCAATCGTTACCATAATGGCAAGCAATATATCACATGCAACTGTCCAAAAAGAGATGAATGGTAGGTAAGTAAGTTGGCAAACGCCTTAAGATAGATGTGCACCTGAGAAAGGGTATTGGAACCCTCAATGTAGGAAAAAGTTAAACCATGATTTAACCAATGGCAGCACAAACCAGAGGTAAGGCAGTCAGAATTTGTCATCTGTACTTCCTCCCACAGGATGACATTAAACAAAGGTGAAGATTCTGTTCCAGTCTGTATGTCCAACCAGATCCTTCTCCACCCCTCAATACAGAACGACAGAGAAGACTATAGAGCAGAAACCATCAATCCTGTGAGAGGAAGTGGTATGTGCTTTCAGGGTTCATTTCTATGAAAATGAAGCCGGGGAAAGCAGCAGGAGCAGATAATGTGCTTGCAGAATTGCTAACATGAAGTTTTAAGAGTCTGGAAATTTTATAATCATGCATGGATGTCTAGACATTGGCTGGAGGCCTAAGAGGGTTTTTTCTGTCCTTTGCCAAAGAAGGGAAAATTAAGAGGAAAATAACTATTGTCCATCTCAGATAATTTACACAAGCAAAAGTACTGCTCTACATAATCCAGAATCCCATGAAATGCAGGATAGAAGCGGAACTACCACCATCACAAACTAATTTCGGAGAGGGTTCAGAGGCAAAAACTGAAAAAGCAAAGAGTAAAGTCACTCTTTGATCATTTGCCTCATTGACTCCTCAAAAGCATTTGATAATATTTGACACAACTCTTGCAAATCTCTGTCACCAAAAAAGCCAATAGTTTGATGAGCAGCAGGCAACAGTGAGTGAGGCAGTGCATAAGACAAGGTTATATTTTGTCCTCAAGCCCCTTTAACATATTTGTTGAACCTCTCTAATCCAGAACTCTCATCTGGCAAACTCCACAATCCGGCATGATGTTAGTTAGCCGGATGACCACTTATGGGTGTGGCCAAGTTCCCTGTGGTCCCATAAAGTTTGTTTAAAGCCACCCGTCCTGGCTCTCAGTGTTCTGTGCTGTTAATTACCTGAAATTTACCCTTAAAGTTTTCTAAGAACTCAGTAAGCAGTGGAAGTGTTGGTATTGTGCTAGAAAATATTGACCTCCCATCATCTGGCAAATTGTCTCGTCCCGCACTCATCAGATCCCTATGGTGCTGTATGAGAGAGGTTGAACCTGTAGAAGCAAAATATATTATGAGCCTTGGGACGTTTTGACAAAAGGCAAGGAGCTAGGATTTCAATCGGTGTATACCTCTTAATGGACCTCAGACATTCTAATGACACAACACTCTGTGGTACAGCCATTGATACTGGAGTCTGTAAAAAGAGTTAGAGGAATACAGACTCTCTCAAGACGTGTCTACACGTGCACACTACTTCGAAGTAGCGGCACTAACTTCGAAATAGCGCCCGTCACGGCTACACGTGTTGGGCGCTATTTCGATGCTAACATCGACTTTAGGCGGCGAGACGTCAAAGCCGCTAACCCCATGAGGGGATGGGAATAGCACCCTACTTCGACGTTCAACGTCAAAGTAGGGACCGTGTAGTCATTGCGCGTCCCGCAACTTCGAAATAGTGGGGTCCGCCATGGTGGCCATCAGCTGAGGGGTTGAGAGACGCTCTCTCTCCAGCCCCTGCGGGGCTCTGTGGTCACCGTGGGCAGCAGCCCTTAGCCCAGGGCTTCTGGCTGCTGCTGCTGCTGCTGCAGCTGGGGATCCATGCTGCATGCACAGGGTCTGCAACCAGTTGTCGGCTCTGTGGATCTTGTGTTGTTTAGTGCAACTGTGTCTGGGAGGGGCCCTTTAAGGGAGCGGCTTGCTGTTGAGTCCGCCCTGTGACCCTGTCTGCAGCTGTGCCTGGCACCCTTATTTCGATGTGTGCTACTTTGGCGTGTAGACGTTCCCTCGCAGCGCCTATTTCGATGTGGTGCTGCGCAACGTCGATGTTGAACATCGACGTTGCCAGCCCTAGAGGATGTGTAGATGTTATTCATCGAAATAGCCTATTTCGATGTCGCCACATCAAAATAGGCTACTTCAATGTAGGCTTCACGTGTAGACGTAGCCTCAATGTTACAAAAATAAAGTTCATATACCTTGACATGATCAATAACAGGATGCAAGCAGCCATCACAATTAATAGAAGTAATTATTGTTAATAGAAATAATAGAAAAATTTAATTATCTGGAATCGTATATAGCCAGCCAAGAAGGTTGTTCCAAATAAACTGAAAGTGTAGGGACAACTCGCCCAGCTGTGCCATCCCTTAAGAAAATATGAAAGCCAAACATGACATTTCCAAATGTATGAAAATGCAGATGGTGAAAAGCCTAATTTTTGCACACAGTGATTTATAGATAGTTACCATGGGAATTTAATATTGCTAACAAGAATAAAACTGGAGTTTTGAAATATGGTGTTAGGGAAGACTCTTGTGTATTTCCTGGAAGGAAAAGACAGAAATGCCTATGTCTGAAATCTCACTGGAGAGGAGCAGACACTGATGTCAAAAAAATCAGTGTCAGCAAACTTGTGTACTTTAGTCACATGGATGTAGGGCTGGCAATAACCTTGAAAAGATTATTGTGCAAGGAATAATGGAGATGTCTCAAAATGGGGGTTAACACATGAGGAATTGGATGGAAGGTGTGCAGCAGATGTCTGGAATGTCAGCTGCTAAATGCTCATAATTAGATATGGATCAGGAAGGTTACCAAATATTCTTCCATAACATCACAAATATTCAGACACAAATACATGGATTTACTTAGTGGGATAAATCTGGGATCCTGCTCTAAATGTTTGTCACTTTTTGATTTTCACCCACATGGCTTTAGCTTTGGGCTGAAATGCCCGTATTATACCTCAGGCTAAATCTATACTGTGGCCACATGTAAGGTAGGTGTGCCTGCACATCAGTGAAAAGCAAGCATGAGGTGTGTTGGCACAGGTGTTATTGAACCTCCAGCATATATAACTTTGGAGTGCAACCACCTTCTACTCCTAGCATGCATGGCTTTGCTGTTAAAGACCTTCTTATGTAGTTAGTAACAGAGGAGGTGGCCATGACAGTCTGTATTCTAACAAACAAACAAAAAAAAAACCAGCAGTCATATAGTCCTTTAAAGACTAACAAAATAATGTATTAGGTGATGAGCTTTTGTGGGACAGACCCACTTCTTCAGATCTACAAATCGTGGGTTTATCCCATGAAAGCTCATCACCTGATGAATTATTTTGTTAGTCCTTAAAGTGCTGCATGACTGCTGGTTTGTTTTGTTATTTGGTGTTGTAGTGGACTATTCTCAAAAGGAGACACTCAAAATTTTAACCCCAGCATGCAAGTGGCATAGGGAGGTTTCCTGCCTATTATGCAGTTTACCCATTCTCTGGCTATAGCTAATTCATTTTCACCTACATGACAACTTCTGCTTTAGGAGCACTTTTTTGCACTCCTTTTTATTACAGCAGAAGATACTCCCATAGCTGTTATAATGTCCTGACATGCACAGACACACAATTTCAGATTGCACAAGCTGAACACCATGCTGTACAAAACACCATTCTTTATGGGCTGATTTTCTACTGTTTGGTACCTCCTCTTGTCATTTCCACCTGTGCATAGTCATCAAAATAGTACTACAGGCTTCTATTAATTACTTGTGGGGATGGTGTAACTGAGTCATGAGTATGTAATTAACCCTGCATGGGGCTCAAGGTGATATGGAAAGATGAAAAGTTTTGTTCTTAGCATAGAAAACAGCTATAGATTCTACTCCACATATCTTTGCAGAAGCCCAGCTATAACATAATGGCTACGTCTACACTAGCCCAAAACTTCAAAATGGCCCTGCTGTCTGCATATTCCTATCTGCTGTTAGGAATAAGGGGATTTCGAAGTTGGCAGGGTCCTTTTGAAAAGGAGCCCTGTTTGGACGAGCTGTCTGGTGAGCCATGTCAATTTCAAAGTGCTGAGGCTACCAGCATTCTAATGAGGTGCTGAATATGTATTTCAGCGCTTCATTAGTAAACTTCAAAAGAGCCATTTGCATGGCCATTTCGAAGTTTTGGGCTAGTGTAGACACGGCTAATATGTTTGGTTTCAATGGTATTTTCAGACATGTAGGAGTAAAATCTTAAATGAAAATAAACAGAAAAAATTAATTCTTCCCTCCACTGAATCATATAATGTACTTATGTCTTCCAAAAAGCTATTTGCAAAACACCACGTTTCTTTGGTTTCAGTCAACATGAGTGTTAAAGGGGGTGTGTGTGAAAATTTCTACGCTGTTATAACTGTGTCCAGTTTTACACCTCAGAGTCAATGGTGATGGTTCAGCAGCTTATTCATCAGAGAGACCAACTCAACCATAAGAGCCATTTTGTTCATTTATGTGAACAGACCTCCAAAGATCTAAGAAAGGAAAACTCAGGCAAATAATTCTCCAAACCGCAGTATTTTCCTCCCAGTTCTGAAAATAGTTTGGCTCAGACTCCAAGCTTATTAAAATGTGTGTTTCTGCAGAGGATGTCAACAATGCCAGTTAGTGCTATTTGTGATTGTATTTCATGGAATTCACAAATAAACTTCAACTGATTCAAATTTTATTTTAGTTTTAATAAGCACCATGAATATTGGATTATTACTTGAACCTTTTCGTCTACAATGGAAATCTCAAAGACTTAAAAAAATAATTTCTACTACTTTTTTCACATACCATTGGAAAAACACTAAAAAAACCCACTCATGCATTTTCAACATTTCTACATTCAATCCACAGAGAGTAGAGATGGCACAACAGAAAAAATTATACTTTTTCAAATGTCAGAATATTTTTATTATTTTGCTCATACTGGTTTGCCATCCCAGTGTCTCCATTCCAGCTTTGCATTAGCAAGTGGATGGAAAAAAGCTAACTTTTGAATTCTTACTAATCAACTTTGCCTGATTCACTGACTTACAGTGAGCTGGACTCCATTGATTTAAATAGACTGTTACTTTAACATGCGGCACAAACGCGTTTAGCAACTCCCAGAACCAATGAAGGATGGCATCTGTATAAATGGCATCAGTGGAATGAAGAGGCAGCTCAGAAATATTCCAGGACATCACTGTGGAAAGGTGTAGATACATCATTTGGACAGCACAAAGTAAGATTTGGGTTTGCCACGTGAAGTGATATTAGCATAACACAAGAAGCAACACACACCTGATAATGGGGGGTTTTGAGCTATTTTTATTTCAAGCTGCTATACAACTGTGACATGAAACATGCTCTCTCATGTAACTAGTCTTCATTAGCATGTCAGTAGAACCGATGACTCTTGAACTTTGATGCTAGCTCTCTGATGTTATTAGCTAATAATATAGAATTTATGAGTTTCTTTCCTGGATATGGTGAGAAGTGTGGTGGGTTTTTTTTTTTTTTTAATACTAAGTGCTAAATATTTTTTTCTTTTTTAATAACAAGGAGTTGAAATAAAATGTATTATAGCTTCTAAGGGGATATTTTAATGGAAAACAGTTGTAGAAATTGTCAAGCTACATTTCAGGTAGGCTGCACTTAAGCAGTGCAAATCAGGTATCTGACTAGAGGCTGTCCAGTGGTAAAGTAAATAATATGTATACATTGTGGTAAATGAGAGATTGTGGAATGCTGTTTTATACGTCAAGTTTTCTACTGATACCATAACATTTAACAATTCTCAAAATTTACTAGCTCTGTTAAAAAAAAAACCAATCAAAATGAGTACAGATGTTTAAAAATGGAACGTTGGAGAGTGCTCAGTTAACCCAACCAACATGGGTTAGACACAGGAGGCTTCTTCATTTCCACATGATTTGAGACTCCCAGAACATTTAAATACACTATTTAAAATATTTCTGGAGTCTGTCCATTTGTTCTCTCTGAATCTAACACAAGTGATTCCGACACTCAGTTTTCAAGTCAACCTCACAGACAAATGAGCCACTAGGGCTGTCTCTACACTACAAAAATAACTTTGAAGTAAGCAACTTCTAAGTTGAGTGTCTACACACACCCTACTTTGAAGTTAAACTGGTTAAACTAAAGTTAAACTCCAGGGAATGGATTAATGACTACCAAATTGGGCTCCCTACTTCGAAGTTAGCTTTGAAGTAAGGGAAAAATGCATGTAGACTCTCTGCTGGCTACTTCAATGTAGTGCCTAACTTCAAAGTTGGTTCCGAATGTAGACACAGCATAGGAGACTGAATTGTAGCAGTATCTTCATAAACATAGAAAAAAACAGCATATGTTGTTTGAATTTGAGACGGAGGCTCAAATATATTTTTAGTTTCACATTGGCCATTTTGCCAGAAGATGCCTAATATAGCACCAATACAAATGTTCCCACCATGGTATTCAATTTCATGGGCTATTTCTTTGACAGAGTTGTCGTCCCCATGCTTTCTCAAAGATTTGCTTGTTAAACATCTCTGCATTCTGGTTTCTTTCAAATTATTTTCTTCCTAGTTCAAGAAATACTTTGTTCCACTGAGGTCAACAGAAGTTCATAAACTTAAGTAGGACCAGGATTTAGCCCATAATTTTTTTCCAGGCAAACGGATCCCTTCAAAAGCTCAGCAGTATATTCATGTCACAGATAACTAGATGCAGTAAAGGTGGAGGGTCTAGAACATAGAAAGTCCCAGCTATGCCTCCATACCCACCTCAGCACACCTCCCTATATTTTCTCCCATTTTCACCACCTCTCAATTTTCTCCCATGTCCTTACTTGAACCAAATTTTAAAAAAAAATCCACCCCCCAATTTTTCCCACATCTGGGATGGTTTAAGCGAACTCTTCCTTTTCTTCAGGTCCCCATTCATAGCAATACTAGCACAGGCTGTTATCTCTGGCTACAAGATTCTTTCTGATATTACTTACTATTTCTCCACACTCGAATCCCCTGCTACCTAGTTGATGGACCTTGCTACCTCTCTTGTGAAATTTCCCACTAAATTTGACTTTGTCTACACTTGCATTCCTCTTTCGAAAGAGGCACGCAAATGAGGTAAATAGAAAATGCAAATAAGGTACAAAATTGCATTTCCAGCACCTCATTTGCATATTTTTATTTCAAAATAGCTTCTTTCTTAAGAAGAAAACCAGTGTAGACACTACTCTTCCAAAAGTCAACCCCATCTTCGAAAGAATACTTCTTCCCATAAAAAAAGGGAAGAAGGATTCTTTTGAAGATGGGTTGACTTTCGGAAGAGCAGTATCTACACTCGTTTTCTTCTTTGGAAAGAAGCTATTTTGAAATAAGAGCATGCAAATGAGGTTGTGGATATGCAAATGTGTGCCTCATTTGCATTTTCTATTTACCTTATTTGCATACCTCTTTCAAAAGAGGAAGAGAAGTGTAGACACAGCCTTTGTGTTTTCTTGGAGGCAAAGCTCCACAGTCAATTGCATTCCTTTGACAGAGTGGCCAAAATTCACACTGTCCTACCTGGTGGTCTGTCATGTGAAATTCTGGTTGATAAAGTCTGTAGTATCTCATTGTCTCATGTAGTATAATACACCACCTTACAACTGGTGAGGGGCATACTCACAGACACACTTTTCTAACATCAGGCTTCAATGAGCACGCTCACATGAATTTCTCATTGATTTGGTCCAGATCATAAGCAACGTAGAGCTTGAGTATTAAAATACAGTTCTCTGTAGATTTTAGTCTACAGACTGAAACACAAATATCATGTGAATATAGTAGGCTGGATTCCCATGTAGCAGAGAGCTTTTTCCTGGAAGTTGTGGCTTATCAAGATTGTTTGTTTTGAATATATTTAATCTGTGATGTGCCTTTCTTTCTTTTGCGTTTTTCTGTGAAGGAAGGGGCAGAATCTCTCTCATACTCACCCCATTTTGCACTACTCTGGCAGAGTAATTGCCTGCATCTATTCTGCTGGGGAAGTCCTTTAGCGCTGGGCAAGCCTTAAGAGCATGGAGGGGACACGTCTGCAGCACAGCTGAAATAAGACAGACATTTGCTATCCACAATTTAGGATGAAAATAGGATGAAGATCAATAAGGATTCAGTAAGGACTAGGATGGAGTACTGCAGAAAGGCATCTGGGGTTATAGTGGACCACAGCTTAATGTAAGTCAACAGTGTGCAAAAAAAGCCAATATAATTCTGGGATGCATTAACAGGACTGTTGTGAGCAAGACATGAGAAGTAGTTCTTTCACTGTACTCTGCACTAATTAGGCCTCAATTGAAGTATTGTGTCCAGTTCTGGGTACTCCTTTTTCAGAAAAATGTGAAGAAGATGGAGAGGATCCAGAGAAAAGCAACTCAAATTATTTAAATTCTAGAAAATATGACCTATTAGAGAGAAATAAGAAAATTGGTTTGTTTAATTTAGAAAAGAGAAGGCTGAGAGGGGATAAAGTAGCTTTCAAATACCTAAAAGGGTGTTACAAGGAGGAGGGAGAAAAATTATTCTCCTTCTCCTCTGACGATAGGATAAGAAGCAATGGGATTAAACTGCAGTAAGGGAGATTTAGGTTGGGCATTAGGAAAATTTTCCTGCCTGTCAGGATGGTTAAGTACTGGGATAAATTGCCTAGGACGGTTGTAGAATCTTCATCACTGGAGATAGTTAAGAACAGGTCAGATAAAATAGATGGTGCTTGGTTCTGCCATGAGGGCAGAGGATTGCAATTAATGTTCTCTTGAGATTCCTTTCCAGTTCTAGTATTCTATGACTCTGTGGATCAGAATAGCTCCTATGCAGAATGAATGTATCTGTGTGTGTTACACAGAAACACGTGTTTATTTTAGGAAACAGATGGAACCTTTCTGTATGTTGTATAGTGGCTGTTCTACCTTCCTCTGAAGTGTTGGTATTTGCTTCACTCAGGCAGGATACAAAAATAAATGAAGTAGTAGTAGACAGCATAGCAAAGTAATTATTGCAGTCTTACTAATGTCTACAGAAGCCATAGGACCCTAAACATGGCTTGGAAAACATACCTATTAGTCTGCAATTTGATTCCACTCAATGGGCACCATTCATCACTGGTGTTACTC
This sequence comes from Carettochelys insculpta, assembly GCF_033958435.1. Classification (NCBI taxonomy): domain Eukaryota; kingdom Metazoa; phylum Chordata; order Testudines; family Carettochelyidae; genus Carettochelys; species Carettochelys insculpta. The sequence continues at coordinate 91,883,528 of NC_134141.1, forward strand.
AGCTGAAGTTAATGGAATTCCATCAGGCATTAATTTGAACTGTTCATATAATGCATGTACATATCATTATGCTGTGATTGTGGCAGAGAGTGATGGTCCATACTATGCTCACTGTTAGCCAGAATGTCACAATGTTGTCCGAACTCCCACCCTTATGTGTCTCGAATTTCAAGGCCATTTGCTTTCCTTGTCAATCTAAGGCTATGTCTACATGAGAGAATTTTTCTGGCAAAACTGGGCTTTTGTCAGAAAAACATGTGGAGAGTCTACATGCAAAATGTGCTTTGTCCACAGATTGTCAACAAAACCCAGCACATCCACCAGCAGCCTTATACCTCTCTGCATTCAGATATAACACCTTTCTCAACAGTCTCCTGTCAACAGAACAGTTGTGTAGATGCTCCGGGGTCCTTTTGCAGACAGACGAGGCTTCCAGTTCACCAGGCAGCCCTGTTTGCAGAGCTTCTGATCAGCCATTCTGTTGAGAGATGGACCGACAGAGAGCAGCCAGGCTGCTGACAGAAGTTTTACTGGGAAATCCCTTCTGACAGCCACTTTTGTCGACAGACGCTACTCATGCAGATAAAGCGTAAGTAATTTGGAATGCTAAATTCTATTTGTCCTTAATCTATACTGAGTTACCATAGACCATAAGAAATAAAGTTGATTTCTGAATACTGAACTAAAATATTCTACAGCTTTTACATCAGAAGAAAAAGGTATTAGCCATTCCATTATTTTGCCCAGGGTCAATGTCAGTCTAACAGACCTATAACTACCTGACTTGTCCCATTTACAATTTTTAAAATATTGGCACAGCATAAGTTTTCATCCATTCTGGAACTTCCTCAGCATATCAACAATTACTGAAAATCAGTATTAATCATCCCTCAAGATCCACCACTATCTCTTTTAAAACTCTTGTACAAGTTATCCAGATCCGTAAATTTAATATTTAACTTAAATATTTGCTATTCAACAGCCTCCTGCATTATTACAATGGAAGGTGTTCCATCATCATTGTAGAATAGAAATATTTCTGCCTTTTCTGCATAAAAGTTAACAAGTGTACCATTTCCATTCAATAATACCAATACCAATTGATTTGACTTTTTATTCCTAATGCATTTAAATTCCTTCCTATTGTCATTTACTTTGCAGGCTACAGATTTCTGCTTGTGCCCTTCTGCTTCTTTTATCAAAACTTCCTAGTTTCTGATTCATATTCTTGCTGTCACCATACATTACTTCAGCATTCAGTGAATCTCAGAGTACTATGGTACCTCATGCTGCTCTACTGAAAAGGAAATACAGGTATTGCAATATTTTTGCCCTTAAGAGACTACCATGAAATATGTTACAAGCCACTCAAGAGGTCTTCTTGGTTCCATATATTAGGAAATGTACTTCCCATCACACAACGATTCTGACAGATCATCAGATTTATATTTGTGAAGAAGTCATGAGTAAAGT